>NC_050068.2:136533788-138933788 GCF_009764565.3 Dermochelys coriacea
CCGAGGAGCCCCTGGACTCCTCCATCAACCCGGCTGCAGAGGGCACCTCGCTGAGAGCCGCCGAGCCAGTTGAGGCGACGGCCAGTGCCACGCGGCTGGAACCTGAGCCACCAGGGGCATCCCTCGCTGGTGAGGAGCATTCGACCTCCTTTCCGGGAGAGGACCCTACAGAAGAAAGTCCACCTCCTGATGCCGTGGCTGCCAAATCCAGCAGAGAGCTTGCGCCCGGCATCAGTGAGAGCCCTCTCCCGATCCAGACTCTCACCTCTACCCCTGCCCCTGCCCTTATCCCGCCCACCTCCCGAGATATTATTGCCACCCCTGGGACAGTCTCCTTCCCCTTTCCAACAGATGACTCCCAGGGAATGGCCTTTGTGTTTGCCCGTCCCGACCCACCAGGGGCTGCTATCCTCCCTCCGCCGCCCCCTATCGCCCCAGCATTCAGGTCAACCCATCAAGAGCCACGTCAGGGGTCCGCACCCTGTCTGCCCATCTCGCTAGGCCAGGGGGCTGTACCAAGGGCCCCATCGGGGAGCAACCAGACCATAACCCCAGCCCCCCATGCGCTGCGAGAGGAGTTGCGGGAGTTCCTAGAAGACGTCCGTGGCTCCCGCAACAAAGTCCAGCTTGCCCTCCAGCGATGGGGGGACTTTAATCAAATCCTCCGGGCCGCAAGGGCCCTCATGGGGGAGGGGAAAAGGACCGGGAGACAGGGCGCCGCGGCCTACCAGTGGGTCCGCCACTTCCGTGACTCCTTACTCACCTACGGGGTGGGTCACGGACTGCTGCGCGGCCCGCCGGGAGCCACCAGCATCCCTGCCGGCGAGGATCCCCCCCCAGCCCTCCTCATGGCACCCTTTACCATCGCAACATTGAACACCCGTGACTGTAAGATGGGTCTCCGCAGGTCCCAGGTGCTCTCCTTCCTTCGAGAGGGGAGGTACTCTGTGGTTTTCCTGCAGGAGACCCATACGGATCCGACCGCCGAAGACAGCTGGCGGCTGGATTGGGGGGACAGGGTCTACTTTAGCCACCTCACAGTTCATACGGGTGGAGTGGCGATCCTGTTCTCCCCCGACCTACGGCCCGAGGTGCTGGGGGTTGCCGAGGCTGTGCCGGGTCGCCTGCTGCACCTCCGGGTCCACATGGAGGGGCTCGTAGTCAACCTCGTCAACATCTATGCCCCAGCAGCGAGCCCGGAGCGGCTGCAATTCTATCAGCAGGCATCCGCCTTCCTCGGCACCTTGGATCCTCAGGAGTGCCTGGTCCTGGGAGGGGACTTTAACATCACCCTTGAGGAACGGGACCGCTCGGGAACCGAGCAGAGCCCGGCCGCCGTCGCCGTCCTCCAGGAGATAGTCGAACACCACTCCCTGGTGGACGTCTGGCGCGACCACCACCCGGATGACACTTCCACGTTCACCTTTGTCCGGGTGGAGGCCCATCGGTCGCGCCACTCCCGGTTGGACTGCATTTATTTATCACGCTTTCATCTTACACGAGCCCACTCCTCGTGGGCTCTGTCCGGGGTTCTCTGCTCGGTGTCCCCGTCCGGTTCCCTTCTTTTGACCCTTTGACCGCACTCCTGTCCCTGTTATTTTATTAGTTGTCCCCCGGTATTTTTTGGGTATCTAGGTCCTGTGGATCCCCCTTTTAGGCTGGGGGGGATCCTTTAGCAGTGGACGGGCTTTGCCCGCCCACTTCCCGGATCCCAATAAGACTATGTTTCTAGAGCCATCTGGCCTTGCCCCGTCACACTAGTTTCAGATATAAGAGTGATACATTTATACAAATAGTATGATCACACTCAGTAGATTATAAGCTTTGTAATGATACCTTACAAGAGACCTTTTGCATGAAGCATATTCCAGTTACATTATATTCACATTCATTAGCATATTTTTATAAAATTATATAGAGTGCAATGTCACACCACCTAAACACCTAGCGGGAGAAAGAAGAACCTATCTCAATGGGGGAAGGACTGGGAAGGAACCACAAGAGGACAGGGAGCCGGTGAGGTCATATTGGCCCCTGCCATCATCCTCAGCAAGAGGATGGCCCTCAATGAGAGTTGTGCCTGCCTTTCTGTGGCAAGAACTGGCCTCGGTATTTCATAAAATACCAAACTGCACCTAATATGCCATTTTCCCACATCTGCACACAAGGGAAACCATGCGCCTGCATAAATGTATAGTAAAAACATTTATTGAAGTGCTCTCTCTCTCAGTCCACACCACCTACAGAGGTACATCATCATCATCATCATAAAAGCGACACACATATGACAAGCATTTCAACGGTTACAATGCAAGATGAGCAACCCTCAGACAGTAAGAAAAAAGGTACTGTGAAGTTACAATATATAAAACAATTACAAAGAGAATTCTTTTTGAAGAAATATCAAAGAAAAGAAATGAACCAGCCAAGACTTGCAAGATGCTCTATTGGTAGGTTGTCCTTTTGGGGGTGAGCCATTGTATGCTGCCATAAGCTGATTTCCTTCCTGCCCAGTGCACAATATTAGATTTGACATTTTGTACTGGAAATTTGGTAACATACAGAGAGAGAGAAAAGCATGATGAAAGGGCAATGCTCAATTTGATTATGCTTATCTACAATCATGCTCTGAAACATCCATGTTGTAGCAGGCATGTAACACCGTTTATAAAGGGATTGAAAAGAACTGGTTTTATAGCAAATAGAATACTGCTTAATTATGCACTGCATCTTCATGCACACAGAAGGCTGGGTTACAGGCTTCAGTTCAGCAGTGCACTTAAGTATGGGCTTAAGTCCATTAAGTGAATGAGACATAAGCAGGTATTTAAATACGTTACTAAATTGAAGCCAGAGTCTCCTACTTATAGAGGCCATTTCACAGCCAGGGATTGCCATGCCTCCTCCCACACCTGACATACCTCCAAGAAGGGGAAAGTTATCAGCTTTATGCACCTAACTATCCCCCACACTGAGAGAAACCCCAACTGTCCTATTAAAAGCAGCATTATTGGAGGCCAAGTTCTGGGCCATTACATGCAATGGAGTGAACACAGCCCTTAATGATTGACACAGTTTGCTGTATATTCACACACAAACAGAATGACTGCATGGTGTATATATATATTTTGAGATGAGATATCAGGCCAAACTTGTCACATTTACTATTTGTATGGTACATGAGTGATGTATCTGATGAAATCTGTGACAAATACATATACAGGTAATTTGTTTTTCTGTATGTGCAGCATGTTCCGAAATCCTGAGATTATCTCCCTCCTCCCCTGCTGTAAATGTAAGACAGCGAACAACTCTACATTGTTTTACTAGAAGTAAAATCAATTTGTTATGCAAATACTTTACAACAGTTACAGTAATGAACAACATTGAATTCTTTTTTCTCAAGCTAACAAGCAAAAATGTGTTGCAAATGTGAAGGAATTTGGTAATGATGGAGATTTTGCTAATTCTGAGACCAATCCTGCCAATTTTTACACATATGAGGAGCCCTACTGAAGTCACTGGGACTGTTCACGAAAGTAAGGGTTACCACATGAAGGAGGATTGGGCCCTAGATTCTTTGCAAGTGACATAGAATGTAATGGTCAACATTTTACTGACTTGCTTCGGCTGCAATTGTAAAAATACTGTGCATAAACACCTGTTTTCTGAGGAAGCAAAGTAACTGACCTGCTGCTGAACTCTTAGATGTGTCTAGTCTGAAGGGATCACTAAAATGACCCAGAAAAAAATTGGAAATAGAGTGCATTAGTAGTCACTATAGAATGAAATAGATGTACATGAAAATCCCATATTGTTACACTGTTTCCATGCTTCTTTACAGTAGATTTGGTGGGAAATCCTCCAAAAATTGTATTGGTATTTGCTATACAACAGAGTGTAATTTATTAATTAACAAATCTACAAATGCTATATTAAAACTGTACATACAAGGAAATAGTGAGAGAACAATGTTTGAAATACCACAGCTAAACTGTAAGGCTCAAGTAGTCTGAGCTTTAATAATATTCCACCATTTGTCAAACTGCTTCTCTGCTATCAAATTAGGAAAATGGCTGATTCTTAAAGATATTTCAAGTGGCTTCTCAGGGCCAGAGAGCTAAGAAATTAACTTTAGGTTGTTTATTAATTTGGTTTGGTTTTAATCTTCTTAATGTTTCCCAACTGAAGTGAATTTAGTGGTGAGCCTATCCAATGACTGGGACTGGTGAGCACAGTCCACCAAAGTAATGGAAGGCCCACCCCCGAAGCGAGGGAAGGGCCACTGCACTGAACCCTGCTATAAATTGGGATTTACAATCCCGGAGAGTGGAGGGCCTATTTATCCACAGACAAGGCATAGTACAGGCAACTGTGAGCAAGTTCTCTCACCAATAGCTTCAATTTTAATGCAGTGAAGGGAAGAGAGTAGTTTAGTCCTCTTGCTGCTTTACTTTGAAATCTCCCCACTGAGAACAGCAATAAAGATACTACAGTGCCGACTGTGATGTGAACCCCCAACCCCAAATCTGAGAGCACCAATCCTTTTACTCAAGCCACTACACAGATGAGGATGGTAATCACTTTTAGTCACTGCCAACTACTGGATCCAAACCAGACACATCCCTTTCTCCAAACCTGTCTCCCAAAATTACATGAATTGGACTAGTTTTACATCTCCCAATTATTAATGGTTTTCAGACACGAGAGTTTGGCCTGATAACCTAGTATTATACTTTAGATACAGGGAGGATCTTCAGCCCTTGGATACATGGACGATACTCACATCAATGAGAATTATGCCCCTGTATTCAAGGGCAGCATTTGGCCAAGGGTAACAAACTTTTAAACTCTGAGGATATAGAACACTCCATAAGAGAATATTTTACCTATAACGATACATAGATACCGAGATTCATACTCAACCCATTACAGGAGAAGTGGCTTCAATGTCTTTGTTAAACCGGTCAATGAAATCTTTCCTACCTTTGGGACCTGGCTGAATGTGCTTGGCTCCTTTGTCCAGCCTGAAGTCCAGATATAATGTTGGTGTGTGAGTATAAACCTTTGACTAGGAAAGAAGTAGGGAGAAAAAGGTCACTTCTATAAATGTACCTTTATTATACAATGACTTTCACATAATAAATAGTATGTCATCAAATGAACAACTGGGTTTATTGTTATTTAACAAAACAAAAAAATTGAGATACTCTATACAGTATTTGAAGATCATTTCAACACTACAATTATTTAACTGTATTTTGTAGCATCTTTCATATGAAGCATTTTCCAAAATACTTTTTTACAGTTAAATAGTTCCATGACAAAGTTAAATAATAAATACTTTACAGAAAAATGAGAGAGATCAAGAGGTAAAGACAAAGGGGAAAAGCTGTATTTCCAGCTGAGATTTGAAATGTTTGAAAGTGTGAATGAGGTGGTGAGTTACAGATAGGCTCTTCCATATAGCAAGACCTGCAGAAAAATGGCTATTACTCCCAAAAACGGTGAGATTGCATGGAGGGAATGAGACTGGGTGCTAACAGAACAGGGTGAGTGAGAAGTAGCATAAAGTCAAATTCTCATGGGAAAGGCTTATACAGTTTTGAACTGGGTCCAGAGATGAACAGCAGTAAAGGCATTTGAGGATAAGATATTCTTTGTACATGCAAGAAGGCAAGCAACAGCACTGTACATATGAAGTCTGTTTCCCCAAGTTCTAGTTATTCAATACTGAAGGTTGGTGCACTACTCAAGAGGAGATGAAGTGGAAGATGAAAATTTCTATAGCAATGGAGTCAAGGTAGGAGTTTCCACTGTCATAGTAGCAGTTTCATAAAAATACCAGATCAAGGAGAAAAGTTCAGAGTAAACAATTATGCCAAGATTACAAAGTTACTAACTGAGAGGTTGGAGTTGAGGAGGAACAGTTTTTGACTAATATTTAAAATGTTCCCTACATCTGCTTGTTTCAAGGAAGCCATTATTCCTTTGGGAATATACACTGTATACTCATGGGAAGTGTCCAGCCCATCCAATAGAAGAAATTGTGTGAAGAGTAGCTTTTTCTCTTTTTGGTATTATAGTCACAGTTCAAGTCTTCAGAAAAACAGGGTTTGGGCTAAGCAGAAGAGAAATGCATAGATGTGTAGAGACATGCCCGACTTTCAGGTAACCAAAAGCTGGATAAATAGGTTTATATACATGCATTCTTATCGTTTACATAATATTGAAGAAAATCAAGATTTAAAAAAAAAATCTAGATTTTTTTAAGCACTAGCATAACCCCCACCTCCATCAACAATATTACATTTGCCCTTTGGAGACTACAGGCAAACATGCGTGCATACCCATATTGGCTAGCAACTGTCTAACAATCTGAAAGATAAAAGGAGTACTTGTGGCACCTTAGAGACTAACAAATGTATTTGAGCATAAGCTTTCGTGAGCTACAGCTCACTTCACGAAAGCTTATGCTCAAATAAATTTGTTAGTCTCTAAGGTGCCACAAGTACTCCTTTTGTTTTTGCAAATACAGACTAACACGGCTGCTACTCTGAAATCTGAAAGATGCCAGTGTTCTAATGATTGCATTTCCTTGTTTTGTACAAAAACGCACCTCAGAGAAGTCAGCAACAATGATGAAATCTCACACATAAAACAGATTTTAATAGAACAGAAGCAAATAAAACTAATAAATATATCCAACAGGACTATTACTGCAATAAAATACTTTTTCCAGTGTAGAGTTACTTGGCCTATCCTTATTTGGAAGTTTTTTTTAATTAAGAGGCACTTCCAGACTCTCGTGAAAAAGGCCCCAAAAAGAAAATCCTCCAATATGTACAGCCTTCCTTCCTAGGAGACAAGTGATAAAGCTATCTCAGAACCTTCTAAGGTATTATATAATTATTAAGATGTTCTTAGATCTTATATAAACAACTGGATGACAAACATACAGGAGCAACTGATAAGTTCACTATAGCAAGGGACCATTGTTTTATAAAGTTGTTTAGCTGGAATAATTTGGTTAAGCTGTCAGAATGTACCTAGGAAAAGGCAGTCCATTCCAAAATGCTGACAGCCATTTTCTCCTGATTTTTCAGTCACCTCCCAATGAAGTGTTGCTAGATTTGATCGCCTTGCAGTCTTGGCAGAATGTTTCCCTCAAAATAGTTAACAATGCAGGGCCCATTCCTGGAAACATTTACTGCTAAGCTAGTGTCCTTTTAAAAAAGTAGAACTATTCCCCTATGTTATTTTCCCTCCCACCCCACCCCCCACTGTTCCTCAGACATTCTTGTTAACTGCTGGAAATGGCCCGCCTTGATTGTCACCATGAAAGGTTTTCCACCTCCCCCGCTCCTGCTGGTGATGGCTCATCTTAAGTGATCACTCGCCTTACAGTGTGTATGATAAAACCCACTGTTTCATGTTCTCTGTGTGTGTATATCAATCTCCCCTCTGTTTTTTCCACCAAATGCATCCGATGAAGTGAGCTGTAGCTCACGAAAGCTTATGCTCAAATAAATTTGTTAGTCGCTAAGGTGCCACAAGTACTCCTTTTCTTCATATGGAACTACTGTGGCAATGAGCACTACACTTGACAGTAAATGTTTGCAGGAGATTATTCCTGCAACAGGGACTATGTCTTCTTCTGTTTTCACAGGACAGAGCACACTGTAAGGAATCTGTGAACGAACAATGATAGTGAAATCTAAAGGCAGGGTGCAATAGACAGTTTTTACACAGCCCTGCCATGCCACATCTAGGTCACTGAATAACAACAATGTAGCCATTTTCACAAAATATTTTTTAAAACTACAGTAGTGTTCATTTTACTCAGAATGCAGAATACTAAAAATTCTGCATTTTATGACGTGACTTTTTGCCTTTTATGCACACTAACAAGGACTCAGATTAGAAAAAAAACAAATGGAGTTTGTAATGAACAACAATGGCCTCTAAATTTATTGATAACAGATTTAGTACCATCAGCACGCTATAAACAGTTCCTAAGTAGTGAGTGAGTTTTGTCTCATTGTTTACACACACACAAAGTAACATTTTCAAGATGATTTCAGTGGCCTTTGAGCTCTAGTTTGAAAAGGGTAATTTTATTGTTATGTTGGAACAGGGAGGATGTTGACATTAAGCATTCTCTCTTCCTTTAATCCATCCTAGGGGGAGAGAAGAGGATTTGTAAACAGGAGGCTTTTTCTTTTGTTTACCTAAAGCAAGACCAAGCAGAGCCTCCCACTAGCAAGTGATCACTTTCACCTTCATTGTAATGAACACAATGGACCCAGTCTTTTGGCTTTGAAATTGCATCAGGGATCTCAATGCAGCCTCTTCCATCTTTTCTTTTAAGCAGCTTCTGAGAACCCTTTAAAGAAATATTCCCGTTTGTGCCGTTAGCCCATGAGCACCTTAGAGCAGTGATGACCTTCCTTGTATGGCATGCTGACCAGTTGTAAAGTACCATGCACACTTTACAGTCCTACATAAATGGATAATAAATAAGTTGTCTCATTGCAGGTGCAAAGCACAGTGAAGGAGATCACAGCTGTACATGAATACATAAACTCAGTGCTTAAACTTAAATAAATCAACAATAGAGGAAAGGGTTAGGAACTATTAGAAAAATCTGGGATGGAGAAGAATTAAAAGAGGGAGTTGGAATTTTACAGAGATTTTATATTGTTCACAACAAAATCATTTACTGTTTTCTGTGGGAGATTGCTGACAACCGTTAAAGTAATACAGCCTTATCCATCACATCCAAAATATAACAGACATGCTTGTGGATATTATTTCCTGCACATGTACACTAGACTGGTTTAAACTATCTGCATCTTTGTGGGTTAACTCAGATTGTTCAATACCCAATACCCAAAGGGCTTTGTTTTATGTAAGGATTAATGAACTGCAAAACCATCCTTTAAAAAATAAAATCTGCTTCTAAAGTCACAGCATAAAAAAGGCCACAGAATTAGTAAATTTGCCTCCTTTTATTCTTCTGTACAGGCACAAATAGTATTAGCCATGTTACATTACTCTTCTGTGTCTTCAAATTGCAGCTAGGCTTTAATCTTACAGGCCAACTTCATACAAGAGCGAGTTTCCATAGACACGGGCCAGATCATTTCCCACTGTGGAAAAGCCCACTAACAGGTAAAGAGGCCTCCAGATCATTTCCTCAGGGATGGGGAAAAGGTGTGGAGCTCTCATCCCTAAACAAAAGGCAGGGGGGTTGGCCTAGTGAGTGTCTGGATCTCAGGGGATCTGCCTATGTAATCAAAGTACAGAGCTATCCATGCAGGGACCTTGTGCTTCTGAAGTCACTCACCATGGTGGAGCTGTGCTGACAGGGCTTTCCTGTTTACAGCTGCCTTGGGAGCCCTCCCCTAAAGGAAGGATCCACAGAGTGGAAGGGCTCCATACAAAAAGCTAATTCAGCCTCAGAATTCATTTGACTGTGGATTTCCTAGTGGTTCCCATGGGAAATAGGGAGAGATGATGCAAATAGTAAACCCAATTCCACCCTCCCCTTCCAGTCTCTCTCTGCTCAGGAACCATTAACACCACAGAGAGCTCTTCACAGGGCTTCGGGACAGAATATGTTGCCATGGAGTTGACATTTCCCCCTTCCACATACCCAAGGGACCAGTCTAGCTATAATTTATGCACATCCTGAAGATGATTTATAAAGGACCCTTAACTATGCAGTGCTACCAGACATGTAAAAATATCTCCACCACTTCCTAAGTGCCTAAGATATATAATCATAAAGCCAAATCCTGAAGTCTTTGCTCATTTTCTTGTAATCCTTGCTCAGATAAACTCTTCTGGCTTCAATGGAAAATTCCCTGACCAAGCAGTGAGTAAGAAGTTCAGAATTTGGTCTTTAGTTAGCAGTGGCCCATTTTAATCATATGCAGATTCTCTATCTTAAACCCAAAAAACAAAAAGCACAGTGTCATTAATCAATACTTACAAATTTCCTTTTAAAACCAAGGATTACCCACACTGCATACCCTTCAAAGACTTCCCATTCACAAGTCTGTAATTTTTATCACCCTGAACATTCTTTCCATCCTTCCTTCATTTGTAAACCTTTTCTTAATTATGAGACGAAATCATTGCCACATGTAAGCTGTGTAGCCTGTTGAAATCATGGTTGCACCAATGAGGCAATACTGCATTTTCCAATACAAGTGTGACAGATAAAAGTACACTAAGTCCTCCATCAATTTGCTTTCTACGTGTCAGAGCTGATTTACTGAACCTTTTTAATGCTTGTGGCACCTTAGAGACTAACAAATTTATTAGAGCATAAGCTTTCGTGAGCTACAGCTCACTTCATCGGATGCATTTGGTGGAAAAATCAGAGGAGAGATTTATATACACACATACAGAGAACATGAAACAATGGGTTTATCATACACACTGTAAGGAGAGTGATCACTTAAGATAAGCCATCACCAGCAGCAGGGGGGGGGAAAGGACGAAAACCTTTCATGGTGACAAGCAAGGTAGGCTAATTCCAGCAGTAAACAAGAATATCAGAGGAACAGTGGGGGGTGGGGTGGGAGGGAGAAATACCATGGGGAAATAGTTTTACTTTGTGTAATGACTCATCCATTCCCAGTCTCTATTCAAGCCTAAGTTAATTGTATCCAGTTTGCAAATTAATTCCAATTCAGCAGTCTCTCGTTGGAGTCTCTTTTTGAAGCTTTTTTGTTGAAGTATAGCCACTCTTAGGTCTGTGATCGAGTGACCAGAGAGATTGAAGTGTTCTCCAACTGGTTTTTGAATGTTATAATTCTTGACGTCTGATTTGTGTCCATTCATTCTTTTACGTAGAGACTGTCCAGTTTGGCCAATGTACATGGCAGAGGGGCATTGCTGGCACATGATGGCATATATCACATTGGTAGATGCGCAGGTGAACGAGCCTCTGATAGTGTGGCTGATGTGATTAGGCCCTATGATGGTATCCCCTGAATAGATATGTGGACAGAGTTGGCAACGGGCTTTGTTGCAAGGATAGGTTCCTGGGTTAGTGGTTCTGTTGTGTGGTGTGTGGTTGCTGGTGAGTATTTGCTTCAGATTGGGGGGCTGTCTGTAAGCAAGGACTGGTCTGTCTCCCAAGATCTGTGAGAGTGATGGGTCGTCTTTCAGGATAGGTTGTAGATCCTTGATGATGCGTTGGAGAGGTTTTAGTTGGGGGCTGAAGGTGATGGCTAGTGGCGTTCTGTTGTTTTCTTTGTTGGGCCTGTCCTGTAGTAGGTGACTTCTGGGTACTCTTCTGGCTCTGTCAGTCTGTTTCTTCACTTCAGCAGGTGGGTATTGTAGTTGTAGGAATGCATGATAGAGATCTTGTAGGTGTTTGTCTGTGTCTGAGGGGTTGGAGCAAATGCGGTTATATCGTAGCGCTTGGCTGTAGACAATGGATCGAGTGGTATGATCTGGATGAAAGCTAGAGGCATGTAGGTAGGAATAGCGGTCAGTAGGTTTCCGATATAGGGTGGTGTTTATGTGACCATCGCTTATTAGCACCGTAGTGTCCAGGAAGTGGATCTCTTGTGTGGACTGGTCCAGGCTGAGGTTGATGGTGGGATGGAAATTGTTGAAATCATGGTGGAATTCCTCAAGAGCTTCTTTTCCATGGGTCCAGATGATGAAGATGTCATCAATGTAGCGCAAGTAGAGTAGGGGCATTAGGGGACGAGAGCTGAGGAAGCATTGTTCTAAGTCAGCCATAAAAATGTTGGCATACTGTGGGGCCATGCGGGTAACCATCGCAGTGCCGCTGATTTGAAGGTATACATTGTCACCAAATGTGAAATAGTTATGGGTCAGGACAAAGTCACAAAGTTCAGCCACCAGGTTAGCCGTGACAGTATCGGGGATACTGTTCCTGACGGCTTGTAGTCCATCTTTGTGTGGAATGTTGGTGTAGAGGGCTTCTACATCCATAGTGGCTAGGATGGTGTTTTTAGGAAGATCACCAATGGACTGTAGTTTCCTCAGGAAATCGGTGGTGTCTCGAAGATAGCTGGGAGTGCTGGTAACGAAGGGCCTGAGGAGGGAGTCTACATAGCCAGGCAATCCTGCTGTCAGGGTGCCAATGCCTGAGATGATGGGGCATCCAGGATTTCCAGGTTTATGGATCTTGGGTAGCAGATAGAATACCCCAGGTCGGGGCTCCAGGGGTGTGTCTGTGCGGATTTGTTCTTGTGCTTTTTCAGGGAGTTTCTTGAGCAAATGCTGTAGTTTCTTTTGGTAACTCTCAGTGGGATCAGAGGGTAATGGCTTGTAGAAAGTGGTGTTGGAGAGCTGCCTAGTAGCCTCTTGTTCATACTCCGACCTATTCATGATGACGACAGCACCTCCTTTGTCAGCCTTTTTGATTATGTCAGAGTTGTTTCTGAGCCTGTGGATGGCACTGTGTTCTGCATGGCTGAGGTTATGGGGTAAGCGATGCTGCTTTTCCACAATTTCAGCTCGTGCACGTCGGCGGAAGCAGTCTATGTAGAAATCCAGGCTGCTGTTTCGACCTTCAGGAGGAGTCCACCCAGAATCCTTCTTTTTGTAGTGTTGGCAGGAAGGTCTCTGTGGGTTAATATGTTGGTCAGAGGTGTGTTGGAAATATTCCTTGAGTCTGAGACATCGAAAATAGGATTCTAGGTCACCACAGAACTGTATCATGTTCGTGGGGGTGGAGGGGCAAAAGGAGAGGCCCCGAGATAGGACAGATTCTTCTGCTGGGCTAAGAGTATAGTTGGATAGATTAATAATATTGCTGGGTGGGTTACGGGAACCATTGTTGTGGCCCCTTGTGGCATATAGTAGTTTAGATAGCTTAGTGTCCTTTTTCTTTTGTAGAGAAGCAAAGTGTGTTTTGTAAATGGCTTGTCTAGTTTTTGTAAAGTCCAGCCACGAGGAAGTTTGTGTGGAAGGTTGGTTCTTTATGAGAGTATCCAGTTTTGAGAGCTCATTCTTAATCTTTCCCTGTTTGCTGTAGAGGATGTTGATCAGGTGGTTCCGCAGTTTCTTTGAGAGTGTGTGGCACAAGCTGTCAGCATAGTCTGTGTGGTATGCAGATTGTAATGGATTTTTTACCTTCAGTCCTTTCGGTATGATGTCCATCTGTTTGCATTTGGAGAGGAAGATGATGTCTGTCTGTATCTGTGCGAGTTTTTTCATGAAGTTGACAGATTTCCACTCTATACGGCTAAATTCAGTGCCTTGCATAATCACAGGTTTCAGAGTAACAGCCGTGTTAGTCTGTATTCGCAAAAAGAAAAGGAGTACTTGTGGCACCTTAGAGACTAACAAATTTATTAGAGCATAAGCTTTCGTGAGCTACAGCTCACTTCATCGGATGCATTTGGTGGAAAAAACAGAGGAGAGATTTATATACACACACAGTGTGGCTGGACTTTACAAAAACTAGACAAGCCATTTACAAAACACACTTTGCTTCTCTACAAAAGAAAAAGGACACTAAGCTATCTAAACTACTATATGCCACAAGGGGCCACAACAATGGTTCCCGTAACCCACCCAGCAATATTGTTAATCTATCCAACTATACTCTTAGCCCAGCAGAAGAATCTGTCCTATCTCGGGGCCTCTCCTTTTGCCCCTCCACCCCCACGAACATGATACAGTTCTGTGGTGACCTAGAATCCTATTTTCGACGTCTCAGACTCAAGGAATATTTCCAACACACCTCTGACCAACATATTAACCCACAGAGACCTTCCTGCCAACACTACAAAAAGAAGGATTCTGGGTGGACTCCTCCTGAAGGTCGAAACAGCAGCCTGGATTTCTACATAGACTGCTTCCGCCGACGTGCACGAGCTGAAATTGTGGAAAAGCAGCATCGCTTACCCCATAACCTCAGCCATGCAGAACACAGTGCCATCCACAGGCTCAGAAACAACTCTGACATCATAATCAAAAAGGCTGACAAAGGAGGTGCTGTCGTCATCATGAATAGGTCGGAGTATGAACAAGAGGCTACTAGGCAGCTCTCCAACACCACTTTCTACAAGCCATTACCCTCTGATCCCACTGAGAGTTACCAAAAGAAACTACAGCATTTGCTCAAGAAACTCCCTGAAAAAGCACAAGAACAAATCCGCACAGACACACCCCTGGAGCCCCGACCTGGGGTATTCTATCTGCTACCCAAGATCCATAAACCTGGAAATCCTGGACGCCCCATCATCTCAGGCATTGGCACCCTGACAGCAGGATTGCCTGGCTATGTAGACTCCCTCCTCAGGCCCTTCGTTACCAGCACTCCCAGCTATCTTCGAGACACCACCGATTTCCTGAGGAAACTACAGTCCATTGGTGATCTTCCTAAAAACACCATCCTAGCCACTATGGATGTAGAAGCCCTCTACACCAACATTCCACACAAAGATGGACTACAAGCCGTCAGGAACAGTATCCCCGATACTGTCACGGCTAACCTGGTGGCTGAACTTTGTGACTTTGTCCTGACCCATAACTATTTCACATTTGGTGACAATGTATACCTTCAAATCAGCGGCACTGCGATGGGTACCCGCATGGCCCCACAGTATGCCAACATTTTTATGGCTGACTTAGAACAACGCTTCCTCAGCTCTCGTTCCCTAATGCCCCTACTCTACTTGCGCTACATTGATGACATCTTCATCATCTGGACCCATGGAAAAGAAGCTCTTGAGGAATTCCACCATGATTTCAACAATTTCCATCCCACCATCAACCTCAGCCTGGACCAGTCCACACAAGAGATCCACTTCCTGGACACTACGGTGCTAATAAGCGATGGTCACATAAACACCACCCTATATCGGAAACCTACTGACCGCTATTCCTACCTACATGCCTCTAGCTTTCATCCAGATCATACCACTCGATCCATTGTCTACAGCCAAGCGCTACGATATAACCGCATTTGCTCCAACCCCTCAGACACAGACAAACACCTACAAGATCTCTATCATGCATTCCTACAACTACAATACCCACCTGCTGAAGTGAAGAAACAGATTGACAGAGCCAGAAGAGTACCCAGAAGTCACCTACTACAGGACAGGCCCAACAAAGAAAACAACAGAACGCCACTAGCCATCACCTTCAGCCCCCAACTAAAACCTCTCCAACGCATCATCAAGGATCTACAACCTATCCTGAAAGACGACCCATCACTCTCACAGATCTTGGGAGACAGACCAGTCCTTGCTTACAGACAGCCCTCCAATCTGAAGCAAATACTCACCAGCAACCACACACCACACAACAGAACCACTAACCCAGGAACCTATCCTTGCAACAAAGCCCGTTGCCAACTCTGTCCACATATCTATTCAGGGGATACCATCATAGGGCCTAATCACATCAGCCACACTATCAGAGGCTCGTTCACCTGCGCATCTACCAATGTGATATATGCCATCATGTGCCGGCAATGCCCCTCTGCCATGTACATTGGCCAAACTGGACAGTCTCTACGTAAAAGAATGAATGGACACAAATCAGACGTCAAGAATTATAACATTCAAAAACCAGTTGGTGAACACTTCAATCTCTCTGGTCACTCGATCACAGACCTAGGAGTGGCTATACTTCAACAAAAAAGCTTCAAAAACAGACTCCAACGAGAGACTGCTGAATTGGAATTAATTTGCAAACTGGATACAATTAACTTAGGCTTGAATAGAGACTGGGAATGGATGAGTCATTACACAAAGTAAAACTATTTCCCCATGGTATTTCTCCCTCCCACCCCAACCCCCACTGTTCCTCTGATATTCTTGTTAACTGCTGGAATTAGCCTACCTTGCTTGTCACCATGAAAGGTTTTCCTCCTCCCCGCCCCCGCCCCCCGCTGCTGGTGATGGCTTATCTTAAGTGATCACTCTCCTTACAGTGTGTATGATAAACCCATTGTTTCATGTTCTCTGTGTGTGTGTGTATATAAATCTCTCCTCTGTTTTTTCCACCAAATGCATCCGATGAAGTGAGCTGTAGCTCACGAAAGCTTATGCTCTAATAAATTTGTTAGTCTCTAAGGTGCCACAAGTACTCCTTTTCTTTTTGCGAATACAGACTAACACGGCTGCTACTCTGAAACCTATTTTTAATGCTGGCACTTTATTGCCATACTTCGACAAAACAAATAAAATACGATGAAATGAAGTGGAGTTTACATACCAACAAAGTTATAAATTCTATCAACATGTGGCTTCAAATGCTTCCCTAAGTATTTTATAGTATCATTTTAAAAGATATTTTTGATTTAATGTTTTCAGAGGACACACTTTTTTAATTAATTTAACTATGGCGCATTTCCAATTGTGATTCAATTTTTGATCAGATTACAATTTATAACTGAGATATGAAAATCCCACATCTTCAGATCTCATAATTAGTGGTCCTATCTGCTCTTTTCTCCTAGAATAGTTGTTTCCTGTCAGATGAATGAAGAAATCACACAGATTCCGTTTGCATTTGTGATTAGGTGCACGCTGATGACATGCCATCAGGATATTAGAATCGGAGCTACGCACAATTCATGGAACATTATGAATCGTATGAGCAAATAGTGACTTTTGCGGGGGCTCTGCCCAGAGTCCCTCAATTTTTCCTCCTCTTAAAGGCTCTGCATTAGAGTGACGTGTCCTTCTGACCAGTGACAGATAGACAGGTCTCATCCAGAGCCAGTCAATGCTGCTTCTTGGGTGGTTGCTGTTATATAACTAACCTACATGCTAACATTTATCTGCATATATCTTTTAGGGATGCTGCACATTATTGTAACCATAATTTTCCCTACCCATAATCCCCCTGTTGTCTGTTTCCAATTTTGTAGCTTTATACCTAAATGTAGGCCTTGATATGGCAACTGAATCTGAGTGGACAGACCTTCGCATCTGTTGTAGATCCCCTTTTAATTCAACAAGGGTCCACTGAACAGATCCAAATGCAGGATTGAGGCTCCAGATTGTAAACCCTTCTGGGCAGCAACCACATTTTTTATGTCTGTAAAGCTCCTAGTGCATCTTGGACAACTACACATACAGATAATAAATTATTCAGTAAAGAAAAAATAAATACTCATCAGGGAGAGCACATTAGGTAGGTAATGCAATAGACATGGTGAGGGAAGAAAAAAAAACCTATTTGGTTTCAAAGAGATTATAACAACCTCAGAGTCAATCATTTCCTGGCAGTTAATTACCAGATGGGTTAAAGGCCTCCTCCAGATGGTCACTAGCTGCCAGGAAATACCCCACCCATCAGTCATTATTGGTTAAAACAGTTAGGATACTGATCTACATTAGTCATATTCCCATCATATTACTATGAACTGAGGGTACAAATGCAATGGAAAAGCTTAGTCTGAAAAGGGAATACAAAAACAAATGTGAAAACAGGAATGGAATGGAAATAGATCTGTGTTTCACTTGTTGCACAGAGCTGTACTATTGTCACAACCAGATGAATGTAATGCTCATGGAAAGTGTTGAACTAACAGCCAGCAATGTAAGGTTCCCCACACTAATCCATTTATGTGCCTCCACACTTTCCTGAGGGGACCACCTGAAGGGGTGAGAGGTTAGTCTCCATGCCAAATCAATTCCTGCCTTCCCTGCTGAGACTGCTAACAAAGAATGTGATTGTTGTGATTAGGTTACCTGACCCATATTAAAAAGGACTAAGAGTAAATTCCAAGACATCAAAGCACAACAGTTTAGTTTTCATTCTCCACAGCTTGTTAAAAAACTCATTTAGAAGCTAATTTTTTTTCATCTCAAAGCAATAATGAATGAATAAACATGAATACCTGAAGCAGTTTGGACCACAGATTCAGGCTGCACACACATGTAATATTTCTGTATGCAATGTTAATAGTGCCAAGAGAGAAATCAAAGACATAAACAAAAGCTTTTACTTCAACTGTTTGCTTTGTAATCAAATGTTGTTAATAAAGACTAAATAACTATTTCATAAATAATGAGAGTCCAAGTTATCAGAAAACCTCAGGAGTTACAGTGTAGGTCATTCAAGTCCATTATCGTACTTATCCTTTATCTTTCAAAGTATATGAACAAAGGATATTCAATTAAAGTGAAAGGTGAAGAGTTTAAAACTGATAAGAGGAAACAATTTAAGAAAATGACAATTAACCTCTTGAATTTACAGTTACAAGATATCATTGAAGCCAAGGACAACCAATTAAAAAAAGGGCAGGGAGAGACCTAGAAATTAATATGAATAGTGAGCACATCCAGAGTTTCTAGACTGAATTTTTAAAATAAGGGATATAAACTCTACTGATTCTGGGCATAAACCAACCATCCACTGACAGGGCTAGGAAGGAACTTCTCACCACTGTTAGATCGGGACTTCTGCAACATGTTCTGCAGGGGGAAAACCTTAAACCCAAGTTTCTGAAAGCTGAAGCTACTGCAGAATGCTACACTTTGCCTGCTGCTCAGTGGAGTATCTTGCTCTGTGAATAGGATACTGGCGTTTCATGACCTGCATTGGCTGTCTGTTGAAATTTAAGGGGTTGACACTGGCCTAAGATTTACCTACTTCAGAGAACACCTTTTTCCCCCATGCAATCCTGTCACAGTTGCAATTATCAGAGGGACTGAAGCTAATGATCATTTAGTTTGTAAGAGAGAGAGAGAGGTGCTGGCAGGGCATGCTCAGTGACTACCACTCCGATGAAGCGAGCTGTAGCTCACGAAAGCTTATGCTCAAAGAAATTTGTTAGTCTCTAAGATGCCACAAGTCCTCCTTTTCTCTTAATGGATACAGACTAACACGGCTGCTACCCTGATACCACCTAACTGTAGAACTCTCTTTCTCTTAATCTCCTGTCCAAAATATCCCAAATTTGGTTACCATCAGGGCATGCTGCAAAGACCATTTTATTGGACAGACATTTGGGGAGGGCTGAACCAAGTGGGGCAGAAGTAAATTTTGGGAAAAAGAGATGAGGATTTTTGTTATTTTTTTCTGCAGAAGAGCAGGATTTTGTGGCATGCTGCCATTTATCTACTGTGATTTTTATTGTGATAAATTAACTCCCAGAAAATATAAGAAAAAGTTAACACCCAGAGATAGGTATCCTTTTATATATAAAATCAAAATAAATAAAATTAAACAATAAAATGAAAGGAAGAGATGAAATTAATAACTCAAAAATTGCTGAGACCCTGAGCTCCTCTTTAAAAGTCAGACTTCTGCAAGAAAAACAAAGAAAAGAGATTTGAATAATCAATAAGTAAAAAGACCCTGTAAAATAATGATTTATAAAAAACAGGCCCCTTTGAAAATTGTGAACATATATAAGTCAATAAATCTGGAATATATTCATTTTAGGCCATTAAGGGAATTAGCTAACTTGTGAAGACAATAGAAAATGTACAGCAGAAAACAATTATGCATGGGAAGGGAGATGGACTGAATCATAGAATCATAGAATATCAGGGTTGGAAGGGACCCCAGAAGGTCATCTAGTCCAACCCCCTGCTCAAAGCAGGACCAAGTCCCAGTTAAATCATCCTAGCCAGGGCTTTGTCAAGCCTGACCTTAAAAACCTCCAAGGAAGGAGATTCTACCACCTCCCTAGGCAACGCATTCCAGTGTTTCACCACCCTCTCAGTGAAAAAGTTTTTCCTAATATCCAATCTAAACCTCCCCCATTGCAACTTGAGACCATTACTCCTCGTTCTGTCATCTGCTACCATTGAGAACAGTCTAGAGCCATCCTCTTTGAAACCCCCTTTCAGGTAGTTGAAAGCAGCTATCAAATCCCCCCTCATTCTTCTCTTCTGCAGACTAAATATCTGGATATCATATAAGCCTGGATATAAGACTGGATATCATATAAGCCTTTTCCAGTCTCCCCCAGGCAACGTGACCACTGCAATCACAATATGCTGGTGCTCCTGCATCTTATATTGTACTAACATAACATGTAATTCTGTTTCAATTTGTCACAACAAAATTGAATTTAATAACTTAAGTCACCATCTATATATATAAAGTCACCATCTATATAAAGTGCTGTTCCCAGATGGGACAGGAAAGAGTTGAATGACATACCAGAAACACAATTAAACAGGAACATTAAGAAGATGCAATACAGTTTTAAATGTATGCACTGTACATTAGTAAGTGAATATCAAAATGGCTACAAATAGCCTAAACCCAGAAAGGAGTTCTCAATATCATATACATAGTGAAATATAGCTCCTAGCTATCCCATCTGTTTTTTCCTGTAACCTATTTCCTGTGGTAGTGTTTATTCTCTCTTCTCCATCTCCCTCTCTATAACCTTGGACTAACAATCCACCAGTTTAATCACAGAATTTGAAATCTTCAAAATGGAATTTGATTCCTTCATGTGTGAAGTTGTGACTGAATTCTTGGGGGAGAACTGTATGTCCCCTGTTCTGTTTGACCTGCATTCTGCCATATATTTCATGTGTTTGGCAGTTTCGGATGATGACCCAGCACATGCTGTTCATTTTAAGCACACTTTCACAGCAGATTTCACAAAATGCAAAGAAGGTACCAATGTGAGACTACTACAGATAGCTACAGCACTGGACCCAAGGTTTAAGAATCTGAAATGCATTCCAAAATCTGAGGGGAATGAGGTGTGGAACATGCTTTCAGAAGTCTTAAAAGAGCAATACTTTGATGCGGAAAAGTATAATTGTGTGATGTTCTGTATCTTGAGGGCACACCCTGTAGCCCCCCATATTCCTCATCTGTACATAATTGTGATCTTACGTATAAAGCATGCCTTATATGGTATTAGGGAAAGGTTCCAATCTGCTGAAAGTCATTGCTCTATCCATATATGTATATCATTAATGCATCTGAAGTTATGAGAATTGTGTTGTATTGTTGTCACTAAAACATGCTGTAAACTGGAGAATCAGCCAGATATTAGCTCCCCAGAGGCAACAGCAAGGAAAGTAACCAAAGCCCAGGCGGGGTGTCACACAACCCATCAACAGCCATTGTCCAGCAAGGGAGCTACAATTCAATGACTCACTTGCATGAGGCCACACCAGGGGGATTGCTCAACTTTGCCTGGAGACTCAGAAATGCCCCCCAGACATGCCTGGACTTGTGTTCTACAAGCACATGGACTGAGAGAATAAAACTGAACACTGGGGGCCCAGGCTTGGCTTTCTCCTGCCCCCACCTATACTGCAAGCAACCAAGACACTGAGAAGTCAAGACTCCAACAGAGGAGATTGTTCCTTAAACCTGGGTCAATCCTGTATATTAAAGACTGCAATATCCAGTGGGATGAGAAAAACTAGTTAATCTAGTTGCTGCCCAGTCTAATAGGATTGAGAGTTTAGACAGTGTGCTTATATTTCATTTCTTTTGGTAACTAACTAACTTTTTGCCTATCACTTAAATATCATTTAAAATCTACCTTTTATAGTCAATACATTTGTTTAATTGTTTATCTTTACCAGTGTGTTTGAATGAAGTGTGGGGCAAATCTGCTCAGGTTTGTCAAAGGCTGGTGTATGTCCACTTTCCATTGTTGAAATGGTGAATCAATCAATAAATTTGCACTGCCCATCTTGAGCAGTGAAAGACGGTATATTCCTGGGATACGGTGCTGGGAGCTGGGGGGCAGAGGGGAGAAGGCGGGATTTGGCTCTGATGCCTTTCCCTGTGTGATTCATGAGTGGCTCTGGGAGCAGTCACGCCATCTAGCTGGGTGTAGGGCTTCACATGCAGTTGTGCTGAGTGATCACAGCTCCTGGAGGGGTTGGCGGCTGGTCACAACCAAGGCATCGTGAGAGACAGCCCAGGCGGGAGAGAGTTAAGGAAACACAGTGGTCCCACTGTCCCAGGCTAGACCCCAGGGGGATCCTGTCACAAATGGTACCATTATTTACATATCCAGGGCAACATACGCAACTTGAAAAAAGTGTAATTAAATATTGCAAAATTATAAAAATGGCAACAAATGACCTTGCATCCAGAATAAAGCTTAAACCACTAACTCAGTTCAAATTTCTTCTTCATGTCACAAGAGAACATCTGAAAGCCTCAAGCAAAACAGTGCTCTTACTGCTAGCCTCTATGGATATGTCTGCACAGCAATGAAATACCCACAGCTGGACCAGGTCAGCCGATTAGGGCTTGCAGAGCTCGGGCTGCAGGGCCATAACATTGCTTTGTAGATGTTCAGGCTTGTGCTGGAGCTCAAGCTCTGGGACCCTGCAAGGTGGGAGCAGAGCTGTCGCTAGGGTATGGCAAATTGGGGTGACTGTACAGGGTCCTGCACTTTAGGGGGCCCTGCACTTCGTGAGGAGGTGGGCAGGGAGGGGAGGCAGGCAGGGGAGAGGAGAAGCCCCCCAACCACCCTCCCCCTCCCCCCAGTGTCTCCTGCCCTGGCATGCCTGGCCAATCAGCACCTCTTCCTCCCTCCCAGCGCCGACCACTGATCAGCTGTTTTTCTGTGTTTGGAGGCACTGGGGGAAAGGGGAGAGGAGCGAGGGCTCAGAGCACTAAGGGGAGGGGGTGAAACTGGGTGGGGAAGAGGTGGGGCAGGAGCAGATGAGGCATGGCTGGGAAGAGGCGAGGTGGGGCCTTGGGGGGAAGGGTGGAGTGGGGCAGGGCCTGGGCAGAGCTGGGGGGAGTTCCCCCTTGGCAGATAGAAACTCAGTGCCTATGTCCAAGGCCCTGCACGCCCCTATGGACAGCCCTGGGTGGGAGGGTCCCAGAGCCTGCACTCCAGCCCAAGCCCGAACAGCTACGCAATTTTTAGCCCTGCAGACCAAGCCCTGCAAACCTGAGTCAGCTGTGGCCATGCCATGGGTCTTTTATTCCCGTGCAAACATACCCTCTGACTCCCTCACACGAAGGACTTTAAGGACCTATGATATTGGTCTCACATATTGTGGAATGACAGTTTCACTACAACCAGTGGGGCTAGTGGCAGTGAGACAGTTGGGTTGACATACAGCCTTTGTGAGGCTGATAAGACTGTTGCATGCAGATATAGACACCTCCCTACCTATCCACAGATGTGGCATGCTTTTAAGATGATAGTGGGGCCCAGACAGATGTGTACCTTATGACCCCCCTTATTTGTGATGTCATTTAAACCTGTTGCACCACTGGCTCATCAGGAGCAGAGGTATGTAGAAAGAAAGAAAGAAACTGAGATGATCATTCTTTTTATAAGGGGAAAAAAAATAAACACTACCATGTGGACCTGCTGAATTCTTGCCAGAGGGCATTCAATGTCAACAAGTCTAGTATATTTTCTAGTTAAAATAAACTTTAAATTCAAAATGATTAACCCTGATGACAGTGGCTTCCACTTTTCTGTATTTTGTTGTGTTGGACACACCAGTCATTGAAATCAAATCATTCAACTCTACTACATGCTAGAGAGTGTAAACCCAGAAACTGAAACTATGTCTGGCAGCCAGCCTTCTATATCAGAATCCACTTTGGACAGACCTGCTCTTCTCTCTCCAAGGATGAGGTAATCTAATAAAAATGCACATCCTGACCAGAAGAATTTCAAAAGCAGTATTTCCTATAATTTACTTCTGATTGTGCAAAATCCTTAATACTAATAATGAGATCATTGAACAAACAAGCTACCAGGAGTGAAATGTAAGTACCCACATTACAATTACCATTTGTCAAAGGGGTCCAAAGCCATATCAGATTTCACACTTTATTTGCAGGCTGGGCAACAGCTGTTTATCTTGTATTGGTTCAAAGACTTCCATTGAGCACAGACCTGAGAGAACTGAGTGGGCATTTACCCTGTGTGCTTTTTTTTTTTTTTTTAAAATGAAAGTCTTTTGTCCATTGTCACTATCTAGATAGCAAAAACCTCAGTGTGAATGTGGTGGCTCAACTGCAGGCCACTAACTCCTGTATAGAGCCATGTCAGGCCCCAGTCCTGCATCGGGATCTGCTAGTGTGGACCCCTGCTTCCATGGGACATCATACTAGTGCAGGGGGTCTGCTGTTGAAAATCCTGATACGAGATTGAGGGCCTTAATCTCTTACCCACATTGAGTGATACTGGTCTGACAAGCTGGTCTATGAAATGGGACTGAAATATTTATATAAGAGGATAGAGTGTTCTGTTCTTCTCTCAAAAAAACACCAAACACCTCCCCGCCCAGTCCCCTTTCCAACACACAGAAGGGAAAGAGATTATCAGCTATTTAACTAATGCAGTCACATCCCCATAGGTGGATCCTTGTGTCCATGCAAGGAACCAGGGCTACACACAGGCACAAAGACCCACCTGCAAAGATCCGACTGCAGGGTCAGGGCCTAAATGTGTCTTCCTGTCTGATTTGTGTCCATTTATTCTTTTACATAAGAACTGTCTGGTTTGGCCAATGTACATGGTAGAGGGGCATTGCTGGCACATGGTGGCATATATAACATTAGTAGACATACAGGTGAATGAGCCTCTGATGGTGTGGCTGATGTGGTTGTGTCCTCTGATGGTGTCGCTAGAGTAGATATGGGGACAGAGTAGGCAATGAGGTTTGCTACAGGGATTGGTTCCTGGGTTAGTGTTTCTGTGGTGTGATGTGTAGTTGCTGATAAGTATTTGCTTCAGGTTGGGGAGCTGTCTGTAAGCGAGGACTGGCCTGTCTCCCAAGGTCTGGGAGCGTGAGGGATCGTTTTCCAGGATAGGTTGTAGATTTTTAATAATGTGCTGGAGAGGTTTAGCTGGGGGCTGTACGTGATGGCGAGCGATGTTCTGTTATTTTCCTTTACAGAAGCAGCTTCGCTTCTCCTGGAATTGACACCTCCTCATCTATTGTTGGGAGTGGACTACATCCACCCTGATTGAATTGGCCCTGTCAACACTGGTTCTCCACTTGTGAGGCAACGCCCTTCTCTTCATGTGTCAGTATATTTATATCTGCATCTGTAATTTTCACTCCATGCATCTGAAGAAGTGGGGTTTTTACCCACAAAAGCTTATGCTCAAATACATCTGTTAGTCTTTAAGGTGCCACCAGACTCCTTGTTGTTTTTGTGGATACAGACTAACACAGCTACCCTCTGATATTGGCTATCAGAATCAGTGCAGTGTGTCAGTGTTAGGGAATTACCAGTCAGTTGGATGATCAAGTAATAAATCTGAATTCAAAGCTTCCATTTAGTTCACACTCTACATATGGGGCATGTTTGCAATGATCTCATTGACCTTGAATTCAGTTTGGACAACAGAGAGCGCCACATGCAGCTTTATAAACCAAGTCAGAACAACAGTGACCCACAAACACTAACATTCTCCCACACTGAAAAATTACCTCAATTTTCTTGGAAACAAACAGTTCCAACAGCACTGTCTGCATGTGCCAAGTTGCTACAAGCTCCAAGACACATTCTGCAGACCAGGAGAATCCAGCAATGCTGACACAGAGCAATAATGTTTAGCTTTGGTTGGAGATACCACAAAAATATAGTGGCAAAACAAGAGACACACTACGCAGTAATGTACACTGTGGAGCATGCTTTGCTATTTCCTTTGTTGCCCCACTAGTATACATGACCACCGCTTATTTCATTTATTTCCTCCCTCTCCCCACCCCTGATCTGCAGCATTGCAGTTCCTGAGTGACAAACAGCCACAGGTATATACCACAGTCAGTCCTTTGTGAATGTGTGTGCGCATGGAGGAAGGCAAGGACTGGGTCAGGTGATGAATGCCATCCCAGGACATAGGAAATATGGGGCGACTATGCTGAAGGGATGGTGTGATATCCTGAAGGACGACCCATCACTCTCACAGATCTTGGGAGACAGGCCAGACCTTGCTTACAGACAGCCCCCCAACCTGAAGCAAATACTCACCAGCAACCACACACCACACAACAGAACCACTAAACCAGGAACCTATCCTTGCAACAAAGCCCATTGCCAACTCTGTCCACATATCTATTCAGGGGACACCATCATAGGGCCTAATCACATCAGCCACACTATCAGAGCTCGTTCACCTGCACATCTACCAATGTGATATATGCCATCATGTGTCAACAATGCCCCTCTGCCATGTACATTGGTCAAACTGGACAGTCTCTACATAAAAGAATAAATGGACACAAATCAGACATCACAAATTATAACATACAAAAACCAGTTGAAGAACACTTCAATCTCTCTGGTCACTCGATTACGGACCTAAAAGTTGCAATTCTTCAACCAAAAAACTTCAAAAACAGACTCCAACTAGAGACTGCTGAATTGGAATTAATTTGCAAACTGGATACAATTAACTTAGGCTTGAATAGAGACTGGGAGTGGATGGGTCATTACACAAAGTAAAACTATTTCCCCATGTTTATTCCACCCCCCACCATTCTTCAGACATTCTTGTCAACTGTTGGAAATGGCCCACCTTGATTATCACTACAAGAGGTTCCCCCCGCACCCGCCTCTCTCCTGCTGGTATTATCTCACCTTAAGTGATCACTCTTGTTACAATGTGTATGGTAACACCCATTGTTTCATGATATCTATGTATATAAATCTCCCCACTGTATTTTCCACTGAATGCATCCGATGAAGTGAGCTGTAGCTCACGAAAGCTTATGCTCAAATAAATTTGTTAGTCTCTAAGGTGCCACAAGTACTCCTTTTCTTTTTGCGAATACAGACTAAAACAGCTGCTACACTGAAACCTAACATACTTTGAGTCGTCTATGGGAATTTTAGCTCATTTCAAATGAGGTATGGTGGAAACTGTCCCTTTGTTTCTATGTGCTGTGTACAAAGGAATTGTCATACTGGATCAGACCCAAAATCTACCTAGTCCAATACCCTGTCTCCAGCAATGGCCAGCAATAGGCACTTCGGAGGATAGTGTCAGAACCCCATATCAGAAAGATGTTGTATAATTGGCCTCCCACGTTAGGTCTTGTCCTGATCTCTAATAGTTAGTGACTGGCTTCAGCTCTGTGGCATGAGGTTTAAAATCCTTTCCAAAATTTTTGTTAGCAATAAACATAACTCTGGATATTCTTGTTATCTCTATACAATTTCCAGTCCTGCTTTGAATCTTATTATTTTTTGGCTTCAGCAACTTCCTGTGGCAATGAGTTCCACAGCCTAATTACACATTGCATAAAAAGTATTTCCTTTTGTCAGTTTGGAATTTATCACCTTCCAGTTTCACTGAATTTCCCCCTTGTTCTTGTGTTCGGATAGGAAGAACAGAAGCATCTGATCTTCCTTTTCTACATCATTCTATTTTGAAAAAAAGGAGTTTCCCCACTTTAATAGTTTCATATCTGCATAGCATGGAAGTCTTACAGAACAGATTTATTTCTTATGGTCTATGTGTAAAAAGAGAGAGTTAGGGAGACACCCAAAATGAGTTGTGGATAGTTTCCAGTATATTGCGCCCCCTACACAACAGATGCTACCTCTCCAGAGTGAGAAGAGAATACCTGTAGGTATACCTGAACAAATACTGTTATTACAAGGTACACACCAATGTAGTTTATTTTTTGTGGATTTTGCTTTTTAATGTGATAGATTTCAGGTTCTCAGACTGATTTCCTAAATGCAGATCATCAAGGGATACTCCCTGCTGCTGGACTTGCTCCTGCAACAAAATACAGAGTTTTTGGCAGGCAAAAGTTGACACTCTGTCCAACATTCTGAGTGTAGCAATAGACCCAGTGCCTGCAATTTATCGTCTTAGTCACCATTCTTCTATTCCAATGACTATTTAAGAGATTATTTTTAAGCAGAGCACTGAATTTTGGCTAGAAGACAGTTGGCTATTTGGAAGTCTGAGACTGTCCCATTGATTTTTTACTCTTAAGGGACTTGGTGTTGTCGAAAGGTTTATTACTACTTCAGATATTGTCAGTATAGATCTCTCACACTTAGGAGTACTAATACACTCAGCTCTGAAATTCAGAAACTTCTGCAAGGCAGTGGCTGCACACATGCCCCCATGCAGGATTTGCTGTTTAGTGCAAGGTAATACCATGCAAAGAGCCTCAGCCCCAACCCCACCAGTTTCTTTTGGCCATAGCAACTGAAGGAATCAAAATTGTCAGGGCTTTTCTTCCTTCTCTCTTGCAGCTGC
Source organism: Dermochelys coriacea (assembly GCF_009764565.3). NCBI lineage: Eukaryota > Metazoa > Chordata > Testudines > Dermochelyidae > Dermochelys > Dermochelys coriacea. The sequence continues at coordinate 136,561,957 of NC_050068.2, forward strand.
CTCTTCTCCCATCTTAACCACGAATTTAGACTGAGAACTTTTAATTGATGTGTTTTGTAAAAACTAAATAATATAGCACTTTTCTGGTGTATTTGTTTAGTAACCATCCTATTGTGCAATCAGTACATTCTACAGCCTTTGTTTTAGTTGACAGGCTATTATTCCATGAGGGCAGACCTCAAGTATGTGGGTTCTAAACACTATGGCTGGAAACAGCAGAAGATGTTTTATAGAGGAGTATATGTGGATGGCCTGTGTTGTCTGAAAGTCTGCTCCATCTGAGCAGTGTAGTCCCTTTTAGTTTCTCTATAGATAGAAGAGGCTCCACAAACTACCTAGCAGTGGCAAAAGAACACCTTGGATATCCAAGCATCTATGTATCCTCTACCTGGCTGAGCAGCTTCTAACGGCACAATCTCCACAAAAAAATCCAGTCAAATCATGAGTCAGAGAATAAGTGGTCTTTCTTTATAGCATAAGATAAATTCTTCCATTTGGAAGAAAACCAGTATCATTTCTGTACTGCATCTCTGACACAATATTATGCACAACCTTTGTAGACCAGTTCCATCTTCTGTTGCTCTAGTGGTGAGGTCCTACTGTAAATTCATATTTTTGTAGCACCAGGTACAAATGTGGAGCACCAGATGTGTTTAGATTCTCACTATTATCCATTATATTGATAATGATGCTGTAGTGAGTCAAATATTTTTATTTTGTAAGAGTAAGAGTATATTTGATCCCATCCTAATAGGTGGGAATGTAATTCCGGGTAACTATGGGCTGGTCTTCACTACAAGGAGATAGACACTGCTGCAATCGATGCAGCAGAGACTGATTTAGTGGGTCTAGTGAAGACCTGCTAAATCAATGGCAGAGCACTTTCCAGTCGACCCCAGGACTCCCGCTCCCCAAGAAGAGTAAGGGAAGTCAATCAGAGAGCGGCTCCTGTTGATGCAATGCAGTGAAGACACCAGGGTAAGTTGATCTAAATTACATCGACACCAGCTACATTATTCATGTAGCTGGAGTAGCGTAACTTAGGTCGACTTACCTCCATAGTGAAGACAAGCCCTATGTCAAGGACTTGCACCCTGAATAAGCAAGAGCACAGGCAAGATCAACATTACTAAGATTTTGGACCAATTGAGCTGTGTGCATTCTGCAGCACTGTTTGTTTGGCAATTTTGAGTTACAAATGAAGTTGCAGCACTTCATGCTTGTAGTTGTATGATCCAAGCTCCTGGGGAACAGTTTGACTTTGAAATATGGATATTCCTTGGGAGAGTATCTACTTCTTAAAATAAAGGAACCTGTGGAATAAATAAAATACTAGTTTGTAGAAAATATTGTAGAAGATGTTCACAATGAATGCCTTTCAGGGGACCCATAGTAGCAGGCTATCATCTGCAAAGCCACTCCCCAAAAACCTATTTCCTTGTTCATTGATATCCACTGAGAGAAGGTGACAGACATTCCATACTCTATGCTACCATGTACATTCTCTATGTCTCAAGAGCAGCTTTAACAGAAATGGAGTACCTGCACCAAGTTATGTTTGTGTAGCAGAAAAGTTAACTCATTCCTGCTCAACATTCCACACAGACATTGCACCAATCACAAAAACAAAAAAATGATAAGAAAAAACACAACAAGATGATTATGGCTTACTGAGTGTTCCTGAAACTGTTTACTTTTTCCCCATTGTGACATTCTATACCTTGGGGGAGCGTCCTGTAACCCCCATATTCCTCAGTTTTATATCATGATCTTACATATAAAGCATGCCTTATAAGGTATCAGGGGAAAGGTTATGATCTGCTGAAAGTCATTTCTCTATCCATATATGTATATCTTTAATGCATATGAAGTTATGAGAATTGTGTTATATGGTTGTCACTAAAACATGCTGTACATTGGGGAATCAGCCAGATATTAGCTCCCCAGAAGCAATAACAAAGAAAGTAACCAACACCTGAGCAGGGTGTCAAAAAAACCATCAACAACCATTGTCCAATAAGGGAGCTACAATTCAATGACTCACCTGCATGAGGCCACACCAGGAGAAATGCTCAACCTTGCCCGGAGACTCAGCAATACCCCCCAGACATGCCTGGATTTGTGTTCCCCAAGCACATGGGACTAAGAGTATAAAACAGAACACGGTGGCCACATGCTGGGCCTTTCTCCTTCCCCCACCTTTGCTGCAATCAACAAAGACAAAGACAAGACTCCAACAAAGGAGAATGTCCCGTAAACCTGGGCCAGATCTGTATATTAAGGACTGCAATATCCAGTGGGATGAGAAAAACTGCTTAATCTAGATGTTGCCCAGTCTAATAGGGTTGAGAGTTTAGATTGTGTGCTTATATAGTTTATTTTATTTTGGTAACTAACTCTGACTTTTTGTCTATCACTTAAAATCTATCTTCTGTAGTCAATAAATTTGTTTTACTGCTTATCTTTACCAGTGGGTTTGTGGGGCAGATCTGCTCAGGTTTTGCAAAGGCGGTGTATATCCACTTTTCATTGATGAGGTGGTGAACCAATTAATAAATGTACATAGCTTGCCTTGAGGAGTGCAAGACTGTATATTCCTGGGGTACAATGCTGGGAGCTGGTGCCGGGGGATTGCACTGGTGCCTTTCTCTGTGTGATTCATGAATGGCTCTGGGAGCATTCATGCAATCTAATGGGTGTTGGGTCCACATGCAGTTGTGCTGAGTGATAACAGCACCTGGAGGGGTTTGCTGCTGGTCACTAGCAAGGCATTGAGAGAGATGGCTTAGGCTGGAGAGAGTTCAGGGGGCATAACGGTCCCATGGATGCACCCTGGGGATCCTGTCACACCCATCTCTTCATTTAAATGTCTGCAGCTACAGATGGAACCAGTTACTTCACACTTCCTTAGTTAGGAAATGACCAGCCATACTTGCTCTTAGTAGGGGACTAGGAATCATTCTTTTAAAAGATGCAAGTATGGACTTGCTAGAAGAGTTGTCCAAGCGTGTTGACTGTTCTCTTCCAACCCACCTCCCAATATAAAATTATATAGTGCCAAAACGTACTAGGTGATTTACAGTCAAGTAGGGTAAGACAACAAGTTTTCTGGACCCAAAAGGGTACAATCTGATGGCCAAATTCCACCCTGCTTACACCACCCATGCAGCCTTATTGAATTAAGGGTTGGATAATTAGGCAGGAGCATACCTGCAGGGCCCTGACAGCAAGGATCAAAGATCAAATTTGATGCAGTAGAAAGGAGGGAGGTGGTACAAGGATTCAAGTAGGACTGATGTAATCACTCCAGCTCGTGTGATTTCTTGGCAGTCCCATGTGAGGCCCAGATTTCAATGGGCATCAAGATTGAACTGTCCCTAGTTATGGATGGAAAATATACAAGCACTTCTGAAAGAGACAACTGTCTGCTGCCCTGCTTCTACAAGGTAATGGTCAGTTTAATGAGAGCAGTGGAATGTAGAGGCAAAATGGAGTCGTCAGGATTCACCTTGGAAAGGGAGGTGACGGGCTCACAAGCACTACATGTGGGCAGTTGGCCCCAGCCTAACCAGCTGTGTAGTTTGTTTTTTCTTTGTAACCTTGTCTGATTAAAAGATCACATTGATTCAGTGCAAAGACAAAAGCTCAGTCTTCCTTTACAATGCACATTCCAGTAGATTACAAAGGCATGTCTTCTCTTAGTAACATTATGTATATGAGGACATTGGCTCAATTTTTTTCATATGCTGCTAGATTTATGTGCAATTTAACTAGCTTATAAAAAACCTAATAAAAAGATTGATTCAAATTCCAAGATTATGAACCTTCATCGTTTGCCATGAAAATAACCAAGATTTAATTATATTAAATTTTCCTGGTTTTAGTAAATATGAGTTCAAAGCAGAACTTGAAATGTGAAACAATAATATTTCATTGGTTACTTGGCGTCCATTCCACAACAAGTCTACTTGTGGCTGAAAGAAAAACACAGGGAATAGACACTTCATAATCACATAGATTTAACAAATAAGTTGAGTTTGATATTTCAAATTGCCCTAATAATATCTAGAAATTGCTCTGGTACCAGTTCTTGTCTGGTCACTGTTTGCAAAAACTTGCTTTTTCCAGTACAAATCTAAGCATTTTACAGCTTTCCTTCTGCTGCATGTAATTCCCATTAATAGGAATTACAAGTACACACTAAGATCTGTCAAAAGAAATTTACAGGTCTAAAGTCCCCAAATTCTCCTTTAACCGAACATTAACGTGAAGTTTTACTTCATGCACAATAGTGATATCCATTGTTGTGAAGTGTCAGCAGGGAAAATGTTATGAATAGTTTCAGGGCTTGATTCTCCACTGCCTTACCCCTTGTGCAGAATGGCTGTAAAATGCTACCATTTTGATTCAGAAATGTTACATGACCATACAAAGGGCAAGGCAGTGGGGGAATCAGGCCTAGTCAATATATATTCAGCCAACATTCAGTTAGTCAGCCAAAATTTTAAAAAGAAGGTTTAAATACAGCTGGACTCCAGTGAGTACAGAGACTATGGGAACTTGTTTTGCCTTTTGCAAAGGTGAGAGCAGAGACGGCTTGAAGCGTTATGACTTCCAAAGAGACACAGTCTGTTGAGGGTGCTGGAAATGTGGGGCTGTGCCCAGAAGAGCCATTTGCTACGTGCTCCTCACAGTGCAGCCACTCTGGGTGGTTCGGGTCATGGCTCCAAGCAGACATGATCATTCTGGGCCTGATTCCCCAATGCCTTGCATAATCATTTGCATCTGTGTTAGTGGAGTATGAAATGCTGCTATTCTGAACTGATGCATTTCACACCCACTCTGCACAGAAGTCAATGATTACACAAAGCACCAGGCATGATAGAATGAGGCCCGCAGGGTCCACTATACTGTTGCTGGCACCACTAGCTAGCCTGCTCACCACACCACTTGTGCATCCCAGCAAAAGGTGTTTGCCCCCAACATGGGATTGAACACGGGATTAGAGAATTGAGATCCCTATGCCCTCTCCACACACTACTGCAGCTGAACAGTTAAGCACCTGCCTTTCCCAACTTGCTTTGATCCCAACAAGAGCAAACCTTGCTAACAGGATGGGTTGCTTCAGATGAACTGCCAGCCTGTTGCAGAAACATTATTTAGCTCTTCATATACGTTTAAGGGCCTGAACTTGCAACCCTTATATTGAATAGCCCTACTCATGCAAGTGGTCCCATTGAATTAAAAGGGACTACGCATGTGAGTAAGGGCTGCAACAACATTTCTTGTTTTAGGGCCTGTTAACTGACAGTTAACTGCATCCCTCCAAAAGGCCAAGGAATCTTCTGCCTAGCACACAGACTTTGCTCTTTTTGAGTGGAGAACTGTGTCACATGCATGATTTATAGTACATTACATAAGGGAATAACATGTAATGCAGCATTTTCTTACAAGAAACATATCTTACCAAACAGAAAAGACAAGACAGAACAATTACCATATAATTGCAACCTTCAAAGAATGTTTATGAAACTCACAGGATCTCTCCTTTCACAACAAAAGTGAGCTGACAAAACATTTGATGTTTAAACTTGTCAGCAAATATACGATAAATAGTTAAAGCTTCAAATGTAGATATTACTTGTACATAGTCACCAATTGTACCAATGATCACAGTTTACCTTTACACCCACTGCCTCTCCTGAAAAGACGGACTCAGTCACACCATTCTTGGAGGGCTTGGGGACGTCTTTGTTTTTCAGTTCTTGGTATTGTGGTTCCACCATTTTCTCTGAACTTCTCAAATTGAACCAGAGTTGCAGAGCATGTGCTGGTTCCTCTGAGCAGAGCATCTCTGCATGAAGAATACTCCACCCAGCTGTCATCCACTAGAAAGATGTTATAGAAGGAACAGAATACACAACACAGACATTAAATTTTAGAAAATGGAGAACACACTCAAATTTCATTAAATTGGACAAGTTAATATAACTAAAGCTTCTGTCTGGTTAGAAGACAGATTAGATAAACAATAATCTTTCCTAACATTTAGTTTATCTATTGATTTCAAATGTTGAAGTGCTGCATTGAAAATATAATTTATTGTTAATCTACTTTAGCAGAGATTTTAAATAGATAAAATATGAAGTTTCCCACAGTAATATGGCATGCTGGGAATTTATCTAACCATATGACAACAGAGTGCAATATAGTGGCTGAGTTTAAAAGCAGCCAGTTTCAACTTCTCTTATTACAGAAAGAGGGGTAGTGTTCCTCAGCCGTAGGTTCTTCACAAATTCAAATGAAAAGGCACAAATAATCATTGTTTAGGATTAAGATGTCAATGATTCCTTTCTTCCCACTTTCCCATACCTGTAAATCTCCTGGGTTCAATCTACCAACATGTCCACAAAAATCTTCATGGGCCATAGAGCCACCATCTAACAGGTAAGTTACCTTGGAAGAATGAGAGACAGATGAAAGTGTTATGCAAAAGCTTCCTTTTGTTTGTTTTGTTTTTAACAGATATAGAGCACTCATAAGAAAACAGGTGAGAGAACAAAATTAGTCTATTCCACTGTAGCAGAAAACAAAGTTCTAGTAGCTCAGTATTGATTCACATGGCCACACAATCTTTGATGTCAAAATTACCCATGTTGAAAAGGATTACGGTTTTAGGATCAGCACTACACCTTTTTGTTCTCAGCCTCTCACTCATTCCTCTTCTTCTTCCATTTCTCTTTATGGACCTTTCCCATCATCATGTTTTCCTTTTCTCCCTTTGTTTTTCTTTCTGCATTCCTCTTTTTAGTCTCAATTCCAACACAAAGGGAAACTTAAGAAGAAACTAATCAAGGCTCCATCTTCTGCATAGCAGTGTTTTTGCTGTGATGGCAATAAGGAAAAAAGTAAAACCAACTAAGATTATCATCACTGCAGAGAAAGCACCCTGGAGTGGGGACACCCTAGCAGAAGTGGGCAAACTATGGCCCCTGGGCCACATCTGACCCGCAAGACCCTCCTCCCCTGAGCTCCTGGTCCAGGAGGCTAGCCTGTCAGACCACATCTGTAGGTTTCTCCTTGGGGTATCATAGTTTCAATTCCCTTTAAAAAACACTGAGAATAGGCCCATCTCCATTAGAAAAGGAGTACTTGTGGCACCTTAGAGACTAACAAATTTATTTGAGCATAAGCTTTCGATGCATCCGATGAAGTGAGCTGTAGCTCATGAAAGCTTATGCTCAAATAAATTTGTTAGTCTCTAAGGTGCCACAAGTCCTCCTTTTCTTTTTGCGAATACAGACTAACACGGCTGCTAGTCTGAAACCGATCTCTATTAGAGACAGCCTCACGTCTACATGCCAGGACTGTAGGAAAATGGCAGCCATCTTCCTTGGTTTCAACCCCATTGGAAAAGATGGACATTTTGAATGAGGAAAAATTCATAAGCTGGAAGGCAGAAACACAGAGATTAGGTGACATTTAAAACCTCCAAATATCACAAGACTGTAGACAACAGTAGATTCAGAGATGGATTAAGCAGGGCAAGTCATTGGAGTGGATAAAGATGTGTGTCCTCATGTCAAGGCTGAACTTTGCTCGCAGAACATAACCAAAGAGCTGGGTTTTATTTATGCAGGGATCAGAGGATGGAGGAAAGGGATAGAGACTTTTTTCCATAAGAAGGAAGTCTCATCAGCAGGCAAACAGCAGGTATTACTCACACCTGGTCAAAAAGCATCCTGAGCTGTGCAGCTATAGATCTGTTAATATTTTAGAGAACCACTAAGTTTTTGTACAGTGTGAATTTGCTTCAAATTCCTGAAAAATCTCATTTTTAAAAAGAGAACAAATTCATTGTTAGACATTGTACCCACACTAATCTTCCTCCTCATCTCATGTACCCTCTCTGCCTTTCTTCAAACAGCCTAAAGCCTAACAACTTCTGAAATTTATCCTGCATATATTACAAGTTTCGGAAGCACCTATTTCAATTACAGAGAGATTGCTAACATGTCTAAGTCTCTAGAGCTAAGTCCTTGTGGTTTATGATGTTTGTAATTCAGTGGATGCATAGTATAGTACAACCTTCTAGGAAGTTGTATGCACTGCTTTATGTTCAGTTTGAGAAGTGTTCATCTTGTACTCAGGAATTGCTAGCAAGAACCAAGGTGTTTTTTTCCCCCCAATTTACAGCTATTCTTCCAATTTAAAAAGATTTTCCTGACTTTCAATGTTTTTTTCCCCTCCATTTTAAAAAGACATTGTCAAATGCTGCAACAGCACGTTTTTACTCTGGTTTAATGCCATATTAGAAGTTTTAGTTCAACAGTTCTCTGCTCATTTTTCACCTTTTCGTTTACTAAAGGTTGATTGCTGCCCTTCAGCTCCACTTCAGGAGGATTATTTCCTCAGAACTTTTTCGTTAAGGTGAGCTCCCTCTGGTGCCTGGCTGGCTTACTCATACACCAAAACCTGCATCATCATGCATTAGCTATTTCTTTCAAGACATAAGGAAAGCTAATTTTTAAATCAAAGGGCCAGTTCATTTCTACATTACTCTAATTTGATGTTGATGTAAACTCCATGGAAGTCAGTACAGTTACAACAGCATGACACTGGTATTGAATCAGGCTATTTAGACTCTGATGGACAACATTTCGATGTGCGCAGACCACATATGATATTACAAAATATATTTTACCCCTTTTATTCTGTTCAGTATAGATGGTATAGGGTATGCTACCTTGAGACTTCCATTACAAACCTTCTGTTTGTGTAAGCTCTTAACTTTCTCCAAAGATATTTTTGGCTTAGCTAAAGTTTTCCTAAGCCTGCTATCAGCCCTGAAGTTCAAGGGGAAACCTGTTCAGAGATTTCTGAGTTATGCAAGGGTGAAATACACATATGCTTTTTCCTCCATAAAAAGGGTTGACTGTGCAGTAGAATCACCCCTTCAAAGGCAGTTTCAGGTAGCAGCCATCAGTAGCAGAGATGCCATACGCTAAGGAGCGGAGCTACAAAGGATGGTACAGAGGCACAGAGCTTCTGTGCCTCCAGATGATTCCTGGGGTTTGTGGCCTAAAAGAAAAAGGCAACTTGTTTAGTACCTGCACAAAGTATTGGCAGCTATATAGAGATCCCAGCACAAACTTTTGGACTCCATCTCTCTTTCAGCAGAAGGCTCAAGGTGATGGAGTTATGAAACAATTCTTCTAAATTATTACCTCACTGATCCTCCCCAAAATCCTAATGTTGGCTTTATGCATAGTGGCATGGTGAGAGTGGACAAAAGCTGGTTACATCTGAGAGGATGGGCAGGGGAGTGTGAGAGCTGTTTTGCAGTCCCTCCCCCCCCCCAAGAGTGTTACCGAGGTTTTAGCAACTTTGACCGTAAAATTTAAGATGCCGGGTCTAACTATGATTAATTTAAACAAGGTCTTTGCACTGGTTTATGGAGTTCATGGTCAATCCATGATTTAAAAAAAAAATCAGTTTAAACTGGGTGAAAAGTAGTTGCTTTACCTGCATCTACTCTCTTCTTGAAAAGAGAATGGAAGCAGCACCAAGTCCTATCCTAAGGAAAGTGTCAAATAAAGATGGCTGCAATTTTTCTTCTTACAATAGTATTTATTTTTTAATAGTAGCATTACTGCAATGTATATAATCTCAAAAGAGGCTTACTAGCATGAAACAGTCAAATAATTTTTACATGCAAATTCTAGCTGACAATAGTGAAATTTAACACAAATGGGATAAGAATGTCTTCAGGAACTCAGACATTCAGCACTCTGCCCACAATAGCATTTGTAATCTTCATTTTCACTTTGAGACTCTGCCAAATGGAAGGGGAAAAAAAAACCACTTAATAGTAAGTAACCAAAGAATGAAGAGCCCTTTTTGCCAACAGCACATAACAGCATGAGTCCATGTCAACAAAAAACATTGAGACTTTTAAGCCTGTTTGAAACAAAACACTTAGCAGAGGAATGGAGTGGAAGGGAAAAAGTCACATTCTTGAAGTCCAAGACATATGCACATTTCAACACTCATGGCAAAAAGACATAAATCGAGATGAAGTTACTTATTTGGTTTCTTTTTGATTTGTGAGATTCCAACAAAGTTGCATAGCACTAGTACCCCTCAGACATAATTACTGTCCTTCAGAACAATTGTAGACTATTATGTGGTTAAAGGTTTGGCATGACTATGTAAGCTTTTAACTATCGGAGAAACCTTTTCTAGAACACATATTTGTGACAGTAAAATTAATACCCATAAATATTAATAACCATTAATACCACCAAGAGTCAGCTCTTGTATATTACAACAATCAGAAGGGTTGCAAAATATGACAAAAGGCGAGTCAGAAAAAAAAAATAAATTAGGATATTAGGAGCCATTCCCATAAATCTCAATACCCAACTTTTAATTCCCAAAATACCGCTGATGGAAATAAAAAATATAAAGATGCACTCAGATTTTTGGGCCAAGTTCATCACTATTTCAATGTGCTTACACTTGGAAGGACTGTGGTACAATCTCTGTTACTATGTGTTATGAGATAAATTAACTGTTATTGCATAGAAAACTGCTTAGTCACAACAGTCAGTGATTCACCTCAACATGCTGCTGTGGACCACTTAGCAAAAGCTCCTTTCATGGAGCAACATCCTTCTCAAATCCCTGCCCAATCTCTCATTATTTGGTTCACAAAGCTTCTCCTTTTGCTGACCATCTGGAGTGACTTGAGTGATCCACGAATTAAGGTTTCAGAACCTCTGGTTAAATACATTAAGCATGCTCAGAGACTGTGGAACAGTGCATACCGTCACGTGCCAATCCCTTTCCCTATTCTGTTTGAACTACGTGAGCAGAGCAGTGGACCACTAGGATGCAGAAAGTGAGTTTCTTCAGCTTCGATTGCACCACACTGCTGCTTCTCTCTGTGCTCTGAGAAAGAGAATGGGTGAAGAGATTTCAGAGACCAGCTAGAATTGACCATGCCATGTGCTCTGAGGGTCTGACCCCTGGAATTCAGGGGCCCTCAAAGCATGGGGCAGCTGAGCTGCTCACTGCATATTGACAACTCATGATTTGATTGTAAATCTCACAATATTTGCTGTTTTTTCTTGCAGCCCCCAGCTCCTGAAGTCATGAGAATCGTAGTTTTCATTTAAATAAAGTATGTTTTTAGCCCTTGTTCCAGAGAAAAGCTTGACAACATGAACACTGAAGACTCGATGAAAAAAATTTAAAGGCAAATACAGAGTCAAAAATTTGTTTTCTAAGATCTCATGAAGCTTAAAATAATCCCATGATTTTGGGAAGTTGACTAAGAATTCCTGAATGTTTGAGGTTGAGAAGACTGCACTCTGCATTTGACTAGGGCTGACCTAGGCCTGCCTTCCTTCAGTTTATGCATGGCTTTTGTCTAATAAATGTATCTCAAAGTCTGTGTAAAGTGAGTGTAAATCCAAATGGTAGTGTTTTTACTCTGACACTGCACAGATATAGGCTGTGCAAAGTAGCCCTTGTGATACGGTTGCAAGGTAATGGAGAATCCAACCCAATGACTTTTTCCACTCTTGTATTGTGCAAAAATGGTCAATGGTGAACTCTTTACTTAAAAAAATAAAAGGGGTGAAACATCCAAATCATAATTTGAAAGTCAGCTTCCTGTTAGGTCTATAATTATCCTAAACTTGTTTGTTAAAATGATAATCTAACTAAGGGCTAGTCTACACTGCCACACTAAATCAGCACAGCTGCACAAATGCAGCTGTGCCACTGTAGCGCATCTGGTGAAGACGCACTATGGAAACGGGACAGTGCTCGTCCATCGGCATTATTACTCCATCTCAATGAGAGGTGGAAATTATGTCAGCAGGAGAGCATCATAGTGAACTGTGGACACCGCTTTAAATTGATGCAACTTGCGTCGCTCAAGGGAGTGGCTTTTTTCACACCCTTGAGCGACGTAAGTTGCATTGACTTAAGTAGTAGTGTAGACAGGCCCTCAGTTTACCACAAATAGGTGTTATTATATTTGGCTGATCTCCATTTATTCTGTATTTAATTAGTTCAATTAAAGTGATAGTAAGAAATTTTTTCTTAATATCTAACTCAAATCTCCCTTGCTGCAGATAAAGCCGATTACTTCTTGTCTCACCTTCAATGGACATGAAGAAAAATTGTTCACCATCCTCTTTTAAACAGCCCGTAACATAATGAAAACTGTTAGCAAGTCCCCCCCTCAGCCTTCTTTTCTCAAGACAAAACATGCCCAGTTTTTTTTACCCCTTCCTAATAGGTCAGGTTGTCTAGTCTTTTTATCATTTTGTTGCTGTGCTCTGAATTCTTGCTGTTTTGTCCACACCTTTTTAAAGTGTGGTGCCCAGAAGTGGACAAAGTACTCCAGCTGAGGCCTTTCATACGACACTCCTGTGAATACACCCGACAACATTATTAGCCTTTTTTCGCAACTGCATCACATTGTTGATTCATATTCAATCTCTGAACCACTGTAACCCACAGACCCTTTCCAGCACTACTACCACCTGGTCAGTTATTCCCTATTTTGTAACCATGCATTTGATTTTTCTTTCTTAAAATGCAGTACTTTGTACTTATGTATACTGAATTTAAACTTGGTGAGTTCAGATCAATTCTCCAATTTGTTAAGGTCGTTCTCGATTCTAATCCTGTCCTCCAAAGCGCTTGCAACCCCTCCCAGCTTGGTGTCATCCACAGATTTTATAAGCATACTCTCCACTCCTTTATCCAAATCATTAACAAACATATTGAATAGTACCAGATACAGGACTGACCGTTGTGGTACCCCACTAGATGCATCCTCCCTGTTTGACAGCAAACCATTGCTAAGTACTCTTTGAGTCTTTCAACTAGTTGCACACCTACCTTATAGTAATTCCATCTAGATCACCATTCCCTAGTTTGCTTATGAGAATATTACATCAAAAGCCTTAATAAAAATCAAGATTTATCACATCTACCACTTCTCCCCTATTGACTAAACCAGTAAAATTTATTATCTTCTAATGAAAACCGATATATAAGGCCTAGTTATTACTGTGTACAATAGAGAAAAACCCTCAAGAAACCTCTTAAAAAGGTGTTTACATGAAAACATACATAACTGCTTCACTGAACTAAACGTAATGTAACTTAGTCCCAATTCACAAACAAAATCAGAATCCAAATAATCCAGCCAGTAAGATGTCAGGGTTTGGGGGTTTCAAAAAAAACTCAAACAGTGACGTGCAGAACTCAAAGGTTTCAGTTTGCAGAAGATTCAGCAAGCATTATTGTTTCTGTTTTGTATGTGTTCGCAACCCAATGAGTCTTATTGTGAGTTTGAATCAAGTTGCAGAGTTGCATCCTAAATTGGCAGCACAGCCCATGGAAACTGAGGCCCATATATTACACAAACACAGAGGGAATCTGGGTGTGAGACAAAATCATGAATCCATCAACACCAACATATGTCTGTCAATAAACAAGTTTATCTACTTTTCTTAAGACATTTACAATACTCCACTAAGTATCTGGCAGCCTTGTACAGAAAGGATATTGAGATGTTCCAGAGGCAATCAACAAGCATGATCATAAGGCTAGATTATTAACTTGAGCAGAGAGGCTGGAAAAACTCAGATACTATATACTAAAAGTTAAGCTTTTAAAATACTCAAGTTTCATAGACTAACACAGCAAAAACTAAGCACTAAGTTAACAAAACATTAAGCGCGAGCTGGACAGTTACTGCACTTTGCAGGAGAATACTATGAGTTCCTTAAATAATACCTTATCAGCTCTGACTCTCTGGGGCATGAATTGTGCCTGTCTCTATGTTTGCACAGCACTTCGCACAAAGGAGCCCATAGCCTGCTTTGGGTGCTATCATAACATAAATAGTAGTAATAATAATTTTGACAATGTATAAAGGGAATACCAAGCCCAAAACTATACTTAAACAGAAAACACACTCAAGTGTTTATAATTAATTTTTGATTTAACAAATTTTACCATTTAATATGCTAGGAGGCAAAAAGGTGGGATAAGGCTATCTTTGTTCCTCCCCCATCTCCCCAGGAGCAGAAAATGCTGCTAACGCGTACCCAGGACTTGGCCCACACATTTTCCTAGAACATTTTTTCCTACGGTGTATGTGGCTCTGTAAGTGAGCTTTGTTTTCTGTGAACTGCACCTTTAAGTATGTATTGGTCTGCTGCCGTGTTGAATGTCAAGAAGTTAGAGGACACACACTGCTTTTCCCTAAAGATTTGTTTCTTTCCTTGTTCTCCTTTTATTTTTATATTACGAGATTTCAGATTGAAAATTGTGATATGTGATTATGCAAGTCTATTTGCTACAACTCTCAGAACTCCTCACTGACAGGTCAGCCACAAACATGGCAGCCTCAAATTCCAAAATACCCCTAGGGCAAAGAGTTTCTTAGCCCAAGATATAGTTACTGAGGCAACAGGCTGTACCCTCCTGAGGATGAAGATATATTGAAGTGTTCTCTCTCTTTTCTTGCACCGAATATGAAGTCCTCTGTTCGTATAGGCTTCTACCATCTGAGCAGCCATACGCCAACAAATTTAGCTATCTCACCTTCTAACCCCCTCCTTATCCTTACAAGCTTGTTGTGGGCATTTGGTTGAGTTCTCTTAACAATAAATCAGAATGCAGGGGCAAAATAAAAAATTTCAATATATTCAGCATGACAGTAATTACCTACAGTAATAGGTATATCCGGGGGGGGGGGAAGGGGGGGAACCCTCTGGCCTAGGCATTTTTTAAACCAAAGGCCCTAGTCTCCCATCACAGGAGAAATTCATTCCTTCACCAAAGAATCAAACACTTGGATATAGTTCTCACCTCACAATATCAGGCACCCTCAACCTATTAAGTGGTTGTACTGCCTCTCCTTACTCCAACTGGAACAGGCAATTGTCTTTCAGCAACAGTGAGAACATCTGATAGTGAGGTAGCTGAGTAGGGCTGGATGATACATGATTTTCCCATCCCATGACTGTTTGAGAATTCAAAAAGATTTTCCCATCCCAAATTGGGATGGAAGTCACAAAGTTTTCCAATTTGCGTCAATCTAAATGTTCCACTGTGATCCTGACATTTTTTAACCTTTGTCAATCACAATTAGCTTAAATTTTAAAATAAAAAGCTATTTCAAAAGTGAAAACCAGAATTTTTCATTTCTAAAATATTAAAATGTTGCCAATTTTGAAAAAAAATTCCCCAGATGCTTTTTGAGTCAGGAGAATCATCAAATCTGACCCTGTTTTGTGAACAGTTTCCGTTTTAATCAATCAGCATTTTTTTTTATGATTCCCAACCAGCACTATAGTAGAGCTGAATGCAAGTGCATTCAAACCTCACTTTTCTCTGTAATGATTCTAAGCTGACGGTAATTATAACTGAGACCACAATTTGAAACACTATCATTGACATTATTTCATCAGCCAAAGTCTGTATTCATTACCTTGAGTTTCTCTCTGCAATTTTAAATGAACTTATACTTTTGGAATCTATTTACAAGCACAGTTATTTGGAGACGGGGGGGGGGGGTGACCAGTTCTGATAATCATTTTTATTATATTTAAGTGAACATTTTAAAGTTATAAATATTATTTGTCCTTTGCATTTCAAGTTACAGATTCATACCTTGTTCTACTAGACTGAAATAGTAGTTTGCATAAAAAAATTTGTCTTATTGTTATATTGACCTTACAGTGATATATTTATGTTCATAAAAATATCAGTGTGAAGATATCAGTACTATACTATAATGTTTCCTTTAAAGTTTAATCCACTTTATGTATTATTATAAAATGGGAAAATGAAATAAGCAGTACCTTACCATTATAATTAAATTTGGAAGAATAACTGCTGCATTAAACCAGTGGAGTAAATAAATACTTTATCCCAAGTATGTCACATACAAGGATACTCAAACTCAGATTTTTCTTGTTCTTTCATCTTTCCAAGATACAGCATTAGCAGAGTCAGAAGGCAGATACTTGTCTAATGGACACTGGCTTAGGTCCTTAGTGTTATAAAGTCAATGGAATGCCTATTGGGTTCAGTAGTCATTGGATCATACCGTTAAAGCATAAATTAAGACACTTTTCTTAAACAGGAATTTTTATGAGTACGTTCCACCCACGAGTAAATACTCATAAAATAAATGCTTACTTCATTCAACATGCTGATTTTTAGTGCTGCCACACAATGCCATCTGCTGGTTCTCATGAGAAATAAAGGTTGATGGACTCAGACCACTGACACTATGTTAGCTGTACATATTAAATCTTCCAGCTGTAAGTTTATGATTGTTATAAACAACCAGTCGCACAACAGTTGGAGTTCTACTTGAAGACCCACCTCTTTAAGCCAATGGAATACTTGAGAATCTCTCAGGTTTTATTTCAAAAATTCATCTTTAAAATATCATGATTCTTTTCAGGCCTGACTCATGATTTTTGAATACTTGGGATTGGCCTTACTGTTTATGATTAGTTCCTATCCTGTGCATAAATTATCATTGCTTATGGAATATTCACTTCTCTACATTGGGTTAAAGCCAATATATTTTTATGTCTTCCTTAAAAAAAAAAAAAAAAAAAAAAAGAGGCACCCCTGAATTTTATAGTGATCAAAAGCAAACTGAAGATGGCCACTCTTCAGCCTCCACTCTTGAACAGTAAAGGAGAGTTTTACCCCAGTGGCTCAGGGCATATCATTATATAGAGTCCATTAACGGTTCAATTCACCTGTATGCGGAGGGCCTTCACCATCCAATGCACCATTTTAAACCCCATTTAAACCTTCTGCGGTGTCTGGTTGGTGGCTCTTGCCCACATGCTCAGGATCAAACTGATCACCATATTTGGGGTTGGGATGGAATTTCTCCCAGGTCAGACTGGCAGAAAACCCAGCAGATTTCCACCTTCCTCTGCAACATGGGGCTTGGGTCACTTGCAGGTTTAAAGTAGTGTAAATGCTGAATTCTCTGTAACCTGAAGTCTTTAAACCACAATTTGAGGACTTCAGTAACTCAGCCCGAGGTTAGGGGTATATTACAGGAGTAGGTGAGTGAGGTTCTGTGGCCTGCTCAGATTCATGAGGTACAAATTTCCCTTTTCAAAAGCTGTGTTGTCTCTTCCCCAACATATCCTGTTCTTCTGTGTGTCTGATAATTCTGTTCTTTACTGCAGTTTCAACCAGTTTACCTGGTACTGAAGTTAGGCTTACCAGCCTGTAATTGCCAGGATCCCCTCTGGAGCCTTTTTTAAAAATTGGCGTTGCATTAGCAATATACCAGTCATCTGGTACAGAGGCTGATTTAAGCAATAGGTTACATATCACAGCTCTGCAATTTCATATTTGAATTCCTTCAGAACTCTTGGGTGAATACCATCTGGTCAATGACCAGTTTTAAATAAATTAAGTATCATGCTCACTTTAATATTATATGCACTTTAATATTTGTATTTTATAATCTTGAAAGTTTTGCCAAGAATCACTCTTTACTTGATTCAGCAAGTTTATTATTGTGCAAAAACATGAAAAGCTGTGTCTAGGTTTTTGTCCAACAAAAGAAAGCTTTACTTGTTTTTATATGCTGCATGCAAAACCTTCTGGCACTTGGTAGCCTGAATGCTAGTTAGTCTGAGGAGGAGAAAAGAAGCACAGTTTAAAAAAAAATTACATTATATAGTGAGCTTAAAATGCCACATCTATTGTATGTTTTGTGCTTGCTCTTATGTACAAGGTAAATATTTCTAAAAGTCAGCAATATAGAAAGAATACGTAATGAGTCCAACTAGTTCATTTTCACTGAAAATGTATTAGAATGAGCTTAAAAAAGTCAAGTTCTAAATGGAATCCATGGATTTCTCAATCACTTTTGCACAAGTACGCCACACAATTAATCAGCTTATTAATCGTTAGAGAAGATACTGAATCTAGGATGAATTTTGGTATGGCAAAAGGTGATAGTCTTTAAATATTAATGTGAGGTGCAGGGAGGTAGCAATGCAAACCACAATGCAAAAGTGCGTCACTCTGCATTTGCTCTCATTTCCATGTTAATTGATCTTGTATTCCTGAGATACTGAGGTCCTCCCTCACCCTAAGTAGTGTTTTGTTCCAACAGTAGTCTAATTGACTTCAATGGGATTGCTCATGCTGTAAAACACTATTCAATGCAACTAGGGTATTGAAAGCTGGCCCTGAGGTTTTTTGTAACCTCCATGGCTATTTTGTTTGATACTCTGTGCTAAATTTCTTCCCATAGACAATGGAGCCCCTTTTCTTTAAAATGCAGAAAAAATGCTGTAACTCCAAAACCACTTTGTTAAAATGCTAGTATTTTGAGTCACCACAACATTACTTCTCAAATGCAAATGTAATATTGTACATGCAGTTTGCAGATAAACTATACCTAAGGCCTACTAGCAAACACTATGAGGGCTTTAATGAAATGAAGAACTCTGTCCAGGAGGGATTCCATATGCTGGACCTACCTAGCATGGAGAAATTTTCCCTTCAAAATGAATTACCATTATCTACATCCATACATACAGACTCAAAGTGCAGTTGGGACATGATAGCTTTCTGTTCCAGGAAGAGGACTCTGAAGTCCCAGTTTTAGGAGTCTGTCAGTAGAAGACCTTCAGCTGTGGAATTCACTTCCTCTTACTGGAGAGTACAGCTTGCTGCCCTTCAAGGATGAGGGTTTAATTAACCCTCTGTTTAATTAACATTGGTTTTAGAGTGCTGTGATGAAATAGGTGCTAGCCAATGAATTTTGCCATTACACCGTCATAAGAAAGCATGTTTTGGCTACCCAGTAGGGACTGTAGTGTTCTTATCATGCTATTCAAAATGTCCAGATCCTATGGTGACAGATGACATGTAAACACCTGCAAAATAATAGTTTGCAAAGGGGTGGGCTGGGTATTGTTTCAAGTATAGCCAACATCTCAAGTAAGACCAACTGTTACTATCTACCTACAAACTCCAAAGGTCCAAACTAGACGTAGCTTGAGGAAAGATGCATTCAGTTTCTGTGTGGTTTTAGTACAGCATAAAAAGGAGATGATGTTAGGAAATAGAGAAGTAATGTTAGAGTTTAACTGGAAATTAAAGTTAGATGCTGCAATAAAAACTGTTGATTAATATATGCCAAAGTGTATGAGAGACAGAGATTTTATCAGGCAGAAACCTGCATCATAAACCTCACCACTTTTCACTGTCAGTGCAATGTGCCCTTCTTTGATCTGCCTTCTCTAACTTAAACACACAGTAGCATGTACATTTAAAAAACAAACACACACAAATATAACCCTACCAAAACAAACAAGACATGTAATTCTCCTCCTGGGGAGAGGAGGAGAGAACAAATCACACGTAACAGGTATTAGTCATGTCACTTCATGCGCTACTGGAAGGTACTCAGATACTAAGATGATGAGGGCAGTATAAGAACCTATAATGAATAGATAGGTATGAACAGATTACTCCTGAAGGTATTCTGCGCCAAAAAATTAAAAACTCTGCACACAATATTTTAAAATTCTGCAAGATTAATTTGTCAATAAGTAAATGCAGAGGCTCCAGCATGGCAGTGGGGAGCACAGGCCACTGGCTGCACAAAAGTGGGAGATCATCCTGCAGCCCTCCCATCCCCAGGACACGGACTCAGCAGTGAGGCTGCACCCAACCCTGACACAGCACAAGGCCTGGGCCTGCCCAGAAAGACCCTGGGACTCTGCCCTTCTGCACCAGGTGTGGGGCAGGCAGGCTCAACCAGGGAGGATCCAAGTGTGGAAGGGTTTGGTGTGGGGTGAGAGGATTCTGTGTGGAACAATCTGAGTGTAAGCAGCTCAGTGGGGGGGGGGCTAGGTATGGGGGGGATCTGGATGCAGAGAGGCTCGTTGGGAGGGTTCCAGATGCAGGGGCAATGGGACTCTGCAGGGGCTTCCAGATGACGTTTGTTGGGGCTCAGCAGAGGGGTCTGGGCATGTGGGGTCACAATGGGTGTCTGGGTGCTGGGGGAGTGGAGTTTGGTGGGGTGTGGGTCTAGGTGCAGCTAGTTGGGGGTCTGGATGTGGGGGCTCAGAGTAATGCAGGGGGTGGGGCATCAGAGGGGGTTTGAGTGCAGGAAACTCAGTGGGGGGGGTGGTCTGGATGCAGGGTGGAGAGTCCCAAGGCAGGGGGTCTGGGTGCAGTGGGCTCCAGATGCAGGGATTGAGGTTCAGTAGGGTGGGGTTCAGATATGAGGGCTAGGGGGGTTCTGGATGTAGAGGTGAGGCTTGGCAGGGGTGTCTGGGAATGGGAGGTCCAGATACATGGGGGTTGGGTGGATGGAGGAGCAGCTCCCCATACAGTGACCCCCTCCTGCCACAGCTGAGGAGCAATGAGGGCAGGAAGCAGGGGAGGATGCTGAGCTTCCTGCAGCTGGGGGAGGGTCTGACACAGCCCCAGCCACTCCTTGCAGAGAAAGAGGAAGTCCCATCCTCTCCTGCCTCCAGCCCAGCCGGGACTAGCAGCTGATCCTGGCTCAGGGTAGGAGTCACTGGCCGGGATGTCCCCGGCCCTGCTGTGATTTGACTCTGCGCTGGCTGCTCTGGGTGCCTGAAAAGATGCACTTGCACTGCTAGGGAATGGTGCATAACTGCTCATGCAGCTTCCCTGTCAGAAAATCATTTGCGGGGAAGCAAAGAAATCTGTGGGGGACATGAATTCTGCACATGCGCAATGGCGCAAAATTCCCCCAGGAGTAATAGATAGCATGTTAGGAAACAGTACTGTAAAAGGGGAAAGTTATAATAAGTAAACAGTGCAGAAGAGATCTTCAAACAATGAATACTGCTGTGGTCTGGTTACAAGGCTCAGGATTACAAATCAGAGGAAGGTTTAGGAAGCTACTCTCAATTTTCTTTACTATTATGATTTTAGGAGCAAGACAGACTGATGAAGGAAGAGTGAAAAAAGTTTCTGGATGCTGAGGAGAGCTGTTTAAAAACCACACATGCACTCGTGTGCACACATACAACTGTGAATCCTAGAGCAGTTGGTGTGAAGGAAATAACTGTGATGCTGGAGATGCTCTGTTGCAGTTGTGCAGGATAGCTCCTGAAGCATTGGACAACTCAACATCTAAATGACAATAATGCAGATTAGTCTCTTGGCAAAGGTAACTGTCCTGTGATATTTTTCAAGTGAACAGACAGCAGTTATCTGTTGACCCACATAGGATGATAAGTTGGCTGAAGGAAAAGTTGATCAAGAGATAGCAAGTTAGAGTCTCATCTAGAGTAAATCAGCATAGCTCCATTGTCCTAAATGGATCTGTGCTGGTTTACACCAACTGGCAATCTGACACTACATAATTCAAAAGAATTGAGAGTACTTATGCTTTTGAAATGTTAATTTCATTTAGACACTCTTGTCCAAGATAACCTCTTCTTCTATTTACTAATTGTCACTGAAATCATGGATCCCTATTGGTAAAAGTAGCAGACTGGTCCTGAGCTAGCTTTAAGTAACCTTCAGCTGACTCCACACAGAATGGGAGCAAATTTTTCAAATAAAATTCAAAGCCTTCATAACAAAGTCCTTTCCTCCTAAACATCTCTGCTGGGATGCAGCTTTCCAACCTTCCTCCACAGCTTGGAGGCAGGGTCAAAACAACTCAGCCCTTGCTTCCTGGACTCAAAGAAATCAGCAGGCAAGCATTGTCTTCTCCCATTACGAGGGAAGAGGCTGATTATATGCTGCCCTCCTTCCCTGAGCTGATCCTGGTTGGCTGAGAGAGAGGGAATCCTTGTACCACCCTACACTACAAGGATTGCATAGCTTGAAATTTTCCCAGATACTATTACTCCAGGCCACTGCCTCTCTCCCAGCATCTGCATTGGTCCAGAATTCTTGGAACAGGATAGACTGGAATCTAAAACTTCCCTCTCTGGTCTCCAAGGACTAATATACCTCATTACAGTAAATTAAGTAACATTACTCTGAGTAAATGCCACGAATTCAGACTGTAATAAACTATGGGTAACGCCACATAGAAAGTAAATGCACCCCTCTCTAGGAAATACAAGCACATGAAAAGGCCTTGAAAAGTTCAGTTGAAAATAAAAGAGGTACACAAGTAGAACACCAACAGTATCAGACCACCCCATGTTCCCCCAATACCTTTTAGTGAAGGGATATAAAGGTTGCATATTGGCATGCCAAATTTCAGCCTAGCATTAATAATACCTGAGAAGTAGGCTATGTCTATGCTTACAACAGCGTTTTGAGTACAGACATTGCACACGCATCTAGCGCATATATAAAAAGCAGTGTAGACAATGAAACATGGCTTAGATGAATAGAGTGCCCTACACACCTGAACCCCTAAGGTATATACCATACATGGCTCTCTCCATGCTCAAGTAGTGCCTCCCATGTCTATACTGCTATTTTTACCAGCGTCATTTCCCACTGCCAGAGCCTTTCCACACCAAAGTGAAAGGCTCCAGCAGTGGGGAAAGGCTCTGGCACCAGGGAAAGACTCTGGCAGGAGGGAGCTGGTTTAAGCAAGGAGCTGCCAGAGCCTTTCCTAGCTGCCTCCCTGCTGCCACAGCCTTTCACTGAGGCATATAGCTACACACTTGTAAGGAGGCGGAGTGGCCTCATTCCAGCACAAAGGGGATTAACTCACCCTGTTGGGCTCAGCTAACCCCATCCCTTCCCTCTTGCAGGAACTGTGGGGGAGGGGCAGGAAGTACAAGGGCCCTGCAGCTAAGTTGGGGCCAGACGTCCTTCCTAGGGAGCTGAACCATTCACAAAGCCCGTGACTGGCTGCAGCAGGCGATGACTCTCCTGAGCTGGCCTGGAGACAAGGCAAGTCGCTGCCCCGGGAGACTAAGGAACCCAAAGAGAAAGTGAAGAATGAGCTGCTCAGCGAGGAGACTGGGAACAGGGCCCCAGCAGCTATGGAGCAACACAACCAGATACTGATAGGAAGCAGCCCAGGAAAACAAGACATTGGTCCTGTTGTGTTTCCGGGAAGCGAGGCAGTGGCCTCAAGTTTCCCCGCCAACCCAGCAACTGGATCACCCATCGCTTCAAGGGCCTTGGACTGGGACCCAGTGGAGCAGGCAGGGCCTGGGTCTCCCTGCCCCTTGCCCCATACTCAGGGCAGGACAAAGGCTAACCCATATCAGAGAATATCAGGGTTGGAAGGGACCTCAGGAGGTCATCTAGTCCAACCCCCTGCTCAAAGCAGGGCCAACTGCAACTAAATCATCCCAGCTAGGGCTTTGTCAAGCTAGGCCTTAAAAACCTCTAAGGATGGAGGTTCCACCACCTCTCTAGGTAACGCATTGCAGTGCTTCACCCTCCTAGGGAAGTAGTATTTCCTAATATCCAGTCTAAACCTCCCCGACTGCAACTTGAGACCATTAGTCCTTGTTCTATCCTCTGCCACCACTGAAAACAGCCTAGCTCCATCCTCTTTGGAACCCCCTGTGATTGGTTCGGTCACAGAGAACCGCTTGGGGCTGTCACCTGATGTACTGAGATTACCTCTAAAAAAGAAAAGGAGTACTTGTGGCACCTTAGAGACTAAAATTTATTTGAGCATAAGCTTTCGTGAGCTACAGCTCACTTCATCGGATGCATTCAGTGGAAAAAATCAATGGTGGCTAAAGTAGACCCTGTCCCCCCAATCCAGCTGCCTTCGGCGGTCGGATCCATATGGGTCTCCTGCAGGAAAACCAGAGTACCCCCCTCCCGAAGGAAGGAGAGCGCCTGGGACCTGCGGAGACCCATCCTACAGCCGCGGGTGTTCAATGTTGCAATGGTAAGAGGTGCCATGAGGAGGGCTGGGGGGGGATCCTCTCCGGCAGGGACGCTCGCGGCTCCCGACGGGCCGTGCAGCAGTCCGTGACCTACCCCGTAGGTAAGTAAGGAATCACGGAAGAGGCGGACCCGCTGGTAGGCCGCGGCGCCCTGCCTCCCGGTCCTTTTACCCTCCCCCATGAAGGCCCTTGCGGACCGGAGGATTTGATGAAAGTCCCCCCCCCCCCCATCACTGGAGAGCAAGCTGTACTTTGTTGCGGGAGCCACGGATGTCTTCTAAAAACTCCCGCAACTCCTCTCACAGCGCATGGGGGGGGAGAGGTTATGGTCTCCTGGTTACTCCCTGATGGTGCCCTTGGTACAGCCCCATGGCCCACCGAGACAGGCAGACAGGATGCGGACCCCCAACAGGGCTCCTGATGGATTGGCGCCATTAGGCCTGCCTTGAACCCTGGGGCAATAGAGGGCCATGGAGGGAAGATAGCAGCCCCTGGTGGGTCAGGACGGGTTAACACAAAGACCGCTCCCTAGGTGTCATCTATTGGGAAAGGGAAGGAGACAGCCCCTGGGGCAGCAACAACATCTCGGGAGGCGGACAGGATAGGGACGGGGCAGGGGTAGGGTTAGAGGTGAGATTCTGGGTGGGGAGAGGGCTCTCAGTGATTCTGGGTGCAGGGTCTATGGATTTGGTGGTCACGGCATCAGGAGGTGGACTCTCTTCTGTAGGGCCCCCTCCTGGGAAGGAGGTTGATTGCTCCTCGCCAACAAGAGAAGTCCCTGGTGGATCAGGTCCTGGCCGCATGGCACTGGCTGTCGCCTCAACAGCCTTGGTGGCCGTCAGCAGGGCGCCATCTGTGGCTGGGTTGATGGAGAAGTCCAGGGGCTCCTCAGAAGTGGGAGCGGAAGCAACGGTTAGGGTGAGGGAGCATGGGGAAAGAGGGTCTGGAGTGAAGTCGCCCAGATCGAGGCTCGCTGGCATAGGGTTGTCCTCCCCTGGGTGACCGGGGTCAGACCCAGGGCTTCGATCTCCTCATATATGGACCAGAAATTGTTTTCCGCCATCCCAGGATTCAACCCGCCGGCACCTGACACAATAGTCACCTCGGGGCTCACAAATGTTTCAGGTGGCGCCAGGGCAGTGGGGGCTCCCTCGGGGGTCTTGGAGGGGAGGGACTCCCGTGGAGGGGAGATACTGCCTTCCAGTGCTGCCACGTCTTCCCCAGCTGGCTCTGGTGGGTGGAACACACCCGTGGGTAGAGCGGAAGGCTCGGCATCGGTGCCCCCCTTCCTGGTCTTCCGGGGGGCCTCCGCGTCAGATGGGAGGAGCGGAGCTCGAGCCTTCCGCTTGCCCCGCTTCCCCTGGACTAGAGCCCAGCCCTCCATGGCATCCTCCGGGGGCTGGCTAGCAGGGGTTGTGTCTGGGGGCAGAGGCGATGGCTCAGGGACTCGAGGGAATGTCGGTGGGCCAGCACAAGAGATGGAAGATTCCCCTTGGGGTGGGCCCTCTCCCATGCCCGGCAGTTTCCCTGCCGCATCCTCCTCCACAGGCCCCGCCAGATTGCAAGCAGCGGGGGCAGGGCTCTCCCGCTCATCTGGGCATATTGGGAAAGGTGCCCTTGGGCCTGAGCGGGAGCAATGATGGACTGGGAAGGAGGAGGGGTGGTTCGGGTGCTGGGCAGCCAGGGGCACCGGCTATGACAGGGTCAGTGCCCTGCTGGGGCTTGGGGGTCCTGGATGCCCCTCCTTTCCGGGCCAAGGGGCAGTCCCTTCGGACGAGCCCCACCACCCAGCAAAGAAAGCACGGGGCCTCCCCCGTGGAGTAGTGCACCCGGTAATGGGCCCCCTGGTAGGGGACTAGGAAGGACCCCTCGAGTGCCTCTCCGTCACGCGCTGCCGGTGGCAGTTGAAGCTGCACTTGACGGTGGAACGAGAGGACGTGACGGAGGGCGGGATCCTTGCAGCCCAGTGAGAGAGGGCTCAGGACAGAGATGGGTTTCCCCAGGGTCGAGAGGGCGGGTAACAGGGTGGCATTGGGAAGAAAGGGAGGGATGAAGGTCAGGATGAGGCGGACGCCCAGGTCCTCGAGCGGCTCCAGGGGGACGAACACCCCCCCCCCCACTGCCAGGGGCTTCTCCACCGCCTCCTGGGCGGCAGCCTCTGATGCTAAGAAGAAGATGACCTTACCGTACATTTTGGAGGCCGCCACAATGGCCGTGGGCCCCACTCCCTCGCCAATGCCCGCACCCAAGTTTCCACGTGGGGCGAGGCGGGCACCAGGAGGCAACGGACGCCGTGCTTCCTGGTCATGGTGGGAAAGGGGCCCCGGCCGCTATAGATGGTAGCGGAGGCAGTGGGCTGGAGAAATGACGTAGCGGCAGGCGGGGCGGGCCGCTGCCACCCGGACGTACGCCCTGGGGGCCGAGGGAGGGACACCCGCAGAGCTGGTGGAGGGAGCAGCGGGTAGGGATGCTGTGGCCGGGCTGCAGCAGTGGGGGCAGTCCCTGCCATGGAAGGCCTGGTCTTTTTGGCAGGGCCCTTCCCCTTCTTCGTCCCCTGGCCCTTTCCACCGGCTTGGGGGGGCTTCCCCAGAATACAAGGGGGCAAGATACATGGCAGCAGTGGAGGTCACCCCGGTGCCCGCCGCTGCTGGCACCCCAACAGGGGCAGATGGTTTGGAAGTGGCAGGTGAGGTAGAGGCTCAGGGTGGTGACGGAGGGGCAGGCGGGGGAAGGGTGTCTGGGGCTGCTGGAGGGGCCCCACACATCGTGGCCCTGCCATAAGAAGCAGGGAGGGAGGCGGGGGGGGCAGGTCAACCACTCCTCCCCACTAGGCTGCAGGCAGGGGAGGAGGGCACCAAAAAAGGGGGGGCCGGACAAGGGGAGTATCAAGGGCTCGTAGGGGACAGTCACCGACTCAGGGTAGAAATTTGGCTCCTATAGCTGCACTGGGGAGGGAGGTCACAAGAACGTTAGGGGGGGTGCAGTGAAGAGGGGCAAACTCAAACAGGGGAAGGGCACAAGCATGTGGGCGGGGGCATGGGCACACTAAGTAAGGGGCCAAGCAGGGAGGGGGTACCCTGTGGGGAGGGGGGAGAGGCAGACCGGAGGCAGGACAGGGAACCGAGGAGCTAGCTTCAGAGGCCAGGGCGGGGCAAACAAACAAAAGCTGCAGAGGGAAAAGGGCAGGGCAGGCAAAACAAAACTGAAGCTAGCGAGGTGCTGGGGTAAAGGAGAGGGCAAAAAGGCTGCAAGGGGCAAAATGGGGCAGGTAATTGGGGACAAAGCTGGGGCTCACTAAGGGAGTCCAGTCCAGGGGGATGGCGGGGGGCACATGTGCCCACGTGTGCTTTCAAAGAGTCAGTGCGGGCTGGCTGCTGCTTCAGGCCCAAAAGGTGGGGAAAGGGCACGGCAGGCCAAGCAAGCAGCAGAGTCCCAGAGGCAGGAGCTGAGGCAGATGGTGCACAGCCAGTGGGGGTGATGGAGGGGGCAGCAGTGGTGGTACTGGTGGGGGTGGGGGGGACACACAGATGGATCAGGGGGCAGCTCCACACCACACCCCATGTCCCTGGAAACACAGTCAAGACCCCCACCACAAGAGCACAGTTTGAAAGTTACTCAGTCTTAGGGCCCCCTCCACAGTGGTCTGCAAAGTCTCTAGGTGCTCCCCCACTGGTAGATGGTCATCTCCTTCTCAGGGCTTCAGCAGCAGGCAGCAGACTCTGCAGCAGCAGCAGCAGCTCCAGGAACTCCAGGTGATGGTCCAGGCAGACAGAAAGGATCCCTCTCAGGTGGTGGTGGTGTTCACAGCAGCAATGGCTGGGGTACCTCACTCCCCCCTTCTAGGGAGCGGGCCAGCAGGCTCCTCCCCAAGAGACTGCAATTGGAGCAGTAGCAGCACCTGAGAATGGGGGGCCAGCAGTCAGTCAGCAACCAGGTAGCAGAGAATGGGGGTGGTGTGGGGGCTGGCCCAGCCAGGGGAGCAGCTGGAGCAGCAGGGAGAGCCTAAGGCTTAGCAGCAAGAGTAGCAACCTTCTTCCTCCAGACCAGAGTACTACAGGAAAGCAATCAAAGAAAGAGCTATTGGTCCCCTTTTCCCTGGATAAGGGAACAGGGAAGGTTCCAGAACAATCAGGAACCTTCTGGAGACAATTAAGACAGGCTGATTAGAACACCTGCAGCCAATCAAGAAGCTGCTAGAATCAATTAAGGCAGGCAAATCAGGGCACCTGGGTTTTAAAAAGGAGCTCACTTCAGTTTGTGCTATGTGGGAGGAGCTGGAAGTGAGAATGTGAACTGTTGGAGGACTGAGGAGTACAAGCATTATCAGACACCAGGAGGAAGGTCCTATGGTGAGGATAAAGAAAGTGTTGGGAGGAGGCCATGGGGAAGTAGCCCAAGGAGTTGTAGCTGTCACACAGCTGTTCCAGGAGGCACTCTAGACAGCTGCATTCCACAGGGCCCCGGGCTGGAACTTGGAGTAGAGGGTGGGCCTGGGTTTTCCCCCTAGCTCCTGGTCAGACACAGGAGGAGTTGACATGGATTGTGAATTCAGAAAATCAGCCAAGCTGAGGGCTGCTGTGAAGCTCCAAGGTGAGCAAATCTGTCAATAAGCACAAGACCCACCAAAGTAGAGCAGGAACTTTGTCACAGTGATTTTAGGTGATCTTCTGATGTATATGTTTTTAAATTTGAACCTGCTAGTGCCACTACAATGCCTGCAAACACCGGATTGCTTCTCATTTAACTCCCTCTGCTCTGTACTTCACAGTAACAAACTCAGCATGAATCAGCACAATCTCCAAGCAAATGAGATGGGTGAGTCACATACTGGAGGGGGAGGGGGGGGGTGCAGCCTGGGGCAGGGCAGTGCCAGGGAGGTCTCATATGCTACAGACTGGTGGTGGGGCTTTTACGATGCTAATACCTCCAGAGTATGGCTATCCCCACCAGCGTGCACACAGTCCCACCGGCTCATGGCCAGAGTCACAGACCCCCAGCTAGACACAGGGCTCAATGAATGCAGTGACACAATCGCACAGAGACCCCAGCTACACACAACGAAATGACACAATCACAGATCAGTGAGGACAGCCACGTGCACAGAGCACACCATCCTAGGTGACACATGTGCTGTGTGCTTTCTGGCAGTGCCTGCCATGGAGAGGCTCCCCTGCCCGCTCACATGCTGGCTGCAGTTACGGCTCCGCCCCCGGGGAGCAAACGGAGTGAGCACTCCGTCTCCTCCCACCCCTCGAGAGAGGGGTGGGACAGTGAATGCAGTTGCCTATTGGCTGCAGCGTGGGGGAGGCAGGGGCGTGCCTTCAGGCTGTCCACATGCTGGATTGGATCCCTGACACTTTCCAAGAAAAGAGCAGGAGGACTTGTGGCACCTTAGAGACTAACAAATTTATTAGAGCATAAGCTTCTGTGAGCTACAGCTCACTTCATCGGATGCATACCCATTCCAGAGTCTTAGGGTGTTGGGGAGTGGCTGGCGGGGCCCCTCGGGCTGCGTGCGCAGCATGGTGCCCAGGCCAGGCAGCATCAGGGGCAGGTCCTGCGCAGATGCACCCTCTGGCACCGGGTGCCGAGGCTGGGTCTGTTCCCCTGCCAGAGCTGCACCGTCTGCTTTTCCAAAAGGGGGGAGAAAATGCAAACCCAGCAATAAAGCCCCCAAAACAAACCACAGGGAAAAGAACCAGAACCTGGCAATCAAAGCCAAACAAGCTGTCGTGCGCCCCTGTGTGCAGGCCTCCTGCATGCTAGCATAATAAATCTTTGCACAAAGTGTGGCTCATAAGGTGCCATTTGAAAGCTTGTAATTTGCTGGGCACTATTGTGCTGGTAAAATATGTGGCAACATTGCATGGAAAGGTGCAAAGTTCCCCTGTATGATATTGTTAATGCACCTTCCAAATCCCATAGCTGGGTCCCTACCCAATTCAGGGTCCATTTCATGGCCATAGAATTTTTTAAATTGTAAATTTCACGGT
This sequence comes from Dermochelys coriacea, assembly GCF_009764565.3. Taxonomy (NCBI): domain Eukaryota; kingdom Metazoa; phylum Chordata; order Testudines; family Dermochelyidae; genus Dermochelys; species Dermochelys coriacea. The sequence goes on from NC_050068.2 coordinate 136,591,853, forward strand.
TTCACGGATATTTAAATCTGAAATGTTCACAGTGTTGTAACCCTAGGGGTACTGACACAAAAAAGGGTCATGGGTGGTGGTGGGGGGTTTGCAGGGCTATTGTAGGGAGTCACAGTATTGCCACCCTTACTTCTGTGCTGGGGCAGCATTGCCTTCAGAGCTGGGCGGTCGGAGTGTGGAACTGGTGGCCAGGCATCCAGCTCTAAAGGCAGTGCTGCCACCGGCAGCAGCACAGAAGTGAGGGTCACATGAATGAGAGGAGCAGGACCAGTCTTGTGGGCGGGAGAATGGGTGACTGCCCATGATCAGTGGGGTACTGTGGTCACCTGCACACACAGACCCAACCCAAGGTTCCTTTAATCCCTGAGCGCTGGACCTGGAGCCAGGGAGGGGCCAGGCTGGGGAGGGATGGTATGTCCTCTTCTCTTGCATTGGCTGCTCCCCAGGGATGGGTAAGAGCTGCCACCGGGAACCTTCCCTGGCTGCAGGAAGGTGTCCCCTCAACGTGACTTTGTGCCCCTACCTCTCCCATGAAAGCTAGAGCCTGGCTGGTAGGAGCCCCCAGCCTTCCTCCTCCCCTACAATAACTAGATTTCACAGCAGAGACCAGATTTCATAGTCTGTGATGTGTTTTTAATGGCCATGAATTTGGTAGGGCCCTACCCATAGCCCTGCCCAGGTAGAAATTGGCAAACAGGTCTGTTCTAAACAAACAAATGTGTGTGTGACTTAATTTGCATTAAGCAGTTAACAGAGTCATCAAGCAGGAAGGGAAGACAAAGGAAATTCAAACAGGTTTAAAAAAAACAGCAGAGACCATCCTTTCATGTAGACGACGAGGAGGAGGAGGGGTCCTGACCTGACAGTTTGATCAGTAATCTGCTGGACTATGTGGTGGAAATTTTGTTTGAATCTAATATAGTTTGTTAAATTAGTCATTAATAAACATTTTTATTCTTGTAACCATTTCTGGTTTCTATGTCTCATTACTTGTATTCACTTAAAATCTATTTCTTTGTAGTTAATAAGCTTGTTTTTACTGTTTTATCTAACCCAGAGTGTTTAAATTGAAGTGTCTGAATAACTGCTTGAAATAATGAGTTAGCATATTATTCCCTTAAAGAAATAATGAACTTAAAATATTTATACTGTCTAGGAGATGGATAGGCAGCACAAGACATGCTGTTCTGGGGGGAAAGCTGGGGCTAGGGGTGTGTTGGGGTCACCATGCAACATAACCCAGGCTGGTGAGAGCCAGAGTGTAACCCAAGTGTGGCTGTAGTCTGCAGTTCCACACAGACTCTCAGGGTATAACTCATATGCTAGAAAGCTGTTTGTGAGTGGCCCAGGTGGAAGCTAGTTTGGTAAGGCACCCAAGATTGCAGGGCAGGAGTGGCACAGCCCCCCACTGGTCTGGACTGTACCCTGGTATTGTTACACAAGCTGAAACCAAAATTGGAAATGTCAGCCTAACTTTATATTTCTGTTCCCTGTCCAGGTGCTTTTACTCCTAGAGGCAACACAACCAGTCTCAAATTCTAAAGTAGAAGCTACTTTGTGCTCTTACTCTACTAGGACAGTGTTTCATAACCATTGAGTTACACAAAAGGTAGTTAGGGTATCTCAAGGCATTGGAAATTATATCACAATCTAAAGCAAAGAAAGTATCACTCCCTTACCCCTGCACATCCTTCCCCTTCAAGGTGAAGCATTCTCCTGCCATCTCTCCAAACATACACAGAGGCCTGTTCTACACTAGAAAATTAGGTTGGCATAACTATGTTGCTCAGGGGTGTGAAACATCCACACACCTGAATGGTGTAGGTAAACCAACCTAATTCCTCCTGTAGATAGCATTAGGTTGATGGAAGAATTCTGTAGCCTTTCAACTGTAGACAAGCTCAGAGAAATCAATTATATAGGCTTATCCTTGTTATCACTGATGCATTTTTTAACTTTTATAGTAAATGTTATGAGAGTGGGAGGGTTGCAAAAGATCTGACTTAGCAAAAGGGGCCACCATCCTGGAAAAGATAACAATTACAGTACTGAGACAATGTGCTCTAGTGAAAAGAACAGTGGGTTGGCACTCAGAAGATCTGTATACTATTCCTGGCTCTTCCACTGGCCTGCTGGGTGATGTGTGGCAAGTCAACTCACCTCTTTGTGCTTGGATAATGATACCTAAGAGAAGTGTTATGGAACAGCTAGGTATTACTAATTTCCATTCAGATCAATTGGAGTTGCATCATTGAAATTGAAGGCAGTAAGGGGTCTATAGTGTGTTCCATATCCTTTAATTATTTATTTTACATTAGAGGAAAAAGAACTAAAAGTAAATATAGCAGTCTATATAAAAACATGTTTTAAGATGTTATAAACCAGTGATGATTAATGCAAGAAAATAACTCTTTCAAACAAATACCACATTGTGTTTATGTTCAAACTTTCCTCTTTGTCGTCTTCCTTTTTTCCTATGTCTACTCCATAATTTTTCAAGTGAAAGGTTGCGACATGACAAAAAAACAAAACAAGAACCCTGGTAAAACACCAAAAAAATTCTCTCATTTTACTCATTGGCGAAAAAGAAATAAAGGGCGGAGACGGGACAAATAAAATTTCAAAAAGGAATCTTTGTGGCATGGCATGTGGTATCATTCTTTGCCTATATTTGACACTGAGAATAAATCTCTGATGAAGCTGGCAAAGTGTCAGACAATTATAATGGAGCAGTATCTATTATTACCAAGAAGCAGCCCCTAGCATTATTTGGTAACTGTTTAATGATGAACTAGCCTGGGGTCAGAAATGAGGGGTTCAGGATGCAGGAAGGGGCTCTGGGTTGGGGCAGGGGATTAGGGTGCAGTGGGGGGTGAGGGCTCTGGCTGGGGGTGCAGGATCTGGAATGGGGCTGGGGATGAAGGGTTTGGGGTGTAGGAGGGGTCTCAGGGCAGGGGAAAGAGGTTAGGGTGCAGGCTCCAGGAGGGAGTTTGAGTGCGGGATGGGGCTCAGGGCTAGGGCAAGGGTTGGGGTGGGGTGTGGGCTCCAGGTTGCGCTCACCTCCCGGGAAGTGGTGACATGTCCCTGTGGCTCTTAGGTGCAGGGGTGGCCAAGGAGGCTCGGTGCACTGCTCCTGAGTGCCGACTCCACAGCTCCCACAGGCCCGGAACCACAGCAAATGGGAGCTGTGGGGGCAGAGCTGGCGCTTGGGGACAGCGAGTGGAGTCTCCCTGGCCATCCCATGCCTAGAAGCCACAGGAATATGTTGCCGCTTCCCCGGAGGCACCTGAGGTGAGTGCTGCCCAGAGCCCACACCCCAAAGTCCCATGATCCAGGCCGAACTACCTGCACTGTGAAGGAGACTCTGCAGCCAAGCATTTCCCTGGGTAAATGAGGCCCCAGCCCTTGTGCATAATCTGCAGAGAAGTGTACTTGGCAGGGGGCTGCCCAGGATCTAGCTGTGATGGTGTCTGCCATGGCTAGGAGCTGGCCTGGCTAAATGTGTTTCAGCTTGGGGAGTGGGTACCAGGCTGGCACCAAGAGTGCTGCTGGAGGGGCTGTGTTTCATCCCTGAGACTCAGGTTGAGTATGATCCCACCTCAGCTGGGAAATGAGACCGTCTGTCCTTACAACAGGTGGGGGGAGTGTTTGGGGTGGGCGTTCTGGTTGAAAACCCCAAACTGAGTGGCAACGAGACCTGGTACACAGGGGCACAGTGCTACTCAGGTTTGGCCTGGCCATCCCTCCATCATGACAATGGGGCAACCGGGACAAATTTGTGGGAGTGGTGTTGCCACCGAGTGCATGGGGTCACAGTATCACTCAGCTTTTTGTACTGTGACACTGTGTGTCAGATCACAACACCCAGAATGGGGGAGTAGGGAGCCAGGCCCAGCACTGCAGGACAGGAGCTGCAGTTGCAGGTTGGGTGCATGGCAGGCTGTCTCTCCAGTCTCCTCCCTGCTCTTGCCCCAGAGCCTCCCTTCAGTGTTTTTGCAGCCTTGGGGATTTGGAAGGGTGGGGGGAGGGAGGGAGCTCAGTTTCAGATTTTGCCACCGGCCTCAAAAGAACTCTGTACAGGCCACACCCAAATACATATCAGGGTCCCCTATTAGGGACCACAGTACATGTCAGAATCTCATTAACATTACAAACAAACATAGATGTGTTCTGCTGAAGTGGGTGGGATTTCAAAAATCTGCTAAGGAAATAGATAAGATTTTTAAATGTTGTCAGTACAATATTTTGGGAAGCAAAGAAGCAAAACATACATAAGCACCTACACACACAAGCTCACAAACAGCAGTTAGCACAAAACATGAACTGCAAATGAAGACAGAAAATTGGCAAAAGGCTATGAGGTTTTGGTTTGCTTTAAATCAGGAAACAACCAACATGTTGTTGGTAGCAAAAACAAAAACAAAAAACAAAAAAAAAACCTGTAGCAAAAACCAAAATAGCAGATAGGAACCTCAATATTTTGAAGCCACCGAGTTTCCCTTTTCCACCAAAGGAAAGTTGCATCTCATGCCTAGGGTAACCTATCTCCCCGCTCTCACCTATGAAACACTCTACTTTGCAATTCCCTATCTGTGCAAGCCTGCAAACTAAGACTGCTTTTCATTTAACACCCTCCTCTGCACTTCAGAGTAACCAACTCAGTATGATTCAGCACAATCATCCCCAGCCTAGGTGGCGTGTGACTCTTGTGTTTGGGGAGGCTGGGAATCTATACCAGAAGCTCCTAGAAGTGGGGGATTGGGCCAGCCCCTGCTCTGCCCCGAGGCCTCACCCCAGCTCAGCCTCCTCCCCCCCAAGGCCTAGCTTGTGCTCCACCCCTGCTCCGCGAGCCCCTCACCTGCTGCTTGTGCCTCTCCCCCACCTCCCCCCAAGGCCTCCCTCCGCTTGCTCCTCTCCACCCCTGAGGCCCCACTTCCCGCCACTCACACCTCTCTGTATCCCCCTTCCCCAAGGCGGGCAAGGGGGGTTTCAGGGGAAAAGGCAGAGCAGAGGTGGGAAGAGGCAGAGCAAGGGTGGGGCCATGGTCAGGGCACCTGCGGCCCCCACTTCTCAGGAGCTTCCGGAGGCAGCACTCCAAAGGAGGAGGGCAGGCACACTTCCAAAGGGAGGTGTGCCACATCTGGCATTTCTTGCCCCTTTTAGCGTCTTATACCTGCCGCCCATGATTCCCAGTCTCCCAGCAAACACAAAAAAAAGGATGGGTGGGTCACATACACTAGGAGAGGAAGCTTCCAGTAGAACAGGGTTGGGGAAGTGCTACATACTACAGTGGTTTGTGGGCTTTTATCATACAAATAGTACTGTGTGTGTCTGTCGGCAGGATCAAACCAGGGATCTCTGAAGCTTAGTGCAGGAGCCTCTACTGTATGAGCTAAAAGCCATGTGGCTCTTAGCTAAGGCTGTAACAGACTCATTAATCTCTAGATGGTCTAGGTGACACTAGAGGGAGAAAGAGTGCCACACCAAGCAGGCATGGCACACACAATCACACAGGCTTATTCCACTCATAGACAACAACTAGACACAGGGATCAATAAACTGACACAATCACAGTCAGACACGCACACAGATGATACAATCGTGGTCAGAAACTCACATAGATGACACAATCGCAGAGATCTCATTCACACACACTCAGATGACACAATCACAAAGACCACAATCGCACACACACAGAGACAATGTAATCCCAGATAACACATGCACTGTGCACTTTCTCACACTACCTGCAGAGGGCAGAGTCCCCTGCACTGTAAACCCCACCCCCAACACTCCACTAGCATGCTGTAAGGATGGACCTGCTGGCCTCATCCCTCCCCAGAGAGCAAATGACCTCATCTCCCAGCTGCGGTGGGATCATACTCTACTTGACTCTGAGGGATGTAACACAGCCCCTCCAGCAGCACCATTGGTGCCAGCCTGGTGCCCACTCCCCAAGCTGAGACACATTCAGCCAGGCCAGCTCCCAGCCATGGCAGGCAGCATCACAGCTAGATCCTGGGCAGCCCCCTCCAAGTAAACCCCTCTGTAGATTGTGCACAAGGACTGAGGCCTCAATTACCCAGGGAAATCCACACTGGGTTTCCTCCAGGCCCTGCAGAGTCTCCTTCACAGTTCAAGTAGTCCGGCATGGAGCATGCTGCACATGCCTTCCTCTACCACCTCCAATATGACCACCAATTCTTTTATCTCCACCCAAGAGGTCTCCTGCGAGACCTCTCTGAGCTGTCAATCTGCTGCCACCTAAGCAGGGCAAGGCACTCCAGTGGGCTAGTCTATACTCCACTCTGGTTCCATAGCTGGCTGGAGATATAAGCTGGTGGCTCATTCATGGAGCCATAAGCACAGGTGTGTACCTGACGCGGTTCACAAACTCCCTGACACCTGTCCTTCTGTGGAGCGAGGGACACCCTGGTGCATATCTATATAGGTTTAGCATGACCAGATGTCCCCATTTTATAGGAACAGTCCTGATTTTGGGGTCTTTTTCTTATATAGGTTCCTATTACCCCCCACCCCCGTCCCAGTTTTTCACACTTGCTGTCTGGTCATCCTATACAGGATACATCAAGTTGCAGCCCCTTTTCTGGCTGCACTTTTCCTCACTCCTCTTGATCAATGCACACCCCATTTGGCTGCACAAAGCGGAGGAACCTCCTTGTCAAACTCTTCCAGGCGCTGGCCAAGGTGGCCATCCATCATACCAGGAGGAGGAAGGTGGAGGCGTTCCGCGACTGTGGGGCCCTATCCAATCCCTGGTATGATCATGCCTCCAGGCACAGTTCCTCTGGGGAGCATCCACTGACTACCTCGACACTTTTGAGTAGCAGTGGGTACTAACAAGGATTCTCTGCTCAGTATCCCCCACCAGATCCCTGATTTTCAATCTTTTACCCCACTTCCACTCCTGTTTTTTCATTCATTGTCCCCAGTAAATCAATTTTTGCTTGGGATCAATGGATCCTCCCCCTTAATTGAGGGGAGTCTCTTTAGTTTTGGGCAGGCCTAGACTCGCCTGTCCCCAATACTTCAAATATTACCCAATACTGGACAGGGCAAAGGCTATTTCTCATCTTCTAGACTGTGCTTCTCATTTTGTTTTTCAGAAAGAGCAGAGGGAAAAAAATGTGAAACCAATGAAATGGCCCTCCACTAAAACAAAACAAGGAGAAAGGAAGAAAAACTGAACTGGCAACAAAAGGCCAAACAAGCCTAATCAAAACCAGAAATGTCAGCCTCACTTTGTCTATTTCTGTTCCCTGCCTGGTGCTGCTACTCCTAGAGGGAACGCAGTTGATCCCAGATTCTAAAGTAGAAGGTATTTTGTGTTCTTGCTCTGCTAGGACAGTGTTTCACAACCAGAGGGTCACAAAAAGGTTGTCAGGGCAGAGCAAGGCCTTGGAAGTTATACAGTTGGAAGTTGCACAATCTAAAGCAAAGAAAGTATCACACTCCTACCTCCTGCACACCCTTCCCCTTCAAGGTGAAGCAATCTGTAGCCATCTCTCCAAACATACACACAAAATACATTATATAGGCCTACCCTTGTGATCACTGATACATTTTTTTATTCTTACTTCTATAGTAAATGTAATTGGGGGGAGGAAGATGTTTGTAAAAGTTCTGACTTAGCAAAAGGGGTAACCATCATGAAAAGGTTAACAATTACTGCACTGAGACAATGTGGCCTAGTGAACCTAGAGCAGTGGGTTGACACTCAGAAGATCTGCATGCTATTCCTGATTCTGCCATAGGCCTTCTGGGTGACCTAGGGCAAATCACTTCACCTCTAATGGGAAGTACCATGGTATGGAACAGCTAGGTATTACTGATGTCTATTGAGATCAGCTGCAGTTACACATGCAGACCGAAGGCAGTAAGTGGCCCACAGTATGTCATTTTCCATATCCTTATTTATTTATTTATTTCACATTAGAAAAAAAGAGGTAAGAGTTAATATAAAAATCTATATAAAAAACATGCTTCTAGGATATTACAAACCAGTGAAAATTAAAGCAAGAAAATAACCATTTCACATAAATACCACATTCTGCTCATGTTCAAACTTTCCTGTATTTTGGCCTATAAGTAACTCAAACCATACGCAGTAAATACAAACAATTATCTTCTACACATCTGTTCATCAAACATACCAAAATAACACAGGAATCCCACCAATAAGTATGGAAAGTGCTAGACCTATTGCAGTACATTCAAGTTTTCTTTTTTATCTTCAATATTGTTTTTAAAAAAAGCTTAAGTGGCATTTTGGCATGACTGTAACCATTGTAATTTCTTTCCCATGTGAAAGAAGTTAGCAGTACTCCGTGTAATCTCACTGAAGTCATTACAAACTGATAGTAATTATTAGCAATTTCTTCAATACCAATTTTACTTTCCATTTATTCTTTTAATTTCAAAATTAGTATCAATATGTCTTCCTTTATGTACAAATTTTATAAAAGGGCTTAATATTAAAGATAGTCTGAGAGCATTAAGGGCCTGATTTCAATTTTAACATTAAGCTGAAGGTCCTATACAGTAGTTTCATGACTTCAGGGATTTTTTTTTTCTTCATCCCTTTTTCACTCTGTAATTTTTTTAAATGAAAAGTTACAGAGTAGCAAAAAAAACCAAAACCAACCCTAAATTGTGGATGTTAATCATTACACTTCACTCGTTGGCTAAAAGGGAATAGAAGGAGAGAGAAGGGAAAATTAAATTCCAAAATTATTTTTAAAGCATATTTAGGGTATGGTGTGTGGTTTACTTCTTAGCCTGAATTTCCATTGCAAAAGCTGAGAGGAAAAATCTCTGATGGAGCCAGCAACATGTCAGGCAAGTACAGTCGAGCACAATCCGTTATTTCAGGAACCAGCCTCTTGCGTTACATGATTACTGACCAAAGAGGTCAAATTCCTCAATTCAATGGAAGCTGTGTTATGTTTTTCCTGGGCTCATGGTGGCCACTTAATTGCACCAGCCCTCACACTGTTTGAGGCCAAGGTACGCGCCCAATTTTGTATGGTGCTGAAATATGGGGATGGAATGATACCATAGGACTGGAAAGTGATTCTAAACAAATTTCTTAGGAGGATTCTCAGTCTTCCAAATAATAGCCCAGCTGCTCTTCTGAGAGCCAAGACATGAATGGACTCTATTCTGTCCAAATGGCAATATAGTAATATAAATTTTTGGCTTCATGCTCACAGTACACACTCACAGCAATTGCCAAAGCTATGCTTAGAAGCACTACTCTGTTGGACTTTTTCATGTAAATTTCCTTGGTTAGAATATATTCAAAAGTCTTTGCATTCACTAGGTTTCTCAAAATCAGAAATGATTAAAGTTTTAAAAATGTGAAATCCATAATGAAGTCAAGAATAGAGGATATTAATAACCAAATGGATATTGCACTTGTTTCTATTTAAAATATGTCACCTTGGTTCCCCCTTGTTCAAAAGACTCATGGATAAGCCAGATATTTAGAGTTTGTGTAATAACATGCTAAGGAGGGCCCTTACAGCTCTTCCTTTTCAGTTCATGCAGACAGTTTACACAGAAGGCCAGTCTACTGCACCAAGAAAGTAACTGCCTCTGTCCAGGAGGTTTTAGGGCAGGTGGGAAGACCTACTCCATTATTTATTATATTGTCATTGGTATTCAGAGTAGCAGCCGTGTTAGTCTGTATTCGCAAAAAAGAAAAGGAGTACTTGTGGCACCTTAGAGACTAACAAATTTATTAGAGCATAAGCTTTCGTGAGCTACAGCTCACTTCATCGGATGCATTTGGTGGAAAAAACAGAGGGGAGATTGATATACACACACAGAGAACATGAAACAAAGGGTTTATCATACACACTGTAAGGAGAGTGATCACTTAAGATAAGCCATCACCAGCAGCGGGGGGAAGGGGGGGAGGAGGAAAACCTTTCATGGTGACAAGCAAGGTTGGCTATTTCCAGCAGTTAACAAGAATATCTGAGGAACAGTGGGGGGGGGGTGGGGGGAGAAATAACATGGGGAAATAGTTTTACTTTGTGTAATGACTCATCCATTCCCAGTCTCTATTCAAGCCTAAATTAATTGTATCCAGTTTACAAATTAATTCCAATTCAGCAGTCTCTCGTTGGAGTCTGTTTTTGAAGCTTTTTTGTTGAAGGATAGTCACTCTTAGGTCTGTAATCGAGGGACCAGAGAGATTGAAGTGTTCTCCAACTGGTTTTTGAATGTTATAATTCTTGACGTCTGATTTGTGTCCATTCATTCTTTTACGTAGAGACTGTCCAGTTTGGCCAATGTACATGGCAGAGGGGCATTGCTGGCACATGATGGCATATATCACATTGGTAGATGCGCAGGTGAACGAGCCTCTGATAGTGTGGCTGATGTGATTAGGCCCTATGATGGTGTTTCCCTGAATAGATATGTGGACAGAGTTGGCAACGGGCTTTGTTGCAAGGATAGGTTCCTGGGTTGGTGGTTCTGTTGTGTGGTGTGTGGTTGCTGGTGAGTATTTGCTTCAGATTGAGGAGCTGTCTGTAAGCAAGGACTGGTCTGTCTCCCAAGATCTATGAGAGTGATGGGTCGTCCTTCAGGATAGGTTGTAGATCCTTGATGATGCGTTGGAGAGGTTTTAGTTGGGGGCTGAAGGTGATGACTAGTGGCGTTCTGTTATTTTCTTTGTTGGGCCTGTCCTGTAGTAGGTGACTCTGGGTACTCTTCTGGCTCTGTCAATCTGTTTCTTCACTTCAGCAGGTGGGTATTGTAGTTGTAGGAATGCATGATAGAGATCTTGTAAGTGTTTGTCTCTGTGTGAGGGGTTGGAGCAAATGTGGCTATATCGTAGAGCTTGGCTGTAGAAAATGGATCGTGTGGTATGATCTGGATGAAAGCTAGAGGCATGTAGGTATTTCCATCCCACCATCAACCTCAGCCTGGACCAGTCCACACAAGAGATCCACTTCCTGGACACTACGGTGCTAATAAGCGATGGTCACATAAACACCACCCTATATCGGAAACCTACTGACCGCTATTCCTACCTACATGCCTCTAGCTTTCATCCAGATCATACCACACGATCCATTGTCTACAGCCAAGCTCTACGATATAACCGCATTTGCTCCAACCCCTCAGACAGAGAAGCTCTACTTCTCCCTCATTGAAGAACTCCTTGTTAATCCAGGGTGTCCTCTTGCCATACTTCTATCTTTCCTACGCAGAGGGATAGTTTGCTCTTGTGCCCTTAATAATGTCTCATTGGAAAAACTGCCAACTCTTTGAACTGTTTTTTCCCTTAGACTTGCTTCCCATGGGATCTTATATACCGACTCCTGCATTTGCTAAAGTCTGCCTTCTTGAAATCCATTATCTTTTTTGTGCTGTTATCCCTCCTGCCATTCTTTAGAATCATAAACTCTACCATTTCATGATCACTATCACATAAGCTGTTTTCCACTTTCAAATTCTCAACCAGTTCCTCCCTATTTGTCAAAATCAAATCTAGAACAGCCTCTCCTCTAGTAGCTTTCTCCACTTTCTGAAATAAAATGTCTCCAGTACATTCCAAGAACTTGTTGGATAATCAGTACCCTGCTGTGTTATTGTCCCAACTGATGTCTGGGTAGTTGAAGTCCCCCATCACCACCAAGTCCTGTGCTTTGGATAATTTTCTTAGTTGTTTAAAAAAGCCACATCCACCTCGTCTTCCTGGTTGGTGGTCTGTAATAGACCCCCTACCATGACATCGCCCTTGGTTTTACTCTTTTATCCTACCCAGAGCCTTTAAACAAGTCTGTCTCCTATTTCCATCTCAGCCTCAGTCCAAGTGTGTACATTTTAACATATAAGGCAATGCTTCCTCCTTTTTTCCCTGCCTGTCCTTCCTGAACAAGCTGTACCCTTTTATACCCATATTCCAGTCATATGTATTATTCTACCAAGTCACTATGATGCCAGCTGTGACATAGCTCTCTTATTAACTAGCATTTCAAGTTCTTCCTGCTTATTCTCCATACTTCTCACATTATTATACAGATATAAAATATACTGATTTGATTTCCCCTCTATGTTCTTTCTTGTCTCCCCTTATCCCATGCTCCCCCCCACACCCAACTTCCAACCCTTTTCATGAAAATAGACAGTGAAAACAGACTAGCTGCTCTTCCTTTTATAATGCACTAGCATAATGTTGCAGTATCTCGATTGCAGACACTACGAGGAATTGTTCAGAGGCCATAAACCCCCTTGACTTGAATGTATCAAGGCTAAAAATGGAATTTTGCAAAATATATGCTAATCCAGAAAACACACCTACATGTGTTCTGACAGAATGAGTGTGATGAGTGGCATGCAAATATCTTTCTTCTGATAGACACTCCAGGTTTGATAAGGACGTGATGGAGAGTAAGTCAACAGGACACTTCCCTTTGGAGCGCCAAGCAAACAAAAGACAAAGGACACAGTTTCTCTTGTAAGTGCAACACCCATGTAAGTAACCTTAAACTCAAATAGTTTTTTAAAAACCAAAGGGTCTCGCTCCTCTTTTCACTTGCTATTGCATAATTAATAACAAGATTAATGCATATAATAATCATATAATAATATTTCACTTTTTTACATTCTTTACCTGAATGGTTCTGTTTCATATCCATATGTTTCTTCAATGTAAAGAAAGAAATTAGAAATTACCAGTCTAGGAAACACTGTGATCAATTATGCTTTTTCTCATCTGTGATATGAAGGATTGTGTATTGTTGCTATAATTACTTTCTTCCTGTGTCTCAGATATGATACATTTGTCCTTCATATAGCTTCAATTCCTTGCCAAACAGAGCAAGACTTTAAAGGGAGAAATTCTCAGGCAACAAAAGAACTGAAAATGTCTCAGTTGGAGCTACAGTTTGATCTTAAATTTTAATTTCCTATAAAATGTTTATTTTTATCTGAGTAAAAAAACTAAACACTCATAGCTGTTTATAAAATATAAAATACACTCTTCATAACAGCTTGTTAGAACATGCAATAAATATATCTTAAATTCATTTTGTAACATGCTGTACAATCCGTTAGTAAAGGACATAGTTGTCTTTGTTAATCTTTTAACAACTATTATTATTAAAATGATTATTTCCAATTTTAGGGCAATAAAATGGAGCAGGAATCAATTCTGGAGGAGCTTCTTTTAAAGAAGTCACAACAGAAGAAAAAAATTTCACCAGTTAATTACAAAGAACGACTCTTTGTTCTCACAAAAACAAACCTCTCTTACTATGAATATAACAAAGAGGTGAGAAATCAAAGAGGTACATATTTTTCTAAAGTAAGTTTATGCCTCTGGATTTTCTTCCTCAATGTGCTTTGATTAGATATCATATAGTAGGGGTAGTGATATATTTTGTTCCAAGTGGCATTTAAAAATGGTATGGGACCAAAATCTGGCCTTGATTCAGGATAGCACTTAAGAATGTGTTTAAGTCCACCCCTATCCAGGACAGAACTTAATCATGCTTAATCTTAGGCATATGCTTAACTCTCATCAAAGTCAATGGGACTTAAGCACATGCCTAAAGTTAAGCACATGCCTTGAATAGGGATGTTTTCCTGAATCAGGTTCTCTGTGGTGAGTTATATATCTGGCATTGGTTTGGAAATCATTTATATAGGAGATAGCTCAGTGCAGAATTTGGCTCATAACTGATATAAAATAAAAGGCTAAAGCGTGATTGTATTTTAAAAAGTGATTATGTATCCAAAAATGGTCAGTACTTTGAGCGCAGTGGCCTCTTTTGTGCATTCAGATGTAGCTCTGAAGTGACTAAAATACATTGTTATCATCTGCACTCCTGATAGCACATATGGATTATTCCTGTGAGTTTCAACTCCTTGTGTGAATAAGAGTTGCAGGATTGGTGCCAGTATCTTAACAAAATAATGTAATACAAAATCAGACTCCCATTTCCCACTAAAGACTTTTGCATTTTCTATCCTCCATCTCTGCTTTTGCATTGTAATACCAAAGTTCATGTACCAGATGTAGGGACCATCCTGTTGTCTTTATACCTTGACTTCAAGGGGAATTTTGTCAGTGTATGGATTTCAGGATAATATATCATGGAGGTTTCTAAATGTCCTTCCCAAACAGTTTAACAAAAGTGAGAACTCTGCCTTACCCAATCTGAAGTGTGCAATTACACACAGCTTGATTAAGTGTGGCTTTATCAAACTTGTCGTGACCATAAAGTATTTTTGATTTGAGGACAATAGTCTTGTGTTTAGACTGATGAGTAGTCCTGCTTCGACTTTTATTCTTAGAAAAAAGGTAGCAAAAAAGGATCAATTGACATTAAGAAAATTCGATGTGTTGAGACAGTGAATCCTGAGGAAACAGGCACCTTTGGAGAGACAATATCCATTTCAGGTAAGATCACGAAATACAAAACTGGTCTTTACTGTTGTGAACCATTATTTCTAGGACAAATAAGGACTCCCTGCTGACTGTTACAAAACCTTACAGCAGGTTGGAAATGCATCCTTTTTAGTATAAACCTGACCCAAAGACCATCAAATCAACAGGAGTCTTTTCACTGACTTCAGTAGAATTTGGATCAGGACCTGTCTCTGCGTTCATGTGTGTATAATAGTTTATTTATTTTGGTGTGATCCTATACACACACAAGAATGGTGCATTCATCTGAATATTGAATATGTTTATTTTGTTGTGCAATACTGATCACAATTCATTTTCTCTTTTTAACCTTCCCACTTCACCTCCTTTCACTTTAGTGGCAAAAAGAAGTGCAGAACTTGGCCTTTTGATATTGAAACTATAGGTTGACCATTTAAATGTACCAGACTCCAGAAATTCAAAGTTACAGTTCCTCAGCAATTGTACCTCATCCAAATTGCACATCTCCATTAAACCTTATCTTAATAAACATATACAGTAATACCAAACACTACATATGTGAATGGAAGCAAAGTCATATCTGCTGCAAAAGCCATAACTTTGACTTTGCTGTCATTTGTATGTGTTAATTCTCAGAGATAGGTTCATTCCAAGATCTATGCCAGAGCAGAGAGTTTTGGGGGCAGAGAGTCCTTGAGGAGAAGAATATACAGCAGTGCAAAGCAGCTGCAACTTCCCTTTGTGATAAGGGTGGGGTGCTATAGTCTAAAATTGGCAACTGTGGCTTGGAAATGGTACATGACCTGGGCAGCAAGAGGAATTCATTAATTAACTGCCACCCAATAATTGCTACCCCTGGGGGTAACCCCAAGAGAGGGCAGCAGTGTTATCACTGTCTGACTTATCTCAGATTGGATACCCCCAACCCTCATTAAATAGTATTTTTATATTAATTAGTTTGTTACTCTCATGAGCACCTAATACACTCAGATCTGGGGGTGGGGAGGTGTGGGGGAGGAATGAAAGGTACATACTGTACTTCCCAGTTCTAATGAGAATGTGCAAGTTACTGAATGTAGGGTCTTATTGTTTGCCTACTAATGCCAAAGGGAGTTTTGCCATTGGGAGCAGGATTGGTTCAGGCCCATAATGCAAGCTCACATTCATGTGAAATAGGAGTATAACTATATAACTCTGCTCTGGCTCTTCACTGTCCTGGGCTTAGGGTTGCCAAGCCTCCAGGATTAGGCTGGAGTCTCCAGGAATTAAAGATTAATCTTTAATTAAAGATTATATCATGTGATGAAATCTCCAAGAATACATCCAACCAAAATTGGCAACCCTGCCTGGACTGCATGCATTTTGGTTTGAATAAGCCTGCAGAGCTTGATCTTTGTGTTTCTAAATCCTTTACTTCTTTGTTTCCATTACTCTAGGTCTTTATTTAAAAAAAAAGCTAATGAACTTTGAGTCAGATGTGAAGCACAGGATAACTAGAATGCATTGTTTTCCTGCCTCTTTTAGATTGTATACAAGGATGGCCTTCTCTATGTCTATGCAGCAAATGAAGAGAGCCGAAAGCAGTGGCTGAAAGCTTTACACAAAGGTAACATTTATTTTTACCATCTTGTGAAGCAACTTTTTTTTAACATGGGGGGGGAGCGGGGATTGTGTGTTCAGAGAAATCGTCTGAATAAGGGGAGCAGATGAATCTAGTTTCTCATTTTAATGCAATGGTTTTGTCAGCCATTTGCAGCCTCAATCTCATTCTGCCATGCAACAGGACTGGAGTGGATGAGAATATTTCAAAAATGTCAATGAAAATGGTGGGAGGAAAAAATTCACAAAATTTCCCTGCTGGCATTTCCCTACCAGCTCTAGTCTTTACACAGTTTTGTTCTAATTCTTTCCATGGTCTTTAACTGAGCAAGGCTCCGTCCATACAATAAGTGGTGTCAGGCAGAGTGCTGGGCCCAGTAAACCACAGTGAAATCAATAGGACTCCTCAGGGGAGGAGGAGTCGATCCACATACTACACATGCAGGAGCGCCCATTAAAGTCAATGGAAGTCTTTCTGTTTACTTTAAAGGACTTTGGGTCAGGCCCTGTTTATCCCCCAGTTCTCTCCTTGTGGGTGGAGGTGACCATGAGGGTGTGGGCTCTTTCCTTGCCTGCATGGAAGTGAAGATATATTAACTATGGCTGCAACATTGTCCCTGGACAATCTGGGCAGAAGTGGGAGGCTCCAACAGGCTACATGCATTGTTTCTTCTAGAAACCAGGGACAGATTATTTGAATAAGTCTTCGGAAGAAAATTTGGTTTTGAAAGCCCCTCTGGGGAGGGGATCCTGGAGGCAGGTGCCAGCAGGGATCCAGACTGGCAAGGAAATAGGGAAGAACCACAGGAAACCAGTAGGCAGTTTGGAGGCATAAAGACTTCCCCACTCATGGCCCTGACCTCTGGCAGATTGAGTTTTTGGTAGCTGAATCCTCTGCTCATTCCATTCATCCACCAGAATATGTGCTGGAAACTCCAGGATTTATCTCTTCATGGGGCTTATTGTCCCGTAAATTGTCTTTTTCCTGATGGGAAAAAGATCTGATCTTAGGACCTCAGGATTTGGTCCAGTATTCTCAGCTGAACATGTTAATAAGTGTGCTATTCAAACAAGATATGTTTTTTTAAAGAGAGTATGTGAGGAATACCATTTGTTCAGTGAAATATTGCATAAATCTTGTGACGTGCATTATAGCAAAGTGATTACAATTTCTAAGGAACTTTTAAAATCAAGTTTAGCTATAAAAACTAGTAACAAGATTCTGTGGCCAAGATTTTGAACAATCATGCAGCAGCTCCCATGCTTCTGCATGTGCAGCATTTTTGAAAACCAGGCTGTAAATTCAGGTGCCTAACCAGGGATTAGGAGCCTAACTTTAAGCAATCATTTATAAACCCTTGCCCTACACTTTTCAAATTATTTGTTTCATTATCTTTTCAAACAAATACTACAAAACGGATTTAAAAAACTACAGTGTCCCTATTGCCAGTTATACTGTTTTGGGCCATTTCTATAGAACACTGGAGTATTTTTTTTATATACAAGTAACAAATGTTTATTTAGAGGTTTGATAAATAGAAAGTGTTACATTTTAACTGGACATTCCTTTAATAGGTCAGTTTTGTACTGAAATTTGCCATTTGGGATATTGAACACCTATAGTTTGTCTAGTTTATTTCTATGATATGAATTAGAAATGAAATCACACTTCATATTTTTGATACATAAAATATTTTTTAGGTTTTTCAACACAGTTAAATGGGCTTTAGGACAGTCTAGCAACGTCTTTAAGTCTTTGTAAAATGCAAGTGTCCTCCATGATCTTGATTCACAGTTACTGAATTCCTTTATTGTATCAGTTTGTCTTACTTTACTGAGACATGCTACCAGCAAACCTTTTGAAATTCTTTTTTTTCTTCTTTCCCTCCTATGCTCTCCAGAGATTAAAGACAATCCTAATTACTAAACAAGTATCACAAAGATTCTTCATCAATGGGAAGTTTCTCTGCTGCAACCAGACATGTAAAGCAGCCCATGATGTACCATCTGGAAGAAATGTAATGAGCCATTTTTGCTTTTTGATATGTTGTTAGTCTTAATGGTGCTTTTCATGATATTGGTAAATCTACAAGGATAATTTTAGTCAGTGGTGGTAAATCTAAAAATCTGGTCAATTATTCCTTTTGATGTTTGTTCTTAACTTCTTTTAGCAGCATTGCAATTGTACTATGCAGTTTGATAATATGGCTAAGGGAAAATAACATAGTATGTGAAATACCCATGCTGAGATCATAACTATTTTTTACTGTACCTCCAAAATGCACCAAAAAGAAATTCTTTCTCTTTACTTCTTTGACTTAGGTATGTTGAGTGGTTGTTGCTATTGTTATGGGACTGGGAGAAAAAAATATCAGAACTTGTCTTTATGGCTGACTCCTAACAGCCAAATTATCTACTAACAACATTGGTGTGTCAGTTATAAAGAATTAACTTCATAATTAATCCAAAGTAAAACTGAATTTTCTCATTATATCTATATTTATGGTGGCGGCGTTTCTAAGCAATGCAACATTCTCCCCCACAAGCCTATTTCTGGTACTCTGTGGAATGTGCGTTTATAAGAAATAGGATTACAATAAGCATAGGAACAGGTTTCAGAGTAGCAGCCGTGTTAGTCTATATTCACAAAAAGAAAAGGAGGACTTGTGGCACCTTAGAGACTAACAAATTTATTTGAGCATAAGCTTTCGTGAGCTACAGCTCACTCACTGGATGCATTCAGTG
Source organism: Dermochelys coriacea (assembly GCF_009764565.3). NCBI lineage: Eukaryota > Metazoa > Chordata > Testudines > Dermochelyidae > Dermochelys > Dermochelys coriacea. The sequence continues at coordinate 136,610,628 of NC_050068.2, forward strand.
GAAAATACAGTGGGGAGATTTATATACACAGAGAACATGAAACAATCGGTGTTATCATACACACTGTAAGGAGAGTGATCACTTAAGATGAAATAATCACTTTCCTTAGAGTGTGTATGGTAACCTCCATTGTTTCATGTTCTCTGTGTATATAAATCTCCCCACTGTATTTTCCACTGAATGCATCCGACGAAGTGAGCTGTAGCTCACAAAAGCTTATGCTCAAATAAATTGTTAGTCTCTAAGGTGCCACAAGTCCTCCTTTTCAATAAGCATAGGGGAAATCAAAAGAATAGCTGAAAATCATTTTACCTTTATAAAATGTACTGTGCTGAGGAGCAAGTTTAGTTAGGAAAAATTGCCAGTCAAATTATTCCACAAAATGGTTCTAGGGAGCAGTTGTTTCAAATAAGGCACAATCTGGAACCTCATAGAACATTTGTGCATTTCCCTCCCGTGCACCATTTAAAACCAAACATGGTATATGTGAGTTGCAGATTCCTGCAGTATGTTGGAACAATGTATTTACTGAATGAAGGAGTATTTTATTTTTTTATTTAAATATACATTTTTAAAATACTGGACTGGAAATTCATCACAATTATTTATCTCATTTATTAGTCACCATAAAGACCTGAGGAGTAAATTTTCAAAATGGTGCATGCCAGATCTACATATTCATAAGCACCCTGCCTCCCCCCCGACACACACACACACATTATTGCATGCACATTGGATAGTTGAGGCTTACATTTTTTTGAAAGTGGACAGTTGTTTGGGTGCCTCTGGTTTGGGAGCCTAGCTTGAGATATGGAAATACTGATTTTTCAGAGGTGCTGAACTCTTGCAGTTTCCATTGACATTGAGAGTGCTCAGCCCCACTGATAATTAGGTCCCAATTGTTTCAAGATGGGTACTCAAAATGACAGGCAACCCATATTTAAGGGACATATTTGAAAATGAAAGCCTAAACACCTAAGAATCCAATTTGTATGTGCGAGATCGCAAGTGAAAATATAGAGGCCCTTTTTAAAATGTAGCTGCACTATTTATAATTAACATCAGTTTCCTATGTATGGACACAGTGGGAGGAACACTAAACATGCCCTACTATTTTAAAGAGTTGCCAGTTGTTGGTTTTTTGTCATTTGAATGGCCTTCTGTAACTTCCAAACCAAATAAGATATATGCAAATAATGCTATAAAACCCACACACTGCCACAAGTAACTATTTGGTTGCCATTGGACTTCTACACAAAGTAGTAGGTAGAAAAAGAAAACCTTCCAAAAGTAGAGTCACCATGTATCAAATACTTTGTCTCTGTCTGAAATACTACAAAATGCAAGAGGGTGTTGTGTCTACTCTAAATTTGCTTCAGAAAAAACATCTATTGTTGATGATGCAGCTGCACTTGTGATAGCAACAGTGTGAGAGGGCTAGTGGAGGGAAAATCTCAGGCAGCTTCCAACATATTAACTTTCACATTCCCTAAAGCATGTTAACCCAACGTGGAGGTAAAACATTGGTGATCACGAGTTCTGTGTGTCTCCTCTAGTAGTCCCACCACAGCTGCCACTAGTGGAGCTACATAAGTGAAAAAGCCTATGGCACGCAAGGCCTTGGAGTTATGCAGTAAATGGCTTGTGTTATTTTTACTTTCCCTCCAGTTATAGATATGAGTCTACCTAGCACAACCAGCTCTGTGAAACCGCTGCCTGCTGTCCCTGGGAAACCGGTAGGTGATTAACTTTTAGGATCTGCCTACAATGAATTCTGCTTAAGTGGGCAAATCCACTCTCTAGCATCCAGACCACATAAATGATGGAGAGATCCACTGGGGAAGGAATAGAGACCCTTCTCCCCCAGACAGCTGTTGAATAGAGATTATCCAATCTAATCACTGAGTAGCACCAATGTCCTTAGTGGCCACCAGCACAACACGGGGAAGACAAGAGGGTGCACTTAGCAGTCCTCCAGCTCCCCCACCCTTTCTCCACTCATTCCTCACCCTGCCCACACTCCCCTCTGGGCTGTCATGCAGGAGTGCTTGCAAAGCTGTTAAAGGTCTTAGATAGTTTCAATCCATTGCAGCGTGCATATGTCAGTTTGGGCCATAGCAAACCTCTGCTTCTTGTGAAGTTGTTTGAACAGATTTGCTTTTATGTGCCTGTTTCCATTAACGTCAATGGGAATTTTACCCCACAAGCTTCAGTGAGAGCAGGCCTGGGCCCAAATTGTTTCTCTAGAGTCCAAATCCTTCCATTCCAGAAGTTGCAGAGGGCCTCCTACTGAGTGGAAATGCTGCAGTTCCCCTGTACTGGGGGAGGGCAGGATTACATGTGGTCTATACAGGAAATGTGCAGCCTCTGCTGTCACAGAGTCCAGCTCCATGAAGGCTCCTTTATAGTCATGTATAGAGAGGCCTGTTAGAGGGAAGGTGGTCGTCCAGAGACAAGAGTCAGGATGGGCTGAAGGATCAGCTACTACACTGATTCTCTGGTCCTTTCCTCCCTGTAGAGCACAAGATCCATGGAGGTCACTCTAGCACTTAGGCCCAGGTAGTGACTGGAGTGCTGCTTCACTGTTGTTCCATGGCCGGGGATTGGGTTATCTCCACCAAATGTGTCCGTGTCCAGACAAGTCACTCAGGCTTGGAACTGGGGAGAGGGCTTGTGACTAAGAGCTCAATTATATGTCATACATCTAAGACAGGGATTGGCAACCTTGGCACGTGGCCCATCAGGGAAAGCCCCTGGCGGGCCGGGATGGTTTGTTTACCTGCAGCTTCCGCAGGTTCAGCTGATCGCAGCTCCCACTGCTGCAGTTTGCCATTCCAGACCAATGGAGGCTGCGGGAAGTGGCAGCCAGAACATCCCTTGGCCTGCGCCACTTCCCGCAACCCCCAGTTGGCCTGGAACAGCAAACCGCGGACAGTGAAAGCTGCAATTGGCCAAACCTGCAGACGCTACAGGTAAACAAATTGTCTTGGCCTGCCAGCGAATTTCCCTGATGGGCCACATGCCAAAGGTTGCTGATCCCTGATCTAGGATACACTCAGGTTATAGTTTCCAGCTTTTCTCTGCAACCACCAGCACTAGAAACTTTTTTAAAAATGAAAGCTGAGTTTCTCACGTAATAACTTGACTCCAGCAGCAGGGGATTTAAGAAACATACCAAATATCACATGACTCATGATAAAATCATAAGAATTGGCAATGCTGGCGTTAAGTATTTTTGTGTGTGTAGGGACTTGGAAAGCATTTATAATTGAGCAAATGGGCTTTTGATGCTGGTTCTGATAATTGAAGTTTGAGGATACTGAGACTATGAATAAACAAGTTCAAATGCCATGGGCCATCCTCCCTGACTCCTGTCGAAGGATTTTGTTTATCTAAAGGGATTATCAGTCATGCAAATCAGCCACTGAACTCATATTATAGACTTGACTCATATTAGGACTTCCCAGCTCATTATCAAGGAGATGTTTGGAACGGGAAATTTAAAAAGCAGGGGCATAACAATGCTCAGATGGGTCCCCAAATACAAATTCAAAGTGGGCCCTATAATAAAGCTCAAATACCTTCCAGTGCTTGTTAGAGACAAAGCAACTTTATTTCCTGGCCCCAGTTACATGGCACAGGTCAGGACTACAAAAGTTGTCAAAGACAGGGAGCAGCATCTACTTAGTCCAGCAATTAGTAGTGCAAGCCCCCAACAAAACTTTGAATAACTTTCTCCTTTGTCCCCTTGCCCCTTTTACCACCCATTCAAATTGCTCAACATAGCGAACACCATAATCTCTTAACACTCCTTCCAAGTCTCTGTTGCTTATGCCCCTCCCCTCACCCTTCCTCCAAATCTCTGGAGACTCTGTCCCCCTCTTCCCTGTCTAGGCTGTTCTTGGTGCTTCCTTCTCCACACATCCCTGGGTCTCTGGTGTCCTTTTTCCTGAGACCAACATCATACCTCTGCCCTCTTATGCTGGGGCCTGAAAGAAGAGGCTATTCCAGGAGCAATTATGGGAGTAGGGGACCATCAGCCGGGATAATGGGCATGAACGTGCCTTCACAGGAGCCGCCAGACAGTTTCCCGACTTTTTGGGAGGCAGCAGTTGTTTCCTGCCATGAGAGGCAGCTTTTCACATCTGTTAGTCCTCTGCACCCCCATTGTAGCCCTTGCTGTTCTCTCCTGCCCCCTCACGCCTCCTAGCCAGCAGGCGGGGGCAGATCAACTGGCCATTCCCAGCCCTCACTCAGTCAATTCCCTTACCCCCTTCCTGCATCCCTGAGGTTGCAGCCAGAGCCATTGAGAGGTTCCACTGTTAATTACTCTATGGCCTTAGTGTGAGGATTTCTAGCCTGCTCTCTCTCTCACACACACACAACACGCGCACACACACACACACACATCTCTCTCTGGGGAAAATTGAACTTATCCACAGTGTGCTCTCCACATCAAATCCAAGCTGGTAACCAAAAGTGGCAGGCACATAGGCACCTAAGTCTCATTGAAAGTCAATGGGACTTAGGCTCCTAAGTGACTTGGGCACTTCTGAAAATGTTATCTTTAACCCTCATTCCTACTGCTATTAAAAGTCAACAGCAAAACTACTACTGACTTCACTGAAAGGTGACTAGGGCTCAGGGCGGTATATTACCTGCAAATCTGTATGTTTGTGATGGCCATGCCTTCCAAGACTGGAACCGCCACTTACAGGATTTTTTTTAACAAAAATCAGGGTTTTTATAATCCCAGCCAGCCCACCACTAAACCAGGACTCCTCTGGGAATTTTGCAAGCTTAGATCTACATAGACCCACTGTATTTGACTATAAGTTTTTAATTATTTTAAGCTGCTGTTATTACCAAGTTTTAAACAATTATTTAACTTTCTCATAATTCCGTATGACAGACAACTTATATTAAGCAAATAAGTGTGTGCCATGGACTTTCCTCTTTTAAACTAACATTTGCATTTCCTGCTGCAGCAAAGCCCTGACTCTTTCCATTTTATTCCATGACAAATAATCGGCCTTGATTATCTGACATATCAATTTCTTCCCATACTGTGTTTGGAAAAGGAAATAACAGGCCCCACTGTGCAGTAACAGTTGGCTAATGCTGATATCATTTTTAACGGTGACTATTATACTTGTTATTGATCTAAGGCATATTTTTAAAAATGCAACCTGCTATTGTATCATATTACAGCAGAGTCTTTTGGTAAGGTCTGCTATCAGCACACTTACCTACGGTGGAAGGTACTTACGCTTCATGACTCACAATGTACACTACAAGTATGTCTACACTTCAAAAAAGATTTTTTTTACTTGGGTTAGTACTTTGAGTTCAACCCCAGGGTAACTTATAGGCTTGGACTTGAGCTGCTGACCCAAGTTAATGCCAACTTGCCATGTCTTCACTGCTATTTTAACCCAAGTTAGCTAACCTGAGTTAGGAACATACCTTCTTTGCAGTGTAGATATACCCAGGTATAAATATCAGTTAATCCTATTGCCGTTCTGGGTTATGTAAATTCATCCTCTCTGCTGAGCCACCTGCAACATGTTGCCAATTGAGCTCATGTGAGCTCACAAATTGTTAGCTTCAATTGAGATGTCCTTATCTCTTCTGGTTGTAATTTTAAACCCACTGGGCTGATCCTGTTCTCAGCTATAATACAAAACCATGCTCCTTGGGTCTTGTAACATAAAGTCTGTGCTGTTGCTAATTTCACAAATACACAGCTCCACATATAGTAAAGCAGGACCAAGCCTTGAATATTATGAATAGAGGTTGGTTTGTAGTTCATTATGTATATTGGACTACAGCTGTTGGAATGTGTTTTAAAACAGATGAAGGAAAAAATACTTCAGCACACTATTTATTTCTTGTTAGCTTGCATTAATTTCTTCGCAGTCACAGAGCTCATTGAAGAAGCAAATTGCAATATAAATGCTAAAAATGATTTTCTACTGCGATGCACTTCATTGTAAGTTTTATTTCCTCTGCCTTTCAAAAGCTGAAGCATGACAGTCTGCCTCCAGTTCTAGCACCTGGTAAATCCTTGCTGAAGATCACTGGGGCAGAGTATGACTATGAACCCAAAGGAAACTCTGATATCCAGCTCGTCAGGAACAACAGGTATTATGTTCTGAAAGAAGAGGATCCTGACTGGTGGCAAGTAAGGGACCTAGAAGGGTAAGTTTACTTTGCACACTTAATAGAGAATATTTGTTCAGTAATGACCCTCATTCCACATCACACCGATCCTGAAACAACCCTGTCTGGCACTGGTGCATTCCAGGATCTAGTTAAGAACTACCCTGTGCTTTTAAACTTGCTCCAGCCTGATCTCATGAGCCTTAATTTTCTCTACACTCCTCCATTCTTGTTCTCCTCTTACCTTGCCCTCTTTGACCTTTGCCACAGTCTTATATACATGACACGTACAGCGTCTCTCTGATGCATGTGTATTTAACATGTTGGTATGGAATTTAGAGGAAGTCAAGCCTGCTCAGGATTTATCATTTTCATTCAAAGGCTCACAAAAAGGTCCACTACTTGCAAACCATATAACAAATGTACAAAGAAGGGGGGTTGCATTCCTAAGGCTGTTCAAAAATCTGTCCTGTCCCATCTTTCCTTCCATCTCACCTACTTCCACTTCTCCCTGTGAATAACTAGAATTTTAGCTACCAGATCAGGCAAGAGTGACAATAATCACTGAGTAGCCTATTATCTGAACAGTCTCTAGTGGTTTTTATTTTGGAATGTACCTGCAAAGCAGTGGCAACTTTAGAGTCAATGAAGATTATTAGGAAGAAGCACTTTTCACCTTTGGGGTATCCACCTGGGGCGGGAGGGCTGGGAAAGGGAGTTAACCCAAAGCTTTTTGTTGTACATCATGTAACTTGCAGGATGTGAGTTGCACCAACAGTGTGCATATGGAACAACTGTTCCATTTTCAGTTCACATCATGTGAACACCTGGCAGCAGTTTGCTGTGAACTGAGGGCACAGCATTCTCCAGAGGTGTCCCATGGAATGTATTCCAAAGGATATGTCTGTGGCTTTCCTGTTGAGCAGGTGGAATCCTGGGATTGCTTTCGCTGTGAAGTGTGGAAAGGCAGGCAGGTTCAATTTTATGTGAAGAATCACATTTTCAACGTCTCCGCCCCATACTTCCTTTCTGGGCTGGCTTGCAACATTTCCAAAATACTGTCGTCCAGCATGGACCCCACAATGCTGCACACTGCTATGGTGATAAGCATGAGTATGCACAGGCTGCTTGGCTGTATTACAGCACTCAGAACCGGCCCGAATGCCCGTTGCACCACCCAAGCTTCTCCAGCATCAGGGGATACTTTACAGCGGTGGCAGCAGGACAAGGTAGAAGAACAGGAGGATGCCATTGGAACAAGAGGGCGAGTTCCTGGATCACCTACACAGCATTCAGTGCCACTTCTGGCTCCGGAATCCAGTGTGGATTGGTGGGAGAGGATCATTCTGCAGAGCCGGGGTGACCAGCAGCGGTCATAGAACTACCAGATGGGAAACCTTTTTTGAGATCTGCGTGAAACTGACCCTAGAGCTGCAGCAACAGCGTGCCAACATGCTGTGGCCCACACTGGTGGAGAAGCAGGTCATAGCTGCCATCCAGAAGTTGGCCACCCCAGAGTGTTACCAGTCTGTAGCCAACTAATCCAGTGCAGGGAGATCAACCGTTGGGACCATTCTCTACTAGGCCATTGATAAGGTGCTGTCTAATTGGGTCATGAAGCTGCATAATGCTCAGGAGATTACTGATGGCTTTGCATGCATGGGGTTCCCAAACTGTATAGGGGCAAGTGATGGGACCCATATGCCTATCTTTTGCCCCCCTCTCCCACGAGGCTGCAGAATTTATAAACAGAAGAGGGTATTTCTCCAAGCTTCACCAAGGACAAGTGGACTCCCATGGCAGCATGACAGACATAAACACAGGGTGCTCTGGAAGCATCCACAATGCAAGGATCTTTTGGAACTCAGTTCCATTTAGATTAATGAGAAAAGACTGTTCCCCCTCAGAAGCACTGTGGACATTAACAATATAGAGGTTGGGCTGGTTATTCTGGGAGACCTGGCTTACCCCCTGATGCCCTGGCTAATGAAGCCATACACTTGTTTTGGGACAGAGAAGGGAACATTTTTACCATTGCCTTAGTAATTGCAGAATGAGGCTCGAGTGTACTATAGGTCATTTGAAAGGCAGATGGTGCTGTTCATGGAATAGGTTGGAAGCTGCAGAAATTTTTGTTTCCAAGCATTTTAACTGCACATCATGCTTCTGCGCAATATTTGTGAGAGCAAGGGGAGGAGGAACCTTGCTGATGGGTGGGAGGCTGATGTTAAGAGAGACTTGCTTGAAGGTTTGAGCATCCCCTAGAGAACACTAACAGCCTGGAGAATGCTGCCAGGGATGACAGTTTTCATATTTTGAGTCTCGTGCCTGAACGTGACAGCCCAGGGGGCTTGTGCTGGGATACAGACATTGCAAGCACTGGGGGATTGTGTGTAGGTAGGTTGAAGTGTGTACTTATGTAAAACCCTATGAATTATTTAGCTTTATTTAAAGGGATTTTCTGTGTAATGCAATGATGACTCATAATGGGATGCACTGTGAACTGTTTTTATTATGAAGCAACAAAAACCAATAATAAGGTTTATGAAGCTAATGGAAAATAATGTATTTGTATTTGGAAATGCATTTAACTAACCAATCTACTAGCTAACCAACTGTACACAAACATTTCATTAATGCAACAGTGTGAACATTTCAAATACAACACTGGGGGGGTACAGGGTTGCATAAAGTCATAGGCGAGAATACACCTTGCCTCTGGATTATGGGGTTGAGTGCCATGGCTCAAAGTTGTCAGAGCCGCAGGGCTCCCAGGAGTCAGTGTTCTGGTGCCTAGAGGTTGGATCTGAGAAGTGAATGGGAGCTGCCAGCAGCCCTGCTGTGGGGATGTGGGGTAGGCATTGCTTCTGGTCTCAGTATCCAGCCTTGTCCAGGGGCTGAAAGACATGGCTAGGTCCCCAATTACGGACCTGGCCTAGCAGGAGTATGTTTTGCAGGAGGGCATTCTGACTCAGGACAGCATCCATGAGCTGCCTCTTCATCGGTCTGTGTTTCCTGTGTGCTCCTTGGCTGTGGCGATGTTGACCTTAGCCACAGCCATGCTTTCCTTGGTCTCCATTCTTGGCCACTGTCACTATTTCCTGGGAGAACTGCATTTCCTTCTCCCACTCAGTCCTCATGTACTGCCTCCACCTCTCAGCCAGTCTGTTTTCCTTTGTGACTCAGCCATGTGTTCTGCAAATGTCTCATTGCGAGTCTTCCTTTTTCTCCCCTTCAGGTTGACCAGCCTCTCAGCAGTATATAGAGGCCTTGATGGTCTGCCTGTTGCAGGGGTTGTGGGAGTAAGAGGGAAAAACAGTTGTGTACTGTTTATATGCCAGACAAGTCCTGATAGCTTCTTTGTATATGTGACTTTTCCTCCCCAAGTCTCTTCCCATTCTTAGGGGAACCTCAGAGATGGTCAGTGGTTTGCATGGAGAGAAGGTGCTGGCTGCATTTGGATTTCAGTGTCCTGTATCTGCTTTCAGGCTGTTGGTAGGGGTGGGGTAGTCAGAGCTATGTTCCAGGTTTGCTTTTGCAGGTTTGTTTGTGCACTGGAGGCATTTCTGTGGTGTCCGAGGTGCAAAGGGAGGGCTATGGGGAGCATCAGGGGCGAGTTAGATTGTAATCTTCTCTACATCCCCTTTAGGCTGTCCTGACTGTCAGTGACATTATGCTGAAGGGGGTGACTAAGAGGCACAGAATGGCCTTATTCTTAAAGGCAAAAGGCAGACCAGCGACATATGGTATGAAGTTATTCACCAGGATGGCCCCCCAGAAGTGCTGCAGGAGTGGAAGGGGCTTGCAAGCTATACTGGGGGGTAAGGCGGCATGTAACTATTCTATACTAAACAAAATTCAGCAATTTCTCAGTTTTAAGGTCTGCTATACCTCCCCTGCAGACATGGAGACAACACAGAAAAAAACAGAAAGGTCCTACTATGGTTACAGGTTTCAGAGTGCTAGCTGTGTTAGTCTGTATCAGCAAAAACAATGAGGAGTCCTTGTGACACCTTAGAGACTAACAAATTTATTTGGGCGTAAGCTTTTGTGGGCTAGAACCCACTTCATCAGATGCATGGAGTGGAAAATACAGTAGCAGGTATATTTATACATAGTACATGAAAAGATGGGAGTTGCCTTACCAGGGGGAGGGGATTAGTCTAATGAAACAATGTAATTATCAGTAGAATATCAAGGGAGGAAAAATCCTTTTGGAGTGGTAATGAGGGCGGCCCATTTCAAACAGTTGACAAGAAGGTGTGAGTAACAGTAGGGAGAAATTGCTATGGTAAAATTAGGTTTTGTAATGACTCATCCACTCCCAGTCTTTATTCAGGCCTAATTTGATGGTATCCAGTTTGCAGATTAATTCCAGTTCTGCAGTTTCACATTGGAGTCTGGTTTTGAAGTTTTTTTGTTGAAGAATTGCCACTTTAAGTCTGTTATTGAGTGACCAGGGAGGTTGAAGTGTTCTCCTACTGGTTTCTGAATGTTGTAATTCCTGATGTCAGATTTGTGTCCATTTATTCTTTTGTGCAGAGACTGTCTGTTTTGGCCAATGTACATGGCAGAGGGGCATTGCTGGCATATGATGACATATATCACATTGGTAGATGTGCAGGTGAACGAGCCCCTGATGGTGTGGCTGATGTGGTTAGGTCCTATGACGGTCCCTTGAATAGATATGCAGGCAAGGTTTGTTGCAGGGTTTGGTTCCTGGGTTAGTGTTTTTGTTGTGTGGTGTGTAGTTGCTAGTGAGTATTTGCTTCAGGTTGGGGGGCTGCTATAGTTATCCGCTAAACTGCTTGTTAATGGCATTTGTACCTCAGCCTGGTCTGCCCATGCAATGTGCACATCATACCTCACGTGAACTATAAAAACTAACCCCAATTATTTTCCTGAAACCATTGTCTCAACAAACTGTGGGATTTTGAACAAATGAATGCTTTTGGTATTCACTCTGCCCTGGGATGGGCACAGAGGGTCGGGATGTGCCATTTTGAAACAGCAAAAGGGGGTAGGGAGCAGGAGGGTCCTAACCACATCAGCCAACAATAATAATAAATTGTAAGGACAAGTTTCCAACATGCTGAGTTCCCTCGAAGGGATCTGATTTTTCGGTCCCAGCCTGGTTTTCTGGCTGGACTCTGGCTCCAACAATACAAGGCAGGAATCAGGGTCCATTGTAGCAGGTCAGGATTGGGGCGGCTTTCCAGCTGGCCATCGTCAGCATCCTTAGTCCCAAAAAGATCCTGGCTTTCCAGGGCAGCTCCTCTGCAGCATCCTCCTGTTCATTTTCCAAACGCTTGAGCCAGTCATCCTCGGTGGAGTGCAGAGCACAGGCAGCAGGCTCCAAATAGTGCCTGGGAAGGGTCATACTATAATTGTATAGAATCCTGCCCAGTTCATCAAGGTCACACATCCCCTGCCAGATTGTCTCTTTTTATCCCTCATTTCAATGTATTTTCTCCTGAGCTGCTTGCTCTATCCAGCACTGGTTGGCAACCCACTCATGGCTCCTCACAGACATCCGCTTTGCAGTGTCCACAAAAAACTCCTCATTCCTGTAGCTGGCCGCAAAGAGCTTCCTGAACCAACGTTGCTCTCCCAGATGGAGATGAGATCCAGGGTCTCAGTTGAGATCCAAGGGGCTGCACGAGGCATGGTGTAGGCTTCTGGAGCGCTATCACAGTGGTATCACCAGAATGATACACTGGAATCCAGGAGCAAATAGCAAAATCTAGCTCTGCACCAGCTTTTAAAAGGGGGAAGGGACATCCTGTAAACTTGATCCCAGGGCAGGGTGTGCACACAAGTAAAAAGACAGGTAAGTAATAGTCAACCTGCAAAGCACTATGGGATTGCCAGTGGAAGCATGCAAGAAGTGGTGCATAGCAATTGCATGCACACAAACAAAAGACCAAACTAATACAATTTGAAGTGAACCTAGTCCACTGGGCAGGACAACTCCAGAATTCCTGATAGATGTGGAAATTAATGCACAGTGATTGGTTGCGTCATGCATACACAAGTGTTTTCAAACCAATTAACTTGATGTTGATCTGGATTAAACACCCCATGTAGACAGCCCTTAATGTTTTACCGCAAATGACTGGGGCACCCCTTTCTATAGATTGTTCTTGGTTATTCCCTTGTGGTCCACAAAGGGGAGGAACCTCCTTCAGCAAATTAAAGGAAGGTAATTTCTCATTCATCTCCAGCTGGGAGCAATACCTATGTTCAGCTGAGAGAGGTCCCAGACAGACTAAAGAGAGTTTTGGACTGAGTGGAGTTTTGGCTGGTCCACTAATAACTCATTGATTCAAGTACAATTTGGAAAGAAAGAAAGAAAGAAAGAAAGAAAGAAAGAAAGAAAGAAAGAAAGAAAGAAAGAAAGAAAGAAAGAAAGAAAGAAAGAAAGAAAGAAAGAAACACATTAGCTTCTAACACACAATACCCAGCTTGATATTCAGTCACACTGTAAAAAGTCCCATGGAATCAAAGAAAGCAGAAGGCCAGCAACAAATTAGTATGTGTGAGGGGCTACCCAGTTTAATGCACAGAGTGCAGAGTGCATGACTGCTTGGTTGATGGCTAAGTGGTGTATGTATACACCTGATGCAATCAGCTCCAGCCTCTCACAGCTCAAACACAGCATCCTGAGCTGAAGGGAAGGAGCAGAGAGAGAGAAAGAGAATTATTCATAGTGTTTCCCTTTGACCTGTGTGGCTAATTGGAGTCAGGGCCTTGGAGGGCCGTTGCTATTAGGATGAGAAATTGAAAGTACAAGTCAGGTATATTTTTGGTGTAATGTCTTTTATTTACAGAAACAAATGACTCACATTGTCCTCTTTCCATTAACACAGCAGGAAACAAACAGCAGGCAGTTCCCTTACTCAGCAATCTTCAGGTCTTCCACTCCATTGAGTTCTCTGCCCAAGAAGCCCAGTCTCTCTGCTTCAGTCACGGTCACGTTCACTGCTACTGTCCTGTCTTTCTGTCCCTGCAACAGACACAGCTTGCAACTGATACGGTTGCCCTGTGTTTCCAACCAGAAAACCCCCTCAGTCCACACAGCTTAGCTCTGCCTTAGAATCATAGAATCATAGAATATCAGGGTTGGAAGGGACCCCAGAAGGTCATCTAGTCCAACCCCCTGCTCAAAGCAGGACCAAGTCCCAGTTAAATCATCCCAGCCAGGGCTTTGTCAAGCCTGACCTTAAAAACCTCTAAGGAAGGAGATTCTACCACCTCCCTAGGTAACGCATTCCAGTGTTTCACCACCCTCTTAGTGAAAAAGTTTTTCCTAATATCCAATCTAAACCTCCCCCATTGCAACTTGAGACCATTACTCCTTGTTCTGTCATCTGCTACCATTGAGAACAGTCTAGAGCCATCCTCTTTGAAACCCCCTTTCAGGTAGTTGAAAGCAGCTATCAAATCCCCCCTCATTCTTCTCTTCTGCAGACTAAACAATCCCAGCTCCCTCAGCCTCTCCTCATAAGTCATGTGCTCTAGACCCCTAATCATTTTCGTTGCCCTTCGTTGTACTCTTTCCAATTTATCCACATCCTTCCTGTAGTGTGGGGCCCAAAACTGGACACAGTACTCCAGATGAGGCCTCACCAGTGTCGAATAGAGGGGAACGATCACGTCCCTCGATCTGCTCGCTATGCCCCTACTTATACATCCCAAAATGCCATTGGCCTTCTTGGCAACAAGGGCACACTGCTGACTCATATCCAGCTTCTCGTCCACTGTCACCCCTAGGTCCTTTTCCGCAGAACTGCTGCCGAGCCATTCGGTCCCTAGTCTGTAGCGGTGCATTGGATTCTTCCATCCTAAGTGCAGGACCCTGCACTTATCCTTATTGAACCTCATTAGATTTCTTTTGGCCCAATCCTCCAAATTGTCTAGGTCCTTCTGTATCCTATCCCTCCCCTCCAGCGTATCTACCACTCCTCCCAGTTTAGTATCATCCGCAAATTTGCTGAGAGTGCAATCCACACCATCCTCCAGATCATTTATGAAGATCTTGCCATGCTGCCTAGTGCCTCAGGTGGTCTTCTCACAGCCCAAGCTGCTTTGCTTCATAAAGATGCTTGACTGAGTTGAACCTGAAAGAGAGTGCTTGGTACAGCCATTGACTTTTTGATGTCTGGAATTGTTTTGGATCAGAGAACCCGCTGCTGGCAGCCATTAGTGCATCAGGACATTATTGAGCAGCCCTACCTACAAACTGCCTGCTCCACTCCTCCTGCCGAGAAAGCCGATCGCTAAGATGGAAGTTACTTCCATGGCTGTTACAGATTTTAATGTATTAAAAAGTAATTTCCTACAAGAACAAAATTCCCCATGCCTTCCTCTATGTGGCATATAAACACCAGGACTATTTTAAAATATTTTAAACATGAAAATCTCTCTGACACTATAAAAAGTTAGTGAGTGAATTTGTTTAATCCCATTTACTATTTGAAAAGGTCAAATTTAAGATAGAATTATACAAAATAACTGAATCGTGAAATGTTTACTTTGCAGGAATGAAGGCTTCACACCAAGTCCCTATCTGAAAGAGATCTCCCGGGATGATGATGAACCTGGGTAAATCAACATCCAGCCACGCAGTGCTTAAATTTTCACCTCACCATTTTAGGAAAGACCAGGCCACATTTCCAGAATGTTTCACTGGTTTATGATCATTTTATGGCTTTCTGAGTACCCTGCATAAAGTGTCATGAATGATATCAGATAGACTATATCTTCATCCCCTTGTTGTATTTAATGAAAAAAATTATGGGTGAAATACCAGCCCCACTGATATCAATGGAAGTTTTCAATATGGCCAGGATTTCACCCTACATATTCTTACTTCACTATTAAGGCCCCAACCTTGCAAACATTTACATATGTAAGTAACATTATGCATGTGAGTAGTCCCATAGAAAGTAACATGATTTTGTTTAAATGAAGCCTGCCAGATCAGACCCATTTTTTAAGTGTCTTTGGCCCTGATCTTGCAAACACTTATGTATGCATAAAATTAAGCACTTGCCTGAGTGTTTTCAGGGAGCATATGAGTAATCCCATAGACTGTAAAGAGTAAGCGGAGCTGGATCAGGCCCACAACTTTTTTGTAAAATGTGATAGTATAATTTCCTAAATACTGTAGAATGCAGTAAAAATTAGAATTATTTTTATTATTTTATCTTATCTTATTTTATCTTATCTTATATTATTTAGAATTATTAACAAATTATTGGTTTGTTGTTGGGGTTAGGAAGAGGAGAGGGGAGGTATTTGTTATGTTGTAACTTGTTTTGGCATGTGCTATTTTAATTCTGTCCCTGATGTTAAAAACATTTACTGGAGGATTTTGAGCTTTTGTGGTTTTGGAGGATTTCTGTGTAAGCTTCAATGAGGCAATTACAATCTCCTCATAATAACTGCAGCAGAGAGGTTCAGCCCCTCTGCCTAGCAGGATGGGCAGAGAGAGTGTTTAACTCTCCAAGCACACTAGTTATTATCACAAAGGGGGCGAAGCCACTTTAGGTTCTGCTCAGAAGTCTTGTGAATGCCCTCTGAGCAGGCTCCTGATTTTTCAATTGGTAATTTTTAAAACTCAAGTTAAAATTTCCTCCCACAGCTAGCCAAGGCATCACTACTTATAAAGGACTTTCTACCTGCAACATGTTCATTTGCAACATTCAGCTGCAGCTCTAAAACTGAGGTTAGAGTATTTTACCGTGGGAAAGTGTGTATTTTTTTCACCTTCACCAAACCAAAAAGAAATGGAAAGAAAATGAAATATGTCCTCAAATTTGCCTAAAGGGGGAAAAATCAACTTTGAGCTGAGCCTAGCCTTAGTTCAGTGTGAATACCTTTAATATGGGTTTTGACTCGACCTGCGTATTTAATCATGATTTCAATGGGGTATTTCATCTTTGTAGGAGAAACTCCAGTGGAAGTGACCATTCATCAGAAGAAGAGGAGAGCATTGCTAAGCATGAGTGAGTATATGGAGTGTTTTCATGTGTAAATCTTGAGCTCTTTGGGACAAGGACCGTCTTTCCATTAGATGTCTGCACAGTGCCTAGCACAGTGGAGCCTTTATCCCCCTCTCAACCCTTCTGTGATACAAATCATCGTTATTATTAATAATCTTCAATAGGCTTCCAATGGAATGAATATGTTTTCACCCAACAAAGCAGCAGATGGGGAGGCTTTTAGAAAAGCCTGTCTGATATCCCGATAAAAGGGGGTGCTTACAAAAGACTGACCTCTGTGATGAGGCTGTGGGGAGTTTCACTTGAAAACATGTATGAAGTAGCTGTCTCCTGCATTTGGGAGCTTGCCGCTCATGAGCATATTATGTAAGGTAAAGCCTGCCTATCACAAAGAGGTTTGAATGTTGTAGGAGTTACGCTTTTCAGTTGAAAGTCCCCCCAGGGTGGGGGTGCATGCAGGGCTTTCCATGGCAGAGTTGCCAAAAAAGAAAGTATTCTCACTTTCTGAAGGCTGCAGAGCAGGGTGCCATGCTGGCCCCAAATAGAGCAGGGTGAAGAGGGCCAGAGGAGTGGGGCTATTTACATGGATTCAGTGACCCAAAGCCCCTGAACAGGGAATGTGGAGAGGCAGCAGCCACCCCAGATGCTTAATTTTAATGATCCGAGATTTTATTAAAAACACTGGTGAGGAACTTTGTGTTTGAAAATGGACAATTCTTAACATGCTGCTGCTACTACTGGGGGCTATACAAGATAGATACTTTGAAAGCTTTTTAAAAGCAGATTTGAAAATGAGGCATCTTGTAAAGGTTTTTCATTGGTCTATTTTGCCAAACCATTATTCGGAAATCATGCTGTAAACAATATTTCTTGTTGTAGTTGGTACACTGGTGATATCTCCAGGGCCCAGTCAGAGCAACTGCTGCGACAGAAGGTACTGGAAATATCTTTATTAACTGTGTTTAAACCCCTCTGTAAATCTATTGTTACCAGTGCTGCTCCTTGCCTCTAGAGGGTGCGAATGCTCTTTAAATAACTTTAGTATCACAGTGAAAGTGGTAGAAACTGAAATAGGTATTAATTTAGTTTGAAGATATAGGCGTAATTAGGTTGTGGGTGAATGTAAGGTCCCTAGAGATGGCTAAGTAATGGCACTAATCTAAACTAGGCAAAGGGCAGACAGCGCTCTCCCCCAAAGCTCTGCCAATGGCTTTCACTCCTGACATACAATACTCTAAGTTGCTATTTCAAATGTTGGTCTTTTTGGAGCACAGACTGACAATCAGAGAATACTATGGGGGGGATTCTATGACGTGCACAAATGGAGACGACTGGACAATGGCATTGCCATATTCCGTTCCATCGGAGACATGGCATGTCAGCCACTAGTACACTTACCTATTACACCTCCTAGCTCCCGTGACACTCACTCCTTGTATACTGCCTATCCCATTGGTGCTCAGCCACTTGCAGCTCACACCATGCTCGACAGAACCATGGCCCAACTTTCCTTCCCAGATGCCTGCACCAGAAGTTCAGAAAGGAAGTATAATCCTAGCAAATCACTGTGTATTTCTAGGAGGAAGTGGGGACCAGTGGAAGGACTAGTCACCTATGGCCGGATCAGGGGCTGAACAGTCCCAAATCCCATTGATCTGAATGGGACATGAGGTTGTGCAGCATTTTGCAGCATTGAATCTTAGACTACAGCTGGACTTGTAAGTGTCTTGTTCCAGCCACACACCAACCAAATTCCAGCACAAGACCAATGTCGCTCCTACATGTACTGCTAGGAAAGTCCTATTGGGAACCAGAATGTCAACACCTACCTGGGAAACCATCCTCAAAAGCAAAAATCTATAGTGCCAAACTGGGGGATGGGGAAAAGGGAAGAAGTATGATTTAGCTGCCGCTCACATTAAAAATAGCCTAAAAATGAATATGTACTGAAAATCTCTCTAGCTGCTTAGTCACCCAGATATTCTGAGGCAGTGGAAAACTGATGTGAGTTTAAGGCATTATGGAAATGCATCAAGGCAAAGTTACAAAATATTTCTCAAATAGTGGGTGTTTCTTGTGATGTTTTCCTTCCTTTTTATTTATTATTATTAGGGGAAAGAAGGTTCTTTTATGGTTCGAAATTCAAGCCGAGTGGGCAAGTACACTGTGTCTGTATTCAGCAAGGCTCTTGAGTGAGTATTCAAATGATTGCCTTCATTTCCATTGTCCACTCCATGGGTTTGTTCCTATGGGGAGTTGGGTTTGTTCCTTTGGGGAGTCATTCAATACCAAAGTTACTTCACCAGATCTGGACTGAACTTTGGGTAAGTTTGGAAACAGGCTTCTAAACAGTATTATCCCTCTAAATCCATCTGTGCCTTAACCTTCTGGTCCCTTTTGCTGAGTCCAGTGCTATAGTGACAGAAAGCACCACAAAGAGGTGTGCTCATTGCAGGGGAAAGAGAGAGTAGGGGAGAGCTGGTAGATATATTATTGTTTCATTGCCAGCTGAACATGGAGCATCTCCAAGGATAGGTTGTATGGGAGATTAATGTAATGGCTGGAAGGAGAGGGGAAACTGAAGAGAGAGAGAGAGAGAAATGGGGAAGGGCGGGGAAGATCAAGCTTGGGAGATGTAGGAAAAAGGAAGGAGTGGTTAGAAATGGAACTGTAAACATTCAGAAAAATTGGCTTAGTGGATCAAACCACTGGTCCTTCTAGTCAAATGTCCTGTAATCAGAGGTGGCCAGTACCAGATGCAACAGAGAAAGATATAATACCCTGATTCCTCACCACCATTGTTTGCATTAAATAACATTTAGACACAATAAGTCCTGTATCTTGGCAGGAAGTTAGACTAGATGACCCTAACCCTATGGTTCTATGATTTTCATGGGAAAAGTTTTTCCCTATTCTTAGGCAGTTAGTGTCCTGCAGTGGGATAGCCGATATCCCTTATAAATATGACCAGCATTTTGAATACTACGTATTGGAAGCTACAGAAATATGGAGAATTTGTAATATGAAGTTTTGTAAAGGGACTACTCAGTGCAACAAAAAGAACACTTCGCTCACAGGACTGCAGGCTGGGGAACTTGCTGCTTTATTCAACTGTATCACAATAGAGTGGGAACACACAGACCAGAAAGTAAAGGAGGGCTGGAGTGATGCATCATACTCTGGGTGGCCCAATTAACTTTATTATAACCCCTTTACCCCTTTACTACAGTAAGTATATAGATACCACTTATTAAGCAAAGAGTCCCCTTAACTAAATGACAGCTGATAGCAGCAAAGAAAAAATATTATCAAAATTGTAACTGATGCATCATGAGTCTGATGACTACCTGTCTAATTAACTAAATAAGGCTTGGACTTTAGTGAGTCCACTTAATAAGGCTCTCACATACAGAATACTTTGTGCTATTTTTCAGAGATAAAGAAGGAACTGTCAAACATTACCATGTGCACACAAACTACGAAAACAAATATTATCTGGCGGAAAATTACTGTTTTAATTCAGTTCCCCAGCTTATTCACTATCATCAGCATAACTCAGCAGGTAAACCACTTCTGTCTCTCCTTGCCCCTTCTGGTGACTCTGAATGTGTTTTTCTCCTATCATATGTTTTTCTCCTGCCATAGATAGATTTAGAGAGACTAAGGTTGTTGGGTTTCTAATATTTATGGTGAATCTCTTGCCATACTGAATGGCTTAAATACTAAGAATAAATTTACCCCCCTTTTAGGTGTTGATGTTGAGAATTTGTTCATGGGGGGGTGTTAGTTGCTTAGGATTTTTATTATTATTATTTAAGAGAGCTGCATGTACTGTGATCATTAACTGGCTTTCTTTGTAGGTATGATTACAAGGCTTCGACATGCTGTGACTACAAAAGCAAATAAGGTCCCATCGACATCATCCTTAGGAAATGGTATGGAGATGATATTCCCTTTTAAAACTATTGCCACTGTTTGCCACCTGTCACAGCGCTGGTTGAGCTCCTCCTGCTGGACACTCACCGGACTGCTGTGAGGGAATCCAAATGCTGAATCCTCAAATCCTCTAATCCTCTAGAGCAGTGGCACTCAATCCGCGGGCCGCAGCACACAGCTGCGGCCCATGTGACATCCTCAGGGCCATACAGGTAGTATATATATTGTGTGAATGCAGACCACATGACACAGAGAGAGCTGCATATGTGGCCCACAATGGTAAATAGGTTGAGAATCACTGCTCTAGAGTCTAAATGGAGTCCAGGGACTTCCCCTGGCTTGGGGGCTCTAGACACACTCTTGGGATGAAGATTCTCTGTTTAGCACTTGCTTCTGAGAGCTGAGACCTTTTGGTCCAACTGCCTAGCCTCTGCAACCAGGAGTGATCCTCACAATTCCCCCCTTTCCCCCCAGTTTATGCACAGCCCTTCCCAGAACTCCAGCCTTGTAGGCACTCTGGGTAAACAGGTTAACCCCTCAGGGGCATGTGGTAGGTGTTGTACATAACTGACACAGACAGATTTTGCACAAGATTCTAAATTACCATTGCTCTTTACTTAAGAGAGAAAGGACAAGAGGGTACGGATCATTTAGAAAACACTGAACACCCTGAATGCAAGGCCTCACTAACTCACCTCTCCCTTGGGGTCCATCAGAGTTCAGGTGGGCTGGGGTCCCCACTTCCCCATCAGGCTCCTGCAGCAGCTTCCCTCTGCTTGAGCTGCTGAAAATGGCCAAAGACCCCCAGGAAAACTGCTCCTGCCCTTTTATAACCTTCCAGTCCTTCTGCCCTGTGACTCCTGGATCAGCCTCCAGGTGATCCCAGACCTCTACCAGATGACTCTGTGACCAGGTTGCCTCTCCCCCGACAGACTATTTTTTCCTGGGTGGAGGAAATTGCTTAGGGCACTTGTATTTGAATAGAAGACCACCCAGATTTCACAACCTTCTATTGCCAGTCCTGTGTCACCTACATGGAATTTCTGTCCAACATGAGGTAAAAGGACAACAGAGAAGACAAAGGGCTGCACATTGCAAATAGAGTTTGATAAAAACACAGAGAGAGAATTCATAATCTCACCCAGAATTCCTTAGGTTGTACAGATGGATCCCACACATTGTCATACCACCATAATTAGTCAATAAAAAGAAACCATTATGATTTTCCTTACTTCCAATCTTGGCCTTATAGAAGCTGCAGAACCTTTAAACTCTCTGGTTGGCAGTCACTTAGATTCATCTCTGTGTCAGAGGTAATGCAGAACCATCCTGCAGTGCATAGAGTTTAGAGAGGGCTTGTTCTTTGGTGATCAGTCCCTCCCTTGTATGGGGAGTGCACAGGTGCATTATTCTTAATGCTAGTGTAGTTACCACCCACCAGTGCATGCAGCCTTTCCCAAGGCGGCTGTGTGTGTGGATGTTGGAAGGCCATGGGACCACATTCCACAACTCCCTCTGGGGTCAAGTGACCGGCGCCTTGTGCACTCCCTCCATCTGCACACCCATGCCACAGCCCTCTCAATCTGGCCCTTTCTTGTTATGTTCTAGCACATTATGTGGTGGGATTGCATTTGTTTGTAAAGCCAACTGAAAAACAGCCTGGCGATATTTCTATTTTTTGGCCCAAAAGTCCTTCATAAGTCACACGAACTTTGTCTGGTTTTGTGAACTAACAAACCTCAGCTGTGGTATCAAGTGGCACTCTGGGGTTGTGCTACAGGGTACCCATTTCTGCTGCCACTTGCATACAAAACCCATAGACTTCATGTGGCACACTTTCATGCATTGCAAAAGAAAACAAATGGACACCTTTAGAACCCTGGGACTGCATATGTCAGTCTGGTAGCTAATGGGGATTGCTTCTGTCCCTCTAGGGATCTGGGAGCTGAAACGAGAGGAAATCGTCCTGCTCAAGGAATTAGGAAGTGGCCAGTTTGGAGTGGTGCAGCGGGGAAAATGGAAGGGAAAGTATGATGTTGCCATTAAGATGATTAAAGAAGGATCAATGTCAGAAGATGAATTCATAGAGGAAGCTCACATCATGATGTAAGCTGCACTTTGCTTAATGAAATAACATTGCAAATAAGGCTCTTCCACAAGTCATCTCAGTAATATAGAATAGTCATAAGAACATAAGAATGGCCATACTGGGTCAGACCAAAGGTCCATCCAGCTGAGCATCCTGTCTACCAACAATGGTCAATGCCAGGTGTCTCAGAGGGAGTGAACCTAACAGGTAATGATCAAGTGATCTCTCTCCTGCCATCCATCTCCACCCTCTGACAAACAGAGTCTAGGGACACCATTCCTTACCCATCCTGGCTAATAGCCATTAATGGTCTTAACCTCCATGAATTTATCCAGTTCTCTTTTAACCCCTGTTATAGTCCTAGCCTTCACTACCTCCTGAGGCAATGAGTTCCGCAGGTTGACTGTGCACTGAGTGAAGAACTTCCTTTTATTTGTTTTAAATCTGCTGCCCATTAATTTCATTTTGTGGCCCCTAGTTCTTATATTATGGGAACAAGTAAATAACTTTTCCTTATTCACTTTCTCCACACCACTCATGATTTTATATATCTCTATCAGATCCCCCCCTTAGTCTCCTCTTTTCCAAGCTGAAAAGTCCCAGCCTCTTTAATCTCTCCTCATATGGGACCTGTTCCAAACCCCTAATCATTTTAGTTGCCCTTTTCTGAACCTTTTCTAATGCCAGTATAGCTTTTTTGAGATGAGGGGACCACATCCGTATGCAGTATTCAAGATGTAGGCACACCATGGATTTATATAAGGTCAATAAGATATCTCCATCTTATTTTCTATCCCTTTTTTAATGATTCCTCACATCCCGTTTGCTTTTTTGACTGCCACTGCACACTGCATGGACATCTTCAGAGAACTATCCACGATAACTCCAAGATCTTTCTCCTGATTAGTTGTAGCTAAATTAGCCCCCATCATATTGTATGTATAGCTGAGGTTATTTTTTCCAATGTGCATTACTTTACATTTATCCACATTAAATTTCATTTGCCATTTTGTTGCCCAATCACTTAGTTTTGGGAGATCTTTTTGAAGTTCTTCATAGTCTGCTTTGATCTTAACTATCTTGAGCACTTTAGTATCATCTGCAAACTTTGCCACCTCACTGTTTACCCCTTTCTCCAGATCATTTATGAATAAGTTGAATAGGATTGGTCCTAGGACTGACCCTTGAGGAACACCACTAGTTACCCTTCTCCATTCTAAAAATTTACCATTTATTCCTACCTTTGTTCCCTGTCTTTTAACTCGTTCTCAATCCATGAAAGGATCTTCCCTCTTATCCCATGACAACTTAATTTACGAAAGAGCCTTTGGTGAGGGACCTTGTCAAAGGCTTTCTGGAAATTTAAGTACACTATGTCCACTGAATCCCCCTTGTCCACATGTTTGTTGACCCCCTCAAAGAACTCTAATAGATTAGTAAGACATGATCTCGCTTTACAGAAACCATGTTGACTTTTGCGCAACAATTTATGTTCTTCTGTGTGTCTGACAATTTTATTCTTACTGTTGTTTCAACTAATTTGCCCGGTACTGACGTTAGACTTACCGGTCTGTAATTGCCAGGATCACCTCTAGAGCCCTTCTTAAATATTGGTGGTACATTAGCTATCTTCCAGTCATTGGGTACAGTAGCTGATTTAAAGGACAGGTTACAAACCGTAGTTAATAGTTCTGCAATTTCACATTTCAGTTCTTTCAGAACTCTTGGGTGAATGCCATCTGGTCCTGGTGACTTGTTACTGTTAAGTTTCTCAATTAATTCCAAAACCTCCTCTAGTGACACTTCAATCTGTGACAATTGCTCAGATTTGTCACCTACAAAAGACGGCTCAGGTTTGGGAATCTCCCTAACATCCTCAGCCGTGAAGACTGAAGCAAAGAATTCATTTAGTTTCTCTGCAATGACTTTATTGTCTTTAAGTGCTCTCTTTGTATCTCGATTGTCCAGAGGCGCCACTGTTTGTTTAGCAGGCTTCCTGCTTCTGATGTATTTAAAAAACATTTTGTTATTACCTTTTGAGTTTTTGCCTAGCTGTTCTTCAGACTCCTTTTTGGCTTTTCTTATTACATTTTTACATTTAATTTGGCAATGTTTATGCTCCTTTCTATTTACCTCACTAGGATTTGACTTCAACTTTTTAAGAGATGCCTTTTTATCTCTCACTGCTTCTTTTACCGAAAAACGTCATCGAAAAAGAAGTTCCTCTTCAAAATAAAACCATAAGTACCACAGGCAACTTTAGACATAGGCTGAGTATGTGACCACCTAGGGTATCACATTTAAAGAGACATCAACAGAATAGTAGAGAGATTGCTGGGGTTACCAGTAACCAGTATTATACTGCTCTTCAGCTTCACTGACTGCTGAGCTTCTGCATGTGTGATTTAAACATGTACTTTATTATTGAAATGCCTCCTTCAACAGGCATGTATGGAATTATCTATTTCTGTCATCAGAAGCAGGTGGGAATGACATATGCATGAGTAGTTGGGATGTATCAGACCAATGAATGCATCTGCAATATATTTCATGTTAGCAATGGGGAGGTAACCGCCCCAATCTTCACAGTCAGATACCAGTTTGCAAGTAGTTTTATTCAGGGCATTTCAGGTATGTCACAACATAAGGAAATGTGCTGTGCTCCTGTCAGTTGGCTAGCTGAAATGGTTATAATAGCTGATTCTACTTTGCTACATTCTCTTAGTAGGAACATAGCCACTTTTTGAATGCCTTCTAGTGGCCTGGGATGACTCTGTCGTGCCCTGCCTCAGTTTCCCCTCTTGGACTCATCAAGAAGTCAAAAAAGGCTTCTCTTTGTTCAGTTGTGCCCCTCCATGGAGGCTGGTTTTACTAGCAAAAAGTTCAAAATGAGGTTTCCCCAGACTTAAGCTGGGGACAACCCATCCTCCCCGAGGTACTGTCTCAAAACTCCCCTAGTGTCTCAGGATCTTCCCTGCTTCAGCGGGCCACTCCCAGCCCTTCCTAGCTGGAGCAACTCCCCTGATTGCATGATCTTCCCTGCAGGAACCTTTCTTACTCTCTACCACAGCTTTCCCTTCTTGTTTCCTGCCTTCCTCTGGCTCTTTATAAAGATCAGCTGCCCTTTATCTGACCCATATTGAGAGGCTGTTAATAAGGCACGGGTGGGCTGGACTAGTTCCCTCTTAAAGGGCCCAGGCCATTCTGTGACATGGAATCCTTAAATCTCAGGTGCCAATACACTAACTCAGCTTTCTTCATGTGTGCCAGTGCAGTGATGCACAGGCTCAGAAGTCTGCACTACTGGAACTAAAATAGTCAGTTTCACCATTCGTGATTATTGGTGCAATTGTTTCATGCTAGCATGGAGAAAGAAATTAACCTCTGCTTGAAAGGGAAATTTTTAAGTCTGAAATTTCATTGATCAAACCCAAACTTTACTAACTAGGCTAGAACTCTTATTAATTATTATTTATTTGTATTGCTCCAAAAGTTACTTTACAAATGTCAAGTTAATGATAAGGAATAAAAGCTCACAACATAGAGTAACATATTTATTTCTTATTTTTTTGTTTCAGGAAACTTAATCATCCCAAACTTGTTAAACTCTATGGGGTTTGCACAGAGACATATCCCTTCTATATAGTGGCAGAATATATGGCTAATGGCTGCTTGCTTAACTATTTGAGGAGTCACAGAAAGGAACTGCAACCCTTTCAGCTGCTGGAAATATGTTATAGCATTTGTGAAGCTATGACTTTCTTAGAGAGCCAGCAGTTCATTCATCGAGACTTGGTAAGCTCTAGCCACATAGGATGGGGAGGAGGAGGAGAGTTAGAACCTGATTCTGTGTTCTGTTAGTCCTACTTTATATCAGTGTAACTCACACTGGCATAAAACAAGGGTAACAGGGTGGACATGTAGACCACTGGAATAGAAGGTTCTGTTTAGTGGTGTTTTGTTACTATTATAAGAACAGCTGCTGTGTCAAGAACTTGGACCGTTCAGATTTTGTTGTAATAAGCCATTATTTTACCCACTCGTGTCTTGTTCCTTCTATTTTTCACCCTGGTTTTATAGTGATCTAGCTCTACTTTACACTAGTGTAACTGAGAGCAAAATCAGGACCTTGTATCTAGGCCCACCCTTTGTGTAGGAGTGTGTGTGCAAGAACACTGGCAGACAGGGTTGGGTGGAATCAGATTGGTTATGGTGTGAGATCACTGAAAGAGAACTCTCCCTAGCTCCTGGAGACTCATGTTCAAGACTCAGTTATGACATTGTGTGTTCTAACTGTAGCCACTGGAAAATGTGCGAGAATCTACAATATGGAGAGAGCTACATTTTCGAAGGAGCCTCAGCCCAACATCTCCACTACCAACCATCATTTTAAATATTCCTTTTACTGTTTGCAATTTTTTATTTGTGTACACAAATCGAGTAACTGGACATATAACTAACCAGTTTGGACATTCAACTCTGAAATCCAGGAGGCCGAACAGTTTATCAGTACAAAATTCAAGTTATAAATATAAAGGCAATTTCTGAAAATTTGCTACTGATTGTTACAACCCATAGAGAGCCAAGAATAAAAGCAGAACTTGGCTTTAGGAGGTGAACCATATCCCTGGGATTAACAACCCTCGGGGCAGAGATGATAGCCTTAGGTAAATGCTCACATAAATAAGTCTGTGCAGATCGAGGCTTTTCTGGCCTATTCATTGCTCATACTGCTTAAATTATCTCTCAATATTCCATTCTCTTTATAATGAATAGTAAATAACCAAGTCAGCATTCTTCTATCATACACATGTTGTTCTTGCTTTTGATGTACTAGCAACTTTTGATGAGGTGTTACCTAATGGCTAGAACACTGGTCTGGGACCCGGAAGACTTGCCTTCAATTCTTGGCTCTGCCATTGGTTTGCTGGGTGACCCACCCTTCCCTGTGTCTCAGTTTACCCATCTGTAGAATGGGGATAATGATACTGATTTCCTTTGTAAAGCACTTTGAGATCTATGGATGACAAGTGGTATAGAAGAGCTAGTTATTATAATTGTTACAAATTAAAAATAGTGCATCATTTTTTAAATCAAAGAACTTCATGGATATACGTGATGAGGGCATAGGCAATGTGGTCTAGCAGTCACATTTACGCCGTGGTCTGCATGTGAGGAACAGTGGTCACTGAGCAGGAGTTGCATGAATCACAAGAGCCAAGTTCAGTAAGCAAGAGTTGGGGTCAGAGTCAGGCCGGGGTCAGAGAGCGGAAGTCGAGATAGCACCAGGCTGGAATCAGGGGGCAGGAATCAGGGTCAGAGTCAGGCTGGATAAGAAATCAGGAGACAAGGCAAAGTCTGGAGCTGCAGCAAGCCAAAGTCTGTGTGTGGTTTTCCAGACAACTTCCTGGGGCAACCCCTGAGGCTAAATAGGGGCACTTGGCCAATCAGAGGGTGGCCGGTACTTGGGTGGTACTTCCTGCAGCACCTACTCTCCACAGTTCCCCCTGACTGTAGCTGTCCCAGGCTCTACAGACCCAGGTTCTAGCCCACGGACCCTTACAAAGGAATTCTGCAGGAAAGAAATACTGTTTGAAAATAACCAAACTCTTGTTTCACTTGGATTTCGGTCACTCAGTCTGTTTTCTTGTTTTCCCACTAAAGGCTGCTAGGAACTGCTTGGTTGACAGTGATTTTACTGTGAAGGTGTCTGACTTTGGGATGGCTAGGTAAGCTACAGACTGAATCTTCAACCACTTTAGTGCAATAATGTCAATCCTGAATGGTTTATTGGGGTTAGTCAGCCAGTGCTGCCATGAAACCAACAGTGAATGAGCTGTTATTAATAAAGTTAAACCACAGGGACTATCTAGTTCTCTTTAGTCCCATTGAGTTAATGATTGTAACCCATTCTGGGGCTTTCAATGAGACGAGAAGCAGAAGGTGCAGACTCTTGGCATCTCTAAAGCTTAGAGGGCAAATTTAATGTATGCACATCACTGTTTCATGCTTGTCAAAGAAATCTCAACAATGTTCTCTATGTGCAAGAGAGTTTTTATAATGCCCCCTTTGTCAGAGATTCACGTGGGTTTCTGATCCCTTTAGCAAAGACATGATAAGGAATCCCTTGATAACTTGATTGCAGCAACATACCTCTGTAGCTTGAGGTTAGCATTTCTTTCGGGTCACCTCTGGAGACCTGGGTTTCTGGCCAGGCTTTGTTCACAGGCTTGTTGGGGAGTTCTTGCGGGGCATTCCAGGCAGAAGCAGGAAGCAATATTTCACTAGCTATTTGTCATAGCCTGAAGACTGTCTCTTCCCTTGCAGGTATGTTCTGGATGACCTATATATAAGTTCATTAGGAACTAAGTTTCCAGTGAAGTGGTCGGCACCAGAAGTTTTTCATTATACTAAGTTTAGCAGCAAGTCGGATGTATGGGCCTTTGGTACGTATGGGATTTGACCTTTCATATTGGAGATGCTTAATAAGCTCAAAAAATGCAAACTTGACTGCATATTTGAAAAGCCAAAAAAATGACTGACAGGCTTTAACAACTACTATGCAAAAGTCTAAGATAGGCATTTACTACGTATTGCGTGTATATTCTGCTTAATATTGCCATGGAACAACAATAGACCAAACTGATGTAATCTTAATGGCTACTCTGTGGGTGCACCGACTAGAATTTGGTCCACTATCCATATGTTGTACAATATGTGTGTAGTCCAGTGCCCGGGGTGGGTCGCTGGAGCAGAGACCAAACCTGAGCCCTCTGGCTCTAAAAGCACCAGCCTCTAGTGCCTGAGCTAAAAGACCTGTTCAGTTAGTTCAAAGGTTGTAGCAGATTCATAAATCTCAAGCCTAGCCTGTAGCATGAGAGAGCATGCCATACTGTGTAATCACGGGATACATGTGCCATGCTAGCTTCTTGCCAGAACTTAGAACATGATGCAAACTTGTTTCCAGCCAGGAGAGCTCAAACTGCTGATCTTCTCATGGCAACCTGGCACTGAGCTGTGGTGAACAAGATAGAAGAGCGGTTTTTCCAAATTCTTCTTTCTTTCAGCTCTGTCTACAGCTAGTCATCCTATCCCATTAAAAGAAAGACTGCAATACTGAAAATGTTTTGCATGTGCCCTATAGTATTATGTTATACAGCAGGAGTTGGCAACCTATGGCACACGTGCCAAAGATGGCACGCGAGCCAATTTTTAATGGCACGCTGCTGCATGCCGGGTCCCAGCCGCTGGCCCAGCCGCTGGCCCAGCTCAGCCCGCGGCTGAACCCAGGCCAGGACCCCGGCAGGCAGCAGCGTGCCATTAAAACTCCTGCCCGCCCCGACCCGCTCTTCTCCGCCCCCCCACGGGGACAGGGTGAAGAAGCTTGGTCCTGCTGGCTAATGCTGCAGGGCAGGCAAGCTCCTGCCTCTTCCCCCAGCGTGCTGGGTTCCTGCCCCTCCTCTTCTCCCTCACGGCCGTTGATCAGCTGATGGCCCTTGTGCAGGAGGGGGAGAAGCCGAGCTGCAGCGCATTTGCTGCTTTGGGGAGGAGGCGGAGAAGAGGTGGGGACAGGGCCTTGGGGAAGGGGGGTGGAATCAGGGCATATCCCCTCCAGCCCCCTGCCATGAGCCGCTCTGGGCAGGGGGCTGGGAACAACCCCACGACTCCAGCCCACACCCCCAGCCCTCTGCCTTGACCCCTGCACCCCCCCTCACACACACACCCAGCCCCCTGCCCTGACCCCTGCACCCCCCATAACCCCAGCCCTGACTCCAGCCCCCCATATACCCAGCCCCCCCACACACCATGTCCTAACTCCTGCACCCCCCTCACATGCCCCCAGCCCTCTGCCCTGACTCCTGCACCCCCCACATTCCCACCCTCACCCTGAGCACCAAACAGGAGCTTCTGCACACACACACCCACATTCCCACCTGCACCCCTTGCACCAAATGGGAGCTGCTCAGGTAAGCTCTCCACCCCCAAGCCTCCTGCCTCAACCCTGAGCCCCCTCCCTCATTCTAGCTCTTGGCCAGGCCCTACACCCCAACCCCTAGCCCTGTGCTCAGTGCACTCCCACCCTCAGCTCAGTGCAGAGAGAGAGGAAGAGAATGGGCTAGAACCAGGGAGAAGGTAAGTACCCACTCTGTGTGCGTAGGCCCGGGATCCCAGACTGGCAGTGGGCTGAGTGGCAGCGGGCTGAGCCACTCAGCCCACTGTTGGTCTGGGGTCCCGGCCGCTGGCCCTGCTCAGCCTGCTGCCGGTCTAGGATTCTGGCTGATGGCCCCTTGCCAGCCGGGGTCTCGGCCACAGGCCCCGCTCAGCCTGCTGACGGCCTAGGTGAATGGAACCCCAGGCTGGCAGCGGGCTGAGCGGGCTGGCGGCGTAAGATCAGCATTTTAATTTAATTTTAAATGAAGCTTTAAACATTTTGAAAACCTTGTTTACTTTGCATAAAACAATAGTTTAGTTATATAATATATAGACTTATAGAGAGAGACCTTCTAAAAAACATTAAAATGTATTACTGGCACGCGAAACCTGAAATTAAAGTGAATAAATGAAGACTCGGCACACCACTTCGGAAAGGTTGCCGACCCCAGGTATATAATTAAGATTAAGATTTAGTCACGGGTATTTTTAGTAAAAGTCATGGACAGGTCATGGGCAATATACAAATATTCATGGCCCTGTGACCTGTCCACGACTTTTACTATAAATACCCCTTCTAAAACTTAGCAGCTCCTGGGGCCCCAGGGCGGACTGCTCTGGGGGCCCCCAGGACACTGATGCTCTGGAGGGAGGTGGAGGGGCCGAAGGCTAGCCCCTACTTTGGAGTGGCCCCTGGGACCACTGCTGCTCCATGACCAGTTCTGCTCTGGCGGCCCCAGGGCCAGCTGCCTAGGGCTCCTCCAGCAGCAGCCAGTGCGGCTGGCCCCAGGGCCACCCCAGCAGCTGGCTCCGGGGTCAGCTGCTCGGGCAGCCCTGGGGTCTGCCGCACCAGCAGCTGTGGAAGTCACTGAAGTCACAGAAAGTCACGGAATCTCTGATGTCCATGATCTCTGTGACAGACTCGCAGCCTTATATATAACCACTGTAAGTCCTTTGGGAATCTTATTTAAGTCTTCTAACACTAAAGGACTAAATGTCCCAGTCCCTTAAAAACATCTGTAAAATCACATGAGAAAATCATTTACAAAATGCCCGTAGTACTTATTCTATATTATTTTGTAAAGTTGACATAGGACAATTCTTAAATTGCCATGTCTTGGGCATTATCACTGAACAACCCCATCAAACATCTGTATCATTCAACTTCACCTACCGCTACAACAGTATGTTGTTTGCAGTTGAGTACAGCATCACTAACACTAATATCGTTCATCATACCCTGGATACAAATCAGCCCCATACATTTGCTAGAAAAACATTTTTTGCTAGAAGTTTCATCTGTTATTACCATTCTGATAGATGAATATTGCTTAAGTGTCTTAAGCTGGAATGGTTTTTCATTAAATTTCTTGTCTTCCAACCCTGGAAATTTCTGCAGGGATCTTAATGTGGGAGGTGTTCACTTTGGGAAAGCAACCCTATGAACTGTATGATAACAAGCAAGTAATTGAGAAGGTTTCTGAGGGATATCGGCTTTACCGACCACAACTGGCCTCAGAGACCATCTACCAGTTAATGTACAGCTGCTGGCATGAGGTACGTACATTGGTCCATATGCATTGGAGATGTTATCTAAAACAATTGATGGACTTCATGATCGTCAGCTGAAAAAAAGCAATACAGGAAACTATTTCTGTTAAAGAACATCAATTGTAAAGAGAAACTAGCTTCCATAAAGTACAGTACGCCAGAGAAAGGGCCCATAATTAATAAGAGGACAATGTGTGGAAAATTAAGTATGAAAGAGAACTAGCTGAATTTCCTTTTAAGGAAGGTGTACCATTCACTTATGAAGATAACTTTAAAATACGCCTCAAAGTAGATGATAGATTTAGAGTTTGAGTGATTCATCATAACGTCTCTATGCCTGAAATTCTAAATGTAAGAGCATTGTCAAGATTTGTAGGTCAAACATTGATCATTATGTACCCATATTTAAGTTTCTCTTAAAGATCAATGCTGCCATGCCGCCTACAGTGACTCTAGTACAAAAAAATTCCCAATTTATTGTTCCTCTTCCTGCCTCTGTTTAACTGTCTTTAAACAGTGATATGTCCCTTCTTGAGTGTCTAGTAACTGCCTGGCACATTATTGGTGCTACCATAAAATGGTGATTGTTAGTTTTTATATGACTCACACCAAACATGACAAAAATAAGTTCTACTTGAACAAAAATTTTAAAGAGAAAGAAAAAAGAAAACAATAGCAATAGAAGAAAAAATTAAAGCATACAGTGGTTGGAATCATTAATTGCTTTGCCACATAAATGCCATTGTCTCTCCATAATTCTGCATGTTTGAGCTAAGAAAAATGAATATGTTACAGTAACTATGTTATATTTTCAGTGTTAAGTAACCACATAAGTTGTTTTGTTTTCATATAGCTACCAGAAAAGCGCCCCACATTTCATCAACTCCTATCAATTATTGAGACACTCAGAGAAGATAACAAATCTTGAAGACAAGTCCTCATCATGTGGCTTTTGAATATTGGTTGACATATCACCAGTCTACTTTGTGGGAGCTAATATTTTTGTGCAAATTCTGAAATCTGACTGACTTCAGATTTGGCTGACTCCAGCAGTATGACACTGGATTTTCATTGTCTTTTAACTCGCAGTGCTTTGACAACATAGAGTAAAGAAGAAAGCTCTTGTGATGTTGTGGTGACTTGGTATTGTCTGAAAGAAGAGTGTAGAAGTATAATACTGATGCTGTTAGTATGATCCCCCCCCATAGTACTTCACAAGCAGAGAACTATCCAGTAATAGAGTAAACTCTTTCAAAGTTTGTTGCGGTGTTGGGTTTTTTTAGGTCACAACAGGATTTTATTAATCTTTATTTGGAAAATGTAAATGTGGGCAATATAAGCTTACTAGGTTTTCTCATTATCATATCAGATCTCAGGGTATTTTCTGTTATATAAACCTGAGGTTGATATTATGGGTCAAATTCATACCTGGTGCAAGTGGCTGCAACTCCAGTGGCATTAGTGTTAACTTCAATGCTGTGAATGCTATTGCTAGTGAAACAGCATATCACTTTGGTCACTAGGGCCCTATCCAGTTTCTCTGAGGTCAATGGGAGTCTTTCCATTGACTAGTGCATATTGGATTGGGCTCTAATGACATAGGTTTAATTCATTGTTCATTCTAAACTAAATCTGTGTGACATTTATGGGGCTACTGTTGGCAGTGATATGTTCTTATTCCCTATTTAATCCCTGATAATGCAAAACTATCCTTGTCTAAAATTCCATGAGCCTTAATTTATTGAAACATCAGTACGGGAGCTGCAAGACCAGATTCCTGACGAAGACATCACCATTTTAAATGTTCTTAATATAATGGCATGACCAAAAAATTTCACACTTGAGAGCTTGAAATTTGACTCCTAAATCCATATTTGGACACTTAACTAGAAGGGCCCTAATTTTCAAAGGTGCTCATCAACTATAGCTCCCATTGACTTCAATAGCAGCTGGCATTACTTAGCACCTCTGAACATTTGGCTACTTCTATGTAAGTGCTTAAATATAGATTTAGGAGCCTAACCTTAGGCACCCAGGTTTGAAAATTTTGGCCTCTTTTCTTTTATATACATGTTGAAAAATTGTGACTAGAGTTTGATTCATAGTAATGGTAACAGTAATTATTTTGGCTCTACAGGGGAAAGAGTACATTGAATTATATGTACTCGACTGCTCCAGTGTTTGTCTTGCCATATTTCTGTTGTTTTTAAAGGACTAGAAAGAACATGCGTACCAGAACTGTGTATTTTTAAAAGTCAGGCTGAAGTACTAATGCAGAGGATGCTTTGGCACCTGGAGTACAGTGGTAAACAGGCACATTAGAGGAAATTATGTTCATTTACAAAAATGTCTGACACATTAGGAACTGGCCAGCAATGTCTGCATAGTATTTCTAGCAGGTTTTTTCCCCTTTTCTCCATAATGTCCAATACAGAATGGGAAGTGTAAGGGAAATGTTGCTTAAGACGGATGAAAATAGTTGATTTTAACTGATCCTTCCTTACAGGCCTTTCCCTTGTTTTCAGTTACATTTTAGATTGCTTTATAATATTGCTTGATTAGTTTTGAAGCCTAATACATGTACATTTCTGAACGTTTTCCATATGTTCTTGGCCTATGTTATAGACATAGTAGCCACTTCTCTCTGAACTTTATCATATTCAGAAAAGGCTTTAATTAGTGCTTTAGGTGAAACTCCAAACCTGTGTGAGGCAGCATTGTTTGTTTGAGTCTGACAAATCAAAGTGGAGCATTGCAAAGTTGATTTGACTAATGTCTGTAACAGAATCCTGTGACTTTGTATCACTATGTTGTAAATTCACAGCTAAATGCAAACATCACACATCTTAATGCACAAGGTTACCAGACTTTTGTGGTGAGCGACTGTTCCTGAATCTACATGTAATGAGACATCCTACATCTAGATGAGACATTTTGGACTTTAAATCTAAAGTGAATACATTTGTCTTAGCTGCAAGTTATGAATGGATGCTGAGACTGTGCTATTTTTAGCCCACACATCTTACTTGGTATTGTTGACTGAATTATTACATGGCATTTTGTGACATTATTGCATGAAGGGAACATTGCAAGCTTGGTTGTTTTCCTGTTGCATAAAATTTCTTTGTTGATCCAAGTGAAAAATAAAACAAGTTACACAGGAGGGTGGGAAGATGCAAAACACATACAGTTGTCAAAAGGACCCAGAGTGTAGAAAATTGTGTCTGTTGCTGGTGCACATGTATTCTCTCTGCTCTAGATGCACAGAGATGGTGGAGTGCTGTGCTGGAGGAAGGAGGGGACAAGAGACATAACAGGCAGGCAGGAGAAAAAATGAGAGGGAATAACAGAAAGCAGCAGGAGCTGCAGGGAGAGAGAGGAGGAAGAGCCTTTTATGTACCTCTCTAGCACCCCCAGGAGCCTGGACTGCTTAACACCAGCTTCTCAGAGAGCTTCCTGTTTCCTGCTGCTTCCCTGAACCCACCTGAGGAGAAGAGACAGTCAACTGAAGTAGTAGGAGCCAGTTAGACCCTTAAGATGCTGATATCTTCCCTCACTCAGGCCCTGCTACCAGCCTATTTATTTGTCCCCTTCAATTGAGTGTTGAGAGCCACTATCGCTGGCACAGAACAGCAGTCATGAGTGAAAGAAGAAAATGCCCCTCTGGGGCAGTATTCAGAAAAAGAAAGAAAGCAAAGGAAACTTTCCTATCTAAGCAAGCAATAGCTCTCCTGAGATACATAGACACAAATGTTCGTGGTGAGCCTTCCGCCCCCCAGTGAGGAAGTGAGTGGTAAGGAGATGCCTGATCTTCCAGTTAGTCAGAGTGACCTGGCAGCTACTGCAACATCCATATCTCCATCTCAAATGGATGTAACCA
The DNA here is from genome assembly GCF_009764565.3 of Dermochelys coriacea. Taxonomy (NCBI): domain Eukaryota; kingdom Metazoa; phylum Chordata; order Testudines; family Dermochelyidae; genus Dermochelys; species Dermochelys coriacea. Next base: position 136,646,404 of record NC_050068.2, read on the forward strand.
TGCACATTCCTGAAAAAAAGTGTAGGTCAGAGAAGAGTGTGGTGGATGCGCAAGAAACAGCTGCTGCTGAGTTTAGTTCCTTAAAACTAGATGATCCAGGACTGTGGACCCACTTGAGCAGTAGCCTGAGGGACTTCCTTGTACTGCATGGGCCACAGCAAGTGAAAAACTTCATGTTCTCCAAAGACAATGAAAATAGAATTTTCCATCCAACACATTACTGGCGTGAAATCCCCAATGGTGACAAAATGGAGAGGCCATGGCTTATGTACTCAAAAACCCAGAATGCTGCATACTGTTTTTGTTGCAAACTCTTCAGGTCTAATGTTCCAGCCACATTGGGTTCTACAGAAACAAAGGACTGGAAAAATCTGGCTAAAATCTGGCATGCCATGAGAAAGCAGCAAACCACCAGAGAGCATTCCATAGGTGGAAAGAGCTTGAGATGAGACTAAGTTTAAAGACCACCATAGACGATCAGCATCAAGAGAAGATTGCATCAGAGTCTCTTTACTGGAAAAATGTTTTGAAAAGGCTCATTGCCATTGTGAGAATGCTTGCTACCCAAAACCTAGCACTGCGTGGCACTTCAGATCAACCGTATGTGCCAAACAATGGAAACTTCCTTCAAATTGTGGAGCTGACAGCTGAGTTTGATGCTGTACTCCAGGAGCATCTAAGAAGAGTCACCACCCAAGAAATGTACACACACCATTATCTTGGAAAAACAATTCAAAATGAGATCATACAGTTACTGGCAACAAAAGTCAAACAGAAGATTGTGGCAGATCTGAAGTCAGCAAGATATTACTCTGTTATTTTGGACTGCACACCTGACATCAGCCATACAGAACAAATGACTTTAATGGTGTGTTTTGTAACAACAACAGAACCTAGTGAATATGTCCCTGCAATGGTGACTGTCAGAGAGCATTTTCTAGAATTTATTGTGTGACAAAGCTCTGTCCTTGTCTCCGTGGGTCCTGTGTTTCCTGGCAGATTTCGCTAGCCTCAGAGGCTCACCCTCCACATAACCCTTCTCTCTCTAGAGACAAGGGTCACAGTCTACTGAGCCATTTTCATCATAAGCCAGTGAAGGAGGTGAGAAGAAGCTATCCTCCCTTGCACAGTCTCTGTTGTCTCCAGGTCTCAGTGATTAATCGAGGGGGGGCAAACGGGGGGAGTCTGGGCCCGCCCACTACTCCGGGCTCCAGCCCAGGGACCATAACAGTATCAGCTGTGGTAGCTGACCTTTTAGAAACATGACACATACAATTCCCTGGGCTACTTCCCCACAGCAGCCCTCACTTCCTCAAGCTCCACTTTACCCTTACCTCAGGGTCTCCTTCCTTGTGCCTGTTATGGTGTGTACTACTCAGTCTCTCCAATAGCGCAACTTCCTCCCACAACTCCTGACATCCGCCCCCATCTGACTAACTGGGAGGCTTTTAACTAGTTTCAGCCGGCCCCTGATTGGCTTCAGGTGTCCCAATCAACCTAGCCTTCTCCCTGCCTTCTGGAAAGTTCTTAATTGGCCCCACGTGTCTTAATTGACCTGGAGCAGCTGCCATTTCATTTATCCTGGTACCAGGGATTTGTTTAGCCTGGAGTTAATATATCTATCTCCCAGTACATTTCTATAGCCATCTGGCCTTGCCCCATCACAATTGACATTGATGATACTACAGGAGCTGGTATCACAAATCATAGAATCATAGAATCATAGAATATCAGGGTTGGAAGGGACCCCAGAAGGTCATCTAGTCCAACCCCCTGCTCAAAGCAGGACCAAGTCCCAGTTAAATCATCCCAGCCAGGGCTTTGTCAAGCCTGACCTTAAAAACCTCTAAGGAAGGAGATTCTACCACCTCCCTAGGTAACGCATTCCAGTGTTTCACCACCCTCTTAGTGAAAAAGTTTTTCCTAATATCCAATCTAAACCTCCCCCATTGCAACTTGAGACCATTACTCCTCGTTCTGTCATCTGCTACCATTGAGAACAGTCTAGAGCCATCCTCTTTGAAACCCCCTTTCAGGTAGTTGAAAGCAGCTATCAAATCCCCCCTCATTCTTCTCTTCTGCAGACTAAACAATCCCAGCTCCCTCAGCCTCTCCTCATAAGTCATGTGCTCTAGACCCCTAATCATTTTCGTTGCCCTTCGTTGTACTCTTTCCAATTTATCCACATCCTTCCTGTAGTGTGGGGCCCAAAACTGGACACAGTACTCCAGATGAGGCCTCACCAGTGTCGAATAGAGGGGAACGATCACGTCCCTCGATCTGCTCGCTATGCCCCTACTTATACATCCCAAAATGCCATTGGCCTTCTTGGCAACAAGGGCACACTGCTGACTCATATCCAGCTTCTCGTCCACTGTCACCCCTAGGTCCTTTTCCGCAGAACTGCTGCCGAGCCATTCGGTCCCTAGTCTGTAGCGGTGCATTGGATTCTTCCATCCTAAGTGCAGGACCCTGCACTTATCCTTATTGAACCTCATTAGATTTCTTTTGGCCCAATCCTCCAATTTGTCTAGGTCCTTCTGTATCCTATCCCTCCCCTCCAGCGTATCTACCACTCCTCCCAGTTTAGTATCATCCGCAAATTTGCTGAGAGTGCAATCCACACCATCCTCCAGATCATTTATGAAGATATTGAACAAAACGGGCCCCAGGACCGACCCCTGGGGCACTCCACTTGACACCGGCTGCCAACTAGACATGGAGCCATTGATCACTACCCGTTGAGCCCGACAATCTAGCCAGCTTTCTACCCACCTTATAGTGCATTCATCCAGCCCATACTTCCTTAACTTGCTGACAAGAATGCTGTGGGAGACCGTGTCAAAAGCTTTGCTAAAGTCAAGAAACAATACATCCACTGCTTTCCCTTCATCCACAGAACCAGTAATCTCATCATAAAAGGCGATTAGATTAGTCAGGCATGACCTTCCCTTGGTGAATCCATGCTGACTGTTCCTGATCACTTTCCTCTCCTCTAAGTGCTTCAGGATTGATTCTTTGAGGACCTGCTCCATGATTTTTCCAGGGACTGAGGTGAGGCTGACCGGCCTGTAGTTCCCAGGATCCTCCTTCTTCCCTTTTTTAAAGATGGGCACTACATTAGCCTTTTTCCAGTCATCCGGGACTTCCCCCGTTCGCCACGAGTTTTCAAAGATAATGGCCAAGGGCTCTGCAATCACAGCCGCCAATTCCTTCAGCACTCTCGGATGCAATTCGTCCGGCCCCATGGACTTGTGCACGTCCAGCTTTTCTAAATAGTCCCTAACCACCTCTATCTCTACAGAGGGCTGGCCATCTCTTCCCCATTTTGTGTTGCCCAGCACAGCAGTCTGGGAGCTGACCTTGTTAGTGAAAACAGAGGCAAAAAAAGCATTGAGTACATTAGCTTTTTCCACATCCTCTGTCACTAGCTTGCCTCCCTCATTCAGTAAGGGGCCCACACTTTCCTTGGCTTTCTTCTTGTTGCCAACATACCTGAAGAAACCCTTCTTGTTACTCTTGACATCTCTTGCTAGCTGCAGCTCCAGGTGCGATTTGGCCCTCCTGATATCTTTCCTACATGCCCGAGCAATATTTTTATACTCTTCCCTGGTCATATGTCCAACCTTCCACTTCTTGTAAGCTTCTTTTTTATGTTTAAGATCCGCTAGGATTTCACCATTAAGCCAAGCTGGTCGCCTGCCATATTTACTATTCTTTCGACTCATCGGGATGGTTTGTCCCTGTAACCTCAACAGGGATTCCTTGAAATACAGCCAGCTCTCCTGGACTCCCTTCCTTTTCATGTTAGAAATGTGCTTCTTAAAAAGCTGGAAGATACGGGAATTGTGATAGCTGACATGAGAGGTCAGGGCTACGATAATGGTGCCAACATGAGAGGACAGAACAGAGGAGTGCAGACACGGATCCGAGAGTTAAACCCTCAAGCTTTTTTTGTCCCATGCAGTTCTCATTTATTGAACTTGGTGGCCAGTGATGCAGCATCAGTTTCTAGTGAGGCTGCTGAATTTTTTAATGTAATTCAAAGCATCTATGTATTTTTCCCGCATCCACTCATCGATGGCAAATTTTGAAGCAACATCTGGGAACATCCTCTCTGACACTGAAACCACTGAGTGCCATATGGTGGGAAAGTTGAGTGGAGGTGATTAAGCCTATCAAACACCAAATTGGGAAGATAGATGGTGCCATAGTTGCCATTATGGAGGATAATGCTATGACAGGAACTGTTCGTGGAAGAACAGTGGCAGACGGAAATGGAATCACCAGAAACATACATAACTTGAAATTTTTGTGTGGCTTAGTGTTGTGGCATGACATACTGTTTGAAATAAATGTTGTAAGCAAGAGACTCCAAGGTATTGACCTTGATATATCTGGAGCAATGGAACAACTGGACAAAGCAAAGTCATACCTACAGTCTTACCGGTCTGATGAGGGATTTCAAAATGTTCAGAAGAGTTCACAGAAGTTGGCAGAGGAACTTCACACTGAAGCTATTTTCCACCCATTCAAGAATACAAGAGTCACCAAAGAAGAAGACATTTTGATTAAGAGGCACAGGATAATCCCATAAGAGACCCCAAACAACAATTCAAAGTTGAATTCTTTAACCAGGTGCTAGATTGTGCAATACAGTCAGTTGAAGAATGTTTCATGAAGCTCAAGGAACAAAGGAGTATATTTGGGATGTTCCAAAACTCCTCACTATACCCAAAGAAGACCTACACCAGCAATGTAGGGCACTAGAGACAGTGTTGACACATGATGACATGCGCGATATTGATGAGAGTGATTTAGGTGATGAACTGAAAGCCTTTTCAAGATACATTTCAGCAGGATCAGCTCCAAAGGCTGTTCTGGAATATATGTGCACAAATAAGATGACCACCCTCTTTCCAAATGCTTTTGTTGCTCTACGCATACTTCTAATGCTTCCTGTAACATTTGCCAGTGGAGAACGCAGCTTCTCCAAGCTGAAGTTAATAAAAACACATCTACGCTCCACAATGACACAGGAGAGGCTGGTCGGCCTTGCAACCATCTCAATAGAACATGAGCTGGCCCAGACTGTGGATGTTCAGGAAGCAGTTCAAATCTTTGCAACCAAGAAGGCACAGAAAGCACCAGTTTGATTATTCAAACAGATAAAAATGCCAATGTTTACTATGCAGGCAAGAAAATTTACATTTGCTGTTCAGGCGTTTGAAAGTTAAGTGTTACTTACACTTTTTGAACAAGCCATTTTAAGTTGTTAGTTCTCCTTTATTGGGGTAGGTAGCGGAGCAGTACCATGAGAGGAGTAGAACAGGAAGAAGGCAGAACTGAGAACTTTCAAAGTTTTGGCCCAAGCGAGGGGACATGGGGGCATCATTTGAGCTCCCCGCCTCAGGTGCCAAAATGTTGTGGGCCAGCCCTGGGTGTGTGGGAGAGGGCTCAGAGCTGGGGCAGAGGGTGGGGGTGGGTGAGGGCTCTGGGTTGGTGTGTGGGCTCTGGGGTGGGTCTGGGGATGAGGAGTTCGGGGTGCGGGAGGTGGCTCAGGGCTGGGGTGGGGGTGAGGTCTCTGGCTAGGGGTGAAGGCTCTGGGGTGAGAATGAGAGGTTCAAGGTGTGGGAAGGGGCAGGATGAGGGGCTCAGGACTGGGGCAGATGGTTGGGCTGCAGGGGTGTGTGGGCTGGGGATGAGGAATTTGCAGGAGGGGGCTCAGGGCCAGGGCAGAGTGTTAGGCTGTGGGCTCTGGGGTGGGGCTGGGGATGAGGGGTTTGGGGTGCAGGCTGCCCAGGGGCTACAGTGGGGAGAGAGGACTCCCCCCCAGCCCTCTGTCACCATAGCAGCTTGGGGCTGGAGGAGAGGCACATCTCCCTGGCTGTGGCAGCTCCAGTGGGACTGGGCCAAAAGAGAGGCTCCTCTCCCCCGGCCATGACAATTCCAGGGCAGGCAGCTCTGCTCTGGGGCGAGCGGAGTGAGGGGGGCACCTCTCTCCCAGCCGCAGCAGCTCCATGCTGGGGCCGGCGCTGGGGGAGGGGTGTCTCTCCCCGCAATGGCAGGTCCATGCTGAGGCAGGCTGGGAGAGGTGTCTCTCCCGGCCACAACCCTAAGCCCCTGCATGGGGCTTAATAGGCAGGTATGCGGCCACGCAACTTAGAGGGAACTTAGCCGCACCCCGCCACCCCGAAGTGAAGCTGAAGCCTGAGCAACTTAGATTTGCGGTACCCCCTGTGGCATGGGGCCCCAGGCAATGGCCTGGCTTGCTACCCCCTAATGCCAGCCCTGGCTTTTATATGGAAAAAAATAGTTGTTGTGGCACAAGTGGGCCATGACATTTTTATAGCATGCCGGGGGGGGGGGGAATGGCCCTCAGAAGAAAAAAGGTTGTGAACCCCCTAATTAGGGCCTAAATTAGAACAATCATGCTTCCAGTGAGACCAAATTTCTTCTCCTGCTATCACCCTTTCCAGTCAGGGATTCCTCCTCTTTTACACTATCTTCCCTGTATCAGACTAGCGTGATAATTAGCTAAATTAGGAATTCTCAAATATATGTTATTAATCATCATAATAGAGTGTCTCATGAAACATCACTCCTTTCATTCATAGTCACATGGCCCAACTCCCCTCCTATTTATGGTCATGTCATCACTATGGAAACTAGTCATTTCTTACATAGAAAAATAAGATTTTTAGGAAAGAAATTAATATATTTTTATTAGGGCTGTCAATTAATCGCAGTTAACTCATGTGATTAACTCAAAAAAATTAATCATGATTAATCACAGTTCTACTTGCACTATTAAACAATAGAATAGCAATTGAAATTTATTAAATAGTTTGGGGTATTTTTCTACATTTTCAAAGATATTGATTTCAGTTACACCACAGAATACAAAGTGTATATTGCTTACTTTGTATTTATTTTTATTACAAATATTTGCATTGTAAAAATGATAAACAAAAGAAATAGTATTTTTCAATTCACCTCATTCAAGTACTGAAGTTCAATCTCTTTATTGTGAAAGTGCAACTTACAAATGTAGATTTTTTTGTTACATAACTCCATTCAAAAACAAAACAATGTAAAAATGTAGAACCTATAAGTCCACTCAGTTCTACTTCTTGTTCAACCAATCACTAAGAGAAATAAGTTTGTTTACATTTATGGGAGATAATGCTGCCCGCTTCTTATTTACAATGTCAACAGAAAGTGAGAACAGGCATTTCTATGACACTTTTATAGCTGACATTGCAAGGTATTTATATGCCAGATATGCTAAACATTCATATTCCTCTTCATGTTTCAGCCACCATTCCAGAGGACATGCTTACATGCTGATGATGCTCGTTAAAAAATAATGCATTAATTAAATTTATGACTGAACTCCTTGGGGAAGAATTGTATGTTTCCTCCTGTTTTACCCACATTCTGCCATATATTTCATGTTATAGCAGTCTCGGATGATGACCCAGCACATGTTGTTTGTTTTAAGAACACTTTCACTGCATATTTGACAAAATGCAAAGAAGGTGCCAATGTGAAATTTGTAAAGATAGCTACAGCACTCAACCCAATCTTTAAGGATCTGAAGTGCCTTCCAAAAATTGAGATGGACAAAAAATGGAGCATGCTTTCAGGAGTCTTAAAAACTCAACACTCTGATGCGGAAACTACAGAACCCAAATCACCAAAAAAGAAAATCAACCTTCTGCTGGTGGCTCAGATGATGAAAATGAACCTGTGTTGGTCCGCACTGCTTTGGATCATTATCTAGCAGAACCTATCATCAGCATGGACCCATGTCCTCTGGAATGGTAGTTGAAGCATGAAGGAACATATAAATTTTTAGCATATCTGGCACGTAACTATCTTGTGATGCCAGCTATAATAGTGCCATACGAATGCCTATTCTCACTTTCAGATGACAAGAAGCAGGCAGCATTATCTCCTGCAAATGTAAACAAACTTGTTTGTCTGAGCGATTGGCTGTACAAGAAGTAGGACTGAGTGGACTTTCTAGGCTCTAAAGTTTTACCTTGTTTTATTTTTGAATGCATTTTTTTGTACATAATTCTACATTTGTAAGTTCAACTTTCATGGTAAAGAGGTTGCACTACACTACTTGTATTAGATTTATTGAAAAATACCATTTCTTTTGTTTTTACAATGCAAATATTTATAATAAAAATAAATATAAAGTGAGCACTGTACACTTTGTATTCTGTTATAATTGAAATAAAAATATTTGAAAATGTAGAAAACATCCAAATATATTTAAATAAATGGTTTTCTATTATTGTTTAACAGTGTGATTAATCATGATTAATTTTTTTAATCACACAATTAATGGTGATTAATTTTTTTAATCACTTGACAGCCCTAATTTTTATATGGGTTTTTCAGTGAGCTAATGATTATTACGGATTTATTTGTATATGAATTAGATCAGTGGTTTTCAACCTAAGATTTCCAAAGAGGTCTGCACCTCCATTCAAAACTTTGTAGGGGTCCACAAATGAAAAAAGGTTGAAAACCACAAAAATAGTTGAATGGCCCATTTTAGGTGGGAATTAAACCACTGGTGGCAGTGGAGAAAGCATGTTTCATTTTCTGTACATCTGGAGATATGGAATGATTCAATGCGAAACATTAATAACCCAAAGAACAGTCTGCTTCCTCACAACCATCAGTCAGAGAGCTCCTGGGATCTCAGTTTTATCCTGTTCTTTACTAGAGTCAGAAATATTATTTTAAAAATCCAACAACTAAGACTTTAAACAATGATTTGAGGACTTCAGTAACGCAACCAGAGGCTTAGGGTCTATTACAGGAGTGGGTTGGTGAGGTTCTATGGCATGCAATGGGTAGGATGTAAGACTAGATGATCAGGATAGACTCTTTGACCTTAATGTCTATGAACTATTAAATAAAATAAATAAGATAAGTCAGAAACCAGGCTACGAATAGCAACTTCCATACATGCGAATAAAAGCTGCTTATGAGATTATGATGACCTAACTGCTACCACTGGTGAGGTGTCCAATAATGGAACCAAATGCTGAAATATTTTAAATTAGAATTCAAGTTCTGATCATTTGATCTTAGAGTAGTTTATTCCAAAACACACATTATACAATAGGTTTTCTTTTCAGCTGGAAGCATAACCCAAAAAGCTATTTTGGAGGGGGAACATTTGCTCTTTGACCTCAACACCATACTTACCAGGCCAACCAACTGGGCAAATTACATATGCAACAACATTTTAATAAAGTTCAAGTTCCTATTTGTTTCTTCTTTTAATTTATGTTTTGGGTTTAATATGGAGTCAGGTACTTTGAAGGTGCAAAAACTCATGTAATTTCAAACTGTGTCCTCCAAAGCTGAGGTTCCTCAGGTGCTCAGTGTGTGTCCACTGACTAATAGGTCTTTTTTTCAGCTCACTCTCCTGATAAATTCTGATTTTCCTTCTTCCTGTTGGACAGCTTCATTGTCATCTGGAGGAAGCACTTTCTTTTTCAGTTCTTCTTATATATCTGCTCTTGGTCTAGAAACAGCTAAGTTAAAAACCTTTGGAAATAGAGTATAGAGGAAACACAGAGAAATTGCAAATAGCTGGTTGACGGATAGCAGCATGAGTGGCAGTGCGATATGAAAAATATATTTAATGAAAGAACTACACACAATGTATTTCTTGTGTATTTGTACACCACCGATTGAACACAGAGATGGCAAACAAGTCATTTGCTTGCCTTGGGCTGCACATGGGCAACTGCTTGAAAATATCAGAACCCATAATGTTTAATGACATCTGAAGTATTTTGGCCTTTCCAATGCATTGTTGTTAAAGCTAAAATGAAAACAAAAAATTAAATAGAGAATTTGCATTATTTTCTAAAATGATGTTTGCTGCTCTTCATGTTGTTTGAAAGCCGGATTGACTTCTCCATCCTCAGGTTCAGGGTTGATGTGGTTGGTTTGTAATAATTCATTTGTGGCTGCTTTCCTTCTCCTATAAGAAAAAAGAATCTGTTAATATATAGGAAGCTGAGTCTCTGCTTTGATCAAATTCTTATGGATTCTAACAAGAGACTATTGTAAAAAAAATACTGTATTTCATGTGATTCATTTTACCAAAACAAATTACACTGGGCTTATTGACTTTAATGGGAACAGGACGAAGTATATCATATGGCATGTTGTAGAAGTGCCATTGATACAAATAAGTTGTAAAACAATGAACCAATCTTTGTTGGATTGGTTTCAAATCAAAACTATGCTTCAAACAATTCTTATGAAAAAAAGACATGCAAAGCACATTATAGGTCAGTTCTTCCAGTGCATTAGGGTGGGTTGGAATACAAAAAAAACAATTTAGGCTTGCTGAAAACCCATCTTCAGGACTAGCTTCAATAATGTTGAGTTGCCAGGCCTCCGGCTGGCATATATTATTTAAAATAATACTTACTTTCTTCTGTCTCTCTGCCCAGTGATGATCAAGACAATGACTCCAATCACAACTACGCCCATGACCACCCCAAACAGTATTAGCCAGATAGTGACAGGTGGTTCATAAGGTGGTGCCAGTGTTGGAAGAATACCCTCAAACTCCAGAGTTTTGTCATCCAGCTTGAAAGCCTCATTGATTCGTCCCCGACACATTCTGCCATCAAGAATACAATCAAATAGATGAATAAATTAAACACAAACAAATCAAATATTTTTGGATTCCTTATAATCCTCTAGGTATTTTAAACTTCCATTGAACTCTTTGCTTGAAGATGCTGCTTCAGTATTGGAGTGATAAACTATTTTTCTTCCTGGCATGATACAGCAGGCATACAGCAGCAAGACATGCCAGATTTGTTCCTGCTACAAAGACAGTAACTGAAAGCCTGAATTTCTGTAGCAACCAGAACTGACATATTCAGATTTGTTACTGTACACAGTAGTATCCCAAATCCTAATAGCCAAACCAAACCAAGACAAGAAACCCTTCGACCTCACTGTCTACTTGCATCTTATCTCTCTCCTTCCCTTTACCTCTAAGGTCCTTGGATGCCCAGCATACAACCACAGCCTTGGCTTTCCCTTCTCTGTTTTCCCCTTGGATCCCCTGCAATCTGCATTTTGCCTTCTTCACTCTACCAAAAATACTCTCACCAAAGTCTCCAGTGGCCTTTTCCTGGCCATGTCTAAGGCACTTTTCTGCATCTTGATCTTCCTTGATCTTTCTGTTGCTTTTGAGAAAATTTGCAAGAGACCATAACTTCTTTGGCCATATTCTCTCCTAGTTTTCCAATCTCTCTGACTACTCATCAGCACCTCCTTTGGTTTTTAATTCTCCCCAGCCAGTCCCTCAGGATTTGTCCTTTGTCTCTTCTTCTTTTCTCTCTCTATGTCATCCAAAACCTTATTGTTCACACAGCTTAATTTATTCTCTCTGTGGTAGTATCACAAATCTACTTCTCCATCCTTGATCTCTTCTGTGCAGTCTTCCATACCCGGCTTTCTTTCTAACTTTCTTTCTTTCTTTCATTCATCCTGAAGGTCCTGCTAAAAAATAGCACCTGAACTTACACTAGTTAGGTTAAAATTACATGGGCCATCTATCTTCAAGTTCGGGGCATAAACTAATCACCAGCTGGGGTTGGAGAAATGTTCCTTCTCCATGGCACAATACAGTACAATTCAATGTATTCTAGGAGTTTCACAACTTTTATGTGTCACCTGATATTGGCTGCTTTGAAAACAACATCCAATTAGACAGGCTATTGATCTTTTTTGATATGACAATTTCTCTCATCCTAATTTTTCCTTACTTTAGTTTTGTGTCACACTTGCTCATAATACCTCCCTCAGTCATTTGAGTATTTATATGGCTCCAGCCCTCTTTCATGTTATTTCCTCGAAGAGCAAAATTTCACCTGATGGCTGTTTCCACCTCAGTTTTGGGAACGATGTCAGTGTTATTACCCGGCATTCTGACAGTAAAATAGAAGGAGATTCTTTGTGTTACATTCTCTACTTTGATATCTGTGCTCCTGATGGGAAATATAAAAAAAAGTTTCATGATTAAAGAGATACCCCCAAATAAAAATCACATGAATGAAAATCTTGCATCCACTATACCTACGAAAAACACCTAGCAGCACAACGTAAGGGTCCATTGCTTGAAAGAGGTATTTTTGTCAACACTTGAGCTTTCAGTTTTGTGTTATTAAGTAATTCTAGATACAGATGCATTACCCCAGGATTGAGGCACCCACTGGCATAATCTCTTAAAGCAGCAGTTCTCAACCAGGGGTCTAAGGCCCCCTGGGGGGCCGCGAGCAGGTTTCAGGATGTCCACCAAACAGCTGGCATTAGACTCACTGGGGCTCAGGGCAAAAAGCCGAAGTCCAGCCATCCCGAACCTGAAGGTGAAGCCCGAGCAGCTTAACTTCGCGGGGCACCTTGTGGCATGGGACCCTCGGCAATTGCCCTGTTTGCTATCCCCTAATGTTGGCCCTGGCTTTTATATGCAGAAAAACAGCCTGTTGTGGCACAGGTAAGCCGTGGAGTTTTTATAGCATGTTGGGGGGGCCTCAGAAAGAAAAAATTGAGAGCCCTTGCCTTAAAGCACCTGGCCAACCACAGAACAGAGGGGTTGCCCTCAAATATTTGGGGCAAAATTCAGCTCAGCTTCTTGCACTTTGAACTAGAGAATAAAAACTAGCATTTGGTTGCACCTAGGCCTGCTGAGAATTGAGCTTAGACATAATGGTGATTGATGTGTTATAAATGTGATCTAATATATTAGGCAGATCGCCTCAGAAAATCATCCGAAGAGACCTATCTAAAAATTGGTCCAAGAGACTTAGCAAGAATAATGCTATTTTTTGTACAAATATCTATTTCTGGTCATAGCCTATGTTAGTAAAGGACTACATATTTTTAAATGAAATTAGATTAGGGTTGCATTTATTTATCGTGGGTGACTTTTCAACTCATTCAGATCAATTAACTCACGTTTTGTGGGTCCAAAATCCCTTGGCTATTCAGCATCATGTATATGAGACAAGTGTTATTGCCCAGAATTTTATATAATTTCATTTTTTATTTTTAATGGAATGTTTCTCCTCTTGGGAAGGTATCTCTATTGCTCCATTCTCTGGCTATCATAGCCCTATTCCCCTGTTAGCATTTGGGCAGCTGTTCTCAAGATCAAATCTCACCATTAGTAAGTGGTAAACTACAGTCTCCTACCTCACCTAAAAATAAAATATCATCTAACTATTGCACAGGTGATGTTTTTCTTTCTGTCAAAAGTTCTGAAGATTAAACAGCATGTGGCAAAGCAAATGGCTCTCCTATTAAGATCAGCCAATCAGTCCTTTAGTATGAAACCATCAGACCTCCTCCAGCTACATTACACAGAAATCACAATTAATTTCACCAGTACATATCCCTGCTGAACCAAAAGCAGTACTGTAGGCTCACCGCATGCACAGTCAAACAAAATAACTCACTGGAATGAGACAGTCTGGTTCTTGACCTCTGAGAAATACTTCCTCATGGCATAGGCAATCGATGCTTGGAACAAGTATAATTCATTTTCATCCCATTTGTACTACAAATATAAAAAAGAGACCTTCAATAGAGATTATAATTATGATGAAAATTACTGTGCATTAAGCAATGACTTTTAAAATACTGCTTCAGTAGTAGTAATTATAATTACAGCTAGACAATTTTTTTTTTTGGCCAGAAAATGCAGCTTCAGGTCAACCAAAACATTCTGTAACTTCGTTGAACCTGCCAAATTGTTTTGGTTGGAAACCATACACACACCCCTGCCAAAAAAAATTCTTTCATTTTAATATTTTCAAAACAACTTTTCATTTCAAAATTTCATTCAATTTTATTTTTAAAAAATAGTTACATGTAAAAATGAAATGTGTTGGATCAAACCCCAGTCATGGCTCAGGGTCCCACTGAGCTAGGAGTTGTACAGAAGGTAACAAAGAAGACATTCTCTACCCTATAGAGCTCACAGATCTTTTACCAGGCAGCACATGACAGGTGGACAAACGTGTGAAAAAGAGGTAACAAAATGTACAGAGGTTAGCAGAAAAATGGAAGTCTTGGCTCACCACTTACTTATTTACAAAGGTAATTTACATGCCCAAAGTGACTTACAAATATCTGATTAATCATCACACCTCCCTTCAAAATAGATAAGTGATTGATTCCCCAATTTACCAATTGGGAAAATGAGACATACATAAACGGAGTGTCGTGAAGAAGCTCACTGTGGGTAGATCTATACTGCAACAAAAGACCCGTGGCATGGCAGCAGCTGGGCCAGGTCAGCTGATTTGAACTTGTAGGGCTCAACCTGTGGGGCTATACAACTGCAGTTAAGACGTTCGGACTTGGCTTGGAGCCAGGGCCCTGAGACCCTGTGACAGGGGAATGTATCAGAGCCGTGACTCCAGCCCAAGCCTGAATGTTTACACTGCAACTTTTAGCCCTGCAGCCTGACCCCTGCAAGTCTGAGTCAGCTGACCCAGGCTCTGAGATTTGGTGCCACAGGTTTTTTTATCTCAATATACACATACCCTGAGTGAGTCAATTGCTGAGCCAAGCCCAGAATGCAGAGGTTTCCAGATTCCAGTCCCATATCTAATCCACAGCTGATGCTGTTCCTCTGAACCTGACCATCTTTTAATGTGTTGTCATCTATTTGAAGTTCTGCCATTGTAGGTTATTTATCACTTATGGCTATTTTGTGTCTTGACTGAATCCCACAAATAGCACCAGGAATATCTATCCCATTTCAACACAAGGGTTCATGATAGCCGAAAAGATCTTTTTTGCTTAAAATAAGAAAAGAAACCAAATCCTAGCTCTCATGGATTCTTTACCCAGGAGTATTGCCACTGTAGTTATTGGGAGTTTTGTCTGGGAAAGGACTTTATGATTTAGAGACTGGTTTCCATTATATAATTTTATACATAAAGAAGTCATTTAGTAGGAGACTGAGCTGTATTTTTCTTGTTAAGAATTCTTTGCAGCAATGTTTCTGCATAAGGTAGTTATTGATTTTTATACCCCAAACCAGACAAGTGATTCAAAAAAGGCAAAGCATATGTGGTATTTCATAGCAAACGACATGATAGGTCAGATATTAACTTTAATGGAACACAGAAACAGAGAATGGTGCATCAAGTTAAATAGCTCATTTCTGGCAGGTGCCCCTGCCTGTGCAGGTGGAAAAACCCAGCAATAATGGAGAATGTATCCTGTGCAATTCTGCAATGGTTTACGTGGAAGGAAAGTTCATTTTTGACCTCTGTAGCAATCAGTTTATAACTTGAAGCCAGAGCTTTGATTACACTTATATCTTAGCATGCATGCCCATAAATGTTGTTATTGTTAATATTATCCAGCCCTGATATGAGGCTCATAGGCCTGGTACAAAACTCTAGATACCCCCTATATAATAGCAATTAAAAAAAATACTGCCACATTTTTTAACTCTCTGATCTCCTCTTGCAGTGAATTTCATAAAAGGAGGATGCGTTGGGCCATATCTTCAGCTGGTATACGTCAGCCTAGCTCCATGAAAGTGAATGGTGGATTCAGCTAAAACAGAAGGAAATGCTTCTAAACTCAGACACAGTCAGTAGACCAATTACTCCGCAAGTATAGTGTAGCACAGCTCCATTGATTTGAATCTAAATTACTTCCAGGGACAGGCCCAGTGCTTAGCAGTCAGAGGGACAGTGTTCTGATCGAAAGTCCATTGAAGCCAATGAACTTTGCATTGACTTCAGTGAGTTACAGATGAGGTCCTACGGGACAATAAAGTGGGCTAAAGCCACCATTGCTCACAAACACCTTCTTCTGAGGTGTGTTGAGCATGCAAAGATAGTACCCCAGGATCTGGTCCTTAGCATTAATGAACGATACAGCTGTATGGCGTACTTGTGGCACCTTAGAGACTAATAAATTTATTTGAGTATAAGCTTTTGTGAGCTACAGCTCACTTCATCGGATGCATTCAGTGGAAAATACAGTGGGAAAATTTATATACACACACAGAGAACATGAAACAATGGGTTTTATCATACACACTGTAGGAGAGTGATCACGTAAGATGAGCTATTACCAGCAGGAAGCGGGGGAAAGGAAGAAAACCTTTTGTGGTGATAATCAATGTGGGCCATTTCCAGCAGTTGACAAGAACGTCTGAGGAACAGTGGGGGGGGGAATAACATGGGGAAATAGTTTTACTTTGTGTAATGACTCCCAGTCTTTATTCAAGCCTAAGTTAATTATATCCAGTTTGCAAATTAATTCCAATTCATCAGTCTCTCGTTGGAGTCTGTTTTTGAAGTTTTTTTGTTGAAGAATAGCCACTCTTAGGTTTGTAATCGAGTGACCAGAGAGATTGAAGTGTTCTCCGACTGGTTTTTGAATGTTATAATTCTTGACGTCTGATTTGTGTCCATTTATTCTTTTATGTAGAGACTGTCCAGTTTGACCAATGTACATGGCAGAGGGGCATTGCTGGCATATGATGGCATATATCACATTGCTGGATGCACAGGTGAACGAGCCTGTGATAGTGTGGCTGATGTGATTAGGCCCTATGATGGTGTCCCCTGAATAGATATGTGGACAGAGTTGGCAACGGGCTTTGTAGCAAGGATAGGTTCCTGGGTTAGTGGTTCTGTTGTGTGGTGTGTGGTTGCTGGTGAGTATTTGCTTCAGGTTGGGAGGCTGTCTATAAGCAAGGACTGGCCTGTCTCCCAAGCTCTGTGAGAGTGATGGGTCGTCCTTCAGGATAGGTTGTAGATCCTTGATGATGCATTGGAGAGGTTTTAGTTGGGGGCTGAAGGTGATGGCTAGTGGCGTAACCCCTCAGACAGAGACAAACATCTACAAGATATCTATCAAGCATTCTTACAACTACAATACCCACCTTCTGAAGTGAAGAAACAGATTGACAGAGCCAGAAGAGTACCCAGAAGTCATCTACTACAGGACAGGCCCAACATAGAAAATAACAGAACGCCACTAGCCATCACCTTCAGCCCCCAACTAAAACCTCTAGTAAAGTCACAGCCAGAGCCGTCATCTTCAGCCCCAACTAAAACCTCTAGTAAAGACACAGCCAGAGCAAAGCTGCAAGTGTCTTTACCTGATCAATGTCACCTGAGATGTCAGTGCATTCTAAACAGATGCTTAGTGCAATAGATTTAAGTTATATATGGACTATAAGGTGAATAGAAAGCTGGCTAGATCATCGGGCTCAACGATGTAGTGATCGTAGTGTATAATAGTGTATAATATAACGTAGTGATCAATGGCTCCATGTCCATCAATGGCAGCCGGTATCAAGCAGAGTGCCCCAAGGGTCGGTCCTGGTTTTGTTCAATATCTTCATTAATGATCTGGAGGATGGCATGGATTGCACCCTCAGCAAGTTTGCAGAAGACACTAAACTGGGAGGAGTAGTAGATACATTGGAGAGTAGGGATAGGATACAGAGGGATCTAGACAAATTAGAGGATTGGGCCAAAAGAAATCTGATGAGGTTCAAGAAGGACAAGTACAGAGTCCTGCACTTAGGCAGAAGAATCCCTTGCATCACTACAGATTAGGGGCCGAGTGGCTAGGCAGCAGTTCTGCAGAAAAGGACCTAGGGGTTATGGTGGACGAGAAGCTGGATATGAGTCAACTGTGTGCCCTTGTTGCCAAGAAGTCTAACGGCATTTTGGGCTGTATAAGTAGGAGCATTGCCAGCAGATCGAGGGACGTGATCATTCCCCTCTATTCGGCATTGGTGAGGCCTCATCTGGAGTACTATGTCCAGTTTTGGGCCGCACGCTACAAGAAGGATGTGGAAAAATTGGAAAGAGTCCAGCAGAGGGCAACAAAAATGATTAGGGGTCTGGAGACATGATTTATGAGGAGAGGCTGAGGGAACTGGGATTATTTAGTCTGCAGAAGAGAAGAATGAGGGGGGATTTGATAGGTGCTTTCAACTACCTGAAAGGGGGTTCCAAAGAGGATGGATCTAGATTGTTCTCAGTGGTGGTAGTTGATAGAACAAGGAGCAACGGCCTCAAGTTGCAGTGGGGGAGGTTTAGGTTGGATATTAGGAAAAACTTTTTCACTAGGAGAGTGGTGAAACACTGGAAAGCATTACCTAGGGAGGTGGTGGAATCTCCTTCCTTAGAGGTTTTTAAGGTCAGGCTTGACAAAGCCCTGGCTGGGATGATTTAATTGGGGATTGGTCCTGCTTTGAGCAGGGGATTGGACTAGATGACCTCCTGAGGTCCCTTCCAACCCCGATATTCTATAATTCTATATGTGCTGTTCCAAGCATGCTGCTTCTTTAACATAAGCTGTAGTAAGCAGACAGTGAAGTTCTCAATTTACTTTTTTTGCAAAATCCACTGTGCCTCAATTAACTTTATAGCATTTCCATAACTGGAAGGGAATGTCTCAATCTTTCCTGGACTTTTACCAGCACCAGTCTGTCAGGCGTAATACAATATAGCTGTTGCCATATTTAGAAAGGATTCAGAAGTCAGGTTTGTCAGGAGAGATGGAGAGGTGAGCTTTCACACTGTACAACAGCTCAGGCTAAGGCTGTTCAGGCTTCTAGAACTATTGAGCCAGACCCTCGGCTAGTGTAAGTCAGTGTAGCTCCATTGACTTCAACAGAGCTACAGTAAATTACACTGGCTGCAGGACTGGACCATGTAGTACACAAGGGACATGGCTAGAGGCTTAACCCAGGCATTAGCATGGGGCCTGAAGCTGTGCTCAGTGACATAAAGCAGTGATGTCACTGGCTTTGATGGGCACAGGATTAGGCCCATAGTCACTCCCAGGCTCACATTACACTATCTCCATTGCACAGTCAATCCCTGACTTGACACAGGATGCCTGCTCTAACAGCTGTGACCATGAGATGGGTTAATACAGGCAGTTTGCTGTGTACTTAGCCCCACTTCTAAGCACCTGTAAGATACTGTGAAGTTGTTCCTTCGTTCAGAAAAAATGTACATTACTTCACATCTGAATCAGAGGGGCCCTTTCCCTCAGCGTTTTTGACTGCTGCAAATTAGCACTTCTTAGGCCAGATTCACTTGTACACTTGCTACCTATTTTGTGCTGCTCTGGTGATGCAAATCAGTGGTAAACCCAGCATAGCCAATCAGTTAAACTGGAATTTGGGCTGCTTTGCAATGTCTGGGCAGCACAAAGCAGCTGAAGTGTATTGTTGAATGTGTCCCATTATGAGCTGTGGCAAGTCCTATGTAGGAATCTTCCCAACATGCCTACACACTAGTTAACACGTGTTACCAAGATTCCTTGTCGAACTACAAGGTTTCAGAATTATTTACTTGTGTAGAAGGAGTGTCAGAGCAGAAATGTAGTTAGTGGACAATGTTTATCTAATGTGCTTGTTTTGCAGCTTGGGACCATATCTTACAGTTATTCAAATTAAGTACTGTAAATGAGATTGTTTTACAGCCACTCAATTGCATGATACAAGAACATGATGAAAAAAGCCAGGCATAAAATGGTGTTAAGTTAACCATTAACTATAATGGCTAATAAATATGTTGTAATATGGAGCCTTTTAGTGGTGTTGCTATCACCACTGAATGACATCTAACTCAACTCAGGGGGACAGGAAGCAAAAGAAGTTTACTAGGGCTTGCATAAAAGAAAGTGACAGAACTGAAAGAGTGTGGGTTTGTGTGAGAAAAAATAATACGTTTGTGTAACCTTCCTAGACCAATAGGTTCCTACACTTAGGTGTGAATTTCAAATTTGAGTGTTTGGATACATAAGCAAAAAGCACCTGCCTGATGAGCCAATTTTACCTGGAAAAATGCTCATGCTTTGACAGCAATGATAATGGGGGAGGGATAGCTCAGTGGTTTGAGCATTGGCCTGCTAAACCTAGGGTTGTGAGCTCAATCCTTCAGGGAGCCATTTAGGGATCTGGGGCAAAAATTGGGGATTGGTCCTGCTTTGAGCAGGGGGTTGGACTAGATGACCTCCTGAGGTCCCTTCTAACCCTGATATTCTATAAACCTTTCACAGGAAGGAAGGGTCTGTGTACTGTGCTATTGAGAGTAACATGAAGAAGGAAATCTAGAATAAGGAGCAAATCCACAACCAAATGCCCAGCCTTGCAGATCAGCTGAGTTAGCAGAGAGCCAATCCTCCAGCATGATGTTGAGGGAAGTACCATCTTTTGCCTACTAGCTACTGCACTCCAGAAACATAATAGTAAGGACATTTGGGCATCTGGGCTGGAGCATGGGCAGGAGGAGGGTGTGAGGAGGTTTGTAGGATTTATCAGTGCCTGGAAAGATGACATCAAATATGCAAACAAATTGCTAGAAAGAGCAGTCATATTGTTTGTAACAGAGAGCATCCAATACCTCCTGTATAGAATTCAGCTAGATATTTCCATGTTGATCTGTGATTTGTTAAACTAAACATGACATAGTAACAGAATGAATATACTAATCTGGATTTACTCACTGCATTGTTCCCAAGTGCTGATTTCAGACTGATCCTTACTTTGATTGCATTGAGAGAATCTGATTTAAAAAGAAAAAAGCATTGTATCACAACTGCAAAGTCTTTTCCATAAAGCTGCTGTATAACAAGTGAGATGATGATGTGATTTTGTTTTTCTGATAGTTTTTACCCTCCCCAGGCTAATGAAGGTATCAGATACAACACTGTTCTCAGCCTCTAGGATATGCTGCATTCTCCCATACTGACTGTGGCTACAGGTGTGTGTCTCAAATGTGCTTCCGCATTTGATGTAGTGGTGCTGGGCTGAATAAAGCATTTTACTATTACTCCCACTTCTTGGGCACCCTCTTTGTTGTGGCCAGTAATGGAGAGCCAGGGAGAGATGACATTAACATTCCAAACTGGCTTGCCCACCCTGAGCCTGATTGCCGTTCCAGCTCTGATGACAGAGAGTCTAGGTGAGTTCTCACCAGCCCGGCAGATGTGAAGCATGCTCAGGAGTCTCAAGCAAGGGTTATAATTGAAGAGCTGAAACTGATCAGTACCTACAAACCCAAACCACTATTCTCCCTTCATTCTGATCATCCGTCCTGAGTTTTTAGCACTGCCAGTGTAAAAAGGCTTTTTAAAGTGCCCTATGTCAATAATTTATTATCAGGGTCAAGTGCTCAGTTTCTGGGAATTAGATGAAGCTCTGACAGGAGGTTGATGGCCACCATGGTCCCTGAGTATCCTGACTCTCCAGCATTGGGGGTGATGAAGTCAATGGACTATTGCATGAGCAACTCTTACTGCTGGGTTCCAGGGCCATAGACATTGCCTGTTGCCTCTCCCAACTGGCAGATTCAACAACTGCGGAAAGAGAAAGGGGGTATGGGTTGAGGAGAAGCTGTATTGTCAAGCATTCTGAATTGCATATAAAACCATTACATACATGGAGTCCAGAATGGGTTCCAGCCAACAGATCTGCCACTATTGTTCTTTATCAGCCACTGATGTAAAGGTTCAAAGTAGTGGAGCAAGGGTGTTGCATTCATCTTCTTTTCTCCTGTTATACTTTCTAGTGCCTGGGTCCAGGGCTGTGATCTCCCTAAGACAAGCATGTCCCTGGGTATCAAAGGATCAATAATTATTGCTAGGTTCCATCTGTGCACAGATTATATGTACGCACTCATATGAATGCAAATAAATTCCCTTCTCATTGATAGGAGACTAAAGCCCTATGGGTCAGATCCTCAGCTGGTATAAGTCTGCATAACTCCACTGGAATCAGCTGAAGAAACAGACTTTAATGTAGAGCCAAGTTTATCCCTGGTGTAATCCCATTGGCTTCAGTAATTTAAGTGGCTTTACAGCCAGGATGAATTTGGCCCAGTTATATGCAATCTCCTTTAATATAACAAATTGTGTGTTTTGTTACCGCAGTTTGTGACCAGCTGTCGTGGAATTAGTAATGTCACATGTGTAAAGAGGGCCTGTATGGTTAGCAGCCTTGCAAAGTGCCTCCTGAAACTGGAATTGATAAATGGTCCTTGTGTAATATCTAAAAGAAAAGAGAAAAAAGAACAAAAGCCATACTTTGTGTTACCCAGCTCACACTGGAGCAGCAAATAGCCTTGCCCTTTGGAATGGGCTGCAATTTAGATTAATGCTCCTGCTGGTGACCCTGGGCACTTTGAAGAGAAAGACAAAACGCTAATGGTGGGCTGGGCCAAACATCCTGATAATGTTCAAATGTCAAAATCATAAGAGCTAAGATGTGCTCTCCGTTACAATGGGCCCTAGCTGGAGTAAGTGAAGTTACAGAGACTCTGATTCTCCACTCTAGCTGAGCACAGCTGGGATCAATTGGATGGAGGAGCCCCAGGGAGCCAGCTGCAGCTCTCTGAGTCAGGGCTGTACAGGGACATCCCTAATGTATGTCACTGGCACTAGCTACTGATCCTTCAGGGGCCTGCTCCCCTGGTTTTAGGCACCTGAATCCAGTGAAGGACTTCCAGCGTTCTCCCTCCTTCCCCTTATGGTGAGGATCAGAGAGACAGCTGGCATAGGAAACAACAACACAGCCATCTCCACCAACATTACACCAGCAGGAAGTTCCTCTGCACAGCAAGAAATTGCTAATGGGCATCTCCAGTCACATTGCACTATGTGAGAATCCAGCCCTAATAAGTCTGCGGGTCTGATCCAAAGCCCATTGAAGTCACTGGAAAGATTCCCATTGACTTCCGGAGGCCTTAGGCCAGGCCTAATCAAAAGAAGAATTTGGCCTTAACACTCTAAATGAAGTATTTGAGCAAGCCGCTGCTTGTCATCTAGGAGTTAAATGATGATGATAAGGGTACCTTATGAAAGAGTAATCATTGGCCACATGGAACAGAGCAGCTGGGTCACAGTATGTTTCATCGTGAGGCAGTGGTTCAACCACACCCACTATTTCTCGCCTGTGGGTAGGAGAAGAAAAAGTTAGAGGCATTCCCATTACTAGTTCTTGAGAAAAAAATAGACTGACCTTTCCACATGGCCGCTGCTGTTTGTAGCAGTCATCGCTGTTGACATCTCCCTTACCTTCCAAACACAGACATAACACAGCTACATAAACTAGGCTCCTAAACTGCGCTTGGTCTGTGCATGGAACTACTGTGCATGGAATTATTGGACCTAAACATTTAACCCTGACTGGAAACTCAAATGTAAAAAGTGAGTGAAAATGTCACAATAATCTAGAACTTTTTGCCGGTTTGAAAATTAACCATGGGAAACAGGTTTTTTTATGATAAATGTTATGAATAAATGCAAGAAAACCAGGCAGCGCAACTAGACTAGTCCAGACAAAAAAAGGCGACTGATATCATTCAAGGACTGTTGAAATGATGCTTTGTAAAAACAGAAGAGGTGTCGTCTGAAATTAATGAACTTAAATTGGTGTGGTGGATATTAGGACTAATTGATGGACAAAATAAAGAGGGAATGAACTATGCCACTCACTTGTCCCCTTTAGGGGTTTCTTAAAAAAAGACTTTGAAAAAAATTCATCTCCTTTTCCACCTTGTATCCCAGTTGGTCTCATCTGCTCATCTTCCCTAACCCCATGATAGAAGGAGCTGACCAGTCTGAAAGACTTTCTTCCTGAGAGGAAGGCCACTAGACCTTGCTCTTGTTCAAAGAACTTTGTTTTTCACTTGTGAGTCCTGGAAATCATATCATGACATCCAGGCCTCAGCCCATCAGTGGGGATACCTAATTGCCAGCACTGAAAAGGCATATAAGATCCTGTTCTGTTCCATTCCTCTTATGTTGCTTTCCCCATCTCCCCCTTCCTCCTATCCTATCTCAATTTTTCATCAAATCCTGAAATCAACTGCATTGCATCAGCACAGTGGGATGAGATGACCACAATTCTGTTCTGTTTAAGGAGAAAAGACCCAACCAGATTATGCCCCATGGTCCAAACAACAGGTGCCTTGATTGGCCTGCCAGCCAAAGCATCCATTCGTGACTCAGTGTTCCAAAGACATCAACAAAAGCCATATTTCCCTCACCCTTTCTGTCCCATCTGTCCTCCACCTTGTGTCTGTGTGTTTGTTAGAAACAGGAGGCATTTTACCCAACAGGACTGAAAGTGAAATTAACCCTTTCCTTTTCATCAAAGTAAGTTTGTTCTGCGAATAGAAGACACTGATATTTTGCCTCCAAATGGAGAGAAACTTTAAAGGTTTAAGTTAATTTTACATAGCACTCTTTTTCATTTTCAATATAAGTTTTTGTTTTAATTTATTGTTCTTCCCTCTGTTTCAACTTTAGAATGAATGCTTTTGGGTGTTTGCTAAGGAACTGAGTAAAACCAAGGCCTCGGTAGAAGAAAACTTCAAACCTAAGTATCTATGTTTTAATGTTGGACTGTGAAAGAGCTTATAACATTTTTTTATCTTTGAGATCAATACCACAGAACTCACAGTGATGTCAGTGGTGGCACTGCTTCAAAATGAATAGCAGGATATAGCCCTTTGACATAAAAGATTAAAAACCAAAGGATTTATGTTAAGATGGGGTAGGAAAGGTAAAATCATTGTTGTAAAATATTCCACAATCAATTGGCTTCACACTCCACTCGTCATTTGTCTGATGCATAGCCCATTGAACCAAAGACACCATGATGAGGTGTCAACCCCATGCAAGGCCTGAATAGAGAGAAGGGCCAATTAACCTTATGACAGGCTGCAGCTGGGTGAGAGTCAGCATTGAAAAGGTCTAATTGATGATGAAGCTCAGCTGGGCAAGGGGCATGCTAAACTGCTATAAAACCAGGAAAGAGCAAGTAAAGGGGGGGGAGGGTTAGGTGAAGGCTGTCCTGTCACGTCACGTCACTGTCACCTTTTGGGCTTAGAGAGGGAAAGGAGGAAACTGGGGATGAATTGAAGCCCTGGGATCCAGGCCCTGAGGAAAGGGCATATCCAGAGAAGGGTGGAAAAGGAGCATGATAGGGATGAAGTAGAGGAAGCATCCCAGGGAAACAGCAGCAAAGTTTTGGACAGTGCAGAATTTGGCTGCTGGTTGTAGGGTCCTTGGGCTGGAACCTGGCATAGTGGGCAGGCCTGGGTTCCCCTACCAGCCACTGGGGAAGTGGCACAGAATGGGCAGTGGAGCAGAAGACAGCCTAGGATAGTCATCCAATGGGACTTGGATCTCCCAGAAGAGGAGAATTATAATAACCTGACCAGAGAGCCAAGCCATGAAAAAGGAATACCCTGAGTGATAAAGAGGGAGTAATCTGATGAGGGAGAGAGAAAGAGAAAGAGAGACTCCCTGGGATGTGAAACTGAAGGAGGTGGTGTCAGAGTGGTCATGAGCTAATCTCCAGATGGGCCACAAGGAGGCACCACAGCAGTGAGCAGCAAACCCTATGATGAATGTGGGCATAATAGTCATCCCTGAGACAAGTGGAGTGAGAAACTATGCATGTCGGTCACCTCTGAGATGAGGGGAGTGTGAGGGACAGTGCATAACAGTCACCACTGATACAAGGGAAAAGTGAGGTGTCACAGCAGTTGTAGAAGAAGTAAAGGGACTATGGAGCTGCTGCATATGGAGGCCTTTCTTGGAGAAGGACAGTATACCCTCCTGAAATGGACGCAGAGTTTTTGTTCCTGTTTAAGGGGGAATGAAAAGCAATCCATGGGGCTCCAATCACTGCTTCTGCAGAACTAGCAGAGACAGGGGGAGGCCCAGTTATAACTGCAGAGGTATTTAATGAAGCTGGCAGAAAAGCGGAAATCTTTATTTAAGATCCTATGGGAAAAAGTGAGCCAGGGCTGAAGAGGCTGGGAACAGAAAAAATGCTCTGAGGCCAGAGGCATGGTCAAGAGCGTGTATTATACCTGCAGGCAGTGAGGACAGTTGAAGAGGGAATGTCCCTGCATGTATCAGGACAAGGAGTCTTGCCTGGAAAGGAGGGATGCAGAAAAGCCCCAAAGAGTCCCATTTGCTGAAGAAGTAGGAAAAGGAGGGACCTGTTTTATCTGTGGGAAATGGGGACACGTGCAGAGGCACTGTCTTCACACAGAGAATCTAGCAGGAAAAGAGCAAACGATTGAGAAAGGATGGAAGGATGAGCCAGAGGCCCATACAAAGTGCACAAAGGTAGTCAAGAAGGCCTAGAGAGTAAGGATAGATTGGTGGGAAGAAAGAGTCTGCCAAAGACAAAGTGAAAGGATACAAGGACAAATATGGAGAGTAACCGGAATGCAGGGGAACTCAGACTCCGGGAGAAAGAGAGCTGGGGTAGTCTGCAGAGCCAGGGCAAAAGCTACAAGAGCGGCTGGCAGCTGCAGAGTAAGCATTGCAAGTGGCTTTGCAAGACTGAGAATTCCAGAGGGAAAAGTTTCAGGACACCATGGAGGAGAAGGGTAGATTGCTCCTTACGGTGGGCAATCTGGAGCAGAAGCAAGGTAACTAGCTCCAACACCTCCGAGGGGAAAGGCATCCATACCCCCCAGGGTTACAGACTGGAGTGGGAGGGTATATGATGGGTATCTGCCCCACACAAGGCCTGAGTAGAGAGAAAGGACCAATTAACCCTGTGACAGGCTGCACCTGGGAGAGAGTCAGGGCTGATTAATGAAGCCCAACTGGGCAAGGGGCAGGCTAAGCTGCTATAAAGTATACAGTAAAGTAAATAAAAAGTAGAGAGTAAGAGGGGGGCTGCAGTCACTTTCTGGGCTTAGAAAAGGAAAGGAGGAACCTGGGGGAGAATAGAAGCCCTGAGATCTGGGCCCTGAGGAAAGGGCACATACCCAAAGGAGGCTGGAAAAGGAGACTGACAGAAGCAAAGTGGGAAGCAGCCCAGGGAAAGAGCAGCAAGATTTTGGACAGTGCCAACCTTGGCCACTGGTTGTAGGATTCCTGCCTGGAACTGAGACTAGAGGGCAAGCCCGGGTTCCCTCCTAGCCACTGGGGAAGTGGCACAGACAGGGCAGTGGAGTAGAAGATGGCCTAGGACAGCCATCCAATGGAACTTTGATACCCCAGAAGAGGAGGATTATAGTGACCTGGCCGAAGGGCCAAGCCAGGAAGAGGGAGAACTTGTAGTGGTGAAAAGGGAGTAACCTGACTGCAGAGGGAGAGTGCGAGTGATACCATGGGGAGAGAAACCAAAGGAGAGGGCATCAGACTGGTCATGAGATAATCCGCAAAAGGAGGTGCCACAGCGGTGAGTTGTGAACCCTGTGACAGACACCCATTACATTGAATGGGCTTGGGAGCAGGTCCCAGAAAGTGCATTAGTGATATTGAGCAACATCCCATGAGGTAAGTAAATACCATTACTATCTGCATTTTACACCTGGGGTAAGTGTGAAACCCTGAGAAGTTAAAAGGTCTGTGACAGAGATGGGATTAGAAAGCAGGTCTCTTGCCTGCTGTGCCTTTGGAGTGGAGAAATATAGCTCCTTTTTTTTCCTCACGAATAGCTGATTTCCCAAACTGTACCATGGAGACAGACCTATTTCAGCATACCTAAATCTCTGAAACTGCAGACATTTAGTCCATACAGGTGTACAGACTAAGAACATCATCTACCAGTGGATAGCATTTCAGTACCACTGCGACCGATCTGTTTACTTTGCTAACTAATTTGGCATTCCCCTCCACTTCCCTCTGGTATTCCTGAAAATGAAAACTGAATGATCCCTTAAACCCTCTTCCCCAAAAGTTCTTCTTCTTGTTTCCCCACACTTACTTCATCTCCCACCACTTCTTCATCCATTCATCTTTTGGAATGTCACCTCTAAATACCATCCATCGCCACTTCTCTAGCATGTAAGTAAAAGGCATTGTTCCAACAATAGTGAGGGCTTGTTTGAGTAGGAAGTTGATATCCGTTTCTGAAAAAAGAGCACAATGTAACTGTTAAGGTGATGATGAATACATGGCCAGGCTACTAATGTTGCTTCCTTCACCATACATAGCTAAAGAATACATCTGCTTAGAAAATTTTAGTGAAACACAAACAAACAAAACCCCAAAGAAACCCAGAAAGATATTGTTATGCAAATTTGTACATTTTTTTTCTCTTTTTGCTCCAATTCTACTTTCTAAACATTCATAATCCCTGTGGCTTTTGTTGCAACATTATTTTGTTGTATTTATTTAGTTGAGATGGGCCTGGGCTCAAGAGTTTGGATCCAAATCCTAATCTGAATTTCCCCAAATTTTGGAGGATTTTGGATTGAGGGATTTGATTTAGGCTCATCTTCATCATGTAATAATCAACTGGACAAGCCAGACAAATCCAGCTGTGAAGAAGAAGTTGGACAAAGCAGCCCTTTACATTTTGATATAGATTTGCATAGCTTTATGCAAACAAAGTACAAGGATCACCACTAATCTTACTGTGCTGTAAAGATTTCCTCAATAATTATTCAATTCTGAAGTTAGTGAAGAACTACCAGTTTATTTCTAAATTCTTGCAGTAGCATCAAATGAATGGTGCATTACAAATAAGCGCTTCCCGGTTCATGAAGTCATTTTGGAAATGAACATACTGTGATATGTAACTGAGCTGTAATTATCAAAAGCATCTAAGTCACTCACTCGTCTTACAGACTTACTCATACTCTGCTACAAAATATGGCATGAATACATTTTTATTAGTTACCGTTGTCTTCCTGAAAAGTAGATTCTAGAAGGCCAAGTGATTTCAAATGCTTTGGAGTAGCTGCAGACAGTGACATGATTTCTCCTACTGCTTCATGAAATCCTTCGTTAGCACCACTTCTCAGCAGATAAGAGAGGTTGGAATATGCCATATCATACTCTATATGCCCCATCTCATGGTGTGCTGTCAAGAAGTCATCCATACTCACTTCAGTGCACATCTTGATCCTGCATTCCAATGCAAAGCATTTAAAATTAAATAAAGACACTGGCAGAGCTATACCATTTGCTTGGTACTGGATGCTGTAGTTGTGGCTGCAAAACACCTTAAATAACTCACTTACTAACCCCCTGGTGTATTTCATGTTCATCGTTTTCTAAAACATTCACCTTTTGGTCTGTTCTATGTTTGATCCCTGCCTAAAGGTGATTTTGGGGGAAAGTTTTTAGTAAAATTCTTTTGGCTATTATTGAATTCTGCAGAGGTAAAATGAATATTGCCGTGCATTTTGTATGCAGCCATTTTTTACTCCTCTGAAAGCTGGCACATTAACAGTGCTTATTAAGGAGAATCTCTGCCAAGTTTACATAATTGGTTGAATAATTAATACAGTAAGAAATTAACAAATATTGGCTACTGCATATAGAACTCTTTTTAGCCTGAGTGTTTATAAATGTACAGATGCACGTTGAACATATTCATTTTTGTCAATATGCATTATTAACACTTCTGCTGCTACATGGAGATTTAAGGCTTTATTGCACCCTTATGACTAGCTGGACTGTACAAACTGCATACAGCCCAGAGTAAGGTGTGGCGCAGCACTAGGGGAGCTCCAGGAGGGTTTGTGCCTTAGAGGAAAGGTAGCTTATCTCTGAAGGTAAAGGACATGGCCAAGTCACAGAAAGTTGGTTTTGGAACCAAAATCTTTACACCCAGGTTTCCTTTCTATCCTAAGCCTCTGTATAATCCACTTGAACGCAGCACCTTCCAAGCAAATTAATTACCCTTTCTGTATCTCTATTTCCTGCTGCGGATGGTACTTTGTACCCACCTACGGCAGCAGTTTGCTATCTCTTGATCTCAGAACAATTTATAGGGATGGATAAGCACCATTTGCCACAATTTACAGTTGGGGTAGCTAAGACACGATTTGCCCGGGGGCCATTATGATATGTGAATAAGATATAGGGCTTAGCAGGCAAGAGACCTGCTTTCTAATCGCCTCTCTGCCACAGACTCTGTCATTTAACTCCGGTGTTTGTCACCCCATGTGTGAAATGGAGATGATGTTGATTTCTGCTCACCTCATGTGGGTGTTGAGGCCTCACTATGTAATGTTTATGAAGTGGCATTTAAGGACAAAGTACATATAGCACATAGTGATGTCCATGTGCTAAATTCTGAAAGCATGTGATGAGCTGAATATATCATGAATCTTGGACCACCTCCCCTGGACTCTGCTCACTAATCCATCTCACCGAAAGCTACTCCTGACATTTCACACCTTCATACAACTGCTATTTCATAAAATCCCACCAGACAAATTGTTCTTTCCCCTCAAATGTGGCTTCTCTTCACTGCCACCAAATTACATTGGTAGATGGTCCAGGACTGGAAATTTTCACCCCTAGATCAATGACTGATATCTGGTGACCCACCATTGAGCCAATTCTCTCCTTGCAGGCTATTGGTAACTACCATTGATTTCAAGGGACGATAGAACCTGCTCCAATGGGTCTCATTATATATAAATACACATTCTCGCTGAATATGAAGCAGATACATGGGGGACAAATTTTCACTGATTTGCATTCCAAATGGTCCCCGTGAAGTTAATAGGCTAAGCACTGTCCTTTTTTGATAATTGTGTTAAAGTCCCACAACACAGTTGTTCTATCACTAACTTATATGAATATAAACACACTCCTCTGTTTAATAAAGAGAGTAGCCCATTGATTTTACAGAAAAATGTTACAAAATCCAGTTTAGATTCCCCTAACCACCCTAAATCTGCCCCCGCCAAAAATATTAGAGAAGTAAGGAAAAGATAAAATTAAAATAGTAGTTTTCCCAGGTGCACTTGACTAGATGTCAAAGAATCATAGAATTGTAAGGCTTGAAGGGACCTCAGGAGTTCATCCGGTCTAGCCTCCTGTGCTGAGGCAGGACCAAGTATACCTAGATCATCCCTGACAAGTGTTTGTCTAATCTCGTCTTAGAAACCTCCAGTGACCGGGATTCCACAATCTCCCTTGGTAACCTATGCTAGTACTTAACCACACTTACAGCTAGAAAGTTTTTTCATCTTATCTAACCTAAATCTCTCTTACTACAAACTAAGCCAGTTACTACTTGTCCTCCCCTCATTGGACATGGAGAACTAGAGATCACTGCCCTTTTAATAGCAACCTTTTACATCTTTGAAGAGAAATGTGAAGATTCTATGAGTACCCATAGGAAAGAGTTATAATCGTTACAGTACCTATAATCCTTTTTTCCCATATCCCAAGCTGTCGGATGGCAAACAACCTTTCTGCCATCGTTAGGCTCTGTAATCATAGAGTTGTTCCAGAAGCCTTCAGTCATTTCATAGAGGCCAACAGAGATGAAAAAATCCTCAGCAGCCTTAAATATTTTTGTTGCATCCCAATTCTAAAACAAACAATGACAATTCATTGATAATATTAGCCAATCATTATATAGCTAGATATTTCTCACAGTCCAGTAGAACAGATTCTAGTCTGAAAAGTGCCTCTGAAAAACAGCATCACAGTACCCATACTTATTGTATCTCAATGACTTCAAACCAAAGTCTTACAGTTTGCAAATAAGTTGGTAGCTTACTGCCAGCCCTGAAAACTCATTACCGGAGCTGAGTCAAGCTGGCTCATGGATCACCATCAATAATCAGGTTTCCGCAGTCAAAGCTAGCCTATTGATAATGCATGAACCAGAACAGAAAAGCATTAACAGGAGTGAAAAGTGGTAAAATCTTAGTTCTGTCAGTAATGTACACAAATATAGGGTCCTATTCTCCCCTCTCAGTGGTGTAAGTCTGGAGTAACTTGTTGAAGGCAGTGCAGTGGCAGTGTTGTAAAACCAGTGTGAAAGGGAAATTGGATCTGTAAACTCAGAATACAAACAGGCAGCAGAGCTGAGTAAAAATGGGTTCAATTTTAGTCATTTATCTGATCGTAACTGTACTTGAAAGTTAGTTTAAAAACCTTCATTTGAATTTCATTCTGCAATTTTACTTATTCTAAATATGGGGAGCTCTTTATTGGCCTATGAGTATTGCAGCCATAAAGTCAGAGGCTTTAAAATTAGGGAAGTAGGATAGTCCAGTGAGGGTGTTAGCCTGAGACACAGATGCTCTGGATTCAATTGCCTTCTCCGCTATAGACATCCTGGGTAGGATTGGGCAAGTCACTTAGGGCTTGTCTACATGGGGGCGGAGGTGTGTGTGGAAAGCTCACAGGAGCTGGCGTGCACTAGCTCTTCCCCACTAATTTCCAGTGTGGATACTCTTACTGCGTACTAAGAGTGCCTTTGTGCACATTAACTTAACGCACTTTGCAAGTGTACTAAACTAAGCCACCTGAGGGCACTCTTAGGCCATGTCTACACAACAAAGTTAAGTCGACATATTTATGTAAGTGGACATCAAGCCTCCAAATTAAGCAAATCAATCTTGCATGTTCACACCACATTCGTGTCGGTGGAGTGCGTCCTCACTAGCAATGTGCCGTAAGAGTGTCCACCTGGGGAGTTAGTGAAGAGTTGTAAATTCACAACTTCACAAGCTTCCTGCACACTAGGCTTCACTGTGTAGATAAGCCCCTAGTCTCCCTGTGCCTAAATTCCCCACTTGTAAAATGGGGATAACAGAACTTCCCTACCTTACCAGGAGTGTCGTGAGAATAAATCCATTAAAGATTGGGTTAAGGTACTCTGGCAATGGGATCATATTAGTGGAGCTTCCTATCCAAGAAGTGGGTATATTTAGGTTAAATAGTTAAATGTTAAATACTAAGCTCTCCTGATTGTAGATTTGCCTGAATTTCATTCATTTTACAAAAACAAACATTTGACTAAACATCACAGAACATTATTATTGTTACGCCTCGAGGCCCCAACCAGGTTCAGGGCCTTATTGTGCTAGGTACTGTATAACACATAAAAGACAGTCACTGTCCTTATACTTTACAATCTAAAGATGCAAGACTGGCAGAGTTGGGAAAAAGGATACAACATACAAGCAGATTGATCAGGGCAATTGTCTTGTTAGTGCAATGATTTCTTGGGTGAGATTTTATTTACTGGGATTTTTATACACAAAACATGGAACAGATGCAGAAGAGGGAAAGGGAGTTGGAACTAAGACTAGACAGTGGAAGAGAGAGAGACAGGGAAGGGAATAGTGAGGGAGAGGGGAACAGATGGGAAGTGAATGGATAAACACAGGGGAAGACTAAAGGAAACAATAAAAGAGAGTGTAGAAAATAATTCTGTGCCTGAAGCATGACTATACCTAAGACCAGCCCTGGTTTCCAGGGAGATGGCTGAAGTATTCTATTTAATATACTACCTAAAAACTTCATTTAAAGAACCATGAGAATAGCAGCAAAACCATATTTGCAGCTTGACATCTCATTAGAAGTCTTACCTTTTTAACCATTTCAGAAGTTACATCAATGTTTGGTTTGTCCGGATAGGGGACTGTCAAGGCATACAAATTAGTCCAAAATCTACCCCACATGTCACCTTCAACAGAGAAGGGAAAGATACAAATTAATTAAATAGTATACTATCTGCCATGCTCAAAGTCATCACCAGATTGTTGCGTTTGTATCATAATAGGTGTAAGGATTTTCACACATGTAAGCTAGGGCCTGATGCAAAGCCCATTGGAGTTAATGGGAGTCCTTACATTAATGTTAATGGGCTTTGCATCAGGCACATTATTATTTATTATTATTCTGTTAGCTCCTAGGAACCCCAGTCATGGATCAAGGCCTCATTGTGCTAGATGCTGTACAAAGACAGAACACAATGGTCTCTGTTCCAAGAGCTTAAAATCTAAGTATGAGACAACAGATGGATAGACATAGACAGGATATATTTAATATAATGATAACACAAGTAGAATATTTTAGAAAATATATATATATATAAAGTTTTATTTGCCATACAAAAATTATTTCAACCTCAAAGGTGCTAATTTCTTCCATGAAAAACAAACATCATCATTCCCTGAGATAAACTACCTCTTACCATACAGCTTCAGGACCATTTCAAATTGAAACAACTGAGCATCCACTGCATTTCTATGTGTAATACTACAATTGATTATTTTCATTAACTGATATTCAAATATGGCAAAAGTGGCACAGTTAAAATAAGAATGTCACAGTTAAGGTCAAGATTTTCAAAAAATGTGCCTAAAATCTTCTTCCTAAATAAGAATTTAGTAGTTTAGTTTTAGATACCCATTTCTGAGAATCTTGACCTAATTTCCTTTAATAATGATAAATTGGCTCCATTATATCATGCCATTTTGGGGAGGCAATATGGTCTAATGGAAAGGGAACTGGATTGGAAGATAGGGGATCTGGGTTCTATTCCTACCTCTGCCTCTCACCAGCTGTATGAGCTTTTGAAAATTGCTTCAACTCTCTATGCGTCTGTTTCCCCTCCCACCCTTTCTCTGTCTTGTCTATCTAGATAGTAACCTCTGCAGGGCAAGGACTGTCTCTTTCACTGTGTGTTTGCACAGCACCTACTGGAATGGGACCCTAAATTATATCAAGAATCTGGATTCACATGCAGTTTAATGTCTTAATATTTATATCTTAAATGGCACTGTCCTGCTCCCACAGCAGTAAGTGTCTACGAAATCAAGTTTGTATAATACAGATGCTTTTTCATACCGAGTAAATGAGCAGGAAGACATCCTGTTGAACTGATGTGGTCTGAGCCATAGACATTCTCCAGCCTGTACCTCACATAAGCATGTAGCTCCCGATATAAAGGTTTTATCTAAAAAAATGAGGATAGATCACAGAGCCATTAATTTGTCTAAGCCACCATCTAGAAATGCAGAGCCTCTAAGATTCAACCAACTGGATATTGCTTATTGTCTTATCATGCACCTGTCCAATGTTCTAGGTGTATGTACACAATGTCATGTGGATCCATTCTGAAATTTGCAATCCAGTTGTTGTTGTTTGTCATCTTGTCCTACAATATTGATATCAGGCAATTCAAGAATGAATTTTGTGACTTTTACAGGGTCCTTGTAAAGACCATCCTGACCTCATTGTGGTACTGGGGTGTTCCCAGAGGAAATGGCTGGCTAACAGGACCCTGGCAACCATATTCCCACCATTAAGTTGCATACGAGAGCTTGGAGACAAAATGCTACTGCAATCCAGCTTCCCCTCAGTAAGGTCCTAATAGCACTGCACAGGTGCAAGGGAGGGAGGCATGTCTATCCCTAAGCCATGGAATAGCTATGGAGCCACTCAATGGATGTCACTACAGTCCCCTGGCAGAATGCTCTCCTGTGAGGGTTCACATAGCCCCCACACAGGAGAAGGATGAAAGAAGCTACATAGCATGTAGTCACATCCATCATTCTCCTACCTCCTGCTCACTGCTGTACCTTTTGAAGTAAAAAATTCAAACCGGTTCCATGACAAAGGGTACCTTCTATGGTTGTGACGGAGGAAGCTAAATTTTTCCCTAAAAGACTAGATAAATATATAGGCTTTGTAACAAATTCAGGTCCTGCTGGAGCAAGGGGAGAAGGGAATTCCAGAAAAGAGTCCAGGTTCATATGAAACCTGCAGGTTCCATTTGGGCTTGCCCCAGGTTTGCTTTGAAGTCTTAAGTTCGTGAGAATGTGAAACTCCAGATGAAGCTGAAAGGACTGTGAGAGCAATAAATGGTATGAACAAAACCAACTGATTATGGTTTGTGGAGCCTACATTACCCAAGGCCAGTGGGCTAGGCAGAGTTGTACTATTTCCCCATGGTAGAGCTGTCACAAAACTTTCACAAATTACAAACCAATGTAGAAATGACAAAATGAAACTACAGAACAGTGGTTAAGAAAACTCCCACAACTTGACACTGAATCACTACCTGCTCAAATGTCGTTTCCACATCTTCAATCAGCTGATTACGGCTGTAGGCATATTCTGGGGAATTATCTACTTCATAATTTCCTCTCCAGTAATCTCCATAGTCAGAATACTCTGCAAAACAAAGGCATGCTCTTACTGCGACCAGAGTCCAGCCTGAAATTTAAACAATCTCTCCCTATAAGGGAAGAGATGAAGTTACTAGTATTGGAACTGAAGGCATGAGTGTGTCCTCTGAGACGGTGGGAGGGAGGAAGCTACCCCATGGAAAAGCTCTGTTCCACTGCAGTTTAGATAGCCCAAGTCTCCAGGGACAGCAGAAACAGAAATTGCAGCAACTGTTTGAAGGTCTGTCTGTGATTCATACTCATCAGAGAGGCAGAATAAAGAGATGGATTAGGCTAGAGTTCTTCATTAGATTAGGGGTCAAGGGAGAACAAAGACTTGGGTTCAGTTTCAGTGACAATGAAATCTCATAAATCAGTCTCATAAAACATATGCAGGGCAGGCTGCCTCCAAACTAGACGTAGGAAAAAAGCCCTTTCTAGTTTTGAATCTACCTCAAGAGTACAACTACAGGGGCAAGCTCAGATCCTGGGATTTAAATTCAACATCCCCTCCATGAAATTTGATTGGGGAGGGGATGCTTCATGTTTAAAACCCACTGTCTGGGCCCTCTCTAATACTGGGGGAGCTAGTAGCAAGGCCTCTAGTTAAAGTTGCCTTGACACTTTCCATTACAACCCTCCCTTTTCAACTGCTTGTAACTTTGACAAACATTTACCATTTGGACTTAAATTTTCCATGTTTGGGCACTGCCTCTAGTTAGATTTTTTTGAGGAAGGATAAAATACAGGAAAGTAGACAGATAGAGGTATGGTTGCGTGGGGAGAGAGATGAGTGGAATTGGAAAAGTTTCAGAAAAAGGCAACAACAATTATTAGGAGTATGGAACAGCTTCCGTATGAGGAGAGATTAATAAAACTGGGACTTTTCAGCTTGGAAAAGAGACGACTAAGGGAGAATATGATAGAGGTGTATAAAATCATGACTGGTGTGGTGAAAGTAAATAAGGAAGTGTTTATTTACTTCTTCTCATAACACAAGAACTAGGGGCACCAAATGAAATTAATAGGCAGCAGGTTTAAAAAAACCAAAAGGAAGTATTTCTTCACACAATGCACAGTCATCCTATGGAATTCTTTGACAGAGGATGTTGTGAAGGCCAAGACTATAACAGGGTTCAAAAAAGAACTCGAAAGTTCATGGAGGATAGGTTCAACAATGGCTATTAACTAGGATGGGCAGGGATGGTGTCCCTAACCTCTGTTTGCCAGAAGCTGGGAATGGGCGATGGAGAATGAATCACTTGATGATTACCTGTTCATTCCCTCTGGGGCACCTGGCATTGGCCACTGTCAGAAGACATCATACAGGGCTAGATGGACCTTTGATCTGACCTAGTATGGCCATTCTTATGTTCTTATGATGTTGCTACGCCTTGCTAGGTATTATTTATATGCTATGGTATGATCTATCATAGAAGCTCTCAGGATAAAAACAACTCATCCAAGCTGCTGTTTCTTGAGAGGATGATCCTCTCTGATTGGTGGGAAGAAGATCTCTAAAAAGCATCACACTGCATAATCTTTTGTGCCTTAAATTAAAAATTCCTTCAACTGCTCAGATAATAGCTGCATCTGCACCTCACCTAGGCGAATTATTGGCTTCACTTTAGGTAGTGAAAGATACTGTGGTGTTATGGGAGTGAGATAAAATGCCAACAAAGACAGACCTCTTCATTATGGTGTAAGACTGGGGAAATGTATCTGGTCGGATCACTGGCCGGATTCTCCACTGCCTTGTACAGTTAGTCACATAGGAACATGGGTTGTCAGACAGCACAGGACCTCCTGGGTCATCGAATCCAGTCCCTGCTACTGCAGGCGACCCCATCATATAATCCCATTCATAAAATGATCCAGATCCATCTTAAAATCTAGTTAAGTTGTTTGCCCCTACTACTCCTTTTGGGAGGCTGTAACAGAACCTCATTCCTCCGATGGTTAGAAACCTTTTTCTAATTTCCCACCTAAATTTATTCATGGTCAGTTTATACCTAATTGTTCTTGTGCCAACATTGTCCTTTAACTTAAACAGCTTTTCAACCCTCCCAGGTGTTTACTGCCCTGATGTATTTTTAGACAGAAATCCTATCCTCCCCTCAGCCTTTGTTTTTCTAGGCTAAACAAACCAAGCTTTTTTAGTCTCCCCTAGGACAGGCCCAACAAAGAAAATAACAGAATGCCACTAGCCGTCACCTTCAGCCCCCAACTAAAACCTCTCCAACGCATCATCAAGGATCTACAACCTATTCTGAAGGACGACCCATCACTCTCACAGAGCTTGGAAGACAGGCCAGTCCTTGCTTATAGACAGCCCCCCAATCTGAAGCAAATACTCACCAGCAACCACACACCACACAACAGAACCACTAACCCAGGAACCTATCCTTGCAACAAAGCCCATTGCTAACTCTGTCCACATATCTATTCAGGGGACACCATCATAGGGCCTAATCACATCAGCCACACTATCACAGGCTCGTTCACCTGCGCATCTACCAATGTGATATATGCCATCATGTGCCAGCAATGCCCCTCTGCCATGTACATTGGCCAAACTGGACAGTCTCTACGTAAAAGAATAAATGGACACAAATCTGACGTCAAGAATTATAACATTCAAAAACAAGTCGGAGAACACTTCAATCTCTCCGGTCACTCGATTACAGAACTGAGAGTGGCTATCCTTCAACAAAAAAAATTCAAGAACAGACTCCAACGAAAGACTGCTGAATTGGAATTAATTTGCAAACTGGATACAATTAACTTAGGCTTGAATAGAGACTGGGAATGGATGAGTCATTACACAAAGTAAAACTATTTCCCCATGTTATTTCTCCCCCCCACCCCACCCCCCACTGTTCCTCAGATGTTCTTGTTAACTGCTGGAAATAACCTACCTTGCTTGTCACCATGAAAGGTTTTCCTCCTCCCCCACTTCCCCCGCTGCTGGTGATGGCTCATCTTAAGTGATCACTCTCCTTAGAGTGTGTATGATAAAACCCATTGTTTCATGTTCTCTGTGTGTGTATATAAATCTCCCCTCTGTATTTTCCACCAAATGCATCCGATGAAGTGAGCTGTAGCTCACGAAAGCTTATGCTCAAATAAATTTGTTAGTCTCTAAGGTGTCACAAGTACTCCTTTTCTTTTTGTGAATACAGACTAACACGGCTGCTACTCTGAAACCTCATGAGATAGGCTCTCAGCCCCAAGGCAGATCCAGAAGGAACTTCACTAGTAACTGTCCTTCAGCCTGGTAGCTCTCCTTTCAGTATAATTTGTTGTCTCCCCTTTAGCCAGTTCCTAGTTATTTCATCAAAAATACCAGATTAGTCTGACATGATCTACCTTTGGTAAACCCATGTTTCATTTTATCCCTTTTTCTGTTTACCTCCATTATCTAGTCTCCCTGATTTGAGAGCATTAAGCTTTGGTTTTTGCTACCACTTCAGAGGTGGTAATTTCCATTTTTGTACACTCATTCCCATTAGCCATCCTCCCACTGTTCTACTTTATCTTCCTTATGGAAAACTGAGCTGAGAGTTGTTGGGCCACACCTAGATTAGCCTTAGCCTCTACCTCATCCTCAAAGCATAGTGGCCTCACTTCTCTTCTTGTTCCTTTATTTTTACAGTTAAAGCACTTTTTACTAATTGTTTTAATTTCCTTGGCATGATCTAACTCAGTTTGGCTTTTTGGCAGTTCTCTCTTTATCTTTACACTTTCTGACCTCCAAGACATAGCTTTCTTTGCTGATCAATCCCATCTTCCATTCTTTGTAGGCTCTCTAATTACCATGAATATCCTTTCTGAGGTTGTTATTCATCTCTTTAGGTCTGCAGCCCTTTGTTACTAGTTATTTCCCCTTGCTTGGGATGCAGATTCCACATCATTTTTGCACCTCTGACTTAAAGAAATTCCAAGCCGCCTCCACTTTTAAGTCCCTGAGCTCTTATGTGCAGTTGACTTCACTACCTAGCTCCAGTAATTTTTCAAAGCGCTCCCTTTTGAAATCAAAAACCTTAGGGTATGTCTATACTACAGAAACTATACCAGCATAGGTGTTTCACCATAGCTATGCCAGCATGGCTCCCTGATGTAGACACAGCCTACACTGACACAAAGGTTTTCTCTGTTGGTGTAAGGCAGAACCATCCTGAATGACTGGAACTATGTCAACTGAAGCATTCTTCCATTGACACAGTTGTGTCTACACTGTGGGATTAGGTTGGCATAGCTACGTTGGTCATGGGTGTGGATTTTTCACAGGATGTATCTATGTTAATCAACTTTTAAGTTTAGACCAGGACTTTGCGGATTACACATGTATAAAGTGAGTGCAAAGTGCGTGCACAAGGCTACACACCAGTGTATGGAAGTTCCTGGCTTTGTTTGGACACAAATGACTGCACAAGGTATGAAGGGCTATGGAGAATTAGGCCCTCTGTGTTTCTGAAGGACAAAATAATTGCAATTGTAACTTACTATTAAGTCTTGCGGCCTCATTTTCCAACTCAACATAACGTTCATATAATGGTCTCATCTTCTTGCCAACTTCAGCTCTCCAACCTTGCCATGCCCATAGTCTCTCAGAGTAATCAGTACTGCTAGCCATAATAGCATCTAGCCCTGTCGTCATTTAAAAAAAAGAACCAGAGCCATAAATAAAAGATGAATTGTTTAAGTATTTGTCATTCTACATTAAAAAACCAACAGGAAAACAGGGAAGAATGAAAACAGCAGAATACACATTTTGGGTAAAACCAGTCACGCTGTAGCTGAACGTTTTGGTTTATTGAAGGAAATGTTTTATTTGTTTCCATTTCAGCTTTTCTGCCCTGAGATATGGGGCCAGTTTGTGATTCAGGGAAAACAAGTGTGACCCTAGATTAATTTCACTAAAGTTAGTGCAGTTTTCTGGACTTACACCAATGTAACAGAAATCAGAATCTGGCTTGAAGTCCGCCAATAGGACTTCTATTTCTTTTGATAGAATTTGATAAAACTCCCCCAGTATGGCAGAACCCCCAAGTGATGTAAAGTTAGCACAGGCTGCTCTACAACATTAGAAGCCACAGCCAAGTTTTGGCCACACAAACTTACATCATTTGAAACGGGGCATGTAATTTTGAGCAAACCAGATGGAGGACCATGAACTATGCAACTCATGCTATTTCACTAAATTATTTCCATGTGTGAAAAGTCACAGCAAAATTGTACTGGGAGATAAAAACCACGCCACCAACAACAAATAAGCTTTATAAAATAAGAGCATTTGGAGAACACAGATCTATTAAACCTAAATTTTGATCTTTCACAATTAAAAACCTCCTCTCTGCTTTGTTCGACTCTTCTTGAAACCTGTTAATGTAAAGGGCACAGGATAGACATTGTTTATACCGTACCTGGCTCCAGCGGCAAGCAGTTAAATGGATCATCAGGTTTACACACAGTCCCAGTGCTGTAGATGGTGCTCATTGTACTTAAAATAGTTTTTAGCTGCAATTTAAATACAAAAAAGCCCATTAAAAATAAAACAATAAATACAAAATGATAAATATT
Source organism: Dermochelys coriacea (assembly GCF_009764565.3). Taxonomy (NCBI): domain Eukaryota; kingdom Metazoa; phylum Chordata; order Testudines; family Dermochelyidae; genus Dermochelys; species Dermochelys coriacea. The sequence continues at coordinate 136,687,971 of NC_050068.2, forward strand.
CCATAACTATTAGTCCTTAAGATCTCAGTACAGCAGCCTATCCCTATCAGCAAGGCAGTTTAGCATGTGCTTAAGCACTGTACTTGAGTAAAAATGAATTTAAGCATTTGCTTAAATGCTTTGCTAAGTTGGAGCCTACTTGGACAAGACAGATAATGTAATATCTTTTGAGTGGATACTAAGTGACTCCACAAAACCCTTCAGATACATCACCATCATAAAGATTAACAATGCATTTTATGTATTTGGCACTCATGCCAAGGGTTTCTAGGTAAGTATACAGTACATATGTTTAAATGGAGGGGAAAGGTCCCTTTTCCAGATACAGACAGGTTGATTGTTGGTTGTATTTTTTAATGATACATAAGGTAGCTTGTATGAATCTGTTTACTGTGGCTTTACACAGAATTTAATGTTTATGTCTTGGTTCAGCTGAAGGCCAAATGCATCTCAAAATGTTCAGCTCCATCTCAGCCTCACCAGTTGTGCTACAGAGCATTCTCTTTTCACTTATCTATAGTTAACGTCTTTCTTTCTCAACTATCCTCAACTTTTCCAGTGTCAAGTGAAGCATATTCCCTCATTGAGGACTATATATCTGTCACATGTCTAGCAAATGCCCCTTCACAGTCACTCACGAGGATTGCCGTGAGAGGAATCCACAGCTTCTTCTGCTTTCGATCCTCTAGGGCATGTTAAGCTTCTGGAGCCTCAGCAGATTGCAGCACTGTTTCCCCCTTGTCCTGTTTAGCACAATTCCTGGTCACCGACCCTCAGTCTGTTACCCCTTCTCAGAAACCCAGCTCCTCATCCCACCTGCCCTTGCCCTCCAGAAACAGCACTGACCCATAAGATACCCCAGTTACTCAAACACACCCTCTCTCAGAACTCATCCTAAAGTGTGAAGCTTCTGGCTAGAGTTTAAGTCTTTCAGGGGCACACAGCAGTTGTGAAGCAATCAACACACACACACACACACACACACAATTTTGCATGGAGTCTAACACCTTAATACTCGTTTATATTTAATCATGTAAAGGAGAGGAGAATACAGATCACACAAAACTGCTAATCTAAAGGCATACCCCTTCCTATAACACTCTTCCCTTGTGAGTCCTTAGGGACCATCTGGTTCCAGGAAGGCAGGCAGGGTGACCTCTGCCTCCTGAAGGCTGTTCCACGATTGGTAGTCTCTCCCTCCTGGAGCCCCTTACCTAGCTTCTGTGACCTTCCTCTTTCATGCCCCAGGCTTCCTTTCCCTGTCCCTTGAACCTGCCTGTGGATTTCTTATTTAAACTCCTCCTAGTCACCTGATTGCCTTTGTTCTCCTCCTGGTAACTTTCCACTGCTACTTTATCACACGCCTCATCAGAGGAGTCAGCTAAACTGGTTTCCTAAGGCTGCCACTCATCCATTGTCCCAGAGGATTGCATCTGAATAGGATCACTGAGCCTTAGACCTGGTCTACACTACAAAGTTAGGTCATCATAAGTCACCCTGTGTTGACCTCTATGTGTATGTGTCTCAGATTTGCCTCCAGCCAACGTAAGTGCCCCACTACGGCAACACAGTAAAACCACCTCACCGAATGGCATAAAATCATGGTTCACCTGCTGAGGTCAACACAGGGTGAGTGTAGACACTATATGACCCATGTCAACGTTAACAGTCCTCCACTAGCTCAATTCCCTCTAACAGTGATCACTCTGGACACAACTGTAAACTCCACTGCCTAAAGGTCACAGAGACTGGAGGACTTCCCCCCTTTGAAATCTCCACCACCTTTTTGAAATCTCTTTTCCTCATTGCCATCTGTAGTGAGCACACCTAGCAGTTCTCCCTTGGTAAGCACCTTCTATTATTTCTGTCTGTTACAGGCCCTGTCAGCGATAGTGGATCCACATACATATAGGCACAAATGCTATCGCAGTTTTTCATAATACAACTTCATAATATCAACCAGAATTCATAAGCTGTACAGACATAGCCCCAATTCACAAACCTCTCACTTTTATATTTTGTATCAGAGCTATTCGGAGCTATCCAAGAGAAAAAAAAATGTTTGAGCAATTTCTGTAAGCATGAAAAATGATTGTGTGTGGGGGGGGGAAGTCACAATCAGAAAATTTAAAAATACACAAATGGAGTTCTGTCAAACAATACAGAAAGTCGCCTTTGAGCTGAGAACCAGCATGAACAATTTCAGCCCAGTGAGTCTTCTGGAAAGCTATAAGTGCCTAAAAATAGAGGATAAAGATGAAAATGCTTATCACTTACAATCACAATGCTGCCACTGCAACACTACAATTATACAAAATATTTGCCTGAACCATTTGGAATTGCTCACAGACAATCTGCCTTTCTCTGAACATGAATTGCCAGACTGGATCAGACCCAAGGTCCAACCTGTCTCTGACAGTGGCCAACATTAGATGCCTCAGAGGAACATATAAGAACCCCGCAGTAGACAGATGTAGGATAATCTGCCTCCACATCAGGTCTCATCTTGATCTCCATTAGTTAGAGACTGGCTTAAGCCCTGAAGCACAAAGTTCAATATCCCTTCAGATATGTGTATAGTCATTAGGCATAACTCTGGATAGTCTTGATAGCCATATAAATGCCCAGTCCCATTTTGAATCTTCCTAGATTTTTGGCCTCAACCCCTTTGTGGTAATTACACATCTGAACAATTATTTCCTTGTCTTAGTTGTAAATTTGTCACCTTTGCATTTCATTGAATGCCTTCTTGTCATTTGTGTTTCTACTTATTCCCCAAGATCCTGACCCTACAAAGCACATAAGTATGTATATAATTTTTCTTATGTGAGCAGTCCCATTGACTATGCTATATAGACACATGCATATTGCTTAATTGTATGTAACATATGCTGAAGGATCTGTGTATTCAATGAGTTCATGTACTGATCTAAACTTGTAGGTACTTAATGCACAATATAAACTAGCAATAAATTAAATGTGCACATATGTAATATTAGCTAATAAAAGACATATCATTCACAACAAGACAACACTGTTGGGATTTAATATGTTGCTGGGATAAACAAAGACTAGGAATAATATTATAACCACTGCCAGAGACATTCTGAAATGTATTTCAACTCTTGGGACAGCCTACATATGTTTAGCAACTTACTTCACTGTATTTTTCCTCAGATAGCACTGATGTTCCTTTGTCCTGAAGAGACTGAAGTTGGAGTTTGACAATAGGATCCGTAATTTTATCTATTGCATACTTGCTGGCATTGTTGGATGCTTCATCATAGAATGCAGACCATTTGGCTCCTGCTTCATTCTAAAACAGATTAATTATAGTCTGAATTACTCATTTGTAAGAAATCCAGCAAGATAATAAGTTTTAGGGGAGAAAACATTCCTTGCATGAAGAATTAGTTTTGTGGATTTTGCTAGTTCTCTCATTAGCTTTGGAAATATTTCTACTATAAAATCAAAATAACTAGGGAACATTTTGGATTCAATTTATTCTCAAATGTAGAGCTTTTCAAATTATTTGTATTTGGAAAAATAGTAATCAAGTAGCCAATACTCTCTCCCCAAAACAAACAAACCAGTTTTTAATGAAACCAGTTTTTAATGGATTCAGAACCATCAAGCTGTGCACATAGCTGGTATATGTAACCATACATACTTATTACCGCTCCCCTCATCCTCCTTCCCTCCTGTATTTGTTGCACGCGCATGTTGCATGCTGTCTTAACTTAGACTAGGGGTGGGCAAACTTTTTGGCATGAGGGCCACATCTCGGTATGGAAATTGTATGGAGGGCTGCCTGGGGCAAGGGGATTGGGATGCACGGGGGGGATGAGGGCTCTGGCTTGGGGTACAGACACTGGGGTGGGGCTGGGGATGAGGGGTTTGGGGTGCAGGAGGGGGCTTCAGGCTGGGATCAAAGAGTTTGGAGGGCGATCAGGGCTGGGGCAGGTGGCTGGGCTGTGGAGGGGGAAGGGGTTGCAGGATCCGGGCAGCCCTTACCTGAAGTGGCTCCTGGAAACAGCGGCCCCCCTCTGGCTCCCACATGGAGGAGGGGCCACACTGCGCTGCCCCATCCACAGGTACCACCCCCGCAGCTCCCATTGGCCATGGTTCCCGGCCAATGGGAGCTGCAGAGACGGCACTTGGGGAGGGGGCAGCATGTGGCTGGCTGCCCCTGCTTCCAGGAGCCACATAGAGCAGAGCAAGGCAAGCCCCCGACCCTGCTCCCCAGCTGGAGCACCAAAGCGGGAAAGCATTGCTCCCAACCCCACTCCTCTGTGGGAGCTCGAGGGCCAGATTAAAAGGTCAGACGGGCCAGATGTGGCCTGCGGGCCATAGTTTGCCCACCCCTGAGTTAGACTGTAAGCTCTTTGGGGTATGGGGCATTCCTACCTATGCATTTAAACAGTCCATAGCTCAAGGATCATGATCCTGACTGAGTCCTTTGAGTGCTGCCACAACAGAAGTAATAAATCATAACTGCCATGTCACTGCTAGTAATTCATGTGATTACACAGATATTTAATCTTCACAAAGTTATAATAATTCATTCTTACTGATTGGACGTGGAAGACCACACACTCCCAAATGCAGTTTTAAGATCCTAAACTGTACATGCAGAATATGAACCCACAACATGCAGTTGCTTGCACCAACTCTGTGTGTCTATACTCTGCAAGACAAGCTGGCTCACAGATGCAGTACAACCCTTAGCACTTACCATGATTTGGATTTCGGCAGTCATTAGAAGAGCCATTTTTCATTTCCATCTTTTGTTATGGACAATGAGCACATGCAGGTTTGGTTTGGAATCTTAGGACACTTCTAATCTCCCTTCTGTATGTTTCATGACATTTAAGGAACATTGTACTTATGGTTATCATAGCTCCTTGCTAATGACTCATCAGAAGATAAGAATTACCACCCACCATGCAGTCATTCAGAACTATGTATGAATATGTTGGCAATGTCTTTTTTTTCTTTATTCTTTGGGAATGAGCAAAAATGGGGATCATTTTCTTTTTAACACCTCAGTCCTAGTGTTTTCCATTGATTTTCAAGATTCCACAATATTTTCCATTGATTTTCAAGATTCCAAGAATAGTAGATGCTTTCTAATATGGCTGCAGCACTGAATCCTCAGTGACCAATCAGATTATGGTTGAATGCTGTCACAGCATATGATATCTGTCTAGAAGGGCAGGTGATTGTACTGCAAAGCTAGAGCAGAGGCTGGATAGTTAGAGACTGGGAGACAGTGAATCTTATTGTGAGATAGGGCAAGCACAACTGTCACTGTCCTTCCTGTGGCTATATACTAGCTTCTATTAGTCTGGCCATCAGGCCTTGGGAATCTGGAAATCTATATATTCATTAAATTTTCCTCACAGTACAATTCTACCTATTCCACTGGTGATTGCTAAGGATGCTAATCTATGAGACTAGCGACAGTGTTTTGAGGCAGACAGTCATCCACCGTGAAATGAGTTAGTGACCTAAATCTAATTCACATAACCCACCAAATGACCATCAGAAAATTTTCAGGAACTACTGAACTAAAATCCAAAATTGAACCCATCCCTAGTTCCTTATTCATTAGCAATTCCTATATATCTATCTACAGCAATACAATAAAATATCACGTAGTTATAATATAATTTCTAATATAATAGCAAGCATTCCGAGACAGCATTATGTACCCACCATCTTTTCAGCGTTCTCATCTGTGATGTTGGTATTATAGTCCCAGGAGGCAAGTGAACTTGCATAAGATAGATCTTCTGCTCGTACATTGAATTGAGACAAAAAGTTTCTGGCCTCTTGTGTTGTATCCTGTGATGTAGCAACAGCAGTGAGACTGCAAAGAAGCCAAAGATGGACCAACATACTTCCTTTGAGCCAAGATCCACTAATTGAGTTAGGTTCCCTCAAATAAGCTTCCTAATCAGCTTCTGTCTCAACAGCCTTTGCACATAGGTGTGTGCTAGGGGAAAAAGGGAGAATCCAATTTGCTGGATCTTTTATTGTTTTTATCCAGTGAAGGACAGAAATGAAAATAGCTTTAAAAAGGCAAATAAACAGAAGTTAATGGTTAACTTTGGAGAAACATAATTACTAGTAGCATTTTATGGTCTTATAAAAGGCTTTTACTTTTAGTTAATATTTCCCCAGTATGCTGTCAATGATACAGCTGGTTATTATCTATAGTCTCACAGTGTCAGAGGAAGTCCAAGATCTGCAAATCCTTTAACAGATTGATGATAATCTACAAAAATAGTTAGCAAATTCAGTGAGATACAACCTGACCTTATCTCTTGGGAAGAAACAAATTCAGTGTAGGATTAGTGTAATGTTGCTGCTTGGCCTCTTATGGTATGTCTACACAGCAAAGAACCCCCTCCCTCCAACTGGCCCATGCCAGCTGATGCAGGCTCTCGGAGCCCAGGCTATGGGACTGTTTCATTGCTGTGTAGACTTCTGGGCTTGGACTGAAGATGGGGTTCAAGGACTCTGCTGGGTGGGAAGGTCCCAGAGCTCAGGCTACAGCCCAAGTCTAGACATGTACACAGTAGTGAAACTTCCCTGCAGCCCAGTCAGCTTGAGCCCCTAAAGCCTGAGTCGGGTGGCACAGGCCAGCCATGGGTTTTTCTTTGCTGTGTAGACAGACCTGTAGGCCCAGATCCTCAGGGTTTGCAAGGGAGGAGCCAGGTATTTAGGTGCCTAACTCATACTGAAATTAATGGGAGTTAAGCACCTAACTTGCTCATGTGCTTTTGAAAATCCCACTAAGTACCTACTGCATCTTTAGGCACCTAAATATATTTGAAAATCTGGCCCTTAGGAGCCAGAAAGTCAATGGGACTTAGGCTTTTAAGTGACTGAGTCACTTTTGAAAATGATACTTAGGCTCCTAAGTCTCTTAAGCATTGCAATGCCTTCTTTTCTATTTGGGAAGGGCTTAGCACAGTGTGAGCACTACCCGAAACAAAGAAGAAAAAGAATAAGATTTAATTGTTCTTTTATTGTTTATTATTTGTATTAGGTCAGTGCCTAGAGAAAGACCATTTGTGACGGAATTAGGAAGGATAAACCTGGGACATTCTAAGCGATAATATCTTGGGTTTTCCAAGGTAACTTATCAAGAGGCAGCTCAAGTCTCTTTTAGCTGGGGATCTATTTAATGTGCCACATGCAGAACATTACATATACCTTTTGCACCTTGCTCTCAATCTATCAGGTAGAGTTCTGAATTATATCACAAAACGATTTCATTATGAAATCCTTCAAACTTTCTGACATATTTATAGGATACGAAAAAGTGCACCAGTAAGTGAAAACATTTCATAATGTAGACTATTATTTGCAATGTAGATAGGAATTCCACTTTGCACATTCTACAGTATTTTCACAGAGGGTAAACCTTTATTGTGATATGAATTAGTAGAGGTTTAAACTTGAGCTTTCCCTACATTAGAGAAATTTGGCCTGACAACCACCACATTGTGACCACCCAAGATGCCTATCCCAGATCCCAGCACCAGCTTCTTCTGCAGCATTGTTATTTACCAATAATTCTCAGGAGAAGGATTCCTATGGCTGTGCTGCCGGCTGTCCAAAGGCAGTTGTGGGGGAATTGGTGACCATCTGGGACAACAAGGAGATCCAGTCATAGCTGAAATCTGTAATTCAGAACACCCAATCTGTCACCTGGTTCCAAATCCCTTGCTGACCAAGGCATCACTCAGCTGAGTGAGTAATGCAGGAAAATGTTAAGGGCAGGGGTCAGAGTTTGGGGTATAGGAGGGTTCTCTGAGATGGGACCGAGGGGTTTGGATGGCAGGAGGGGGATCAGGGCTGGGGCAGGGATGCGGAAAGGGGTGCAGGTTCTGACTGGGGGTCAGGGCTCTGGGGTGGGGCTGAGGATGAGAGGTTTGGGGTACAGGAGGGTGCTCCAGGATGGGATCAAGGCGTTTGGAGAGCGGGAGGGGGATCAGGGCTGGGGCAAGGGGTTGGAGTTGGGGCATGGGGAGAGGCTCAGGGGGTACAGGATCTGAGCGGCACTTACCTCAAGCAGTTCCCGAAAGCAGTGGCACATCCCTTCTCCAGCTCCTATGCAGAGGCATGGCCAGGCGTCCCTGCACGCTGCCCCATCTGCAGGCACCGCCCCTGCAGCTTCCTGTGGAATGCATAGGAGCCGGAGCAGGGCCATGACGCGACTTCCAGGAGCCGTGTGGTGCGGCCCCAGCTGCAGCGGGGCTGAGCTGCGTGGTGTGGCCCTGACCCAGCGCCCCCCAGCCAGAGCATCGAAGCGGGGTTGAGCTGCTGAAGCGCCGGAGCGGGGCTGAGCTGCATGGTGTGACTCACGGACCGGCTTAAAACAGCTCACGGGCCGGATCCAGCCTGCAGGCCATAGTTTGCTTATGCATGGTCTAACTGATCACCATTGGTGGGGTCAGGAAGAAATTTTCCCTCGGGTTAGATTGTAGGGTTTGTTGCCTTCCTCTGCAGCATATGGGTGCAGGTGACTTGCCAGCATTATCTGGGTGTATCTCATGTAATCATTTCCCTGCCTATGATAAATAATAGTCTAGTCTAACATGGGCTGTAACACTTCAGTCTAATTTCCATTGTTGAATTTAGTGTGTGGGTGCTGGGTGGGGTTGATAGCTTGCGATACACAGGAGGTCAGACTAGATGATCAGGTGGTCCTTTCTGGCCTTGAACTCTATAACTCTATAATATGGCCTGAAACAATAACAGCATGTCCAGGGCAGAGAGGAAACCTGCTCATTCTATGGTGAATTGGACAGATTTCTTGGTGATTGCTCTTCAACTTAGTTTGGGATGCTGTTCAAGAGTAAAAACACAGCTTGGCCTGCTCCAGTGAAGAACAGCAAGGGGATAGGGAGAATACTAACTTGGAGGCCCGAACAAATAAGGACATGGAGTGTGTGATACCTGAGACCATGCTGAGATCCCACAGCCTCTTCAGAGGGTCCCAAGCTCTGGAGATGGCATAGGAGACAGCATCCAAGCAATTTGGGAGGAAGAGGAGAAGCAATTGGGTGAGAAGAGGTTCTCTACACAACATGTATTGTTATATGGAGAAATCAGGGCTGATTTTGCTGGTTCCGGGTAATGGGGGAACATAGTGAACATGTCATAATTGTTTGCAATGTGCAGATGAAGCCTCATATAACAGCAGACGTCTCTTGCTCCTCCAGGTCTGCCAGTTCCCTCCTCTCCTTCCCTGCCTGGGCTGCTACAGCATCAGTGGCAGCTCCTGACTCCTCCCTTGCAAACCCTATTTTGTTCTCTCAGAGTCTGACTTGTCTCACAGCCCCTTCAGTAGCTCCTTGCTGTGATCAGCTGAGTGGCTGCTTTTGCCATTCTTAGTGAAGTGTCCGGCTTGGTACTTACAGCGCTGGCTGAGCTGTACCATGTAACTTGACTCATGCTGGCCATCAGGCAGAGATTTTTACTTTGTATGTATCAAACAGCACCTAAATATAAACAAAATATGAGATTCTGATTTCAGTCAGCTACCTATTGGGCATGACAGAGATTCTGATTTCAATCAGCTACAATGTAAGCCTGACAGCTTACATTGTCGCTGTCAGGCCGTATGCCAAACCAGGGCATCAGTTCAGCTATCTGCTCTGATATCTCTGCAATCCCTCTTCATTCTGTCTTTCTGCTTAGTGCATGAAACACAGGCATACGCATAATTAGATACTGAACTGCTCTGCTGCTACCACAGGCTAGGGTAAGGAACATGGAATAATGAGGGAGAGGTCTCAGTACAGTTTCTAATGGGCATGTGTCCACACATCATCGTTTGCAATATCATTTAGATACAATATCACAGAGAATGTTAATTCAAAGTTCAAAATTCCTCTTGGACCATAGCTGATAAGAGCTACATACTGCACTAAGTGGGAATCAGAAACCAAACGGACAGACAGGACTATGGGTGAGGTTTTTCATAGGAGTGGGTGGGTGAGATTCTGTGGCCTGCGCTGTGCAGGAGGTCGGACTAGATGATCAGAATGGTCCCTTCTGACCTTAGTATCTATGAATCTATGAATCTATCTATGACTAGTACAAATTCATAAAATAATAGCAAGAGGTAAACATTTTTCATCTTGATTTTCCAAAGAATTTTTTTTCTTTTTAATTATTATTAAATCAGAGTAAATAAAATGAGCCGGTAAACCTTCAGTGTCAGCCCCAAGGAGTCATGCACCAGGTAACAAAACCCACCTAACATGGCACATAAAACAGGTAAGAGGAAAAGGCAATTGTGCGGGAGAAGAGAGAGAGAGAGCAGAAAAACTGAACTTTCCTCTCATGCACTCTTGAGACAAATCCAGTTCACACTGAAGCCAACAGGAAGTTTGCCATTGACTTTAATGGAAGGTTTTGCCCTTATTGAATTTTCACTTGCCATCCTACCGGAGTCTAAAATGCATATATATATTTATATGGCTACAGAACATTCAGTTATGAAACCTAAATATATTATTATCATCATTTTTATATGTGCATCCACAAGGTGTGAAGGCATTTAATGTACTTATACAAGTGAACATATCGGCACCATACATAGGCACATGTGACACTAATAATCACTCAGTCACTGTACCTGTTCCATGATATTTGAAAACTACCAGGTTCAATCATTTAAAATAACAGGTGTATGTATCTACTTAATCATTAATTACCTAATGATGTTCTTTAGTAATTAGTTATTAGTTCATTAGCATAACGGTTTGTTAGTTTTGAAAGTTGGAACATAATTAAACTGCACAAATCCCTTATTACCTGTCTGTTTTAAAGAAAACAAAAATACTAGAAACAAGTAAGAGCAGTTCATAGAAAGGTGAGCAATGACTGCTCCCAGCTAATGGGCTGGGGACAGCTGGTTGATACATGACCTAAGTAAACTTGACACATTTAAAACAGTTTACTTCATAAGCAACAGGTTATTGCAGTGAAGAACTGACCAAAAAATCCTAGGTTTTTTGTTGTTTTTATTTTTCATAGTGCTCCTGTCCCAAGCTTCTGAGTGTATATTCTTTCTGATACGATGGGTGGGAGTTTTTACCACTCAAGATATGACACTAGGGTGGCTGGCAAATAGTTTTCCCATCCCAAGAAAAATTTCAAGATTTCAAAATATTATCCCATTCTGAATTGGGACAAAAAGTTGAATATCTGAAAAATTGTTGTGAATCAACAAACTGAAAAATGTTTTGGCTAATTTTGTTTGATTTTGACCTCTTTATACTCTGTTGTTTACTATAATTAACTTACATTTCTAAATGAAAAGTAGTTCTGAAGGAAAAAAATCCAGAATTTTTCATTTTGAAAATGTCACAGTGTCCGATTTCAACAATTTCAAAACATTTTTTCCAAAAAAAATTTCAAAACAAGAAATTTGTTGATTCTCATCCTTTCCCACAAACAGTTTCCTAGAGCCCCAAATGCAGATCTCTCCCTCTTCCTTTGCAGATAACAATATGAAAGAGAGAAGACCTAAAATTGCAAAATTGTTTTCCCTCAAATTATAGTGCAAATGATGATGATTAATAAGGAATATCCAGGAAAGTGCTTCATCATGAAGTCCAACACATAACAAGGAAGTTTCTTTCCCCTAGTGATGTGATGAGCAGCTCCAACAAAAATTGCTCTCTCTCTTTTGCAACTTCAGTACCGCTAGTGACATTGTTGAAGACCTTAGTTCCTTGTTATGTATGGAGTCCCCAACCCTGGTGCATCCATGGAAAGCAGAGTACTGGAACTGTGCCACCCAGCCAGGTTCTGAAACCCCTGAGGTCTGCACATATTCCAAGGGAAAAAAATTTGCCCTCACAGATAGCTCTATAAGGCTTATGCAACTCCCCAACCCGTTCCCTTGCCTAGAGATATAGATACAAACTCTGACCTGCCCATATGCTCTAAAATGCACGCACTGTCTTACTGACTCAATACAGAGGGTAAATTCTTTACCAGAGGAAAGATAGCCAGACAGAGAGATTGAAAGGAGCCATTGAAGCAGAGCTGTCATCTGGGAGCAGAATCCAGGGCCCACTGGGCCAGACCTCCAAAGTGATCAAGTGGAGGGGGACATAAGAGATCCCTCAGCACCTGCACTATGATTATTTTGTTCTCATGGTGGGGAGCCCATTCTTGAACATATCTTTTCCCTGCAGTAGGTGTGCAGAGATGAAGGACTGGAGTTATAACCCTTTTAACCTACTACTACTGGGGAAGAGAGAAGGACCAGGATCCATAGAGGTCTGATTGTGGGGGATAAGAAGCTCATTTGCACAAACACCTTTCCCTCTGAGTAGCTTTGCACCTTGTTCCAGCAGAGCAAGTGCAAACCCTTTCACTCACACATACGTACCAGGCCCTAGGATAGGTCAGACCAGTGGAGAGGCACCATAAATTGTGGTAAGCGATTCCTACAAACTCCCACCCAATTCAATGGCAAAATTACCTGACTAAGCATTTCCAACATCTGGTCCCTAAGTTTACACTTTTTCCTATAAATTGTTACATTTGTGTTTCATTTAAAAGAAAGAATGTGTCTGGTGCTGCACTCACAGTTCTCTACAGATTTAATCAGTAAACATGAGCTTGTTCTCTAATTCCAGGGCAGATATCTCAAAGTTCTCAAAACTCTTCTCTAAACACTCTGAAGTAATGAGTGACAGAGTAAACCATAAACTCAGTTTGTTTATGCATAATGTATGCATAATTTGCACTAGTGCTAACCCACAGGCATCAAAACTCTCCCTGTTAGATGAAATTGTGACCAACTCTGGTAATGAAGTTACTGATAAACTTTGATCAACCTTTGCTTTATCTAGAATCTCTCTGAATTTTATAATTGCTTCGTTTAACTGTTTTATTTCATTTATCTGGAATTTAGGTAATGATCTATAGCCTCAGATCAAGCTCTTAGAAAAGCAAAATTCTCCTCCCAGTCACATCAGTGTTACTCCATTTGTACCTCATGGCTCTGCACTGATGTAGCTTAGAGCATAATTGTCTCACTGTCTTTAAGGAAGTGATTGAAGCAAATTGCCTTTCACTGAATTACCTATATAAAGCTCAACATTCTATGAAAGGTTGCTTGGAGGAAAAACAACAGCTGCAAACAAGCAAAGGTTATATAAGATAGTTGGGCTAGCTCCTCAGCTGGCATAAATCAGCATTGTGCCACTAATGGTGTTTAAAGGGCAGAACTCACCAAGTCAAACTCTTTGTTTTCTAGAGTTTGCAGTATGAGAACACTAGAACACAGACTAGTTTCTTCCACAGCAAATACTTTTTGTGGAACCCAGTTTCTGATTACTATTTCAGCCAGGAATCTTAAACCAAGAATAACTTTTAATGGTTGTTACGAATGACACAAGCCCATTTGCTTTATATCCCACAGGCTATTCACTCACAGCTCCTATGGGCAACAAAATATACTCTCTGTCTTCACCTTACATAATGACTAAGGAAAATCATGCCAAGCCACTGTTACTTAATCTCACTGGTGAAGATCCAATTCAGGAGGAGGTTAGTGATTAATCATTTACTACCAATAACAGGCTACCTCACATAAAATATTCAGAAGAGAACCACTTTCAAAGTGCTGGCCAGTGCTGAAGGCTCAGACAAATCCCCATTCAAGTCATGTGTGGTATAGGAAGCCTTGCCAAGGCCTCTTTGCACTTTAAGTGAATTTCACCCACACTGAAGAACTGCCTCTTTTCATCTGCATTTCCCATTTGCCGTTGTGCTATTAAGCCATTCACCCAAAGAGCCACACTGCAGAAATCTTTCCACAATTTCTGAAGAGATGTCACAGTACCAGCCATTCAGCGCAGATCACATTGCAGTTCACTCTAGCAATACAGAGTATGGCAGCTACGAAGGTAGCCAGCCACCTACATAGGCAACAAAATAATACTGGGCTTAATCCTGAGTTCCTTAAATAAGTCAGTGCCTGAGTTAAAGACCTCAGGATGGGAACCATTAATAATATTCTGTACTTCTACTGCATCTTCCATCCAAAGATCTCAAAGTGATGTTCTAACACTGATGGACTAAACCTTGCAATATCCTTGTGACGCAGGGGAGTATAATTATCCCCATGTTACAAATGGAAAATCTGAGACACAGGGAGATTATTATTCATTTCCATTTTTTTATTTTATTAATCCATTGCCCAAACTTGTGCTAGGAATCTCACAGCACATAGAGAAGACACAATCCCTGCCCTGAAGAGCTTACAGTCTAAATTGATGGGACACACAACAGATGTGGGAAGTGGTCAGAGATGCAAGCAAAACTGAGACCATCCTAGGCATATGTCTTGTTAGCTCTATGATTTTATTTTTATTAATTGCCTCCTTCCTCCCTTCCCTCTTCTCATGTCTCTCAATCCCCCATTTTCCTTGTTACATGTGTTGTTTCCACTGTTCTATATCCTGGTCCCTTCTCACTCCATACCTGAGATTCAAGGATGAGTGGGAGAAACCAAAAAGAAAAACAGACAGTCAATGAAGGTGGGGCTGGTCTCCTGGGGGCCAGGATCAGCATAGCCAGTCCAGACCTTGGAGTCTTTGCCAGCTCTTTTCACTTTACACCTGCTCCTGTTGTAGGTAAAGTGTTTGAAAATATGCTGTGAAACACTAAAGCTTAAATAATGGTTTAAATGTTCTCTTGAAATAAGAAATGATAATTGTAGTGACACTGGCCAAATTCTATCCTCAAAAGTATTATTGTATTTTTCAAAGGAATTGCGAAGACAGGACAGGATGTAGAAGTAAGCAAGCAGACGTTTATGCAGTCATGTAGATATAATTCCTCACCTCAGCATACTCATATTCTCTTTTTACTATATATATAATTCTTCTCTGCTTAGGGCCCAATTCTATTCCATTGAAGTCAATGGGACTTTTACTATGGATTTCAATGGGAGCAGGATAGTGTCCTTAATATTAATTTCTACCATGGATTATGTGTGAATGGCTCTGTTAAAACTGTCGAAGGGCAGAATTTAGGGCTTGAACATTTAGGTGCCCTCAGCTGCCATTCATGTCAATGGGAAATTCACAGATATGAATAGGCCAACAACATGGACCATTATGACCATCCAGTCAGATCTCCTGCATAACACAGGCTATGGAATTTCACAGCGATGCCTGTATCAAGCCCAATAACTGGTGGTCAAAGTAGAGCATATCTTTTAGACAGAAATCCAGTCATGATTTAAAGAGTCCAAGTGAAGCAGAATTTAGCACATCCCTTGAAAATTGTTCTATTTTCACTGTTCAAAATTTGGGGGGAAGATTTCCAAAGGCTCAAAGAGCAGTTAAGTGCCTAGTTCCCATGGATTTTCAATGACAGTTGGGCATCTAATTGTCTTTTGTGCCTTAGCAAAGTTTGAGCTGGAAAATGAGATGCCTTGGGGATATTTTCTGACTTTCATTTCCAGACTTTGGATCCCATGCCCTTGATTGCTAGATTAAAAGGGCTTCTAGTACTAGATCTCATCTCCCTGTTTAATACTTACAAGCTGTAATTAAGTCACCACTGAACTTTCTCTTCCATAAGCTATAAAGGCTGTCAGCACCTTGCAGGATCAGACCCTTGGCCTTTCGCTTTTTCACAGTAAATAAAAACACCACATACAAATTCCTATTCAAACCAAAGACACACTGCATTTCTGCGTGCAGAGTCCATTTGCAAAGACATATTCATATCCAACTCAAGACTAGTGCCAGTGAAAAGTGACAAAAAGAAAAGGAGTACTTGTGGCATCTTAGAGACTAACAAATTTATTTGAGCAAAAGCTTTCGTAAGCTACAGCTCACTTTATCAGATACATTCAGTGGAAAATACAGTGGGGAGATTTATATACATAGAGAACATGAAACAGTGGGTGTTACCATACACACTGTAACCAGAGTGATCACTCAAGGTGAGCTATTGCCAGCAGGAGAGCGGGTGGAGGGGGAGGGAACCTTTTGTAGTGATAATCAAGGTGGGCCATTTCCAGCAGTTGACAAGAACGTCTGAAGAACAGTTGCGGGTGGGGGGTGGGGGGAATAAACATGGGGAAATAGTTTTACTTTGTGTAATGACCCATCGACTCCCAGTCTCTATTCAAGCCTAAGTTAATTGTATCCAGTTTGCAAATTAATTCCAATTCAGCAGTCTCTCATTGGAGAATTGGAAGATTCTCTGCCCTGCTCTCCTGCTGGCAATAGCTCACCTTAAGTGATCACTCTGGTTACAGTGTGTATGGTAACACCCACTGTTTCATGTTCTCTATGTATATAAATTTCCCCACTGTATTTTCCACTGAATGCTTCCGATGAAGTGAGCTGTAGCCCACGAAAGCTTATGCTCAAATAAATTTGTTAGTCTCTAAGGTGCCACAAGTACTTCTTTTCTTTTTTGCGAATATAGACTAACACAGCTGCTACTCTGAAACCTGAAAAGTGACAGTGACAAATGCTCTCTTATGGAACACACATGAATAATTTGGTTCACCTTTATTACAGGGAAAGAAGAGAGGGTTACTCACCCTGTGCAGTAACTGAAGTTCTTAGAGATGCATGTCCTGATGGGTGCTCCACTGTAGGTGCGGCAGCGCCCCCGGAGCCTGAGATCACCAGCAGTGCCCGTCAGACCTGCATATGCTCACATCCCTCGTTTTGCGCTGTGAGAGGAATGTATATATATAGAGCTGTGCAGTCCAACCGCCCCCAGTTCCTTCTCTGGTACAGAGCTTATGTTTTTGGCTCCGAAGCAGAGGGGAGGAGGGTGGGTAATGGAGCACCCATGGGGGGACACATCTCGAAGAACTTCAGTAACTGCACAAGATGAGTAACCCTCTTCTTCTTCGAGTGATGTCCCTGTGGGTGCTCTACTGCAGGTGACTATAAAGCAGTGCCCCTAGTTGGAAGGCTGGGGCCTCAGAGGGACACATATTGCCAAAGAGAGGACAGCCTGCCCTAGAAGAGTGTCTGTTGAGATGTCGTGCGTAATAGCATAGCACTGGGTGAAAGTGTCTGTCGGTGCCCATGTGACAGCCCTATCAATGTCATCAATGGGGACATTATTAAGAAAGACAATCAAGGTAGATAACGAATACGTGGAATGTGTTCTGATTGAGGTAGGAGGTTGTCTATCGTCAACATCATAAGATAAACCCATACACTGTGAGATCAACTTAGAGAGGCGCTGTTTAGAGATGGCAGTGCCTCTGGAACTTTTGGTGGTGAAGGAGAATAATTGTGGAGATTTCTGGAAGGGTTTAGACCTGTCCAAGTAGAAGGCTAACGCACACCTTATGTCTAGGGTGTGAAGAGTTGCCTCCTTTTTATTACTCTGAGACTTCAGGAAGTTCAGTTGATTGCGATAAAAAGAAGTTGGGACCTCAGGTAAGCTTCTTGGGTGTGGGCACAGTGTAACTTTATCTTTATAAAACACTGTGTATGTGGATATGCCATGAGGGCCATGATTTCGTCTACCTGTCTAGCAGAGGTGATGGAGACAAAAAAAGGCCATTTTCATGTATAGGTATATGTAAGAACAGGTTGCCACTGGTTCAAATGGGGGCTTAGTCAGAGAATGTAGCACTGGCCTGGGGTCACAGGCTGGGGTCCAGTGTCATATATGGGGATAGAGCTATTGAATACCCCTCAAGAAGCACTTTGTGAGTGGGTGTGTGAAGGAGTGGCTGTCAAAGGGGGCGTGAAAGGTAGTGATTGCTGCCAGTTGTACCCTAATAGAACTATTGGCCAATCCTGACTGTTTAAGGTGTAGAATGTAGTCAAGAATAAGTGGCAATGGAGCGTGTGCTGCGTCTACCTAATGTGAGGCACACCTGCAGTGAAATCTAGTTCTTTTGTGAATGTAAGTGTGTCTGATTATGTTATGCCTACTATTCAAATGTATCTGTTTGATAGTATCTGAGCAGATTATTTCCGGACCCTGGAACCACAGAGGAGCCAGGATTTGAGTGGAGCATCTGTGGATTGGGATGAAAAATGTGTCCTGTGAGAGGAGCCATGGTGTTAGGTGGAGAGAGATTCGTCGGCATACTATAATGCATAGAAGGTAAGTATACCAGACCTGTAGTGGCTATGTTGGAGCTATTAGTATGACATGAGCTCGGTCCTCTCTATTTTGCAAAGTACTCAGAATAGGAAGGAAAAAGGAGGGAAGGCATTAAGAAGTGGTGCGTCCCAGGTTATGAGGAATACATCTCCCAGCAATCCATGCCCCAGTCCCATTGTGGATCAGAATTAAGGGAAATGGGTGTTGTGTTGACTGGCAAAGGGATCTATGGTGGGAAGGCCCAATCAGCTGAATATGGATTCAAGTGCTCACATATCCAGCTCCTACTCATGATCGTGTGAGAATGTCCTGCTCAGTGTGTCCGTAGTGGTGTTCTGGTGTCCCAGGAGGTACACGACTGAAATGGAGATGTTGTTGTGGATATACCAGTTCCACAGTTTGATCGCCTCTGAGCATAAAGAGTGGGACCTCGCTCTACCCTGCCTGTGGATGTAATACATGCAGGTGAGATTGTCCGTCATCATTCTTATGTTATGATGTTTGAGAGGAGGTAGGAAATATTGGCAGGCACTGCAGACCACTCGTAGCTCTAGGACATTGATGTGTAAGGTGAATTCAGTGGACAACCATCTACCCTGCACTGAGAGCTTGTGTAGATGCGCCCCCCCAATTGATTAAGGAGGCATTGGTGACTAGGATCATAGTCGTGATGGTTGTAGGAAAGGAACTCCAACACATATGTTGTTGGGCTGTGTCCACCACAGCAGTTAATCTTTGACTCGTTTCAGCACAGATAAAAGTTTGTGAATGCTGTGCTTGTGGGGGAAGTATACAGTACGGAGGCATGCTTGAAGACACAGCATGTGCAGTCTTGCGTGCCTGACCTCAAACGTGGCTGCTGCCATGTGACCTAGAAGCCAGAAGCACATTCGTGCAGAGATCTGGGGGCAGATCCGTGCAGCAGATACCAGATCCATTATAGCTGAGAATCTGAGAGATGGTAGGAAGGTTCTGGCTTATATGACATATAACTGCACATCAATGAATTCCAGCTGTTGTACTGGTGTTAGGGTGGACTTTTCTAGGTTTACAAGGAGACCTAGCTTCATGAACAGATCTGTTTTTAAGTGGGTGGCTCGTAGAGCATAGATTTCAGATGGGGCCTCCAGGAGACAGTCATCAAAGTATGGAAAAATGATAATTCCTCTTTTCCTTAGTAGGTTGCAACTACTGTGAGGACCTTGGAGAACACTTGAGGTGCTGTGGATAATCCGAATGGCAGTACTTTGTACTGACAGTGGTTACTGCTCATGACAAAGCAGAGGAATTGTCTATGGGCAGGATGTATAGAAATATGAAAGGATGCATCTTGGAGGTTGAGGGCAGAGAACCAGTCCCGTTGTTCCATGCTGGGATAATAGTGGAGAGGGTAACCATCTTGAAGCATTGCAGCTTGATGAATCTGTTTAGATTGTGAAGGTCTAGGATATGATGCCAGCCACCAGGCTTCTTCTGAATCAGAAAAGAGTGGGAGTAGAAATCCTTTCTCATGTGTTGGGGAGGGACTTGTTCTATGGCTCCCAGTTGCAGAAGGTGATTTATTTCTTCCCGTAGAAAGGACTTATGAGAGGGGTCCCTGAAGAGGGAAAGCGGGGGGGGGGAAGGGGAAGGAGTATCCTTCTTTGACTATCTCTAGAACCCATTTATCCGAGGTGCTAAGACTCCAAGATGGGAAAAATTGAGCTAGTTGATCACCAAACTATTGGAACATCAGAGATGTGGGGATGACTGGAACAAGGGAAGGCTTCTTGGGGCCTTGAAAATACCTTCAAAATTGTTGCTTTGGTGCCAGTACATGAGAGAGAGTCCCTTGAGAAATGGGCTGTCTATATTTAGACAGAGGCCTTTGTCAATGGTGTTGGGTGTTGTAGTGGCATTGAGAGATATATTGTTCGGTTTGGGATTGCGGTGGAAGTTGGTACTTCCCCGAGCGTCTCTTTGGTGCTGGTGCGCATCTCCTGAGAGAACGAAAAGTAGGTCGTGTGTCTTTAGGGGAGTGCAAAGAGTCATTTGTACACTCAGAGAATAGTTCTTGCCTTTTAATGGTAAGTCCTCTATTGTGGTTTGTACCTCCTTAGGAAAGCCCGAGAGGTGGAGCCATGATGCATGCCTCATGACCATAGCAGTTGTGATGGATCGAGCAGCAGTGTCTGCAGAGTCTAACGAGGCTTATAGGGCTGTACAGGCTAAGAGGTATCCCTCCAATATCAAGGACTGGAAATGCTCCTTTTTGGTCTTTGGTAGATCATAGCAAAGTTCCTCCAATTTGGAGTAGTTCAGATAATTATACTTGGCCATGAGAACTTCATAATTTGAAATCCTAAATTGGACTGTGGCTGAAGGGTATGGCTTGCATCCAAATAGGTCCAGGCATTTCCAATCTCTGGCTGGCTGGCTAGATCAAGATTGGTATCAACAGCTCCTTTCCTACACCGCATTGACCATCAACAAATTTGGGGTGGGGTGCGAAAATAAAAATTTAGCATTCTTTGCTGGAACATATTTTCTGTCGGCGTGTTTGCAGGTTGGAGGGATGGAAGCTGGGGTCTGCCACAGAACTTTTGCAGATTCGAGACAAGCCTCATTGATTGGTAGTGTGATCTTTGAGAAAGAGGATGCATGGAGGATATCAGCAGTTTATGCTGTTGGTCTTTGACTTCCTCCAAAGGGATCTGTAGGGAGTTTGCAATCCTATGGAATAGATCTTGAAAGTGCCTGAAGTCCTTGGCAGATGTAGGGGATGGAGGCATAATTGCCTCATCAGGTGAGGAGGAGGAAAAATGTAAAGTTTGGGGAACCTCCTTTTCCTACTCTTCCTCCTGAGTTGGTATCAGTCGTGGTTTCACTTCCTGAGGATGAGAGATTGATGGAGAAGAAGAGGTGTACATCTCTGGCTTTGCTTTCTAGGACTGTTCCCAAATTGTGCCCTGTACCTGGCCGAAGGGTCCCAATATGGTCAGTTTGGTGGGAATGGCACATGTCGTTGCATCCACAGTGGCCCTGCCAGGACTGGGGGCCAGAGGTAGTCTGCATATAGTGAGGTTAAGCTTGTGAAATTTGTCCAGTAGTCAAGGGAACAATGGAGTCCTCCTTCTCCTCTTCCTCCTCCTCATTGGGGAAGGAAGGTGTTGTCCTTGAGAGAGAGAGGGAGGAATGCTGTGAGTCCAGAGAGGAGGGTAGAAATGGGGGGAAGAAGCGGAGACTCAGGAGTGTCAGATACCAGAGGTCTTTAGGGTTTCTGAAGTCTTGTGGAAGGGGAAGGAGCATTATCAGTGCCGTTGTAACGCATAGTGATGGAAAGAGAATGTATGTCCCTGAAGTTTCTGAAGATGGCACCAGAGATTTGGCCGGTGCCAGTGACTTGGCCAGTACCAATGACTTGCCTGATGCTGAAGATTTTGGTGTTGATGATTCAGTCGGTGCTGGTGACTTGGCCAGTGCCAACTATTTTGATGGTGCCGAGGACTTTCTCAGTGCCAACAGCTTCGTTGGTGCCAGAAACAGTGTTGGTGCCATAGCTCCTGCAAGTGGGCTGCCTCGCTCCCCAGAGCTGGGAAACGGTGCCGAGGGCTGAAGATGCCCAGACAATGTCTTTAGACCATTTCTTTGAGCCAGTACCAGAGCTACGTGGATGTGCCCTGGAGCTATGTCCTTTGTTGGATGAGGTTGAAGCCACCGACATAGCCAGGGATGGTGTTCTGGAGTGAGGAGAAGGAAGACTATCTCTTGTCATCTGCATGATCACAGATGACTTTCTCTTCACAGGGCATGGAGAGTGGGGGTCAGCAGACAATCTGGCAGAGCATTAAGGCCTCTCTGGGGAAGAATCCGGGCCCACTTCCAATCCTGGATGTAGCAATTTCTCCATGAGGAGAAGTTTCAATCTAATATCCCTATTCTTTCTAGCTCTGGGTTTCAGGCCGAGGCAGTGAGAACACTTGAGGGACGCGTCTCTCTCCCAGATACTGGATACACTGTGGGTGGATGTCCATTATCGAGAAGGTGGCCCCACATGAACGCACCTCTTATACCTGGGAGAGCCGGGCATAAGGAAAAGGGCTTCCCAGTCTGGAAGGCAGGAAGTGGGAAAAACGGAAACCTAAGATATGAGAATAACTGTAAAGAAAAAGTTAAAACAAAAGAAAAAAAATTTTATAGATAGAAGTTGAAAGAAGAAGAGGAAAATACTAACTACTCTATCAGGTAAGGAACTATCTATGAGGAGCAGCAGGCTCTGATAGTGGCTTCCATCCCAGACCAAAGGTAGTAGAGAAGGAACTGGAGCTGCCTGTCTGACCAAACAGTGCTCTCGCTCTCTCTCTCTCTATGTACATACATATGTATATATATATGTATATATATATATATATATCCTGTGCACAGTGTGAGAGACACAAGATGCACATGTGCAGTCCTACGGGCACTTCTGGTGAAAATCTCCAATCCCAGGTGCAGAAGACCCTGCCGCACCTACAACGGAGCACCAATAGGGACATCACTTGAAGAAGAACAATGAACTAGTCATAATGATGTCTTTAAATAATCGTTAATAACTAAGCATCTGATATAAGACAGCCTTCAACCTCATTCCACCACACACTTCTTGAAAATGTTTAATGAACAATTGAGTGGATGTCCTCACATTTGCTTTAGCTTTGTAATACAGATTTGTGTGTTTGTGTTTTATCAAGGAAAGTTTCTCTCAAGGGAAAATAACTGACAAGTCATATTTTTCTTGCCTTGATGTTTGACATTCATCAGTCATGACTAGATAAAGATAGCACAATCTCTCTCAAAGAAGCCAGAAAGAAACTGTGACATTTCATAGTGGTGTGAACCGTTCATCATCTGCTGCGTAGACTCCATTAGTCTGGCCTGCTTTTAAATCCAGTATATCGCAGGGAATCCCATTTTCTGTTGTCACTGGTGTGTCACATTTGTCTTCTAAATCACCTATCTCTGCAGACTCATTGTTATTTCTAAAAAGGAATAACAAAATTACATTACTGCTATCAAAGTGTACCATTCAACAAAGCCTGGAAATAAGAAAAATAGTTTAGCATGCACTTTTATTAAGAAGTTTATAACACACTATATACAAAGAGGCATAGTCTAGTCATCTGAGGATAGGAATGGGAGACAGAAATTCCTAAGTAAATTTTAATATCACTTTCACACTGGCTCCCTTCTGTTGCTTCACTTAACTTCTATACGTCAGTTTCCCCTTCTGTAAAATGGCTTGGAGGAGGGTGCAAAATAGAAAAGGAAAATAAAGAATAAAATACACATTCATATACTTAATAGATTTCAAGGCTATAAGGAGCCACCATGATCATTTAGTCTGACCTACTGCATAATACAGACCATAGATTTCACTCAATGATTGCTGCATCTATCCCAACAACTTGTGATTGAACTAGAACAGATCTTGGCATCCAGCTGTGACTTAAAGACACATGTTAGATGTTAGAGAATATATGCACCACATTTCTTGGTAATCTATTCCAATGGTAAGTTTCTCTCACTGTTCTAAATTTGTATCTTATGTCCAGTTCAAACTTCACTAGCTTTAACTTCCAGTCATTGGATCTTTGCCTGCTAGATTAAACAGCAATATGTCTTGCATACTTTCACTTTTCCAGACTCAAATTCTGATACCAACCATACTAAATAGCTGCTGAAGAAAATGATCTAAACTGACAAACTGTAAACAAATATAGTCAACAATGTCTGTATAGTACCTTTAATTTCCAGATTTATTTTGACCTTGAGATCAGCTGATTCATAGCTGAAGAACCTGCTGTACTTTACAGACTGTAGCATCAGCAATTTAGAATGATAAGAAACTCACAGGTTAGCTACAGTTTTTCTTCCAATCCCATAACACTTTGTGATAACCTGACTCAGTACTTATACATCAGTAATATTAACAATAATAAAACTTTATTGACCTGCGAGAGATACTTGGACTTTAGAGACCTGCTAAAAATAAATGAGAGTGGCTAATCAACTCCTCTCCTCCTGCTTGTGACATGCTTTTAAAGGGAGAGGGTGGCACAGTCACATCTTCTGGGGTTGTCCCTCCTAGCTTGGAAATGAGACAAGTCTGTTAGCAGAGAAGGAGATGACATACTGCCATGGTGATAGACAGAGGTGAAAGTAAGCAGGTATGCCCCGGTACGGTGTACCGGCAAGAGCCAGTGCGCCATACTGGGGTGAATCAGCTTTCCCAGGTGCAATTTAAAGGGCCTGCGGCTCCCAGCAGCAGCTGGAGCCCCCAGCCCTTTAAATTGCTGCAAGAGCCCCGCTGCCGGAGCCCTGGGATAGCAGCGGTGATTTAAAGGGCCCAGGGCGGTAGTGGCGGCCGAGCCTGGGCCCTTTAAATCATCACCAGAGCCCCGCCGCCATTTCCCCAGGGCTCCGGTAGGCTCTGGGGACGATTTAAAGGGCCCGGGGTGGTAGTGGCGGCTGGAGCCCCGTCCCTGGAGCCCTGCTGCCGGAGCCCTGGGGAAGCGGCGGCGGGGCTCCAGGGACAATTTAAAGGGCCCAGGGCTCCAGCTGCTGCTACCGCCCAGGGCCCTTTAAACCACTGCCAGAGGCCCCGGCTGCCGCTGTTACCCTGGGGAGGGGGAAGGAGGCACTTGCCGGTACACGGTGGGCCGGGGCTGGCTCTGACCTCCCCCAGCCCCACCCCTTCTGTCCGAGGCCCTGCTCCTTCCAGGGGCAGAGTTGGCCCTAGCCCAGGCCCATACCAGTAAGTCCCAAGACTTACTTTCACCCCTGGTGATAGAGCTAACACATTGGAAACCAGGCTTATGAAGGATTGGAGAAAGAGTCTGTTCAATATAGGCCTGATTCAACACCCATTGAGCTCAATGCCCAACTGCCACTGATTTCAGTAGAGAGCCCTATAATGAGGGGACCTGAAGCTAGAGCTAAATGGTTCTTGGAGTTGTATGCGGGGACAGTAGATTTTGAATGTTACTCACCAACGGCCTAATCAAGAAAAGCATCCTTATTCGGGACAGCACTGAAGCATGTGCTTAACTTCAATGAGACTTAATAAGTCCCACTGAAGTTAAACACGTGCTTACATGTTGTTCTGAACAGGGATGGATTTAAACACGTGCTTATATGCTTTACTGAATCAGGGCCTAAACTTCCTTACATTGCTCACTCTGTAAGGGTCTGATCCAAAGTCCATTGAAGTAAAAAGAGCCAGATTTTCAAATACTCAACACCTACAATGGGGGCTAGATTTCTGAAAGCACTCAAAAGGAAGCAACTCCCAGTGTGACCCAGTGTGACACCCAACAAGCTGAGCTCCTTTGAAAATCTGGTCCCAAGTGCCTGTCTCTTCCCTTGGGAAGCAAAGTGCCCCAGACCTTCCCTGTAACCCTTAAATCCTCCCAGCAGTGGACAGGAACAAACGCATTTGTTTTCCCTCATTTTCAACTCCCTTCAACCACTGTTGCATTGAAAGTATGATAGAATTCAAACATGAGCTGAGTTTGTGTTTTTCTGAGAAAAGATGGTAGCGAAAAGAAGACAAGGTAAGCCAACAGAAAAAGAATCTAATGAAAATATAAGGGCAAGAGATGGAGCAGAGAATGGGCAGGGTGAAAAACAAATTTAGAGAGGCTGACAAGAGGAAGAAGCAGAGAAGGGAAAAGAAAAATATTCTAAATAAAACAAATTAGACAGTATACACCATATATAGGGAGCCCTCTGTGCCAGCCTATTTATTTTTGAGAAGGAGGAAGGAGATGATGGGGTGTGTCTTTTGTCCCTAATATACAGCACAGGCTTCCCATTAACTAGAGAATCATGATTACTTACTATTATAGTTATTAATTTGTATTATGGAGGGCCTTGAGGCCCAAATGAGGATCCTGGCCCCACTGTGCTAGTCACGGCTCACATGCACAATATGAGACAGTTCCTGCCTTGAAGAACTTACAGTCTAAGTAGACAAGACAGTCAGAGGATGAGATACAGGAAGTATTATTATCCTAGATGTACAGAAGGGGTAATTTCTGTAAGAGTAACAGAGAGATTAAGGCTCAGATCCTCATAAGGATTAAGGTGTCTAACTCCCATTGATTTCAGGGGAGTTGATTGATGCCCAAGATTACACAGGAAGTTTCTGGCAGAGCTAAAAACTGGACCCAGATCTTCTGCGTCTGAGGTCAGTGCCTTAACCACAAGAACAAGCATTCATTCACTCGTTGGGTTTTGTTCTTGTTGTTTAAAACAGGGATGGGATTAGATAGTGAAGAGTTTCACAAATTCATACTAGTCTTCTGAATCCAAAAAAATAATTTGAAAGCCTCACCAAACCTCCAGCTCCATAGGGTTCACTCAACACTAGCAGTAAATGTTATTTTTACCCAGTTGTTTCAACCTCTTTGCCTAAAATGAGGCACTTTTATACTGGGGCAATCTCTGCAACATCCCAGTCTTCACACATAAATCCATTTACATTGGATTATTCATCAGTATTTTTTTTTTTTGCCACTGGACATTTGCTAATTTTTAAGCTATCCAGCTGTCCATAAGAGTTTGTACTTTCCCAATCTATCTCCGATTCCTGTTTGAGCCTGCAATGAAATCATAATGCTTGTGACAACATATCTATGTCCATGATGATCCAAGTCAAATAAAGGATGCTCTCTTCACTGTATGGTCAAGCAGGAGAGTCTCAGATGTGCTTAGAGTTGTCCTTATCTAACAACTATCTGAAATAACAGCAAGTAGGAACATAATGGGAGCCGGGTGTCAAAACCAAGGTTCCAGCCACTCCCTTCCCCTCTCCATCCCCATGAACTCACGGGCTCACAGCAGTAAGTATCAAGTAAGTAACCCTTATTATGACTGCTATGACTACTATGCACTCATCACTATGACTGGTGTTGCAATTCCCTGAAATAGGGCAGGGTAGTAAGGAGAGGGGAGACAACTACTCCTTACTCTACAGCATAGCTGTGATAATTTAGTCTCATGGCGAGTCCAATCTGGAATTGACCATGTGAGATGCTGAGCTCCTAGAACTCCTCATGAAGTGAATGAGAGCTGAGGCCATACACTGACTTACAGGATCAGGCCCTTTTAAAATTTCAGTCAAATAGCCCTTTGGTCATTGGTCTGGCCTACGTGTGGCTCCTGAATCTGCACAAATCAGGAGCAGTGTTTTAAATCTGCCAGTCTTAAAAATCAGTAGCCACAATCATTGCCAGCCACAATCATTGCCACAATAACTCTCGCATGCCTTATCTCTGACAGGAGACCTACCTGCAGTGCAGGGCTGGTGGCAAATAAACTCCTTGTAAAGCAATCATCTTTATTAACAAGGCTTCCAAGATCACATTCTTACCTTTAGTTAATAACTCCACAGTCCAAAATAACAACACCTGCCCTTTGAAAGGACAGATATCCTCAGCTGGGGAGAAAAGGCTGCTATTGTTTCTTTGTAACTAATGTGAACTGCAGGGTGACGCAACCCTAACACTTCTAGTTCACTTAATTCACTAACAGTTGGTTAAAACAAAAGCACAGCTTACTTTTTGCGTTGTCGGATTCCTGACACAACAAGGAAAAGAATTCCAGCCACAACGAGGCAAAGAACAACACTGAACACGATAAGCCAGACAGGCACAGTGAGTTCAATGGGTGGTGATAAAGTGGAGGAAATTTTCAAGAACTGCAGTGTGCTGTCTGTCAGTAGGAAGGCACTGTTGATTCTGTTTCTGTTCATCCTTTAAAAAAATACAAAACACAACACAAATGATAAATATATTTATAAATGAAAAGACAATGAGGAAAATATAGCCCTGATGTAGGCAGTACAACTCTGGCAGGGCTGAATGTGGCCCAATATGAAGTTTTTAGACTGCATACATTGCATAGCCACTGTCACTGATCCCTATATATCCTGTGCAGGGTGTTAGCCACAGAATCCCATATGCAACTGTTTTAAAGCTTAGGGGATAAGGATGACAATTGATATTTTCACTGTTTATGTATTTATTATAATATTAATTGTTTCTACTTTGGGTCATGCGTAGACTCTCATGAGATGGAATATGTACAAAACAAATGGAATTGTAGCTAAAACAAATGTTATTATTATAACTATTAGTGTAATTATTATTAAAGGAGGAATCTTGCACTTGTGAGATGTTGATTTTGATTCATAAACACTAAACAGATTTTGCATGTCCAACTTAGATTCAGAATACTGTCAGCAAAAGTAGTTGAATACTGAGCACAGGAGTTCTCATTCTGCAGAGAATTTTGTTTCTTGTCTCTAACCTACTGATAGGAATGTAAACATTTTTAAAAGTGTATACTCTTCTTTAGTAGGTGAGAGACAACAGTTAAAAACCAAACATGCTATAACAGCATCCAATTTCTGTGGCAAACAGTGCCTATAAAAGACTTACTGTAAATCAGCTTATGCTACTGAATGTATCAAAGAACAACAGAAATGAATTTAAAAAAGGTACATTCCAAGACTCTTAGCAAGTTTCAGTGAATAAATAACCTCCTTCGCCCACTAATGCACTGAAGTTGTTGCTGGGTATCTCTGTAAGAAATAGTTTAATCTGCTCAGAAGCTTAAAGTTAATCTTTCCAAAAGAACCCATACTCATTCATCAGGAATTAGGTATTACGCCTTTGCAAAGATAACATGATTTTTAAAGACAAAGTGCAATATATTTAAATACAATGGGTTTATTTTTCGCTTGATGCTTGGGAAACATATGTGGGTAACTCTATTTATGGGAGTTACCCTTGCAAAGCCCTTGTGAACACATTGTAAACTGTTGAGGTCAGATAACCTATTTTTCTTCTCTTCCTATGCAGCTCCATATTATGGTTTTTCTAGCTTCAGCGCAAGATTTTTAATGGAAAAGTGGGATAACTTATGCTACTCTGTATTGTGTGCAAATGGTGCTCATCTACTACAGTGACAGGCTTCCTACAAAGACCTAAGATAAAAAGAATATGAGCATTAGATTATTTGCTTGGTCTGACAGTGCAATATGAAACTGGAACATTCAGCACTAAAAGCATGAGCATCTGTTACTTGAATTAAAAGTACTAAATCTCCTGTCTGGGAGCTGTAGCAGACTCTGTGGATCAGCCATTAGAGGGGCATGTGCAATGCACACTGAACAGTGGGCTACAGTCAGAGCTCATCATGTCTAGATATCATAAGAACCCACAGTTTAAAAAAAGGACACCTTTCAAAGTTGCAATCAACCTCCCAAAGCCATACACGTTACAAGAGTTTAAAGAAATTGTTCTCCCTCAGCCACATATAATTCCTTTTAATCTCACATGCACGTAGGAAGAAGAGTATGGACCCCATTGTGTTTATCTATAAACTAATTCATGTAATTAAAAGATACAGAGTGCTAGTTCATATGGCCTGAGACATAGGCCCACATTAAGAAAGCATCTTTGGTTACTGAGGAAGAGTCAGAGGGAGGGCCAATTACTTTACCTTATGGCTGCCTCTACTTCACTTCCAGGAACAGTTGTCACATTTTTGGCAGAGTCTGTGACCACAAACCAAAATGACACCCTCTCTGTCATATTGCAAAGCAGCACATTGGAAATTCTGTGAACATTTAAAACAAAATGAAGTCATTGGAAAATAAGTACAAAACAGAAGTACATAATGAAGTGATACATATTATCACCGTATTTTGCAGTGTTTTAGTCTAAGGAGAAAAACCTTTTAGAAAAGGAAATTATTAGCTTCTGTTAATCTGACTGAGAAAGAAATACTGGTCATATTTTCTATCCTCCAATATAGGAACAAAACAACTACAAAATCACTGTATTTATAGAGGCTTTATTTTATTTTAAATACATTTTCTAGCCATATCATCACCGTCAGCTCACCACTAGGAAGTGTGTTTTATCACTGTTTAAATTTCAACCATTGAAATTTAAACTGTGAACTTGTAGGGCCAGCTTAGCCGGGCAGGGACCATATTTTGGTTCTGTGATTGTACAACACTCACCACAATGGGGTCCTGGTCCAAGACTGGGGCTCCTAAGGGATAAGATAATAATAAATAATAATAATAATAGTGTACAGCTAGAAATATGACATCAGGAGCAAATTCCCTAAAGTTGCCATAAGGAAGTGCACATTGTACTTCCCTGCTCCAGTATGGTCCCTTGTATCTCAGGGAGGACTGTGGGCAGAAGCGATTTTATTTCCACTTGGAACTCCATAGGCGCTCCTGGGGCAGGAGATGCCTTTGAGAGTGCTGAATCAGTGCACCTTCCAGCTGCCCTGGCCATGCCCACTTTCTGACCAGTGTCACTCATCTTACTGGGGCTGTGTTGGTTCCCTATGCCCTCAGTGGAAGAAGGGAGGCTGTGGACACTTTGTCTGACTGCAGTCTCCTCTACAGACTTTTGATCTTGAACCATTCTGAGAGGGTTTATGCCAGAAAAAGCCAGTCTAGCCCTGCGAATGAATCTAGCTCCTTTGTCACTTGCTGTAGTGGTTGTTGAGTGGATTGTGGAGGCAATGGGCTAAGTTTACTAGGGACTGTTAAACCTTGAATCATTCTAGCACTGACCCATTGCATTTAGGTTATGTTCAGCTACATTTAACTTTTTAGAGGCAGAAACATTCAGGTGGATGTGAAGCAGTTATTGGAAGCTTTGTATGCAATAAGATTTTCACGAGTTGCTACATAAAATAGAGTCTGAAAATGTCTTTAAAATTTAGGTTTTTGATACTCCTATACTTATCAGTAATTCATAATGAAAATACCATTAGAAATAGATGAAGGATTAAAATCCAATAGAAATTTAAAGTATATCTGATAGTGGCTGACTTTGTATTCTGAAAATAAAGGTGGCCCCAGACTGAGACTCCAGTATCTGAACAGATTTTAGGTGACATTTGTGTAAGCAGCTGTTCTGAGCAAGTGGCACTTGCAGATCAAACTCAAGAGTAAGGGCCCAGATTTACTTCCACTGAATTTCCTGGGCTGGTTAACACCGGCAGTAATTCAGCATAGCACTGGCAAGTCTCCACACACAAGTGCCCTGGCAGATCCCCACTGGGAGGACAGCACTACCAGCCCTCATGTGGAGTGAAACCCTGAGGCTATGTATGCAGTAATTATAATGCCCAGTATTTATTATTATTTTGCCATTGGTTCCTCCTCGTTTTTATGGCGTAGCCCATCCTTCTTAAAACAAAAGTTTTAATATTTATTCCCCTCTGGTTTCCTAGTGGGATATATTTCCTTCTGCAAACAGCTACCCACAACAGAGTAATGCAAATGTTCTATAGTGACATCTGCTGGCTGATCAGAAACATAATTAACTAATTTCCATCTCTATTTATATCATGAACAGGCAAATGCAATTATTGATATTTTTAATAGTCGAGCAGCAAGACTCATGAAAACAGGTAAATTGTACTTCCTTTGAGCTCCCTGTTATGTATAAAATCCTTGCATAATTATAATCATCCAGAACTTGGCTCCACGGCCACTCTTCATCAACAGAATCTGAGAGCAGCAAATCCTTCTAGGCTTTGAAAAGAATGAAGCTGTTGTTCATGGGAGTTTCAAGTCAGCTGAGTAAATACCAAGAGGGACTACAGTGCAAGACACACCAGTTCACATATCTTTCACAGCATGGTTATCATACAAAGTTACTCTTTTATATATACCATTTCCAACGCCCACATGTGGTCATTCATACTGTGCTGTAACATTATATGTAGCTAGGGTGACCAGAGGGTAAATGTGAAAAATCAGGATGGGGGTGGGCGGTAATAGGTGCCTACATAAGAAAAAGTCCCCAAAATCGGGACGGTCCCTATAAAATTGGGACATCTGGTCAGCCTACATGTAGCTAACAGTCAGAATCTGTTCAGACTGCAAAACTTGGCTTCATTATGTAAATTACCATTATGTAAATTGGTAAACATATGTCATGATGTGAATATTTTTTATTTATTGCAACTTTTTATTAAGGTAAAGTTACAATAAAACTGCCTTCTGTGTTAGAAATAGATAGCAAGTGTCAATATTTTGCCATGGAAATGATAGATGAATCAATGTTAGAATGACACACCGGACCGGATCTTCGGACCCACAGTATGTGTACTAGCAAATCTCACCAGTTAGCTTTTTTTAATATACGACATAAATTATTATGAGTATTCTTGTAGTACCTAAGAGCCTTAGTCATGGACCAGGACCCTATTATGCTCGGCACTGCACACACACAGAACAAAAGACATGCCCTGAACAAAAAGCTTACAATCTAAGTAATAGTTTTCTCCAGATCAGTGAGCAGAAGGAACAAATACTTGTAAGTTTCTTAGTCAGGGGGCAAAGTAACTTCTCTCCTGGGGGAGTTACCGGATTGTCAAGGAATACAAGAAAGTGGCAGGGAGCCAAAAGACAGTGCAGAGGCACAGAGCTTCTGTGCAGACCCTGTCCTCTACTGCAGTGGTTCTCAAAGCCAGTCCACGGCTTGTTCAGGAAAAGCCCCTGGAGGGCCGGACTGGTTTGTTTACCTGCCGCGTCCGCAAGTTCAGCCGATTGCGGCTCCCACTGGCCACCGTTCACCGCTCCAGGCCAATGGCACGTCCTTTGGCCCACACCACTTCCCGCAGCCCCCATTGGCCTGGAGCAGTGAACCACGGCCAGTGGGAGCTGCGATCGGCCGAACCTGAGGACACGACAGGTAAACAAACGGGTCCGGCACGCCAGGGGCTTTCCCTGAACAAGCGGTGGACCAGCTTTGAGAACCACTGCTCTACTGGATCATAGGAGAATCACAGAATTTGGGTTCTTCTGAGCCCCTTGCTCTGACATTTTGCAAGGCAGCAGACCATACTCCTCCCAATAGAACCTTCTGGAAATTATAAGGATTTTTCTGTGAAGAGTAACCAGCAGGGCCAAAATACTCATCTTGACATAATCAGTTCAAATCTGAGAACACACAAACACTTGTCATTCCATTTCTAAATGGTCAAAATATTTTAAATACAGATGTGATCCTTGTGTGGAAGATAAAGAACAAAGTTTGGTTCTGTATGGTAGGTCAATGAAAGATACTGCAGATTTTTAAACATAGGTGTGATAAAAGATACAGCAACAACTGATTCTGCTATTTGATTGAAAGTAAATGTTCTCACATTCTTTATGTGCTAAAGATTAACTTGTCTCCAACACAAAAGAGATGCACATTATTTCACACAAATCACAGATTAGGGAAACCAAAGTTACCAACACAAATTACAGAGGATCAATTTTTAACACTGCGCGATCAAAGGTTGGTTTATGTAGTTCATGAATGTCTG
Organism: Dermochelys coriacea; assembly: GCF_009764565.3. Lineage (NCBI taxonomy): Eukaryota > Metazoa > Chordata > Testudines > Dermochelyidae > Dermochelys > Dermochelys coriacea. Next base: position 136,721,499 of record NC_050068.2, read on the forward strand.
TATTTCAGAGTGAATTACAAGGCCCTATTAAGCAGGAAATCGAGGATTTGTGCCTCTGTTGGAAAAGTTAAACTTTTCAATAAACATTCATTTTCTGTCTATTATTAGAGAATTCTCAAATGGGTAGCGTGATTTTTCTGTTTCACACAACTTTGTACATTTAATATGTCTTTAAAGTGTTAAGCACAAATTACTGGTTTATTTTTAAAATTCTGATTTTAAAAATTTTGATATATTTTAGATTGAAGTTTGAATTTAATGGGAACCTGCCCTGACATCCTGACATAAAGTAAGGTCTAAGCAGGGCTTAGTAGTAACGGAGGGGCAGTAATGGGCACCTACTGCTGGCCTATTTCCATCTCCTATGCCAAAAGCTGGTCACTGTAGTGAAGAAAATCCTCTTTTATCCCTCCTCCAAGAGTCTAGCAAGGGGTCACTTTGAATTCTAGCAGGTAGGGGGTTCTGACTATGCTGATCCATCCACTATTCATCTCTCATGTCTTTGAAGAGTACGAATCAGGTGTGAGGGTTAATGAAGCCCTGAAACTGCAGGAGCTATGGAGCATCTCTCGTGCTGATCAGTGACTTTGTAGCAATGATTCTTTCCCCTCCCAGATCATCCCCCTCTGTGCACAGAAAGGATTTGGACCTATACTTGCAAGGGGAACAAGGATTTGGACCTTTATGCAAAAATGTAATCCTTCAAGCATTCTCTGGTTCCTGTGATTTCATAAATCTTTGATCAATTGTGTAGGACTCATATTGTTTAAATCTAGACCATAACATGCCTCAGTGGTAATCAGCTAGTTTTTCTTTTATGATACTGAGTAACTCATGGTGAATCTTCTATGACCCCTAATGAAAATTCATTGACGTTTTGCCAGTAAAATCACTGATACTGTAAAATGGAATTTAAACAGATTATCTAATCAAAAAATTAACTGGCACAAAAATTAAATTGCTAGATTAAAACAACCTTAGCCGATAAAGAAAGTGGAGAGGGAAATGTTTCTGTGACTTCAACACACAACATTTTAATTGGTCTAATATGACAAATTACAGTACACTGTTTCTCCCTTGACAATGTAGCACCAAAGAAGTATTCCTTTTCCAATGACACACAAAACCTCAACTCCAAGCAAGCAACACTGGCACAAAATGTCACACACCAGGGTGTTGGTAGTACGACCTCGTGATCAGAACAAGAGCCTGGCCTAGTGTTTGGAGCAGAACCAAAGGACAGAGTTGGAGGCATGGTCAGGAGACAGGCCACTGGCCAGAGCCAAAGCAGAGGCAAAAGGTAGAACTGGGGACGTGGTCAGGAGACAAGACAGTGGTCAGGGTCAGTTCTGAGCAATGGAGGGACCAGGGCTGGAGCAGGGCAGGCAAGGTGTCATAAATAAAAAGGGAAGGGTAAACACCTTTAAAATCCCTCTGGCCAGAGGAAAAACCCTTTCACCTGTAAAGGGTTAAGAAGCTAGGATAACCTCGCTGGCACCTGACCACAATGACCAATGAGGAGACAAGATACTTTCAAAAGCTGGGGGGAGGGAGAAAAAAAGTCTCTCTCTCTGTCTGTGTGATGCTTTTGCCGGGGACAGAACAGGAATGGAGTCTTAGAACTTAGTAAGTAATCTAGCTAGATATGCTAGATAGCTAGATTCTGATTCCTTTAAATGGCTGAGAAAATAAGCTGTGCTGAATGGAATGGATATTCCTATTTTTGTGTCTTTTTGTAACTTAAGGTTTTGCCTAGAGGGATTCTCTATGTTTTGAATCTAATTACCCTGTAAGGTGTTTATCATCCTGATTTTACAGAGGTGATTCTTTTTACTTTTTCTTCTATTAAAATTCTTCTTTTAAGAAATGGAATGCTTTTTCATTGTTTTTAAGATCCAAGGGTTTGGGTCTGTGGTCACCTATGCAAATTGGTGAGGATTTTTATCAAACCTTCCCCAGGAAAGGGGGTGTAAAATTTGGGAGGATTTTGGGGGGAAAGACGTTTCCAAACGGACTCTTTCCTAATAATAATAATAATACCGGTTAGACGTTTGGTGGTGGCAGCGAAAGTCCAAGGGCAAAAGGTAAAATAGTTTGTACCTTGGGAAAGTTTTAACCTAAGCTGGTAAAACTAATCTTAGGATGTTTTCATGCAGGTCCCCACATCTGTACCCTAGAGTTCAGAGTGGGGAAGGAACTTTGACATGGTGGCAGAGCGGTGGGATTAACTTGAAATCATTTTGAGATCAATTTGAGATTTTTTGAACCAAAAGCACAGATTTTAAAAGAGTTTTTTTTTTCCTTTGGGCTGCTGAAAAGCAGGTTTTTGGCTGAAAGCAGTTAGAGGTTTTTTTTCCCTCTGCTTTGGGGCCAGAGCTGAGAAAAAAGGGTATTTTCTTTTGTGAGCTGGAGTTTTCTCTACCTAAAGGCAGGGTAGTTAACCTCCTGCACGGAAATTCAAGTCTTCACAGACCTGAAGTTTTTTGTTTTTTGTGTTTTTTTTCTTCTCCTAAGAGCAACTAGAGGGGTTTTCTGCCTATATGCCTGGAGACAAAGGTGTTAGGGGTTTTTTTTAGGATTTCTCTGTAAGCTGACAATCACTATCAGAGAACATAGGTATTCGGACAGCACAGCAAAATTTTACAAGCCAAGTTTTTTTGTTTTGTTTTCTTTCTAACTCTCGGGTGTAAAGTTAGTTAAAAACAGAGAGGTTAGGATGACAGACTCCACGACTCAAACAAAGCTGGAATTAGCCAGATCTGAGGCTGAGGAAAAACAAAAGGAATATGAAAGACAGATAGAACTCATACAGAAAGAAATGGAGGCAAGGGAAAAAGAAAGGGAGGCTGCCCACAGGAGGAAAATGGAGGCAAGGGAAAAAGAAATGAAGGCAAGGGCCAAAAAAATGGAGGAGAAAGAAAAAGAGAGGAAGCATGCACTGGAGATGGAGAAGACAAAGGCTCAGGAGAATATGCCAAAAACCCTAGCAATCCTTCTCCAGGTATTACTTCCCATCCCAGAAAGTTCCCCACCTACAAGGCAGGCAATGATACTGAGGCCTTCTTAGAAAACTTCGAAAGGGCCTGCCTTGGGTACAGCATCTCTACAGACCAATGTATGGTAGAGCTGAGGCCACAGCTCAGTGGACCCTTAGCTGAGGTGGCGGCTGAAATGCCTAAGGAACCAGTATAAACTGTTTAAAAACAAGGCGAGAGTCAGAATGGGGCTAACACTCGAGCATTCCCGTCGGCAGTTCAGAGCCCTAAGGTGGAAACCAGACGTGTCATTTACCCGGCATGCCTACCACATTGTGAAACATTGGGATGCCTGGATATCAGCAGCAAGTGTTAAATCTCCAGAAGATATGCACTTCCTAATGCAAATGGAGCAGTTCTTAGAGGGTGTTCCTGAGGAAATAGAAAGATATATCCTAGATGGGAAGCCCAAAACTGTAATCGAGGCGGGGGAGATTGGAGCCAAATGGGTGGAGGTGGCAGAAAAGAAAAAAACTGGTCGCAGTTGGAGCAATACCAAAAGGGACAACCCCCGACCACACCCTACTACCGGAGGCAGCCCAAGGCTCCAACTACCCCCCAAGGAACCCTCCAGACACCTTATCGTCCCGCCACACCATTCTCCAGCAACCCACCTCGCCCCAGTGACCCGTCAGCTGGACGATGTTTTAAATGTAACGAGCCAGGGCATGTAAAGGCCAACAGCCCCAAGAACGCCAATAGATTATAGTTTATTGCACCGGAATCACCCCAAAGGTCCTCAGGCCCAGATACCTCCCAGATACCCTCGGAGCGAAGGGAAATTGTGAGTGTGGGCGGGAAGAAGGTCAATGCGTGGAGGGACACTGGAGCACAAGTGTCAGCTATCCATGCTTCCTTAGTGGACCCCAATTTAATCAACCCAGAAATCCAAGTGATGATTCAACCCTTCAAGTCAAACTCTTTCAATTTGCCTACAGCCAAGTTGCCGGTCCAGTACAAGGGCTGGTCAGGAATGTGGACTTTTGCAGTCTGTGATGTTTATCCCATCCCCATGCTGTTGGGGGAAAACTTGGCCCATCATGTGAAGCGAGCCAGGAGAGTGGGAATGGTCACCCGCAACCAGGCTAAACAAGCCGTCAGGCCTAGCTCTGTTCCGGAAACTTCTACCCGGACCCAGTCAGAGGTGATGAACCCGGACCCCAGGCCAATGTCTGCAACAGCAGTAGTGGATCCAGTCACAGAGACCCAGACAGAGCCAGTCCCAGAACCAGAACCGGCGGAACAACCAGCACCAGACCCATTGCCAGCACTGAATCCAGTACTTGCAACCCCAACACCAGAGGGCCCCACCGAACCTGAACCGGCAGCAGCTGATAACCCTACACAAGAGGCTCAGACGGAGCCTGAACCCCACCATAGTACACCAGTGGAGAGCGATTCACAGTCAACGGAAACAGCTCCATCCTCTACATCGCTTCCAGAGAGACCAAGCATAGGTCCACAATCCAATGAGGAAATGATGTCTCCAGCATCAAGGGAACAGTTCCAGATCGAACAGGAAGCAGATGAAAGCCTCCAGAGAACTTGCACAGCAGCATGGAGCAACCCACCGCTTTTCAGCTCTTCCAATCGATCCAGGTTTGTTGTAGAAAGAGGACTTTTATACAGGGAAACTCTTACTGGTGGACACCAGGAAGATTGGCATTCTCAGAGACAGTTGGTAGTTCCAACTAAGTACTGGGCCAAGCTCTTAAGCTTAGCCCACGATCATCCTAGTGGCCATGCTGGGTTGAACAGGACCAAAGACCGTTTGGGGAGGTCATTCCACTGGGAGGGAAGGATGTTTCTATCTATGTCCGCACTTGTGAGGTGTGCCAAAGAGTGGGAAAACCCCAAGACTAGGTCAAAGCCCCTCTCCTGCCATTCTCCATCATTGAAGTTCCATTTCAGCGAATAGCTGTGGATATTCTGGGTCCTTTTCCAAAAAAGACACCCAGAGGAAAGCAATACATACTGACTTTCGTGGATTTTGCCACCCGACGGCCAGAAGCAGTAGCTCTAAGCAACACCAGGGCTAAAAGTGTGTGCCAGACACTAGCAGACATTTTTGCCCGGGTAGGTTGGCCCTCACAGATGCAGGAACTAATTTCCTGGCAGGAACTATGGAAAGCCTTTGGGAAGCTCATGCGGTAAATCACTTGGTTGCCACTCCTTACCACCATCAAACAAATGGCATGGTGGAGAAGTTTAATGGGACTTTGGGAGCCATGATACGTAAATTCGTAAATGAGCACTCCAATGATTGGGGCCTAGCACGTCCCTTGGCCAGCACGTCCTTTAGCCCGCGCCGCTTCCCGCAGCCCCCATTGGCCTGGAGCAGTGTACCACAGCCAGTGGGAGCCGTGATCGGCCGAACTTGCGGATGCGACAGGTTAACAAACCCGTCCGGCGCGCCAGAGGCTTTCCCTGAACAAGCGGCGGACCAGCTTGGAGAACCCTGATCTAGATAATACTTAGTCCTTCCTTGAGTACAGAGGACTGGACTAGAAGACCTCTCAAGGTCCCTTCCAGTACCACGCTTCAATGATTCTCTTTGAGCAGTAGGATTTGTAAATTCCCAAGGCAGATAACTGGGTTAATATTAAAACTTAAGACCATTTGATATCAGCATAATAATTTTTCTGCTTCCAAGTCAACTTAGTATTATTTCTATTGCTATTAGCATAGCATGCAAGTAGCAGTGATGTCAGCAGGGGATGGAGCATCTCCCTTGTTTTTTCCCCAGGTGGGTGAAATTGCCACAAATTTGAAGAAAAAAATTATGAAAACGGTTTCTATCTAAAGTAAGTAAGAAGTGAATCTTCATGGATCATAAGCTGAAAAAGTGAACAATCTTGAAAAAGCTTTACAGGTCACCTTTAATGATTTGTTTACTTCAACTCATTTTCTCTGAGAAGCACTCATGTTGTTTGCAATGACGTAAAATAATAGAAGCATGCTGTCACCTGACTTGTTCCTGTGGAACCTGAGGAAAGCAATGGTGGTACATACCAGATATGGCTCTCTAGCTTCTTATAAATCAGAATGAAATGGTAATGAACCAACATCTCAATTATGGATGGGGTTGTTCTATTTAAAACTCAGTACTGTAGCGGCAATCAAATATCATATGACTCAGATTAGCTAATCTCTTTGCAAATATGGAAAATGCTTCATCAGACTCAGTGGCAGCCAGGGCCAGTTTTGCTTAAAAGTAAATCTAAAGCCTGGTCTCAGTAAAGTACTAGAGCTGCAGACATTTCTATTTATATTCATAAACAAAAAAATACAGGATACCAAAATATTTTTATATTGTTTTCATCTCTAAGGTGGAGGTGAGTATATTAAAGACATAGGAACTGCCACACTGACACTGACCAAAGACCTATCTAGTCTAGTAGCCTGTCTTATGACAGTAGCCAATACCAGAAATTTGAGAGGAAGTTATAATACTCAATAACATGGGGGAGATTTTCTCCTGACTTTAGCTGGTAATCAGTTTATGCCCTGATGTGTGAAATCTGAAGCTTTTTCCTGATTGAGTGTAAGATAATTAGGCAGTTGTACTCTTAGGGACAGATAACCCTCCAAATTCTGGTAAGTGTGCCATTGTACATCACTCTTGCCTTCTTGCATGCTGGCCTTTCTGCCATCTTGTCTATGAGATGCAGAGGGGAGCATAGGTAACCAATGACAAAAAAGGGAACTGAGCTTCTATCATCATGCCTACCTGAGAAATAACACTGCATTTCTCATTACTGCTACCCTTGTCCTTTCTTTCCCCTTCCTCCAACTCTTGGCTGTTCAGAACCTTCACTTATGGTGTCATATATTACATTTAAGGCCAAATTCTCTGCTAGTTTAAATAGGTGCAGGTCCCCTGAAGCCGACTAACTAATTTATGGCAACAGAGAATTTGGCCCGTAGATTGTACACTGCTTTGGGAAGAGATCATAAGCCGCCTAGCACATATCAGGATGGCAAAAAAAAATAACAGCATTGCAGTATGCTGGTTCTACATAGTGTTTATTTTTATAACTTCTCTATATCAAAATAGGTTCCATCATAAGCAATACTGTAAACACGTATATTGGAGGACTGAGTGTGCACTTACTGAGTTGTTTCTTTGTTGGAATATCTTCGCATTGCAAAAGCCACCATTGCCTTGAACAGGTATTCTTCACTTGCATCCCAAGCATACTGTAAAGAAAGACAGAAAAGTAACAGTTCTAGCACTAGTACTGGCAGGGAGGGGGTTACATGGAGCACTGACCCTGAAATAGTCTATCATTCAAAAAGAAATAAATATTCCTGATAATGCTATGAAAATAACTTCTTGAATATTGTTTGTTGTGCATAAAGGATTTTTAAATGGCTTGTCAGAAAGTACAATACACAGAACATTATAACTTTTCAAAAATCTGAATGGACTGAATGCTTATGAAAGTTGCCAGACTGACAGCACTAGAGATCTAATTTTAATCTTCATCAAAGACTAGGAATACCAACAGAAGCTTCCCCAAGCTCCACTAAGGTGGTTGGGCCCTATCCTGGTCAGATCACTTCTGTGAACAAATGTGAAGTCTACACGCCATTCCCATTCAGTTCTTGGCTTGAACAGGCAGAGAGAGTAGTCTTCACTGTCATTCATAGAGGTGGTCTGAACAGTACAGGGCAGAGGCACCTTCATTAAGTTTGGGGAAGAAGTGCTAGTTGTGATGCTGGTTTCTAAGATATGGACATCTGTACATCATGAAAAGAACTCATTTCATGCAGACAATTGAATAGTAATCAAATAGTAGCAACTTTCAGAGAAAACAGAGCAAGGCTAGATAGTGACATAGAAACGAAGGACCATTGTCTATACCTCTTTTACAATGAATACATTACTATCTGTCCATACAGTTTCCCAAATATCTGTGTGTGTGTGTGTGTGTATATATATATATATAAACTCAGCCCTTACATAAGCTATATATACCAGTTATATTCTACCAAATTAATCTTTGGCACAGGTAGGTATAATTCTAAATTAAGTTGAATAGAGTTGCACCTGCTTATGTAAGGGCTGAGTTTAACACATTGTCTTGAAACCTGACAGAAAACTGCACTTAACATCATTAATGTTTTAAGAGATAAAAACTGAAAGCTTCTAAAAATATTCCTATCTCTGAGTCCATATTAAGCAATAATTGTAACAACGTTCATTGAAACTATAGAACAAAGAGCTTAAAGTGCAGTTAAACTTCGCAAAATGACTTTGTAAAAAAAATTGTGTGGGTCCATGTTTATTATTCCTAAATAACTTCATATTGTGTTTGTTCAGTTTGCTAGTACAATGATTTTTTCCTCTAACTGTCCACTTCTGTGTACCTATTCTAAGATCTGAAAGTCAAACTGTGTTATTTTTGTTCACAAATTATCAACATCAGTTATAAAGATTCTGCAACTGGAATACAGGGCCAGATTCTCAGCTTGTGTAAAGTGGCATACCTCCACTGACTTCCCTGGAGCTATGCCCAACTCACACCAGCTGTGAATCTGAGCCGTCTTTATTAATTATTGATTGTGTGCCAGACAGAAAAGAATTCAGCTAACCCTTCCATGGGTGTATTGGCTGAACATTGGTAAAGGGTATAAAAAGTAGTAAAAATTAACTTTGAGTAAGAAGATGTCATTTTTATAGTCAATTTGCTGATTATAACTGCACTTTGAAATGATTGCAGAATTAAAGTTAAAGCAAAGCAAATGTTAGGACAGATTAGGATATTCAGCTAAAGGAAAACATATTTTAACCACTGGGCATATTATTTTACATTTCAATACACCCACAAAGTAACCACAAGTACACTCCTATACAGGTTTCAGAGTAGCAGCCGTGTTAGTCTGTATTCGCAAAAAGAAAAGGAGTACTTGTGGCACCTTAGAGACTAACAAATTTATTAGAGCATAAGCTTTCGTGAGCTACAGCTCACTTCATCGGAACTACTCCTATACAGTGGCTCAAATCCTAGCCCCATTACATTCAATGGCATACCTCCCAACGTTTCCAGTGGTGTTGGACAGGTCTTGCCACAGGAGGGGGTGTCAGGTACTGCCCTGAGGAGTAGAAGGCCCTGGCTGGAAGGAGTTGAGTGCTGCCCCCAGTGGGTTGGAGGCCTGGGGAGTTGCAGGACAAGCCCACCCTGCACTCACCCCACAGCAGTGGCTCCTGTCCCACAGGTCTGGACCTGGCTCCCTTCACCCTAATAGGGTAGTGGCCATGCCAAATTTGAGTGACACTGCGATGGGTGCCATGCTGCCCGTCACCAGGGAGGCAGGCTGAACCTGAACAGCAATGTGACCCCATGTGCCAAGACCCAGGTTGCAATGCCTGGAGTGGGGAGCTGGGCCCAGCCAGCCCCTTGGAACAGGAGCCACTTTATCCATGACAGGAGGCTTCAGGGGTCAAAGTAGGACAATCCCAGGAAACCTAGGACTGTTGGGAGGTATGTAGCGGGAGGTCTGCTATTTACTTCAATGAGGCCAGGATTTCACCAAGGTTTTCTATATGCAGAAAGAGAAATATACTAGCATGATACAACACTTATATATATTTTCATTCACAACTATGTACAGGATAACAGTTCTTCATAGGAGTAATAGCAGACCAATGTGGTGAATGTAACATCCCTGAAAAGGCAGCTTTCAGAATCTGCTCTGGAAATACTGCTTTGCCTTCAGTGTATGATCGGTCAGTGGCTTCTATTATGAGGATATAATAATGCTTCTCATTGGGTGTTTTAGTGCTTGAGGCCAGAACATTGACAAACTTGCATGGACTGATCATTGAAATGGTGTTTTGGGTCCTATGGGCATTTCTGGCATTTTCTAAAAGGGATATTAGCAGTCACTGAAGTCCAGCAATACCTAGTTGAGAGTGGTGAACAATGAGGCAGGATCGGAACGTGGTTAAGGGCATGTCTGCTAGTATTTTCAAAAGGCCTCACTGGGATTCCATATATTTATACAAGTCCTGCTGCTCTAGACCTGCCTTGGGAATGACAATCTTAACACTCACCACACACATCCCTTGGAGTAGGCTGATGCAGCGCACTTGAGACTTTCGCACTGATTATAGCCTGGTTACAAAAAGCATCAAATACACTGCAGATTATTACTGCACATAGAGAGGGAGAAAAGAGAGAGGCACTCAGGCTGCTTCAGTAAGTACAAATGCCACCAAAATATAGGCTCCATCCATTTATTTTGGTTTAGTCCTCTGCTATCCTGATGAAGAAATGTTTTCACAATTTCAGGTTTTCAGGCAGCTTCAACAAGTCCAATGGGCTTTTATTTTTTGTATTTAATTCTAATCAACCACAAGGATTGCATCTATTGCCATTTCTATGACAGGTTGATTTAACCTTCTTCCAGCAGTTTGCTGGAAATTAACAATTTGTTGGAATGATAATATTGGAGGTCAGAAACTGCATTCTACACCTAATTTGTAGCTTTCAGTATAAAATGAGCTTTTCAAAAATCCACATTATAATTGTCCTAGCAGAGCAGATACTTAGCTCTGCTGCACAGCTTGCAACTGTTTGTTTGTTTGTTTTTTTGAGGGGGCAATTTCAGTGCAAACATAAATAATAATACAGATCCAAACATAATAGTGAAAATGACTAATTTTGATTTTTAAACCCTGACAGCCACATGAGCAGGAGGAGGAAGGGTATATCTCTGTGCAGGGATTTCACTCCTGCACATAAACAAGGATGTGAACCACATGCATGATACCATCCTCACCTCCCTTGGGATCCACACAGGAGAAGTGGCAGGGACTCGGTGGGTTATATAAACTATGGTATAAACTACTCATCACCAAATGAGGAGACCTTACATAGGCCATTTGAGATAAGGCTGAACTTGGACATGGAATCTGTAATAACTCAGAACTTGGGTAATGTTCAGATACAGATCCACATCTGAATGTTAGCATTTGGGCCCATCGCTAATGTCTAGGACAGTGGTTCTCAACCAGGGGGTACAGCAACTCATCTAGATATTTGCCTAGTTTTATAACAGGCTACATGAAAAGCACTACTGAACTCACTACAAACTAAAATTTCATACAATGAGTTGTTTATATGCTCTACATACTATACACTGCAATGTAAGTACAATATTTATATTCCAATTGATTTTATAATTATATGGTAAAAATGAGGAAGTAAGCAATTTTTTCAGTAACAGTGTGCCGTGACCCTTTTGTATTTTTATGTCTGATTTTGTAAGCATGTCATTTTTAAGTGAGGTGAAACTTGGGGATACACAAGACAAATCAGACTCCTGAAAGAGATACAGTATCTGGAAAGGTTGAGAGCCACTGGTCTAGGAAATAAGAATGGTGCTAACATACGGTAGTGATGCGGGCCAACATAGAAACAAGAACATAGAAAGACAGAATGGTAGTCTGAACAAAGGACTCTGTCCCAAGGCCTAAACTTTCTTCCTACAGTTTACTTTCTTCCTACAGAACTGATGAAGATGTGAGACAGCAACAACAAAAAGACTGAGACTTAAAAATAAAAGATATAGTATAAAAGAACACTGAATGTAGATGAGAACCACAAACCTATTTTTCATCATTTTAAGGACATCTGCATTCAAACAACACAGCACTGTTTACACTGCTAAAAGAAAAGATCTTCCTCTTATTTGTTCATGGAATTACTGATTGACTCATGACTCACTATTGTACTTTTTCAGGACAGCTCCAAGAGGAAAAAATCCCTGTTAAATTCATCATTATACCTATTTGCCCAGCTCTCAAGACATTCACATGAGGGGCCTTGAAAACAGATGACTATATAAGCTCTAGTGCATGCTAATATAGATAATAGACATAGCACAGCATTACCAAATACATTTATTTTTAAATAGCTGAGTACAAATTTGGCTTGTTTACATACTATTTATGCACATATTGCACTGCTTTGTACAAGAGATATTCTGAACACATCACTTGCAATTCAGAAATCAATAGCACACTATCAGTGAAAGAGAACTGCAATATTTAACACTACAGGTTCTGTGCTGATCAGAGAGCTATTGCACATACCATCTTCTGTATTCTGTAAGTAGCAGAGTTATACAGACAGATCTAGCATTCAAAAGGTAATGTGATACTTTAGCAGTCTGACTCTATTGGTCAAACTGATCCTAGACCTAAGAAGGCATAACAATCTTTGACTTTAACACGTATTATATTTATTTACACCATGGCCAGTATGGTCCAATTAATTTAACTCTATCACTCTAAATACCTATGTGACTGGCAGTCATCAAAAGGATTTGAGTAGTACCAGAGTTCTCAAATTATTTCATCATGTTAAAATCATTTTAATGGTTTAATTTTATCTTGCAGACCACCTCCCCTTCACTGTGTGATCACATTCCCTCCATTGGTGATGAAATAACATCTGTGTGTCAGTTACAGCAACTGCTTACATGGAAAAGATATATTAGTAAAGCATTTACTGTATTTTCAGCTCCCCTTTAGTGTGATTTAGTAGCTAGAAATACAGAGGATATACAGTACCATGTGATCAGAGGCTCTCTGGGATCACCAATGGTCTAGACCAATGGTTTTCAAACTGAGGTACGTGTACCCCTGGGGATACAGAGAGGTTTTCCAAGGGCGTACAGGAACTCATCTAGATATTTGCCTAGTTTTAAAACAGGCTACATAAAAAGCACTACTGAAGTCAGTACAAACTACAATGTCATACAATGAGTTGTTTATACTACTCTATACTCTGAAATGTAAGTACAATGTTTATATTCCAATTGATTTATTTTTAATTATATGGCAAAAATGAGAAAGTAAGCGATTTTTCAGTAATATTGTGCTGTAACACTTTTATTTTTATTTCTGATTTTGTAAGCAAGTAGTTTTTAAGTGAGGTGAAACTTGGGGGTATGCTAGATAAATCAGATCCCTGAAAGGGGTATAGTAGTCTGGAAAGGTTGAGAGCCACTTGTCAAGACAACAAAGTTTAGGAAACTCAGTAATAACTTATAATGATCTGAATTAAAGAAGTAATAATATTATCATATGTATATTATAGTAGCACCAATAGGCCAGCCAGGTCCAGGCTCCATTGTGTGAGGTGCTGTATAAACATAGTAAATGACGGTCCCTGCACCAAAGAATTAACAGCCTTATTCTTGAACATGATAAAGAATGGTGTCTGTCTTTGCTACCATTACAAAACAGGAGAAAATCATTGATTACATTATTCTCTATTATTTGTTAGCTCTACTGACCTATATGCTAAACCCCTGGATGTATAGATCTTTATGGGTGATCCTGCCATCCAAGATTTAAAATGCCAGTACTGCTTATAGTCTTGTATCACCGTATATTGCACATTCATTTGAAAATGAATAAAAGTGATTTAAGTAGCAGAACATCTAATCAATGATGCAATAGGAGACTAAGTATTTTCCATCTGAAACTTATGTGATTGCACTATCTCTCCTCCATGTTAAAACTGGAAAGATAGCATTGTGCCCCAAATTATTAAGACTGAATTAATTTTAGAGTATATTGATATATATTTGAATGTAATTTATTTGCAGACAGCATTAGAAGTGCTGTAAAAAAGTAACCATTCATTGTGCATCTAGAGAAGCAATTATTGACCATCTGTTGATACTTCTGTGAGTCAACAAACTATTCTCAGAAGATTGTTGATGTAAAAACTATCCTAAATCAGATTGTTGCAGTTCTTTGCTTTATTCAAACCTCTCATACTGTGAGAAATAAGCTACAATTTATTCTGTGTAAAACAACTAGAGGAATACTTTATTATAACAAAACCCAAATTAAGGGGTACCTTTTTGAGCTACTGCTTCAGTAAAACAGTACTGAGTGATGTAACTGAAAAAAATATTTATTTGACTATAGTCAGAAAGATGATGTTATTGTTAAGGGAGAAAACACTGTGAACTGTCATTTTCATTCTTTGCTCAGAATGGAAACAGTTGTAATCAAGGTGAGTGTCAGGTACAATTTCATCATATTTTCTGGTTTCATAGTAGCAGCCGTGTTAGTCTGTATTCGCAAAAAGAAAAGGAGTACCGGTGGCACCTTAGAGACTAACAAATTTATTAGAGCATAAGCTTTCGTGAAGTGAGCTGTAGCTCACGAAAGCTTATGCTCTAATAAATTTGTTAGTCTCTAAGGTGCCACCGGTACTCCTTATCATATTTTCTGTTGCAGGATTATGTTATTTTAAATATATTTTTAAAACAATCTAATTTAATCTGTTTTTATTAAAGTTTCTTAGCCAAGGAAAGCTGATTTAAATATTGATTTTCAAAGACAAATACTTTAACATATATCCTGACAATCTACAATCCCTATTTGTTCTGGCTGTTGCACTTTCTATCACAATCAAGTCCCTGCTCACTCAGATTTAAATTATTTCACATTTCAGTTTTATTTGGGAATAGTTTCCTGTGCCATAAAAAGAGCTTGCATATCTGCAACAAATACCTCTTACAACATGTTACTGTGGCACTTTATTTCCCAGGCTTCTAGCATAACTGGGTTCTTGTCTTCCAATAAAGAAAAGTTCAAGACATTTCATATCTAATTCAGTGTTGAACCCTGTAACATACAGGAGATATACTGTTAGTATTTGAAACTGGGGATGAATTGATGGGTTCTGTCCACTGATCTGAAAGTCTGAAATAAAATAAAAACTAAAGAAGATCTAAGTCTTTTCCTGCTTATCTGCCAAAACTTGCTTGCCTTTACATTTAGCGTTCTCAAGCAGAGCAGGTTTAGCCAAACTAGGAGAGACAGAATTTGTATTTACATAGCACTTTTCATATTGAAGGTACAATATCTCAAAGTGCTTTCCAAAATAATATACATGGAGCATTCTCTTTATGAAGAGGTATGCTTTATACTTACTGTTAAAGGACGTTTGGTTTAGACCAATGCTATCCTAACCTCAAGAAACTAATACCTGAATTATGACTTGATGGACAGTTTATTACAGTGAGGACGTTGGTGCAAATTGTCCCCTCAGAGATTTCACCATTTAAATTAGCACTTCTTAGTCAGTTATTCAGTCAGAAAGAATACATGAAGATACTCTACTTACTGCATTATCTCCCAAAGCTGTTTTGATACTAAGCCGTACTTTGAAAGCATTCTGTGCATCTGAGACAAAGAAAAAGAAAGCAATAAACAGAAAAATAAGCTTGGAAAATTAGTTTTTAAATTATTTACTTTTCCAACTGTATTACAGATCAGAGCATAAAAGCTTCTAAATGTATCTTATTACATGATTAGGAGATGTCAACATTATTAGTGTGAACAAGCCTGGACACTGTGGATTCTCAATGTGGTTTTAACCATGATCTCTTCAGAATAGAATAAGATTGGCTTTAGCAACCTATTCACAAACTCACAAAAGAGGTGAAGGCTCAGAGTATACACCCTCAAACTCTATACAGAAGTGTTACAAAAATAAGTCTAAGCAGCCAGCTTTGAAAGTGTCTACCAAGTTGAGACATTTAACTGATAAAGGATGAGGCTCAATTGCAAAACTTACCTGGCTTGCAGAGCTCAGAATGAGCAATGGTAAGCAAGGAGAAAGCAAGCAGCAAAACCCCTAACATCCTTTCAGAGTGGAAAACTTGTGGCAAAAAGAAAAAAGTCACCACAGTAAAGCAGTCTTAAACTTTCTGTGACCCAGGATTAAAGCATCAGCAGAAAAAATGAGCAACTAAGTAAAAGGTTTAATAATTAACCCCATTATTTTAGCTAAAACTGTCATTGGAAAGAACCATTTTCTGTTTACTTTTTTCTCTTTAGCAAAGAGAGAGAGAAGACACATTTAATTTTCTTCCTCCAAGCTATTTCCTAAAACAATCAAAAAACTTCATATGCTAGCCATAGCTATACTTTCTGGTCTTTTTGATCATGATCTCCAACACATACCAAAAATGTCTGAGATCATAAGGTACTTAATTCAAGGTCAATCTGCAGTCTAGTAGCTGTGTGATGTGCTACCACTCACAGGATGTGAAGTTGCATTGTGCTGCCATTGTGCAACATCGACAAGTTCTAAGAGAAACTGCAACCAAGTTTAGCTAGAAGGTTCAATTTGCATGACAAATGGCCTTAACATAAACAGAAGAACAGCCATACTGGGTCAGACCAATGGTCCATCTAGCCTAGGATCCTGTCTTCTAACAGTGGTCACTGCCAGGTGCTTCAGAAGGAATGGATAGAACAGGCAATCATCTAGTGATCCCAGCTTCTGGCAGTCAGAGGCTAGGAACACCCAGAGCATGGGGTTGCATCCCTTACTATCTTGGCTAATAGCCATTGAAGGACCTATCCTCCATGAACTTTTCTAGTTCTTTTTTGAACCCCATTATATTTTTGATCTTCACAACATCCTCTGGCAATGAGTTCACCAGGTTGACTCTGTGTTGTGTGAAGAAGTACATCTTTTTGTTTCAGAGTAGCAGTTAGTGTTAGTGTTAGCGTGTTAGTCTATATTCGCAAAAAGAAAAGGAGTACTTGTGGCGCCTTAGAAACTAACAAATTTATTTGAGCATAAGCTTTCATGAGCTACAGCTCACTTCATCAGATGCATTTGGTGGAAAATACAGTGGGGAGATTTAAAATCTGTATTTTCTACCAAATGCATCCGATGAAGTGAGCTGTAGCTCACGAAAGCTTATGCTCAAATAAATTTGTTATCCTTTTGTTTGTTTTAAACCTGCTGCCTATTAATTTCATTGGGAGACTCCTGGTTCTTGTGTTACGTAAAGGGGTGAATAACATTTCCTTATTCACTTTCTCCACACCATTCACAATTTTACAGACCTCTATCATATCCCACCTTAGTCATCTCCTTTCCAAGCTGAAAAGTCCCAGTCTTTTGAATCTCTCCTCACATGGAAGCTGTTTCAGATCCTCAATAATTTTTGTTGCCCTTCTCGGTATCTTTTCCAATTCTAATATATCTTTTTTGAGATGAGCCAACCAGAACTGCATGCAGTTTTCAAGATTTGGGAGTACCATGGATTAATATAGTGACATATTTTCTGTCTTATTATCTGTTCTTTTCCGAATGGTTTCTCACATCCTGTTAGCCTTTTTGACTGCTACTGCATGTTGAGCAGATGTTTTCAGAGAACTATCCACAATGACTCCAAGATCTCTTTCTTGAGTTGGAACAGCTCATTTAGCTCTGGATTATGTTTTCCAGTGTGCATTACTTTGCATTTATCAACACTGAATTTCATCTGCCATTTTGTTGCCTAGTCACCCAATTTTGTGAGATCCCTTTGTAATTCTTTGTGGTCTGCTTTGGACTTAACTATCTTGAGTAATTTTGTATCATCTGCTAATTTTGCCACCTCACTGTTTACCCCTTTTTCCTGATCATTTATGAATATATTGAACACTGGTCCCAGTACAGATCCTTGGGAGACACCACTATTTACCTCTCACTATTCTGAAAACTGACCATTTATTCCTACCCTTTGTTTCCTGTCCTTTAACCAATTACTGATCAATGAAAGGATCTTCCCTCTCATCCCATGACTGCTTACTTTGCTTAAGAGCCTTTGATGAGGAAAAAAGAAAAGGAGTACTTGTGGCACCTTAGAGACTAACAAATGTATTTGAGCATAAGTTTTCATGAGCTACAGCTCACTTCATCAGATACATTTGGTGGAAAATACAGAGGGGAGATTTATATACACACCTTTTGATGTGGGACCTTGTCAAAGGTAGTCTGAAAGTCCAAGTATACTATATCTCCTGGATCATCCTTGTCCACATTTGTTGACCCCCCTCAAAGAATTCTAATAGATTGGTGAGGCATGATTTCCCTTTACAAAAGCCATGTTGACTCTTCCCCAACAAATCATGTTCATCTATGTGTCTGATAATTCTGTTCTTTACTATAGTTTCCAATTTGCCTGGTACTGAAGTTAGGCTTGCTAGCCTGTAATTTCCAGGATTGCCTCTGGCGCCTTTTTTAAGAATTGGTGTCGTTTTAGCTATCTGCCTGTCATATGATACAGAACCTGATTTAAATGATAGGTTACATACCACACTTAATAGTTCTGCAATTTCATATTTGAGTTCCTTCAGAATTTTTGGGTGAGTACTGTTTGGTTCTGGTGACTTATTATTGTTTATCAATTTGTTGAAGCATGAAGGGACATACAAATATTTAGCATATCTGGTACGTACATATCTTGCAATCCTGGCTACAACAGTGCCATGCGAACACCTGTTTTCACTTTCAGGTGACATTGTTAATAAGAAGCGGGCAGAAGTATAACTAAGAACTGTCTCATCTATGAATTTAATCTTGTTTTTGGAAATAGTTACCTGCTGCAAAAAAAATGGTCCCCCAGTTTCTGAAGAGACTAAAGCATATTGATTCATGGACAGCTGTTTACTGTTCCCAGCCAGCTAATTCTGTTGTCTGCTCAGATGCATATTTGTGCATATGAAAACAAAGGAAATGGTGTATTCGTGTTTAATGATGGTTTAGACTAACAGGATTTACGCACGTGCCTCAAAAGGAGAGCATACAAAAATTTTCAAAGATTTTCAATGTCACAGTTCAGGGCAACTGCACATGTATTTCCTGCTCCGTGGTCTACCAAAGGCATCCACTCTAGGTTCCTGGCTCTGCAGCCATCACCACTCTTGGGCAGAGACCAACATCTCTCTCCCTCTGTGACTTTACCCAGTGTACAATCTGGACTGATGAACAGTTGTGTCCCTTCAATTCTCCAACCTGGGGTGCCTTTTACACTGCTTTGCTGTGAGAGCTACCACTCCTGGTCTACTCACACATAGCCTCCAACATGTAAGTTATCCCAGTTATATTGTATGACTGCTGTAACCAGCCACTCATTAATTACGCTGCAAAGCAACACCAGCAAATTTGCAATCCCGCACTTTCCCCAGAATTGTGTGTCTTGTACTGCCCAGTGCCCTCCTGAACAATACAAGCTCATATAAAGTTGTTGTTTTATTAATAGAAAATGATATGCACAAATCCTGTTAACCCAAATGGAGTTTCCCCACTTCTTCAATCCAAACACACTGATTTAGATGAATCTATAAAACAAGTTTATTAACTACAGAAAGATAGATTTTAAGTGACTACAAATAATGAGGCATAAAAATCAGAACTGGTTACAAGAAAATAAAAGTAAAGCAAAACTAATACCTAACTTATTAAGCTAAATGAATTCAAAGCAAATGTCTCTTCATCGCATGTTACAGCGGTCTTACTGGCTGAATCGCCTTCAGTCAGGATCCCTCCCCCAGTCTGATGCGGTTTCCTTTGTTCTTCAAGCATTAAGTGCTGTGGTTAGAGACAAAGGGAGGAATCATATGGGGTGTCTCTTCTTATAATTCTTTCTCTTCTTCAGGAATCATCTCCCGCTGATGTTCAGGAGACAGAAAGTCTATGTGGACAGGAACCCCCATCTGTTTCTTAGTCAAGATGTAGATTTTCACCCACATCCTCTTTCCTGCCAAAGAATAGCCACTTAACCAGGTGATGGTCCATTTGATTTTGTTGACACCTGGCTGAGGTATTGGCTAGGCTTTTGTCTCTGAGGAACTTGTTTATAGCTCCTCCCCTCAGACTTGGAATATGTCTTAGTAATACCATATGGAGGAGTCTTATAGCTTTACAGTCAATGTTGCCAAACATATTTTACCTGGACAATAATGATCAGCAAATTATGAGTTTTCAAATGATACCTCACAAGGTATACTTTGAACAAAATTTATCATCATCCTGTAAAAGGGGTGAACACAGAGGTACAGACTGTGTCACCTTTTCCCCAGGCTGCACAGTTCCTTGCTCACATTGTGATTTCTTCAGCAAATCAGACTGCCTAAATAGGCCAGTGTCTGTATGTTCCTTTCTTTCCCAAGGCATGACAGCTGTAACTGCCACCCATTATAAGTTACTACACAGCCCTTTCTAAGCAAGCACATTTATTTAACACTGTTTCCTATCACAGAGATGCACAGCATCATTTTCATGAAGTGGTGGCAGCTCCCAGGATCCTGATTTTTTTTGTTTTGCCCTATCTGTTTGTTTATACATTTGCAAGTCTCCAGTGACTCTGACATCAGGCATTCTTGTTTTCAGTTTTCCATTTAATAAAATGGCAGCAGATGACAGCCCATTTTTATTGGTGCCCATTCTGTAATTAAACAGTGTTAAATATGGGTCAGAGTCTGACTCTGCATCCCTTTTCAGTAGGTGCTTTATTATTTTGACACCATTTTCCATCAACCAGTTGGACTGGGAATAATGGAACTAGCAGTTAAACGTCCAAGCCTGTACTACACTTCAAACTGCTTAAACTCACATCCATGAATCTGTGGCCCACTGTCAGACATTACGTCAAGTATACCTTGTCTAGCAAAAACAGATTTGATAGGTACAATCAACTGTTCAGTTGCAATATTTTATAAGAAAGCTATCTCAGGGAAGGGTGAATAAACAGTCCAGAACAAGTAAATTTTTTTTTAATATTGGCTGGAAAAAACTGACTACTTTTTTCCAAGGGATCCATTTTTCCTGTACCACCAGCATGAACTCTTATTTGACTTGCCATGTATTTTTGACATATGAAATAAGCTATAACTGCTTCCTCAGTGTCACTGCTCATTTGAGGCCAGTATAAAATGTCTTTGACATTCTCTTAGATTTTTTCAATCATGAAATGACCTTCATATACCCTTTTTAACATATTTTTCTGCATCACCTTAGGAATCACCATCCTGGCGCCTTTAAATAAAATCCCATCTAATACTGACAACTTCCCCTTAAACTGATAAATAGGGGCTGGGAATAAGCTGCCCTGGCCACCCTATTAAAACAATGACTTTCTGCATGGTCTCATCCTGAGCAGTAGCTGTGGCAATCACAGTCTACAATTCATCTGAGTCCAGACACAGGTATTGTTTTTTTAAAATAAGGTTGACATGTACTAACTCTAGCTTTGGACTTTGCTTCACTGCATTTTTGTCAAATGCTCTAGAGTGTGTGTCTGCAACCACCTAATCTCTTTGAGGTTTGTATTCAATTTGAAAATCATACATTTGAATCTGAAAAATTAATCTCTGTATTCTCAGGAGGATATTTGCAAGTCCTCTTTGGCAACGGCAATAAGTGGGTAATGGTCAATTTCAGCTAATGTAGGCCTCCCATAAATAAAGACATGAAACATTTTACATCCATTACCTAAGGCCAAAGTTACCTCCTTTATTTGAGCATATGGACACTTAGTTTTTATTGGTGCCTGTGACACATAAGCCACTGGTCTCCAGTTTTGACTATATAGTACAACCTCAGTTACGAACACGTTGGGAATAGAGGTTGTACATAACTCTGAAAAAAAACATGTTTTTTTCAAAAGTTTACAATTGAACATTGTACAGTTTTGAAACTTAATACAGCTTTGAAACTTTATTATGCAGAAGAAAAATGCTGCTTTCCTTTTATTTTTTCATTTAACACAGTACTGTACTGTATTTGCTTTTTTTTTGGGGGGGGGGGGTCTTTGCTGCTGCCTGACAATTTACTTCTGGTTCCAAATGAGGCGTGTGGTTGACTGGTCAGTTTGTAACTCTAGTGTTCATAACTCTGAGGTTCTACAGTACTACTGTAAGAGGACTACACTTACGCTCCTTGAAGGCATCTGTGGACAACTTACTTTTGTGCTTACCCTCACTATACCTCACAGCTGGGGCTTCTTTAATTCACTTCTTCAGTTTCTCAAAATCCTTA
Organism: Dermochelys coriacea; assembly: GCF_009764565.3. Classification (NCBI taxonomy): domain Eukaryota; kingdom Metazoa; phylum Chordata; order Testudines; family Dermochelyidae; genus Dermochelys; species Dermochelys coriacea. The sequence continues at coordinate 136,743,394 of NC_050068.2, forward strand.
TTAAGATTTGCATCCCATGTTTATTAGACATCTTTGCAAAGGAGTATTTTCAGGTTGCTGGTACAGGCAACTAGATTAGGTACAAATTTCCCTATATAGTTCACATTTCCAATAAATTGTTGTACCTCTTCCTGGGCTACTGGGGCAGGCATGTTGGTGATGGCCTCAGCCTTACTGTGATCTACCTGTTCACTTCACTGTGCTCTCTTCTCTCCCAGATACGTTATTTCCATTACATGGCATGTATATTTGGTTATCTTTAGTCCAGCAGCTCTGGTTCCTTCCAAGGTTGCTTGGAGCCTCTGGTCATGCTCATCTACTATTTTTGCCCCCTCCAGTCAAAACAATTATCTGTGTAAACCTTAGCACCTTCTATACCACGAAAAATTTGCTGTATTTTCCAGTTAAACACCTTGGGTGTCAAACACAACCCAAATGGCAGTCTGTGGAAACAGTGTGTCCTAAAAAGGATGTTGAATGTGAATAAATGTGTCCTGTTTTTGCAAGGGCACCTGCCAGAATCCTGCTGATGCATCAAACTGAAAAACATCTGGGATCAGCCAACTCCTCAAAAATGTCTTCTGTTCCATGTAGTGGAAAATGTTCCCTTTTTATTTAAATCTTTTAGGTCTATACCAAAGTGAAGGGTTCAGTCTTTTTTCAGAATGACCAACAAGTGTACCCGCTCTTTTGATTTTCTATTCATATTATGATTCCTAGAGTAATTAGCCTATCCGGCACATCTTTTAGTTTCTTCCTGAGGTTGAATGTGGGGTGCATGGGCTCTTTCAGCTCTATTCTGTACTCTGGTGAGAGCTTCTCTATCCCATGTAAGACACCCTCCAACTCTTCAATTACTTTGGCGTCCAATGAACGCACCCTCTTGATGAGACCAAGGGCTTGACACACTTTTAACCCAACAATGGGTGCTGTTTTCCTTGGTACTGTGACAAATTATATCTTTTCCAATTTGTTATTTACCCATACATTTAGTTCACATATACCTCTAGTGGTAATATACTCACCATCGTAAGCCCGGAGTGTCACCCATTTACCCTCCACTATCTGTGGCTTTTCTTTTAGTGCTTTTATCACCCTTTCTGGCAACACATTGTCTTGTGCACCAGTGGCCAACTTAAAAGTAATAAACGTCCCGTTTGCTTTCAGATTGACAGTTCAGTTGTCTTCTACTGCAACAACTACTGTTCCTAAAAAGGAGCTAGTGGTATGGTGATCGTCCTCTTTGTGCATACTATGCTGGTGCTTGAAAACTCTTGCAAAGTGATGTAATCAATTTAATGTCTTGCGCCTTTTCCCATATGCTGGGCATTGTCTTGATTGTGCAGCTTCATGTACTGTTTTTGCTGGACTCTGAGCTCCACGTGCTTTTCTGCCTCAGGTTTATTTTCTTGTTGTATTTTGGGTTCTCTATCATATCTACAGCATCAGAGCACTGTCCATGCTCCATAAGCTTCATTCTGGACTGAGGGATTTCTGCTTCTTGGCAAATTCTAACTGCTTTGTTGAGGGTTAATTCAGGTCTTTCAGTAGTCTTTCTCTGAGATGTTTGTTCCAGATCCCAATCACAATCTGGTCTCTTAATAAGGACTCAGTCCCCTGTGATGGGATAGGTTCTCACCCTAGTCAGGAAGGGATTAAAAGAGCTCTCTGGGAACAATCAGCCCCAACCTGTTGCACCAGGATAGGGGAGGCTCCTTAAAAGGGAGGATCCCAGCCCAGCGCAGGTGGCACTTAGAGGCAGGGACATGCACAGGAATTTAAAATTGACTGCTTTTGGAGGGGCACGTTAAACACCAACATATTATATACGCATTAAATCCTATCAACACATGCACATACATCATGTGCATAGAAATACACAGCAGTACACTCACCATTTCAATGAAAATCCATGTGCTGTGGAGCCATCTAAATAAATGTATCCACAAGTACTTGGCTGCGGCAGGGTCAGACAGCTCCTCTGGCCCCAGAGCCGCAGCAGGGAGAGAGAGAGCGAGAGAGTGCTCCTCTGGCCCTGGGGCCATGGTGGGGAGAGAGAGCTCCTCTGGCCATAGGGCCAGAGCTGTGCCCCCACCACACCCTAGGGCTAGAGGAGCTGTCAGCTCCCATCACGGCCCCAGGGCTGGAGGAGCTCGTTCTCCCTGCTGCAGCCCGGGTGCCAGAGGAACTCTGTGACCCTGCCACAGCTAGGGTCACTACCTGGCCGGTATTTGACCGGCCTGGATATTTTTTTAATGGATTTGCCAGTTGCCAGAAAAATCATTTAATCTGCTGGATTTTTTTTTTACTTGGATCTAAAGATTTGCATTACTAGCACAATACACTTGGATATCTAATGTTAAAAGTTTCTGAGTACAGCTAAAGATGCTGCAGTGTTTCCAATTCTGCAGTTTAAGCGATAACAGATCAAAACTGTTGAAAATACAGCAATCTACCCACTAACACACAAATGCATTACACATGTGTAAGAGAGGGGTTTGAGTCATGTGTGAGTGAGGAGAACGGATGGTTGCAGAGTCACCTTGTGATTGGGGGTTAGTGTTGTGGTGAGCTTGCCTTGTGTGTATGTATTGGGGGTGGGGTGACGCCACGTTTTTTGCATTTCAAATGTGGTAACCCTAGCTGAAGCCCTGAGGCTGGAAGAGTTCTGTGACCCTGCAGATTACTGGGGGGTTGTGCCCCTGCTTGCCCTCCTTTGTGCACACCCCTGCATAGAGGGAAGCAGAGCTAGAGCTCCCTAGCACCACAGAGCACAGTTGCTTACCCAAAAAGCTGCTGAAGAACTTCTGCCACCTGAGCCCTCTGGAGAGATAGAGGGACCATCTTCACTGTACTTTTCATTTGAGCCCAGAATGCTCAAACTGGGGCTCTCAGACTGTGGGGGAGGGGGGGAGGGGAGCATTAGGAACCCAGCCACCTTCACAGCAAATGCAGAGAAAAGTAAGGTGAGCCTGACTGTTTTGTGGCTGCAGAATTACTTTGTTTGCCTTTTTATTTGTCTGGACTGTGGTCACGCTCGGAGGTGGGAGAGCCGGCTCCCTAAGATGTACAGCTAGGAAACTGTATCCTGCACACCAAACAGGCACAACAGAATCCCCTTCAGCCAGAAAGGATGGGAGAGGTGCCCACCCTCATCCCATGAAGGTGCCCCAGAGTTACAATCAGAGATATCCCCCAAAAATGCATGATTGGCTCTTTCAGCCTTACATCAGTCACAAACTCTTCAACTCTTTTTGTACTCTTTGTTTAAAAACAAAAAATCTCACCTGTTTCAATTTTATATGGAGTGTATTACTCTTCAAATTTCTGTCAGACATTTTCTAGTTGGCCTCCTCTGCCTGAATTTACTGAAAACTATGAAACACAACAGATACCTGAGGATCAGAGATTGTCAAAAATAAGGCTACCTTCTGATTGTGTGTGTGTGTGTGTGTGTAATGAGTTCCAGAAAAAAGGAACAAACACACACACAGAGTGAAGCGCTGTTTAAACCAGTTGTTTTCCAGCCCAGTAAGACCTACAAAGCTTATAAAGTTGACACAATAGTCTCTATAAACCTTGTTTTGATATTGTTAGAATAAAATGCTTTGATTTTTCATTTTCAAATTACTTTTTTCCCCGATTTATTATAATTGTTTTAGAAAGCAGAAATCAAAATGAAACATTCTGATTTTGTTGAAACAAAACATTTTGAGCAAAAGACAAAAAAATAATTCCTCCGATTTGAAATGAAGCCAAATTTTGAAATCATTCTAAATGGAACTGTAGTCATCCGGCCAGCTCTAAGATATACCAGTAAAAATGCTAGAAAAGGAGATTTAGGGTATCACAAGTTCATGCCCTTTTATGCTACAAGCTGAGCATATCAGCATAACTGTAAAAGGCACACACCGTTTTGTAATTCTCCTTCATATGTTCACAATGAGAAATTCAAATGCATGTACAAGTCTTTTTCAAACCCACTCTTCTTCCCTTCTGGTTTGATGTGTAAATCTGCTTGCACATGTGTGTACTCATATGTTTAAATATCATTCGTCAGAACATTCATATGACATTTTTAGATGCACATATGGTGCATCTAAAAACATTTTCAAAAAAATTCAACATAAAAAGTTTTGAAACTGTTCATCTTTTGTAATGACTTTACGAGAGACGATCCTTTTTTAGTCATCTTTCAATTACAAGAGACAGCAACGCAGAATCTGATATTTGATTAACTTCTTAGAAATATCATTGAACTAGTGCAAATAATTTAGTACGAATCATAGAACTGGAAGGGACCTCGAGAGGTCATCTAATCCAGTCCCCTACACTCGTGGCAGGATTAAATAGTATTTAGACCATTCCTGACAGGTGTTTGTCTAACCTGCTCTTAAAAATCTTCAATGCTGGAGATTCCACAATCTCTAAACATGAATAGGACTGACTGGTTCAAAATACAAGATAACTGATATTTCTAAATAGTAGAATCCTCAAAAATATCTATACAATTTATAAATATATACATAAAATTATACCTTCATTCTGATTTTTAAGCATGTCGAGGTAAGGCTGAGATATACATTCAAGTAGGTATATGACTTTGATTTGCAGTTGTCTCCTGTGAAAATTAAAGTAGATTTAGCAAGATACTATTCTGCTTCCTCCCCACATTTAAATGTCTTTGAAATGAAAAGTCCCAAGGAACAAGTATTTATTGATATCTGTGTTGTTGTAGCCATGTTGTCTCTCTAATATCCTGAGACCAAAGTGGGTGAAGGAATATCTTTGAATGGACCAGCTTCTGTTGGTGAGAGAGACTAAAAGCTTGTCTCTCTCATCATCAGAAGTTGGTCCAAAATAAAAGACAGCATCTTACACCACCTTCTCCCTTTATTGACAGCTGTCATGTAAGTTAATCAACAACCATAGCTGTGCTTAATCCTGTTTTTTCTGTTTGACCAACTAATAGCTTTACATTCTGAGAAAGTTAATCACTACCACTTGGGACTAAAAATTAACACTTATGTGCTACTATCAGCATTTAATCACTCACAGAAATGTAACTACAGGCAGTATGGACCTAACCCTATAAGGTGACTAGCAGTTCCAAGCACTTCAGAGGGATCACAGGCACTCAGCACCTCTTGAAGTACTCAGAAATGTGCAGGATCAGATTCCAAGTGAACATGGGGTCCCCAAATGATAGGTCAATGTTGGATGATATAGGGCCCAATCCAGCTCCTATTAAAGTCAATGAAAAACTCCCATTATTCAGACAGAAGTTGGATTGGACCCATAGTGACTATCATTAAAATAATGGAAATGTAACTAAACTTACAGTGACAGGTTGGATCACAGAACTCCCTTGGGAATTGCCAATTGACGTGCCGAGACTACCTCTGAGCCCGTTTTCCCTGGCAGCTTGGGACTTCAGTGCCCCCTGCCTGGTTTGAGCCAGACACGCTTGCCTGCTACAAACTCAGACCCAGGTCTGAACCACATCCCCAAATGCTGCAGGCTTAACTGAAAACAGCTTAAGAAGTGTTCCTGTCTCCAACATCCAGGTACCCAGCTCCCAATGGGGTCCAAACCCCAAATAAATCCATTTTACCCTGTATAAAGTTTATACAGGATAAACTCAAATTGTTTGCCCTCTGTAACACTGATATAGAGATATGTACAGCTGTCCCCCCCCTCCCCCAGGTATTAATATATACTCTGGGTTAATTAAGAAGTAAAAAATGATTTTATTGAATACAAAAAGTAGGATTTAAGTGGTTCCAAGAAATAACAGACAGAACAAAGTGAATTACCAAGCAAAATAAAATAAACCATGCACGTCTATGCCTAATACAGCAAGAAGCTGAATACAGATAAAATCTCACTCTCAGAGATGTTCCAATAAGCCTCTTTTACAGACTATCCTCCTTCTAGTCTGGGTCCAGCAATCACTCACACCCATGTAGTTACTGTCCTTTGTTCTAACTTCTTTCAGGTATCCTTGGGGTGGAGAGGCTCTCTCTTGAGCCAGCTGAAGACAGAATGGAGGGGGTCTCCCAGGGCCTTACACAGACTTTCTCTTGTGGGTGGAGATCCCTTCCTCTCTCCTATGCAACCTAGCTACAAGCTGGAGTTTTGGGAGTCACATGGGCATGTCACATGTCCATGCACGACTCAGGACTTTACAGGTGGCAATCATTGTTCACATGCTACCTTGAACATCCTCAGGTAGACTTCTTATGTGGATTGGAGTCTTCCAAGGTTCAATTGTCCGTTAAGTGTTTCTTGACTGGGCACTTAACTTGCAAATGCCTTTCTTAAGAAGGTTTCAGAGTAGCAGCCCTGTTAGTCTGTATTCGCAAAAAGAAAAGGAGTACTTGTGGCACCTTAGAGACTAACAAATTTATTAGAGCATAAGCTTTCGTGAGCTACAGCTCACTTCATGATATTCTTGTTAACTGCTGGAATTAGCCTACCTTGCTTGTCACCATGAAAGGTTTTCCTCCTTCCCCCCCCAGCTGCTGGTGATGGCTTATCTTAAGTGATCACTCTCCTTACAGTGTGTATGATAAACCCATTGTTTCATGTTCTCTGTGTGTGTGTATATAAATCTCTCCTCTGTTTTTTCCACCAAATGCATCCGATGAAGTGAGCTGTAGCTCACGAAAGCTTATGCTCTAATAAATTTGTTAGTCTCTAAGGTGCCACCGGTACTCCTTTTCTTAAGAAGCTGACTGAATGCCTTACTGAGGCTACTTAAAATCGAAGAAGTACACAGCCAACATTCATAACTTCAAATTAAAAAAAAAAATGACACACCCATACCAATAGGATGAATATATTTAGTAGAGCATAACCTTCGCAGAGATAGGTTACATGGCATAGGTAGTACAAAACACATTCCACTTAGGTCATATATACAAAACGCCCTGACCCGCCAGTGGCTTACCCTGACGGGCCGGGAGCCAAAGTTCGCCAAACCCCTGAAATATAGGGCCAGCTTATGGAAGAGTCGTACAGTTTCTACTGTTTTTACCTATCCATTTTGGGGGGCTGGCTTATAAACGAATGAGCTAACGCACAAGTAGATCTGGTCATTTTTCAGAGAAATCTGACTCCATCCCAAGTTTTAATATGACGTCATTCCCAGCCGAGCGCGCGGCGGGGCGCAGGGGTCCCCGAGGAACGAGGCCCCGCACGCGCGCGCACGAGCACAACCCTCCCCGTCTGGGACCAAATCACGGCACCAATCCCGCCCCCGCGTCCCTTCGCCCCGCCCCCGCACGCCGCCCATGCGCACCGCGGCCCGGCGTGCGTGCGTAGCCGACGCTCCCTCCTCCCCCCCCCCCCGCATGCGCGGGTTTAGCCGTCGTCGGCCCTGGGTCGTGCATGCGCCGTTTTACTCACCAGTCCCAGCTTCCGCCCGACCCAGGGAAACGGAAGGAAGGCGCCGCCGTATCCTCTTCCGGTTTCGTATCATGTGACGTCCCCCTTCCCTGCACAACATGGCGGCCCCCATGCTGATTCCCGCGGCGGCCCCTGAAAAGCTGGGGTGAGTCTGGGGCCGCTGCTCTGACGACCCCTCGCCCTGCCTGACGCTGGCGCCACAGGGGGCCGCTCCCTGGTGCCGGGCCCGCCCGGGCCGCTGTGAGATTCCCCCTGTGCTGCCGTTAGCAACAACGGGGAGCCTGGGGAGCGCCCCCAACCCCCCACATTCCCCCCCCCCCACCCGCGCGCGCGCGCGCCAGGGTCGGCAGCGACATAAACAGGATCCCTGCCCCGCGCTGCGCCTGTCTCGTCTGTATCGTGCGGTTAGTCAGCGCCCCTCTCTCCCTTGTGGCTGTGTTGTGGAGGAGGAAGCAGCAATATGTTTGTCTCCTGCCTGAATATTTGGGGCAAGAAAGAGAGAAGTCAACGAGGATTCTTCTCGCTCTCTCTCCACAAGGCCCAATTACAGGCCGGAATGAGAGGAAGGCTAGCGATTGTGGTAACAGTGCCAGGAGATTGGAGAAGGGGAGAAGTTTTCAGAAGGAAATTATAATGAGTTCAGTTTTGGCTGCAGTAAATTTACCTTGATGGAGAGCCACATTGATGCAGAGCTGTCAGATGCAGACTGAGATGTGCTGTTGGCTAGAAATTAGAATTGGAAAGGTAGATCTGAGAATTATCTGTAGTATTTATACACCCAGACAATATTTACAAGGGGAAGAAGGCAAGGACAGAATTGTAAGGGCCCTACACACAACAGAAGAGAGGAGGAAGAGGGCCCACCACAAGAGATGCCTGAGGAATAATCAGGGAGATGTGAGAATAATTGGGAGAAAGTGGAGTAAACAACTGTCAGTGCTAGCCTCATCTCTCTACATCATATAAGTCAAAGAAGAACATGATAAGGCATGTGTGATCAACATTGTAATGTCAAAAGCAGCAGCGAGCTTTAATTAGTAGCCTTAATTATTACTACTGGCCAGACATAGTTCTAAAGACAAGTTTTGCTGCTTTTTTTAAACTAATGTCTGAAACTTTTATAGAAATACTGCTTCTGTGAATATTTGGTGTTATTTAGCATATTTGATTTTATGACTTTTGTGTTGATGACAAACTTGAAATGTTTAACTATACAACAAAAATGTTCTGATGACCTTTCATAATACAAGTGATGTACTTTACCATCTTTAGCCATAAAAAATACAAAGCTATTCTGAAGAAAGAAAAACGAAAGAAAAAGAGACAAGCGCTTGCCAGATTAAGAGATTCAGGTAATAGATGAGTCTTTTTTGTTGCTACTTTTGTAAGGATGTACAAGTTATTTTTTCTTGTCATAAAGAAAAGGAGACATTAAAATGTGAGCCACATTATTGGAAGGACCAGAAGACATACAATTTTAATGATGCTCCAGAAGAATGAGATTTATAAAATAGAATTTTTCTTTAGGAGATCTGAGCATGTAGTGCATTATTACCCACATACAGTGTCAGATGACTTAAAACAATATGTGGGAAATATTTTTGAAGGTTCTTTCAGGTTTTTTAAATGAATCTTAAGTTTAAATCTACAAGAGTAAAGGAAAGCATATACTCTAACACATGAATATCTTTGAAGAAATGGTATTTTTGATGTTTAGTTAAGAGAAACTAATTTTAAAAAAAACCTAGTGTATCTCTAATTTGAAGGTATATATTATAGCATTTCTGTTATATATAGTGAAGAAGACCAAGAGAAAAATTATATTTAGCTGTATGTACAGGGACATGTTACTCTTTCCTCAGAAATCACAGAAAAAAGTGAACCATTGCCTGAAGAGGAGGAACTGGAAGAAGAGGAAAAACAACTTGAGGCTGAAAGGTAAATCATCTAGAGTTTAAAATAATATCTGCAGTTGAAAAATTGTTGTTTAGTCTTTTATTTAATTTCATGTTGAAATCCCTGACAATTATTTATTTTGTAAATCAAAATCTATTTTTGTCCATATTATGTAGCGTACAGTCAAATTTCTCTGAAAAATTACCATATGTACACGTTCATTAGCCCATTCTTTTATAAGCCGACTTCCCAAGATGGATAGGTAAAAATAGTAAAAACTGTATGACCCTTTCATAAGCCAACCCTATATTTCAGGGGTTGGCAAACTTTGGCTCCTGGCCCAGGGTAAGCCACTGGCGGGACGGGAAGTTTTGTTTACGTGGAGCGTTCACAGACATGGAGCCCCTCCGTACCCTGTGGCCACGGTTCGCCGTTCCCAGCCAAATTGGCTGGGAACGGCGAACCGTGGCCACAGGGAACGGAGGGGCTCCCTGCCTGCAGATGCTCCAGGTAAACAAAACGACAATAGATATTCAATTCAATAATTTCATAGAGTTTAAAATCATCAAATTTTGGTGTAGACCCGTTTATAAGCCGATCCCCGCTCTTCGATGCGTCGCGTTTTTACCAAAAATATTCAGCTTATGAACGAGTATATATGGTAACTGTGGATTGAACTGAGTTTCCTGTGCTCAGCAATTTCAGAGAAACTGGATTTCCTTGTATCCATAATATATGCAACAATTTAACCAAAATCACTAAATTGGAAAATTTAAATCAGTTTATTTTGCCTAGTTTTAGCTCCTAGGATAAGCAACAAACATATGGCTGACTATTAAGGCCCGCAAACATATGGCTGATCATATGAGAAACTGCTGAGCTTGAATTAATATGCAAACTAGATACCATTAACTTGGGTTTTAATAGAGACTGGGTGTGGCTGGGTCATTACAAATATTGAATCCATTTCCCCAGGTTAAGTATCCTCACACCTTCTTGTCAACTGTCTAAATGGGCCATCTTGATTATCATTACAAAAGTTTTATCTCATATTTATTATCTCCTGCTGATAATAGCTCATTGTGATTAATTAGCCTCTTACAGTTTGTATGGCAACTTCCACCTTCTCAATGTGTGCGTGTGTATGTATATATATCTTCTTATTATATGTTCCATTCTATGCATCAGATGAAGTGAGCTGTAGCCCATGAAAGCTTATGCTCTAATAAATTTGTTAGTCTCTAAGGTGCCACAAGTACTCCTGTTCTTTTTGCGGATACAGACTAACACAGCTGCTATTCAGAAACCATATTAAATTATGTTCTAGTCCTGCCCAGAATTAATGTTGATCTATTGATTGGAAGCATATCTCAAGAAACTCATAATCTGGCAACAGAATAAAAACGGAAGTATGACTCTTTAAAATTCTGTTTAAATTCTCCTACATTTTTCCAGAATCAAAACAGCACTTTGGTATCAAAAGAACATGAATAAGCACCTTTTTGGGGAAATGTAACATTAAGAAAAAAAACTTATAATATCTTGCTGTGTTAAATAATTATAACTATGTTTAATAAGTCTGCAACCATGGCAGCTGAAATATAAACAAAAGTATGTCCATAAATTACTGATGAACACTGAACTTCTCTTGCTAAGTAGCATCTGATTTTATTGGTAGGCAAAAACTACATGAGGAATGGTTGCTGAGAGAAGAAAAGGCTCAAGAAGATTTCAGGCTCAAGAAAGAAAAGGAAGAGGCCACAAGAAGACTTCAGGAAGAAGAGGAGGTGAAGTATAAATTGAGAACAGTGTTTAACTGATACTGCCCATCATTTGGGAAAAATATTAATGTCTTTCTGTTGTGTAGCAGCTATACAATGCTTTTGGAAGTCCAGTTTTTTTTTTTTTTTTTTTTTCAGTTTTGATCTTAAAAAACATATAAACCATTCCGCACCAAAGGATATCTATGCAATGCTCTGGCCACCCTTGCCATAAATCTAAAAACTCAGTTCTGGAAAGGTTACAACATATAACATGGTTGATGGCAGGATGAATAAAAATCAATTATTATTTTTAATAAAAAATCATATTTAAAATATAAATACAGGTTTATTGTTAAAAATTGTGCTGACTTAAAATTTAAATTTGAAATGACAATATGAAATATGTTAAGGCCTATTTGTGACGGGTTGGACTCCAGGGGATGTCATCTGGTGTTCTGAGACGCCACTGAGTCAGACTCTTCTGCCAGCCTGGGCCCCGTTACCTGGTCTTGCTGTGTCAGGCTCCCTAGCCTTTTCCAGCGAAGCACACCACAAGGCCACACCCAGCTGCACAGAGAGACCGAGATTGGCTCTGCGAAGGCTCAGCTTAAGGAGCTTGCCACAATACCCAGATGTTCACACCTCCCCCCCCCCCGGAGTACAAACCCAAAATGATATGAAATTCGTCTCTTCCCTCAATGTGGAGGAGGATCTGCACAACTTCTCGCCCCCCCCCAGTTAGAAATCACATAAACTGGGTTATATTGTAAACCAGAAATAAATGTATTAACTATAACAGGTGTATTTTAAGTAGTTAAGGAGGTAGCAGACAGAACAAGGCAGATTACTAAGAAAATAAAAACAGAGCACACAAACTAAGCTTAATACACTAAAGAAACTGGTTACATGTAAATTCTCACCCTAAATATGGTTCTAATAATCTTCTTCGCAGGCCAGACACCATTCCAGTCTGGATCCAGTTCTTTCCCCCAGTTCAGTCTTAGTTGTTTCCAGTAGTCATCTTGGGTGGGGTAGCAGGGGAAAATTGACGACCTGGATTACCTTACTCCCCACCCTTAAATAGGATTTGCATCAAGCGGGAGTCCTTTGTTTCCTAGTTTGACCCCCCCCCCCCATCTTCTCCTGGAAAAGTACAGAATTCAAGATGGGTTCCAGTACCAGGTGACATGGTCATATATATGCCTCTGTAGGGCCCCTGTAGCCATTCTTCACAGGCAGATCCACATGTTCACAGGAAGACTAAGCTCTTTTACTGTCCATTGTCTCTTGCGGATGGGCCATCAGCGCTGTCTGGCTTTTTCATTGTTTTACGTGAAGTGTTAGCTGGGGCATCACCCAAAGCAGCATAGTTAAAATACAGATACAAAGTCAATATTCCTAACTTCAGATACAGGCATGCAAATTGGATAATCACATTCAGTAAATGATAACCTTTCCAATAATATCTCACATGAGCCATCTTGCATAAAGTATATCTCAGTTATGTCACATTCATATCATAAGCATATTTCCATAAAGAATATGGACTGACAGGTCACACTATAATCTATTAAAATAATTTAAATTAAATAAAAATATTTAAGCAATACATGATTGCTGCCAAGTTTTGAAGAAAGTCAACCAGTGAACTGGTGAAAGTCACTGGCTGAGCATCTGGAATCAGTTTGCTGAAGTACTGAGCCAGCTTTTGATAGCAGTAGCTCTTCTGCAGATGCATAGACAATATTGTCATCATCTCAGTTTAGTCAGCAAGTTCAGTTACATTATTGTAGTTCATTCAAAGTTAAGAAACCAATGGGGAGTTGAAAAAGCATGAAAGCTTATTTTCTTTTACCAGTCTCGGTGTGAGATAATAAGATTGACTGGTTCTAAAATCTAGAAGGACTTGGTGATCAGTTCAATTCACTCTTTACAAATTGTTTCCTTTATTTAATAAATCAGTTTTAAATGCAAAACGTGTTTTAATTAACCTTTTTCTTATGTATCCAGCGCATTGCATTAATAACAAATATTTTAAAATGCTGTCTTTGTGCATATTTGATTGAATTCAAATATCCATCCAAATAAAGCCTGACACAAATTACGGGTACAAAATTATCTAGTCAATAAGAAATGCATCACTTACCATTTTTTACTATATTAAAAATATAAGCATTAAGAATCTAAATAAATGTAAGTTAAGCTGTATAATTGCTTAAATGTATATAGATATATATCATGTATCCTTCTGGTTTGCAAAAAGTACCAAATTTAGTGGAAAGGCTATATTTAGTTGCAAATCAACAAGTTATAATGACATGTTTCAGAGTAGCAGCTGTGTTGATCTGTATTAACAAAAAGAAAAGTAGTACTTGTGGCACCTTAGAGACTAACAAATTTATTTGAGCATAAGCTTTAGTGAGCATCCAATGAAGTGAGCTGTAGCTCACGAAAGCTTATGCTCAAATAAATTTGTTAGTCTCTAAGGTGCCACAAGTACTGCTTTTCTTTTTGCAAGTTACAATGGTTACCAAACAATGAGAATCAAAACTTCTTTAGGAAAATAATTAAGATGTATAAATGCAAAGCAGCATTAACATTAAAGATTTAAATCAGCGTTTATTGCTTGGTGATTTAAAACATGATTAAAATCGACAATTTAAGTTGCTTTGAAATAAATCAGTCCACCCTGGGTGATGGGTTTGGATTTACCTATAGTTTTCTCATTCACATACATATTTGTATGTACTGTATTTTTGAAGGAATATTCTTTTAATAATTTACCAAGAAAATGAACAGTTTCTTTCTCCTCATAAAGAGAAAGATAAAAGAAGAATGGGAAGAACAGCAAAGGAAGGAGAGAGAAGAGGAGGAGCAGAAGCAACAGGAGAAGAGAGAGAGAGAGGTGATGCCTGCACTGGGAGGATAAACACACTTTATATCCTCTTACAGTACCAAATGTAACAGTCTACAATTATATATAAATGTCAAAAGACAGCTTGTCCATTTATTGGAGTTAAAAAATGGGGAATGGAAATAATTGACAGGTGTTTTTCTGAGACCTGGAAATAGACCCTCAGTATTTTATTATACTATAATGAAGCCTTATATTGGGGATAAAAATTATACAAAAGTAGCCTCAGTCCTTCAGTTTATGTAGCAACATATGGCTTCTTGTATTACACTTCACTTGTAATTATTTGCATGGCGGAAATATGAAGGTATATTGCTGGCACCCTTTCTCACATGTGCACTTAACATGTGACACGTTAAAGATAACTCTTAACGTAGTATTGTATATTTTCCCTATCAGACATCTGAGCAATCTTAATGTAATCATTTTTAAAAAGTTCCTTACTTTGATCTGGAATTATATTGCTGCTGTTCCTTAACAGTGTTCTTACTCAAAAGATGTTACAGGTCCTCTTTACTTGACTCATTCATCAGGATGTATCTTTTTCATAACTTGTTGGGTGGGGAAGAATACAGTATTGAAAAGTGATAACAGTTTTATAATTAATTTAACCAAAAAAAGTTAATTGGTAGAGTATCTGCTTAGAATTTAGAGAGATTGTAGCTGTCCCCCTGGATTTCCTCCTACAAAGGTCCAAAGTCAAGTTGACCCATTGCTGTCATCGGGGAGGGATGATCACAACTTTCTGGAGTTCATCCATCTCATTTCAACTTCTCCAGAGCAGCAAGAGATGAAAACTGATCTGATCCTACTCAGTTTCATTCAGAGCTCCTTCACCAGAAACAAAGATGTGATTCAGCCCACTGCCATCTTCAAGTAACTGCTGCAGGAGAGGAGAGAGAACAAGTAGTTTTCCCTCCTGCTTTTAATAATGGAAGATAGTACTGAGGCTACTGTACATACAGTAACTCCTCGCTTGATGTTGTAGTTATGTTCCTGAAAAATGCTACTTTAAGTGAATTCAATTTCCCCATAAGAATTAATGTAGATGGGGTGGGGGGAAGGTTCCAGGAAAAAATTTTTCACCAGACAAAAGACATATACAGTGTAAGTTTTAAATAATTTTAAACAATTTAATACTGTACTCACCAATGATGATTGTGAAGCTTGGTTGAGGCAGGGGCCTAGCAGAGTTAGGACACGGGGGCTTGCCCCACTCCACCTGCCCGGCATTCCTGCCAGGGAGTGGGGTTGAGGCATGGGGGCTTGCCCTGTTCTGCCCACCAGCGCTGCTGCCAGGGAGCGAGGTCAGGGCTTGCCCGCTCCTCAGCTGGAATGCTGGGCGGAGCTGGGCAAGCCCCTGCACCCCAACCCCGCTCCCCAGCAGGAGCGCTGGGCAGGCAGAATGGGGCAGGCCTCTGCTCCTGCAACCTTATAACGGAACATTGCATGACTTTAAATGAGTATGTTCTCTAATAGATCAGCAACCTAACAACAAAAGTGTTAACCGGGATAACTTTAAGGGAGGAGTTACTGTACTTCTCCCATAGAAGCAAAAGAGTTGACAGAAATTGTCAATCACTCTGTGGAACTACTGAGGAAGTGATATGAGTGCATGTGAGGCAGCCACCAAGATATAGATATGATCATCTGGATAAAGATAAAACTAAAAAGTAAAATGTGGGTGAGTGGTAGAAGTGGACAGTAGACTAAGAGGATAGAAGACTGATCCAAATGGAATGAAAGAGTGGAGACTGTAAAGGAAGGAAAGGGTGGTTGGACTTGGTTGAGCAGTCAGCACTTACCCAGCTGGGGCAGAATTATGTCCCTCGTTCCCTGGGTAAACGGGAGCTGGGAATACTGTGCTGTCAGGCTGCAAAAGCAGCTCTATTCACCACTCCCCCTCTCCCTCCACCTCACAGAAAGTTGCTACGACGCATGTCTTCTGTGTATGATTCTAGATGTCCAAACCAAGATGAAGGTATGAGGAGAACCTCAAACATGGTGGGACAGACTGAAATGGAGAGAAGAGAAAACAATAGAAAGATTGAAATGATAATTCAAGGGGAAGAGAGTGGTGGAAATAAGGTGTTAGTTGTTAATTCCTGGAATCCAGTATACAGTATAGAAGAGCACTACTGAGTTGACAGAACAAATGTCATGCTTAAACTGGCCAGCAGAAATTTGTGAATTGTTAGCTAAAACTGGTTCCTGAATTCTTCGTGGTCACCTGATGGTGGGCCACAGACAACTACATGGTCAAATGGTGCTGACTCTGCACCTTGTTTCAGCTGCTAAATTGCATTAAAATCAATATAAATACATTACATACTCTCCTAAAATTGCTCTTCAATGTAAACGATTGCTGTAATTGCCCAGGAACTATATATTATCAACACTCGGAAGGGAAGTGGTCCACATGATTGTGACTGGGAGGGGAGGTGGATCCATGAGCCATTCGTTATTAATACATAGTTCTCAATTTTTTTTTAATGGACTGAACACCAGAGTTAAAATAAAGTCCAAAACTTTTTCTATAGATGTTACTGAGTGGGCTGTGTGTATGCAAAGAGACCTAAGACTAGGAAAATCCAAAGCTAACTTATTAATATTAAAAATGCATTTTAAACTTAAGTGGTCACTTCTCTTGGCTTGTCCTGAATTCCATTTTATATTTATGCCCACTTATCAAGCAGAGTGTTCGTGCCACAGATATGTTTAGGTATGTAAAGTAAAATACAGTTCAGTGGCAGCAAAAATAGAGAAAGAAAACTACTAGCTTCAAAAGTAACTTTGTGAAGTGCTCTAGCATTTAGATATTAGAAAACGCTCATCTACATCAGTCTTCTCAGATGTATCCTTTAACAACATTATAGGGGGTCTGACTTACTGCAAAGCAAAATATAAATTTTCAGTGTTTTTAAAACAAACCACCACACTACTTTAGAGAGTATGGTCATTAAATATTGCAAATTAGGTTCTTAACTAAAGAAACCAGATGAGTTACCTCCCTTCAGGGTTTTCACTAGTCCTGTGTTTGCACCATTTATAGGAAGCTGTGCAGAAGATGCTGGATCAAGCTGAAAGTCAGGTATGTTCAGTCTCTTTTCAATAAAGAACTGAAAGATCACTATGGACTACCATCTGACTTTTGTCTTTTGGCATGATATTAATCTCTTCTGAAGAGAAGCTAATGGCCTTGTATAATTTAATATGTAAGGGTTTCCATGAGCCATAAACAATATATTTACTAGCTGGAACATATAATTAAGCACATTTGTGGCTATGAGGTAGCAGTGCAGCTGGGAGTGCTTGTTGCTGTTCAGGAGAGCCAGGTCTAGAATGACTTTGGGATTCTGCTTTCTGGGCCACTGAAGACTTGTTATGATGGTATGTTTTCTTTGAATAAAAGCAGTCTTCAGCAGGAGGAAGTACTGATTCTGAAATAAGGAGGGAATCACGTGGCTACCTGGAAGAGTGTAGATCTCAAATTGGTAAAGAGTAGTAAGAAAATCTGCAGAATGTTCTTAAATTAGAACTCAGTGCCTGAATTCAGTCTTTCCATTTCTTTAAAAGAAAACAACTAATTTTATCTCACCCAGTCAGTAAAGGTTTGTAAAGGTTCTTGCACTGAATAGACTCTTGAACGTATCCAGAAGTAAACTTAATTATAGTTACCCATTTCAGAGTTGATTGCTATTAGCCACATTGGAATAGTGTTGGATTCTCAATTATATTTAGACTGAGCAAGGGAACTAAACTTCTAATTAACAAAATCTGGATGGAATACTGCTTTGACTGTTTTTATTGTCTAGGGCTCTAATATACTTCTGGCAGAGAAACAAAGGGAAAATGTAGTATATTGGAGTTTGAAATTGAAAGATACGAGGTTTCAGTTTGTGAGTTCTACCACTGCTGAAGCCCCAAATGACATTCTGCCCCGGCCCCCTCCCAAATGGTGCTATCCCCAGTAGAAGTGCCAACTGTAAATAATCATAGCTTTAACTTTATTTGATGTGAGAAGCACTACTTCAACACTCTTCCAAACTCTTTTTGCTTATTAAAATGAGTAAAATTCACCTTTTTAAGGGTGCTTCCAACTTTGCTTCAAGTCAACAAATATTTGCAATTTGGTAATCTCATGTTGCATTTTAGGAGTCCCAGGTCAGTGTCTTGAGTACAGAATTAGAAAAGGGGAATTCCTGAGTTTTAATCCCAGTCATAGCTGTGACCGATTTTTTTTCTGTGGCCTTGAGCCAAGTTACTTTAACTTTAGTACTTCATTATTCCTATCTTCATAAAAATTGATACTTGTTTACCTACTTCACTGGACTGTTGTAAGGATAAATTAATGGACCCAATCCTCAGTTCCTGCCAGAAAGCATTCAGCCCAATTCAGGCAAGGGGGTGCAAAGATGTCTTTAGCCACTGTTACACTCTCCCAGTCCTGGGGTTGCTTTGCTCTGAGGTGAATCTCTTCCCTGAGGATCCCCCTATGCTAGAATGGTGGGCTATCCTAATGCAAGAAAGAATATTTGTAATTCTCTTTGATGGTGCAAGTCCAGTGTAAGGACTGAGTACTGTCGTTGTTCGTAAAAATTTAATGTATCCTGCACTCTGGCAAATAGAAAATTTCCATTTGTGATCTTAAGTTCCTTTTTTGTAGAGTTTCCTCGAATCTGTGTAGTTACCGAGGAAGAGCTGTCCTCTTTAGATAGATCAGAGGCACTTGGATGACCATACAGGGCAGTATTTAAAATCCTTGGTTCAAACTCACCTGGGTGTCAAAGGAGATAACATTGAGTTACATAAGTATTGAATTTGACTCCTTGCTTTCACATTTATTTATTTATTTTACTGTGTTTTGCTCGTTAAAGTAATGATATGTTAATGGTGTTTTTAAACAGCTGGAAAATGGCACTACCTGGCATAACCCAGAACCCCCAGAGAATATAGGAACGGAGAAAGATAGAGCTAATTGCCCATTTTATATCAAAACAGGATCCTGCAGATTTGGAGACAGGTAACTGGTCAAATGTTGGAAATATAACATGGTTGAAAGGGGTTTGCTCCTTTGGGATTTCTTACAGGTTTGTGATCAGATTATCTCCTCACTATTGCTGTGTGGGTTTCCTGTAGACTTACTAGATAAGATTCTGTTCTCAGTTATACAGCTGTGACTTGAGAGTAAAAGCAGTGCACAGTCAGAATTGGTTATTTTTTTTTATTAGAACATCAAACTGCTAATAGTCTGGTCCCAGTTTTGATCTGACTGATTCAGCAGAAGCATTTGCAGAGGTAGATCATTGTCATCAGAGTATATGCAGTTTCCTATAACTATTGGTGCAGCTCCAAAAGAATATATCCAGTCAGATGTCTTACTTAAATTTGCATACACTGCACCTAAAACAGCTACAAAAACAAGTTAGTGTACATCTGCATGACTGGAAGTGTCATGTGACTTTCCAGTATCTCATTATTTGTACAGTACACATGGTCATTGCACATGGGCCATCTAATTAGTATCCTTTCTCCAAAAGTGCTCTGGACCAGATGCTTTAGAGAGACAGACATGCAAAATACCCATTGTGGACAATTCTACAACAGAATTCTGGGGAAGCTTCTTTGGCAGTTAATGGCTGGCTTCAATCCTGAAATATGAGAGTTGGTACCACTTTTAAACCTCATCCTAGCTATTTCAACTGCAGATGACGTTTTTACTACTCAAATTAATATTTAACCCATTTTAATCCTTCTAAGTTCTTTATCTCAATGGTATATTGTGACAGAGAGTTCCATGGGTTAATTATGTATTGTGTAAAAATAAAAATGTCAGTGGTTTTAAATAAAAAGAAAAGGAGTACTTGTGGCACCTTAGAGCATAAGCTTTCGTGAGCTACAGCTCACTTCATCGGATGCATCCGATGAAGTGAGCTGTAGCTCACGAAAGCTTATGCTCAAATAAATTTGTTAGTCTCTAAGGTGCCACAAGTACTCCTTTTCTTTTTGCGAATACAGACTAACACGGCTGCTACTCTGAAACCAGTGGTTTTAAATGTTTCCTTTTAATTTCATTGGGAATCCCCCTGTTCTCATATTATAAGACAAGGTGAACAGAACTACCTGACCTTCTAATCTCTTACTTATTGCCTCTGAAAACTTAATAAGCCCTAATGTGTTCCCATGACTTGAATTACACATGTCTCCTTTCTTGGGCACTCTTCTGTTATGAAATATATAAAATGAATGGTACAGAAGGTCAGTAGGGTGCTTTTACCATTTTGCAATATCAGAAGGGGTCGTACCATCAAATTTAAACCTGAAATGAAGCCTTTTTGTATAATTCATAAATAAGCAGTGGAAGTCTACATGTTGAGGTTGAGCTTAGTAGGACTCAACGTTAGACTTCTGTTGATATGAAAATATGAAAACATATTTACAGTAGATACGATCTGAGTATGTGTCAATCACTAATTGCTTGGAGATAGGAAAAAATTTTCTTCCTATGGAAAGCCTGTTCCATAGTTTTCTGTTACAGGGCTTGTACCTTTCTCTATAGTATTTGCTCTTTGCCGCTATCAGACATGATACTGAGCTAGATTGACCACTGGTCTGATCCGGTATAGCAGAATCCTGTTTATCTGATCTAATTGGGACCAGGGCCAGATTGGATAATCAGAAAGTGGGATAATCTGGAGAATGGGAGAGTGCAATGCTGCAGCACTAGCTAGCAGCGCTTCTGGCCTTGGAGTCCTGGTTGTTTGGTTAATGCGGAGAGCAGGAAAATGGAGGATTGGATAAACGGGGTTTTACATTCGTATATCATGAACAAACCACCTAGCTTTATTGTAACAGGGTTTCTGTCTTTTCCAATTTTAGTTTCCTATCATACAAGGTTTCTTTGTATAGAGTTTTAATAAATGTGGTAGTTTGACTGCATTATATTTAAGATGTATCCTCTGAAGTGTGCTTTCAAGAAAGAACTAGCACATTTTGGACAGAGCTTTTTGACTCAGTTACCTGGGTGAACAGGGGAGTGTTTTGAAGCAGAGATCCTAAAGCATAGTGAAACCCTTCTCATTCAGAAGTAAGACAGAGAGATTACTATCTGAGGGTGTCTCACTGAGCTTCAGGCTGTTATGGTGAACGCTGTATTGCAGCATCTGAAGGCCACTTATGGCCACCAATATGATGTGATGTAGGTTAAAATAAAACTTCTGTACAGAGCTGTCACTTGTAAAATGTAGTATTTCCATAGCTGTAGATGTTCATAACCTGGAGCCTAATTTTCCTTCCCCTTCCCAAAAGGATGAGAGTAGTTTCATTAACTTCAATAAGAGTTATTTAATTTTGCAGAGAAGAATGGAGGGGCTCTTACAGAAGTAAAACTTTAAAATATCTTGCAAGACCCTTCAAAAATTGAACAGACATTCCAAAATAGCAGCATTTGAATTAAATGCCTTTCATTTTTGAAATTTCCAACTGATGATTCTGTGTGTGTTTGTGAACATTATTGTAATTTGTATATGGCAAGATGCTTTAAAACTATCAGGAAACTTGTCTTGAATTACCTGCTTTACTCATTGAAATATGCTGATTCCCATAATTACACGAATGAAGCTCCTTTTTAGAATATTTTCTTGCAATTCAGAGTTGTTAGTGGGTCCAGAAATAGCAAATGTTTGCAGCTTTAGCAGGCGTAGCCTTTGCTGAAAGTGAGGTTTTTTTCTTTACCATAAATTATATAGGTGTTCCCGCAAACATAACTACCCAACATCCAGTCAGACGCTTCTGATCAGAGGTATGTTTGTTACATTTGGGATGGAGCAGTGTAGAAGAGATGACTATGATACGGATGCGAGTCTTGAGTACAGTGAGGAGGAAACCTACCAGCAGTTCCTAGACTTCTATGAAGATGTACTGCCTGAGTTCAAAAATGTGGGAAAGGTTATTCAATTCAAGGTATGCATATGAGCCCAGTGATGATCATCACATCTCATTGTTCCTTTGCCAGTCTTGACTAGTGTAAATCTCAGTTGTGAAATAGGCCATAGCTAAGTTTATGTACAATTTCTCAATTCAAACTGCGTATTTCTGATGGCACCTGTAAACTAATCTCTGTGTCATCACAGAGGATTATATTTCTTCAAGATATAGGTGAAATCCCTCCCAAAGCGTATTCTGGGACAAACTCTCAACATATCTATAAAATTACCTTCTGAAACAATCTGCTTATTTCTCAGCCCTCATCTTACTAAGCTTTAGCGCAGGCCAGCATATTCTCAGATCATTTTCAGGGCTGGAAAATTTTACCAACCACCTATTAGCCCAAGGACTAAGCCTTTTAGCCAAAGTAAAGGTAGCTGTGCTGCCATGGCTGTGCGTCTCTCACCTTCCCCCCCTTTCCCCTTACAAGCTATGCCTGTGGTAATTTAATGGAGTAAAATGGTTATATGCTTGATTTATTTAGAACACAGTCAACTTTCTGTTTAATTCACTTTTTAAAAATGTAACTTGCTACTAGGACTTGGTGAAGAATAGAAAAATATTGAACTAGTATGAAAGTAAAATGTTTGAATAGTACCTGACTAGTTAGAAAGGGTAGAATTTGTTGCAGAAACTGCAACTTTGACCAAATACCAGCTTTTATAGTTGCTGCAAGTTTGAATGGCGTTGGACCTCCTGCACCAAGTTGCAGTGCCATGCAATCAAATTTGGCCTGGCTGCCCCTTTGTCATGAGCAGGTGGCGGCGGAGGCCGATGAGAAGGATGGGGCCAGGGATCCATGTGGGTTGAGGCCAGGCTTCCCAGGAGGCTTGTCCTGCTCACTATCCAAGCTCTGTGGTGAGTGCTGCTGCCTGCACTTGGCCCTGCTGGTGCTGGCCTTGCACTTTGTCTTGTTGCAGTTTTGCCTCCACCAAGTGATGTGGGCTAGGTCCGCCAAGAAGCAGCTTCTGTGTGATCTTGAGGACTTCGCTTTCTGTGACTGCCCAGCTGCACCAGAGGATAGGCTTGGGGAGGCCTAAGTGAAAGGGGCCGGGTTGGGACTTGTGCCTCCCACAGACACAGGGCTTCGGACAGCAGAGCCCCAGCAGTTCCAGCCTCCCACAGGCCTTCAGAGGTCTCTGTGCCTGGGGCCAACTCTAGAGCACAGGGGCTCAGGCCCTCCACACCAAAACCGCAACTTTAATCAACTGTGGCTACAACTTTTGAACCAAAAAAACCACAATTTTTTTTTCTTACAGCCTTAATTCAGATCTATTCCAAGAAAGAGAGAAATCGTCTCATGACCAGTCCTGATTGTTTTCCATTTTTATCCCTCCACCCTCTTTCCTTTTGTTGAAATCTCTGCCTTTCCTTTCCCCCCAAATATTTTTCTCCTGTTGTACAATACACTTGTCCATTGTTGGGAATTGTATCCCTGAACGCTGTGAATTGCATTGTTGATAATGAGGCTTTGGGGATTAGAAAGCAAGGCAATACACTGACTTTCAGTGGATTTCATTACACAGTATTGTATACAGGAGTTGAGTTAGTTGATGATCTGGCCAAAGTTGGAAGATCTGAAACTCGGATTAGAATGACAATGGTTGAGGATATTGATGCCTTATCAAAAAAAGTATTAGCTGAAATAAATGGCTGAAAGACAAGATCTTCTGAAACCAAAGGATTTCTGAAAATAACATCCACTGTTGTGAGAGTAAGGGGACACGCACTGTAGGAATGAACATCAGCAGATGGGATCAAGATAGATGCACTCTGCAAGATTTTTCAGGAGCAGGCTTTCACAACCATCTATGCCTTTGAATATAATATGGTATGGATTTGACACCTTGCATCAAGCCCTTCCAAAGAACCTTGTAGGAGTCACCTAATTCATTCTCAGCTTTCATGCTGGACATTATTATTGTGGGACAAGACAACAACAAATTCCTACCAGGCAAAGGTGTAGACAATGCTCCTAAGGCCAGTCCCAGTTGTACCGCCATGGCAATTAAACCTGTTGAAAAGCATTGCTTGTCTGTTGAAATACATGTTGTTGTGGCTATTTTTTCATATCTGATTTTTCACCTCTGTTGTTTTTCTCCATCTCCTTATTCATTCTCCCCCTTGTCTTGTCAATTTTTCCTCTCCTGTAAGTGCTGTTAGTGTCTAAAGTGAGCATTAGCTGCTCCAGCAGCACTTCTAGCATTTATTACTACTAACTGTCATTAGCTATTAAAAGTCCAGATGGTGTTGACTGCCTTTGTAGTATTGGTGATGCCTTCTTACAGTCCAGCTGGACAGAACACCATGTAATCAGGAGGATTAATCATGTGGTGACACATCAGTGTTGCCTACCCAGGGTGCAATTCTAGAGAATAAAACAGAACCTGATTAACAGAGCATGAGGGGTGTGTGTGTGTGTGTTCGTTCAACTAAAAGCTGTCAGCTATAGGGAAAAAGAAAACTCCTATGTTTAACATCAAAGCAAACCATTTTAAATGGTGTTCAAATATACCACAAATACTTTTTTTTAAACAAACTTCTATTTAATCAGAACTAAGTATTCAGTTTTATTAAACCTGTATGTGAAAACCAGGCCAGAAGAATTGATAAATAAATAAAATACTTTTACATTCTTGTCACCCTACGTATGAGCTATACGGGTGAGTATAGTTCCATCATGAACGAACTATATGGATCTCTCAGTATTTCAGAAGCCTTAATCTAACATTTCATCTCCTCTTAGGTCAGCTGCAACTTTGAGCCTCACCTGCGGGGAAATGTATATGTTCAGTACCAATCGTAAGTGCCTTGCAGTTAACTCTTTATGATGCTTGACAGTTATATACTCTAGATCATAAGCAGTACCCAAGTAATACAATTTTACTTTTTCCTGTTGGGTTCTAAAAGGTTTAATTCCATATTTCCATTTTACTTAAATTTGAATGTCACTTAAACCCCATTTTATCTAAGTGTTTCATCCCCACACTGCAGTAAGAGTCCAAATTTGGTAGAGAACATAATTTAAAGGATTGTATGATATCCCAGTAATGCTACAGGCTGCCTTATCTTTAAATTAAAGGGAGCGAGACTGTCAAGAAGCCCTTACTCTTTTCAATGGACGATGGTATGCAGGACGACAACTTCAGTGTGAATTTTGCCCAGTGACAAGATGGAAAACTGCTATATGTGGTATGTAAGGGATAAACCTTTATAAAAGGGAAAGTCTCTCATTACTAAAAGGCTTATAAGAGAACTGAAAGATTAAGAAGTGATGTCTTACAGGCTTTCAAATCAGAGAGATCCACATAAAACTGTGTACCACACAGTACAGGAACCTTTTGGGGTGCAAGGTGACAAACTGAAAACGTACTAACTTGATTACACAAGCTTTGGGCAGGAAGTGTATATGGTGTCCAACTGACACTAATGGGGGGATTTAGAAAACTGACTGTAGTTAGGATGCAGTAACACCCTCAACCTTTAGGAAGAATGTTTTGGGATAACAAATGATTGTAAAATAGGCAGGATGTACGTGTTTTTCTCTCATTCAAAACCAGCAACCTAACTGGTTCTGAAACATTAAAACATAGCTTCTTCATTATGATCAGTGTTAACTATATTTAGCTGACTGTTACCTCAATCTTGCTACAATCCGAAATGTATTTATCTTGAACAGAAAATTCGTACCTCCAGGATAGCATTTAGGCTATAAGGGGCCAGTCCATGCCGATTAACTCATGCCTTTACCTAAAATCCCTGAGATTTAACTAACGCCCATCCTGCCCAATTTACATAACTAGGAAAGTTAAGTTATAAAATTACAAACTCACTTTAGTATAAGAATGTTTGAAAGCTAAAACTAATATCAGGATGTATGTGTCTCATGAGTAAGATTAAAGTATAATCTTTGAAAAGAATTGAAGTGTGTTTTTCCTTTGTCGATGAGGCTGATAGGCATGGTATGAGTATCTACAGTGGAAAAAGCCAAAAAATTAAGTGCAACAGATCTTTTAAAATACATATTTAATTAAAATGGCTGACATTTCATTAAAAAAATAGAATTGTTGCCTTTGTATAACATTACCAGTAACCTTCTTTTTAAAAAAAATAAAAATATCTGTTGCAGGTTTATTTGAAAGGCAGAAATGCCCAAGAGGGAAACACTGCAACTTTCTTCACGTATTCAGAAATCCACACAATGAATTTTGGGAGGCCAATAGAGACATACATATTTCTCCTGAACGGACCAATCAGTCAGCTAAAAACTCTGAAAGGAGAAACAGAACAGGCCATCATGAGGACTATTACAGCAAGTCAAGAAGACGGAGCAGCCCTAGCACAGATCATTCTTACAAAAGAAATGGCGAATCAGAGAGGAAAAAAAGTAGCCACAAGCGCAAGAAAAGACGGCGGTCTAGCAGGTCAAGAAGTTGGGAACGAAGGCGGTCACATAGTAGAGGGAAGAAGAGGAGAGGTCGTAGTCGCAGCAGAAGTCGTAGTTGTACACGTGGTCGTAGTAGAAGCCGAAGTAGAAGCTCCTCTCGGTCCAGGAGTTGGGGCACAAAGAGGTCAAATAGCAGAGGAAGAAGTAATGAACCCCCTCCAAAAAAGTGAGAATTCTTTGAGGAGTTGCCACTTGAGCAACTGTTGTGTTACCAAAGATACCATGTGTGCAGTAGATGGCTATGTACCAAGAATAATGTTGTACTACATTAGGGTATATCTTGTATTAAAATGAGTATCTTCATAATAAAGGACCCAAGCAGGACTTAAGAGTTTAAGAAAGATGGTACAGATTTATTGATTAAAATTTACCACATGATCTTGGGAATTCAGTATTTTGTGTAAATCCTTCCTGTTGGACTAGACACCTGAATGTATCCTCCGATCAGCTGGAGATCAGAGATCAAATTCTCCCCACCGTGGAAGAAAGCTCCCTGTGTTGCTTCTTCCACGCAGTGCTTGCCCAGCAGGAATATGGGGGTGAAATTAAGATTGTGAATGTCACTTTGCCTCGCCTGCTAATGACACTGAGCAAATCCTGCATGTAGGCACAGCACGGAGGTGGTCGTGCTGAGGGAAGGAGAAGTGCAAGCCTGGAGAACAAAAATGCCAAGAGGGAGTGCACAGGTGGTTGGTTCAGTGGTAGCCCACGTGATATTCAATACTGTGCTCCCTGAGCTAGCTGTAGAGATCATGTGCTTGGTTCAGCAAGTTAGCTGGGGCATAAATCAGGCAGTAATGTTAAGGCATGGAAATCTATGGGTTGGGTTTTTTAAAGTGAAGTAAAGGCTAAAGATTACTGCAGGGATACTATAAACCAAAACACAAGAGCTGTTAACTGAGGAGCAGAGTGGCTGAAGAAATGAATAAATAATACTTATAGGGCTGTCAGGACTTCCTCATTCCAATTCCTTATATACTTTCCTATGTGGAGCATGCTGCCACTAATGAATTTGGATGAATTGTTTTGAACAAAGCGGTAATAAAATAACTTCTAGAAATCAAGGTTAATCTTGATAGATGGGGTGCTATTTGTGTTTAAAATCTGTTTGCATTCCAAATGGATGTTTGAAACCTGTACAATCTTGGGGTATAAATTAGATACAATACTTAGATGCCTAATTGCCCTTTGCAAATCTCTCCTTAACTCCCACTGATTTTTTTCAAGAGGAACTGGGAGCCTATCTTGTTCTTGAAAATATCCCCCACAATGCAGATACTTATAGGCACACTATTAAATAAAAAAGGAAATATTTATTCCAGCCTTGAGGGTGCAGCTTCTTCTAAAGCTTTTACTGTGCATCAGTGGTTAATATCAATAGTGCATTCAGCAGCTGCTAACTGTTATATTTTTCCTCCACATTCAGCATGCATTCAGCACCAAAAACTAGACTGCCACAGGTCTGCTGCTACAGCTTTGAGGTGTTAACATTCATTTTCCAACTGCTTTCATATTTCAGTACTACTGTTTCCCATAACACCTAAGTGAGGTCTGAGTCTGTGAGGATTCAGAATCAAACAGCCATGTGCATGGCTTTTTGTAATAACACTACAATGTAGTGAGTGATTATTTTTATTTGAAATCACAACCAAAGATTTTTTTAAATGTAAGCTTAAATATTGCAAGAGAAATAGCAGAAGGGCTCAAAAAGGAACTAACTTGAGAGGATGGATTTTCCATGATGTGTATTTCTACTGCCCTTACAGCTCATGAAGACTTTACAAAATACAATAGTACTGGCACAGGTCCTATCATATGGTATCCTAAAGGAATATGACAGTAGGTCCCCAGTGTGCTAGGTACTGTACAAATACAGAGACAGTCCTTGCTCCATGGAGCTTACAATCAAAGACAGGCCCCCCCCCGCCCCCGGAATGAGGGCATTTCAAGCAGTCTATAGTGAGTGTAGGCTGTTGCCAAGATCCCATCCCAAAATGACTTAATCCTGGTGGAATTAAACAGGGTTCCTGTACTGCTGCAGCATTTCTTCAGAGCACGTAACTAATTTTATGGCTATACTTCAGAGAAGAGCTGAAAGTTACTGAGCTAGATGCAGAATAGTGGAAAATCAGGCCCTTCATCTCTTCTGGCCCTCTTGGTTCTCCAGTTCATAGCAGTAGCAGGACAGGTTTAAAACATTTTTGGTAATCTTTCAGCTCTAACTTTTGCCTTTCATGCTTAAAGGCAAGAGTCATTTTCTCAACAGAGATGATGACCATCCTGTGCATTACCACAATTATTGTATTAAAGGCTACATAGCTGTTCAACAGTGAGTGACACCTGTCTCAGTGCTATTTGTCATTCATTGTTCTCTGCCTCAAAGAATAAAAACTGCAGCTATACTGCATGTCAGACAAGTTAAATTGCTTCTTGTCCCAGGTCAGTAGCTCTCAGAAGCAAAGCTCTCAGTACTATTTCTTGTTCAGCCAATCACTCAGACAAACAAGTTTGTTTACATTTGCAGGAGATAATGCTGCCAATTTCTTGTTCACATCACCTGAAAGAGAGAACAGGTGTTTGTATAGCATTGTTGTAGCCAATGTCACAAGATATTTACATGCTAGATGTGCTAAAGATTCATATGTCCCTTCATGCTTCAACCATCATTCCAGAGGACATGCATCCATGCTGAATAACAATCCAAAGCAGTGCAGACTGACACGTTCATTTTAATCATCTGAGTCAGATGCCACTAACAGAAGGTTGATTTTCTTTTTGGTGGTTCAGGTTTTGTAGTTTCCAAATCAGGGTGTTGCTTTTAAGTCTTCTGAAAATATGCTCTACAGCTCCGCCCTCTCAGATTTTGGAAGGCACTTCAGATTCTTAAACTTTGGGTCAAGTGCTGAAGCTATCTTTAGAAATGTCACAATGTACCTTCTTTGTGTTTTGTCAAATCTGCTGTGAAAGTGTTCTTAAAATGAGTATATGCCAAGTCATCATCTGAGACTACTATACCATGAAATATATGGCAGAATGCAGTTATAACAGAACTGGAGACATAATTCTCCCTCAAGAAGTTAAGCCACAGATTTAATTAATGCATTATTTTTTTTTTAAATGAGAATCAACATGGAAGCATGTTCTCTGGAATGGTGGCCGAAGCATGAAGGAGCAAACAAATGTTTAGCATATCTGGCACGTAAATACCTTGCAACGTCAGCTACAAAAGTCCCATGCGAATGTCTGTTCTCACTTTCTGGTGACATTGTAAATAAGAAGTGGGCAGCATTATCTCCCATAAGTGTAAACAAACTTGTTTGGCTGAACAAGGAGGAGGCCTGAGTGGACTTGTAGGCTCTAAAGTTTTGCATTGTTTTGTTTTTGAATGCAGTTAGATAATAGCATTTTTAATCAATACTGGATTTTTCTGACGTATGCTCTAGTTCAAGCAGGAATTAATGCAGGAAAGTGGCATGGTTTGTGTTATAGAGGTCAGGCTAGATAACAGTCTCTCAAGACCTTATCTATGAACCTCTTTCAAAAAAGCCTTAATGGAGTAGATTAGCAGCAAGCTACAGGGCTCCACTTCAGCATGCTGCAAAAATCAGCATCCCTCATAAGCTATGGAGTCTGTATGCCTCACCCTTGTTCCAGCTTCACAGGATATGAATGGGAGGGAAAGCAAGTAGAGAATGCACTGGTAGAGGAGGTTGGGGGGACAAGTGGCTAAAGCAACAATTTTCGGTGGAAAGCGTAGCTTTGAGGGAAGAAGAGAAGGTAGGGTGCATGTTCAAGTTCTCTAGTTAGTAACAAATGGCAGCGCTAGTTTACAGTACCCTGGAGAGAGAAATCTGACAACCTTGTAAAGATGCTGGTTTATCACTTCACTGAAATATGAAAACAAAAACAGAACATCCTCCTGCTTTCTAAGGCAAGTAAAATCAAGCAGCAGAACAAAACTTTTACAGTCGTGGTACCAAATGAGATCAAAAGATGGAGTCCAAACTGCCAGGAAAACTAGATTTCTATGGTAGCTGGCCCATAGAGGTAAATTTTGCAGCATGGCAGAATTAGCAGAATCCTGCTTATAAATTAGAGAAGTGGGGTTAGCTTGAGGTTGATTTATACCCCTAAATGCTGTTTTGCAGTCTATCCTTCAACACTTAGAAAAATATTCTGCAAGGCATTCAGTTTGAAAATTCTTGAAGAGTCCAATGCTCAGTATTACAAGCACAGCACAGACTGTGTGGCAATAGCTGGTGTAGAAAAGGACAAAGTAGAGAAACTTGCTCTTGCATTTAAGCTTGCTTTCATCTTATCCGTGTCAGGGACCCTTTAAAGGGACGGTACTAATGTTTTTCCACACTCTTCTTCCTTCAGGTAAAGCCAAGTGAAATTCAGACAAGAATCTTAGTGCTCCCTTTTTGAAAAATGGATGGCGGCTTCTCCCAGTTAGACAAACACTTCAACTGAAATGAGGACTGCGTATGCTGTACTGAACTGCCCTTTATTAGTCAAGAAATTGAATGTTAAGTTTGTATTATCCAACACACCTTCAGTTAATGTGTTTTTGGCTTTAATTCTTAAATGAAATAGCACTATAGTCTAAACTGAATATCCATTTAGATGAAGTTTCTTTACAGTAAAGTGTTTAATGTGATTAAGCCTTCTATTACCTGCTAACTTATTTTCTGTAAAATTTTTAATAGCTGTAAATAAATGGAATCCTTGAGTACACCTTACACTTTTTTTTTAATAAAGTTTGATGCAAATCCAGTGACGTAATGAAGTTTAATTGTACATTTTTACCTATCAAAGATTTACCCATCCTCTCCTTCCCCTTGCAAAAATATTAAACCTTTGATTATATATAAGCACACAGTATGGTGTAAAAGTGAACATTTATTAGTATCACATTAATTTAATTGTAAGACAGTGGTTACAGGTTTTGATACAATCACAACAAAGCTTAATCCAGCCTAGCACATACAAGTGACAGCGTAAACTTTAGAAATAGGTTTGTTTAAACACATAAAAAACTGCTTTCAGATTGACATTTTAAATAAAGGAAATTCAATAATTCAATCACTTCAACAGCACAAACAGCAGGCCATCCCATACCAGTCGTATCCTTTTTTTTTTTTTTTTTTTTGCATATTCGACATGAGTGAAATGCAGAACAGGGCTCTTGTGTACCTTTTCAAACATGATATTCTAGTGATTTGAGAGGCCTGTGTTTTGTACACGAGATGAATGGAAATGAATACTGTAAATGTGTGGTACTGCTTACGTCAAGTGAGCAAACTGAAATGTTATGGAGCCTATGGTCAGTTCCAATACAACAAGTAAGCTTAGAAAAACACTCACCTTGTGATCACTGCAAATACACACAGTAGAACTTTGCTACTCCACATATAATTTGCAGAAAAAAAATGGCACTGACTTCTCAGCAACAGAACAGAGTTCTGTTCAGAGATCTCATAAGACTAAATACTTAAAGTGTAGACTATATTGCAAAACATCTATAACTGTCAAAATAAATGAACAAAATACATTTTGTGGTGTATTACCCTTGATTATTTGTTCATTTACACACTGAAACTCACTCAGTAATTTTCAATAGGACCTCAGTGTTAATTAGTTTGGTGGTACTGTATATAAACACTTGTTTGCTTAAGTTTAGTAATTTCACAATGAATATCACCTGCATGTACGGTGACAGTCAGGACATTAATGTTTATCAATGAAGCAGGTTAATAAAATAGATTTTTAAAACAAGTGCTTATGCCCCCATTGAGCATACCATAATATACTAGTAAATGCAAAGCCATTAGTCTTGTTTCTAGGGTTCAAAATAAAAACTTCTAAATTAGTTATATGCAATGGTATAGCCATGTCTGTCACAAATTATTAGACATGAGGTGATATCTTTTATTGGATGAACTCTGTTGGTGAGAAGCTTTTGATTTTGCATGGAGCTCTTCTTCAGGTCTGAGAAATGTACTTAGTCACAGCTAAACACAATGTGGAACAGATAGCATAAATAGTTAACACATTTCAATGGACCATTCAAGGTGAAGTGGCCTGTTAGCACCCAGAAGAAATATGGGGGAAGGCAGCTTGGGTAGGGGGGGTTGTTAGTGGATACAAGATTGTTGTTATAAGTCAAATTCAGTGCGTCTGTTCAGTCCATGATTTTTAGTGTCTAGCAAAGTTATGAATTTAAACTCAGAGGTTCATCTTTTGAAAGTGTTGTGCAGGTTTCCTTTGAGGATGAGGACTGATATGTTAGATCTAGAGTGATCACTTTGAGAAAAGTTTTCATACACAGGTGATGTGGTGTTTTTGTCTTGTAATTTCCACTGGATTTATGGTTTATCACAACAATCTATACCCCCCCACTAACATCAGCGCTGGAATGGGGGGGCTATGGCCCTCCCACTTTTTGAAAGCGGATGGGCCTGGCCTGTCTGCTTTTCACCACAGGCCCTGCCCCCCACTTTTGCCCGAGGCCCACCCCGCCAGGCCAGCAACTGGAGCCCGGCTGGGGAGCCTGGGCAGCAGACAGCACTGTGCTGTTGACTCAACACTTCCACCTGCCCACGGTGGGGGGCCCAAAGAGAAGCCCCTGGCCCATGTCCCTGCCCCTAGGCTCCCCACGCAGGGCAGGTGAAAGTGGGCTCCCCATGCCTCCTCACAGCTGACGGGCTGTGTGGCTCTTACCCCTATCCCCCGGCTGGAGCTGGGTTGGGGTAAAAGCCACGAGCCCTCCACCTACCATGGGCTGCTCTAGGGACCCCCACAAACCCCAGGTAGGTGGAGAGTCCACAGCTCCCAACCTGCTCCAGCTTTCGGCTTGGCAGGGACTCGGGCAGAGCCACAGAAGGGGCAGAAGCCCTGGTCCCCCCCACTTTTGGGAAGGCTCTGCCAGGGCTGACTAACAACCCTCCCCCAGCTGCCTTTTCCCACTTTCCATTTCCCCCTATGACTGGAGGGGTGTTAGTGGGGCATTTCACCTTGAATGGTCTCTTGAAATGTGTTTTAACTACTTATGCTAAACCATCTGTTCCACCTGGTATTTAGCTGTGACCCTCAGAGTACATTTCTCAGACCTGAAGTGTAGTAAGCTCAAAAGCTTCTCTCTCTCTCACCAACAGAAGTTGATCCAATAAAAGATATTCTTACCTACCTGCTCTCTCTAACTCTTAAATTGCACATTTTTAACTTTCCCTTTAGATTATCCCCTTCTTTCCATGATGTTAAGTGCTACCCCAGTATATTTTACATTATCTATCTACTAATCTGAATAGTCAGAAGGGCAAAATACATAATCTAGGTACAAGTCTACAGTGATTAAGCAATAATATTGATGTTAAAAACAGGATGATTCCAATAAACAAATTATTTCTTACAACCTGCATTCCCTTTATAATACATTAACTCTCATGTACTTGTGTGAAAAATCTTTGTATTGTATACTTCCATTTCTATCAAATGGTCCGGTTGCAGCTCTGTTCCTAAAAAATGAAGCCACCTTAACAGATCATACCAGTTTGATATACAGATCATAATAGGGTTCTTTGGTATAATGAAAAAAATTCCATAGTAAACAGTTAATTCCCAATCTTTCTGTATTAACTGAAAAAAGCAGATTTTTTCACAAATGTTGACATAAAATGTAGATGAACAAATAAGTCTTTGGTTGCATAAAACCAAGTTCCATATTGTTACGTTTCACATTTAAAGTTGTCACACGTACTTTCCTTTCTGTTAAACATGACAATGTATTGAAGCTGATTCATTTGTTTCCTTAAGTCACTGGTGCTTATAAAACAGTGTAATTACCGAAGTCGTCACCTATGATGCTCTCAAATGCACCAAAGAGAGGTCTTGAATTGAAATCCCTTTCTTTTATCCTTTTTTGGAGGTTTTAAATTTTTGTTCCCTTTTTTAAAACTTTAAATGGGATATTTTCTTGTAGGCCTGAATGAAGCAACTTAGCAAAACAGTAATACTGACAAACAGCATCTTACACCATTAGCTAAACATTAAAATGATGGCAGTGAACATTTACAGTACGTAAAACACCAGGAGACTTCAGAGGAGATTTATGTGAGTCCAATTTCTTCAAGTACACTACGTGGGGTCTCTGCTTCCTGTGGAGGGAAAATTTGAGACAGTGGTAAACAGATCCTGTGCTCCTATTAAACAAGCTTATATGTGGAAAGTTAATATGGAAAGTGCTTTATTAAAAATCATAAGGAAAAATGTGAGTTTATATGTATGACATCAGATACATTTCTAAAAGGATTATTAAGAAGCTTGCCATGGTTTATAGGGATGGCTTGTAAGCTTTATGACCCCTTAACACTAAAAAGAAAATAAATCAGACCTTCCACCATGGAACAAGTCACAATTTAGTAAAACAGACATGAATTTTTAAAAATCATGTAATGGATTAACTTTATTTCGTTTTGTGATATTTTATGGAGAGCTCCAAAAATCCCTCAAGTAAAAATGAAATGGCTGATGTACTGTATAGCTACAGTATCCTTTAAACCTAAGTTTTGGAAGCAACAGGTCCTAGTCAGGCAGAAATAACAGTATTAATTCTCAAAATAGCCCTCCCAGCTAGAGACACTATTGTATACTGGATAAAAACTATTTGAGAAGGATGAAATGGCGAATCTTGAAGTGAAGGGATGCCCAAGATTTGGTGCTATAGTATTCTAGGCCAGGTATAAACTTCTGGAACCAGGTTCTTTCCTAAAGGTACTGCACTAAATTTTCAATGAAGACCGTTGGCCTGTACCAAATAAAGCAAATAAGTGTTTAATATATTTATATATACTAAAGTCTGTATCCGACTTTCATTTTGGGAATTTGAAGCAATACTTCTAAGCAACTGGAAGAAGATCTAGCCAATTAGAAAAACTGGGCTGTCCATTTCCACAATTACTTAGCATCATCATCATCGTCAATGAAAAGAGATACTGTGTCTTTATGAAACCAAAACCAATGTAATTTTAAAGCACCCAGAGAATGAAAAAACACAAACTTACTTTAGCATCCTAAGACAAGGCATGTCATGAAGCAAGAAAAAGAAAAATTACAATTTAGCAGCAAATCCTCAGAAAGCTTAGTTTTACAGACTATTTAGATGCATTTTAAAAGCGTCAGTTTACTAGTCTTATACCTATTTGACTCAAGTGGTTTAGTATTGTAACATTAGCACTTCAGAAATGAGTCATTTAACCTCTATACATGTAATACGTAGAATGATCAAGTTTTTAATCTTAGATTAATAGTAAATCAGTGTATACACATGGGTTAAAGGCAAAAAGATAAATATTAAGACAGTCCCACTTAACTTGAAACAGGTGTATTTTTGTACTTTGAAAGGACACTGTTGAGCAGCTTACGCCCAACATTTGACCCAAGAGGTCCATTCTACCCTCAATGTATACACAACTCCATCAATAATGCTGGAAATTAAGTACGAAAAGGAGACTAAAATCACTCACTTATTACAATCTGATTAAGAAAATCCTGTGGATTTTTTCAGTCCACCCACTTTTCAATGAAATTAAAAATCTCCCCTTTCTAATAAAGCCCAGGACATAAAATCTCACTTCAAACCATGTAACACCCACAGATATGTTTTCCCACTGAAGAAATATTTAAATATTCTCAGACCTGTACTGAGATGGAAGCTGGTGTGAAACAGCCTTTGCATACTATCATTTTAACTATTAAAAATGTTAAAAATACTTATGCAAATTTCTACTCCACAATAATAATTTAAAAAAGATTCTAAAACAGGGTGGGCAAACTACAGCTCGCAAGCCAAATCTGGCCCCTCAGGGCTTTGGATCTGGTCTGCGGGATTGCCCCCCATGGTGCCGCAGGCCCCGCACTGCTCTCAAAAGCGACCAGCACCACATCCCTAGTACCCTGACCCCGGGGGGGGGGGGGGGGGAAGCTCTGTGCATTGCCCTTGCCTCCAGGCACTGCCCCCCGCAGCTCCCATTGGCCAGGAATGGGGAACCGCGGCCAATGGGAGCTTCGGGGGAGGTACCTGGAGGTGTGGCAAGGGCAGCACACAGAGCCCTGTGCCCCCCCCACTTCCCCAGGGGCCACACTGGATTGTGGTGCCGGCTGCTTCCTGAAGTGGTGCGGCATGGGGCCAGGGCAGGCATGCAGGGAGCCTGCCCTGGCCCCAGTATGCGCCACTGCCACTCCAGAACCACTTTAGGTAAGCGGCGCCGGGCTGGAGCCCAAACCCCTCCTGCACCCCCAACTCCCTGCCCTAAGCCCCCTGCGTGCACCTCACACCCTTCCTGCACCCCAACTCCCTGCCTTGAGCCCCCTGCTGCACCCTGTACCCAACTCCCTGCCGAGCCCCCCATCGCACCCCACACGCCTCCTGCACCCGTCCTGAGCCTCCTCCTGCACCCCAACCCCCTTCCCTGAGCCTGTTCCTGCACACCACACCACACCCCAACCCCCTGCCCCGGCCCTGCATACAATTTCCCCATCCAGATGTGGCCCTCAGCCCAAAAAGTTTGTCCACCCCTGTTCTAAAATGAAATATCAAAACTGGTGAGAAAAGAAACAACATTTTCATGCTTTGAGAATATTACAGAACAAAAACAAATTGAAAAGTATATTAAAACAATGAGTTGACAGTGTCTTTTTAAGTATTTGTTTCCCTGTGCACTAATTTTAAGCATTTATTATAATAAATGAGGGTTGAACTTTATTCTGATGGTTGGATTAAGAGAAATAGAACTGTTAAATTCTCATGCAAGCTGCTGGGAGCTTGATGTCTACATTTATCCTGTTTATTTTAATGCAATTTTTCAACATTTGTCAGGGATAGTCTAGGTTTACTTGGTCCTGCCTCAGGGCAGGGTGCTTGACTTGATGACTGCTAGGTCCCCTGCAGCCCTGCATTTCTGTGATTCTAACTTTTAATTATAATGGATTTGAAAACCTACAACTACAGAGGTGAAATTGATTTCCTAAATGACCAAAAATACTTTCCACAATAACTTCATGATATCAATTAATATTGTTACTTCAATTTTTGTACACTAAGGAACTTTTCTGCCACTGTATATTCAAATTCCAGATAATCTTTAATTGTAAAAGTATTTACTGTACTCAAAATAAAGTTTCTTCCAGCTAACTGATCCTGTGTAGTTAAGCGCATTGCTTCACTCATGACTCAAATAAAATTCAATGGGATTTGACTGGATACTGTGTTATTAAAAATCTAGAGCTAAACCTCGTGAGTAAGTCATGATTATGCTTATTGTACAATAGCGAAAAGAAATAGTCTTGTGACAGATACATTTTATCGTGAATTCTTACCGACTGCCTTCATCATTCCAATTTAGGTTGCCTTGATATTTTTAAACATTTTGTTACCAACTGCAGAAATCAATTTAAGATTTAAAAAAACATGGACAAGATCTATGCTATATTTAGTTCTATTTGTGTTTTTTAGATTTAGAAAACATTAGCATACATTTTTATCTAGCTGTTATGGGATGCTTTTTACAACATTTTATATGGCACCTGCAATACAGAATTTAACAGAGGTAACAAATACACATTTGAAATACCAGAACCAAGAGTTGAAAAAAAGCCATTCACATGAGACAGAAGTGCATGCAATACTTTATTTCAGACATGCCAGGAAAGCTAATTCATTATCTAGTAATTTAAAAGCAAGCAGCTGTATACAGATAAGAGAAACAGCATCTTGTTACAGCTCAATGCATAGCATTTTAAGCCAACAGGCACGAGAGAATGCAGATTAAAGTAGCATTAACCAACTGCACATGTTCACACAAACTGTTAATGTCTTACAAAAAAGAGTAACAAACTTGGAAATGGAAAACCATCACTATGATCTAATTTTCTATAACATGTCCCAAAATGCTGCAAATTAAATCCAAAAATTCCCCTTTCATGTCCTCCAAATTTTTTTAAAGTCAGATAGACATTTAAAATGTAGTGCATCACCATATATGAAATACTTTTGAAAATTTAAACTGTTTGTGGTCGATTTATTTAACCAGTTCCTTTCTATTTAAATGTATGTAATCTTTGCCTTAAAGATAAACTCGCTCTATATAATGTAATCTTTTAGTGGACAATATAGGGTGAAGTATACGTCTTCATCTTGACTCTGCATACACGCAGGGTAGTTATTTTAATAGACATCTTTAAAGCAGTCTTCCTTTTTCAATTAAATACATTATTTCAAACTACAAATACTGATCAATGAACATTAAGATTTTAATATGCTATTAATGACTGAATAGTAAAAGCAAAAAGTTACAACCTCTGAAGTATTAGGTTGCAAAGGAATGTACTTGGGTAACAATTTTAACCATTACTACCATAAAAGGAGGACAAGTGCTCAAGTGTACTCAACCTTTAAACACAAATCAGAATGTTAGAACTCTGAGATTGTGACATTACCAAAACGTTATCTATCTTAAATGCCAATGATTGGGCATAACAATTTCTCCCCGCTACCTCTATACAAAACAAACAGTAAATCACCACTGCCCCCAACAAATACTTTCAAAAGATATTAAAAGATAGAGGAAAATGCATTTTACTTTTGCATTTTTCATTAGAGATGTACACAGTTTTACAACTATACATAAAGCTTATACATATGTATGTATGTATTCTATACACACTTTAAAAAGATAAACCTTACACTATTCCATGGAATCACTAGTTTCTCTCTATAAACTTCTGATGTATACTACAATTTTATATGTATTTTAAAGTAACACCACACCTGAAATATTTAAAAGATCAAGTGATGTTACAATATGTACTTATTCAAGCTGAATGACTTCCACACAAACGTTAAACAAAAGACTTGAAACTTTTCACACAGTAAGAGATCATTTGCTGACAAGCACAAGTTATAACAAGATGAGACATGAGAATACACAAACAGAAGGGGAGAAGGAAAGTACAACAGCAAAGATAATGGTTGTGGTATAGTCTAGTGTGTTCAAGATGATTGATTTCACCAAGCTGAGGATAAAGTTCTGCCATGAATAAGTCAGGTCTATCTCCTCTCTGAAATTCTGCATGCATGATGAATGAAGTCATTTAGTACACTGGGACATTAAAGTATTCATGACGTGGCTACAAAAAGAAATGTATACATTCTTACACATAGTACACAGGTGGACATATATACAATAAATATTCTTGCCAAAAGGTTCTTACAATACTATCTCTAATATAGAACTACACACTAGCCTTGTCTCCATTAGCCCTTTGGGGGAAATATTTTACCATTGTACTACCATTAATGCCCCTCCACTGGTGATATAATGCTGGGAGAACTAAGACAGGGCACAAGCATTTTTACCACTATATCATCTAGATCTAATAAGTGGATCCAGAAGACATGGGTTACAACATGTTGCAGATCTTTCTGCGTAAGCTCTTCCACCACTACCAGTAGCAGCACTGCCCCAGTGAGATTTCCAAGAAAGCTTCATGTAGACATAGCACCATAATTATTCCAAGTAGGGTTGTTTGTTTGTTTTTTTTGGGAAAAGATGTCTTTTTTCTTTCCTTTATGTAAACACCACAAATTTCATTCATAGGTTGATGACTGCCTTTCATACTGGTAGGACAGCTCCTTTAGAAGAGGTGAATACAACATCCATGTAACAATATGCTGCTAAAATGTTTGTGTTTGGATATTGAGAGCTTTATAAAACTTATCTAATCTTCTACTGTGCATTACATGTGAAAAGGACCCATATCAACTACCTTAAACCAGATTATGGCCGGTACTACCAAACACTTTATCTGCACCAGTTCCAGCCAACAAAGACTTGCCCACACTAGGGCTCCGCATACTAATACCAGTTCATTTGAAACGATGGTAGTGCAGATCAGAATTTTCTGATAAAATTCTGTAGTATGAATCCTGCCTCTGAAGGTACAAATATTTTAATCATCAGATACTCAAAAAGGAACTGTATTTCAACTAAATTTACCAAAATGATGGGTTGGTATGTTTTTCCTTACAGTTATCTTCAGCATAGTACAAACTGTTAAAGGAATATTCTACAAATACTAGAATTCCATTTGTACTTCCAAGAGGTTCAGCTGCAACAATTCATTTTTCTGTGGTTTTAAAATATGTGCACGTCTCATGAAGAGGGGCCAGATACTATCAAGATTCCCTCCTCTCAAAAAAAGCACTTTTGTTTAATGATTGCAAGACTTCCTTAACTCAGTGTCAAGATCAAAAACTTTTCACAGATTAAATCTTACTATTTCACTGAAAATACTCTTGATTATTAAAAGTTTGTTCTTGGACTGCATTATGAATATGCACATTAGAAAAACTGCTTCAGTTGCAGTATATGGTTAAAACGCACACAGCATTCACAACACATGTTCACTTTATGCAATGCATTATCATGTTTTGAGGACATTTGGGTCAGAATTTCAAAAGCGCTCAAGGGATTTAGGAGCAGAAGCCACACTTAAATAAATCTCCCCTCTGTTTTTTCCACCAAATGCATCCGATGAAGTGAGCTGTAGCTCACGAAAGCTTATGCTCTAATAAATTTGTTAGTCTCTAAGGTGCCACAAGTTCTCCTTTTCTTTTTATCCTTTACTGTATGCCAATTAAAGACATTGTTTCACTTTCCATTCCAGGAGTCAACAAGAAATCTCAATACAAGCAAAATTCTTAAAAAAGGGATGGAAATACTTGCAAGAAAAACTTCCGCACTTGCTAATCTTATCTGTAACACCCCCCATATAGCTGGTCTTTAAATAGCTCCAATTCAGTTTCATGTCAAATGTTTTAACAAATCATAAAAAATAAAAATGTATAATTCTCAATTTCCATGGAAACCATTCTTGAGGAAGTAACATTATTCTGCAATGTTTGCAACCCAACCCAGTTATTTAGAAATTGACTATAAACAAGTGAATTTGACCAATTCAGCACTTCTAAAACTATGCTACATATACCATTGGTAGGAGAGCAACAATCAAGTGGCATATGGGTTGGTTTAAATTTATGATGGATTCTTATTCAGATATTAATTGCACTGATTAAATTAATAAAAATGCCATGGCATGACAGGTCTTTAAGTTTGAAAACTTTCTCATTGCCCAACCCAAAACAGGTGTAAACTAACAAATAGTGAAGAGAAAGTTTCAGTCTTGGTCTACACTAGAAAATCAGGCTGGTTTACTTATGTGAGTCAGGCATGTGAAAAATCCACACCCTTAAGTGTTGTTAAACAACTCAAAGTCCTTGCATAGACAGTGCTAGGTAGACAGAAGAATTATTCTGTTAACCTAGCTACCGTCTCTCGAGGAGGTGTATTATCTATGCTGACAGGAGGGGTTCTCCCATCGGCATACATACTGTCTACACTGAAGTGCTACAATGATGCAGCTGAATTCTTGAGGCATATTTTCGGGGAGGAGGCATCTTCTAGCGCTGGGCCCTGGTGCTGTGGCCTTTGGGAAAGGAGGCATAAGTGCTAGCTCTACACCTACTGAGCTCTCCCTCATGCAAGAGGTATTCCCTACAGGGTACTTACAGAAAGTTTCAGCTTCCCTTGTGCTGATTGAGTGGTGCAAGTTAGTGGATTGGGGGAAGCACTGCAAGATAGTAGACTGCCTATTTGAATATTCTGTTAACAAGTCTAAAGAAAGTGCTTTTTAACAATGTTATATGAATTTTAACTTTACTGTGTCTCTTAGTAAGTACATTTAAACTATCTGCCCCCAATTTAGATTTAGGAAAGGTATGTGAAATAGCCATAAATGTATATCATTTTCTCCTCCTGGGTATAGCTGGAAGGTGTCTTGGGCTCCCTTCCCCTAGTCCAGCACCTGCCACTATTCCACCTGGCTGCGCTATTCCTCATCTCACAGGTACCCGAGAGCACTTTCTGGTCAGGGAGAAGGAAGATTTACTGAACCCAACAAGACCTCGTTTCCATAACTCTCCTCTGAGGAACTCACCAATTAATTGAAGATCTTCCCAGCACAGTGCCAACTTCTCTCCAGCACAGGGGATTGCCTCTGAATATAAAGGCTCATAATTCAATTTCTTGCAGGATTGATACATGACAAATAAGAATGCCCTAATCCTTCACTTAATGGTTTATCCAGTTGCTACCTTGCTGTTTTTTGTACTTTCCAAATTAGATTTTTTATTCTTGCCTCAGTGCCAATATGGAATAAGCCTTAACTTTTGTTTCCTCTATGCTAACCTAAGGGCTTCCTGATGTTGTATTCCAGTTGAACAATAAAAACCCTAATCTGTTTTGAAAAGCAAATATTTTCTGAAATGCATTGGTCTTTGAATGGAGTAAAAGTCTCTGAACAAGAATTTACTTCAGTGGGACTCGCTGGACATAGCTCACAGTGAGAGAAACAGGAATGCTGGAGCCCAGAAGCACAGTTTTGGAGCCACTGAGACTATGTGGCCTACCCTTGTGGCAGAGTGTGACCCTTTGGGGGTCTAGCACACTGAACATATCCTCCCCATGGACTGTCTAAAGGTTAGGAAATGGCACAGATCCTGTAAATCCATGACATATGGAACAATGAATTTTCTACACATGGTCACTAGCATGGCCGATGAATCTGCAGCTTCTCAGCTTGGCCACATGGCAAAAGAAGAAACATTTAAAGAGCCATTTAAAAAGGGGTGCTGCTCTGAAGCAGGGGGCTTGACCATCACCACATATAAGCCTGATGGGCAGGAATCAGAAGGGGCAGGAAGGACTCTGCTCAGCTTGAACACTGACAAGTTTCAGATTCTCAGAAGGAACTAGATCAGGCCCAGGAGGGATGCGTCTCAGGCCTGTTCTCAAAGATCTGTAACTCTCAAATACGTTATGAGTAGAGTAACTTTGGTTAAATTCCTTTGCTAAGCCGATGTTCCTTGCTTCCATGCCACGTTTTCCCTGAAGGTGTTAAACTAGAAGCTTGAGTTCCACTGCCTAGGTGGAACTCTAGAGAGCGTGTCTAAGCAACTGGGGGCTCAGAAAAGCTGAGACGTTGGTTTCAGGGCCTAAGCGACTGCACTGTGGAGTCCCATGTCCCAAGGAAGGACTCAGACACAAGGTCTGAGCCTGGGAGTGCAACCTAGAGACCCAGGACTACAAACAATTAGTAGATTCTACCCAGACCACATGGGCTTAGAAGCACATGGAACCCAGCAGTTAGGTCTACTCACAATAGACTTGTTTCAGAGTAGCAGCCGTGTTAGTCTGTATTCGCAAAAAGAAAAGGAGTACTTGTGGTGCCACAAGTACTCCTTTTCTTTTCACAATAGACTTGTATTCGTACAGTTGCAGCACAACTGTCAACGTTGTAACATCAACCACCCACTTCTGAAAATCACTAGTCGTTTTTGAAAATTTAAACTCCAGCACTTTGCCTGACATCATGAGCTTGGTTTCAGATTTCGCTTTCTCAAATACTTATTTGGAAATTAATGCATCATGAGTACTACTTCAAATGACAGTCTTTTTTACGGGAAGGATGTTCAAAGGAACCGAAGAGAGCAAGGCTCCTCTGAAAATCCCAGCCTGTCACTAAAGATTCATATATATTAGGAAAGTGGTTCAGATGAGATTCATGTTAGCTAAAATATCTAGCTAACCCCAACGTAACTTTAATCCTTTCCCAAGCATAAATATATAGGTTAACAACTTTTGCCTCAATTTAGCTGATTGATGTCCGTAATACCTAAACTGAGTTTAACTAATATTGTATCTAGATCAGGGAAAAGTTGATATTAGCTCTCTAAGTACGTATGCATTAAATGATGATGCATACACCATCACTGTAGTATCTGAACACCTTCTACATAAAATCAATAGCAACAGTGAAATCCCTAGTGGACTTCAGAGTGTCTCTTACTGCTCCATTTTTGGGATCAATATTCTATGTAGCGTAGAGGATAGGTAGGGGTTTAGAGGAAGGAGAGAGAAATGCATTGAACTGTGAGCGGAAACGTGTTGGCTAACCTCAGGCCAACCTTGATCACTTTTCCTAGTCTAAACAAATACAAAACTGGAGCAACAAATCAGTAGTCAGTATAGAACTGGTAACAACTGTAGTCCATTTTTCAGGAGTGTTTTTGGTCAAAGAAATGAACCATCTTTGGGGGAACAGTGAGAAGTCTTGATTAAGACTGAAATCATTAACAACTGTCAATTCGAAGAGATTTCAAGGAAAAATGCACTTGAAGATAAGGTTGCAAAATTAATGATTCCCCCCAACACACACACACACACACACACAATTTGTTTAGGAAATATTAATAGGTTT
This sequence comes from Dermochelys coriacea, assembly GCF_009764565.3. Classification (NCBI taxonomy): domain Eukaryota; kingdom Metazoa; phylum Chordata; order Testudines; family Dermochelyidae; genus Dermochelys; species Dermochelys coriacea. Next base: position 136,788,185 of record NC_050068.2, read on the forward strand.
ACATATCCTAGCCATGTAAATATAAGAAACAAAACAAAAATAATTACAATAGTAAGATTTTGTTTAAAAGAGACATACAGGAATCCATCAGATCTTAGATCAGTTTAGCAAATAGAGGTTGAGTCACCAGGAAATATTTCATAAGAGATTTCTCTGTACAAAGCTGCTACTGTTCACTTCCTTTGCAGTTCCATTGTTAGGCAATTCAAGCATTATTTTGCAAGGATATAAAAATTTTACACAGGCACACAGTGAAGTAAAAAGAAAAGGAGTACTTGTGGCACCTTAGAGACTAACAAATTTATTAGAGCATAAGCTTTCGTGAGCTACAGCTCACTTCATCGGATGCATTTGGTGGAAAAAAAAGCTTTTTTTTTTTCCACCAAATGCATCCGATGAAGTGAGCTGTAGCTCACGAAAGCTTATGCTCTAATAAATTTGTTAGTCTCTAAGGTGCCACAAGTACTCCTTTTCTTTTTGCGAATACAGACTAACACGGCTGCTACTCTGAAACCAGTGAAGTAAAACTGTCATTTCCCTAGTCTTCACTTCACCAGTCAAGGAAAGAGTGAGACACAACAGTAGTGACCCCTCTCCTCCTCCATTCTCTACTGGGGAAACAAAAGTACCAGCTGAACCTTCATTCATTATAATCAGTCTTCAGTGGGTGTCTTTTTTTACCCCCCTCACCCTCTCCCACTTCTTCTCTGATCTGGTTGGAACAAAGGTGATAATCCCTTTAGAATGCAACACTTCACACCTGCCAGTTAATTGATAAATGGTGTATTCCAAAGGTCAGTAACACTCAGCATCTGTCATGCTGTAGCCCCAAACAACTACCTCTAGGAATTCCCGTCCATGCCAGGTACCCAGGATCTAGCCAAGAGCCATTTCCTATTTGGCAATGTAACATGGGAAAGGCAGGATGATAGCACAACCCCCAATTCGAGTACCCATGTCCTAGATGAATGTCCTTCAAATATAAATGTAGTATGCATCTTCTATATCATTATAAATAACTACCCTCCTATGGCGTGTAGGACTATATAAAGGCCACACCGGAGGTTGTTTTAATAAGATACAGTAAGTGCCAATAATTCTAATGAAGGCTCCATCCCACAGGACAATTAACTGCATGAAAAAAGTGCTGAAGGCTTTCACATGGAGCTCCACCCAACTAAGTTTCAAAAATATTCCAAGCAAACAAATGCATTGTTATGAATGTTTATTCTCTATTTCCCTTAAACCAGCCTATTATAATTATTTTATTGAATTAATCCAAGTTTTTGTTCATGTGCCCCAAATCTCCATCCTACACAATTTATCAAGTCCCCCCCTCTCTTCCCACACACTTTACAACACTGAACTCCCTCACATTCCAAAGAAGTAAAAAGACTCCCTTCCTCCAAATAATTTCCAAGTGAAAGTCATTAATAATGTTAAATCTAGATAAGTAATAACTGAATCTATGAGGTCCACAAGATTTTTACTGTTTAAACACAGATGCCAACAATTGTATTAACTGACATGATTTTGAATGCAATTTAGTGGTCATTGTAGACCAGAACAAACTAACAGCAATGTAGTCAGTTGACATGAACCTGATTTTTTTGTCCTTGTTTACCTTGACCATTAAACTGCATTCAGCATCATGTAAATCATAATTGCTGGCAATCATGTTCATGTAAGATAAAATATTGTAGTGCAATCCAGCCCCTTTGAAGTCAAAACTTTATCTGCACTCTTGGATGCCATCACAGGAGTCATCAAATGAACAGCAAGCTAAATTTTATTTAAAAGGCAAAAAAACCTCAGATTCATAGACTAAGGTCAGAAGGGACAATTATGATAGTCTAGTCTGATCTCCTGCACAATGAAGGCCACAGAATCTCACCCACCCACTCCTATAATAAACCCCTAACCTATGTCTGAGCTCATTGAAGTCTCCAATCATGGTTTAAAGACTTCAAGGTGCAGAAAATCCTCCAGGAAGTGACCCATGCCCCACGCTGCAGAGGAAGGCGAAAAACTCCCAGGGCCTCTGCCAATCTGCGCTGAAGGAAAATTCCTTCCCGATCCCAACTATAACGATCAGCTATATCCTGAGCATGTGGGCAAGACTCACCAGCCAGACACTCAGGAAAGAATTCTCTGTAGTGACTCAGATCCCACCCCATCTAACATCCCATCACAGGCCATTGGGCATATTTAAGAAAATTTAACCACTAAAATAATTATGCATCATATACATAAACCAAAATTATGACTCTAATCATAAAAGGCAAGCTGAGCATCTGAACTCATTCTTTGCAAAATGTATTTTCTTAAAGATGAAATTTCCTTTCATTACTTGCAAAGTTTGTGTACATTTACATTCAACTGGTCTAATGAATGAAGTCTTAATCTTTATATATCTGAAACCACACTTGAAATAAAACATTCCTGGTTGCATGTGTACACAATAAAAGTTGATACATTACATAAAGGTAGTTAAATATAACTAATTTACACAGCAAGACCTTGACTAATAGGCTTTCAAAGTGACTCATTTTTCAGATGTGTGCTTTTTGAAGACAGTCTTACCTTTTCTTTGTAACATTGCCACAATGTATTCCTCTCTTAAGGGCCTGCACAAAAATATGTAGCAATGCACTATATATGCAAATAAGTTTGTTCTCTCATGCAGCATCACCCAGTATTAGATATAGAGTCAACTGAAGCAGCACCCATTCTACACAGGGGCCCATGTCATTTGCCTACCAGAGGTAACAGCACATTTTCCAGTAAACATATGTTTAAGTGGGTTGCTTACAAGTAAACAAAGCCAAACATCTGTTTAGTAATTAATTTTGGTATACTACTTCTCTACACTCCATTAACCCACTTAATTACCAACACCAAAACAAAGCTCATAAAAAAAAATCACATTTCAAACTGATGCTGTTAGTATAAAAATGAAAATAAAACAGAACACCCAAAGCACTCTCCAAATACCATCATGCAAATGTTGCAGAAGGTTAAGCCCATCACCATAATTTCTGTGTATATCCTTTACTCATCAGGCAAGGACTTCATTACACGTGCAACAGTCTCTGCATAGCACCCATTTAATCCATGCCACCAAAATGGTAAATCTGGTAGTTACCAATTTAAAGGGGGGTCAAAAGGGCTAAGGCCTTAGACTGCTCTTAATCATAAGATATCCTCAGACAAACCTCCCCAGTCTTCATTCTGGCTCTACAAACACAAAATCAAGCAGCAGTGAACATTTCATAGTTATTACTTTAACCAATTATTTGTAGGTAGCTTTGTCTAGATACACTAAGAAAAATATTCTGAACTTCATACAAAAAAATCAGTTACTTATAGCACTATTGTACTTCAGCTGCTATTGATTTTCAAGAAAACAAATAATTTCATTACATTAACTGAAGTCCACTGCTAGGAAAAATGCAACTAGCAAAGATGAAGAACATCTGTTGAGGATCCCAATAAGTTGCACTGTAAGAAAAAGCTCACTATGGTTTGATTTTGATAATTTTTTAAACAGAAGCATGAAGTTTAATGATAGAGGAGTTTTAAACCTTAAAAAAAAAAAAGGAGCTTACTGAAAGTTGTTTAGAAACCCACATTAATAATTAACCCCCCACCCAGGAACCAACTGAGCTTTTTCTTACAAGAAAGAACTGTAATATTAATTGTTCACTACTTATAACCGTAAGATTTATAAAATATCAGTAGGAAGTTACAGCAATATTTTGTATATATTTAATCCCTGTGGTTGTATTTCACACAGAAAACTGATTTTTTAAACCATTAATACTGCTCTGTAATTAGAGCAAAATTGGTTTTATGCCTGTACAAGGCAAAAGTTACATCATAGGTTCACTTATTAGCTACCATACCCTCTCTGTTGCAGTTTAGAGCAAGAATTTTAATACAAAATTTACTCAACCACATTTTTACATCACTTCTCCTCTGGTTACCATATCAACAACTGAGTTCTGTATGTCAATAATTCATAGCAATTATTTTCAGGTAGCATTACTATATACAAAATGTTAAAAACAGTAGATGGATTAAGTACAAATGTTAATGGATTATCAAATTTATTTAGATTACTGATTGTAAAGAAACCATTTTCTTTCTATGTTCAATCATATAGATTCTCTGGCTTAACATCTAAAAAACTCAGCAATTATTTGTTATGGACCTTAAAATTCAGCACTAGAATTTACATCTTCTTGGTCAAAATTTCTTCTTTTGCGTAGAGATAAACATAACAGAAGCTACTGTAAAAGGGCACCAACAATGTGCTTGGTACTAATCAAGACAGAGAAAGACAGTCCCAACACAAGGAACTTACAGTATAAGACATACAGAACAGGACACAATGGGAGGACAGATGCAATGTTAATATTTTTTTCCTGTTGTTTTGAAGCCTCATGAAACACATCTTTAGCGGTAACGTGAACAAAGAGAGGGTGAGAACACTACATGGCAAGCTATTCCATGCAACTGGAAAGCCTCTGTACATATGAAACATTATATATTACTCTCTTCAGCATTGTGTTGATTCAACGAAACTATGAAATACACTGAAATGTAGATTATAAAAAAGTCACTAAACAGGAAACACAGGATTTGAGAGACAAGATGTATAGAAGCTTTATTGTAAAGCAGAGTGTTCTCCAATTGTTCAGTGAACTTATTGTACACATTGACGGATAACCCCAGTAGCTAAAATCCTCAAAGTAAGTAGGATACATTCAATGGCAATGCAAGATTCTTCACATTGCCTTGTCACAGCCTGCTTCAAGCCTGTTCTGGAATAGAGCATCTCTAGGGATGAACTGGTAGTTTACATTTCAGGTATACCGATTCCTTGGCATGTCTGCAGAGTTTGTTGTTAATTTCATGATAATAGTTTTGTAAGGTGGATGCTGTTCACTAGACCTTGCACCACAGAGGCTTCTGAACAGCTATCAGATGGTAAGGACTTCCAATTAGCACTAATGAGTCTGAGAGCCTCTAAATAGGAAGTATTATCATTGGGATTTCTTGTAGTACTTTGAACACAGCTAGCTGCTCTAGAAAACTAAATCTAGCATTAGAGAGGAAGACATTTTCCAGTTGGCATATGTGACATTAAGAATTTATTTTCTGTTTTTATTTTTAAATATATGAAACTTTTGAGGACACAGCTCCTTTTTATAATGTCCTTCATAAAAAGACATGTAAATTTTGAAGTCCCCTATCTAATTCCAATGTGAACAAAATTGAAGGGGGGGGAAGAAGGGGAGGGGTATTGTTACACAGCTGAATACATTTTTTGGGAGGCAGAATTGGTGAAATGAGGAGATTTTAAGGATCTAGGAAACTGCTTGAAAACCTGCAGCAGCACACATTAAGTGAAAATTCTCTGCAATCATGTTTCCTAAGTAAAAAAATTATTTTCTATTTAGAGTAATTCGCATAGCAGCTGTTCCTATTCCTCCAAAGACACAAGAGAAAAAGTTTGCTGGTTGGTCATAAAAGAAAGCATGGTTAATGGCATTAAAAGGCTGATTTTACTTTTTAATAACTTTTATAATATAGATTCCACACTAAACTAGCAACACCAGCTTAGCCTACCACTATTTTAACAAATTGAGAATTTGATCTCTATTGTTTTAAGTAATACTATCCAACAGGGTGATGTTCCAATATTCCTGCAGTTTGCAAATATGCATACTTTTGTAATTTATCACAAAGCCAACTCTACTTCTATGATACGTTTAGGACATTTTAACAGTAACCTTAAAAACAGTTAATGGAAAGTATATTAGTGAATTTATATACCTTTTTAAAACGTTTTACACAAATCTAACTACAAGCAGAGCAGTCAAACATACAGCCAACCATAAAACAAATAATATAAAAACAGGATATAAAGATTATAAATCATACTTTATGCTCAGATATAATGCTATGAAGAGTTAAGTAATTATAAAACAGACACATACAAAGAATACATGATAATGTGGCATGGTTCAGAAGTTTTATTGGCATGACTTTGGGATGACCATATTTCTGCAAGTCATTGCAAACAAGTGCTGATCAAACCTCGATACCACACTACCATGTACCCCATATGTCATGTTACCAAATAAATTATCTTAGAAGTGCTTTATTTATAAATTGTTGTACAACCCAATGACAGTACACAGTATAACTGAATGACAACTAGTTCAACCCACATTACATAAAATTTGACTGAATATGAATTGTTCATAAAACAATTGTTTTAGCAATCTCTTCTTGGCCAATGGGGGACAGAGACTTTAAAATATAAATATTTACTTCCATCAAAAGTAACTAACTGGGCAGGAAAGGATAATAATTTATGTCTATTTAAGTTATAAGCTTGAAAACAAACATTTAAATAATTGACTTAATTTGGGTTAAGCTGTTGCAGTTTGCTTTGGAATTCAATATTTTGTAACAAGTTACCCAAATCTCAAGAAACAAGCTGTGCAAAAGCTATTTTATTTCACAGTTAGAGCCTACAGAGCCTTCTATCCCAGAGGATTCCAAAGTGCCTCACAAAAAGTAATACACTTCTCCCCCAACCCTAGCACTGAGATGCAGCCACATCTTGCACTAAAAGATGCAAGAAAGCAAATGAGACTTCAGGGGAAAGTTAAGTAGGATGAATGTAGCGTCCCAAACTGTACTTAAGTATTTTATTTACATATAGGCTTTTCTACAGCATTTATTACCATAGTATTCGAGCGCCTCACAAACATTAATATATCTTTACAAAACGTATAATCAGATAGGCACAAAGATTAAACGTCTTGCTCAAGATCACAGGAAATCTATGGCACAGCCAAAATAGAACCCAAATCTCATGACCCAAACTTGTCACAAAACAGTTCCATATGCATGAGATCATCTTTCTTGTGTCTGGCCAGAACACTAGGGCTAACACCTGTTTGTTGGCTATCCCTCTATACTAGGATGATGTCTGCCATGGGAAAAAGTCATTGATGAGACTTAAGATGGCTGAGGTGTCCAATTCGTACTTTACAGGTTTTTCCCACATAACAGGTGGTTGCTTGGAAAGAGTACAACTGCTGGTCTGGATGCTGTACAGTTTCCTTCCTCCTCTGCTGTTTCTCAGCCTCTGGAGCAAGGCGATTCTCTTCAACATGGGATGACGCTTGACGTACGATATGCCACCACTACAGCTCTTCCTAATTCATGGGGTCAGTGCCTCCCTTCTTCAGATATACTTTCAGGGTGTCTTTGTAGCATTTCCTCTGTCCTCCACAGGTCCTCTTACCATGACTAAGTGAGAAAAGAGGAACTGCTATGGATGATGAGCATCAGCCATCCATACACAATGACCAGCCCATCGAAGTTGATGTTTCATAATCTTGCCTCAAGACTGGTGATGTTAGCTGCAGAGAGGCGGCTTGCATTGGTGCAATGGTCTTCCTATCCAATAGAGAGAATCTACCTAAAGCAGCGCTGTTGGTACCACTCCAGAAGCTTAATATGGCTTTGGTATGTCATCCATGTCTCATTCCCTGAAGAAGAGTGGGGATTACTACTGCATTGTAGACCAGGATCTTAGTTTCCAATAAAGACACGATGGAGCAACTTTCCAAAAGATACGCTGGCACAACAGATCCCATGTTCAGTCTCCACATCAAGACTGGTTGTCTGGGAGAGGTGGCTACCAACATAAGGGAAATGCTCAACATTTTCCAGGGGTTCACCACCAATGACAATTTGTGGGAGAACAGGAGCAGCTTATTCTGGGGCAGGATGGAGGAGCACCTTAGTCTTCCTAATGTTGAGGGAAAGTCCCATGCTATGATAACTATGCGAGAAGAGATCTAGGGTGGATTGCATGAGGATAGCACAGTCATCAGCAAACTGAAGGTCAGTAATAACAGTCCTGGTGACTTTAGTTTTAGAATGAAGACATCACAGATTGAAGAGCCGGACATCCATGTGATACTCAATCCCAATTCCAGAAGAAATGCAGTCACAAAGAAGAATTAAGATTATGGCAAGAAAGATGGAAGAAGGGTTGGGGGCAATAACACAGCCCTGCTGTGGCTGGCTGGCTGGCACCTCTACTGTTGCTTAATAGCCCTTAGCATCTCCTACAAGTACAACTGATCAGGACTTATTTCACATCTCATTCTGAAGACTACACCTCCAAAATGCAGAGCTTCACTCCTTCACCCTCCTGACATGTTGGGACACTGGTTCAGTATTACGCTTAGGGGAAAACTGCTGTCAACTTAAATCAACACTACCACTTCCTACATCTCCCTGAGACTTTAATGTCTCCCAAACGATATATAGATTTCCATTGTTGCCCAATCTTCGGACACTTCATTAAATGAATGCCTCCTACTGACACACACACACACTATTGCTTTTCCACCAGGTTTCCTACAATATAGCTTAATTTATAAAATACAAATAAAATGTTCAATGAAAAAGAAATCCTTGCATGAAATAAAGCATATGTATGAATTTCTAAAGGATTGAGGTCTAAAGGTATGATGGTGAGATGTGTCCCATATACAACTCCCACTGATGTCAGTGGGAGTTATGTATGAAGAACACATTTCCCAATAATACTGTCATGATATGCAAGCTTGCACTAATTAGTTAAGACTCTGCTATTCTCATTAATTCTTTTGCTTTTGTGGAATATGAACAATAGCAGAAGCACCAAATCTGACAACAGTCAGGATGACAGTATTTCATTGCTTTATACTTTAAAATTACATTCATAACTATAAGGGCTAGAAACATTTTTAAATGAAAGATCAGATTCTGCAGAAACTGAATGTGAAATCACATTCACACGGAAAGTGCTCCACTCACCAGTGGCTGAGTTTTTCAGCCTCTGTTTACTTGGATACAGTAAAACTATCTTAAGCAATCACTCAAGGGGGACAAACAAAAGCAGCTGCTTACAGAGGTGGTCTTTTAATAGAGATGATGAAAAATTATGTTCCCATCCACTTGTAGAGATCCCTTATACAGATTAAAATGTTCGGGGATTTTTATTTTTAAAAATTGCTATTGCTAGCATTATTTATATGCACAACGGTTACATACACTGGACCGTGGCTAGAACGTGGGATTTGGGATCCATGTGCGGTACCGTGTTAACGCAGGGACCACATTACAGCAGGAACCACATTAAAATGAATTCCACTTAAAGTAATTAAATTTGGGATCCATGACCACGACCGCATTATATGCGAATTCGCACTATATAGATGCACGTTCTAGTGAGGGTCCGGTGTACTACTAAAGGCATATTACAGCCTTTAGAACCATACACAATCGTACAGTCTACATGTAGTTGCTCTTTCCAGTTGAGAAGTTCTTCCTCTGATGGAAAATTCTTATGGCAGTTCCAAAATAGCCTCCACTTCCATACACATAAGTTGCTTATCTCAGTGGGGAAGCAGGTTTTTAATACCAAAAAAAAAAAAAAAAAAAAAAAAAGTATTTGCCTTCAAAAAAGTAGACAGGAATAACAGATTGAAAATACACTTATTCTTCCTCATATACAAGGACAAGAGGTCACTAACTGAAATTAGGATGCAAGATATTTTTAAAAGATGAAACAATTACAGCTAATTGTTAATTTTAACGAAGCACATACGTTAGTAGTATTTAGTAAAGGATTAGACAATTATATGAATAATATGGAAACGAAAAGTAAACAGTTTTGATTTACCAACAGACCTTTTGGCCATACTGTTGGAACTTCCAATGAAAACAAACATCAATATTCACAGTGAAATATCCAACCTGTTCTTCTGAAGACCCCTAGAGGAATAAATAACCTCCAGTGATAATATGTAGGTTGAACAAGATTTGGAAATTCTAGTGAAAGAAAAATTCACCTTCAAAAAAAGATTACAAAACTATTTTGAAATGTGGTTACTAGAAAAAAATTCACCTGCTGCCAAGCCTTTAACAGTTATGTTCGTTGTTTAGTAAACACTGATGGTAATGGTTTTGTTTAATGAGATTAATTTTTTACTTGTATTGGGACAATTATGTAGGTTTGCACAGTGTTAGTCGGAGACAGTATCTCATACTAATGGCCATCATTGAATGACAATTCCTATATGAAAAATGGATACTTTATTATTGTTCTGTACTATACTCAGAGATACAAGTGGGTGAGGCAATATCTTTTATTGGACCAACTTCTGTTGGTGGGAGACAAGTTTTCAAGCTTCACAGAACTCTTCTTCAGGTCTGGAAAAGGTAACCAGAGTATCACAGCTAAATACAAGGTGGGACAGATTGTTAAGAATAAAGGGTTAACGCATGTTGCAAGAAACTTCTTAAAATGAAATAGGCAATTAACCTTTTTCAAACCTGAAAGAGGTATGTGCAGCTCTAAAGTTTGTCTCTTCCACCAACAGAAGTTGGTCCAATAAAAGATGTAAACTTACCAACTTTGTTTCTCAAATCCTAGGATCACCATGCTACAATATCAATGCAAACTATATTGTTTGTGTTATTTATTTGTTATGGTGTCAAGTATTAAAAATAATTAGCAGTTTTAACTGGAATAGTTAACAATCATGAAATTGGTCACATGACCTTTACTCATCCACAAAAATATGATGCATAAGGAAAAGTAAAATTACTTTTCAGCTGTTCAATAGGAGATGCATTTGTGCTCATTTATGTAATGAGCTTAGGGAAGAAAAAAGTCACTAGAGGCAAAGAGTTGAGCTATGACCTCAAAAGCAATATGTCGTCTTTTAACAAAGGTATGCCTCAGTAATGGTTTTGAGTTACTAAATAGATTGGTAACTGCAATAAAACAGGATTATCAAATAAGGTCCTGATTCAGCAAAGCACTTAAACACTTCCTTAACTTAAAGCGAACCACAACGCTTAAGTGCTCCGCTAAACCAGGATTTACTTAAGATTCTGCTTAAATGCTTTGCTGAATTGATGCTTACATCAGGAAACAACAAAGAAAATATAAAATGAAAAGAGCAATATCCACACAGAAGAAAAAAGTGCACATAGAGATTAGAAATTGCTACAGTTCTTCTGGAATACTGTACTAATGTCAATGCCAACCTGAGAAAAGAATAGAAGGAAGTGGCATGGAGAACTGGCTCTGTAAATATAATTACAATGCAATGTGGTTAATATCACATCAAGACCTGAAAAATTTTATTTCACAGCTCCATAACAGGACAAAAAATGTATTCTTCTCAAATGGAAATGCATGTGCCCCCCTACACCTCCACACACAGAACGTCAAACTATTGTCAGGGTTGCAGCTCTTTTAAAGATGAGGGTGAGCTGTGTTTCACTGATAACTTTAGCGGACAGCACCAGATACAAAAACATTCAATGTGTTGTCATTGTGAAGAGAGCTAAGAAGAACGCTAAAGAAAAATGAGCGTCAACTACACATGAAATCACAGCTTGCAAGTCTCCAAAATCAGTACATTAGTGAGATGAGCACTAACAGAAATGAGGACTGCTCTGTACTAGGAAATTATAACAGTATAACTACGTCGCTCTTGGGTGTGAAAAATCCACACCCCTGAGCAATGCACTTAAACCTACCTATCCCCTGGTGTATACAGCAATAGGTCGATGGGAGAATTCTCCCATCAACTTTGCTACTGCTTCTCAGGGAGGTGGAGTATCTACGCTGATGAGAGAAGCCCTCCTATCTTCACTGAAGCACTAGAGGCACAGTTGCAGCATTTTAAGTGTAGACAAGCCCTGAGTGTTTGTAAGTGATTATAACAGTACTGAAAGTTTAAGTGCATGATACTCTAAAAGGTGCTGTACAGTATAAAGCATCTCCTGGAAAACTGCTGGGGGAATACAAATGGACGAGCCTATAAGGGGCCAATTCACTCTTCAAACAACTCTTGCCTGTGCATGTTTTCCTTTTAATATTACTCACAACAGCCACTGCTTCCTCCCACTTAAGATCTGTAAAATGATGTTCCTTTGTGTGATAAACATTTCTGAACAGCTAGTCATCATCAAAATGCATTAGAAACACTAACTACTTAATGATACATACATAAAATTTATTATATTTAATGTATTAAAAATACAGTACTTAATTATTTTTTTTTTAACAACTGTCAAGTAACAATCCATTTAGGGCTAAAAGAAAATCTTTAGCTTTGACATATATTGTGCATATGAGGAGTGGATCTGGTGAGAAAAAAGCAGTGATGTTTGAAAAAACTTGGGATTGGTAGAACTGAAGAATGAATTCTATTTTTGTGGACTTTTTCTGAACTATTCAGAGAAACAAATTCACTGAAATAAAAAGATTCTCCAATGGTGACACATTAATTCAACATTTCAGTATTCTTCATTGTCAGACTCTGGACTCACTTTGCACCAACTAGCATGAAAGGAAAGATCCTACACTAAAATACATAATTTTGTGCTAAACCTCTAACATCCTGAAGTCCTTAAACTGAATTCCCACTGAAGTAAAAAAGCAGCCATATAAAGAGTGCCATTTTACATTTAATTGACATCATTAATCTATCAAACAGTGACAAAAATCTCAATTAAATTTCCACCATCACAATGTAAAATAAACTTCAAAAGCAGCAAGGATATAGATTTTTGTTACTTATTGGTTACAATCAGGAAAATAGTTAACCCAGAGACCATAAAATAAATCAGAAGGCTGGGGGGCAGGGCACAGGGGGACGACTTTCAAAGAAGCGAAGTCCACATTTAAAAAGAAAATGGAGGGAAGGAGAAAATTTCCCATTGTAAAAAAATTTTAAAAAGGGAGGCTTCTTTTTTTTTTAATTTTGCATTATTTATTTTTAGTGTCAAACTAATCTAGGGGTAATAGAATGAAATTAAAAGTAAAATTTAGGCAGAATATCAGGAATTATTTCTGACAGTAGGATACAATAAAACAGCCTCCCAAAGGAAGTCTCATTGTTTGTCATTTTTAAAACTAGACTGGACAAAATGCTGCAAGACATTGTAGGGAACAATCATGCATTTGCAGGAGACCGATTATTTCCTAGATCACTTCCCATTTGTAACTTCTGCAATTCTTTGATTCTAGGAAAGCAGATGCTTTAGATGAAAAACCCCATGGAACATTTTCTCTATGCCATAACAATAGATGGCATTAGTAGAGTACCAAACAACTAAAATTTCAGCAGGCCTGTAATATCCACCACAATAAAGGAGTGACGAGGAGTGACGAGAGGAAGGTTTCAGAGCATCCTTTGAAAGCAGGAATAATTAAGCTTCCCAAACCAAAAAAGGATACATCACACAGAGGTGCTAATAAACTATCTACAAATATGAGTCTTAGCTGATATGTCATCCTCTTACTTTCACCTCAATAGGATTACAAAATGCAACTAAACTATGAGAGTGGAGAATAAAGGATGGGATGATTTTTCTATCCTATAATTTAGCAATAAGATGTTCATGGGACAATATCCAGGATGGCAGAAGGAGAACCTCAGAACTGTGGAATGCTCACATGACAGATCAACAGAAACAGATCTCTCACAAGACAAAATAACCCATTAAAATGTTCACAGGACAAAGCTCGAATACTATTTTGCATTTATATAGCATCTTTTACCAGTGACCTCTAAACATTTTAGAAGCCTTAAACTTTAACATGCACGTGAGATGGGCAAGTTGTACATCCCTGTCACCAACTGGTGCACAGAGAAGTAAGTGACTTTCCCAAGGTCTTACTAGGTGTCATTGGCAGGGTCTGAACTGCCAGTTCAATGTTCTAACCTTGAGACCATAGTTAATAAATAATAAAATACAAAGGGGCTGGTAGAGACAAGAGGGCTTTTTTAATTTACTTTATTACTAGGGATTTTGCAGTACAACTTTTAAAAACTGCTTTCCAAATTCTGGGTTTAAGATCTGAGTTCATACTTTAACAGTTCTCCAAAGTCAGAAATGAACAATAGAAATATTTTTATTTCAATAACTGAACAACAGGTGAAGTTTTGAACGCCTTTTCTACTTCATTCTATATATTTCTATGACTACTGATGAACTATTATTCTAACTTTATAATGCATTTCTATTTTAAAATAAATTAACTACAACATTAAGACATAATGCCTTTAGAATAGTTAATATTAACTATACCTGAAAGAGGCTCAAAGAAGAGAGTCTAGCTTCTGGATTTGAGCAATGAAACAGTAAAGAAGCACACATGCATCAGGTATGACAAAAAAATAGTGATAATTATCAAGATAACTGAAGAGAAATTAAAAAAAGAGCAACATCTATAAATATTTGGTATATGCATGAAAAGAGCAGCTTGCAATTCTAGCAAAACATATAACACAGGGACAATCTCTAAATAAATCTAAAGCTTTAAAAAGAAGCTTTACATGTGTGTGTCCTGAATACAAGGTGAAAAGAATAAACAAGCTGAAAGATAATATGTGATAGTACATATACTACACAAACAGAAAAACTAACAGGAGATTACATGCTAAGCATGCTAAAAAGCGATTTCTATCATGTTAGAAAAGTGAAAGCCTTCATTAGACATTAGCCAGAGCACAGCAGGCTGGTGCTTAGGCAGGAGAAGTACCATTTGCTTACCTCCTGTAACAGATCTGCCTGCTCAATGGCTTTAAGAACATTTTTCTTGGAGGTCTCCTGAACTTCCCCTCCCAACAGGAACTCATCCAGAATAAAATAAGCCTTTTCAAAATTGAAGATGATATCAAGTTCACACACCTGAAAAGTACAATAAGTGTTGTGATGGGATGGTAGCACTGCCTTATTAAAGTTGCCCGACACTTCCTATTACTAGATTCTTCTTTCACTCGTTCACAACTTTGCCAAGCTAACTGTTTGGGCTGAAAATTTCGATTTCAGGCATTTTCCTAAGGCTGAATTTTTTGTGGAGAATTTCAGCCAAAATGGTTCCACCACTTCTGAGAATGAGGCTAGTGAGAATTACATCTTGCCTATGTTAAAAAATTCTGGTGACCATTTCTCTGACAAGCTCTGGTCCCCGCAAGCTTTGGAGCAGGGACTTGATATTTGGCAGGAGGGAGGCCTTTGTGTCAGGGATGCACCTTTCACTGTCCCCATGAGAATGCACCCAAACTGTGATTTGGCCCAAGCATCTGAAAAACCACATCTGCTACTAGAGACTTGCTTGAATTTCATAGCTAACTATGATTCTATCTGCATTGAGTATGCTCTAGCCTGCGGCTGCAGAGGACTGCACAGAACTTTTCCTGAATTTGCAACTGAAGGAAAGTAGATTGGGGAAGGAGCCTGGAGGGAGAGAGGAACAGGACACACAACCACCTCCTCACTTGACAAGGGTGTTGTGAAGATAGGTTAGTTACCAGGTTGGTTTGGCAGATCAAGCGATATAAGATTTGCCATGTATATCAGATATCCATGTCCAGCAGCAAACATATCACTTTTAAAGATATTTTTTGTCCACTAAGCAAGATGACGACACACTTACTATATTAACAAAAACACAATGGAATTTTGTAAAAAAAATGAAACCAAAATTAGAGTCACTAACTTACACTGCCAAAATACTTGTCAAGTAGTTCCACATAACGATGAATTATTTCCAGGGTTATCAGTTCGTTGTCCTGATCTTCAATAGCACAACAAAAATAAAGGCTTGCATATCTGCAACAACAAAATTATCTTTATGTTTTTATAAAAACACCAGCCCCCATGTCAGTTAAATTTGTGCTCCTGAAAGGTGAGATTGTTCTCAGTCCTGGAAACTAAGATCTGTGTATCCTCAGAAGTAACAGATTAGAGGCAGCAGCACTGCAAGCTTGCCCACATAGCATGACCGCTGTTCCTTAAAAAGAACTGGGAGGGACCACCTCCATGGATCAAATAATGTTTCAATTTCTATGGCCTTTTTAACCATTGACTTCTCTCACGTCAAACTGAACTTGTTAGAAAATTTAAAATGTTTTCAATTTTTTTTTTTTAGCTTTTTTGTCAAACCTGATTTAACAGAAATAAAAACAGTTACTCCAGAGGATTTTTAATGCACTACAAAACCAATTATGTCTTTTATACACAGTTGTTGGGTAAATCACTTTCTACTAGCTTAGTTTTTAAACGAGTACAGAAAGCATCCAATAGATAAGATCTGAAAATCTAAATCAGAAATAAAACATTATTAAAACATCAGTCTGGAAAGACAAAAATACCTGTGTATTTTTTAGCACAACAGTTTGAAGCTTACTCTAATTACTAGCACTCAAAGCAAATCTGTCTGAATCCTTCTATTCTGTTACTCAAGGCACATGACTTTCTCCACATTCATTTTCATGTCAGCTGATTATTGCTATGTTCAGCTAAATTGTTTCCCTTCCAGTGCTTAAGGATAATTTGAATCTCATGACAATAGCAGACCTTCATTTCAAGTTAAACGAATAATAAGCTCTTAAAAGGACTGGACTTAAACATGATTAAACAAACAATTTGACCTGTTTCAGACAAAACAGCTTTTGTGTCACTTTAAAAAAAAATGAACTCCCACTCCATAACACTTGGTCATAATACCATGTTCACAACTAAATACAGATTTTAAAACTACATCCAACCCTTTCAGACAGGGCTTTGGAGCTGTGCTCTGGCTCCGCTCCAGCTCCAGGCAAAAACCTACAGCTCCACTGCTCCAGCTCCAGGCTCCGCTCCAAAGCCCTGCTTTCAGAGTCCATTTTAATAGATCAAATTACTTTTCAACAATAAAAAAGATATCACCTTTCTTCTTAGAAGACTGTCCTTCATAACCATATTTAAAGACAAATTTAAGGTTGGAAACCCTGTCTATGTAGTATTTTCAACTAAATTAAAGCAAGTGTTAACTAGAATGCATTTTCAAGTTCCACAGCATACAGTTTGGAGGGGCAAATTTAAATATATTTAAGTACAAAAGCTTCTAAGTTGCAACCTCCAACACAAATTGGAAGCAAAGGTACCTATAATGATATGCTGGCAGGGGAGAGAGCATTGTCCATCAAAACATTCAGCAATAATCAAATAATCGAAACAGGAGCAAGCCTGATCTCTTGAAAAAACTCATTCCCATATCCAGGCTATGAACACCAAGCACCTACACCAGATACAACCACAATTGCAAGGGCCACATCTATAATCTTCTGAAGGAGTAAATAAAGGCACATGCTCTCAACAGGCCCCAATGCTTGAAGGCAGTCATATTGGTTCTCCTAGCTTGGACCTCAAAATATTCAAAACAAGCCCTGAGACGGGCAAGCTAAATCTCTTGTCAAGACTAGAGTGGGTCCTCTGGAGATGAGAATGTGCAAGAGTTTATTTCTGTGTTTTTTCTCACGGACATATATGAAAATATATTTTCATTTTTTCCTCCTAGAACACTTCATTAAGAGGATGTCTTGCCAATACTAACCATGATGAAGGGCTACCGCCTTGGTCAAAGCATTTCAACTTTCTTGATTTGTGTACATTGAATATTTCAGGTGATGTATATATGGCACAAGCTATAACGGGCAGGCAAACTTTTTGGCCTGAGGGCCACATCGGGTTTCCAAAATTGTATGGAGGGCCGGTTAGGGGAGGCTGTGCCTCCCGAAACAGACAGGCATGACCTGGCCCCCACCTCTTATCCAACCTCCCCCTTCCCCCCCCACCTCTCACTCCCTGATGGCTTCCCTGGGACTCCTGCCCCATCCAACCCTCCTGCTCCCTGTCCCGACAGCCCCCTCCCCCAGGACTCCTGCCCCATCCACCACCCCCTGCTCCCTGTCCTCTAACGACCCCCGGACCTCCCACCCCTGACTGTCCCCTGCCACCCCATCCAACCCCCCCCCCTTTCCTGCCCCTCCCCCCCAGGAGACCTGCCCCATCCAACCCCATTCCCCACCCTCTGACCGCCCCAACCCCTGACCACACCCCCCGAATTCCCCTGCCCTCTATCCAACCCCCCCCAGCTCCCCGCCCCCTTACCGTGCTGCCTGGAGCACCGGTGGCTGGAGGCACTGCCGCCACCGCACCACCCAGAGCACAGGGTCAGGACGTGGCTCTGCAACTGCGCTGCCTGGCTGCCAGGAGCATTGCGCAGGCGGCACAGCGCGCTGAGGCTGCGGGAGAGGGAGAACAGCAGAGGAGGGGCCGGGGGCTAGCCTCCCGGGCCAGGAGCTCAGGGGCTGGGGAAGAAGATCCCATGGGCTAGATATGGCCCGCAGGCCGTAGTTTGCCCACCTCTGAGCTATAAGCTTACCAAATTTGTATTTGAGTTTGTATTGATCTCACAACAAAGGGATGTTAATGAGGCCCTTGGACTTCTTTTTTTAAAGCACTGATGATCATTTCAAGTGTGAAATTTCCTAGAAAATTCTCTGTAACAGAGTGGATAAAAACTGACTTTAAAAAATAAGTCAATTTTTTCAACTAAATTTATTTAAAATTAAATTTAAAATTATGACAACCCATGTTAAGGTTGAACTTACTTTAACCTATTAAAATCACTTATATCAAATAAAAAAAATTAAGCAGTGTATGTTTACTGCCAAAGTTTTAAAGAAAGTCAAAACCACTGAACTGGTATATGTCGTTGGATACACACCTGGAACCAGATTTTGTTGAAATAGTAAATCAGCTTTTGACAGCAGTACCCTCTTCTGCAGATGCAGAGAGAATAATTTCTTCATTTCAGGTTATTTAACTAGTTTAAGTTCAATGACTAGTTAATTCAAAGTTAAAAAGCATTCGAAAGTTGAAAAGTAGAAAAGCTTGTTTTCTCTTCCAATCTATGAATAAAATCTAAATGCGAGAAAATGAGATCTGCTAGTTCTAAAATCCTGAAGGACACAGTGACCAGAAACAACTAGTTCAATTCACTAACTGCAAGTAAGACTTTGTTTAATAAATCAGTTAGTTTTAAGCGGGTTTTGATTATTTTGTTTTTGTTATGTATCCAGCATATTTAAGGTAGCTTTAGTTTACTAATTAAAAACTTTAAAATTTTGTTTGCATTTTAATTGCATTTGAGTTCAAAGAGCTCAAAACAAACCACAAGTAAAAAAATTAATCTTGCAAATAAGAAATGCATTATTCACCGTTTACTAACATAATACAAAATGAAAAAATTAAGCATCTGAATAAATGTAAAGCAAGCTATATAACTGCTTAAATGTGTATAGATATAGTGTTTCCTCCTAAGTTTGCAAAAAGCAGCATCAAATTTAGTGTAAAGGCTGTACGTAGTTGCAAATTAACATGTTTTAAGTATTATCCATCAGTAAAACCAATTCTCTTTAGGAGTACAAAGGCAAAACAATTAAAATTGATTGCTTAAAATCTGCTTTGATTTAAATAAACCTACTACCTTGCTCTGTAATATCTGAAATTCTAACAATTAGGTAGTTCTAGAAGAAATAAGAATTAAGCATGCATTTCAGCAATTTAGATTATGAAATAAGAAAAACATGAACTAGCAACACGAAACTAAAAAATGTTAAATGTTTTGTGTTTTTTAATAAGTCATGGTTTTTACCCAATGTGAGTCAAACTGTCCCCAAACTATGGGACAGAAGAAGGTAGACCTTGATAGAGGATTGGCTCAGGATTCTCTGTAGCATCCTCAACCTTGCAACCAAAATGGAGCACCTCTTGCTAAGGAGGATTGTGACCCCTGCCAAGGTTTGTCATTGTCTGGTTCTCTTTTGGCTACCTGCCCAGGACAAAGACTACCGGAACGCCCTGAATATGAAGGATTGTTTCCTCTGAAGGCAGCACTTGGACTCTTGGGCCACCAGAGCCTGCTCCTATTCCTTCTGGGTTTCATCATTATCTTTGGAAGAATGCACTTTCTCCAAGCCCAGAGGCACTTATACTTAAACCAAGTAATTTTTATTTATCACTACTTAAATCCAGCCCTCTCGGTGATGTTCCCTCAGCTGTGTGAGGACCATGACTACCCAAACTTGAAGAAAAACAAGGAAATAAAACAAAGGAAAAATTAAATTACTTTCCCTGACATCAACTAACTTGCAATTTTTTTTTTAAACTACAACACAATTTTTTTTAATAAGTTCCTCAACTTGACCACACCAGTTGGTGGCGAGAGTGAAACAAGTGATTACAGTGGATGTTGCATGCCTTTGGTCAATAGGTTATAGGACTCAAAGGATGCATGTGTACCCCTCATCAAGTACTGCCTACAAAGGTTTCATGGCCAAGTAGCGAGGCATGAGAGGTATAGACACATGTATATATATGCTTCAGGTTATATCCTCTTTCATACTGAGGCCCTGATCCTGCAAACATAAGCATACCTTAACTCACACGATTAGAATGACATTAATCAATGGCAGTACTGATATGAATAAAGTTATTTACACTCTTAAGCAAAGGCATTATCGTGGCCTAAGTGTCTAATTCTTTCTTAAATCCAGCTATACTATTTGACACAATGCATCAACATTATTAAAGTTATCTACATAACAATTTCAGTTCCAGTTTTGGGGTGGAGGAAACTATCTTCTCACCAATGGAAAGAAGGTGAGAACAGTAGGGCAAGATATTTTATTTACAATCCAACAGGGAAATACAGGAAATGCTAAAAAATATAAACCTCTGAAAGTGACCCGATTCCCTACTTAAATATTAAAAATGAAAGGATGAAACTCCTTTTATAAAATTAGCTTTTAGTAGGATTCATTTATTTCCTTCATCTCATTGGAATGTCAATTACAGTAATTTGTGGAGAAAAGCAATTTCACAGCTGTTTTGTATTACATTCAAAAGGTCAGCAGAAGGAAAACATTCCAGCTGCAGAACTTTAGCATTTTGCAAGTAAACAGATACAAAGGGAGATTTCTGACTAAGAAAATTAGACAGTACTTTCACCCATAGAAAACTGATCTTGATTTCTCAAAGTGAAAAAATACTTTTTTGTACTGACAACAAAAATCTTTTCTTATTCATATATCTGGTACCTGAGACCAAATTATATTTGTAACCAATTTATAGTTACCCAGTGCTTGAGGTAAACATGTTTATAGAATTTAGTCATTCTAAATAGCCCTGGAATCATACATTGTTTTTCATATTTGTATTCATCCTTTTACTTAGACAGCTGAACACAGAACTGGAAAGAATCACTTTTTCTTAAGTTTAAGAAAATCTAATCTCTGTTCTTCAACACATTTCTAAACGCATGAGTGGCTCTTTACATATAAATGCTTCCTACTAGGTTATCAAACTAAATTGAAGAAAAAAAAGCTCAAAACCAGTCTGTTTTCATCATGAGTAAGGGAGAAAACATTTCACATTCATTATTTTCTTTGCTATTCATTACATCTTTTTTGATGTCTAGTAATTACAAGCTTAGTGAGGCAGAACCACCTTTTGTAGACAATCTTCAGGTCTCTCCACTCCAGGAAGCTGCACATTTTTGGTTTACGAGCCAGCACTGTCTGAACGAGTTCCCTTGTGATTTTCTTCTTCTCTTTGTCAGACAAGGGGACATACCACTTCTGAAGTCTCAGCTTCCCCTGACGACTAAAAAGCAACATAAACTGCATCTGTTGAATTAACAAAAAAAACTGTAATGACTCTGTCCTTCAACTGTATCCAATGCAAACATTTTAAAATTAGTTTTGTTTTATTAGTTGAAAAATGTTTTAAAGTAGGAAAAGAAATTACAAGTGTCAATGACAGCCATTCAAAAGCTCGTTTACTCTGCAAGATACTTTTAAAGGTGTAACCACTGATTTACTAAGGCACCTTCTACACTAGAAAAACGAAGCACTGCTGATAGCAGATGTCCACAAGGAGTTAAAGAGAGGGCTGCACAAGAGTAACGTGGAGACGAAGAAACAGTGTTCGGGAATTTCAGAAACAGAGGTTACCACCACCAGACGCTGAACGCGTTAGTCTGAGCTTGCGGCTAAACCACGCTCAGCACTAGGTGCACTCGCACCTTTTGCGGATACTCATTGTCCTCCACACAGCTGTTCCACTGTCGACAAACTAACAAACTGCACCCTCATCTCCTTAATGTCAAAGCCCATGATTTCCCATACCAAACTCGCTGCCAACGGGATTATAGCTGTGGCGTTAAGAATACTTTTTCCACCTCTGTCAACTTAATCCAGAGGCACTTTAAAGGCGCTGATCCAGCGTCCTGGCTCCCTGGGAGGTGGCAAGCCTTTCCCCCACGCCCCAGACGGGGAAACGGGACCAAGGGCGAAGAGGCTGGCCACGGGGCTGCTGTCCCTCCCCCAGGGATAGTCCCACTGTGTTTGAGAACGCACTGGTTTTAAGCACGGGTTCCTGCACGCTTCTGGGGGGCTCAAATGTCCACTGAAGGTGGAGAAAGAAAAGGAGGACTTGTGGCACCTTAGAGACTAACAAATTTATTAGAGCATAAGCTTTCGTGAGCTACAGCTCACTTCATCGGATGCATTTCTGTTTTTTCCACCAAATGCATCCGATGAAGTGAGCTGTAGCTCACGAAAGCTTATGCTCTAATAAATTTGTTAGTCTCTAAGGTGCCACAAGTCCTGCTTTTCTTTTTGCGAATACAGACTAACACGGCTGCTACTCTGAAACCTGTGAAGGTGGAGAGCAAGCGACGCCCCCTTCGCCTTTCAGGCGGGTCTGCTTCGCGCAGGGTCCCCGCCGCCCTGCCCCGGGTCGGCCTCTCCCCACGAAGGGCTCCGGCAGTCGGCCGCCTCGCCTCGCGAGCGGCGGCAGGGAAACCAACCCGAGGCCGGGCAGCGCCAGCCGCGGAGCCGCCCGGGGGCAGGGCTCGCCTCCCGGCCCGACAAGAGGGGCCCGCGGCAGGCAGGCGACATCGGGACCGCTCCGCGCTCAGAGTCCGGCCCCCCCGGGGGGGGGGGGGGGCAGAGCAGCAGTTTAACCGTCGCGCGCGGACGGGGGGGGGGGGAGGGCGCACGGCGCGGTCCCGGGTGTCCCCCGCCCCGGGGTCCCGTGAAGTCACGGCGGCCACACGCGCTAAGCAGCCGGGCGGGGGCAGGGCTGGGCTCCGCGAACCCCTCCCCCGTTTGCGCAGCGGAGCGAGCGGCGCGGAGCCCGGTATCGGCCGGGTCTATGCCCCGGAGACTCTCCCCGCGCACCCCCCTCCTCCGGCCGGACTCGGAGCCGCTTACCGTGCCCGCAGGAGGAGGCGGCAGCAGCAGGGGGGAGGGGAGCCGCCGGGAGGCTCCGGCTCGAGCTCTTGGCGCGCGCGCGCGCGCGCAGCTGGGCGAGAAACAACCGCCCCAGGGCCCGAGCCGGGAGGGAGGAGCCGGGCGCGGCGAGCGGCTCCAAGAGGGAGGGGCAGGAGCGAGAGGAGGCGCCGCTTCTCTTCCAACAAAACTTTATTAGCTCGGCGAACACAGGCGCCGCAGGGGCTGCACGCACCGGGCGGGGGGCGGCACGGTTGGAGCCGTCAATCAGCGAGCCGGACATATAGACAGCTCGGGAGGTAGCCTAGCAGTAGCCAATCAGCGAGCCAGGCACCTTGGCCAAGGGGGGGGCAACGAAAGGAGCCAATCAGCATGACAGAACCACAATAGGGGCGAAGGAGGGATTACGGTAGCCAACGAGAAAATCAAACACACCTAGCGTTTTTTTTTTTTTTACAGCAGCCAATCACCGAGGGAGACACAGATCGGAAAATGGCCTCCGTCAATCAGCAGCCTGGAGATAAACCCCTCTCATCCACCCACAAAGCCGGAAGTGACTGAGAGCGCGAGGTGCTCATTACGCATGCGCCCTCGGTAGCGGTCCCTAGTGTACTGTGCCCACAGACGTCCCATGGGTGTTCCCTGAAGCACGAGCACGCTCGGCGGGGGGAGGGTCGGCCAGGCCTGGGGCAGGAAGTGAGACACGTGCTTCCTCTGCCCCAGGCCAGGGGCTTTTCCGCGGCTGCGTCAGGGTGGCGAAGGGCAGTGGGTGGTCCCCGCTGGTTTCCCCCCCCCCCGGGGGCGGGCGCAGTCACCAAGAGGGGGTCCGGTTATTACCACCCTCGTGGTACAAGGTTTAGTTGTAGAGAACAAAGACTTCCTTGCTGAGCAGTCTGAGTGTAACGCCTTGCACTTAATTAACGTGCACACACTAGTGTCAGTGCCGCGTTAAAGTTTGCGAGATCATCTACTCATAAAGTCAGAAATTCCCAAGAGTTACAGTTATCCCTGCAACTCTATACCATCCATGCTATGCATCTTGTATATTTTATAGGGCAAGTGCCTCCATTTCAGTCTCCTTCCTGCCTGACAGCAGGCCCTTCTCCTTTGTATCCCTCCCTAAAATGCACTTTCCCCATATGTTTTATCCCTAGTTTTTTCCCTCCAGAAATATTAACTAAATTCCTTGAAATGAATTTTCTTGAATATAATATATTCCACTGAAATCAGTTGGGTACTGTTTTTTTTTTTAACAAATGCATAGCTACACTTGAGTCTACAAAACTGGAAATACATTGCGTCCATGTACAAAACTGCTGAATTTAGACATGCATAATTTTAAACTTACTCAACAAATTTTCTTAAAAGTCACCTTCTTTTTGAGTGTCAATGAGCTTCATAAAGTAATCTCAAGGTCCTCTCGTCAGAGGTTTGAATTACGTCAGAGTGCAAAATTTCTTATTAGAGTAAATGGAAGAAGTGTTTTTTCCACACTCACATAGCTCAAACAGCTCAAATTATTTCTCACCCCCCCTTTTTATGCATCTTTGGGCTGAGAGCCTACATGGAAAATTTCAGTATAGAAAGAATGCGAGTAAGCAAAAATTGGGAATGATAAAATAGAGGATGGAATTAGTCTTAAACTATAGTCTATAGTCAATGTTACATGTACCTGCTGCCCTTCTAAACCAACTTCTATCCAAGCTACTCAAAGTGCTTTAAGAAACAACTTAAATTTTAACACTCCAATGGTGTTAATAATTATTTCCCCCCAATATTAGAGATGGAGAAAGTTAGCCATACAAAGCTGTGAATAATTTGGCCAACAGTAAATCATTAGTAGAACTAGGGATTAGAATCCAATTTTGTGCTTTGACCACTACACATCGCTCACTCCCTGATCAATAGCTTCAATCACTTTGGAAAGTGTCTGTTTTTATATAGCTTTTTACTATTAACATATTTTATTTTAATAAATTACATGCTTTTGGAGAGAAAACAGTTGTAGCAGCAGAACTGTTCATGAAAACAATATTTTAAAATGTTTCCTGCCATTTCATAAGATGTTTTAATCAAAAGTACTTGAGGAAAATTGCAAATATATTACTTTTTCCTTTTATAGCCCACCTGGCAATTGTAAGACTGGAACCTAATGTGAGGAAGGGGAGGAATGTGTGGAACTAAAATGAATGGAAAAGTTGATTATAAGCTTGAAGACTAAACAGAAGAAGAGAGAGGTCAACATTCACAAAGGGACCTAGGCATTGCAATGGCCAGCATCACAGTGTCTAACTTTTAGGTCCCTAGAAAATCATTGAAGCAACAGTGGGATCCACAAATCCTGAGTGAGGCACTTTGACTCCCTTTACAATGAATGGGGAGAGATAGACACCCAAAAATGAAATCTACAGAAGCGAGTGTAACAAATGGTCGGTGGTGGGCAGGGTCGAACCAGGAACTTCTGGAGCTTAGTGCGTGAGCCTCTACTGCATGAGCTAAAAGCTAACTGACGGTTAGCTAAGGCTGTAGAGCAGACTCATTTTATCTCTAAGTGGTCCCAGCACATCCAGAAGGTGTGTGGGTTACATGACCACACTAGACAGGGAGCTGCCTAGGCTTACCAGTGGGAGATACTGAAGAGAGCAGTGTGTCCTAAGCCTTCTAAGGAGTTTGGTGCATAAATCCAGGCTGCAGGGAGGCCCCATCTCTGTTTGCAATCTAGAGCTAGGAACCCCTCTCCTGGAGTCAGGCAGTTTAGGTACCTAAATTGTTTCTAGTGAGAATGAGTGAGGCACCTGCTCATTCCACACAAAATGGTCAAAAGAGGAAGTGGTGACCATATAACTTTTAACCTATTAATTAAAACACTCCCCTGAGAGGTGGGAGACTCAGGTTCAATTCCCCCTTCCACTTGATGGAGGCATGTGCTCAAACCATTAAGTTATGGGCTATGCTGATGTGGGATTTATTGAATCTTACCTGCTGAAGCTGTTTCAGCTTGTATAAATAATGAAGGCGTCATTGGAGCAGGGGGACTGGACTCTGTGTCACCCACCTCTCGAGTTGGTGCTCTAACCACCAGCTATGCAGGCATTCTCAACTCTGACCCAATGACTCTGAATTGTTATTCAAAGTGGAACAGCTTCAACAGGAGAGATTGAGGGAGTCCTGTGATGCTGGCAGACCAGGTGCCAGCTCATGCCAAGGTCCATAAGCCTCACTGAACACTGACAAATGCATAGCTGAAAACCATCCTGGCTCACCTGTGTGTTAGCATTGTTAAAATAGATGTTAAATTGATAAGAATGTATTTAGTGTGATAAGAATGTGTTTAGACTTGATGAAATGCTTGTAGGATGCTGCATGTACTGATCTTACTTATAACATCTGTAATGTGTAGTAGGAAGTTATATTGAGTGTTTGCATTGTAAACCTCTCTAATTGTGTAACTCACCAAACAGGAAAGAAGCATTAATGAATGTGAAGTGGTTTCACAAGAAGGCCTTTTGAAACCAAATGAGCCATTTTGAAATTCAAAGGACAAAGAATTTGTTGGTTTCCCTTCCCCTCCCCTACTGATATCCCCACCCCAGCCCAACCCAACCCAGCCCAGCCCTCACCCTATACCCTATATCCATGAAGAGGAAACAGGCACTAACACTTGACCCATCAATTTGAACTCTGGGGGAAAGAAATAAAAATCACTAACCAGAAAGCACTTTATCACTGTGCTGCTTGGAATTTAGAACATAAGCAAGAGTTCCCCAAATTTACTCCCTGGGGGAATTCTGCACAATTGCACATGCATAGAATTCAGATCCTCCACAGATTTTTTTTCTCTTCAGAAAATACCTTTTTGCTTGAGAGGCAGTGCAGTTATGCCTTTTGCCCACCAGGGTTGCTGTGGTGCCAGAACAGACGGTAACCGACTCAGCCAGCCACAGAGAGGGAGGAGGAGAGGTTGTGTTCCTCACAGTGCCCTGCCCATGGGACCAGGTAAGGAGGCATGGGATATTGGGAGGGACAGACAGCAGGGCACATAGGGCTACTGGGGCAGTCACATAAACTGGGGTTCAGAAGGTCTAGTGGAGGGGACAGACTGGGGCAGGGGCTGAATGGGAGTCGGGGTGCAGGGTAACATGGGGATGGGTAAGGGGTGGCTGAGTAGGGGTGCAGGGACACATGGGGATGGGGGGATTGTGGGAGTGCACTGAAACATGGGGAATGGGGCAGATGTGCCTGACTCTATGGGAAAGGCTAAGGATCAGCCAGGGTCTGCATGGGGGAGGATCCCCAACTCCCTAACAGTCCTCCCCCACCTAAAAAAAGCCCATGTTCCATACTTCTCCCACCCACACTCACCAACCTTCCAGGTTCATTCCCAGGACCCTTCCCAGCAATTTCTTCCCTCTTTCTCAGCTCCTCTGATACCCCTGATTTTCCCAAGCCTTTGCACTGCTTCTGAGGGATGCAGGAAATGCATTTATGTATTTTAGTTTAAATGAATTATTACTCAAAGTTCTGTATTAATATACCTAGTAAGAAATCTATTTGTCAAAAAAAAGTCCTGAATCTTTTTTGTTGTCTGTATTTTTACAGACATACTTGCTGACAAGTATTTTGAAATAAATGATTAAAATAATTGAAACTGGTGTGATTATATTGTGTTATTCTGACAAATAAAATATGCAGAATTTTAAAACATTGTGTGCAGAATTTTCAATTTTTTGGCACAGAATTCCTCCAGGAGTACAAGTTGCTTTTTGGATTAGCCTTCAAGTACATATAGAGCTTGAGTATATAGCAGCTACTATTACCTTTTGGAATCTAAGACTTAGGGCAGGTCTAACTAACATCGCTCAGGAATGTGAAAAAGACATCCCCTTGAGCGACACAAGTTACAGCGACCTAAATGCAGTCAACACTGGCACTATGTCAGCAGAAGATGCTCTCCTGCCGACATAGCTTCCACCTTTCATGGAAGTGGAGTAATTATGCTGATGAAGAGCACTCTGCCATTGACATAGAGTGTCTTCACCAGACAGGCGACAGCGGCACAGCTGCACCTATGTAGCGCTTCTAGTGTAGACCTGCCCTAACTTATTTGTGTTTATATGTTTACCTGCTTTAACCTCGTAAATAACTCTAATTTCTTTTTCCTAGTTAATAAATCTTTAGCTAGTTTATTACAGGGTTGTCCAAAGTGTTGTCTTTAGAGAGAGATCTAGGGTATAATTGAGCTGGGGTAAGTGACTGGTCGTAACCAGAATATTGTTGTGATTTTTGGTTTAAGGGACTATCTATCATAAAGACAGGTTTGCTTGGGTGGCAAGATATAGAGCAGAGTACCCAGGGGGACTACCTGTGACTCCATGGTAAGGCTGTTTCAGTGCTTTAGGCGTTCACACTTGTTCTTGGGTTGGTGAAATCTAATTATAGAACACACAGCCAGTTCGGGGTTCGTGCCCTGGTTTGTAACAGTCTGCCCTGAGGTTGGCAACCACATTTATGAACCACAGACTGGACCCTGGGTCACCCATTGCCTCAGTGAGTGCTCTAACCACCGGTTATACACTCATTCTCACTCCCTGGCCCAGTGAGTCTTTATTCAAACTTTGGAACAACTTTGGAACAACTTTAACAGGCGAGAGCCCCATGTCAGAATATCCCATAGCTAGTGTCCTACCAAATTCACAGCCATGAAAAACACATCATGTATCATGAAATCTAGTCTCCCACTGCAAAATCTGGTCTTTTGTGTGTTTTTACCCTATACTATACAGATTTCACAGGGAAAGATTAAGAATGAGCTCTCAAAAATGGATACTCTCATAAAGAACTAACCTTCTACACAAACTTTCTCGTGGCTGGACTTTACAAAAACTAGACAAGCCATTTACAATACACACTTTGCTTCTCTACAAAAGAAAAAGGACACTAAGCTATCTAAACTACTACATGCCACAAGGGGCCACAACAGTGGTTCCCGTAACCCACCCAGCAATATTGTTAACCTATCCAACTATACTCTTAACCCAGCAGAAAAATCTGTCCTATCTCGGGGCCTCTCCTTTTGCCCCTCCACCCCCACGAACATGATACAGTTCTGTGGTGACCTAGAATCCTATTTTCGACGTCTCCGACTCAAGGAATATTTCCAACACACCTCTGACCAACATATTAACCCACAGAGACCTTTCTACCAACACTACAAAAAGAAGGATTCTGGGTGGACTCCTCCTGAAGGTCGAAACAGCAGCCTGGACTTCTACATAGAGTGCTTCCGCCGATGTGCACGGGCTGAAATTATGGAAAAGCAGCATCACTTGCCCCATAACCTCAGCCGTGTAGAACACAATGCCATCCACAGGCTCAGAAACAACTCTGACATCATAATCAAAAAGGCTGACAAAGGAGGTGCTGTCGTCATCATGAATAGGTCGGAGTATGAACAAGAGGCTACTAGGCAGCTCTCCTACACCACTTTCTACAAGCCATTACCCTCTGATCCCACTGAGAGTTACCAAAAGAAACTACAGCATTTGCTCAAGAAACTCCCTGAAAAAGCACAAGAACAAATCCGCACAGACACACCCCTAGAACCCCGACCTGGGGTATTCTATCTGCTACCCAAGATCCATAACCCTGGAAATCCTGGACGCCCCATCATCTCAGGCATTGGCACCCTGACAGCAGGATTGTCTGGCTATGTAGACTCCCTCCTCAGGCCCTACGTTACCAGCACTCCCAGCTGTCTTCGAGACACCACTGACTTCCTGAGGAAACTACAGTCCATTGGTGATCTTCCTAAAAACACCATCCTGGCCACTATGGATGTAGAAGCCCTCTACACCAACATTCCACACAAAGATGGACTACAAGCCGTCAGGAACAGTATCCCCGATACTGTCACGGCTAACCTGGTGGCTGAACTTTGTGACTTTGTCCTGACCCATAACTATTTCACATTTGGGGACAATGTATACCTTCAAATCAGCGGCACTGCGATGGGTACCCGCATGGCCCCACAGTATGCCAACATTTTTATGGCTGACTTAGAACAACGTTTCCTCAGCTCTCGTCCCCTAATGCCCCTACTCTACTTGCGCTACATTGATGACATCTTCATCATCTGGACCCATGGAAAAGAAGCCCTTGAGGAATTCCACCATGATTTCAACAATTTCCATCCCACCATCAACCTCAGCCTGGACCAGTCCACACAAGAGATCCACTTCCTGGACAATACGGTGCTAATACGCAATGGTCACATAAACACCACCCTATATCGGAAACCTACTGACCACTATTCCTACCTACATGCCTCTAGCTTTC
Organism: Dermochelys coriacea; assembly: GCF_009764565.3. Taxonomy (NCBI): domain Eukaryota; kingdom Metazoa; phylum Chordata; order Testudines; family Dermochelyidae; genus Dermochelys; species Dermochelys coriacea. The sequence goes on from NC_050068.2 coordinate 136,818,751, forward strand.
ATCCAGATCATACCACACGATCCATTGTCTACAGCCAAGCTCTACGATATAACCGCATTTGCTCCAACTCCTCAGACAGAGACAAACACCTACAAGATCTCTATCATGCATTCTTACAACTACAATACCCACCTGCTGAAGTGAAGAAACAGATTGACAGAGCCAGAAGAGTACCCAGAAGTCACCTACTACAGGACAGGCCCAACAAAGAAAATAACAGAACGCCACTAGCCATCACCTTCAGCCCCCAACTAAAACCTCTCCAACGCATCATCAAGGATCTACAACCTATCCTGAAGGACGACCCATCACTCTCACAGATCTTGGGAGACAGGCCAGTCCTTGCTTACAGACAGCCCCCCATTCTGAAGCAAATACTCACCCGCAACCACACACCACACAACAGAACCACTAACCCAGAACCTATCCTTGCAACAAAGCCCGTTGCCAACTCTGTCCACATATCTATTCAGGAGACACCATCATAGGGCCTAATCACATCAGCCACACTATCAGAGGCTCAGTCACCTGCGCATCTACCAATGTGATATATGCCATCATGTGCCAGCAATGCCCCTCTGCCATGTACATTGGTCAAACTGGACAGTCTCTACGTAAAAGAATAAATGGACACATATCAGACGTCAAGAATTATAACATTCAAAAACCAGTCGGAGAACACTTCAATCTCTCCAGTCACTCGATTACAGACCTGAGGGTGGCTATCCTTCAACAAAAAAACTTCAAAAACAGACTCCAACGAGAGACTGCGGAATTGGAATTAATTTGCAAACTGGATACAATTAACTTAGGCTTGAATAGAGACTGGGAATGGATGAGTCATTACACAAAGTAAAACTATTTCCCTATGTTATTTCTCCCCTCCAACCCACCCCCCACTGTTCTTCAGATGTTCTTGTTAACTGCTGGAAATAGCCTACCTTGCTTGTCACCATGAAAGGTTTTCCTCTTCACCCCCCCCCCCCGCCCCACTGCTGGTGATGGCTCATCTTAAGTGATCACTCTCCTTACAGTTTTCAGAGTAGCAGCCGTGTTAGTCTGTATTCGCAAAAAGAAAAGGAGTACTTGTGGCACCTTAGAGACTAACAAATTTATTAGAGCATAAGCTTTCGTGAGCTACAGCTCACTTCATCGGATGCATTTGATGGAAAAAACAGAGGGGAGATTGATATACACACACAGAGAACATGAAACAATGGGTTTATCATACACACTGTAAGGAGAGTGATCACTTAAAATAAGCCATCACCAGCAGCGGGGGGGGGGGGGGGAAGGAGGAAAACCTTTCATGGTGACAAGCAAGGTAGGCTATTTCCAGCAGTTAACAATATCTGAGGAACAGTGGGGGGTGGGGTGGGGGGGAGAAATGACATAGGGAAATAGTTTTACTTTGTGTAATGACTCATCCATTCCCAGTCTCTATTCAAGCTTAAGTTAATTGTGTATGATAAAACCCATTGTTTCATGTTCTCTGTGTGTGTATATATAAATCTCCCCTCTGTATTTTCCACCAAATGCATCTGATAAAGGGAGCTGTGGCTCACGAAAGCTTATGCTCAAAGAAATTTGTTAGTCTCTAAGATGCCACAAGTACTCCTTTTCTTTTTGCGAATACAGACTAACACGGCTGCTACTCTGGAAGATTTCACAGGGGAAACCAACATTTCTCAAATTAGGGCTCCTGACCCAAAAGGGAGTTGCAGGGAGGGTCACAAGGTGATTTGGGGGGGGTGGGTGTCACAGTATTGCCACCCTTATTTCTGCACTGACTTCAGAGCTTGGCGGCCAGAGAGCGGCAGCTGTTGGCCAGGGGCTCAGCTCTGAAGGCAGCGCCCCACCAGCAGCAGCGCAGAAGTCAGAGTGGCAATACCGTATTGAAAGAAATGCCATCCTTTCTTCTGCGCTGCTGTCTTCACAGCTGGGTGGCCGGTCAATGACGGCATCTGGCTGAGGGCCCAGCTCCGCAGGTAGCAGCACAGAAGTAAGGGTGGAAATCCTTCTGCGCTGCTGGTGGTGGTGGTTCTGCCTTCAGAGCTGGGTTCCCATCCAGCAGCCACCACTCAGTTCTGAAGGCAGTGCTGTGCAGAAGTAAGGGTAGCAGTACTGCAAGTCTTCCTACAATAACCTTGAAACCTCCCCCCCCAACTCCTTTTTTGGTCAGGATCCCTACAATTACAACACCATGAAATTTCACATTTAAATAGTTGAAATCATGAAATTAACTATTTTTAAAATCCTATGACCATGAAATTGACCAAATGGTGAATTAGTGCAGCCTTGTGAGAACTACCTGTTCAAATCCTTACTCTCCTGCAAGCAGAAGGGGGAATTGCACCTGGATCTCCCACATCCCAGGTGATTCGCTAACCATTAGGCTAAAAGTTATAGTATTACCTCCTGCTCTCTCACCACAGATTAGTTTTGGAACAAGGTTTGATCCCTTAGCATGCTCTGAGCATGGCTATCAGATCAGACAAATAGGCACTCCTCTGCCTACCTTCCCCTGGTTTATGGATCATGCTGGGGCTTAGGCAGCGGATGGGAGGACTAGAGCGAAGCAACAGTGCACATGGCAGGAGGCAGAAACATAGAAACTTGGGAAACTTTTACTTGGAAAATTTAGGCACCAAAAGAGTCTAGACAACAACAGGGTTAGGCAGCAGCCTAACAGGATTATGTTGATTGCAGTAGACTCTGGCATGACTCCTGGGACTCCTGGTGCTTAAATCTGGGGCTTAGGTGATAAAGTAACTTTGTGTATTTAGGCCAGAGGCACTATCTAAGGCACATGTCGCCAAAATATGTAAATGTTTTATTTTGCATTCATCAAGTCCTCATTTGAGCTTGTCTTTCCATGAGTCCAGGATTTATTTATTTCTGATGAGTAAAAGAAAGAGAGAAGGTATATATCGATTTGTTAAATCATGTTCTCACGTTTGGAGTGATAATAAAGTCACGCAGATGGCACAGCAATGAGAGCTTGTTGTTATCTTGTTCTTTGGTTCTTTGCTCCCCCTCCCCTTGGGGCAGTCATGGGTGGATTCTGGTGTGCCCTCAGGGTTATCGGACTATCTCACCCAGAGCATTCTTCGCCCAAACAGTTGTTTGGATAGTTGTTTTTCTTATTCTAGGGCTGGCACCTCAACCTTTTATTACCCATCCAAATATACATCCGCAATCACACTCTATTTCACTTAATATATTTTCTATCACATCTACATTTTATTGCCTATTCATCCTTTACCATGACCATTCTAAATCATTGGGGCATGACAGACTTCAATAAGCCCATTCATACCACTTGTTACATATGAAAAGAAAACAAGCAAGATAAGAATGCAAGAGTGGGGTTAACAAATCTTATTCCTGAGTCCCGGAAAACAGAGTTGTAACAACAGCTGTCCTTAATGGTTATCTTATCACTTTAGAACAGACTTTTTGTCTGGTGATATTCTTTTACAATTAACACAGACCTTGTAAACTGACAGGCATGTTTCAATTAGCACAAACTCAGCAGGCTGAGAGACATACTTCTTTCTAATGGTCAGGCCAAATCCGGGGTTTGTTCTGGAATCATTCTTTCTTACATTTTCCCATAAGAGAAGTGTATTAATTATCACTTTAATCCAACAAGTACATCCTTTTGCCGGTACAGGATTATTCCCTACAATACATTTTATAATATTTTGGCCATTCTAGTTTTAGAAGTCCCACAGAATAGGGTTCCATCCCTCTCTTTGGGAGACTGTTCCAGTCTAAAGAAAAGGAGTACTTGTGGCACCTTAGAGACTAACAAATTTATTAGAGCATAAGCTTTCGTGAGCTACAGCTCACTTCATCGGATGCATTTGGTGGAAAAAACAGAGGAGAGATTTATATACACACACACAGAGAACATGAAACAATGGGTTTATCATACACACTGTAAGGAGAGTGATCACTTAAGATAAGCCATCACCAACAGCAGGGGGGGGAAGGAGGAAAACCTTTCATGGTGACAAGCAGGTAGGCTAATTCCAGCAGTTAACAAGAATATCAGAGGAACAGTGGGGGGTGGGGTGGGAGGGAGAAATACCATGGGGAAATAGTTTTACTTTGTGTAATGACTCATCCATTCCCAGTCTCTATTCAAGCCTAAGTTAATTGTATCCAGTTTGCAAATTAATTCCAATTCAGCAGTCTCTCGTTGGAGTCTGTTTTTGAAGCTTTTTTGTTGAAGTATAGCCACTCTTAGGTCTGTGATCGAGTGACCAGAGAGATTGAAGTGTTCTCCAACTGGTTTTTGAATGTTATAATTCTTGACGTCTGATTTATGTCCATTCATTCTTTTACGTAGAGACTGTCCAGTTTGGCCAATGTACATGGCAGAGGGGCATTGCTGGCACATGATGGCATTTATCACATTGGTAGATGCACAGGTGAACGAGCCTCTGATGGTGTGGCTGATGTGATTAGGCCCTATGATGGTATCCCCTGAATAGATATGTGGACAGAGTTGGCAACGGGCTTTGTTGCAAGGATAGGTTCCTGGGTTAGTGCTTCTGTTGTGTGGTGTGTGGTTGCTGGTGAGTATTTGCTTCAGATTGGGGGGCTGTCTAATACATCTCACTGTTCAGGAAAATGTCCTGATATTGAGCCTAAATTCTCTCTTTCCTAAATCAAATCCCATTACTCCTTTTACTGTCCTACATAATTCCTTTCCATCCTTGCCATATATAACCTTCAAATATTTGTATTTTCTCCTTAGTCATTGCTTAAGCAAGCAATACAGTTTTCTCACTTTTGATCTTTCCTCATAAATCATCAGTTCAACTCCTTGGTCAATTTTGTTGCTTTTCTCTGAACACCTTCCAATGTATTAGCATCTTCTGGTAATACAGAACTCAGAAAGCGAACACACTATTCCAGTGTCATACCAGAGCCATATAAAGAAGATCTATTATCTGTCTGCTCAGCGACATATCTACATGTGCAGACCAAGGTCCTGGTCCTACAAACACTTAGACACAAGCTTTATCTCAAGCACTTTAGTAGTTCATTGCGTATTATTCACATGCTTCAAATTATGCACACATTTTAGTGTTACCAAGATCAGGCCCCAAAATTTAATTGACTTTTTTAGCTCCCATATCATACTCCAAATTAATGTCAGATTTGCTGTCCAGTCTGTCCATGATCTCTTTAAATGGTACTACCCCTGCTTTTTCTCACCCACTGGATATCTGTTTGGACTATTTTCCTTTGACTATATTAGCTTGCATTTTTCAAGATGAATTTTCTTTTCTTTTTTTCTATTTCCTGTCCTTACTTCTCTTCTCTTTAGGTCTCATTGTATTATTTCTCTATCTTGATTGATGTTTGCAAATCCTCCCAATTTAGTATCACCTGCAAGATTACATAATGAGATGCTGACACCCACTTCTAGTGAATAATAAAGATATTCATTAAGATCAGGCCTAATACTGATCCCTGTAATAACCAGCTAATCACTATTTCCATAACACAGTAATTATTTTTTATAATTACTTTTATAGCAGTGTGCTAGGACTTTTATAGACTTAAAGCCCAGGTCCTGCCCGCAAAAGCTCACAATCTAATTTTAGACATGGCATAATGAGTCTTCCTTTCACTTTGCTCATTTATCATTACCCTTTGTTTACCATCTCTTAGAGTATGTCTGCAGTGCAGCTGGGAATGTGCTGGGTAGACAGATATGCTAGCTCTGCTCAAGCTAACATGCTAAAAATAGCAGCATAGCAGGGGTAGCAGAGACAGCAGCTTGGGGTTAGTCACTTGAGTACGTACCCAGGGTGTCTGGGTGGATTTGTACTCAGGTAGCTAGCCCAGCTGCCACCCCTCTGGCTATATACCTCTTAGACCCCTAACAGTGCTAGCGCATGTCTGTCTGTATGTGCTGGAGACACACTGCCTGCTGCAGTGTAGACATACTCATAGCCAACTTTAACAAGATGGATTTTCAAAAATGAGTTCAGAACCTCTCATATTTTGAAGACGTTAGTTTTAGCCCTCTCTTTTATTAATGGGCCTGTTTTCTCCAGAGTATTTATTTTTGTAACCCTGATATACTTGCAAAGTCCCTTTTCCCCTTGTAAAACACAAAGCAAGCCTTCAGGATACATTCTTCTGGTTGAAGGTTGCAGACTACTGGGCAGGAACTGAAAAGAGTATATATGTAGTCACAAGAGTTGGCAACATTTATGGCCCCCTCCAATGAAGCTAGTAAGGACTAAGCAGGCTGCATCTTCCAGCTCCATAAAACAATAATGGCCACACTTTTCTAAACAATCCAAAATGTACAATCAACAAAAATCATTGACTCTCTCCTTCTTGTTTTATATTATTATGTAACATTTGCATCTAGTACCACAAGTGTACATGGTCCTTCACACAGAGAAGGACGACAGCTGGGGTCCCAGGGCCAGGGGATTTTGCTGTCTAGATTTCATCCAGAATGATGTGATGCAGGGAAAGAAGACAACAGGCCATGGAGAGGGAGGAAGGAGGCTTGCACAAATTAAAGATGAAGTTGCTTGTTTTGCAAGGTATGCTTTATGTTAATTTTTTTAATTACAGTAATTAAAATTTATTAGATTGCACTGGGAATGTGGGTGATGTATACAAATTAATAAGGAAAACTACCAATGTCCTGGTATCTGGCAATTTATTGCTGTTGCAATGCCAAGTCTGAGGTCCCTAATAATGTTTTGTTGTGTTTTGTTATTGGGAACAGGAATGATTGGTAAACTAAGAGACTTTTATAACCTGAGTTGCTCATTAATTCCAAATAAATGATTTCTTATTAAATTTTAATAGCTGTATTGCAGCAAAAAAACAACAACAACCCAGCACTTAGAAGAGTAATGGTTCTCTTCCCTCCTCCTTCAGCACAGAATGCTCACAGCCTTGGGACTAGCCATGGACAGAGAGTATTCTGAGAAACCTTCTGACCATTATTGCTGTCCACTTGGTATAAAAAAACAAATCCATCCAACTTCAACTAATTCCTCCCTCTCTGGAAGTAAGGTAAAGTACTTCCTGAAGGGCGGGACCATAGAACAGCGTAAGGGCTGTAGGTCAGGAACAAGGAGCATATCTGAGCCACATGGGGAAGTTTGTGTATTGCTCTGGCTCCATTGTTCTAGCTCTGGACAGCATCAACATTTCTTCAATTCCTACCAAACTGATTATTTAAAAAGTCCTTATCAAATACATATTTGGTTGCTACATGGTGCATATTCACCACTGTAGAGACTAGCACCATGCACCTCCTGTGAAACAGAAGGAAGTAGCATAACCCATGGTACTACCCTTTTTATATCATGCCCCTTACATGCCATCTGCTTCAGAAATACTCTAGATAGCTATTATTAGGCAGTGTAGCTAGAGGACTATACTGGAACTCAGATCTGCTGTCTGTTTTCTTGCTTAATGACCCTGGGCAAATCACTTCACCTCTCTGTATCTTTGTTTCACCCTTTATCTGATTTCTCTATTTAGCTTTTCAGGGCAGGGACCATCTCTCTGTTTGTTTTTGCATTGTGCTTAGTACAGAGATCGGCAACCTTTGGCCCATGGCCCGCCAGGGTTGGCCCCCGGAAGGCCGGGCTGGTTTGTTTACCTGCCACATCCACAGGTTTGTCCGATCGCAGCTCCCACTGGCTGCGGTTCGCCGCTCTGGGCCAATGGGGGCTGCGGGAAGTGGTGGCCAGCACATCGCTCAGCCTGTGCCACTTCCCGCAGCCCCCATTGGCCCGGAGTGGCAAACCACAACCAGTGGGAGCTGCGATTGGCCAAACCTGCAGATGCGGCAGGTAAACAAACTGGTCTGGCCTGCCAGGGGGCTTACTCTGGTGGGCCATTGCCAAAGGTTGCCGATCCCTGGCCTAGTACAATGGGGACACTATTTTGGTTGGGGACCCTAGGTGCAACTGTAATACAAATTAAGAATAGAATCTTAATTTTCTAGTTATGGTTTCAATAAGTGGAATACAGTTATTTCAATAAGAATATAGAGATTAATATGCAGGGTAGTTTTCTCAACTTTTAATAAAAACAGCCTAATAAAAATAGCATCTTGGAATATACAACTATTCCAGTTGATGCACTTTTATAATTGTTTCAGAGTAGCAGCTGTGTTAGTCTGTATTCGCAAAAAGAAAAGGAGTACTTGTGGCACCTTAGAGACATCCGATGAAGTGAGCTGTAGCTCACAAAAGATTATGCTCAAATAAATTTGTTAGTCTCTAAGGTGCCACAAGTACTCCTTTTCTTTTTATAATTGTATATGTCTCAATGCAGGAGTAGCATATGGCCCTTTTATATTTCTTTTTGGGCATGATTTTAAAAACATTGGAAAGATATCCCCATGGACACAAATATAATTTATGCAATTTGTGCCTACCTGAGATTAAAAGGATCTGTTTGTTATGCTACAGCCAGTTATAAAACAAATGATCCAGGTCCAATATAATATGAACTGAAAACATGCCAGAGAGAGCCAGCTGTCACTACATTAAAAAGTCATTTTCTCAGACAACACAGATTGAAACCAATTAGTTTAGAAACATATTTCTTTGCCCAACCAGATCTGTGTAACACTAAGGGTTTGTCTGCTGCATGGAGAAACAAAAAATCAGCTTTCCCTAAGATGATTTGTCAGAAACTTTTAATTTGGATGAACAGATGGTGCTAAACTATCAAACAAAGATAACAATATTAGCAGCATTTGAGCTACAAAATTAATTCTCTCTACATATTTTTTATGTTTAAAATGAGAACATAAATACAAAAATGCCTTTGGGCATACTTGAGCCAAGGTATGCCTCCACAGAGGTCCTTCTGGCTCCCATAGTTGAGGAAGCGGTAATCCCTGGTATTAAGATTTTTCTTTAAACAAAATTTCCCACCACCTCGTCCGAAGAAGGGCCGCCATCGGTTAGGGAACAGAGAATCCCAAGAATGAGGGGTACTGAGACATAGAAGGCATTTATATAAGATATGCAATTAATGGCAATGGAACAGGTTTGTTTATTAAAAGCGTTCTGCAACATGCTGACCGTTATGCTGAAAGTATCAGGCACAGATATTTTTGGCTGATGGGCTCTTGCACAGTAGAATGGACTATGTACTTTGCCTTTCATTGTTATTAAATGATCCAGATTGCAGAGTTGCCAACTCTTGCAATTAGTGCAAGGCTCATGACATTTGTTGCCTTTCTTAAAGCAAATGATGGAGGCACATGATTTTGTGAGAATCATTAAAAAAATAAAAGCTACATTTCAAGGCCATACGCTTGTAGAGAAAAGCCTTAAAATGTGACCTGAGTGAACCGTAAAGGCCCAGAAACTAAAGGCAAATAAAAAGGATTTTTTTTTAATCTCATGATTTTTAAAGCCAATCTCATGGTCAAACTCATGTTTTTTGAACACTCAGGTTTGACAATATTGTCCATGGAAATTTTCCTTCTTTCAAACCAGTGTAGGTTCCACAATTTATTCTCTGGAGTGGCAGGTGGGAGCAGAGCCCTGGTATGTTATATTAAAGCACAAAAGAGATTTTTACTCCCCCTCCCCATTGTGGAAGTGAGATCATTAATTGTAATATATATTGGTATATCTTAAAAGGATACATTATTAACACTTCTAATGATAGCAGCTAAATACATTGTAGCTAGAGCCTATCGTTCTGCTTCTTGCAGATAGCTACAGAGATATTGTTATATGAAAGCTGATGTGTCAGAGCTCTTCCATAAAGTGGCAAGGCACTGGCTCCATCCCATATCACTCCAGTGGAAAGATTCACTGTGAAAATCTTTTTGTCTACTGTTTGGGGTGTCTGTCTCTCTTAGAACCTGACCAGAGTGTGACCCTTGTGCACCTCCCTCTGGCTCTGAACATGTTCAGGCAGTTTCTTCTGGGACATGCTGAGCTAGTCAGGCAGTCTCTTCCTAAACCTGTACAAACAAATTCCTTTTTTAACCTAAAGCTGGGTCTCTGCTGGGTCTACTCTCACAACAGATCTGCTTTTAATTATATTCCCAGTCACCAAGTAGTGAAATACCCAATTTTATCAAATGTGTTAATGAGGATTTATCAAACATACATGAAAAGCAGAAGAAAAAGAAGGAATAAAAACAACCTTGCTACCTTTCCCTCAATAGCTTGTTTTTTCACAAATCATCTGAACTTTGCTTCAATTATATTTCAACTCAGTTTAAGATTCCCTCTTTTATTATGATGCACAGCTACTGACCATGGCACCTATGCAGCAAGATACTGAAGCATATGTATAACTTTAAGCACTAAGCAAAGCCATTGAAAAATAATCAGTGCAACTCACATGCTTAAAGTTGGGCACATGCCTAAATACCTTGCTGAATGGAGTCATCTGACCCCAAGCAGGCTGTGTAGGCTAAGGCAGATTGTGATGTGAGTGATACTCTGGCCATAGATTGACTTGCAGGACTGAACTAATGAGAGATTTATCTGTTGCTTGCCACATGCTAACATTGGAACAGGACAATCAATTCCAAATTAAATATTTACAGAAGATTAATAGATAAGAGAGGTTCAAAGCAAACATTCAGCTATTTACATTTTCAAACAGCTGTTCTTCATTACATTGTCTCTCTCACTTATAATGATATAATTGACTTTTTCTTCTATCTCCACTTTGTCCTCAAAAGCAGTGTCTCCCAGATGCATACAGGGACTGGATCTTTCTCTTTAAATGTATGAGTTAATTTAGTGTTCATGAGAGTCAGGAGCTGAACTGACTTGAACAACTTCAAAGGAAAGTTCCCAAGCCTATCGCTCCCATATGTCAACTGATCTAACTCTGAGGGTGAATATGTGAGGTATGAGACCTCCAGTTTGGCAAAATTAAAATAATATGAAGTCATCAGTTCTATTTATGTATTTTCTTTAGCCAAGAAAATTGTCAAATGTAAGTGTGCCACAAGCATCCAGGCTGAAATCCAAATTCGCCTGAAGGATGGACTAATATTTAGATTACTCAGTTTGTGTGTTACTTGAAAATAAAAGGGTATAAAAGGAGACATATATAGGCTGATTTGGTTTATCTTCTAAACATACTGTCTTACAAAGAGAGGCAGAAGAGGGACTCTTTCTAGCTACAGTAGCTATTTATACACTCCCTGTTACTGTAGGAGAGGCTCTGTATTTGGAGGAGAAAGAAATCCTCCCCAAACTATTTGTTATGCACAAAACCAGCACTGAGAGGAGATATCACTAAGGAGAAGCTTTTGATCATGTTCAGGATATTCTTGCTTTTTGGGTTGTGCAAGAGCGTGTTGTTTTCCTTGTTTTATAACTGCATCTCTTTTCTTTTCTCACTGCTTCACTCTTTGACGAATTACACCATTTGTTTCTGGTAACGCACACAGGAATGGGCTGGAGGAGGAGAGTCACTATATAAACTGTGCTGTTTGTTACAGCTTTTTAGTTTGCTGCTTTGAAGCAGACGTATTGATGAAATGCTGGCAACCATCTGTTGCCAACAACACTTTGTAAATAAATAGAAGTTGATTTAAATACTCCCTCTTCCGTTGCTCTGTTTCAGGCAGAGGGCTCTTTTTTAGTATGTTGCAGGTTTTTGGTCTTATCTACTTCTGACTACATGGATATTTTTATGGTGATCGCACATAGAGCTCTTTGACACACCTTATTTCAGATGCTATCAAGTGTGTATAATCTATTCATTCAGTGACAAAAACTTTTTTCATTTTTGTGGGATGAATTATAAGATATCTCTACCTACAGCTCATTTCAGACATTTGTCAAAGTGGGACTAAACTCTACCAATTACAAATAATTTATTATTATATTTATTTTGTATTACTGTAGCACCTAGGAGCCCTAGTTATGTGCCAGGATCCCATTGTGCTAGGCAAGCTATAAAAATAAGGGTTGACATTTTAAAAGGTTTGCAGCCTAAGGATTTTTTTCTTACTTTATGGGTTACCAAACTTTTTTTGTGGATTGGACCACATTTTAATATAGAGATTACACATTTTAATACATCTCCCTTGCATTCACGCTCTCATGGACACTTTCCTTCCCAACTGTGACAGTGTAACTTCACTTGCATCTACAACTTCTTACAGGGAAAAGTAACATTAGGAAAGCAGTATAAGATATCATACACTAGATGTCAGATGATAGTATTTGATATCTGATGGTAGTGCTTCAAGCATCTATCCCAAGAAGTGTTACTTGTGATCCCTGATACCATCTTGCACCATAATGTCCTAGGGAAATAAAACTCTTGGATCTGGTTTGCCATCTGATAGCTCTGTATCCACAACAAACACTGCCTCTAAGTGTTCCATGAAAAACCCATGTCTAGGGGAAAAGATTAAATGAAGAAATAAATGAGTGTCTGATTGCCAGGTTTTCCAGCTAAAATGCTGTTAACTTTTGAAAGTTTAGTAGTAAACCTTTGATTACCCTTAGAATACAACAAGGACTAGATACACATCAATAAATACTTTTTTGTTAGTTTTCTGCTAAACATAATATTGAGAACAGTTATTGCATCTTATTTAGCATTATACACTGAACATTTTTCTGTAACTATAACATTTTTCTGATGAATTTTAATATATAAAAATAAAAAATGCAAACTCTTTTTCCACCAGGTATCCTGAGCTATGAGAGACAAATACAAAGCATAGCTGTATTACTTTTCACTGACTGCTGATTATTTTTTCTTCCAGATGACTGCAATGCTTATGGAAGCTGCCAAGATAGATTAAAATCATTCATGAATCTATAATAAGAGTCTTAGGTTCAATTCAGCAAGTAGTCTGCAGGGAAAGGGGTCATTGCCAAAGGATTGATCCTTGTTAACAGCCTACTCTGCCATTTTGAAGTACTGGCCTCCCATATTCAACCAAATAATTGAGTCTGTTTCTAACTTTCTTCCACTAATAACGCATTGGTCCAGGCCTAGTAGCACAGGGCAGAATCATGCAGTCAGATGGGGAATGCAGTCTTCTTAATGGAACAAGCTTCCTACTAAGTTTGATAGGCTAGTGCATGGATGGCAATGAAAGGAGAGCCTTGACTATGGTAAGGCAGGTAGAAAAATGGAAAGAATTCCTAAGTTCTTTCCCATTCTTTAAAGCTCTCTAATGGCAAGGAAGCCCAGGTGCATGTTTCTTCACCTGATGGTCAATTTCCCTGGTAAAGAAGATACCATTGCTAGAGTGCAGTTGCTTTGTGCCAGGGGAGTGAGGTTATTAGAGAATTGAGCTCTATTATGCAGTAATATTGACTGCTTACAGGTCTAGAAGGGACTATGTAGATAGTCATTTTAAGAGCTTGATGAAAGAAGTTGTAGTAAATTAAACTCAGCCCCATGCAGAAGCCAGCACAAAGTCTGTGCATCATCTAAATTCCATTTAAGACTTCAAAATAAGGAGTACTTGGTTCATATGCCTTGTGCTGCCCTACTACAGGAGGGTAAATTTCACTCTCTCTGAATAGTCCAATAGGAAAGAAAAACTGAAAATTGAAGGCATTGTGTGGTGTGTCTCTCTTGTGTATTAGTGGGGAGAAAAGTGGCAAATCATTTTATGCATTTTCTAAAAAAAGATAAAATAAAGGAATGTTGGACTAAGTCACACAGAAGGATTTGAAATGGAAGCCTAGTGCAATCCCAGAGGATCATTTTGGAAGACTGGAAGATGTAGGAGACTGGTTATAGTATATGGAACATTTCAGATCTGAGCTGCCAATTCAAATTCAGCCCAGGTTAGTAATGGCAAAAAGCTGTTACCCCGGATGGATATTTAGAGGCATGTGTGAAATGAGTAGGTGTTCCTAGTCCAGATTACATGCCAAAACCACCTTCCACCATTGGTGTGCTTATCGCCAGTCTAAGAATAGGCTTGAAAATAGGACTGACCTCTTGCTCCTAGCAGTGGTTCTTCCAGCTGTGACATGAGCCACATTGGCATGTCAGCATGGAAAAGCTGGCATCATGCTTCATGTACTCTGTGGAGAGGGAACTTTACTGTTCGGGACTGTCAAACTGGCACCTTTCATTGGCATTAAATGTATACACATGAACAGAAGATGGCAAACTCTTCAGGGCAGGGACTGTGCCTGCCTACATATCTGGACAGCAGATAATTCAAGGGTCCTTCATCCTTCCTAGGGACTCTGGGCTTGGGCACTACTGCAATACTAATAATGAATAACTAACTAATAATAAAATCAATACCTACATTATACAATGGGGCTAATGCTGATGACTAGACCAGAATAGGGAAATTTGCTAGCTGTCTCAGGTGTGTATTTCTGATCAAATGGCCACTGTGTTTGCAGCAGGCTCAGACTAGTAAGTTTTGAGAGCAAGTGGGAGCCCCTGGGAAACAATGACTGGCAGCTGCTGTAACACACATGTATAGGAGAGATAGGGTGACCAGACAGCCCAATATTAGGGTCTCTGTCTTATATAAGCAACTATACCCCCCAAAAAGTGTCCCTATTTTTCACACTTGCGACCCTAACAGGAAAGCTACACCAAACTCTAAACTCTTCCTCTGTTTCTGAAACTCCAACATCAGAAGTGAAACTGTATCTTTGATTCCCACTGTATTGTTGCTTCTGCCCATATAGATGATGACTTTGCAACATGTATCCCAGCATTCTCATCACTGGATCACCAATTAAATCGCTGTGGAGTAAACCGGTGGGGCAAAGCTGTGCCTAATTGATAGATTGGGATTTGCTGAAGAGAGGCCAAAAGCCTAATTCACCCGAAAGTGGAAGAGGCACAGGAAGGAAGTGTTCAGGTGGGAGGAGAGAGACTAACTGGCTTTTGACAGTCACAGCCAGGAGAGATTGCTCAGGGGGAAAGATATCTTCTGTCTCCCTGCTCCTCAGCTAAGTGAGCTAAGGATCGTATGCTTATGAATGCAGAGCTTTACATGTTTGTAAAGATGGTAGGGAGAATGCAGTAAATAAATTGCACAATATGTTTGACCAGTATACAATCTCCAACCCATTTGTGTCTAGAAAAGAGACAGTAGCAGGACGATGCCCTATCACACCCACTTGCAGGGATTCGCTGTTAGTACTGATCACATTTAGGGGGAATGCAGATGTCCAGAAGCTTCCAACAACCTGCTGTGTTACATTCACACTTAAGGGAGAGGGAGATGAAGACTCAAGATGAGTATTGCAAACCAGTGAATCAACAGATATCAGCCTACTAGTTTTCACTGAAATGTATTTCACTGGTCAAGGAAGATGGCTACGTATAAAAAGAGATGCATGGCAACGAAGATAATACTGTAATTTATGGCCTCAGTATACGCTTATTTCCAGCTTAGCTTAAAATAATAGCATTCCGTATGAAACATGATGGTACACTAATAGCTTGGCCAACAGTCAGATAGTAGCTAAGTGAAGATTATAAGATTACAACATCCTGTTTGCAATCTTGAGAGGCAAAATCTAACAGCAATTAGTCACAGAGCTAGTAACTCAGTTCTTACTGCCTTCATAATAACTGCACTGTTATTCAGGCAATGGGAATGTTGTCTGATATTGTGCACCAAGAAGATAAACTTACAGTAAAATGAGTTTCACACACACAACCAGTATCTAGTGTAGTCCAGAGCAGCAAAAAGACAATATGCACATGTCAAGTATACCACCCTCCTCTTGGGGAAGGTGAGCCTAGCTAAAAGAAATGATGTGGCACAAATCAAACAAAACTAGATTATACTTTGAAAACATTAAAATTGTATCATCAATAAAATCCTCTATTAAGGGGGTCAGAGGAAACCCTCTGGGGAAAGGAGTCTCCAGATGAAAAATGTCTGCAAGGGAAAATGTTTTGGAGGATTCCTCTCACGGGGGTAGAAGAAGCCCTGCTAAATAAAATGCTTCATGGTAAAATGATTCTGAAAAGTACCTCTTTTGAGAAACCCCTCCTCTAGCACAGTGTCTCCTGAGCTTGCAAAGTTCGGCGTTTATAATGTTAAACATAGCCCAGACAGCCCACAGGTTAATTAGCCATTCCTATGGCTACTTAATCTAGCCATTTAGGGCCTGATCCAATGGTACCTTATTGTCTCTTTGCACCAGCTTGAGGCAGAATGGCTCCGGATGCTTCCCCTGGGGCAGTGCACTCAGGCTCTCCTTATCCTGGGTTCTGCTTAAATAGCACAGTTTACCTCTTTGTTAGACTGTAACCTAGACCATAGACTAGCTGTGAATTTATTAACCTGGATTTTATAACAAACATTCCTTTGAGATATTTTTGGTCTCCTCTTGGGGTATCCAGTGCAGATTATACCCACAGGCAGGGAAAACAAACTTCTGAACTATGGTAAGAAGCAGAACAGGGATCAAAAAGTACCGGACATAAAATACTTGGGCAAAGGGGTGGGCCAGAAAGAAGTGCATGCCCCTGTATTGTTGTCAAGATGCTGGCAGTGGTCTGTAAGGAGCTCAGGGAAAGCCTGATGACAGAAGTAGGGAACCCAAAGTTACAGAGGCAATGCTATTAAAATACCACAGATTTTTCATTAAGAGGTTTTATTTTCCGTGGCAGGATTTTCCCCAGCATCATGGATGAACTGGGTGTTTTAGGTCTTAACTATAGGGCAAGACAGAATAACAATCCTAATATTAAAATAAAAATACACAAATGGAGAAGAAGCATATTGAGAAATTGCTACACTATTGTAAGTAAAAAAGTTAATAATTCTGAATATAGTTTTCTTAGCAGTGTTTGTGAGAAAGATCTTGATCCAGTATTGTAAACTATCGAAGGATACTCTCAAATGTGAAACTTGTCATAAAGTGTAGTCATTGTAGTTACTGAGATTACACTAAGTGTCAGTAATGTCACCCTAGGTGTGTTCTAATATGGAACAGCATCTAGGAGGGTCTCTATAACAATATCATTTGGGCAGTTCTCTAACAGCATTAGCTCTTAAACCGGTAATTGTTCTGCTTAAATTGCATGTCATTACTGTCCTACTGCAAACAACAGAGAACCCTTTTTAAAATGGAACAGATAAAAATGTTTAAGAATTTACAGTATGAAAGGAAAGGGCTGTTTTGATTATTTTTCCCTGATATTTTCTAACCAGGGAACCACCCTTCTTATGTTGCATATATTTTGACTATTTCAGCACAAAAACAGATGTATCTTTTTGGAAACATTGTCCACTTTCCATTAGTAATAATGGGAGTTGCACACATTATTCACTGTATTTTTGGGAATAACAAGTCCCTTATGCAGCTAAAAGGGCCCTTGCTTGGGAAAAGTATGATGTAGCACTTCTCCAAGCTGCATTTGAAGAAGGCTGCAGCCATAGCACACTGTGCTTTAGCTTCTTAGATCTCAGAAGCTAATTGCAGCTTGAAATATGTCCAGTACTTCAATGAGAGACTTCAGCAAAACAGAGCTGTTACAGGAACCTGTGCTGATGATGCAGTAGGTGAACCAATACCCCAGCATTTTACTGGGGAGTAAGGTCAAGCTGTCCTTGACTGTTGTGCAGTGTGCTATTGGGAAAAAAAAGTTGTGTTTCAGCTCGGAAGGGACTGCAGTTCAGTGGTGGTGAAGTGATTCCAGTTGGGGCATTTAGCCTGAGCCAGGGGCAGTGCAGACCTGCACCATTACAGAAGTAGTGTGAGGAAGGACTTACTCACGAAGGCACAATCCTTCCCCAGATGGCCCAGTGTGCAGGGGAGTACACAGGCTGAACCATCCTTTAGGTTGGTGCAATCTGCTTCCCCACACTCCCACCAAGTCCTGACAGGTGTTGCAACAGTACCTCTCATGATAGAGAAGAGACAGCGTTCAGGTGTAGTAAACACAAAGGGGATTCTTTATTGATTCAGCATGACACACAGAGACCTTATAGTTCCCAAGCTGGAAGACCAACACAGCTCATGCTGTACAGAGTCACAGAATCTGTCTTAAATTCTAGCCCAGATTAAATAATCATGGCACCACCACATTTAGTCCATAGTTAATAATGTGCTTTGTGATCCTCGAGGTGCTGTATAACTATGATAGGAATAAAACGACTAGAGGCCTTCTATTTTAAACAGTGTTTAGTTTAAAGTGTATACAAGTCCCCAGATATTTATCAAAATAGAGCTGGTCAAAAAATGTCTCTCGGAACACTTTTCCATTGGAAAACATCAAAACATTCTGAGCGAATGTGTCAGTTCCGTCAAAACTTTTGATGGAAACCAGGCTAGCCACCCTGTTTTCCTGCCAGCCTTGGCTCTCTGACTCCCCAGGCAGCCTGTTCCATGAGGAGCTAGGGATCACTGAGAGGAAACTGCTCAGGGAACCACTTCCCCAGCTCCTTAGCAGCTGCCTCCTGGGCTGCCTGATCCCGGGGAGTCAAGTAGCATATGGAGGCAGCTGTGCAGGGAGTTGGGCAGGTGGGAGTAAGGTGATCTAGCCACAAGATGGCATCTCACTATCACAGAACGTTTAGCAAGAGGAAATATATTTTTGAAAGAGAACTAGGCAATTACCAATATAAATATAACTAAAGTCAAAGCAATGGAGATTGTTTTAATGGCAATAGCGTCCTAATGTTTTTAATTCCCACCCTTACAAAAACTGAAATTGCAGTCTGAACACACCATTAATATAATGAGGGTACTTTGAGGATTTTTAGGCATTTTGATCATTAGAAGCTATTTGCTAACTTTGTGGTAAAATTTTTATTTTTTCATCCCTAACAAAGACAAATTTATTTTTAAATTTCCCGGGAGGGAAATTCCATTTTTTTTGGTCAGGTCTAATCAAGGTAGACTTTAATAAAAACAGCTGATCTTCCCTATTACATCAATTCAAAAGCCAGTGATACCTGGTACCACAATAATATAATTACAAAACAGTAAATTGATCTCTGATCTACTTTACATTTCACTGCCAGTTAATGCCTGGAAATTTTGAACATAAATCTGCCTAATTCATTTTATATTGGATCTGAAGATACTTTTTCAGTCATTGAGAATTATATAGTACTAAAATATTAGGAAGTCATTGCCAACTTTTTACTTTAGAGCAATCCATTACCACAAAGTTAGCAAATAGCTTCTAATGATCAAAATGCCTAAAAATCCTCAAAGTACCCTCATTATATTAATGGTGTGTTCAGACTGCAATTTCAGTTTTTGTAAGGGTGGGAATTAGAAACATTAGGACGCTATTGCCATTAAAACAATCTCCATTGCTTTGACTTTAGTTATATTTATATTGGTAATTGCCTAGTTCTCTTTCAAAAATATATTTCCTCTTGCTAAACGTTCTGTGATAGTGAGATGCCATCTTGTGGCTAGATTTGAGAAATAAGTGACTTAATTTTGTCAGTTTCTGAGCTGCTTTAACTTGTTATGGTAAAGCAATCTAAACATAAAGAGGATTCTTTTTCATTTTTTTATTGGATTGCTTAAAGTTTAAAAAAGAAACAATAAATTATGTGATCTGGAACCATCTGGCTCAACACCACTGGAAAGCCCTTTCCAATGCTCTTTAGATCTTGTAAGGAGAACAAGTGCTTCAAAGATCAGCCTCAGTTCTTTTTGAAATCCTCCTTTTTAATACATGTCCCAACATTATATTAAAAGGGGTCTAATTTACTCAAAATTCAGTGACCAGCAAGGTTGCTTATATGGGATTATTAATAACCGTGTCATCAAAATTTTAATTAGTTCCCAATCCTGAATCATTGTCAATGCAAAATACTTCTGATTATTTACAACTTCTGACATAACCTTAGTTCATATTGTGACACTGCACCCCATATTTTTCATAGTGATTATTATGATATGGCTACAGCATAATTATGATGTATTTTATGCAAGATAAATCTTGTGAGGTGTCAGTGGAAAAGTTATGATTTGCTGAATATGATTATCCTATTTGTATGCATGTATCATTTTTGTATCTGGAGTTATGAATATTGACTATGTATTAGGGATGTAAAATATTAACTGGTTAACCAGTAAGCATCAATCTTACCAGTTAACCTGCCTTAACCATTAACCTCCTGGGCCGGCCAGCTGGCCAACCCCAGCAGCCCTGCACCAGCCAGCCGGCTGACTGATCCCAGCAGCTCCATGCTGTCCAGGCTGCCAACCCCAGCAGCCCAGCACCGGCTGACCAAAGTGGCTCCAGCCCCAGCCACGCCAGCCAGCCGCAGTGGCCTCAGCCCGAGCTGCACCAGCTGGATTGGCCCCAGCCCCTCTCCCTTTAATCAGTTAACCATTTAAATTATATAATTTTAATCGTTTAAACGGTTAACTTTTTAAACAATATTTACATCCTACTATCCGTATTTCAAATGTAGTTACACCTAAGTAATGCCCACTAGACAAGATGCTTTCAGTCTAGATAGTGGGTGGGGAAGGGGCTATTCAAGGCAATGGGCCATTAGGAAAAAACAATAGGCCCTAGGAGAAGCTTATCTCCCGCCTGGGGAGCCTTCCTGAGAACGCTACAGACAGCCTCCAAGTAATGGCTGCTATGACACTACAAGGATGTGTGACCAGACCACATGTCTCTGGACTCCATCTTGGGATGTCAGTATTTTTCCACAGACTGGTCTGGGAACCAAGCTTTGGGTTCCCACCATATTCAAAAGCTATATCAGGCAGGGAGTGACATCATCTGGTGTTCTTGACTCCCCAGAAGACTCCTGGAATCACCTGAGGAACAAAGACTGAACTGGGAGAAGTGCAGGACTCAGGCTAAAGAGATTTTTAGCCTGTGAATGAAATGTCTGGGGATTCCAAGCTGTAAAGCAAATGCAGCTTGCCCCTTAAGAATCTGCATCCTGCTTGTATTTTTGTTTATTTGCTAGGTAATCTGCTTTGATCTGTTTGCTATCACTTGTAATCACTTAAAATCTATCATTTGTAGTTAATAAACTTGTTTTTGTGTTATCTAAACCAGTGAGTTGGAGTGAAGTGTATGGGAATCTTAGCTCAAAGGGCAAAGACTGTTGTATATTCCTCTCCACATTGAGGGAGGTGGCCAACTTTATGAGCTTATGCTGTACAGTTCCCTGTGCAGTGCAAGATGGCTTAATTTTGGATTTATACTCCAGAGGGGGTGCGTGCCTGGGGAGCTGGGAGTTGCCTTGTTGTAGCCTTTCTATTATTGGTTCATTGCAGGGGCTGGAGAGAGAGCCTACATGTAACTGAAGCTGGGTGTGTCCCTACCAGTATGAATGCTAGTGAAAGTGCAGGCTGGAGGGCTTTGCAGCTTGTCACAGCAGTACCGTGTGAGAGGGATCCCAGGCTGGTGGTGACAAGGGGCTCAGTGGTACCCCAGTTCCAGGTGACACCCTGAGGGGAACCTGTCACACCTCTTGGTAAATGACTGCTGCAGAACTGACACAAATTAATTGCAGTTATTGCAAAATATGGGGACAGTATGACTTAATCACATAAAAGTAGGAGAATTCTTGTCACCACAGTAAATCTGTTTTTTCTCTGGTTATATAGATAGTATTTTTGTCTGCAGTTGTTTGTATATAAAGCAGCACTTTAACAAGCTGTAAATATGTGGATGACAGAATCTTATTCTTTCAATAAATAGTGAACTAAAATGGAGGCATAAAAGAAAGATGAGACTCCCATTTTTAAAAATTAATGGCTTTTATTTTTTATATTCAAATAACCCACATAATTTAATTGTGTCATCTTTATTCGTTCCTTAGGCATCTATTGTAAAAATGGTAATGATGTAAACTTACTTAGTAATACTGTAGATGTAACATGTAATTGCATAGGACTCAAAATATAACACTTGCTTCCCATGGGATCTTAACTACCCACTCCCTGAGTTTGCTAAAGTCTGCCTTCTTGAAATCCATTGTCTTTATTTTGCTGTTTTCTCTCCTACCAT
Source organism: Dermochelys coriacea (assembly GCF_009764565.3). NCBI lineage: Eukaryota > Metazoa > Chordata > Testudines > Dermochelyidae > Dermochelys > Dermochelys coriacea. The sequence continues at coordinate 136,840,720 of NC_050068.2, forward strand.
TCCTTAGAATCATGAACTCTTATCATTTCATGATCACTTTCACCCAAGCTGCCTTCCACTTTCAAATTCTCAATCAGTTCCTCTCTATTTGTTAAAATCAAATCTAGAACAGCCAATCCCCTTGTAGCTTTCTCCACCTTCTGAAATAAAAAATTGTCTCCAATACATTCCAAGAACTTGTTGGCTAATCTGTGCCCTGTTGTGTTATTTTCCTAACAGATGTCTGAGTAGTAGAAGTCCCCCATCACCACCAAGTCCTGTGCTTTGGATTGTGTTAGTTGTTTAAAAAAAGCCTCATCCACCTCTTCTTTCCGGTTAGGTAGTCTGTAGTAGACCCTTATCATCACACATGGATATATCCAGCAGTGGGGCATGCACTATCTGGAATGCACGTGACGCCCATGCCGGGCAGGATTGCCTGTGCCTCCAATGGGCACCTACTGGCCAAGTAGGGCAAGGCAGGGAAGCTGACTGGCTGCTCTGTCCCCGAAGATCCATCTCAGACTTTCAACTGCTGTCCTGCTTTACAGGTTATCACCTGGGTATCTGGGCTGCAGGCCTGCTTTGGGTCTGACCAGATTGCCTTTTTGGGGTTCAGGAAGGAATTTTTCCAACGGGGGAAGATTGGCAAGGTGGCATGTGTCTTCCCCCACTCCCTTCTTCTCACAGCACCAGGAGGTGGCTTGGTGGAATGAGAAGGACAGAGATAGCAACAACAAGAAAGTAGTATAATAATGAACAACTGTTGTTGAAGCCAGTGTGGGGAAAATGCTTTGGAGACCACCTGTTGGGGTAAACCCATGCACAGGAGGCAGCTGGCATGGAACTCAGCAGCCTGAGAGGTTGAGAAGATTATACCCTTGCTGAGACTGAAACACCCTTCATCTGTACCCCTGTCTGCTCTGGTAGGAAGAGTCAGCAGCTGAGCTGAAGCTTGCCTTTCCTTCAGAAAGGTTGGGCTAAGGCAGCTGACTCTCCTTTCATGTCTGGCTTAAGGCTAGTTGACTCCACACTAAACCCAATTAATGCCTGGTAGTTTGAGGGAGCAGCTGTCCAACAACATTAGTCTGTTTAAAAGTTAACAAAGTTGTAGCCTAATATGAGGGGACTTACAAACCCCACGCTCAGGCCAAGGCAGGGGAAAGCCTGGAGCCGTATTGCGTCAGGAAAGCTCTGCCTCTCAGGCATTGCTGAGCATGCTTGTGGGGAAAGGAGCTGTATAGAGAGAACACCAGTAGTCTAGGCAGGGAAAGGAGAGAGAGAAACTATTTCTTGGAGGAGTGGTGCCCTGAGATGATGATGATGATGATGATAATGACGATGACGACAGCAGCGGCTCTTAATGAGCAGGTCTGTCTGTACGTCTTTCTCCCCCTCTTTTGAGACATCACTCCAGGGATAGGGAGGACCATGTACAGGACACCATATGGTTGCTTGCATCAGCCCCAAGACTCTGGGGCTTGGAGCAAAGGAGTATAAATGAACAGCAGCCACACCCCAAACTGAGGTTTTGGGTGAGATAGGAAGTGGCCCAGGAGAAGGTGAGCAGGAGGTGCTATCCCACTTCCAGGGCCTTGGGCTGGGACCCAGCAAAGGGGGAGAGCCACATCCACCCCAGATTCCCCTACACCTATCCCTGGGACAGGCAGGACTAGGGGATGCCTTACAAGGAAGCCAACCCAACTGAACCCATTCAGGGGATACCAGACACATTGAACTAAAAGAGAGACTAGAGCAGCAGCCCCTGGCATAGGTGCTGGAACTAGAAGTGCAGGACATGCTGCTGCACCCCCTGGCTTGAAGTGGTTTCCATCATATACAGGGTTTACAGTTTGGTTCTATGGCTCTCAGCACCCCATTATATAAATTGTTCCAGCATCCCTGGTCCCTGGCCACTAGATCTTCTGACTGAATAGATAACCCCACTACACCAACCTTTAATGCAGAGGTCCCCAAACTGTGGGGTGCACCCCTAGAGGGAGGAGGTGTAGGAACGTTTGGAGGGGGGCATGGTGAGGCCAGCCCCCATGGGTGGCAGGAAGGGAGTACTACTCAGTCCTGCTCCACTCCCACCCCACCCCCAGCCTTGGCCCTTACCTGTGGCACAGCCATGGCTCCGCACCCAGCCCCAGCCTCAGACCTGCCCCCAGCTGCAGCCTCAGCCCCCTTACCCTGTCTGTGTCCCCCCCCAGGAGGTGTGGCTCTGCTCCTGGCTCTGGGGGAGGGGGCCACAAACAGGGACAAGGGGGGTTGCGACCCTGAAAAGTTTGGGGACCACTGCTTTAATGACATTCCTGTGTCCATCTGCATTTGTCTGTTTAGACTAATCAAAAGCAATTTCCTAGTTTGTCCATTCATGTGTAGAAAATACACACATCAATCACACTGGAGACTCATTAGCTATGCACTAATAGCTCTATCATACCTCATTACTCTTATATACCCTCTTCCTGAAAGTGATTCATAAGGATAGATGTTATATATTAACTAAAATGTCCTCTGGCCATTGAATTGAAAAAAACTAGTGACCAATAAAGTCTCAGATTCCATCATTACATTCTGTAATAGTTTCTTTAACAAACTGCTGTTGAAGCAATGTTGCTAAGTCTAATTGTTTTTTGCTTAGGGTTCTCAATCCATTTCTAATCTATTGGACAAAGCCTCAGAGACTGACTGGGAAGGCACAAAGAAATAGTTCATTATGTCTCAATTAACAGAAGACAATTCCTGCATATCACCTTTTTGATTTCCTGCTGCTTTTACCCAGTCAAACTATCCAAAAGTATAAAATGCAATTTATTAAAATATACATTTGGTGTCTGGGATTTTTAACACAGGCAAAGAATATCAGATCAACTAACTTGTTAACAATTGGCTTAGTCTGATTAAGGCTACTTGTTTCTTCCTCCTAAATTAATGTCTTGATTATTAATTTTTTTGATAGAAGTCAGTGGGTGGGAGGGCTGCCATTAACATGTTAAAAACCAAAGTCATATGTCATCAGTGGGGATGAAGCCACAACCTGCAACAGGAGGTGAAATGTGTAAGCTAAGGTTTTGTATAACTAAAGGGCTCCGCACCCAGTGATGCAGCCCACAAGGGGAAGGGGGCTGTGATGAGGCATTGGCCCCACACTGGCCTCTAAGGGGTTAATAGAGCCCTAGGAAGGCTACACAGAAAGCAGCCAATAGGAGAGAGGCTGAGAGGAGCAGCCAATCAGGGCCTGGAAAGCCCATATAACATAGAATAGAATAGAATATCAGGGTTGGAAGGGACCTCAGGAGATCATCTAGTCCAACCCCCTGCTCAAAGCAGGACCAATCCCAAATTTTTGCCCCACATCCCTAAATGGCCCCCTCAAGGATTGAACTCATAACCCTGGGTTTAGCAGGCCAATGCTCAAACCACCAAGCTATCCCTCCCCCTAAATATATAAGAAGAGATGCAGGGCAGAGCAGGGTCAGTTTCTCCCTGGAGCTTAAGGATGGAGGAGTGGCAGGCAGGCAGGCAGGCAGGCAGGCAGGCAGAAAGAAAGAAAGAAAGAAAGAAAGAAGTGAGCGAGCGAGCACCTTGGATAGAGCAGTACTGCTAGCAGGGACCGGGGATCTAGAGAGAGCTCCTGACTGGCTGCTGGGATTTGCAGGCTGAGGCCCTGAGGCAAGGGCGAAGAGGGTGCTGGGGCCTTGTGGAAGTGGCCAGGCAATTGGCTATAGTTGCCACTGGTAAGTGGCAGGACAGTTGGACTGCAGCACTCACCTCCAGAAGTGGGGAGCACAGATCATGACATGTCCAAAGGGCTGTGTCATAGAAAGGCTGCTGTGGTCCTTGGAGTGCTGTGGGTCCAGGAGCAGAAGAGACAGCAGGCTAAGCACCATCAGGAGAGGGCATATTGGCCTGCAGCACTAATCCCCAGGATGACCAGCAGGATGTGTCAGCATGGTGAGTGGAGCCCTGTTACAGGGGCTCCAGCCCAGAAGTGGCAGCAGCAGTAGCTAGAGGGAGCCAAGGTTTCAAGTGATGTCACTTGCAGGGGAACAGGCTAGCTCTCTCTCTCCTGGAATCGGCCGTCAATGCAATTTTTAACAACAAATCAGAATACAAAGTTAGTCTGTTGAAACCATCTAGATCTTATAGGCCACACTATAGGTTCTATGTCTGGCCAGCACAACCCCAAAAGCAGCTGAAGATCTGTCTACTCCCCTCCCCGGGCAACATAACCAGAGAAAGGTGATTGTGCAAACACAGTCTACCTCACTGATGGGTGTTTTGTCCCTCGGTGCAGCTACAGAATGCACCAACAAATATGAGTCACACCTATAAGGAAAAGCATGAAACATACAGCCTAAATGATGCAAGACTCTGATTAGTATTACTTATTAATATCATAGGGCTGATTTGGATAAGGAGGATAGTGGCTTGGAGAGCAGGGGGTATCTCCTGGAGGAGAGCAGGGATCTACTAGGCATTATAGGTGAGTTGCTACGGGTGGCTTAATAAAAACAAGGCCTAGAAGTAAACAGATAGCAACAGAAATTTAGTGTTGGTTGTCTTACTTTTTAAAATTAGATTGGGGCCCAAAGCAAAAGCTCATGTTTAAACAACCTATAATGATAGTGAAATTCAGATCCAACAGCAAGATTCGTGGCTTGGGCTTGTCTCTAGCTAAAATTGAAAAATGGATAGTAAATTGTGACTAAAAAGTATAGCCACTGGGAGGGATAGAAAAAAAAAACAGTTTTTAACTACCTAGGTTAGTTCAGATGATTTGATAGGAGTAAGGGATGTATCAAAATGGCTACCTTCAATACACATCAAGTATAGGTCCAGTCCCCAGCTGGAATTCAATTGGTAAACCAGAAAAAGAAATCAAAGCTATTTACATTATGAGCCCCATTAAGCAGCACACTCCACTGATGCAAAACAGAAATAAACCTGCTTTAAGTAGCTGGTTGAACTAGGCTTTCAACTCTTATTTTGCCAAAGCAGAACAAAGCAACCAGAGCATATAATTGAATCTGGCTCAATGTTTTGAAAAACAAATATCAGACAGCCATATGTTTACTTGTCCTGCGCCTCTGAATCTCTGAGCTGACTTGCTTACAGTCATAACTGATCAGTCTGGGAGAGTTTGGCATATGCCTCCATTTCAAATTTGCTTGGAGCATAATGAATGATAAGTAGATGACAGTTCTGTATCCGCAAAAAGAAGAGGAGTACTTGTGGCACCTTAGAGTTCCATTCTATGCATCCGATGAAGTGGGCTGTAGCCCACAAAAGCTTATGCTCTAATAAATTTGTTAGTCTCTAAGGTGCCACAAGTACTCCTGTTCCTTTTGCAGAGACAGACTAACCTGGCTGCTACTCTGAGTTCTGTGTCTGACAGTAACCTAAGAAAATCTGACTGAAAATTGTGCAAATCCACAGTCTTCCCTGGCAAATCCACATCAGAAATGAGGAAAGCAGGTGGAGAATCAGTCACCCTGATGTTTAAGAGCTCTTGTCAAGGGTTACTGTGCAAGGGTTACGGTGTCTATAGAATAGCAATCCAACCTCAAACAGCATAGAAAACAATGAACTGATAGAAGAAGGTACAGCCTAGAGGAAACCTTGGAAAATCGATTCCCAGGGGAGAAGAGAATTCATGCTGCCCTGAGTGAATAATTCAGCTCAGAATTTTTGCTTTGGGCAACTCATAAAATTACCAAAGCCTTGTGTATATATAATGGCATTTATGAAAGTTTTATCCATTCGTTCAACATTGCATAGCTCAAGCACAGACCTTGCTTATTCTGCCCAGTATTTTTTCTCAAGTTGAGTCAAGATTGATGGGGCTTTTATGTGGCATGGAGTACACCAATTGCTGTTCTCAAAAAACCCCTTTCAAGAGCAAATTCATGTAAAATCACAATAGGAACTCTAGAGTAACAACAAAAGTTATGTACAGTTCCTGCCGCTAAAAGCAATTTCCTATTTATTCTGAGCTAGGCTATGTATATTTATGGATAAAGGTTTTATAAATGCTATTATATACACTTTTCAGTTTTAAATGAATGTCTGTAATGTGTTAATCTTTTATGTGCATCCATTGTTTTTAATGTATAGAAGATGGAGACATTTACTTCAGGCTGGGCATGGTTTGTATAATTCTAAAGTTAGCAAAATCAGCTAAGTGCTGGAATCTAGTATGTAAAAAATTTTACGTAGAAACTAACACACAGAATCACCCAGGAACAGTACAACCCAGGACTGTACAACCCAGTTGGAATTTGACTGTATAAACATGACACCCAGGAACAGTACAACCCAGTTGGAATTGTATTGTATAAACATGCATGTACACATATACAGTATGCAAAAACACTGGTATTTGATTTTTTAAGGAGAGCTTATTCTACCCAGGCTGCAAATATCAACAGGAAGCTTATATTAAATGCCAACCCCTAGTTCCACTGACTAGTACTAAGGTGCTCAGATACTAAGGTAATGGAGGCTTACGACGGGGTGTACTGGCCCCACACTGGAGCAGAAGGGGTTAAGGAACCACTCTTAGCAGCAGAAGCCACGCCCCCTTGACCCTGCTGGGCATGCTCCAACTGCTGCTGCAGTATAAAAGGGAGCAGCCTAACTCAGTCTGGGTGGACTGTTGAGGAGGAAGGATGCACCTTGCCAGCTCCAGTTGAGGAGCAGCCAGGTACCTGGACAAGGGAGCAGCTGATGCCTTAGAGAGACTGCAATCATCACCGAAGGCACCCTGACTTCAGCTATAGGAGCCATGGTAAGAAGCAGCCCAGGGAGGGACTAGTCAGTGTCCCTGAAGCAGTTGGCATATTGTGGGTGGCCCCCACCAGCTTTCTAGCAAACTCCATTGCCACTACCAGAGCCATGGACTGGGACCTTGTAGAGCAGGGAGGGCCTGGGTCCTCCTGCCCAGCTGTCCCTGCTTTTTGGGGTGCAGGGCAGCCCACCAAGCCCACCTTCCATTGACTCTGGCCATTGGGTCACACTCCCCTGCAGACAAGGGGAATCCCATTGACTCTGGCCATTGGGTCGTGCTTTCCCAAATTCAAGGGGAGTTCTGTTGACTCTGGCCATTTGACTATGCAGACTTGTGGCTGAGCGCAACCATATTGACTTAACTGTGGGTCTACCGGGCCCTTACCCCTCCCCCAGGGGGATGGGTGTAGGGGCACTGGCTCCGCAACACTTGGTGGAGAATGTGGGCAGTGGTCAGGACCTGCTAAAAGGCCCCCGAGCAAGGGGGGCTTTATTTGGTGATTTATTTGGGAATCTACTCAGCCTTGACTTTAATTAAGATATGTAATTCTTGATTGTACTAATATTTGCACATCTTTTTTTCCTTTAAAATATTTGTTCAGACTGTGGTGTTCATCAGGTCTGGGACTGCCAATAACAAAACTGACCTAGGACTGACAAGGCTACAATTACACTGCATACAAAAAGAAAAGGAGTACTTATGGCACCTTAGAGACTAACAAATTTATTTGCGCATAAGCTTTCGTAAGCTACAGCTCATTTCATCGGATGCATTTGGTGGAAAATACAGTGGGGAGATTTATATACACACACACACACACACAGAGAACATGAAACAATGGGTTTTATCATACACACTGTAAGAGTGTTGATAAAACCCATTGTTTCATGTTCTGTGTGTATGTGTATATAAATCTCCCCACTGTATTTTCCACCAAATGCATCCGATGAAGTGAGCTGTAGCTCACGAAAGCTTATGCGCAAATAAATTTTAGTCTCTAAGGTGCCACAAGTACTCCTTTTCTTTTTGCGAATACAGACTAACACGGCTGCTACTCTGAAAACTGCATACAAAAATATTATAGCTGTTTTGAAGAGGGAGCACTTTTGGTATGTACCAGCAGAGGGCAGTAAAGGCACCAGCCATCTTCATAGAGAAGCTGGCTTTACAGCACTCTGAAGTCTGACTGGAAAGAACTTTCCATTTGTTCATTTTTACAAATTTGGCTGGGAAACATTTAATAAATGACAATGGGAAAGAGCCTTGACTATTCTATGCAAAGAACATTAAATAGTACTGTAGTGCCATGGTGTTCCTTCTAAGTACTTGTTATAAATACTAGTTTACTAGGAATAGATTGAAGACTATAAACTATGAAGTATTTGACTGAAGGCACTTGCATATAGTCTGTGTGCATTAAAACAAATGTTTATATACATTCCTAGAAAAGCTACTTACCCTAATGTACAGTATCTTTCTTCCCTTTCAATAACAGAAAATGATAAGAACCGGGCAAAGAAAGGTGGCAATTGAAGCTGACTAAAGCTTTATATTTGCAACTCTGAGATACAAAAATCTTAATAATCATTGTCTATTTGTCCTTAATATCCGGATGTCTCCCCCATACAGATTATCTTCTGTTTCTTTTATTACAGTATAGTAACATCAAGGGATAGTCAGCCAATCTTTAATTTCAAGCTCAAATTTGATTAGGGCTTTATTTGTTGATTGAACCTTTGCTGAAATGAAAAACCATGTCTGTCTTAATGAAGCTGAAATCTCCAATGGAATTCCTTCAAATTCGTTCAAAATTTCCCAAGGCTTGCTCAGCATCATCAAACTTTTCAGCACTTGAATTATTTACAGGTAAGCAAGACTGGATACATCAATTATAAAATTCAGCTTTTCCTCACTCGGGGCTATTTGAAGGCAGTTACACTAATATAGGCAATCTTGCATAAACATGCAGAAATACAGTTGTTTACCTGGGCCTTGGTGTTACCCTGGGCCTTGGTGTCCCTATTGGTTAACTCTATCTTGGATAAATTAGGTTCAAGGCCAATATCCTGGGATGCGTAAACAGTGGGGAAGTAATTATATTCTGTATAGCTGTAGAGAAAATATCTGCATCCATAAGTTTATTAGTTGGTTTAGAGCAGGTTTTACTTCAGTGATCCATATTCTAATGGTAGTGGTGTTTTTCAGCAGATGTCTATAACTAACCTTATCGGGCCTTTGCTTGGGATGTTGCAAGTTGAACAGCTGGAATACATTATGCACCAAGGAACTCTGCATTGCCCCTCAACTTTTTTTTGTATGACTTTGCAATTGTTGCTGTTAGATCTGTGTATTCAGACTCATCAGTTTTTATGAATGTTTATTTAATTTTTTTATTTTGGCAAGGTTCTAGGCACCCCACTACCTGTTACAAAAACATAAATGGCATTAAACAGCAGCTACCCCCAATAATCAATAGAACAGAACCCTATGCCAATCACACAACTCCCTACCTGACCACCATCATGAAGATCTAACTCCCATCAAGCCCCCCGCTTCCCAGCAGCCCTTGCAAGTAGATGCACCTTGGACTGTCCTGAGAGTCAGAAGAAGGGAGGAAAACTTAGAATCATAGAATATCAGGGTTGGAAGGGACCCCAGAAGGTCATCTAGTCCAACCCCCTGCTCAAAGCAGGACCAAGTCCCAGTTAAATCATCCCAGCTAGGGCTTTGTCAAGCCTGACCTTAAAAACCTCTAAGGAAGGAGATTCTACCACCTCCCTAGGTAACGCATTCCAGTGTTTCACCACCCTCTTAGTGAAAGTTTTTCCTAATATCCAATCTAAACCTCCCCCATTGCAACTTGAGACCATTACTCCTCGTTCTGTCATCTGCTACGATTGAGAACAGTCTAGAGCCATCCTCTTTGAAACCCCCTTTCAGGTAGTTGAAAGCAGCTATCAAATCCCCCCTCATTCTTCTCTTCTCCAGACTAAACAATCCCAGCTCCCTCAGCCTCTCCTCATAAGTCATGTACTTATTCCCTAGGTGGAGCCCTTTGACAGAGAACATTTCCCCTCTACCCCATCCACCTTTTTAAAGTGAGAGTATCCAGTTCTAGTGCTGCTGATTGGAACTCTGGTAGTATGGCGATCTAAAGTAGGAGGGTACCAAACTACTTCAGTTGTGTTGAATTACATATTGGTCTAGTTCTTGCTTTGGAATTATATGGGGGAAAGTAAGGGGTAAATGGGGCTTGGTTAAACAAAGCTAACTTTCTGTGGTGTTCCCATAATACAAGCACCTACAGTTATGCTTTAATAATATTTTGCTGTCCCAAGTACGGTGGTCTACACAGCTATGATGTGATACAAATAACATGTCTTGCCAAGGCTATTAATGAACAAAGATGATGGCCCCACACCCAGGCCTCTATCCCAAGCCACCAGTCCTAGGTCCCAACCCCTGGCCCTGCACCCAGGGCTCAGGTCCTGGCCACTGGCCCCACACCCAGGGCTCTACCCTTGGGGCACTGGCCCCATGCCTGGGACCCCACACCCAGCCCCCCACTCACGGGGACCCAGCCGCTGGCCCCATGGCCAGGGCTCTGCTACTGGCCCCACACGCGGGGTCCTGGCTGTGGGCCCCAAGCCTGGGGCTCTGTTCCAGATCCCCCCCCTCCCAGAGACATGGCACTGCTTCCTGCCCCAGCTGGGGCAGGGCAGGTATGGACAAGGGTAAAGGGGCTTGCTTTCAGCAGCGCCACTATTAAAAGGGTTCCAGCGCCACTGCACAGACCTGCATATGAGTCAGAAATTAGCTGGTAAAGGGGGCATAATCCTCTCCCTCTGCTCTGAAAAGGAAAGGATCCAAGCTGTTTGTTCCTCAGCCATCTGAGGGCTTCATTCTCATTCTGTCTCAGAGAGAAATGCACAGACTTTGTTTTACAGAGGAGCAGGAGGTAGTCTTGGGAAGGCAGCCCTATCTCGGTAGCAAGTGCAGATGGCTGCTTTGTATTAGGGGACCAAGACTGGAACCCCGATGTTCACAGTTTCTCTTTTCTCCTAGCACTGAAGTCCTGCTAGAAGATTACTCTGAGATGGCCAGCTTTGTCCTAGTTGCTTACTGAGATACTGTATAGCAAGTTACCAAATAAAGACCACTACATTCTAGAAGAATGTTCCAGGCCCTGTGAATTGCTGTTATGTGAATAGTTAAACATGTAGTATGAAGTCGTCTTCTCAGAAGAGTTGCTGGCATGTTATAGACAATACAAGTTCTTGCCAGAAAGGGCATATGAAAACCTCACATTTTGTAGCATACATTACTTTGTGTAAACTTGGCCTTCAGGATTCAGCATTGATGAAGCAAAAATATAACTGCGACCAGGGCTTAAGTAGGATTAGCTGACCCAATGCTCACTTGTCCTTGCTAAACTGGACTGACACATCATGTTAACAATGCATTAGCTAACTCACCTCTACACCATTGTGTTCTAACATGATAGAATGTAGCAAAGACAAAGCTAGAGAGGTGAGATATAGTCATTGTCTCCAACCTACCTCCATTCTCCTGAATAGCTCTGTGTTTGATGTATACGCATTTCTTTTGGACCACTTTTATTCATTTTTAGGAAAAAATGAAGACTGCATTCTGTGATTATTTTGATATTGTCATTCTTTTGAAATATTTTGACAAACAAAAGGCTGATAGTATTTTCTTACAGTTCCAGTAACTAGGTATTTTTAGAGATGCCTATCACTGTAGTGTCTAAGGGCCAGATGTTCAAGATACTTGGGCCTGGTCTACAAAGTTAGGTCGATACAAGGTAGCTTATGTCAATCTAACTCTGTAAGCATCTAAACTAAAATGTTGCTCCCACTGATGTAACTCATCTGCTATGCTGACTTAACTCCACCTCCATAAGAGGCGTGGTGCTTAGGTTGGCGTAGTTTGACACAGTATCAGTGTAGACACTGCTTTACTTGCATGACTTTAGTGGCCTCCAAGAGGTGTTCCACAATGCCCCCTTGTGACTGCTCTGGTCATCATTTCAAACTCTGCTGCCCCGTGGCCAGATATGCAGGCACATGCCCCTCCTCTTTTATAGACCCACAAATTTTTGAAATTTCATTTCCTGTTTGGTTGGTGTGGAGAACTCACTTAGCAACTGCCCAGCAGACCATGCTGGCTCCACGCAGCAAATGCACTCCTGTCCAGAGTACACAGAAGGTAGTGGATCTCTTAGGAGAGGGGAAAAAAGGCTCTTCAGGCTCTGAACCAGCCATAGAAATGTCAACATACAATATATATATAAGCAGATCCCTTGGAGCATGGGGGAGAAATAGCAGTGCTGCGTGAAAATCAAGGAGCTGCAGAAGGCATACCAGAAGGCAAGGGAGGCAAATAGTTGCTCTGGTGCAGAGCCAGAGGCATGCTGCTTGTACAAGGAGCTGCACACTGTCCTTGGGGGAGACTCCACCAACACCATCAAGAGACCTGTGAATACTTTGGGGAAGCTGGAGTCACAGGCCCACACAGTGAGGAGGAGGTACTGAACAAGGAAGAGGAGGAGGACTATGGGGGACAGGCAACCAGGGGATCCAGTGGCACAGCAAGCCAGGACTTCTTTCTGATGCTGGAGTAGTTGAGCCACTCCCAGCAGTCCAGCACCAACAAGCCTGATGCAGAGGAAAGAATCTCTGGTAAGTATGCAGTTTGCTTTGATATTGCAGGAACACATCTGTTCATTTACTATTTTTTAATCAGGCTAGAAGAGGTAGTGAAATAACCAATGAAGGTACAGTTGCTACCTGCTTCTTATTCCTCTGTGCAGCTAGGCAGAGGGGATCCTGTGGAATAGTTTATGTGCACCAGGATGTCCCATGAATTTTCCATTGAGATTTCAAGGAAACTTTCCTGGAGGCAGTCTGCAATCCTCTGCCAAAGGTTTCTGGGGAAGGCTGCCTTATTTCTTCCACTGCAGTAGGACACTTTCCAATGCCAGTCAGCAATTACTTCAGCAGGCACCATTGCAGAACACAGGCTAGCAGAATACAGACCTGGTCTGCAGCCAGAGGCATGCAAGAGTTTTCCTTTCAGACTCCACCTCCCTCAGGAGTGAGAGATCTGCTAAAATAACCACAGCCTGTGGAAAATGGTGCCAGTATTCAATTAAATTGCCCTAGCTGCATATACTGATGCCCATGTGCTCCCCACTCATTGTCCCAAATAGCCCCCTTTCCCCGGGGCTGTACTCACTGTGGCTGGGACTGCTGCTGTGCTCTATGGATCCCAAGGGGAAGTGAGAAGGTAGTGCTTGTAACTTGTAGGGATCAAGGGGAGTGAAAACACTCCTCATAATACCTCTGTGCATGGTGTCTCTTGCAGATAGAAATGTGGCCTTGAGGGTCCCTCCATCCACACCAGTGGAGTGGCTCAGCCACATAAGGAGAAGAAAAAGGATGTGGGATAACGCGTTCCAAGAGATCCTGCACACCTCTGGTGCTGCAGATACCGAGCAGAGGGCTTGGAGGAGCACCCTTTCAGATAGAATGGAAAGGGAGAGTGGGAAGAGGAGAAATTCATAGCAAAAGAACAGACACATAGCAGGACGTGATAGCACTTCTCAAGCACCAGACAGACCTGCTGGAGACTCTTACAAACCTTCAGGTCCAAGTCACCCATGCTTGCATCCCACTGCAGCCTATTGGTAAGTGCATTCCGAGACCTCTACACTCCTTGCACATTCCACCTATGGTCCAGGGCCACTGCAGTACCCCTACCATTCTAGCCTGAGGGAGAGTACACACAATCACAGCCATACACACACTGACCTGTGAGAGACAAAGTTGTTGTATGTGGTTTTTGAAATGAAATGAGCATGACTGACTGTTTTTTCCCCTTTTAAAGATTCAGTTTGTTACAATTATGTGTGTTTGGAATAAAAGTCTATTTATGGAAACTTAATTAATCTTTATTAGTTCACAACATATGGTGGCTGGGGCAGCTGTCTTTCAAAGAAAATAGCAATAGATTCACTTGCAATGTTACATTATGTTACATACAGCACTCATTACAAGGTTTATACTGATGCCAAGCAGAGCACACTACAACAACACACATTACTGTGGCTCACTATTGAAATGGTCTTTTAAAGCCTCCTTGAGCTCTATAGCTCCCCATTGAGCTGTTCTTATAGCCCTGGTATCTGGCTCCTCAAAATCAGCAGCCAGGCATTTCACTACCAGGCTCCAACCCTGCAGAAACTTCCCCCTTTTGCTTCACATATATTATGGAGTGCTCAGCAGGCAGCTATAATCACAGATTTTTTTTTTCACTAAAGTCTAATTGCATGACTAGACAGCGCCAGTGCCCTTTCAGACAGCCAAAGGCACATTCGGCAGTCATTCTGCACCTACTGAGCCTCTATTTGAAGCACTCCTTGCTGCTGTCAAAGTGGCTGGTGTACGGCTTCATAAGCCATGGGAATAAGGGATAAGTTGGGTCTTGCAGGATCACTACTGGCATTTCAACATCCCTAATGGTAATCCACTGGTTTGGAAAGAAAATCGCTGCTTGCATCTTTCTGAGCAGGCCTGTATTTTTAAAGATGCATGCATCTTCCGTGACTAGCCCATGTTGATAAAACGTTCCTGGTGATCCATCCGTGCTTACACTACCACAGAAAAGTAGCCCTTTCAGTTTTGTTGATGTTCTCCATGGCAAGGTGGTCTGGTGCCAAAAGAGGGATATGAATGCCATCTATCACTCCACTGCAGTTCAGGAACCCCATTGCTGTAAAAACATTCAGAATGTCCTGCAGGTTGACAAGAGTCACAGTCCTTTGTACCAGGACAAAATTAATGGCCCTGCACACTTGCATCACAGCAACCCGCACAGTGGATTTCCCACTTCCAAATTGGTTCCCAACTGCTTGGTAGCAATCTGGCATGGCCAGCTTCCACACAGCGATCACCACTCACTTCTCCATGGTGAATGCAGCTCTCATTTTGGTGGTGTTACACTGGAGGGTTGGAATGAGCTCTTCACACAGTTCCATGAATGTGGTCTTGTGCATCCAAAAGTTCTGCAGCCATTGCTCGTCATCCCAAACCTGCGTAACGATGTGGTCCCATCACTCAGTGCTTGTTTCTCGGGCCCAGAACCAGTGTTCCTCTGTCTGCAGCTGCCCTGTGAATACCAACAACATCCTTGCACTGTTTCTTTGTATGTCTGTCAACAAGGCAGCCTGTAATATAGCTGGACTTTAGCAGGGCTTTTGACGCAGTCCCTTATGACAAGCTGGAGAAATGCAGGCTTGGCAGAACTATCATTAAGTGGATACATAATTGGTTAAACAACTGCGAACAAAGTAACTATTAATGGAATGATGTCAGATTGGAAGGAGGCCTCAAGTGGGTTTTCACAAAGATTTGTTCTGGGTCCAGTGTTATTTAACATCTTCATTAATCCTGTTGGGATCCAGGAAGTGGGCAAGCAGAAGCCCGCCCACTGCTAAAGGACCTCCTCACAGCCTAAGGGGAGGATACACAGGTCCGGGCTTCTAAATGAGTGTGGGAGACAACTAAAGATATAAGAGGAACGGGAGTGAGGTCACAGGGCTAAACAAAGGGAACCCGACAGGGACATCGAGCAGAGAACCCAGGACAGCACGCACTGCTCCTCGAAAGTGTCAAGGGAGCCAGTGGACGCCACCCAGGGGAACTCTGCCCGGATGCATGAACGGACTGAGGAGCGAAAATAGGCCCCACAGTCGCAGAAAACCCCTTCAGCCAACCTCCTCTCCCTGGTTTTGTAGATGGCCATTTTGGCCAGGATTAGGAGGAGGTTAACAAGGAGGTCCTGCGACTTTGTGGGGCCATGGATAGAGAATGCATAGATGAGAAGGTGAAGGGAAAAGTGCAACCAAAGCCATAATAATATATCTAGGAGGAGCCAGAATAGGGGCTGCAACCTGGCACACTCCAGATATACGTGCGCCAGGGTCTCCCTCACGCCGCAAAAGGGGCAGGAGTTTGGGATGGGAGTGAACTGTGCCAAGTACATGCCTATGCTCGTGGCTCCATGAAGGAGCCGCCAGCTGATGTCCCCAGTGGGCCTCGGGACAAGGGTGGAATATAGGTTGGCGCCTCACCCTCCAGAGGTGGCAAGAGGTTCCAACACTTCGTGTCGGAGTGGGACACGAGGGTGAGGGCATGAAGAGTGTGGAGCTTGAGCATGTACAGTTGTTTTCTTGGCACGGTCTGGAACTGAACCAGCTGCAACATCTTCATTAATAACCCAAATGTAGGAATAGAGAGCAGGCAGATGACACAAAGCTGGGAGTGGGGATTGCAAACACTGTGAAGGAGAGAGCTAAAATTCAAATTGATAAATTGGAGAGCTACAAAACTAAGTTCCACAAAGACAAATGTAAGTTGCTTCACGTAGGGAAGAAAAACCAAATGCACAAATACAGAATGGAGGATAACTGGCTTAGCAGCAGCACCGCTGAGAAGGCTCTGGGAGTTGTGGTGGATTACAACCCCAATATGAGTCAGCAATGCGATGCTGTTGCAAAAAAACAAAAACAAATGTAATTTAAGTTGAATTAACAGAGGCAAGTCACGGGAGGTGATAGTACCGCTCTATTCAGCTCTGGTTAGGCCTCAGTTGGAGTACTGTGTCCAGTTTTGGTCACCAATGTATAGAAAAGATGAAGAGAAACTGGAAAGGATCCAGAGACAAGTGGCAAAGATTATCAAAGGGATGGAATGGAAGCCATATGAGCAAAGGCTGAAGAAACTGGGTATGTTTAGTTTGGAAGAGGAGATGAGAGGGTGGGGCATGATAGCAGTCTTCAAATATTTGAAACGCTGTCATAAAAAAGATGGAGAAAAGTTGTTCTCTCTTGCCACAGAGGGCAGGACAAGAGGTGATGGGTTCAAACTACAGCATAGCAGATTTACATTAAATCTCAGGAAAAACATCCTAACTGTAAGAGCAGTAGGACAATGGAACTGACTGCCTAGGGAAATTGTGGAAGCTCCTTCACTGGAGGTTTTCAAAATGAGGTTGGCTAGCCATCTGTCTTGGATGGTTTTAGCCATAACACATCCTGCATCTTGGCAGGGGTTAGATTAGATGACCCTTGCAGTCCCTTCTAACCCTCTGGTTCTATGACTGGGCAGCTGCCTACCAGCCGGGGTCTCTGAGGACCAGGAAGTGGCCCCCAACCAGGTTGCTGGGGAAGTGCTACTGTCCCCTCCCCAGGGGCTTCAAAGAGCTGGAAACTTCCCCTAGCTGGGCTGTTGCACAAGCGCTCCTCCCCCAGTGTGAGTAAGATCCTGGTCAAGCTTAGAAGTGCTCCTGGGTCCCATTGTGGTTGGGCAGAACGGCTCCAGGGGAAAGGTTTCAGGGGTCCCCAGATGGCTGGGGGAGGGTTATGGGAGGCTAGATATGTAGTGGCCTCAATCAGAATTAACCTCTGTTAAAAGTATGTTTCTCTTAACCAGGCTAGATTCACTGGTGCACTCTAGCTCTTGGGCAACGTTTTGACAATATAAAACCATTGTCAACCCGGTCTGATCAGGTTTATGGAGTGGCCCAAAAGAAGCTGGAGTATGCCAGTGAATCTTGCCCCATATGGGGTAAGATCAAACCCTGTCTGAATAGTATGTGCATCTAAGAGGAACATAGAAGATGTTACAGACATTGGTGAGGACTAGTTTTTTATGTAGGTCAGGTAACATTTCCATGTTATGGAAGCAGATACACCTTAAGTACCTGACTTGGGTAGTAATGTAAAATGGACTAAATTGTGCTGAGGATGTAGCTGTTTAAATAGTTTTTTGGGTTTGTTTAATTGCATGGAGATAGAGAAAGGGTTACAAGCAAATAAAAGTGAAAATGCAATTCTAAGACTAAAACTTAATTTCAGCACATTACAATCTTTGCCTAAGTAGGTTTCTTACCAAAATTTAGCTCCCAGGGACTTCAACCCTCTTGGTCGGAGGATCCACTTTTCTCAGATGTACAACAGCTATGGACTCTTGTATCTGCCCAGTAATGGATAACTGTGGGGATCTCTCCCCTTCTTCTTATGGCCCAGTAAACCTCTGAAATGTGTTCTTTGAAAAGTAAGCCTAGTCAAAGTTTCTTTGTCCTGCTGCTGGGGTGTAACATCATTTTGTCTTCTCCCCTGCTTGATAGCTTTGTTCATCTTATATGTAAATTTGCCTTCATTGTTGCTTCCTGATGACCAGGCTGTCAGAAAAGCAAATAGACATTCCTTCATCTAGGGCAAACTGGGCTTATTCATTGCTTGCCAAACACCTTTTAAGAACACAATTCTAGCACTTAGTTATAATTCTTTGTACACACCCCATTTGTACAAAACACAAAGATTGTTAGCACAGAGTGTTATCAGTTTGTATATAATATCTCACATAACACCTTTTTAGTTACAGATTATGAAACCAGTGTGTTAGATGTTGCGAGTATATCAGGCCTGACAAGAGTTGCTGACAGAGTAGTGAACCACCAGTGGGCCTCTGTGTCACATTGTGACAACACTTCTTGGCATTTGGTGTCCATGACTGGTGAATGCAAAGCAAATGTTTGTGCTCAAATTGCAAATTTTTCCATGGGCAAAATTGTGGGCTTAGATATAAAGATTAGGGGCTTGAGTCCCTATTACATTATTCCCATTTGCTTTGGATTCTTTGTTTCTGTGGCCGTTCGCTCAAAGAGGGACCGGACATCAATCTATGTTCTCCAAATCTTTCTACACAAGCCTCTCATATTTTTCTCTTTAAATAAAATCCTTCTTTTTAAGAACCTGACTGATTTTTCCATTGTTCTAAGACCCAGGGGTTTGGGTCTGTAGTCCCTTTGTAACTATTGGTGAGGATATACGCTCAAGCCTTCCCCAGGAAAGAGGGTGTAGGCTTGGGGGAATATTTTGGGGGAATAGGACTCCAAGTGGTCCTTTCCCTGATTGTTTGTTAAATCACTTGGTGGTGGCAGCTATCCCAAGGCAAGAAAGGAATCTGTGCCTTGGGGAAGTTTTAACCTAATCGGGTAAGAATAAGCTTAGGGGGTCTTTCATGCGGGTCCCCACATCTGTACCCCAGAGTTCACAGTGGGGAAGGAACCCTGACAACCCCCAACTCCTTGTTGGAGATGAATGAAAGTGATAGATTTATTCATTTTTATTAAAATGCCAGTTTTAGGAGACAGAAGTGGAAAGGAGATAGGGAAATGCCTTTAAGAGATAGAAAAGAATTTTCTGTGCTTTAACAACCTCTGATTGATTAACATCTGACAGTCCATGAGGATGCTATTTTCTGAAAAATTATAAATGTCCTGAGATCAAAAGGAATAATTACTCAGAGTACTACTAAGAAAAGTCTCTTACTCCATTATGTACTGATGGTGTCAAAAAGATTAATTTTTGGAAGATTCTGAGTATCGCTCATATGTAGTTTTCCACCTCTCTCTCAAAGAGTCTCAACTTTATAGTCCAAAAGGAAGTTCATTTGAAATTAATTTTTTAGGAGCTAGGTCATAACCTCACTCAAGGCTGATTGTAAGGGGCATTGTGTAGCTGTATGATTTTATCACCAAAAGGAGGAAGAACCAAGTATAGTTCCTACTCACAGGGATTGCTGAGTGTTCGCTACATGCTGTGCATGGAGTCGGGAAGCTTTTAGTGCACACCCTGCCTCCTGCCACATTTGTGGAGGGTCAGATCATAATCCATCCCAAAGAATAGCAACCTCTATCAGGGTGAAATTCCCCAGAGCAGAAAGCCCTCACAAGTCCCTACATACTATTTAGATCCCTTTTTAAGGGCTTAAATGGTGCCTATGGACTTGCACATACCTCCTGTTCTGGTGTGAATTTTAAAAATATATAACAGGATAACACCTTTGTTATGCTTTAATGGATAGGACTTCTCTTTCTGTTTTTTCACTTTTGCATACAAGAAATTGAATAGCTCATTTCCTCTTAAATTCATAAAGATATGATTTGACCATTTTTTTATCCAAGCTAAGGCATTATATGTATTCACAATGATTTAGAAGAGGCCTCTAAAAATATGTAACAAAAATAAGTTTAAAAAAAATCTGAAGTGTGGTGAAAAGTGAATCTAAAAATCAATATCTTGGCTGCCCCATATCTTATCCTTATGGGTCTTCTGAGTCTTTTCTCCTAAGACGAGAATAAATGTTCCTGTGAGCACCGCAGAGGCCGTATATCGGTGGAAACTTATTCTGTATTCCATTTTCTTGTGCAACAAGGCTCTAATAATGCTGCTCTATCATGAACGGGTTCACTTGTGTGCAGGAGGACTGCTCTTGATGCTCTGCCCCTCCTAGGAGCACAAGGATGTCATTTTTGACAGGCCTCTTTTTGAGATTGGAGAGACTCCTTGTATGCTCTGCCTCCTGGACAGCTGCATATGGGTCTCTCAGAATCTGGTCAGTACGGATTTTGTGTGTGTAATAGCTAAATCAGAATGAGTGCTGTGTGACAAAAGAGTCTACCCACTCAGATACCAAGAACTACATCCTGGCCCTGTGCTCTTCAGTGTTTACATGAGACTATTCAGGGAGGTGCTGAGACCCCACAGGTTCTGCTGCCAGTAACATGCTGATGATGCTAAGTTGTGTACTGATTTTTCCTTTTCAACTGATGCAACCAACACCTTTGCAAAAATGTCACAGTGCCTAGAGGAGACCAGCCCTGAGAAGTTTGTGCTTGACCCAGGCAAGACCAAAGTGATCCTGATCAGAAGGAAGAAACACTCTTGAAGGATGCCTTTCCCCTCCAAAAAAGAGTGCTTGCCTCCCACCACCCCACCAATTATCTGAGTGATGTGACTCTTCAGGGTCCTTTTGAACACTGCATTTAACCTAAAAATCAATGGTGGTAAATAACCTTCCTTTATCCATAGTTTGCTAGGAAACTTCATCCCGTCCTCCCAGATGAGGATTTGGCCACAGCAATCCATTCATTCATTGCCACCATACTGGATGACCATGACTTACTGTATATGGGACTGAAGATGGAAGCTATTCAAAGGTTCCAGCAAGTGCAGAAGGCCATAGCTCATCTCCTCAATGGGACAGGCCACTGTAAGGATGTCACTCCTGTATTTCCTCTGACTCCCTGTTCATTTCCGTTGTCATTCCAAAGCTTGATCCTGATCTCCAGTGAATTTGAGATCAACTACATCAGTGACCACATCTCCATTCATGACCAACAAAGCTATGTTCTTTTGTGGCAATGCAATTCGCAAAGCCTAAAATGAAGAGTATGAAAACTATACAAGGTCTTGAGCCAAGAGGTCCAACTGTGAAACAAGCTTCCAAAGGAAATAAGACTGATCCAGAGTCTGATAATTTTCAGAGCATGTTGTAAAACCCTCCTCATTGACAAAAAATGTCTAATCATAACATGGTAAATGAAGAGGGGTAGAAAGAAAGAAAAACCAGAAATATTATGTGCCAAATAACACCCTCTTTTCCAGAGAAGAGCAGAAGAATCCATGAGGTCGACTAGGGAGCTTGCCATATAGACCTAAAGTTCCTAGGAAGTGCTTTGATACCTCCATTATGATTGCTGTAGAAAATGTATAGATAGATGGTATCTGCTGAACTAGAATTGGACTTGAACTGTAATTGTGCTTCTCTTCCTCCACCAGAAGACTGCATCAGCCCCCACCTGGGCCCACCAACACTACCCCATGCATCTCATAGAAGCCACAGAAGAACAATATAAAGTGCTCTCTCCCACCATTGACAGAGCATTCTTCTTATCCACATTCCAAGTTTATGTCAGTCTAGGATCTCATGAGTCAAAGTTGGATTCCTTGAATGGCAGCACACTACCACGAAACTGCTCTTGTACTTTCCAACAACCACCAATTTATGCCTTACTTTCTTTTTCCATCCAAGAAACAGAAACATACTAAAAATATATTGGACGTGAAATGAGAGGAGGGGGGATAAAAAAAGATTTACTGATGTCTATTGTAAGAATTAGGCTTAGCAATGTATTTATTTGTTTAAAATAGCAACCCTACCAGGCTTGGGCAGGGGCACCATGGATGGAAGTGTTCTCAACCTCTGTGGAAGGAAGTGGGAAGCAAGTGCTCAATAGAGACACTTCTAGTTGATGAAGAACAACACAGGGTGGCTCTGAAGGGAATTCTATCCAGTTCTTTACTGAAAAGTGTGACTGTAACCTAGGATTGGAGGATGGGTTAAAGCAAAGGAAAAATTCAGAAACAAAGAGGTCTGAACAGATACTGACTTTGGCTATGTGTGACACACTACACCCCAGGAGAACACCCTGTAACCCCCATATTCAGCATTTGTATATATTTCATATAAAGCATGCCATGTGAGGTATCATGGGAAAGGTTATGATCTGCTGAAACCCACTGTTCCATCTAAATATGTATGTCATTAATGCATAAGAAGTTATGAGAATTATGTTGTATGGTTGTCACTAAAATATGTTGTGGGTTTGGGAAGCACCCAGATACTAGTTTCCCAAAGACAATAACCAGGGGGATAACCAATGCCTGGGCAGGTGTCAAACAACCATCAACAGCCATTGTCCAGCAAGGGAGTTGCAATTCAATGACTTTGCATAAGCCCACCCAAGGGAATTGCTCAATCTTGCCTGGTGACTCAACGATGCCCACCAAACATGTCTGGACTTATGTTCTCGAAGAACATGGACTAAGAGTATAAAACAGAACACAGCGGACCCATGGTTCGTCTTTTCTCTTCTCCCCCACCTACGTTGAAGGCAACGAGAATGCTGGAGCTGAAGACACTGGTCCCTGGGCTAAGAGGAAAAAGCCTGCCTATAAAAGACCGTGACCAACTACAATATACAGTGGGGTGAGAAAAACTGCTTAATCTAGATGTTGCCCAGTCTAATAAGATTGAGAGTTTTGACTGCATGCTTATCTTTTATTTTATTTTGGTAACTAACTCTGACTTTTGTCTATTGCTTATAATCACTTAAAATCTATCTTTTGTAATCAATAAACTTATATTAATGTTTCTCCTTACCAGTGAGGTTGACTGAAGTGCTTGGTAAATCTGCTCAGGTCACAATACTAGTGTATGTCCGCTTTCCATTGATGAAGTGGTGAACAAATTAATAAACTTGCATTGCTCAAGAAAGGGTCTTGAGCAGTGCAAGACGGTATATTCCTAGGGTACAAGGCTGGGAGCTGGGGGGAATTTGGTGGGTGCCTTTCTCTGTGTGATTCATGAGTGGCTCTGGGAGCATTCATGCAATCTAGTTGGGTGTGGGGCTCCACATACAGTTGCACTGAGTGGCAACAGGACCTGGAGGGGTTTGTTACCAGTAAGACATTGTGAGAGACATCCCAGGATAGTGAGAAAAGGTGGCACAGCGGTCTCACAGTCCCAGGTTGCACTGCAGGGCTCCCGTCACACTATATTATGATGAATTATACATGATTGATCATTTAAATACACTATTTTTGTTACACAAATTAAGTTAGCCTCATCAACACTCAGGAATTCTCTGATCAGGCTTCTACCCCACAAAGCTGGCAAAAAGGTTAAGTTGGGCCCGAGAGGCCCATCAGTCCCACCTGGATGCATGTGGAGAGTGGTCAGGCCTAATTAATGGTGAAACCCAGTGTGGGAGGGTCTAGATGGTGCTATAAACAGAGGAAGTTTGGAGCAGAAGAGGGTGTAGGGAGAAAATCTGCAGTCATGTTCCTGGTGGTAGGGAGTGACGAGAGCTATATGCAACAGGGATTTATATGCAACTCTTGCAGCATGAGGAGAAAGGCTAGGAAGTAGTTTGGACATAGAAAAAGCCCAGGGAGATAGCAGTAAGGAGTCTGGTGGATTAGAGCTTGACTTCCTGTTCTAAGGTCCCTGCACTGGAGACCAGTGTTCCCCTACCAGTCACTGGTAAGGTGGTGTGAAGCCTCTGGGAAGGGGATATAGATTACTGGAAGCCTTGAGAAATGGGCATATGGATCATTTGGCCCAGAATTGAGGGTGGCAGAGCAGATAAAGGGTTCAGACACTTGTATCTGTTAGACTTTTTGTTATCCAAGAAGGGGTGGAACTAAAGCATAACCTGGCCAGAGAGCTGAGTAACAAGAAAAGCCAGATCACTACAGGACAAGAGCATCTGTCAGCAGAGGGCACAAGAGGAAGAAAGCTGTTACGCCATGTCCAGGTATGAAGAGATGTACCTGCAGTGAGTTACTGTTATATGTGGGTGGAGAGTGCGGGTCTGACTATCACCCCTAATAAAAGGGGAGGATGAGACTCATCATTAACCTAAAGGGAAAAAAATGGAAGAAGTGGTGCATCTGCTGGAGGCTGACCAGCAACAACATATGGCTGTGCTACAAAGGCAGCAAGAGCAAGAACAAACACAGCAGGAATTCTCTGGCAGCTTATGAAAAACCTGCAGAAGTAGCAGGAGGTGCAATGTGCTGCCCAGCAACAATGGCATACTCCTGGGAGAATTCTGTGCCAAAAAATGAAAAATGTTGCGCAAAATATTTTAAAATTCTACGTATTTTATTTGTCAAAATAACACAATATAATCACTCCGGTTTCAATTATTTTGGTAATTTATTTCAAAATACATGTCAACAATATAGAAAACAACAAAACAGATTCCCCCAGGAGTAGAGAGTTAAAGAAACCTCTACAACAACCCAGTCCCAGTTCGGGGGTGCTGGAGGAAGCTGTGTGGGGCCACATAGCCCAGATACCAGCATCCTCCTTCCTCCCAGAGCCCAGCTGTGGGGCATCCCCCAGGGACCAGACCCCACCCCACAGAGCTGAGCCATGGGGCAGCCCTCAGTCACCAGCCCCCACTCTCCACAGAGCCAATCCTCAGGGCAGCCCTCAGACATCAGGCTCCCCTCCCCCCAGACACCAGACACCCCAGAGCCTTTACTCCACCCTGCTTCTTTACTGTCCCGCCAGGGGACACGGTATGATGTGGCCTTGCCCTTTCTCATGCTTTGCCGGAACTGGCTGGGTCTCCCAGGTCCTCTCCCATCCCTGGGAGAATAAGGATCAAAGAGCATGCAGACTCCAGCCCAGCCAGTCTGAGTGCTCCACTCACTGCAAGCCAGACTCTGCAGAGTCCAGTGGCCCATCGTGTTGGCCAGAAATTTTGTGGGGCAAACAGGGAATTCTGCAAAATTCTGCATTGTGCAGTGGCGCAGAATTCCCCCAGGAGTAAATGCATAGAAATTGTATGGCGGGCCATGGATGCTCACAAAATTGGAGTTGGGCTGCAGGAGGGGGTGCGGGATCTGGGGTAGGGCTGGGGATGAGGATTTTGGGGTGTAGGAAGGTGCTCTGGGCTGGGACCAAGGGGTTCGCAGGGTGGGAGGGGGATCAGGGCTGGGGCAGGGATGCAGGTTCCAGCTGGGGGTGCAAGCTCTCGGGTGGGGCTGGGGATGAGAGGTTTGGCGTGCAGAAGGGTGCTCCGGGCTGTGATCAAGGGGTTTGGAGAGTGAGGGGGATCAAAACTGAGGCAAGGGGTTGGGGCATGGGGAGAGGCTCAGGGATGCAGGCTCCGAGTGGCATTTACCTCAAGCGTGGTCCAGCTCCCGACCCAGCGCCCCAGCCAGAGCGGGGCTGAGCCAGGTGGTGCGGCTTGCGGGCCCACTTAAAACAGTTCATGGGCCGAATCCGGCCCATGGGCCATAGTTTGCCCACCGCTGCACTAACCTATGATGACTGTGGGCAGCAAGGTGAGTGCAATGAGATCCTGGAAGGTTTTGCATCCTAGCCAAATCCTGTGTAGGAGCCATTCAACATGCTACAATACACGTCTTGCAAAATTCTGCTCCTTCCCGTGGTAGCTTTGGTCTCCCATACAAGAAAAGTAAATCTACTAATCAGTTGTGGAGAGGTGACAACAGCAATTTAATGACAATGTAGGTCCAGGGCAGAGAGGAAAAGATGACATGGGAGCAGCACAATCATTGTCAGTAGTCACAAATAACCATTTTGGGAGACATATATTTAGGGCTAGATTGTGAGCTGCCCCTTGAACTCTGATTGACTCCAGTGAGTTTTGACTGGGGGCTATAAAGACTCTCTTGCACCTGCAGATATAGGGAACCATAGAAATTAGAGTTGGGGGGGACTCTATTAAATCTGTAGGAAAATTCATGTGTGGACATGAGGGAAGAGGGGTTATTGATGTGTGTGATCTTTTTGTTTTATTTAAAATATTTGTACTGTCTGAAAATATATAAAAACTTTAGTAATAGGTTCTTTACAGTACTTAGTATATACACTCCTGGGAAGGTTTGGACAATTGTTCTGCTGAATATAAAATAGTCAAATTTTAAAAGGTTTTCTCCTCTCCTTCTCTTAAAAAGAAACACCAGAAAGCTCCAAGACAGCGAAATTACAGTCACATAGTAATCATGACAGTATGCACTTAGTGTTTAAATTTTCAAGGCACTTAACAAATATTAACTGATTAATCTAAAAACTCTCAGTGCATCCCAGGGAAGTGAATATTGAGGGAAATGCATTAACTAAAGATTAAATGAAATCAAGAGAACTTCCTGCTGCAAATAGAAACCAAGTACCCCCATGTTAGAATAGATTATGCTGTACAGGAATTTATACAGGATACCAACCTTTCTAGCTGCCAGGGACTGGTAAGAAATTTGAGAATTGGTGGAGAGCTGGTCCTGCTACTCCTTCCCTGAAGTCTGCTATTGTCTAAAACAAAAATGCCCCCATTAGATTGTGAACATTTAAAAATATACATTAGGATGAAGAAACTTGACTAACAAAATACGTTACTAACAGTAACTTAGAGCATTCTTCCTTCACACACACAGTAAACAGTATACAACACCTCAAGTAGTGGGACTACTCTTGAAGCAAAATGCTACTAAATATGTCCTTGCTCAAAAGGCATAATTATGTATTTTTCATTCTTTTCATCACCAAATGGTGGTGTGAATATATCCTGAGAAATATACTCTGCAGATCCGAAATGATAAAGATTCTTCAAAAGGAGCAAAATCACATTATACAATAAAACTAGCCAAACAATAGGGTTACTTAGCAAGATAATTGTCTTTCTTATGTAGACAAAAATATGCTTTATGAGCAAGGACAGTTTTAAGCATGCTCACCATAGGATTCTGAAATATCTGTGATGGTGACTGTAAGCTTTTTATTTATTTGCATTTTGATTTATGATCAGATGAAGAAAATCAGACCTTCTTTCTCTGATTGAAGTTTTTTAACATTAAAAATGTAAGGAACATTAAACCCAACCTTCCTGTTGTTCTCTGAATGGCAAGCAGTTAACGATCTCTCACCTCTACCAGAAATGCCTCAACTTTTTCAAATGAGTATTTCTTCCAATGTGATGGAAATTCCTAGTTCAAATGATGTGAAAACGTGTAGATTATGGTTATTTTCAAACCTATAGCAAAATGTATATTTCTGCAAAATACAAATCCTAGCAATATACAGATTATATATTACAGACTGTTTAGGCTTTGAAAATGGTATCTGTATCAGGGCTGCTGGGTGTCTTTGAATTGCAGGATCAAGAACACACTGTGGTAACACCTACAGTTGTGCCAGTTCACATTTTGCTGTCTGGGCTGCTGTGATTGGCGTCCTTATTCCTAGGGCTTCCTGTGGTGTGATCTGCTCAAGTGAGGCTGACTTTCACACTGCTGTGTCACTTCTGCTACTCACTTTGTGGCAGCTGACTGTAGTTTGGTAGCTTCATCGTGTGTAATTCCCTTGCTTCCAGGAATTCCTTGGCTATGATTTGCAGATTGATGAGTGATTGCCTATTGGTTCGTCTTGCACCACATTTGTAACATCCATCCTTTTTTAACTCTTCCCCTTCCTCACTGCTAATGCTCTCTTTTATGTCATTTCTCTTTAGCTACTGCCAATTCTGACCTACCTGCATCTTCTCACCCTCCCTGCTAATTATCAAACTACCTCTGCCAAAAATCTCTTTCCTTTCCCACAGCTCTGACCAAATCACTGAGGCTATGTCTACACTGGCAACTGAAGACAAAACTTTTGTGTTTCAGAGATGTTAAATCCTCCCCCCACACCCTGAAAGACAAAAGTTTTGCCGACAACAAGCAGCGGTGTGAACAGCACTTTGTCAGCAGGAGCATTCTCCTGCTGACAAAGCAAACACTGCTCATTGGGGGTGGAAATTATTGTTGGCAGGAGAGCTAACAAACAACAGCTACACTGCAGTCCAGGCTCACACCATAATACAATGCTGTACACCATTGTGCAAAATGACTTGTCACTAAACTAAACCAAAGGGACCCTCTTTGGCACAGGGATGCCTAAAGAAATGCAATATCTGATCATTAGAGCTGGCTGAAAAAAAATCAAAATTTTACATCAGAATTTCAAATTTTTGCCCTAAAAAAGGTAATTTTCAAAAAATTTCAGCCCATTTTTCATCCCACTCTACTGATGACAATGGATGCATTTTGCTCAAAGGAGGTTTCCTGGGTGAACTCAGGAAAGTCAAAGAACATTGTAGACATGGGACTTAATTATACTATGTTCCAGGCCAAACACAAAAGAGGAAACTTAAAAATAGAGGTTGCAGATCCTCAAAGGTATTCAGGCACCTTTCAGTGGGAATTAGGCACCTGACTACCTCTGAGGATCTGGGCCAGAAGTGAAGTATTTAAAAAAAACACATTACTGAAAACAAGAAAGTAAGTATTGGTGATGTGGCAGAAAGTTTAGTTACAGACTACACATGTAAATATACTTACCAAAACATATAGCTATTTCTGTTTAAAATCTTACCAAGACTCCTTGAGAGTCAGATGGTCATGGCACCAGCAAGCATGTCTTCCCTATTCAAACTTATTTAGACACCCTGCTCCCTTCAACCCCCACCTCCTGCTCCTTCACACTGTTGTGTAAGTGGGTTTTTAAATCACCCTTCCCTTTAGGTTCTTCCCGCCAGAGCAGTTTCATTAGTTTCAGATGTAGTTTCTCCACCCCTTTGAACAACCCTGAATGTTGATCGTTCTTCAGTATATTAACCTCTGGATAATTAAGGTCTCTGGCCTCTCCCCTGAATTGGAATGATTTCTTTTTAATGTACTAAGCCATTAAACCGTAGGCAGTTGTAACTTAACCTTTTTCCACCTAGCGTCAGACATATGGATTTCCAGTATCATAAGGAGTAATGAAAAATAAATATAAAAAATGTAATATAAGCAGAGAAATCGTGGTTAGTGCTATTAATTGTTGGGGGTGGGAGGTTAAAATATGCACACAGTATAATCTGTCACTGGTGAAAATCACATCTTTTTACATCTGCTGCACAGATGTTTACTACTGATCTTATACTGATGTGCTCATTGCAACATCCATGAGGTGAGTCCTTGACTGGCTTGCTGAGGAAAAGGGGTTATTTCTCCTTTTAAGGGGGCTTTCCCCCCAACAACAGGTAGTAGAGGGGGATGGGTAAAGTTGACTGGGATGGAGCAGAGGAAGAAGAGAAGAGCAGGAAGCAGCTGAGCCAGGTCTGGGGGAGGGCACAGCCCTTCCTGCTGCCTAGAAGAGAGTGTGTGTCTGAGGGGGACGGAAGGGGGTATTTATATCCCATGCGCCCATGGAAAAGCCTTCTCTTATCTGGATTGGACTGGCAGCACACAGCCACCCACAATGCTTGCTAATTGACCAGGTTTCTTCATGACCCACTGAGGTCATTATGCTAGTCACCCTTTGCTTTGGGGGCTGGGAAGGAATATTTCCCTCACTGCCCGATTAGCTGATATAGGCTTTCTAACAGCAGGACTGGGACGCAATGGGGTGGAGTAGTGGATTTAGGTTATAATGTTGCAATTTAGTATATAAAATGTGGGGCAGATGTCCAGAACAGGTCTTCCTTATGGAAGGGATATGGTTATGAGATAAAAGGGATTGAAAAAAGATTTGAAGAAAAACATCCCTAAAGGGAGCCGAGGAAGGAAAGTTCAGGGCTTCTACATCTCGTACAATGAAGAGCTGATCCCCCTCCTTTCATAGCCCCCTTTTGCCCCACCTAAGAGGAGGGTGGCAGGGTCACAGGCAGGGGATTATGTGGAAACGATTAAAGGAAATGGTGACCTGCACTGTACAGTTTATTGCCAGTTACTCCCAGATTTTAGGTGAATAAAGTTGCAGCCTCATTTAAACCATGTCCGTTGCCTCTTGCCTTTCTTTCAGCATGGCTGGACAATGTCTTCCTATGGATTTTCCATTATGTCTCTCACCAGTTCTTAAATACTGCTTTATTTAAATCAATAGAATAATCTAGCATGTTTTCAAGAACCTGTTTCTGTTAGTGCAAGATACTTGAAATACAGATGCTTGGGGAACAGCCTTAAAATGGTGCTAAACATCTATACCTTTTGCCGTTACTTTTATAGTTTTATTCAAGATGAACAGCAACTGTACACATGTTGTAAATAAAACAGACCGGGAAACGTTTTCCTGGATTTGTATCTGCTCACATTTTAAATCCAGATCTTTCTTAACTGTCTGGAAACCAAGGCACTGCTCACATATTCAAGAGCTTTTCTCTTAGGTTTTAGCGTTGGTTTACTGAATTACTTTTACCAATGCATAACCTCACAAAGCTTTGGCCTAGTCTTGCATCCTGGGATGTTCCGTTCAGGACACACAGAAGTGTACACCACTGTGTTACCCCACTGCCTCAGCAAGAGTGAGCTCTGCTGGGGATGAGATTGTCTGGCAGCTCCTTGCCACACCAGTCTGTCTCCTTCACCAGGAAACTCCTTAAGACTCTGCCAGTCTGAATGTTGCCTTGCAGGTAATAGTTAGTGAACCCCAGATCCCAAGTTCCTCAGAGACATCTCTGTAGGATCCAGTCCTTCCACTCTCAGAAATTATTAAGTTTGCTGCCTCCAAAGAGACAGAGCACACACCAGCCAGTTAGTTAAGCTGAGGACTCTCACTTGCTACAATATAGCAGCACTGAGATGGTTTCTAGTAAACAAAGAACTAGTTTATTAACAAGGAACAGAGATTTAATTGATATGAAGCACAAATAAAAGAGACAGGTATGGTTACAACACAACACTCTTTCTAATGCCTAAAACTTAATTTTAGCAAGTTAAAATCTTTCCCTAAGCAGTTTTTTTACTTACATCAAGTTACCAATATCTCTAGTCTTCCCAGTTGGGGGATCCAGCTGTCACAGGCTCAGAGGGTGCTGTACTCTATGTCCTCTAAGTGGTGGATAACTAGAATGTCTTTTTGCACCCCTTTGTATTTTCTTTGTCTTAAGAGTCAGGAAGACTTCCTGTGACCACAACTCTGTCCTCCTGTATATTCACCAAGCTGCTGCTTATTAGCTTGATTGCTTTGTTTACCTTATATTTAAATGTACTTTCATTTTTATCTGGCTTTCAAAGCTTGACCGAGAAAGGAAACTCCATGTTCCGTTGTCTAAGACAGGCTGGTTTATCTCCACAACATATTTTAGGAACATATTTCACACACACAAGTCTTTATGTACCATGTGTACATACATCATGCAATGATATTCATGACCACAGGGTCCCCAGCTTTCATAGAATAATTTATTTGATGCACTTTTATAGCACAATAATATTGTATACAATCAGTTAATTCAGATGCCTATTCTTTGGGGTGCAGCCCCCCGTGGTACACTTGGGGTGTCTGGACTGTGATTGTGATTGTCACATAGGGATAGTGAGTTTGTCAGGCCTGATGAGATACAGTATAGTTGGCCTTCTGCCAGCTGGCATTGAGGGGTTCTTAGGGTCACACACCTAATGCTTGTTTTGAATGGTTTCTGCTGCCTTAGTGTATCATTTACTAGCAGTGAACAAAGTTGCTATAATTTTGAGAGGAAAAATAAAGGTAAATCCCTGAAGCACCAAGCTAAAGTAACAGAAAATGAGACAACTCTTAAGTACCACTTACTGATACCATGCAGGTTTCAGAGTAGCAGCCGTGTTAGTCTGTATCCGCAAAAAGAAAAGGAGTACTTGTGACACCTTACAGACTAACAAATTTATATGAGCATAAGAGCTGTAGCTCACGAAAGCTTATGCTCAAATAAATTTGATACCATGCAGGTTACTATGATAGGGAGCAGGAGTATAAGTAAGGAGTGGTTAAATTTTTCCTTCAATGTAGCCTGAGATGAATAATGCTGCAAGCTGGATTGAGTATCGAACAAGAAAAGAAAAAGGACACTTTTCTAATGGATTGTTTTTCTTATGTTGGAGAAAAAATCATGAAAAATCTTTGAATGGACTATGTCACTCGTGTACAGCATGATCTCCATCATTTACCTTAGTTCACATAAAAAAACAGCTTAGTAAATTTTTATAAAACATCTTTTAAAAGCTTGTGCAATTAATGCCCAGCTTTGGATTAATGGTTAGTAGGCTGCTGTGTTGTAATGCTACTTATCAGGCCATCATAATGTCTCACTGTTACCCTCATCTGCTGGTTGTATCCACCTGTTGTCTCTGGTCTTATACTTAGATTGTTAGCTCTTTAGGACAGGGACTGTCTTTTTGTACTGTTTAACACAATGGGGCTAGGGCTTTTATGTGCTATTACAGTACAATTAATAATAATAGCCCTTTGTGTGACAGGCAGCCATCTAGCAGGGCACCCCCTCGTGGCATAGCATGGCCCTGCAAGTGCACTCCCCTCTATTCCCCTAGTCTGGCTCTTGTAAGAAGTCACTCCGTTGTGTTGATATTTATCTCAAAGGCCTTAAGAGTTAAAGGTATTTATAAACTCTTTCACTGTCCAACATTAAACAGTGATAGGTTTGTGGTTATGTTTCTACAGAGGCTTTGGTTCTACTCAGTTATTTGGCAAACATCCAAAAGCATTCATTCAAATTGAAAGTTTATTGATTAAACACAAGAAAGAACAAGACATTTAAACAAGTATTCATATTTACTCTCATTTCTGATGTGAGAAGGGCATTCTTTTATCCTGTTCTTATCAGACAGACAGACATAAGGTGGAGGGGAGACAGGATAGAAAAGATGGGTGAAATATAACTTTTGTTGAAGTTTTGGAACACTGAATGGCTGGTTAGTTATGAGTGGATGGCTGGCAAGTTGGTCATGACACCTATTGCTTGGACGGGTTCATGCTCTGATCAGGGATGTCATCTATTTGGATCCATTCTTGTTTGACAAGGCAAGTTTGGATGAATGCAGTACAGCTGATTTTAGGATTTGATGAAAAGCTCAGAGAATGAGAGAGAGGATAGAAGGTAGCCTTTTATTTTATTGTATTTAAAGTGAATTTTGTAATGTGGTATTACACCACCATGGGTTCGGCTCTGGCAGCTACAGTTTCAACAGAGTGAAAGTCACCTCTGCTACTTGCATCAGAGTTAGTCTCTAGGAACACATAAAGACCTAAGATAGTGACCACCCATACATTCACAACTACAAGGTCTGGTCTATTTTACAAGTTTTATTAAAGTTACCATTACGGTTATGAATACCCAAGCATATTGAAATTCTATACAGACCTAAGCACAAGTTACAAATGTAGTTATACTCACATCCTTAACAATAGTGTTATTGTCTGATGGGTTTCTCATGGCTTGATCATCAGTAGAGGAATGGTTCCTGCTGGAGTCTCCAATAGGGAGCTCAGTTTTCCTGTTCTGGCCATCCCCTTTCTATAGTGTGATTCTGTTTATACCTACATTCTGCGCATGTCCATAAAAGTGTCAATGCTCTTTTCTCTTATTGGTCTGTGTCCCCTGGAAACTTAAGGGACTCCAATTTTCTATAGGCTGTGTAAGTTCCCTTTATTCTCATTAGCATTGATGCACAATTTGTATCCTGTGGTTAAGACACATTAGAGACAGGTGCACCTTTATAGCATTTTTATGATCTAATATTAAACTTCTGGGTAATTTTGTGCAATATTACCACTTGGTACCTGTTTTCCCATAAGCTTAGGGCATTGGGTTATTTTCTGGTCACTTATGTCATCATTTCATGTCTCCAAGGTCTAAAATAGCTAAGATAAAGTCTTGCGGGCCTCAATCTACAGGTTTTGCATTTCAGCGTGTCTTACTCATGTCTAATACTTGGTTCCTCTAAATACTGATCAATCTGATGCTTTTATAACCCTACAAATTAATTCTAACATACACTGAATATATATGATATAACATTGATTAATGATCACATCACACGATAAATGAATAATAACTAAAATAATTAGCTACAGAGGAATGAGGGAGGGTAGAAAGTAATACAACAAGGGAAGGGAAAACAATACAGGCTCTTATGTGCCTTAAGATCTATGGGCCATATTTTCATAATAATATTTAGCTGTATATAGCACTTTTCATCAGTAGACCTCAAAGCACTTTACAATCATTAATGAATTTATCCTCCCACCACCACTGAGGAGACAGGGATAAGAGCACTGCCCTATTTTACAGATAGGGAATTGAGGCACAGGGTGGCTACGAGGCAGCTGGGAGACCCAAGATCACACAGGAACTCTGTTGGAAAGCAGGGAATTGAATCTAAGTCTCCCAACTCCTAGGCTAGCACCCTGACTACTAAATTATCCTTCCTCTCATAAGTGGTTACCTAATTTGCACCCATAAAATGTGAGCACACATTCTATATATGTTATAAATATAAAGGGTAGGCTAACCACGTTTAAATTCCTCCTGGCCAGAGGAAAAATCCTTTCACCTGTAAAGGGTTAAGAAGCTAAAGATAACCTCGCTGGCACCTGACTAAAATGACCAATGAGGAGACAAGATACTTTCAAAGCTGGAGGGGTGGGGGGGAACAAAGGTTTCTCTCTGTCTGTGTGTTTGTTTTTTTTGCCGGAACCAAAGCAGGAATGCAGGTCAGAACTCCTGTAAAGGGCTAATAAGTAATCTAGTTAGATATGTGTTAGATTCTGTTTTGTTTAAATGGCCAATAAAATAAGTTGTGCTGAATGGAATGTATATTCCTGTTTTGTGTCTTTTTGTAACTTAAGGTTTTGCCTAGAGGGATTCTCTATGTTTTGAATCTGATTACCCTGTAAGGTATTTACCATCCTGATTTTACAGAGGTGATTCTTTTACTTTTTCTTCAATTAAAATTCTTCTTTTAAGAACTGATTGCTTTTTCATTGTTCTTAAGATCCAAGTGTTTGGGTCTGTGTTCACCTATGCAAATTGGTGAGGATTTTTATCAAGCCTTCCCCAGGAAAGGGGTTGTAGGGTTCGGGAAGATTTTGGGGGGAAAGACGTTTCCAAGCGGGTTCTTTCCCAGTTATATATTTGTTAGAC
The DNA here is from genome assembly GCF_009764565.3 of Dermochelys coriacea. Taxonomy (NCBI): domain Eukaryota; kingdom Metazoa; phylum Chordata; order Testudines; family Dermochelyidae; genus Dermochelys; species Dermochelys coriacea. The sequence continues at coordinate 136,875,899 of NC_050068.2, forward strand.
ACTTGGTGGTGGCAGCAATAAAGTTCAGTGGCAAAAGGTAAAATAGTTTGTACCTTGGGGAAGTTTTAACCTAAGCTGGTAAAAATAAGCTTAGGGTGTTTTTCATGCAGGTCCCCACATCTGTACCCTAGAATTCAGAGTGGGAAAGGAACCTTGACAATATATGTATTTATTCATCGAGTAATGTCATCCATAACTATCTTGCAGTTACCCCAGATGGCATGCATAAATAGAGATTGTTATATGCAAATACTGATTTTTGTGGGTGCTGTTGCTGGGCATACAAATTTTGCGCACATACTTTCACTGTCCATTCTTGTACCAACACACTATACCATCCTGTGTATTCCAATCAGAACACAGAGATGGGTTCTTCTGCAGTTTGGCGGTTTTGCCCACCAAGATGGAGCTTTAAAAAGTCCTGGTTAAACATGTGAGGCACATGTATGATAACACAGTGGGATTCTTGTGCCTGTTCCCATTTGTGTGTGAAGGTTTTCCGCTTGTTGTAAAATAGTCTTCCAGGGGATTAACTTAATCTTATTTTAATAAATCTATGGGGAAAATAAATAAGCATTCTGCACAAGAAATAGAAGAATTCTTGATCCCCTGCTGTTAGTTGGGATTGGCGCGAGGATGGAAAGATGGTTGCTCTATTGCCCTCTCCCTTTGAATTCTCACCATAGAGGAAGCATCTTTAGATTACAATTTGGGATCCAAAGGGGACTGAGGAGGTGTTTGCTTCCTGGATGGAACTCCCACCTATGTAGAAGGCCAACATAAGGGCCACCCTATTTTTGGCTGAAATAGGAGCTGAGTGGTGACTAGGTGACTTGTGTGGACACCATATGGGGTGAATTTCAACCAATAAGGATATCACCTAGCTGCCTTAGCCAGGCCTTGCTTTGGCTAGCACCACTCACTTTTTGTACAATGATGGCCCCTAGTAGAGGGGCAGGAGTGGCTGCTTTCCAGAGCTACAACCTTCCCCTGGGTGTACTATCCACTGTCAGGGACTTGCAGCAGGATCCATGTCAGCCGTAGCTGGTGCAGATCGCAAGATGAATGTGTGTAGATGCAGCTCTGATGAGAACAACTACACTCTGGCTTGGAACAGGAACCTCCTCCTGGAAACCAAGAGACTAAACTGAATTGGCAAAGTTGATACTGTGAGGGTTTAGGAGCTGAAAGTCTAATTTAAGGCCCACTGGGAAAGACTCCCATTGTCTTCAATAGGTTTTGGAACAGATCCTCAGTAAGCATTTATTGGCAGCACCAAGTTAGTGTGGTTGCCTTGGAGGGGAGCAGGAGCAAAGTAAGCCACTGTGGATAATTAGGGTGCTAGAACACATGAGAGTGGTATCTAATAGACAAGAGGAGGCAAAGAGCTTTCCATCAGAAAAAGAATGGTTGAAAAAGTGTGCCATTGTCCCCCTCTCTTTAAGGTAGAGTGATTATTTGTGCTATTATGTGTGGATGGGTAGAGTGGCTTTAGAAATCCATTTATGATTGTTTGATTGGCTAATCATACATTTACTAGTCTCCTGCCTAATCTGTGTTTTAAATTCTATAATTTGGTTTGTCAGGTACTGCTTGTGGTATATGTTACACTGTACTAAAATAATTAGCATCATGCACTTGAAACAAAAATTACAATTGCTGCACATAAAATGTCATGAGATCTTTGTGTTCTGTCACCACAGCCCGGCCCATCACTCTTGGCAGTATGATATATTTATGTGGAAAAAGAAAACATGAAAGACCGGGCAAGCAGTCTCCGAGATACCCCCTACTAAGTGTAATAACTCTTTTCCATTTAAAAAAATTCTATTTCTGACTACCGTAGTTTTCTCAAATTACTTTTTTCAGTCAATTGCCAGACCAGTGAGTCATTTTCCTAGTCACATTTTAGACATGAACCACAAGCAACGAGGCTTGTCAAATGCTTTTTGAAAAAATCGAACTACATAATGTCTCCTTTGCCAATGAAAAATCTAAAATAATTTCCCATTGATTGGAGGCACAACTTTTCCTTCTTACAGTCCTGTTGGTATCCTCATTCATCGGAAGGGGAGACAGTACAGAGGAAGTCATTTGGCAAGAAAGTGGTAGTTGTATTAGATGCTTCTGTGTCCCAGCCTTTTACTCCACCACAGTGTCACGCCAAACCATTGCTTCAAGGGGAGAGTGTAATGTGCCTTAAAAAAAGACAACTGCTTCTCAACGTTAGTAATGAAAACGTAGAGGATATTGGAGCTACCGTTGTCACCAGGTGAATGTCTTTTCCTTGGGCAAGAGCACGTCTTTAGGAACAATCCTCAATAAGGGGCAGTGATGAAACTTCACCACTCCAGAAGTAGCTCTGGGAGGCTTTGTACCTCAGAAGCAAGAAGCCAGTATTGCCAACCGATGAGATGGAGTGAGTGGTTGAGGCTGTAAAACCAGGCCATGAAGAACCCTAATTTTCTGTTATTGTTATAAACCTTATTAAGGGGGGGAGTGATCACCTCCATCTTTTGGTTTTGAATAAATAACCCTGTTGCTACCCCTTAGCAAGTTTGGCATTTTTCTTGGCCTCCTAGGTACACTTACACTGCAGCTGGGAATGTGCTTCCCAACTCCAGTAGGCAGACCCACCCAAACCCATGGGTATTTATTTAGGTGGCTAGCCCGAGTCTCTGCCTATGCTACCCTTGGCTACACTACTATTTTTAGCACATTAGCTTGAGAAGAACTAGCATGTCTGTCTACCCGAGGTGGGAAACATGCACCCAGCTGCAGTACAGATGTACCCCAAATGGTAGCAATAACCTTGGCTGAAGGAAGTATGTAGGGAACTCGAAGGAAAGACCCTTCTCTGAGCTCAAACACAATCTAATATTGCTTCCAAATGGTACACTTCACCGCTGTGCAGAAGGCCAGCACAAGGGTTATGCACCGCCTGAATTCCACTTAAGTATTCAACATAAGGTTTAAGTGGGACTTAAGTTGTATAGAGGCCTAGTTCAGGTTTGCTGCACAAGAGCTCAAGCATGTAGGAGTATTCATCTCTCTGTGGCTAATACATCTATATTAGAATTGTGACCGTGGTCACTGGAGGGGTAGGGGCATCATTTAGGAGGGATGGGGGAGTCCTCCTTCCCCCCACCCCCAAGTTTCATATCAGAGGTCTGCTCACAGCACATGCACTACCTCCAGATGGAGCTCTTAACTGCAACATATCTTGAGTGTGATATGTGATGAGTTCTGTGTTGCTCCCAGCTTCCGCCCTTGGGCAGGGAGTTTGTCTATAAACAGAGGCAGAGTAATTAAGGTATCCAACGGCTTGTCATTGAATTAAATTAAATTAAGGATCTTACATGATCCAGAAAGCATTGCCAGGCATGCCAGTTGAAAGATAGGAAACAAAGAGTAGGAATAAATGGTCAGTTTTCAGAATGGAGAGAGTATATAGTGGTGTCCCCCAGGGGTCTTTACTCGGACCAGTGCTGTTTGGCATATTCATAAATGATCTGGAAAAAGGGGTAAACAGTGAAATAGCAAAATTTGTAGATGATACAAAATTACTCAAGATTGCAGTCAGCTTTGGACTTAACTAAGAGTTACAAAGGGATCTTACAAAACTGGGTGACTGGGCAACAAAATAACAGATGAAATTCAATACTGATAAATGCAAAGTAATGCACATGGAAAAATATAATCCCAACTATACATACAAATTGATGGAATCTAAATTAGCTGTTACACATCAAGAAAGAGATTTTGGAGTCATTGTGCATAGTTTTCTGAAAACATCTGGTCAATGTGCAATGGCAATGAAAAAAGATAACAGAATATTGGAATTATTAGGAAAGGGATAGATAACAAGACAGAAAATATCATACTGCCTCTATATAAATCCATGGTATGCCCACATATTGAATCCTGCATGCAGATCTGGTCACCCCATCTCAAAAAAGATATATTGGTTTTGGAAAAGGTACAGAAGAGGGCAACAGAAATGATTAGGGGTATGGAACAGCTTCCATATAATGAGAGATTAAAAATACTGAGACTTATCAGTTTGGAAAAGAGATGACTAAGGGGGATATGACAGAGGTCTATAAAATCATGACTGATGTCGAGAAAGTAAATAAGGATGTGTTATTTACTCCTGCACATAACACAAGAACTAGGGGGTCACCCAACGAAATCAATAGGCATCAGATTTAAAACAAACAAAAGAAAGTATTTATTCACAGTCAACCTGTGGAACTCATTGGCAGGGGATGTTGTGAAGGTCAAAATTATAACAGGGTTCAAAAAAGAACTAGATAAGTTCATGGTGGATAAGTCAATGTATGGCTATTAGCCAGGATGGGCAGGGATGCAACATCATGTTCTGTATGTCCCTAGCCTGTTTGCCAGAATCTGGGAATGGGTGACATGGGATGGATCAGGTTTCAGAGTAGCAGCCGTGTTAGTCTGTATTCGCAAAAAGAAAAGGAGTACTTGTGGCACCTTAGAGACTAACAAATTTATTAGAGTATAAGCTTTCGTGAGCTACAGCTCACTTCATCGGATGCATTTGGTGGAAAAAACAGAGGAGAGATTTATATACACACAAAGAGAACATGAAACAATGGGTTTATCATACACACTGTAAGGAGAGTGATCACTTAAGATAAGCCATCACCAGCAGCAGGGGGGGGGGAAAGGAGGAAAACCTTTCATGGTGACAAGCAAGGTAGGCTAATTCCAGCAGTTAACAAGAATATCAGAGGAACAGTGGGGGGTGAGGTGGGGAGGAGAAATACCATGGGGAAATAGTTTTACTTTGTGTAATGACTCATCCATTCCCAGTCTCCATTCAAGCCTAAGTTAATTGTATCTAGTTTGCAAATTAATTCCAATTCAGCAGTCTCTCGTTGGAGTCTGTTTTTGAAGCTTTTTTGTTGAAGGATAGCCACTCTTAGGTCTGTAATCGAGTGACCAGAGAGATTGAAGTGTTCTCCAACTGGTTTTTGAATGTTATAATTCTTGACGTCTGATTTGTGTCCATTCATTCTTTTACGTAGAGACTGTCCAGTTTGACCAATGTACATGGCAGAGGGGCATTGCTGGCACATGATGGCATATATCACATTGGTAGATGTGCAGGTGAACGAGCCTCTGATAGTGTGGCTGATGTGATTAGGCCCTATGATGGTATCCCCTGAATAGATATGTGGACAGAGTTGGCAAAAGGCTTTGTTGCAAGGATAGGTTCCTGGGTTAGTGGTTCTGTTGTGTGGTGTGTGGTTGCTGGTTAGTATTTGCTTCAGATTGGGGGGCTGTCTGTAAGCAAGGACTGGCCTGTCTCCCAAGATCTGTGAGAGTGATGGGTTGTCCTTCAGGATAGGTTGTAGATCCTTGATGATGCATTGGAGAGGTTTTAGTTGAGGGCTGAAGGTGATGGCTAGTAGCGTTCTGTTATTTTCTTTGTTGGGCCTGTCCTGTAGTAGGTGACTTCTGGGTACTCTTCTGGCTCTGTCAACCTGTTTCTTCACTTCAGCAGGTGGGTATTGTAGTTGTAGGAATGCATGATAGAGATCTTGTAGGTGTTTGTCTCTGTCTGAGGGGTTGGAGCAAATGCGGTTATATCGTAGAGCTTGGCTGTAGACAATGGATCGAGTGGTATGATCTGGATGAAAGCTAGAGGCATGTAGGTAGGAATAGCGGTCAGTAGGTTTCCGATATAGGGTGGTGTTTATGTGACCATCGCTTATTAGCACCGTAGTGTCCAGGAAGTGGATCTCTTGTGTGGACTGGTCCAGGCTGAGGTTGATGGTGGGATGGAAATTGTTGAAATCATGGTGGAATTCCTCAAGAGCTTCTTTTCCATGGGTCCAGATGATGAAGATGTTGTCAATGTAGCGCAAGTAGACTAGGGGCATTAGGGGACGAGAGCTGAGGTAGCGTTGTTCTAAGTCAGCCATAAAAATGTTGGCATACTGTGGGGCCATGCGGGTACCCATCGCAGTGCCGCTGATTTGAAGGTATACATTGTCACCAAATGTGCAATAGTTATGGATGAGGACAAAATCACAAAGTTCAGCCACCAGGTTAACCTTGACAGTATCAGGGATACTGTTCCTGACGGCTTGTAGTCCATCTTTGTGTGGAATGTTGGTGTAGAGGGCTTCTACATCCATAGTGGCTAGGATGGTGTTTTTAGGAAGATCACCAATGGACTGTAGTTTCCTCAGGAAGTCAGTGGTGTCTCGAAGATAGCTGGGAGTGCTGGTAACGAAGGGCCTGAGGAGGGAGTCTACATAGCCAGACAATCCTGCTGTCAGGGTTCCAATGCCTGAGATGATGGGGCGTCCAGGATTTCCAGGTTTATGGATCTTGGGTAGCAGATAGAATACCCCAGGTCAGGGTTCTAGGGGTGTGTCTGTGCGGATTTGTTCTTGTGCTTTTTCAGGGAGTTTCTTGAGCAAATGCTGTAGTTTCTTTTGGTAACTCTCAGTGGGATCAGAGGGTAAGAGTGGCTATCCTTCAACAAAAAAGCTTCAAAAACAGACTCCAACGAGAGACTGCTGAATTGGAATTAATTTGCAAACTGGATACAATTAACTTAGGCTTGAATAGAGACTGGGAATGGATGAGTCATTACACAAAGTAAAACTATTTCCCCATGGTATTTCTCCCCCCCACCTCACCCCCCACTGTTCCTCTGATATTCTTGTTAACTGCTGGAATTAGTCTACCTTGCTTGTCACCATGAAAGGTTTTCCTCCTTTCCCCCCCCTGCTGCTGGTGATGGCTTATCTTAAGTGATCACTCTCCTTACAGTGTGTATGATAAACCCATTGTTTCATGTTCTCTGTGTGTGTGTATATAAATCTCTCCTCTGTTTTTTCCACCAAATGCATCCGATGAAGTGAGCTGTAGCTCACGAAAGCTTATACTCTAATAAATTTGTTAGTCTCTAAGGTGCCACAAGTACTCCTTTTCTTTATGGGATGGATCACTTGATGATTGCCTGCTCTGTTCATTCCCTCTGAAGCACTTGGTATTGGCCACTGTTATAAGACAGGATACTAGGCTAGATGGACCATTTGTCTTATCCAATATGGCCATTCTGATGTTCCTATATATAACCCACATGTATCTGCCAACTGCTGTAACTCACTAAACCCCACACCCCTCCCAGACCTGAGATAGAACCCAGAAGTCCTGATGGGGTCTCTCTTTCCACAGAGCTAGTAACAAAGTAAGAATATACATTAACATTTTAAACCTAACCAGTGTCCCTTAAGGAACTTGCCACAAGATGTCAGAACATGTTAGTATTAGAGTCAGTGGATCAAATATTTATTTAATTTTCTTTTATATAGGAATTAGATACAGTGCTCTTGTAAGCTAATTGCTAAATTATTTACCAAAAAAACTAGTTTTCAAGTGCCTAAGTAGCCCCTGGAATCACAATTAAAGTTGCCCACCCCCAACCAAAATCTGAAATGGTGCCCCTGTGGAGGGGCCACACTGAGATTGCTCAGTCAGGGCAAACTGTAAATAATGGGACAGATGATCATCAAAACTGGTGGTTTATTCTAATAATTAGATTCACCAAGCTAACAACTGAACATCTACAATACCTTACTGGTTACCCTGAAGCCCAGAAATACAGTTTCCCTTAAGCAATCCAGCCCTGGGCTCCCACTCAGACAGTCAAGTCAAATATGGTGAAGATTATTTAAAATCTTATTCACCATATATAAAGTTCTACCAATCCCAAGAGATCAAACACATTACCCACCAGAATGTTTCAGACTTTACATAAATACACGCTTACAGCCAATTCTTATTAATAAGATTTATTAAAAAAGAAAAGAGTTATTGAAGATAAAGATCATTATAAATACAAATATGAGTGAAGTTCTTAGGTCAGTATCATAGTGGAGATGGTGAGCTGCTGAGTTGCAAAAAGTTCTTTCAGAATCAATTCCGTAGGTTATAATTCAATAGGCAGTCTATATATAGAATTTGTTCAAATTCCTCCATGAGAATTAGCAGGGTAATCCAGAGACCTCAGTCTTGCAGCTTAAGCTTCCCATGACCAAGCTTAAGCAGATCTGAGATAACAGGATTGGAGCCCTAGAGTTTTTATAGATTTCTGCCAGGCTGCAATAGCCTCTTGACAGTAGTCAACATAGCAGACATTCATTGGTTGAAAAATATACATTATGGCTTTGAAGTCAATTCTTTTTACTATGTATGCACCGGTAATTAGTTGCATTGAGTAGCATAGGTAGTTTATTCATTCGAGCAGTTCATAGGTAGTTTACGACAAACTTCAAAGAGAAATAAAGGCTGATATTATTACACCACATGTCTCATCTAAATGTTAATATTCCCTTAGGATCTCTGAATGAATAGAATATAGTAACGAAAAGAACCTAAGTTGAGCATCTACAAGCTAATCTGGTCCCATTGTTAACATCTAACAAGATATAGGTAAACACAGGCAAACACAATCAGTATCTACGTCTAATTCTCTAACAATTGCAGGTTTACATTTCAAAGCTCTAGTCTATCTAACGGCTTTGTTAACTATTTATAATGAATGGCCCTGAAGGAACAAAGTATGGACACCATGTAGAATCAAGCACATGGGTTTATGATGCACAACACTGGCAGAGTGTCACCTTGCTTATTAGGCTCAGAGACACTGCCAAACAATTGATTATAATGGATTATATGGATTTTCCATGGGCGGAGGGAAATGACGGGGTAGGCAGTTTCAACCCCCTGGCTAGGTCTAGCAGCAAGACAAGATAAGCACAGTAGCCAATAGTCAATGATTACATAATGTCTCTGCCCATGGTTTCAGGTTAACAAGTAACAGACAATTAGTACATAGGTGTTTTCCTTTAAACAATGTATAAACTGCGTTAGTATAAAATATATATGTTGAATTCTGATTTGGGGTCCATAGGAATGAAGTAGTTCCTCTGATTGTCCAACAGGTACATACCTAGGGGTTAAAGCAAAGAGGCAAATGAAAAGTACATGGCAATAAAGATTGCCTTTTAGTTGCTCATTTGTGTTTTGAAAGCCGGCACTGGTAATGGCTTGGGAGGAGGGGTGTACATCTGTGAGAGAGAGGATGTCATATCTCATGCTGACACATTTGAATCTCTTCCATAAACTCAAGGTTGGTGTGTAGGAACGCACCTCTTCTACAGAAGAAACAGGGCCACTTTCATTTCTTAGGTCTGCTTGCAACTTTTAGATAAAACCACCAATTATAATTCTCCATCTGGCATCTTGCTGACCAAGCTTATTTCAGCAATAAGCAAGGTTGTCTTTTGTTTGATCTGCTTCTTTTAGCTAATATTGTTCACTATTTGCTAGGCCTCTGGCCTCTTGACCAAACTCTGGACTTTGGGCCTGTAAAAAAAGCTGACATAGTCTATATATCAGGTTGTAACATGAACAGCATATGGATTTTAGCCCTTCAGCCCTAATTATCATTTATATACTATTCTAATATGTCTTTAAAGGTTGAATTTGGGTTACATAGCCTGCCAGTTGCTTAATCCTTTCTGGCTCAGCTTCACACAAATATATGTTCTTTATTAATTTAATCACTTAGCACCTTCCAGATGACTTGATTCTTTGAATTGTTCGTTCTGTGCATATTTTTTACCCCTGGTGTCTGCAGAAAAATCTCTGCAAGAGACACAGGACTATTTATAAGAAGAATGTGAAGGTTCCACACTTGCTAGTTAGAAAAATAGAACAAGAATAGGCTAGCCATTCCCAGCATCTTATGATGTCAGGCCACTTGCTTATTTATATTCCTGTGTGCCTCATAAAATGTTATATTTTTATTACAAATGCTTTCCTGAGCCAATGAAAGTGAAGTCAGTAGTTCTTATGGTTTATTTTATATTCTGTGTTTAGACTGGAAGAATAAATATGAGCAGTTCCATTATTCAGTTTTAAGTGCTGGTACTAATGTTTTAAAAACTATATATTACAGTATCTTTTAGAGGACAATTGATTCCACAGCAAAACACCTTTCGTGAGCTTCACTATATATCATAATGAAGAATGATGAATGCTGAAACTGCTTATCTAACTGTTATATGCAACTACTATTACATGCAACACTTTCTTTTACAATAAAGCAAGTTTTTCAAATCCAGCCCAGTCAGGTTTGCATGGACAGTTTTTACTGGTAATATTTAAAATAATGAACTCTACCAAAATACCACCAATCCCTATATTTTCAGTGTTGTGCAGGGTGTTAGCTGCATTGTGTCCATTGGCTTTAACTGAATCTTTGTGACTAAAACTGCACAACTCTTTGAAAAATTATAGCAATGAATTTCATGCTGTACCCTCTGAGGACCTGTCCCACGACAAATGTCATGGGACTGAGCCAGTTTGACTTTGATATTTTACTTAACATTTAGGAGAAGTCATTATTATTTCTAGCAGTATTCACACACACATTTGTAAACTAGTGAGCCTGCCCTGTTCCCAAGAGTGTTTTATTATCTGCGGGTTATTTGAAGAGAAGCTATTGATGGTTTTTCCATCTGACAACTTCTATATATGATATACTCCCAAGCAGCAATTAAATACCAACTCCTGATAGAAATGAGGGCAGAATTTTTCAAATGATGCAGCAGAACAGATTCTGATAGGCATGGTCCATGGGATCTAAAATCACAGTTTTTCTTCCATGCAGACATCTTGAATAATAATCATTTGTTTCACTATAAACACCAGTTAGAAATGGTTGAATATAAAATATATGAATCATTTAATGAAAAATATCAACATTTGCAATTAATATTATGCACAAAAATATAATTCATCCACTTCTAAGACTAGTTTTGGGGTTTTGCACTATTTCTTAGGTATTTAGAATACATTAGACTGAAAATCAGCATAGTTCAATTCTTCCTCTATACCAGACAAAGCAGACTAGAAAATGAAAGTCAGAAACTCTGAATTTTAATCCCAGCTTTTCCAAAAACAGCATGTCCAAAATTGTCAAAAATTTTCACTAATTTTGGGGGCCTCCATTTTTGTGTGACCAGCCTGAAACAAAACAGGACCAGTCCAAAGCCCACTGAAGTCAATAGGAGTCTTTTCATTGACCACAGTGGACCTTGGATTAGACTCTTATTTAAGTTCCTGAACATGAATTTCAGTGCATAAGTTTAGGTATCCAAGTGTGAAAATTTTGGCCTTCCCCTCTGTTTTTCAATTTCACTATCTGTGAAATAGGTTAATATTATTATCCCTATCTCACAAGGGTTTGGGAGGAAACATTAGTTTATAGGTGTAACACTAAAGCATTAGGTAGGGTAAATTTCATAATGATTAGAGTTTACCTCTTCAGTCATTTTTTAGTTGCAAATCAATGAAACATTGATTTAGCAGAGTTTTCCCCTATGGTATATTACAAGTAAGGAAACGATTTGGTCACAAAGGTCACAGATTTTGTGACTTTAACAGATCTCAATGACTTCTTCGGCTTCAGCTTTGGCCCTGCTTGGGCTGAGGCTGTCAGCCCCCTGCAGCAGGGCTCTGGGCTGGGGCTGTCAGCCCCCTGTAGTGGGGCTCTGGCTTCTGCAATTTTTTGTTTATTGCCTGTGTCCTGCTTGTGACTTTTACTAAAAATACCCATGACAAAATCTTAATCTTAATTATAAGTGATTTACTCAATCTACTCTTAAATGACACACAATCAGAATGTCCCTTGGGCAATTTAAGCTCAACAAATCTGCAAGATGCTGAGTGCTTCCCATGCCCTGTAGAGTGCTCTCAATTCCCTTTGAACTCAATGCTGAGAAGGAAGCTATACCAACTCACGGGATTGGCCTCTACTTTCTAAAGCGCCAAAAAAAAAGTCCAGCTCAAGCATTTTAACATGCTGACATTCTCATGGAGTTCTGCACATTGTAATATGACAATTTATTGGATTTAATTGGTTTTGTGGCTTGCATGTTGTTGCTATATATATTTTGACTTATAGGTGATAGCATTTTAAAATATTAACAGCAAACTAGGCAGGTGACTTATGTATAGAAAAAATTAATTAGCACACTGGATGCACAGCTTGCTGTATTGTAGCTGACAGGGTCTATTGTATTTCTCAACAAGGTTTGCAGGCACATTAACATCAGTGGTTAAAATAAACCAACTACAAAAGGTTATGAAATTCAAGATAGGACTGTTCTATTAAAATCCATCTGCTTTTTAATACAATAAATGTCATGTTGAAAGCATCTACTTAAAAGTGTCCTAGCTTTTATGAGATTTTCCAAAGTACATCTCTGTGATAAATTCAATTCAGAGTCATTTTAGCACATATCCAAATTGTTTTTATTAGTATTCTCAGTCTTGTCAATGTTATTTAAAGGTGAACCTCAGTACTCTGAAAGTACAAACTGATTTTTTGGATTGCTGGCAATTCCTAAAAAATTAAATTGGGGTCAAACCAAATAAAACAATTGCAGAAGATACTGGTGAATTGAAGAAATCCTTTTTGGGTCAAACCAACCATGTTTCATTTGACTTGAAATGGATTTTTTCAAAAGCCACTTCCCATTTAACCTTTAGGCCACTGGTTAAAGCACTCATCTGGGATGAGGAAGACCCAGGTTCAATAACCCTCTCTGCAGGGGGTAGAGAAATTATTTTAATTTGGGTCTCCTACATTGCCAGAGTATTCCCTAGTCACTGGCCTATTGGATATTCTAGGGAAGGGCTCTCTCAATCTCTCCTGTTGAAGTTGTTCCACTTTTTATAAATAGTTACTAGAACAAGAACTTGAGTTTACTACATACTAGGTGAGTGTCCTTACCACTGCACCATACAGTCCTTCTTGCTCTTTTCCTGGTCCAATAATTATTAATTATCACTCATAATGGCAATTTGTAGTCATAATGATAACGTAAGGGAGGCTTCTTGTTCCTCTGATCCTGAATACATTAAGTCCACCAAAACTGCATTTTTTGGCAAAAAAACCTGTTTGTTTGAAAAATTTTACCCAGCTCTAATAATGATATGAATGAGAATCTAATTAACAGACCTCTCCTTTCTGCTGAACTAATCACAGCTGTGGAGGATCAGCATGTGTTTATATAGTCAGAGTAGAGGATTGAAACATCTCTCCCTAGCCTATTAATACAAGTAATTTATCTAAAGTGCTGAAAATAAAATAATCAATAAACCTAATCACATGTTGTACTGTAGCAATGGATACACATTACTAGATAGTTGGGCCATATTTACATTGATGCTGAATCTGCGCTACCATTTGCTATTATCTACACATGGCAAGAGTCAGGAAGCCCTAGCCCACGAAAATGTATTCAGGAAAACTTACTGAATATCTAGGATTATATGTATCATAGACATTGGACTCTCGTTATTGTTAATAGGATTTATGTGCCTAGAACCCTGTGTGCCTGGAACACTTGGTGAACAGAATATAAAGTTGTCCAAACTAGAAAAGTACTTTAAAATTTTTGTTTTTTAAAAAAAACCACCAATAGTACAAGAGTGAGAACAATCAGAGCATTGTATGTAATCTGATATTATATATACAGAGAGAAAAATAAAGGTTCTGTGTCAGGGTACTTCCTTTACCTTGTTGGCTTCAATATTTCTCCCTTGTATAGTATGGAGCCTGGAGCAAATCAATCTGACTCCAGAGGGTTTTTCTTTTCACTTGGTTTTATTTTTCCCTATTTACATAGTTGGCCCAAGAAGTTCTCTTAAGCAAAATCACCCCCTTCTCCACAGACAGAGAGGAGAGACCATCTTCCTCCCAGGGGAAACCTTTCCTTCCTGCTACCACTACCTCCACTGCAGCTTGTCTCTCTCTCTCTCTTACCAGAATAGGGGTTTTTAAAGGTCCCCGGCAGCCCTTACCTGGCCTCAGGTGTCTCTAGTTAACCTGAGGTAATCTTTTTTCAGCTCATAGGGACCAGAGCCTTCACCATTCTAGGGCTGATATATCCTTTAACTAATGATCACTAAATAAAACGATGTAAATTTATCTATCTACAATCTGAAAGGATCATACAGCAACAACATAACCATCCAGCTGGTCGCAGGGGAAGGAACCAAGGCAGTGGAGTGCCATGTTCCTTTTAAAACCTTGCCCTGGAAAGTGCAGAGTTCAGCTAGAGGGTGGGGGCAAGGATGGCACATGGACTTGCCAACAGTTTCTGCTAGTAGAATTTTACTTTTCAGGCTGCACGGGCAGAGCATCCATGAGTGTGAATATGCAGAGTTCATTTTGAAGAACTTCAGTTACAGGTAAGTAACCTTCATTTGTTACACGTATAATCAGAGGAGGCCAGTCTGTCATCTTGTATCATGTTTTTAATTTTTGTTAATCATTTTTCTATCCAGATTGTCTTACGTGTGTAGTTGACCTTGATCTGGAAGCGCAGGTTATCCCACAGTGGTACAAGATGAGAATTAATATGACTGCATGCTGTAACTGTTTTAATGTGTTGCAGTATACCTCATGTAGATGCAAAGACTGGATTTTTCCTTAAGGATGTAGGTAGCCTCTTCAGGTATAGAAAAGAAGAGAGGGAATCAAACGGCATAGCTAAGCTTTTTTCAATCTCAAAACAACCCAGTATGGATAGAGGTCCACTGAAGGGGAACCACCTTGCAATAGGACACATTTGGAATGCTAGATAACAGATACAAATCTGGCAATCTCATACCTGAAGTTGCCCAGAAATTTGTAAGAGGCTTGTGTGACAAATGAGGCAAACATAGGAACCTAACCGTAGGGTGGGGATCCCTGCCCATGGGAATGCTAACCCTAACTACAAGGGTCCTATCCCATATAAATTGCATGCAAAGGGCATGGGAGAGGCTTTGAAAGACAATAGGCTAATGATGTAAATCAATCTTGGGCAGATATTCAATTTGGCTACTCTATTCTCTCAAGTAAAGATAGAGGAAGGAGATGCCATCTCTACAACCATGGAAATTTGTTCTAATATTTATAGAAACAATTTTGGGAAGATCAGGCCAAATAACACAAAAAATAAGTGATGTTCTTGCATATTTGAAATGGAAAGTGCTGAAACGGAGAAGGACCTGGTCTTCTGGATACACCCATTGTTTGGAATTCACCAGAATTTTTTAACATGGGCAACATAGCATATTATTTCCTAATCTTCTTCTCAGAAATGGCTGAACTGCTTTGGCTGAAATTTTCCCCCAACAACATTCTGCCTGAGTAGACATCTGGCATGGAAAATTTCAAGCCAAACAGATAAAGTTTTGTAAAGTTTACTGAAATTAGGATTTTAAAGCGAAGTGTTGGGCAACCTTAATAAAAAGCAGCACTACCAGCCCCACCTAAAATTAATGTATCTCACACACAGTAGCTGTGTGAAAATCATAATGTACGGTACAAAATAAGGAACCACTGAAATGAGGCATTTGCTCCCTCTCCAAAATACTACTTAGTGTCTTTTCACAGGTACGATACATCACTACAATTAAACGATTTCACTAAGTGGTTCATCCAGTTCATTCGTGTGTGTAACAGGCTGGCTTGCCTTTAGGCTGGAGTGCCTGGGGCTAAGCCAGCCACGATTACATGATGAAACCCACCTGAGGAGAATCAAGAGATCCCAAGTTAAAAGGCAGCAGGAAGCTACAGGGGGGAATGGAAAGCGAAATTAAGACTGCAAGAAGCAGGAGAATGCTCTCCAGGCAGTGAGGCCCGGAAGGGACCCTGCCCAAGGGGAAGACTGACAGCAGATCCTCAAGGAGGAGGGAGCTGCATTAGTTTGTGTTTTGTTTTGAAAGACTGTGTTGGACCCCTGGGAGAGGGGCACTGAACTGGGTTTAGGGCCTGGAGGGCCACTGTGCGCCTGATGCTTAAATAAATGGGATCCCTTCTGGGGATTGAATAACTTTATGAACTGTGAGTTCTTACAGGGCCCCTGAAGAAACAGGACGGCCACAGACAGGGTGCCATAGTACGACCTCAGCTAGGGGTTGCTTGAAAGGCAGTAAAAGGCCACACACTATGCCAGTGCAGGATTTATTCCCTACACTTTCTAGTGTTTTATCCAGTCTAATTTTAAAAGTTCCACATAATAAGACTTACACCACATCCCTTGAGAGGGTTACACATGACTAAATAACTCACGGTCTGGAAGCTTTTCTTGATATTCAGCCTAATTTTTCTCTCTCTAAATTTCAGTTCATTGTTCCTACTTTATACCTGTAATTGCCATATTTCCCTAAATAATTACTACTCATCCCCGTTTTCAATAACTAACTCCAAAGGCCCTACCCATAGGAACCCTAACACTAGGGTGAGGTGCCCTACCCAGAGGAACCCTAACCCTAGCTCCAAAGCACCTACCCACAGGAACCCTAACACTGAGGCAGGGGGCCCTATCCATAGGAATCCTAAACCTAACTCCAAAGGTCCTACCCATAGTAACCCTAACCTTAACTCCAAAAATCCTCCCCATAGGAACCCTAACCCTAAATACAAGAGTCCTACCCATAGGAACCCCAACCCTTAGGGCTTGGAACCCTACCCATAGGAACCCTAACTCTAACTCCAAGCACCCTAACCTTTGGAATCCTAACCCTAGCCTGGGGACCTCTACTCATAGGAACCCTAACCATAACATGGAGGGCCCTACCCATAGGAATCCTAACCCTTGGACAGGGGGCCCAAGGCATAGGAACCCTAAACATAACTCCAAAGGCCCTACCCAAAGAAACCCTAACCTTAGGCCAGGGGACCCTACCCATAGGAACCCTAATCCTAACTTCAAAGGCCTTGGGGCTAGTGTTAGGGTTCCTGTGGGTATGGGAGTTGGGGATAGGTGTTAGGGTTCCTATGGGTAGGGGACTTGGGGCCAGTGTTAAGGCTTCTATGTGCAGGGACTTGGAGCTAGAATTCGGGTTCCTATGGGTAGGGGACTTGTGGCTAGGGTTAGGGTTCCAATGGGAGGGGTCTTGAGGCTGGGGTTCCTATAGGGAGGCTCTTTGGACTATGGTTAGATTTCCTTTGGGTAGGGCTCCTCCTCCTGGTGTTAGGAGTCCTATGGGTAGATCTCCCCACGCAGGGGTTAGGATTTCCATGGCTTGGGGACTTGGAGTTAGGGTTAGGATTCCGATGGGTATTGCTCCACACTGTACGGTTAGGGTTCCTATGGGTATGGCTCTCTGTGCTAGGGTTACAGTTCCTGTGAGTAAAATAACATTACTTTCTATTTCTAAATCACCTTCCAGCCAATGATCTTAAAGCACTTTACAGAAATAAATTAATTTTGCCTCACATTCTCGTCCAAATCCTCTCACTTTTATTGGGACCATCTGCCATAGGTAAATGAGATTTGATAATCTCAACCAACCATTACATTCTTCTAATAATTAGTATGAGGGTAGCGGGAGTACAGTGTATTTTGATTTCTGTGACTGGTATATGACTTGCCTATAACAAAAGTACAGATTTAAATTTTTTTGCAATTCTATAGAAAATAGAAAGTTAACATATCCATTTGAAGATCATAGCACTTTATAAGTTAAAATAAATAAAGTTTACAAAGGCCCCTGTGAAGTAGATAGCTGTTATTATCTCCATTTTACAGATGAGAAAACTAAGGGACAGGAAGGCCAATGGCTAGATCCACAAAAGGACTTGGGCACCTTACTGCCACTTTACATGCCCAAATCAACATTTAGGCACCAATGAGACCCTCAACATCCCTGCTCAGCTGCCACCTAACTCTGTAGGTGTCTAAAATCCCTGGAAGCCTACATTTCCATTGCTAAGGTGCCCTAGATGCCTAAAAATTGGCCAGAGAGCATGCACACAGCTGCCTTACTCAAGATGCCTGAGCCCACCTAAGTCCCAGCAGGATCCCCCAAAACATGTAGCAAATTGTGTTTCTAAAATATAATTGTGACAGACTGACAGTATCCTGTAATATCTGAAACCAAGCTATGGAATGAAGATAAACTTGAATTAAGTTAAACCTTATTGAATTAGAATTAATATCTTTGGGGTATATTGTATTAAAATGTAATTGTGTATGTGTTATGGCATTGTATGTACCTTCTCTAGTAGGTGGTGGCTGCTAATGTACATCCTCTGTTATCAGCTCTATTGAAGCCCCCCCACCCTGCCGGAGAAGTACACATATACTGGTTCAAACTGGATTCTTCAGGAACCAGCAGACAAAGAAAGGACTTTTGGATAAGTTGCCTGGTTTTAAACTGACTGAGGGCCTTCTTCCTAATCCAGCAAACAGACAGGACCTCTGGTCTATGGAGAGTCCCAAACCTTAGGGAAGGGTTGGAAGGACTGGACCTATTGAGGGCCCATAAGACTGGATGCTTGGTCTGAGCTGAAGCTGTGATGAACTTACAACCACATGGAAACCCCTTTGGTGGGAGTTTGAAAGGCTTATCCTGACAGAATCCATGTAAGGGTTGGGGTGAACTCTTATTAGCATGTGGTAGGTTCTTTTATTATTTTTAATGTTTTCTCTGTAGTGTTTTTACCTTAAGAATATAATAGGCTGGCATGGGAAGAACTGTATGGTACTTATAACTGTTGACAATCACTCCGTTATCAATCTCTGAAGAGAAAGCAAGCAGGTGTCGTTGGTTAACCTATCTCTGCTGGGAATAACACAGTGAAGGCAGGGATCTGTGCTGCCTGGAAATAGCCATGTCAGAAAAGAGTGAGATGTGGGTCTCCACCCAAGAGAGGCAGCAGCTAGGGAGCTGGAAGCCTGAGGGTGGGTGCCCTGGCTGGACCACTGAGGGGAAATATAGGTGCAGTTGCCTTGTACTATGACAATACTGTAGTCCATGGTTCTAAACCCTAATCTCTAGCAGGCAGACAAACTATATTATATACATGTCATTTCTTACACACCCAAAAACCTAATATCATAAAAATCTGTCCAACCCTTATTTAGTGTGCTCAGAGCAATTTATCTGCCCCAAGCATCAGAATGCAGGTCTAGGCTGAATTATTCCCTTTTTTTTGGTTAATATTATTTTTTGTTAATACCCTGTATTCAGGTTATTCAATGAAAGACAATATGTGACCAGATAAGGCATTATTTATTGTTTTAATGTAAGTACAGAGGTAAAAATCACCTACTGGATTCCTAGTTCTGTATGTAAGAATAGCTTGCAAATCCTCAGACTGGAAAACAGTGAAAAAATCCATTCAGTCTGGAAAGTAAGGTTATGAACAGGCCACTCACTTTTCCCACCACATTTTCTCACATTAAATAAGGAGAGCAGTTAGTAATTTTCACAATGAATCAGCACAGCATTGTTTCATACAGTGCTCTTTTACATTCACTGAGGAAAAAAGTAGCATTTGGTATACAACATACTGCCAATTTTACCTGTATGACAGTCTGATGATAATACCCAGACTATAATATAAAAAGTAGGGATTCTGTTTAGTCAAAATCAAGTCATATTAAGACCTGATCCTCAGCAGCTGTAAACTGGTATGGCTCAACTTGAGCTGCTAACCTGACATGCCAACTCTTCACTGGTATTTATCTGATCTTTCAATATTTGTCCTCAAAGGAAAATTGCACAACACCTTCAAAAAGCAAGCCTGGGAACTTAAATTCAAAACTCTGCCAGACACTAAAACCCAGGGACTCAACAGGGACCCTGGTTTTATGGCTCATTACAACAATTGGTAACACACCACATTGCCTGCTAACTTAATTGCCCACTTCAAACCCTTCATGCAGAACAATCTAGCCTCCAGTTTCCCATTTCATTTCAAGTGAGTGCGTCCAACATGCAGGACCTCTTCTGCTTACCAATCTGTCTCAATTTGGATTCAGCTTAGACACTCTGCATCCTTCCTCAGAACAGAAGAGCTCTTTTTATAGAGTAAAAGAGGTTTTACTTTCCGCTAACAGAAGTAGGTCCAATAAAAGATATTACTTCACCTACCTTATCCCTCCCATTTTAACCCGAGTTAGCTAACACAGGTTAAGAGTTAAGAACACATCTTTTTTGCAGTACAGACATTTGTGGAAAAACATGGGGCTCTACCTATCCCAATTAGTGAATCGCTCTGGGGCTTGGGGTGGGGGATAGGTGTGTGGATGCCTAGAGTGAGACAACAGAGCACACATGCAGAGGCAGAAACATATGCCCCTAGGGAACTTTTACTCTGAAAACTTAGGTGCTGAGTGAGCTTAGACACCTACAGGATGTGGATCACAGTGGAGCCTAAACCCAGGACTTTGGCATCTAACTACCTTTCTGATCAGAACCTTAGTCACTCTGAGCCTCAGTTCCTCTTCTGGAAAATGGCCCTATCTCACAGAGGTTTTATAGGACGAACTGATTTATATGTTTGACACTCTCAGATGTAATATGTTGATGGAGACCATGCAACGCTTTAGACAGATATTTCACCTCTTGGCTAGATTTCTGCAGTGTGCTCCTATCACGGTTACTTTTTAAGAGAATCCAGAAACTTCAGCTGGTGCAGAACAAACACTGTTCCTCCAAAGTAGGATGGTTTGTTGTGGGCACATTATGTACTAATGTATCTTCTACCTACTTGCATCTGGGTGCACATCTCTTTTATAGTCTCAGAGCTAGTTCTCTTCCTGGGACCCATCCCAGTGATTAAGATTTGCTGAGGATGAAAGTAGGGCATTCTCAGGAGAAGGCTTCCACCTCCTGGCAAACTCATTCCCTTTGGTGAACCTCTGGAGCCTGAATTTGGCAAGACTGCAAGGCAACGTTGCATACAGAAAAAGAAAAGGAGTACTTGTGGCACTTTAGAGACTAACAAATTCATTTGAGCATAAGCTTTCGTGAGCTACAACTCACTTCATTGGATACATCCAATGAAGTGAGTTGTAGCTCACGAAAGCTTATGCTCAAATGAATTTGTTAGTCTCTAAGGTGCCACAAGTACTCCTTTTCTTTTTGCAAATACAGACTAACACGACTGCTACTCTGAAACGTTGCATACAGAGACATTTGTGTAGACATCATTTATCAATGTAAGTTTTCTCTGAATCTGTTTCATTTCTATTTGTTGTAAAGATGTTGGCATGGTATCTAGACAAGTGAAATATCAGATAAAAAATAAACACATAAAATGTGAACACACCTGCATCTACTCAGGCTTGCAGTTATACAGCCATCTTGCTACATCTGGGTTTTGCTATTAGTGGTAGTGAAAAGGTATAGCCAGCTATGTTATAGATATATAGGCATATGCTAACTAAGGTAGAGGTATGGATTAAGGTACTGATGCAAAAGCCTACAGGTCTCAAGTCTGTAAAGACAATCTCTTACCCAAATTAACTAAAGCCTGTGGAATACAGATATTACAAGTGAGATTAATGCATGCTGCAATTTACAAGCATCCCACAGAGTCTAAACACTAAAATACATTCTTATAACACTAATACCTATTTTGAGCAAAACTAACACACAAGTGAACTGCTGTGGTCTCCAGCTATGAGTCTGTCAGTTCTTAGCTAATGCCAGCAGCCTGGGCAAAAGCTGGCATCTGGCCTGCCAGCCTCACACATCTTTAATCACTTGGCTCATCTTTAATGTGAAGATGAGGACAGAGTCATACTTCGAGGACAGAAAGCTGTTGTCCCCACCTCATTATGTAAGGATGTCATGCAAAAAAAAAAATACATGCCTCACCCCTGGGCATTGACAGCTGTCTTAGATGGGCCTGAGAATGTGCTTATTGGTTTGGAACAAACACAGACCTCCATTCCTTGATTGAAGGGTGTGACACTTGCCAGTCATGTGATAACTGCCATCATAAAGAGACTGCTGCCCACCTGACTTTAAGAAAAGGTGGGAGTGGACTTATTTATCATCAATGAAAAAGCGGTACTTCATTACAGTGGACTAATATTCAAATTGTTGGGAAGTCAATGCCTCTCCTGATACAAGTCAGTGACTGGCAAACTGAAGGCCCACTTTGTGAGATATGGCAAAAAGAAAAGGAATAATTGTGGCACCTTAGAGACTAACAAATTTGAGATATGGCATTGCAGACACTGTGTTCACTAACAATGGACTTCGATTTGCCTCAGAAGAATTCCTGGAATTTGCATATAAATGGGAGTTTGACTACCACATCTCCCTACAAGGACCAGGGCATGGGCAGTCATGCCTAGTGGTCAGAGTCAAGACAAGGGTCAAGGACAGAGTCAGATCAGAGGAACAAGGACCAAAAGCCAGTCAGTCAGCCCAGACATCAGCAGGCAACCTCATTGGCCTCCTTTTTGCTTAAGTAGTGTGTCCAAGCCAATCGGTGAGGTCACACACCTCCCCCAGTTGGGCAAGTCATGGGCAGAGCTCTTGGTGAGCTAGAGTTCCACTATCACCCTTCTTCAGTGGCTCCAGTTTGCTTACAGGTGGCAGCTGCAGTCTGAGCACTGCCTGGGGTCACACAGTCCTGGGTTTGAGATCTGCCATCCCTTGTGCTCCCAGCATACTCAAAGAGTAATGATAAGGTGGAATCAGATGTGAAAACTGGCTGGCTGCTTCTGCTTGTTCAAACCCTTTGTTAGCATTTTTGGTGCACAGAAATGCCCCATCAGGGGGATACCAAAACAGTCCCATGGTACAAACTCCCTCAAGGATTCCTTTCCCAGAAAGCATAGACACTTCACCTCTGAGTGCCCTATCTTCTGTCTTTAAAGTTCCTCTGCTCCCCACCTGACCACACCTCTCCAGATGTAGCCAGTAGGCTTACTCAAATTCTCCAGCTGTTCATTAACGCCTGCTCTTCTTTTCAGGCTGACCTTCCCAGAATAATCCCAGTATAGGCCAGTTATCCTGGGCACAGACCAGCTCCCCCTTAAAGGGACCAGTCACCCTGTGACAGGACATTACAAGATTGCTTTGAATGCAAGAATTGTCCATTGTCCAAAGGCAGGAGGTGCTGTGATCAGGGAGTGAGGGGTTGAGGCTGTAGGGGATTTTTGTTGGTGGAGTTGGAGTTCCTTGCGATGCCTTGCATTCAGTTTATTATATTCACATTAACTGCATCTTTCAGTTGCACCTTGGTTCTTCTGTCCATGCTGATAATTATGTTGAATAGATCTCTGTGTTGGAGTGATTCCAAGGTGAATTCCTGCCTTCCATCAGGCTATAGCAGGGTTCTTCATCCCAGCACAAGGGGTCGGAGGTTGCAGTCTCTTACCAGAGAGGGGTGCTTCCACTGCAGTATAATTATTTTTTCTATGTTTTTCATCATCCAGCTCTGGTATCCAGTAATTATTTTGGGAAGAGATAAGATGGGAGAGTCTGGTATTAGCTACATAAATCATTGACATTTGCTATTGGATCGTTATTAAGCTGCTGGTTGAAATTTCTATTGGAGCTTGAAAGCTTGTCTCTTTCACCAACAGAAGTTGGTCTAATAAAAGATATTACCTCACCACCTTATCTCTTTATCTTTCTTTATTTTCTCATTCTGCATTAGCGACATTCTTCTTTTCAATTTTACAATTATTTGATTCCAATCAGAGCTCAAAAATCAAGGGTATGTTTTCATTAGTTTAGTGGTTCACTTAAGAATGCACCAAAATATATTAAAGAGAGGTTATTTCCCTAGAAGAATTGGTAATTGAATGGGGGACACATTTAAGATTCATAGGAATATTTGAGCTGTCATTTGTGTTCTGCCAGAGGTGCATATTCTTCTTGTTTTAGTGGCACTTCAATTTCAAGGTAGGTTGCCTACTTGGTTGTAAAGGTGTCAATTTATTAGAATATAGAATCCTATTAAGAAAGGGTGTATTTGTAAGAGCTCTGGGCAATTGTACTGCTAGGGTGCTAGCTGACAAATGAAATTTTACATATAGGTGAGAGGGACAATCTGAACTTGTTTTATTTTCTGAAATATTTTATTTGAAGGTAGAATCTTATTTTGAAAGCAAAACTGCTTTGAGTGAAACTGGGAAAAATGATAGTAAATTTTGTAACCTTCAAAGTAATATTCAAAATGTCAAGTCATCTAACTATATAGCAGTATAAATGTATGGCATATAGATATAGTGACACTGCAGTAAAAATGCTAATGAAATGTAAATGCCTGGCTGCTAAATAACAGTGTGAGTTATATAAATTGAAGTATTTAAGTTTGTGTCCTTTTTGTTGGCTCTTTTCTTTAGTGGTTTAGTAGGATAGATTAATATTGTTATGTATTAGTACAAAAATATGCTAGACCCTTTACAGAAAAAAGTAAAGCCACACTCCCTTTCTTTATATCTGAATTGACATTGTGAGATATTGACACAACACATGAGGGAAGGAAAGGGAAAGGAAGGACAAATGTAATGAAAACAGGATCATTAAGCATTAAACTGACTGTAGACACTGCTCTGAGCAAAGGGCAGAGGATATGCTGTACAACTCCAGGAGTAAAAAGAAAAGAAGTACTTGTGGCACCTTAGAGACTAACAAATTTATTTGAGCATAAGCTTTCGTGAGCTACAGCTCACTTCATCTCACGAAAGCTTATGCTCAAATAAATTTGTTAGTCTCTAAGGTGCCACAAGTACTCCTTTCTTTTTGTGAATACAGACTAACATGGCTGCTACTCTGAAACTCCAGGAGTAGTTTCAGAAGGCATTATGTCCTGAAGACACTCCCCAAGGCCCAATTCCTTCAGTGCTTTCCTGTTGCACTGGGGTGAGGGGAATTAATCTGCTACAAGCCTCCACTCTTTCACATCCAATCCGCTCTACTGGCCAGCCCATAAATGGAATTGCTCCACCACTCTCTGCCCTTCCCCACCCACTCATTCAGGGGGAGAACACTGAGCAGATAGCCCGTGCGCTTATCCAGTCCCCAGAGCCATTTTCCAGGCATGACTAATGCAGTTGCACAGCAGGGACCTCACTTAGCATTACTGCCCCACATGCTGATGTTAGGCTCAGCCATTTTCTGTCCCTAAGGTTTGTGACATCTTAACAGGCATTGTTAAATTCATGGGGTTTTTTAATAACTCACTTCTTGTAGACAATGAAGTTTTAACAGAATGTGATTTTTAAAGATTGCTTATCATCTGATGATAGATGGGAAAGAGATTTCTGATAGTAGATGGCTCTTTAACCTAGCAGAAGAAAGACATGACGAAATCCAATAGCTAAAAGCTGAAACTAGACCAATTCAGACTAGAAATAAGATGCAGATTTTTAACAGTAAGGGTAATTAGCTATTTGAACAACTTACCTAGGGATGTAGTGCATTCTCCATCACTTGAAGTTTTTACATCAAGACTGGATATCTTCCTAGTAGATACACTTCAGCTAAAATAGAAGTTATGGGCTTGATGCAGAAATTACTGAGTGAGCTTCTATTGCCTGTGTTTAGGCAGAAGGTCAGACTAGATAATTGCAAGGGTCCCATCTGACCATAAAAATCTATTAAAAGATTCTGCTGATTTAATGCTGTATGTGAAAAGTAATGTAATGACTATAAATGATCCAGGCATAATAATAAATATAAATGATTTAGGAAATCCTCTAAGTCAGCAGTTCCCAAACTTAATTGGTTCATCTACCAACTGTTTAAAAAATTCATGTTTGAAGTATCACATGCAAATTTCTTTCTCCCCCTCCCCTTTTTTGTGCACATTTATTTTCAGCCTTAATAAAGTATTTACAGACTCTGTAGTAAAATCAATCATGGATTTGGCTGTGGAGATTTGGATGTAAAGGGAGTTGTTTGGCTAGGGGAGGCTGGCTGGAAGGATTGGATGAGGTTCAGAGCTGGTAGAGAATCTTTCAATTAAAACTGTCTTTTGTCAGAAAATGCCAATTTGTTGAAACCAACATTTTGAGGTATCCTAAACATTTATCAGGAAAGGTTTCTCAGGTCCAGGATTTTCTGGTCAAAGCCAGAGAGAAGCTCACCCCAGAATATCCTGGTGGTCAATCCAAACATCTGGGATTTGGGAGACCCAAGTTCAAGTCCCTAGTTTGCCTGATTCAGATACACACCCTGACTACCTGGCTATTTGAAGGGGGGGCTCTTTTTTTTCCCCTTGAAAAACTTCAGAAGGTCTCATTTTCATCATGACGCAGAATGGGAACATTTTTGATATCACAAAAAGTTTCACAAGATGGAAAAACAGTTTGCTGGTCAGAGATAATGAGGTTTGACTAAGGGTAGGGATTGTGGCTTGAGGGCAGGGAGTGCTTTGGTTTTGTCCGTGCGTGCGTGTATGTGTGTATGAGTTAGAGAGAAGAAGGGGAGAAATGGATCTGATGCAGGATGTGCGGGGGGGAGGGGGCAGAAAGAGGCTAAGTTGGGGGAGGTCTGTGGGGGAAGGGCGGGGGGAGTAAAGAGGTGGAGGAGTATTGGCTGGAAGTGGGGTGCTGCACATGGGAATCAGTCAGCTTCAGCTCCAATTCTCCCTTCTTCCAAGGCTTCTGAATCAGGGCGTGTGGCCAGTTCCACTTCTGCCCCTGGCCTCTCTGGAGAGAGCCTTTCTAACCAGTCTTTTCCTGCCCTGCTTTCACAACTCCTTCCTCTGGGTTAAAGGATTCCGCAGATGTGTCATGATTCAGGCAGGCCTCACCAGGATCTGGGTTCCAGCCTCTTTCCACAGAGTCTCCTTTGGTCCTTGGATTCTCACACTTTGTCCTCTTGATACCAGAGCCCCACAGCCCTCCTTCTTGGGGCTATGGTTTGATTCAGGCAGGCTTCCCCAGAGCACCATTCTCTCATCTGGTTTTGGTTCCTATAGCAGCGAGTATCCTGACTTGATGCTCCCAGGAAAACCTGCTCTCCAGGCTGTCTGCCTCTTTCCTCTTAAACCTCATGGTATTCACCTAACAGGATTAGATTTTATCATGTTAAGGAGGTAGCTACCATCCTGTGATAGATATTGAGGAACACATCATGGTTAATGAGTTTGTTTGCCTTGGCAGCACAATCAGTGGTCATGGCCAACTTCATAAGGAGATAGAAGCAAGAACTGGGAAGGCAAGTGGAGCTTTTCTGAGACAGATAAATATTTGGAAATATAAGGAGATTCACACAAGAACCAAGATAATGTTATACAATTTCATTGTGATACCCACATTGTTATATACTTCTGAAACTTGGAAAATGTTAGAAGCCCATTACAGGAAACTTTACACATTCCATCAGAGATGCTTGCGGAGAATACTTTGTGTCCACTGGTGGGACAAAGTAACTAATGCTGATGTGTTACAAGGAACTGGCCAACAGATGGTAGAGACAATGATTTGAGAAAGAAAGCTGAAATGATTCGGACATGTTGTATAGATGTAAAAAAAAAAGTATTCATAAGTAAGTCCTTGAGTGGATACCACTTGGTAGAGGATGAAAAAGGGGGAGGACAACAGATGACGTATAAGAAAACCATTGAGAAAGATGTCATGTCATGGAAGCAGACTACAATGAAGCAAGAAACATGGCACTAGGCAGAGGGAGCTGAACACACTGGGTTACTTCTTGTGTCACGAGGCAGAAGAGCCTCTGATCTAACTAAATAATATCTTCAGCTAGTCTGCTGCTCCCTTGAAAATCTGTTTTGTTAGAGGGACCATGTAATGCAATAGAGGTTAGCTAGCCCCAAGCCCTATTACTCCTTAAATGGGGGGAGCCTCCCGCTTCCAACAAACTCAGGTACCATCAATGGTACATATACCACAGTCTGGGTCCCTGGGAACCTCTGGCCTGAGTCTTTCATATCAAAATATTTCGAGTTTTAAAAAGAAACTGAGGAATCAAACTGAAAAATAAATGAATAGTGAGATTAAAACAAAAACCTCTCCCATAAAGCTACAAAATTATTGCCTGCCCAAGCTTTCTGTACTATGGATTATGTAAAATGAGGATGTTACCAAAGTCAAGAGCAATTGCTGCTAGGATTACTTTTGTGTGTCTGTGTGCATGTCCTCTGTTCTTTAAATAATTGTTTATTGATTTGGGACATAAAAGAAATGAATCAGTGCTGCAAACCTGAGCATTTACATCAATTAATCTCCAATGATTTTCATTAGTGAGATTCTGTTGAAGCACTATAGCTGATAAATATTTTATTCAAAATATTTACGTAACAGTAGAGGATGATAGTAGTTAGTAAGCTTTTAAAGGGGATAACTACTTATTTGACTATTCAGTTTGCTGGTCAAAAGCCTTTGGTGTGGAGATTTAGCAATAGAAACATAACAACTTGCTTTCCTTTACCTTGGAAACATTTTAGTGTCCCTAGCCTTTGTTTGCCAGAAGCTGGGAATGGGCGACACAGGATGGACCACTTGATGATTACCTGTTCTGTTCATTCCCTCTGAAACACCTGGTATTGGCCATCGTTGGAAGACAACATACTTGGCTAGATAGACCATTGGTTTGACCCAGTATGGCCGTTCTTATGTTCCTGTTGGTAGGGTTTTGATCATTCTCCACTGTCAGTCTACTGTGCATACAAGACTCTTGGCAGGTCCATTTTCCTAGTTTGTTCAGGGATTGAATTGTGCCACCTAATGGGAGCCACATGGCTAGATCTCCCATAAAACTGTGAACAATTTCTTCTCTAGTTATTCTTAATTTTCTATTTAGGAAGGACAAAAGCCATGTTGGAGATAATGTGCTACCTGCTATAAACAGCATTGGTGTAATAAATTGCAACACGGAAAATAAGATTAAACAAAGACCTGATTATTCCTTGATGGAAAAAATGGTTTGTTGAAATCCAGACTGCCATATACTGAATGTGAGGATTCCCTCTTCGCTTCCTTAATTTCTCCTTTTCTACACAGGGTTGAGGCAAAATAGTTTGTTTCAAAACAAAATGTAGAAATAGTTTGTTTTGAAAATGTCAAAAGGAACCACTGACTTTTTTTTGAAATATTTCCTCTTATTATTCAACCTGAATTCTCAAATAGTGTCCAAGTGACCAAAACCGCAACAATCAACTCCAGTGTGCCTGTTTTCCCAGCTGTAAAATGCAGGTAATAATGCTAGCTTTGTAAAGTGCTTTGGGATGTATGGACGAAAAGGTGCTAAAGATGTATTTTATGTGATGTTATGTAATTTAGATTGCTATGGAAACTTATAGAAGTTTATGCAAATCTCTCTTTCTGCTTGGGGAAGAGGAATGGAGAGTTTTCTCCTTTTCTAACATGTCTGTTATGTTGGAATGACTGCAGCTGCTTAGAATTTCCTCAGATGCTACAGAAGTAAGTTTACAGGCATTAATGATTGCTTCTGAGACAGAACTTCAAATTCAAAGTCACAGCTGATTGTTAGGCAAGGACGCAAGTGGGAGACCATAGAGATCTTAAATATGTGTTCAGCTGCTGGGTTATTATATATGTTAATTAATAGTGAATGGGAGGATTCCTGAAATAGGCCATTTTTAGGGTTGCATTTTTAAATAGTGTGAAAAAGCATGTAGCTGAAAGGATAGTAGCCCCTTTTGTTGGAAGAGGAATATAAATTATAATGGCAGACTATACTGACTTCTTTTACATCTTTACTTGCATGCAAGTACTGTTAATTTTTAACAGGATCATCAGTGATATCTGACATGTAGACTGTATATGGTGTTCTGTGCCTTGGTTATTGGAAATATTAAAATTAATTATATAGAGCTGCCAAACTTAAAGCTTAAAACACGCTTTGTTAATGTCCTTCCTGACCTAAATTAATTATCAGTGTGATTAAAATCTTGATTAACATACTTCATTTGAGTGATTACAAATTTATTATCACACTAATGTTTTTTTAATACTGTATGTTTTCATTTAAAAGTCTTTCAGTGCATCCTAACTTGGTGTCATTTGACTTAACACAAGGGAAAAAATCTATCAGTTCTATTTTTACAGATCATTTCATGATTGGAATAATTATATTAAGTGCATACAAAGTTTTATCATTTTCTTAGATTGTTAATTTGTCATATCAGATTTCAGTTTTATTATTGTAAAAGAGTTAATTTGAGAGACAGAAAGTACATAAATTGGCACGTAGTTATGCTGGTATTTTGGGAGCTGATTCAACTCTCATTGAAGTCAAAGGATATCTCTATCGACTGTAGTTGGTGTTCTTCTGAGCCATTAAAGGATTTATTTTCTTCAACAATCTCAGTGGGTTAAAGGCTAGTACAGAAAGTCTTCAGCCCAAGAGAACACTTTCTCTGTAGATGAAATATCTAAATGATCAGCTTGAAAAAGTGTTGATTAATTTATTATTGGAATCCCATCCCTCCCCACTCAAACAGATAACAGGGACATATATTTCAAATATGACCACTCATTTTGGATGCCTCAATTTTGGATGTCTAATCTCTCAGAGTCAGATCCTCACTTTGAGAGATGCTGAGCACCCACAAATCCACTTGAAATGTAACTCTTTCCAATAAGTAAAAAAAGGATAATGCTACTTTTCTGCCTCACATTCATTGATGTCTGCGGATCTCAGATACTGTAAATAAATATTAGTTTTTTAACAGTTACAATTTTCATATTGTTTTAGCACATGGTACAGATGTGTGCTGAATCAACTTTATTAGAGGGTTATATATTTTACTATGCATGATCACATCCTGGGTCTAATTCTTCTCTATGCTTACACCAGTGAAAGTCAGAAGTATCTTTGTCAAAGTCCATGAGATATTCCTGGTTTCCACTGTTGAGGAAAATCAGGCCCACAGGAAGCCACATTAATGGTTCAGGCAGAGGAATCTCTCTGGCATCTCTCTCTGCTGCTGCCCACACATATCACAGGCACAGCTTAATATGCTTGTCTATATCATTGATTGTACCAGCCCTTCCCACCTGTCGCCTTGCTTGTGATAGCCATGTCCTTTGCCACTATCTTACACTTCTCAGAATCCTCAAATAATAATAGCACTCAAGTAAAAATGACCTCTTGACATCTTCAGAGTGCCACTCAGCCAATAACCAATTCATAAACTAAAAATCCAGTCAATAGTTCTTTGATTCTCCTACTACAATCAAGTCTGATAGTCACAGGTTTAAGCAAACCAACTTGCATTTAATTCCTACGTGCCATTTCAAAGGAATTTTAAGTAACACAGATAATGCAATCTTTAATTTGGAAAATTGTGATTTGCTACCTGAACAACTTTACTTCTTTCCAGCCCCAATGGGACAACTGAGCTTGAATCATGTGAATACAAGTGAATGTCAGCCACTGAACCTTCTGCCACCTGCATAGAGCTCAGTAGCAGAGACTGGCTTGAAGCAGACTTTCAGAGTTCATGCATGCAAATCCCAGTGCTAGTGCCACAAAGAAACTATCTTAGTCAGATGTACAGTTTCTGAAGTTGCAGCACTGAAATGTTTGCCAAGATCATTCCTGCTGCTCGGCCAGCAGGAGTTGTTTTTCCCCATCATCAGATACTAACATTAGTTAGAAACCCCTTGACCCTCTCAGTATAATACAGCAGTCAGTGTTCACTCCTGAATCTGTGGCACCGTGACACCTGTGGTGAAGCATCACCTTGAGAAGCTCACTTGTCATTTTGACAGGAAAAAATAGGAACACTGATGTCATTTTGGATGGAACCAGTCTGGGGTCTAAAAAGTTATTTAGCAAATCTGACAACTTTATTGATGATCATCAGGCTCTCAGTTGTTGTGATAACTATATTTTCGCAGTCCTCCATGGTAATACTTTTCTTGCTACTGTTACATTTTTTTCCTCCCTATATATGCCTTCCCACCCCCGATAGCCTGAGATTGCACGGCTGCAACATCACGTTAGCCATCCCCCTTTCCCCCAGAAGTGTCTCTGACGCATCCCCTGTGCTAGGCCTAGGACTGGGGGATAGCACATAATCAAATACGCCAGCTCTGTGCCCACCAAGAATTCCTGTACATTGGAAGAATTTCTAACTGGCTCATTAAGCCAGTTTTCTGTCTACAGTGCACAGCCAGAGTGGTGCACAACAGGTGGATTGGGGCCAGGATTTGACCCTATCAGTTTCCACTCGCAGGGTAAAATCCTGACCTCACTGAAGTCAATGGCAAGACTTCCATTGCCTTCCAACAGACTGGGATTTCACTTTCAGACTTCTTTCTAGGTCTAATCAAATATGCTATAGCTGCACTTCCATGAATTACCCCAGCAAATCCGCAGTGCCCTCTTTTAGAATATACCAGGGTACAGTTCCAAATTCTAGTACATTGGCAATCACTGTCACAGTGTTGCATCAACAGTAGGTGGCACTTTTAAGGTAATGGAAGTATAGAAGATCTGCCTGAGCATGGAGCATTGTAGTATTGTACAGATAAGGGAGAGGTAATGTCATGATGTGCTCCCAGGTACCATTATTATCAAAAGTATCAATGCACCATCAGAGTGAAGATGAACATAAGGAATGAGATTCTAAAACTGTTTAAGAGTAGTGCAAATTCAGCATAACCAAGTGAAGACATATTGACCTATCTTTGATCCTATGGATAAACTGGAAAAGATTATATCAAATATATGAGACAAATGAAAACTGATATAAAATGAAAATGAGAAAAATGACTCAAGGTCAAATCATGAAATATATTTATTCATATTCCAAAAAGGCTGCTCTTATCTTTCCAGTGTTTAAATTAGGGCTGTCGATTAATTGCAGCTAACTCACACGATTAACTGAAAAAAGTTAATCGTGATTTAAGAAATTAATCGTGATTCATCACAGTTTTAATCGCACTGTTAAACAGGAGAATACCAATTGAAATTTAATAAAAAATGTTGGACGTTTTTCTACATTTTCAAATATATTGATTTCAATTACAACACAGAATACAAAGTGTACAGTTCTCACTTTATATTATTTTTATTACAAATATTCGCACTGTAAAAATGATAAAAGAAATAGTATTTTTCAATTCGGCTCCTACAAGTACTGTAGTGCAATCTCTATCCTGAAAGTGTAATTTACAAATATAGATTTTTTTTGTTGTTACATAATTGCACTCAAAAACAAAACAATGCAAAACTTTAGAGCCTACAAGTCCACTCAGTCCTACTTCTTGTTCAGCCAATTGCTAAGACAAACAAGTTTGTTTACACTTATGGGAGATTATGCTGCTCACTTCTTATTTATAGTGTCACCTGACTGTGAGAACAGGTGTTTGCATGGCACTTTTGTAGCTGGTGTTGCAAGGTATGTACATGCCAGATATGCTAAACATTCATATGGCCCTTCATGCTTCGGCCACCATTCCAGAGGACATGCTTCTGTGCTGATGATGCTCATTAAATAATAATGCATTAATTAAATTTGTGACTGAACTCCTTAGGGGGAGAATTGTGTGTCTCCTGCCCTGTTTTACCCACATTCTGCATATATTTCATGTTATAGCAGTCTCGGATGATGATCCAGCACATGTTGTTTGTTTTAAGAACAATTTCACTGTAGATTTGACAAAATGCAAAGAAGGTACCATTGTGAGATTTCTAAAGACTTGACCCAAGGTTTAAAAATCTGAAGTGCCTTGCAAAATCTAAGAGGGATGAGGTGTGGAGCATGTTTCAGAATTCTTAAAAGATCAACACTCCAATGCAACTACAGAACCCGAATGACCAAAAAAGAAAATCAACCTTCTGCTGGTGGCATCTGACTCAGATGATGAAAGTCAACATGCATCGGTCTGCATTGCTGTGGATCGTTATTGAGCAGAACCATCATCAGCATGGACACATGTCCTCTGGAATGGTGGTCAAAGTATGATGGGACATATGAATCTTTACTGCATCTGGCACTTAAATATCTTGCAACACCAACTACAACAGTGCCATGTGAACCCTGTTCTCACTTTCAGGTGACATTGTAGATAAGAAGCAGGTAGCAATATCTCCTGCAAATGTAAACAAACTTGTTTGTCTGAGTGATTGGCTGAACAAGAAGTAGGACAAAGTGGACTTATAGGCTCTAAAGTTTTACATTTTATTTTTAATGCAGTTCTTTTTTGTACATAATTCTACATTTGTAAATTCCACTTTCATTATAAAGAGATTGCACTACAGTAGCTGTATGAGGTGGATTGAAAAATACTGTTTCTTTTGGTTTTTACAGTGCAAATATTTGTAATAAAAATAAATATAAAGTGAGCACTGTACACTTTGTATTCTGTGTTATAATTGAAATCAATATATTTGAAAATGTAGAAAATATCCAAAAATATTTAAATAAATAGTATTCTTTTATTGTTTAACAGCACAATTAATCACACGATTAATTCTGATTAATTTTTTTAATTGCTTGACAGCCCTAGTTTAAATGTATGGCGTATTTGTCCTGTTTACTGCGGAGTTTGGTGACATTTCCCAATCTGATATGTACTTAAAGGTTTGATTTGATTTTTCAGCTGAGACAGTCTTTCTTTATTCAGATATCATCTACTTAGCGAAGAAAGAAGAGCAACCTGTTTTGAGCTAAGTGTTTGTTATCAAATTTCCTCTACTGTTTTTGTATGAATGTACACAGGAGATTGACGATTTGCCTTTAATTAAAATCCTTCCCACTCAGCAGGCTGCTCAAGTACTTCAGCTACTGCTGAAACTTTGAAATAAAAGCCCAGATCCTGGGCTGCAGCCAACAAGTGCACTGCACTCACCTGCTGTTCTGGTACCTCCCTTCTCCACGGCTGGGTTGAGATGCTTCTTTTTGTTACCCAATCCTAGATCTTCCCTGTGCTTGGACAGTCTCCCACTGTAGATTAGAGCAACCGGAAGGGTGTCTTGATTTGCACTGCCTGCCAATGCTTCCCAAGGTCCATTCCAGCAACTGGACCCTCCCTACCACGTTTCCTTATTTTTCAGAGTGCTTCTGCTCCTGCTGTCTTTGCCCTGGTCTACACTAGGAGTTGAGGTCGAATTTAGCGGCATTAAATTGATTTAACCCTGCACCCATCCACATGACGAAACCCTTTTTTTCAACTTAAAGGGCTTTTAAAATCGATTTCCTTACTCCACCCCCGACAAGGGGATTAGCACTGAAATCGGCCTTGCTGGGTCAAATTTGGGGTACTGTGAATGCAATTAGACGGTATTGGCCTCCGTGAGCTATCCCAGAGTGCTCCATTGTAACCGCTCTGGACAGCACTTTCAACTCAGATGCACTGGCCAGGTAGACAGGAAAAGGCCCATGAACTTTTGAATTTCAATTTCCTGTTTGGCCAGCGTGGCAAGTTGCAGGTGACCATGCAGAACTCATCAGCAGAGATGACCATGATGAAATCCCAGAATCGCAAAAGAGCTCCAGCATGGACCGAACGGGAGGTATGGGATCTGATCACTGTACGGGAAGAGGAATCCGTGCTATCAGAACTACGTTCCAGTTTTTGAAATGCCAAAACGTTTGTCAAAATCTCCCAGGGCGTGAAGGACAGAGACCATAACAGGGACCCGAAGAAGTGCTGCGTGAAACTTAAGGAGCTGAGGCAAGCCTACCAGAAAATCAGAGAGGTGAATGGCCGCTCCGGGTCAGAGCCCAAAACATGCCACTTCTATGATGAGCTGCATGCCATTTTAGGGGGTTCAGCCACCACTACCCCAGCTGTGTTGTTTGACTCCTTCGATGGAGGCAACACAGAAGCGGCTTTGGGGACAAGGAAGATAGCTCACAGCAAGCAAGTGGAGAAACCAGTTTTCCTGACAGCCAGGAACTGTTTCTCACCCTGGACCTGGAGCCAGTACCCCCCGAACCCACCCAAGGCTGCCTCCCGGACCCACTAGATGGAGAAGGGACCTCTGGTGAGTATACCTTTTAAAATACTATACATGGTATAAAAGCAAGCATGTTTAATGATTAATTTGCCCTGGCATTTGTGGCTCTCCTGGATGTGCTCCCAAAGCCTTTGCAAAAGGTTTCTGGGGAGGGCAGCCTTATTCCATCCACCATGGTAGGACACTTTACCACTCCAGGCCAGTAGCACGTACTCAGAACAAAGCATTGCAGTGTATGTTTACTGGCGTTCAAACAACATCCGTTCTTTATCTCTCAGGATAATTATCCTCAGGAGAGTGATATCATTCATAGTCACCTGGTTGAAATAGGGTGCTTTTCTTAAGGCAACATTCAGAGGTGCCCATTCCTGCTGGGCTGTTTGCCTGTGGCTGAACAGAAATGTTCCCCGCTGTTAGCCACGGGGAGGAGGGAGGAGGAAGGGGTGAGGGGCTAGCCACACGCTGAGGGGAGGCAAAATGTGACCTTGGAATGAAAGCACATGTGCTATTTATGTAATGTTAACAGCAAGGTTTACCGTGAAAGAGTGTACCCATTGTTCTATAAAATGTGTCTTTTTAAATACCACTGTCCCTTTTTTTTCTCCACCAGCTGCATGTGTTTCAAGGATCACATGATCTTCTCCTTTCTAGAGGCTAGTGAAGATCAGAAGGTGAAAAAAACGCACCCACGATGAAATGTTCTCTGAGCTCATGCTGTCCTCCCACACTGACAGAGCACAGACAAATGCATGGAGGCAGACAATGTCAGAGTGCAGGAAAGCACAAAATGACCGGGAGGAGGGGTGGTGGGCTGAAGAGAGTAAGTGGCGGGCTGAAGAGAGGGCTGAAGCTGAAAGGTGGCGGCAGCATGATGAGAGGAGGCAGGACTCAATGCTGAGGCTGCCGGAGGATCAAACTAATATGCTCCAGCGTAAGGTTGAGCTATAGGAAAGGCAGCAGGAGCACAAACCGCTGCTACAGCGCCTGTGGAACCAACC
Organism: Dermochelys coriacea; assembly: GCF_009764565.3. Taxonomy (NCBI): domain Eukaryota; kingdom Metazoa; phylum Chordata; order Testudines; family Dermochelyidae; genus Dermochelys; species Dermochelys coriacea. The sequence goes on from NC_050068.2 coordinate 136,912,675, forward strand.
GCCTCCTCCCCAAGTTCCATAGCCTCGTCACCCAGACACCCAAGAACGCAGTGGGGGGGCCTCTGGCCACCCAGCCACTCCACCCCAGAGGATTGTCCAAGCAACAGAAGGCTGGCATTCAATAAGTTTTAAAGTTTTAAACTTTTAAAGTGCTGTGTGGCCTTGTCCTTCCCTCCTCCATCACTCCTCCTGGTGCTGCTCTCCTCCACCACTCCTCCTGGGCTACCTTGGTAGTTATCCCCCTATTTGTGTGATGAATTAATAAAGAATGCATGAATGTGAAGCAACAATGACTTTATTGCCTCTGCAAGCAGTGATCGAAGGGAGGAGGGGAGGGTGGTTAGCTTACAGGGAAGTAGAGTGAACCAAGGGGTGGGGAGTTTCATCGAGGAGAAACAAACAGAACTTTCACACCGTAGCCTGCCCAGTCATGAAACTGGTTTTCAAAGCTTCTCTGATACGCACCGTGCCCTCCTGTGCTCTTCTATCCGCCCTGGTGTCTGGCTGTGTGTAACCAGCAGCCAGGCGATGTGCCTCAACCTCCCATCCCACCATAAACGTCTCCCCTCTTACTCTCACAGATATTATGGAGCACACAGCAAGCAGTAATAACAGTGGGAATATTGGTTTCACTGAGGTCTAACTGAGTCAGTAAACTGCGCCAGCGCACTTTTAAACGTCCAAATGCACATTCTACCACCATTCTGCACTTGCTCAGCCTATAGTTGAACAGCTCCTGACTACTGTCCAGGCTGCCTGTGTATGGCTTCATGAGCCATGGCATTAAGGGGTAGGCTGGGTCCCCAAGGATAACTATAGGCATTTCAACATCCCCAACGGTTATTTTCTGGTCTGGGAATAAAGTCCCTTCCTGCAGCTTTTGAAACAGACCAGAGTTCCTGAAGATGCGAGCATCATGTACCTTTCCCGGCCATCCCACGTTGATGTCAGTGAAATGTCCCTTGTGATCCACCAGTGCTTGCAGCACTATTGAAAAGTACCCCTTGCGGTTTATGTACTAGCCGGCTTGGTGCTCCAATGCCAAGATAGGGATATGGGTTCTGTCTATGGCCCCACCACAGTTAGGGAATCCCATTGCACCAAAACTATCCACTATGACCTGCACATTTCCCAGGGTCACTACCCTTGATTTCAGCAGATCTTTGATTGCGTTGGCTACTTGCATCATAGAAGCCCCCACAGTAGATTTTCCCACTCCAAATTGATTCCCGACTGACCGGTAGCTGTCTGGCATTGCAAGCTTTGACAGGGCTATTGCCACTCGCTTCTCAACTGTGAGGGCTGCTCTCATCTTCGTATTCTTGCACCTCAGGACAGGGGAAAGCAAGTCACAAAGTTCCATGGAAGTGCCCTTATGCATGCAAAAGTTTCACAGCCACTGGGAATCATCCCAGACCTGCTACACTATGCGGTCCCACCAGTCTGTGCTTGTTTCCCAAGCCCAGAATCGGCATTCCACTGCATGAACCTGTCCCATTAGCACCATGATGCCCACATTGCCAGGGCCCGTGCTTTGAGAGAAGTCTGTGTCCATGTCCTCATCACTTTCGTAACCCCGCTGATGTCGCCTACTCGCCCGGTTTCGCTTTGCCAGGTTCTGGTGCTGCATATACTGCTGGATAATGTGTGTGGTGTTTAATGTGCTCCTAATTGCCAAAGTGATCTGAGCTGGCTCCATGCTTGCTGTGGTATGGTGTCTGCACAGAAAAAAGGCGCGGAATGATAGTCTGCCATTGCCCTGATGGAGGGAGGGGCGACTGATGACATGGCTTACAGGGTTGTCTTACAGGGAATTAAAATCAACAAAGGGGATAGCTTTGCGAGAAACTGAATGGCACCCTCAAGGATACAACTCAAAACCTCAAGGATAGAACTCAAAACTGGGTTTAGCAGGCCGTTGATTTCACAAAGGGAGGGTGGAGAAAATGAATACAAAACAAATCTGGTCTATTTCTTGTTTTGAGCCACTTCATCTATCTTTATACATCTTGCTGGCAGCAGACTGTGCAGTACGACCGCTAGCCATTGTCATCTTCTGGGTGCTCGGCAGAAGATGGTGCAGTATGACTACTGGCCATCGTCTTCTGCTGGCTGCTGATTAAAAGATAGTGCACGGCTGGTAGGACTCAATCACCATGAGACTTAAAAGGGAAATGACCTGGCTGAGTCACTCCCATGTTTGCCCAGGCACCCCTACCTCACCCAGGACTACATCGACGATGGTTACCAGTCATACTGCACTGTCTGCTGCCAAAAGGCAATAAACTGCTGCTGTGTAGCAATGCAGTACCACGTCGGCCAACACCCAGCAGACATACGGTGACAGTTAGCTGAGCGGGCTCCATGCTTGCCGTGGTATGGCGTCTGCACAGGTAACTCAAGAAAAAAGGCGCAAAACGATTGTCTGCCCTTGCTTTCATGGAAGGAGGGAGGGAAGGAGGGCCTGACGATATGTACCCAGAATCACCCACGACAATGTTTTAGTCCCATCAGGCACTGGGATTTCTACTCAGAATTCAAATGGGAGGCAGAGACTGCGGGAACTGTAGGATAGCTACCCACAGTGCAACGCTCTGGAAGTTGACGGTTGCCTCGATACTGTGGACACACTCCACCGACTACGTGCGTTTAGAGCATTTGTGTGGGGACACACACACTCGACTGTATAAAAACACTTTCTACAAAACCGACTTCTATAAATTCGACCTAATTTCGTAGTGTAGATATACCCTTTAAAGTGTAGCGTGTACTCCCTTCTTTGCATAGCCTGTTCCACTAAGCAATGGGGAAAGGGGCAGTTTCTGGCTTTACTTTTATTTTATTCAAGAATTGCATAACTTAGTCTGCTCTTAGCTGTTGTCTGCTACTGTCTAATCTGTCCCTTGTAACCTGCAGTCCAGAGTGCCCTGCCTTCCAAAATGAGCTTTGGTCTCTGCAGCCATACTCCCTGTCAGTCACAAGGATATCTGCTCCGTGCACCATCTGACTCTTTTTGGGGTGGGTAATAGCACTAGCAGGACAAGCCAGAAGCAGTCTTTGCAATGTGGAGAGCAATGGGTAAGGGGTACAATGAATAGAAATCTCCTTACACCCTCCCACTGTATAGGGACAGGGCACACTTTCCCCCTCAGTTAGTAAATACCCTGTCTATTGTCTTTAAAGAGAGCTACAAGATGAGTACAAAAGAGTTTTAATTGATACGTAACTAGTGATTCAATTTCTCTTGCATAATATATGCTAACAAGTATTTTCCTTCTTGTAAACATATATTTAAAAATTAATTTAACCAATGGTATTTCCCCCCCAATTTGAATACATATTTAAAAGATACAAACAGGAGAGCCATTATAGTTCCCAGGTTTATTACGTTTTAATATGTAAAAATTAAATAATAACAAATCATTGCTGGAAGTAAGAAAAGTCTTCATGCTTCAAGACTTCATGAACCCTGCTAACTACATCACAATCACTTTATATGGGCAAGATTTGTATCATTTATATGAATCTACAGTTTAGTACTGACAAGAAAAATGCATTCTCTGATCCAAATCTCCACTAGGGAAAAGAACTAATGCGGCTGAGGTAAAGATATTAAAGAAAATCATTATCTTTCCATGCATTGTCAGCTCATCTTTCATCTATGTGCAGTTATTTATGATACTGGTTCCATAATAAACTCCTATTTACTAATCCACTTTAAAATTATCTCCCATTTTATTGTTTATTTTTTTATTGATTTTCATAAGGAAACACTATAAAAATACAAAATGCTAAATGGCTTGCAGCTTGAATATGTTACCAATTACTGCACATTTCAGAGGATGTCTTATGCAATTATGCAACTCTACAATTTGCCAAAGATGCAAGACCAGACTTTACAAAATCAGATAATATCACACAAATGTAACATGTTAGGGTGCGAGTAACTGTATATAAAATAAAAGACATACACAAATAGGCAAAAAGGGGAAGGAGGAGATGGGGCAGGAAGAGTGGAAGTCTGGCATTATTTGAGCTATCTCCGCATTCTTTATCCAAATGTATCAAGAAATGGAATACAACTTTCTTCAAATTTATATAATTTCGCTCTCTTTTGATAAGCTAATCTTTCCTTTGCTGCTAATTCAGACAGCACTGCTCTATTCTGGGCATAAACCTATTCCTCCATTTTTATAAAATTATGTGCTTGGTAATCATTGCTGCCTACAAGAACCAAATTTTTTGTGGCGGAGTTAAACTCAAGATATAATTTTCAGCTGAGGTTTGCTAAAGCCAAGCACTTTGTTCACTTTTGTGTCCACCTCTTTCCACAGCGGCCTGGCTGTTGGACAGTCCTACAGTATATGCATCAGGGTTCCTTTTTCTTTATTTTAGCATCAACAAACACGAGAGGACAAGGCCCCCACTTTACACAATCTCTGTGGTGTCCAATACACTTTGAATAGAATCTTTTCCTGTATCATGCCTTGCCTGAGGACCACAGAAGCATTTTTAAGGTACTGTAATATTGCTCTGCCAACTGGGTTCTTTTAAGGGCTGTGATAACTCCCCTTCCCATCCTTTCACAAAACCCCAGACCAGTGGGGTTCCTCATCATTAGTAAAGCATACATAGTGGACATGAGCCTAGGGAGTTTGTGAAGCATTTCCAAGGTTCCCAGTAACTCTGGGGCCTCTGGCTGGCTTAGGGCATCTGGATCAAACTGATATATTAGTAAGCGTTTTAGCTGTAAATTCTGCCACACGCTGAGGGTGTCAGGTGATATTGTTCTTTAGTGTTAGAAAAGAGACACAGCCTTCATCTTTGACTAACTCAGAAATCCATATGATGTACTTGCTGAGCCAGTTCTTCCAAATTATAGGTTTTTTCCCAGTGTATAAGTCTGGGTTATCCCAGGCATGAGAGCGAGGGTGAATTTGGTACCTCTTAGCTCTGACCCTTCACATAACCACCACTGTAGGTATCTTATTTTTCTCCATTGGACAAAAAGGAACCAAGAAGACCCAAAAGGGGAATTGGCTGCCTTAATATCCTTTCTTTTCCACCCAGGTGGCTGCCAGGGGGATAGCATACTAGAACCAGTTTGACATGTGACATAATAAAAACATAACAGTAATTGTGTAGGTCTGGGAGCCCAAACCTTGACTACAGGGAGCTGGAGATTTTTAAGTAATAGGTGTGGCCATTGACGAGGGTGCCACAGAAAGGCTCTAAAAATGTTATTACATTTTCTAAAATAAAATGGAGGAACATATACAAGTAGGGTGCTTAGACTACAGAGAAGCCTAGGCAGAATAGTTATTGGTATTGTACTAATCCTTCCCCACATGCTCAGGGAGAGAGGTTGTCACCTTTTTGTATCTTTAGTTATTTGACAGAGTACAGGATCTAAATTTATCCTCACAAGTTTGTTCATTTTTTTTGTACTTTTATACCTACATACTTAATTGCATCAGTTTGCCTGTGGAAATTCCATTGAGAAAAAGTCCCACTACATGACAACCAAGAGATTTCCAATAGCTCAATTTTTTCCCCAATGTAGTTTATAACCAGAAATTGCTCCAAATGTTTGAGTTGGTGATAGGAGGGATGGAATAGTAGTTTGTGATATGGCTATATACAAAAGGGCATCATGTGCATCTAATACAAATTTATATTCCATTGAACCAAGCTGTATATCTCAACTATCTGGATGAGCTGTGTAGCTATTGCCAGGGGCTCAAAAGACAAACCAAGGCTTCCTTGCCTAGTACCCCAGAAGAAACTGTGAAGGTATCCAAGGTCACATTGTTGGTCCTGATGCAAGAGGTTGGGTGAAAATATAACAGTTGGATCCAAGAATTAAATACGGGTCCAAGTCCAAATTATTGTAAGGTATAAAATATATGCCTCCAGCCCACCCTACCAAAAGGCTTTTCTGCACCTAAAGCTAATATGCTTTGGAGTTATCATATTTCATTGCTTTAATATCAATAAGTTGTCAAAAGTTATCAGACCCATGATGACCTCTGACCGACCTGACTTGATTTGGGTGTATGATAGAACCCAATACTTTCTCCAGTCTCATACCCAGAATTTTTGCCAATATTTGTACCTCTCCATTAATTTAAATTGGCCTATGATTGGAACATAGTGTGGCATCTCTTTATGGTTTAGGAATAACTGATATTAAAGCTTCCCTCAGTGTAGGGGAAAGGGGTACCTTCTAGGAGTGGCTCATTAAACATTTTAAGCATCTTGTCAGACAAGACATCAAGGAATTGTCCACAGAATTCAGGAGGAAAACCTTCTGAACCGGGGGCTTTCCTCATTTTCATATTCTTACTCACCTCTTCAATTAACTCACCCTCTGTTAGGGGCATGTCAAGGTTTCCATTTGGGTTGCAGTAATTTGTGGTAATGGAATATTTTTGAAAAATTGATCCAAGGAATCTGAGAAGGTATTTGTGTCTAAACAGTACAGATTGATATAGCAATTAACAAACTCTTTATTAATATATTTAGGTAATTGTCATTGCCCCTGCCAAAGCACGTCCTGATGTCCAGGTGCAGCATTGCAAGACTTTTTTTCATTATAGCACTCCCTGTAGTTGTTCTGGTGTTGCAATGGTCTGTGATTGTTCCTGGCCTAACCCTCTGGCCAGGTCATTGCTCAATCCATTCCCCTTCTGGGGTTAAAAGAAAATTCCTAAATAGGAAGCCCCACAGTCTAGTGACTTTTAACACTGGTCCTCAGCCTCTGTCTGGAGCCCACAATACTTGGCCTCTTCTCCTTCTAATGCCCATATTGTTCCTTATGGTCTGGAGCATGGTAGGGAAATCCAGGCCCCTCTTCTCCTCTGAGTTCTAGCCCGGGGCCTATTTCTTCAATCTCTCTGCCATTTTTCCTGGGTTGCTCCTACCTTTTGCCCAGCTTGTCAACGTTTTCCCACCAGATCTCTGAATTTTACTATCCCCACTTGGGCTGTATGAGTCCTCACCACTTCTTTGGCAGCTCCAGCAGCACTTCCTTAAAGCTGCTTCCAGCCTTTTTTGCAGCAGCTGGGCTGTGACAAGTAACTCCTCTGTTTCTTGCCTGGGACTAGTGTAACGATGCTGCCCTTGGTGGGACACTTCTGAGAGTATCAATTCAGGACAAATTGCTTAGAGCAAGGTAGTTACAGCCCAAGGCTGAGGTTCCTTTGCACACCAACGCAAACCAAACCAGCTGAACAGAAAACACGCTGGTTTTACCCTACTGGCTATCCAGAAGTCATATAAGCAATTCCCTTAGACACTCCAGTTTCCCAGTATCACCACCAATGCCACTCGTTATTGGGACGAATGGTTATGAAAACCAATATCCCAGTAAAAGAAAAAAGGTTCTCTTGATCCCAAAGGACCAAGCCTCAGACCCAGGTCAATATACAAGTCAGATCTTACCCACAAATCACGCCATTGCCAATTCTTTAAAATATAAAATCAAAAGGTTTATTCATGAAAAGAAAGAAATATAGATGAGAGCTAGAATTGGTTAAATTGAATCAATTACATACAGTATAATGGCAAAGTTCTTGGTTCAGGCTTGTAGTAGTGATGGAATAAGCTGCAGGTTCAATTCAAGTCTCTGGAGTACATCCACAGCTGAGATGGGTCATTCAGTCTTTTGTTCAGAGCTTCAGTTTGAAGCAAAGTCTCTTCAGAGGCAAGAAGCAGGATTGAAGACAAAATGGAGATGAGGCAGCTGCCTTTTATAGTCACTTCCAGGTGGAAGGACATCCCTTTCTTCTTACTGTGGAAAATTACAACAGCAAGATGGAGCTCGGAGTCACAGGGGCAAGTCACATGTCCATGCATGACAGTTTGCAGGCCGATGCCATTGTTTACATGTTAGTTTGAATGTTCCCAGGAAAGCTCAGATGTGGATTGGAATCTCCCAAAGTCCATTGTCAGTTAAGTGTTTCTTGACTGGGCACTTACTGAGAATAGTCCCTTCTCAAGAAGTTGCTTCTCAAATGCTTCACTGAGGCTACTTAGAATCAAAACACATTGATGTACAAGTACAAAGTCAATATTTATAACTTCAACTACAAAAATGATACACCCATACAGACAGCATAATCACAATCAGCAAATCATAACCTTTCCATAGACACCTTACACAACAACCTTTGTACAATATTTGCGGCAAATATATGACAGTGGTTGCAACAATGATGTATACGGCCACAGGTTATGTCAGTAACGTCACAACTAGTCAGTCTTTCATTCCTCCAATCCAAGTTTCCCCCTCAGCCAGGTCTCAGCAGCTGGGATTGTGCCTTAAAGCAGCAACAAGGTTTTTGCCAGTTTTCTTTAGCTCAACACCCTTCCCAATTAGCCTTCCAATCCAGAGGGTTCAGCAGGCCAGCCTTCTCCTGTCAGTGGCTGATTGCTGGGAGGGAGGAGCATTACATATAATTAAGAGTATGTAAAGTCATTGGCCAAAGCAAGTTCCACTGATTAATGAAATGTCATCACATTCATATCCAATGATCACAGAAAGTGGAACATTTTACCAAACTATTGTACACTATTGTTAAAGTTAGCTGAGACCATGACTGTGAAATAAAATGACCAGCTAACAGAGAAGGGGGAAGTAAGAGAGATACACAGGGTGAACCAAAACAGTTGTGGATTGATCCTTTTTTCATAGTATGGGAAAGTGACTGAACAGATTGTGAATTAAGTTAAAGTGAATTAAGCCACTTTAATTCTGAATGAGTGTGTCCACACAAGGATTTAATGCAGTTTAACAAATCTACTTTAAATTAACACCTTTAGTTAATTTTGATTAATATTTCTGAATGTCTTCTGTGAACACAAGACCAGAGACCTACTGATGTTAAACTAAATCACTCTCTTGGGAGAATTCATTCCCTCAGGGAATTGAGAAAAAAACATTTAAAGGGAAAGTATGACATAAAGAGTTACATTTCAGCAGTAATTTTGAAGTTTTCACATATCCTGCAGGACACTATCAAGTGCCATGCTTCCTGTTGATTCTCACACACAGACAGGAAGACTTAATAGAGTCTGAATCAAAGAATATAGCCAGACTAGATTACAGCAGCCTCAGTACTGTTGTATAATTTATTTCTTGCTGTCAGTTAAATACATACATTATCCTAAACTCTGCCTCAGTCATCACTGAAGTACCACGGGTCAACAGTGGGAGCAAGGCTCTTTGCATCCTCCCATTTTGCATACCCACACAGGGGCCAGTTGCAGTCTAGCATTTCATTAAGAAAGAGTAATAGCATACATCAAGGAGACAGCTAGATTGCTCCACACCTGAGCCCTTGACTATATGGACCTTTGTTACAGTGTTTCATTCTGAGAGTTCCAGCCACTGAGTGGACCCAGATCTGAAAAGATGAGCAGTTCCAGATCCTGGAGTGTTGCCAGCTCTCATGATTTATTGTCAGTCCTGCAATATATGAAGTTTCACTTAAAGCCCCAGCTCCTAGACACAAGTTACTATGTGAGACTCTTGCTTTCATTTAAAAAAGTAAGTGTCTAGCCTTTATGGTTTCAGAGAAAAGCTTGAAAATGGGACTTTAGCGCACCCCAGAGGCTCAATAGCCAGAAAGGAAATAAAAAGAACCCAGCCTTTGTTACTGTTTTAAAATCTAATGATTCTAAAGCCAACCTAATGATTTTTTTTCCCAGACATGACTCAAAGATTTTTGAACATTTGGAGTTGGCAGTGCTGGTGAAATCAAATCTATCTGAATGAGAGAAAAAAATTGATATTGTATGTGTTCGCCATTTGCTATTGTGTGATGAATGCATTTACATAAATTAGAATATAAAAGTTTTCAGTATGATGTGGTGATGTTAAAGGACAAGCCACAGACTAGACCTGGAAGACTCTATGAGTCTGTGATTGCATCTACCTTAGAGGAAGAAGAAAGAAGAGAAATGTGCCAGATGACACTAGTATCAGTACTCACATCTTTGCTTCAGAAACGATATTCCCAGCAACACTTGGAAATAAATACATTATTTAACTCTATCATAACTTAAATTCTTAATTAAAAAACATTTTGAAAGCGTCTTTCTGCTAACCTAGACCAGAGACTTAGTAATTCAACAGCTGATTTAAGGAAGTCATTCACTAATAAAGTAAAGCACCGGTTTGATTTATGGTTTGATACTGTTCTTTCCCACTGGTAAAAGAACATCATTTTAAGGACTAGGCTGTAAATCTAACACAGTCTTCTGTTTGATTTGAGTAATTGTTTCAAAAATGCTCTTTCTAATATCACAGAACATGTTACAAAATATATTATTATGAATATTATCATAGAAAACATTGTCACATTTAGGACTTTAAGAGACAAATGATACCACCCGATATTCTGCTTGGATCTGCCCATATTTCTGTTGTTAAGAAATTTACAGCAGATCTTGCAACTCGCTGAGGATCCGCTGACATGGTCCTAGCTACAGGCCATAATTTTTGGCCTCCTGGCTCTGTATTAATTTCTTTCTGGAGTCAGCTTGATCTAAACTGTTAAAGCCACATCATGATCTTACGTGGATATGTCTCATCCATATTTGGCTGTGGCATGCCATAAATCATCAGTGTGGCACAATCTGTTTGCCAAAATACAGGTATGTGGGATATCAAATTTTGTTCTCTGACAGGCATGTTATCTAATGCTGCAGCAGGTACTATACTGAGTATTTTGAAAAGTATCTAGGTTTTAAAACATCTGTATTTTTATCTATATGTATTCTTTACTTTCTGATACATCTGTGACTTATAAACTGCTTGTGTTAGATTTTAATTTTATTTTTACAAATTCATTTTAGGGCTTACAATTTCTATGGAAGAAATCAGCCCAGACATTTTTTTTCCAGTATGCCAGAGTTAAACCACCCCTGCAAATATAGGTTTATAATGGATACATGGACAAACTTTTAGTTGGATGATTGCTAGAGGGCACAATAAATGTAAAAATCTTAACTATTATGGGCAATATCAACCTGGGCTTTTAATGGTACAATGGAAAAATTAGCACATTCTAGGAAGTTAACCTACCTCAGATAACGTAGAACACTTTCACACACAACAGCAGTTTGTAATGTGAACCAACCGAACAAACCAGATGGCATGAATCACTATCTTATTCAGTGATACTTACTTGGACACTATGTGTTGTTTATACTCTTCAAAAAAAAATCAGAAACTTTCAAACACTTGGAAACAAATGAGTTTAGTCATTGCCTACTGTGTAGATGTACAAGTGAGACTTTAGTTCCAAAATAAATATTTCAATTGCGCTCACAGTTCTAAATATATTTTCATCCATGTAAAATATGTGACATTAACTATGCTTTAGTGTTGTTCGTGGTATATAGTTGTGCATTTATGAACAGCAAATGAGAAAATATTAAGGACTAAATGCAGGTTGGATGGAAGACATTGAATCTAAATGTTCTTTCTATTTGCATTATTGTGGGGGAATATATTACAGCACAGTAACAGTGAAGGACTGTATAGAACAGATAGCTATTTTAATGCCAAAAAACAGTTTCTGATTGAAGGAGACAATTCCCTAATATCCAATTATTTAGCCATTCAGGGGACTATATTGAAAAGGGCAGGTTAGAATCACCAGTAGAAGCCACCTATCATGAATACCAGCAGTGCCTGGCTAATCAGCATGAATGACTGGGAGACCTATTGCAGATTAGTGAAATATGTGATTTAGGGGGGAAAACAAGCTTCTTGCTTGACAAAGGTAGTTGGATTCAACTCTATGTTAAAACTTCAGCATATTGCAGTGGTACTGCTGTGTATTTTGTAAACATAAAGGTGTTTTACAGAGATGATGCCTTAGTACAGCAACATGCTGTTAAGTATCTTTGCTGAGAAGTGGAATGTGGTGTAAGACAACAGCATTTTTTGTGGAGGATTTTATGAACTATATCTGGGTTGGGAGTTAACAGAATAAGAATGAGCAAGGGTCTACTCTAAGTGGAAAAGAAGCCGGGGAGAGAAGTAGGTTAGGAGACTCGGAAAAGACCTGGAGAGTGGCGGGGGAGAGAATGGGGAAGCATGACTAAACCAGGAAACAATATGGTGGCTTAATCCAGCTCTCTGCTATAAATGAGGAATAAATGAAATTAATGTAAGAAGATAAAAAGAACAAAGCCAGCCTAATCTGCACAGTTCATAAAATGTTTGTATAGTTCATATAGTTCATAAAATCCTGTGCCCTAAATGTGAATAACCACTAGTGGACAGACTGATCAAGAATCCTGGTATGTCACAAGATTCTGGGAAATGTAGTTGACCTCTGCTGTGCTTTTGCTTTGACCAGTGGGAGTGCAGGAGGCGTAGGGGCGGCCAGGCTTGGTGGCCAATAGCAAGGTGGAGGGTGGGGGCTATGCTGGTGGCAGCACAGAAATTGGGTACCGTGAGGCAGAGGCAGGTCAGTGTGTCAAGGAGAGGGGTCATGCCACATTTTCCCCCAGGCCTTGGCTGCGGCAGGGAAGGGGTAGATGCAGGGTTCAGGGAGTGGGGAACAGCCCCACTCACCTCGGGACTCACCACAGCAGGGGAAGTTCAGGGATCAGGCAGGGGGTTCATGCCCCATTCTTCCCAGGCATTTGGGTGCAGCGGGAGGGGGATTGGAGGGTAATGCCCCCTCCTCTCCGAGGACTCAAAGAAGCACGGTGGTGGGGGTGGGCCTTTATGGTTCTGTTCTGCTGCAAAAACTCTGCTGAAAGCTAACTTCTTGTCCCCACTTCCCCAGGTGTAACTGAGGCCCTGCCTTCCCTAATGCCACCTACAGCCAGATTTATTATAGCCTTGCTAGACAGGGCCCCACACTGTGGGGGAGCTACAACTCTGTTCGCCTTGCTTCATGTTCTACAGAGTACATGGCACTGGACAGAGTAGAGCGGTAGTGCATGAGACTAAACAAACTTGGGGAGGATAAACTGGACCCTCATTATCCTGTAAAGAGTCCAATGAGAGTAAAAAAATATAAATTGTACTACTGTGGCTGGAGGAGGAAGTGTGGCAGTGGCTGTTTTGGAAAAGTTAGAAAAACAAAGGGGAAGTGTGGTGGCATCCATTTTCAGAGCAGCGCAGCAAGCAATGAGGAAAGACAACAAGAAGACCTACATGTCTGGGAAAGGAAAGAATCATAGAAATGTAGGACTAGAAGGAACCTCAAGAGGTCATCTAGATTAGTCCCCTGTACCCAAGGCAGGACTATGTATTAACTAGACCATTCCTGGCAAGTGTTTTATCTAACCTGTTCTTAAAAACCTCCCATGACACAGATTCCACAATCTCCCTAGGCGATTTTTTCAGTGCTTAACTACCCTGACAGGCAGTTTTTCCTTATGTCCAACCTAAACTGCCCTTGCTGCATTTAAGACTATTGCTTCTTGTCCTATCCTTGGTGATTAACAAGAAAATTTTTTCTCCCTCCTTTCATAACAGCCTTTTATGTACTTGAAAACTGTTATCATATCCCCTCTCAGTTTTCTCTTCTCCAGACTAAACAAACCAGCCTTTTTCAATCTTCTCTCTTAGGTCATGTTTTTTAGACCTTTAATAATTTTTGTTGTTTTCTCTGGACTTTCTCCAGTTTGTCCACATCCTTCCTGAAATGTGGAGCCCAGAACTGGATACAATACTTCAGCTGAGACCTTATCAGCTATACCAGGTAACCACAATTCTTAGAAAGAACAATATAAGATATAAATCATAGAAATGTAGGAACCTGGAAGGGACCTCAAGGAGTCATTGAATTTAGCCCCCTGCTCTGTGGCAAGACCAAGTGGACCATACCTGACAGGTAAGTTTTTCCAACCTGTTTTTAAAAACTTCCAGTGATGGGGATTCCACAACCTCCCTTGGAAGCCTGTTCCAAAGCTTAACTGGCCTTAAGGGGGTTCCCATTTAGACTGTCCTTTAAATAGAAAGACAGATCCAAAAGAAGGGAAACAAGTACTTATGGACATGGGAATAATGAATCAACTCCAGAACAATCTGGATGGGATCAAAAGCTTCAATCCTACAGGTCACCAAGAAATCACTGGGAATCAATGAGATCAAGGAGAGCCAGATTAATTAAAAGAGATGCATCTTCAAGACAACATGAGAGCAGAAGAAACTGTCCAAATCCTCAAGAACAAAATTGGGCTAAGACATTCCAATAAATAATGGATATTATATCCAACTGGTTATAATGATAAAGGGATGTAGTTAAATGGAAGCTTTGGAATTTGGGCAGTTTTTAGGCTTCAAAACAAACAAGAAGTCAGAAATTTTAGGAACTGATATTCCCGAAAGGATCAAAACCAGCTGGTGTCAGCTACATACATTTAAATGAGTAAAGGAATCTTTAAAATATTTAAAATATTTAGGAATAAATATTGTGGAGAAACATAAACATCTTTTAAAGATAAATTACTTACACTGTGAAATAAAATAATAAAAGACTTGAAGGAATGGAACAAATATGAAATTGCTTGGCTAGGTAGCGTAGCCTTGGTAAAGATGAATGTTAACTATTTAATCAACTTTATTAATCAAAGATTATTAATCAAAGATTGAAACAACATAATACAGAAAGGAAAAACAATATGTTACCACAGATCTAGGAGGCAGCAGTGCAACTGGTCAATTTGTCTCAAAATCTGAGCACACTCCACCTCTATATACACTAGGTTTGAGGGTTTCACATTTCTTTCCATTACTTCTTATCTATTATCTTTTGTATGTTTTGAATACTTTGCTAGGCTTGCACAGCCCTATGCAATAGACTGCACCAAACCTGTAACTAGTTCATTATCTTGTTTTGGCCATAGTATTGTAGACGTCAGCAAAACCTTAGAGACATCCTTTACCAGTCATAGCTTGGTGCACAGGGCATGTTTGCTAAGCATCAACAAAATCAGTCATCTTTGTCCTTGTCTCTGGAATGTCTTTATACCTAACACGGAGATTATAATATTTCACATATCCCCTTGGTTAACTTGGTTAACTTAAGTAAAAATCATTTTGGAAAAGCTGAGCAAAGTTCTTGGTAAGAAAACAACCCAGATGAAAAGATGGGAGAAGGATTTGGATAAAAGAAATTGAGCTGGATAAGTGGGTCTCTACATGGGAAAGGGGATATATATCTTCAATTTGTGTAGCTCCTAAAGAAAATGTTTATAAATGACTGTTTAGATGGCATTTGATTCCAATTATGATCCATCATATTTTTGCTATAGAAGCTCTCTGGTGGAGGAATTGTGGGGAAAGGGAACATACTTGTACATGTGGTTGTTGTATCCAGAAATTAGATAGTTTTGGGAGAAAGAAAAGGATGGGTCATTACACAAAGTAAAACCATTTCCCCATGTTTATCCTCCCCCCACCCCCTCCCCCCCACTGTTCCTCAGACATTCTTGTCAACTGCTGGAAATGGCCCACCTTGATTATCACTACAAAAGATTTTTCCCCCCAGCTCTCCTGCTGGTAATAGCTCACTTTACCTGATCACTCTCCTTACAGTGTGTATGGTAACACCCATTGTTTCATGTTCTCTGTGTATATAAATCTCCCCACTGTATTTTCCACTGAATGCTTCCGATGAAGTGAGCTGTAGCTCACGAAAGCTTATGTTCAAATAAATTTGTTGGTCTCTAAGGTGCCACAAGTACTCCTTTTCTTTTTTGCGGATACAGACTAACACGGCTGTTATTCTGAAACCTGTCATAGTTTTGGGAGGAAATTATTAAGGAGATTCATCTTATAATAAAATGGTGGCTTCCTAGAGATCCCCTGAACTGCTTACTTAATGCTGCAGTGAAGGATCTACATTTTAAACAGAATGACTAGGGCCTTACCAAATTACAGTCCATTTTGGTCAATTTCACAGTCATAGGTTTTTAAAAATAGTAAATTTTATGGTTTCAGCTATTTAAATCTGAATTTTCATGGTGTTGCAATTGTTGGGGTCCTGACCCAAAAAGGAGTTGAATGGGTAGGTCACATGATTATTGTAGGGTGGGTTTGCGGTACTACTACCCTTACTTCTGCGCTGCTGCTGGCAGCGGTGCTGCCTTCAGAGCTGGGCAGCTGGAAAGCGGTGGCTGCTGGCTAGGCACCCAGCTCTGAAGGCAGAGCCGCCGCCAGCAGCAGTGCAAAAGTGAGGATAGCATGGTATGGTATTGCCACTCTTACTTCTGCGCTGCTGCCTGCAGAGCTTGGCCCTCAGTCAGCAGTACCACTCTCTGGCTACCCAGCTCTGAAGGGAGCACAGAGTAAGGGTGGCAATACTGTGACCCCCCCCCCTAAAATAACCTTGCAACCCCCCACAACCCCCTTTTGGGTCAGGACCCCAGTTTGAGAAACGCTGGTCTCCTCCATGAAATCTGTATAGTATAGGGTAAAAGCACCCAAATGCTGAGTTGTATTACTGCGGTATATTGTGGGATGTAGCTTAGCATGAGTGAACAGAACTCTGGGAAAAACATAGGCCAGTTCAGCTCTTGTAACTGCCAGGCATCTGTATAATGTGGTATGTACTAACCTAACATATATGTGTTGGCTAACAAGTGCTTACAAGCCAGAAGCTTTAAGCAGTTTCTTAGAATATTAACCTGATCCTGAACAAACAAAGTCTGATGCAATATGTTAAAATTTAATGTAGCTATGCCTTAATAAAGAAAGAAAGAAAGAAAGAAAGAAAGAAAGAAAGAAAGAAAGAAAGAAAGAAAGAAAGAAAGAAAGAAAGTGGAGACTGCTCAGAAGTCTTTGGTCCAAATTCTTTCCTCAGAAACATACTCACCACTCCCATTGCCTTCAGTGGAAACAGGAAAATTCAGCATTTGTGGCCTGAGAATCAAACAGAGGCTTGAACAGACTGGAAAAATAGGCTGATATTCGGGTGAGAAGAGGTGGCCTAAAAGGATCTGGTTTAAAAAATGGCAGAAAGGTGGTTAACTTAGAGGAGCTGCTTTGCCTGAATTTTCCATACCATGGGAGAGCTCTTTTCATTGACATTCATCATATAGAAGTGGAACTCAACAAGGAAACAGAACAGTAAATTGCTTTAACCTCCTTCAGACATAACTGTTTGTAATGGTTGTTTCTAATTACCTTCTGAAGAGTCTGTTTAATTTCCTTTCTGTCTAAAAGCCTGGTGATTCTCAGTATGATTTAGTACACTACATTACTTTTTTTTTTTTTTTTACTTTGCCTTTCACATAATTGTCTTTTATATAGACGTGGTCACCATTAAAAAGTATGCATTAATTAATAATCATCACGCCACAGTATCTCATATACCAGTGGTCCCCAATCTTTTCAGGTCATGCCCCTCTTACCCCTGTCCACATCTCCCCCCACCTGAGGCCAGGAGTAGGGCTGCAGCTCCAGGGGAGGGGAACACAGACAGGGATAAGGGGGCCAAGGCTGGGGCCACAGCCGGAGGTGGGGGCAGGGCTGGTAGTGAAGTCCAGGCTATGGGGCCGGTAGCCAGGGCTGGGGCCAGGAGTG
Organism: Dermochelys coriacea; assembly: GCF_009764565.3. NCBI lineage: Eukaryota > Metazoa > Chordata > Testudines > Dermochelyidae > Dermochelys > Dermochelys coriacea. The sequence goes on from NC_050068.2 coordinate 136,930,235, forward strand.
GAGCTGGGTGGTGCTCCCTCTCCATTGCCCATGTAGGTTAGCCCAGGCCCCAGCTGGCCCCCACCCCCATATGGTCCTCTGTGCTCTCGTAAGGGGCACGTCCCACAGTTTGGGATCTCGGTTATATACTGTTCTTATTTCCTAAACTCTTTGGTACAGGGACTATCTTTCTGTTTTGTTTGTACAACAGGGGGAGGGATAGCTCAGTGGTTTGAGCATTGGCCTGCTAAACCCAGGGTTGTGAGTTCAATCTTTGTGGGGGCCATTTAGGAATCTGGGCCAAAAATTGGGGATTGGTCCTGCTTTGAGCAGGGGGTTGGATCTAGATGACCTCCTGATGTTCTATGAACGTGTAGCACAGTGGGTTCCTGAACCCCATAGCCCTCAGATCAGGAAGTTGCCCCATGATTGGGGATCTTGGGCATTACTACAAAAAAAGGAATAGTTACTAACACTGGTGACATTGTGGTATTTCAGAGACCACTCTGAGCTTCATTTCCTTTATTTTCCTCAGCTTTATGTTCTATCTACCAATTATTTTGCATTGGTGGTGCTTTTAGACAGATAATATTTCTCTGCGTATTGTTTATAGGATTGAGATTATGCATCTATTCAGGTACTTATCTTTAAGCACATGAAAAATCATATTAACTTCAAGACCATTTATCAAGCTAGAATGGCATTTCACATCCCATATTTGTGTACGTGATTCTTTATTAACAACTGTACGTATCCTCATTTAGCTGGTGCTGCGAACATAGTTTTCATTCAAATTTATATTTCTATTGTGCTATCCTACTGGATGTTTTGTCCGCTTTAATAGCGTTGAGAATATTTGCTTCTCTAAAAAGTATGTAAAGTGGATGAACTCAGATTGGCATCTTTTGTACTAACAACTTGAAGAGTCTTTTAAATTTCTTTTGGGAAAAGCTCCATTTTAGCTAATAAGCAGACTAATAGGACTGATTATATATGTGAATCACTCTGACTGATGGCAGCTATTCTGCATCTTTCCAAGAGCAGTTACGTACACAGCTGCTACAACAATAAGGTAAGTCTTTTTTACAGGACTGACTCTAGGCACCAGCAAAGCAAGCATGTGCTTGGGCAGCAAAATTTCAGGATTGTAGACGGAGTCTCGGTGCAGGCAGAAGGTCAAATCCGATTTGGAGTCAGTCTGGAGGAGGTGGGTAGGTCAGAAGGTGGGTGCAGAGCAAGAGCAAGGTTGGAGCAGGCTACGGACAAGGCTGAAGTGGGCTGGAACAAGGCTCGAGCAAAGCTGGGGCAGGAACTGAATCTGGAAGCAGATCAAAGTCGGGCTGGAAGCCGAGTCAGTCTGTAACACTGTGAGGCAGCAGGAGGGTTCCTGGCCACGTAGTGCTGTTGCAGAGACCAACTCGCAGCTTTTGTGGGGTCAGTGAAATACCTATGCCATCTGAGCTGCGCAGGGCCCAGCAATAGGTTGCTGTGGCATGCCTGAGGGCCAGGTCACTGCCGGCTCTGCTTATAGCATGAGCCAGTGCAGCTGAGTTGCTGCAGCGTGTCTGAGCAATGCATCATTGTAGGCTCTGTTGGGGGGATGAGTCACAGCACCTGAATGAGCAGCCCTTGTTTGGCTGTGGGTTTGCCTCACAGTGTGGACATTTGCAAAAAGAAAAGGAGTACTTGTGGCACCTTAGAGACTAACAAATTTATTAGAGCATAAGCTTTCTTGAGCTACAGCTCACTGAAAGCTTATGCTCTAATAAATTTGTTAGTCTCTAAGGTGCCACAAGTACTCCTTTTCTTTTTGCGAATACAGACTAACACGGCTGCTAGTGTGGGCATTGTGGCACCAGCAGAGATTTGGGCTAACCACCGGAGCTCAGCCCATCTGATCCCTTGGGTTCAAGCTATGTGGCTAGCCCAAGCTTCTGCTGGTGCTGCAATAGCCACACAGCTATTTTTAGCTTGCTAGCAGAAGTCTCACCATAAATATGTCTATCCAAGATGGGATGCTCACTCCCAGCTGCAGTGTAGACATACCCATGTAGATTAAAGGCCTAGACATTCATGGTATTGTCCTGTGACTGTGGTTTTAATACAAATATCTATCCTGGAGATCAACTGAAGGACTGTGTTTAAATTAACAGTCCTGGAATATTTCTGAACAAAAAAATCTATTCAGCTGTTTATATCTGCCTGGAACTGTTGCTGAAGAAAAAGGTGGATGTCAGAGTATTCTGAGTCCTGTCAAAGTCTGTGAGAGCAGCTAACTAAATGGATTTCTAAGGAAAGGAGGGATAGCACATAAAGGAGCTTGTCCAAAAACCATGCAATGCTGTTACATAAATCAATGGTACGACATGCCCTTAAATGTACAGATCTGGTCACTCAGTCTCAAAAAGCTAAGGCAGAAATATGGTTCAAGGATGGATGATGACAGTTATCATGGAGAGGCTTCTTTATGAGAACAGATTGAAAAGACTTTAGTTTAGATTGGAGAGGAATAAGAGGAGACATGATAGAGAGATATAAAATAATGGATGATGTGGAGAAGGTAAATTGACTCCCATGTACCCGTTCTCAGTTTACAAGAACAAGGGGGCATTCAAGGAAATTGACAGGATAAATGGAAATACTGTTTTACACAGCACATTGCCATCAGATAACATTGAAAACAAGAGCTAGTAAGATTCACAAAAGAGTTAAATATGTACAAAGATAATGTAAACATCCACAGTTACATTACTTAGGACAAATTTACAAAGGATATAACTCCTCAGGCTTCAGGAAATAAGCTAAGAACTAACTGCCTGGGCTAGGAAGTAAATTCCCTTATCTGGGCTACCGGTCAAATTTAGTGTGGTAATTCAAGTATGGTCCTAATCAGACATTAAGCTCAGATAATTGTCCTGCATCTTTAATTTCTTTTATTTTCATTTTCTGTTAGGTTTGTTTGTCTTTGCTCCTCCCCCTGCACCCTTTTTTTTTTAAGCTTTGGCAGATGGTCTGAATGAAGGAGAGTCACTCTATTTACATTGTGAAATGATTATATATTTGTGATTTCAGTTTCCCTTACTGGGTGAAAGAATTAGTCTTACCATCAAAATATGATGTGTTCAGAGTAAATTAAAGCCAACATATGAGCCAACTCATTGTTTATTATAATATAATTTAGTTTCATAACCAGACATCTCAGTTTTCTGTTTTTTTTAAAGTGTAAATTATACTACGATGTATTACAATTCCACGAAGGAAAACCTATGTGACCTTTTCACAATAGGTGTATAAAATTAAAACGTTCTTTGTGTGCTGCCAAATATACTATGTTAGGTATCCTAATAAGCTACTGAATGTTGCCATCAAAGCTGCCTGCAGAAGACCAGTAATGAAACAAACTCTATTATCTTCCAGGTGGAAACAGTTCACCCTGAGCAATCTGATATAATGAATACATCCAAGTATTTTTTTATGTAGTCATTATCCTCTAGCTGTATGATTAATAGGCTTAGTTGCATCTGGGTGGGAACATATCTCACATAAATAGAATACATTGCCATTAACCATAACAGCATAACAGAGTTTTTATTGGTTTGAGATAAAAGCCAGTTATCTTTATAGTACTGCACATTCCTATACATGAATTTGGTTTTTCTTGTTAATCTTTCTGATTACAATGACTGCTGACAGTCTTACTTTGTCAAAAATAAGTTAATGTGTTGTATTATACTTAGATCAGGTATAAATAAAGTGGTTGGCTTGTGGGGTTGGTTCAGTTCACTTTTGGTTTAGATATTCAAACTGGGTCAGATATATTTGTACAATTTAATGTTATTGTAATAGTGGTTCTCAGTAGTCCCTGGACTTTCAGAATGTGCCTCTCCAAGCAACTGGGGGTGCATAATTAACAGCTTGACTGGGGCAGAGGTAGATAAGAGGTTGGGGTGGCAAAACACAGAATTAATTAATTAGAATTTCTGGGTTGGGGAGAAGAAGCCAGAAGCTCTGTGTGACCGCACTACCAGGTGAGCTCCAGCCGCTGCTACCCCTCCCCCCCGGGCCCTTTAAATCCCTGCCAGAGCCTTTGTTGCCAAAGCCCTGGGGTAGCGGCAGTGGGGCTCTGGCAGGGATTTAAAGGGCCCCGGAGCTCCAGCCCCCACTACTGCACCAACCCTTTAAATCCCCGCCGCCTCTACCCCAGGGCTCGGGCAGCAGGGCTTTGGCGGGCATTTAAAGGGCCCCGGGTGGTAGCTGCAGCTGGAGCTCCGGGGCCCTTTAACTCCCCACCGCAGCCCTGCCTCTGCTACCTCAGGGCTTTAAATTGCCCTCTGGGAAAGCCGGTCCCGATACGGTGCATCGGCTCTTACCGATACACCGTACTGAGGCGTACTGGCTTACTTTCACCTCTGGTGATACTGCAGCCTTCATCTCATTGATGGTCTCTGTACCATATCCATTAAGACCTTGAGGGCAGCAGTAAAACAGCATTGGTTATATTTGACTGCTGCACTGGGTGAATTGAGGAGGTGTGACACTGGGATGTCAGTGTGCATTTTCACAATTGCTTTTCCTTTAACATCCTTCACCCAGAGTTGGTTCCATCCATTCAGGATAGAATTTCATTCTGTGTAAAATTATCTTAAACTTTCTCACAGGTTCTCTTTAGATAGCCTTGTTCTAGTAGGCCCAAATCCCAAGGACGGCATGTAGCCCAAGTAGAAAATTGAATGCATCAGGTGGTGCCAAATAAATGAGGCAAGACCCCAATGTCAAAATTTCAACAAAAGCTTGGATGCAGGCAAAGCCCTCGGGCAATAGTGCCTGTCTATTTTAGAGCTGGCAACAGGAAGCTCCACCCTCCAAAAGAACACTATTTCATTTACCATTCCCCACGGCTTTTCAAACCACGCCCCCCGCAACCCAGCTCCTGGGGAAGAAAAACCCCATTACGATATTGTTAGAAAATATATTAGACAAAAGTGATTTGTGTTAAATCTTACACTGCCTAATTACCTTCTATTTAGCAGAGTACTCAATTATGTGGAAGCATATATTTGTGAAAATAAAGGTCTGAGCCTGTATCCATGGAATTCAATGACAAAGCCATTGGGCATGGTTCCCATTTACATTAAGGGCACTTTACACTGCTCTGGCTGTCTAATGGGGCTTTAAAGTAGAAGTAAATTACATTTGTACCCACTTTAAGGCTCCTTTGTACTATTAGAGCAGTATAAAATGGCTTCAATGGAAATGAGAATCTGGCTCATCATCTTCAGTGGTGCAGGATCAGGACCTAAACATGGAACAACTTGATAACATTTTTACCACTACACTTTTTTATTTGAACTGTACATTATGATAGTAGATGGTATTGTGTTCCAAAGCCCTGGAAACTGATTCTGAAGTGTAATTAGTAACCGCTGACTAGACCATATAACTGCAGTTTAGTAGATTAATGCTGTTTATTGTTGCTAATACATTTTTAATTAAATTCATTTGGGGATTGAGACTAGGCTGATTCTCGTGTTTCTTCCATTTCCAGATAGGTGGCTGGGATTGCCATGGTGTACCTCCTTTCCTTTTCTTGTTCCATCATAATGTTAATCTCAATTACAAAAATATTCCATAAAATTTTAGTTTGAAAATAAGAAACCTACTCTGTAATTGACAGAACAGGGCCCTTTGAAGCAAGACAACAAATGTGTAAAGTGCTCTGCAAGGGTATGGTACTAGATATTTTTTAATACTACTATTAATAAAATTCTGGTCAGGCATACATCTTCAAATTGAATGGGCATAGACCACATAAAGAAGCAGTGTTTATTTGGAAGTGCCTCCCACGGCCAGCTTCACAAGGTGACAACCATGTTGCAGGTAGAAGATTTGGTTTTATTAGCACAGCCCTTGTTGATTTGCAATGGTGTACTAACTCTTGGGAAAGTCACCTGTGTCTGTCCCCCTGTCAGCATGATGTAACCAGAGAGCCTAATAAAGGGAGATTGTGTTTAGTTACCCTATGAATGTTACCCTATGAATGGAAGACCTGGGAGCTGTGATAAGTGGTTGTTCAAATTGCATTCCTGATACAGAGCTCAATACATTGTCTAATCCCTTGATTTATGACAAACAAAAGTCAAAACTGGTGGAAGGAAGGGGGAAAAACTTCCTTTCAAAAGGAGTATAATAGTACAACTTGTTTAACATGATTTTGAATATATATATATATATATATATATATGATGATTGGCTGTGAGTTATTTTATTTTATAACCTTCACCATGGTGCTACATCGTGATCTACAACCCACAATGGCAAAACCAACATCAACAGGAACATTTTTGTCTTAAAAATGCAGTCAAATATATTAAAAGCTATCCAAGCTGGGGTTTAAACATTCTGTTCCCAGTTACCTGTGAGGGTTTTTTTACATAGTTGGTAAAGCTCTACATCTAGACAAATTCCATTGTGTATAATAAAATGCATGGATGGGTACTCAATTATTTAGAGACAGATGCTTTGTCTCGGTAATATGGATGGTAATAAAAAAGTATATTAGCCAAATTCAAGTATCTATTACAAGTTCATATTTGTTTTGTACTGTCTTTTTACTAATGCAATAAAAGTTGTCCTAGAACAATATGGCATACCTATTAGCTTTTACACTTGCTACAGTAAGATTGCAATTTACTATTTTTACTTTTTATTAATACAAATCAGATTTAAGCATAGAATGTATTGTTGGTGCTATACAAATAAATAACATGAATTCCATCAGTAGGTTTTTTATTTCAAATCCTAATATCAAAACAAGCCAGTAAGGTTTTGTTTGTTTGCTTGCTTGCTTTGGTTCCTTCAGGCCTCAGCTTCCAAGTAGAGCCAATCTCATCAGCCTTTTACCGTGAGCTGCACGCTTCTACCGTGAGCTGCATGCAATTATAGGGGGTAACGCCACCACTACCCCACCACTGTCCATGGACACCTGCAAGGGGGGAGTAGCACGGAGCGAGGAGGATGAGTTTTTAGAGGACGAAGAGGAGGAGGTGGAGGAGGACAGTGCACAGGCGGCAAGTGGGGAATCTGTTTTCCCCCCTAGCCAGGAACTATTCTTAATGCTGGAGCCAATAGCCTCCCCCAACTCCCAAGGCAGGCTCCTGGACCATGACCCTGGAGAAGGCACTTCTGGTGAGTGAGAGCCTGATCGGAGCCACGCGGTGGGGGGTGGGGGGAAACCCAGCCACGCTAGGCTGTTCGCGTTTAGTTTAAAGGGCTCATCCCTGCTCAGAGCCTCATCAGAGCCCCGTGTGTGTAGTGGGGGAAGGATGTTGTGTGATGCGATCATCCCAGAAAGACCGCCTTTTATATGGCAAACCCACCAGGCATTGCTTGCTATGGGAAAGGGGGCCTGGCAGTTTGAAAGCATTGAAATGAATGCGGAAGAAGCAGAACCCCGCATGCCACTAGGGCTTACCATGGCTGCCTGCAAGCTGAATTCTGTTGCCTGGCCGCATGTGATGGCTTACTCACACCAAAGTAGCAGGCACTTAAGTATAAGAGGCAAAATGAGACCTTGTACAGAAAGAACATGTGCTGTGTACTATGAATTGTCTGTGTCACTGAGAAAGAGTGTCCCCTTTGTTCTCTAAAATGTATCTTTTAAAATACTACCCTCCCTTTTTCTCCTCCCCCAGCAGGTGCAAATGTTTCAACTCGGCCCCTATTACTCTCTCCCAGAGGCTGGTCCAGATTAGAAGGTGGAAAAAACGAACTCGGGGCGGCAAGTTTGCCGAGCTCATGCAGTCCTCCTGCATTGATAGGTACCAGCTGAATGTGTGGAGGCAAACAATTGCGGAGTGGCATAAAGCGTTACATGAATATGAAGAGAGGAGGGACATGCGAGATGAGAGCAGGCAGTATGCTATGGTCAAGCTCATGGGGGAGCAAACTGACATGCTCCGCTGTATGGTGGATCTAATGCGGGAAAGGCAGCAAGGCCACAGACTGCTGCTGCAGCCCCAGAATAACTGCCCTCCCTCCTCCCCAAGTTCCATAGCCTCCTCACCCAGATGCCCAAGAACACGGGGATGGAGGCTACAGGGACCCACACAGTTAACCCCAGAGGGTTGCACAAGCAGCAGAAAGCTGGCATATCCTAAATTTTGATTTGGTTTCTGGACTTGTCCTACGCATACGAAAGTTTCTCAGCCACTGGGAATCATCCCATACCTGCAACACTATGCGGTCCCACCAGTCTGTGCTTGTTTCCCGGGCTCAGAATTGGCATTCCACAGCATAAACCTGGCCCAACAGCACCATGCTCTCCCAATCGCCACATGCCGTGCCGTCTGTGTCCATGTCCTCATCACTATAGTAATCGCGCTGTCGTCGCTTCCTCGCCCGGTTTTGCAGGTACTGCACATACTGCTGGATAATATGGAAGATATTTACAATGGTCAAAACTGCAGCGGAGATCTGATCGGGCTGCATGGCTATGGCGCCTGCACGGGTAATCCTGGAAAAAGGATGCAAAATGTAGGAGAGCAGACTGCCAGCGGAAGCTGTGCTGTTCAGTTCACAGTAGCCAAAAAAAGGTGGAAAATGGTTGTCTTCTGTAGCTTTCATGGAGATGGGAGCCCAGGACAGACAACATGGAGAAGCTTGGAAGCGTGGCAATAGCGGGAGAGCAGAGTTGGCGGCGGAAGCTGTGCTGCTCAGTTCACGATGGCTGAGCAGAGTTGGCAGCGGAAGCGATCGATGAGGAAGAGAAAGACTAATTGTAGAGATTACATAGAAAGATGAGAGGAAATGAGAGGTGGATTCATAGTAGCAGGAGAGCAGCGGTGCATCGTCTGTTGAAAGCAGTATGGCATCTGTGCGCCAAAAAGGCGCGAAACGATTGTCTGCCATCGCTTTCACGAAGGGAGGAGCGACTGACGACACACACCCAGAAACACCCGTGAGAATATTTTTGTCCCATCATGCACTGGGAGCTTAACCCAGAATTCCAATGGGCGGCAGGGACTGCGGGAACTGTGGGATAGCTACCCACAGTGCACTGCTCCAACATTCGATGCTAGCCTTGGTACTTTGGACGCACTCCGACGAATTCACGTGCTTTAGTGGGGACACAGAAGACAGAATGTATAAAATAGCTTCTGAAAATTTGAATAGAATAATTTCAAAATAATTTCATACTGTAGATGTACCCTCACATGCTTAAATTGCTTGTGACAGGAAAAATCTATGAAATCTTCTTCTTTACGCCTGCCTTTCTTATCCAGAGCTCAAACAAATGCGTGTTTAACCTCTGATATTTTTCCTTGATGTTTTGTTGATGTTTTTGCAGAGTTATCTAGGGTCACAAAAACTGCCAGTCAGAGCCGTGTTGCTTCTTGACGATATAGGTGTTCATCCATTGTGAATAGCTGATGAACTCTGGTAGTTTCACCTAGTCAACATAATAGCAAAATTTCAACCTATGGAGATTGGTCAGTGGAGATTGGAAACAATGAAATGGTAGTGCAGAGCAAAGCTTCTTACAGTGACTGTAAAGGAAGAGCACTCTTTGGTAAAAGTGATAAAGTTTGTATCAATTAAAGGTGCACTATACATGATGTCTAATGTGTGGAGTGACATAGTAATTGACATCTTTCATTACTTGAGCTTTAAAAGTGTTGAAGAGGTCATGGCACCCAGTATGGATCTAGAGGAAGAATCCAGAGCTGCACAGGAACTATTTAACTTTGGTCTTTGAATATACTGAGGAAAGGACATAAAGTGAGGAGAATGATGCAGGTGGTGGGGATAAAATCGACAATGAGACTTTAGCAGCAGGTCTGTGTAATAGGGGCTCTACTCTGGAAAATACTCTATATTCAATGACAGAGGAAGAGAGAGGTGAGAAAGCTGTTCCACTTTGAAGCCATTTAATCTTTTGAGAAATGCTTTTGTGGGGGTAGAAAATTGAAGTTGCAGATTGTGTGTACCTTCTCTTTAGGCAGTGCTGCAGAAGGATGAAAGAGAAAATAAATAATATAAAGAAACAAACTGTTGCCATGGATTTCACATCTTAAATTTTAAAGCATTAAGAACACACAATTTTAATTAGATAATTCATTACATTTTAATTGGTTTATTATATTGGATTAAAAACTGTTTTGCAATTAATTGGACTTTGCAATTTAATTGCACTGTTATTTGAACTTTAAATAAGCTCAACATTGAACATTAGCATGTTCTATGTATTCATGTCCAGCCATTATGGATTTCATGTATCAAATGTATAAATAATAAAAGCACACAACTTTTATGTAAATTAGATAATTAATTATATTGTTGCGTGGATTAAGCAAACACAGCATTGAAAATTTTTATGTCTGCCAGTTATTCATTGGCTCCCAGAACCTTAGCAAAATATGGGGTGAGGGGTTACATTTGATAATTTTGAATTCCTGCTCTAACAGGTACCTTGGGTAACCTAAATTGTTATGTACTATGCAATTTTTAAAGTCATGACGTTTTTCATGTTGAATATAGTATGTTGCTGAACCACTTTGCAGCTACTTGAGGACATACCACTGAGTTGCAACACAGAACCTTCCATTGAGTCCAGAGAAGAAAGAAGGCCATTCTTTGATCTTTAAGTTCAAGTCCCCAAGGTCATACATAGCTCTGATGCAACATAGGGTTAGAGAACAGCAGTGCTCCAATACACAACCCTTTGCTGCAAGCTAGATCTCTTGAGATGAAATAGTTATATGGTATAAAGACAAAGCTAAGCAAACCCTGGTAAAAAGATCAACAAACCTATTTAGATTGCAATGATAAAGGAGCTCGGCCATTACAAGCCAGAAGATGACATCTTTAAAATGTGCTGCAGCAAAGCAAAAGGTCATGCAACAAAGACCCTTGGAACGAAGACAAAGACACATCACTCAAAAGCATAATTGAATGCACAAAAGGCATGCACAGCATGGAAAGAAGATCAACAGAAACAAATATCAATAAAGCACTTGGAAGAGTGAAAGATAGCAATTCAACACACAGCTATTTTTAGAAAGGAGACCAAGACAAAGCTGTTTCAGAATATTCTCAATGGGCACATAATGAGAGTAAACTGACAACACAAAGTAAAATGGAGGATGGAGGAAAAGAGTGAGCGTATACAAGACAAATTTGGGCAAACCGTCAAGGAGAGTGTGCTTTATTGTTTAAACTGACTGAAAAATGTTCTCCAAGGGAGTTAATTTATATAATCTGAAGGCAATTAGTATTACTTAAGGGAGGGCCTGAGACCCTGACCCGTGCAATAAAGGCCATTGTTAAAATAGCAAACACTATATTGTCATTTAAGAGCCACTTTCTTGAAACGTTAAACAAGGAAACAAGAGTTGGGGTGAGCATTAAAAAGCATGAAGGGAAAAGGGGGAGGGGAATAAATAACTGAGGGGAAAACAACGGTCATAATATTTGCACAGGACCCAAGAGTTAGATTCTCAAATGGTGTAAACCATGGTAACTCTGTTGACTTCAGGCCACAAGGGTTTTAAATTTGGAATTAAGTGTCTGAGACAGAATCAAGTGGGAGGGAAATACATCACAGGCATGGCATAATTGCCTGATAACCTTTATGAGACAACACTGTGGTATCCTTAGTTTGCCGAGTAGATCCCCACCAAGAAAAGTCTCAAAGAGTACAACTGGGAGATAGCCAAGGCTGCACCATTAGTAGCTTTAAATGGCAAAGTGCCAACTTAGTCATTCTGCCACTTCACAGAGAGCCAAAGTAATGAGCACAGAGAGAGCATTGCAGGGTGATGGTTACCCCAAACCAGGAAATAAATGTTTCTGCATTCTGAACAAGCATTAGTGCTGCTGAGAGCACTACTAAGCAGGAATTGCAATCATAAATCCTTAGTCACAGGGGCATGTGTTGCTGTTACAAGTTATGTATGCTATGATGGTATGGAATATATAAGGGTTCAGCCTATACACATTTCTCCCCTTGAAACAACATTTTTGTACTACATCCAGCTCATGCCTTTCTATGGAAAGATCATTTTGAAAGCAATGCCAAGATTCATAATGTTTCTTCATTACCTCTGAACAATAAACTGGACATAAAAGAAAAGACAATATCCTAATTATGACCATTACCTCTACCCAGCAGAAAGACAAAGTAGTTTTGTTGCATCTAGCATTCCTCCAAAGCGGAAACCCAGGATATATCTATACTAGACTTTTTTACTTTGAGGTAATTGACACGAGGTAGTTAACAGGTTTGTAAAGACTAGCGTGGACACTTCCCAAATGTTTGTTCCAGAATATAAAGGTAAAGCATAAATGTTTGTATTCTGGAACAAATGGTTGGGGAGTGTCCACGTTAGCCTTTACAAATGTGTTGGTTACCTTGTGTTAGCTGACAATCAATAAACTCAAGGTAAAGTCTATCCTAAGTCTAGACATACTGTAATTGTACAGAGTTCATGGTGAAAGAGCTACTCTCTGTCATCGCAGTACTAATGATAGTTTTAGAAATCATGCCATTGGGCATCATACTTGAACATGGGAGAGCAGACAGATCCTTGACAGATTCCATATAGAGAGACAAGGTGAGTGAGGTAATTAAAGTTTTTTATTGGACCAACTTCTGTTAGTGAGAGAGAGAAACTTTTGAGCCACACAGAACTCTTCTTCAGGTGGCCTCACCTACCTTGTCTCTTTAATTTTCTGGGACAAATATGGCTACAGCTATACTGCATACAGGAAATCTCACTCTTTTTTGAGACACAGTTGGCATATAAACACTGCATATTCCAAAGCTAAAGACTGGACTGACAGGATCAGTTTGGCTGCAGAGCAGACTAACTTGTAACTTGTCAAAGTATGAGGGACACAAGAAGACGCATTATGTAAAAGGGACAATTGCTGTGGGAAAAGGAGGCTTAAGGATCATCCACAGAGACCAGCATCCTAGCAAAGTTCTTACAAAACAAGCAAAGTATGCAATGTTATTTTTTTTTTAGGTGAGGCTAAGTTCTAACCTTTGACGGGTTGAAATGGATAGGTGCATAGGGCTCATAAGCATCAGCTACACAATTAATTCCTCCGTAAGCATGACAAAACAAACTTGACCTCAAAGATGCTTTATGGAAAAAAAGTTTGGATCGACTTTCCTTATCTCACAATAGTTTGCCCAAATTCTGGCAAATCATTACAATACCATACATAAAATGTGGGCTGAAGAAACATTGAGCCGCGATACTCGACTTTGGGTCTGCAAACTGTTGTTAAGGCACTAAAGCAGCAGAACAATTACAGGAGGCTCTGTTCATAAGATGGACTACATTTCCAGGATAGTGCATATATTTTTAGAATAGTTCACCAATTACTAATGAAACAGAAAACACTTATGTATTGAATGTAATAGTCTAGATCCTCAGCTGGTGTAAAGCAGCTTTACTCCATTGAGTCACAATATCTTTTTCATTGTCTATCCTGATTTATTTGAGGCAGAAAAGCATGGCATTTAATCAGCAAAGTATGAGGCATTTTTCTTAATAAAAATGTGTTACACACAAACTATATAAAAACCTAGGCAAATTATGTGTAAAGCTACACATACATTCAGAATGCCAAGTTGTATGGAGAGCCTGCTTTGTAGTTCACAGTTATCTGTATAGATTAATAGATTCCAAGGCCAGAAGGGACCATTGTGACCATCTAGTGACTAGATTCTAGTTTGACCTCCTGTGTAAAATGGGCCAAAGAACTTCCCCAAAATAGTTCCTAGAGCAGATCTTTTAGACAAACATCCAATCTTGATTTAAAAATTGTCAGTGATGGAGAATCCACCATGAGTTGACCTTTGGTAAGTTGTTCCAATGGTTAATTACTCTCACTGTTAAAAATGTATATCTTCTTTCCAGCTGAATTTGTCTAGCTTCAGCTTCCAGCCATTGGATTTTGTTGTACCTTCCTCTGCTAGACTGAAGAGCCCATTATTACATATTTGTTCCCCATATAGATACTGACAGACCTTATAGTTACTCCTTACCTTTCTCTCTGTTAAGCTAAATAGACTGATCTCCTTGGATCTATCACTATAAGGCATGTTTTCTAATATTTTAATCATTCTCATGGGTCTTCTCAATTCAGAGAAGACTCATAAGAATTTATCAACAGCCTTCTTGAATTGTGAGCACCAGAACTGGACACAGTATTCCAGCAGTGTTTGCACCAGTGCCAAAGATAGAGATAAAATAACCTATTCCATTGTCAGTGGAGCAAACAGCTGTGAAGTCCTCAACTAGCTAATCTGTCACCAAAAATGCAGAGGCTACAAAACAGACAGTGGTGGTGGTGATACACGATGAAGTGAGCTGTAGCTCACGAAAGCTTATGCTCAAATAAATTTGTTAGTCTCTAAGGTGCCACAAGTACTCCTTTTCTTTTTATAGTGTCTCAGTGACCCAAAAACAACAAAAGGAAATCATGAAGTTAACAAGTGAGCCTTAAGAGATCATTGAGCCTTAAGAGTTCATTGTGTATGTGCATATGGGCATTTCCCTCTTTTCATTACATTTATTAAAAGAAGAAAAACATTTATTTCCAGCAAGGCCTGCTCTCTTTTTTTCCTGCTCATTGTATAATAGCACTTCTTCATTTCTATTTCTTGGTCCCTTCTTCACTGTCCAGTATTCATTCTTGTTCTCAACAAACTGTGCTGTCCTTAGCAGTGGTAAGACTCAGATATCTGAGTATTTTGTTCCAGGAGGATAGCTGAGTTTTGGATTGTCTTCTTGGCCCACCACCACTGTCTGTTTTGTAGCCTCAGCATTTTTGGTGACAGATTAGCTAGTTGAGGACTTCACAGCTGTTTGCTCCACTGACGATGGAATAGCTTAATGATCAGGTTGATAATGAACGGGTTAAGTAGCCTTGTCAACCTGGAGAAACGTTTCTAAGACTTATGTAGAATTATCACCCACAAGTTTATAATTTTAAAAAAGGTATTCCCGCTTATGGATTCCAGAAAAAAGTAAAACATGTATTTATAAAGGGAGTTATTTAACTTTTATAAAATTGTTGATTTTTCATACAAATGCATGGGCCTCTGATTAAAGGCTAATTACATCTCAGTTATAGCTGGACTGTAAACAAAAGGCTTACTATTGTATGCAGGAGCCCATATGTTATCCCCAAAATATATACTCTAGGTGCCTGAACTTAAAAGAATGGTATTGCTGTATTTTAGATCAAAAGAGTTACTTATTGAAAGAAAGATAAATTAAATGCAGCATCACTAAGGGATGTTCTGTCTCATATTAGAAATTGTAGTATGAACATATAACAATTAAAAGGGCCTGCCTAGACTATTGGGACTCTCCCAGGATTTACTGATCTCTCTGTAGAGAAGAGGTACTTTTAAATAGTTTAGTACTGTATTTATTCAGTGGTTCTCCTAAAAGCACTACTATCTCTGCCCGTTATTTATTAGTCTTTAAATAAGCAGGATAGTTTAAGTCTAATCAGTTGTTAATATTAGAGTTAGATATTGCAATTAAATATTCACTGCTTGAAGAAACACCAGAGGTTCACCACCACTATTGTGGGTACTAAATAGAGGTTTATTTAAGTAGCTTAGCAATATTTTTCCCACCATAGGTGCTGGAATTATGGGTGTTCAGGGTGCTGCTGCACCCCCTGGCTTGAAGTGGTTTCCATTATATACAGGGTTTACAGCTTGGTTCAATGGCTCTCAGCACCCACACTATAAAAATTGTTCCAGTACCCCTGTCCTCCCAGCAAAAGTTCCTGGGTCTCCGGAGAATGTTTCAGCAAGATTGAGACTCCTGAAACCATCTAGAGTCAGAGTCTCTCATCCTCCAGCAAAGTGCACTCCTTCCCCTGTTAGCTAGAGCCCAAATAATTCTTTGAACGGCTCAGGCTCCGATCTAACAAAGACATAGGCATTGCAATGCTCAGCTCTTGCCCAGCAATGCATGGGGAGGCATAGGTGCCTGAGAATGGGATCCACAAAAACAAGCACAGTAGGTGGGGAACTGTTTAAGCTAGCCAATAGCAAACACCAAGGAGAGGGGGTGTTTCTCAAGTCCCACACCTTCACAGGGCTAGACATCCAAGTCTGGGCTGCAGGGAGGCACCTATCTTTGCTTGTGATACGCAGTCATGAACCCTCTCCTGGAGTCAGGTACCCAAGCTGTTTTCTACCAGAACAGGAGCAGTGCATGACTAACTCCACACAAAATGGCAGCCGTTTGAGCTGTGGGAGATCCAGGTTCCATTCTCCCCTCTGCCATTTTGTCTGGTGTTAGAAATGCTCAGAGCACACCTACTGGATAAGTCCCTGTGGGCAAGATAGGCACAGCCATGCCTATTTTCCCCTGGTATGAGGATCGTGCTGAGGTTTAGGCCTGAGAAAGGCATCCTGGTGTTTGCCTGAGACAGCAGCGCACATGCCCAGAGCAGAAACTTAGGTGCCTAGGGGGACTTTTACATCAAAAAATTAGGTGCCAAGTGAATTCAGGCGCCTACAGGGTTAGGTGAAAGCTGAGTGGCAGCTTTGCAGATTACAGAGGTGCCTAAATCTGGGCTGCAGGTTTCTTATTCGCTTTGGGGATCTGGGCCTCCCTTCCTTATCAAAGCCAATCTGTTAGCCATCGCTTTCAGGACAGCTTGTCTAATCCCTTAGGTACTTTCCTGAACTTAGAAGGATTGTTATCTCTTCCTCTCCGAGCTGGGACTTGGTAGATACACCCTATAATTCTATTTATAGAAACAGGGAATGCAGCAAGAATGTATGCACCAGATTTATCAAAAGTGAGTAGGGTGCCAGGAAATTATCTAAAAATATACAGTGGTCAAAACAGCTGTCCATGCTGATAATGAAGTGGCTGGCCAGAGGGGAGCTGGCTCATATCTCTGCTGTTCAAGGATTGTTTAAGACCAGTACAAGCTGCCTTAACTTTCATCCCTCTTCAGTGGTCCCTGAATGCCATTCAGGGGTGCAGAATTGATAGGCAACAAGATCACCATGCCTCCTCCTGCTCCTGATGTAAACTATTGCTCTTCTGGCCTACCTAGCCTCTGCTCGACCCCAAAAGGCCCCAGGTTAGTAGGGGTTCCTACAGAGGGAGTGCAGAGCTGATGAAGGTATCTGCACAGAGGACATTCAGAGGGGGGAGGTGGGGAAGGGGGGACTCCACAAAAGGCATAGGGCTTATGTGGGTGTAGTTAGGGCAATGCAGTATCCCTATAAACACTGCATTACTTACATCTATTGGCTGTATTCTTGTCAATTTCATGGCCTCGCTGGTCTCTCCAAGCCTGGCTGTCACCCAGGCTCCTGGCTCAGGCTGCTGCCCCAGCTCCCCACCCCATTGTAGGGGTGGCCTGCTGGCTCCCGAGGTCCCAGCTCCTCACTCATAGCTGAGCTGCTGCTAGGGCTCTCAGCTCCCTGACAGGAGTACAACAACTGACCGGACTCCAGACATGAATATCCCCCCGAGGAGCCCAGCTGCCCCCTAGGGTCTTGGCGCCCCACTCCCTGGACTCTAGGCGCAGATTTCCCCACAGGAAGCCTGGCTGCCCACCCTGGGCTCACCGTTCCCCACCATCGCTGCCATGCTCCCGGTGTGGAGTGAGGAGCCGAGAAGCCCAGTGTGGCTGCCCTATTCGCAGCAGGGAGCAGGGAGTCGGGGTGGGGCACCTGGGCTCCCAGCAGGGAGCAGGAAACTGGGCTACCAGCAGGGAGCTGCATGCAGAGCTGAGAGCACCCCCCCCCCACACACACACACACTGCCTCTCTTAAGCCAGTGGAAGCACTCCTGCTGAGAGTGCGCACCACCAACACAAGCAGGGCAGTGTGGACATGAACCACTGCAGTAATTATTGTGGTGGCTGTAAGTCAGCCTAACCTAACCAATTTAAGTTTATAGTGTAGGCATGCCCTAAGACAGGGAGAGATTAATAGCCTGATTTTCAGAGGTGCTGAGCATCTGTAGCTCCCATGAATGACATGCTCCAGAGGTCAAACAGAAACTGACATAACTTGAAATGTTTTTTTAGAGCTTGTCTAAGTGTCATCTGATTCCTCTACAGCCCCTCAGTTTTGTGAAATTTGCTTATTGGAATTTTATAAATGTAATGTGACCACACTCAAAACTGAGGCACTTTTGTGATAAGAAATTTTTTAGGGTTGCGAAGCAGTCATAGAAAAAACACAAGTACACTGTTGTTGTTGTTAAGTGTTGGCATTGCTACTGGAAGCTTGTAATTCAGCAATGATATGTGCATATTACTTGGAGTGAAGGATATTTCATGTAGTGTTGTGAAGGAGTTTGTCATGGAACGCTGAATAAGCATTATTATTTTTCACGTTCAGCTAGAGAACAGCTTGGATAGTGAAATGAGATGCCCTTACATGTTGTATTATTGCAGGAAATAATGAAATCTCCATATGGCCTTTAAATATACAGTGGTGTGGTCACACTCAAAAAGTTTCTTTGCTTTTTAGAGATATCATCAGTTCTCATGAAGACATCACATTTATTCTTTCTGGTTTTGTTGTTTCCCTTAATCTGAAATAAAAGTAATTCAGCATGTAATTATAGAGTTTTTCTTTGTGTATAACAGTAACTTGCTACTGGTTTTAGTCTCTGATATGGGCAAAAAATTATTTTTAGATAATTGCAATAGCAGAAAATATTCGATAAATTAGCCTATTGAAGTAAATTGAAAGACTACTATTTGACTTCAGTGAGTTTTCATCAGGCCCAGAAAGTTGATAGCATGGTTCTCAAACATGGTGTTCGGTGTGGGAACAGATTTACTACATGCTTAGTAGTAATTGTCTTTGAAAACTGTTTCAGACAACTTTGTGGACATGGTCTAATTACACCAGTATCTAAGCAACTCACTTTGAGTGGATAATTTGCATGAGAAATTACAGTATTTTGTCATAGAGATGCTGTAAAACATAAATTCTCTCCTCTATCCATTCTTTCTTCCAGGTGATTGAATGGGTTTCAGACACTGAGGAGAAGTATTTAACTATTTTCAGATCAAATAGTCACTTCCTGGACTTCCAAAGTATTTGATCTCATTTGGCAGTTCTCTACATTCTGGCAAACTCATGAGATCAGACTGGATTTGACTCAAGCTTTTAACCTCACACTAGAAGAATAAAAAACGCCTCTCTCTTTGTCAATCAGACTAGGAGTTCCTAGCAAGGATTTGACTAAGTGTGACAACATGATAACAGGTACATTGGAAATTTTGACAACCCAGATTCCCCTGGCTTGCTTTCTTCCTGATGGATGTCTCTAATAGAATAAATGTTATGTCTAGGGTGGTCATCCTTTCTAGTGACTTTGGATCATTTTCCTTGATGGTTTCCTTGAAAAACTAGCCAATAACTTTTTTCCAGGTGAGGCACTATAACTAGCAGATCTCATATTTATGGTAAGATATGTCAGAAGGAGGCAGTTAGGAGTTAAAATGCTCTTTGTGATCTTTGTATAATTCAGGAAAGTTCCATGTTGTACATTACAGTTGGATTTAATCTCCTTTGAAACCCAGACGTTTGAGGGTGAGCTTTGCCTAATTACAAGCAAATATATAACATCTCTAGCAAATCAGTCAACCAATGATAAAGTTTGGTTGTGTGTCAGTCAAGGATAGCTGCATTTATTTATTTAATTTAAAAAACCCACTTGCAGCCATCAGGAACCTTCAAGTTATGTAACTGGTAATCTACCATATGTGACCACATGATCTTATTTTTGTTTCCCTCACTCTTCTCTCCTTTTGTTATACTCGTGTCTTGTCTTGGTTTAAAAGGTGAACTTTGTGGCACAGAATGTGTGAGGTGAGGGGAATTTTCTTACACCTTCCCATGCCCCGTTCAAGCAATCTGGATAGCAATGGGTTTCCAAGTCGTTAGTATGAATTAGTGAGGAGGTCTTATTTTATATGAAACTGCTGAGCCAGGAAATAGATCCTGGAGATCCCCTACCACCTTGAGCCCCTTTATTGTGTGTGTTGATAATAGCTATTGTAACTCCTTTATAGCTGCTAAAAAGAACAGATCTTTTATAGTAATATACTTAAACACCTGGCCGCAAATTGAGATCAGATCGGTAAAATTCAGTTGGAGGCACTTTCTGTATTAATTGATTTATGGACAGCTATTAACAGCTCTTTGTAGTTTTCAGGCACATTACATGACATCCCATTTAACCAAGCAGGCAAACTATAACTATGGCAAAAAAACCAGATTAACTGGTATATGAAAAAATATACCCAAATGTTTCCTGCTTAAGTAAACATCCCATTTGTACGCATCCCAAATAAGACGGTCATACTGTTGTGTTATAGGAATAACCAAGGCTTATGTTCAATGCTTTAATTGTATCTCTCTTTCTAGAGAACCCACAAAGCATTTTGTTGAGAGCTATGTTCCATCTCTTTATTGAGTTCTTCTGAAACCCTAAAGACAGGATCTACAAGCTTTTATCGGAGTTGTTGTCTCTCTTGAAGCTGAGAGAAAATTCTAGCAGTTATTAGAATTAGTTTCTAATCAGTTTTTGTGCTATAGTAGAATCCACTCATTTGTGATTTGTATGAATGGGATGCTTCATCAAGCATGATAATATGCTGGAAAAAAATTAGAGTAAGTTATTTCATATACCACATTGTCTGTTTATTGGCAAACTTCTAGCTTTCCTACTCAGTTAAATGAGATGTATTGTAGTGTGGCTGAAAACTAGGAAGAGCTGTTAACAGCTGTCAATAAACCTGTGAACTCAGAAATTGCCTTAATCTGAGTTTAATTGATCGGATTTTGAATGCTTCTGCTTGATGACTCTGGGCATATGCTGAAAGATCCTTTTTCATTTTAATAACTGTAATGGAGTCACAACAACTATTCCATGAGACAAAATTATGGTTCTTGAAGCTCTAGGGATCTCATATCTTGATTGCTTAATATATATAGTATCCCCAACCTGGGAAGCTAAACCTAATAAAGGCCTATATCATGGTGGAATGACATAACTGAAACCTTGGGTAAACCACATTTCAGAAGAGATGGTTGGGCAGATTTGAGGATGATCTTTCCCAAAGTTTCCAGAGTCTCAGACAAACTGGTCTTATTCATTAAACCTAATTCATATGCACTTTCTCCACAGACCTGTTTTTATTTCTTTTCCCATAGAAACTAGGAATTTTAATTATTAATGAATCCTATACTGATGATCTCTTATCCCATTTTAGTGGATATACCATGTTTTTCCGTATTTGCAAAGTATGACCTTTATTATTCATTTTCAAGGCCAGGTTTTCAAAGTTCATACATAACTGCACATCTAATTTGTGTCTGCAATTCTTGTGCTTGTGCCTGGAGTTGCTGCAATTATACATAAAATAGGGGACTATGCTTGCCTCTATATTTTTCTGAAAATCTGACCCAGAAATGTAATTTGTTACTCCTCACCTCCTAAAGCAATAGATATCTACTGGTCTTAATATAATGGACCTGATTATGGTCTCATTTACACCACAGTAAATCAGGAGTAATTCCATTGAGGTCTATGAAGTTACATTATTATAAAATTGATGTCAGCTCAGGATCTTACTGTCTCATTGTTAATGAAGCCACATTCCAAATATGGACAAAAAAAGTTTCTTCACCTGGCCTACATCCAGGTTAATTTCTCATTTCATTTTCTGCCTCTCTTCTGTGTTGTACTTGTTCTGTGGATAAAACTCTTACAGCTAGGGCCCTATCAAATTTGCGGTCCATTTCGGTCAATTTCACGGTCATAGGATTTTAAAAATCATAAATTTCATGTTTTCAGCTACTTAAATATAAAATGTCACTGTGTTGTAATTGTAGGGGTCCTGACCCAAAAAGGAGTTGTGTGGGGGTCACAAGGTTATTGTAGGGGGGCTTGTGGTACTGCTACCCTTACTTCTGCGCTGCTGCTGGCAGCGGTGCTGCCTTCGGAGCTGGGCAGCTGGAGCACGGTGGCTGCTGGCCAGAATCCCAGCTCTAAACGCAGAACTGTCATAGCCGCAGCGCAGAAGTAAGGATGGCATGGTATGGTACCCATACTTCTGTGCTGTTGCAGCAGAGCTGGGCCCTCAGTCAGCAGCTGCCACTGTCCGGCCATCCAGCTCTGAAGGCAGCAGCACAGAAATAAGGATGACATGGTATGGATTGCCACTCTCACTTCTGCACCACTTCTGGCAGGGCACTGAGGTGTGTCAGGCAACACAGAGGTAAGGGTGGCAGTACCATGACCTCCCTAAAATAACCTTGCAACCCCATTACAACTCCCTTTTGGCTCAGGACCCCCCATTTGAAAAACATGGTTCTCCCCCGGGAAATCTGAATAGTATAGGGCAAAAGCACACAAAAGACCAGATTTCACAGAAGGAGACTAGATTTCACAGTCTGAGATGCGTTTTTCATGGCCGTGAATTTGGCAGGGCCCTACTTATATCCCTTGTAACTTTTATCTCACAACCTTTATTAACCCTTTTTCACTCTTTACCAATTCTGATCAAAATATTTGTTGCAAACAATTTATTTTTCTCTTTCTTCCACTCTTCATGAACTGATCATGTGTTTTATATATTTGTTGGTTATTTATAATTGATCAATAAACAGTTTCAGTGGACATCTTTGAGTCCATAGATTTTCACAAACTGTTCATAGTGAGCACACCTCTTAGTATATAACTATAATTTGGAATTTAGTCCCCTAAATTGCTAATGTATTCTTTTCCCTGATTGGATGGCCTAATCTTTATAAAGAGGAGCAGCACTTGAAGTAATCACACATAGGGTGCTGAATCTCTTATAGACGGAGTGGGAAGAATTTTATAGAAAGCAAAACATAGGAAATAAAGAGGCCTAGATAATTTTTGGACTTAAAATGTTTTCCTTTTCTCTCTTGCTTAAGAAAGGACATTATATGTGGTTATAAAACTTTACCTTAGGGTGTAAATGATCTCATCTACTGGCCATGGTTTTGTCAGCTTTCGTCTTCACATGAACTTTCTACAATGAATGCTTCATAAACTGAAGCTCTTCTTTTGGGTTAAGTCCTCTTGCCTTTCCTCCATTCCCTCCGTTATGGCTTATTTTGCCATTACTCTCCTCTGGTAGAATTTATTTTTGCTACCAAGACCAGAAATCTTGCATCCATCCTTGCCTGCAACCTTTCTTTCCTTTCTTACATCTCCTTTAGTTTCAAGTTATCCAGGGGCCAGGGCTCTAACATGGCACTATGCATTCTTTCTCTGAGGTTCTTATCTGGCTGGTTCTTGCTCACATGTTCAGGGTCTAACTGATCACCATATGTAGGTCTGGGAAGGAATTTTCTCCCAGGTCAGATTGGCAGTGGCCTGGGGTGGGGTACTGAATTCCACTGCAGCCTGGGACGTGGGGTCACTTGTCCGGATTATCTGAATCATAGAATCATAGAATCACAGGGTTGGAAGGGACCTCAGGAGGTCATCTAGTCCAACCCCCTGCTCAAAGCAGGACCAATCCCCAACTAAATCATCCCAGCCAGGGCTTTGTCAAGCCTGACCTTAAAAACCTCTAAGAAAGGAGATTCCACCACCTCCCTAGGTAACCCATTCCAGTACTTCACCACCCTCCTAGTGAAAAAGTTTTTCCTAATATCCAACCTAAACCTCCCCCTCTGCAACTTGAGACCATTACTCTTTGTTCGGTCATCTGCAACCACTGAGAACAGTACAGATCCATCCTTTTTGGAACCCCCTTTCAGGTAGTTGAAAGCAGCTATCAAATCCCCCCTCATTCTTCTCTTCTGCAGACTAAATAATCCCAGTTCCCTCAGCCTCTCCTCATAAGTCATGTGCTCCAGCCCCCTAATCATTTTTGTTGCCCTCCGCTGGACTCTTTCCAATTTTTCCACATCCTTCTTGTAGTGTGTGGCCCAAAACTGGACACAGTACTCCAGATGAGGCCTCACCAATGCCAAATAGAGAGGAATGATCACATCCCCCAATCTGCTGGCAATGCTCCTACTTATACAGCCCAAAATGCCTTTAGCCTTCTTAGCAACAAGGGCACACTGTTGACTCATATCCAGCTTCTTGTCAGCTGTAACCCCTAGGTCCTTTTCTGCAGAACAGCTGCCTAGCCACTTGGTCCCTAGTTTGTGCATGGGATTCTTCGTCCTAAGTGCAGGACTCTGCATTTGTCCTTGTTGAACCTCATCAGAATACTTTTGGCCCAATCCTCTAATTTGTCTAGGTCCCTCTGTATCCTATACCTCTCTTCTAGTGCATCTACCACTCCTCCCAGTTTAGTGTCATCTGCAAACTTGCTGAGGGTGCAATCCACGCCATCCTCGAGATCATTAATGAAGATATTGAACAAAACTGGCCCCAGGACTGACTCTTGGGGCACTCCGCTTGATACCGGCTGCCAACTAGACATAGAGCCATTGATCACTACCCATTGAGCCTGATGATCTAGAAAGCTTTCTATCCACCTTATAGGCCATTCATCCTGTCCATACTTCTTTAACTTGCTGGCAAGAATACTGTGGGAGACCGTATCAAAAGCTTTGTTAAAGTCTGGGTATATTTCACTTAATTCCCTGCCATTTCAGGGGCCTAGGGCACTGGTGCACCTCAGTCCCTCCTATTCTCTGCCTTTGGCACAAAACAGCTTAATCTCCTTTGGTCATAATTGCTTAATACTATGGTCTAATGTCAGTTGTGGGTTTAGTGTGTAGGTGCTAAATGGAAGCTGGAATGGAGCTTCAAGCTCTCAGCAGCTGACCTCCCAGTGGTCTGCTGCAACCATCTATCCATCTTCTCACAGGTTGTCCCCTACTCTAATGACTTGCCGCCATTCCTTCCATGATCATTTTCTTGAGGTTGCTTCCATTGCTATGCCTGATGTGACCAAAGTACATAAGGTTGCACCTGTTGATTTCCATCAGCAGGGTCTGCTTCTCCCCAGTAATGTTTCTAACAGAAGCATTAATCTTCTTCTCCACACAGAGGATACACAAGAGTCTTTGCTTGCACTCCATCTCAAAGGCTTCAAAGTTCTTTTTGTCAGCAGCATTCACTTCCCACAATTCACATCCATATGTTGCTATGGGGAAAAAATCAAGCTTTTCACTAGTTGACCCTGCATACATTTTGAGATACCATGTTTTTTCCAAACTTTTATAAGGGAGGCCATGGCTGAGTCAGTCATTACTAGTTTTCTTCCGATTTCTTTGAAACAGCTTCCTTGGTTGGATATGGATGATCCCAGATAATTGAATTGATCTACTGTCTCTACAGATTGACCATTGATCATGATGTTTGCTTGCATCCTGTTTTTGTTGATCATGTCAACATACATGCATTTTGTTTTCACCACAATCAGGGACAGTCCGTATTCCTAACTTTCTGTTTTTACAGACACCAACCTTATTTAATTGCATCAGTGGTAGCATCAAAGATCATTGTGCCATCTGCACTATTTAAGTCAGTTATGAGGTGTCGAGCAATGGAAATCCCACCACCTTCCACTTTTTCAAAGCCTTCCAGGGCTTATCTCATAATAATTTCTGCATACATGTTGGAAAGGCTTGTGGACAGAATACACCCTTATCTCCCATCCTGCCCAGTGGAAAACCACTCGCTGTGGCCTGTTGCTCTTTGCATCATAGTCTGTTGTTGATAGCAGAGAGTCGCAATGAGTCCAGTGAGATGTCTTGGAATCCCCATGTCTGTCAGTATCCTCCAAAGATGGTCACAATGGAAAATATCGAACGCTTTTGAGTGGTCAATGAAAACATGATCAGAGGGTGATTGTACTCTAGCATTTTTCAGTGATGTGATGGATGTTGGCATTTAAATCACTTGTGCCTCATCCCTCTCTGAAGCCAGTTTGTTGTGGAGAGTTCTGCTCCTATCACTCCCTTCATGTGGTCCTAGATTACGTAAAGCAAAATTTTGCTCATACGCAGTATCAGGGAGAAGATACGATTGGTATATTTCCTTTCTTTGGTAAGGGCAGAAAGGTTCCCTTTGTCCAGTCGTCCAGCCAATTTCTAATTTTTCCGTACAGCAAAGCACATTTTCCAATGAGATCATAAACATGGTGACCAGTTGCTTTTAACAATTTTGCTGGTATGTTATCAGCACCGGGTGCTTTCCACTGATCCAGTGCCTCTTTAATTGTTTATCCAAAGTAGGATGGCTTCAACTGGAGAGACTGAGGAAGAGCCACATCCACCACCTCCTCCTCCGGGAATTCTTGCAAAAAATGGTGTAGGCACCTAAAGGGTTTGCAGCTGTGGACCACAAGCAGAGATGGGGCCTGTCTCAGAGAGGAGGAGCTTCGGACACACCCCTCTAGGTGGCATCTCCCATTGGCTAGCTTAGGTGAGGAAATGCCTAGCATGCTAGCTTTTGGGGATCACATTCTTAGGCACCGTCTCTTCCTGTTCATTGTAAAGGCAGTATAGACCCCTAACTCAGGCCTCATGGATCCCATTGTCGCTCCAGTGATTTTCTATGTGCCTCAGCATTGAAATGGCTAAGTCCCTTTGTGGATCTGGGCCTATTAGACTTTACGATGAGCCTCCAATTGACTCTTGGGGGAACTGACAACTTCTGTGATTTAGGTTAAGCTCCACCTGACTGCTGCGCATGATACAATACTGTAGCAAAAATTGTATTTACAGTAGAAGCTCTTTAAAGATTAAGATTTGTCAATCGTTAATACACCATTATCACAGATATCTTCCATTGCACTGGTAAGGATTCTGAGAACCTGTGGTGACCTCTGTGTGATAACAGGTGACTAATGCTGATGATAGCACTGAACGCAGAATAATATAGCCAGTTCCTGTTGTTAATAGTAGACATCATTCCAGTCTCTGAGAGTCAGAAAACCTAAACCCACAAATGAACAAAATGCAAATGATGTAATTAACTTCCTCTATTGAAAAACATGCTTTCTAGTTGCTTGTGCTGATATGGGTGGTATAAATCCCATGCTGGTGGAAGGATATCCTGTGTGATTATTTGGGGGTTATTGTATTTTGCTTCCATAGATAACATAATATTTCAGTTTGTGGAGTATGCTCCTTTGATCTCTTTAGACCTTATCAAGCTTTCTGAATGGAGATGCCCAGATTCAACTGTGCTTAACTGTCATGGAGATACTTTATGCATTTAAAGTGCTATTCGTTCCTCCTTCTCTGAAATACTTGAACTAGGACTTAAAACAGAGGAACCTTTAAATAATAAAGACCTTATTAAAGTCTTTAAAACCATAAGAATGATCCCCAATTAGCACACTTATTCAGGGAAACTTAGTTCATAGGAAGTGAGTTTCAGTGATTATGCAAGAAATAATTCATTGTCTGAAAAAGAGTTTATGGTTATTATACAATATAGTTTCCCTTTTTTAGTTTTGCTGAAAAAAAACTCTTTAGCTAGACCATAAAAACTCAGCAATATTTTAATGTATACAATATGTAAGTTTAGGCATTAATGCATATCTATGTGATGTTAAGAATATCACTTAAATGAAAATAGTGTACAATATATTGCTAGATTTAACAATATAAATATAAGCATTGGTCAACTAAAGTTTTGTTCTATAGAGGGTTAATATTGTTGATATAGACATTTCTGTTGCTTCACCTTAAATAGAACACTCTCTCCACATGTTCAGTAACAATTCTTGATAAATATGACATGTTTATACAGAGTTAATGTTTGTGCAAACAAGGAGAAATTCCAACATAAATACAAGAGGAGGGCTAGAACTGAACTGAATCAAAACAAATAATCTGAGACTAGCTGCCAATTGTGATAAATATTATGGTGCCTTTGATACAATACAAATATTTTTCTGTTTGTAGTGTGATATTTCATTCCGTATTTTTAACCTGTGGACATGTACTTTTGCAGTAGCATAACCTGATCGCTGTGCATGTTTGTCTTTAGTAAAAGCTTTTGAAACTGTAAAGGATCTTTGAATAATGCTTTTGGCTTGTTTGTTTGTTTTAGTTATAAACCTTAATCCAAACATTAAATGCTTTGTAGGATATATCTAGAGATTTATGTTTTCATAGTATATGGCATTATATGAGAACAGAGATGTCCACTACTTCTCGAGAAGCCTTCTTCTTTATTTATATCATTAGCAGAATTTGCCAGGATTTTAAGAAAAGATGTACTCTTTCAATTTAACTGCTAGATATTTGTTTCATTCAGACTGCATAGTCCACGAGTTTCTGGAAACCTTCAGCTTCTAGAAATGAAGAGATCTGTAAGTCTGTGGTAAATGTTCTGCCACTTTTGTACTTTTTCCATGTGCATCTTAGGATAATTATTATTGTATTTTATTAGCCTTTCAAATGTTTCTTTGGTACTAGCATGTACCATCCAGCAGGCAGTTTCAACTGTGTGATGTCACCTCATTATAAAATTAATTTATTAATTCACATTAATTAAAATCACTCAGATGAATTTACTTCCTGGATAAGCTGAAAATGTACCTTGTTAAGTACAGTTGGCAAGCATGTGGTCTCTTATATTATGAAATAGAACAATATATAGAATATTAAAATAACCCAGAAACATAATGAAAATGCGGTGCACACATGTGTGTTGTGCATTGTAACAGAGTGTAAATCCTGAACACTTTTAGATGATGGGCCAAAACTGGAGCCTTTGGTTTCTAAGGAGTTTGAATTCAGAACTGGGGGAATCCTATTTTCTGGTTCAGATTGGCCCAACTCTCACAAGAAGAGCTGAACTCATGAGATTTCCACTGTTATTAACTTAAATGTCTGAAACATCATCAAAGCCAACCCGTAACTCTTTCTTAAACCTAATCTCTACCTGGTTATACCACATCCTTGGTCAATGTGTATGTATTTCTACCTCTTGTGCCTCTTTTAGCTCTTTTGAAAGTATAGTGGCCTCAGTATTTGAGAAAAAGGAGATGTAAAGTTGAGCGCCATGCCACAAACCAAAGCATCTCACTAACAACCCCTACTGGGCCTATGTACACACTGATAAAGAGGAATGACAAGATAGGACCTGGAGGAACTTCATGTGTGAGGGTCCCTGTGATGAGACAGAGAGGTCCCATGCTAGGGTTAAGGAAAGCCTATGGGCCCAGCTAGACATGCTCCACTATATCTGCACCCAGTGCCAAGCCTAAAGGGGGAATAAAAAGAAAGAGGATGGCTCAGTTCAGGGCTGACTGGCCAGAGCTCTGCCTCTCAGCCTGAAGGGAGCTTCACCTGCTGAGCTGCAGAGAGATGGGCCTGCTAGCTGGAGCAGCCTCTGGAGAGGAACAGTTAAACCCCAAGGA
This sequence comes from Dermochelys coriacea, assembly GCF_009764565.3. Classification (NCBI taxonomy): domain Eukaryota; kingdom Metazoa; phylum Chordata; order Testudines; family Dermochelyidae; genus Dermochelys; species Dermochelys coriacea. The sequence continues at coordinate 136,959,620 of NC_050068.2, forward strand.
GGGAGCAATGCATGAATCAGAGACTGATTGAGAACAAGCCTGAAGGGAAGGATAGGAATGCCTCCGGAAGATTTGGGGATGGCCCACCACTGAGTTACATTTGCTTTTTTTTGTAGAACATTTCAGAGATAAGCCCCTCAAAACCCCCAGAAGGGGCTAAGACTGAAGAGACAATTAGCTGGTGGGCTGGAGCCTGCCCCAGTGACCATCAGAGACAACTTCTGTTGGTGAGAGAGACAAGCTTTTGAGGCACACAGAGCTCTTCTTAGAGTCTGGGAAAGGTACTCAGAGTGTAACAGCTAAATACAAGGTGGAATAGATTATTTAGCATAGGTAGATGGGCTTACGTAAGGACTCAAAACACAGCTGACACCCAGTGTCTACTAAGACATAAGAATGGCAATACTGGGTCAGACCAAAGGTCCATTTAGCCCAGTATCCTGTCTTCCAACAGGGGCCAATGCCAGATGCCTCAGTGGGAATGAACAGAACAGGTAATCATCAAGTGATCCATTGCCTGTCGCTCATTCCCAGCTTCTGGCAAACAGAGGCTAGGGACACCATCCCTGCTTCTGGGAATTTATGCCAAATTATTAATAGGTGGTAGACAGCAGTCTGTTGCACTTTACTGGGACAGCAACACATGAGTAATTCATAAGGCAATTGTTACACACTGCAAGTGTTTCTGCACTCATAAGACAAATTGTTTCCGTTATATAGGCTTTGTTCTCACTCAAACATAAGAGAAAATAATAGAAAACAAACTGTGATGGTAGGTGTAGTACAAAAAGATTTGTTCAAAATTAGTACTATTGAAAAGCTCTGCTATATTACATGATTCCCCCCTCCCCAAAAAAAACAATATGAAAACCCATAAAGGCTAATGTGACATCATGGTGTTTCTTTAACACATTTCTCTGTGAATTGTGTCACCTAGTTTTGTAATCTTGTATTTTTAGTTAAAAATGGGTTAAACAGCACAGCTGACAATGTACCATACGTTTATTTTTCTTAAAATATATGTATTTGACAAATGAATATATGTAACTGCCTTGTTTTCCTCCCAATTTAAGTGCTATCATTATTAATAATATTGCCATTTTTATCTGCCTTTGCATTATTTGGAGAATTGTGGAGGGCCATGATGATTGACTCTGAAGAAGAAAAAGTAAGTTTAATGCTGAAGAAAAGGATTTATAAACTTATTTCTGCAACATTTTACTGCAACAATTGTCTGTCACTGGCAGCCAGGAGAGAAACAGTTCCAGTCTTGGAAAAACAGGCACCTGCAGGAATATACTGCAATCTCATGGAAGGGACAAATATCTGACAACAAAGGTATCAGCACCAACGGAGACTCAGCCGGCTCCTGTATCCTCACTGAACACCCCACAGTCTCTGGCAATGTCTACACCAGCAACTGTCCCTGTGCCCTTAAGCAGAGTTGTGCTATAAGCTCCTTATTGTCCACATCTAAATTCTGAAAGCATGTGTCTGAAGTGATAGAGTGAGTAAACTTGGAGGGCAAGTGTGAGTAAGAACACGCCTCAGGCTGTGGCATGGCCCCATGCTCATGCCAGCGTGAAGTGTGATCAGAGGAAAAGTTTATGTACCAAGTCTCAAGTTGCAATAGTCCTGCACCCTGCATTCCCACAATGCACTGAATCCTTTTCTGCCTGACCCTTACCCAGTCTATAAAGTTTCCAGTCCCCCTGTTTTTCACTGGTAGTAGCGAGAGTCAGAACAGCTTTCTGCTGCACTCTTTTGACCAGTACAGGGGAATGTGGATCCTGCTCTGAGAGCAGCCGCCTGGCCTGCTGACCACACCTGGGTGCTGATCAATGTGTGGTTGGAGTACAGCATCCTCCACATTATACCCATATCCAGTACACTATGTGTAGACACTCGGTGTGGGTATGGGGAACACGCCTGAGCATGTACACAGTCAAGTAATTGGGTATGTACTCCAGTTCAGACATATTTCAGACTAGCAGCCGTGTTAGTCTGTATTCGCAAAAAGAAAAGGAGTACTTGTGGCACCTTAGAGACTAACAAATTATTTGAGCATAAGCTTTCATGAGCTTTTTTTCGTAGCTCACGAAAGCTTATGCTCAAATAATTTGTTAGTCTCTAAGGTGCCACAAGTACTCCTTTTCTTAGTTCAGACATAGTCTCTGTTTGACAGGGCACAGGAATCACTCTGACCTCTGTGCCCTTGTGTTCCATGCTGAAGAAGATGAGATGGGACAGAGAAAACCTGAGGCCATATCTTTATTGGGCCACAGAGCTGATCATGTGCAGGAGCAGGAGCAGGCTGTGCCATCTCAAGGAATCGTGTACCCTGTGCACTCCCTCTGCATGCCAGGGACATGGGGGAGGGGAATAGTGCTACTTGAAATGCAGTCTCTGTCATCTCACCTGGATTGATGCTGCTCTGATCTTGTTGTATTTAACAGCTTCTTCTGATCTTATGCACTCAAAAGGTCACACACCGGCTGCCATTAACACAGCTAGCAAGTGAAACAATACTTCCAGTGACACCACCCTCCCACCAGTTTTCCCTCCTCACTTATTAATATTGTTAATTAGCATGGAGGTAGTCCCTACAGGCCCCAGTCAATTTCATGGCTCCATTGTGCTAGGCACTGGACAGACTTAAGAGGATAAAGTCCTGATTCCAAAGAGCCTAGAGGTTATTTTTACACTCCTGAGCCCCATAACATTAGAACGTGTATGCTACATGTCACATTGTACTGGACTTGGCTGGTAGCATCTTCAATTAAATGCATTCAAATTTAAATCCTACACCAGCAGCCAACAATTGTTAAGTTTTGCTGCTCTGTCTATGACCCAAAGCAGTAGCAGGATTGAGTTGATTAAAGTGCAAGGTCTCAAGCATGCTCCTTCTGAGTTAATGAGCCCATCTGATGTGTGCGCTTTCCTGACCCTCACCAACACTGCTCTCCCCTACTTCCTCTACATCTAGGCTCAGATCCTTCCCTTTCTGTGTAAAAAGACATGTTAATTTAGTTGGGGATTGGTCCTGCTTTGAGCAGGGGGTTGGCCTAGATGACTCCCTGAGGTCCCTTCCAACCCTGATTTTCTATGATTCTATGATTCTAAGAACATACATGAAAGTAGTTCAGATCCTGAACTTTTCAGGGGTTCTTTTAGTCACTTTGTCCCCTCTGGAAACTGGGGTTTGAGTGATAAGGTTCTAGGAGAAGAAACAGTATAAAATAAGAAGATTCTAGGATCCATTGGATAAACAGAGGACAAACCCCAAATGCCTGGCTTTCTACACATATGGGCTCTGGCTCACATCTCAGTACCAGTGGCTCATGGCTAAGAACACAGGGATCACATACTGGATCTGACCAATAGTCCATCTAGTGTAGGCTTCCATCTCATGTCCCAGAGGAAGGTGTGAGAAATCCCATGAGGCCACATTTTCAAAAGAGCTCAGCATGTTAGGTATTGAGCTCTTTTTGAAAATCCGTCTGTGACAGTTTGGGGAATATGTCGCTGTCAACTCATGAAATCTTTTTTTGTATGTGAAATATGATTGATGGTTGTAATACTCGTGAATTAGCTCATCCATTTGGTAGCAGTGACCTGGCATATAGTGAACAGACTAGATTATGCCGGGGGAGCTGAAACAGGGCCATCAAGGGCCATCAACAATTGAATAGCTCTACCCTAGTAGAACAATTGAGTTTCTGTCCGCAGAACCAATGACTTGTAAGGGCTCTCTGCCAGCAGTCCCACATGGGTGCATGGAAAATCCCAGCATAAAGGAGCAACAGTCAAGGTGTCTCAGACTGCTTTTAAAAAGAAATGTGCTCTCTGAGTAAGGACAGCCATCCCAATGCAGAAACACAGGAGACAGCTGGAGAGGTGGGTAGGAGGAGAGAAGGGAGCTTTGCCTTACCACAGAGACACTGATGAAGACCCAGGGACTCTTAGGAGTGGGAAGGGTAAGGACTTGCATTCAGGTTTATTGTCTTGCCTAGATCTGTAACTGTCTTATGCTGTCTAATAGTGAAATATGTGTTTGTTTAGGAAACTCTCTGTGTGAAACCTGTGTTCCGTACTTTACCTGCTGTGTGTCTCTGAAGAGTTAAATTATAAACCATAGTGCCTACAAGGGTGGAGCTCTGGGGGAGTGTGCCTAAGCAACTGGAGAGGCTTGGGAGATTCACCACTGGTCTCGGGGCTTAGGACAAGTGGACTGTGGAGTGTCATGTCCCAAGGAAGGATTTCAGACAGGGAACTGCACTCAGTAGTATGGTCTAGAGACTTTGAGCCAAAGATAGTGCTTGAACTCTGCCTAGACCCAGTTGGCTTGGATGCACATACAATCCAAAGGTTGGTATGATTATGAGTCTGTTGATCATCCACTATTGGGCTCTGCCAGGGCTGTTGTGCTGGCCATAACTGTCCCAGTGGGTCTACTGAGTTCATATGAAAATCTGTCTCCATTTGTGGAAGTTTTTAAAAGGGCCTATGTGAATTAGGTTCCTAAATCCTGTTGCCTTTCAATGGGATTTAAACACTTTTGAAAATTCTATTCACTGAGCTCTTGGCTATCTAGCCCTGAGCTCTTCTGAAAATCTGGCCCATTGTGGCCATTCATGGAATAAGGAGGAGTTTGTTCCTTATAGCTGTCTATTAGTGGCTGGTTTTATGACCCTTTTTAAGAAAAAGTCCTATATGTGACTTTGGCTAGTCTCATCCACGGAGAGACACTGTAATGCAGTTGATAGGAACAGGGTTAGGCTGCAGGAGACCCGGATTCTATTCCCAGCTCTGCCAATGGCCTGCTGGGTAACTTTGTGCAAGTCACTTCACTTTTCTGTGCCTGAGTTTCCCCATCTATATAACAGAGGTAAAGGTACTTCCCTTCCTTTGTAAAGAGACTTGGCATCGAAAGATGAAAAATACTATCTAGGACCTAGCTTTTGTATAAATTTGCAATCCCTTTACCTGCCCATTGTGTGTAAATACTACAAAGAGTGAGTGTTGTGCATGATGAAAGGAAATATCCCAACCATATACAATTTATGGTAAGAATGAAAAGACCTCTGGGAAATACCTTAATTGTTTCAAAATTATTGTTCTGAATTTAGAAAGGCCAGATGTTGAAGTTTAGATAAGGTCTATGAGTGAATGTTATATGCTTTGGTACAGTGAAATGGCAAACTAAGAGTACATCTACACTACGAAATTAGGTCAATTTTATAGAAGTCGATCTTTAGAAAGCGATTTTATACAGTCAATTGTGTATGTCCCCACTAAGCGAATTAAGTCAGCGGAGTGCATCCTCAATACCATGGCTAGCATCGACTCACGGAGCAGTGCACTGTGGGTAACTATCCCACAGTTCCCACAGTCTCCACTGCCCATTGGAACTCTGGGTTAAGCTCCCAATGCTTGATGGGGCAAAAACATTGTCACGGGTGGTTTTGGGTACGTCATCAGTCTCCGCTCCCTCCCTCCCTCTCTCCATGAAAGCAATGGCAGACAATCATTTCACGCCTCTTTTCCTGGGTTATCTGTGCAGACACCATAGCATGGCAAGCATGGAACCCGCTCAGCTCACCGCTACTGTTGTGACCATTGTAAACACCTCACGCATTATCCTGCAGTATGTGTAGAACCTGGCTAGGAGCCACCATCACGAGGACGATTGTGAGGAGGACATGGACACAGACGTTCCTGAAAGCACGGGCTGTGGCAATTGGGACATCATGGCACCAGTGGGGCAGGTTGATACAGTGGAATGCTGATTCTGGGCCCAGCAAAAAGCACAGACTGGTGGGACCGCATAGTGTTGCAGGTATGGGATGATTTCCAGTGGCTGCAAAAATTTTGCATGCATAAGGCCACTTTCCTGGAACTTTGTGAGTTGCTTTCCCCTGCCCTGAAGCACAGGAATACCAAGATGAGAGCTGCCCTGACAGTTGAGAAGTTAGTGGAAGTTTGCAATGCCTGACTGCTACCAGTAAGTCGGGAATCAATTCAGAGTGGGCAAATCTACTGTGGGGGTTGCTGTGATCCAAGTAGCCAATTCAATCACTGACCTTCTGATAACAAGGATAGTGACTCTAGGAAATGTGCAGGTCATAGTGGATGGCTTTGCTGCAATGGGGTTCCTTAACTGTGGTGGGGCAATAGATGGAACACATATCCCTATCTTGGCACCAGACCACCTTGCCAACCAGTACATAAACCGCAAGGGGTACTTCTCAATGATGCTGCAAGTATTGGTGGATCACAAAGGACGTTTCACTGACATCAACATGGGATGGCTGGGAAAAGTGCATGACGCTCGCATCTTTAGGAACTCAGGGCTGTTCGAGCAGCTGCAAGAAGGGACTTACTTCCCAGACCAGAAAATTGCTGTTGGGGATGTTGAAATGTCAATAGTTATCCTTGGGGACCTAGTCTAACCCTTGCTCCCATGGCTCAGGAAGCCGTACACAGGCAGCCTGGATAGTAGTAAGGAGCAGTTCATCTATAGGCTGAGCAAGTGCAGAATGGTGGTAGAATGTGCCTTTGGATGTTTAAAAGCTCGCTGATGCTGTTTGCTGACTAGGTTACACCTCAGTGCAACCAATATTCCCATTGTTATTGCTGCTTGCTGTGTGCTCCATAATATCTGTGAGAGTAAGGCGGAGATGTTTATGGTGGGATGGGAAGTTGAGGCAAATCTCCTGGTGGCCGATTTTGAGCAGCCAGACACCAGAATTTAAGAAGATACATTTCTGAGAACAAAAGGGAGACTCTTTCACAGTGAATCAGAGCAGAGCTAGGTGTGCTGAGCATCAGAGAGGCTTTGAAAACCAGTTTCATGACTGGCCAGGCTATGGTGTGACAGTTGTGTGTGTTTCTCCTTGATACAAACCCGCCCCCTTTGTTGATTTTAATTCCCTGTAAGCCAACCACCATCCTCACTTCGATCACAGCTGGCAAAGTAAATAAAGTCACTATTGTTTTGAAACCATGCATTCTTTCTTTATAAATTGAAAAAAAAGTGAGGATAACTGATAAGGTAGCCCAGGTCAGGTGGGGGAGGAGGGAAGGACAAGGTCACATTGCTTATTGTAGCTACAATACAAATGAAAACTGTTTGAATGACAGCCTTCTGTTGCTTGGGCATCCTCGGGAATGGAGTGGCTGGGTGCCCGGAGCCTCCCCCACGTTCTTGGGTGTCTGGGTGAGGAGGATATGGAACTTGGGGAGGAAGGCAGGTGGTTATACAGTGGATGCAGTGGCAGTCTGTGCTCTTGTTGCCTTTTCTGCAACTCCACCAGACACCTGAGCATGTCTGTTTGCTCCCCCATTAGCCTCAGCATTGCCTCCTGCCTCTTCTCATCACACTCACTTACTGCTTTCCTGGCCTCTGCTACTGAATGCCTCCATGCATTCAGCTGTGCCCTATCACCGCGGGAGGACTGCATGAGCTCAGAAAACATATCATCGTGAGTATGTTTTTTTCACCTTCTAATCTGTGATAACCTCAGAGACGGAGACGATAGGGGGAGCATAGAAACATTTGCACCTGTGGTGGGATAAAAAGGAAGAGTAGAATTTAAGAAGATACATTTCTGAGAACAAAAGGGAGACTCTTTCACAGTGAATCAAGCAATTCACAGCAGACAGCACATATGCTTTAGGTACAAGGTCTCATTTTGCCTTTTATATTGAGCTCCTGCTAGTATGGTGACACATCACACACAGCTGGGCAACAGAATTCAGTTTCCAGGCAGTCATGGTAAGCCAAAGGGTATGCAGGGTTGGCTTTTTATGCCTTATAACATGTGGGAATGGTTTCAAACTGCAGTATCCTCTTTTCCCATAGCAAGCAATGCCGGTTGGGTTTGCCATTTAAAAGGAGGGGTTGCAATTTTCAGGTGGATGTGCAGCACACTCCTCCCCCCACCACTTGGTTATTCTCAGGGATGATCCCTTTTAACCAAGCGCAAACAGCCCAGCATGAACGGGGACCTTTTACTGTTCCCTTACAAAAATTCTCCTATTCCAACCAGGTGACCATAAATGATATCACTCTCCTGAGGCTAACACAGAAAGATATAGACCAAATGTTGCTTGAATGCGACCAAAACCCAGGACCATGCGCTGCCATGCTTTGTGCTGCAAGGATTCCAGACTACATGCAACTGGCTTGGCGTGGTAAACTGTCCTACCGTGGAGGACGAAATAGGGCAGCCGTCCCCAGAAACCTTCTGCAAAGGCTTTCAGAGTACCTCCAGGAGAGCTTCATGGAAATGTCCCTAGAGGATTCCTGCTCCATCCCCAGACATGTTAACAGAATTTTCCAGTAGCTGTACTGGCCGCGAATGCATCCCACTTCTTCAGGGCAAATCAAACATTAAACACGATTGCTTTTAAACCCTGTAGTGTAGTTACAAATGTGCACTCACCAGAGGTGCCTTCTTCAGCTTCAGGGTCCGGGAACCCACCTTGGGAGGGTATTGGCTCCAGGGTGATGAAAAGGTCCTGGCTGCCTGGGAGAATGGATTCTCTGCTTGTCTGCTGTGCATTCTCCTCCTCCTCCTCCTCTTCCTCATCCACAAAATCCTCCTCCCTGTTGCATGAGACTCCCCCCTTGCAGGTGTCCATGGACAGTGGTGGGGTATTGGTAAGGTCCCCCCCTAGAATGCCATGCAGCTGATCATAGAAGTGGCATGTGTGGGGCTCTAATCTGGAGCGACCGTTTGCCTCCTTTGTCTTTTGGTAGGCTTGCCTGAGCTCCTTAACTTTCACGCGGCACTGCTGTGCTGTTGTAGCGTCTCTCCACCATGCCCTGTGCGATTTTGGCATATATATTAGCATTTCTTCTTTTTGATTGGAGTTCAGCCTGCACAGATTCTTCTCCCCATACAGCAATCAGATCCAGTGTCTCCCATTCACTCCATGCTGGAGCTCGTTTGCGATTCTGGGACTGCATGGTCATCTGTGCTGCTGAGCTTGCCACGCTGACCAAACAGGAAATGAAATTCAAAATTTCCCAGGGCTTTTCCTGTGTACCTGGCTTGTGCATCAGAGTTGAAAGTGCTGTCCAGAGCGGTCACATTGGAGCACTCTGAGATAGCTCCCGGAGGCCAATACTGTTGAATTGCGTCTGCACTATCCCAAATTTGACCCAGCAAGGTCAATTTTAGCGCTACTCCCCTCGCCGGGGAGGAGTACAGCAGTCGATTTTAAGAGCCCTTTAGGTTGACAGAATGGGGTTGGTTGTGTAGACACATTGCTTATAAAATCGACCTAGCCTCGTACTGTAGACCAGGGCTAAGTTTGGTGTAAACAACACAACATTTTTGTAACATAAATACTGTTTCAAGCTTCACAGTATTTGGCTTTTCCTTCTCTTGCTTTGTCTCTTGAACTTTCCATTCTCTGGAACTCCATTTCTAATCTTCATCTTTTCCTTTTGACAAACCAGGTCAGTGCTCCCAGAACTTTTATGAACTAAAGAACTTTTCAATCATTCATCAGTGCCTACTGTCATTTCTTGGACATCACTGAAAATGATGAGCTGACTGCATTTGCCTGTCTGGCTACAGCTGACAAAGGCACTGCAATATGATCTCCAAGAAGAGGTGACAGAGAGGGATGGAAAATAAAGGAACCCCCTTGACAAAGACAGAGTTCAAATAATTGTCCCAACTGTACTTATTTTCCTTTTATTTGTTTGTCCCAAATGGTTTGAATGAAGGAGACTTTACATCCTAAATTGTGATGGGTTGCGGACTTGTGTATTCAAAGAAATAAGTGCTGTGATTTGACTGTATTTGTTGTTTAGATTTTTTAAAATGGCCTATTATCAGAAGAGAAGTTATTACAGATCCATCCAGTAGTTTCTAAAGTAGTATTAATATACATTGGTGCTCATTGAAAACATAGCATGCTGCATGGCTGTTGTCCATTCTGCTTTTCATAGAATCATAGAAAATTAGGGTTGGAAGAGACCTCAGGAGGTCATCTAGTCCAACCCCCTGCTCAAAGCAGGACCAATCCCCAACTAAATCATCCTTTTCTCCAGCAATGTCCCCTCTGCCATGCGGTAGGTGCTATTATTAGAACCTCTCTTCTTTTCTGCATAACCACATGATCCCATTTCTGTTGGACTCCCATGATTTGGCTCCCCATTACCCTGAAAGGAAACAAAGACTGCTACAGTAACTAATAACAGAGGCTGATAGAGATTTTGTGTGTGTGTGTGTGTGTGTGTCCATTTTTCTGGGCCAAATGCATGAGTAAACTTAAGAGTAAACTTTAACTTTTGTCATACCTTTTTGTTTCAAATGGGCACAGTGAGATTTATTTCTTTTCCTACTCTCTTCCAGTAAACACTGGGGCCCTGCTTTGGCAAAGCAGTCATTCATGTGCTTAACTTGAATCATGTAAGTAGTCCTGGTTAAAGTGAAGCATGTATTTAAGTTAATTTCTGAATCAGGGCCTGAATGGATAGCAGCAAAGCTAGCATCAAGTGCTTACGTAGATCACATGGTTGAGTCAAAACCCACTTATCTATACGCTACAATGCTCCCACTGACCCTTAACCTCATTTTAGCATGCAACTCATGAGTATCTGGCAATTAAAGTTTGTCCAATTATATTTCGAAATATTCAGCTCAATCTAATGGTCAGTATTTATGCTTTTTAGCAAATGTATTATTTGATTCACCCATCCCTTCTTGTGAATAATTCTGGTAATTGATAGCTTATTGTTTTACTTGCAAAATTACCAGGGTGCAATCCAGACCAGTCAGGGACTGTATCACCACCTGCCCCATAACCCTCACAATGCTTTGCTGCTATAGCTCCTAACTTGGGCCACTCACAAACAGCCTGACAGCATGCAGGTCATACCCTGAGTGTCTGTGTATAGCATAGCCCTGGTCCAATATCTCTGACCCCAAGAACCTGTCAGCAAGCACCAGCTGCATTCTGACTTCCAACAGCCTTGATTACTATCTGCAGGGTGAACCCAACCCACTCCCAGTTCTGCTTTTCCCAAAATGTGTGTTATGCACTGTCCAGTGCTCTCCTGGGCAGTTTGGATATTAGAGGTCCACTGCCCTTGTAAAGGAGTCAATATTCAACAGTTTGCTACTTTAACTGGAGTTACCACACAGCCCAGTTTAACCACAACACTGGCTTAGTTTAGATTAAAAATAAAACAAGTTTATTTCACTACGAAGAGATAGATTTTAAGTGAGTACAAGTACAAGGTATTAAAGTCAGAAATGGTCACAGGAGAAATAAAGATAAAACGGTTCCTAGTAGCTAAAACTTAACAAGCTAGACTTGATTCAAGGTAAAATCTTTACCACAGGTTCCCAGTAACATAGCTGAACAAATTCTCAGGACAGGATCTCCCCCAGAGTCATCAAGGCTGGTTCCTTTGTCTTCTTAGGTGAAAGAGAAAGAGAGACGCCTTGGGATGTTTTTGCTCCTCAGTTTTGTAGTCCAGTCACCCTCTGACGTGTATTCTTCTGAGGATTACCCTCAAATCAAAGGTTTCAGAGTAGCTGCGATGTTAGTCTGTATTCGCAAAAAGAAAAGGAGTACTTGTGGCACCTTAGAGACCAACAAATTTATTTGAGCATAAGCTTTCGTGCATCAGATGAAGTAAGCTGTAGCTCACAAAAGCTTATGCTCAAATAAATTCGTTAGTCTCTAAGGTGCCACAAGTACTCCTTTTCTTTTTTCCTCAAATCAAAGTGTATTCAAACAGTAAAAAGGCAACAGGAAGTCTCATGGAGAAGATGGCTCCATGCTCTTTCTTCTCCCCTATGAATGCTGAAATGCAGATTTCATTGTCTTCTGCCATTTCACCCCTTTTGCTGTTTCAGGGACCCTGTTTACTACTTATATGTAAATTGAGGTAAACACACATTCCTTTGTTTAGGATAGACCTGTTTAACACCTTTCTCCTAGTCAGGGCTTTGTGGGTTTGAACATGTGCTAACAACAGCATGCAAGGAGAAGTCATAATTTTACAAATAATGTTCCTACATATATTTCACCTTGATATTATTGACCAACAAGTTATTAGTTTTCAAATGATACCTCACAAGGCATATTTTATACAAAGATTATTACAATAGTGGGTAAGAAGTGAATATAGGTGTGCTTTCGGTCAAAACCAGTTGCAAAGGTAACTTTCAAATTACATGACATCATTGAATTTTGTAGTGTGATTTAAATTTACCCTCATTCCTTCAGAAGACAGAGTCCTCATATTGTGAGTTGCATTTCTGTTATAAAGCAGTGAGGAATTAGTCATAATGGTCCCTTGATTAATTTATAAGAAAGATCACCGGCAGTACTTGGAGTGACCTAGATACATCATCCCCATGCTTCATCTAAATGTGTATTAGTGTTCTGTGTATACAATTACATTGAAGAGAAGTGTTTGGATCACTAGCATGAAAAGCACCTCAGAAATAGAAATTCCTGAGTTAAACAGTAAAATTTACCACTCCCCATGGTTGCCATGGAATTCCTCAATTATAGCGACGTTTCCACTAATGTGCAGATTTCAGGCTTATGGCAGTTGCTTAGTTTTCATAAGCGTCTACCTAGGCTAACTATAATATTGATTTTGTCTTCATTGGTCAAGTTCAGTGGAGTTGTCCTGGGGGATGATTTTATTTTATTTTATTGAAGCAGATTGAATATTAGAATGCCAGCACTCTCAGTTGCAAAGGAATAATTGCTGGGCAAACCATGGTATTTGCAGGCTAATTAAACAGTCGTTTTTCTAAGGCATTCCCTGAACCACACCCAAGAGTGAATTAAATGAGACAATGAAGCTCTTTTTGCTTATAATACTGAAAAAAACAAGGGGTAACAATAACAGTTTTATTGGTCTAAAGAGTTAACAGTGACTTCTTTTGTGATCAGGCAGTGATTAAATTGTCCAGCAGGTGGCTGGCATTCTCCAGCAGAAGCCTGCAGCTTTCATACTATTACTGTAATCATTTAAGCAAGCTTGCTATCCTCCTACAAAACAGGGAGAGTGTTGACGTCCAGAGGTTCCTGCCTATAGGATCAGAGTCTTTAAAAGAGCTGTTCCCTTCCCTCACATTTAAACCCAGCCTACAGCTGCAGGTTCTGAGAACCGGAAGAGACTGGGAAATGCAGTTTGACAGCCACAATCAAAAGTTTTTGCAAAATGTAATTCATGTAATTCAGACTGAACTCTGCTCAGAAACTGTGTGCTGATGTTGAGAATTTAACTAGCCTGGATTCTGAAAATGCCTTGCGTCTATTTGTTTCTTAATTTGGTAAATGGCCTTTTAGAACTGAGTAATACGTATTCACAAGCCAATGAATGAGAGGGAGAAAAGTTCAAGGATCAAACTGATTCCAGATTATGGAAATAGTTCTGTTCAGTGACTTTTTTAAAAAAAATCACACAGTGATGTATGACGTTCAGTCTCTTCTGTCTATTTAAAACAAGCATACAGCAAGAAAACTCAACTCAAGGACCTTTATGTAAGGATTTTTGAACAAGAAAATTATCTTCCAGTAGAACTGAATTCAGACAATGGCTTCTGAAGAGTGTTTTCTTCTAGACTTGGAAGTGGATAACTTTATTCTTTGCAACATCTCCATCAATCAAAGTGCAAATCTTTCCATCCTGAGTGATGATTGGTTCTACCCAGGTTTCCTGTATGCTATTCCAACTATTTATGGAATCATCATTTTGATAGGACTTATTGGCAATATCACTTTGATTAAGATATTTTGTACTGTGAAGTCCATGAGAAATGTTCCTAATTTGTTCATCTCCAGTCTGGCTTTAGGAGATCTACTCCTCTTAGTGACCTGTGTCCCTGTGGATGCCAGCAGGTACCTAGCTGATGAATGGCTCTTTGGTCGGGTTGGATGTAAACTTATCCCCTTTATACAACTCACTTCAGTGGGGGTGTCAGTCTTCACACTTACAGCTCTCTCAGCAGACAGGTGAGCTTCCTACCAAAAGCCTGAAATGTGATCTAGACTTTTATGGACCCACAGGCGATAAAAGGTACAAATGCAGATAGGTAAAATATATATTGTTGCCAATCTAATATAGTAGATTAATGCAATTTCAGTTTATTTCTGGTGTTCATGCCTCCAAACACGAAAGTTTTCTGAGGCTACACTGAGTCTTTGTACAGATTAGTTAACATGGTCAGTTTTATTTAATGCAAAGAAAAATGATAGCAGATTAAGATAAAGTTAAAGCCTGGTGAGAAAAGTATCCATTAGTGAAAGATAATTTGTCCTAAGGCAGTATTACAAGTTTTTTAAATAATATGATTTAGTCACAGGTGTTCACCAGGTCATATTTCAAGAAGTATGAAGAGACTGAAGTAGCAATTTACTATAGGTGAAATAATTTCTCTCTGACGGTTCAGCTTTCACACAGCTGATTTTATCTGAGGCAACAGTTTATCATGTATGTTCAAAATATTCAAAATTAAGTGCCTGACGTTAGGGACCTAAATCTGTATCAGACACCTAAGTGGTCTGATTTTCAGAGATCCTGCCCTCAAAAGATTTTCCCTGGTTCACTGATTTCCCATTATCTAACCAAAACTGATCTGTGCTATAATTTCTGGCAAACATTTTTTCCAGTTAGTGTTCAGGTTAGCTATAACATTCTATCTATCTATCTATCTATCTATCTATCTATCTATCTATCTATCTATCTATGTTTGACTTCTTAAAACTGCGGTGAGTGTAGGAATCAAGCTGGTTTAGATTTATGTAAAGCTTTTTGAACCAATTTTACAAACTTTAGTTTTCAAAAGTCAACAGACGTTTGAATTGTAATATTACTTGTAAGGATACAGCCTACTTTTCTGATATATTACAAGAATTCACTTGCAGTACAGCTGTTACATAAATGCATGCCTATGTCAAACAGCCCAGACTGTCTTATTTGCACTCTGTGCTGCAGAATTGAAGTAACAGATTAATGAATACTGCTATACCTGCTTTAAGTTCTTAAACCTCACAAAGGTACCAACTCTTCCAGTAAGAAAAATGGTGTCAATTTTGTTCTGCACAGAAAGACATTATGGGTGGTATTTTCCTTTTCATAAGGAAATCAAATATAAGCTGCTGTGCGAAGATAGAATTAACCAGGTGACAGTCTGATTGGGTTTTCCTTCAAAAATCACTTCAAATATTTTCATTTCACTGTAAAGGGAGTTTACACATCGACTTCTACATATGCTCTGTGGCTTTAAAACAAACAAACAAAAAAAACCAGTCCATGACATTTCAGAGCATGGTTGGATGTCAGTGAGAATGGAATACAGTTTTGTAGTCACAGTGATTCGACAACTGTATATTAGTGCACACATAAAGACACCATTATCAGTGTCAGTTCTAGATAAAACATACACCTTCATGAAGCCAATACTCTCGCTGTAAGAGAGGCGAGAAAATGAGCAAAGCTATACAAATACACCAGAACAGGATCCTATCCCCCTGTGCTCTTCATTTCTATGTGACAGGCAACTGGGCTCTTCACCTAGCACAGCTCATTTGAGAGGTTACTGAAAAGCAGGGATCTGTCATGATAGTATTTCTTTCTCGAGAAACTATTGAAAACTAGTATCCTTTCTATGGGTTTAATATAAATCACTCAAAACATGTCAGGAAAAGAAGAGTTCGCTGTAAAGAACAAATTACACCAAGGGAAAGATTTGTTGCTACCTAATCAGATGCCAGTAAAAGCAAATAGTGTAGATGTTTTTACTGAACAATCAGTGAACACAAGCTACTGCTGGAACAAGGGAGCTGAACAGAAAACTGCAGCTGTAGCAAGCGGTTTTCCAGAAATTGAAACTCTTAATTTCAGCCCCATTTGAACTCAAAGCCATTTGCCCATCATGCTGTGCTGATAGTTGAAAATTGCACCACATGGAAATGTCATTTTGGGAAAATGACTTAAGGAATTAAGGCACCCTTCTTTCTGGCACAATCTGCCCACTCTCTGAGGTAGATTTTGAACTCACTGTATGAGGCTGTATCCATGAAACTACTATTAACCTTAATTAGAGTGAAGAAACTTAAATCCTGTGCATCACACTGACACTGTTCCTTTAAGGGCCTTTTCTGTTTAGTTTACTAAGATTTTTATTTTGGTTATTGTCAGTGCTGCTGGGACAATAAAGTTGCAAAAGAAAGGAAGTCACATTGGCCAGTTTGCAGATGCTTAGTAATATATTGTTTATTTTCTGGAGACTGTCAGCTTATGTTCCAGAATCCAATTAAAACTTACAGAATGGTTTAAAAAAAAAAACCCATCTCTCTAGACTCTAACCCTCATGGGCGCAAAGAAAGCTGTCCAAGTGTGAACTACCTGTAAAGCAATGCAGTGATCTCTGCTCTGAATCAGCAGCCAGACTGAGATGGTAGCTTTGATGTGTATGAACTTTGTCATTCATCTCAGTAAAGTGTTGACTCTTAAACCCAGTGATTACAATTTCATTGTTTACTATTTCAGAGTTGATCCAAGTATGTTAGGAAGGACAAGGAGGGTCATATTTACGAGGAGCTGCTCTATCTACTTTGAGCCGCATCCAAGCCCCACTAAAAGTAAGCTTAGTCCACAGAACTCAGCTGGGCATCTGAGCCTCACCAAGGAGGAACATAGCCCAAGGATTCCAGCAATGTATGCCATCCACATGAAGGGGAACCAAGTTTGAGGGGCCCAGTAGGGCATCTGATGGTCACTAAGGGGAACTCAGGAGAATCTGAACTCCACTGCCCTGTTATACCAAAGCTGTGGAGCCAGGAGAGCATGAACATCTGCAAAGCCTGTTTTTATGTCTCCAGTGGAGGGGGTTTGTCATAGCATCACAAACTTTTTTCCCCAGTTCATCTTTTGCATAAGAGTAAACTCAATTCTAGTGTACCTCAGGCACCATTAGCAAAGTTGCACAGTGTATTGACAGTTAGAAAAAATACTATTATTATTGTCTATTGAAGTGGTGCCTAGACGCTCCAATTAGGGATCAGAGCTCCACTGTATTAGCTGCTGTAAGAACATATAGTAAAAATAGAGTCCCGTGCCCAGATAGCTTACAGTCATCCGATGAAGTGAGCTGTAGCTCATGAAAGCTTATGCTCTAATAAATTTGTTAGTCTCTAAGGTGCCACAAGTACTCCTTTTCTTTTTGCGAATACAGACTAACACGGCTGCTACTCTGAAACCAGTCATATCTTACAATCTAAGCACACAATGAGAAACAATAGGTAGAATCAACAAACAGATTGGGGGGCAGGAGTCACAAGGAAGCAGTGAGATGAGTATGATAGTATAATAAGCAGTAGTCACAGCACTCCATTGTGTAGGCATCATGGCAGAGATGAGTTTTAAGGAGATTGGAGAGAGGAGGGTGAAATGATTGGGGAGCTGCTCCCTTGCAATCTTGCTCTAGTATTTACATTGAGCTAATTTGATATGGAAATCGGGGATAAGGAATAAATAGGAAAACTCAGATGTTTGACCATAATGACTCTTTAACCACTGAACCACCACACTATTTTAAGCTGCTTTTAGTAGAAAAACCAGAAGAGTTACAAAAAACGTAATCAGATTGAGTGCCACATAGGGTGACCTGATTTTATAGGGACAGTCCTGCTATTTGGGACTTTTTCTTACATAGGCACCTATTATCCCCCCACCCCCCTCCCAATTTTTCACATTTGCTATCTGGTCACCCTAGTGCCACAGAGAATTTTATATATTTATTTACTTTACTGATTTTCTTTTAATTGCCAAATGCACTGAATTTATCAGGCAGGAAAAGTTTAATGAAAGTACAGTGTAGAAGGAAATGCAATTATTAAGCTCAAGATAAAATAATTGAATGAGTTGATTCAAGTCAATTTAACATACCCTGTGCTCAGAGAAAGAGAGCATCCCAATTAGCAGAGTCCATGACAAGCTTACTGCAGCACATGGCAATAAATAACTCTTTAACCTTGACAGCCCTACACACATACACACACACACACACAGATTTTTTTTTGCTAAGTGCAAAGTGAAATCGCTATTTAATGACAGTAAGAATGATGAAAATTGCACCAATGAAATGTGACTTTTCTTAACTTTTTTTCATTAATGAAAAATTAACGTTTGTATTTTATGGGCAAATGTTCATACTTCTCTGGTTTTCTGAAGTTAATTTTAACATCAGTTAATCTATGGTTTCAGCACCTCATGTGATCGCTCTCATGTCTTTCCACGCTGTTGAAAAATCCATTCCACCAGTCTCCAGTTAGATCTGGAATCTTTAAGACACAGCCCACTCAAAAAAATGCCACTCATGATAAGCTTTCAATGAAGTGTTCTTCTGTGAAAGGTCATTTTGACTGGCTTGGAGATATTTGTATTTCCTTTTGGCTTGGTAGCACCATAGTTTTATTTTTTCTTTAGGCTCATTCTTCCTTTTGAGCCTGTCATAAGGAAGAATGAGTTCACTGGGACAGTGGCATGAAGTTTGTGATCTTTAAGCAGTTTGTTTAGCATTCCCTAGAAAGGATGAACAGAACTTCTCTGATAAGTGACCAGTAGTGATCTCAGGCCACAAAGAGACACAGTTCAGCAGTGTAAGAAACAGAATGTTTTAAAGCAGGGGTGGGCAAACTTTTTGGCCTGAGGGCCACACTGGGGTTGCAAAACTGTATGGAGGCCCGGGTAGGGAAGGCTGTGCCACTCCAAACAGCCTGACCCCCACCCCCTATCTGCCCCATACCACTTCCTGCCCCCTGACTGCCCCCCTCAGAACCTGTGACCCATCCAACCCCCCCACTCCTTGTCCCCTGACCGCCCCCTCCCAGGACCCCCACCCCTAACAGCTCCCCGGGACCCCATCTCCATCCAACCCCCCCCGACCCCTATCCACCCCCCGGGACTCCCATGCCTATCCAACCCCCCCCCCCGCCCACTCCCTGTCCCCTGACCCCTATCCACACCCCCACCCCTAACCGCCCCCCAGGACCCCACCCTCTATCCAACCCACCCTGCTCCCCAGCCCCTGACTTCCCCCCGGAACCCTCTGCCCTTTATCCAAGCTCCCCGCCCCCTTATCAGGCCGCTCAGAGTGGCAGGAGCTTGCAGCCCCGTTGCCCAGGCAAAGCCAACCATGCCACCACGATGCCCCACAGGAGCAGTGAGCCAGAGCGCTGGTGACACAGTGAGCTGAGGAGGTGGGGGAGAGGGACGGTAGGGAAGAGGGGACAGTGGGAGGGGCTGGCGCAAGCCTCCCTGGCTGGGAGCTCAAGGTCTGGGCAGGACGGTTCCGTGGGCTGGATGTGACCTGTGGGCCATAGTTTGCCCACCTCTGCTCTAGAGGAACAAGCACAGGACTAGGAGCAATGAATTCTTGCTTTCTAATGGTAAATCTGATGTGGACTTCCTCTGTTGACGTAACTATGTCACTTAATCTTTCTGTTGTAGTTTTCCCATCTGTACAATAGGGATCCTACCACATAGAGTGTTTGCAAACTACCATATGAATGCTAAACTTCACTAACATACACACAAACTCCTCCAGTGATTTGCCCTCCAGAGACCTACAATTTATTTAGATAATTGAACTGTCACTTGCAAAACTTCTGGCATTGTTAGCAGCTATGCACAAACACCAGGACAAACTTCTGAGCTCTATTTCTCCTACAGTAAGAGACTAGGATGGGAGCTGAAAAGCCCCTACCCCCCCAAAAAATTGAATTGATTAAATGTGGTTGTACCCTGAAACAGGGGTTCTCAACCTTTTTCTTTTGGAGCCCCCCCCCCAACATGCTATAAAAACTCCATGGCACAGAGGGGGGGAGGGTGCTCTGGGATTCAGTTGGGGAAAGGGGGACTTATGCCCCATTGTGCTGGGGGGAGCTCAGGGCTTTAGGCCTGCAAGGTGCGGGGCTTGGGACTTTATCCCCATGGGTTGAGGGCTCCGGGTTTCTGTCCTGTGGGGAGCTTCTGCCAAGGCTCAGGTCTCCGGGCTCAGGGATTCTGCCTTGTGGGGCGCCAGGGCTTGGAGCTTCTGCCCTGTGGGGCGGCTTCTCTCAGGGCTCGGGGTGCTGGGGCTCTGGGCTTCAGACCCACAGGGTGCTGGGGCTTGAGACTCTGGGCTTTAACTCCACAGGGGAGTTAAGACCCGCAGGGTGCTGGGGCTCAGGACTCCGAGCGTCAGCCGCCAGGGCTCAGGACTCCAAGCGGCCCTGCATGGTGGACCCCCTAAAAGGGATTGCAGTCTCCCAGTGGGCCGCGGAGCCCCGGTTGAGAACCACTGCCCTAAAGAATCATCTCACAAACTATCCACTAAACCCTTAAGCCCAACCTATGAATAATAGTGTGATCATAGTAAACAGGAATCAGTTAAGTTATAGGATGTGGGGAAATTGTTTTGCTGGATGAGATGGGGCATGATACTGACTCTTTACTATTTATTTACTCTTTGTGTTCCAGTAAAGCCCAGAGGCCCCAATCAGGGTCACATCCCCATTGTGCTAGGTCTGTACAAACCAATAATAAATTCTTTAGCGTATAGACTGTTTAAAGAAAAGACACAACATTTGAATGAGAGAACAAGTGAGGGAGGGGGCACAAGGAAGAGGTAACAATAATATGAATGTGTTGTCAGGTTGGCTACACTGTGCACACATCTGCTCAGCTGTGTTGGGTATGAGCAAGGAAGGTTGTATCCTGTGCAGTTTGGCTTTGTATCTACCTGGGTGGCTTCTGGTTTCCTTTGAGCACTTCAGGAGTGCAGGGGCAGATAGGAAAGTGCTAAACGGTGTGGGGTATTTGAAGCTGTGCTCCATGGCCTATCAGGCACCATTGCTGGATACGGAAGAACAGGAAAATAAGTCGTGGCTGTGGGGTGGGAGAGAGATCAGGCTAAAAGAAACTTGGTGAGTCCTTGGAGAGAGAGTGTGTATGTTTTCTAAAGTCTGTGAGCGAACCCCGCTGGAGGAAAGCTGTTCATCAGGGTTATTGTCCTGTCTTGGCAAAGGACAGGAGTTTTTGTGATAGTGTTTATTAAATCCCACACAAGGACCGACTTTGTCTGCTTGGCTGTATGCTGGACACAACTATGTGACGAGAGCTCACACGTGTGACACTGGCCCAACCAGAAAAGTCAAAACTGTCTGTGTAGGTGATGCTCTGTGAACTAAGAAAAAAGGCAATTCATTTTATTGTCCCTGTCATTGGAGATTTCTCTGTTAATTTGTAACTGAGTTTTCCCTCTGAGCATGAGGCTGACAGGCATTTCACCTTTTTTTATTTAAATGAGCTGGGCTGCCATGCACTGAACACACACTCTCAATTTTTCAGAGATTGTTAAAACAAATGTCAAGGTTTTCATGCAGTGAGTTACAAGCCTTTCATCTTCCCAACATAATCTTGTTTTCACAAAACACAGGAGGAAGAAATGTAGTTGCAGTGAGTTTGCAAATGGCATATTTATTTTAAGCATTCTAGGACAATTTCAAATGGAGGTGCAGACCCCTTTGGAAATCTTATACATAATCTTCGGTCCCCCAGGGGTCCACAGACCACAGGTTGAAAAATACTGTTCTAGATTATCAAGGTGTTAATACTGGCAGACTGCAGGGTTGTGTGCCACTCAGTTCTTTCAAAAAGAAAAGGAGTACTAGTGGCACCTTAGAGACTAACGTATTTAATATAAATAAAATAAATTTGTTAGTCTCTAAGGTGCCACTAGTACTCCTTTTCTTTTTGCGAATACAGACTAACATGGCTGCTACTCTGAAATCAGCTCTTTCAGAAAACTGCATCGTTATAGAATACAACAGCATTTGATAAATTTGTATGCAGGAGTTACAAGCATACAGTGATGGGCTAAATCTACAAATGGGACTCAGGGTCACCACTGCAATGTCTAACTTTAGGTGCCCTGACACCTGATGGACTCCACGGCCCTGAGTTAGGTGTCCAGGTTCTCTATACAATGCCTGGGAGAGTTAGGCACCTAAGACTCCAAATTCACAAAACCCAGCATGCTAAGTGGGGAGCTGTCTAAGATAACCAATAGGAAGGTGAGGGGTGTGGCCCAAGCTCCACCCCTCAAAAGGACTTGGGCAGCTTCCTTTGCTTGGGATTCTCAGCTGTGAGCCCTATCCTGAAGTTAGGTGCATAAGCCATATCAGCCCTTTTTCACAAAAAAGTAAGGAGGTAGACCCCCATCCCCATAGACTAATGTTTGAACACTCTCTCAGGCTGAAGGAGACCTGGGTTCTAGTCCCTACTCTGCCTGATTCAGAGCAGAGAGCTGAACACAACTCTCCCATTTTCTAGTTGTGTGCCATATCCACCAGACTATTAGGTATTGTGGGATGGGGCTCTCTCCTGTTGAAGCTGTTCCACTTAGTATAACTATTGATTGAGCATGAGGGTGATGCTATGCTCCACTGGTGAGGGCATCCTCCCGTGATGGGGGAGAGTCAGGTTCAAGGCTCTCTTCCAATACATATTTAATTATTTATACAAAATGGAACAGCTTCAGCAGGAGACCTCAAGATATCCAGAGCCCAGAGGTTCAGGTACTCTCCTAAGAGGTCTGGGGTCATTTCTTGCTCCATGTCAGACAAAGAAGGGATTTGAAACTGGTTCTCCCACTGAGTACTCCCAGTGAGTACTGTAACCACTGGGCTATGGGGAGTGGAAAGGGACTTCCACCTGTATTTTGTGGTTGCGTGTCTGATCTGGTAGGGATGCTCTATGGTGGCCCCTGAGCAGTCCTTCCATATTGGGCTCTGCAGGCAAGATAGGTGGGGAAATGCCAAGTTTGAGAAGCTGCTGGGACTTGGGCATGCACAAGGCATCAGACCTTATGTAGCTGTGCAACACTGGCAGAAATGTAGGTACCTAGGGGACTTTTCTTGATGGAAACTCAGTCAGTGATGGGAGTTTAGGTGCCTACTGGATTAGGCGGCAGCTGAGTGGAAGTTTTGAGGATCGGAATTTTGGACTTAGGTGCCTAAAGTGGTAGTTAGGCACCTAAATCCCTTTGTGGATCTAGACCTTGGTTGTTTACAGTTGAAGACAGTGGTAGCTGCAGTAGTTCAGGGCTTTGAAAATCAGGCTTGAGGTGTCTAAAGTTGGGTACGCACAAATTGAGGCCACTTTTGAAAATGTTGGCCCTAACACTTGACTTTGTGTTGTCTTGGACAGCTGCAGAAATGGAATTAAAACTCAGACACACCTGACTCTCTGTCCTGTGCTTAGACTATGTTGTGTCCCTTACAGTAAGTGTGACTATACAAACAATGTGTGCTTCTCCTATCTACTGTTATAGCAGTTTATTGATCTCAAGAAAACCATGGAAGGAAAAGAAATCCATACCCTTTGGGAAGATATTTCCAAGGACTGAAAATTAGAGAAGCCAGTCTCCTTACCTGTTGAATTAACCTCTCCTGCTCCCTGTAGGCATACAGCATACTTTAGTAACTATATGTATAACACCAGAAGAAAGGGTAATGCCTGTAGATCCATTCAGCTGTCCAGTTTTATTACTAGTGGACTATAGTGTCTACAGTGGGATTAAATAAAACATGCCACAGGAAAATAAAACCATGTGGCTTGCTTTTCTACTCAGATTGGATTTCCATGCTATTATTTTAAAGGTTTGATCTTTTGTGGCTGAAAAAAGCTTGAAATCATTTTTAGCATGGGTTATAAAACTTTGATGTGCATCTGGGTTACGAATGTATTCCAGGCAATCTAGCAATAACAATTCGTAAGTTAGGTATTGCTTCCAGGGCACTAAAGCACTGTTTTCAGATAATCTGCTTGTTGTGCTATAATTTTCTGTGTAGTAACAGAAAGCTTTTGAGTAAAGTCTTAATAAACCATTTTCCGGAATAACAAAAGATTACCTGTTCAAGCCTACGAAAATTTGCTGAATGGTCCCTCACAATTACTTTCTGGATTCAGATATGAGAGCTCTGAACCTGAACGTTAACACTTCCAGTTCAGATAAGAAAATCTGAACCTGCTGAATGGCTTAGGGTTTGATCCAATACCTATTGAATTCAATGGAAAGTCTCCCTTGACTACAGTGGGAGTTGCATTGGGCCCTTAATGAATTGTTTCCTCATGATTGCTTTTGAATAGTTCTTATTATGCTGTATGCACGGTATACATGTAAATATGCATATCTCTTTTGCTTGATGTACAAAATCTTACATCCTGTGTTGCTTTCCACTGTGTCAACACAATACAAACCCTTATAACAGCCATGGTTTTAGTTTGCATTAGCTCAGTTCCCTTGTCCATCTGCACCAAGAAAAACAGCTCAAACTGCATGACCTTTCTTAATATTTTGATTACACTTCCAGTTACACCGGATGGCTTAAGCATGGTGGATCCAATTCCATTATCAGAAACACATACAATGGGACTTGTGGATGAAAATCTGAGGGCAGAATTGGTGCTAATGGGCCAGTGTGTGTCAATATTTAAGCAACAGTGGGTTATGGGTGGGTTATTGTTTAATATTTGATGTTTTTAGGCATTACTGTAACACAATCAGGAACCCTGGCTCCATTCTGCTAGGCACAGTCCAGACAATTACCAAAAAGAGCCCTGTTTCTGTCCCAGGGATCTCACAATCTATACATCAGATGGAACACAACAAGGGATAAAACAGAAAAATAGGATGTAAGTGAATTGGGAGGGTGAGCATTCTGTAAAGGGAACAAGTGTTTGTGACAGATATTAGTCATGGCCATCAATTTACTACTGGAAGGCACTTATGCCTGGATCCACAAAGAGATGGAGGCATTGCAATGCTCAGCAACGCGGCACCTAGAAAATCCAGGGACAACATTATGATCCACAAAGTCTGAGCTAGGTGCCCTATACAACAAATGGGAAGAGAGAGGCACTGTAGAATGCGATCCACCATAAGCCAGCATACAAAGCAAGGAGTTACCTAAGCTAGTCAATGAGAGATGCCAAGAGAAAGGGTGTGTCCTAAACCCTGGACCTCTCTCGGACTGAGGTGCCTAAGTCCAGGCTTCAGGGAGGTGCCTATCTCTGCTTAGTGTTCCATAAACCAGAACCCCTCTCCTGGAGTCAGACAGTTTCAGCACCTAAGTAGTTTCTTGTAGGAATGACTTAGGTGGCTGCTTCATACTACACAAAACAAGTGTTCCACTGTGGATTAATACTTACAATAGTCTGTTGGCCAGAAAGAGTGGGAGCGAGAGAGAGAGTAATTCCATAGCCTTGTGGTTAGAGCACCCACTTGGATCCTGTCCCCCTGCGCCAGTCACTCTTTCATTATTTATCCAGTGGAACAGCTTCAAAAGAAGAGACAGAGGAAGCTCCAACATTGAAATATCCTATAGTTCAGTGATTAGAGCACTCCCCTGCGAGGTAGGAGACCCCCTTGTTTAAATCCTTTCTTCCCCCACTTCCAGAGAAGGGGGATGGGGTCTCCCGCATTACCAGGGATGGCTCTAACCACTGGGCTAAAAGTTACAACATGGGCACCACCTCCTCCAGCTGGATTGTGAATGGGATTCTGCCTTTTCCAGACAGATTTTGAATGAGACCCAATCCAGCCCGCAGCCTCTGAGTACACCTAAAGCAGAGGAGTTAGGTAGATGAGCAATATCTTCCTCTGGTTCATGGATAACATAACTCTAGGGTTTAGGCAGGAGGTAGGCATCCATATGCCTAGCATGAAGCACCAGTGCACATGCCCAGAGACAGAAAGTTTGGTGCTGAGGGAGCTTTCACATGTGAAAACTTAAATGCCGAGTGAGTGTAGGTGCCTACACGGCACAGTGGGAGTTTTGTAGCTCACAGTAGAACCATAAAACTTGGATTTAGGAACCTAAAAATGAGACTTGTGGATCAGAGCCTTAGATACTACTACGATGAGGGAGGCTTAAGAACCTACCTGAAATAGAAGAGAGTTTAGCAGAAAATCATAAGCATGCAATCATGAAAAATGGACTTCCATCAAACATATTGACACATCCTGAACAATGGATAGGCACCATTGTTTTAAATTGTGATTTCTCTCTGAAAAGTGACTTTAAACATGGTATTGTGGGGGTTCCAGTGGGCTGCTTTTCACTGGTTCCATATCAGATGTGCTTATTTTACAAGTAAAATGATAGGCTCTTTCTAAATGTGATCCTTGCAAATTCAGTCTGGGATTTTAAACTAACCTGTATTTTCCTTCTCATTTATCACCACCACTAACAAAGATTCTTCAGGTTTAATTAGGCTGTTAGCTGAACAAGAATCTCTTTTCTCTTCTTTTCTTTTTTTATTTTACAGTTATTTTTATATACTCTCGTATCCATTTTTACCCATGAAGAATGCAGGATCTGTGGTTTCATGATGTGGAATGGATTGTTAATCTTCATTTGAGTGACTGTGGTGCTTGTGCAAGATACCATATGGTCAGACTAAAACAGAGTACAGGCCTCCATAAATTAAGAAGAGCAAGAACAGGGGCAGTGTAAGCTTCTCCACCACGCCACCAATGCCTAAAAACTGTTCTAGAGCAGATCACTTCCAAGAGCAGAAGGCCATTTTTGTCTCCATGCTCATTCAGTTCTTGGCCTCAGTGCTAAGACTGCCATAATTGCTAAGACTTCCAAATTTTATTATGTTTTTAAATATATGGCTACAATACCTACTACGACCTGGACTGAGACCACATATCTCATTTCACAAAAGACAACAAAAAGCTATTAAAAGACAAACGATGAAACCCTGGCTTCTTTGAAGTCAGTAGAGTTTTACCATGTACTTCAGTGGGACCAGGATTTCATGCAAAGACTTTTGACTGATAATCACAAGTAGACAGGTTTCAGAGTAGCAGCTGTGTTAGTCTGTATTTGCAAAAAGAAAAGGAGGACTTGTGGCACTTTAGAGACTAACAAATTTATTTGAGCATAAGCTTTCGTGAGCTACAGCTCACTTCATTGGATGCATTCACAAGCAGAGAACAGGTTTCAGAACGGGGCATTATTTAGGTGGGACAGGGAGGTGTGCTCCCAGACGGAACTCTTAACAACAGCACTGCATGTATGTGGAATGTGAGTTATGCAGAGAGGTGCTGCTCCCAGCTTGTGCCCCTGGGGCAGGGGCGCAGTGTTTTGTTTACAAACAGAGGCAGGGTGCAATTAAGAAAGGGCTGGTAATTAAATTAAAGATCTGGAAGTCCTTAGATGAGCCTGTAAAAAGAGGAATCCCTCTGCAGGGGTGGGAGGTGTTGAAGAGAGAATGCAGGGCACTCCAAAGGAAGAAATGCAGCCAAGCCCTCTGAGCTGAAGTTACATTCAGAAAAGAGGGAGATTTGAGGTGTGTGGGCCAAAACCAGGGAACAGCCAAAACCCAGGGAAGTTCCCACTCTACCTGTGGTACATATGTGGCCTCATCACCATAGGGTCTAAACGCCTCACAATATCTAACCTATTTCTCCTCACAGCCCCTCTGAGGGAGAGCAGTGCTGTTATCCCTATTGTTCAAATGGACCACTGAGGCACAGAGAGACTAAGGCTCAGATTTTCAAAGGTATTTAGGCACCTAATGGGATTTTCAAAAGCACCTAGAAGGTTTGGTGCTTTGTAAACCCCACTAGATGTTTAGCTGCATTTTTGGGTGCCTAAAAACCTTTGAAACTCTATCCCTAAGGCACCAGCCTGAGGTCATTCAGGAAGTCCCTAGAGGAAGTAGAACCCAACCCAGGTCTCTCAAGGCTAACTCCCCACATGTGCTGACTTTCTTCTTTCTGGGGGGGGGGTGAAGGAGGGGTGCTCCATCCTCACTCCACCCTTTCCCCCAAGGCTCCACCGTTCCTCCACCTCTTCCCATCTCCGCTCTGCCCCCTCCCCCCAACACCTCCCACACACCACTGAACAGCTGATTGGCAGGTGACTGGTGGGCGCTCAAAACTATTTCTTTTCCGTGGGTGCTCCAGCTCCAGAGCACCCATGGAGTTGGCACCTATGTAGCTCCCTATACACTGGATCAGCCTATCTTTCTGCTGCAGGCTGCAAAAAAAGAAGACTGATAGATGGGAGCAAAACCAAGAAGGCAAGTTCTCTGAGACTCCAGCAATCGTTCCCAGGCGATTGGGAAGGATGTCATGGTTGACACCATGAAAAGCAGCACAAAGGTCAGGAAGGATGAAGAAAGAAAGAGAACAAGAGTAAGATGAAAGGAGATCACAACCCCCCAAGGGGTGGCAGGTTCTGCCCCAGGCTGGGTGGTAGAGCCATGGCTCCTGTGCAATTTTAGATTTTAACTTAAAACAATTTTGTTTTGTCATTTTTTGTTCTGAGTTTGAGAAAAGGAAGGAATGAGAACATGTCATATTCTTATACAACATGAGTATCAGCTGTGTTTATGCCGCAAATTCTTAGGGTTTCAGCTGTACCCAGGCCAATTCCAGAACAAAGAACAGAAATTGCATCCACAGAGTCCATAAAGTCAAAAATTATTGTCATGGTCTGTATTATTTGCAGGGCACCATCTGTGTGCTCAGCACTGTTCAGCATATGCCAGAATATGTAGTCCCTGAGCCAATGCATATAAGATGCATAACTCTGGATAAGATGGCTCAGATATTTAACTCTGAAATGTATAGTTATTGAGGACATGTTAATATCTGTGAGTGGAGGCACTGATGGCAATAGAAGTTTTATTTAATTAAGGATTAGAAGATTTCAAGAAGAAGAGCTGCTCAAAGGTCCTATGCCAGTGTATTTCCCTTTCCTGCCTGCAATGGCTCTGATATACCTCAGAAGTCTCAATATTTTTCTCAACTTTAAACTGTGGAATGTTCTTGATATTTGGAATGTTCCTAAATCTTCTCCTGTGAGAACTTAATCTCAATCACTGTAGTGCTGTGTTTAAAAGCCTCCTGGAAAGTAATTAGCCTTTAAACAGAAGTGAAAGCAGTGTTGTCAATTCAAGATTTTTTCATGAGTCTCATGATAATTATTCTTTTCCTTAAAGCCCCAGCTCCTGGAGTCAAGTGGAGATGTGATGATTTCAGCCTTCATTCTTAAAGAAAAATGAGGTTTCTAGCTCTTGTGGCTGTGGAGAAAGCTTCAAAATGTGATCCTAGTGCATCCTAAAAGCTCATAAAGCAGAAGGGAAATAAAAATAACGCTGAATTGATTATTTTTACATAATCTCATGTTTTTAAAGCTAATCTCTTGATTGTTGGTGAGCCTGATTAATGATTTTGAACATTTGGGGTTGGCAATACTGTGAAAGTGACTTGAAACGGTCAGTTTCATTCCTGTTTAAAGTCAGTTTCTTGACTATTATTTGTAGGGGGGTAACACCCTTAGAGCCCCAGGCAGTTGCAATATAAACTCACGGGCTCTTGCTCTAGTAGGATGTTTCCAAAAGTTAAATAATTTATTCCAAATTTGGTGAACTGCAAAAAAGTGATAGAAAGTAATCTGGATTTTTCTACAATTGTTTCAATTGTTGAATTCAAGTTAGTAACAAAGTAAGAATATACATTAAAATTTTAAACCTAACCAGTGTCCCTTAAGTTACTTGAAACAAGATGTCAGAACATGTTAGTATTAGAGCTGCGTGGGTCTAATATTTATTACATTTTCTTTCTTTATATAGGAATTAGATACTGTGCTCCTGTCAGCTAATGTCTAAGTTAGTAGAAAGTAGCTGCTGGAATCACGGTTAGAATTGCCCCCCACTACCAAAATCTGAAATGGTGTCCCTGGTAGAGAACTATTGAACGGTTTGCTAAGGAATAGACTGTCCCTAGAGCTGCCATTATTTCAGTGCAATAAACTACTTCACCTCTTCCACAGATTTGTTTTCTATTTTTTAAATTAATTTGGGATAGATTTGAGTGCTCATGACAGGAAGGATCTAGAGCAATGATGTTAGCCAGGAATAGTGCAGTCACTGTTAATAGTCACTATTAAGCTCTCCTTCCCAAAATACAAATGAAATGTAATTCTGCGCTAATCACTTTTGCTGTATCAGTCCTGAGCCATTCCTGAACTGAAATTGCAATTCATCCAGATTGTACGGTGATTTTGTAATGTGCACAAGTGAGGAGTAGGATTTGAATTCAAGTCTCAAGAAGTGAACAGTACCTACTATGCTAACTCTGCCATTGAAATATCAAGTCAGTGGAAAAGGAAGAGGAAGTGATTGACATTCCAAAACATTAGCTGCCTATGTATTCACTTGTCCCAATAGAGATGTACAATTTATTAAAATCAACAAGCTTCAAATATGGATTTCAACAACAACAAAAGTCCACCCTGGAATCAAGCATTATAACCACAATCTGTAGCAAAGCCCAAGGAAAAACAGGCCCACTATGAATTGCTGGGCAGCTGTCAGGAGTGTCTTGGTGAGTTGCACAGTCTAGCAACCATGTGTGGAAATATATCTATTTAAGAGATTTGCTGATTTACTTATCTACAGATGTATAAATATTCATACCGTTCATTCCTGAAAAAAAACAAAAAACAACAACAACAACAAAAAACAACCCAAGGTTTATGGTATTGTTCTGCTCATTGCTGCTGCAGATGTCCAGTCAGATTTCTTTTTAATTTCTCCTGTGAAATGCTACTTTACTATCAACAAGACTCCTTCTTATATTTAATTAATATAGTAATTCACACATGTATTAAGATTAAACTACTTTCCCAACTGCTCACGGCCTTTTATATATAAATTAAGCTAGCTGGAATAATGCCAATACGTTACATTTCATGTTTTCTAGGGAACTCTTGCACTGTGACAATAGAAAACTGTAGTTACATATCTTTAATAATTTTTAAATTTTCCCTTTATATGCCAGAGCTCAGCTTGGGGTGCACATATTATGTTTAGCAAAAGGGACAGAGGGGCCAGTTCAGGTGAAATTTTAAAAATACATTGAACCTGAGCCTTTTTGACCTTTGGAAAAGTTGACTTTTTAAAAATTGTTCTTTTTTTTCTATTCTTTTCAGCTGGGAGCTCAAATATGGGAAGACAGTAATAAGAGTTGTTTTTTGCTTCATTACAGCAGGACACACTAGATACTTCATGGGAGTTTGTTTTCTAGATCTGTGCAAAACTTAGCAGTTTCACTTCTCAGAAATTCACCTCAACATTAGTGAACACTTCAGTCCACCTGAATTAATACCCTATCCCCTGAGTTTTTTCTTTAAGTTTCAGGATGAAATGAACCCAGCATCTCAAAGTAAAACTCAAACTGTGTGAGTTAACATTAAAAAATAAAAAGACTCATGATTTCAATGTAAAACCTGATACTAGCACAAAATTGGCTCCAACTCAGCCTGAAAGGTTCACAAAGTATTCAGCAAACCTGGTATAGTCTGAATGTTGAGTTTGTATTAAAACAGAGGCCAGGCAAATTTTCTGGAATTTTGTTGTAAACCTTTTGCCCAGGAGTCCGGACTCCCTTGCCCCCCCCCCAACATACCCAAGTTTTCTGTCCAATTTATAAATTGTAGAGGATGGTCTACAGTTTTGTTTTATAGACTGTCCAAAACCTAGCAGCAATAGGATTCTTTTTAGCTGGTAATATTTGGGCCTTGTTCTAAGACCTTCCTACAGACCCAGCCCAGAGGAATGCTCTGTCTAGTAGATATGATGCAGAGTTTTCTCCTCATGTCTCTCCCCAAGATGCATGCAGAGTCTCAGAGTTCTGCCATATAGGAGTAAGGCTTCAACCCTGCCTGTGGTGGGAGGGGAAAGGCCAGGGGAATGGTGTTCTGATGGGAAAACCAAGTATCTCTGGAGGCATTGGGAGACAAGAGACCAGGAGTCTGTAAGGGCACATGTGTACCCAAAATCTGGTGGAGTGTTGGAACAAGTGCAGTCTGACCTAGCAGTCACACTCAGTAAGGCAGATATGTAATGCCTGAGAAGGGGGACATTACTATGCATGGCTGATAGGGGACTGGTGCAGGAAGTAGGTGGAACAGAGGTTCTGGGAGGGGTCTGTGAAATGCAGCAGGCTAGGGGACAGTACACTACATGTTCTGATCATCTATTCTGAGTAAAGATCATTTCCTGAGCTAGATCTCCAAACGCCTATCATATCAGAGGGCAGATGCAATCTTAGATACTGCCCTTTGAATAAGCGTAATGAGGAAATTTTTCTGGTTGCCATCAAGTCAGTGCATGTTAGAGGGAGATCTCTGTCTAATTGTCAAATTGAAAGGAAGTGTGACTTCTGATCAGTAAGATGAGCTTTTAGTACACTAAATAGGCATCGTTCTGAGACACACTGTTGAACATGTTTCAGAGTAGCAGCCGTGTTAGTCTGTATTCGCAAAAAGAAAAGGAGTACTTGTGGCACCTTAGAGACTAACAAATTTATTAGAGCATAAGCTTTCGTGAGCTACAGCTCACTTCATCGGATGCATTGGTGGTTTTCCACCAAATGCATCCGATGAAGTGAGCTGTAGCTCACGAAAGCTTATGCTCTAATAAATTTGTTAGTCTCTAAGGTGCCACAAGTACTCCTTTTCTTACTGTTGAACATCTGGCTCACCTTCCATTGTGTGTTCTTTACTGGAAACTACTGACTTTGGGAAACATTTGCTGTTATAAATTCATATAAAGCTTCATGACAAGTCATATTTATCAGGGAAACTGTAGGCTCCAGTTGTTTATGGGGATAAACCAGGGCTATGAGTAATTTGAGATTTGTGAATCCGTGATATCTTATACATGTGTACCAGAATGGAGACTTTGGAATGGCTGTATGGCTCCTATGCACTCTGAGTGTTTAAACTAAGCCCTACCCAAGCCTCCATTTTTGTAAGTAGGTGTGTAAATAGTTGTAGGCCCCCATTTGTTGCCATGCTCGTTTGTACCCACAACTTAGGTTGCTTGGAAGTCTGTGTCTTTGGTTGCATCCACAAATACGAAATTCAGACTTAAATTGTGAGCAAAAACAATTGCAGTACAAAATTACATCTTCAGTTATGTGCACACTCAGAAATGGAGAGCAGTGTCCCGATGGACAGAGACTTTGGGTAGTTTAATATGGACACTAATGACTTCAGCTTCTCTGAGATGAGGCAGCCAGACTCTTCAACGAGCTGACATTGTTTAGTCACCTTAGAGAGGTGCCACAAGTACTCCTTTTCTTTTTGCAAATACAGACTAACACGGCTGCTACTCTGAAACCTGTCATTTTTAAGTTATTTTGCAATGGATGCAACATCCATAGGTAGCTCCTCAGCTGTAAGTAGTGAGGAAAAAAACACTAGGGACTTAGATTGCGGCAGCAAGGACAGAACGTCTCTCTCATTGCTGTGGAATAGAAACTGCCCCTCAAATCTCTACAGTTAGGGGTGTCTGAGCAATAATATACTGGGGGGCAGATCCTCGGCTGGTGTAAATTGTCTTAACATTGTAGAGGAGCACAATGGAGCTAAGCCAATTTATACCAGCTGGCAAGGAACAGAGTTCCCAATGTGGAGATTTGTTACAATGAGTGCTTTTAGAGAATAGGTGTGCAGTTCTTTTTTCTTATGGCACACATATTAGTCTGTTTGTGTCTATAGGTGCTGCATTAGTGCTGTTTGCATTGCACTGACTAATGTTTGTGTAGCTGAAGCTGGAAAGTACATCAGTGGTGGTATTATTATTGGCAGTATTATTACATATAGGAATGATAACACAATTTCCCAACGTTTTCCGTGACATATTAACCTCAGTAGGAAAAAACCTAACCATGCAGATCCCTTGTCTATGGCATTTATTAGAAAGGTAGGGCAGTTTTAATGGTTGGAGAAGCAGGAAATAATTATCTAATCATCACAATACAGATCCAGCCAGCTGCAAATAAACAGAGGCCTGCTGGAAGTCAGTCCAGACTAGTAGGGTGGCCAACCCTCCAGGATTGCCCTGAGTCTCCAGGAATTGAAGATTCATCTCTAATTACAGATGATGTCATGATACGAAACCTCCAGGAATATGTCCAACCAAAACTGGCAACCCTAGTCTAGAGACACATACTTAGAGAGATCTAAGTACTGTTGTGTCCTCAACAGCCTGTCTTCTATTCTTCTCCCGGCGTGGTTTTCAATTCTGGCAGTTATAACAAATTCAGAAGACCCAAAATTAAATAAATCAGACCACATATTGGAGGGAGTCAGTTAGCCACGGCTCACGAAAAGGGGTGAGGCTAGGACTCTCGGTGAAACACGACCGAATATTGTATGTGTAGCTATTATCCTGCTTCTAGGGCAACGACAGGGACTACACTGGGTCAGGTTTCGCTAGGCAGATTCTTGTCTTGTTCAAATTTGAGAAAAATTCATCGTACATAATTCAGTCAGACACAAGTTTATTGGCATTTAGAGTCAGTAGGCCAGATCCTGGGCCTTGACTGGGGAGAGCTGGGTGCAGCTCACAGGAGAAGATACAAAAGGGACCTTTTAGATCTTCCAAGTGGCGACTTCAACACTAGACCAGCCCCCTGGCACACATTAGAGTAGCCATGTTCTAAACTACGCTGGCTGCCCATGACTCTCCCAGGCTGTTCTAGCAGCCAAGAATTGCCAGGGGCAGGGACATTCTGGCCAGGCCCCCTTTGAAAAGTCCAGAAAAAAGGACTAGCGCTGAAGCTGTTGTAGCAGCTCTTTGCCACCCTACGGGGTGCCTAGGGAGGGGAAAGTGTGAAATGGGCTAGCTGAGCTGGCTTTAGGGTAGCTTTGTACTGCTGCAGCACTGGCTGAGCATCCAACCCTATGTTTTCATGATTGACTGCTTTCCCGCTATGTATGGTGCCTGACGAATGGGTTTTAAAAGAGTAATTGATTTTGTTTAAAGCCTCATCTCTGATTTCTTTGTCCTGGTAGATAATAGGATCCCAAGGCACATAGCACTCAGGCAGCCATCCTGCATATGAAGTCATTAGTGGCTTCTGTGTGATTCTCTGTTTAATGCATTCAATGGGTACAGAACAGTTCAAAGTCTGAACAGAAGCATAGGTCAGTCTCATTCATACTTCCAATTGAATCAGCAATCCAGGCTTTTTCCTTTGTGCAGATTGACAACTTGGAGTGCTTGGCACTGACTAGCATCAAATTTTATGTGATTGAGTCTTCAAAAGGCATGTTCTCCTTTCCAAATGTTGGACTTTATTACCGCCCATGAATCATCTCTTGCTTTTTAATCCTTTGTGGGAATTCCTTTAGGCGTTTTTCAATTGAAAAATGTCAGTATCACACAATAATTAGGGATATTGAATTTGAGAGCAAACTGGGGTAGCAGCACCAGGAAGGTGGTGGCTAGATTTGTTACTGAGATCTGAATGGTGCCGAACGATGCACACCTCAAGCTGCCATTGAGTTGAGGGAGTTTGTGTGCTTGTGTATGTATGTATATAATGGCAGGATCAGGCCCTGAGTGTGTGTGTGTGTGTGATGACAAGATCAGGCCCTTAGTTTCACTGCATGGATAGCAGAGAGCACATTATATTAAGAGCTTCAGTTAGGCCCTGCTTCAGCAGGGTACGTAAGCTCACGGCTAACTGTCAATATTACCACTGAAGTTCTATTTGAAATTAATGAGACTACAGTGACCCAGGAATCTCTCAGTGCCAACTGGCAAGGGACACAGAGGGGGTGTATGTGGGTTACAGGAATCTTCTGCCCCAGCCCTGAGCCCCCTCCTGCACCCCAAAACCCTCATCCCCAGCTCCACCCCGAACCTGTACACCCAGCCAGAACCATCACCCCCACACCCCAACCCTCTGCCACAGCCCTGAGCTCTTTCCTACACTCCAAACCCCCCCAGCCCCACCCCCACCCCAGAACCCTCACCCCCAGCCAGAGCCTTCACCCCCTGCACCCCAACCCTCTACCACAGCCCTGAGCTCCCTCCTACACTCCAAACCCCCCCCAGCCCCACCCCCATACACATCACCTCTATATTGGTGCACATAACAAAATTCATTCCGCACATGGACATAAAAAATTAGAGGGAACATTGATCTCAACCAGGCTTGGCTGAAAATGCTGGAGAGACCTTTGGGTGAGAAACTTCTTTAGACAGGAAGTTAACCTGTTAGTTAGGTCTAAAAAGAAAGCATGTTATGATTTTATTTTACAATAAACCATTTGAATCTCTATTCTTTGATAGATAGATAGATAGATAGATAGATATAGTGAAAACAAGAGTAAGTGTAAGTGCTGTGGTGTTAAACCAGCTGGCGATCCTGAGTGTATTGTGACTTTGGGAACAGCTGACCTGGTAATTAGGCAAGTTTCCAGTGGATCAGGGACGGAGCACTGCAGGGAATGCTTTGAGGGCCCAGAGGTTGGTGTGTGCCTATTGCTACCTATACAGAGAAGGCGAGGCCTGTGGAGGCTGGTAGGCAGTGCTTGTGCTGTCAGAGAGCTGATCTACAGCAGGCACAGAAAAGACTGCTCCATGCTAAAGGCAGGTGGTGGTAATGGTGAGGGGCCTCACCCCGCTGGGTACGCTGGGGAGTGTCACAATTACTCCCATGCTTAAAGTTAGGTATGTGCTCAAGTACCTCGCTGTCTAACATAGAGAGTAGGAGAAACGCAGATCCCCATTATCCCCTGTGGTCAGTTATTTGCTGCGCATGTGTTCTCGCTGCATGCCGCACTGGTTCTGTCCAGATAGTCCGTACAGCAGGCTTCGATCAAACTGCCCCAAAAGACCACAGACTTCATTCAGTGGCAGAGGCGCTTGGCCAGGTTTATTGCCAAGAAAGCACAGTATTAATGCCCTATACGTGCTACAAGTACACTTAATACATGTATGCACATGACAATGGATCAGCTCAGTGAATGGCAGGACTTTCAGTTCCCCCCTCAACCATCCAAAGACATCCCCTTTTTGACCCCTCTTTTATACGCCGATACAAACAAATTACGCATTGCCCCTCTGACGTGGTTAGTTGCCACCCTTTATCTTGTACCTGTTGGTTTGATCAAAACATCTCTAGCCATCACCCTGTCAGCCGGACCTTATCTTTAAGAGGGGGTCAGTGTGTCCATGTATCATCTTCAGGGAGCGTGTTTATACCATAACCTTGTATCGGAGTATTCTGGTACTAGCCTTCTGGAATATGTTTACATAAACTCTTAGTGCCTAGAAATGCTTGTGGTTTTGCAATGACAGCTCTGGTCTTGCCAAGTTCATATATCGGATAGTGAACCTGCAAGCAAGCATCTGCTTTGTAACAGGGCCTGACTTTTGCTCATAGCCAAACTTTTGCTAACTTTGCTTTATATCAGCAGTGCCTGACTATTTTAGTTCAGGCCTTAGGCCTTACACCAGGCCCATTATACCAGGCCCTATGTCTCAGGCTCTCTCTTTCTCCTACATCCCGCCAAATATGTGGTATTAGTAACCATAAGAAGCAAAGATGTTGATTCCTGTACTTTTACCCATTCATGCGTCTGATCCAATGTCTTCCCACTGATTTCAGTGGGCAGACTCCCATTGACTTAATCGTACATTAAGTTAGAGACAAAAGGAGCCCCACCGTGGTTTGGGGCAATATATCACTGGCTGCACAACAGTCAACGTGGATGTGTCTGTAGATATTTTTGGGTAGAGACCATTTTGAATCTAGTACTCAGCTCTGAAGAATGTTTACCTGTTGAACAGGTGACCCAACAAACAGGATGCTATAATGCTGACTGACAATGAAAGATTAAGAAAAAGCCTTCAAGAAACTTCATGAATGGTCCCTCAACACAAATGTTCTAGCATGGGTATTCAGTGTTGAGGGTTTCCCATCTGTAGATCTGGTTACAACTTGACAGAACAGGAAGTATACCCACTTCTGTTCCAGGGTAGGACACACCTCAGGATCAATATCAGACACTTTTCTGTTTCCATGGAACAAAGAGCTCCTCTTTGCCTACCTGCCAGTACCCCTGATTCCCAGGGTCATTCTCAAGCTCAAGCAAGATCAAGGCAAGATGATCCTTATAGCTCCAGCCTGGCTGAGACAGATTTGGTACACAGAGTTCTGCAAATTGTCCACTCATGAACCTTTATTGTTATCAATAGTCAGAGATCTCCTGACACAGAACCACAGCTGGGTGCTACATGTTATGGCATGGTCCATCAGTGGCTGAATGTAAAGGAGGCACATTGCTTAGTAGCAGTTCAGGAAGTGCTCCTTAATAGCAGAAAGCCATCCACAAGAGCTACTTACCTGAGTAAATGGAAGTGTTTTTCCATCTGGGCCATCTCCCATAATTCTGGACCATTTTGGGTATCTTAAGGAGTCAGATCTAGCCCTTAGTCAGGGCGCATCTGTCAGCCATCTTGGCATTTCACCCTTGCACAGATAATCAGACTGTTTTCACTTGCCCAATCACTACCAGGTTCCTTTAGGGTCTTGATAGATTGTTTCTATTTGTCAGAGACCCAACACCTTCTTGAGATTTAAATCTGCTGTTGTCTTTGCTTATTGACCCTCCTTGTGAGCCTTTAGCATCATGCTCATTTCAACATCTGTCAGCACAGATAGCCTTCTTAAAGACCATTACCTCCATCACAAGGATGAGAGAACAGAATGCATTGGTCACAGATCCACCCTCCACAGTCTTCTACAAAGACAAGGTTCAGCTGAGAATATACCCCAGGTTCCTTTCAAAAGTGGTGGCCAATTTCCATTTTAATTGGTTTATTCACTGGCCAGTTTCCTTCCTAAGCCACATACACATAAAGACAAGGAGAGGCTCCATACTTTGGACATTCAGCAAACATTGGTGTTTTACCTAGATAGAAAAAAGCCTTTTTGTGTCTCTTCCCAGCTTTGCATCTTTTATGGAATATATGAGAGACCACCCGATTACAACTCAGACTCTCGAAATGGATCACCAGCTGCATTACAATGTGCTATACTGGCAAAGGAGCAATGCCTCCTGAGAAACACACAGTGCACTCAACAAGAGCTCATTCGAACTCAGCAGCATTTGTGGCACAATCCCAGTTATGGGCATCTGCAGAGTAGCGACATGGTTTCCATTCATACACTCTCCAAGCATGTCAATTCATAGAAGCATGCCAATGTTGGGAAGCAGTTCCTCTTCCGATGAGACTCCCTACCCTGCCTCTTGGGGTAATATCTTGGGAGTCAACTAGAGTATAACAGGCATATGCAAGCACTTGAAGAAAAAATGGTTACTCATCTTCTCATAATCATTGTTCTTCACGATGTTCGAAAGCATGTGTCCATTACATGACCCACCCTCCTTTCCTGATGCATCAGAGCCTACTATCGGTTCCTGTGTGAAGGACCTGAAGGGGGGATGGGGCAATTCCACCCTTTATATGCTTGCTTCAGAGTATGAGGAGCCCGGCAGTGGGCAGAGCCACCCAGATGGGTACCACTACGGAAAACTCTCCAGCACCGGTGCACGTGATGTGCAGACACCTAAAGTGTAATGGACATATTCAACACACCGCGAAGAACAGTTATGAGAAAGTGAGTCGCCATTTATGTTTTATTCTATGATGACCACTTAACCCCTAACTCTATAGGGATTCATTTTCCATGAATTCTTTTAAAAGGGGATTGGGCAAATAAAAATATCTAGATTTTAAGTATAGAATAGGATATAAATTCCATTATCATGAGTATGATTAATTGAATAATACTGTATAAAACCTGTAGATATTATTTCCTAAATGCCATCTGTTACGTCTCATTTATTCACTTTAAATATATTTATGAATTGTGAATTTTTAAATGCACCCATTTCAATCTGGAGTTCTTTTTATATGTGGCTATTTTGTTATATGGGCTTTTCATTCTACATACGAGCTTCAAATATATTTTGCTTGTGTGCTGAATTGGAAATTCAAACTTTTAAAAAAGTTTGAAATTTTGGAAGGAAAAAGTGTACAGAAACACAAAATCTGTTTCAGAGTAGCAGCCGTGTTAGTCTGTATTCGCAAAAAGAAAAGGAGTACTTGTGGCACATTAGAGACTAACAAATTTATTAGAGCATAAGCTTTTGTGAGCTACAGCTCACTTCATCGGATGCATTTGGTGGAAAAAACAGAGGAGAGATTTATATACACACACACAGAGAACATGAAACAATGGGTTTATCATACACACTGTAAGGAGAGTTTCAGAGTAGCAGCCGTGTTAGTCTGTATTCGCAAATGGTTCCCGTAACCCACCCAGCAATATTGTTAATCTATCCAACTATACTCTTAGCCCAGCGGAAGAAACTGTCCTATCTCGGGGCCTCTCCTTTTGCCCCTCCACCCCCACGAACATGATACAGTTCTGTGGTGACCTAGAATCCTATTTTCGATGTCTCAGACTCAAGGAATATTTCCAACACACCTCTGACCAACATATTAACCCACAGAAACCTTCCTGCCAACACTACAAAAAGAAGGATTCTGGGTGGACTCCTCCTGAAGGTCGAAACAGCAGCCTGGATTTCTACATAGACTGCTTCCGCCGGCGTGCACGAGCTGAAATTGTGGAAAAGCAGCATCGCTTACCCCATAACCTCAGCCATGCAGAACACAGTGCCATCCACAGCCTCAGAAACAACTCTGACATCATAATCAAAAAGGCTGACAAAGGAGGTGCTGTCGTCATCATGAATAGGTCAGAGTATGAACAAGAGGCTACTAGGCAGCTCTCCAACACCACTTTCTACAAGCCATTACCCTCTGATCCCACTGAGAGTTACCAAAAGAAACTACAGCATTTGCTCAAGAAACTCCCTGAAAAAGCACAAGAACAAATCCGCACAGACACACCCCTGGAGCCCCGACCTGGGGTATTCTATCTGCTACCCAAGATCCATAAACCTGGAAATCCTGGACGCCCCATCATCTCAGGCATTGGCACCCTGACAGCAGGATTGTCTGGCTATGTAGACTCCCTCCTCAGGCCCTTCGTTACCAGCACTCCCAGCTATCTTCGAGACACCACCGATTTCCTGAGGAAACTACAATCCATTGGTGATCTTCCTAAAAACACCATCCTAGCCACTATGGATGTAGAAGCCCTCTACACCAACATTCCACACAAAGATGGACTACAAGCCGTCAGGAACAGTATCCCCGATACTGTCATGGCTAACCTGGTGGCAGAACTTTGTGACTTTGTCCTGACCCATAACTATTTTACATTTGGTGACAATGTATACCTTCAAATCAGCGGCACTGCGATGGGTACCCGCATGGCCCCACAGTATGCCAACATTTTTATGGCTGACTTAGAACAACGCTTCCTCAGCTCTCGTCCCCTAATGCCCCTACTCTACTTGCGCTACATTGATGACATCTTCATCATCTGGACCCATGGAAAAGAAGCTCTTGAGGAAATCCACCATGATTTCAACAATTTCCATCCCACCATCAACCTCAGCCTGGACCAGTCCACACAAGAGATCCACTTCCTGGACACTACGGTGCTAATAAGCGATGGTCACATAAACACCACCCTATATCGGAAACCTACTGACCGCTATTCCTACCTACATGCCTCTAGCTTTCATCCAGATCATACCACTCGATCCATTGTCTACAGCCAAGCGCTA
This sequence comes from Dermochelys coriacea, assembly GCF_009764565.3. Taxonomy (NCBI): domain Eukaryota; kingdom Metazoa; phylum Chordata; order Testudines; family Dermochelyidae; genus Dermochelys; species Dermochelys coriacea. Next base: position 137,001,254 of record NC_050068.2, read on the forward strand.
CGATATAACCGCATTTGCTCCAACCCCTCAGACAGAGACAAACACCTACAAGATCTCTATCATGCATTCCTACAACTACAATACCCAGCTGCTGAAGTGAAGAAACAGATTGACAGAGCCAGAAGAGTACCCAGAAGTCACCTACTACAGGACAGGCCCAACAAAGAAAATAACAGAACGCCACTAGCCATCACCTTCAGCCCCCAACTAAAACCTCTCCAACGCATCATCAAGGATCTACAACCTATCCTGAAGGACGAGCCATCGCTCTCTCAGATCTTGGGAGACAGACCAGTCCTTGCTTACAGACAGCCCCCCAATCTGAAGCAAATACTCACCAGCAACCACACACCACACAACAGAACCACTAACCCAGGAACCTATCCTTGCAACAAAGCCCGTTGCCAACTCTGTCCACATATCTATTCAGGGGATACCATCATAGGGCCTAATCACATCAGCCACACTATCAGAGGCTCGTTCACCTGCGCATCTACCAATGTGATATATGCCATCATGTGCCAGCAATGCCCCTCTGCCATGTACATTGGCCAAACTGGACAGTCTCTACGTAAAAGAATGAATGGACACAAATCAGACGTCAAGAATTATAACATTCAAAAACCAGTTGGAGAACACTTCAATCTCTCTGGTCACTCGATCACAGACCTAAGAGTGGCTATACTTCAACAAAAAAGCTTCAAAAACAGACTCCAACGAGAGACTGCTGAATTGGAATTAATTTGCAAACTGGATACAATTAACTTAGGCTTGAATACAGACTGGGAATGGATGAGTCATTACACAAAGTAAAACTATTTCCCCATGGTATTTCTCCCCCCCACCCCCCCCCCCACTGTTCCTCTGATATTCTTGTTAACTGCTGGAATTAGCCTACCTGCTTGTCACCATGGAAGGTTTTCCTCCTTTCCCCCCCCTGCTGTTGGTGATGGCTTATCTTAAGTGATGTGAGCTGTAGCTCACGAAAGCTTATGCTCTAATAAATTTGTTAGTCTCTAAGGTGCCACCGGTACTCCTTTTCTTTTTGCGAATACAGACTAACACGGCTGCTACTCTGAAACTCTCCTTACAGTGTGTATGATAAACCCATTGTTTCATGTTCTCTGTGTGTGTATATATAAATCTCTCCTCTGTTTTTTCCACCAAATGCATCCGATGAAGTGAGCTGTAGCTCACGAAAGCTTATGCTCTAATAAATTTGTTAGTCTCTAAGGTGCCACAAGTACTCCTTTTCTTTTTACAAAATCTGTTATGCATATTTACATAATGTAGCATGTAATTTCTTTCTTCATAACTTGTCTTCTATAAATCATCACATGCTAGTTAATTTGGATACAATTAATTATGGACAAATGGAAACTGTGTCCTAGACCACACATAAGTAATTTAAATGGGTAGAATATCTGTTACAATTTTGAAAACACAAGGTCTGAGTTTCAGAAGTGCTGTGTACCCTCAACTCCAAAAGAAGTCACAGCAGCTTTTACAAACTCTTTAAGCAATATCTAGTCTAGTTTCCTTGAACAATACTGAATGAAGTACTATTCTATTTGTAGTAGTAGTACGGTGTTTGTGCTTTAAAAGTACACTCATTTGTTTTACTTCCTCTTAATGCCACTTGTACACATACGTGGATTTCAGAATATATCTGTACATGTTCAAAATCAATACATCTGAAATTGAATTAACTGGTGACAAGTTGAGCTGATTGCAAAATTTCAGAAATGTTAAAAATTTCAACCAGCACCAGTTGAAAACTGTTGTTGGGATTTTCCAAAATGAAAAGGGGACTCAGTGAAAGGTTGAACAAACATACATTTGACCCAGTGTGACTATTTTCAATATCATAGTTAGTAACAGTTTTTTCTCTTTGCTCTTAGGTATAAAGCGATAGTGAGACCGATGGATATCCAAGCCTCCCACGCGCTAATGAAGATTTGTGTGAAAGCTGCTATGATCTGGATTTTATCCATGCTGCTGGCCATTCCTGAAGCAGTGTTTTCTGACTTGCATCCTTTCTATGACAGAGACACTAACAAAACATTCATCAGCTGTGCTCCTTACCCACATTCTGATGGACTACATCCAAAAGTTCATTCAATGGCATCATTTCTGATCTTTTACATCATTCCTCTATTGGTCATTTCAGTGTATTACTATTTCATTGCTAAAAATTTGATCCGGAGTGCTTACAATATACCTGTGGAAGGAAACATACATGTTAGGAAACAGGTATGAATTTATTTTATTTGAAAGTATATTACCCTTGTGGACGACATCCACCTTGATTGCATTGGCCTCGTTAGCACTACAAAAGTACTTTTCTCTCTCTTGATATTCACCCCTTCTTGTCAACTGTTGAGAATAGGCCACTTCCACTTTAATTGAATTGGCCTCATTAGCACTGACCTCCCACTTGGTAAAGCAACTCCCATCTTTTCATGTGCTGTAATATTTATACTGCTTACTGTATTTTTCACTCCATGCATCTGATGAAGTGGGTTTTAGCCCACAAAAGCTTATGCCCAAATAAATTTGTTAGTCTCTAAGGTGCCACAAGGACTCCTCATTGTTTTTGCTGATACAGACTAACACAGCTACCACTTTGAAACCTGTTCTCATTTAGTGGCTGGAGATTTGTGAATCTACTACTGCTTCCAGCTAAGGGCACTTAAGGTATATTTATACTGGAGATGGCGTTATTTCCAGCTCAGGTAGACATACCCTTCATAGCTTTGATCAAGATAGAGTACTAAAAATAACAGTGTCCATGGGGGCACAAACAGTGAGCTGCGCTAGCTGCTCCAAGTACAATCCTGTCTGAAACCCTTGGTATGTACTTGGGGGACAAGTTGCTTGCACCAGTGTGGCTCCACTCCTATTTTTAGCACACTAGATTGATCAGAGCTAGCACAGGTATGTCTCCTTGAGCTGGAAATGACCCCTCCAGCTCCAGTGTGCTGCTACCCTTAGATCTTGTCTAAATGAGAAAGTTACACTTCTTTAACGTGAATTGCTTTTAAACTTTTAAATTAGTACAGCCCCCTGTGTGGACTTTCCTATTTCAGTTTACATGTGGATTATTTCAATCTGGCTTAATTCCCACTTGATTTCAAGTAAACTAGTGTAAGCCATGCTTAAACTGAAATAAGTGTTAGTACAGGGTTTTGCTCCAGTTTCAATAAATCAGTTTAAATCCTCATCTTAAATTGAGCTGGTGCAACTTTCTCATGTAGCAAGTTTCTTGCTACTTTAGCTCAATCAATAGAGGCTCATGCTTTTATGTTTTAGGCTCCAAGACTGCTGTTAGCCTGAGTGGGGTCAGTTGTACAAACAATGACTTTACCCTCTGTCAGTAACAGATCTGAACTGAATTTTTTGAACCTTTAGAAATTTTCCCATCACTGGTTGAAATTTTCCCACCACAGGTAGCACCATGTGGGTGAAAAGATGTGCTTTCAGCATAGTAAATGGGGGGGATTTCACAAAGGACATATCTTACATTACTTTTGAATGTTTATAAGTCTTTCTCCCACCACTCCCACCTTTCTGCCTGTTTGGTGACTGCTTTGATTACCCACTAACATGCACGAGAAGTATAAAGAGTCACTTCTCGTCTGTCCTTTCCCCAAAGGTTTGTATACAGAATTATAAAGATAGCAAAAAGTGAGTCTGCTCCAGCAAAGTCAGTCAATGATTTCACTCCTGCAATGCTTTCAGTAGTGATAGGTCTCTGTCTTAGATAAATGATATTGATTTCTTTATTGCATTGTTTCCTTTCTTCATAGTGCAGATGTGGGCCACAATAGCTTCAGTATCAAATTAAGGATACATTAAAAATAAATATGTACAGTTCACTCATGAGAGACTTATCCCACAGGGTTTAATTTACAGTTAGATCTTTGGGGACATTTGACTGTCATCTGGTACATGTCAATCTTTTCTGAATTCAATAGCTAATTTTCAGCTTATGCAATTAAAGGAACACAAAATAAAGTCATGACGTTCTATGGCAGTGTTCTGTTGCCTGCTTCGTGTTTGCTTCTATCATGGGAAAAGATCTGCTTTTTGTGACCATCTTATTCTCAATTTACTTATAATGCTTTGGGATATGACTATCTGACTCAAATCTTTCATGTGAGTAATGAGAATATAGCATTTGCCACATTGGGTCAGAGCACAAAAAGCCTCAAATCTTGCCTCAAGCAGTGCCAAGCAGTACCTAATGATTGTTCAGTGCTATACATTAGGGGTGTGAAAAGGAGCACAAGTGTGTAAAGGAGTGGCTGATCCGACTTTGATACACTTTATAAACATCTATACCTCAAATGAGACCCATTTAACTCTCCTTAAATTTTACAGAGGATGAGAGCTGGGATTCTGAATATGACTACTCAGCAAAAGCTGTGCACAGGCTAGTGTATACCGGTGTTTCTCTACCAGGGATACATATACCCTTGGGCAGGGGAGGGCAAACTATGGCCCATGGGCTGCATCCGGCCTGTCAGGGCTTTCAATCCGGCCCATCACATTTCCAGCAGCCAGGCCCCCGCCTGCCCTGGCCCCGTGCCACCTCCCGGAAGCGGCCAGCACCACGTCCCTGGTGGGGGGGGAGGGTGGGCAGAGAGCTCCGTGCGCTGCCCTCGCCTGTAGGCACCGCCCTCCACAGCTCCCATTAGCTGGGAACGGGGAGCTGCTGCCAATGGGAGGTTCAGGGGTGGTACCCACCGGTGAGAGCAGCGTGCGACATGCTGGTTACTTCCGGGAGTAGCACAAGGCTAGGGCAGGCAGGGAGCCTGCCTTATGGCCGCTGCACTCCGCTGCCACCCGGAGCTGCTCGAGGTAAGCGGTGCCGGGCCGGAGCCACACCCCGAACCCTTCCTGCACCCTGTACTCTCCACCCCACACCCCAACCCCCTGCCCTGAGCCCCCTGCCACACCCCACACCCTTCCTACATCCCAACCCCCTGCCCTGAGCCCCTTCCTGCACACCGCACCCCCCCCACACACACAGCCTGCACTCCCTCCTGTACCCTAACCCCCTGCCCCAGTCCTACATTCATGGCCTGCATACAATTTCCCCACTGAGATGTGGCCTTCGGGACAAAAAGTTTGCCCACCCCTGCCCTTTGGGGTACACACAAGTCTTCCCAGGGGGTACATCAACTCATCTAGATATTTGCCTAGTTTTACAACAGGCTACATAAAAAGCACTGATGAAGTCAGTACAAACTAAAGTTTCATACAGACGTTGACTTGCTATACTATACACTGAAAGTAAGTACAATATCTATATTCTAGTTGCTTTATTTTAGAATTATATGGTAAAATGAAAAAGTAAACAGTTTTCAGTAATATTGTACTGTGATACGTTTGTATTTTTATGTCTTATTTTGTGAGCAAGTAGTTTTTAAGTGATTGATTGAAAGATTGAGAACCCCTGATCTATCCAAGCTAGGAGGTAACAAAAGCAGTGAAGACACCGCAGCAAGAATTTGAGAGCAGGTAGTGAGACTCTGGGTATGTAACCAGCTTGCTAGCCCATGCTGTGCTGTCTTCCTTGCTATTGTTACCTACGCCAACTGAAGTCAGGCATGGGTAAGCGAGCCTGTGGACAGCTTTTGCTATGTAGTCATACCCATAGTTTCATCTCTCACCCTTCTCAACTGAAGCAACCAGAACCGAGCCCATTACTCTGCAAGGGCCTGAATGTGCCCAGCTGCTGCCCGGATACGGAAGAGCAGGGAGGCCCCAAGTGGTGTTCACAATTTCAAGACTTACATGCAGAGCAAGTGGAGCTAGCGGCAAAAGCCACTCTAGGAAGGGTGGGGAGGAGGTAGGACATGACCACAAAGCGGCATGCATACAGCAGCCTCTTAAGGCAAGTGGTAGTGCACTGTCTGTGCCAGCAAGGTCCAGGAGGCATTGCATCTCCCATGATGCAATACTGTCTAGAGGTTCCCTGGGTGGAGCAGCTGTATCTTCCTCTTTTGGATGGTGGGTGCCCTCTAAGGTCTTGTCCTCTCTAGGGAGATAAATATGTTTTTACAATGAGAGAGAGAGAACACATTGTATCACCCTAGTGCAGACTGGGCAGGTTGTAGCTTTACTTAGATTTAGCTGCTTGAGGTGAACCCTAGGCCCCCCTCAGGATTTCCCCTTCACCTCTAAATCAATGTAAGACTGTAGCTTGTCCTGTTTGTGTAACACGTTAGCTATCATGTGGTAAAATTACAGCTTTTCCTAGTGTAGGCCAGGCCTCAGGGAGTTTGCCCTTTCATTGAGCGTCGGCCTTCTCCCATCATGGTTTGAACTGGAAGATTGGCACAGCCATTTCTGAGATGGCCCTGTGACAAGTTGGGGGTTCTGTCTGTGCAACTTATGAATGGTGGATGATATTATTAAATTGTATCATGAAATTTCTGTGTCACAGAAAGCCTATATGTATGTGGATCCATCATTGCTGACAGGACATGCAGCTGGTACTCACTAGATGAAGGACAATGGGGAATACTTAACGTTAATGATGGTTGTTTGATCATACAAAAGTTATCCTAAAGAGTAACTGCAACTTAGGGAAAGCCATTTTTACCCTTCTTCTCTGAGGGGAGGGTTTTTCTGGAGAAAAGTTACTAAACATAGAACAAAGAAACCCAGGAGACTAGGAGTGGTTTCAATAAGGAAATATACAAGAAGCTTGGAGGAGGAGAAAGGAAGGCTACAGGAGCTGGGGAAGAAGACTCCATGAAGGAGAAACAATGATCCCACCTACATGACGAGCAGGGTCTGCTGGCATTATATACGTGTATGTTTACCACATGGCCCCAAGTAGTAACATATTTGTACTCTGTGAAGTATGCTAGGTAGCCCCTATCATGGCTAATATGTTGCTGATTTTTGGATTTCTATAGACCATGCTGGGGTTAGTGATACTCTGTCACTGAGCATTAGGTTCACCTGAGTTTTATCTTTAGGATAGAAGAGATGTTTTAGTTGTTTGGTTTCTTACTTTTTGGGCAGCTGACTCGCTCAGTGCTAAAGTCCTGTTCAGTCCAGACTCCCCTGCAGTAACTATCTCATTCCCCCCCCATCCACTCCCTGGTGACAGGAAAAGTAATTAGCTTCCAATTTCACCATCTTTTGCCAAAGTGAAGAAGATTTGCTAATCTACTTTTCTCTTTGTTCTTTTCAGATCGATTCGCGTAAGCGTCTGGCCAAGACAGTGTTGGTGTTTGTGTGCCTCTTTGCTTTTTGCTGGCTTCCTAATCACATTATCTATTTATACCGGTCCTACCATTATTCAGAGGTAGACACCTCAGTGTTGCACTTCATCACCAGCATCGGTGCTCGAATCCTGGCCTTTGCTAACTCTTGCGTAAACCCTTTCGCGCTCTACTTGCTCAGCAAAAGTTTTAGGAAACAGTTCAACAACCAGCTGTTGTGCTGCAGAACCCATCTCCTCATCAGGTCCCAAAGCATGGGCAGAAGCACCACTCGAATGACCTCCCTCAAGAGCACCAACCATTCAGTGGCCATGTTCAGCCTCATCAACGGCAACCACATCTGTAATGAAGGCTGTGTATAGGGTACATAGCAGGGGACAGCTTTGGAAACTGTTGTGCAGGGTAGTTAGCATGGCTGGCTGCTCTGTTTTGCGGGGATAGTGCGTAGCATACATGCATAGAGAAATCAACTGCATACAAGAACTTCCAGGTACTTTAGGGCCTGACACCGTCATAGTGAACATCTCGTGTGATGTGCTGAACACCTTCAGTGCCCACCGATTTAACAAGAGTTGAGTGCACTCAGCCCCTATAAGATCAGCCCTTCATTGGCTTGGAGTCAAATCTTGAGATCCATAGTTTTGCCTCAGTTCTGATTCAGGCAGACTCCAACCATGGTCATATAAAAAAACTGTAAGGGACTCAAGATTTGTCCCTTTGTTTGCGGAAAGAGCTTCATGGAGTTTTTTTTCTCTGTCTTGTTTATTGGCTGAAGTAAATTCATCTAAATCAGAGAGAGACCCTTTTAAAAAAAGTGAAGTGTAGATCATTTCCTAAAGCTGTCAAATATTTATAAATGTTTGAATACAGTATTCATAGTGTAAAAAGATTTTCACAGTGTTTACTGGGGTGTGCTGGCCCCATCTGAAATGAGTAGTATCTTGTACACTATCAATGTACCATTTGAATAAATGTGAGTTAGAAGATGTTTACAGTTTGAGTGTGCACATTTTGCCATATTGCAGAGGGAAAAGCACAGCACTTTGAGAGTTACTGACAATTCTGCTCTTCTCTTCGGGGGCAAAATAATGGGGGTTACATTATTAAACATGTAATACAGAATTTGAGTTGTGTTTGATTAAGGATGAACAACAAATGCCAAATGAAGCACAGAAGTTCTTCATGGGGATGTATTCTAATATGGGGATGTACAGTGAATGTCATTACAAACTCAGGGCCTGGTCTCAAACCCATTACAGTAGATTTATACCTGTATTTCCACTGAAATCATAAAACTGGTGGAGAATCAGGCCTTCAGTATTTTCCACTGCCGAGTGGTTGGGACACCATGGCATCCATTATTCTCAGAATAGGAAGATAATGTGCCACGGACACTGCAGATTGCAAATCCTGCATTAACATAAGGCAAAATCCAATTCTTATTGAAACAGGTGGGATGCAGATCAGGCTGTACAGTTACAAGCCACTTAAAGCAAACTGATGCAAGTGAGAGCAGAATTTGACCCTTGGAGCAGTGAATGCTGAGTTAATGGTGCATCTTGTTGGGGGAGAGGGAAGAATCAAAGACAAAGAGAGAATGAAACCAGCAAAACGTTGTGGTAAATTTGTTAGGAAAATGCAAAAACATAATGTAATGGTTGGGGTATAATCAGAGCAAAACCTCCCCATGCCCATTGAGTTCGGTAGGAGGTGTCTGCCTGCCTTCAGGGGCAGATATTGGATGTTCAGCAGTTCACAAGGGTTGGTTTCCTTCTGTTTCAGTCTACGGGAGTGCATGTCCTCTAAATTTTAGTTAGGGGGTTATATTAACTCAGCATTCACAGCTGTAGAAACTACTTTTGTCTGGTTTAGATGTGAAACCATAGATTGTCCTGGGATCTCATGACTAGGGCCCTACCAAATTCATGGCCATGAAAAATGCGTCACGGACCATGAAATCTGATCTCCTCCTGTGAAACCCTATACTATACAGATTTCAGGGGGGAGACCAGTATTTTTCAATTTGGGGGACCTGACCCAAAAGGACGTTGTAGAGGGGTCACAAGGTTATTTTAACGGGGTCGCGGTATTGCCACCCTTATTTCTATGCTGTCTTCAGAGCTAGGTGGCCAGAGAGCAGTGGCTACTGGCCGGGCACCCAACTCTGAAGGCAGCATCCCACCAGCAGCAGTGCAGAAGAAAGGGTGGCAATACCATTCCATGTCATCCTTACTTCTGTGCTGCTGATGACAGTGGCTCTGCATTCAGAGCTGGGCTCCCGGTCAGCAGGCGACGCTCTCCAGCTGTCCAGTTCTGAAGGCAGCACCGCTGCTAGCAGCAGCACAGAAGGGTAGCAGTACCGCAGCCGCCCCCAATAACCTTACGACCCTCTCACCCTCCCAACTCCTTTCTGGGTCAGGACTCCTACAATTACAACACTGTGAAATTTCAGATTTAAATAGCTGAAATCATTACATTTATGTTTTTTAAAATCCTATGACTGTGAAATTGATCAAAATGAACTGTGAATTTGGTAGGGCCCTGCTCAGGAGATTGGGCCCATGGTCTGGGAACCTTTGAGAGACTCTGGGTTGCATTTCAAGCAGTCCAGGAAATACCAAATGAGAGGAATATATGTGGTTTTGGATTTTGCAATGAATATTTTCCATGATGTAGCACAGGGGTGGACAACCTGTGGCCTGTGGGCCGCACTCAGCCTATCAGGGTAATCTGCTGGCGAGCCGTGAGACAGTGTTTACATTGACCATCCACAGGCATGACCACTCGCAGCTCCCAGTGGCCCCAGTTTGCCGTTCCTGGCCACTGGGAGCTGCAGGCGGCCGTGCCTATGGACAGTCAATGTAAACACTGTCTTGCGGCTCGCCAGCAGATTACCCTGATGGGCTGAGTGCGGCCCACAGGCCACAGGTTGTCCACCACTGCTCTAGTAATTAAGTAAATTCAACTAATGTGAATTAGTAAACACAATGAGGAAACTGTTTAGAGCTTAACCGATTTTGAGTAGTACTTTACAGCATAAGTAGTCCCACTGACATCAGATGGACCTACTTGTAGATCAGGGTACTACTTAGGCCTTGTCTACATTACAGGGGGGAGATTGATCTAAATTATGCAACTTCAGCTATGTGAATAATGTAGCTGAAGTCGACCTGCTTAGATCTACGTACCGTGGGGTCCACCCTACGTGATGTTGATGGGAGAGGCTCTCCTGTTGACTTCCCTTGCACCTCTCATTCAGGTGGAGTACAGAAGTCGATGGGAGAGTGATCTGCATTCGATTTAGCGAGTCTTCACTAGACCTGCTAAATCAACCGCCGATGCATCAATTGTTGCGCATTGATCCCCCGGTAAGTGTAGACAAGCCCTGAATGTGAATAACCCATCAGACTCTGGTACTAACTGACTATTGTTAGTTTTCACCTTTCTACTGCAAGTACAGGTACTGATATTGATGAGGGCGGCAGTGGAGAGATTTGCTGTTCTGATTTAAAAATGCTTTCCTCAAAATGCAAACGGCAGGTAACAGTTTGTTCTTCAAAAGCAAATGCATTAATTTTGGTGCACAAGATAGATGGGACAGTATAGTGAAAGAAGAGAGTTCTTTCTAGTTACAAATTCATGTATGACAGTCTGTTACTATATTCTCCTGATGTCTCAATTTTGTTCTTCACGTCTAAAGCTGGTCAAGGGTGTGTGTGTGTGTTTCTGCTGAAAATTTCAACTTTTCATCAAAAATTTGAAAACCTGAAAAAGTGTTTGGTATTTAGCAACTGAAAACCAAAATAGTTTGGATGAAAACTGAAAAGGTCTTGGGGTTGGGCAGAAAAAAAATCAGGCTTTGGTTTTCTGCCAAAAATATTTCAGAAAGCATTTACTTGCCTCAAAATAGTCTCCGTTTAGTCAAAAACCCAGTTTTCCATTGAAAAAAGCTTTGATCGAAAATTTTCAGATAGCAAAGAATTGAACTGGGCTGGCCCAGACAGATTTCTCAAATGTGTTTTCTTTGAAATTTGCAAAGAATTTTTTTTTTCTATCAGACAAAGAACAAATTTTCTCTGCAGCTTTCTTGCCTGTGTGAAGCTGGCATTTGTTTTTGGCCCGTTACTGTGCTAAAGTAGCAGAAAAACACAACCTGGGACATAAGGAAGGACAGGGACTTTGAGAGGGCTTTGTTTGTTTGTCTGTTTGTTTGTTTTTAAGGATGATGAAATATTTGGGGTTGTATTTTTTGTATTCTATTACTTGTCTCATTACCCCAGTTTCAAAAACATGATGCAATTTGTTACAGAACTGCAAAGGTCTGAATCCTGATCTCATTGAAATCAATAGCAATTTTATCATTGATTTCAGTAAGCCCATGGATTTGGCCCAAGATGTAGTTTCAGGAAATTTTGGTTTTTGTTTTTTGTTTTGCTTTTTTAAAAACAAATGGGACTTTACAAACAATTAGCACTAAAGAGCAACCTGGGGTTACACAAGGTATACATCAGGCCGAAATATTGCTTAATCAGACTGTCATGCTTTACACAGCAGAGGAGTTTTGCCTTTGACTTCAGTGAGGCCAGGGCCAAGATTTCATCTTAAAATTGCATTGTCTTAGAATTATTCTTTTAGAATTGTTCATAAGAAAAACATCAGAAACAATCTAAAAAGACAAGAAAACCTCTGTGATTGAAAGGTACAAATCCAGCTCTCTCATTTGCCATGCAGCTCTGCACCAGTAGTACAATTGTAACCCAGTGTTTCTAAATATTGTATTAGGTCAAATATGTAATTATTGACCCTCAAATGTTTGTGCTGCATGGCAACAATTACTAATCAAGCATATGGTGGAATATAAGTGTGATACTGTTGAATCCAAATATTTATTTTGGGCAGAAAAGACTGCCATTTTACCCTGAGCAGTGACTTCTAATTTTTCATTTAAAGGAAGTTTTTTAACCTAGCAAGGAAACGGGAAATATGGCATATTGATAAACATATAGGCAATTTTCATAATTAATTTGATCAGTATGGAACTAAAGCTATGGCCATAGAATAGAAAGATGACATTTTCCATGCATGATTTGGCAAAAGATACTTCCATTATTGCTTGTGCCTCTGTCCCTCTGACAAAAAAATCCAATTTTAAAGCAGAAAATCTGTGTTTATTCCATGAGAAAAAACTGTCTTTCAGTCTAGCTCAGGTTTGGCCTCTAAAGGCATGAAATTCATTGCTGCCTAACTGAGCAATAAGCAATCCATTGAATGTTGAAAGTGTGGTTATTATTGCCAGTGTTATGCATCATTATCACAGTGCAGCTTAGAGTACAGATTCTGTGGAGTCACATAAGATGTGCCTATATAGTTTTTTAAAACATTGTTTAACCCATATATAGTATTGGTCAAGAGCAAAGAGGCAACTGTTCAGGGATGCAGTGGAATATACAGAGGACATCGTTTAAAAATGGAATGCTTACCGCACCTCTATGGCAGTATTTGTGATAAACTCTACACTTCATCCAGTTTCTAATGGTACCACTGTATATAATCTTTCATGATAAAACACGTATTACTTAGCCAAGGAACCATACGAGATTACAGTTAAAGAGGTAGTTGATTTGAGGGTCACTTAAATCTGTATTTAGGATCAGAAAAACACACAATTTGCCATTACTGTGAGGATGTGGTTTGCCAAGTATTTGTATTTTAGTTTGTATAGTTCATGAGTCAGTTTCTGATTTTAGTTACACCAGTACTATTCACACAAACGTAATTAAGGCTAGTTTAGGGCTATAAACTGTAGACCAGATTTTGCTTTCTGTTATGTCAGTGTAACTGAGCTGGGATTTATAAAACTGACCCAGCCCCAGTTACATTAATCAGTGCCAATCATACTAACAGAAAACACGTGGCCTTTAAATTACTAGAACTAGGTGTGGAATCTGAGTTATAGATATTGGGTATAGTTTAAGCCCTCAGTTCTACAAAGATTTACATACATTTAACTTAAGGCACATGCACAGGTGTTTGCAGGATCAGGACCTAAGAAATGATACTGTATTGAATCAAAACATATACCACATTTGTAGAACAATTTGATAGATCAATGTTAATCTTTCTATGTTACATTTAATAATAATTAGTTCACTGGGAATTACAAGTCTGTGTTGTGCCACAGTTATCAAAGAGACTTTTTTACAAGTCTCTATAAAATCACATTCAAAATCTCTCATTTTTTAAAGTATATAATTGCTTGTTTCTGGAAATAGCTACTTTATATAATGCATGTGATTAGTTTGCTTGAATATTTACAATAAGTGGAGCCACGATGATAGAATTCCTATGGAATTAAGGATTAAATCCATTTTAGTATAAATGAATTAATTATACTTCAGGCTAATTAATGATGAATATCCTTTTGCTGAGAAGTGTTGCTGTTTGTTTGCAAGACAAGTCAGACTCTAGGGCCCACACAGTATATTGATTTGAATGAATCTTGTATATTTGTGAGCACTTTTCACCCTGGAGGCAGATGAAAATGCTATTGATAACCCGATCATCACAGGACATAAGCATTCAGTTACAGGGACCTGTTTTCTCTTGTTGTTGCTTTTTACTGGAAAGTTAATGTGAGAAGTCTGTGCACCAAGAGGCAGACTGAGGGCTTGTCTACCATTCTTCGACACAACCATCCTTGGTGTCATTTTCTGAGTTTAGATGTACAAGTGCTGAAAAAAACCCGTACCTATCTCCAGGTGTGTATGATTTTAATATCTACTTTGAATATTTATTGCCTTATAAAGTAATATATGCATTATTAAACCATCTGGCTAGGATTACCGTATTTTAGTTATTGCGTACAGAGATAATGACATTTATTTTATTTGAAACATGCATCGCTTTCTCTTTTCCAGAGTGCTGTGTAGTTTAGATGTGAAATCTGTTTACCAATTATTTTTCATATAAAAAGAAAACTTGCATTGATTGTAATGTTTCAGCTCCTTTGAAATAAGACTCAGAAGCCAATTTTTAGGAAAAACAAATGCTAAAATATGTGTCCTTAGTTTCATTTGTATGTTTCTGAAATATTTTCTAGTTTTAAATGTGCTTTTTAAATGCTTATGAACAGCCTATACATAAATGTGGACTCAAATCAAATGCACTATCAAAAGATAAATATTGAATTACATTAAGTTTTGATTGAACAGCATCCCTGTAGCTAATAAAGCATGACAGATGAAATAAAAATGTATCTTCTCGGTTTAGAACAAATCTCCTGTTTGCTAAGTGTGTATTGTGTTCAATTTACATCAGCTGTCAAGCATTTCAGTGACTTTTCCAATATTGATCAAATGTGGAAGTTAAAGGTTGGATCACATAAAATCCTTAAGCTTTCCTTTGTCACAGGGAGTTCTTACATTGGGGTGAATTTGGTCCATGTGTCCATTTTATCTATGATGCTGATTTATAGCAGCTGAGGATCTGGTCCTTAATGTTTTACTTTGCTGGTAGTAAAAATATGCCATTTTAAGGATTATTAAAACTAAGCATTAAAGTACTCCTTAGGTGGGGTCCAGTTGGCTACCAAATCTCTGACAGCTGTGGTTGGCATCTAGTCAGAAGAATGGCATTCATTAGAACAATTGAATTTCCATGATAATCAGTTACAGGTAGCAGAGTTTAACTGAGTTAGTCTGCTTGATTAATGGACAAGGCACCATTCTACATTAGGGAAATTGTCAGTAGCTACACCAATGGGAGTCTTTCTATTGACTTCAGTGGGCTTTGGATCAGGTCTACTGAAAGAAATTGATCAGCCTTTGTTTAACTTTTATTCTGCTTTGACTGACCATCCATTGCATAGCAATTTCGGCTTTTGTAGAATCAATGGCAGATTGTGTTTAACAGAGTCCCTGTTGACCCCTGATGATCAAGAATGCAATAATGTCCTTCACTAAACATTTCCCACACTTGATACAAAACAACACTGTCAACTGGACTCAGAAATAAAGAGTGAAGGAGGCTGCATGGCAGTAGAGTATCAGAGTAACAATACAGTTTGTTCAAGTCCTGCAGATTTCAGTCCCTTCTCTTTGGCATGGTTTGATTCATGTTTATATTCCAGCTCATACTCTTTGTTCCACTTCTAACCTAGTAATTCCATTTGTATCATATACAGCATCCAGATACCAGGTTTGTTTTTTGAAGGCATTCTCTTCAATACAGTATTCACACTAGCTAGTTTACCTAATTTTTTACCTTTGAACAGTGAGCATTACTGTTGTGTGCGCTGTATTGCTACTCTTTTATATTGCATTTTGATACTAATCAGGGTGCTTTCAAATTAATAAGTGCTATAATATATAAGAAGAATACTATATTTGAAGTGGAGTTTTCAGTCAGCATATGCACCCAAACTAAGATATTTCAATGTGTGTGATGTGAGGGAATATGAAACTTGATAGTCACAGATTCCAGGATCTTTTTAAACGCAAATTTAATTCAGTGGATTGCACAAAACAGAAAGCCCCTTTTACTCCATGAAACACTTACTTTCTGCACAGAGGTGTTGCAAGCTTCCTCATAGCACAGCACTTGAAGAAGGTCGATCTTTGGAACTGTAGAGGAAGATCAGATTCTAAGCTTATTCCATCCTGTTCCTTTCTACTGAGACAAGCAAAAGTTGTGTCATTATGGTAGTGTTTTGGTAATCTTGTGAACAACTATCTACTTGGAATTAAATGAACAGTCACCTACGGCTAGATTTTTAAACAGGTATTTAGATGCCTAAAGGTGCAGATAGGTGCCTAGTGGGATTTTTAAAAGCATCTAGGTACCTAACATCTATTGAAGTCATTGAAAGCTGACCCCTAGATACTGTGATGATTGGTCCATTAGAAATGTCCTGATAGATTACAGCAGATAAAATTAAATTGACTTTTGAACAATCTTATGAAAAGTCTTTGATCCATAACATAGGTAAACTGTTCTGGAATTAATGTATCTATAGAGATAATAAATACAATAAGAATTGCCTGAGGTCAGGTTAAACTACTTTGTGACACTAGAAATGCACAAAAGCTAGGGATTGACCCTAAAAGCAGAACACTTAATAACTTATTCACTAAGCATTACTGAACCCTGATGTGCAGCTGATCTACTGGTGAATATGTTGGAGTTCAGTTAACATTAGTTAGTAGTACACATGCATTTATTTCTGTATGATAGGTGTTGTGAACTCTTTCCAGGTAACAAGGCCTGGATTCAAAGCTAAAATAATTTGTTAAATGTAGGTATTTTCTGCAACAAAATTTGGGATATATTATGATTTTAGTTGATGGGATTTGGATTTGATATTTAAAATGTCAATCTAGCAGTCCTCAGATTAGATTTCTGCCAAAAGCTTAAAACAAATATTAAATAGAGTCTAGATCTAGTGATATTTATTTTTCAACATGATCTGCATTAAGCTCTCCATTAATTAGTACTAACAGGGCATTGATTCATGGCTATTTAAATAATGGCTGCATTAATTTTTTCCTAGGAGTTATACTACGATGCTTCAGGCTAGTTAATCAATTCTATTTCATGACTATGATCTAGATCGGATCCTTATGTTTTCCTAAATCCCCCTTATTATAAGGTGTGGTCCTGCAAAGTACTGTGTGCCCTCAACTCCTGTTGAATTCTGTGTGAGCTGAGAGGAGAGCACTTGACAGCTTGCAGAACTGGGCTTCTACCTAGACAGATTATTTTCTCCCAAAAAATATGAATTTATTAACAGAGACTGTGTCTAAAACTATTGAAATCCAATGAGCAACTCCAGTAAAACTGGAATTGGGTCTTTTATCCATTGAAAGTAAAAACTTTTGGAAAGAAGCCACTGCACACAAAAATAAAATAAGATACTTACGAAAACAAAGCTTCCGAGAACATGAGAGGAGCAAAAAGCGGAATCCACTAACATCTTCCTGCACCAAACAAAACCATTGGATTTAGCACTTAGACATTGTGGTGACAGGCAATCTAGAAACACCTAAAGTAGATTAGATGCATAGAAATGAGTTAACCCCCATTATCCAGTAACATTTTGGTTAAAATAATAATTTTTTTTAGAAACAGGAAATTAGTTGTTTCTAGCCAAAATGATTAAATCAATTTTTAACAGGTATCACTAGAAATTTTCTCTACATTCAATTTTTCAGCCCAGAAAGATGTTATTTTAGTCTCTGCAAATAGGGTTTATAATAAAATTACGCAAAGACTGACTTATAAATACTATTTTCCTTTAACCAACAAAGTAGTCTTACATGGCAATGACTAAATTACTGCCACTACAGCTAGTTGCAGTGTACCAGTACATGAGTGATTACATTTCAAATGTCTTAGGTAAGGAACATTCACTCTTAAGAAGAGCCAATGAAAAAATACCTTCAACAATAACTAAATCTAATCTCATTTAAAATAACCCATCAATCACCTTCTTGTCACGTCCAGGGCACCAGCAGCAGACCAGTGATTAAAAGACGTAGGAAAGGAACAATGCACTTAATTATTTTTCAGTTCAACGTAAAATAGGACAAGCAAAAATCTGAGTAAAAACATAAATTGAAGCACTAACCAATGCCATTGCATTGCTCACATAGGCTCTGATTCTTTTCCCAGTAGAGTCAATTGGAGCTGGGCCCACACTTGGCAACAGGTTAGGGCCCCGATCCTCAAAGGCATTTAGGAGCCTAACTGCCTTTGAGTTCAGTGGCAGTTAGGCACCTAAATATCTTTGAAGAGCTGGGACCAGGAGCCTATAATGGTCCAATTGTTATTAATTTTATTATTTTATGCTTACTTTGTAGAGCAGGGCCCCATTGTGCTCTGAACTGTCCAAACACACAAGTAGATATTGTACCTACCACGTAGAGCTTCCAATCTAATTTGAAACAAGTGAATAATAAATAATGGCAGGAAACAGGCAAGGGAAAATGAGCGCAATAAGGTCAAGAAGTTCCATATGTGTACAGTTTGATCACTCCAAATCATTTGAAAGTTTATCTTAAAATAAAAATATCAGCTATCCCAGGCTGCTTGTCAGTCTATCATCAGTCAATGGTTGGCTGATTTCTTGAAGGTGCCACACATAAAGATGTGAAGATCTGTGACGTGAAGATGTGAAGAAGGGAAAGTAGTAGTCTCATGGGGTACTCACTCACCACAGGTGGCGCCTCCTCCTGGCTGTTCTGGGGATTATCTGTCTTCCTGGTCTAACACCTCCCCTTGCAGTCTCAAGTTTCCCACTTGTATGCTACTTCTTGCTACTTCTTGTGTCCTGCTGGCAGCGTAGCACTCCATGATGAATAGGCAATGGCTAATCCTAGCCTGCCTCAGCACATTCCAAAAAAGGCTCTAAGGACCCAACCCCTTCACAAAGGTGCCAGCTTTTCACTGAGCTGCTTAGCCGCCACAGTGGAGCAGTCAGGGGCACTTTTGAAAGATCCCTTAACTAATGAATGCATGCATCTAAGAAGACTTATAGATAAAATTCTGTTAGAGCCAGCACCGTGTGTGGGCTAAAATTCCTATGATAATTCAGATCTATTTCAACCTTAATTAACAGAGCTCTCATTGCCCTTTGCATAACTGTTCTTAGTGTAAACTCCAGTGCTTGCAATTTCCACTAGATTAAATGGATAATTGTGATAAGACATGCTGCCATGTATCTATTGTGAGATAGATGAGACCCTGAGATGAGAAATACATTCGTGCACGTCACAAGCACTAGGTACCGCCTTCCAACATGTCGGCAAAAATAAAACTCATTAAGTATCTCTGAGTTGCTCATTACTCAGATTTGAATGACACACCTATTGTTCATCTGTCTTCTGTGTCTTTCCAGAACTCTTCATCATGTCATTTTGAATCTCTCCAGAGACAAAATGTATTCATTTCTCTAAATTATATTTTTGGCTTGTTACTCTTTTATATTGGTCAAAAACTACATAGGTCTCATTTTATTCTGGAGGGAGATTTTAGTTCCCCAGACATAAAGATTTCATTAAAATAAAATTTTAATCTATACTTCATAAGTAAAATGTGTCCACGTGGATGCAGGAGATGAGGCTGGGATGCAATATGCTGCAGCAGAAGCTAGGACCTGAGCCAGGATAATGAGCTGGAATCCTTATCTGATATAACTGTAAGAAAAACATTTAGGATTGCTGTTCATTATCTTAATTATCTGCTGTGCTGACATCTCTGCAGGTGTACTAATCATCAGTGAACTCTGTGGTTTGGGCAGAAATGGGAGTTAATCACTTGTGTTCTGCTTTCGTTTATCAGATCTTGGTTTCAGTCATTACTAATGACAAATGATGGAAGGGTCAATTCAACGTTCCATCCTCACAGATGGAAGGCCAGCAAAAGCAAAACGGACTTTTTTCTAGTCCCACCTGCCCTTTGGGAAATCAGACAATGGAATTAATGTCTTTGCAAAACATCAATGAAAATGGTTCTAATATCCATGAAGTAAGGTTTAAAATTCACCATACATGACATAGTATTGTGTTTTTTATCCATGCTGGATGAGATAGAATGTATCCTATAACAAAGTCTCTAGCAACCTCTGATTAGGGAACTGCAAAATTTGTTGCAATGTTTACATTCTGCTGTACATTGGAATGACTGCAGTATTTTTAATGTTTTACTTTTTGCAGAACCCCATGGAAGAGCCTACAAGCTACTACATTTTACTTAGTTATATCCTGGCAAAATTCTCCATAATAACAAAGGACCCTTTTTACATGGGTGACATATTTTCCAGTGAGGTTTTCTCCATTTAAGCCTGGATCCAGTGCCCACTGAAATCAATAGGAATCTTCTCAACAGCTTCAAGGGGAATTGAATGAGACTATACAAGCCTGATCCAAAACTCATTGTAGCTAATGGAAAAATCTCCATTGGTTTCAATGCCCTTTGGATTAGACCCAGAGTTTCTTGCAAAATCTAGTAATAAGCTGTGCTCCATCAAACCAGTGCTGAGTGATGGTTGGAGTTTTCAGAGGTGTGTTAATTATCTCTCCATAACTACTTCATTAGTGTGCGTCGCCATGGCAAAATAATTACAAAATTAGTTATTGAGATAGCTAGGGGCAGCAGTAACTTTGAATTAGTAGGAAAGTTAAGTAGTTTCTTCAACATAATAGATCTTACTGTATTGATACAAGATCGTCCAATTTAGAAGGGGTGTGAACAGTTTTTTTTAACCAGAGGCAGTAATGATTTCTCTAAAACAGCAGCTAATACTGGAAAATCCATAAGAGAGATCAGAATTCTGAAAGGAACAATCAAAACAAATTGAAAACATTAGAATGTTCCAGTGCTTCTATTAACACACTCTTTGCTATAAATACCACTAGAACAAACTCACCGTCTCTCCACAATTCAGTAGCACCACATCCTACGACAGTACAAGATTGCAATCTTCAAATTTATTGAGAATGTGCTCTGTTTCTATTCTATTTACAATAATGATCACTAGGAAATATTACTGTTTGGCCATTATATCTATTTGTGACACACTATCATGAAAATAGATATATTTTGTGTCATCATTGTACAGTACTTTCTCATAAGGATATTAAACTAGTACTTAGCTCTCCTATATACTTTTGGAAAAACAGTAAGACTTTTAAATATTATTTTGATTGTCTGCCTATGCTAACTTTTTCCTGCACTTTATGGATGCCCTGTAAACAAAAGAGAGTAGGGTGAGTATAAAAGAAATTGACATTGGAAAGATCAGATATTTGACCCTGCGGGCTCCTGTGTGCAGCTGAAAGAAGCACAGAGAACAAAATGGCTAGCACTGAGTGGCTGCTGAGCACCAGTGCAAAGTGGTTTCTGAATAGTGCAGAGAAATAGGTCCAGTTCACAGCAGTGTCAACACACCATTCTTCTTGTATTCAAGATGAGCATTGCTGAGTGTTGGGGAAAGCGGCCATGGCAGCAAAGGCTGCTTTAGCTATAGGTAAGCTTGAAAACTGCCTCAGGTGACAGATTTCTGGGCAGCAGACTTGGCCCAGCCACTTATCAGCCATGCCGGAGAGGCAGTTGAGCCAAAGCTGACAAAGTTGGTGCTGTGACTCTGTGCAGCAGGTTGCAATGCGACTCACTCACATTTGGCCTGGCGGAGATAGCTGGACCATATTTGAGTGGAGTGGGGGGCAGCACACTGAAGCATTGCTGAGGGCAGCAAATTGGCTTGTGCAGCTTCTGCAATGGCAGGGGGCAGAGTTGGATCAGTGCAATTCAGTGAATGCAAATTATGGGTCAGCTGGTGTAAACTGGCATAATGCCACTGCTTTCAGTGGAACTGTGAAGGATTTCTGCTAGCTGCAGCAGATCTGGCTCTCTGAAGGCACCGGATTAAAGTTATTAAGGTTTTGATATTACTTACTCCTGCTTGTTATCTGGGAGTAGTGGCTCCTCTGAGCACGCCTATGAGCAGGGGCAGCCAGGAGGGCTGGACCATAGGAGAGAAAAGTTCTAATAAAACATTCTATTTCACAGGCAGGTGGTCAGTGCTGCATGGCATATACTGGACACAGAGTTCTTGCCAGCCCCAGCCTGTAGTCTCCTCCAGGTTAGATTATGAGAAGCAGCCCTCCTGGTGGCTCAGTAATGGTCTCGCACATTCATCCATACCCCAAAGGAGGGAGCTGCAAGCAGTGCAACTGAAATTGTTTTGCAAAGTAAACTACACAAGGCTTCACATAGAATTTAATCTCTAGGGATATTAACTATAATCAAAGAGAAAACAACACGAGGGGGGAAGTACTTGAGAAACTCTGAGTTGAATTCTGCATGTAATGGGAAAAAGTTTTCAGATTTCTGGAGAGGGTGTGAGGTGGAGTCTATCCATTTTGCAGGCTCTTCCCTCTGGCACCTGAAGCTCTGTATTGCTCCTTAGGCCCCATTTCTCTCAGGCAGCATAGCTCATTCCTTTGTGCCTGTTCTTTATGGAGCAGAAATTGATGCTGACTAGAACAGCATTAATTTACATGTATGTTAGCTGAAATCTGAAGGGAATACGGCATACAGAGCGTCTGCTCCCCAACTCCACTTCTTACCCCCAAGAAGCCCCTGAATATGTTCAAGTCCTATCCATAGAGACATACTGACTGGTGTTTCTGTGAGTGAAAGGAAAGAGTAGCATATCTTAGCAGCTCCCCTTTCTCCTTCTCTGGGTTCATGGTCCTTTTGGCTCCTTTTTTATATGTTTTAATGTCTTCAATGCCTCAGTGCATGGAGCAGAGGGATCTAGGCCATTTAACATAGAAAATAAGTTGTATGTTCTCCTTTCTGCAATTTTCACAATGCTGGCATGGCAAAGTCAAAAGGATCCATTCATAAAGAAGAGAAAACACCTCCCACCCCTATTTATTTTGGGACCTAGAAGAAGGTCAGTAATCTGCTATTGGTCACAAAGAAAGACTGGACTGCAGGGTCTGGTTCACTGATGAGCTCCTGGTAGAGCACCTCTGTGATGTTCCCATGGTGTTATCTGGACTGGTGATCTGCTAGGTCATTCCAATCCTCAACTCTGGGAGCCAGCCTTACCCTGCTCTGATGTGAGAACCCCCACTCCCAGGCTGTTCACACACAGCCTCTAGCATGTAAGCTGCTTGGATTGTGCAACCAAATGACACTAGCCAACATCTTCAGTCCCAGACACAACCCTAGGATCCTCCGTCTTGCAGTGTCCAGTTATGCCCGCTGGACGCTGCAAGCTTATATGAGTTCGTCAATTTAACAAATAAATTTATATGCACCAGGTTTGTTATCCCAAGGGGAGCTTCTGACATGCTTCAAACCAAATGCACTGCTTCAGGTAGAATAAACAAACAGATTTATTAACTACAAAAGATAGATTTAAGTGATAATAAGTCAAAGCATAACAAGTCGGATTTGGTCAAATGAAATAAAAGCAAAACACATTCTAAGCTGATCTTAACACTTTCAGTGTCCTTACAAACTTAGATGCTTCTCATCACAGGCTGGCTGGTTGCCCTTCAGCCAGGCTTTCCCCTTTGATCAGTGCTTCAGTCGCTTGGTGGTGATGTCTGTAGATGGAGGTGGAAGAGAGAGAGGAAGAGCATGGAAACGTCTCTCCCTTTTATCATGTTCTTTCTTCTCTCTTGGCTTTGCCCCCCACCCTTCAGGGTCAGGTGGACATACCTCATCGTAGTCCCTCACTGACCAAGGGAAGGGAAGGATGACTCACTCCAGAGTTCAACGGATCCTTTGTTACTGCCTAGGCAAGTGTCCTTTGTTCCTGTGAGGCTGGGCTGGGTTTGTCCCATACATGCCCTGATGAGGTGTGAACTGCCCTTCTGTTCCTGGAGAGTTTTGCCTGGGCTTGTTTAAGCCATGAGGACACAATTTCAGCCTCATAACTATATACATGAAACTACAACCTATAACATTACTATAACATCACTATAACAACTATGCTCAGTGCATCATGAGCCTTCCAAAGACACCTGACATAACAACTTTGCATTGAATACCACACAATCATATTATAAAGATGAACATGGGGGTGCAGGGTGTTCCCCTGAGATACAGAGTGTCACAACCTCAAACACAATTTGGACCTCAGTCAGTAACCACATTATGTCTCCAGGACCCTTCATTCTCCTTGCAGCCTCATGTAGGAGCTAGCCTAGTGCAATTGCTCTGCTCTTCTGAGTAGCAGTACCCCTCAGAGTGCAGCATAGAGTACTGGGATACAACAGAGTTAACAGAATTGTACTGCTTTCTTATAACCTGATTGCCCACTCAGCCACTGACATCCTTCCTGGCACACCCAGCCTTGGACTAGAGGAGCCCACAAAGCAGAGGCCACAAGCAAGCACCCCTGTGTATATGTGTGTAGCCATTCCTGAGCTAGACGTACTACAGCAAGCAACCCCAGAAAAGGAAGGCAGAGGAGAACTGGACCCATGAACATCCGCCCTCTGCAACTATCTAAAGGACAGGGTGCATGCTGAATGCTGCTTCGGCATGCTGCTGCGACAGGATGCTCTTTCTGTGCAATGGAAGACTCCAGGAGGCCTTGTGAGGACCAATACTTCTTGGGGCTCCACCTAGGGCAACATAATGCCATGTGTCAAGGTTCCTTCCCCACTCTGAACTCTAAGGTACAGATGTGGGGACCTGCATGAAAGACCTCCTAAGCTTATTCTTACTAGCTTAGGTTAAAACTTCCTCAAGATACAAACTTTTCCTTGTCCTTGAACCCTATGCTGCCACCACCAAGCGTGTTAAACAAGAACAGGGAAAGAGCCCACTTGGAGACGTCTTCCCCCAAAATATCCCCCCAAGCCCTATACCCCCTCTCCTGAGGAAGGCTTGATAAAAATCCTCACCAATTTGCATAGGTGAACACAGACCCAAACCCTTGGATCTTAATAACAATGAAAAAGCAATCAGGATCTTAAAAGAAGAATTTTAATTCAAGAAAAAGTAAAAGAATCACCTCTGTAAAATCAGGATGGTAAATACCTTACAGGGTAATCAGATTCAAAGCATAGAGAATCCCTCTAGGCAAAACCTTAAGTTACAAAAAGACAAAAACAGGAATATACATTCCATTCAGCACAGCTTATTTACCAGCCATTTAAACAAAAGGAAATCTAACACATTTCTAGCTAGATTACTTAGTAACAAGTTCTAATACTCCATTCCTGTTCTGTTCCCGGCAAAAGTATCACACAGACAGACAGACCCTTTGTTCCCCCCCTCGCTCCAGTTTTGAAAGTATCTTGTCTCCTCATTGGTCATTTTGGTCAGGTGCCAGCGAGGTTATCTTAACTTCTTAACCCTTTACAGGTGAAAGGGTTTTGCCTCTGGCCGTTCTGTATACAGAAAGGTGGTTACACTTCCCTTTATATTTATGACACCAGGGTATTCCAATGGGAGCAGTTATTAGCGGCCACCATCAAGCCTCAAATGCTGATGAATGTTAGGGGCTGGTGTATGCGTGTATTTCATTTTAGAAGGGACACTGAGGTAAGGTGCCATTCGCAGCTCAGCAAGTCCCCTGATTAAGTACTAAGCACCACTGGTACATTTTAGTGGGGGGGGGCACTGCTGACAAATAGGTGAAAGAAAGAAATCAGCTACAGATATAAAGACATCACCAGGACCCTTCAGAGAAGCTGTGTATTATGCAGGCTGCACAAGGCTTGCCAGCATGGGTGGAGAAAGTGCTGACTTGGTGACAACAGGAATGACGAAATTCTCATTTGCACTGGGGCTGAGCTAAGGGAGCAACAAAAGACAGATGTCAAAACACGATTTATCTTGCAACACAAGTTTGACAATCGTGCTGGAAGGCATGACTTTGAGGCTTCCTGTATTATATTTAAAGTGGAGAGTACAAAATGACAGGGAAGATATATATATGGAGCAGATGAAGAAAAACTGTCACCAAATACAAAATAAGAAATCAGTAGAGATGGAACTTTGGAAGGTCACCATCAAACAGTAAATGAGCTCATGGCCTGAGATAATAGCAGATTATTGTGTGAATATAGTAGTTACACAATGATCAGCTGAACAAATGCAGAATGACTTTTAAAACTTTCAGTAGGCAATCTCAAAAAACATCCCTCTTTCTGAATCCCAGGAAATAGCAGCAAAAATACCCCAAGAGAAGGCAGAATGACCAAGTACCTCTGCAACCTTCCTATGAGAAATTCCTCTCCTATCTTACCCACCCTCAAACAGATTTTTGAGTAAATAGATGGACCTTGCACTGTGCTTCGACGGTCAATAAATTTGGGTTATGGGGGACTAAGCAGAGGAGTGAATTGCAGAGCAGAAGGCCTCACTCTGGTGGAGCCCTGCCTCCAGTCCCCTGGAGTTCATATCAATGGACTGTCAGTGAACGATGAAAGGTGGTCTTCTAGGTAGCCCAAATTTGGATTATGTGTCATGGAGGGTTGGCGTGTTGAGAGGGGTCACCGTCGTTTTCCCAATGCAGGGTTGACACACCCATCACATACAAATCCCTGCAAATCAGGACCAGATAGCAGCCCTCCCTCTTCTTCTTTCTCCTCTTTTTCTATCATTGAATACCTCATTTCACAGGGAAATAGCTTCCTGATTAGGTAGAGTATCGGGTGTTCTTCTCCTTTCTGCTCCTGAGAAAGCATCACTCCAAGGCCTATCTCTGAGGTGTTGGTCTGAAATATAAAGCACTTCAAAAAGTCTGGGCAGAAAAGGACTGGTTCTCGACTTAATCAATCCTTCCAGGTCTGGAAAGCATTTTTGCAGTCCCTAGACCATGGTTCCCTCCTAGGCTTGGAGTTTTTCTATCATGTCCAAAAAGGGAACTGCTAGGATTGCAAAATCAGGCACAAAGCACCTATAGTAACCGGCTAGCCCAAGAAACTACCTCACCTGCTTCTTGGTTGAGTTTGTCAGGCAGTCCCTCAGTGCTTGAACCTTATTCATGAGTGGATGCAACCGACCCAGTCCCATCTTGTATCCCAGGTACGTTATCTCCCTCTATCCTAGGTAGCATTTGGATGGTTTCACAGTTAGCCTGATTCCCCCAAGGGCTTGCAACACCATGGTGAGGTGTCTTTGATGGTCTTCCCAGCTGGCTCTGTATATCACTATGTCATCAATATAAGATACTGTGTATTGGTCATGTGGTTGGAACAACTGATCCATAAGCCAATGGAAGGTAGCCATGGTCCCATATAATCTGAAAGGCATAGTTGTAAACTAGGAAAAGGCAGCATGGTGAAGGCTGTCTTCTCCAAGGAGGCTGGGATCAGGGGAATTTGCCAATACCCTTTTGTCAGATCCAGAGTAGATATAAACTCAACATTCCCTAACTTCTCAAACAGCTCATCTATCTGGGGTATAGAGTAGGCGTTGAATCAGAAGATCACATTGACTTTCTGGAACTCTATGCAGAAGCTCATGGATCTGTCAGGTTTTGGAAGGAGGACAATGAGGCTCCTCCACTCACTGTGTGATTCTTTCATGACCCCCAGGGTCAGCATTGCCTCAATCTCTTCCTGGATGGCTCCCCACATCATCCTGGGCAGTGGCCGGTGATGGTCTTGCACCTTCTGCCCTGGGCTGGTGGCTATATGAAGTTAGTCATATTTGTCTGTCCAGGGTGAGATGATAGTACTGCTGTATCTATCGGACAGGAGCTCAGTTGCTGCTGTTGCTGTCCACTGAGCTCCTGTCCAATGGATACAGTTGTTGAGTGGGAGGGGTTCAACGCTACTGGCCCCAATTCTAGTTCAGCAGGGTAGAGAGCAATCAACAAGTCCTTCTGAGCCTTCCAGGCCTTTAAGAGGTTGACAAGGTACACTTAGATGCTTCGTCACCACCTGGGTAACCAAACGTCATAGTCTACTGGCCTGACCTTTTGGATCACCCCTGCCAATTGGCCAACATCTTGAACTCGGACAAGGGGAGCAACAATAGTACATGGTCATGGAGGTCAAAGATCCATAGCTAGGTCCCCTGGTTGTATCTTTGCTACTGGGTCTCCTGGGCTTTTATCAAGTTCCCATTAAACCTGTTCACTTAACCATCAGTTTATGGGTGGTAGACAGATTTCTCTAGGGCACGAATGTTCAACAGCCTGCACAACTCCACCATGATTCAAGATGAAAAGTTGGCCCCCCCAATCCATTAGTATCTTCTTTGGCATCCTGACACAGGTGAATATTTTCAGGAGTTCTGTCGCTATGGCAGTCACAGTTATTGAATGCAACAGGATGGCTTCAGGGTATTGGGTCGCGTAGTCTACCACTACCAATATGTGGTGGAACCCTGACCCTCATTTCTCTAAGGATTCCCATCAGGTCCATACTGTTCCTTTCAAAAGGCACTCCCACCACTGGGAGGGGGATCAGTGATGCCTTTATTTATTCATTTAGGGCCAGTGCATTGGCATTCTAAACAGGAGGCACAAAAATAACTCACTTCCTTGTGAATGCCGGGCCAGAAAACTTTAAGGGTCACCCTCTGTAAAGTCTTCTCCTGCGCCAGGTGTCCAGCCCATGGCACTGAGTGAGATAGATGCATCAGATCCCGTTGGAACTTCCGGGATACCAGTAGCTGTTGCAGTACCTCTTGGGTTTGCAGATCCTTGGTCATCTGGTATAAGCGGTCATTGTGGACTTTGAAGTGGGGCCCTTGAGGTATCCGTTGATCGTTGCCCCCTTCCTCCTTGGTGTTGGTCATTTGTTCCCATGCACAACTCAGTGTTGGGTCTTCCCTCTGCTCCGTCATGAAATCTCCATCGACCATCAGACAATCATGTCCCACTTCCTCCAGTGCATCTCTCTCTACGGAGTGTGGTTCAGGGCCTTCCAACGGGTCAGGGGGCTCTCCTTCTGGCTTTTCATTCTCCTTTGACCTAGGAGTGCCCTCAGCTATGGTCTTGGGTTTGTTTCCACTGGCAGTCAGATTCCCCACTTCTCCATGGCCTCCCCAAACCATGCCATCATGTCCCAGGACCAAGGGGTATGCTAGCATCTCTGCCAGGCTGACTTGGCATGTTTCCTCATGATGACCAACCTCTAGCTTTATCCTGGGGGTGGAATATGGCTGTACATCCCCGTGAATGCACTGCAGATATGTCGGAGCTTCTGTCCAGCCGAGTGATTCACTAGTTTGGCCTGTACAATTATCTGGTTGCACCCTGAGTTGACCAGACATGTTACCAGGGTGCCATTTACCTGTATAGTGATCAGAAGCTTTGGCTGGCCTCTCTTCTGGACCTGCGAGCCTGCCACATAATTGTAATTATGGCCATAATTACAATCCATGAAGGGGCAATCACTTCTGAAGTGCCCCTCCTGGCCACACTCGTAACATCTGTCTCTCATTGTCTCCATTGTGGAGTTCTGTCATGACAAACCAGGCCCGTTGGGTTGGGTTTCATCACACTCATGGTCTTGTGCTGGGGTTGTCTCTGTGATCCACTGGTTATCCGCAGCGTAGTACGGGTCCATGGTCCCAATGGCCTGGAAAGTCGACAGTTCCTCTGCAGCAGCCTGCAGCACACATCCTTCCTCCTCCTCAGCCAGCCCTGACTGAGCTGGGCTGCCTCCTTTTATCGGTCTCCTCCACCTGCAGCACGCACAGGAGGGGCAAGGGGGCATGGTCTCCTGGGCCCACAGTAATTGGTCACCCCTCATTTGCTCAGTGAGGGATTGATACACCCTGTCAGACTATGCACTTGGAAACAAAAAGGAAGAAAGTGCAGCATACAAACTACAGGTATATTATGCTCAAATTGGCTTGCACCCTGAGCAGGTAGGCTGCCTTATTCCACACTCACTGAAACAGAACCTATTTCAGTAATCCAAAGACAGGGATATCTGAAACTATAAGGTTGTAATTTATTTCAAATCCCCGAATCGGACAGAAACATTTTCCAGGACTTTTTTAGTCTTGTGTATAAATGAAACCAGGTAAAGTCCAGAACAGGTGGTTACAGAATGTTGGATGGTTGTCTGTTAGGTTTATATTCTTTCTCCATATTACAAGGAACAAGACCGGGAGTCCAATTTTGTTTGTCCTCTTTACAATCATTGTAGAACCTAGAGCATAATAATTAGAAAGAACAAAGCCATCTGAGGTTTGTGCTACACTAGATGGAACTTCAGGTAACCCTCTATACTAATGATGTTATGCTTAGCATTAGAACACCAAATTTTTGAAATAGTAATGCCCTGAATGAAGAACAAAAATTTGGAATGAGTTTGAAGTTTAAAATACATATATATAAAAGAAGCTATGGGAACAGATATAGCAGCTAGTGATAAGGTAAGTATGAAACATTAATTCTAATTTACATAAGATAAAAATTCTCATAGGGGGTTGGGAATATAGATATCCCACCCCAATTAGAATATTTATTTGAATGGATTTATATTCTACTTCTTCATCTTAAAGATGACATAGAAAGTTGGATGGATGTATTTGTTTCATGGTTAGGAAGAATCACTCCATTCAATGGAAGGGAATGCAAAGACTTTGTTGATGATCCAAAAGAATTTTTTAATTCAATGGAAATAACCAAGCGTCTTGGAACTCCCAAACATTAGAAGTTACTATTAAACTAAGCAATGATGGACCATTATTGGCAGGCTTTGAGCTTTGCAGTCGAATCATTGGATTGATGAAAGCAAAAACTCTGCTAGGACAACTGTTTTAAATACATACATACAAATAGATTGACCCAGGAAATTATTTATTAATAATTCAGTTACTAAACTTGGCAAATCTGGAATCCTGTGAATTCAAAATATTTTCGGACATCATTTCCATCCTTCATGGTGCATATGCAAAAGCTAGCACTACAGTAGGTAGTTAGATGGCTGTCCTGCCGCCCATTCTCACACCCTTTGCAGGAGGGTTTTTTGGTTTATAGCCCAGGAAGCACAAGGACTATAGGTGTGCTCAGGTAGTGCTAAAAATAAGATTATTAACTTGTTTAACTAAGCACATGCTAAATGCTTTGCTGGAATGGGACCAGAGTGCCCAGCACCTTGCAGGATTGAGCCATCAGTACACAGTAGCACAAGAAGGGGTAGAAGAGGATACATCCCACTGCACAACCATGGAGCAGCTGGGCACAATCTAGCCCTTACTTTTATAAGGTAATTAGCCAGTTTTAAAGGGCTACCACTGTGCAGGTCTTAAAAAGCAAAAGTAGTCGTGTGCTACAAACATTGTTTGCTGTGTGGATCAAAATGATGGATGAGTAGATTTGATAACAAGGCTGAAAGGGAGTGCAAGGAAAGATCCTTGTGCACATCTCCTTTATATTCTTTGATGCTGCTTGAATATAAGAACAGACAGTGACAGATATTAGGGACACAGGGGCTTTTTTTGAGACTACTGGATCACCTGTATACATTTTACATGTATCTGTATGGGCTAGACTTTATATTTTAACTCTATGGAGGAATTACAGGGGTTTCCCACAGGAACTAAAATCACTGGGGGATAGTTAATGCAAATCCCTAGGCAAGTAAACAAGTCTGGAGAAGACTTGCCCCCTAGGATAAATTGCATAGACTGATTTGAATTTGCTGAAGTAGGCTAACAAAGAACTGAGAACTATTAGAAAGTGACCAGCCTGGCATGGTGAGGGAGATCACTGTTGGTTGATCCAGGAACTGATGACACTGTGACCAAGAGAGACACCCTGTGGGAAGGATTTGAAGTATTTTGTTACAAACAAGATCTCAGTGTAGAAGATGAGTGACTGCCAGTGCAAGTGTTTCTATCCTTTTCATCTGATTTAGACCAAGATATACAGATGGAAACTCAATTTAAAGCATTTTTCTTTCTGTATGTGCATACTTTCCTGACCTTTTCCATTAAATATTCAAATTTAATTAATGGAATGGAGAATTATATTTTCCAATTAACAAGATCCAGTTGCTGGAAGTTGAAACCTGGGGTGGGTTGATTTAAACCAAAACTATTTAAATAATCAATTTTCATCATGATTTAAATCAGCAAGCCAGAAACCTTGATTTAAATCATTTATTTTAATTGTGTTTACATTTGTATTTTTAGTTATTTTCCTAAAGAAAGGATGATTTTCATTGGTTTGTAATGATGACATTATATTGATTTGCAACTAAATTTAGTGTTTACTCTAAATGTGGGGCTTCTTTTTGATAACCAGAAGGGTACATTATTATCTGTACATTTATTTAGGCAATTGTACAGCTTAAACATTTTACTAGATGATTAATTTTTTACTTGCAATTTGTGTCATGCTGTCTGGAGTGGCTCATGACCATGAGTGCCAACCTCAGAGCAGACTGTCAAGAAGCAGGGCAGACACCCAAACTGGTTGTATGTTCTATAATTAGATTTCACCAACCCAGTAACAAGAATGAACACCTAAAGCACTGTAACAGTCTTACCATGGACAGTTCTCTTGGGAATTCAAATCTATCTTGCCACTCAGGCAAGCTGGACTTAGTGATAGATAGTTGCTATATACCAAAGATAATAAAATATTCAGGTTATTCCCAGTCCAAAAGGACCAGTCACTTACCCCAGGTCAATTTGCATCTTAGATTTCATACCAAAGAAAATGATTGTAGCCAATCCTATAGTAAACTATCTAAGGATTTATTAACTAAGAAAAGAAATGAGAGTTATTACAAGGTTAAAGCAGGCAAGCATATAGACACAAATGAGTTACTGTCTGTAGTTCCAAAAGGTGACAGTTGCATCAATTATTAGCTCTGAATCTCTTTTAGGGCTAACCCAGGTTGACCTTGGAGATCTCTGCTTCTGTTTCATAACTCGGATCTGTGAGAGTCCAAAGAGCAAAAGAAATGAAAAATTTTCTTCTCAGTTATTTTTATTTCCTTCTTCTAGAATTTAAAGTGCTGGGATGAGCCCTTTTGCACTTAGCCTCTTCATGGGTTCAAGGGGGCAATTAACAAAGTCTTTGTATTGTGATGTCCAGCAATGGCCCATTTAGTTTTGATAGGCCTTCTTGATGGGCAGGACATGATCCCTCCTGACTGGATTCACAGTTTCGGAGCAAACATTTTTTTACAGTAACAAAGCAAAAACTTAAATATTACCATATAGCAGATGATAAAGAAATTATAAATGAGATTAATGAATGCAGCATTTTACAAGAATTCCATAAAGTCTAAACACTAAACACATTTTCATAAGTCCAATACCCCTCTTAACCATACTAACACACAAACTGGTTTCCAGCAATGATTTTTTCAGGGCTTCTCTGAGACCTAAAACCTTAGCAGGAGCTGGCATCTGGTCTGCCAGTATCACAACATGGATGGAAATTCAAATTCAATTAAAAATGCACAGAACAGCATTTTAATTTTTTTATTAACTAAATCTACCTTAAATATGCTGGATACATAAAAAAGTAAGTTTATCAAAACATGTTTTGCATTTAAAACGACTGCTTTATCAAACAAAGGATGTATTATCTGTTAGTGAATTGAACTGATTTTTTCTGGTCATTGTGTCCTTCAACATTTTAGAACTAGGAGACTTCATCCTCTCATACCTAGTTTTCATTTATAGACTGGACGAAGTCATAGACAAGCTTTAATACTTTTTCAGCTCCGAATGAACTTTGAATGAACTAGTCATTGAAGTGAACTAGTTGAATGAACTGAACTGAAAAAAAAAAATCTCTGCACCTACAGAAGAGAGTACTGCTATCAAGACCTGGTTTAGCACCTCAACCAACTCTGCTTCCAGATGCTTAGCCAATGATTACTATCAGTTCAATGGTATGACTTTCTTTAAAACTTCACAGCAAACATGTACTGTTTAATATTATTTTTTGTAGACAACACGTCTTCCAATCTTCTCTCGCACTGGCCATCCTTCGCCATGCTTGTCCATACCTCCTTGTTAGGAAATCATCCCACCTCTTTGTAGGCCGACCACGTGGCCGTTTCTGTTCTCACGGATACCACTCGGATATAACTGCAGTCCATCTGTTGTCGCTGAGTCAGGCCACATGTCCCACCCACCGCATTTTGCTGAGCCTGCTTTCAACAACAACGTCTTGCACTCCAGACTGCTGCCTAATTATTTTGTTGGGGATGCGATCGCAGAGTGAAATGCCCAAAAATGTTCGTTCCATCGTCCTCTGTGTGACAGACAGTTGATGTTCTTCAATCTTTGTCAGTAACCATGTTTCGCTGTCATATAACATCGCTGGAAGCATGGTTGAGTTAAAAAGATTTGCATGAGTTGTTTTGCTGATCTTTCCTTGGAGGGTGTCCTTAATATCATTAAATGCACACCATCCAGCTTTTTTTCTGAGCAACAGTTTGCCTTTCTGATCATGGCACATGTTGACTTCCTGGCCCAAATAAATGTATTTATCAACCTCTTGGATCTGCTCTCCTCCAAGAGTTGTTTGGGTTCTTGGCAGAACATCTGATCTCATGTATTTTGTTTTCAACCGGTTCATTTTTAATCCGACTTAACTACTTTTCACGTTTAGTTCTTTAAGCATTCTCTCAAACTGGGCTGTATTTTTGACTATCAGCACTATATCATCTGTGAACCTGAGATGGTTTAGCCACTCACCATTGATATTAATCCCGCCTTTCAAGTCTGCTCTTATTTTTTGTATTTAATTTAAATAATTTTGATAGATTATAATAAGATCAAGGCTTAATATCGGTTGTCAATTTCAAATTTAATTTTAAACAGGTTCTTTTTAATAAATCTATATTTAATTTAAATAATAAAAAAATAAAGTCCAATTTCAATATGATTTCAACAATTTCCATCCCACCATCAACCTCAGCCTGGACCAGTCCACACAAGAGATCCACTTCCTGGACACTATGGTGCTAATAAGCGAAGGTCACATAAACACCACCCTATATCGGAAACCTACTGACCGCTATTCCTACCTACATGCCTCCAGCTTTCACCCAGATCATACCACTCGATCCATTGTCTACAGCCAAGCGCTACGATATAACCGCATTTGCTCCAACCCCTCAGACAGAGACAAACACCTACAAGATCTCTATCATGCATTCCTACAACTACAATACCCAGCTGCTGAAGTGAAGAAACAGATTGACAGAGCCAGAAGAGTACCCAGAAGTCACCTACTACAGGACAGGCCCAAAAAGAAAACAACAGAACGCCACTAGCCATCACCTTCAGCCCCCAACTAAAACCTCTCCAACGCATCATCAAGGATCTACAACCTATCCTGAAGGACGAGCCATCACTCTCACAGATCTTGGGAGACAGACCAGTCCTTGCTTACAGACAGCCCCCCAATCTGAAGCAAATACTCACCAGCAACCACACACCACACAACAGAACCACTAACCCAGGAACCTATCCTTGCAACAAAGCCCGTTGCCAACTCTGTCCACATATCTATTCAGGGGATACCATCATAGGGCCTAATCACATCAGCCACACTATCAGAGGCTCGTTCACCTGCGCATCTACCAATGTGATATATGCCATCATGTGCCAGCAATGCCCCTCTGCCATGTACATTGGCCAAACTGGACAGTCTCTACGTAAAAGAATGAATGGACATAAATCAGACGTAAAGAATTATAACATTCAAAAACCAGTTGGAGAACACTTCAATCTCTCTGGTCACTCGATCACAGATCTTAGAGTGGCTATACTTCAACAAAAAAGCTTCAAAAACAGACTCCAACGAGAGACTGCTGAATTGGAATTAATTTGCAAACTGGATACAATTAACTTAGGCTTGAATAGAGACTGGGAATGGATGAGTCATTACACAAAGTAAAACTATTTCCTCATGGTATTTCTCCCTCCCACCCCACCCCCCACTGTTCCTCTGATATTCTTGTTAACTGCTGGAATTAGCCTACCTTGCTTGTCACCATGAAAGGTTTTCCTCCTTTCCACCCCCTGCTGCTGGTGATGGCTTATCTTAAGTGATCACTCTCCTTACAGTGTGTATGATAAACCCATTGTTTCATGTTCTCTGTGTGTGTGTATATAAATCTCTCCTCTGTTTTTTCCACCAAATGCATCCGATGAAGTGAGCTGTAGCTCACGAAAGCTTATGCTCTAATAAATTTGTTAGTCTCTAAGGTGCCACCGGTACTCCTTTTCTTTTTGCGAATACAGACTAACACGGCTGCTACTCTGAAACCAATAAAAACCATCTGATTTGTAATATCAATATTTACTCACCCTGGTTGTAACTAGACAAATTAAACTAGAAATAAAGCACAAATTTCTAATAGTGAGATAACAACTTGCCTACAAATGTGGTACATTACCCATGACTTGGAATCTTTAAATCAAGATTGGCTGTCTTTCTAAAACAGTGGTTTTCAACCCATAGTCCATGGACCACTGGGGGTCTGCAGATCATGGCTAAGGTTTCCAAAGAGGTTCTCACCTCCATTTGAAATTTTTAAGGGCCCACAAATGAAAAAAGGTTAAAAACCAATGTTATAAAATATATGCTGTATTCTGACCATAAGTTTTTAGGTTTGACGGTAGAGCTGAGCTGTTGGAGTCATGGCTGTGGAGATTTGTAAGGCAATGAAGACTGTAGTTTACCCACAGATGATTGGCATTGTGATGGGGCGTCTGCCCCACTCTGGTGAAGAAAGGGTTAAAAGCAGCCCTGGGGAGGCTATTCAGCAGGAAGCCAATCAGGGCAGAGCAGGCACATATATAAAGACATCTTAAGGGCAGAGGAGTCAGTTCCCTCTTAGGAGCCTAGGGAGAAGGGACTTGGTCTCTAAAGGGCTGTGGGAGGCAGGGCAGGGCAGGGCAGGGCAGGGCAGGGCAGGGCAGGGCAGGGCAGGGCAGGGCAGGAAAGGAAAGGAAAGGAAAGGAAAGGAAAGGAAGAGGGAGCTCCTGCCTCACTGGCTGAAAGAATGAAGCCCTGATACAGGGGCAGAGAGGGTGCTAGGGCTACCATGAACTGACCCAGGAAACGGACTGTGGGGGTTGAAGGATATGTAGTGTGTGGCTGCCGCCTAGAGTGTCCTTGGATCGGGACCCAGAGTAGTGGGCAGGCCTGGGTCTTTCTCCCCTTGCCCCTGAGGGGAATGGTCAGTAAAGGTCTGCAGATTGCCACTGAGTCGAATGGCTAGAATCTTGGGTTGCAATCGGCCATGGAAGTGAGTGGCTGGACAGAGGACAGCTGTTCTCCTGGAATGGGGGAGAATGGAATGGGGCATGGCTGGAGGGCTGTGTCCTGAAGGGGACACCGTAATCCATGAGGTGACAAGGGTCCAGAGCAGAAGTAACAGCAGGTGATACACCACCAGAGGAGAGTGCCCTGCAAAAGACTGAGCTAATTCCCAGAACAACTAGCAGAAGGTGCCACAGTGGTGAGTTGGAACTATTACACGTGGTGGAGAATGTGGGCACATGGTCACCCCTGATACATGAGGAAGAGAAAGGACTGTGGACTATTGCCTGTTTAAGAGGCTCAGAGTGGAGACCATGGGGATGGACTCTTATTGGAGAGCCTGGGTGGTCTGGCTCATCGAGCAGCAGTGGGGGTTGTACTGGCTGCTGTGGGAGGGGTTCCATGGTACTTACTGGAAGCCAGGCACCATGGACTGGAGGCCAGTGTCTGGGCCAAGAAATTGTTTTGCCTGTGGGCAACCTGGACACTTCAGAAGGGAGTGCCCATACCGGGATGGAGCGTGGAGGCCCCACCCAGAGACTAAGGAAGAGAAGCCTGATAGAGGCCTCTCTCTGAAGCAAACAGAAGGGCAATGGACATGTTGGGCCTGTAGGAAGCCAGGGCACCTGAAGAGGGAGTGCCTGTATGGGACTTGCAGGGCCCAGGCTAACTCCAAGGGAGGAGTGACGCCAGGGATAGGTGTGGAGAAGGCCATGGCCAAGGGAAAGCATGAGGGGTGCTTCCAATGCCACCAAGAGGGCCATATAAAATGGCATTCCCCCGAGACAGAATGGGGAGATGTCTGGGACACGGGCTCAGGCTGAGATTGGCCAAAAGACAGTGGCGGTGAGGACTGGGATCCTCAGAGAAAGATCAGCTGGGGCAGAGTGGCCCCAGATAAAAAGGGGAACCCACACCGGCGTGGGATGGGCTATGGTGGGAAATCAAACAGAAGAGGGAACCCACACAGGAGCTCAGAAGGCTACAGTAGGGACCCAAACCCTGGAAAAAGGAAGCGGGTTGCTCCAGTCGGTGGATAACTTGCAGCAGCAAAGGGATTCCCTGAGGGCCCAGCTGAGAGGAAAGCTGGGGAGATAGAATGCATGTGGCCCCCTCCCAGGAGTTGTTTTAAGGGGGAGGGTGTGTGATGGGGCCTCTGCCCCATATTGGTGAAGAAAGGGTTAAAAACACCCTGGGGAGGCTGCGCAGCAGGCAACCAATCAGGGCAGGGCAGGCACATATATAAAGAGAGCTGCAGGGCAGAGGAGTCAGTTCCCTCTTGGGAGCCCAGGGAGAGGGGACAGTTCTGATGTGATAAGTGCAGCAGACAGCTACCAGTGCATAGAGGGGCGACAGGGTCAGGAAAAAAGGG
Organism: Dermochelys coriacea; assembly: GCF_009764565.3. Lineage (NCBI taxonomy): Eukaryota > Metazoa > Chordata > Testudines > Dermochelyidae > Dermochelys > Dermochelys coriacea. The sequence goes on from NC_050068.2 coordinate 137,039,610, forward strand.
TTCAGTACATTGTGGGAATGGGGGTGGAGGACTATTGAAACTCAAGATATACATACCCCTTACCCCCATTCATAGTGCAGACTGGCACAGGATGGGGCCAGGCCACAGCTAGCGTGTGAACTTACCCACCTACCTCAGGCATGCTAGCTTGCTTGCCCCCTGCTTACCTTGAGACGTGCTTCAGAGGTTCCAGTGTGAACAATGGGGAGGTTATGGAACGAGTCCATGCATGGAAATGTGTACCATCTCTACTATGGACATACCCTAGAATGGGGCTGTGCGGGATACATTTTCTTAAATTTGCCTATTGCTAAACATTTTTTTTTGAAGTTTGGCCCATTGTGTTGCTTGTTACATTTTTAAGAAACTTAATGAAACCTTTTTTTTCAAATTGTATGGTCGTATGCTTTGTTTTGTTTTTTTTTTAATTGGTACCTAAGGTTAGGCTCCTGAGTCCATCTTTAGGCACCTCAATAAGTGGCCTGACTTTTGCTCCCATTGATTATAGAAGCTTAACTCTGGAAACCCATTTTTTAAAATCTTGGCTATTAAGTTTTGGATTTTGACTTGTAGTATAATGTACCTTCTTGTTTGCCCAGTTTTAAATAGAGGGGGTATACCTTTTTAATCCAGGGGTGTGTAGTTTATTTATGCTTTGGCAGACTTGCTAGACAATTGTAGTGTATTCATGTAGGAGGTCTGTCTCTTTAATTGCTCTGTTTACCTGTTTGTTCTAAATGCTGGTCGGTGATACAAAACATCAGCCGGTTAGTGTGTTTAACAAACTCTCCTAAAGAGCATCAATAAACATTTTTAAAATATCTCCTTGAATACTAGGCCTGTGTATCTGTTTGCATCGGTATCTATCACCATGTTCTCTGTAGTATTGGAGTGGGGAGAGACCATATGAACATTTTAAATAGCTCTTGGAGAGTTGGAACTACATGACCTACCCAGTTCCTCATGAGACAATTTAGTTTCTTTCTCCCTTAATCAATACAGTGTAAATAGGGCCTTATCAAATTCATGGTCCGTTTTGTTCAATTTCACGGTCATAGGATTTTTAAAATTATAAATTTCATGGTGTCAGATTTAAATCTGAAATTTCACTGTATTGGAATTGTGGGGTCCCAATGCAAAACAGGATCATGGCAATGCTATTGGGGGGGGGGGGTCGCGGTATTGCTACCCTTACTTCTGGCTACCCAGCTCTCAAGGCAGCAGCACAGAGGGCAGCTGCTGGGTGGGAACCCAGCTCTGAAGGCAGCACACCAGCAGCAGAGCAAAAGTAAGGGTGGCAATACTATACCATGCCACCCTCACCTCTGCGGTGCTGCTGGTGGCAGCGCTGTCTTCAGAGGTGGACTCCCAGCCAACAGCCGAGGAGCTTCCTGGAGCCTGGGGAGGTTCACGGTAGGGTTGCTAACCCATCCAGGATTGTTCTGGAGTCTCCAAGAATTAAAGATTAATTAAAGGTAATATCATGTGATGAAACCTCCAGGAGTACATCCAACAAAAATTGGCAACCATAGTTCCCAGAGATGGGTCTGATTCAGCCTCGAGAGCAGACTGTGCCGAAGAAAAAGAAGTCCTATCCCCCCACAGCCCATGCAGGACTTGCAGCTGGAGCCCAGCAAACAGTAGGAGCCCCTGGCTGGGGCACCTCCAGCCCTGCCTCTCCTTGGCTCCAGGCCCAGCCCTTGGGAGTTAAAGGGGCCTTGAGCTGGCTAGGGGAGCGGGGGGGGTGAACACAGCAGCCCCCAACCCCAGTGCTCTCAGCAGTCACCCACTCACCCACCTGTAAGGCCAGCCCTGCCCCAACAAAAGTGATAACTACCACCCATATCATGCCACCCTTACTTCTGTGCTGCTGCGTTGCCTTCAGAGCTTGGCTCCCAGCCAGCAACTGTCACTCTCTGGCTGCCCAGTTCTGTGAAATCTGATCTCCCCCATAAAATCTGGCTATTGTAGGGGAGACCAGATTTCACAGTCCGTGACACGTTTTTCACAGCCGTAAATTTGTTATGGCCCTAAGCATAAAGCAGTTTTTTACTTTGAAAATAAGAGTATTTTCAAGTACAGTAAACAAAGCAAAGAAAATCAATCCAGAATATACTTTAGATAATCAAGACAGAAGGCAATCACTTTAAGGCCATTAAGCAACAGTGATGACAAAACTCTAGAATCAGGTAGGCTCCATTCAATAATTATGTAAACAACAAAGGGAAGCCATTCACATATAATGTAGTGTTATGTATAAAATATCTTGGTGTACTGATAACCATTGATTGGATGGAAGTATCCAAACTGGTGAACTAACTTCAGTAATATGGAAGATATTCAGACCGCCTAAGGACAGACTAGGGGAACTCCAAGGAAATGATGATGAAACTAACAATCTGTAAATTCATAAAGAGAATGCCTATACTACTTGAGAATGTTTGAAGAAAAATTGATTCTATGAATGCTTGAAGGATTGACAGAGCTGTAATATTTATGACATGAGCATCCTCCCTCTTTGTACTTTATACCCAACAAAAGTGCAGCCTGAGATCCAAATGCACTGAACCCTAAAATGTACTCATACCCAACTTTCTGGTACACTGTATCTGTAACTTAGCTATGCAAGCACAGCCCGTGAAGAAGAGTAATGACTTGGACAGGCCAGTGTATTGAGAATATCATTCTTTTCCAATGGTCTGTGATGTATTGTCTGCCTCTTTCATTGAGCCTCCTGCTGCCATGGGAGTTCACACTATTCCTCCCAGAATAAGGTCCATTAGCAGCAGGGTTACTATTTATCAAAGACAATTTTTATACAAGCAATTTTCCAGTTGTGTGCATCTAGTTTTATTTCTAAAATATGACAGAGTGTATATATACAAGTTACTGCCCTCAGGCTATTGGCAAGACATCAGTATGTTCCTTGACGTCACAAAGTTTGGGCACATTATATACAACATTGCAGAAAATATAGTGATTCAAATCATATTATTAAAAACTTTGTTCTCTGACGACAATGGTAGCAACGTCTTACTCATTACAGTTATCTTTCTGAAACTGATCTGTGACTCCCATTATTTAGTCTCAGAGATTCCTGACATCAGAAAAACTTGGACTTCATATTGGTAGTCATTTGACTGATATTTTAACATTTTTTTTCTTATAGACTGAAAGGTTTGGAGCAAGCTGGTGGCATTAAATATCCTAGCAACATGTGGGACTTGACTCTGAAAATATTTACCTTTGCTTTCATTTCCAAGAACAGTAAAAATAGTTGAAGAATAGACAAATGACCCAAGAAGAGAAATGTTCTGAATGCAATGTAAAGATTCAGCCTTACTTCAGTGATTGTTATGATAGCATAAACTAGGCAGCAGTGTTTATAGTTGCTCATTGTTGATCCCACATCTTATTCACAGTGTCTTAACCAGAATGTTGCATGTAGAGTCCTTGAGCCATAATGTAGTTTCCAACTCACTTAGCAGCAATTGTTCATGATCTTCCAACTCTATGTAGCAATTGCTAGGGTTTTTTTTTATCATATGGTACTGTGCACAAAATCACAAAAAGCAGGCTATAAACTTCCAGTACTAATTCTAGTGAACCAACATATGAATGGCTGCAGCATGGTTGGTGGGATATACTGGCTAGTCTTTAGCCATTTCTGCAAAGATTTTTGTTCTCACTTTAAAAATTGCATATGTTAATAGTCTAAACATTTGAGTTTCCATTTTTCAACATCCCTAATAGGAGGCAAGAGGAATAAGGCTCATTCCTAGAGACTGTCCAAATTGAATTGGATGCCTTGAACACCTGCAAAAGGCTAAGTGCTCATAAATTATCATTGTTTATGACTCCTCTGAGCTCCTCTATCCAAATCTGGAAAATGTCAAGAGTTATTAATTTTTTAGGAGGGGCAGCTTTGCTTATAATTGTGTCTGTTAGTCTTCTTATTGTTTCTATCAATATCTGTTTCTTCAGATTGCCAGTAAGGGGCCTTTTCTCTCTCACAACATCACTGGCTGGAATTTGTCAATGCTCTGAACAGTTCCTCCAGACCCTTCCCCCCAACCCCCACTTCCTGTCATCACTGAGAGAATAAACCGATTCAAAATGCGTGATGTATTTCCAAATTGTGTGGTATTCATAAGCTGTTAGGTAGATCTGGTAACTCAAGCATGCTTACTTATTCATCAGTGAGTTATGTTATACTACTAATTGTGATATGGGGAACCGTACCTTCAATTGGTGTAGCTTCCCAGATGGGAAATCTGGGGAGGGGCACTTCAGAAGTCCATGTTGTGTTATACAGAGGCAGTTGGAATTATATTATTGAATAAAGAGGATTTTTTTCAAGTACTTTGGACCCAGAGGCCTGAATTGAAAAAGGCACTTAGGTATTGCAACACTGAGCATCACGGCACCTAACTTTCAGGCACCTAGAAAATCACAGGAGCAACACTGCGACCCAGTAAGCCTGAGCTCAGTGCCCTGGCTCCCTATACAATGAATGGGGACAGATAAGTGCTTTAGAAGGTAATCCTCCAAAAATAATACACTGGTGAGGGGTGCTGCCTAAACTAGCCAATGGAAGATACCACTGAAAGGGGTGTATCTTAAGTTCCTCCCTTTTCTCAGATATAGGTGCCTATTAAATCCAATCTGCAAGGAGGTGCCTATTTCTATTTAGCAATCCACTAACAGGAACCCCTGTCCTAGATTCAGGAGGCTCAGGTGCCTAAGTAGTTTCTTCGTGGGAATGAGTTAGGCACCTGCTACACTCCACAAAAAATGGCTGGAGGAGGTGGTAGCGCACACCCAAAACTTTTAGCTGGGGTTAGTGTACTCACCAGGGATGTGGGAGAACCAATTTCAATCCCCACCCCTCTGCTGGAGGGGGAGAAGGAGCTTTGGGATATCCCACCTCTCAGGAGGGGGCTCTAACACTGATTTGGGGGAATATGGAGTTTAATTTAGGTGACACAAGTTTGTTTGGTTTTTTTTAACCACTACACCACCAGCTCTATCCACTGGGCTATGGGGATAGTCTTATGTGGGTGCTCCCCCAGTCTCTCCTGGTGAAGCTGCTCCACTCTGGGTGAATAATGAAAGAGTAACTGGAGCAGGAGGTCAGGATCTGGGGGTCTCTCACCTCCCAGGTCAGTGCCCTAAACCATCAGGCTACAGAGTCATTTGTTCTATTTCTCTGGCCCAATGGTTATTTAAATATTTATCCACAGTGGAGCATCATTGGGCCAGAGAGAGAAACTGGAGTTTAGAGCACTCATCTGGGAGGTGAGATACCCTGGGTCCAGTCCCCTGGATCCAGTCACTCTTTCATTATTTACTTACAGTGGAACAGCTTCTACAGGAGAGACTGAGGGCATGCTACATCAGAATATCCCATAGCTCAGTGGTCAGAGCACTCTTCTGGGGGATGCCTGGTCAAATCCTTTGTCTCGGGCTCACAGAGGGGGGAATAGAACCTGGGTCTTTCGCATCCTACGTGAGTGGCTTAACACTCGGCTAAAAGTTCTAAACCAGGCACCAGCTCCTCCAGACAGATTTTGCATGGGATCCGATCTAGTAGGAAGCCTCTGAGCATGCCTAGCAAATGGGTCTTTGCGTGAAAGATGGGTGTTCATCTGCCTGTTTTCCCACAGGTTGCGGATTGCTCTGCGGTTTAGGAGGGAGCTGTCTGAAAGCCTAGAGTGTGCATGCTCAGAGACAGAAATTTAAGCATCTAGGGAACTTTTACCCTGAAAACTTTGTTCCTGGGTAAATTTAGGGACTTATAGAGTACAGCAGGAGTTTTGTGGATTGCGGTGGAGCTAAAGCTGGGACTTAGACACCTAAGTCTCAGGTTTAGGCATCGAAATATCTTTGTGGATCAGAGCCAGGGTGACCTTGCTCGCTCAAGACACTATATTTAATTGAATGCATGGTTCAGGGCAATGATATATGGTGCCAGTCAAAAGACCAGTTCAAGACTGGCTCCAGAGAGTTGTGATTAATAGACACTTTGAATGTCAGAATTCAGTGTATTTTCCAAGGAGTGAATGTGATGAAAGCTGCTTCATGGCTCACAGACTATAGTGTCAATATGCGAGAGTTCATAGACTGAAAAGGGGCTAGAAATCGGTTTATTTCTAGATCCCTACCTCAGCTGTGGTCCAGACTGGCAGCAAGGGAGGTGCCAATATAATGCTGGTAATGCATTACAACATGCAAATGGAATTGCACTGTGTGACTGGTGCAGAAGAAACCTGGGACTCTGTGATGGGATATCTACCCCACATAGGAGACCAAAAAGGCTGAGAGCTCAGTTAGCCCACCTTATTGCATTTGGAGGGTGTGTCAGGCTTGATTCATTAGATCTAGCTGGAGAGGACCTGGAGCTTCATAAAAGCGGGCAGTGAGAGCTGCAGGTGGGGACCCAGGACAGAGAAATCCAGGAAAGAAAAGATAGGGAGTTCCTACTCTCTGGGAAGGGCCTGCGGAAGGCAGACTGAAGAAGGTCACTTGGACTAAATTAATCCCTGTGACAGGCACAAAGGCAACCCTGAGAGGCCAATGAGAAAGAAGGAGCTGGGAGGTCCAGAAGCCTGAGAATCAGAGGAGAGGCTGTGTTAAGCACAGGGGGTTCTGAGGGAGGAAGCGGGCCAGGGAAACAGCAGAGCGTCTGAAGGAGCAGACGTAGCTGCTTAATTCAGGGTCCCGCAGCCAGACCAGAGGGTAGGTCAGGGTTCTCCTATCAATCCCAAGGAAGGAGTGTACAAGCATGACATAAGGACTGCTGAGCCCAATGTGGGGCTAAAGACTGAGTCTCTAGGACAGGCCAAAGGATAGCCCAAGAGGCGGCAGAAAGATCTTTTGTTGTGTTGGACTTTGTTACCCCAGAAGGGTGGACCAGGCCAGACCACTGAGTCACAAGAAGAGGAAGACCCATCACAGGGTGGAGCAACTATCAGCAGGGGGTGCTTGAGAGGACAGAGCTGCTGTGCCACACCCAGCCACAAAGTGCTCCTCTAGTGAGTCGCTCTTCCACAGACCCCAAGCTTGCAGTTTGGGTTGGGGTAAAGACTTGATTGAGTTGCAATTTGTGTACAGCACCTGACCTGAGCTTCTCAGGGCTTGTTTAAACTGTAGTAGACTTGTAGTAGATCAGAGGACCGTGCCCTCTACTCAGCCTTCTTTGGAGCAACTTCAGACATGATGTAAACAGAAGCAACTCCACTGGGGCCAGAGAAGCTGTACCTCTTTGCATGAGGTCATACTTTAGGTTAATCTGTTGCCTCTATTGCTAGGATTAAGAATCCATGCAAAAGGAGAGCAGGGGAACCCACATTCTTAAAGGCATCCTCTAAAGACTACACTAACTAAAACCATCATCGGTCCTTCTCCCTTTCACCCAACTTAACGTTTCCCTCTCCGTCGCTCCTGGATCTCTCTCACCTCGATGGAACTGAAGGGGAGAGGGAACCTGTCCTCCCTCACTGGCGAGCTTTAAGATCAGAGGGATGATAATAAAGGGAACTTTGGGATTAGGTTTCCTGTTCCTTTAACATCTCTACCATAAATAGCAGATCTGCACAGTTACTGGGCAAGATGGATTATGTTAACTCCAACCCGTTGAAACAGGAATGGGTAAGTATACTTAGTAGCTGCTGCCCTCAGATTATCCTCCAGCCACTTCTGTGCCTCTGCATAACCAAGCCCCTCATAATTATAAGGGAAAAGTAATTAAAGGGGGGTGAGGGGAAATCATGAAACTCTGAAATTCTGGGTGCAATCTGGGCTCCATTGAAGTCAATGGGAATTCTGCCACTGTTTACGGTGGAGCCAGGATTGCACCCAAAGTATTCCCTGTTGACTGGAGACAAGTGAGAAAAATACATCTCTTTCTTTGTCCCTTACAATTATGCTCACGTAGCTGGTTCTGGGCACTCGAGAGAGAGAGAGAGAGAGAGAGAGAGAGAGAGAGAGAGAGAGAGAGAGGACTTTGCACTAAAACCTTGAATTTAAAAAAAATCATGCTATCTGTAGCTGCATGTCACAAGACTGTAATATGTATATGAGATTGCATTTCTTGTGAGAGATGTAGGTTGCTATGGAATCAAATTCTTATTTCTCTTCATAGTTTAATTCTACAATGAAAATAATCACTCAAAGGGCTCTGGAAAGATAGAAATAGGAACTCACGATTTTCAGGCTGTTAGATTAAAAATGTTTTAATATATATGTATATTAGAAATTAAATGTATCATATACCTACAAAAGACAGAATATGAGAAATTTAGGTTAGCAATTTAATTCTCTCTTATCCCTAGATATCCCTTCCACCTGCTTTATTGTTAATATGGATGTAGCAATTGGTTCCAGAGGCCTCAATGAGGATCAGGGCCCTGTTGTAATTGTCTTTGTAAGTGCTTCTACAATATCTTAGTGCTTGCCCTACAGAATTTAAAGTCTAAGACTAGAATATCTGAAGTCCCTTCTAGCTGTTATCCATTTCCTGCAGGCCCTATTGTAGAAGTAAATCTTTCGGAGGACAGGATCATGACTTGACAGGCTTCTTTGGGGACAGTTTTCCATGAATAAGGAGCATGTGAAACAACAGGTGAAGGCACTTGTGGCAGGAGTGAATTTATGATAATCTGGCATCATTGGTGGATTGGAGGGCTTGAAATTGATTAAATAAGCTACGAGAGTAGATAAATAGGGAGGGCTGAATGAGGATGAGCCTTGGAGTAAAGGACAAAGTTGTGTTTGATGCTGAAGAGAATGGGGAGTTAAGGAGTGTAACAGGATCAGAGCAATGAGCCAAGAAGACTATCTGAGTAGCTGCATTTTTGAATGGATCTGAGAGGAACATGGTAGGTGTCAGAAAGTCCATAGAGGAGGATGAGGTTGCAGTAGCCTAGATGAAGAGGCCTGGGCAGGAAATTTGCCAGTGCAGACAGAGAAAAGACTGGATTGCAGAGATCTTATGGAAGAAGAAACACCTAGATTTAGACAGGCTAGCTTTGCAGGTCTGAATGAACAGGTGTTTATCTATGTTAAAACACTTGGAAGGGGAAAAGGGCGAAGCATTCATTTATAATTATTCTCAGGGTTCCAGGCTCTTTAAGAGCGAGATTTCCTACATCTCTCTGGATGTCTGTTAGTGCTGTATGAAGGATATTTGTATATTACTACTACCACTTTCATTTAATATTACCTGTCATAACTTAAGAAGAACTCCAACTAACCTGTTTTGACCATATGTTGCTTTTCTGCAAACAGAAGTAGACTTCAGCCAGTAGACGCAGAAGCAGCCAAAGCAGGGATTGCTGCACTTGGAGGAAGTAAAGGGGAGAAGAAAGAGGGTAAAATGGGACCCAGCTGCTGCCACCCCAGAATTATGTAGGATAGATGGCCCCAACTCTGGGGGCACTAGATCCTATATGGCACAACCCCTCCCTCCCACCATGTGACATTGGACGGAAACAGAGGGGAAACTTAAGACAGTAGCCAGCCAGAGTGTCCAGCTGGTAGGAGCAGAAGCAGCTACAGCAGGTCCCTCCAGAGATTCAGAGAACTTTATATAGTTTTGATTGGACTTCCTCTGCCTTGTGCTGATTTGAGCAAACAGCTGGTCCTCCCTCTTCCTCCAGTCTTTTCACCTCAGTGTCACTCCACATCTTATCTTCTTCTCATCCGCTCTGTATCCCTCCCACCACCCCTTTTCGTTCCATTTAGCTGATCCCCTCTTAACTAAGCCATCATCCCCCAAAACTGTGAAACTAACATAATGTTTGCTGCCATTATATTGTTTGTTCTGTTGTTGTTATAGCCCTTCCTCCAGCCTGCCCATCTTGTCTATTTAGACAATAAACTCTTCAGGGCAGGGATTGTCTACTTCTGCGTTTGCCCAATGCCTAGCACAATGAGGGCCCTATTCTTTGTTGTCCCTTAGCCACTAGTATAATAAACAAGATTAATAACAATACTGGCACAATCTTTCTCCATGCACACAAAAATAATAAAGTTTCATAAATACCAAGTGCCTTCTTGTAAACAAATGTGTTTAAACTATGCAGAGAAATGCCTGAACTTGAGAGACGAGGCAGGCAAACTGCAGTATCTATAAATTCTGCAAAATCCCACGCAGACTCCAACATTTATGCCAGTTGATTGGTGAGGACAGGAATGTTAGGTAGGACAGCAGATCTTCATTGCATATTGATTAATTTCCTTCTGGGAACAAATGCTTGATGTAGCAGTTGGGGGGTGGAGGTGAGAGAGCTCCCCCTCACTTATGAGATTTGATATCTGCAGAATCTAAGCTTTAATTAAAAGATAATTGAGAATTTTGGTTACGTCTACACAGCTTCTCAAATTCACTTTCTTTGATTCACATTGCCTGCTGCAATGTTTCCCCTCTCCCTGATCAAGGCTTAAGCAACATTACATTTTTCCAAACAGGTCAATAAGCCTGCTGTGTCATGACATGCTAGGGATCAGTATCCCAATGACAAGACAGGTTGTATTTATAGATACATCTGCACAGTGCAAAAACAAGAATCCAGTGAGTCTCAGAGCCCGGGACCATAATTGCCAACTTTCACGTGGTAAATAAGCACCCCAACTTTCACAATAAGCCAAAAATCAAGCTAATCTCATTTCAAAACAAGCCAATCCCTAAGAACCCCAACACTCTATGTGACTAGATCTCCCCCTCCCCCCCCCCGGCATGCAGTCTGGGACTGTGGTGGGCCCACTGTGCACTTCTGACTCTCCCCCTCCCTTGTTCCAGCTTACCCCATTCCCCCGCTTGCCCCTGCTTGCCGGGAGCCGATCAAAAAAAAAAAAGAAACAACAAGCTACTACAAGCCAAAAACTAGCCAACAAGCAACTCACAAGCCCATTAAGTCAAAAACAAGCCCAATTTCTGCATTTTTTTTCCTGCAGGTTTGGCATGTCTGCCCAGGACAACTGATTTGGGCAAGTAGGGCTCATGCTACAGGGCTAAAAATAAGTGTAGACATTCAGGCTTGGGCTGGTTAGCCCACATTAGCCAAAGCCAGTTCTTTAAGTGGTGTAAAGTGGCATAACTGTTGAAGTACACAGAGCTAAGGTGACTGATCCTGGCTGAGGATCTGGCCATGAATCTTCATTATGAACATCTTCTACAGTAGTACTAGAGCAGTTACTCCAACGTGCAGGAAGGAACTGTCTGCAATTACTGTGTGCTTGTTGAACAGCAGCAAAATTGTAGCTGTGGTTCATAAAATTTGGAATATTTATCATCAGGTCTGTTAAAATGCAGGATGTATTCTCAGATCAAAGCAAAACAGAATACTACCCCAAAAAAGCCAGCAAAGGACTTCCTTGGTGGGTGTGAATCTAAGGATCTGACACTTGCTATTAGCCAAAACAAATTGTGCTGAGATTGAGAGAAACCCAAAAAATCCCACGTAAAATGACAGTCTTAAACCTTGCTCAAGCCAGAGATTAAGGGGGAGCTAGGGAGTTAGTCACCTACATGACAACTGTACCTTTGAAAATCTCCCCAGGAACAGTAAATTGAAACAATGCTGAATGCAAGTTTTCCTTTTAATTGGAGGCTTAACCATACTCGGTACCAGTTTGGGATAATTGATTGCTGATACCCAGACCCAGTAACCGTTTCATTTTCGTAGCATACACAAGGCCTGAGAGAATGATTCCAATCAGAGTGATGGGATCCTGGTGGGTAAAGTATGGTACCTGAACACTGGCCAATTAGGGTTAATTGTAATTCTTTTTTTTTTAATAAAGTAATGGAAAGGTCATCAGTAGAATTTTGGGTTTTAGAGTAGCAGCCGTGTTAGTCTATATTCGCAAAAAGAAAAGGAGTACTTGTGGCACCTTAGAGACTAAGTCTCTAAGGTGCCAGAAGTACTCCTTTTCTTTTTTCAGTAGAATTTTGTTTGTCTCTCCCCACTCACTCCTTAAGAGCTATGATCTCAGAAGGTATCGTTGTGAAGCACATTTCATTGCTGATCTCAGTGGATGTGATATAACTAAATTATCCTAGCTGTACAAAAGGAAAAGCTTTACAAGCAGGGAGAACGCTGTGAATCACTCACAGAAACTGCTTCCTCTTTGGCCAATATTGGCCAAGGCACTAAGTGCTAAGCACAAAATAAAATCAGCCTGACCTGTGTCACTACACCTAAAGATGCCAGCATTCGTGTTCGTAAGGGTTTATCTCTCAGATGTACTGTTGGCTGGTCACTCTCGCAAGAAAGATCAATTTACATTTGACTTCATTCGAGAGACTTTACAATTAAATTTACAGAGGCAGATCAAATTTGCTATTAAATGTATGAAGACACTGTGTTTCTGTTACAGATGAAAATCTTCCACAGAATCCACATCTCCCCAGCTCTGCTTCATGCAATTATTATCTTGTTGCCAGAAAAGATTGTGAGCCATTGATTCACATGGAGTAGCTGTGCCTGAAGATATAAGTTTAACTGCTGACCACACAAAAAAAATCAGATAATGGGCATACAGATCCCCCTCATGCACACAAGATTTTCTGTTTGGAATGTTGGACTATTTGTTCCTTTTGATCTGGGCATCAAATCAAAGTGTCTAGAAATTACATTGCCTATAAGTGGCAACTTCCAGCTCTCACTCCATATTGGACTTTTATCAATATATTTGGAACATGAGAATGTATATAAGTAAGAAACTGCAGGCTTACAGAACATGCTGAATGTATGACAGCATAGCCTCCATTTCATATGTATTCTGAAATGGAATGGTCAACTGCCCCAAATTCCAGAACCTCCATAACTTTTCTTCCACATTTAAGTAAAAATCTAACCCACTCAGGTCAGCCACCTCCCTTTCCCTGAACCCAGTTTACAAACTCAAGTATATTTTTCTTTTCTCCTCTATATTGTTCAGTTTGTCTGACTGACTGGTTGAGAGTTGTTAGGGTCTGAGTGTTTGCCTGACTTTCTGTGAAGCGCCTATCACAGTTGTGGGTGGCATAAAATGCCCACCAAGTGCACCTCAGTGATACATATAATAAATCTTATTCTGATCAAGTTGATTATCTGCCAACATTTCCACAGACTGCTGAAGTATAGATGACTATTTTGGTCTGTGTGAGGTCCCCATTAATTCATTCTTACCCTAGGTATCAGCATTAAAATAAAGTTTCTAATTTTGTACTGGAAAAAACACAAAGATTGACAGAATAAAATCGGGTGAGAGCAAACTGAAAAAGCTAGAACAAAAGAGCACTGGATCAGAAGGTCTAATCCACTCCATTCTGCTCTGCTACTGGGTTCAGAGCTCCACTTTTTTCTTTCCACTTTTAGTTCTGATAATTATGAATGATAATTGCAGTCCTTCTGGGTGGACTCCTGGGAGAAGGCAGTGTTGTGCAAAGAAGGAGCCTTGGTCTTGACAAGCCTACCTTGGCCCAGGGAAAGACTTCTGTGAGTTGGATTTTCTGGCCTATCTACTAATTGGTTTGGCTAAACACCCTATCTGGAGCAAACTCCATGAAAGAAATGCTCTGGCCTCAGTTCCACACAGCCACTACACAGTGGAAATCTAGGAGTGGTGACAGGCATGTTCTCTAGAGGCCAAGGTTGACTCAGTGGGGAAGGCACAAGTCAGGGCTGCAGTAATCTGGATGGCTGCAGGCTGCTGCTATCTTCCTCACAGAATGAGGTTTTATATTCCTAGACACACAAGCATTGAGTGGGCTGTGGGGTGTACTCTACAGTGAGTCAATTCTTGGTGCTTAATTTATTAGTAGAAATCAGGTGGGCTTCTGCTGAACACAGCCTTTATCAGTGGATGCCATTAAAATGTTTTTCTTTGTGGAGATGCTCTGCAGCAAGACAAGGATTTGTACATCACAGGATTGTATCATATGATGCAAGCAATGCTACAGAATAGAAGAGAGCTAATCAATTAACCAAGCTGTTTTTTAGCTGTTTGAATTAACTGAAATGACTTGCTCTTCTATTCAACACCTACAAGTATTTATGCACTCAGCACTGACACACACACACCTGAAACAAAAAGCTATGCTTTGCTAATAAAGGACCTGATTCACTCCAGTTCTGTGCTAGTTAACTCTACTGAAATCAATGGAGTTACTGGAGCAACACACAGGTGAATTAAGACAAAAGAGAGCAGCATGGCTTTGTTAAACATGTAGGGCTGGATTTTTATGTGGTTAGCACCCACCCCTGGAGTGAACGTTCAAAAGAGCTCACTTCGTGAAATCTGTTCTGAGTAAGGGCTAGTCTACACTGGCAACGTTAAAGCGCTGCCGCTGGGAGAGAGCATTCCCAGCGCTCTAAAAAAACTATCCCCACGAGGGGCGCAGCTCTCAGCACGAGTGCACTGTCCACACTGGCGCTTTACAGCGCTGAAACTTGCTGCACTCGGGGGTGTTTTTTCACACCCCTAAGCGAGAAAGTTGCCGTGCTATAAAGTACCAGTGGAGACAAGCCCTAAGAGCTGAGCTTCTTTTGAAAACCTGGCCCCACCTGTAGGTGCTTAGCACTTGTGAAAATCTGACCCAAAGTGGCAACAGATCGTTCTGCTGAGAAATGACTGTTTTTTCAAATTCTGGCAGGCTGCTTCATCTGAAGTGTTAATAGCATGCAGATTGTTATGTTCAGAGTGTGTTGAGTGGAATTTAAGGTGCTTGTTAGTATAGCAGAAAGTTATTTCTGGTGCTACAATTTTATACACTACCAGTGGTGTTTCAGAGAGATATGAAACCAGGCAATTTTGTTTGCCGCCGAAGTGTAGCCAAAAATAAACCCTCCACCTCACTATGCAATAAATAAATGAAACCTTAATTATATTATTCATACTGCAGTAACCCAAAGTCTACTTACGTTAAGACTACCGGATAAGCTTGAACGGGATCCAAAGGAGAAAAGGAAGAGCTTCTTTCATTTGCGTTTATCCTGAATGTTATGCCAGGATGTGTGTGTGTCAAGGCCAGATTAAGGCATAAACAAACTAAGCTACAGTTTAGGGCCTCGCAATATGAGGGGCCTCTAAAAAAGGAAAAACTGACTCCATTTCAAATTTTATCAAAACCGGTTCATAAATAAAGGAGAGATGGGAAAAAGAAGATTCTCTCTAAATATAGACATTTTCATTCAAATATGACAAAAATATACACATCTGGCTACACAAATACCCTTACCCTTCACTTATTGTTTGTTATTGACAGGCAGGAGGCCAGGGCTGAGAAAAAAAACAATAATTGCACTTTTAAAATTAGTATTTATATGAGTAAGTCCTGCTCTCAGTCTCCTGAGGCAGCTTTCTGTTGGCCAGCTGCTACTGGCCTAATTAATAAAATTCTGACCGTGCCTTCTTAACTTTTTTAAATAAATAAATAATTTCACTGCCAATAAAACTGGGGAAAATGTGAGGTTGGAAACGGCAGTGTCGTGAAGCAATCCTGCCACGCTCATATTCATAGTATGGGACTCATCCTAAGAATGATGTCATGTATAGATTGATGTCCTTGGCTGGTAATAGCCAGAAGGCTGCCATCTTTTGTTTATGGTCCAGCACGCTCAGCTGTATAGTGCCTTCATTCCTGTTTTTCTTTGTTTTCTTAAGTGTTAGTGTGTTCTTTCTCCTTTTGATCTGTACATACGTACAATTGTGTATTTTAGTGCGCTCACCGCTTTCTGCTTCTTGCGCTATCCATGCTTCACATAATTCAGTTTGCAGGTGATCATCTTATGGACTTGGGTCAAGTGGATCTTGAGGAGGATAAATTTGTGTTGGCTTCCCTCCATCAGTTTCAGGAACCTTCATAGTAAATATCAGAGCATGCTGACGAAAGAATAAATAGAGGGTTTTGAGAGAAGTGAAGAAAGATATACATATATATCAAAATATTCTGAGTACTTAGTTTGAAATAACTTGCTCACCATGTGCATATATGATTTATAGGCTATTAAAGCCCATAATATTCATTATATTTGCTTGAATATAGGCTAGTTTTTCTCACTTTCACAATGCCTGTCTAGAGATTACCAGTCTTTTTTCTGGTAAATTCTTTCTTTTGTGCATATAGCTTGTTGTCACTCTGTGTGTCCAAAGTGTTTACTTGAGATTAATTAGTGGTCCTGGGGAAGACAGAGGATAGAGAAGAGAACGCAAAGAGAGATGTCTGCCTAGAAAATGCAGCAAGAAAAGCCATCTGCCCTAAGCATCCTGTGCATCGAATGTGACAAACTCCTTAGCTTATCATTTGAGGACATCATCAATGACTTTGCTCTCCAAAAATCACAACAGAAAATGGTTTAAATTTCAGTGTTAAAATTAATGTGATGTGCAAACAGACATACTGCCGGTTGCACTGCTTCCATTAAGTAAGCTGGTCTGTGTAACTGTAACTGCTATTGTGTTGCTATAGATATACAATTTTCATATCTACTAATTAAGAAATCATAGATGAAAATATGTTAATTTGAAACTATTTTATAATGCAGACAGGCTTGCAAGATGTGTTTTATTTAGATTACTAACAAATTTATTTGAGCATAAGCTTTCATGAGCTACAGCTCACTTCGTTGGATGCATTCAGTGGAATGCATCCGATGAAGTGAGCTGTAGCTCTCAAAAGCTTAGGCTCAAATAAATTTGTTAGTCTCTAAGATGCCACAAGTACTCCTTTTCTTTTTGCGAATACAGAATGACATGGCTGCTACTCTGAAATCTTTATTTAGATTATTATTCTATTTTTACAATTTTGCCTTTGTATATATGCAAATATAAAGCTTTTGTGTTTATATATTCAATGTCCTTTCTGTGAAAATAATAAATTAATTTCTTTTATGCTATGGGGTCTCTTACCCTTGACATAGCTTAGGGCCTCAGAATGTCATAATCTGGCTCCGGTGTATGTGTTTGTATACTGAGCAGAGATATTAATGTGAATGAGGGTTTCAGATTTGATTTTCATGATGATAGCTAATTTCTCGCATAAATGACTTGTGGAACATGGGTGCTCTTGAAAATTTTCCTCAACATGCATAAGCTGAGTGTGCAGTTTATGTAAATTGTTCCCTGATTCCAAACAACAAATAGAAAAAGGCAAAAGAACTAACAAATAAGAAAGTAACTGTTCTGTCATTAAAGGAAAGGCCTAGCAATGGAATAGCAGATGCACTGCATGTCAAAAGAAGCATGTCAAAAAGGAAGCTTACAAGAAGTAGAAAATTGGACAAATGACCAGGGAGGAGTATAAAGATATTGCTCAGGCATGCAGGAGTGAAATCAGGAAGGCCAAATCACACTTGGAGTTGCAGCTAGCAAGAGATGTTAACAGTAAAAAGAAGGGTTTCTTCAGGTATGTTAGCAACATGAAGAAAGTCAAGGAAAGTGTGGGCCCCTTACTGAATGACGGAGGCAATCTAGTGACAGAGGATGTGGAAAAAGCTAATGTACTCAGTGCTTTTTTTGCCTCTGTCTTCACGAACAAGGTCAGCTCCCAGACTACTGCACTGGGCAGCACAGCATGGGGAGGAGGTGACCAGCCCTCTGTGGAGAAAGAAGTGGTTCGGGACTATTTAGAAAAGCTGGACAAGCACAAGTCCATGGGATCGGATGCGCTGCATCCAAGAGTGCTAAAGGAGTTGGCGGATGTGATTGTGGAGCCATTGGCCATTATCTTTGAAAACTCATGGCAATTGGGGGAGGTCCCGGAAGACTGGACAAAGGCTAATGTAGTGCCCATCTTTAAAAAAGGGAAGAAGGAGGATCCAGGGAACTACAGGCCAGTCAGCCTCACCTCAGTCCCTGGAAAAATCATGGAGCAGGTCTTCAAAGAATCAATTCTGAAGCACTTAGAGGAGAGGAAAGTGATCAGGAACAGTCAGCATGGATTCACCAAGGGCAAGTCATGCCTAACTAACCTAATTGCCTTTTATGATGAGAAACTGGCTCTGTGGATGCGGGGAAAGCAGTGGACATGTTATTCCTTGACTTTAGCAAAGCTTTTGTTACAGTCTCCCACAGTATCCTTGCCAGCAAGTTAAAGAAGTATGGGCTGGATGAATGGACTAGAAGGTGGATCAAAAGCTGGCTAGATCATCAGGCTCAAAAGGTAGTGATCAATGGCTCCATGTCTAGTTGGCAGCCGGTATCAAGCGGAGTGCCCCAAGGGTTGGCCCTGGGGCCAGTTTTGTTCAATATCTTCATTAATGATCTGGAGGATGGCATGGACTGCACCCTCAGCAAGTTTGCAGATGACATTAAACTGGGAGGAGAGGTAGATACACTGGAGGGTAGGGATAGGATACAGAGGCACCTAGACAAATTAGAGGATTGGGCCAAAAGAAATCTGATGAGGTTCAACAAGAACAAGTGCAGAGTCCTGCACTTAGGATGGAAGAATCCCATGCACTG
The DNA here is from genome assembly GCF_009764565.3 of Dermochelys coriacea. Classification (NCBI taxonomy): domain Eukaryota; kingdom Metazoa; phylum Chordata; order Testudines; family Dermochelyidae; genus Dermochelys; species Dermochelys coriacea. Next base: position 137,058,060 of record NC_050068.2, read on the forward strand.
CTACAGACTAGGGACCGAATGGCTAGGTAGCAGTTCTGCAGAAAAGGACCTAGGGGTTACAGTGGATGAGAAGCTGGATATGAGTCAACAGTGTGCCCTTGTTGCCAGGAAGGCTAACAGCATTTTGGGCTGTATAAGTAGGGGCATTGCCAGCAGGTCGAGAGACGTGATCATTCCCCTCTATTCGACATTGGTGAGGCCTCATCTAGAGTTCTGTGTCCAGTTTTGGGCCCCACACTACAAGAAGGATTTGGAAAAATTGGAAAGAGTCCAGCGGAGGCCACAAAAATGATTAGGGTGCTGGAGCACATGATTTATAAGGAGAGGCTAAGGGAACTGGGATTGTTTAATCTGCAGAAGAGAAGAATGAGGGGGAATCTGATAGCTGCTTTCAACTACCTGAAAGGGGGTTCCAAAGAGGATGGATCTAGACTGTTCTCAGTGGTAGCAGATGACAGAACAAGGAGTAATGGTCTCAAGTTGAGTGGGGGAGGTTTAGGTTGGATGTTAGGAAAAACTTTTTCACTAGGAGCGTGGTGAAGCACTGGAATGGGTTACCTAGGGAGGTGGTGGAATCTCCTTCCTTAGAGGTTTTCAAGGTCAGGCTTGACAAAGCCCTGGCTGGGATGATTTAGTTGGGGATTGGTCCTGCTTTGAGCAGTGGGTTGGACTAGATGATCTCCTGAGGTCCCTTCCAACCCTGATATTCTATGATTCTATGTTTCATGCATTGAGACACAGTGGCAGAGCTGTGAGGAGAAGTATGCGGATTACCTGTGTGACATTTTGACTGTTTCTAGCCAATGCTATTAATCATCCACTTCCATAATGACTGAAAGCTCTCCAAAATTAAAATCAGAAACAAATTATTTTTGTGGGGAACACTGGTTTTGGTTGGGGGGAGGGGAAGAACTAAAGGAATGTTTCCTGAATATTATTAGCATTTTTGTATTCTGCAGATACAATTATAAAAAAGAGAAGCCACGGGATTCACTCATGCAATCTGTTGAGATTAGGTCTAGGGAAAACAGACAATTACTTGCAAAAAGAACTCCCTTTATTATACAATAAAGAAACATCAACACCACATGCTGAATCAAGAATTCTGTTGGAAACCTAAACAATCCCTGAAGAAGCACCTTCTCTGTGTGCCAAATTGTGCCTGCTCAAAATGGGGCATGCTCAACTGGTGCAAATCATGTCTTTCCTTGCCTGTCCTTGGGCATTGCAATAATGCAGCTACACTGGTTGCTTCCTCCTGATGGCTGAACCAGGGCTATTATCCTAAGAACAGAACAGACCTGAGCACACATTTGAAGTCAGTAATGTATCATTGTTTGTTTTTCAGGTTAAGGTGATAATAAATTGTGAAAATTAGTAGTGCCTACCAAGCAGCAAATGAATATTCAAAATTAATTACACTGATTCTGTGAATTGTAACCTTTCAGCCAAAGTGGGATGAAGAACAGAGAAAGGGAGTAGATGAACGAAACTGAAGATTGCCCCTAAAGGGCAATATAAATTGATTCTACTATTTATTGGACAGAATTTGCAGGAATTCAGTAAACTAATGAAGAGAAGGAGAAATTGTGCACAGAGGAAATTAAGATGAGACTGTCAATTTAAAATGATATCTGTGCTGTCCAAATCAAACAGTAGTTGACTTGAGTCCTGTAAGAATGAAGGCAAATAATAGCACAGAGAAGGGGGATCCTCTGGTGACAGGATGGAATGCACCAAGCCAAGGAGTGTGGGTCAGTACATGAATTTTGGATGGTGGTGGGCATTAGTAAAAATTTGGAGGGTCATTGTGACTGGGTATAAAAGTCATTCCATGAGCCTTGGCGAGGTGTTTGCAACAATGCTGTACTCCACTCTAGTGACTTCCCTGAGGAAGAGGTACTGCCAAGTTAGACAACAGCAAGCTTCTTTCGAGGAGTAACATGTCAACAAGAGGTTGCCGCTGGGAGTGCCTCCTTGAGATGAAGAAATCAGGTGTGACTGAATCTAGTTAGGCTCAGAACCTTAAAGAGGGGTTCTGAATTTTAACCAGAAGCCTGAACCACCCATAGGAGCTGCCCTTTCTGAGTTGTTGCCTTCGCTGGATTTCATCCTGCTTGTCTGGAGCTTAGAGACTCCATGAAAAGAATGTAGCCAGACTCTTTGCTGGGTAGGGTTCTTCTGACTGAACTAGAACCTTGTAAACAGATCAGACCTCAGAGAGGCTGCTCTCATTTTACCTGGACCTCCTGTGAACTTTCTCTCTGGTTGCTCAGACCTTGGCTTTGCCACAGTGTTCATATAAGGCGACATTCCTGACTCCACTGCTGTTCCTGATGCCACGTCTACACTACAGACTTTGACCGATGCACGTTACACCCGCATAAAGCTGCAGCAGTTAGTGTATCACTTGTGCACTTGCACACTTGGCTCCTTGTGTCAGCGCTGCACCTACTCACCAGGAGTGCTTGTGTCGATGCACAGTGCGGTGCACCATGCGTAGGTATCCCAGTCTGCAACCTGCCACTGTCCAAAGCCCTGTCTTTTGAGAAGCTTTGGCAATGTATGGTGGGGTAGAAACAAGTCACGCAGTGGTGACTGGTAGAAAGCAGTTTACATCAACCTAAGCTTGTAGCATCGACCAGGCCTTAGAGTTATAAAAAGGGGGCATAAGGTGAGGCAGCAATAGCAAAAACTGTATTCGTAAGTCTAAAATAAAATGAGCGAAGCAAGATCTGAGAAATGAGAAAACAAACTTTAAAGCTGGACTGTACACAACACTTTGACATGTACGGGAAAGCACGTCCAATACTTCTTTTCTACACTTATTGCTTCAGGCAGTCTTACAAATAGGCTCTTGCGGTCATGCTGAGACTCAGTGGAAGTAATAGGCCCCCTCTTGGCATGCGATCAGTCCATAGGAAACGGTGCTGGCTTTAGGTTGCTGACCTGGGAGAGCTGTAGATAATGTTGCAATGCCATTGGAGAGAGAATAATGCTGATAACATGGTTTTGATGTAGGGGGAATGATAAAAATATTGTTCACTGAATGGTTTGGTAGAAATTCGGAATGTTTAGAACATGGGTATCGAAAAGGCTTTTTTTTAATATGCAGCCTGTTCATTGTTCATAAAAATGCTTCATCAGCAAACACTTAAGCCTAATCATTTCACTGATAAGTTCCACTAGGAGTACAAAGACAACTGTATAACAGCCTTTCTTATCTTTTTTGCCGACTGATTTTTATCCATGTGGCAAAGTAAGGGCCAGAACCTTAAGTCCCTGGGTTGATGCAAAGGCAGGGCAAAAAAGCACCCTTAAAGGGATACCCAAGGAAGCAGAAGAATCTATGCCACCCATTTCCCCCTGTTCTGTGGATATGGTGTGTCAGAGAGAGAGGGTACAATGTGCAGCACACAGCACGCTGCCTGGTCCTGGAGGAGGAGTTCTGCAATAGGGCTTACAGGCACTTTTCCTGACCCCGTTTCAACTGCACTGAGCACAAACATTGCAGCTGAGGACTGAGCCCTGTGGGGGGGCTGTGCTATCATGAGTCTTGTTTAGCTACTCAGAGAAGATTACTACAAAAAGCAAAGAGTTAAGTTTGTCTTTTGCTGGCTTCTCTCATAGGGCAAAAGAGAAACTATTTTGCATTGCTGTTTCATGAGTTTTGCAGCCGCAGTTGTGGCTGAGTTGTACATAAGCCACGCCAGGGTGGAAGGCAATCCCTTCCCCACCCAATGCACATGTGGAAGGGTCAGTTGCAGTCTAGTTCCAGTTGCAGCTGCAGTCTTATTTCCTCTCCCCCCAACCTAAAATTTAACAAAATTGTAAATGATGGCTCATTTCCTATGGAAAGGTCGGAGCTCTGATTATCAGCAAACACGCAGTGTATTAAAAATCAGATGTGTGTTTGGACTGTGATTAAGCCCATAATGAAGCATGGAAAATGTCAAGAAATGCAATGACTTCTGGAGATTATGTACACAGGGAAAAGGAACTCTGAAGCAGTCTTGTAGGAATTATTTAAGCTCTCCTCAGCTGCCAAACTTTATTTAAAATGGGCCCTTGTTAGAGTTGGTTGGAAGGTGGTTGTTTTTTTGGACAAAATGGTTGTTTGTAAAAAATGGAACTTTTGGCAGGAAATGGTGAGTTTCAATTAAACTTTTGGTGGGAAACTTACTCAGGTCTGAGATGAAATTCCTGGTCTTGGAGAGAGAAAGATTCCCCAGAACAGCCACCAGCTCAGTTATTAGAGCTCTAGCTGGGATGTGAAAGACCTGGGTTCAAGTTCCTTCCCCATATCAGGCAGAGCAGGGAATTGAACCCAGGAGACTTCTACATCTCAGCTAAAAGAACAGGAGTACTTGTGGCACTTTGGAGACTAACAAATTTATTGAGCATAAGCTTTCATGGGCTACAGCCCACTTCATCAGATGCATAGAATGGAACATATAGTAAGAAGATATATAGATATAGATATAGATATAACATGAAAAGATGGAGTACGAGGCTAATTCATTAAGATGAGCTATTATCAGCAAGAGAAAAAAACTTTTATAGTGATAATCAAGATGGCCCATTTAGACAGTTGGCAAGAAGGTGTGAGGATACTTAACATGGGGAAATGGCTCAGCAGTTTCTGAGTTTTTGAGAAACTGCTGAGCTTGAATTAATATGCAAACTAGACACCATTAACTTGGGTTTGAATAGAGACTGGGAGTGGCTGGGTCATTACAAATATTGAATCCATTTCCCCATGTTAAGTATCCTCACACCTTCTTGTCAACTGTCTAAATGGGCCATCTTGATTATCACTACAAAAGCTTTTTTCTCCTGCTGATCATAGCTCATCTTAATTAATTAGCCTCTTACTGTTTGTATGGCAACTTCCACCTTCTCTGTATGTGTGTGTGTATATATATATATATCTTCTTACTGTATGTTTCATTCTATGCATCAGATGAAGTGGGCTGTAGCCCACGAAAGCTTATGCTCAAATAAACTTGTTAGTCTCTAAGGTGCCACAAGTACTCCTGTTCTTTTTGCGGATACAGACTAACAAGGCTGCTACTCTGAAACCTACATCTCAGCTGAGTGCCCTGAGCTGTTTTGGGGTGGGACTGCCTCTTGCCCCCATGAAAAAATGGAAAAGTCTTGGTTTTGTCCCCATGCAGAATGGGAAATCTTTTGAAGTCTCAAAAATTTTCATGGGATGGGAAAATCTTTTCTCACCCAGCTCTAGTTATTTACATTTCAGTTAGAGTTAACCAACTGGAGGCACGCAATCCTACCCTGGATTAAATTTTCCTTTTGGCTCATCATTCTGTTTTCCTTCCTCATGTGTGTGAGGGGCAAGAGGGGAGAGTGGAAGGGGAAGGTGAACTCTGGAAAATATGGACAAAGTGAAATAAACGTTGTAAATCAAGGTATAATTTTAGGTCTTTCAGACAATTTCAATTACACTATAGGGAGAAAAATTCCATGCAATAAAAAAGCATTTTGGATTTATAAATAGAGCAACTAAGACTTGTCCATATAAAGTTAGTGAAAAATGGAATATTAAAAACGCACATAGAATAATAGAATCATAGGTGTTGGACACTCTGGATTCTAAATACTTTAGATCATTTATATCTCTGTGCCCATGCATGCTTGCTCTCTATTGTACATTAGTTAATATTTTGTCTAGGATAATTTTAAATACCCTCAAAAGAATTGCAGTTGTAAAATCTAAATATCTGCACCATTAACAATCTGGTTTTTATTGTCAGCTGGGTACTTAGAGATAGATGTACTCAGCTTTGTACTCACAAATTAACTGCAAGTGCAAGAATGCAGACACAAATTTTGTTGGCCAACCTGACCTTACAAAAGGAAGGCCACCACTTGGAAAATTTGCTCCCGAGTGTCAAATAAATGCAATCAAAGTACTCAATATCTGCCAATCTATGAATGGGAGTACTCCGGGTGATTATAACGAGGAGTCCTTGTGGCACCTTAGAGACTAAAAAAATTTATTTGGGCATAAGCTTTCGTGAGTTAGAACCCACTTAAATGAGTGTGATTAAATTAATTAAATTAAATGAGAGCTTTCTTTCACACTTCCAAATCCATTTGCATGTTCCAGACTTGATTTGATCAGGCCATGCTTGAATATTTAGCCCTCTGAATCATTATACCTCTTAACATACATGCTAATTTACAGTAGGGCTCGCCCATCTCCCTATCTTTAGCAGAGCCCTGGCCTGATATTGCACCATTTGAAGTCAATAGGAGCTTTGCCACTAATTTCAAATGAAGCAAGCTTGGACTCTCTGTGAGGCTGCAAAGGGAAAGGCCACTAACTCCAACTCAGGCAGCACTGACATACCTCACTTTCTGCCCCTTATGATGTTTTGATGGTTTTTTTCCTCCAGTTAGCAGGACATTCTGCAGTATTTGGCTCTGAATAGGTATCAGCTACTTGACACACTAGCAAAAAGAAAAGGAGTACTTGTGGCACCTTAGAGACTAACAAATTTATTAGAGCATAAGCTTTCATGAGCTACAGCTCACTTCATCGGATGCATTCACCATCCGATGAAGTGAGCTGTAGCTCATGAAAGCTTATGCTCTAATAAATTTGTTAGTCTCTAAGGTGCCACAAGTACTCCTTTTCTTTTTGCGAATACAGACTAACACGGCTGCTACTCTGAAACTTGACACACTAGGATACTTTGGTCATGAATTGACTCACACCCCAGCAGTCCTGTTTATCTAGCTACTCTATCAATAGCAAGACTGTCAGTAAGCAATATATGGAACGGGGAACTGCTCAGAAAAGCCAGACTCATGGAGTGAGGCAACCAAGGCACTCTTCCCTCTGTGCACATCATTGTATGCCAAGGTAAAGGCAAGACCTAAACAGAAGCTCATGCTTTCCTTCCACATCTTAAGGCGGTTGGGGACCTGCAGTGATCTCTAACAGCCTTGGTTGGGACTGAACCTGAGATCTCCAAGACTGAAGCATTGACCGCTACAGCTTGAGGTTCCGGGCAAAGACCCTTAGGTCATGGCTATTGCAGACTTATCCTTTGTGGGTCAAGCTGGGGGGAGAGGGGGTTGTGTAACCCATGCTGATCATTCACACTTCATCTCACTACCCAGAGACTTTGAGGACAGACGTCACTAATTATCTCCCATGTGGTATGGGCAAAGCTATGCTGGTACACTGTACTGCAATGCTTTTGCCCTAACTTCTTTCCAATGAATACACTGTGTGAATGATCCATGGACTAGCATCTTTCAGTGATTCCTCAGTGTCCTCCTCTTCCTGGCTCTTTCCATGAGGCTCACTCCCTGGCTCCCTCCTCTTCTCCCTGAATGATCTCATCTAATCACACAGCTTCACCTTCTGCCTTTACACTGGTGACTCTCAGACCCGCTCCATTCCCCCCCTTATCTCCCCCATCTTCCAATCCTTCCATCTTCCTGGATGCCCTGCCTTTGCCAGGTGTCAAAGTGGGGATTTTGGTAATATTTTTATTATTCCTATGGGTGCCTCAGTTTTCTTCTGTGCTTTGCACTCTTATGAACAGGGTGTAAAGGATTAAAAGCTGCTCTTGGGGCAGAGCAGGGGACATGAGGAGGTTGTCATGTAACTGTCTGAAGTTGGATGAATGGGGTCATTAAAGGGCTGGGTGAAACTGACCTGTATCAGTGGAGGATCCTGAAAGATAACGGAAACCCCAATGGCTGCGACATTCATAGTTAGCCACTAACAGCAAGAGGAAGGAGGTTTTCCCCCCACCCCTCTGTGGGGAAGCAGCTGCTGTGACGGGGGAGAGGCTGGGAAGAAGGGCCGTCTCTCCCCAGCAGTCACAGCCCTGGAGCTGGGGAAAGTCACCTCTTTCTCTGGCCACCACAGCCCTGTATGTCCCAAATTCCCCCCACCCCCTCTTCTCACCCCACTGCCCCCTCCCACCTATCCCTATTCCCCCCAAGGCCACCACCTCACCTTACATATGCGTCTTCTCCAGGGTCCAGGCACCAAATTAGTGGCTTCACACCTGCCAAAGCGTAGATATTAACATCACAGTGAACATGTCATAACATGTGTGATCAATAACTATACACTTCATACTTAAGTATCTGAGCCATCTTATCCAGAGTTACACATCGTATATACATTGGCTCAAGGACTACATTTTCTGGCATATTCTGAACAGCACTGAGCACACAGATCGTGCGCAGTGAATAACACAAATCATGACAATAATGGTCGACTTTATGGGCTCTGTGGATGCAATTTCTGTTCTTTGTTCTGGAATTGGCCTGGGTACAGCTCAAACCCTAAGAACTGGATGTATAATCACATCTGATACTCATATGACACTTTCTCATTCCTTCCTTTTCTCAAATTCAGAAAAAAAATGATTTTCAGTTAAAATCTAAAATTACATGGCAGGCATTGCTGTACAATGCAGCCTGGGGCGGAACCTGCCACCCCTTGGCAATTAAGTGCTCTCCTCTCATCTGACTCACATTCTCTTTCTTTCTTTATCCTGCCTGACCTCTGTGCTGCTTTTGATACTGTCAATCATGACATTGTTCCCAATCGCCTGGGACCGTGTGCTGGAGTCTCAGAGAACTGGTCTTCTTGGTTTTGCTCCCATACATCAGAGGCCTCTTTTTTTGCAGCATGAAAGCCAAGAGAAAGGCTGGTTCAGTGAATAGGGAGCTAGCCCTGAGAAACCTGGGTTCTACTGACCCTCTCCCATGGACTTCCTCTATGATCTCAGATCAGTGCCTTAGGGACAGAGCTTCAAAGGTTTTTAGGCACCCAAAGAGGCAGCTAGGCATCTAGTGTGGTTTACAAAGCACCAAACCTTCTAAGTGCTTTTGAAAATCCCACTAGGTGCCTAAATACGTTTGAAAATCTGGCTATTAGTCTCTCTGTGCCTCAGTGCCCCATCTGTACAATGGGGTAAGAGCACTGCTCTACCTCGCCAAGGGGTTGTGATGTGAAGTGCTCAGATACTACAGTGATGGGGCCACATGAGAACCAAAGGCAGAGTGGGCATGTCTCTGTACCACTGCTAGCCCTTCCCTGGGTTTTGACCCCTTACTTCACTTATGCCCCTCACATCTTCCTCTTTTCTGAATGTAACATTGGCTCAGCAGGCTTGGCTGTATTTCTTCTGAGTCCCCTGTGTTCTCTCTTCAAACCCCCCTACCCTGAGGGGTTCCTATTTTACAGGGTCATCTAAGGCAGTGGTGGGCAACCTGCAGCCCATCAGGGTAATCTGATTGTGAGCCAGGAGTCATTTTGTTGACATTGACCCTCTGCAGGCACGGCCCCCCGCAGCTCCCAGTGGCTGCAATTCGCCTTTCCCGGCAAATGGGAGCTGGTTGCCCACCACTGATTTAAGGACTTCTAGATCCTTAATTTAATTACCAGCCTTTTCTTATCTTAATCACCCTGCCTCTGTTTGTAAACAAAACACTGACTCACTGCCCCAAGACACAAGCTGGGAGAAGCACCTCTCTGCAGAACTCACATTCCACACTATGCTGAGCAGTTAAGCCTGGGAGCCCACCTCCTGTATGAAACTCGGGGGCAGGCGGCAGCCACCCTCTGCCCTACCTAACTGATGCCCTTGCAGCATGGCTCTGATTGCACACTGGGGCAGAGCACAGCTTGACGTAAAAAGGTGCCATTCCTTCATAGTCTAAAGAGCAAGTTGTTTGCAAAGGCACCTGATCAGGTGTAGCAACAACTTTAGCTTCATTGCTATTTGAAGCAGGAGATTCTTTCCTCCAACCTAAAACCCCTTCAAGGGATAAATGTGACCAAGGAACTATGAGGTGGCCTGAGAATGTTGCCAAGGCATCTGGAGGCAGACGTGTAACTGGCAAAGATAATATTTCAACTTGAGTTGTTTGCTCAGACCCTCCAGTGAGCTCTCTTGTGTATGGCTTCTTTGAAATGAATCAACTTAACTTGCTTTTATTTTGAAAGTATTGCTCCCAGCTGGCTTCCTTTCATGGATAGTAGGTTTCTTTTTCCTTCCAGGACTGTTAAAATTGAAGTGTGAGCAGAAACCACACCGCAGGTGATTGATTGAAAAAGAAGAAAGAGCAAGAAAATGGAGTCTATAAGGGGCATGGTCTCTTTCCTTTCTCCATTAGGCCATAGAGTGGAACTGCCTGTGAGGGAGGGGGATATCTGTGCCATCCTAATCTAATGCTTACTAGCAACATTTTTGACTTTTTTTGAAAAAAATGCAATGTTCTCTCAAGTGACTTTCCTCGTAAATGACTGATAGATGTTCAAAACTACTGCTTCGTGAAGCATTTTCTCCTTGGAAATTTTTTAGTTTAATAGTATTGCTGCTAGCATGGCCAGAACTTGCAGACTGTGTGGAAATAACAGGAGAGAATACAAAATGCATCAGGTTGAATTGTTCTTTTTGCTGTGTGGCTTCTCCCTCTCCCTCTCCAGCTCAGCCTCCACTGTTTCTTTCTCCTTCCCAGTCTACTGAGGTCTTTCCATGTGCTTCCTTTGCTTATTACTTCCTGCACTGGGGCCATGATGACTTTGCAAACTCCATGTTGAGGCCCATGCAGAGTTACAAAATCCTTGGGGTTCATAATGTACGGGTGAGTGAAATTCTAAATATTGCCCTGTCCCACTTCCCCAAAAACTCCCCAAGGACACCAGTTCTCCCCATGATCAAAAAAAATTTGGAGCATCTAGGCCAATCTGACTCACAGAAATGATACATTTTAAAAAATTAGGAAAATGTTAAAGTAGTAAGATCATTTCACATCTGAGCCGTTGTATCACCTAAATGCATCATGTGATTTGCCTGTTCAGAAACATTCTACTCAAGCACGAAATCACTGCTGTGTAACCTCAGGCAGATTGTATCTAGATTTGTCGAAGTGAGGAGTTTAAAGCTGGCAAGTTGACTGAAGTGAGGTCAAAATCAGGATTGAAATAAGTCTTTTCAGTCGTACCATGGGGAATGAAATGTTTCTTCATAATCTTTCAAGATAGTATGTCAAATCGTGTTAACTTCCCAAGGCGTATCCATCTAGTTTAAAAAAAGGCAGCAGTACAGAACAGCTTTTTTCTCTCTCCCAATTTCTTCTCAAAGTCTATAACAGTGTTTAAAATGTGTCCAGCACCTCATTAGAGAAATAACATGAAATGAAAAGAGCTACCCACTGATGTGGCCAGATGGGATTCTGTAACTTTTCCAGTTTATAGTGGGGTCAGCATAGGTTAGCATTCACAGTAGGGGACTGGGTATCAGGAGACCTGGGTTCTACTCCTAGCTCCCCTATTGACCTGCCGTATGGACTCAGGCAAATCCTCTTGGCTAATTAAGTAATAGCACCAATTTCTAACCAAAGCAAACTAAAGTCAGTTCCTTGCATAGGGAAAGAGACATCTTTCTTTATTACAGCTATTCCCTGAATAAATAGTTTCTCTCTTCTCCCCCTCGTCCCCATCGTAATGCTGCTTCCCATGTGATAGCACCAGAAGCTGTGAATGATGCCCCAGGACTAAGGGCTTCTCTACACTGGCACTTTACAGCGCTGCAACTTCCTTGCTCAGGGGTGTGAAAAAACACACCCCGAGTGCAGCAAGTTTCAGCGCTGTAAAGCGCCAGTGTGGACAGTGCCCCGCCCCTCATGGAGATGGGGGTTTTTAGAGCCCTGGGAGCGCTCTCTTCCAGCGCTTTGCCACAACTACACAAGCCGCATTAAAGTGCTGCCGTGGCAGCGCTTTAACATTGCCAATGTAGACTAGCCCTTAGTTTACAATTTCCCAAGCACTTACAACAATACTATGTGATCATACTTTAGGCACAGGATAGCTTATCAGCTATTTGAAATTATCCTCCTATGATAGCCTCTGGGTAGCTGTTAGTAACTGAGAGCTCGGGCCTGTTCTACTGCCATTTGTCACCTGCAACGTTCAGTACAGTGAAAAATAAGTCACAGCAATCACTGCCCTGAGCAGGGGCGGATTAGGGTCTTTCGGGGCCCTTGGGCCAAAGCAAGTGGGGGGCCCTCCTCACCCCTTCTGCCTGCAGTCCTCCCCGCTACCCCGGTGCTCCTGCCAGGGAAATGGGGTCAGGGCACGGGGGCTTGACCCGCTCCCCATCCGCCCAGCGCTCCTGCCGGGGAGCACCAGGTCTCAGAGCCTGGGTCTACCGACTCTGGTTCGTGGGGCTCATGCTCTGGTTGTAAAAATAGCTGAGCCGGTGTTCAGGGTTAGGCTCTAAAGCCTAGAGTGAGGGATGGGCTTCAGAGCCCAAGCTGCAGCCCAAGCCCAAATGTCTACACTGCTATTTTTAGCGTGAGCCCCTGGTCGGTAGACCCGGGCTCTGAAACTCCCAATCATGGGCTGCTGTATGCTTCGTAGGCACACCCTCTGAAACACCCAAAGATTAAGGCACTGGGACTCACTAACTACTGGGAAATTCTGGGCCATAATCCAAGTTTATTTTTAAAAAGAAAAATATTATTTATGTAAAGTCACCACCTCTCACCCAGACAACTTGCTACCAGCCCACTGAATGATTAGGCACATCAGTATTCTCTCAGCATCTCATGAGGCTATGGAACTGAATAACACTGATAAGCTATGCCTTTGTCTTCCAAATGTTCCTTGCATAATGATAATAGCTTTGTCAGTAGAAGGGCTGGGATCCTGACTGACAGAATTGCAGCCTGTTGCATGCTCTAAAATGGAATCAAAATTAGAGATGGGTTGAGAAGGCTGTATTCAGGTTATGTTTAGGGTAGAGTTTGGGGATCTAATGCAAAGACAAATCAAGGCCAGAGCTCATAGAATCATAGAAGATTAGGGTTGGAAGAGACCTCTGCTCAAAGCAGAACCAACACCAATTAAATCCAGCTCAGCTTCTGAAATCCTGCAAGCTACTTGGGCAGCCTAATATCTGGCTTTCTCAGCTGAGTAACAGGGAATTTCTCATAAAAATTCATCTCGTTCAAGAGGGGCAAGCCCAGATGGCCAGCACCATTGGGCAACTTGCCAGCACTTCGCCCACTCAGACTGTGGCCCCAGTATAAATCCAGACCAGATGCTGCTAAGGCTTTGAATACCTCAGGGTTGGAGCAGGTTACTAGCAAGAGTGGAGGAAGCGTTTAAGAGGAAGAGGGAGGCATCGTCCTATAAATCTACCTATGCCCAGCTAACAATACCATGCTGTGCATAGGCACCTGTGAGGAGTTATACTCTAGGGGATTCATGTGCTTAAAGTCTATCATGTACGTAAGATCAGATCTGAGCCTTATGCCCTGATTCAGAAAACATTTTGATGCACAAATAAAGCTGGAAGCATTAGTGTACTTCCATTGAAGTAAATGAAATTATGCTCATGCTTAAAGTTAAGTGTTGGCAGATTGGAAGCTCACTGAGGGAGGGATCCTAACTTCGCTGTTTTCTGTGAAGAGCCTACCACACCTCTGGAAGCTAACATTTAATAAATAATAATTATTTGTGTTATAACACAGCAATAGTTTTATACTTTGTGTTACATTTGCCTTATTAAAACTCTATTTGTATTTGATTCACAACCTGAGAGTATCCTTCAGGAATGTTTGTATTGAAGGATTTAATTTTTCTAAATTAAATGCCATAATAGAAGAAGAAGAAAAGAAAAATAAACTGTCTAGTGACTAGTAACAAATAAATAGCAAATTGTCTGTAGGTATTGGTTTGGACTCTTTATTTCCTGTTTATGGAACTTCTACTTCGATCAAACAATTTTCAGATGAATGTTCACGGTTCAGAAAAATTTAATATAATCTACTTGGACATTGCAAAAGATAATCCCAACTATACATACAAAATGATGGGATCTAAATTAGCTGTCACCACTCAAGAAAGAGACCTTGGGGTCATTGTGGATAGTTCTCTAAAAATATCTGTTCAATGTACAGCAGCAGTCAAAAAAGCTAACAACATTACCCATTAGGAAAGGGATAGATAATAAAACAGAAAATATCATAATAACATTATATAAATCCATGCTTTTCACACACCTCGAAGCATGAGTACTGCATGCAGTTCTGGTCACCCTATCACAAAAAGACATTAGAATTGGGAAAAGTACAGACAATGGCAACAAAAATAATTAGGGGGCTAGAACATCTTATATATGAGGACCGATTTAAAAGACTGGGGCTGTTCATCTTAGAAAAGAGATGACTAACGGAGGATATAATAGAGATTTATAAAATCATGAATGGTGTGGAGAAAGTGAATAGGGAAGTGTTATTTACCCATTCACATTACACACGAACCACAGGTCACCCAGTGAAATTAATAGGCAGCAGGTTTAAAACAAATATAAGGAAGTACTTCTTCATACAATACCCAGTCAACCTGTGGAACTCATTGCCAAGGGATGTTGTGAAGTATAACAGAATTAGGTAAGTTCATGGATAGGGCCATGAATGGCTATTAGCCAAGCTGGTCAGGGACCCAACCCCATGCTCTGGGTGCCCCTAAACCTCTGACTGCCAGAAGCTGGGACTAGACTACAGGGGATGGATCACTCAGTAAACTGCCCTGTTCTGTTCATTCCCTCTGAAGCATCTGGTCCTGGAGTCCTATAATTACATGCAAATCTATGTTTTCATTTAAAAAAAATAGTGAGGCCCAGATCCGCAAAGGTATTCAGGCTCCTAACTTCCATCGAAATCAAGTAAGTTTAAGTACTAACAAGTTCATCACTTAAACAGTGTTAAAGCAGTCACTTATCTAGAGAGCAGTGAAAATGTTTCTGTTAATATTCATTTTCTTATAGTGTAAGTTTAGACTTCAAATGCCCAGTTATTCTGCCTGCACAAATACATTACTCAAAAGCTGGTCTTTAATCCCTTACCTTCAAAGGGTCAGGCATTTATTGCTTGCACACTCCGAACTTCCATTGACTTAAATGGGAGTTTCGGGGACATCAAGAATGTGGTAGCAAGATCAAAGTAAATGGTTAAATATTAAATGGCACAAACTCAAATGACTTCAAAGAATGTGTACTAAAGGTTAGCTTTATATTATATCTGTGTCACTGATTACTGGGCTTAATGATAAAAATGTAAAGCACTATCAGAACGCTCTTTTTCCTCATTCTGTTTTGTAAATCCACCTGCATGTGAACGTATAGTATCTTCTGCCTCTCTTGAAGAAATGGTCTGATACAAGCTTCACACCTCTTTGGATTGGCTGACGTAGATCAGATTTACAATGAGGGTATGTAATATTGTGGCTCTTCACAATCAAGCATCTCACAGAATCATTATGTTTCCAGGATGAAAAATGCATAACGTCAATCACAATCATTTTTGCCCCTTCAAGTTTTTTTTCCTCTATTATGTTATGCAGTGTGAATGTGCTAGTAGAAGATGGAAACCTGAACACCTAATATATATCCCATCAACACTCATCTGTAGAGAGACTGATGTGTGTAAATTACAGTACGGGAGAGATTGTTTTCTCTTTCTGAACATTTCACATTTTGCAGCTGACAAGATTTCTGTTTTATGCATATTGCCTCAGGTATTACAATAGAAGCAGCAACTATTTTGATTCTAACTCTCAGTTGCCAATAATTTGCCCAAAAGGTGAAAGTTTTGAAAGATTTTTCGAACGGTCTCTTCCCAAAGGTGTTATATGAAAAATAAAGTGCTCAGCATTTCTTGAGGATGAAGGGCGTGAAAAGAAAGGAGAGCTTTCCCATCATAAAAATATGCAGTGAGACATGAAAAATGAATTTTGGAGTCGCAATAGCCCTCCTTGAGACATGCTTTTCAATACTCTAGTTTTTACTAGAATTGGTCAGATTATGAAGATTTGAACATCTCCATGATGTGAAAGCACAGCAGACTTTTTTCACTCAGCTTGTAAAGAATGCAGCTAGGAAAGGTGATGCTGCGTAGGCTTGCATGGCTAACTTAGCTGCACAATGAACCATTGAGTACACATGTTTATGAGCGCCTTAGGAGCCCTACTCTAAAGCATCTTAGGAGCACCACAACTGGGGAATAATTAATTCAAGATCTTCCAAAAGTTTGATATTTCCAAAATGTCATTCATCAGAAATTATTTGATTTAGATTTTATTTGAAGAATGTTTAGCTCACGCGTTGCTTGCAAACTAGTTTGCTTTTTTAGTTTACTTTTGCTAGGTGTATTCACACTACATAATTTGCTATTTATGCAATTCATGGCCCTACACACTTGTATGACAGGGGCCCTCACTGTGAATTTTCCAATTCCAAAAGGATTTCTCACTAAGCAGCAGCAATTCAGCATTGCAAGTTGCCGGAGAGTGATTGCCACCTGCTTCTCTATTGTCAGTGCAGCTCTCATTCTGGTGACCCTGTGCTGGAGGGCAGGGCTGAACTCAGCCCACAGATCCAGAAATAGAAGAGGAGTACTTGTGGCACCTTAGAGACTAACAAATTTATTAGAGCATAAGCTTTCATGGGCTACATCCCACTTCATCAGATGCATAGAATGGAACATACAGTAAGAAGATATATACGTACAGAGAAGGTAGAAGTTGCCATACAAATTGTAAGAGGCTAATTAATTAAGATGAGCTGTTATCAGCAGGAGAAAAAAACTTTTGTAGTGATAATCAAGATGGCCCATTTAGACAATTGACAAGAAGGTGTGAGGATACTTAACATGGGAAAACAGATTCAATATGTGTAATGATCCAGCCACTCCCAGTCTCTATTCAAACCCAAATTAATTGTATCTAGTTTGCATATTAATTCAAGCCCAGCAGTTTCTCACTGAAGTCTGTTTTTGAAGCTTTTCTGTTGCAAAATTGCCACCCTTAAGTCTTTTACTGAGTGGCCAGAAAGGTTGAAGTGTTCTCCTACCGGTTTTTGAATGTTATGATTCCTGATGTCAGATTTGTGTCCATTTATTCTTTTGTGTAGAGACTGTCTGGTTTGGCCAATGAACATGGCAGAGGGGCATTGCTGGCACATGATGGCATATATCACATTGGTAGATGTGCAGGTGAACAAGCCCCTGATGGCGTGGCTAATGTGATTAGGTCCTATGATGGTGTCACTTGAATAAATATGTGGACAGAGTTGGCATCAGGCTTTGTTACAAGGATAGGTTCCTGGGTTAGTGTTTTTGTTGTATGGTGTGTGGTTGCTGGAGAGTATTTGCTTCAGGTTGGGGAGCTGTCTGTAAGCGAGGACTGGTCTGTCTTCCAAGAACTGTGAGAGTGAGAGATCATTTTTCGGGATAGGCTGTAGATCCTTGATGATGCGTTGGAGAGGTTTTAGTTGGGGGCTGAAGGTGACAGCTAGTGGCATTCTGTTATTTTCTTTGTTGGGCCTGTCCTGTAGTAGGTGACTTCTGGGTACTCTTCTGGCTCTGTCAATCTGTTTCTTCACTTCAGCAGGTGGATATTGTAATTGTAAGAATCCTTGATAGAGATCTTGTAGGTGTTTGTCTCTGTCTGAGGGGTTGGAGCAAATGTGGTTGTATCTTAGAGCTTGGCTGTAGACACTGGATCGTGTGGTGTGTCCTGGATGGAAGCTGAAGGCATGTAGGTAAGTACAGCGGTCAGTAGGTTTCTGGTATAGGGTGGTGTTTATGTGACCATCGCTTATTAGCACAGTAGTGTCCAGGAAATGGACCGCTTGTGCAGCTTGATCTAGGCTGAGGTTGATGGTGGGATGGAAATTGTTGAAATCATGGTGGAATTCCTCAAGGGCTTCTTTTCCATGGGTCCAGATGATGAAGATGTCATCAGTGTAGCGCAAGTAGAGTAGGGGCATTAGGGGACGAGAGCTGAGGAAGTGTTGTAAGTCAGCCATAAAAATGTTAGCATACTGTGGGGCCATTCGGGTACCCATCGCAGTGCCGCTGACTTGAAGGTATACATTGTCCCCAAATGTGAAATAGTTGTGGGTGAGGACAAAGTCACAAAGTTCAGCCACCGGGTTTGCCGTGACATTATCGGGGATACTGTTCCTGACGGCTTGTAGCCCATCTTTGTGTAGAATGTTGATGTAGAGGGCCTCTACATCCATAGTGGCCAGGATGGTGTTGTCAGGAAGATCACCGATGGATTGTAGTTTTCTCAGGAAGTCAGTGGTGTCTCGAAGATAGCTGGGAGTGCTGGTAGCATAGGGCCTGAGGAGAGAGTCCACATAGCCAGACAATCCTGCTGTGACCTTTTGCAGCCACTGCTTGTTTTCCCTAACCTGTGTCACAATTTTTTCCCATCAGTCAGTGCAGGTCTCTTGGGCCCAGAAGCAATGTTCCACCATCTGCAGCTACTCCATTAATGCCACCCACAACCTTGAATTGTTTTTCACAGTGCCTCTTAGCAAACTGTCCATGAAGGAATCATCATTTACCCCATTGTTGAAGGTTCACAAATACAGGAAAATCGTATCTTGCATTTACAATATTCATGAGAGTAGTGCAGAGCTCTGCTGGCTCCATGCTTCTGCCAGAGACAGCAGAGATCAAAAAGTGCCATGCAGGTTTGTGGGATTTTTTTTTTTTAAAAAGGCATGAAAATTATGGGCTGGAGATCCCTGGCTAGTCATTTCTATCTCACAACACATTGCAAAAATTTCCCCAAAGGCCTTGTGCTGGACGGTGGTGCATGGAACCTTGGGATACCTACTTGTGGTGCACAGCACTTGGTGGTGGCACAAGTACTCCTGGTGAGTACATGCAGTGCCAACACAAGCAGCCATGTATGCATGTGCCTGAGTGACATTCAAACTTCAGTGGCTGTATGCTAACACAACTTGTGTTGTCACACTCCTATGGCCCGCCCCCTCAGCGGGTTCCCTGGGAAAGCAGATCAGCACTGCATGTTGCTAACGCTGTTGCAAGCACCACAAAGCATTTTGGGGAGGGTCAAAAGTGAGAGTGGGGAGTGGAAGATTCCTTTACAGGCTGCGAGAGCCCAAAGGGGAAAGGAGGAAGAGAGCAGAGAACGGGTTAACTCAACACTGCAGCTAGCAAACTCAGTCCAACAATAAAACGCTGGCCCCAATCCAAGGTCACAGCATTAGACAAAAAGTCGGCAGCTGTGTTTTTCTCACGCAGCCACAGCCAGCCATGAGAAAAGAAAAAGTACACTGAACCAGGGCTACCCATTCTTGAGAGTGTGTTCCTTTTTTCAGTCTTGCCAGTTTTTTTGATCTCCTGCTTTTGCAGACGTTTTCCTAGTCTGGCATTGTCCCTTAACAACGCTCAAGTGTTTGCAGAGAAGTGATTTACCTTGAGCCGTTCTTTCCCTTGCTGCTTGTTCTTCGCCCAATAGTCCATTATTAAACTAAACCAATATATTCATACAGTAACATCCCAATAACCAGTTCAAAGTACGGTATTTTCATAAATTGCAGAACCACTCTAAATCTGTTATACCAATTTGTCTTTTTGTCAACATTTTCCATGGGGGAGAACCATTTCCCAACCAGCTCTAACTCCAATATTTCTTCCAGAGTGTCCCCTCCAATAGTTTTTCTCAAGATGATTTTTTATTTTGATCTTTGTCAATCCTTCCACTGGCTCATACTTCTCTCAACAACAAGAACACAGGTTTCAGAGTAGCAGCCGTGTTAGTCTGTATTCGCAAAAAGAAAAGGAGTACTTGTGGCACCTTAGAGACTAACAAATTTATTAGAGCATAAGCTTTCGTGAGCTACAGCTCACTTCATCGGATGCATCCGATGAAGTGAGCTGTAGCTCACGAAAGCTTATGCTCTAATAAACAAGAACACAGGGACCCTTCCTTTTCATATGTGTTAAAATTTGATCTCTTCTCAATATGTCTTTCTTCTTCCTTTGATTCAGTGTTTAGGACAAAAAACTAAATTAGTCAGAACTAGGTAAATTTCAGTATCTCTATATGCGTTCTTAAATAAATTGTATTACGATCAGGCAGTTTCTTTTTCCAAAGGAAAGTAACCAGAAGTGAGTCAGCCCTTCATTCAGAATGAAACCCTAAAAAGAAATAAGAATAACTTGACCGATCCCTACTAACATAATGCTGTGCTCTGTTGGCATTGGTTTCAGAGCAGCAAAGGTGACTTTATGGCATTCACGTCCAAATTATGCCTGATGCCAGTTCTGCCTGTTTGCTCCTTAAGTCCAGCTGGAGACTGGTGGAAGTAGAGCCAGCAAAGAGGGAGACTGACCTACGTTAATATATGGTGGGTTTCGTGTCTGTTGTAAGTGGGCAGGCTGGCAGTGGGACACACCCTCAGGAGAGCTCCCCCACTGAAGATGAGGGATTAGAAGGGGTGTGAATTCATGTGTGTAGAGCTGGGAGAGGGGAGGAATCCAGACAGCACAAATGAGCATAGGCAGAAGGCAGAAGCAGAAAGGGGATCCAGGAAGGGGAGGAATAGGGAAGAAAGGAAATAGGAGGACAGATTGGAGGGTAAAGGGAGTGAGTTGGAAGGAGTGGCAAGTAGAATGCAGCCTAAAAGCAAGAGGGTGATAGGAAGGGGGCAAGAAAGGGAGAGGGGCACAGCTGAAGGAAGACATGAGGGGGCTTAGAGAGGGCTGGATCGGATGTGGGTGTGTTTTTAAGTCTGGTACTCAAATCTAAATTAGCTTGTTCTGTTGGATTCTCAAAGGCAGAAAGGGTCCCCCATCACCGCATTAGTCAGCAACAGAGATCAGCAATACAATCAAAGCACAGCAGTGCCGCATGGCACTGGGAGACCAGACATTAGTCTGAATTGTCACTTTCAGACCTATTGCTACTTGTGGCTATTGCAGCCCAGGGTGATACAGCATAAAGTGCACCACAGCCAGCTGCTTGTAGCCCAGCTATCCATGACAAGCAACTGAGATTTCCTCTAAAGGGGAATTTAACTGTGTTGCCACCAAACTCATGTTTATCTCCTCCTTCCTCTGTATTAGATGTAACAGAGTAGGGTGTTAGGCTAACTTCTCCCATCTATAAACTCTTAACACTGAATAATTAGTCACATGGCAAGGGTCATTACAATTTATAACCCTACAAGTTATGGTCTAAGAGAACACACAGATTTATTAAAATGGCAATAGGGACACCATTTATACTTATAAAGAAAATATATTTACAGAAATGAGGAAAAATACTGTTTGGTATTTATTATTAAACACCAAATTTTATTATTGATATTGATAATAACAATCAGGAGTTCATGACCTCATTGTTATAGAATGACTCTGACCCTGGCATCCTTCTCCAATATATTTACACGGATGGGGAAGACATTTGAACTATCAACTTTCTGGCAGATGTGCACCTTTGGCACAAGGTGGTATCAGTTGAATTTGTGCAACCTAGGACTCCAGGGTCACTTGGAAGTACAAGTCCTTACGACACAAATCCTTCCACCAACCCCTCTGCACTCCAGGCCAGTCTCCAACTGAAGCTTGTCATTTATGACATGGCTATGGAGCAATCGTGTGATTGCAGCTTTGATCTAACTAGCCTGGGTGCCAGATATCATGGGCTGCAATTCAGCTGTACAAGCCTGCCTGGAATCCTATATAATTCCTCAGGTGGCTAGCACATGCTGAAACCCATGCTGTTGCTGCTTCACTGCTCCTTTACCCACACTAGCTAGATTAAAGCGAGTTCAGGTATGTCTCCATGAGCTGTAGTCACACCTGTGATTGCAGTGTAGTCATACCTTAAGGTAAACCTGTCTAAAAAACATGCCTTTGAAACTTGCATTCCTGGTTTGTGGTGATGCTGCAGTGTTGCTAGTCTGAGCTCCCCAGGGGACAGCTAAAACTGAATATTCCCTTACAAGATGACATAAAGCTCCAGTTGGCTGAAAGAAAGTGTCACTCATCCCTGCCCAGGACTGTCTTTCAAAAAGGACAGAGCCATTCTTTCCAATTGACACTGTACTTCAGTCCCCTTGCAGTCACCATCATAAGTGCAGATTTGACAGCAAAACTTCTAGTGTTCAGGTTGAAAATACGCATGACAGGACTTCTAGGGTTCTGAAATTCTTTAGAAATCAAATATTGACAACATGGACATAGTATGGGAAGAGCTTCCACACTAGTTACAATCTCTGTTTCTTACATTGCAGATGAGCTTCTCTGCTTCATTTTTTTTATACTCCCCTTCCTTCTATTTTCCTCTTGAGATCTTGTAATTCATTCTTCTTGAAGTCTTGTCTTCCTTTGGCTTGCATGACTCAATCCTCTCCAATTGTTCCTTCAGCATGTCCTTTGGAGGGTCTTAATCTTTCCTTCAACTATCTATGGGTGTCACAGACGGTTCTGTCCTTAACCCCCCCTTGTGATAGATTTATGTTACTCAATCTGCTTGGGGTGTCAGGTGATCAGGTTGAGGCCGCAGGATCTTTAGGGGAGGAGATGAAGAGCACACCAAGTGTCTAAATTTTAAAGCTTTATTAATAAAATAATAAAACAACAGCAGAGCGCACTGGGGGTTCCCCACGTCACTCAGAGAAAGGAAGAAAGTGTTAGTGCCCCAAGCCCTAGCCCATTTTCATACTCACACCTGCACTACCTGAGACTCGCCAAGCCTGGGTGTAATGTAAGAAGAAGAGGGGGAGGGGTGAACGGGAGTTCTTGTCCCATGCATGGGTCATCCAGGGTCTGCTGTGATCTCCAACTTGCTTCGGCTCTCAGAAGGGTTTTTAAGTCCTGGGTTCTTTTGGGGGCGTTTCATTCAGCAACCTCTGTTCCCCGTGCTCTTTGTACCAGTCCAAACCGGGTCTCTTTAGCCTCCTCAGCTTTCCCAAAACACACTGGCTCCAGGAACGTGAAACTTTGTTCCCCCCCACTTCTGCTGGCTTTCACCGTCTCATTCATTTTTGCAATCTCTGCAGTCCTGATCAGCTTAGTTCTCCTTTTCTCATGGCTCGCTGGGGTTGGCTTAAGATATGAACACAGCTGCAGACTTCTCATCGGGTGCTGTGACCTTGGACTGGGGCCAGCATCTTATCTTCGGACTGAGCTAGTAGAAATATTGAGTTAACCCATTCTCTTCTCTCCCCCTCCCTCTTCGGCCTTGTACAACCTGCAAAGGAACCTTCCACTCCACACTCACACCTTTAACCCTTCCCAAAATGCTTTGTGATGCCTGCAACAGCATTAGCAACATACAATGCTGATCAGCCTCCCCAGGGAACCCCCTGAGGGAGCGGGCCATTGGGTTGCCACATTCTGCTTTTCCCTTTACACCTTGCCTCTGGGCGACATTCACAAATACAAATTCAAATATCATCTTGATGATGATGATTCACAGATCTTCCTCTTCACTCCAAAAATGTCTCTTTCTATCATCTGTGAATGTCCAATGCCATGAATATCTAGTTTGGGAGTAACCTCAACAAGCAGAAAGAAAAGGAGTACTTATGGCATCTTAGAGACTAACAAATTTATTTGAGCATAAGCTTTCGTGAGCTACAGCTCATTTCATTGGATGCATTCAGTCAAAAATACAGTGGGGAAATTTATATACACAGAGAACATGAAACAATGGGTGTTACCATACACACTGTAACGAGAGTGATCAGGTAAGGTGAGCTATTACCAGCAGGAGAGCAGGGGCAGGGGTGAAGCCTTTTGTAGTGATAATCAAGGTGAGCCATTTCCAGCAGTTGACAAGAACATCTCAGAGCCTCTCCTTCTGCCCCTCCACCCCCATGAACATGATACAGTTCTGTGGTGACCTAGAATACTATTTTCAATGTCTCCGACTCAAGGAATATTTCCAACACACCTCTGAACAACATACTAACCCAGAAAGACTTCCTACCAAGACTACAAAAAGAAGGATTCTGGGTGGACTCCTCCTGAAGGTCAAAACAACAGACTGGACTTCTACATAGAGTGCTTCTGCTGACGTGCATGGGCTGAAATTGTGGAAAAGCAGCATCACTTGCCCCATAACCTCAGCCGTGCAGAACACAATGCCATCCACAGCCTCAGAAACAACTCTGACATCATAATCAAAAAGGCTGACAAAGGAGGTGCTGTCGTCAACATGTATAGGTCGGAATATGAACAAGAGGCTGCTAGGCAGCTCTCCAACACCACTTTCTACAAGCCATTACCTTCTGATCCCACTGAGGGTTACCAAAAGAAACTACAGCATTTGCTCAAGAAACTCCCTGAAAAAGCACAAGAACAAATCTGCACAGACACACCCCTGGAACCCCAACCAGGGGTATTCTATCTGCTACCCAAGATTCATAAACCTGGAAATCCTGGACGCCACATCATCTCAGGCATTGGCACCCTGACAAAAGGATTGTCTGGCTATGTAGACTCCCTCCTCAGGCCCTACGCTACCAGCACTCCCAGCTATCTTCGAGACACCACTGACTTCCTGAGAAAACTACAATCCATTGGTGATCTTCCTGAAAACACCATCCTAGCCACTATGGATGTAGAAGCCCTCTACACCAACATTCCACACAAAGATGGACTAGAAGCCGTCAGGAACAGTATCCCAGATAATGTTATGGCAAACCCGGTGGCTGAACTTTGTGACTTTGTCCTCACCCATAAACTATTTCATATTTGGGGACAATGTATACCTTCAAATCAGCAGCACTGCTATGCGTACCCACATGGCCCCACAGTATGCTAACATTTTTATGGCTGACTTACAACGCTTCCTCAGCTCTCGTCCCCTAATGCCCCTACTCTACTTGCATTACATTGATGACATCTTCATCATCTGGACCCATGGAAAAGAAGCCCTTGAGGAATTCCACCATGATTTCAACAATTTCCATCCCACCATCAACCTCAGCCTGGACCAGTCCACAAAAGAGATCCACTTCCTGGACACTACATTGCTAATAAGCGATAGTCACATAAACACCACCCTATACCGGAAACCTACTGACCGCTATGCCTACCTACATGCCTCCAGCTTTCATCCAGACCACACCACATGATCCATTGTCTGCAGCCAAGCTCTACGATACAACCGCATTTGCTCCAATCCCTCAGACAGAGACAAACACCTACAAGATCTCTATCAAGGATACTTACAACTACAGTACCCACCTGCTGAAGTGAAGAAACAGATTGACAGAGCCAGAAGAGTACCCAGAAGTTACCTACTATAGGACAGGCCCAACAAAAAAATAACAGAACGCCACTAGCCATTACCTTC
Source organism: Dermochelys coriacea (assembly GCF_009764565.3). Classification (NCBI taxonomy): domain Eukaryota; kingdom Metazoa; phylum Chordata; order Testudines; family Dermochelyidae; genus Dermochelys; species Dermochelys coriacea. The sequence goes on from NC_050068.2 coordinate 137,083,255, forward strand.
AGCTCCCAACTAAAATCTCTCCAACGCATCATCAAGGATCTACAACCTATCCTGAAGGACGACCCATCACTCTCACAGATCTTGGGAGACAGGCCAGTTCTTGCTTACAGACAGCCCCCCAACCTGAAGCAAATACTCACCAGGAACCACACACCACACAACAGAACCACTAACCCAGGAACCTATCCTTGCAACAAAGCCCGTTGCCAATTCTGTCCACATATCTATTCAGGGGACACCATTATTGGGCCTAATCACATCAGCCACACTATCAGAGGCTCGTTCACCGGCACATCTACCAATGTGATATGTGCCAGCAATGCCCCTCTGCCATGTACATTGGCCAAACTGGACAGTCTCTACATAAAAGAATAAATGGACACAAATCAGACGTCAAGAATTATAATATTCAAAAACAAGTCGGAGAACACTTCAGTCTCTTTGGTCACTCGATTACAGACCTAAAAGTTGCAATTCTTCAACAAAAAAACTTCAAAAACAGACTCCCACGAGAGACTGCTGAATTGGAATTAATTTGCAAACTGGATACAATTAACTTAGGCTTGAATAAAGACTGGAAGTGGATGGGTCATTACACAAAGTAAAACTATTTCCCCATGTTTATTCCCTTCCCCCCACTGTTCCTCAGACATTCTTGTCAACTGCTGGAAATGGCCCACCTTGATTATCACTACAAAAGTTTTCTCCCTCCGCCCCCACTTTCCTGCTGGTAATAGGTCACCTTATCTGATCACTCTCGTTACGTGTGTATGGTAACACCCATTGTTTCATGTTCTCTGTGTATATAAATCTCCCCACTGTATTTTCCACTGAATGCATTTGATGAAGTGAGCTGTAGCTCACAAAAGCTTATGCTCAAATAAATTTGTTAGTCTCTAAGGTGCCACAAGTACTCCTTTTCTTTTTGCGGATACAGACTAAAACAGCTGCTACTCTGAAACTCAACAAGCCGAGCTCTTAACAATTCCCTCTGTAAGACCTCTCCCTTTCCTCTTTTCTCAGTTGCTGTAGACCATCCTCCCTGTAACTCAGGCTCATAACCTGGGCATCATCATCATCAAGTCTGCCCTCTGTCTAGATACTCACATCCTGACCATGTATAAATCCTGGCACTTCTTCCTGTGTAACATTTCTAAGATCCAGCCTTTCTTCTCTTCTTTCTCCTTCATTCACACAGCAAAATCTGTTTAGACCTTCATCTTTCATCTCAGTTATTGTCACATTCTCCTTTCTGGCCTTGACAAATCACATCTTCCCACACCTATATCCATTTAAAACGATGTTGCATTTTATCATTTTCCTGGCTTGCTGCTTCAACCACATCACCTGTCTTTGCATCCCTCCATTATTACCCCTTTTCCTCCACATTAAACACATACTACTTGTCTTGCTTCTTAAGGCCCTTTGTGGCTTATCTCCACCCTACCTAACATCTCTTATGCTTTCAAGACATCAAGCCCACCTTGTTCCACCAGTGATGCCAGGTTTGATCACCTACTCAAAATTTTTTCTACTAGTACATTGGTGCTTTCTCCTCTGCCTCCCCTGGCAGAAGATCCCCATAAATATCCACATAGCCACTTCATTGTTCTCCTTCAAATTCCTCCTTTAAAATTCTTCTCTGCCATGATGCATACAGAAAATGTGACTGGATAGGCAGCCAGTTTGCTGTGGCCACTGTTTTTCATGATGACCAGTATTATGTCTCACTGTTTCCTTGTGCTCATGTCTCAGTCTCAGTCTGTCTGTATCCACCTGTTGTCTATATTTGTATATCTTATCCCCCTCCTCAAGAGCTTGCAATCAATTTCTTTATTAGCATGATGGGGCCCTGGCCTCTAGGCACTACTGTAATACTAATAATAAGTAATTACATTACCTAGCGTGACACTTTTAAATGTCAGGTTTCAGTACAGTAGCAAAGAATATATTCACCTACAGTAACAAAATAATGTACCTCTAATATTTCATGATCTGTGTCAAATATAAATGAATGGCTGGTGCTAATCTTTGTACTACAAGAGAATGTAATGCAGGAAAGAGTCAAAGGGTTACCTTTCCTTTGAAAAGGTGAAATGAGAAGATTATATATAAAAATGGTCATGGATCTCATTTCTTTTAATACTTCCCAAAAATTAGACACTTGAAACACATACTCTTGCTTCCAGAAGTGCCACCAAAGCAACTGAATCTACCAGATGAATATTGAATCTGTCACTTGGGACTATGCAGCTATTTTTCCACCTACAATATGGTAATTTTTCTTTGATGTTTGTGAATAAAAGACCATGTAATTTTTCCTTTTGACGTGCTCTGAGTGCTCCATGTCATTGAAAAGACTCTGATAATCATAGTCCTGGCCCAGGAAATCATTAATCTACAATGTTTTTACGTACAGTTTGACACAATAATTGTCACCCTTTGGACTGTAAAAATCTCATGCTTAGGTAGCATGACACAAAATCAGCTTAACTGTTGAGAAGGAAAGGTAAGATTGAGTTATTTGATAGGATGCTGTGAGGCTTGCAGTATTTGCCATCTATTCAAATATAAAGTCTGTGCCTTCAATGCAGTGTCACTAAAAATGAATTTGGTTTATCTAAACGGGCGGGGGGGGGGGGGGAGGAGATGGGAAGGGACACACTCAAAGTCCTAGTGTTTCATAAAAGAATACTTAGATAACTCTTTAGCAAAACCAGAGTAATTATAGGTGAAAAGATACAAAAAGACTCATAGGCCCAGATCCTCAAAGGTATTTAGGCACCTAGGTTCCTTTGAAATTAATGAGAGTTTGGTGCCTAAATTTTTTGAGGAACTGGGCCATTTTGACCTAAGTGGGTTTTGAATAAGGTTTTTAATTGAAAACAGAAGCTTGGGAACATGAATATTTTAATAATTCTATTGCTGTGAGAAAGATACACATAGCTGTTATTTTTCATTTAGATTTTTGTTGCTGAATTTACCTTTGATTTGTAATACGTGTAATTTTTCTGCCAGGGGGTGGCAGCAGCAACAAGGGCTGGGTTTAATATCTAAAGGGTCCTCTTAACATTACAAAACAGAACTAGTTCGAGTCCCCACCGAGCCATCTGGGAAAATTAAACACCAACCATGAGTGCCTCTCAGAGGCAATACTTCCTCACTCGCAAGCATTGCGTCTGTGTATAACAGAAGAAAATGTTTATTAATTTGGGAAAACACTGCAACAATGACTCAAAAGCATGCAAACCATCATTAAACACCCACCTCACAGCACACTGGGCAGTGTCCTTTGCCTCAGTTTCCCACCTGGCAGTGCAAAAGTCCAGTGAACAAATGTCCCGTTAACAGAATGCTCCACTTTTCCTCTGCCACTCACAGTTAGGTTGTCCAAAGTCAGTGAAATCCCAACATTCAGGAGTGTGTTCACGTGGGTTCACTTCCCATCCTTAAAAGAGAAAGGGTCAAGCCATGCCTCTGCTGGTGCTGCTGTTATCTCTGCTGCCTTTGGCACTGCTTTCCGTGTGCCGCTGCAATGCTGTGTTCTGAGATTCCACCACTTAGGCCAGTTCTTACTGGTTTCACCAGGCAGTAAGGAACCTCACTACTACCTCTGCACTGCTTTTCATTGCATCACTGACCACACCAGCACTAGGCTCAGCCCCTAGCCCTGGTCATGAGTGACTTCAGCTCCAGTAATCAATGGGCTGAAATGAGGACTCTCAACTGAGTCTGATCAGCTCTGGCTTTAAACACTGGCAGTACCTAGGTCTCTAAACAAAACTCCAACCTCTATTTGGAGTTGGCATCCCAACCCCGTTTAGCAAGTGAGGTTAAATTTAGTGTGGCCCCCTCAATCAGGGAATTCTAAGTACAGTTCTGCTGCCTTTTACTCATACAGTAAGGATACAAACATTTCATTACCCCTTCATTTAAAGTGAATTTTAACCCAAAACAGCCAAAATTGATCACTTTGACAAAGCACGTCTGTCTGCTGGTCACCTGGGCACAGTAAGTGTGTCTATGCAAAATACATCTGCTCCTGAGGTATTTTCCCCCACCTCATCACTAGATGTCAGTGGAGACCTCATTCAGACCCTGCTTACATAGGTTATGTTCTTAGTTTTCTGTCCTCTTTACTGGCATCTGCAAACAGTGAAATGTTCAGATTCAGGGAACCGGCTATTTATGTAGGTTTATGCAGGTACATTTTAAAATGGAGCCATTAAGGCCAAACGGCGGGTAATGCTCAGCAGAGGAATGAGGACAGCCATTAACATCACAAGAGGAAGCAGAGAAGCAGGGGCAACTAAGCATTTTCATAGTTATGTACTAGGAGAATTCATGTTCCTCATGTAGTTATGACAGAGGGAAGTGGGAACCTCTCCCAGAGTAGATAAGGGCTGGGCACAATAAACAAGAGTGTCTGAAAGATAGGGAGGCGTGTGTTGGCCGGTATGCAGTTTGACTTCAGTGTATACTGTGGCAGTAGAAAGAGAACACGGCTAGCATTGACAGGTGACTTGGAACAGGTATGCATTCAGCAGAGGTTCTCTGCTTATGCACGTTGCCTTGCCCCATCACCACCGATCACACTCTACAATGTGTGTATAACAGAGTAACTGCACCTAATATAGGTTTTGTTATCTTTTCAATGCAGTTATTTCTGCCCTCATAGATGAAGCTATGGGGATGGCAGAAATGCCTAGAACTGAGGTAAATTTTGTTGAGGTAAAGTGGAATATGCTCTCCTCAGACATCCTGAAGTACTTCTGGTGTTGACCTACACTTTCTATAGAAGTAAGGATGATATGGACCAATACCTTTTTAGGGGGTGGATGGTGGAATTTTTAGGTGGACTCTGACCCATGAAAATTTAACAGATGTTTCTGAGGTGGCTCTCCCAAAAAGCACAGACTTCAAGCCCTAAGCACAGATAAAATATATCCTCTGTTTGGTTCTTTATAATCCATCTAACTTGAATTTATTGCCAAACTCCTGATCACAGGAACAGTCACAAACATTTGGTATTGTGTTTAGTTTATCGCCATTGGGATTACTGTCAAATGTGCTGGGCAAATGAAGTAAATTATACACCTATGTAATTAGTTAAGGAAGGTCAACCAATTTAAAAGGTGGTTTTTATATGCTATATGATGCAGCTTCACAGCTCTAACATTAACTCCACATTAGTCACAGTTCTGGCATTAAACCTACATTTAACGGATTTGGTTTTTTTCCTCTAGTCGCTTCTAGTGCAGTCCACAACAGACTTTATTCCTTTTTATCCACCACCTTTGTATGTAGCTAAATTAAACCACTGGTCAGTTGTGATGTTGACTAACACTTACCTCTATGGGGAGGTATCTGCTAAAAGAAAAGAAAAAACACTCAGTAATTTAGACATTTGCTACCTGATGTCTAAGCCTAAAATTATACTTTCTGCAGTAATGTCTCATAAATGGAGCTCAGATAAAATCTAGGAGTTTATATTATATGATGTCCCGAAGAGTTGCAATTTCAAAGCATGAACAGTTTTATTGCTAACCTCAGAAAGCTAGACTGGCTCCTGTGTTAAGCCTAAATAATGATCTTCCCTTCCACAAGCAGAGGGTAGTATAAACTAGTGGATATGGCCATGCTTGTGAAAGAAGGGAGAGCCTGGTACTAGATGCTTCAGGGGATGGTGCAAGAAACAATATAATTGACAATTGCGGAATAAGTGACCTAATGCCAGTTTCTTAATCCTCTTAATTAGTGGTTTATCATATGCCCTGAAACAGGATTTATGCTGTAGCTGCTTTTTTAAGCTTTCTTATTATTCATACTGTCCACCCTACATATTAATCTTTCTTGGAACCACTGGAAGGAATATTAAAGTTGACACCATTTAATAAAGGCTTGTCTACCAGGGAAATCATTCCTAATTCATTGTTTCTGATTTATTTTGGAATAAGTACGTCCATACATGGAGTTAGTGTACCAATAAGAGCGTCTTATTCTGAATTATCTTAATCCTTTCTGTGGATTAAGCTAATTAGGATAAGGCACTCTTATTCTGGAATAAGAAAATCCACACCTGGAATGAGTTAGGAATAGTTAATCTGCTTTATATTCACGCCCTACTTTATTCCAGATTGTCTTTCATGTGTAGACAAGTCCTAAAATAGCTCTTTTGTAAGAACTGTATCCCATGTGGTGCTTAATCAAATGCTGCTCTTAGACCAACTTCTGCAAATACAAAATGATTTCAAAACCGGGAGCCAAATTTTGCCTTCAAGTACTCAATATAATCCCCAGTGATGGTCCCTGACTTTCACTGTTAACACCAAAGTTCCTGTTTTTCTGTTTCATTACCTTAATATTACCTGAATGTAGTCCCCCCCACCCACACATTTTGTCTTAAAAGCATAATAAAAAGTCTAAACCCATCATAGCTGACATGGCAAATCATATCTGTGTGCTTAAAAACTTTGTCCAAAAATGATACAGAACAACTTTTACATTAGCTGCTTTGCCAACAAAATCATTACTTTTTCCCCATGATACCCAGAGACACTTAATCCCAACATGACTAGAGATTTTCATTTTCACATTAGAGATTTCAGAGTAGCAGCCGTGTTACTCTTTTTCTTTTTACATTAGAGATTGTTTCAGCATTGCTATAAATATTCCTGCTAGTGAAATGAATGTTGCCATTACAATCATAGCAAGGAGAGAGAACCCTACTATCTTCCCATTTGAAGAAACATTAACTGCTCTGTTGTGACTACCAGTGTTTCTATTTAATGAGAAATCACTTTGATTGACAACTGAATACAGGATATTGAACTGAAGTGTTTGTTCATTGAATTTAGTGCAACAGAAAAAATACTTATTGCTCTGCTTATCCTGTTAAATAATGATTTTGTCATATTTTATAATACATTATTGCAACTGTCATTTTTTCTTTATCTGTGATGTTTCTTGGTACTAAAAATTAAAGGGGCCTCCTCCCAGATTGTAGTTTTTATTTCACTTATGTCAGGTATCTAGAGAGATGAAGGATGATCATGTGGTTAGGGTGTTAACCTGGGATGTGGGAGACTTAAGGTCAATTCGCTGCAATGCCACAAATTTCCTCTGTAACCTTGGACAAGTCACGGAGGGTTTGTTTACACTACCGCTTAAGTCTATGTAACTTATGTCACTCAGGGGTGTAAAAAAGCCACCACCTAAGTGCTGTCCACACCAGTGCTAAGTCAGCGGGAAATGCTCTCCCGCCAACAAAGCTTCCACCTATCGCTGAGGTGGAGTAATTATGCCAATGGGAGAGCTCTCCTGTTGGCATAGCACATGTTCACCAGACGTGGTGCAGCTGCGCTGATGTAGCACATGTGACAAAGTTCCTCCTCTACCTTGGTGGGTCTTGCACTTATTGGCGGATTTGTTCGCCTTGGAGCTTCACGGCAGCCCTCAGTTTAGCTGTTTTCATGAACCCACAGTCCAGGTCAACTCCTCCTGTGTCTGACCAGGAGTTGGGAGGTTTGGGGGTAACCAGGGCCCGCCCTCTACTCGGGGTTCCAGCCCAGGGCCCTGTGGAATGCAGCTGTCTAGAGTGCCTCCTGGAACAGCTGTGCAACAGCTACAACTCCCTGGGCTATTTCCCCATGGCCCCCTCCCAACACCTTCTTTATCCTCACCATAGGACCTTCCTCCTGGTGTCTGATAATGCTTGTACTCCTCAGTCTTCCAACAGTATGCGTTCTCACTCTCAGCTCCTAGCACCTCGTCAGTTCCCCACCTGTAAAAATGGAGGGAAGCAAAGTTCAATAACTTTTAATGCATATTAAGAGTAAATATCCAGTACTGGAAACAGACACTCTGAATTTCTTGAGATAATATGGGGATTAGCTGGATCTTGCAGGCCAAATCCTGTTTGACTCATTCACAGTAGCAGTCTCTTTGAAGACAATGAAGCAGACAAGCTGTTTGCTTGGCCCTACTCCTGTATAATGGTAGAGAATAAAAACCTCAAGGAAGAAAATAAAAAGAATAGCAGGGACAAAAGGTGTCTGAACAGTGATATTGACTTTTCCTTTCCAATGGATTCTCCTCTCCCAAACCAACTTAAATCAAACAATGGACATACAGCATTCTGTAAACAGATCGACAGCTGTGCAGCACAGGGGTCCATTTTTGATGGTCAATTTTATGCTTATATTTAGTTCCAAACAATCAGTAACCAGACTTTATGTTACTGGGTGAGTCTGGTGAATTGGGACCAGGACCAGATTATGTAGAAAAGCTTGTTAGAAAGAGTAATATCTGAGTTCAAAGACACTAATTATATTCTAATTTTCACCATAACAGTCACAGTGCATGCACCAAAGCTACTACTCGCACCTTCTGCCTAATCCTGAGAGACAACTTTTTATTGGGGCTTCCCTGCAGTCTCCACAGGCACCCCTGCAAATGGTGGGCACACACGGATTCAGCAGTCTGACATTAACCAAGGTACAATCTAGACTGTTGAACAGCTGTCTCCTCTCAATTCTCCGCCCAAGGGTGCCTTTTACACTGCTTCACTGTGAGAACAACTACTCCTGGTCTGCTCACACACAGTCATGAGCCTGTAAATTACTCCCAGCTGCATTATGTGTGTGTTATAACCAGCCACTCATGAATTACATTACAGGACAACACAAGCAAACTCTCAGTCCCAGACATTTCCCCCAGAAATGTGCATTTCGTACTACCCAGCTCTTTCTTCTGGACAATACAAGCTTTTAGAAAGTCCATCATTATCTTAATAGAAAATGATATGCACAAATCCTGTTATCGCAAATGGAGGTTCCCAACCACTTCAACAAAACACACTGGTTTAGATAAAACAATAAAACAAGTTTACTACAGGAAAAAAGATTTTAAGTGATGACAAGTAATGAGGCATAAAAGTCAGGATTTGGTTACAAGAAAACAAAAAATAAAAAAGCAACTAATATTTAACAAAAAGAAAAAGAGTACTTGTGGCACCTTAGAGACTAACACATTTATTTGAGCATAAGGTTTCGTGAGCTACAGCTCACTTCATCGGATGCATTTAACGTAACAAGCTAGGTGAATTAAAAGTAAAATGTCTCACTCAATCTCACCATGTGCTTTTGCAGTCCTGCTGGCTGGAATCTTTTCAGCAAGGACCCCTCCCCCACTTCAAAGCTGTCTCTTTTCGTCAGGTGTTGTGGCTGACATGGATATAGAGAAAGGGAGGAATAATTTGGGGCATATGTTCCCATTTTTTATAATCTTCTTCCTCTTGGAGAATGATCTGCAGCTGGGAATTGAAAGTGTGTTGGGAACTTCCAGCTGTTCCTTTGCCAAGATGTAAATGTCTCACTCACACCCTTCTTCCTGCCAAAGAATGGCCACTTAACCATTTGATTTTGTTGATACCTCGCTGAGGCGTCAGGTTGCATTTTGTCTCTGAGGAACTGGTTTGAAGATGTTTCCACAGACTTGGAACATGTCTTATCCAGTAAAACTTACATACATTGTATGTAATTACATACAATGTTGCCACACATATTTGACCAGGGCAATAATGTTCAGTGGAATATGAATTTTCAAATGATACTTTCCAAGACATACATTGTACTAAATTTATCATAGTCTTGTAAAAAAAAAAGGTGAATTTTGAGGCACCCCAGCTTGCAGGGCAGGTGGTGACAACCCCTGACTGATCTGGATTGCACCTTGGAAGGTCATAACACCCTAAGGCATTCAGAAGATTCTTGACCCTTCCCTCATCTAACTGGCAGACAACCTGAGGTGAAATTTGACACAAAGAATACCGTAGATTATATGCCCTGCTAATCAGAACTTCACTCCAGGTATTGGTCTCAGTCCTTTAAAATGTATCTTTGCTCAGAAAGGGAGCTGTAAATATAGCAATTCGTTTCTGCACCAATTGATTTCCTTGTTTTGTCAATCAGACACATTATGGACCCGATTCATCATCACTCCATTACACCAATTTTATGCCAGAGAGGGAAATCAGGTCCTAAATATTTAATGACAAAATGATTTTTTTAGTATTCACATTGCAGAGCTAGTTAAAGTTTGGAACAGCGAAGCTATGGTTGATGCTGTCTCATGCATCAACAAGTAGCCCAAACCAGTAAGCCTGGCACAGAAAAAGCTTTGAGACTTACAAGACAAGGAGTATGCTGATTTGGGCCCACATTTGCCAGTGAATTCTGATTGCATGATATTTATATTGGTGAAGCTGTAAAATGCAGAATATGCAGAGCTTCATGTTCAGACTTTAGGTCCATGAGAGCCCTAGCAAGCCTTTCCTGTAAAAATGGAGCAAATTTGATATGGAAGCTATTAATGGATAATAAAACTTGCAAAGATTCTCATGTTCCATGTTTAAGACCAGCAACCAGCACTCAGACTGCCCTCAATCCACCAAAGCACTTAAGCATATAAGCAGTGCCATTGAGAGTCTTTTCATTGACTTCTGTGGGTATTGGATCTGAGTTACATCAGTTCAAACACTGATAGCAGAAGTGATCCCTCAAACTCCTATTTGGTGTATGAACAAGGAAGGGTCTGATTCTCCTCTCATTTACACTGGAGTAAATCCACTAAGGCCAATAGATTTCCACCTGGTGTGAGAGAAGAATCAGGCCTCAGACCTTCTGAGTCTGAGAAATCTGCTCTGTCTTACACCTTAACTTTCTTTTTATTTGTATTTGACATTTCTGAGGCTAAGTTTTGTTTCTGATGATTAATCTCTGATAGTGGGCTGATGACATTAGAAGATCCTGTATAGAATGCCTGTAACTGTATGAAAAATTGAGATGGAAAACTCCACTGATAGCTAGTTAGTGGGAGAAGTGAAGTCGCTCGCTGGAGGTGATGCATTAGTGCATCAATAAGACTAGATTTTACACAATGATTAAACCCAAAATAATTCATTGCTACTGTTTTTTTTTATCAAGTCTGAAACAGATGACTGCTCTCAGGGCAAATGACTTCTCTCCCTGCAATGAAAACAAAAATAAATAGCTGAACCCAATACTCCCTACACATCAGAAATTTCCAAAACATCCCCAAGCATTTGCCTTCTCATTAACTCTGTTAAGCCTACTGACTATGGAGTGTCACTGTCGCAAATTTTGAATGATGCAAGAAATGAAAAATACCTGCTTTTTTTTGTGGACTGGTTTAGATAAATTAAGAATCAATGTAACTCTTCCCTGAATATTAAATGAAAATCTGTCAAACTCTTTTTTTTTTTTGTCAGGAACATTCACTAGGTTTTAACACAAGATAAAACTTCCTTATGCTCAGCTAGGACTGGAACTAAGAGTACCAAACTCATACAGGCAAAACAATGAGACAGACCCCATGTACTGATCCTGAGAATAAACAACAGCAAATAAAAGCTCTGAGCCTTTTCACCTCGCAAGCCAACCCGTGTGAATGCTCAGCGTATTGTCACTAGCTGCCTGAGCACTAAAAATCAAGATCTGGTAATTACACTTGTCATACCATTGCCTGTGCAGGTTCCTAATAGAGCTACATGTGAACAGGACAAAGTAAGAGACTCGATCAACTGGAGGGAAGTGAGAGAGAGAAAATTTTCTGTCTACACTTCTTTACATTGGCAAGGTGTTCAAACACTGTAATGGATATCGATCTAGACAGACAGAAAGCCCTCCATGTACTTGTTACACCCATTGTGCGACAGTGAATGGGTATCAGAGTAGCAGCCGTGTTAGTCTGTATTCGCAAAAAGAAAAGGAGTACTTGTGGCACCTTAGAGACTAACAAATTTATTAGAGCATAAGCTTTCGTGAGCTACAGCTCACTTCATCGGATGCATTTGGTGGAAAAAACAGAGGAGAGATTTATATACACACACACAGAGAACATGAAACAATGGGTTTATCACACACACTGTAAGGAGAGTGATCACTTAAGATAAGCCATCACCAACAGCAGGGGGGGGAAGGAGGAAAACCTTTCATGGTGACAAGCAGGTAGGCTAATTCCAGCAGTTAACAAGAATATCAGAGGAACAGTGGGGGGTGGGATGGGAGGGAGAAATACCATGGGGAAATAGTTTTACTTTGTGTAATGACTCATCCATTCCCAGTCTCTATTCAAGCCTAAGTTAATTGTATCCAGTTTGCAAATTAATTCCAATTCAGCAGTCTCTCGTTGGAGTCTGTTTTTGAAGCTTTTTTGTTGAAGTATAGCCACTCTTAGGTCTGTGATCGAGTGACCAGAGAGATTGAAGTGTTCTCCAACTGGTTTTTGAATGTTATAATTCTTGACGTCTGATTTGTGTCCATTCATTCTTTTACGTAGAGACTGTCCAGTTTGGCCAATGTACATGGCAGAGGGGCATTGCTGGCACATGATGGCATATATCACATTGGTAGATGCGCAGGTGAACGAGCCTCTGATAGTGTGGCTGATGTGATTAGGCCCTATGATGGTATCCCCTGAATAGATATGTGGACAGAGTTGGCAACGGGCTTTGTTGCAAGGATAGGTTCCTGGGTTAGTGGTTCTGTTGTGTGGTGTGTGGTTGCTGGTGAGTATTTGCTTCAGATTGGGGGGCTGTCTGTAAGCAAGGACTGGTCTGTCTCCCAAGATCTGAGAGAGCGATGGCTCGTCCTTCAGGATAGGTTGTAGATCCTTGATGATGCGTTGGAGGGGTTTTAGTTGGGGGCTGAAGGTGATGGCTAGTGGCGTTCTGTTGTTTTCTTTGTTGGGCCTGTCCTGTAGTAGGTGACTTCTGGGTACTCTTCTGGCTCTGTCAATCTGTTTCTTCACTTCAGCAGGTGGGTACTGTAGTTGTAGGAATGCATGATAGAGATCTTGTAGGTGTTTGTCTCTGTCTGAGGGGTTGGAGCAAATGCGGTTATATCGTAGCGCTTGGCTGTAGACAATGGATCGAGTGGTATGATCTGGATGAAAGCTAGAGGCATGTAGGTAGGAATAGCGGTCAGTAGGTTTCCGATATAGGGTGGTGTTTATGTGACCATCGCTTATTAGCACCGTAGTGTCCAGGAAGTGGATCTCTTGTGTGGACTGGTCCAGGCTGAGGTTGATGGTGGGATGGAAATTGTTGAAATCATGGTGGAATTCCTCAAGAGCTTCTTTTCCATGGGTCCAGATGATGAAGATGTCATCAATGTAGCGCAAGTAGAGTAGGGGCATTAGGGAACGAGAGCTGAGGAAGCGTTGTTCTAAGTCAGCCATAAAAATGTTGGCATACTGTGGGGCCATGCGGGTACCCATCGCAGTGCCGCTGATTTGAAGGTATACATTGTCACCAAATGTGAAATAGTTATGGGTCAGGACAAAGTCACAAAGTTCTGCCACCAGGTTAGCCGTGACAGCATCGGGGATACTGTTCCTGACGGCTTGTAGTCCATCTTTGTGTGGAATGTTGGTGTAGAGGGCTTCTACATCCATAGTGGCTAGGATGGTGTTTTTAGGAAGATCACCAATGGACTGTAGTTTCCTCAGGAAATCGGTGGTGTCTCGAAGATAGCTGGGAGTGCTGGTAACAAAGGGCCTGAGGAGGGAGTCTACATAGCCAGACAATCCTGCTGTCAGGGTGCCAATGCCTGAGATGATGGGGCGTCCAGGATTTCCAGGTTTATGGATCTTGGGTAGCAGATAGAATACCCCAGGTCCTGGATCCAGGGGTGTGTCTGTGCGGATTTGTTCTTGTGCTTTTTCAGGGAGTTTCTTGAGCAAATGCTGTAGTTTCTTTTGGTAACTCTCAGTGGGATCAGAGGGTAATGGCTTGTAGAAAGCGGTGTTGGAGAGCTGCCTAGTAGCCTCTTGTTCATACTCTGACCTATTCATGATGACGACAGCACCTCCTTTGTCAGCCTTTTTGATTATGATGTCAGAGTTGTTTCTGAGGCTGTGGATGGCACTGTGTTCTGCATGGCTGAGGTTATGGGGTAAGCGATGCTGCTTTTCCACAATTTCAGCTCGTGCACGTCGGCGGAAGCAGTCTATGTAGAAATCCAGGCTGCTGTTTCGACCTTCAGGAGGAGTCCACCTAGAATCCTTCTTTTTGTAGTGTTGGCAGAAAGGTCTCTGTGGGTTAATAGTTCTCTGTGTGTGTGTATATAAATCTCTCCTCTGTTTTTTCCACCAAATGCATCCGATGAAGTGAGCTGTAGCTCACGAAAGCTTATGCTCTAATAAATTTGTTAGTCTCTAAGGTGCCACAAGTACTCCTTTTCTTTTTGCGAATACAGACTAACACGGCTGCTACTCTGAAACCTGTGATTATGCAAGGCACTGAATTTAGCCGTATAGAGTGGAAATCTGTCAACTTCATGAAAAAACTCGCACAGATACAGACAGACATCATCTTCCTCTCCAAATGCAAACAGATGGACATCATACCGAAAGGACTGAAGGTAAAAAATCCATTACAATCTACATACCACACAGACTATGCTGACAGCTTGTGCCACACACTCTCAAGGAAACTGCGGAACCACCTGATCAACATCCTCTACAGCAAACAGGGAAAGATTAAGAATGAGCTCTCAAAACTGGATACTCTCATAAAGAACCAACCTTCCACACAAACTTCCTCGTGGCTGGACTTTACAAAAACTAGACAAGCCATTTACAAAACACACTTTGATTCTCTACAAAAGAAAAAGGACACTAAGCTATCTAAACTACTATATGCCACAAGGGGCCACAACAATGGTTCCCGTAACCCACCCAGCAATATTGTTAATCTATCCAACTATACTCTTAGACCAGCGGAAGAATCTGTCCTATCTCGGGGCCTCTCCTTTTGCCCCTCCACCCCCACGAACATGATACAGTTCTGTGGTGACCTAGAATCCTATTTTCGACGTCTCAGACTCAAGGAATATTTCCAACACACCTCTGACCAACATATTAACCCACAGAGACCTTCCTGCCAACACTACAAAAAGAAGGATTCTAGGTGGACTCCTCCTGAAGGTCGAAACAGCAGCCTGGATTTCTACATAGACTGCTTCTGCCGACATGCACGAGCTGAAATTGTGGAAAAGCAGCATCGCTTACCCCATAACCTCAGCCATGCAGAACACAGTGCCATCCACAGCCTCAGAAACAACTCTGACATCATAATCAAAAAGGCTGACAAAGGAGGTGCTGTCGTCATCATGAATAGGTCAGAGTATGAACAAGAGGCTACTAGGCAGCTCTCCAACACCGCTTTCTACAAGCCATTACCCTCTGATCCCACTGAGAGTTACCAAAAGAAACTACAGCATTTGCTCAAGAAACTCCCTGAAAAAGCACAAGAACAAATCCGCACAGACACACCCCTGGATCCAGGACCTGGGGTATTCTATCTGCTACCCAAGATCCATAAACCTGGAAATCCTGGACGCCCCATCATCTCAGGCATTGGCACCCTGACAGCAGGATTGTCTGGCTATGTAGACTCCCTCCTCAGGCCCTTTGTTACCAGCACTCCCAGCTATCTTCGAGACACCACCGATTTCCTGAGGAAACTACAGTCCATTGGTGATCTTCCTAAAAACACCATCCTAGCCACTATGGATGTAGAAGCCCTCTACACCAACATTCCACACAAAGATGGACTACAAGCCGTCAGGAACAGTATCCCCGATACTGTCACGGCTAACCTGGTGGCAGAACTTTGTGACTTTGTCCCGACCCATAACTATTTCACATTTGGTGACAATGTATACCTTCAAATCAGCGGCACTGCGATGGGTACCCGCATGGCCCCACAGTATGCCAACATTTTTATGGCTGACTTAGAACAACGCTTCCTCAGCTCTCGTTCCCTAATGCCCCTACTCTACTTGCGCTACATTGATGACATCTTCATCATCTGGACCCATGGAAAAGAAGCTCTTGAGGAATTCCACCATGATTTCAACAATTTCCATCCCACCATCAACCTCAGCCTGGACCAGTCCACACAAGAGATCCACTTCCTGGACACTACGGTGCTAATAAGCGATGGTCACATAAACACCACCCTATATCGGAAACCTACTGACCGCTATTCCTACCTACATGCCTCTAGCTTTCATCCAGATCATACCACTCGATCCATTGTCTACAACCAAGCGCTACGATATAACCGCATTTGCTCCAACCCCTCAGACAGAGACCAACACCTACAAGATCTCAATCATGCATTCCTACAACTACAGTACCCACCTGCTGAAGTGAAGAAACAGATTGACAGAGCCAGAAGAGTACCCAGAAGTCACCTACTACAGGACAGGCCCAACAAAGAAAACAACAGAACGCCACTAGCCATCACCTTCAGCCCCCAACTAAAACCCCTCCAACGCATCATCAAGGATCTACAACTTATCCTGAAGGACGAGCCATCGCTCTCTCAGATCTTGGGAGACAGACCAGTCCTTGCTTACAGACAGCCCCCCAATCTGAAGCAAATACTCACCAGCAACCACACACCACACAACAGAACCACTAACCCAGGAACCTATCCTTGCAACAAAGCCCGTTGCCAACTCTGTCCACATATCTATTCAGGGGATACCATCATAGGGCCTAATCACATCAGCCACACTATCAGAGGCTCGTTCACCTGCGCATCTACCAATGTGATATATGCCATCATGTGCCAGCAATGCCCCTCTGCCATGTACATTGGCCAAACTGGACAGTCTCTACGTAAAAGAATGAATGGACACAAATCAGACGTCAAGAATTATAACATTCAAAAACCAGTTGGAGAACACTTCAATCTCTCTGGTCACTCGATCACAGACCTAAGAGTGGCTATACTTCAACAAAAAAGCTTCAAAAACAGACTCCAACGAGAGACTGCTGAATTGGAATTAATTTGCAAACTGG
Organism: Dermochelys coriacea; assembly: GCF_009764565.3. NCBI lineage: Eukaryota > Metazoa > Chordata > Testudines > Dermochelyidae > Dermochelys > Dermochelys coriacea. The sequence continues at coordinate 137,100,151 of NC_050068.2, forward strand.
ATACAATTAACTTAGGCTTGAATAGAGACTGGGAATGGATGAGTCATTACACAAAGTAAAACTATTTCCCCATGGTATTTCTACCTCCCACCCCACCCCCCACTGTTCCTCTGATATTCTTGTTAACTGCTGGAATTAGCCTACCTGCTTGTCACCATGAAAGGTTTTCCTCCTTCCCCCCCCCGCTGTTGGTGATGGCTTATCTTAAGTGATCACTCTCCTTACAGTGTGTATGATAAACCCATTGTTTCATGTTCTCTGTGTGTGTGTATATAAATCTCTCCTCTGTTTTTTCCACCAAATGCATCCGATGAAGTGAGCTGTAGCTCACGAAAGCTTATGCTCTAATAAATTTGTTAGTCTCTAAGGTGCCACAAGTACTCCTTTTCTTTTAGTGAATGGGTAGTAAGACGTGTCTATATAAATATTTGTGGTTTAAAAACATATATTCTAGTTTACCTTATCATTTTTTCTTTCCTAACTGGAGTTTGAGGCTTTGATTCTCATCTCACCTCCATTCCTGTAAATTAGGAGTAACTCCACTGAAGTCCAGAGTTACAGTGGTGTAAGAATTGGTTGTGGTCACTACAATATCTTCAATCCCCTCTTTCACAGACAGAGTGAGGGGAGACTATCCTACCCCCCTGGCGAGTCCCTCCTGGTGTCTAGTGGCAGAGGTAAGGGTACATAGGACACAACTGAATAAAGGTGGCTAACGAGGCTTTCTACTCATGTCCAAAGTATACGTTTGCATTTTTGCCCCTTATTATTTTGTCACATATGTACAACAAAGACACATACCTGCAGTTACTGCATAGCTCTTCCAAAAGATTATGATTAGTTTCACAAAGAACCAGGGGTCCTGATTCTCCATTGCCTTACACTAGTGTAACTCTATTGAAGTCAAAATGCAAAACTCTAACACTGTAGAGTAGCAAACTCCAGGTTCTCAAAAAATGCTATTTTCATACGACTATTAAAAGTGGGAGTGTATCATGTTACGAGCCTTGCAACTGAAGTTATAGCCATGACAAACAACTTATCTTCTGCGGCTATGTCTTCACTGAAAAAGGGATGTGGTTTTTGGTCTGGATTTTATTGTTGTCATTGTTGTTTTATTATGGGATAATTAATGGGGGTTAGCTCTCCTGCTTAAAAGTCTAATGGAGACAAGGCACTGTAGTTTTACCATGAGGTAAATGAGGTAAGGTGAACCACAGGATGGGGCTATAGCACTGACCCACCTCAGCTATCTCATAGTAAACACTGCAAGTATGTTGTCTCCACCTAGGATGTTACAGACTGAGAGCTAGCCAGCATTAGTATCTCACTGTGTTTATTTAAAAAAAATTAAACCCACCAGCTTTGTGTCAGTGAAGGCAAAACCTGTATTGATCCAAGAGTTAATAACATCCTACTGGAGTGCCTGAGAAGATAAGACATGTCATGCAAGACTGTAATCTTAATAAAAGCTTGTGGGGATGAGTCCTGTCAAGGTTCCTTCCCCACTCTGAACTCTAGGGTACAGATATGGGGACCTGCAAGAAAAACCCCCTAAGCTTATTTTTACCAGCTTAGGTTAAAACTTCCCCAAGGCACAAACTATTTTACCTTTTGCCCTTGGACTTTATTGCTGCCACCACTTAGCGTCTAATAAATATATAACAGGGAAAGAGCCCACTTGGAAACATCTTTCCCCCCCCCAAATCCTCCCAAACCCTACACCCCCTTTCCTGGGAAGGTTTGATAAAAATCCTCACCAATTTGCATAGGTGAACACAGACCCAAACCCTTGGATCTTAAGAAAAAATGAAAAAAGCAATCAGGTTCTTAAAAGAAGAATTTTAATTGAAGAAAAGTAAAAGAATCACCTCTGTAAAATCTGGATGGTAAATACTTTACAGGGTAATCAGATTCAGAACATAAGCAAAACCTTAAGTTACAAAAAGACACAAAAAACAGGAATATACATTCCATTCAGCACAACTTATTTTATCAGCCATTTAAACAAAACAGAATCTAACGCATATCTAACTAGATTGCTTATTAGCCCTTTACAGGAGTTCTGACCTGCATTCCTGCTCTGGTCACGGCAAAAACAACACACAGACAGAGAGAACCTTTGTTTCCTTCCCCCGCCCCCCGCTTTGAAAGTATCTTGTCTTCTCATTGGTCATTTTGGTCAGGTGCCAGCGAGGTTATCTTTAGCTTTTTAACCCTTTACAGGCAAAAGGGTTTTTTCCTCTGGCCAGGAGGGATTTAAAAGTGGTTAGCCTTCCCTTTATATTTATGACAAGTCCATTAGGGTGACAATGATTAGGCAGCAGTATCTTGGAATCAATTCTCCCATGAAAACTCATAGGGGTGCAACACTGATTGTGATCTGCTCATCTAGTTTCTCAGCCAGAGGAAGTCTTCCGAGCTGCGAATGATGTCACTCTGGGGGCAGAGTCTGACATGCTACTCATGCTGAGCAGACAACTACTCAGCAAGTTGCCACATTGATTTCTGCGAGTCAGTTACTGCTCAAAGTAAGTTAACTCTAACCCCTGAGAAGTAGGTATGGGTGAAATTCGTTCAGTTTTCTCGTGAATTTTTTTGAAATATTCAGTTCTATTTGGGGAAGTATCACTAAGCAATTTTCAGCTTGGTCAAATCTCCCTCTCCCATGAAACAGAACATAAAAATCATTCTGGTCTGCAAAAATAAACCCCATTCACAAAAATAACATGGTCTGCTCCCTTCAGAAAGGGAGGAGAATAGAGATGTGTGAAATGTTCACAGCACACTTGCACTCCCCTCAAATCAACAGCCAGGGAGAGGATGCCCCAGGCTTTCTTCAACAAAGACCATGTCCACACTGAGATGGCGACACAAACAATCAGACTGTGGCAAGCTGGGGTGTGAATCTATGCTGCACTAGGCTGCACCAGTCTAACTGTCTGTGTGGACCCTGCTGACATGTTTGAACAGTTTGTGAAGGCTCTGAGCTTTGAAACAGGTCTAGCTCAGTGCTTTAATGAAGTGTTAATTGTCAGCAAGTGCCACAAGGACAGTTAATCTGCAGCAGAATATTGCAGGGCAGATTCACACCTCAGCTTGCCATGGGCTTGCAGGTAAGCACTATGCTGCTATATACTAGTAAAGTGCTCCTAGCAAAGCTCATACTGGCAAAGCTTTGCTTTTACTGCTATAACACACACGCAGCCCATATGAAACAAGCTTTACTGGTAAAACCGCAGTTTGGCCAGTATAGCTGCATCTACACTAGGGGTTCCTGCTGGCATAGCTGGATAGTTCAGAGATCACTCCTTGTCACATCCCTGACCAATATAATTATTCTAGCAGAAGTCTGAAGTGTAGGCATATCCTATATCTATGTAAGAAAGCGTTAGCTAATATAGAATTGAAAGAGTTGTTGCAGGGGATGTGCTGTGTTGCTACAACCACTAATTCTTTACTTGAATCTGTTGCTTCTCAATGAAGTCCCCATTTCCAAACTAAGTATGGGGAGAAGTTTGAGCGTATGAAGCTCTGTGATGTGGGTTAAATTCCTGACAGATTTTTTAAAAAAGATATGTATATAATTATTAGGGGTGGAAGGAGGACTCTTTTCCTTTCCATCCTCTTGTGCAATCATGGGGGGTATGTTCGGGTAATACTTTTGAAACGATAAGAGAAATTAAAGAAAATGTATGTTCCGAAAATGTTTCCAATCTCAACTGAGGTCTGTAGACATTACTGTAATACCAATAAATAATAATGTCAATGGACATGATGCTCAAATAAGGACTGAGTGAAAACTGAGTAAAGACTTCAGCCCCATACATGTATGGCTATTTCATTTGCAGTTTAAACAGATATAGCAAAGATAACAGATGTGCAAAACATTTCCTAGGATCAATAACTGACTTGAATGACAGGTTTCAGAGTAGCAGCCGTGTTAGTCTGTATTCGCAAAAAGAAAAGGAGTACTTGTGGCACCTTAGAGACTAATAAATTTATTAGAGCATAAGCTTTCGTGAGCTACAGCTCACTTCATCGGATGACTTGAATAAGTTGATGCTCCAAAGCACAGTTTACGGCTATTAACCCCCTCAGTCTTTAGATTCTAGTAAATGTGCTGCTCTTCCAACATTAACTCCTCTTAATTAAATGCTGATGCAGACGAAGGAAAGCAGCCTTTTCAAGTGTATTTGCTAAAATATGGCAGATTTAGAAAAAGACTATGTCACGCTGCCTGGTATGGGACACAGCTAAGAGCACCAATCTCAGGTCAGACTGCTAGGAAACAGGGCATATACCCCAAAGTAATGGTATAGTCTATCATAAGATTTCACCAAGCCAGTAACAAATGTGTGCTTCCAAAATATGACACTATTTATTCTGAAGCTACAGACAGTCTCCTTCAGGTCTTCTAGCCTCTCGTGCACCATCCAGACAAACCAGACTTCTGTGATAAATCATTATTAAAACCAGAAATCACATATATTAGCTTCTTCCAGTTCCAAAGAACCAGACATCACCCCTTTTCCCCTTCTACTTCCTCCTCCCACACACCCCCCCAGTCAAAATATTCTTCAGATCTTATCCAGAACCCACGCTGGTAGCCAATCCTTTAGTAAACTACAAACTAAAGGTTTATTAATATTAAAAAAGAAGAGAGTTATTAAATGGTTAAAGTGAATAATACTCATTACAGTTGATTTCAGAGTTTGTAGATCAGGATAATAGCAGTGATCTGTTATCTTGTACTAAGTCTCTCTGGATCTTCCAAAAGACTGGGGGGTCCTTAGTCCATTGTTCAAAGCTCTTCTTAGAAATCACAATCCAGAGATGTGGAGCAGGAAAGAGGCAAAGAAGTGATGTCACAGTCATCCCCAGCCCATGTGCATGGAAAGTTACTGGCACAAACATGGAGTCTTGGACCACATGTCCATACATGCCATTCCTGAGTCATGGGGCATCCATTGTCTCTGTGCCCCCTGAGACATCTTCAGGAGGGGCTCACTGAAGAGTTGATTCACCTTAATGGGCCATCAACATGACTGATTGTCTTGATGTAAATCTGTCTTGTGAGTGTTATTCAGGAACCCAACACCTCTGAGACACAAACCATAGGAAATATTCATAACTTCAGATACAATGATAATATATGCATATGAACAGAATACCATTGGAAAAGTTATAATCTATTGAACAATGATATCTTAGGAGGCATACTTTGCATAAGATTTATCACAACTGTCTACAGTGTTGATACATCAGTGGTGATTAGTGTAAATATTGTCATCTTTTTTTAATACAGAATCACAGACTATAGATAGACTGTCTTTTTAAATAGTGTAAAATAACTAATGATGGCTGAAGTGGAAAGCATGGAAACACTTTTTTTCATTATAAAAATCTGTCCATCCTTTTTGGAAACAGCTCTAATACTGAGATGACTGGCATATGAAAATACGAATTGTTCAAAATAAGTGACTTGAAGTGCTCTGGCTGAACAGAGATATATGAAATGACTTACCCAAAGGCACACAGTAGGTCAGTGGTACAGCTGGGAACAGACCTCTACCGAGGGCATGTCTACACTGGCAACGTTAAAGTGTTACCGCGGCAGTGCTTTAACATGGCTTGTGTAGTTGCGGCAGAGCGCGAGGAAAAGCTTTCTCCCAGCACTCTAAAAAACTCATCCCACAAGGGGAATAGCTCTTAGTGCTGGGAGCGCAGCTCTCAGCACTGGCGCACGGTCTGCACTGGCACTTTACAGCGCAGAAACTTGCAGTGCTCAGGGGGATGTTTTTTCACACCCCAGAGCGAGAAAGTTGCAGTGCTGTAAAGTTCCAGTGTAGACAAGCCGTGACTCTCTGTCCAGTACCTTATTTCTATACCACACAGCCTTCCCTTCAGTGAATTTTCCTAGAGCGAGTACTTCATGGTTGGGCCAAAGATAAATAGGAGTCTTGAGAAAAATAAGTAAGTTTCAATTAATATGTAGGGGACACATCTTGCCTCGTGTATTAGCCAGTCCAGTTGCTTGAACCATTTCTCATTCATTAATATTGATAAAAAATTCTATGAGTGGTTTCAATCTGGCATTTAGCCCTTTCTAGCACTGACAGTGTCCTTGTTAGAAAATACCTAACAATTGATGTACCATCTGGTGCGATGCTATGCTGCTTCAAACACATTGACTGAAGTAGAATTAAGTGCCACTTCTCATACAGGAGACCATCAGGTCTTAATGATCTAAAATAATGTTTTGGCTGATTAACACACAATGTTCTAAACTTCTTTCATTCAGACACGTTTCTTGGCAGATTCATTTGTTTCAATGAGTAGTTGTGTTTTGGGTATGGCTTTTCCCCCCATTTTCATTGTGCATTGCTGCAAGCCTCATTATGTTTATGTCACTGGGCAAGTTAACCAGTCGGGGATAAAATCCTTCTCTATTTTGATGCAATCCAAATGCAAACTGTCTGTCTCTGAAGACAGCTGTTGATTCTTCTTTTACTACTTGGATCTTTCACAGACATTAAAAACTATTAACTGAATTCTAAAGTCCTTACTCAGTCCTTATTGAGGCAATTCTAACTGAAACAAATGAAGTTTTGGAAAATAAAAACTTATGGCTTGATTGTACCTTTTAGACATGGCCCCTAGTAAGGGATAGTGGATAATTGCCCCATCTCTTGGGAAGCAAAGGTAAGTGCACCGAGGCTGAACACCCACTGCCCCATTCTTTCATGAGGTGCACCTTACACCCCATGCACAGATGGCTGGCCAGCTTTGTAGTCCTGCTGTAGAAGGGGGAGGCAGAGTGCTGGTTCCACTTCTTTTCGGGCTGTGTGATGCCTCAGGAAATAGTAGAGAAGGAGCAGTTCCTCTGCTCCCCAATTTTGCCTGGCCCTTCCACAGGCCACAAAGGGAAAGAGGTTCCTCATGCTGTTGACGCAAAAGGTGTGAGGCAGAATCTGGCCTGAGAAAGCATTTCAGGATTCAGCCCTGGATGAACAAAACTGTACAAGAAGCACCTGTGAAGCATCTGGCTCTGGCCACTGTCGGAAGACAGGATACTGGGCTAGATGGACCATTGGTTTAATCCAGTATGGCCATTCTTATGTTCTTAAAATTCAAAGGATGTTTGGCTCTGGGGTGGGGCAGGAGGGGAGGGACGGGTTGGTGCCATGCTATCTCAAATTGAGTCTACTTCATTAACATTTTGACTCCTGACAGGAAAAAACAAATGAGTAATATTCTGAGATCAGCTCCTGACATTTTCAGCAAGAGTGCAGAGCTGGAGTTTTGCCAGCCCTAAACTGGATGTGAATCTCAAAGTTCTGCTCCTATTATTACATTTGGTATGCCTGAATGGGTCCAGAATTAGGCAAATCACATTCATCTGTCTGTTTATAATTGTGCTTATGGTGCAGTGATAATTGCACTACAGCTATGGTTGTGTTATAGAGCTCAATTTTAACATGCAATTTAAAGCTTTATTTTGTAAAAATCTCATTGAAATGGCAAAAATAAAAACACAGAATATAATCCTTGAACACTATTTGAATTTTTCATTGTGCTTTGACACAGAGCAAATCAGAGTTTAAAAATCACTGCTTTGGGGCTATTTCCTGCCCCCCATTAGATTGTCTCACTCCTCTTGCAAGAAATTTAAGACATGCTGGAATCTGCCCTTTGGCCTATACAGTTTCCCCTCATATGCCAAAGTCCAAGAATATCAGTTATACATTGGGAGTGTTTTCTAAAGAATATTTTATAATTTTGTAGCCATCAGAGAAAATGTGTGCCAAGGCAAACCCAATGAATTGTAATTTGACTACAGATCTGCCATGGCCCAAACATCATCACTCACTTCCAGGGGAGGCTTTGAAGAAAAGAAAAAAAAAAAAAAGACAGACCCACCAGCAATATGTATCTCAGCTTCATCAAACCTGCACTCTAGCTCACAACATTAATACTGCTGAGATCATTAAGGCAAAATAACTGTCTGAATGCATGGAATGTAGAACTGGGTGAATAATAGTGTTTTTGGTTCGCTGTCAATGAAAAACTAAAGTTTTGTTTCAAGTCAAACTGAAAATGAAATTTTTTGGTGAATCAAAAAGTCAAAAACTTCCTGACTAGGGTCAAAACAAAACATTTTGTTTTAATCTAACTTGAATTTTTTTTGTTATGATTTTGGACATTTTTACAAAAACAAAGGACCACATTCACAAAACACCGGGGTGGTGGGGAGGGGGAGATTATTAGCATGATTTCCTTTATATCCTTTAGCCCAGTGGTTAGAGCAGTCACCTGGAAGATGCATGTTTAATTCCACCCTGCCCTTCTGCCTGATGTGGAGAAGGGACTGGGTCTCCTGTATTGCAGGAGAGTGTCCCAACCCCAGGGCTATTCAGGTGGGGGTCTCTCTTAGTGTCTCCTAGTGAAGATGTTCCACCGTGTATAAATAGTCATTGGAGCAGGGATTTGAAGTTGGGTTTTCTGCAGCCTAAGTGAATGCCCTAAGCACCAGGCTTCAGAGACATTCTCATGAATGCCTATGACTTGTCATTATGAATTACAATGGCTAGTAACTGATTCAGGGAAAGAGACCTTGTCTGCTGGGTTCTCTGCCAGATGAACTGCATAAACGCTGATGATGCCTAAGTAGTGGTGTGGGACTTAGTCCCTGCATGCAAAGCACATAGAGAATGATTATGTATTTGGTGAGAAGATAATTTGGGGTCACATTTAGTAAGAACCACTAGTTTCTCCATCTTAAATGTTTTGCTTCTGCTGCAGAGAAATTATAGACTTCACATAAGTTACCAAAGCTTACAAGCAATCTAAAGGCTAAAACCTCTGAGGGAGAACTCAATGAGAGAGCTGCTTATAATGTTAAAGAGGCAAATAGGAGGTTTAGTGCCAGAGGAATATGTATGGTGTTTGGTGGTTTCCCTCACTCAACTGGTTTGAAGACTGTTCAATAATGTCATTGTAAGAAGAAAGTATTACATAAGCCAGCAGGTCTGTGAAGATTCTGTTGAGGGATAAAGCTAGAGGTAAAACAAATTTGAAGATTGACATGGTTAACCAATAATTTATGCTCAAAATAAAGAACATAGACATGGAAGAAGAGTTACAACTACTGGAGAAACAATGTATTTCTTAAATAGTCACCTTTGGAAAATGGAACTTGGGCTTCTAAGTCACCTGGGTGCTTTTTGAAAATTTTATCCAATGTCTTTTACTTCTGACCTATTTCCAGGGAGACATCATGTACTGATGGGGAAAGCTGAGGCACAAAGAGATTGAGTGAGCTTTCTCAAGGTCATTTAGCGAGTCTATGGCAGACCTGGGAATAAAAATCACCAATGCTGCCTGCACCAGTGAGCTTAGGATCAAAACTGAGCGGAAGCTGAAAGAAATAAAGAAAGATTCAGAGCAGAAATGCTTTGATTTCTGTTCACTTACCAAGACACTTGAGTGTATCTTTATGCTGCTAAACTCCTGCAGAAATCTTTGAAAGCTGTAACAAATTTTTCCCCCCACAAATTCAAACTGTCAAATAAACCCCTTTAAATTCTATTGGAAAAATCTTACAAAATTCAAAGATGTTTCTATAGAGATAGATCCTTAACTTTTTTTAAAAAAAGGAGTTCTCATCCATTTAAGTATGTTTTGAACCACTCATTTTATTTTAACAATGACAATTCAGCAGCAACTAGACAAAATATCCCCTTACTGGCAGAAATTTAAAGGAATAAACAAACTACAGGTCCAATTCAAAAGTGCTTGCTCATTCCTTACTCATACAAAACTCTCATTGCATTGACTTTGGAAGTAGAAAGAGGATTTCAGAACCGAATTCAATTTTTAAAGTTTTTCTCTTACCCTTTACTGTGTGCAACGCTCAAACTTGAAAAAAAATGTATTTTCCTACCAATTTTGATTTTTCTCCTCTTTGTTTCTAATGAGGAAGAATCAATATGGCCATTTAAAAAAATTCTGCAGGAAGGATGTTGATGTCAGCAGAAATGTGCACACATCTGGGAGACGTTTTCAGTATTTCATTGTTACTATAAATATTTTGATGTACAGTATTGCACAAAATAACTTATTTTTAATTTCTTGACAAGTGACTGGTGGCAGTTATTGTTTTTTTCATAGGCTGGAGGTCACTTTCTGAACACAGACATAAAATTATCACTATAAAACTCAAATTTTATTATGCTCTGGACAATACTTTTTGGCTCCAAATATGCTGTTAATTTGGTTGTCATCAGCTAGGCTTCTAAATTCAAAAGTCACAGGTTAATGTGTTTCTTAGTCAGTAGGTGAACTGTGTCAGAAATTATGATCACATGAATAAATGAAAAATCAGTTTTTGCAGTCACTTGTGTTTCCTGTAATCGTGTCATTCTTGCCCAGAACATTGTGGAATACTAGCTGGGGTCCCTGGGAGTGTTTAAAAATAATTCTTATTTTCATATCTGAATCACCTTGATAAAATTGGTTTGTGGCTTTTCCATATTTTAAATAAATGTTTTTATGATGACAGTGTCCCCATTGACCAGTAGCTGGGCTGGGGATCATATGAGTCACTGAAGGGAATTGTTTTGTTTTTTATCCAAGAATTGTAATCTCAACCTTGTTCTCTTCCTTGAGCTACTAACGGCTATTTTAATTTTACAGAGCTGTTATAACCCTTCTGTGTGCTAATGTACTTTCAGTTGGTTTAAAGATGAGGTAGAGGCTGACACACAGTGCTATGCTAAGTATGATTTTACTGTAGCATTTTATTATTAGAAAGATATTTCAAAATGTAAAATCAAACCTTTTTTTGACCAGTGTCCTTTGATCTGACCAAGTCTGCATTTCTGATTACATTTACAATCTGTACATGATGTATTTCTGTAGGGTGAATAACACTGATATTCCAAAAAATAATTATAAGCCCAATTATTTTAATATGCTTATTATTTCCATGGCATATGTCTTCATTTTTACATAATTTTTGTTTCCTGATTCCAAGGGCCTGCACTCTGTGTGCGGACCCCACCACATCCCTGACCATACCAGCCATGAATGCTAATGTTTTACACCTGCTTTATGGTGCGCAAAGTTCAGAGACTCAGGTCAAGAGAATCATCCATAATTCCTTGTCTGCAATCCTATTAGACTACAGAATATGAAGTCATGGTAGAGATTGAATTGCAAAAGTAACTTCTGGCCCCTAACCACTCATAAGCCACTCAATACATAGAGTGGATAGGGAGAAAACTTCCATGACAATACAACAAGACACTAGAACTGTGGTTTAAACTAGGCCGCAAGTCTGTTAAGTAACATCTGGGAACTATCCATCAATAACTCATACAGTGCAGATCATCTTTCCTATTGTAATCCATTCCACCTGGTAGAAGGCTGGCATCAGCCCCACACCCCATTAACCTGATACCTACACGGTCACTGAGATCCTACTCCCTTTTATGAAGGTTAAAGAGTTGGGGTGTGGAATTGTCTCTTCACTGAACCAGACATTAGGACCCCCAACTCCATTCCCATCCTTTAGGAGATGGCTTCTCCTAATCCCCTTCCAATTCTAGTTTAAGATGGAACTGGATTGCTACTGAACAAAGCACTTGCACTGAGCACATGCCAACTTGCAACAACATGATTTTTACAGCTTAACGTACTCACTGGGTCCCTGGGCTGCTGAGAGGAAGGCAAATAACCCACTCTTCCCAGGTCAATCGGGTAGTGAGGGAAAAATTCCTTCCCAACCTTCCAAAAGGTGACTAGCATGATGTCCACAGCACAGCCCCCAAACCTGGTCCTACTTTAGTCCCAAAGGGGGAGGGGAAACTTTTCTTCCTGAGGCTGACTGGAGCCCCCAGGCATGGGGAGGAGTTCATCAGCTCTCACCTTGGAGGCACAGGAGCCAATAGACTTATGCCTCACTTTCTGTCCAAATAATCAACCAGATAGCCCCCCTCCTCAAGCCCACTAGGAGGCGGAGTGCACCTGAAGAGGGTGCATTCCTTAAAGGGACCAAGGGTTTTCTTTCCCCTGCTGGCCAAGACAAAGGCCCTCTCCCCACCACCACCACCACCTCTGAGGCTGCAGGGAGGTGACATTTCTTTGTTTTCCCAGGTGCCTAAATGTTTCCAATAACTATGATTTTTGGAAATGACCTTTTTGTATCCTAGGCTCATTCCCCCCCAAAAAAGCAGATTTTGTGGATGTTCACATTTCTGTCTTAACTCATTTAAAGGGGACCTGCAAAGGGAGCAAAACGTCGTGGGGGGGGGGTCAGATTCTTTTTGTTATTGTTTTTAAGAGGTGATGGGGTGAGGGATTGATTTGTTTAGTTTTTACATTAAAAAGTCAGGTCCTATCTAATCTGGAAGACTGTCAGAACTGGACAATTAGCACGACATCATAAGAACCAAGAGAGTAAAAGACAGCAGTTCAGAGGGGAAGGGATCAGTGGTCTTGGAACAATTTTTATAGTGGGGATGCTGACAGCCACTGAACCAATTTGTAAACCCTGTATACAATGGAAACCACTTAAGCCAGGTGGTGTGGCAGCACCCCAGCACCCCTGGAAGGGATTTTATAGTCAGATTCCATACACAGTTCGTCTTGTATTTATCAGCACCTGCTTAATTTCAGTGACCCAGTAACATTTTGAATAAAGGAAGACTTATTAAAGACGCAACACCTTCACTCTTTCAATAAAGAAGTTTGCCGCGACCGTAAACACCCCTGAGACTTCAAGGTCCACCAGAGAAAAAACAGAAAAACAAACAAACTTGACATTCCAGATACTTCTAAGCAAATAATCCCCTTTCAGGTTTTCACATCATGACTTATTTATGTCATAAAGAAGTAAAAGAGGCATGACTTTAAAAAAGTCATTTGCAAGTTACATTAAAGATTTTTCAGACCTTTTCCATGTCTCAGTGTACTGGTTAGCTGTTGTAGAAAGAATAGTGCATAAAGAGACTCCCCTCCTCTTCCCCCTCTGCCCCCCTTACCCCCGCCCATCTTTGGGCTGACACTCTTTAAAAAAAAAAATCCAAGACCAGTCTCTCTGATAAATGATTACTGGCAATGTCACTGAGTTAGCGTACATCACATCTTCTCATGTCTGCATCTGTTTTGATGAATGTGTGTTCTGGGAAGGCAATTGGACAGCAGACAGTAACTTTTCATAGTGTCATACAAATGTGTAAACTTGCTAGATAAACGTTGGCTGATATAAGAAAATAGCTTTAGGGTATGTTTTGTAGTATCAGCCTTTCATTTCTTATCAGAGAAACTGGGCAGATAACTATCCTCAGAAGCTCAGATCACAGTTATAAATATAATAAATAAAACCTTTATTTATTATTATTTCTTTCACACCGAGTTACAATACAATAGTTACCCAACTGGAAAAATAATCAAGCTCATCTACAAACGCAACAAAGGGACACCTTGTTGAAGCTTTCAGACAATAAACCAGTCTAGACTGAGTTTTGTATTCATTCAATAGACAATATAAATATGAGATGAAGTTTAAATCCCTTTAGCTATACAGTTTCTGGAGCAGTAAAATTTATGTGGCATAAAGAAAACTATAACTGGTCAGGAATTTTTTGACTAGAGATTTTCTGTCAAAAATGCTGATTCTTCAAAACCGAAACTTTCAAGGGGAAAGGGTCAGCTTCAACAAATCTTGAATTTCCCCAGGCTAGAAAAACTCTTTCCCACCCATGTCTAGTTAATAAAAACACAATTGGAACACCGACTCAAGAACTGAAGGGTGTATTTCCCCCCAGAACCTAAGACGTGTAGGCACCAATTCAGTAAAGCCATTGGGTCTAGTGTTTTAAAGTCATTGGCATCTATGAGGATTTTCAGGAGTTCCTAGACGCCTAACTCCCATTGACATCGATTGGAGTTCAGTGCCTAGGGGCTTTTGAAAAGCCCACCATGTACCTATCTGCCTCTCTTTCTAAATCTGGCCCTTAGTCCTTGTTTCAGGAAGATATCCCTATTCAGGACAGTGCTGCAACATACTTCCATGCTTACAGCCCTGATTCCAAAAGTGCTTAAGTCCTATAAAAGTCAATGGGATTTAAGTACATGCTTAACAAATTGTGGCCAAAATACAGACTCAATGCATGCTTTTGAAATTGTACATATAAAGAAGCTGTGCAAGTGGTGTATTTGAAGAGTAAGAGCACAGGCAGCTTTGGAACACTTATATTTGGACATGAGGCATATTGTAATATGTTTATGGAAAGAGATCACCTAAGGATTAATTCACAGGTTATAACTAGTGATGAGTGAACTGGGTAGAATAAAATAAGGACTAACCTAACTTTTTAGTGTAAAGGAGAAGCAAAGTAAAGTCAAACTTCCTAGACTCAATGAAAAAATGTGATTCATTTTTTAAATCTTTTTTAAAAATTAGCTTGGTACTCAGACTAGAAGTCATTTAGCACCATTGGCTAAATCAGACAAAAGCACCATTTTCCCTCTTGTGAATGAAAAAAATATTCCAATATGTGTATAAAAAGGGAGCAGGAAGCTGGCAGGGTATTCTTTGTGAAGGCTTGGAGACTCTCCAACTTGCTTCCCCCCCCCCCCGCCCATCTGAAATAACCTGCATTTGGTAACTTCTGTGCTGCAAAAAAGACATGTTTGAGCAGGCTTTGGGAGAGAGCTGAGGGTGTGCTTCCTAGATGGTAAAGGGATGGAAAGGAGTCTCTGTGGGTGCCTGTCTGGCTACGTTCCTTCTGGAAAAATTATTCCAGTGATGCTGGGATTTCATCATATCATGGTAAAGATGTTAGGGATCCTAGACCTGTGGATAAGCAAGTTTTTTAAATAGCTTTAACAGAAATTAAAATATTATTTTCTTTGGCTCTCAAAGTCACTTGAACAGTGCTTGTATTACATTAGTCCTACATAAATCTAGCTTTTGGTACAATGTGCAGCTTGGAGACGGGAGGGTTATTTTCAGCTACTAACATTTGGTATCGTCTCATCATCTGAAATATTTAATAGAAATATGGAATATACACATGAGGGCCTAAGCCTATGTATGCCCCCAAACTGCAAATTACAAAGCCAGAGTCTGTAGTGTATTGATAGGCTTGGAAGGATTAGATTTGTGTCAGTAAATGTTGATTTCACTGAACACAAACAAACTGATGAAAAAAGATTTCCATCAATGATGACTGAAATTTACAGATAGGCAAAGTAAGAAAAATGCTGCTTAAGAATTTCTTAGAGTTTGATTTAAAGCTATTTTGTATATTTTGACATGTGACGTTGACAATTTATGTTTTAATGGTTATAAAGCTTTCATTTTTTGAAGTTCAACATCTACTGTCATTAAATAACTATTGTCTGACACTGCACCATAATTTCCCACAACTGTGAAAATGTAAATAGATAAAAATAAAATTATAAATAAACATTGCTTCTATCCATCAAAATTATAAAAAAAAAATTGAATTCTGCCAAACCTATGTATTGAGAACTGTGTTGGAATTGCAAGCTATTACTTTAAGAGTGGGGGGCCGTGGTTCCTAGTCCTGCTTGCAGGCTAGGGAGCTCTGTTGTAAAGCATCTAGGAGCAGTGGTCAGTCTCCAGCCAGCCAACCTGTAGTAAGATGGAGTGAGGTGTACCTCTTTTTAGGGAGCAGCCTGCTTTGTCTCTCTGGTTTTGGATTCTTGTAAGTTATTGTTCTGAATTCTAAGAAATAATGTGTGATGTTGCAACCTTTCAGCAAGAGATTTGGGTTTTATCTTACTTCTCTGTGCATATACTGTGAACATAACAGAGCCACACCCCTAAGATATAGGAGGAGAGGGCTTTGGGTTCAGTCCTTAATAGAGCTAGGGGTGAAATCTGGATTCAAACTCCCCCCCAAGATTTGAGGGTATTCACGTACAGAGTTTTGGATCAGCTGGCTACAGCGATAGGGATCATACATGGTTCCAAATGTTCTCAAGGTTTGAGAGTACTCAGATCTAGAGTTTCCAGGCACACTGTGACAGGGAACACACACCTCTTGCAAGTGCCTCCTGTCAGCTGCGTGTGATGCCGCAATCTCTCCCCCACCTTTCTGGCACCCTGTGTAGGTTGTTGGCCTCACAATGTGGGTCTTCAGTGGCTCAGCCCTCCAGCTAAGTCACACAGTTAATAGATGGACGGAAGAACCTCTTCTAGAGTAACAAAGTTCAACAAATGATTTGCTCTCTCCTGATTCTTCAGCCCCATCTCTGGGTCTGGTCAGCCCTCACCAGGGTTTTCAGCCCTGTCTCTGGGCCTGTTTACATTCCAGCCCCTTTTTCGTGCTTTTAGTAAAGAATCTTGTCCCCTTTTCAGGACTCAGGCCACTTCCCCACTGGCCAGTGGGGGACACTGGCCCACCCACTACTCGAAGTCCCAACCCAGGGATTCTGTAAGCAGGAGCTAGAGCCTGCTTCCCTTAATAGTTGCTGCTGCTGAAGCATTCCCTGGACTGTTTCCCACTCAGTCCCATCGTCTTCATCCATTAGCTCAGGGTTACAGTCATTGGTTCTCCCTGCCTTACCCCTGCTTGGGCAGGGTCTCTTCCAGGCCTCTTTGCCTGCAGAGTTTCACAATTTTCCAGCCCTTCCTTCACCCTTCTGGTCCCAGCCAGGAACTGACCTGCTCAGCCCCTTCAGCTCCTTTTATCTGAGCCTGCTGCTCTCTGATTGTTTGCTTCCCTGCAGCCTTTCTAGGCAGGCCTGGAGGACCCACCTTCACTGCTCTTTTCTGGGGGAGGGTGTGGTAGGACCACAAGACCTCCAGCAAAGGGCCTTAAAGGGCCTGGCATACCCCATCACACACAGAGAATATAACCAGGTATTCTTGATGTTGCTTTGTTCTGCCAAAGTAAGAATATGATGATATGTTAAAGTATATATAAAATTCCTGTGAATGGATTTATAATAAACAGTGCAAAATGTCAGTTCCCAGCAAGTGAAATAACATTGCATGACATAAATTATATACTGTTGGGTTTCAACCAGGCAAAAGTAAATTGCAGGCTGTCTAGGCCTAACAACAGAAAAGGCACACTAGGTATGATAAACTTCCTGGGTAAATTTCTGCCAAATTTGGCTGCAGAGTATAGCACTGAGGACACTATAAAGCTAACCTGGCATGGCCAGGAGCAGGAGTCAGTGGAGTGAGGCCTATTTTAAGCAGTGAGCCAGCGCCAAAGTTCTCGGAGCTAAACCAGAGAACCAGCTGAGGGTGGCCGTGGCGCATACCGTGGCAGGAGAGCAAAGATGTTTGGCTTGCTCTGGCATATGCTCGGAAACTGACTGGCTGGAAACTTGAAATAAGCTCAGACTGAAAAAAAGAACAGGCAGCAGCATACAAGAAAACCCCTGGGCCTGACTATGCCGTGCTGGCCACTCTGCGTTGTGATTTACAAAGTAGGTGTGCACACCTGTCAGACCATGAAAGCCTTGGCGGTACCTTTACATAGCACAGTGGGGTATTGGGCTGTAATCCAACCTTTACTGTGTTCCTTGAAGTCAGCTTATTACAATCTCTTTAGTTCAGTCACAACTACTCATTCCCCACTTATTTCTTGTTCCTCAAAGGAAAACTTTCTTTCTGGCCCTGCTCACAATCCTAGAGAGCCCATTACTTCTTTCCTTCCAGAGTGTCCTACATTCCCCAATCACTCAAAAATCCAGATGTTTCCTCCTCATTCTGCTTATCCGATTATTGACATTCTTTTCCAGGTACCACAACCTATCATCAGAACCTGTCATCAGCTGGTTGTCTGAAGCTTAGAGTCTGGCTTCTGTTGAAAATGACAAACTAGAAGGCTTTGTTCCCACCAGTCATAATGCAAAAAAGGAAACGAGAGTGGAGCCAGCTGGAGCACCATTGACTTAAAGGAATATTCCTCCCCTTCACTGTGACTGGAAGGTGCAGAACCTGTTTGGGAGTATCCACAATGGAGGGAAGAAACAGAAGAACTTCTCTGTGGTCCCCATTTCAACATGTTGGAGACCCTGAGTGGAGGGCAGTGGTAGGATGGATGATGAGGCAGGAAAGCTGGGGAGGTTTGGAAAGGAGAATAGTGAAGAAGCAAAGGGGGTACAAATAGGAAGCTAGATTTCAGTTGCCTAAATGGAACTTATTTGATAGCCTAACTGCAAACTCTAACTCATTTTACTGAGTTCTTAGCATTATAATAAACATGAATCCCATGCTGATGGAAATTCATGACATGGAATTCTAGCAGCAGACAGACAATGATGCCACATATTCCAGGCATGAATTTGAAAAATGTGGGTAAACTTAGTCTGTCAGAATCAGACAGATATATTTTACATGCACTAGACAGGATCCGTTGAATATGGATATTTGCAAAGTAATGCATTAGAAAAGTTTCCAGAGGCTTCTAGTCACATCAAGAACAACATGATAGCTGCCTGCTGTTTCAGAACACAGGTCCCTTGACCATTTGGAAATGATATATAGAACTAGACACTACATAAACATTATCCCAAAGTGAGTATGAGCTCCAGAAATAAAAGAACAGTTCTGCACTATATTTGATTCAGTGTCTGGGTGGCTTCTGCTGAAAGTATGAAAAGTAGCCTTTTCTCCCCCAAGATCAAAAGCTACTAAAGAACTGAGTGAAATTCTGAAGAATTTTAGGGAAAAGATTAGGGGACTAAATTCAGGGATTATTCAAATAGTGGCAGGCACCCCACAGTACCTCTCAACCTTACAAGGCCCAAATCTGTAATATAATGTGTGATAAGGACCCAAAATGAGAGGGGTGCACAAATTATTTATGCAGGAAACTTGAAATGTTGTGAGATTTCTTCCTTGTATAACCTCTGTTTCATTATTTTGTTTTTGATGTAAATAACGTTCACCAATAAATGAAAAGACAACGTTTGTTTAGCGTAGAGGAAAGTTCAGGACTAAAATGAGTGATATCCCTCCAGAATGAGGGACATGACATCAGAGGTATATCTTTTATTTATCTTATGTTGTCTTGGTGTTTGCTTTCCCTGCTGCCACCCTCTTTCCCATTATATCAGCATATGAATAACACTCAGTTACTAAAATGTAATTTAGGTGATCTTTGAATTTGGCCCAGTGATTACCAAAAGAAATTTGCAGGTGCCTTAAAAATTTTAAAGGGACAAAACCAGATTTAATTGTTAAGACTGATGAGAAGGTAGAATAACAAGCAAAAGAGCTGATGACACAGAAGACAGGGAAATCAGGAAAGAACCATTACTTCTTTATTGGAGAAATCATCTAGCTGGCTTGCTTTCTATAGAGTGCTTCTCATCGTATCTAGACTGGGTACCATGGTATCTAAGCATGTTAGTCAAGAATGACTTAGGCAAAAGCATATATAAAAATGATTTGAGGATATGATAATCCTGAAAGTGTACAAAACTATGAAAAAGTAAAATAAACACCTTTTAAAGAGTCTGGATTTTTGTTGAAAAGTTCTCCTTGAACACACACATGACCTGCAGAGACTTCAGCAAAAACTGAGAGACTCCCCAGCTCCCTCACCTACTGCTGCGAGATTTCAGAATGAAAGAAAAAGGTCTAACCCCTGCATGGAAGTAAGGAAGCAACTACAGGTTAATGAAAAATGATAATCATTTTTTGTGGAATTTTCTTCATTTTTCTACATTTTCTATCAAAAAAAGTTGGTTTGTTTTTGACAAAAAATGAAACTGAAAACTGTTTTAAAAATCCAGAAAATATTGGGGGTTTGTTTCCCCCTATCCTTCTCTTGTTTCCTAGATGCAAAATTCCATGTGCTGGGAAAGCTGCCATTCTTCTCCTAGGTTTCAGAGTAGCAGCCGTGTTAGTCTGTATTCGCAAAAAGAAAAGGAGTACCGGTGGCACCTTAGAGACTAACAAATTTATTAGAGCATAAGCTTTCGTGAGCTACAGCTCACTTCATCGGATGTATTTGGTGGAAAAAACAGAGGAGAGATTTATATACACACACACAGAGAATATGAAACAATGGGTTTATCATACACACTGTAAGGAGAGTGATCACTTAAGATAAGCCATCACCAGCAGCAGGGGGGGGAAAGGAGGAAAACCTTTCATGGTGACAAGCAAGGTAGGCTAATTCCAGCAGTTAACAAGAATATCAGAGGAACAGTGGGGGGTGGGGTGGGAGGGAGAAATACCATGGGACAATAGTTTTACTTTGTGTAATGACTCATCCATTCCCAGTCTCTATTCAAGCCTAAGTTAATTGTATCCAGTTTGCAAATTAATTCCAATTCAGCAGTCTCTCGTTGGAGTCTGTTTTTGAAGCTTTTTTGTTGAAGTATAGCCACTCTAAGATCTGTGATCGAGTGACCAGAGAGATTGAAGTGTTTCCCCCCCCCCCCCCCCCCCCCCCCGCTGCTGGTGATGGCTTATCTTAAGTGATCACTCTCCTTACAGTGTGTATGATAAACCCATTGTTTCATGTTCTCTGTGTGTGTGTGTGTATATAAATCTCTCCTCTGTTTTTTCCACCAAATGCATCCGATGAAGTGAGCTGTAGCTCACGAAAGCTTATGCTCTAATAAATTTGTTAGTCTCTAAGGTGCCACCGGTACTCCTATTCTTCTCTTGTGCATCTTCTCCCCATATTGATGGCCTACCTCCCTCTTGTGCCTCTCCTCCAGATCCCACCCATCTCTAGCTAACTCACAATCTCCCTATATACAAGCAAAAACCTAATATGATGTGAAACTTCTATGTAACACAGCAACCACAGGTAAAATAAAGCAGAAATTTTGACCAAAAGACTGCAAAGAAATAGTGATACGACTTTGTACCTGATGGTATCAATGTAAACTTACCTTGTTGTTTTACTGCTTTTAATACTATTTCTATGACATTTGACAAGCTTTAATCTGCCTGGGTAAACAGTCATCAGTATTTATATTTGTTACAGATATTGTTCCAAGCGGGGGGGGTACACATCACTTCAGCCCTCAGACTGAAATGAGAATTGGCTCATTTTTCATTCTCACTGAATCAGTGGCATTTCTAAAACTTAGCACCTGGTATTGTTGCTGTGCTATTAAAGGATTAGTTTGGCTGATTAGTGACTCACTGTCCTAATCAACCCACACACCCTTGCCAGCCACTAGCTTCTATTAGGGTCACTGTTGAGATGTTGATATTTAAACACTGCAGATGACAGATAAAATTTTCAAAACTTGGTGTCTAAAATTAGGCCCTAAATCTATATTTAGGCTGCTAGAAAATGCCACAGTTCTGTAAGGTACTCAAGCATGTGAATAGCTTCATTGGACGTTGAGCACCAAAAGTTGCACATTAGCAGATACCATTTTATAAGTAATTGAAATGAAGGAGACGTATCTGAGCAGTATCAACTTAGAGCTGGTTGGAAATTTTCCAACTAAATGTTTTCCCCTCAGAAAATTCTGATTTCATCAAAATTGAAACATTTTGTGGGAATATGTCACTTTGATGAAATTTCATAGGAAACCTGCCTAGTTTCTTGCCCGCCCACTTTCCCAGCAGCTCTCCTGGTGGGAAGCTAGGGCTTCCCAGGCTCCTTGGCAGAAGGCAGCTTGGAAGACAGGGTCTCCCCCAGCTTCTTGGCTCCTTAGCAGCTCACCAGATGGGCTGCTGCACAGCTGGAACTCCCAGGGAGTATGAAAGTACATTTTGTTTCTGAAATACTGAAACATTCAGACTTCAGGAACATTTCTGTATTTCCAAAATGAAATATTGCAGACTTCCAGTTATATGAAAAAATTCAAACTGCTGGATTTCTGTCCCAATTTGGGATTTCAACCCAAACGACCACCACCACCACCCTCCCCCCCCCCGCCAAAAAAAAAAAAAAAAAAACCTATCGGTCAGCTCTACTTAGAATTGATCAGCCTTTAGGTTGGCCAACTGGAATGTATCACCCCAAGCCCTCTATTTGCTTCAGGATTCCTCAGGTCCAGAACCCTGATGCCTGGGGAAGAAATAGCCAAACCACAAAGGCATTTATTTATATCTAATTAAATTAAATAACTAAGCAAACACATAAAATAAAATATATAAATCAAATTAAGAGTTAATATCAAATCAAATGAATCTAATTATCAGGTTGATAAACCATGTCAAATAAACCAACAATTCCTTACAGGCTCTATGTAATAATTTGGAAAGGCAGGAGTCTTGTTTAGATATGAGCTCCCAATCAACAGGGTATTATCAGTTTCAGTGCCAACTGATGTATTTATGTTACAGCCAAATAGCTAATGTAGGGAGGATCAAATCACACCCAACATTGACACGACAGCTCTGATGCCAGTTAAGGCAACATCCCCAAATTATTGGTGGTTAGGTAATAGCAGTCTTTTCCCCTGTCCACAACATAACTGCAGACTATGTGGCTCTGGGAAGAAGGATAAAGGAGTCTGAGGCACAAGTCGTGTTCTCGTTCATCCTCTCTGTTGAACGAAAAGGCCCAGGTAGGGACCCTCGAATTGTGGAAGTAAATGTGTGGTGGTGTCAGAGAGAGGGCTTTGGATTCTTTGACCATGGGATGACGTTCCAGGAAGAAGGTTTGCTAAAAAGAGATGGGATCCACCTAACGAAGAGAGGGGAGAGCATCTTCACAGGCAGGCTTGCTAACCTACTGAGGAGGGCTTTAAACTAGTTTACTGGGGGGTGGAGACCTAAGCCCTGAGGGAATTGGTATACTGGGAGGAAACACAAGGAGGAGAGTGCAACAGTGGAGGCCTCCTGATTCATCCTAAGAAAGTAAGGCAATCAGCTAGTTATCTTAGGTGCCTATACACAAATGCAAGAAGCATGGGAAACAAACAGGAAGAATTGGAAGTCCTGGAACAATCAAGTAACTATGATGTAATCGGAATAACAGAGACTTGGTGGGGTAACTCACATGACTAGAGCACTGTCATATGAGGGGTATAAACTGTTCAGGAAGGACAGGCAGGGGAGAAAAGGTGGAGGAGTTGCACTGTATGTAAGAGAACAGTATGACTGCTCAGAGCTTCAGTATGAAATGGCTAAAAAGCTTCTTGAGAGTCTTTGGGTTAAGTTTAGAGGTAAGAACAACAAGGGTGGTGTCGTGGTGGGCATCTGCTATAGACCACCAGACCAGGAGGATGAGATAGACAAGGCTTTCTTTGGACAACTAACAGAAGTTTCCAGATCACAGGCCCTGGTTCTCATGGGAGACTTCAATCACCCTGACATCTGCTAGGAGAGCAATATAGCAGTGTACAGACAATTCAGGAAGTTTTTGGAAAGTGTTGCGGACAACTTCCTGGTGCAAGTGCTGGACGAACCAACTAGGGGCTGTGCTTCTCTTGACCTACTGTTCACAAACAGGGAAGTAGAAGTGAGTGGCAACCTGGGTAGAGTGACCATGAGATGGTCGAGTTCAGGATCCTGAAAAAAGGAAGAAAGGAGAGCAGCTGAATACAAATCCTGGACTTCAGAAAAGCAGACTGACTCCCTCAGGGAACTGATGGGCAGGATCCCCTGGGAGGCTAATATGAGGGGGAAAGGAGTCTGTATTTTAAAGAAGACTTATTGAGGGCACAGGGACAAACCATCCCGATGTGCAGAAAGAATAACAAATATGGCAGGCGACCAGTTTGGCTTAACAGTGAAATCTTCGGTGAGCTTAAACACAAAAAGGAAGCTTACAAGAAGTGGAAATTTGGACAGATGACTAGGGAGGAGTATAAAGATATTGCTCAAGCATGCAGGGATGTAATCAGGAAGGCCAAAGCACAATTGGAGTTGCAGCTAACAAGGGATATGAAGGGTAACAGGTATGTTAGCAACAAGAAGGTCAGGGAAAGTGTGGGCCCCTTACTGAATGGGGGAGGCAACTTAGCGACAGATGATGTGGAAAAAGGTGAAGTACTCAATGCTTTTTTTGCCTCGATCTTCACAGACAAGGTCAGCTCCCAGACTGCTGCACTGGGCAGCACAGTATGGGAAGGAGGTGAGCAGCCCTCAGTGGTGAAAGAACAGGTTAAGGACTATTTAGAAAAGCTGGACATGCACAAGTCCATGGGGCCAGATGCAATGCATCCGAGGGTGCTGAGGGAGTTGGCTGATGTGATTGCAGAGCCATTGGTCATTATCTTCGAAAATTCGTGGCGATTGAGGGAGGTCCCAGACATTTGGAAAAAGGCAAATACAAAAAAAGGGGAAAAGGAGAATCTGGGGAACTACAGACTGGTCAGACTCACCTCTGTCCCCAGAAAAATCATGGAGCAGGTCCTCAAGGAATCCATTTTGAAGCACTTGGAAGAGAGGAAGGTGATCAGGAACAATCAACATGGGTTCACCAAGGGCAAGTCATGCCTGACCAACCCAATTGCCTTCTGTGATGAGATAACTGGCTCTGAGGATATGGGAAAAGCAGTAGACATGATATACCTTGACTTTAGCAAAGCTTTTGATACGGTCTCCCACAGTATTCTTGCCAGCAAGTTAAAGAAATATGGATTGGATGAATGGAGTATAAGGTGGATAGAACGCTGGCAAGATCATCGGGCTCAACAGGTAGTGATTAATGGCTTGATGTCTAATTGGCAGCCAGTATCAAGTGGAGTGCCCCACTTGGAGTGGAGTGCCGGTCCTGGAGCCGGTTTTATACAACATTTTTATTAATGATCTGGATGATGGGATTAATTGCACCCTCATCATATTTGTGAATGACACTAAGCTGGGGGGAGAGGTAGATACACTGGAGGGTAGGGATAGGGTCCAGAGTGACCTAGACAAATTGAAGGAATGGGCCAAAAGAAATCTGATGAGGTTCAACAAGGATAAGTTGAATCTATCCACACAGGAAAAACCTCTGACCTGGGTTTGGAGGTAAGCCTCTGCTAGTTGGTCCAGATGTGGCAGTGGGTTAGCGTGCAGGTTCCACTTTAGAAGTGGATGGAATCCACCCACTAGGCAGTGAGACACAAGCTAACTCACTTGAGTGCCAATCCCTTTCCCATAATTCCCCTTGAAGCACAGACATGGTTTCCTGCAATTGACAGTTGACTGGGAAAAAATCCTAGAGCACCTGGCAAAAAGAAGAAGATTTAATACAGATGCACACAGAGAAGTGCAGAATTATTGAGGACAGATTCATAGATACTAAGGTCAGAAGGGACCATTCTGATCATCTAGTCCGACCTCCTGCACAGCGCAGGCCACAGAATCTCACCCACCCACTCCTACGAAAAACCTCACCTATGTCTGAGCTATTGAAGTCTTTAAATCATGGTTTAAAGACTTCAAGGAGCAGAGAAGCCTCCCTCAAGTCACCCATGCCCCATGCTACAGAGGAAGGCGAAAAGCCTCCAGGGCCTCTTCCAATCTGCCCTGGAGGAAAATTCCTTCCCGACCCCAAATATGGCAATCAGCTAAACCCTGAGCATATGGGCAAGATTCACCAGCCAGATACTACAGAAAATTCTTTCCTGGGTAACTCAGATCTCATCCATCTAATATCCCATCTCAGGGGATTAGGCCTATTTACCCTGAATATTTAAAGATCAATTACTTACCAAAATCACATTATCCCATCATACCATCTCCTCCATAATCTTATCGAGTAGAATCTTAAAACCAGATAGATCTTTTGCCCCCACTGCTTCCCTTGGAAGGCTATTCCAAAACTTCACTCCTCTGATGGTTAAAAACCTTCGTCTGATTTCAAGTCTAAACTTCCTGGTGGCCAGTTTATACCCATTTGTTCTTGTGTCCACACTGGTGCTGAGCTTAAATAATACCATACTACCCTCTCCTGTATTTATCCCTCTGATATATTTATAGAGAGCAATCATATCTCCCCTCAACCTTCTTTTAGTTAGGCTAAACAAGCCAAGCTCCTTAAGTCTCCTTTCATAAGACAAGTTTTCCATTCCTCGGATCATCCTAGTAGCCCTTCTCTGTACCTGCTCCAGTTTGAATTCATCCTTTTTAAACATGGGAGACCAGAACTGCACACAGTATTCTAGGTGAGGTCTCACCAGTGCCTTGTATAACGGTACTAAAACCTCCTTATCCCTACTGGAAATGCCTCTCCTGATGCATCCCAAAACCGCATTAGCTTTTTTCACAGCCATATCACATTGGCAGCTCATAGTCATCCTATGATCAACCAATACTCCAAGGTCCTTCTCCTCTTCCGTTACTTCTAATCGATGCGTCCCCAACTTATAACTAAAATTCTTGTTATTAATCCCTAATGCATAACCTTACACTTCTCACTATTAAATTTCATCCTATTACTATTACTCCAGTTTACAAGGTCATCCAGATCCTCCTGTATAATATCCCGATCCTTCTCTGAACTGGCAATACCTCCCAGCTTTGTATCATCTGCAAACTTTATAAGCACACTCCCACTTTTTGTGTCAAGGTCAGTAATAAAAAGATTAAATAAGATTGGTCCCAAACCGATCCCTGAGGAACTCCACTGGTAACCTCCCTCCAACCTAACAGTTCGCCTTTCAGTAGGACCCGTTGCAATCTCCCCTTTAACCAATTCCTTATCCACCTTTTGATGTTCATATTGATCCCCATCTTCTCCAATTTAACTAATAATTCCCCATGTGGCACGGTATCAAATGCCTTACTGAAATCTAGGTAAATTAGATCCACTGCATTTCCTTTATCTAAAAAATCTGTTACTTTTTCAAAAAAAGGATATTAGGTTGGTTTGGCACAATCTACCTTTTGTAAAACCATGTTGTATTTTGTCCCATTTACCATTGACTTCAATGTCCTTAACTAATTTCTCCTTCAAAATGTTTTCCAGGATCTTGCATACTACAGATGTCAAACTAACTAGCCTGTAGTTACCCGGATCACTTTTTTTCCTTTCTTAAAAATAGGAACTATATTAGCAATTGTCCAATCATTCGGTACTACTCCTGAGTTTACAGATTCATTAAAAATTCTTGCTAATGGGCTTGCAATTTCAGGTGCCAATTCCTTTAATATTCTTGGATGAAGATTATCTGGGCCCCCCGATTTAGTCCCATTAAGCTGTTTCAGTTTCGCTTCTATCTCAGATATGGTAATATCTACTTCCATATCCTCATTCCCATTTGACATGCTACCATTATCCCTAAGATCCTCTTTAACTTTATTAAAGACTGAGGCAAAGTATTTGTTTAGATATTGGGCCATGCCTAGATTATCTTTAACCTCCACTCCATCCTCAGTATTTAGCGGCCCCACTTTTTCTTTCTTAGTTTTCTTCTTATTTATATGGCTATAGAACCTTTTACTATTGGTTTTAATTCCCTTTGCAAGGTCCAACTCTACTCGACTTTTAGCCTGTCTCACTTTATCCCTACATGTTCTGACCTCAATTAGGTAGCTTTCCTTGCTGATCCCTCCCATCTTCCACTCCCTGTATGCTTTCTGCTTCTTCTTAATCACCTCTCTAAGATGCTTGCTCATCCAGCTTGGTCTACAACTCCTGCCTATGAATTTTTTCCCCTTTCTTGGGATGCAGGCTTCCGATAGCTTCTGCAGCTTTGATTTAAAGTAATCCCAGGCCTCCTCTACCTTTAGATCCATAAGTTCTTCAGTCCAATCCATTTCCCTAACTAATTTCCTTAATTTTTGAAAGTCAGCCCTTTTGAAATCAAAAACTCTAGTTGCAGATTTATTTTTGTTAATCCTTCCATTTAGTTTGAACTGAATTAGCTCATGATCACTTGAGCCAAGATTGTCCCCTACAACCATTTCTTCTATGAGGTCCTCGCTACTCACCAAAATTAAATCTAAAATGGCATCCCCTCTAGTCGGTTCAGCAACTACTTGATGAAAGAATCCATCAGCTATTGCATCTAGGAAAATCTGAGCCCTATTATTATTACTAGCACTGGGCCTCCAGTCTATATCTGGGAAGTTAAAGTCTCCCAGGATCACGCAGTTTCCATTAGTATTTACTTTATTAAAAACATTAAAAAGGGCTCTATCCATATCCAAATTAGATCCCGGAGGTCTATAGCACACCCCAAGCACTATCGTAGGAGAGGCTTTACTAGTTATCTTCCCCAATGTAATTTTTGCCCAGACGGACTCTGTCTTATCCATTGCATCGCTTCTTATTTCTTTACATTCTACCTCATCATTGATATACAATGCTACTCCACCACCTTTACCTTTGTTTCTGTCTTTCCTAAACAGCACATACCCTTCAATACCTGTAGTCCAGTCATGACTACTATTCCACCATGTTTTTGTTATCCCTATAATATCTGGTTTCACTTCCTGCACCAGTAGCTCTAGTTCCTCCATTTTGTTACCTAGCCTCCTCACATTGGTGTACAAACATCTTAATTTTTGCTGTTTGGCCTCACTCACATTTTGTACCCTATTAGACACAGTCACTCTACAGCCAGTATAACCTATTAGACTAGTATCCACACCGCCCTCGCTCCTTATATACATTATCCTACCCATGGCTGTATCCTTTCTTACTTAGTCTTCTTCCCTCTCACTGCTAAAATATGGAGTGGAGATTACCTGGACATCTCCCAACCATCTCCCCCTAATTCCTAGTTTAAAGCTCTCTATCAGTTGTGCCAGCCTTGATCCTAGAAGTCTATTTCCTTTCCTACTCAGATGAAGTCCATCCCAAGAGAACTGTACTCTGTCTGTGAATGCCTCCCAGTGGCCATACATCCCAAAGCCCTCCTTATAGCACCACTGCCTAAGCCATCTGTTGACAGTCAATCTTGTCACACCTTTGTTGCCCTTCTCTAGGAACAGGAAGGATCCCACTAAAGATCACCTGAGCCTCAATTTCCTTAAGCATGTTCCCCAGCCTAGCATAGCTTCCCTTAATACTTTCCAGCGAGAATCTAGCCGTATCATTTGTTCCCACATGAAGGATAATTAGGGGATTCTTTCCTGCTCCCTTTAGGATCCTTTTCAACCTCAGGTCTACATCCCTTATCTTAGCACCCGGAAGACAGCACACCCTTCTATTCTCTGGATCAGCTCTGGATCAGTTACAGGCCTGTCTATTCTTCTCAATAAAGAGTCCCCGATCACATAGACCTGCCTTTTCCTGGTGACTGTACTATTCTCCAGTCTCTCCCCTGTTCCCTCTGGCTGCAAGTTCTTTCCATTCCTATTTTCCCTTATAATCCTCTTCGACCCATCCCATCCTGTATCCTCCTGGGGCTCATATTTGGTGTAGTCTCCCTTGACTCTTCTGCTTTTCCTATAGGACTAACCTCTCTTCTCTTCTTCCTTACCCTTCCACCTTCAGCAAGTACCTGCTGAGCCCCTTCTTCATTTTCCAACTCTGCAAACCTGTTCCTAAGCTCTATTTCTCCTTCACTAGCCCGTCTTTTCCTCTGCCTGGTTCTTTTAGTCACATGCTTCCACTGACCACTTTCCTCACCCAGTCTCCCCTCAAAATTCCCCAGCCCTGCTTCCATCTGTGAGTCTGAGCTTTTCCCTTCAGATACCTCATGTCTTTGCTCCATCATCTGCTCAAACCCCTTCCTAAACTCAACGAGACTTTCCACCTGCATCTCCAAACCTCGGATCTTTTCCTCCATCAGCTCTATCAGACGGCATTTCATGCAGAAAAAAACTCTTACCGGGTCCCCCCTCCAGGATCATGTACATACCACAGCTTCCACATCCAGTCATCCTCAAGGTGTCTTCCACTACAGGAGTCACTCCCACAGCTGCCTCCGTATCTGTCATCGCCTTCCCACCTAAGTCCTGTTAATCTGGGAAACTAGCCACACCAAAAAGACCACCCCCCCAGCAAAAGCAAACCCCAAACAAGCTCCACAATACAAGCTCCCACTCAAACTCCCCTGTTTACAGCTCTGTTTGCTAGCTCCTGTGCCACTGCCTGACTGGCTGGCTACCTTTATAGGACCTCTAGTTAGAAGCCCCACCCCCTAATCAGGGCTTAGCTTCTCTCCCAGCACAGAGCCCCTACAAGCCTCTACACACACACACACAAATACTAAAAATACAAAACCAAGTACAAATACTCCCACTCAAACTCCCCTGACAGAGTTCACAGGTGGTGCTTTGCTATGGGAACGCTCACACCTGAGATAGGCTAGCCCAGGTGCCATTCAACTAGGTTAACTGTGCAGTGTAGACAGCCTCTGTTTTGACCCAAAATTCCATCCTCCACCAGACCTTCCCAACAAATTTTGGTTAAAACTGATAAACTTCTGTGAAAAGTTTTGGGTTTTGACAAATCAACATTTTTTGATTAAAAGATGTTTTGTCATAAAAATCTCCCTACCAGCTCTAATTTCCATCACACCAGTCATGCTATTTTCTCCAGCTCACAAACACAAGTACAGAGCTTTAAACTTCAGTCTGTCATCCTCAAATACTCTTCAGGGACCTTGGCTACTTTTCCTTGCCACAACAGATTTTACATCTCTATCTTCCCTCTTTGATTTTGAAGCACTCTCTCCTTCCTGCTTGGGGAACACATACACATTTTCCCTGATCCCTGCTGAGGCTATATCCTGATTTTTCCTGCTTTTGTACAGACCATAAAACCTTTGATAATTGTTGTCATTTTATTTCTGTGGATAACCTAGCTGTAACTGCCAAATCCAGACTGTGATCATGAAACAGAGGACTTAACGTCTCATCAGCAAGCCACTAAGGCCCTGCTCCTGCAAGCAGTTACACTCTTAACTTCACTTGCAAGAGCAGTCCCATTGACTTCCATGGAACTGGAAAGTCATATGTTTAAAGTTAAATGTGTGCATAATTGGTGCTAGACTTGTTACTGAATTCAAACAGCCATTGCCTAGTCAGGAAAATTGAATGTTGGGCTCTCATAGTAACCCGGTTAAGCCTCTGCACTTGGAGAGCTTCAGCTTCCTTCAGCACATTAGGGTGCTGGCCTGTTCTGATCAGTTTCCTAGATGATATGTGCCTGTCCCTGATTGGTGGTTAAAACAATTCCTGTGTGAGCCATAACCTAGTTTCAGATATAACCTATTCTTAGTCTGTGTCCAGGACTCCCACTGACCTCAACGAACACTCTGTACGGGAAAAGGACCTACAGATGAGAAGCTACCAGGCTCAGGTCCTGCCCTCAGGGAACAATCCAAACTCAACATCTTCCCACTGACTTCAGTGCTCATTGGATCAAGCCCTCATTGACAATGATGCAACTACACTGACTAAAGTAAAGTTGCCTGGGTGCAGCTCAGAGCAAAATTTGGCCCATTTTAAAAAGGGACAGCTCCCAGCAGCATTTTTTTATTATTATTTCTCTTTAGAGGGTAAAACAGGATGAATACACAGCAGAGACACTTCTAGGTTAAATCACAACTGCTAAGTTACGGTCATGGTCAGGCTTTGTATTCCAAACATGGGGGGTATGAACATGAGTGGAAACTAGAGGGGGCAAGTCAGAAAGTTAAAATGAGAGCTTTCTTCTGTTTAGAGGAAGAGAAGAAAATCATGTTATCGAATTTTTGGTTGTGAGGGGATCAGAGTAATAACAGCTGATTTGTCTTCAAAGTAACAGTGCTTTTGAGAGAAATGAAGGAAGTTGCTGTAAAATCTTATCATCTTAAAATGACATATAGGGCAACCCACAGTGTTAAAAACACTTGGATAAAATTATTTGATCATGACGTCTGAAGGAAAAAAAAAGGTACAGACGTACCTGAAAATGTTGCTTTATTATTTATATTTAAATAATGCCCTTTATTCTCCAACATGCGCATAAATGATCTCTGTGACCCTAGGCAAATTATAGATCCTGTTCACCTGTTTCCCCATCTGTAAAACTGGGGGCATGTCTACACTAAAAACTTAAGTCAAGTCAACTTAATTACTGTGATGATGCATGCTCACACTACCCTCCTTGGGTCGATGGTGCACGTCCTCATCAGGAGCGCTTCCATTGTCCTAAGAGGGGCAATGTAGAGAGCTGAGATCCCGGCTTCTCCCCCCAGCCCCAGCTGGGAGCAGGGGCAGAAGCCAGGGAGGGACTTCTTGCCCCAGGGGTATGTGCTCCAGCAGCCCTGGCTTCCCCACCGGCCCCTGCTGAGAGCCGGGAAGCCTTGTCTATTTCATGGCTCCATACTGGAGCTGTAAAATTGACAAGGCAGACAACCTTCCAACCTTCCCAGAAAGGAGTGGAGGTATGAAGCCCCCCCAAACTTCTCCCCCCGGCCTCCCATCAGGAGCATGGACCAGCTGCCTTGGGCAGGGACCATTCTCACCCTAGCTCCCAACCCAGAGTGGGATCCAGACACCCAACTCTCTAGGGGAGCAGTTGGGGGGGGAGCAGTTGGGCTCTAGCTGCCCGGCTTTCTTGTCAATTTCACAGCTCTGATGTAAGTAATAGTGTCTACACAGATCCTGCTTCACCCTAACTACACCGATATAAGCCCTATGCCTCTTGTGGAGAAGCTACCTTATGTCGACCCAACTGTGTAATGTAGACCAGGCCCCAGGGATAATAATGCTTAGCCAACTTTTTCATAGATTCCAAAGCCAGAAGGGACCATTGTGATCATCTAGTCTGACCTCCTGTGTAACACAGGCCATAGAACTTCCCCAGAATAATTCACAGAGTATATCTTTTAGATATTGGTAAGGGCTTTGAGATCTGCAGACAATAAACACTATATAAGTACTAAGTACTCTTAATTATAAATCAGTATTTTCACAATGTGACAGCTGTATATAGGTGCTTCCTGCTGGCCAAATCTCAGAACTAAATATTACTCCTGGAGGAATTCTGCGCCACTGCGTGTTCACAGAATTCGTGTCCCCTGCAGATTTCTTTGCTTCCCCTCAGAAAAATGACAGACGGGGAAGCAAGGGGAAGCTGAAAGAGCAGTCATGAGCCTCCCCTGAACAGCGCAGGCACGTCGTTTCAGGCACCAGGAGCAGCTGGCAAAGAGGTAAATCACTGTGGGGGCAAGGCTGGGGATGCCCTGGCTGGTAGCTCCTACCCAGCCCAGTGCCTCCTGAGACCCCACACTTGAACCCCCACCCCAACAAGTCCCACTCTCCCTGCACCACCTTGTTGACCCCCCCACACCTGGACACCCACCCCACCAAGCCCCACTTGCCCAGTAACTGGACCCCCACACTGAGTCCCCCACAACTAACCCCCCCCGCCAAGCCCTATCCCTCCACACCCAGAACCCCCTGGCTGAGCTCCAACCACCTTTACCTGGATCCCCATGCAGAGTCCCATTCACCCTGTACTCGGAACCCCCCACCAACGAGCCCCTATGCATCCGGACCCCCCCACTCAGCCACCCAAGCCCAGGTTGTCCCACAGAGAACCCTCGCAACTCACACTTGGATCCCCCAACACTAAGCCTCTCCACATGTGGATCCTGCTGTGCTGAGCCTGCCTGTCCATACCTGGTGTGGATGGGCAGGGCCCCGGGGTGTTTCTGGGGCAGGCCTGGCCCTTATGCTGTGTCAGGGCTGGATGCAGCCTCACTGCTGAATCCATGTCCTGGGATGGGAGGGCTGCAGGTTGATCTCCCATCTCTGTGCAGCCAATAGCCTGTGCTCCCAATGCCATGCTGAAGCTGCCACATTAATTTGACAAATAAAATTTGCAGAATTTTAAAATATTGTTCCCAGAATTTTTCAAGGGGGGGCGGGACAGTATTTCCTCAGGAGTACCATATGTGCTACCCTGCAAGAAGGCCCTCTATCTGCCTTCTGGACATTGTTTAGATTCCAACTCTTCCCAAAAAGAAATTTTGAGGACTCCTGATGGGGAGTGGGGTAGAATGGCATTCTTAGGCATGAGACATGCTTAGAGCTCAGTTGGAACAGATATTTTGTGGGCATTAGGAGGTGCAAGAAACAACCCAGGCTTAAAACCCATAGGGCCAAATTCAGCACTTGTTTAACTCCATTGACCTCAGTGAAGTTTCTCTAGGGATCGATATGGCTCATATGTCTTCTCTTTTTTTTTCCTCTTAAACACAAGTAATGATTTGATGCCTAACAAAGAACTATATAAATTGACACAGGCAGATAGGGAGATAGAAATAAAGCCAAAGGGAGCCTAATGATTGGGTTCTGTTGCAAATCTATAGAAGATAGCAGACACAAGAGAATGTAGACTCCAGAAGGCAGAATGCCAAATTCTGCTAGAAATTATCTGCAATATTTTGAGCTAAGGTTCAAAATGCAGATCAAAATTTTGTAGCTAGGGCCTCTTGCTATAAAGGTCCAAGTCAGACATCCAAACTCCAGTAACCCTCAGTTTAGTGGGAAGTTTAAAATCTGGACCCAAACAATGATCTGAATGGGATTTTCTCTCATATTTCTTTTATACAGCTGTTTTATTGCTATGCTTCTCCTCTCCCTTGCTTTTACTCCTATATTCTTATCTTCCTCCTGCACTTAGGGCTTGTCTTCACTGCAACCGTCAGTTCAAGTTAGTACTCTGCTGGATCTCCCCTAGCTCAAGTGAGAGTGATATTTACTGCGAAATAACATTCAAGCTATACCCAGAGACTGAATTAGTTGCTGATGAGTTGTTGTAACTCAAGATGCCACACCCCCACTGCATTAATAGTAGAGTTGGGCAGAGACAGGTCATTCTGCTTCATGGCAGGTTTCAGGACTTTGAAATTTGGTTTCACTCCAATTAGGAACAAAAACCAAAACCTTCAAAATTCTCCAGAAAGGGAAAGCCCTAGGATCCAGGACTCCTGAGTAGTTTGGCTGGGTGGCTACCCTGGAGCCAGACTCTGGAAACTCCGGGGTCCCAGGCTCAGATACACTCAGGCTGCTAAGGATCTGGGTGGGTGAATTGGCAGGAAACCAGGCAGGTTTCAAAAGCTGCCTGGGTCTCAGAGAAACTCAGCAGCAAATAGTCTCCACAGAACATTTTGATTTCAACGATTCAGTAAATTCTGATGAAAAACTATCTTATGGGAATTTTCCCGACCAGTTCTAATGACTAGCAGCAGCACTTGTGCTCTAACCCCCTCCCCCCAGCAGGTGATGTAGCTCAAACTTAAATCTCCACTTACCCTGAGCTAGAGATTTGTGTGCATGGGTGGGAGCCAGGTTAGGGGTCAAACTTGAGCTATATCCTGAGCTAACAAGTCACTGAAGACAAGCTCTTAGAGTGGTTTCCTCTTCCTTGTTTCCCCTCTCAGCCCCAGATTGGGTTGCCACCCTCCTGCCAACCTAAATTCAGATTGCTGTGTCTTCTCTTGATGATCTTAATGCTGCTGGAGGCAATGCAAGAAAGGCAGGGGGTAGCTCAGAGGCTGAGCCTCTCCAGGAGTGGGACTGCACTTGGCCTCATTTAGTCATTTTCTCTGGCCTGCAGGCTCAGGAGGAAGGAGAAGGGAATGAACCTGTACACTTTCTGGGGATGGTGGGGGAAGAAGAGTACCCTATGTATTCCTCTTCCTCCTAAAGAAATATACTGTTTCCCAAGTTCTCACCTTCCTTGCCCTCACTGACCTGCTCTCAATGACTGGACTCCCGCAGGCAACCCAGAGAGGATAGGCATTGCTTGTTTTCCCTACTCAGGAGCAACTGCCTCTGTAGCCCCAGTTTCAGTGTCTTTCCAGGGTAGATAAGAGGAAGCCACAACCACTTTAATAATGAAAAGAGCTATGGGAAATGGCGTGGGTACTCTAAGCAACTGGGAAAAAAAATAGCTTGGAGTCATGTGCTAACTCAGGGGCTGAATGCTTACTCTGTTAACTCTCTTTTGCAAGAC
Organism: Dermochelys coriacea; assembly: GCF_009764565.3. Lineage (NCBI taxonomy): Eukaryota > Metazoa > Chordata > Testudines > Dermochelyidae > Dermochelys > Dermochelys coriacea. Next base: position 137,135,967 of record NC_050068.2, read on the forward strand.
TGAAGACATTGATTAGACATTTTCTGGAACATATTGCCAAAAGAGGAGAAAGAGCATTCTTCGGCACTGGTGGCAGGTTAACTATTAAACCAAACAAAAGCAAAAATCCCAAGCAGCAGATCCTCAGCTGCTGTAAATAGCAAAGCTCCACTGACTTCAGTGAAACGACACCAGTTAAGGATCTGGCCTTAACTGGAATTTTAATCTTTGTATCTCCAAGGGTTCCCATAGCACCCATCACCATAGCATTTAATTCCCTAGATAGTACGCATTAAAACAGTAATTACAAATAAGCTGGCCCTGTGCTTATTAAGTGGCTAGCCGTCTGCCAGCTCCTTTCAGATGCTATTCTGAGACCTAGAGTAGTTGACATTTAATTCACTGTCATATAGCAACTGAAATAATCAAAATGTGAAATTTTAAAATCAAAGGTCCTTGATTATGTAAAAGAGATGATCAACTTGGCATGACATTTTATGACTCCTGTAAAGGGCAGGTGAGATCATACCCAGGGAGTGGCTCAAAGGACAAATATGCAAGAATTCAATATAGAAAGTAGAAATTAGCCATAGTACTCCTACAAAGCCCCTACTCCTTCTCCACATCCACAATTCAGTTACTTACATATCCCTCTGGCTGTGTTATAGATATCCAAGGGATAGGAAAAGTGCCCAGTTATTTGCAGCAACAGCATTGCTGGTGGAAAAGGGAAAGTCAGGATGTGCCTCTGGTAGAATTCAGGTGGTAGGATGTTTAAGGCTCTCTGCATGGAGATTAAGTGGGGACATGGCTAGATGATACTTCAGATACCTTAAGACTGTTCTAGAGAACAACAAGCTCAAACACAGCAAGGCAAAAATGGAATCCAGTGATTGTTTATAGCTTCCCCATGCCAGTCAACATAGGTAAGGTGTCTACTCACCATTCCAGATATGTACTTTTCTCTCCATAGCAGTGATGCAAAGCAGCATTATGTGATCAGTAAAGAGTGCCTCTTTCCAGAGAGAGAGCCCAGCCAGATATGAAGGAGGTAGCATTATTGCATTATTCCTCCATTAGCTAAGAGGAAGAAATGAGCATGCTCAGTGTGTTCCCCACTCAGTATCCTCCTGACATAGCAAGGAAGATTTTTCTTGGTTGACTGTAGGTTAGTCAGCCAGGAAAGAATTTGAAATGCGACAGGATGCTCAGCTGTGAAATCTTCCCATCAAGAGGGGTTTACTATTTATATCACATCCGCTTGGACCTAATCCAATGGCCATTGAATTCAATGGAAGTCTCCTTTGACTTTGGTGGGTACTGGATCAAGCCTTTGGTTTATGCTGTTGCCCTACTATGGCACTGGGATTTGCTAGTGCAGACCCCCTGCTCCCATGTGGAATCCCACTGACTTCACAGACCAAGGACAAGGGACACCTGTGTGCAGACATTCATGCTAGTAGTCTCCAGTTCACATGGTCAGTGATTGTACATTTATGGTTGAAGTGGATGGAGCAAATACACAGTAATAGATGGGCAGCATGTTTTCTTCTGGCTGATTATTTTACTAAGTTCAGTAGTCTTGTGATGTTTAATTAGCCACATATTCTCCCAGGGCTAGCCAATAGAGTACATCATGGTTACTCTAATTTGAAGAAACTATGGTACAGTACATAAAATTTAACAGAACTAGAAAAGTGTTCCATTCACCAAGAAAGACACTGGATTATATAGATAGTGTTTTCTGCAGTACCCGCACAGACCAGAAAACAATATTAGAAATGGAGATAAAACTAAATGAGAAACTAATTCTTAAAGTTACAGAAAAAAACTACATTAAAGTTCAAGCTAAAATATAGTGAACTGCAATAATCTCAAACCTTGTGATTAGAGAATTCCGTAAAAGAACATAATTTTAGGGGGCAAATACTTATCCATGAACACAGCCCAAGTAAATGAGCTGCATCATCTGGGTTCTGTAGAGGACGAAAGCTCTTCCCTGGGTTGCAGTAATCTCTGTGCCTGGCTCTCCATGGAGGATTACATGTCAAAGATCCACCACCATAATCTATTCTGAAATCCCAACTTTATGTCTATGCACAACAAACCCACCCAGAGCTGTGCTCCATACCACATGGGAGTGCAGTTCCCCACTGCGGTTTCCTCAGCTCCTCATCACTTATGTTCATGGCACACAAACAGAAGTTAGAGTATTTTATGTTTCCATCTTTCTGGAAGGTTGCAATGTAACACTGCTCTATTTCTTAGACTCCAGAGCCTTAACACAGAAGAGCCAAAAACAGAGACAGAAAACAGGTTGATCTCTAAAGCAGAAAGGCACCACTCACCCCACCTTGCTCTAGGCTGGCTTTTTGCAGACTGATTGCTGCTACACCCAGATCATGCGCTTCCCTGCAGAGCTCCCTAGCTTGCAGAAGGACCAGGAAAATATCATGAGAATTTAAAGTGATAGACTACAATTTTAACACTTTTTAATACACCACAGTCACTTCCACCCGGTCTTATACCTCAGCCAAAAATTATTCCCCCGCGAGAAGAACTACGCTGTAATCGAGAAGGAAGCACTCGCCGTGAAGTGGGCGCCTGTGATGTCCTATGGTACTACCTCCTTGGGGCTCTGTTTACACTAGTCATGGACCATGCCCCCCTCCAATGGTTAACGAGAATGAAAAACAACAACAATCGATTACTGCGGTGGTATCTGGCCTTACAGCCCTATGCTTTCACCATCCGGGATAGGACTGGTAAGGACCATGCGAACACAGACTTCCTGTCCCGCTTAGGAGGGATGGAAGAGCCTGGCCTCAACAAGTGGGAGCCAGACTGGGGGTCGGGGGGAGGTGTGTAGTGAGCCAGTGTGGCTACCTGCCACCCCGGAGAGGGAGGAGCCCATCCGGAGGCCTGGGTGGACGGAGGTAGGGAGCTCTGAGCCCGCCCCTCAGAGGGTCAGGTGGTGACCCAGAAGTATTGTTATACAATAAAATAAAAACCAGCAGGATCTTATTAAAGGGGAAAAGGCAAAATGCCACATTTATTGTGACTACAGAAAGAATCATAGTAAGCAGTTAGTTTTAACTATAATATTCCATTCAATTTCATATTTATTCACACATTCATTCATACACACACATACATACAGGTTCTGCAAGGTTGTTATCATAGTTACCAGCCTTAGAGTTGCTCGTTCCAAGCCACTGGCCAGGTGGCCTGGACACAAGAAGGGAGCAGGGCCTTGTCAGATGCTCATCTGATGCTCCTGGAAGTTGGTTTGCAGAATCAGACCCCAAAGTTCTCACTTTCTAGAGTCCATTTTTATAGGAATTTATTCCTATGCCAGTCTTTGGGAATTGCTTCATCATACTGTTGCTGAATCAAGCAGCAGATGGCACATTCCTGACGGCTCCATGCTGCCAGATGTTATCTTGTTCTTTGGTTCTCCCATTCTTGAGGCTGTTGGGTGGATTTTAGTCTGCCCTCCGGGGGTCCTCTGGTTGTTTCCACTTGATGCCTTCTTCGGCCCATGGACACTGGATTCATAGGCTGGCACCTCCCTGATCATTCAGTTATTATCCACACCAACCATCCATCCACATACATCCTCTATCTCTATTTTAATCACAATTGTTAACAAAGCGAGATAAATACAACAAAAGGGCAGGGAGTCTCTGTGTGCTATTTCTGTTGTTACAAAGTAGCGCTTTGAGTCTCTCTCTGTGTGAGTAGCTGTAGTTACAAAGTATTGCTTTGAGAACAGACTCTGTCTTAGGATGTACTAACACAATTAGCAGCTTGCAAGTTTCACACAGAGAGGGAGAGAAACAGTAAAAATAAGAGACCAAAAACCAAGAGACCTCTTAATTAGTAATACCCTGGAATTTAAACTATGGGGAATCAAACTCATTTGTGATTTTAAAACAGAACTTCTTTAATATGATCCAACAGTATAAAGGCTCACCCTCAAAGCTCACTAGAAGGCCAGCCAGACACCTCCAGCCTAGCCCGCAACTGGGAAGCCCCTGCAGCCCAAGGTGCACTCCAGGACTGGCCCGACCTGCCCTGTGCCCGCTACCTGGAGGAGTTGCCAGGCCTGCCACTCACCTGCTACCCCAAGGAACCCATGGTGCTGGACCCCCCAGAGGACACCGTGACCCAGGTACCACAAGAGGGGGAGTCAGGTAGTAGCCCGGGGGCAGCTGACCCTAGTCTGGCTGTAGCATTGCCAGAGCCCATGTCAGTGTGTTGCGGCCAGGATCGCCACTGACACAACAGCGGGTCTTCTACAACTGTTAGGGACCTGGGCTGGGACGCAGTGGAGTGGGAGGGCCTGTGTCCCCCCTGCCACCCAACTCATGGGTGGTAGTCTCCCCCTCTCCCAGAACATTTGGAGGCCTGGGCTCACTACTGTTTATACGGTCACTGCTCAGCCCCGCCTGAGGGCCTGAACTCCTGACTCATTATTGCCCCCCCCCAACCTAGGGCCCCAGCATAACTGTACTTATTTTCTGCTTCCACAAGAGCTGCCAGGGAAGACTTCCATGGCCGAACTAATTCTCCAATCCTCAGCTATGTGTAGTGACCCGGAGAGGATCGAGCCCTGGCTAGCCCCTTTACAGGCATATTAAAATATGTCACCTCCCATTGGTCAGGTAGGTAAGTACCTGAAGTGGTATCCACGCCGAGTGTGTGTGTGTGTGTATGTGTGTGTCAGAGAGAGAGAGGCCAATTTCTGTGCTTACTATATTTTAGATGCAACCTTGGAAAAGGTTACAATAAATCTGGTATATGTCATTGGTTTAAATGTTATGTGAATACTTATCTGCCTATATAAAATTCTCTGGCTGATATGTCTTTTGTGATGAACAACTAAATATTTTCTTTTCAGTGAGACAAGAAATAGGATTTAATCTATCCATCCCTAGAACTTTCCTTGTTAAAGGCTGAGAAGTGATCTATCTAGTATTTAGAGAACAAAGAATAGCAAATAGGAAAATGGTCAATTGGATAATACATGGAGGTGAGATCTAAAATACACATATTTTGTACTTTCAAGAAAATGGTACCTCAGCCAAGATACTACTCAGAAAGCAATCTTAATTCCACTTGCACAGCACATGTTTCTAGACTTCTGACAGATATTTATCAACTCGAACAAAATTAAATATACATCATTTCTCACAGCTAGTTGCAGGAAGTAGCAACAGTAAAAAAACAAATGATAATCTTCCAAAACTTTTCTTCTGTGAAATCTAAAGCAGAATAGAAGGATTGCTGCCTTACAGGAAAATTCAAACAAACACAGGCTACCTCTAAAAATTATATACTGCTTAACCACTGAATTGCTAAGTCTCTTATTCTTGAGTGATACAGGTCTGAGAGGAGAATCAGGCCCATAGGCTTTAGGACTACATAATATTACATAAATCTCATTTTCTACATGTTTTCTGCATATATATGAACATGAAAAATAGCCTTAAAACAGTAATTCTTCCATTGCTCTGCCTCCTCATACTATTTATTATTTATTCGCTTTTCCTATGATGGCCCTTTTAAGGACAGTCTCTAGGGCCAGCATGCAGGTGTTACTCTTTCAGCCCACAAGGCATTTAGAAGGGTGTAGCTCCCCGAAAGAGCATGGGAGTTATAGGCTATAAGAAAGCTCATTTGCTTTTTCTGTATCTCTATCACTGAGCTCTAGAACTCTCTTTGTCTGATTTATCGACATTACCAATGTAACTTTAATTCCACAAGTTGACTTTCAAAGAATTTTCTTTAGAAACCTGAACAGGATTTCAACAGGCATATCAGCAAGAGTATCTCTGAACTGCTGTATGCTTTGAGTCAATAATGTAATATCTTACCCATCAGTAAGAGCTGTTAATGGCTGAGGACTGAAAAGAATCTCATTTCATGATCAATTCAAAAGGAAAGAAGTGCCAACTCCAATTTCATTTCAACCTGTGTGGTTATGAAGGATTTAAAAGGGACCTGAAAATGTTCTCCCAGCATTATGAAAGAGTGTATTCTGAGAAATAGACTATTGAGGCTTAAGCTAAATCAGATTCAGTCCTTCAGGGAGGATATAACCACATGAAGATACTGTGCTCCTTCCCACACTAATATAATTGATTGTACATTATGTACAATGGTTTGTCTGTCTTTTCAATAAGTGGCTTAACTTAGAAGCTCTTTACATTACACAACATAGAAATGAGAATGCTTTATATGTGGCTCTTGACTCATGCCAGTGGGAAGACTGTTAGCAAAAGAAAATCTTGTAAAAACATCTTAAGGTAAATTTAGAGCTAATGAAAAGTTCTGGCCTGACAACTTTAGAGAATGAAATCTTCTATTTATCCACAGAACAAGTATAAGAGAGTAATCATGCAAGTTTCCCCACACTGCCCTCCAACACTGTGTCCTCCCTCTACCCCCACCAGCCCCGATCTCAGGTGACTACATCTGAGAGGAGCAGGTAGTCCCAAGTCCATGCCTATTCAAATTTTGGTCTCCCTACTCTCAAAAAGAGTATTGTTTGCAGTGTTGGTTTTGTGAGGTGGAATCCTGTCCCACAATGAACTAGACTGGAGCACCAACAGCCTGCTCCTATTCAAGTTCATAGAAAAACTCCCATGGACTTAATTCAACAAAGACCACTGAAAAGCCACAAGATGGCTCATTCCACATCCACTTCATCTTTGATGTGTTCACTTCCAACCTGATATCCTGTGAGAATGTTTGCAGTTGCTGCAATTTGTTCTCCAGTTTAACTGTTTTCCGTCAATTCTAATTCCTTCTTCCCAATTCAATTTCTTGAACAGCGACTCCAGTATTGCTGCAAACAGCTTCAGTGAAATTGTGTCGCCTTGTCTGGCTCCTCTACATACAATAATAGTGCATGGGATATTGAATAATGTTATCTCTGTCAAACAATTGCGGTTAATTTCTTCCAGCAAGTCAATGTACCTTGGGTCAATTCTGATTTCATTGAGTACAACGTTAATCCACTGATTAGAATGCTTTTTTTGTAGTCAACAAATGCAAGGCACAATGGTACTTTGTATTCCTTGCATTTTTAGATGAGCTGCCGAACTAAATGGATGCGATCAATTTTCAAATACCCTGAGCGGAAATGAAGATGAAGTGAATGTGGAATGAGCATTGTGCAGCAGGAATTATCACTGTAAATGGGAAAGTAATCAAGGAGGTTGACAAGTATATTTACCTGGGTCAGCAGCTGAACAGAGACAACTCATTCGAAGGGGAATGTAGTAGGACGAGAAAGGCAGGGTGGGCAAGCTTTAACAAAATAAAGACGTCTCTATCGGATGATGAACTGCCCGTGAAGAAAAGGAAAGAACTGCCTAACTCCACTGTTCTGCCAGCAATGCGGCAGAACAGAGCGGAAAGCTGGTCAACGATGAAAGTGGAGGAAGAAAAATTCACTGTCACCCAGAGAACAATGGAATGGTGAATGTGTAAGATATGGCTCCATGATCATATACCGAATGAGGAGATCAGGTGTACAGAGGTGACCGATGTAGTGCAGGCGATGTATGATGCGAAGCAGAGATGGGTGGGTCATGTAGTTCACAGGCAAGACAAAAGGTGGAGAACTCGCATCAGTGACTGGATCCCCAGTGACCACAAATGACCACTGGGCAGACCAAAAACTCGCTGGACCGATCCCATGATAAAACTCTTTGGCCAGAAGTTGAAAGAATGTGCTCGCAACAAAATAGAATGGTATGGCATTGACTTGCGTTCATGGAGAGACAGATGAGGACAAGCCAGACAAAGGTGACCCATCTGTGACCCAGTCATATCACTTGATTATTGGCATACTTAAAATTATGCAAATGCTTAAATGCTGGCTGGATTAGGGCCTAGCTTTCCTTTTAATGTTTCTCAAGAGAGTATGAGGTGTTGGCTGTATCTGATCATTTTGGAAGACTTGAGTGGTGAAGGGTCAAAGATCCTTCAGTCAGTGCTTCACCATTTTGAGCTAAGATATTGGACTCCAGACATACTTGTCTAAGGAATAGTCTGTTGTGAAGGACTGATGGGATAATGGTAAAATGATCATTAATCTGGAGAAGTGGGTACTCCCTTTTGATTTCTTAATAATTGTCCCTGTAAAGGATTTTTTGATATTTTATAGATTCTGGATCACTATTTAGGCTATCTTAACTGGATAACTATGATATCTTTTTCAATCTAGCTTTTTTTCAAACAAATACTGTCATTTTATCTTCATGTGGCTTTATGTCTGAGTAATTCCCTTTCTCTGTGGAAAAAGCAAAATAGCTCTGTACAAACACAAATATGAGGAGATTATAAAGATTCAATCTGAGGTTCTGGTTTGACACCTACTACTTGTACTTTCTCCAGTGTTGTTATAAATGAATTTTATTGGCTCTGAGAGTCATATCAGAATGTTATCTCTTTTCTGGCAAAGGAAAATATCCTTGTCCTAAGATAGCAGCTGCTATCTTAAATTACCTAAACAGCATTTTGTTCAAGCCCTTGAAGTACCTTTTTGACCCAGGCACCTGTAGCTGAAAAGGTGTTTTTTATATCCTGTGAGCCTTTTAAAATCAATTTCCAACTTTTTCCTTTCAAATGTTAATACATATGTAAGAAGGTTTATTTCCACTTAGTTCAATGTGCGGAGCTTGGATTTAACAACGTTAGATGAGCGTTAACAGTCAGAGAATATTTTTTCATGCCAAAGCTATGTGTAACATAGTCACTTTATTTAGTAAAAAATAAGAAATGATTACACTTAAATTAGACTTATTTAGCAGTAAGCCCTAAGTAATTCCTACAATAACACACTTGCTGACTCACCACTTTGTTACTCCAATTCTACTCCTGTGGCAAATCAGGCCTGTGTATCTGAGACTTCGGTATTACTGACTGAACAGCCATGCTATAAGCCAAGGACAGAAATAATCATTAAAAAACCCTCCCCAAATAAGACAGCTCTTTTACTAACTAAATGGGGTACAGAACGATGAGGTAAAGGACAATTGTAAGACTGTCAGAACAAAAGAATTGAGATGAACAATAAGCATCTCATCTCATATAAAAATTTCAAATAGCTAAGTTTCGCTAGTAATCACATCTAGTTGTGTTGTCTATAGATCCATGCACTTTTGGTAGGGTGGATGAAAGAGGAGTATTGTTGGTGGATAATGGTGGTATCCATTATTCATTTCAGTTGTAGAACATAAGGTCAAAGTTTCCTTTCTGCAGATAAAGAAACCCAAACACCAGGCAGTTTATTACCTTGATAGACACAAACACTTGATAGATATTAACCACAATATCATAATATAAGATGTGTGTGATATATATCATTTTTCCCTTCAGTCTGATACAAAATAGCTCTGGTATAATATCAATATTAAAATTGGAAGAATGTCATTCTCTACCAATGAGAGCCTACTGTTTCCAGGCATTTATTGTATACACAAACTGTAAAACCTGTCCTTCAGATGCAAGGCACCAAACTCGCATTGGAGTTGAGTTAGGCACCTAGGCACTTTTGAAAATGCCACAAAGAGCTTGTCTGCATCTTTAGGCATCTAAATATCTTTGAAAATCTGACCCTAAGTGCCTGAGTCATTTTTGAAAATGGAATTTTATATCCTAAGGCACTTAGGCACCTTTGAACCCTCTTTATTTTTGTAGAATTCTACATAATAGACAAAAAGCTTGTTTTTTAATTCCTTGTCCACTTACCTCTAAGATTCTCACCCCACCCAAATTTAACATTGCCTAAATGTTCAAGTTATCTTTATTTTTTGAAACATGCTTTTCCTGATTTCCCCATTGCATTTCCCCTGTTTTAAGCCACTGTAACTCAGTTTAAAATCAGGGAAGTTACACCAGCATAATACCATTTACACTGATGGCTATAGGCTTGTAACAGAGAAGAATGTAAACTTCAAGTTCTGTCATGCTCATCAGTTTTCAAGCAGAGCTGTGCAATGAAAATGATATGGCCTTAAATATTATGGACCTTAATTCCTTTAAAAACATGTGGCAGAATGCTGCCAGAATTGCAGGAAGATCCTAATAGCATAGTATCTGTGTATCACTTCCAAACTTTCCTTATGAAATTATCCCAGCAATGGTTACTCCCTAAACCTGCCAGGCTGGCTGGTAAGAATGGGCACTGAAGTTAAAGATCTGATAAAATCTCAGTAGATTCAGACCAAGAATGCACAGCAGTGATTTTTCAAGGATTTAAACATTTTGGATCTGATCCTGCAAAGATTTTACACATTTCATTTTGTATGCTGTGAGCACTAATCCCATTTCCTGCAATGGGATTACTGACAGTGCACCAAATTAAGCATGTGTGTAAATTGTTGAAGGAGCCAGGCCTTTATTTGTACTTCCCCTTCTACCTCCCCAAACACATAACTACACACTTCAGTGTAGTTAGTTAGAATTTATAATGCAAAAAATTATAGTTTATTCACTTTCTAATGCCAAAGCTAACAGAATTTTCCCCTCATGCTTTTCAGTCAAATTCATCTTCAAGAAAAGATCAAGCACTGAAAAAAGTTCGGCCCCAAAACTTGAGCATTTTAGGAAGTTCACAGCATGTTATGAAAAAGAGGAGGTTATAATAGAGAATGTTGTGCAACCTTAACTATACAAGTCAAATAAGCATATTACCCTGTGTGACAGCATTATCTTAAACATGACCATTACCATCACTGCTAATGTTCTTATACTCTGTGCATTTTGTTCTTTGTTTGTAAGCTCTTTGAGGCAGAGGACTGTATCTTCAGGTGTGTTTGAACAAAGCCGAGCCCAAGGCAATGCTGATCCCAATTGAGACATATAAGTGCTATGTATAAATAAATAGTTGCAGTCACTTCAGAATCTGAGTACTTGTCTCCAGAATACATTGATAGGCCCAAGTCTATACTTCTTGTGTACCTCAAGCTCCCACTGCAGTCTGTGGAAATTTGGGCTATGCAAAGAATGATGCTAGAATCTCACACCGATCTCAAGGTATGAGGATTCAGCGAACACTATATGCAAGGTCAGACCAATGCAAGAACCACAAACCTGGTTTCATGTGGGGAAGACAAGACTGTCCATGACAATTGCAGGCTGTGGTATCCTTGCTTTGCGTTGTTCTCATTTTTCACATAAGGTGTTAAAGGAGATGTGACAAATCTGCTGCACTTTGCTCTAACATGGGCTCTTGCTCCACAGTTGATGGGGCCAACCCTGTTACACTAATAAAAATGATACCAACAGGATCTTGTAAGAGGGACAAGGCAAATTGCCACGTTTATTGTAAATACAACAAAATATTCCTATATGCAATTTCTATATAGATCCATTCACACACACAGACATTCACACACAGGTTCTACATAAAGGTTGTTATAGTTACCAGCCTAGATGTTGCTCGTGTCAAGTCACTGGCCAGGTGGCCTGGACACGAGAGTGGAGCCGAGTGGTTGTCAGATGCGCATCCGATGCTCCTGGAGGGTGGTCGTAGAACCAAACTCAAAGAACACAGTCCCTGGACCCAATTTTTATACGTCTCTGGTTCAATACAAGTCTATGGAAGTTGCTTCATCATGCTGAATTTATAACTGAGATGACCATCAATCAGCTCAATCAGCAGGTGGTACATCCATGACGGTTCCATGATGGCTAGGTGTTATCTTCTTGTTCTTCCTTGATGTGTTTTGGTTGGATTCCGGTTCACCCTCCGGGGGTCATCTGGTTATCTCCACTTTGCATATTCTTCGGCCCATCGATATCAAGGTTGAAATTCTTAGGATTAGGCTGGCACCATTTACTAACCAATTATTTCCCTGCTTCAGGCTCTCAATTCCATGCACTTATCATTCATTCTTTTACTTAACAACACAATCTATGACTCTTGATTCATTTAACAAGTTTTATCCCACTATCTATTTTTCCCTCTTTGGATACCAAGATTTACATAGGCATGACAAGGGGTCCCCATGGGGGAAGAGCATCAGGATGTTGTTTTAAGGAACAGCATTGTTTCCTCAAAGTTCTTATCACTTTCCAGCACAGACACTTTGTCCTGTATCAGCCTGAAATAATTAGCACTTTGGCCTTGCATTTGTTACAGAGTGAAATTCAACAGCATGGAACTGATGTTCATACCTTTTTACAATACCTATATACTCTTTTGTCTAGCTTTATTTCTACTACTACATAATTATAATTCTATCATACTTATATAACTTTGAAGGCGACTCAACATTATCCCTCTTTTGACACTATAATAATATAGTCAATAGGGTCATTTTCTATATAATTTTTGAGAGAGCATATATTGAGAGGCGAGCTGGGCTTGTAGTTCTAGCCTCACATTACTGGACACATACTGCATCCATTCATACTGATATGTGTCAAACAGTGATCTTCCTCGTTGTTTTAGTAGGTGTAGCAAGACCTTAGTATTCCCTGATATAACCCAGAACATTTCCTGTTCTAATGTGGAGAGTGCCATAATTTGCATCTCCGTACACCCCATAGCTATGGTTGTGCGGTTCTCTAGCTGTAATTGTTGTTTATGCAACATCCAGGTAGTGGCATTAAGCCATTGCGAAAGACTCCATCTAGCTTTTAGATTGCCAATGCCTGTTTGAACCAGGTCTACGTTTGCGTGAACTTGTTTCTGAATTAGGCTATCTTGTAGTTGGGACAGAGAGCTTAATTTATTCTTAATTACCTGAAGGTCTGCAGTGTATATATATATATATATATATATATATATATATATTTAAACACACAACAGTGCTAGCAACAAGACAAAACAGAATACAAAACACAGTTTCTATTGTGACAGTAGATTCATGGTATTGGGTTGCTCTTCAGTTGCTCTATCAGCTTTTCCTGATTTTCTGAAAGACAAAAAGAAAATGTTTCTACCCCTTTTGGGGTTGCAGATTATTGCTTAAAATATTCTTTTACAAATACCCTTGCTGATTGCAGGCAGAACAGAGGAATTACCCCCATATTTTCCTGTGTTTGTTCTATGGGCAGGCCAGGTTTCAATGGCTTCTATCTTTATGGGGAAATTATCCCACTGTTTAGTCATTAAATTCATGAGGTGGGGTACCTCAGTTTCCCTTCTTATACAGCAGACCAAGTTTATAATGTTTTTCCTGCTGTGTTAAGTTTTAAGTTTATTTACAGGTAATAGCTGAGAAGCATCATTACCATATGATCTTAAAGGATTTTTCCAAAAATCATACACACTATACATTGTTACAGAGGTACTTATTATCATTATATTTATTAAAGTTATCTTGTTATACCATGCCTTTTATTTAGACAATTTGTTTGCTGACCAGGTATGTCCTTTATCTGCAGCTCCTTTGTGCTGCTAGTTCTTTTCTTCCTTTATCATTTAGGTTTCAGAGTAGCAGCCGTGTTAGTCTGTATTCGCAAAAAGAAAAGGAGTACTTGTGGCACCTTAGAGACTAACAAATTTATTTGAGCATAAGTTTTCATGAGCTACAGCTCACTTCATTGGATGCATTCAGTGGAAAATACAGTGGAGAGATTTATATACATAGAGAACATGAAACAATGGGTGTTACCATACACACTGTAACCAGAGTGATCACTTAAGGTGAGCTATTACCAGCAGGATAGCGGGGGGGGGGAACCTTTTGTAGTGATAATCAAGGTGGGCCATTTCCAGCAGTTGACAAGAATGTCTGAGGAACAGTGGGGAGTGGGGGGGATAAACATGGGGAAATAGTTTTATTTTGTGTAATGACCCATCCACTCCCAGTCTCTATTCAAGCCTAAGCTAATTGTATCCAGTTTGCAAATTAATTCCAATTCAGCAGTCTCTCGTGGGAGTCTGTTTTTGAAGTTTTTTGGTTGAAGGATAGCCACTCTCAAGTCTGTAATCGTGTGACCAGAGATTGAAGTGTTCTCCGACTTATTTTTGAATGTTATAATTCTTGATGCCTGAATTGTGTCCATTTATTCTTTTACGTAGAGACTGTCCAGTTTGACCAATGTACATGGCAGAGGGGCATTGTTGGCACATGATGGCATATATCACATTGGTAGATGCGCAGGTGAACGAGCCTCTGATAGTGTGGCTGATGTGATTAGGCCCTATGATGGTGTCCCCTGAATAGATATGTGGGCAGAGTTGGCAATGGGCTTTGTTGCAAGGATAGGTTCCTGGGTTAGTGGTTCTGTTGTGTGGTGTGTGGTTGCTGGTGAGTATTTGCTTCAGGCTGGGGGGCTGTCTGTAAGCAAGGACTGGCCTGTCTCCCAAGATCTGTGAGAGTGAGGAGGTCAGAGCTGTGAAGTAGGGATGTTGGTGGGGCTTTGGCTCTGCCCCCCCCCACGCCTCTCCACATTCGTATCTCCTATTTCGATCTCCCCTTCAAATATGCCCCCACTCACTCCATGCATGAGTGAAGCTACAGTTTTCAATTGTTTGCTGAAATAAATTTAATTAATATAAGAGGATGTTTTATCACAATTTCAAATTAAATTACCTTTCACAGATAAATACTGAAATGAATTCTTGTTTTTTCATTTTGCGTTTATTTGCTTTCTAGTTCACAAAGTTCCAGTCATTCACTATGGGTCTCTCAGTCATAGTTGTATCAAATCACAGAGCTTCTGCAGTACTTGTTCAATTACATTCCTACTTTAAAACAATACTGAACACCACTTTGAGATTGACTAGAACAAAGCAAGATGTTGGCCATTACTAGGTGGAACATAAGACCAGGCATTTGCTAAACTTAATGCACCCTGGCAGCTGACATTTGGACAGAGGCGGGCCTGTCGAAAACGCTGAAACAGTGTAAGATGCCTCTAAGTAGAAATTAAGACTAACTAAAACATTTTGTTTTGTTGCTCAAAATCAAAAAATGCCCTATTGGATCTAGAAATCTAAAAAGTATCAACCATTTCATATGCAAATTATCTCTTCTTGTGGAGTGCTGGAAAATAACTTCTTTGTGATGATTCCCATACTCACAGAATCATAGAAATGTAGGGTTGGAAGGGACCTCAAGATGTCATCAAGTCCAGCCCCCTGCATTGAGGCAGGACCAAGTAAACCTTGACTGTCTCTCACAGGTGTTTGTCCAACTTGTTTTTAAAAACCTCCAATGATGAGAACTCTACAACCTCCCTTGGAAGACTATTCCAGAGCTTAGCTATCCTTATAGTTAGAAAGTTTTTCCTAATATCTAACCTAAATCTCTCTTGCTGCAAATTAAACCCATTACTTTGTGCCCTACCTTCAGTGGACAAGTGGGGCAAGTAGCATTTCATCACCATTCTCAAGTTATTACAGGGTACCATAAATTGAAATGGGTCCATCAGCTCTTCACATGAGCACATCGGGGGACATTAGGCCCTTCTGACCAACTGTATCCCCAAGCAGTGGGCAAACATTGCAAGTGTTAGTATGTGCAGGAGATAACTGGGCTGGCTGAGTGTCTCCTTACGCTGTGTCTTTCTCCTGAATTCTCACACTTCCCCCTGGATAATATCCCAGTTTTCCCATGGTGACAGAACAGGGACCTCAAAATACAGTAAAAGGATAATTTTAATAAGATTTTGAGGGTGTTGAGAGGAGAATCAGGATTGTGCATAGCTTTACATATATTATATCCCAGTCTAGACCATCTCATGCATAAAAACGAAGCCCCGAATGGGTGCCCTGGCACCACATGCTGAAAATGTCATATGTGCTTCTCTCCCATATTCCTGCTGAAATAATTGCTTGTATGAGTATTTGTGCAGCTAAGAACATTTGACAATATAGACCTTCATTAATTAACCCTGACAGTTTACCACTTTAACAGATGAGAGACACAAGGTACAGAGTAGTTAAGTTATATGCCCAAGGACACTGGCACAGCCAGGATTAGCCTGCAGAGTGAAATCATGACCCCATTTAAGTCAATGGCAAAATTCCTATTGACTTCACTAGGGCCAAGATTTCACCCCATGAGTCAAGAACCTCAGTCATCTGCTCTGATCAGTAGATATAATCCCACAAGGTTTACTTACTTTAGAGATAACTACCTCCCAAAATAAACCATAAATGACAATTATCCTTGCTCATTGTGACATAAATGAATGGGACCTATCCTCATTCATTTGCACAAGACCTGATTTAGGCACCGGACTCTAGGAGAGGGGCACTGAGTTGTGGATTGCTAGCAGAGACAGACACCTCCCTGCAGCCCAGACTTAGTTGCCTATCTCCATGAGAGGGGCGGGGCTTAAAACATACCCTTCCATTGGCTAGTGTAGGTGGCTCCCTGCTTAGCATGTTGACTTTTGTGGATCACACTCTAAGGTGTATCTTTCTTCCCACCATTCCTTGTATAGAGAGCCAATGTGTCTAACTCAGGCTTTGCTGTTCTTGTGATTTTCTAAGTGCCTGAAAATTAGGTATCGTGACACTCGGCAACACACTACCTATGTCTCTGTGGTTCTGAAGCAGGGCCGGCTCTAGGCACCAGCAAAACAAGCGGGTGCTTGGGGCTGCTCCGCTTCTCCCCCCTCCCAGGCTTGCCGTGCGTGAAACAGCTGTTTGGCACAGCAAGCCTGGGAGGGAGGGAGGAGAAGCCGAAGTAGCGTGTTCAGGGGAGCAGGCGGAGCGGAGGGGAGCGAGGGTGGGGGGTTGCGGGGGGGGAGCCGCAGGAAGCAATGGGGGGGAGGAATGTGGCACGCCCAGGGGAGGCGGCGGAACCGGAGATTTGGGGAAGGGTTTGGGAAGGGGTGGAGTTGGGGCGGAGCTGGGGGCAGGGGGGGCACGAAAGAAAAGTGGGGGTGGCCAAAAATATTTTTGCTTGGGGTGGCAAAAATCCTAGAGTCAGCCCTGTTCTGAAGCTAAGGCTTTTTGGATTATTTTTTTAATCCACAGGATATTACTGAGAAGCAAATGGACATAGTACATTAAATAGCTTAAGCATTTCCACGAATTAACAATAAATATATTCAAAACACTGTCATGCCCATGACAAAAGGAAAAAAAGGACCTACAGCTTCATTGTTTTAATACCCAATTATTTTATTTGCCAATTATCCAAAAGCCATATAAAAAATTAATTCAGCTTAACGAAGTGGGAGACAAGATGAAAACATGAACATCAGAGTATCTGTCTGGTTTCTAATTGGCAGAGATCCATGTAAACAAGTGAGCATAAGTCTAAATCCCATCAAAACAAATGCAAACTCAGGCCTATCTTAATTATTATTGCATTCCCTTCTATGCTCACTCAACAATTGTTTGTGCTTGATTCATTTTTTAAAAGAGAGTTATATCTATGAGAGCAGAACATCAAGAGCATAGTTTTTATACCAAGGCCAAATTATTAAGGATTTTTGGCTTGTCGGAATTCAAGTAGCTCCTTAGAACCTCATTGATAGAGAGGTCACATGGCAATACATTCCTGCAGTTTGCCCTGCTGCATAAGAGCAAGTTTGTCCCTGATGATCAGAGACTCCTTGTCAGAACAGTGCTCAATTTCCAAGACAAAAACAATAATGTTGCTGTCAGCCAGGATCACATGAACACATAGATCTTTATAGTTGTCCATAAGGTTCAAGTTGGGTAGTGACCTGGTGAAGAAACTAATGAAATGAGGGTTGGAGCCGTGATTATAGAATCTGTTTATATTAGATCATACTGAACAACAGGATGTGTTCACCATAGATATGCCAATCAGCACTGCCTTTGAGACAGTCTACAGGAAATTCCTTTTTGATGTTTTTTTAATAGATTGGGCATAATGAAAGATCAGAAGAAAAATTTAAACTCAGTTTCTTGTGACAGCAGTGGTTGCAAACATCTGAACATGAATTTCCAAATCGTATCAGTGCCTGTATCAGTTAAATGGAAATCTCCCATAATTAGGTAATATAGTTTGGTCTTTTCTAATTCAGACCATTCTAGATAATAACCCTTTTAAGACTGAGGTTTAAAAATAGAGGCTTTCAAGTTCTTTTGGTCCTTTGGCAAAGTCTTCTAGCCAAGATATACAGCTCAAATACCTGCAAATAGTGGGATACAGAAGAGGTTTTTCCACCAATCTCAACATTCTGTAAGGCTCTGCATATTCAATTTTTCTCAAAGCTAAAGCATACTGGTAATCTCCTGATTATTATATGAAATGGAGAGCAAATTGTGTCTAGTGATTCTCTTTGGATCAGGGTGGATTTAAAGAAGTAATTAAACTTGAAAACTCTGTATGAGATCGTCACTCTCCAACATGTTCCATGCAGGCTGACCGATGATGTCACTGGGGCTCTAAAGACACAGTGTTCTACCAGTGCAGAAGTGAAGGCCTAATTGAAGACATGATGCAGGAAGGAAGATAACAATAGGATGGACTAAGGAAGGCAGAACCGTGGTTACGTTAATGAGGCTACGTGGTTACACAGCACAATACAGCAAAGATTAGATTTGCATAAATAAATGAATGCCCCAACTCCTTTCTTTAGGATATTGCAGTAGATGTGGGACTTCAGCCAGGGTGGGATTTGTGTAGATGAGGAAACTGAGGCACAGAGATATCAAGTGTTTTGTCAAAAGATCACATAATGAGTCAAGCTGGGAAGAGACACTTAGAATCAGCACTGAGGCTCTGTGTACACTACAAGATGAGGATGTGATTCCCAGCGCCCGCAGACAAACTTGTGCTATCTCTCATCTGAGCTAGCATGCTAAAACCAGTAGTGTAGCCATGGTAACATGGGCAGCAGTGGCACAGACTAGCCACCCCATGTACAAACCTGCCCGAACCCCATGGTACATAGCACCAGTGGCTAGCCGGTGCCACTACTGCTGCCCAGAAGTGCCGCTATTATTATCAGATGAGAATTTGCATGAGTAAGTCTACAGGAGTTGGGAATCACACTCCTAGCTCACAGTGTAGACATAGCCACTGTGCTAGGTGTGTTGGAAATCATGTTCATCAATGGATTAGACTAGATAAGTGGATAGCCCAAATCCAATGGCACCCGGGCCTGAGACTTAAACCCAAAAGTATCCTTCCTTCCAAGTATGATGACTGTCTTTGGATAAAGTAGTCTCATAAACTGACACTTGCATCAGAGTTCCAGTATTAAAGTAAACTTACTGCCTGTGTGGCTAGCTTAAAAGTGCAATTAATGTCTCCCGAATGTACTCTGAAAACGTTATTCTCTTGAACACTTGAGTGAGAAATGACACAAATGAAATATGTTCCAATTAGTGTGCTGAACAAATGCAAACAATAATTGGTTCACCAACTCCCTGGTGGACCACCTATTAAAGCAAGAATTGGCAAGGGTAAAGGGTTTATGGAATGTTTATTTTATTAAATGTTAATTTCTTTTAAAATGCTCTGGTAGCAGATTTGCTGTCACTAGTTGTTATTTATCATTCTGTCACCTGTTGTGAAATAGGAACTACAGTTGCTTTTGTAAACAGATTGAGAAGCTGACTGGTTTCACTATAGCTTCTGCGAGCACCTCTGTGTTCTCTGCTGAAACATTAGTTTGTAAGATCTTACAGCAATACTCCTCCATCTCTTAAGAGATCTCAGTACTTCCCTCTACCTCCATTATACCTTCCAGTGTCTCCTACAGTGGACCGCACAGTCCCCGTTGAAGAGGATGTGCTGAGCCAGACAGCAAATGTTTGGAGTCAGCTAAGGGAGACACTTCCAGATGGCAGCTAATCAGATGGAGTTAATTGAGCGTCTACACAGATGTCAGGATATATTCCTGAGGAATAAAGATGGGCAGGGAGGAGGTGGGTGTTGGCTGACTAAAAAACAAGTCATGGGTTCTAGAGAAACATGAGCATAAGAGCTTCCCACTGCATGGGCTTGCTTTGGATTTTACTCCCGGTAGAGCTATATGGAGGCAATGCAGCCAGTCTTTGCCAAATGTGGATTATTTTGATTAAAAATCTGAAATCCCAGCAAGATTTCCCTGGAATTTGTACCCTTGAGTCCATTGTATCACTAAGTCTGAGATCCCTCCTTTCCCATGAGATTCTGGCAGGACAAAAAGGATCTTGCATACTCTAGAATTCAAGTGCATGTGAAAACTTGGTGTATTTATTTGACCCATATTCTACACAGTCCATTTATTTCAATGAGTGATCACCAGATATTTTCCACCTCCTCTTTAAAAGAGCAGTGCACTAAATATCTTCTGTGAATGTACAGTGAGAGAGGCTGTGCATTGCAGAGAAACATCACTGAGGTATTTGGGGGCTGGAGTTCATAGATTGTTACCTGCTAGGCGAGGTCTGGGCTGGGAGAGCCTTGAGGAGTTTGCTGGGGAGGAAGAGAGACTGGTGTGGCAGGGAGCTGACACAGGGTATGTCTACATTGCAACTGGCCTGTCCATGTCAGCTGACTCGGTCTCACAGGGTTCAGGCTATGAGGCTGTTTAATTTTGGGGTAGACATTTGGGCTCAGTCTGGAACCCAGGCTCTGAGACCCACCTCCACCTTGGGCCCAAACATCTACCCCACAATTAAACAGCCCAGCTAGCCCAAGTCAGCTGACATAGAGCAGCCGTGGTGTTTAATCGCACTGTAGACATACACACACACTGTCTAATCTCCAGCAAAGCTCACTCTTGCTGTGGCAGAGAGGTAATACAGTGGCTCACAGCTCCGGGTGTCCTCAGCAGCATGGTACAACAAGACAGCTGAGTAGGAGGGGAAACCAAAGCACAGAGATGTGAAATGACTTGCTCAAGGTCACACACAGCAGGTCAGTGTCAGAGATGGAACTAGGCCCCAGCTCTCCTTATCCCCCTTCCTTTGCCTGCCCTGTCCCCTAGAACACACCATCTTTTCCTTTCCCGTACCATCACCAGCTTTTGTGGTGGGAAATCCAGACTGCTATTTCCTCTTGTTGAGTCAACTCTGACTTTGGAGGAGCTGCTCTCTCAAACTAGCCGTTAATTCCAAGGCTGTTCCTATAAAAAGCTAGTGGTATATTTACTTATGGGATGTAAATTGGCATCAGAAATTTGATAGTGAAATCTAATGTGGGGTATGAGGATTATTCTGTATTCTCTTTTCACATTTACATGAAAGGCGCTAACAGGGCTGTATAAGTGTTATGCTGGGGTGTAAAACTACTCAAAACATATCTCAGGAGCTGCACTGGCAACACAGCACACAGCAACATCACACAGCAATAGCACACAGCAACATCCAGGTAGCTTAATACAATTCAGGAAGGCCAGAAAATAAGCATCTGATGACTGAATTCTATTGCTTTCTTCCCAAATTGATCAAAGAAAGATGTCAAAGTATTGCTCATACTGAGTTCTTTGATGCACTGCAGTATGTACCTTCACTTTTTAAAGTACAGACACAATCTGGCATCTCCAAGCTGACCAGTGTCAGCCAATGTTAGTGGTGGAGTAGTTGATTGTTGATGTGGAATATATTCAAACAGACAGGGAGGTGGTAGGTAATTTTTTCTAATTAGCACACTGGTTGTGCTCATTTAGTTCACTCTAATTCAAATCCATTTTTTGAATAATCATTTTGTTTCATTTTTGCTACATGTCTTCCTTTGTCCTCTTAGCACTCCAGTCACTTCCATCTATAAGTATTTATTCTGAGGTGTGTAAGACTAGACTAAAAAGTTTGTTGGCCAAGAACAAAGAGAAATCATTAATATATGATATGTAATATACTATGGCCCATGGCTTCATCCCCTCCCATATGCTATAGAGGAAAAAACCTGTTTTCTTCATAGCTTTGAAGGGATCTTCATTGTACCACT
Organism: Dermochelys coriacea; assembly: GCF_009764565.3. Taxonomy (NCBI): domain Eukaryota; kingdom Metazoa; phylum Chordata; order Testudines; family Dermochelyidae; genus Dermochelys; species Dermochelys coriacea. Next base: position 137,157,785 of record NC_050068.2, read on the forward strand.
CAACTGCATTGTCTAAACATAGGCAGCATGTTGCCACACACTTTCCTTGACGTGCAGCAGCTCTATGGAAAATAAGCCAGACCAGTCTTTTGCATCCATACCTCTCCTTGGGATGGCTGGATCCCGCTACAATGCTCCCATGGCGGCAGCTAACTGGTGTTCTTTTCCTGTGGCTTCGTCCCCTCTTTCACTCATTCACCTCCAATGCACTTTCCTTGTTAGGTGCCTGCTCTGAGTTTCTGCTTCTCAGATGTTTTATCTAAGCAATGGTGTGGGCAGGCAAACTGCCTCAGATAAAAGAGCCACTGGTCCAAACCTTCATGGAAATCAATCCTATATCAAATGGGTATTTGACATCTCAGAAAGGTTTTTTCCACATTGAGAGAGAGAGTAAATAAAATATTTTTGCATGCCTCTGCACCTCCACCTCAGATGGCTAATGAAAGCGACAAACCAATGGCGGGAAAGACTTTTGCATCATCTTCATTCCTGAGAAGCAGGAAATAGTCTCACACAGAAGCCTGTTCTGAGATTTTTCAGCCCCATTTTGCAGACCCCAGAGACCTGAGTAGTTCTAATAAGTGTCTGAACATTTTGGTGCTTATTCATAATGAACCTCCGATCCTTTTGGGATTCACCCACTACTCATTCTTCCTGTTTCCGCTCCAAGCCTCACAGGCTCTTCTCTTCCCCCACCAAGCTTCTGTGTGGGTGTCGACCTGTCTTTCGATTTCCAGGCCCTCTGTGCCTCCAAATATTGCAGCTCACTTAGACTTATCTCATTATTGCTCACCGTATATACTCCATCCCAGGCTTCATGTGTCCATGTTACTGCTTGTCCACCCACCATATTACAGATGTACTCCAGGGGAAATGGGGCCACCCCTTCCAGAAGCTGTGATGCATGAACCATTGGAGCTACAACAAGCATTTTGTGCTGTCACATGTCTGTAAAACACAACTGCTGGTAACAGTTGCTTAATACACTGGGACACTCAAATGTAGTTCTCTGGCTGAGGATGTATGTACATGCACTACACCATGGCAGGAAGCCCTGGCTGCCTGGTCTGGTGTGGAGCTTGCCAAAGAAGTTTATAGTAACAGTGACCTATTGACTGATTAGTGTGTTTAGTATCCCATGTAGGTGGGGTTGTGGCACCTGTCCCCAGTGCTTAAAGTGGTTGTGGTCTGTCATCACCCTCACAGCTGCCCACTCCCCTGCCCCGCACTTCATTTTGCCCCCAACCTTCAGATCAATTCTGCCCCCACATCAGTTCTGTTGGCTCCTGTGGGGAGGTGGGTAGAGTTCTGCCTGCTTCCTGCAGCTGCTCCGATTAGCTGTTCTTCCCTAGCAGGCAGGGAAGTGGGGAAAGCAGCCAGCCAGAGGGAGCTTTCCCCCAGGAAAGGCTGCAATGCGTGACCTCTCAGCAACCCTGCTTGATTCTTAGCATTTTTCCCCTGGGTCTGTGATCTCTGGTGACCCAGAACACTTTAAGCTCTGCCTGTTCCCAACCACATGTAACCCTACTCTCCAGCCTGTTCACAGCTGCATACATTTGCCATGATTGAATCTGCAAGAAATTAAATTATTCTCCCTGTGTAGAGTAGGGGTTTAGCCCTAAGTGCTGGAGATGTGATAGGCCAGAAGGTGGCAGCAGTCACATGCATCCTATGATCTTAAAAGTTGTACGTCCTAGAGCAGCAAAACTGATAGGGTTACTTTGTTCTAGAAGTATTAATTACCACACAGACTTCAGTTAACCCTGAAATGGATATTCTGTACATTGTAAGCGGGTGTTAGTAACGCTGTCCTGTGTTAAAATACTTCTATTACAAAGTTGAACTATCAGCAGTCAAAGGGCAGCATATAGAATTTGCATAAATACCTTCATACAAGGGTAGGCATACTGCAAGATTACCTTCCAGCATTTAACTTCAGCTAAGGAAACTTCACTGGAGAGATACTGTTACTTTGTGAGAAGACATGTTAGTGGAGGGTTGTTTTAAAGGTGAATGATGGTTTGAGTCCTCAACTCAATCTTCTCTCTTATTTTCTTTATTTTCTGTCCTTCCAAATTATATTTTCATGCCCTAAATGTACTAGCTTCTTCCCAAATAAATGAAGTACTTTCCACTTGAAGGATTTACAAGCTAAATATGAGACAATAAGAAACTAATTAGTATAATCAATAGTTATAAAGTACTTAACTTAGGTTAGTCACCTATATTTTAAGACTACCAAGCTATGTATTACACTACAACTATTTTCACATTCAGTGGATTTTAAGCCAGAGTCCAGGGGGGTTTTGTGGGCATACACACCAGAATGGGACATCTACCCAAGCTCAGCTTTTCAGGCCTGATGTTGGGCTGGGCCATGTCTCCCTGCACACTCTTCCCCCATTCTAACCCTAACCCTAATGCAGGGATGGCTCTAAGCTGTTCCTTATTGTTACTAATTCAGGAAAGCATCCCTATTTGGAAAAGCACAGAGACATGTACTTAATTTTAAGCACATTCTTTAGTCCCATTAAGTCCATGAGAGTTAAGCGCATGCTTAAGGGCTTCCTTGAATAGGGATAAACTTAAGCAGTAACTTTTGAAATTTAGATTGTAAACTCCTTGGGCCGGAACTTTGTCTGTCAAAGCACCCAGAAAACTAAATAAAATGTAGATGCTGCCAAATAATTGTTACACTTCTCTGTTAGTCTCATTCACCGGTCTGTGTTGTGCTCAATGCACTTGCCATAATACTCTCTTTATCTACAAAAAGACTTTTTTTTACCACAATCATTTTAAATCCCACAGGATACTGTGAAAGATCAGGCTAATGTTGGAACTGCAAATTCACCAATACCAAATACTTACCTGGGAAACAAGTATTTAATAATTGGCTCTTTAATCTAACAGTGGAACATAAGACACAATCCAATGGCTGGAAGTTGAAGCTAGACAAATTCAGACAGGAAAGAAGGCATTTTTTAACAGTGAGGGTAATTAACCACGAGAACAATTTACTAAGGGTCATGGTGGATTCTCCATCACTGGCCATTTTTAATCCAAGATTGGATGTTTTTCTAAAAGATGTGCTCTAGGAGTTCTTTTGGGGAAGTTCTATGGTCTGGGTTATACAGCAGGTCAGATTAGATGGTCACAATAGTCCCTTCTGGCCTTGGAATCTATGAATCTATAAAAAAGGAGAATAAGTAGCTCTGAAACCTGAACTAGTCAGACAGCACACAGCCCCATGACAGAGCAGAGGAAGTAGAATTCAGTAAATTTTCTGCATGTTCCTGTGTGTGGCTATCATTACATTTTCTTCCATAGTCTTTTTTCAGAGAGCAAGAGATGGACTGTATAGCACATAGTCAGTACCCTGTGAGTACAAGAGGAGTACCATGGGCTTTCACCTTTGAGGATTCTGGAAAGAAAAGCATGAGGCCGAAAACATTTCACATTCATCTTGTGTCAACCACAGAAGCACCATCTGGAAGTGCACTAACAAGTACTATCTCTCTCCCTGGGCATCTGCTGGTAGAATGGTATGACCATTGAGCAGGGGTGAGGGAAGTGTTCCTATGCCCTTGTCCCTCTACTCTCTTATTTTCATCCTGGGAATTGAAGGGAAAGTTTTTTGCAAATTCTTTTTCATTTTAAGAAATTCTAAAAAAAGTAGTAGGCAAACTTTAGTCAGTTTGTTAAATATTCTTAACAGATTTCAAAGTGCATCATCTTCCCACCTTTATCTCAAAATTGAAATTGAGAAATTAGGATAAAATCATTAAGGTGTTTTGTTAGCAACCAGCTGCATACATACCAGGACTGTAATTTACAGCTCTTATTCAAAGGTAGTTTGTCACAATCTGACAGAGGAAATCAATTACAGTAAAATTCCATCACATATTCAATAATACTGAAATATAGTAAACCCTTGCATAACTGCTGTATGATGTATTCAAATTGCAAGGGGCATAACCCCAGACTCAATATGTATTTCCATCAAAGAGTAAAGTTATCATTCCCTAACCACTGTGGTCTTTTAAAAAAATTATATTAGGTTTTTTTCCATGTGTTTCATTTGGTATATTCTTTAGAGTGCTGAAATAATGCTTTACATACTGCCCATGTCAGACATAGCAGTAAACAGCAGCTTTCAGAGGAAAGTACAGACAGATTCAAATCTACCTTCTTCTAGGCTGTAGTTTATTTTCTACACAGTCCATTTACCTTATCTACATCCTTTTTAAGAGCGGAAAGGGTTGTAATACATGTTTTATTAAATCTAATGTGTGACTTTGTCAAATCTGGTCTCCATTACTGCAAAAACTGTATTGCCAACCTCAAGCATTAATATATCATGAGATGGCTTAAAAACTAAGAGATTTTAAAAAAATAATAAATATAGTGTGCCTTTTATTTGCTTTCTGGCTTTTGAGCAGAACAGAAGCAGTGTTGTTTAGTAGAGTGAATACAGGATTTAAGGTCAAGCACCCCGAGTTCAAATCTCTGCTCTGCTGTCTGGCTTGGCACAAGTCTTGGCACAAGTCAACTTCTATTGGTGAAAGAGACAAGGTTTTGAACTACACAGAGCTCTTCTTCAGGTCAATAGCAGTTCAGTTAAAACCCAAGAAACATGCAAAAGCCAGGATTATGCATCTGGAAAGGTATGTGTGTCCACAAGTCTCCGATTTGAACACATGCCTTAGTGGGTTTTTTTTAAATGTGAACTTTATCTTTAAAATAAATATTTCAAATAGATATAAAATGTAAGCTGCTGCAATAGACAGGTTGTAGTGCTAAGAATGCTCCTTTGGGGATATAGACTATGGCCTGGTCTACACTACGAGTTTATGTCGGATTTAGCAGCGTTAAATCAAATTAACCCGGCACCCATCCACACAACGAAGCCATTTTTTCGACATAAAGGGTTCTTAAAACCGATTTCCGTACTCCTCCCCAACGAGAGATTGTGGAGTTCCCTATCTCTGAGGAAGGGATAAATGCTATTTAGCTGCTAAGTAATGTTCACTCTTAGTCCACCAGTTCTTTTTCCAGGCCCTCTGGAGAATCCTTCCTTTTATTCAATGGCTCTGTCTCCTTATTTCCTCTTCTTTTGTTGCCTTATGTACTTATCAACTCTTGCTACTAGTACTTACCTCACACTGTGTATCTTCAGAGATATAGGAAGGCTAAATGTTATTATACAAAGACTTTGCACCCTTACTCTCGTTCTTTGTGTTTGTTTGTTTTAATTTCCTTTCATGCACTTTTTGACATCTTTTTCTGTCTCTGTCGATGGCACTATGGGTGACTTTCACCAGCTGAGGATTTGGCCCTGAAATTTAGATACTTATTTGTATAGCTTGAGTAGGCTTTTTAGATAGGAAACAAGGTCCCTGCCTTGAGGATCTTACTAATTTAATTAATTTGCTTTTTAAAAAGAGAGGACAATTTGAGGGTACTGTGCCTTTAACAGTAATGGCATGACTCCTGTAACTAGCTTTGTGCTGGCACAAGGGCCACTCATGAGAAGTAACTCACAGCACTGGAGCCTTAAGTTTCTTTTATTCCTAGTCTAGTCAAATTAAATCTTTTAGGAATGGGGTTTTTTTTATTTTGACTGTATAGAATTTTTATATAGGAGATATTTGAGAAGAAGAACTTCTCTCCTTTGGTTCATTTCTTTTGTTCACTCAGGTTCTGATCAAAAGCCCAGTGAAGTCAATAGAAAGACTGACACTGATTTCAGTGAGCACTGGCTCAGGCCCAAAAGTTTCTTTTCATGATCTTCTTGCGTAAAGGATTTTACAATCACATTAATTATTTATAAATACTAAATGGTGCAAGTGTTAAAAGGTGAGTCAAGTCCTTTTCAGTTTTGACAATATTTACACCCTGATTCCATTTTCTTATTTTTGTTTAATTGTTTTTAGTTGCTAGGTTATTCAAGTGTTGAGCATCAGGACTCCTGGGTTTTTAGAGTTTTATGATCTTATCCAGGCCTGCCACCAATTTCCACCCAAACGCACCCACAATCAGTGTTGTTAAAACATCGCTGTTATGTACTCCTTGCACAAGGTAGATTGCAGAGCTGCTACGAGCAGCTTGCCTTCTGTACCAGATTTGAACTGGCTACAGAACTTCCATTATGGTGAGAGATACAAGAGATGTGTTCTCTTTAAGATACTTTAATGCACTGCCAGGTATAGTACTTACCTGCTCTGGTAAAATATGTTACAAACACTGCCACCTTGTGGCTGACTATTAATTTGCAAACTGGATACAATTAATTTAGGCTTGAATAGAGACTGGGAGTGGATGGGTCATTACACAAAATAAAACTATTTCCCTATGTTTATTCCCCCCCCCCACACACACACACACACACACTGTTCCTCAGACATTCTTGTCAACTGCTGGAAATGGCCCACCTTGATTATCACTACAAAAGGTTTTCTTCCCCCCCGCTCTCCTCCTGGTAATAGCTCATCTTAAGTGATCACTCTCATTACAGTGTGTATGATAACACCCATTGTCTCATGTTCTCTGTGTATATAAATCATCTCCCCACTGTATTTTCCACTGAATGCATCCGATGAAGTGAGCTGTAGCTCACGAAAGCTTATGCTCAAATAAATTTGTTAGTCTCTAAGGTGCCACAAGTCCTCCTTTTCTTTTTGCGGATACAGACTAACACGGCTGCTACTCTGAAACCTATTATAATAGAATTTTAGCCTTCCATGAAATCCCCGCCTCCGCTCCCCTTTGAGTTTTACATTCCTGTGTTTCTCAGCAGTGTGCAGAGCTATCCATTGCCTATCTGCCCTCTCACCCATACATATTGTTATTGGCAGGAACGGTAGCAATCTGCGTAAACCTGTACTCTTCTTCCCTGGCTACAGACCTAGAGAGCCTGAGAGCTCGGCCCATAGCAGACTTGTGAGGGGGCCAGCAGTAGGGCCAAAGTACGCACCACAATTTTCCAAGCTGCTTCTTTCTCCTCTAATGTATACCAGGGAGGAGAAGAGTGAATTTGACCCTTGATAGCTCTTGTTCCTTTTCAATATTATTTCAAATGGAATTCTCTTCACACTAGTCCTCTGGGGGCTATACAGACGGAGAGCTGAGTCATGCAACCGATGGAGCAGCTTTCTTTTGTACGTCTCTAACTCACGCCATCCTTCTATCAAATGTTTTTCCATTCTTTTCTCGGCTCATATCGGTGTGATGTTTGCTTTTGGTGATATTGTTTTCTTTTCCTAATGTCCTTAAAGTTACATTGTGAACAACAGTTGCCGCCTATTCATATATGGTCATTTATTTATGAGGTTGCCCAAGGATAACCCTGCTTCCTTCAAATTAATGTCTTGGAGATGCTTTTGAATCTTAGTCAAATAAGTAAATTTCTCTACTGCTTACCAAAACAACATGATAGTGCATTTATTCACAAATCCCATTTCATTGGCAAAGATGTTATTGACTCAACAGGATGTGAATGAACCTATATTGTATCCTCACAGTTATGCACATGCCTAACTTTATGCATGTGCTTAACACCTGTTGAACTTAGCTTGAAGTCAAGCAGGAATTAAAGTACTTTGATGAATCGGGGCCTCAATTCATAGAGCAGAGAAGAAGTCATTGTTGTGATGGAGGGTTGTTTGAGCATATTGCCCAGATGTTTGCTGAGAAGTCATTATGTGAGTGATGCCTTTTCCCTGTAATTGTTTGAGCACTCTCCCCTCCCCAGTGCAGAGCCTCACTTTCATGTTGGTTTCAGTTTTTTCCAGCTGTGTGCTTTGCTTGCTTTATTGTTCTTGCTGCAAAAAACTGAAACCAACATGAAAGTGAGGCATCACTCATATAATGACTGGGTCCAGAAATATGGCAACGTGGCTCTAATATTAAAGTTGAATCATTTAACTCAGGTTTAATATATATGATCCAACTAATAATCTATGGCCTTTCCATTATTTCATATAATTAATAGTAAATTATGGCAAGACTATTACCATTCTTTAATTATTACCAGAGTTTTTTATTACTATGATGTAAATCTTGCTTTGGATAGCTCTGGGAGATCATTGCCTGTAAAATGGATGAAAGCAGCACGCTTTACCTAGCACTAACTGAAGCTTTACAGCATCTTTACAGTCAGTGCAGAATGCATCTGCCCATCTCCTGAGGAGAATGAATCAGTGAGAGCACTGGGTGATAGGCAATTTCTGGGTCAAGTTCAAGTTGCTGATTACCTCTTGCAAATTTCTAGAGGCCCAACTACCTCAGAGACCACAGCTTCCTTTTGATCCCTGTAGCCGGGCGAGTGTCACCCCTGCGGCACCTCCTGCTGGTCATCCAGGGAATTAGCATGCCAGCCTCTGGAGCGCCCTCTGTCGGCCGGTATCTCGCCTGTCGCTGGCCCCCCCGTGTCCCTCTTGGACCCCAGTACCCCTTTCCCTTGGGTCCTGCCCCCAGCAGTACCCCCACAGTCTCTGGGTCTCCCCTCCCCAGGGAACCCCCAGCCCCCTATCCCCACCTCGTCTCAGTATATGGCTACTGCCAGTCACCACCTAGCCCCCATTCCTGGGGCGGACTGCAATATAATTGCCACTCATCACCGGAAAGGAGGGTTTGGACCTGCTGCCTCCGCCTACCCTTGGGTTACCCCCTGCAACTCCAGTACCTATCCGGCCTTACACTAGACCTGCAGCCTCGGGGGTTTCCAGGCCAGATCTCCCCAGCTTCTCTGGCCTTCCCCCAGCCCTGCTCCAGTCTAGGTACTCTACTCAGCTGGCAACAGCCAGGTCCCTCTCTCTCAAAAGGCTAGAGAGAGAGTCTCTATGCTCCTGGCCCACTGCCCTCTTATAAGGGACAGCTGGGCCCTGATGGGGCATGGCCCCAGCTGTGCCTTTTTCCCCAATCAGCCTGGGCTGCTTGCCCCAGCCACAGCCATCCCCTGGGCTATTTTTAAGTCCTTCAGGGCAGGAGCAGGTGACCACCCTGCTACAATCCCATATGACAACAGCATTTATCACTGGAATGCTTAAGCTAACTTTCTACACAAGAAGCTCCAAGAAGCTGAAGAGCCCTCACCTCAGAAATTCATTCCCATCAGAAAAGTGTCTAAACCAGGAAGTACAGCACAAAACCCTTCTGTCCAGGCTGTTCACTCCCACTTCTCCTACCACCAGCATTCAGCCCACTAACATTGTTTGTCCCCCCATCTTTACTCTTTAAAATTGGTTTTGCTCTTTAGTGGAAGGCCATGCTCCATATGGGCCCAATTCCTAATGCTGAGTGCCCTCGACTCCCATTTTCACTCAATACCTCACAAAATTGAATGCTACATTTAAGAAGTGTTTTACATGCCATGTAGAGTTCTTCCAGAAACTATATAGATGCAATAAATAAAGGTATAAAAAGTTCTCACTAGTGTAACTCAATCCTCCTTACTAATTTTATAGAAGAGCTAACTCTATAAGACATACAGAGCCTGCATAGTGAGCAAATCTTTCCTCCTGAGTTTAAGTCACCTGAGAATTTATATTTTTGTCCTTGTCTTTTATTTCTCAGGGTTTGGGCTCCTGCATATTGTTCACGTCTGGCCATTCTTCCATAGCGTTAGCTTTTAGTTTAAATTCATGACTACATAAAGTTAGTAGATGATGATTTAATAATACAGTTATCCAGGACAATTTTTTGCTACTGTTGTTTGTTTCAATGTCAGCAAGGAAATAAAGAATTTTGCTTCCTTTAATAAATTTCCAGCTATTTCCCCAGCTATAGCTAAACACTAAGGAAAGCCAGCCTCAGTGGCGTAATTGTTTATTTCTCCACATTAAAACATGTGCCAAATAGAAAAGATTAAAAAAAATTAAGACTAAAGCAATTAAAATTTTAAACAAATCTTCACTAAGTTAATTCTAATGCTTGGCCACAGTATGAGGACACTATAACATCAATCATGAACTCAGCTGAAGGAGACACACACAGTAAGTGAGGCTGAGATCCATTGGTAGCATTGAGAGCCTAGTAGTTCAACTCTGGACTTCTCTAATGGAGAATAATGAGTCACTTGTTCACTTCCTTTAAATAAACCTCCAGAGGCTAATAATCTTTTCAGGAAAGATTTACATTTAAACTATTTTATGAAGACTTTTAAGTTAGTTCTCGCCACAGGAAAACTACCAGAGTCAAATACAATTGCCCTGGTTAGGCTTGATCTTTAATCAAAAAGAGTACCCTCTATAGACTGCAAGATATCAACTCATTTCATTCCATTATGCTTTCAAAATTCAGACAATTTTTGGCTAACAGGGTTATAAATATTAGGATAATTAATCCATCAAGACTGGTCTGGGTTCATCAAAAGGAAAATATGCAATTAACCACATCAGTCATCAAAATATACTTTTATTCATATATGAATTGGAAATATATTTCTTTTGAAAGAAGTTTGCTGCTTCTGGCTATGGGAAAACCTGAACCTGATAGGCATTTATCAGTTCCTCTTCAGTTTAAAACATCTAAAATCTACCTTTTTGCTGTTGGGGTTGTTTTTAAACTACACTTAAGCATGTGCGTAAATGCTTTGCAAAATAGGAATGGGATTACTCACATGCTTGAAGTCAAGCACATCCTGTGAGTTCAAAAAAGAATGAGATAAATTCATGGAGGACAGGTCCATCAATGGCTATTAGCAAAGATGGTCAGGAACGCAACCCCATCCCCTGCATGTCTCTAACCTCTGATTGCCAGAAGCTGGGACTGGACAACAAGGGATGGATCACCCAAACTTGCCCTGTTCTGTTCATTCCCTCTGAAGCATCTGACACTGGCCACTGTCAGAGACAGCTAGGTGGACCGTTGATTACTAATGGGGGTCACTCACTTCTTGAATGCCTCCTAGTGGCTGGGTGTGCCCAGTCTTTTTCTTACCCCTGATACCCCATGCAGACTGACAGCCAACCTTGATTCTATTCAGTGGTTTGGTCCTCCAGCCAAGTCACCATACAAATGAACCCCTTCCAGAGTATTAAAGAGTCCAATAACTAACAGTCTAGCCCTTGCTAGGTTCTTCAGCCCCAGTTCTGGGCACTTTAAATTCAGCCCATTGTTCAGGCTACCAGATAAGGTCTGGCCCCTTCTTCGGGTTTACAACACTTTACCTGTGGCCAGTGGGGAACCCAGGCCCACCCACTTCCTCCGGTTCCAACCCAGGACCCTATACACAGCAGCTACAGCCTGCTCAATTTCACTTTGTTGATGCTTCTTCCCTGGGTTTCTGCCTACCTGCCCTCTTTTAGTTTCACCCCCATCTCAGGGTTAAGGTTCTTAGCTTCTCTCTCTCTGCAAATCCAGCTTAAGTAAATACAGCCAGAAACAAACTCTAGCTCTCCTTCAAACTCCTTTGACCTCAGGAGAACGGAGCATAGTGAAGCACCAACCTAACCCTTAGTAGGTCAGTTCCCAGCCAGGGACTGACCTACTAAGCACCTCCAGCTCCTTTTATCTGAGCCTGCTGGGCTCTGATTGGCTGCTTCTGTGGGGCCTTTCTAGGCAACCCTGGAGAGCCCACCTTCACTGCTCCTTTCCTGTCACTTTGCTGTTTTCTGGAGCAGGGTGTAGTAGGACCACAGGGCCTCCCATAGGGAGCCACAAAGGCCAAGTACACGCAGTCATCCTCCCGTTAAGAGTAACAGGGCATGTTGTTGGGGCAACTGCGTAAAACAAGGTAAGATATCACTCTTAAGCTCTCTGCTTAAGCACATAGCATCTAGTATCTGTTTGCTCACACTCCAGTGTACATGCACACACTACATGGTGTTAGAAAGAGGCAGGATCTACCTTCAGAAAGAAGAGAATCAAAGAGAAAAGAATGTTCTGTTGTGAGGGGGACAGTTTGAATTTCTCACTCTCAAAGACTGGAGCAGACCTAGAAAAGGCTGGAACCTCACTGAAAGACCAGATAAGGATCCAAGAATGGCTGAGAGGGAAGGAAAAGATCCCAGAGAAGAAAAGACAAGGGGAGGAAAGGAAAAATGGCATGGAAAAATAAGTTCTATTAAGAGCTGCAACAAGGACTTCTTGAAACAGGGGCAGTGAGAGAGCAAACAAACTGCCTTAAAGGGGCAAAAGCAGCAGAAATAATGAATTAATAGAGTCTCAAAAGGATCAAAGACAATGGAGTTGATCATTCCCATAATGCCCCCCAGGTGCCTTAGCGTGGCTGAAAAATCAACATGGCCAAAATGGAAATGCCATTTTGAGCAGTTTCATGTGGCATCAGGACTTGTAAATAAGAGTGTGGAATGATACGTTCATTTCCTGACATTCATCAAGGGAGACAAGACATCATGACATTCTGATGACGCAAGTTAGGGTTGCCATCAGATCAGAAGATTGGATATGAAAAAGAAAAAATTCATTGTGTATTTCATTGGGAAACATAAGCTACTCTCCGAGAATAATAAAATAGAAGCTGCACAAGCGCAGAGAAAAGAAGAACATGGAGCAAGGCTAGAACCATGTGTGCAAACTATATAAGAGGCTGCAGAGTAGAAGTAACAGTTGTGCTCAAATAGGTCATGATGGAATTCCTGAATTAGGGAAGTACAATGAGCAGAAGATACTAAGACCTGAAAGAAGAGATCCTTTCCCTGGGTGCAAAGGCCACCATAGTGATGGTTACTAAAACAGTAATCAATCGCAGATGATGCCAGTAGCTGGGAAAGCTGAAAAACAATCATAAGAAGAGGAAGGTTCCACAGTGGAAATAACCAAGCTGTCAATGGCTGATCATGGCACTACTGGAAAAGGCGGAAGAGATAGGTGGCCACAGTAGGCCAGATCATGGAACTTTTAATGCCCATAAAAGACTTCAAAGTTTGTCTCCTTTTTTAACTAGAAGGAAAAGGATAATAAGATTGTATAATAGGATTGTACTGGAAAATCTATTTCTGTCTGCAGTAAGCATTTGCCCAATATAGCCTCATCTCTGATATGTGACGTGTTATATTTTATTTCCATCATCCCTGGGAAAGATTTTAGCAGGTGCCTTGTCCATATTTGCAATAGTGAGCTTAATTTTTCATGTGGGCAGGAAATAGCTCAAATCAAATGATAAGAGGGCCTGGGGACCCACTAATAGTACAGTTTTACAGAGGCAGTCAGCCCATTGCATCTCTTTATGCCACATGACTGACTGGCAACAATAAAACTCTTGAGCTTTATGCAACAAAAAAATAAAATAACCTGCAGGATAAACCTAGGACAACAGTGATATACATATGAATATGATTCAGCGTATGATGCCTTTCCAATTACCCTCTCAAACCCCGAATTCTCCAGGATATGTCCTATACATTCAGCTGACTGGCCCTTTCTGATATATAGACTTAAACATAATTATTTCTAAATCCTCCCCATGCTGTAGCACCATTGACTAAAATGGGCAACCATTACTTATTACATTCAGAGATTGGTGGAGGGTGGGGGGGGGGAGATTTCAAGGTATTAAGGTTGATATTTTCAAAACCACCTAAAGGCTCTGGGAGTCCAATTCCCAAAAAAATTAACTGTTTTTGGCACCCAAATCCCTAGGCAGCTTTGAACATCTCAGCCTGAAAGCACTGCCATTTATACTGGAAACACTGGGAAACTGTGAGTTGTCAATGATTTCAAGGAATTTTACATGATAGCTGGAAAAATGTTTCAAACACAAATGCCTTAACAGTTACAGAATAAAGTCAAAAAGAAAAGGAGTACCCGTGGCACCTTAGAGACTAACAAATTTATTAGAGCATAAGCTTTCGTGAGCTACAGCTCACTTCATCGGATGCATTTGGTGGAAAAAACAGAGGAGAGATTTATACACACACACACACACACACACACACACACACACACAGAGAACATGTAACAATGGGTTTATCATACACACTGTAAGGAGAGTGATCACTTAAGATAAGCCATCACCAGCAGCAGGGGGGGGGAAAGGAGGAAAACCTTTCATGGTGACAAGCAAGGTAGGCTAATTCCAGCAGTTAACAAGAATATCAGAGGAACAGTGGGGGGTGGGGTGGGAGGGAGAAATACCATGGGGAAATAGTTTTACTTTGTGTAATGACTCATCCATTCCCAGTCTCTATTCAAGCCTAAGTTAATTGTATCCAGTTTGCAAATTAATTCCAATTCAGCAGTCTCTCGTTGGAGTCTGTTTTTGAAGCTTTTTTGTTGAAGTATAGCCACTCTTAGGTCTGTGATCGAGTGACCAGAGAGATTGAAGTGTTCTCCAACTGGTTTTTGAATGTTATAATTCTTGACGTCTGATTTGTGCCCATTCATTCTTTTACGTAGAGACTGTCCAGTTTGGCCAATGTACATGGCAGAGGGGCATTGCTGGCACATGATGGCATATATCACATTGGTAGATGCGCAGGTGAACGAGCCTCTGATAGTGTGGCTGATGTGATTAGGCCCTATGATGGTATCCCCTGAATAGATATGTGGACAGAGTTGGCAATGGGCTTTGTTGCAAGGATAGGTTCCTGGGTTAGTGGTTCTGTTGTGTGGTGTATGGTTGCTGGTGAGTATTTGCTTCAGATTGGGGGACTGTCTGTAAGCAAGGACTGGTCTGTCTCCCAAGATCTGTGAGAGTGATGGGTCGTCCTTCAGGATAGGTTGTAGATCCTTGATGATGCGTTGGAGAGGTTTTAGTTGGGGGCTGAAGGTGATGGCTAGTGGCGTTCTGTTGTTTTCTTTCTTGGGCCTGTCCTGTAGTAGGTGACTTCTGGGTACTCTTCTGGCTCTGTCAATCTGTTTCTTCACTTCAGCAGGTGGGTATTGTAGTTGTAGGAATGCATGATAGAGATCTTGTAGGTGTTTGTCTCTGTCTGAGGGGTTGGAGCAAATGCGGTTATATCGTAGCGCTTGGCTGTAGACAATGGATCGAGTGGTATGATCTGGATGAAAGCTAGAGGCATGTAGGTAGAAATAGCGGTCAGTAGGTTTCCGATATAGGGTGGTGGTTATGTGACCATCGCTTATTAGCACCGTAGTGTCCAGGAAGTGGATCTCTTGTGTGGACTGGTCCAGGCTGAGGTTCATGGTGGGATGGAAATTGTTGAAATCATGGTGGAATTCCTCAAGAGCTTCTTTTCCATGGGTCCAGATGATGAAGATGTCATCAATGTAGCGCAAGTAGAGTAGGGGCATTAGGGGACGAGAGCTGAGGAAGCGTTGTTCTAAGTCAGCCATAAAAATGTTGGCATACTGTGGGGCCATGCGGGTACCCATCGCAGTGCCGCTGATTTGAAGGTATACATTGTCACCAAATGTGAAATAGTTATGGGTCAGGACAAAGTCACAAAGTTCTGCCACCAGATTAGCCGTGACAGTATCGGGGATACTGTTCCTGACGGCTTGTAGCCCATCTTTGTGTGGAATGTTGGTGTAGAGGGCTTCTACATCCATAGTGGCTAGGATGGTGTTTTTAGGAAGATCACCAATGGACTGTAGTTTCCTCAGGAAGTCAGTGGTGTCTCGAAGATAGCTGGGAGTGCTGGTAACAAAGGGCCTGAGGAGGGAGTCTACATAGCCAGACAATCCTGCTGTCAGGGTGCCAATGCCTGAGATGATGGGGCGTCCAGGATTTCCAGGTTTATGGATCTTGGGTAGCAGATAGAATACCCCAGGTCGGGGCTCCAGGGTTGTGTCTGTGCGGATTTGTTCTTGTGCTTTTTCAGGGAGTTTCTTGAGCAAATGCTGTAGTTTCTTTTGGTAACTCTCAGTGGGATCAGAGGGTAATGGCTTGTAGAAAGTGGTGTTGGAGAGCTGCCTAGTAGCCTCTTGTTCATACTCCGACCTATTCATGATGACGACAGCACCTCCTTTGTCAGCCTTTTTGATTATGATGTCAGAGTTGTTTCTGAGGCTGTGGATGGCACTGTGTTCTGCATGGCTGAGGTTATGGGGTAAGCGATGCTGCTTTTCCACATTTTCAGCTCGTGCACGTCGGCGGAAGCACTCTATGTAGAAATCCAGGCTGCTGTTTCGACCTTCAGGAGGAGTCCACCCAGAATCCTTCTTTTTGTAGTGTTGGCAGGAAGGTCTCTGTGGGTTAATATGTTGGTCAGAGGTGTGTTGGAAATATTCCTTGAGTCTGAGACGTCGAAAATAGGATTCTAGGTCACCACAGAACTGTATCATGTTCGTGGGGGTGGAGGGGCAAAAGGAGAAGCTCCGAGATAGGACAGATTCTTCTGCTGGGCTAAGAGTATAGTTGGATAGATTAACAATATTGCTGGGTGGGTTACGGGAACCATTGTTGTGGCCCCTTGTGGCATATAGTAGTTTAGATAGCTTAGTGTCCTTTTTCTTTTGTAGAGAAGCAAAGTGTGTTTTGTAAATGGCTTGTCTAGTTTTTGTAAAGTCCAGCCACGAGGAAGTTTGTGTGGAAGGTTGGTTCTTTATGAGAGTATCCAGTTTTGAGAGCTCATTCTTAATCTTTCCCTGTTTGCTGTAGAGGATGTTGATCAGGTGGTTCCGCAGTTTCTTTGAGAGTGTGTGGCACAAGCTGTCAGCATAGTCATAGAATATCAGGGTTGGAAGGGACCCCAGAAGGTCATCTAGTCCAACCCCCAAAACCTCTAAGGAAGGAGATTCTACCACCTCCCTAGGTAACGCATTCCAGTGTTTCACCACCCTCTTAGTGAAAAAGTTTTTCCTAATATCCAATCTAAACCTCCCCCATTGCAACTTGAGACCATTACTCCTCGTTCTGTCATCTGCTACCATTGAGAACAGTCTAGAGCCATCCTCTTTGAAACCCCCTTTCAGGTAGTTGAAAGCAGCTATCAAATCCCCCCTCATTCTTCTCTTCTGCAGACTAAACAATCCCAGCTCCCTCAGCCTCTCCTCATAAGTCATGTGCTCTAGACCCCTAATCATTTTCGTTGCCCTTCGTTGTACTCTTTCCAATTTATCCACATCCTTCCTGTAGTGTGGGGCCCAAAACTGGACACAGTACTCCAGATGAGGCCTCACCAGTGTCGAATAGAGGGGAACGATCACGTCCCTCGATCTGCTCGCTATGCCCCTACTTATACATCCCAAAATGCCATTGGCCTTCTTGGCAACAAGGGCACACTGCTGACTCATATCCAGCTTCTCGTCCACTGTCACCCCTAGGTCCTTTTCCGCGGAACTGCTGCCGAGCCATTCGGTCCCTAGTCTGTAGCGGTGCATTGGATTCTTCCATCCTAAGTGCAGGACCCTGCACTTATCCTTATTGAACCTCATTAGATTTCTTTTGGCCCAATCCTCCAATTTGTCTAGGTCCTTCTGTATCCTATCCCTCCCCTCCAGCGTATCTACCACTCCTCCCAGTTTAGTATCATCCGCAAATTTGCTGAGAGTGCAATCCACACCATCTTCCAGATCATTTATGAAGATATTGAACAAAACGGGCCCCAGGACCGACCCCTGGGGCACTCCACTTGACACCGGCTGCCAACTAGACATGGAGCCATTGATCACTACCCGTTGAGCCCGACAATCTAGCCAGCTTTCTACCCACCTTATAGTGCATTCATCCAGCCCATACTTCCTTAACTTGCTGACAAGAATGCAGTGGGAGACCGTGTCAAAAGCTTTGCTAAAGTCAAGAAACAATACATCCACTGCTTTCCCTTCATCCACAGAACCAGTAATCTCATCATAAAAGGCGATTAGATTAGTCAGGCATGACCTTCCCTTGGTGAATCCATGCTGACTGTTCCTGATCACTTTCCTCTCCTCTAAGTGCTTCAGGATTGATTCTTTGAGGACCTGCTCCATGATTTTTCCAGGGACTGAGGTGAGGCTGACCGGCCTGTAGTTCCCAGGATCCTCCTTCTTCCCTTTTTTAAAGATGGGCACTACATTAGCCTTTTTCCAGTCATCCGGGACTTCCCCCGTTCGCCACGAGTTTTCAAAGATAATGGCCAAGGGCTCTGCAATCACAGCCGCCAATTCCTTCAGCACTCTCGGATGCAATTCGTCCGGCCCCATGGACTTGTGCACGTCCAGCTTTTCTAAATAGTCCCTAACCACCTCTATCTCTACAGAGGGCTGGCCATCTCTTCCCCATTTTGTGTTGCCCAGCACAGCAGTCTGGGAGCTGACCTTGTTAGTGAAAACAGAGGCAAAAAAAATATTGAGTACATTAGCTTTTTCCACATCCTCCGTCACTAGCTTGCCTCCCTCATTCAGTAAGGGGCCCACACTTTCCTTGGCTTTCTTCTTGTTGCCAACATACCTGAAGAAACCCTTCTTGTTACTCTTGACATCTCTTGCTAGCTGCAGCTCCAGGTGCGATTTGGCCCTCCTGATATCTTTCCTACATGCCCGAGCAATATTTTTATACTCTTCCCTGGTCATATGTCCAACCTTCCACTTCTTGTAAGCTTCTTTTTTATGTTTAAGATCCGCTAGGATTTCACCATTAAGCCAAGCTGGTCGCCTGCCATATTTACTATTCTTTCGGGATGGTTTGTCCCTGTAACCTCAACAGGGATTCCTTGAAATACAGCCAGCTCTCCTGGACTCCCTTCCCTTTTATGTTAGTCCCCCAGGGGATCCTGGCCATCTGTTCCCTGAGGGAGTCAAAGTCTGCTTTCCTGAAGTCCAGGGTCCGTATCCTGCTGCTTACCTTTCTTCCCTGCGTCAGGATCCTGAACTCAACCAACTCATGATCACTGCCTCCCAGATTCCCATCCACTTTTGCTTCCCCCACTAATTCTACCCGGTTTGTGAGCAGCAGGTCAAGAAAAGCGCTCCCCCTAGTTGGCTCCCCTAGCACTTGCACCAGGAAATTGTCCCCTACGCTTTCCAAAAACTTCCTGGATTGTCTATGCACCGCTGTATTGCTCTCCCAGCAGATATCAGGAAAATTAAAGTCACCCATGAGAATCAGGGCATGCGATCTAGTAGCTTCCGTGAGTTGCCGGAAGAAAGCCTCATCCACCTCATCCCCCTGGTCCGGTGGTCTATAGCAGACTCCCACCATGACATCACTCTTGTTGCACACACTTCTAAACTTAATCCAGAGACACTCAGGTTTTTCCACAGTTTCATACCGGAGCTCTGAGCAGTCATACTGCTCCCTTACATACAGTGCTACTCCCCCACCTTTTCTGCCCTGCCTGTCCTTCCTGAACAGTTTATAACCATCCATGACTGTACTCCAGTCATGTGAGTTATCCCACCAAGTCTCTGTTATTCCAATCACGTCATAATTCCTTGACATCACCAGGACCTCCAGTTCTCCCTGCTTGTTTCCAAGGCTTTGTGCATTTGTATATAAGCACTTGAGATAACCTGTTGATCGCCCCTCATTCCCAGTATGAGGCAGGAGCCCTCCCCTCTCAGACATTCCTGCCTGTGCTTCCTCCCGGTATCCCGCTTTCCCACTTACCTCAGGGCTTTGGTCTCCTTCCCCCGGTGAACCTAGTTTAAAGCCCTCCTCACTAGGTTAGCCAGCCTGCTGGCAAAGATGTTCTTCCCTCTCTTCGTAAGATGGAGCCCGTCTCTGCCCAGCACTCCTCCTTCATGGAACACCATCCCATGGTCAAAGAATCCAAAGCCTTCTCTCCGACACCACCTGCGTAGCCATTCGTTGACCTCCACGATTCGACGGTCCCTACCCAGGCCTTTTCCTTCCACGGGGAGGATGGACGAGAACACCACTTGCGCCTCCAACTCCTTTATCCTTCTTCCCAGAGCCACGTAGTCCGCAGTGATCCGCTCAAGGTCATTCTTGGCAGTGTCATTGGTGCCCACGTGGAGAAGCAGGAAGGGGTAGCGATCCGAGGGCTTGATGAGTCTCGGCAGTCTCTCCGTCACATCACGAATCTTAGCCCCTGGCAAGCAGCAGACTTCTCGGTTTTCCCGGTCAGGGCGGCAGATAGATGACTCAGTCCCCCGGAGGAGAGAGTCCCCGACCACCACCACCCGCCTTCTCCTCTTGGGAGTGGTGGTCATGGAACCCCCAACCTCAGGACATCGCATCTCATGCCTCCCAACCAGCGGGGTCTCCTTCTGCTTTCTCCCCCCAGACATATCATCTGGTCCACTCTCCGCATTGGTACCTGTGGAGAGAACATGAAAGCGGTTAGTTACCTGTGTCTGTGTTACTGGAACCCGGACATTCCGCTTACCTCTTCTGGAGGTCACATGTTGCCAAGCTTCTTCACTGGCCACTTGGCTCCTCTGTGCAACCTGCTCTACATCTTTAGAGCTTTGTGCCCCTAGAAGGCTATCCTGAGTTTGGTCCAGAAAATCCTCAGTCTCTCGTATACAACGCAGGGTCGTTACCTGTTGCTCCAGACCTTCAATCTTCTCTTCCAATATGGAGACCAGCTTGCACTTTGTACAGACAAAGTCGCTTCTGTCCTGTGGAAGAAAGACAAACATGGCACATCCAGTGCAGGTCACAACAGCTGAAACCCCCCCTTCCATATCACCTACCTACTATGAGCTTCCTCAGAGACGTTGGCAAGATGTAAGCCTCACTGGGCTCACTCCAGGCGAACTCCCAGGCAAACTCCTGCTGTGAGCTGCTCTGCTGTCCCCGCTGCTCAGCTGGTTCGCGAGGCTCTGGCTATTTTTAAACAGCCAGGCTTCCCTGACGCAAACACACAGACACCCTAATGCCCGCCCCCTGCAGGCTAGCAGCCAATCAGACACTCACTCAGGCTCTCTCCCTGCCCTCCCAGCAAACACACGCTCGGATACTTCCTCAGCAAGCAAACACACACACTCGGATACTTACCAGTCCCAGGCAAACTCCTGCTGTGAGCTGCTCTGCTGTCCCCGCTGCTCCGCTGGTTCGCTGCCGCTCAGCTGGTTCGCGAGGCTCTGGCTATAGTCTGTGTGGTATGTAGATTGTAATGGATTTTTTACCTTCAGTCCTTTCGGTATGATGTCCATCTGTTTGCATTTGGAGAGGAAGATGATGTCTGTCTGTATCTGTGCGAGTTTTTTCATGAAGTTGACAGATTTCCACTCTATACGGCTAAATTCAGTGCCTTGCATAATGACAGGTTTCAGAGTAGCAGCCGTGTTAGTCTGTATTCGCAAAAAGAAAAGGAGTACCCGTGGCACCTTAGAGACTAACAAATTTATTAGAGCATAAGCTTTCGTGAGCTACAGCTCACTTCATCGGATGCATTTGGTGGAAAAAACAGAGGAGAGATTTATACACACCCACACACACACACACACACAGAACATGAAACAATGGGTTTATCATACACACTGTAAGGAGAGTGAGCACTTAAGATAAGCCATCACCAGCAGCAGGGGGGGGGAAAAGGAGGAAAACCTTTCATGGTGACAAGCAGGTAGGCTAATTCCAGCAGTTAACAAGAATATCAGAGGAACAGTGGGGGGTGGGGTGGGGGGGAGAAATACCATGGGGAAATAGTTTTACTTTGTGTAATGACTCATCCATTCCCAGTCTCTATTCAAGCCTAAGTTAATTGTATCCAGTTTGCAAATTAATTCCAATTCAGCAGTCTCTCGTTGGAGTCTGTTTTTGAAGCTTTTTTGTTGAAGTATAGCCACTCTTAGGTCTGTGATCGAGTGACCAGAGAGATTGAAGTGTTCTCCAACTGGTTTTTGAATGTTATAATTCTTGACGTCTGATTTGTGCCCATTCATTCTTTTACGTAGAGGCCTATCCTTGCAACAAAGCCCGTTGCCAACTCTGTCCACATATCTATTCAGGGGATACCATCATAGGGCCTAATCACATCAGCCACACTCTCAGAGGCTCGTTCACCTGCGCATCTACCAATGTGATATATGCCATCATGTGCCAGCAATGCCCCTCTGCCATGTACATTGGCCAAACTGGACAGTCTCTACGTAAAAGAATGAATGGGCACAAATCAGACGTCAAGCATGCCTCAGCATGCCCTGCCAGCATGCCTCAGCTTGAACTAATATCTTTTATTGGACCAACTTCTGTTGGTGAATGAGACAAGCTTTCAAGCCACACAGAGCTCTTCTTCAAGCCTGGGAAAGATACTCCCCGGGGCACAGCAAAATGTAAGGTGGAAGATTGTTTAGCATAAATAATTAGCACATATTGTAAGGGACCATTCAAGGTAGAGTTTTGGCCAATGAAAAGCATTTATAACAATTGTGATATTTTCAATAATGTCCTTGATACAGTTTTTTAACATTGATAAAATATTAAAAAAGCGTGGAATATTTCTCAAAAATTCAAATTGTATAGTTTCAATGTGTTGCAAAAAGTGTCATTTTTTAAAAGGATGTTTCTTGACCTAACCACCTCTCTCCCCAAAACCCCCAACAACTCTGCCTTCAAAAAATTTGATCAGCTTTAGTTTTTAACTCTCAGTGGTGAAAGTGCTCCATATCCACTTACCAATCCCAAACCATCCAACTCCCACTTTATTCTTTAAAACATACTTTCCCTCTAGATAGGATAGGTCTAGTAAACTATAATTAATAAAAAAGGCTACTGGAAAAATACTAGCATGAATAAACATGGCTTTAAATGAGTGCTGCTCAGCAACTACATTCAAAATGTACAGTATTTTCTGTCTGTTAAAATGTGTCATTTTTAATAGTGTATAATAGTTGGAAATTAAATGTACACAGCTGCATCAAACAGGATACCTGTTTTAAAAGGGTTCACTATCAAAAGAAAGAACCCATCTTATTATCTGTTCCCCGAGTTGCTCAATATTTTTAGCTCGCTCTTTAATATAGTTCCTTTGGATTTTATTAAAGTACTGATTTTAAGAATTATTTGATTGCTAGGTATGTTATATTTAGCTTCTGCAATCAGAGTAAAATTAGGCCCAATTCTGCAAATGCTTAACTTCACTGCTGTGAGTAGTCCTGCTGATTTTTTAGTGTGTATTAGAAGCCAGTAATTCAAGACGTAAATGCAAGTCCAATGGCACATAACATCCAGTGCATGGGTGGTACCATACAGTAATTGATCTGTTACCAGTCTTTTGGATTAATGTTATATTCAAAGATCTAATGATTCAGATTTCTTCTACTGCATTTGACTGAGTGAAAAGATACAATTATGGATCAGCAATGTTTGTGATAACTCCTCTGTAGGTCTAAAAATAATAATTTAATGACTATTGTACAATGATTTTTAAAATATTATATACTTTTGCACTTTCTTCCCCCTATTTTAAGACAGAAACATAACAATGCACAGAATCAAGAATATTTTAGTAGATGACAATGATATGAAACAAATGACTGTAAAGACAATAGTCAAGGCCCTCATCCTGCAAAGACTTGTAAATCTTTGGGCCCAAAACTCTAAAAGTAGATGGTTTGAGAGAATAAAAACAATATAAAGAACTTAATAGAAACTCAAAATCAGATGAAACCTAATAAAATCTTCAAGCTGCTTAAAATAGCCAGAGAATGAATACCATTTTTGATATGCTTGTCAATCCACCAAAATCTCTTTATATCCAACTTCTAGACAAAAAGTGTTGAGGCAAATATTAACTTCTTGTCTACTGAAATCTTTCCAATAATACAATGTAAATTACAGGGGATTGAAATAGGACTAGCTGAAAATCTTTTCAACTCTTTATCCATATTGATGGCGTAAGCTCTCTGGCATAGGAACTAGATACATCTTGTCATATGTTCACACATAATTGGAAACTCTAGGCACAACCATATTATCCAAGATAAATAATAAACAAATTTTAAAACTAAGTATCTTACTGGCTAGATGCCTTGAAATTAGGCCAAGATTTTCAAGAATAGGAGCCTAATGTTAAGATGCTAAATCCTTATTTAACCTCTTTGCTAAATGACTTGATTTTCAGAAATCAGCACCTAGCAGCTCCCACAGAAATCTCTAGATCAGGTCCTTTGTTTAGGATCTTAACTAGCAGTACTAATTTTTGAAAATCTTGGTCTTAGCTACTTCCTGCGGGCCTAGTTCTGCTTTCCTTGAAGACAGTGAAAGCTTTGCAGTTGTCTTTGATCAGAGCAGGAAATGGGATTTCTGCCATTGAATTCATTGGGAGCAAGAATGGGCAAACTGATGGTGAGGGTACTGATATAACAGGTGCACAAGTCTAATCCCATAGTTTCTGTACATCCAAAACTTGTTCCCACATGCACATGGTTCTTTTGATACTCATACTCTGATCCAAATTGCTCTGTTGGGAGGAAAAATTCATGGTCTATAATCCCACTGATTTTGTGGAATGCATCCGATGAAGTGAGCTGTAGCTCACGAAAGCTTATGCTCTAATAAATTTGTTAGTCTCTAAGGTGCCACGGGTACTCCTTTTCTTTTTGTGACAAGTCTGTGTTCAGGCCTGCTTCCTAGAATACTTTTTTTCAACACCCATAAACCTAGAACACCGGCTTGTGAAGATGATATTAAAACCTAGATGTTCACAGGCCTATCATATAAAAGTTATCTAAATTTTCAGTTTCTCCTTATTGAGCTACTTGCAGAAAAAAAGACTCTACATGAGTCTGGGTAAAAGAATCAGGCCCAAAGGTTTAAGCACTTGGGGTGAAATGTGGGACCTGTCAAATTCAGTGGGAATTTCACTCAGATACTGAAACCTATCAGAATAGAAAAAGTCATTTGATTTGTTTACTCCTCATTGAGCCCAAATTCATCAACAAAAATGTTTCTTAATTGATGCTGAGGGATTTAATAAGTGGTTAGTGGGATAATTGAATTATAAATATGACAAATGATCAGTTAAAGAGGGCTTGCCAGGTTAGCGTAAGTACAGGGTTAGACATTTTATTGCTGATACAGAACAGAAGAAAGATTGCAGGACTTCATTAATGAACACTTAACATTACGAAAGAAGGATTTATATTACACTTGCATAAGTCTACTCCCTCACTTTGGGCAAATCAACTTCTTTTATTGTTTGTATTATGCTGTTTCCTGGCCTTACTAACAAACCAATTAAGTTATTCACCCCTCTTTAAATAATAAAAAGTACTTCAAACAAGTCAAATTAATGTAGAAATCTTGTCATAACCAGCTCAATTTCAAACTGCTTTGAATTCATTCCTTATTCTGAGTAGGTTGCCAGATAAACTCTATAATGTTCTTCTTTTAAAGCCGTAAGTCTTTTTTAATGTTCTAGGGCCTGATTCTCATGTCCATCATGGCCCCATTTTTCTACCACTCTGGTAGTGCAAAGCAGTCTTAAAATGGAAGTAAGTAGTATACACTACAGTAATATAAGATTTCAGAGTAGCAGCTGTGTTAGTCTGTATTCGCAAAAAGAAAAGGAGTACTTGTGGCACCTTAGAGACTAACAAATTTATTAGAGCATAAGCTTTCATGAGCTACAGCTCATGCATCCGATGAAGTGAGCTGTAGCTCACGAAAGCTTATGCTCTAATAAATTTGTTAGTCTCTAAGGTGCCACAAGTACTCCTTTTCTTTTTACAGTAATATAAGGCACACTGGGGCCTGGTATTGTTGGCAGACTAGGTATTGTTCACAAGGAGAGAGGAAAGTATAAGGCTATAGAATAAGATCAAAGGATCGAAACATAAAGCAGCAGAGTCCAGGACAACTTGAATGATTCCTTCCTTCCAGCATTTTAGACCCTTTCTCCCACACAAAGAATACATTCTCTGAATGTCAGGCAGTTTGGGTAACTCTCTTCCAAAAACCTTTTGCCAAGTAGTCTCCACGTCTGCCATGACCCTTTAAAAATAATCCTCCATATTATATTTTTTCACCTTGTCTAAAGAACTGGAGAAACAAACAAATTCCATTTAATGAACTGTAAGTTAAATGCAAGCAGTTTATGTCAACTCTAGTATTTAATTCTCATTTAAATCAATTCCATTATGTTTAGGAATAACTGATTTCCCTTTACAATTTCAGCACTGAGTCCCTTTCAAATTAGAATTGCCCCTGATCAATGCTGATACCCTGCACGTGAAAAGCACTCAGTAGTCATGATTTATCCATTCTGGAGGAGGAGGAGGCAGCTCTGAAAGTGCACTTAAGGGTTTTATTGCAAAGAATGCATCCTTCGACATTACCCTGTACAACGGCATCAAAGGCTAGAGGACATATGCTTTCAGGAGAAAATTGACTCCTGGTGGTGTAGGCTTGTGCAGGGCCCTCTACAACACTTAACCCCAAACAGAGACTGGGCAGAGAGATTGCCCAGCAGCAGAGCACCCTCTGTACATTGTGTGTAACTGGTCTCCACGTTGGCCTGTAATTAGCCAGCATGCAAGCTCAATTTGGCTGTGGCCAGGAGGTTATTAATTTGCAAGAGGGTGAATTTATTGAATCACAAGCCTCTCTCTTCACTCACACATTTTCTTGAGAGTAAGCAACACATGAGAGGTGTTTCCTTTAAGGTTCGACTAAGGGAGATGACTTCTATATTTTCCCTTTCCATGTATCATTTTTGCTGCCGGTGTTAGCTCTGGGCTTGGGAGGAGTGTTGATTAGCATTTTCTACTACTGTCAAGGTGTTTCTCCATTATTCGTTATATAGTCAACTATGTAAATACAAGTTTAAGTAATGCTATACATAAAAAATATGGGGAAGGGGTTGGTTTTCATTCTGCCCAATGAATGTGCGCCACTTCCTTTAGACTCTGATACAGCAAAGCAGTTATTTGTCTAACTCTAAGCCCATATGGCTTCCCATTGAAGTCATCGGGACTACTCACAGCAGTGAGACGCTCAGATGCTACGATAATAGTGGCAATATAAGGACAGACAGCAGTGTGGGAAAGCATCATTAAATCAACATATCTACCTTCTGGGGAGAAAAAAAAGGACAATATAAGAACAAAACCTATCTAAGGCAAGGAGAAATGAATACACTGCTGTATGTTTCTTTATATTAAACAACAACTTTGTGGGAGGAGGGGGGTCGCCTTAAGACGTACTTTCAGCCAAAGTGCTCAAATAAGTCTGAGCAAGCATCTGAACTTCTGAATGCTTTTCAAAATCTGCATATCATATGTTACTACCTTAGTACTCTTGTTATATAACATTTCTTCCCCTTTCGGCCCCCCGAAGTGGGTATAATGATTGAAAACACCAGTGTTTCAGGATTTTTCTGGTCCTTAATGATTCCTGGAATGTCCCAAGGTGCTTCTGTCTCAGACTAGGACATTTTTTACAAGAGGCTAATCAATATTTCACTTGCTATTATCTCCAAGAAAAAAATGCTATTAACTTAAAGTTAAGCAGCCCTATCACGCCATCCATTTATTTTAAAGCATCCCCATTGACCTCATCAGAGAGATCTGCACAATATGATTGTTATAGTAGGTAACAAAGATTAGACAAATACTAGGAATATGAGAATTAAAAATACCTAACTCTTAATAAGCATGGGCATTATAAGCTAACAAAAACAGACACCAGAAAGTTAACATTAGATGTTTTTAATTAAATTTACCCATTTCTGATTTCAGCCATCTTTGCCACAAGAATGGACTATTTGGAAAACAATACTTTTTCGGAGGAAAGTAAAAAGCAGGCAGTAAAATGTACATATGTGTTTGGTTCCTTAAATGTTTAATTGTTTCACATACTGAAGTTACATGGAATATGAATTTACTGTCAATATTCTGACGAAGCTTCACTATAGAACAATAAATTTAAAAATGCTACAGAGTTAGTAGAATATTAAAATGTTACTGTGCATATGACTTGTAATTATTTAACTTTGACACTGCAAGAGCACCCAAAGGCTCCAGTCAGGAACAAAGTCCCATTGTACATAGCACTGCGCCCCCAGGAGTGCTTACAATCTAGGAATACTTACTGTCTAAGACCCTGGTCCTGCTAGCTGACAACAGGGCTTTATGTGGGCACAGGGATCTGTTTACCTGGATCTGCTTGCTGGAGAAGACAAACAGCAAGAGAAAGGTAATATAGAATAAAATGCCAAAGGTACATCTCATCAATGTAGGTGTTGGTTTGTTTTTTTTTAATTTCCCCAAACCATCCCCACCACTGCCATCATTTCAGTCTTCCCTGATGCCACAGTCAGTTTTTCTGCCACAGCTGCCCTCAAGTCTCTCCTACATCCTGCCTATCCAAAAGAGTTGAATAAGGCACTGTATAGGGGAGGAAAAAACCTACCAGCCAGTCAAATAGTGCCTGATATTAGAGAGAAGCAGAACGTCTACATGGCAGGCGGCTGATACCTTCCCTGAGCATATAGTGCAGTTCCTGCTGCTCTTTCTCTTGTTCCCATCCCTGTCATCCAGGAAGAGAGAACTCTCTCTCACTCTTCA
This sequence comes from Dermochelys coriacea, assembly GCF_009764565.3. Lineage (NCBI taxonomy): Eukaryota > Metazoa > Chordata > Testudines > Dermochelyidae > Dermochelys > Dermochelys coriacea. Next base: position 137,186,111 of record NC_050068.2, read on the forward strand.
CAGGGAAGGATGGGGGCAGCACTCTTAAAGCTAATCCCTGCCTTTAGAATCTTAATGAAATAAGAACTTTAACCACGGTTATGGAGGAGGCAGCATAAGTTTACAACAAATGGATAATAAATGACGGTAATAGCATTAAAAATTAAATGAATCATTTCTAGTGTAGCATTAACGGGGCACACAACTTGCTAATGAGTTTTAGTTAATATGTTAATGACATATGACTACAATGTACAATCCCACATTATTCTGCAACTCTCAGTTGCCTAGTCTGCACTCTTTTTGCGCATGGAACACCTGCTGTTGTCAGTGGGAAAATCCACATGCAAATGACAGTGAGAGGTGCAAGCTGGTCACAGAGGCTAATTTGTTAACATGACGTTCTTGTTGTTGGTTTTCATTCTTTTCAATTTTGTGTGTGAATTTACTTCTCAGGAAGTTTGCCAGTTCTCTGATCTGGAGACTGTGGGTAAAGCAATAGAGTGGGTCTCACGAGTTCTGGGTTCAGTTCCTCGCTCTACTTGTATGACCATGGAAACAAAAAACACCTAATCTGCTCATGCTTCAAATCCCCCATCTCTAAAATGGAGATAACAATCCCTACCTACCTGTCAGGGGTGTTGCGATGATACGTTCAATACTGTTTGTGAGATGCTCGGACTATGGCAGTGCAGGCCTAGACAGATAGGCCCAGCCTGGAGACTTAACAGCGCAAACTATCCTGTGCAGCCCTACCAGCACGTCAGAGCCCTGACCTGGATTAGACGCCCCTTTGAGGTTACAGGTCAAACGCCGTTAGAGTTTGTCAACATGGGGTTTTTGCAACAACAACAACAACAAAAAGTCACAATTTTCTCACCAGCAATCATCTTCAAGTCCATTCCACCTTAGAACTCCCTGCTGAGACTTGCAATGAGGATGTGAATTAGCACCAATTACAGTGGCAGCTTTAGTGACATGAACACCTGGGCATGCTGGGAATTGTACTGATTTGGTTTTTAGGTTTTTCCACATCAGTAACTTTCCCCCGCACCTGTAACACACATTCAGGAGATACTAAGACAACCGCAGTGTTTGTCACCGGTAATGTCTAAAATAAGATTGAAAATGAAAACTCTGTCACAGTGACCTTTCCAGTCCCTGCACACCTTTGGAGCTCTTTGCAAACAGTGCTGGGATTTCAGGTTTGCTAATTAATTTCTGTTGCTAAATAATAAATGCTTCAAGGCAGAACAAATCTGTAGTAAGAAGGTAAAATTGTGCTCAGTTACACTGATGTGAATCCCTGTAACTCCTCTGAAGGCTGCATTGTGTTCATTGTTTCTGGAGATAGCTGGGGTTTTAAAGAGTAAGTGATCAGAAATAAATGCAAGTAGAGAAGAGCACTAATCTAGGTGACTATATAAGAAACAAACCTTGTTAGATAAAGCTGATAGGTCTTTGGGGAGGTGCCATAGCCATTGGTTCCCTATTCCTCTCAGACTTCATGGCCAATGGGATTTCTCTCTGCCCGAGGGCCATATTCAGTGGCTGCGTGTCACTTCTGGGTGGGTGGCCTCTCTCGTGTTCCAGAGTAGCTGTAATTTTCTCCCCAACTGCCTCTTACCAGGGATCAGAATGTTGTTTCCAATAAAATATCCCAGTGACTTTACTTCAGAACAATCCAACTTTCAAAAGGGCTCATTTCTAACTGAGGTCAACACAGTGGCAGGGTCATAGCCTGCCCCCTCCATTATACTCCCAATTATATTCCTCTCTGTGTGACGGTCCTGCTTAATTGCATTAGCAAACTAAGCAAGACCCTCACGCAGAGAAGAGCAGACTGCACGCAATTAAAGGGGACAGTAACAAGCATACTCCCCTGGGGGAAATCAGAGAGGCCTGCTCTCAGCACCATATGCCTCTCTGTACTCCTCTGAGGATGAGGCAGCTCCAGGCACAATTGAGCCCTATATAATTGATCAAATAATGAATCACAAGTTACCAGATATGACGGGGCAAGGCCAGATGGCTATAGAAAAGTAGAGGGAGATAGATATGTTAGCTCCAGGCTAAACAAATCACTGGTCTTATTGGGATCCGGGAAGTGGGCAGGCGAAGCCCGTCCACCACAGAAGGATCCCCCCCAGCCTAAAAGGGGGATCCACAGGACCTAGATACCCAAAAAATTCCAGGGGACAACTGATGATATAACAGGGACAGGAATATGGTCAAAGGGTCAAACGAAGGGAACCGGACAGGGGCACCGAGCAGAGAACCCTGGACAGCACCCACTGCTCCTCAAAGGCGTCAAGGGAGTCAGAGGACGCCGCCCAGAGGAACTCTGCCCGGATACGTGAATGGACCGAGGATCGGAAATAGGCCCCACAGTCACAGGAGACTCCATCGGCCAACCTCCTCACTCTGGTTTTATAGATGGCCATTTTAGCTAGGGCCAGGAGGAGGTTGACCAGGAGATCCCGTGACTTTGTGGGGCCACGGTTAGGGAGTGCATAAATAAGAAGGTGAGGGGAGAAGTGCAACCAAAAACGTAAGAAAATATTAGTGAGGAGCCGGAATAGGGGCTGCAGCCTGGCACACTCCAAGTATATATGTGCCAGGGTATCCCTCACGCCGCAAAAGTGGCAGGTGTCTGGGATTGAGGTGAACCGCGCCAAGTACACGCCCGTGCTCACGGCTCTGTGAAGGAGCCGCTAACTGACATCCCGGCGGGCTTTGGAACTAAGGTGCAATATAGGGCTGGCCCACCAGGGCTCCTCACCCTCCAAAGGTGGCAGGAGGTCCTGCCATTTTGTATCGGGGCGGGACACCAGGGTGAGGGCGTGAAGGGTGTGGAGTATGAGCGTGTATAGATATTTTCTTGGCACGGTTTGAAAGCAGACTGGCTGCATCTCGTGCAGCCGGCTTCCAGTGAAGGGTGAAGGGGTCGGTTGGGTCCATGGGGCAGGGGTCCAATTAAAAGGTCTGGCAGGCCTGGGGTAACGGGTGGGCGGGGCGTGCCCTCGTGCAGGACCCGGTCGAGATAAACCCAAGCAGCGGGCGGCAAAGCGGCCTTCAGCTCCTGAAGTATGCGTCGGGGAGTACAAGGTCTGGAAAGCCCCATGCGCTGAGCGAGCGTCAGGGGATCCAGCCAGTCTCCCTGGTCATAGTCCAGGATGTCTCCGACTCTTGTGACCTCTGCCAGGACCAACATCTGGCACACCGAGCGGGACTCCGCCACCTGCACGTGAAGCTGGGGGTTGCGTAGCAGGGGCTCCGCGAGGAGATCTGCCCCCTTGGTGGCTGCCATGGACCTGGTCGTTGAAAAGAGTTTCCAGGTCCGGAGGAGATCCTGGTAGAAGACCCACAGCCCGGAGAGGTCTCGCGGAAGACCTCTCGGATGGAGATAAAGGAGCTGCCAGTCGTATCGGAGCCCTCGGAAGCGGCGCAGGAAGGCGTGTGCCAGTACGCTCCACACCGGACTACCTGCACCATAAAGGAGCCTCTGCAGGGCCTGGAGGCAGAAGACATGGACCTGAGTAAGCAGACATTTCAGGCCCTGCCCTCCCCCGTACAGAGGTAGATGGAGAACCCCTGCAGGGACCCAGTGAGGTCCCGACCAAAAGAACTCCAGAATCGATGTCCGCAGGTTGGCCAGGAAACCCGGGGCCGGGACCAGGGTGTTGAGCCGGTACCAAAGCATGGACAGGACTAGTTGATTAAGCACTAACGCTCTCCCTCGAAGGGAGAGGAACCGGAGTAGTCCTGTCCATTTCCGGAGCCGCTCTATCACCCCGCCCTCTAAATTCTGCCAGTTCTCCGGCGGAGAGGGATGCATGGCAGAAAGGTAAACACCCAGATAAAGCAGCGGACCCGTGCTCCACTGGATGGCTTGAAGCGCGGGTGGGAGGGGCTCGCCAGTCCCCTACCACCAAGCCAGAGCTCTTGACCCAGTTGACCCGCACAGAGGAGGCTGCCGAATAGATGGTCTGGCAAGCCTCCACCCACGCCAAGTCGCCCGGGTCCTGGACCACGAGGAGCACATCATCAGCATACGCCGACAGGACCAGCCGCAGCTCTGGCTCCCGCAGCTGTCCTTCGGAGGAGACAGAGGAAGGGCTCGATCGCCAGAGCCTACATCTGACCCAAGAGGGGGCACCCCTGCTGTACTCCTCGCCCGAAGCTGACCGGTTCGGTCAGGGTCCAGTTGAGCCTGACCAAACACTCTGCGGAGGCGTACAGCGCCCGGAGAAAACCCACAAACTGAGGTCCAAAGCCAAACTCTAGCAGAGTGCTCAAGACATACCCGTGATCCACCCTGTTGAACGCCTTCTCCTAATCTAAGGACAGGAGGGTGAACGACAGACCATCCCTACACCCGAGTTCCAAAAGGTCCCGGACCAGATAAGGTTGTCAAAGATGCTGCAGCCCGGGATGGTGTAGCTCTGGTCTGGACCATGTCTGCCAGCACGGACCCTAGCCGCAGCAAGATTGCTTTTGCCACGACTTTGTAGTCCGTGCTGAGGAGCGAGATGGGACGCCAATTTCGTAAATCGCGGAGGTCCCCCTTCTTCGGCAATAAGGCGAGTACGGCTCGCCTGCATGAAAGAGGGAGGACCCCGCTCTGCAAAGACTCGGCTCAGATGGTGACTAGGTCTGGGCCGAGGACGTCCTAGAACACGCGGTAGAACTCCACGGTCAGCCCGTCCATGCCCGGAGATTTATCGGTGGGCATGCGACGGAGGGCTTCTGAGAACTCGGCCAGAGTGAGAGGCAGTTCTAGCCGGTCTCAGTCGCCCACGCTGACCGACGGAAGCTCCACCCAGAGCACTCTGCAAGCATAGGATCGGTCCGATCCGGGGAGAAAAGGCTTGGGTAGAAGGCTATCACCCTCCCGCATATCTCCACCAGATACGTGAGGGGGGTGCCATCTTCTCCCAGTAGGCAGATGACATGTTTTTTAGCCCCCCTCTTTTTCTCCAGGGCATAGAAGAAGCGGGAACCGCGATCCATCTCCTGAAAGAGACGGATGCAGGATCGAACAAAGGCACCCCGGGCTCGATGGTCCTCGAGAGCCTGGAGCTCCTCCCGCTTCTCCCGGCACGCTCTGCAGAGGGGCAGATCCTCGGGGCTGGCAGCCAGACGCCTCTCCAGCTCTAAGACCTCCCGTTCCAACTGCTCTATCGCCGCATCCCTCCGTCGGCTGGCGCACCAGGTGCAGTCACAGCAGAAGAGCCGGGCGCGCACCTTCTCTAGGTCCCACCACCGCCGCGCTGAGGGAAAGGCACGCCGCTGCCCTCGCCAGGCCAGCCAGAACTCTCAGAAGGACGCCACGAAGCACGCATCCTCCAGCAAGCTGTTGTTAAAATGACAATAGGCCGGCCCCGGCCTCTCCGCGCAGAGGGAGGCTGTCACGGTGGCTAAATGATGGTCAGAAAATGGGGCTGGCTGGATGCTGGAGGAGTGGGCTCATGAAAAATGAAAGCATGATAAATAAATTAGGTCCAACCGGGAGTGGCGCAACCGATGGGCCTCCATCCGGACAAAGGTGAACGTGGAAGTGTCATCCGGGTGGTGGTCGCGCCAAACATCTACAGGGAGTGGTGTTCGAATATCTCCTGGAGGACGGCGATGGCGGCCGGGATCTGCTCGGTCCCTGAGCGGTCCCACTCTTCAAGGGTGATGTTAAAGTCCCCTCCCAGGACCAGGCACTCCTGAGGATCCCAGGTGCCAAGGAAGGCGGACGCCTGCTGATACAATTGCAGCTGCTCCGGACTTGCTGCCGGGGCATAGATGTTGACGAGGTTGACTACGAGCCCCTCCATGCAGACCCGGAGAAGCAGCAGACGGCCCGGCACAGCCTTGGCAACCCCCAGCACCTCGGGCCGTAGGTCGGGGGAGAACAGGGTCGCCACTCCAGCCGTATGAACTGTGAGATGGCTAAAGTAGACCCTGTCCCCCCAATCCAGCCGCCAGCTGTCTTCGGAGGTCGGATCCGTATGGGTCTCCTGCAGGAAAACCACAGAGTACCCCCCCTCCCGAAGGAAGGAGAGCACCTGGGACCTGCGGAGACCCATTCTACAGCCACGGGTGTTCAATGTTGCGATGGTAAGAGGTGCCATGAGGAGGGCTGGGGGGGGATCCTCGCCAGTAGGGACGCTCGCGGCTCCTGACGGGCTATGCAGCAGTCCATGACCTACCCTGTAGGTGAGTAAGGAGTCACGGAAGAGGCGGATCCGCTGGTAGGCTACGGCACCCTGCCTCCCAGTCCTTTTAACCTCCCCCATGAGGGCCCTTGCGGCCCAGAGGATTTGATTAAAGTCCCCCCATCGCTGGAGAGCAAGCTGTAGTTTGTTGCGGGAGCCACGGACATCTTCTAAAAACTCCCACAATTCTTCTCGCAGCACATGGTGGGGTGGGGTTATGGTCACCTGGTTACTCCCCAATGGGGCCCTTGGTACAGCCCCGGGGCCCGCCAAGACAGGCAGACAGGGTGCGGACCCCCGATGTGGTTCCTGATGGGTTGGTGCCTCAAACGCTGGGGCGATAGGGGGCGGCAGAGGGAAGATAGCAGCCCCTGGTGGGTCAGGACGGGTAAACACAAAGGCCGCTCCCTGGGGGTCATCTATTGGTAAAGGGAAGGAGACAGCCCCAGGGGCGACAATAACATCTCGGGAGGTGGACGGGAGAGGGACAGTGGCAGGGGCAGGGTTAGAGGTGAGATTCTGGGCAGGGCTCTCAATGATGCTGGGCACAGGCTCTATGGTGGATTTGGCAGCCACGGCATCAGGAGGTGGACTATCATCTGTAGGGTCCCCACCCGGGAAGGGGGTCTAATGCTCCTCACCAACAAGGAGTGCCTCTGGTGGCTCGGGTCCCAGTCGCGTGGCACTGGCTGTCGCCTCAACAGGCTCGGTGGCCCTCAGCTGGGTGCCATCTGCAGCCGGGTTAATGGAGGAGTCCAGGGGCTCCTTGGAGGTGGGAGCGGAAGCAACGGTTAGGGGGAGGGAGCACGGGGAAAGGGGGGCTGGAGTTTAGTCACCCAGATCGAGGCCCGCTGGCATAGGGTTGTCCTCCCCCTGGGTGACCGGGGTCAGACCCAGGACCTCGATCTCCTCATATATGGATGGGAAGTCATTTTCCGCCACCCCGGGATTCTCCCTGCTGGCACCTGACGCGACGGTTGCCTCGGGGCACAATGAGGTTTCAGATGGCGCCTTGGGGGCCTTGGAGGAGAGGGACTCTCATGGAGGGGAGATACCACCTTCCAGTGCTGCCACGTCTTCCCCAGCCGGCTCTGGTGGATGGAACACACCTGTGGGTAGAGCGGAAGGCTCGACATCGGTGCCCCCCTTCCTGGTCTTCCGGGGGGCCTCCGCATCAGATGGAAGGAGCGGAGCTCGAGCCTTCTGCTTGCCCCGCTTCCCCTGGACTAGGGCCCAGCCCTCCATGGCATCATCCGGGGACTGGCTAGCAGGGGTTGTGTCAGGGGGCAGAGGCAATGGCTCAGGGACTCGAGGGGATAATGGTGGGGCAGCACAAGGGAGGGAAGATTCCCCTTGGGGCGGGTCCTCTCCCATGCCCGGCGGTGTCCCCACCGCACCCTCCGCCACAGGCCATGCCAGATTGCAAGCAGTGGGGGAGAGGCTCTCCCGCACGTCTGGGCATAGTTGGGGAGGTGCCCCTTGGGCCCGAGCGGGAGCAATGGTGGACTGGGAAGGAGGAGGGGTGGTTTCGGGTGCCGGGCAGCCAGGGTCGCCGGCGATGATGGGGCCGGTGCCTTGCCGGGTCTTGGGGGTCCAGGATGCCCCTCCTTGCTGGGCCAAGGGGCAGTCCTTCCGGACGTGCCCCATCGCTCGGAAGAGGTAGCACCGGGCCTCCCCTGTGGAGTAATGCACCTGGTAATGGGCCCCCTTGTAGGGGACTAGGAAGGACCCCTCCAGCACCTCTCCGTCACGCGCCGCCAACGGCAGTTGAAGCTGCACTTGCCAGCGGAACGAGAGGACGTGACGGAGGGCGGGGTCTTTGCAGCCCAATGGGAGAGGGCTGATGACAGAGATGGGTTTCCCCAGGGTAGAGAGGGTGGGTAACGGGGCGAAACTGGGGAGAAAGGGAGGGACGGAGGTCAGGACCAGGTGGACGCCCAGGTCATCTAGTGGTTCTAAGGGAACAAACACGCCCCCTACTGCCAGGCCCTTCTCCACCACCTCCTGGGCGGCGGCCACCGATGTTAAGAAGAAGACGACCTTGCCATACATTTTGGAGGCCGCCACAATGGCTGTGGGTCCCACTACCCTCGCCAATGCCCGCACATAGGTCTCCTCATGGGGCGAGGTGGGCACCAGGAGGAAACGGACGCCGTGCTTCCTGGTCATGGTGGGAAAGGGGCCCCGGCCGCTATAGATGGTAGTGGAGGCGGTGGGTGGGAGAGATGACGTAGCGGCAGGCTGGGTGGCTGCCACCACCTGGGCGTACGCCCTGGGGGCCGGGGGAGGAACACCCGCAGAGCTGGTGGAGGGAACAGCGGGGAGGGATGCCCCAGCCAGTGGTGGGGCCGGGGCATTGGGGGCAGTCCCTGCCATGGAGGGCCTAGTCTTTTTAGCGGGTCCCTTCCCCTTCTTCTTCCCCTGGTCCTTTCCGCCAGCTGGGGGGGGCTCCCCCCGAATCTGAGGGGGTGAGAGACGTGGTAGCAGTGGAGGTCATCCTGGTGCCCGTCGCTGCTGGTGCCCCGGCGGGGGCGGTGGCAGATGGTTCGGCAGCAGAGGTAGAAGCTTGGGGGGGTGACGGAGAGGCAGGTGGGGGAGGGGCAGCTCGGGCTGCTGGAGGGGCCCCACCCGTCTCATCCCCCACCATCATGAGTAGGGAGGAAGGGGAGACACCTGAAGGAGGAGGGGAGAGGGGAAGCAGGTCAACCACTCCTCCCCGGTAGGCTGCAGGCAGGGGAGGAGGGCACCAAAAGGGGTGGGCTGGACGGGGGGCAATCAGGGGTTAGGGGTCAGTCACTGACACAGGGTGGAATTCCGGCTCCTCTTGGTACACTAGGGGAGGGGGGGATACAACATTCGGGGTACAGTGAAAAGGGTTGAAACTAAAACGGGGAGTTGCACAAGCGCATGGGAGGGGGCATGGGCACACGGAGCCAGGGGCAAAGCAGGCTGGAGGTAGGGCAGGGAAACCAAGGGGCTAGCCTCAGAGGCTGGGGCAGGGCAAACAAACAGAGGCTGCAAGAGGAAATGGGTGGGGCAGGCAAACAAACTGAAGCTAGTAAGGGGGGCTGGGCAAAAATGGGGGGGCAAAGCTGCAAGTAGCAAATGGGTCAGGTAGTAAAGGGTAAAGCTGTAGGGTGGGCAGTCCGGGGCAGGGGGCACGTGCACCCACGTACGCTTGCACAAGTCTTTTTAGGCTGGCTGCTGCTTCTGGCCCAAAGGGTGGAAATAGGGCGTGGCAAGCCAAGCAAGCAGGTGAGTCCAGAGGCAGGAGCTGAGGCAGATGGTATACAGCCAGTGGGGGTGAGGCAGATGGTATACCGACCCCCACCACAAGAGCACAGTTAGAAAGTTACTCAGTCTTAGGGCCCCCTCCACGGTGGTCTGCAAAGTCTCTAGGTGCTCCCCCACTGGCAGATGGTCCTCTTCTTCTCTTCCTCGGGCTTCAGCAGCTCCAGGCAGCAGACTCCGCAGCAGCAACAGCAGCTCCAGGAACTCCAGGTGGTAGTCCAAGCAGGCAGAAAGGACCCCTCTCAGGTGGTGGTGGTAGTGGTGGTGTCCACAAAAGCAGTGGCTGGGGTCCCTCACTCCTCCTCTCTGGGGAGTGGGCTAGCAGCCCCCCCCCCGGGGGCTGCAGTTAGAGCAGTAGTAGCACCCAAGAGTGGGGGTGTCCAGCAGCCAGGTAGCAGAGAATGGGGGGTGTCTGTCTCAGCCAGGGTTCCAGCTGGAGCAGCAGGGAGAGCTTAGGGCCCAGCAGCAGGAGTAGCAGCTTTCCACTTCCCTCCAAGCTAGAAGGCTATGGAAGAGCAGTCTTATTGGGATCCGGGAAGTGGGCGTGCGAGGCCCGTCCACTGCTAAAGGATCCCCCCCAGCCTAAAAGGGGGATCAATAGGACCTAGATTCCCAAAAAATTCCGGGGGACAACTAATAAAATAACAGGGACGGGAGTGTGGTCAAAGGGTCAAAAGAACTGAACCGGACGGGGACACTGAGCAGAGAACCACGGACAGCGCCCACTGCTCCTCAAAGGCATCAAGGGAGTCAGAGGACGCCGCCCAGAGGAACTCTGCCCGGATACATGAACGGACCGAGGATCGGAAATAGGCCCTACAGTCACAGGAGACTCCATCGGCCAACTTCCTCACTCTGGTTTTGTAGATGGCCATTTTAGCTAGGGCCAGGAGGAGGTTGACCAGGAGATCCCGTGACTTTGTGGGGCCACGGATAGGGAGTGCATAAATGAGAAGGTGAGGAGAGAAGTGCAACCAAAAACGTAATAAGATATTGGTGAGGAGCCGGAATAGAGGCTGCAGCCTGGCACACTCCAGGTAGACATGTGCCAGGGTATCCCTCATGCCGCAAAAGGGGCAGGTGTCTGGGATTGTGGTGAACCGCGCCAAGTACATGCCCGTGCTCACGGCTCCGTGAAGGAGCCGCCAACTGACATCCCCGGCGGGCTTTGGGACTAAGATGGAATATAGGCTGGCCCACCGGGGCTCTTCAGCCTCCAAAGGTGGCAGGAGGTCCCGCCATTTTGTATCGGGGCGGGACACGAGGGTACGGGCGTGAAGGGTGTGGAGCACGAGCGTGTAGAGATGTTTTCTTGGCGCGGTTTGAAAACAGACCGGCTGCATCTCGTGGAGCCGGCTTCTAGTGAAGGGGTGAAGGGATCGGTTGGGTCCACGGGGGAGGGGTCCAATTAAAAGGTCCGGCGGGTCTGGGGTAGTGGGTGGGCGGGGCGTGCCCTCGTGCAGGACCCGGTCGAGATAAACCCGAGCAGCGGGTGGCAAAGCGGCCTTCACCTCCTGAAGTATGCGTCGGGGAGTACAAGGTCTGGAAAGCCCCATGCGCTGAGCGAAGGTTAGGGGATCCAGCCAGTCTCCCCGGTCATAGTCCAGGAGGTCTCCGACTCTTGTGACCTCTGCCAGGACCAAACTCTGGCGCACCGAGCGGGACTCCGCCACCTGCAAACGGAGCTGGGGGTTGTGTAGCAGGGGCTCCGCGAGGAGATCTGCCCCCTTCGGTGGCCGCCATGGACCTGGTCGTTGTAAAGAGTTTCCAGGTCCGGAGGAGGTCCTGGTAGAAGACTGGCAGCCTGGAGAGGTATCACGGAAGACCTCTCGGATGGAGATAAAGGAGCTGCCGGTCGTATCGGAGCCCTCGGAAGCGGCGCAGGAAGGCGTGCGCCAGTATGCTCCACGCCGGACTACCTGCACCATAAAGGAGCCTCTGCAGGGTCTGGAGGCGGAAGACATGGACCTGAGTAAGCAGACATTTGAGGCCCTGCCCTCCCTCCTCCACAGGTAGATGGAGAACCCCTGCAGGGACCTAGTGCAGTCCTGACCAAAAGAACTCCAGAATCGATGTCCGCAGGTTGGTCAGGAAAGCCGGGGCCGGGACCAGGGTGTTGAGCCGGTACCAGAGCATGGACAGGACTAGTTGATTAAGCACTAACGCTCTCCCTCGAAAGGAGAGGCACCGGAGTAGTCCTATCCATTTCCGGAGCCGCTCTATCACCCCGCCCTCTAAATTCTGCCAGTTCTCCGGCGGAGAGGGATGCGTGGCAGAAAGGTAAACGCCCAGATAGAGCAGCGGACCCGTGCTCCACCGGATGGCTTGAAGCGCGGGTGGGAGGGAGCTCGCCTGCCGCCAGTCCCCTACCACCAAGCCAGAGCTCTTGACCCAGTTGACCCGTGCAGAGGAGGCTGCTGAATAGATGGCCTGGCAAGCCTCCACCCGCACCAAGTCGCCCGGGTCCTGGACCATGAGGAGCACGTCATCAGCGTACGCCGACTGGACCAGCCACAGCTCCGGCTTCCTCAGCACCAACCCTGTCAACCTTCTTCGGAGGAGACAGAGGAAGGGCTCGATCGCCAGAGCGTACAGCTGGCCTGAGAGGGGGCACCCCTGCCGTACTCCTCACCCAAAGCTGACCGGTTCGGTCAAGATCCAGTTGAGCCTTACCAGACACTCTGCGGAAGCGTACAGCACCCGGAGAAAGTTCACAAACCTGGGTCCGAAGCCAAACGCCTGCAGAGTGCTCAGGAGATACCCGTGATCCATCCTGTCGAACGCCTTCTCCTGATCTAAGGACAGGAGGGCGAACGACAGACCATCCCTACACCCAAGTTCCAATAGGTCCCGGACCAGATATAGATTGTCGAAGATGCTGCGGCCCGGGACGGTGTAGGTCTGGTCTGGGTGGACCACGTCCGCCAGCACGGACCCTAGCCTCAGGGAGATGGCTTTTGCCACGATTTTGTAGTCCGTGCTGAGGAGCGAGACGGGACGCCAATTTCGTAAATCGCGGAGGTTCCCCTTCTTCGGCAATAAGGCGAGCACGGCTCGCCTGCACGAAAGAGGGAGGACCCCGCTCTGCAAAGACTCGGCCCAGACGGTGACTAGGTCTGGGCCCAGGACGTCCCAGAACACGCGGTAGAACTCTACGGTCAGCCCGTCCATGCCCGGAGATTTATCGGTGGGCATGCGACGGAGGGCTTCCGAGAACTCGACCAGAGTGAGAGGCAGCTCTAGCCGGTCTCAGTCGCCCACGCTGACCGTCGGGAGCTCCTCCCACAGCACTCTGCAAGCGTTAGGATCGGTCAGATCCGGGGAGAATAGGCTTGCGTAGAAGGCTCTCGCCCTCTCGCACATCTCCACCGGATCCGTGAGGGGGGTGCCATCTTCTGCCAGGAGGCAGATGATATATTTCTTAGCCCCCCTCTTTTTTTCCAGGGCGTAGAAGAAGCGGGAGCCGCAATCCATCTCCCGAAGGAGACGGATGCGGGATCGAACAAAGGCACCCCGGGCCCAATGGTCCTCGAGGGTCCGGAGCTCCTCCCGCGTCTCCCGGCACGCTCCGCAGAGGGGTGAATCCTCGGGGCTGGCGGCCAGATGCCTCTCCAGCTCTAAGACCTCCCGTTCCAACTGCTCTATCGCTGCATCCCTCCGTCGGCTGGTGCCCCGGGTGTAGTCACGGCAGAAGAGCCGGGCGCGCACCTTCCCTATGTCCCACCACCACCGTGCCGAGGGAAAGGCACGCCGCTGCCCTCGCCAGGCCAGCCAGAACTCCCGGAAGAACGCCACGAAGCCCGCATCCTCCAGCAAGCTGTTGTTAAAATGCCAATAGGCCGGCCCCGGCCTCTCCGCGCAGAGGGAGGCTGTCACGGTGGCTAAATGATGGTCAGAAAATGGGGCCGGCCGGATGCTGGAGGAGTGGGCTCGTGTAAGATGAAAGCGTGATAAATAAATGCGGTCCAACCGGGAGTGGCGCGACCGATGGGCCTCCACCCGGACAAAGGTGAATGTGGAAGTGTTCATCCGGGGTGGTGGTCGCGCCAGACGTCCACCAGGGAGTGGTGTTCGACTATCTCCTGGAGGACGGCCACGGCGGCCGGGCTCTGCTCGGTTCCCGAGCGGTCCCGTTCCTCAAGGGTGATGTTAAAGTCCCCTCCCAGGACCAGGCACTCCTGAGGATCCAAGGTGCCGAGGAAGGCGGATGCCTGCTGATAGAATTGCAGCCGCTCCGGGCTCGCTGCTAGGGCATATATGTTGACAAGTTTGACTACGAGCCCCTCCATGCGGACCCGGAGGTTCAGCAGGCGACCCGGCACAGCCTCGGCAACCCCCAGCACCTCGGGCCGTAGTTCAGGGGAGAACAGGGTCGCCACTCCACCCGTATGAACTGTGAGGTGGCTAAAGTAGACCCTGTCCCCCCAATCCAGCCGCCAGCTGTCTTCGGCGGTCGGATCCGTATGGGTCTCCTGCAGGAAAACCACAGAGTACCTCCCCTCTCGAAGGAAGGAGAGCACCTCGGACCTGCGGAGACCCATCCTACAGTCACGGGTGTTCAATGTTGCGATGGTAAAGGGTGCCATGAAGAGGGCTGGGGGGGATCCTCGCCAGCAGGTATGCTCGTGGCTCCCGGCGGGCCGTGCAGCAGTCCTTGACCCACCCCGTAGGTGATTAAGGAGTCACAGAAGTGGCGGACCCGCTGGTAGGCCGCGGCGCCCTGTCTCCCGGTCCTTTTCCCCTCCCCCATGAGGGCCCTTGCGGCCCGGAGGATTTGATTAAAGTCCCCCCATCGCTGGAGGGCAAGCTGTAGTTTGTTGCGGGAGCCACGGACGTCTTCTAGGAACTCCCGCAACTCCTCTCGCAGCGCATGGGGGGCTGAGGTTATGGTCTGGTTGCTCCCCGATGGGGCCCTTGGTACAGCCCCCTGGCCCAGCTGAGACGGGCAGACAGGGTGCGGACCCCGACGGGGCTCTGATGGGTTGACCTGAATGCTGGGGCGATAGGGGGCGGCGGGGGGAGGATAGCAGCCCCTGGTGGGTCGGGACGGGCAAACACAAAGGCCATTCCCTGGGAGTCATCTGTTGGAAAGGGGAAGGAGACTGTCCCAGGGGTGGCAATAATATCTCAGGAGGTGGGCGGGATAAGGGCTGGGGCAGGGGTAGAGGTGACAGTCTGGGTCGGGAGAGGGCTCTCACTGATGCCGGGCGCAAGCTCTCTGGTGGATTTCGCAGCCACGGCATCAGGAGGTGGACTTTCTTCTGTAGGGTCCTCTTCCGGAAAGGAGGTCGAATGCTCCTCACCAGCAAGGGATGCCCCTGGTGGCTCAGGTTCCAGCCACGTGGCACTGACCGTCGCCTCAACTGGCTCGGCGGCTCTCAGCGGGGTGCCCTGTGCAGCCGGGTTGATGAGGAGTCCAGGGGCTCCTCGGAGGTGGGAGCAGAAGCAACGGTTAGGGGGAGGGAACATGGGGAAAGGGGGCTGGAGTGAAGTCGCCCAGATCGAGGCCCGCTGGCATAGGATCGTCCTCCCCCTGGGTGACCGGGGTCTGACCCAGGGCCTCGATCTCCTCATATATAGAGGGGAAATTGTTTTCTGCTACCCCGGGATTCTCCCCACCGGCACCTGACGCGACGGTTACTTCGGGGCACACTGGGGTTTCAGATGGTGCCTCGGGGGTCTTGGAGGGGAGGGACTCCCGTGGAGGGGAGATACCACCTTCCAGTGCTGCCACGTCTTCCCCAGCCGGCTCTGGTGGATGGAACACACCCGTGGGTAGAGCGGAAGGCTCGGCATCGGTGCCCCCCTTCCTGGTCTTCCGGGGGGCCTCCGCGTCAGATGGGAGGAGCGGAGCTCGAGCCTTCCGCTTGCCCCGCTTCCCCTGGACTAGGGCCCAGCCCTCCATGTCATCATCCGGGGGCTGGCTAGCAGGGGTTGTGTCAGGGGGCAGAGGCGATGGCTCAGGGACTCGAGGGGGTAACGGTGGGGCAGCACAAGGGAGGGAAGATTCCCCTTGGGGCGGGTCCCTACTCCCATGCATGGCGGTGTCCTGCCGCACCCTCCTCCACAGGCCTCGCCAGATTGCAAAGCAGGGGGGGCGGGGTTCTCTCGCCGCTCGTTTGGGCATAGTGGGGGAGGTGCACCTTGGGCCGAGCGGGAGCAATGGTGGACTGGGAAGGAGAGGGGCGGTTTCGGGTGCGGGCAGCCAGGGGCTTGGCGATGACGGGCCGGTCCCTGCCGGGGCTCGGGGTTCCTGGATGCCCCTCCTTCCCGGGCCAGGGGGCAGTCCCTCCGGACGTGCCCCATCACCCGCCAGAGGTAGCACCGGGCCTCCCCCGTGGAATAATGCACCCTGTAATGGGTCCCCTGGTAGGGGACTAGGAAGGACCCCTCGAGTGCCTCTCCGTCGCGTGCCGCCGGCGGCAGTTGAAGCTGCACTTGCCGGCGGAAGGAGAGGACGTGACGGAGGGCGGGGTCTTTGCAGCCCAACGGGAGAGGGCTGATGACAGAGATGGGCTTTCCCAAGGTAGAAAGGGCGGGTAACAGGGCGGCATTGGGGAGAAAGGGAGGGACGGAGGTCAGGACCAGGCGGACGCCCAGGTCCTCTAGCGGCTCTAAAGGGACGAACACGCCCCCCACCGCCAGGCCCTTCTCCACTGCCTCCTGGGCGGCGGCCTCCGATGCTAAGAAGAAGACGACCTTGCCATACATTTTGGAGGCCGCCACAATGGCCGTGGGCCCCACTACCCTCGCCAATGCCCGCACATAGGTCTCCACGTGGGGTGAGGCGGGCACCAGGAGGCAACGGACACCGTGCTTCCTGGTCATGGTGGGAAAGGGGCCCCGGCTGCTATAGATGGTAGCGGAGGCGGTGGGCTGGAGAAATGATGTAGCGGCAGGCAGGGGGGCTGCCGCCACCTGGGCGTATGCTCTGGGGGCCGGGGGAGGGACACCTGCAGAGCTGGTGGAGGGAACAGCGGGGAGGGCGCCCCAGCTGGAGATGGGGCCGGGGCATTGGGGGCAGCCCCTGCCATGTAGGGCCTGGTCTTTTTAGCGGGGCCCTTCCCCTTCTTCTTCCCCTGGCCCTTCCCGCCAGCTGGGAGGACTCCCCCCAAATCTGAGGGGGTGATAGACGTGGCAGCAGTGGAGGTCACGCTGGTGCCCGTCGCTGCTGGTGCCCCAGTGGGGGCGATGGCACATGGTTTGGCAGTGGAGGTAGAAGCTTGGGGGGGTGACGGAGGGGTAGGCGGGGGAGGGGGAGCTCGGGCTGCTTGAGGGGTCTCCCCCGTCTCATCCCCCGCCATCATGAGCAAGGAGGAAACGGGGGACACCAAAAGGAGGAGGGGAGAGGGGAAGCAGGTCGACCACTCCTCTCCGCTAGGCTGCAGGCAGGGGAGGAGGGCACCAAAAGGGGTGAGCTGGACGGGGGGCAATCAGGGGTTAGGGGTCAGTCACTGACACAAGGTGGAAATTCCGGCTCCTCTTGGTGAACTACGGGGGGGGGGATTCAACAACATTGAGGTTGCAGTGAAGAGGGTTGCAACTAAAATGGGGAATTGCACAAGCGCATGGGAGGGGGCATGGGCACACGGAGCGAGGGGCTAAGCGGTCGGGGGGTAGAACAGGGAAACCAAGGGGCTAGCTTCAGAGGCTGGGGTGGGGCAAACAAACAAAGGCTGCAGAGGGAAATGGGCGGGGCAGGCAAACAAACTGAAGCTAGTAAGGGGGGCTGGAGCAAAAGAGTAGGCAAAGCAAGTGGCAAATGGGGCAGGTAGTAAAGGGCAAAGCTGGGGAGTAGGCAGTCCGGGGGGGGGCACATGTGCCCATGTGCACTTGCACAAGTCTTTTTTAGCTTGCTTCTGCTTCTGGCCCAAAGGGTGGAAATAGGGCATGGCAAGCCAAGCAAGCAGCTGAGGCCAGAGGCAGGAGCTGAGGCAGATGGTATACAGCCAGTGGGGGTGGTGGTGGAGGGGGCAGCGGTGGTGGTAGTAGTGGTGGGGGTTGGGGGGACACACAGATGGATGGGGGGGCAGCTCCACGCCACACCCCGTGTCCCTACAAACACAGTCAAAACCCCCACCACAAGAGCACAGTTTGAAAATTACTCAGTCTTAGGACCCCCTCCACGGTGGTCTGCAAAGTCTCTAGGTGCTGCCCCACTGGCAGATGATCCTCTTCTTCTCCTGCTCGGGCTTCAGCAGCTCCAGGCAGCGGCCTCTGCAGCAGCAGCAGCAGCTCCAGGAACTCCGGTTGTAGTCCAGGCAGGCAGAAAGGACCCCTCTCAGGTGGTGGTGGTGGTGGTATCCACAACAGCAGTGGCTGGGGTCCCTCACTTCTCCTCTCTGGGGAGTGGGCTAGCAGCCCCCTCCCCACCCAGGGCTGCAGTTGGAGCAGTAGCAGCACCCAAGAGTGGGGGTCCAGCAGCCAAAGCAGAGAATGGGGGGTGTCTGGCCCAGCCAGGGAGCAGCTGGAGCAGCAGAGAGCTTAGGGCCTAGCACAGGATAGCAGCTTCCACCTCCCTCCAACTAGAAGGCTATGGAAGCAGTCTTATTGGGATCCGGGAAGTGTGCGTGCGAAGCCCGTCCCTGCTAAAGGGTCCCCCCCAGCCTAAAAGGGGATCCACAGGACAGATACCCAAAAATTCCGGGGGACAACTATAAAGAACAGGGACAGGAGTGCGGTCAAAGGGTCAAAAAGGGAAGCCGGACGGGGACACCGAGCAAGAACCCCGGACAGAGCCCACTGCTCCTCAAGGGTCAAGGGATCAGAGGACCCGCCCAGAGAGAACTCTGCCGGATACGTTGAACGGACCGGATCGGAAATAGCCCCACAGTCACAGGAGACTCCATCGGCCAACCTCCTCACTCTGGTTTTGTAGATGGCCATTTTAGCTAGGGCCAGGAGGAGGTTGACCAGGAGATCCCGGTCCTTTGTGGGGCCACGGATAGGGAGTGCATAAATGAGAAGGTGAGGGGAGAAGTGCAACCAAAAACGTAATAAGATATTGGTGAGGAGCCGGAATAGGGGCTGCAGCCTGGCACACTCCAGGTAGACATGTGCCAGGGTATCCCTCACGCCGCAAAAGGGGCAGGTGTCTGGGATTGTGGTGAACCGCGCCAAGTACACGCCCGTGCTCACGGCTCCGTGAAGGAGCCGCCAACTGACATCCCCGGCGGGCTTTGGGACTAAGATGGAATATAGGCTGGCCCACCGGGGCTCTTCACCCTCCAAAGGTGGCAGGAGGTCCCGCCATTTTGTATCGGGGCGGGACACGAGGGTGCGGGCGTGAAGGGTGTGGAACCGAGCGTGTAGAGATGTTTTCTTGGCGCGGTTTGAAAACAGACCGGCTGCATCTCGTGCAGCCGGCTTCTAGTGAAGGGGTGAAGGGATCGGTTGGGTCCACGGGGGAGGGGTCCAATTAAAAGGTCCGGCGGGCCTGGGGTTGGGGGGGGGGGGGGCGTGCCCTCGTGCAGGACCCGGTCGAGATAAACCCGAGCAGCGGGCTGCAAAGCGGCCTTCACCTCCTGAAGTATGCATCGGGGAGTACAAGGTCTGGAAAGCCCCATGCGCTGAGCGAAGGTTAGGGGATCCAGCCAGTCTCCCCGGTCATAGTCCAGGAGGTCTCCGACTCTTGTGACCTCTGCCAGACCAACCTCTGCGCACCGAGCGGGACTCCGCCACCTGCAAACGAGCTGGGGGTTGTGTAGCAGGGCTCCGCGAGGAGATCGGCCCCCCTTCGGTGGCCGCCACGGACCTGCTCGTATAAGCGTTTCCAGGCCGGAGGAGGTCCTGGTAGAAGACCGCAGCCCTGAGAGTCTCCGGAAGACCTCTCGATGGAGATAAAGGAGCTGCCGGTCGTATCGGAGCCCCTCGGAAGCGGCGCAGGAAGGCGTGTCGCCAGTATGCTCCCGCCGGACTACCTGCACCATAAAGGAGCCTCTGCAGGGTCTGGAGGCGGAAGACATGGACCGAGTAAGCAGACATTTGAGCCTGCCCTCCCTCCCCACAGGTAGATGGATAACCCCTGCAGGGACCCAGTGCAGTCCTGCCAAAAAACTCCAGAATCGATGTCCGCAGTTGGTCAGGAAAGCCGGGTCTGGGACCAGGGGTGTTGAGCCGTACCAAGCATGGACAGGACAGTGATTAAGCACTAACGCTCTCCCTCGAAGGAGAGCACCGGAGCATCCTGTCCATTTCCGGAGCCGCTCTATCAACCGCCGCCCTCTAATTCTGCCATTCTCCGGCGGAGAGGGATGCGTGCAGAAAGGTAAACGCCCAGATAAAGCAGCGGACCCGTGCTCCACCGGATGGCTTGAAGCGCGGTGGCGGGGCTCGCCTGCCGCCAGTCCCCTACCACCAGCCAGATCTCTTGACCCATTGACCCGCCAGAGGAGGCTGCTGAATAGATGGCTGGCAAGCCTCCACTCGCACCAAGTCGCCCGGGTCTGGACCATGAGGAGCACGTCATCAGCGTACGCCGACAGGACCAGCCGCAGCTCCGGCTCCCTCAGCACCAACCCTGTCAACCTCCTTCGGAGGAGACAGAGGAAGGGCTCGATCGCCAGAGCGTAGAGCTGGCCTGAGAGGGGGCACCCCTGCCGTACTCCTCGCCCGAAGTTGACCGGTTCGGTCAGGGTCCAGTTGAGTCTTACCAGACACTCTGCGGAAGCGTACAGCACCCGGAGAAAGTTCACAAATCTGGGTCCGAAGCCAAATGCCTGCAGAGTGCTCAGGAGATACCCGTGATCCATCCTGTCGAACGCCTTCTCTTGATCTAAGGACAGGAGGGCGAACGACAGACCATCCCTACACCCAAGTTCCAATAGGTCCCGGACCAGATAGAGGTTGTCGAAGATACTGCGGCCCGGGACGGTGTAGGTCTGGTCTGGGTGGACCACGTCCGCCAGCACGGACCCTAGCCTCAGGGAGATGGCTTTTGCCACGATTTTGTAGTCCGTGCTGAGGAGCGAGACGGGACGCCAATTTCGTAAATCGCGGAGGTCCCCCTTCTTCGGCAATAAGGCGAGCACGGCTCGCCTGCACGAAAGAGGGAGGACCCCGCTCTGCAAAGACTCGGCCCAGACGGTGACTAGGTCTGGGCCCAGGACATCCCAGAACACGCGGTAGAACTCCACGGTCAGCCCGTCCATGCCCGGAGATTTATTGGTGGGCATGCGACGGAGGGCTTCCGAGAACTCGGCCAGAGTGAGAGGCAGCTCTAGCCGGTCTCGGTCGCCCACGCTGACCGTCGGGAGCTCCTCCCACAGCACTCTGCAAGCATTAGGATCGGTCGGCTCCGGGGAGAAAGGCTTGCGTAGAAGGCTCTCGCCCTCTCGCACATCTCCACCGGATCCGTGAGGGGGGTGCCATCCTCAGTCAGTAGGCAGATGATATGTTTCTTAGCCCCCCTCTTTTTTTCCAGGGCGTAGAAGAAGCGGGAGCCGCAATCCATCTCCCGAAGGAGACGGATGCGGGATCGAACAAAGGCACCCCGGGCCCGATGGTCCTCGAGGCTCCGGAGCTCCTCCCGCTTCTCCCGGCACGCTCCGCAGAGGGGTGGATCCTCGGGGCTGGCGGCCAGACGCCTCTCCAGCTCTAAGACCTCCCGTTCCAACTGCTCTATCGCTGCATCCCTCCGTCGGCTGGTGCCCCGGGTAGTCACGGCAGAAGAGCCGGGCGCGCACCTTCCCTACGTCCCACCACCGCCGTGCCGAGGGAAAGGCACGCCGCTGCCCTCGCCAGGCCAGCCAGAACTCCCGGAAGGACGCCACGAAGCCCGCATCCTCCAGCAAGCTGTTGTTAAAATGCCAATAGGCCGGCCCCGGCCTCTCCGCGCAGAGGGAGGCTGTCACGGTGGCTATGTGATGGTCCGAAATGGGGCCGGCCGGATGCTGGAGGAGTGGGCTCGTGTAAGATGAAAGCGTGATAAATAAATGCGGTCCAACCGGGAGTGGCGCGACCGATGGGCCTCCACCCGTACAAAGGTGAACGTGGAAGCGTCATCCGGGTGGTGGTCGCGCCAGACGTCCACCAGGGAGTGGTGTTCGACTATCTCCTGGAGGACGGCCACGGCGGCCTGGCTCTTCTCGGTTCCCGAGCGGTCCCGTTCCTCAAGGGTGATGTTAAAGTCCCCTCCCAGGACCAGGCACTCCTGAGGATCCAAGGTGCCGAGGAAGGCGGATGCCTGCTGATAGAATTGCAGCCGCTCCGGGCTCGCTGCTGGGGCATAGATGTTGACGAGGTTGACTACGAGCCCCTCCATTTGGACCCGGAGGTGCAGCAGGCGACCCGGCACAGCCTCGGCGACCCCCAGCACCTCGGGCCGTAGGTCGGGGGAGAACAGGGTCGCCACTCCACCCGTATGAACTGTGAGGTGGCTAAAGTAGACCCTGTCCCCCCAATCCAGCCGCCAGCTGTCTTCGGCGGTCGGATCCGTATGGGTCTCCTGCAGGAAAACCACAGAGTACCTCCCCTCTCGAAGGAAGGAGAGCACCTGGGACCTGCGGAGACCCATCTTACAGCCACGGGTGTTCAATGTTGCGATGGTAAAGGGTGCCATGAGGAGGGCTGGGGGGGATCCTCGCCGGCAGGGATGCTCGTGGCTCCCGGCGGGCCGCGTAGCAGTCCGTGACCCACCCCGTAGGTGATTAAGGAGTCACGGAAGTGGCGGACCCGCTGGTAGGCCGCGGCGCCCTGTCTCCCGGTCCTTTTCCCCTCCCCCATGAGGGCCCTTGCGGCCCGGAGGATTTGATTAAAGTCCCCCCATCGCTGGATGGCAAGCTGGACTTTGTTGCGGGAGCCACGGACGTCTTCTAGGAACTCCCGCAACTCCTCTCGCAGCGCATGGGGGGCTGGGGTTATGGTCTGGTTGCTTCCCGATGGGGCCCTTGGTACAGTCCCCTGGCCCAGCGGGACGGGCAGACAGGGTGCGGACCCCCGACGGGGCTCTTGATGGGTTGACCTGAATGCTGGGGCGATAGGGGGCGGCGGAGGGAGGATAGCAGCCCCTGGTGGGTCGGGACGGGCAAACACAAAGGCCATTCCCTGGGAGTCATCTGTTGGAAAGGGGAAGGAGACTGTCCCAGGGGTGGCAATAATATCTCGGGAGGTGGGCGGCAGAAGGGCAGGGGCAGGGGTAGAGATGATTCTGGGTCGGGAGAGGGCTCTCACCGATGCCGGGCGCAAGCTGTCTGGTGGATTTGGCAGCCACGGCATCAGGAGGTGGACTTTCTTCTGTTGGGTCCTCTCCCGGAAAGGAGGTCGAATGCTCCTCACCAGCGAGGGATGCCCCTGGTGGCTCAGGTTCCAGCCGCGTGGCACTGGCCGTCGCCTCAACTGGCTCGGTGGCTCTCAGCAGGGTGCCTTCTGCAGCCGGGTTGATGGAGGAGTCCAGGGGCTCCTCGGAGGTGGGAGCAGAAGCGACGGTTACGGGGAGGGAGTATGGGGAAAGGGGGGCTGGAAAGAAGTCGCCCAGATCGAGGCCCGCTGGCATAGGATCGTCCTCCCCCTGGGTGACCGGGGTCAGACCCAGGGCCTCGATCTCCTCATATATAGAGGGGAAATTGTTTTCCGCTACCCCAGGATTCTCCCCGCCGGCACCTGACGCGATGGTTACTTTGGGGCACACTGGGGTTTCAGATGGTGCCTCGGGGGTCTTGGAGGGGAGGGACTCCCGTGGAGGGGAGATACCGTCTTCCAGTGCTGCCACGTCTTCCCCAGCCGGCTCTGGTGGGTGGAACACACCCGTGGGTAGAGCGGAAGGCTCGGCATCTGTGCCCCCCTTCCTGGTCTTCCGGGGGGCCTCCGCATCAGATGGGAGGAGCGGAGCTCGAGCCTTCCGCTTGCCCCGCTTCCCCTGGACTAGGGCCCAGCCCTCCATGGCATCATCCGGGGGCTGGCTAGCAGGGGTTGTGTCAGGGGGCAGAGGCCATGGCTCAGGGACTCGAGGGGGTAACGGTGGGGCAGCACAAGGGAGGGAAGATTCCCCTTGGGGCGGGTCCTCCCATGCTTGGCGCTGTCCCTGCCGCACCCTCCTCCACAGGCCCCCGCCAGATTGCAAGCAGCGGGGGCGGGGTTCTCCCGCTCGTCTGGGCATAGTGGGGGAGTGCCCTTTGGGCCTGAGCGGGAGCAATGGTGGATTGTGAAGGAGGAGGGGCGGTTTCAGGTGCCGGGCAGCCAGGGGCGTCGGCGATGACGGGGCCGGTGCCCTGCCGGGGCTCGGGGGTCCTGGATGGCCCTTCTTCCCGGGCCAGGGGGCAGTCCCTCCGGACGTGCCCCATCGCCCGGCAGAGGTAGCACCGGGCCTCCCCCGTGGAATAATGCACCCTGTAACGGGCCCCCTGGTAGGGGACTAGGAAGGACCCCTCCAGTGCCTCTCCGTCGCGCGCCGCCGGCAGCAGTTGAAGCTGCACTTGCCGGCGGAAGGAGAGGACGTGACGGAGGGCGGGGTCTTTGCAGCCCAACGGGAGAGGGCTGATGACAGAGATGGGCTTTCCCAAGGTAGAAAGGGTGGGTAACAGGGCTGCATTGGGGAGAAAGGGAGGGACGGAGGTCAGGACCAGGCGGACGCCCAGATCCTCTAGCGGCTCTAAGGGGACGAACACGCCCCCCACCGCCAGGCCCTTCTCCACCGCCTCCTGGGCGGCGGCCTCCGATGCTAGGAAGAAGACGACCTTGCCATACATTTTGGAGGCCGCCACAATGGCCGTGGGCCCCACCACCCTCGCCAACGCCCGCACATAGGTCTCCACGTGGGGTGAGGCGGGCACCAGGAGGCAACGGACGCCGTGCTTCCTGGTCATGGTGGGAAAGGGCCCCGGCCGCTATAGATGGTAGCGGAGGCGGTGGGCTGGAGAAATGATGTAGCGGCAGGCGGGGGGCTGCCGCCACCTGGGCGTATGCTCTGGGGCCGGGGGAGGGACACCTGCAGAGCTGGTGGAGGGAACAGCGGGGAGGGGCGCCCCAGCTGGAGATGGGGCCGGGGCATTGGGGGCAGCCCCTGCCATGGAGGGCCTGGTCTTTTTAGCGGGGCCCTTCCCCTTCTTCTTCCCCTGGCCCTTCCCGCCGGCTGGGAGGACTCCCCCCAAATCTGAGGGGGTGAGAGACGTGGCAGCAGTGGAGGTCACCCCGGTGCCCGTCGCTGCTGGTGCCCCAGCGGGGGCGATGGCAGATGGTTTGGCAGCGGACGTAGAAGCTTGGGGGGTGGACAGCGGGGCAGGCGGGGGGGGGAGCTCGGGCTACTGGAGAGGTCTCACCCGTCTCATCCCCCGCCATCATGAGCAAGGAGGAAAGGGACATCAAAAGGAGGAGGGGAGAGGGGAAGCAGGTCGACCACTCCTCCCCGCTAGGCTGCAGGCAGGGGAGGAGGGCGCCAAAAGGGGTGGGCTGGACGGGGGGCAATCAGGGGTTAGGGGTCAGTCACCGACACAAGGTGGAAATTCCGGCTCCTCTTGGTGCACTATGTGCGGGGGGGATTCAACAACATTGAAGGTGCAGTGATGAGGGTTGCAACTGAAATGGGGAGTTGCACAAGTGCATGGGAGGGGGCATGGGCACATGGAGCGAGGGGCTAAGCGGTCTGGGGGTAGAACAGGGAAACCAAGGAGCTAGCTTCAGAGGTTGGGGCGGGGCAAACAAACAAAGGCTGCAGAAGGAAATGGGCGGGGCAGGCAAACAAACTGAAGCTAGTAAGGGGGGCTGGAGCAAAAGAGGAGGCAAAGCAAGTGGCAAATGGGGCAGGTAGTAAAGGGCAAAGCTGGGGGTAGGCAGTCCGGGGGGGGCACATGTGCCCATGTGCACTTGCACAAGTCTTTTTTAGCTTGCTGCTGCTTCTGGCCCAAAGGGTGGAAATAGGGCGTGTCAAGCCAAGCAAGCAGCTGAGTCCAGAGGCAGGAGCTGAGGCAGATGGTATACAGCCAGTGGGGGTGGTGGAGGGGGCAGTGGTGGTAGTAGTGGTGGGGGTGGGGGGGACACACAGATGGATCGGGGGGCAGCTCCACGCCACACCTCCTGTGTCCCTACAAACAGTCAAAACCCCCACCACAAGAGCACAGTTTGAAAATTACTCAGTCTTAGGACCCCCTCCACGGTGGTCTGCAAAGTCTCTAGGTGCTGCCCCACTGGCAGATGATCCTCTTCTTCTCCTGCTCGGGCTTCAGCAGCTCCAGGCAGCGGCCTCTGCAGCAGCAGCAGCAGCTCCAGGAACTCCAGGTTGTAGTCCAGGCAGGCAGAAAGGACCCCTCTCAGGTGGTGGTGGTGGTGGTGGTATCCACAACAGCAGTGGCTGGGGTCCCTCACTTCTCCTCTCTGGGGAGTGGGCTAGCAGCCCCCTCCCCACCCCAGGGCTGCAGTTGGAGCAGTAGCAGCACCCAAGAGTGGGGGGGGTCCAGCAGCCAATAGCAGAGAATGGGGGGTGTCTGGCCCAGCCAGGGGAGCAGCTGGAGCAGCAGGGAGAGCTTAGGGCCTAGCAGCAGGAGTAGCAGCTTCCCACCTCCCTCCAAGCTAGAAGGCTATGGGAGAGCAGTGGGAGAGAGATTCGCTCCAGGCTAAACAAATCCCTGGTACCAGGATCAGTGAAATGGCAGCTGCTCCAGGTCAATTAAGACACCTGGGGCCAATTAAGAACTTTCCAGAAGGCAGGGAGGAGGCTAGGTTGATTGGGACACCTGAAGGCAATCAGGGGCTGGCTGAAACTAGTTAAAAGCCTCCCAGTCAGGTGGGGGTGCATGTCAGGAACTGTGGTAAGAAGTTGCGCGGTTAGAGAGGCTGAGTAGTATACAGCATATCAGGCACAAGGAAGGAGACCCTGAGGTAAGGGTGAAGTGGAGCTTGAGGAAGTGAGGGCTGCTGTGGGGGAGGTAGCCCAGGAAATTATACATGACATGTTTCTAAAAGGCCAGCTAACATAGCTGATACTATTAGGGTCCCTGGGCTGGAATAGAGGGTGGGCCCTTTGCCCCCTGATTAATCACTGAGACTGGGAGACAACAGAGACTGTGCAAGGAAGGATAACTTCTCCTCATCTCCCTCGCTGGCTTATGATGAAAATGGCTCAGTAGACTGTGACCCTTGTCTCTAGAGAAAGAAGGGTTACATGGAGGGTCATGGTGAGCCTCTGAGGCTAGCGAAATATGCCAGGAAACGCTGGACCCACGGAGGCAAGGACGGAGCTTTGTCACACCGACTAATGGAAAAAATCATTTTTGACATATTCAAGACTGTCAGTATTTTAAAAAGCCAAATCTAGGGCATGATAAAAACATTCAATTAAAGACAGGCATGGAAGTGAACTGTATGGAGTAAAAACAGGAATTCATCATTTAACACAAAATAAATGAGAGAGCAGGCGGTGGGGAAAATTCAGATTATTTCATTATGTAGCAAATAGAATGAATATTTATTAGCAAAGGAAAAGAGCAGTGTACTATTAAACAAATGTAACCCAGGTGGACTAATAATGAGCAAAATCTATTAAGCTGCCTTACTCCTAAATTACACTGACATTTTTCTTTAATACATCTTGCCCTCTAGTGGATTTGATAGTGTTTCAGTTTAAGCTCCTTTTTGCCCCTCTAATAAAATATTTCCATGGGAACATTAAGTAAATAGCTTGTTGATATTAGCCTTCTCCAATATACTCAATAAAGCCCAATTTAATACTCAAAGTCAGACGCTTCTATAGTTAAGTATAAAATCTAATTTGCTTGGATTCCATTGTTAATGGTTTACATTTTATTGTTATCCTGTAAAGTGCATACACTTTGCAAACTTAAAAATATGATTATGTATGCTCTCTCAGGCATGTCAAAAGGAGCTTTAGCTTGTTAAAGAACGGATCTATTTCAGAATGAGTCCAGTATCATATACACTCATAAATTATCCCTCCAACCACAGTTCAGATACTTTTCCTAACATATTCTGAAGAATCCAAGTCTTTTGGCTCATTATAATTCACCTGGAAATCTTGTGGGAATTAACTTTCCTTGCAAGATTTCCAATACTTCCTATTTCCATATGGCTTGAAATACCACAAAAACAGTTTTTCCTGCAGTGTATCAAAATGTACCCTTTTAGTCTTCTCTGGAACCAAATAGCATTGAGGTGAAGAATAATATGAATGGGATGATAATAGTTCTAATCAGTTCCAAATCCAAACCAGGATGAACTAAAAGCAACAGCCTGGTTTATTCTTTCTCTCAGTCCATCTCACTTGCTGCTCTCATTTGTTCCATTCACTTGCTCAAACTGTTTATACTTTCTCAGAGCTTTCAGCAAAGCATTTAAACACAGGGAAACAGAGCAAAATGGGCCAGTTCTTCCCTTCTCTTATCTGCTTCAGTTTGCAAATGGCATGTTCCCCTCTGTCCACTCTCGCACCTAAAACCAGGCTTGTAGCTTTTCCCCTTTCTCTTACAAAATTTCATGACTGTTTACTGAACACAAAGGAAATTATCACCCAAAATTAGCCACCTGAGCTAATTCTTCCTCATGCACTTTATAAAGTGCATCTGAGAGGCCAATGCAGCCTACTCTGGCCTTTGACATCGTTTAAAAGTGCTAAGATTGTACCAGTTATACTGAATAGACACAGTACAGTTTTCAAAGGCTCAAAGCTGGGTTAAATCAACACCAGTTTTCCGCAAAGGCACTTTTTGTCACAGAAGACTTTTTTTTTTTGCCAAATTTCAGCTTCCTGTTAGGGATGAGAGCTGTTTAAAAAACAATCATTATGGCAAAAGTATATTTTTTGCCATTTCCCGCTACTCAAAAAAGGTGAAACAGTTTTAACTCAAACATTTTAAAAGAAATTTACCTTCAGGCAGATTTGGCCTGGAAATATTCCGTGCAACAGATAGTGAAAATTTTAGAAAGTCATGAGCACCTTGTAACATGGAAACAGTTATGCAACTTGCACTAGTGCAGTTGTTGGTGCACCCTCTATGATTTACATGTGTGTCTGTGCACATTATAGATGGAGCAGCAACAATAATGTAATTATTTTTATATTTAAATATTTTATGGCTGCTGAGCACAAAGAGAGTAATTATGCGGGAGAACCAAAGAGAGATTGCACTTCCCCAGATCCCTATCCTATCCATTCCAATGGTCCCAAGCTAAAGGCAGAAGCACAAACACAGAATCAGCCTCTTACAGGCCTTATTGTAACTGTTTCCCAGCCTAAGATCAGCGTCTTCTGCTCTGCTTTATGACTAAATGCTGTTTCCGCCACTGAGTCGTACTCCTAACACTGTCTGTTAACAGACAATATTTGCCTCTCTCCTTTGTGAAAATTGAACATTTATTCCTACCCTATTTTTCCTGTCAATATCCACTGGATCACACTTGTCCACATGTTTGTTGGAACCCAGCCAGTGCGGACCACCCTAGGGCATGGTCGGGAAGGATCAGTGTATGGGAACTTGAGTGCTGGAAGGCACTTAAAGAGTTAATACAGCAGGTCTTACCACACCCAGAAGCAGTGCTGACTATTGGTATCAATTCCACGTTATTCTTAATAAAGTGCTTACCACTGTTGTAACTACATATTTTCGCCTTTGCTCCTTGTTCCTGTGTTGTTCCCCCTCCCACAGACAGGTCAAACTGCCACGGCCACGCTATACTTGTTCTGTGAATAATTAAAGGACTTCATTTACTGAAAACATCAGTCCAGCCCCTTTCACAAGCCTTAAATGTCACTTAGCTTTTTTTTAAAAAAAAGAAAAGCTCAGCTGGACATAATTGAAATAAATTACCTTAAAATATGTGGAATATCATAAATCCTGTTGCAGACTGCATTCCTTATTATCATTCTTGACACAGAATCTATGGTTATAGTACATCACCAGCAAGACAGATATTCTTTTTCGGAGAGAGCTACCCTGGTAGCTATGTTCCTGTTAGAGCGGTACCAAGGGTGACTAGAAAGCAAGTGTGAAAAATCAGGATGGGGGTGAGGGGTATTAGGCGCCTATATAAGAAAAAGCCCCAAACATTGGGACTGTCCCTATAAAACAGGGCCATCTGGTCACCCGAGCAGTACTAGAAAATGATTTGATCAGTATACAACCGTTGCAATAACTTCAGGCCGCTAACACGGGGAGAGTGCACCCAATAAACTATTATTACTCTGAAGGACACATAGTGTGGGTTTGTTGCTTTTCCTGTAACTTTATCTTGTATGGTGTATATTTTGGATAACCCCAACAGGAAAATTGATGCTTTATATTTGAATGCAAAAGAAGCTGCCTATTAGTTGACTTTTAATCAAGAGATGTTTCAAAGTATAAGTAAGAAATGTGAATGCTAAGCTGAGTTATGTGTTGTTGTGTTGTTGTTATTTCTTTGTATGGCAGTAGCAGCTATGAGCCAGCCATAGATCAGGATCCCACTGAGCTTGGTGCTGTATGAACACAGAACAAAAAGATAATCCCTGCCCCAAAAGTGTTAGTTATTCTGTGCTCAGTGCTACAAGGGTGAGGTTTTCAAAAACATTTACCTTCAATGGGAGCGGGAGCAGGGCTGTGGCATACACCTAGGATTCAAAGTGATAGGAAGGGGTACAGAAGGACCACAATGCATTAAAAATAGCAATAGCCAACAACTGGTGGTCACAAGTGAAAACAACATACTTAGAAGACAATAAAGAGAAAAGATATAAATTCAGAGTCAGTGGGAGGTTCTGAGTGGCATACTGTGGAAAACAAAATGGCATACTGTGGAGGAGAACGAAAACAGCGAGATGAAGATAGTTCCAAGAGCTGAGGCTAGCAAATTAAAAGCATATTTTAACTTGGCAACAGAAGAATGATTGCAGTAAGATAATGAGGAAGTTAAATGAAAAGCTAAGATTAATGGGATGGTAGGAAAAATAAGAGGAGAAAGGCAAGAAAGGCCAGGTCGGTGTGTTTAAATGTTAGAAAGAGAATTTTAGGATGACAGCATAGATGGATGAGAAGCCAGTGAAGAGAACAGGGAGATGTGAACAATGATGCAAAGGTTTTGAACCAATTTGGCTTAGTTTTCAACCAAGCAAACTAATTGAAGAGAAGATTTTAGAAGACAGGAATAGACATTATTGCAGAATCAGGAAACTGGCAGTGTTCAAGTAATCAAGCATAAGATCAAAGGTCACAGCCCTGGTTCTATTTTTTCTGTGTTGTGAATGAGCAATTTGAAAATAAATTAGTTTAGAAGATACGCATGTGGTTTAGCAACGTGAGAAATATATGAACAAGCTGCTGCTTGAAGAACATGCCAAGGTTCCTGACAAGCAGCATAAGGGAAGTGCCCTTGCTGGTGAAAAAAAAAAGGGGGAAAGAAAAGGTGAGGAAAGGGGAACTTCTGTCTTGATCATATTAGTTTCAGGAATTGGCTTTTATCCATGAGGAAAATCTGAAAAAGTCAGCTAGAAATAGTATTCTGGACACCCAAGGAAATGAACCATGAAAGAAAGAGCTTTTAACTTTAAAACCCTTCTGCTTAATTGTGAACGACATTTGGATAGACATGAAAGCTGTATGATGTACAGAGATAATGAATGATTTTTTTTTCTGAAATAGTAGCACAGCACTAAAAACAGTCTGCAGGAAACCAAAGCAGAAGATGGTGTACAGCTGAACTCCACTTGCAAGTGAGAAACTCCCCAAATAAGTTGTAACTTTTGCATCCCTATTTTTATCACAGAAAGGGAAGCAGAGTGTTGAGAATTTTTTTTAATATATGAACTAATAAAATATTTAGAGCGTCATTGACCACGCAACGGATGCCAAACATTGAATATAGACAGGGTGTTTATTAAATAGTAGTAATGATTAGTAATAAATAGCTCTGCATTTATACGGCCATTTCATCATGATGTTAAGCTCTACTTCCTCTTTCCAATGTGTCATCCTGCTTGGGTTGTGGAAGCATTTTACAAATTCCATAGGGGTCAAAACATCAGCTTCACAGTTTTTCCTCTCCTCATTACAAAGAATTCATAGGCTGGCCATGGGACTCCTTAATATGTAACTGGGTCACCCATGTCTTATAAACTTGAATCTGATTTACAGTTGTGTTCCAGAACTCAAGAGTATTTAATCAGTTATGAAACTACTAGCAGGCCATAGAATGCAAATTTCTTAAATCTATCCTGAGTAGCATTGCTGATGAGCAGATAGATGGAATGAATTAATCCTTGCAGTAACTCCAGTAGTTTCAGAAGAGTTTACCCCAGAGATTAATTGGTATTCTGTTCAAATCCCTATAGTGCAACCCACCCTCTCTAAAGTTGTTCTAATTAGTTGTTCTAACTGAATTTCAGCCTTCAGTAGAAGACCATTCACACATGTCCAGAACTTTTGTTTTTGTCTAACAGTAAAGAGGTAACTCATTAGACCTGCTTTCTGCACAGAGGCAGAAAATATCCTATGCAGATTAAGAACACAGCACAAAAAACAAATCATTCCGAAAATGGTAATATGAATATGGTATTGACAACACAACTATTTAGACAGACCTCAGCTGATTTCTAAAATGTTAATGGTGATTTTATTGAGTGAATACTTGTCATGATGCTTAAAATTAAGAGTGAGCCCAGAGGGAGTTGTATATTAAAAGTAACTAATGAGTGCCTGTTTTCTATGGGTAATGAAACAATGATTAGAGTAAGAGATAAGAAGTATCATGACCCAAAGTACTCTCACATTGGACCTCACTCCCTGTTTATCACAGGTAATACTCATATACTGTAGTCTACAGGGTCTGATCCAGCTCCAACTGAAGTCAATGGGCATCTTCAGTTGACTTCAAAGGAGTTTGTATAATGCCACAGTCCCCAATATATTCTAGTAGAAAGCCATCATTTGTTGTTGGATATACATAAAGACTGGAATTTTCAAGAGGCCCAAAGATTTAGGAACCCAACCCTCTCTGAAAATCCCAGCAAAGTAAATACCTGATGAGTTTCAGCAACAAACCCTAACCTGGCGAGGAAAGTGTTTTATATTCGCTACATAACACCACAATACCAGCTGTGTGGCTGTCACATTGAAATACTTTTCCTTTAAAAAAGAATATTTCAGCAATAATATCAGTGTAGAAAGAAAGACTGAAATGTTTTATTTTCTGAGTTGGTGTCCTTTGTAGCAGGCAGTTTTGCCTACCAGTTAGTGCCAGCTTGTGGTAACAATAAAATACTATTTTGATGGAAAATGATAGTTTCTTTTAGATATGTCTCTTGTCGTCTGTTTATATTAGAAGAGATAAAGTTTAATAAAAATGTTCCCAGAAGTTTCAATATCTTAACGTGTTTCAGGGCTCTTCAGCGAGTGTTTTCCTTCCTTGAGCAAGCTCCTGCTTGGTTACATTTTTTCAATTTGTTGGTGGAGAGAGAGTGGCCATGTGAGGATGTTTTTGTAAATATCATTCATTCATGTTCCTTGCTACTGACCCCCTTTACTTTAGTTTTGGTATAACAGCATCACATTGTACTATTGAGAGATAGCATATGTACACTGCATTTCTTGATGTATTTTTCCTGTGGCAACTTAGATTACAATGGAAAAGAAAAGCCTAAAATGTTAAAGTAAATAGAAAAATAGGGGTGAGGGGTTAACAAAATATTCCAATTCTTACAAGCTTAAATTCCAGATGTTTCAAAGAAGAAGATAATTTAAGAAAGAAGAAATTAGACAAATTTTCACATCAAGTAACATTGTTCATACTTACATGACATGATTTTCAGTGTGCTAGAAATTCATAGAAATGCTAGATTACAGGCACAAGATAGAGATGCTTAGAAAATTTAGTTCTCAACAACACTAAACCGGCTCGAGCCCCCACCTAGTGACCTGGGACAATTACACACCAACCCCTGGGCACCTCTAAGAGGCAATACTTCCCCACTCACAAGCAGAGACTGAGTGTAGCAAAACTTTTAATAAAAGGAGGGGAGTGACTCAGCATTAATTTGGGAAAACACTGCAACTAGGTTCATAAACATAAATTATGAGCAAAATACCCACCCCAAGTAAGTTGGGCAGTGTCCTTTTTCCCTTAGGTTCTTAAGTCCAGCAACCCAGAAGTCCCTTTAACATGCCCGTCCCTTCTCTGCTCCCCACTCACAGTTGCTGTCCTTGGTCAGTGCAGCCCCAGAGTTCAGAGGTTCATCCTCTGAGTTCACTCCCATCCTGGGTGGAAGGGGGCTAAGGAGCACCTTACATGCTCCCTGCTCACCGCACTCACTTGCCACCAGGCCAACCGATTGCCACACCTCTCTGCGGGCTCTGCTCTGGTCCTCTCCCAGCCACCCTGCTGGCCATGCCCCTCCACCAGCCGGCCACTTGCCAAGGATTTTCAGGGCCCACCACTTAACATAGCTCTCAGTGTTTTCAGCTGTTTAGTAGAGGCCTCCTACTGGTGCACTCTGGGCAGTATCTTACATCAGAGATACTGTCCGAGAGTAGGTCTAATACTTAAACCTAGATATCAGTGATTTCAGCTCGCGCAGTAACAATACTCTCAATTGAGTGTAAATTGGCTCTTTCATTATACCATGGAGAGGAAGTCAGATAGCATCTATATCCCTTAAACAGGGCCCACTCCACTAGGTATAAGTACCTATCCCCACCCTCTCTCAGCTCATTGGGTTTTGGAACCCATGTCCCCTGTCTAGCAAGTGCCATTCAGTTGGGGGTGAGTCCCTTCATCAGGATATGCTAGTACAGTTTTGCTGTCCTCAATTCACAAACAAGGATAACAACCCTTTATTACTCCTGCCCCAATATCAAAGAGACTGGGATCCAACACCAGCCACAAGTGATCATTTGGGCAAGCATCCCATCATGCTGAGCAGTAGGCAGTGGTGCGCCCATGCAAATTAGATCAGCTCCTGAAGTCCTTTTCCACAGCTCACTACTAGATGTCAGGAGAGCTCACACACTGCTTACATCAGGCTTCACAATTGTGTCCAAACAAAGGGAGAAACAGGTCTCTCCCAGATAGGTGGGAATGTCACAGCTATTTACCTGTCTTCTATGTAAATTAAGAATGGTGGAATCAAAACAATGGAAGCCCATTTATACAGAAATCAGGAGGGGGATGGGAAATCCACAGGAAAGGAAGAACAGTACAAGGGCATCGTGCCACTTGAAACAAGGTCATTGAACTTTGGAAGATATAAGCGAAGGACAGAAGTCAGCTTTGGCATCCATCACAAGACAGACACAAGGGACCAGAGCTCTTGAAAGCTGAGAAAATTGGGGTCCTTCAATGAGGGGAGAGGGTTGAAATCTCTGGAACTGAATATGGGTGAAAAACCTGCTGAAGCAAAACTTTCACCCAGGAAAGAAAGGAAAGCCAGCACCTTGTACTTCTGCAGAAGGTCCTGATTGAGGGAAAGTCAGCCATGGCTGGGAAGAAGGAAGGTAAATGAAGGAAACCATCTTGAACACAGTCTGAACGCTTGCTAGATTAAGTTTTAGACTTTTAGATGCATTTTCACTTGGATTTGCTTGTAATCATTTCTAACTTTATTTCTTGTACTTGGTATCACTTATCTATTAACAATAGGACATCTGTTTTGTTTTATTTTACTATAAACCAACTCAGTCCTGTGTTTGAAGAATGGGGTGTATTAAGTTAAGTAATAACTGTAATGTGCTTTTGTCTCTTTAAAGGAGCAATGAGCCTTATTTCTCAGAGCTGTCCAGGAGAGGGCCGTATACTTCATGGCACTCACTTTGTGGGAACTTCAGACTGGGAGTGTGTTGTGGTCACCTTGTTGGTTGTAACCAAGGCTGGGTGGAAAGCCAAAGAAAGATCGTAGACAAAAGTGCTGGGGTCAGAGTTGCTGGACGAAGTCTGCAGTTATACACAAACTTCAGGGTGTGATCTTCATGCCTGTAGGCTGGCTGTGAGCATCCCAGACTGGGAGCTATAGCAGCAAGCATTGTAAGGCACCCAGGATCCCAGGCAAGTGGTGACACAACCCCTTGCTGGTCTGAATTGCACCCCGAACAGTGACAGTCACTGTGCCTTGGAAAAGGTTGGATATGTTCTTTATAGCAAACGTTTTTAGATTATATTTAGGAAGTATTAGGAGTGCAAGGGTCTGATGAACAATATTAATAAATTGTGTATATGACTTACTTTTGTTTCATTCCTCAGACGATAAAATACCTCACCATGCTTTTGGTTAAATAGAGACATTTGATTCAATTTAGGTGCTATACCCACTTCAGAATACATTTTAGTTGGTGCTGATCGTCTCTTTATGTATCAACTGTTCTTCATAATCCACTTGCCTCTTGCATGCAAATCTCATAAGGCTAGAATGTTACTCCAACCACCAGCAAATTGAATACATTTCCTTTCCTCAGATGGTGACAGCCTTAATTCTCAGGGATCAAATGACAGCATGTACTTGTTAGCAATGTTGTAATAAAGACTGCATCCTGCCACAGCCATTCAGTGCAAATGCTGAGGCTAATATTGGTAAGACACCATTTCCATGTTAGTTTTCAAATGCCCTTATATTGTCAACTTGGAGCAGCCATGGAAGCAGAACCACATCTAGATAAAAAAGGAAATCCCTTTTTATCATCTCCCTAGAGATACTTGTTTGTTTTATAATACATCAGAGTATCTTCCTGCATATCCTGGCTGAGTTTCAAGTATTAGTCTATCAAAACTTCCAGCTAAAACACAGAATCCTCAACTTGAGTATTGGAAAGAAGTAACAGAGGATTTGATTGACAGATATTGTTACATTTCTAACTAACAATGAACTTCTTTTTGCTATTATTTGGTATCTTACGAAGTGTTATTCAGATATAGAGTCGAGTCACTTTTATAACAATGTGATTGGAAGAATACAAAACATAATGGGTATGATATAAATTTATGGAGCATACATTCTAAGAACTTGACTATATTATGCAACAGGAAGCTAGAAAAACTTAAATTCAGACTGTTAAGGAACAATATACCAAGGAATTAATATACATTTGCCTTCTATTGTAAGTAGAGCTGCCCAATAATTCAGTTTAACCCATCCATAAAATGGTTACAATATTTATTTCATAGGTTGTGAGGCCTCATTAACATTGGCAAACCACTTTGAGATACTTGAATGAAAGATACTATATATGTGCAAATTATTGTTAGTCTTAAAGTTTGGTTTAAAACATCATTCCTCAAAGTTTACCATTGTTCCAAACTGAGGGCTAAATCCTGCCCTGGCCAGCACAGTGAAGGGGAAGCAGAGATGCTAGTGCATCCTCTCCATTAGGGATCCTGCCAGCCACGGCAGATTCCCCAGAATGAGGAGGGCTGCTGCACATGACAGGGACACCAGAAGGGGGGGGGGGGAGAGGCCTTGGCACTCCCACATGTGAAAGTGGACAGGCCTGGCCCTCCCACTTTTTGCCATGGGCCTGGCCCCCTGCCCCATCCTCTTCCCACCAATAACCCCCGCCCCAGCCAGACTGGAAGCTGGAGCCCAGCCCAGGTAAGAACAGCCCAGGGTGTCTGGGCATCTGTGGGGAGCGGCAGACCCTCCACCTGCCCGGGGAGGGGGGCTGAGAGCACCACTTGCCCATATCCCACGCCCTGGCTCCCTGCTCAGGGCAGATGGAGGATCTGTGGCTCCCCACACCTGCCCAGGTGGCTCTTACTCCGACCTGGCAGTGGCTTTTCAGTCCCCAAGGCCCTGTGGCCAGGCCAGAAGCTGGAGCTGGGGGTAGGTTAAGAGCCGCCTGGGCAGCTGTGAGAGCCATGGACCCTCCATCTGCCCTGGGCAGGCCAGAGGTGGGGACATGGCCTAGGGAATGCTCTCAAGCCCTCCCACCCTGAGCAAGTGAAGGGGCCTAGGCCCCCTGGCCCAGCTCCAGTTTCCAGCTTGGCCTGGGCAGGTAAGGGGGGCCTCTGGTGGCCACAGGAGGGGGCAGGTCCTCATGCCCCCTCCCCAACTTCTAGGGAACAATCCATTGTCCTGGCACACAATCATGTACCTTGCTTCTCCTTTGACCACAAGCAGTATGCAACCCTGCTAGCATGTATTGCTGACTCCAGCATATGTGCTAAACTTCCTGTGGAGTTGAAAGCTGGCATGTCCTCTAATCTGCTGACCATAACCCCTGGAGAACATGGTGGACTTGCTGTTGCATTGTCATTATGGATCTGTAAGTGGTAGGAAACAAAGGTTAGGAATAATGGTCAGTTTTCACATGGAGAGAGGTAAATAGCCGGGTTCCCCAGGGGTCTGTACTGGGACCAGTCCTATTCAACATATTCATAATGACATGGAAAACAGGGTAAGAGTGAGGTGACAAAATTTGCAGATGATACAAAATTACTCAAAATAGTTAAGTTCAAAGCAGACTCCAAAGAGTTACAAAGGATCTCAAAAAACTGATGAGTTGGCAACAAAAATGGGAGAAATTGACTGTTGATAAATGCAAAGTATGCACATTGGAAACATAATCCCAACTATACATACAAAATCATGGGGCCTATATTAGCTGATACCACTCAGGAAAGAGATCTGGGTGTCATCATGGATAGTCCTCTGAACACATCTGTTCAATGTGCAGCGCATTAAAAAAGCAAACAGAATGTTAGGAACCATTAGGAAAGGGATAGATAACAAGACAGGAAATATAATAATCCCACTATATAATCCATGGTTTGCCCACACCTTGAATACTTTATGCTGTTCTGGTTGCCGCCATCTCAAAAAAAGATACATTAGAATTGGAAAAAGTACAGAGAAGGGTAACAAAAATGACTGGGGGAATGGAACAGATTCCATACGAGGAGAGATTAATAAGACTTTGACTGTTCAGCTTGGAAGAGAGATGATTTAGGAAGAATATGATAGCAGTCTATAAAATCATGAATGGTGTGAGGAAAGTGAATAAGGAAGTGTTATTTACCCCTTCACACAACACATGAACCAGGAATCACCCAAGGAAATTATAGGCAATAGATTTAAAACTAAAATAAAGAAGTACTGCTTCACACAATGCACAGTCAAACCAGTTGAACTCATTGTCATGGATGTTATGAAGGTCAAAAGTATAACTTGGTTCAAAAAAGATTAGATAAGTTCATGGAGGATAGGTCCATCCATGGCTATTAGCTAAGATGATCAGGGGTGCAACCTCATTCTCTGATGTCCCTAAACATCTGCCTGCTAGAAGCTGGGACTGGGTGATGGGCATGGATACACTTGATAAATTGTCCTGTTCATTCCCTCTGAAGCATCTGGCCCTAGGCACTGTCAGAAGACAGGATGCTGGATTGGATGGACCACTGGCCTGACCCATATGGCTATTCTTATTTCTTATCCAGGTCCCCTAATTTCTCTGTTGATAACATCCTGCGCTACTGTCTGCAGGGGCTCCTTCCTCCCTCTCTTAACAGGTGCAGGATTTTGCCCTATATATGTTTGCCTTATAGTCTTGCAAAACACACATCCTGAGTTTTTGCTTATCTGATTGAATTCTTGCTTATCTCAGAACTTTATATGTCTGTGAAAAGTTTGTGAGGACAAAACTTTTGTTTCATACTACAACTGTACAAGGCTGCATATTATCCCCTGAAGTATTTTCCTCTCATTAGCTCTAGCTTTTGAATGCAGTTATTGCTCACAATTATATAGAAAGCAGAAATAATACAATAATTTCAAAAATGTTGTTCTTTTGAACCTCTCTTCTTGAACAGAACAGATATGTTTCATTGTAAATTGGCCAACAAGCGGCAAGGGTGTCAAGTAATAGCAGTGTCCTGTTGTGAATTTCTTTCTGGCAAAGAAAAGTAGTCCCTTGTTCTTAACATCAAAATAATGAGTTAATGTCAAAAGCTCAGATGAGAGATTATCATAGCAGCAAACTTTTACCTCATTTAAAAAAATGTGCCTATTGAAACTACAGAGAAAACGTACTTGAATAACACTGATAGCTGATTTGAACAGGTTTAACTGTACATATGTGGAGCAAATTCTAACACATGAATACACATATATGAAGCAAAGCAGTTCTAACTTGTATGTGCATTTGGCTGATATCTGCCCAATGCAGCTCTCTTGCACATTCTGAGCCAATCCTCTGCTGGTGTAAATTGGCATAAGTCTGCTGAAGTCAATGAGGTTATGCCAATTTACAACAGCTGAGGATCTGTCCCTTTATTCTTAATAAAGACAGGAATGCTTGGCCTGGAAGGAGGGGTATAAATAGGGGCTAATACCAGTATAGGGGAAATAAGTGTATAAACATAAATTACATTACCTTTTCTCCCAATACTACGTACTCTTTATCTTCCCTTGTAATGCACATTACAGGGTTCCTACAGAAACATCATTCTACTGGCAGTGTGCCTAGTCACATCAGCAGCCAAATTGGCATATGGTGGGTAGTAAAGAGCATTCACTGTCTGCCAATCCCTGTACAGCAGTGCACAAGGTGAGTGCAGAGCGAAGTTTCACCTCAGCATTTTGTTTCTCAGTATTTGAGTGTTTGAATCAGCTCAGTGAAGTGCTGTGCTACCCTGAAAAGTAGAAAGGGCATCACTAGCTTACCTGTTTGTTTACAGCTTGTTAACGTCTGAAATTAATTGCTCAGTGGACAATTAAGAAATGTTTTTTCATGTCCACCCTGCAAACTCAATCTGAGCTCTGAAAGTCAATATATCTTATTTCTAATTCATGCATCATTCCAGTATATAAAGATGCCAAGACCAAACTTTGTCCTCATTTCATGTGACTCCTCTGTCTTCAAATTCTCCTCTCAGTTAAATCTCTGCTGAAGTTATGAATATTGGCTATGTTATGTACCTGTATCTCAAACATGTGTTGTATGCCTGGGTGACACACCCCAGATAGATTTACATCAGGACTAGACAACTATGGGTTTATGGCCCATTAAGGACACTCCATTCTCATAATGGGTCATTGAAAAAACTCATCCCAGCCAGCAGGCCCTTCCTGCGGATGCTTCAGACAGCAAGGTTCCAATGGCCGCCCTGTGATTCAGTAAACCATGTAGGACATGTGATGAGGACATATGACCTAAGACTTCCTCCTTTATCAGTAACTTTCCATGCTCATGTGACACTGGACTCCATCTTGGGCCAGTAATTTTCCATGCAATGGCAGAGGATATAAATTTCAAATTGTGACATATCTGCTTTGCCTCTTCCTGCTCCAATTCTCTGGACTGGGGATTACACTAAAAGGAGTATTTTGAACAATGGACTGAGGACCTTCCAATCTTTGGAAGTTACCAGAGAAACTTTTTCCAAGCCAGCACCTATTCCATCACTGCCACAACCCTAATGATAAGGACTTTGCAATAGTTTGTATGTATAATGATCTATTAACCATTTATAACGCTCTTCTTTCTTTTATTAATAAATCTTTAGTTAGTTACTAAGAATTGGCTGACA
Organism: Dermochelys coriacea; assembly: GCF_009764565.3. Classification (NCBI taxonomy): domain Eukaryota; kingdom Metazoa; phylum Chordata; order Testudines; family Dermochelyidae; genus Dermochelys; species Dermochelys coriacea. Next base: position 137,227,009 of record NC_050068.2, read on the forward strand.
GCGTAATATTTGGGTGAGATCTGAGATACATATTGCACCTGGAGGTAAGTGTCTGATCCCTGTTCTCACTGATTACACATTGTAGGGCCTCATATGCGACCCACAATGTGTTTATCTGGGCCCCAGGGGCCGGCAGGCCCCAACCCCATCCTTTCACGGGGGGTGGTCAGCTGCCTGCCTGGACCTTGTGGGGCTGACTAGCACCCCTGGACCCACCATGCGGGGCAAGGCCAGGCCAGCTGCCCCAGACAAGGACCCCCACTATACGGGGCCAGCTGGCTGTCCCAGACCCAGACCCTGGAGCTTGCGGGGCCAGGCAGCTGCCCCAACCACTGCCACGTGGGCTGGGTGGCTGCCCCAACCCGCGCCATGTGGGGCAGGCCGGCTGCCCCGGACCCAGAGACCGGAGCTCGTGGGGCGGGAGGCTGCCTAACTGATCTGGGCCACAGCTGTGTGCTAATTGGGCCGCATGTGGCCCACGGATTGAGAACTGCTGGTCTGATCCTTTGGGATTAGTAGAACTTCACATATGCTGAATTGGGTTCTCAGTAACCTGTGACTATATTAGGCCTGTTTCTCAGGATGGGAGATAAGGGCTGGAATGCCTAAGTGGGACTGCATTTGGCTCTTGTTAACCAAGTGGTACTGCAGAAGCTCTTATGTTACTGGCTTTGTGAATCTAATTATAAAATAAACCCAGCTGGTTTGGGGGTTTGCCTTCCCTGTTTCTTGCAGTCTGCCCTAAGTGTGGCATTCTCAGTGTGGCCCATCCCTGATACCTGGTCACATTGGGCACTCCAAATTTTATGGGATCTAGAAGACCCAATAAGGAGAAAGGGGTTGGAACCTTCAGTCAAACAACACAGATTATGGGTGTGAGTAATACAGCATAAAGGTGTCCCCCGCATGAACAGGGAGGAAGAATCCATCAGGAGACCCGCCACAGATAATCACCTATACGTGACATGCCATCTTGATGGTTGTGTGGGTATGAGAACACTGATGCTAGACATCTCATGATATTGCTCCTTCTTCATTTATATCTATGTACCTGTGGCATTGATTATCTGTGTAGTAAGGTTTTTAATAAAGGGGAGCTTGATAACCTGTAAATGCTGCTGTGGTCTCTGCTGTCATTCCTCGTGGTGCTCCTAGAATTTCCAGACCAAATCACATTTCTAGTGGGAATTCTCACTCGGATAATACTAATACTAATACTGTAGCCTTTAGTGAGCATGAACCTTTGACCCAGGTTACTGTGGTTTAAGATACCACTGGTAATATCAGCCCAACTATAATGTAAAGGCTTCAGTCTTGAACAAGTGTAATTTCTGAAGAAGGTTGATTTTCCCCACCCTATAGACTAGCTGTTTACACTACCCAAGATGTTTTTCTGTTAAATCCTGGGTGAGATGGATTAGTGGGCAAAGAGGAAGTGAGATGATCAAAGGTGCATGATATCATTTAACCACATTGCTCTGCAATTTATCACGTAGATATCACCTCCATATAGGAGATATGTGGCTTTAGAAAATGTCAGCCTAAGGGAATTGGACACCCCATTCCCGGTTTAAATTGCTGGGAACTGTGTATCCATATCAGGTGGCTTGAAAACTTCAGCTGTACGATTTACCCACACACTTGAATTCTTGAAGTACAAAAAAGGCATCTAAAAACTGGTAAGCCTCTCTCTCTTTTTCCACTTGCCTAATTTAACACATAGTTTTACTGATCTTTTAAAATGCTGACCTTGTATGCTGAATTTCAGCTAAAAAAATTTTAAGGCTAAATTATATAACTTGGTGAAATGGGAGTTTCTAACTAACAATCTGAGAAATTTGCCCTTGAGTTTTACATCCACTACATTTTTACATCCACTAACACAGGGAGCCAGAATATTAGCCAAAGCAAAAACCATGGCAGTGGTTTCTATTCAGGTGATAAAAATATTGATGTAACTCTAAACTTGTGTCTGTGCAAGAATGCTATTATATCCACATGACTTTATGCTATTGAATGCCAATATATTCTAGTGTAAATCAAAATCTTGCTTAGATCACGGAAGCAGATGAAAGAAAATATTTTTGTAAAAATTTGTTAAACTTATTTACAAAGGTTTCTCAATGCAGTAAGTGTGAATTAACCTCGTATTGGATCAAAAAAATCACCCAGCTATTTCTGTATGGGGCTCTTGGAGACTCCTAGCATGTCAAAATTGGAAAAAACAAATGCGATGCATTTAAAAAACTGATGTTATTGTAACCAGTGAATTATAAACTATGAACAAGTTAAAACATTCCTAGATTCAGAAGCACACTACACAGTACTTGAGTTGTGGGCGGGGGGTCTAGCTGACCCCATGATCAAACGCATTTTTTTAAAAAGCTACACACTATGTAGGTGTCAGGCTTAAGTGACTCAAAGCTTAGAAAATGAAAATAGATAGCAACAGCAACAACTGTGGCAAAATACCTTGTTCGCTTCAGCAGGCTCAGTCCTTTTTTTAGCCTTGGAGACTCAGGTTTGGGGCAAGGCGAATCCTTATAGGTAGCACAGGGTCCTGCTACTCCTCTCCTCAGTCAGTCCTTGTGCTTGTTTTCCTTCCCTTCTGGGGAGCGAGTGCAGTCTCCCTACTGGGAAGGTTGGGTGTCTTACTGCAGACAGCCTCCTGCAGCTTCCTGCTCCTCTCACTCCCTCTCTCACCACCTCCTTCCACCCAGGGGAGGGTTAAAAAGGTCTCTATAGTTGGAGTCAGCTTTTCCAGCTGAACCTTATTGCCCCCTGATTCTCTCTCCTCAATGGATAGGGAGGGGCCTTTTAACCCCCTTGGATTAATTGCCCCCCCCCTTTGTAGCTGTTTGTACTGGGTTTACAACATATTGCCCACACACACACACACACTCAACACTATGGGTTGGGCTACTTGGGTCGGCAAACAGTGCACTCTCGACAGGCCATCCACATTGCCATGTTGGATTCCAAACCTATGTTGTACTCTGAAGTGGAAGAGTTGAAGCGACAGGAACCATCTCAGTACTCTCGCATTTTTGTCTTTGTTTTGGTGCATCCTCTGTAGTGGGGCATGGTCCGTGACAAGGGTAAACCTCCGTCCCAGTAGATAGTAGCGGAGGCTTTCTATGGGCCCATTTTACCACCAGGCATTTTTTTCGACACGGCATATTTCTGTTCCCTAGGCAGGAGCTTCCTACTGAGGAAGAGGACAGGTGTTTGGTCGTCCCCGACCATCTGTGAAAGTACCCGCCCCCCAATCCTACATCAGAGGGGTCGGTTTGTAGGATAAACTCCTTCCCCCAGTCTGGGGCCACGAGTATGGGGTCTGTGCAGAAGGTCGTCCGTAGATCTGAAAAAGCATCTTCAGCTGCGGTCATCTATCTTACTATGTCTGGGCCTCAAGCTTTCGTTAGGTCCATTTTGGGGCATGCCCTGGTGGCAAAGTGGGGAAGAACCATCTATAGTACCCCACTAGTCCCAGGAAGGCTCTGACCTGTTTTTTTCAGAGTGGTCCGGGCCACTTCTGTATAGCTTCTAACATGTTGAGTTGGGGCCTCCCCACACCCCTCCCCACTATATACCCGAGGTATTTGGAGGGGTTTGGCTGTCAGCCCTGCCTTCCTCAGGGTATCCAGCACTGCCTCTCCAAGTGCGTCCCAGTTGGGGCTATATATATGACGTCTTCGAGGTCCGGCTGCCGTGTACTTGCCACATGGTTGCAACAGTTTGTCCATGAGCCTTTGGAAAGTAGCGGCACCCCATGCAACCCAAAGAGGAGGATGGTGTACTGAATAGTCGCGGCTGGAATTGCAAAGGCCGTCTTCTTTGTCAGCCTTGCCAGGGGGATCTGCCAATAGCCTTGGTCAGGTCAACAGTAAACATAAACCAGCTTTTTCCCAATCTGTCAATTAGCTCATCTATCCGGGGTATAGGATACGCAGCAAACTGGGACACCTCACTCAGCTTTCGGAAGTCGGTTGCAGAACCTCACGCTGCCATCCAGCTTAGGCACTAAAATCACTGGACTTGACCATTGGCTATGAGATTCTTCAATGACTCCTAGAGGATCCAGTATGGCTTGATGTTCACCTTCACTCCAGGCTCTGTGAGGATGTGATGGGTGAACCTCAGTAGTCCTACCTGGCTTTTCTGAGAACACATCCTGGTTAAATTCAGGATGATCACTTCAGATCGTTGCTCTGGACTCAACGCTGGGATATTCCCACTTGGTCAGGCTGGTTACTTTTAGGGGATGGTGCCCCTAGCGCAACCACATGCGCGTCTCTATCCTGCCATGGTTTCAGCAGGTTTATATGGTAGATCTGCTCCAGCTTCCAGCAACCCAGCTGTCGGCCTTATAGTCGACTTCTCCTATGGCTTCTATTATCTCATATGGCCCCTGCCACCTGGCCAGGAGCTTGCTCTCTGCCATGGATATGAGCACCGTTACCTGGTCTCCCCCCTGGAACGTCCAGGTGGTTGCTTGGGGATTGTAGTATGTCTGTTGGGCCCCTTGGGCCTTCTCCAGGTATTCGCGCACAAGGGGGTCGACTTGGGCTATCCTGTCTTTCATTTGCAACACATGTTCAATGCAGTTCTCCAGGGTTCGGCTGTTCTTCCCGCCCTCTTTGGCTATGTCCAATATGACCCAGGGTGGCGACCATATAACAGCTGAATGGAGAGAATCCAGTAGAAGCTTGGGGAACCTCCCATATAGCAAACAGCCAGTAAGGCAGCAGGGCACCCCAGTCTTTCCTGTTGTGACTAACCACTTTCCGTAGCATGTTCTTCAATGTTCTATTGAAGCGTTCGACAAGACCATCGGTCTGGGAATGATAGACTGACGTCCTGAGGGTCCGTATATGGAGCATTGTACATAGGTCCTTCATTAACTTAGACACAAAGGGGGTCCCTTGGTCCATCAGGATCTCTTTAGGTATCCCTACTCTGGAAAAAATCCAGACTAATTCTTTGCTATGGTCTTGGACATAGTGTTCGTAGGGGTACGGCCTCGGGATATCGGGTGGCATAACTAGTACCAGAATGTACTGATGACCCCAGGCTGACTTCTCCAATGGCCCTACTAGGTCCATAGCTATTCGCTCGAATGGGATTTCAGTTATTGATAGTAGTACCAAAGGGGCCCTTAGGTGTGGTCGGGACCCATGTATCTGACATTCTGGACAGGAGGTACAATATCGCCAGATTACCACATAAATGCCGGGCCAAAAAAACCTCTGCAGAATCCGATCAAGGGTCTTATCTACCCCAGATGGCCCCCGAATAGATCGCTGTGGGCCAGATCCATCATGCCCCTCTGATGCTTCTGTAGACCAAGAGTTGTTCTATGACTTGCTCTTGGACCCGGAATACTCTGTATAGCAGATCATCCTTAATCACATAATATGGTCCTGGGCCCTTAACTCTCCCCTCCACGGGGACCCCATTTACTTCGACTACTTCTTTACGAATATTGCTGTATAATGGATCATTGGCCTGATCCTGACCAAAATTCCCGAATGAGGTCCCCATTTGTCCAAACTCAGGGGGATCTACCTCTGTCTCCCCCTCGGGGAAAACCCCTGGGGAACTAGGTCCGGCAATTGGGTCATTGATCATCTGCACCGCCCCACTGTCCATTGAGCCACCTCTTCCCTACAAGCATAGATCTCTGGTACTGGGTCAAGATCCTCGTTCCCCTCCTTTTATCCATCCTCCATTCCCTCAGAGTCTTCCAGGGTTTTCCCGGTGGAGAGAAGAAATCCTGGCCAAATTCATGGAAGGCCGGGGGGGGTTATCTATCTGGGCCACCCCCTGGGTCCCAAGTTCATTATTTTCTTACACCTTCTCCCTAGGGACTAGGCTATCAAATCCTGGGAAGTCTCGTCCGATAAAGGACTGGATAGGGGAGTTTCGGAACTACTCCCACCGTCACCTTTCCGAGAACTTCTATTTTTACAGGGATGGTTGGGTAGTAACTGACATCCCCATGCACACAGGATATTCCTGAGCGTTTGGCCTGGGATAGTTGGTCCTGCCCAACCAGCTTTCCCGAAACCAGTGTGATAGTACTTCCCGAGTCTACTAACGCGGTGGTCTCTATACCATTCATCTTAACAGGTCTAGAGTATCTATGAGGGACCATCACAACCCCTACTAGACTTATTATATCACATGGTCCCCCTATATCTCCCAGTTCGCATTGCATGGGCTCTTCTAGATTTGGGCATTGGGCAGTGATATGCCCCAATTCGACACATGCATAACATCGGTACCCTGCTCGGGGCAGTCCCCGATTTTTCAGGCTACTGGGCTTTATCCCCTGAGCCTTTCTCCCCCAGTCCTCAAGTCTCTCTGGGACCTCTGGCTGCTCTTCTGCCTCCTTCCTCCCCTCCATAGTCTGGCCTGGCGCTAGGGTAAACCGAGGCCTCAGCACAGAGATTTGACTCTGATTCTGGCACCTTCATTCCCCGGCAGTCCAAGAAAGTTCTTGGGCTGCTAGGTGTCTCTCTACGAGGGCAACTAGTTCATCATAGGAAGAGGGATCATTTTGGCGGACCCACCCTCGTATGTCCGGCGGCAACCCCCTCATGTACCTGTCCAACACTAGGATTTCCACTATCTTCTCCGGCCCATGGGTCTCGGGGCAGAACCACTTCCGGGCAAGGTGGATTAAATCAATTAGCTGGGGCCTCGGCGGTTTGCTGTCCTGGTATTTCCACTTGTGGAAGCGCTGGGCCTGTATGGCTGGCATCACACCTGACTTTAACCAGGATTTCTGCCTTCAGCTGGGGGGTAATCCATAGCTGTCTCTGTGGTCATGTCAAAATAGGCCTTCTGGGTGTCCCCACACAGAAATGGAGCCAGGTACCTGCCCACTGGTCTTGGGGCCAGGCCTCCCGCAGTGCCGTCCTCTCGAAGGCGAGGAGATATGCCTCTATATCGTCATCTGGAGTCATCTTCTGTAAATAGTTGCTTGCTCACAGTGGCTGGGCCGCTTGGGGCCCATGCGTCAGCATGGTCAGGGCTTTTAACTGGTTCACTGCTTCATTCAGGGTGGCTCAATCTTGGGCCGCCTGGTTCATCAGTAATTAGTTCGTCTCCTGTTGGACGCATACTGACTCTTGCTGGGCAGCCATCTGTTCCCTGGTAGCCTCTTGTTGGGCCACAGTGGCCTGTATCAATTCCTTCACTACATCCTCCATTTTTGGGGGGTGGGGGGGTGATTTACCCTGCCCTGAGATGGCTTGCCACAAAGCCTTACTCACTCACCACATCCCACTGCTAACACCAAGTGTGGCAAAATAACTTGTTCGCCTCAGCAGGCTCAGTCCTTTTTAGCCTTGGAGACTCAAGTTTGGGGCAAGGCGAATCCTTATAGGTGGCACAGGGTCCTGCTACTCCTCTCCTCAGTCAGTCCCTTGTGCTTGTTTTCCTTCCCTTCTGGGGAGCGAGGGCAGCCTCCCTACTGGGAAGGTCTGGTGTCTTACTGCAGACAGCCTACTGGCAGCTTTCCCTGCTCCTCTCACTCCCTCACTCTCCCCCTCCTACCACCCAGGGGAGGGTTTAAAAAGGTCTCAAGTAGTTGGAGTCACCTGAACCTAATTGGTTCCCTAGCAACCCCTTTTCCAGCTGAACCTTATTGCCCTGTGGTTCTCTCTCCTCAGTGGATAGGGAGGGGCCTTTTAACCCCCTTTGACTAATTCCAACCCCCCCTTGTAGCTGTTTGTCCTGGGTTTACCACACAACATAAAAGGCACAAACATAGCAAAGTGGCAGTAAATGGCCTACTACTTTGATAAAATGGAGCAGACAAGTGACATATGTTCTGAACATACAAAGTTTTTACACTTTGCACATTTTTGATGTGTTTTTCTGTCTGGTTCTTTGGAAGAAAAGTAACATCTTACCCAGTCAATCCTCTGGACAATTATGATGATACATGGGGCAACTGTAATCTCCAAGACACTTTTGGTGCATTTTTTTTAAACAAAACCCCTGGAACTATGATGATAAAAACAATGCTGAAAGATTCATATAATCATATCACAACTGCTGCCTCAAAATAAAAACAAACAATCTGATGCTGGAATGCCTGAATCATTAATTTGGGGTCCAATTGACCTCCAATACTTTTTCAGTGACTTTTTTCATTATACCAAAACCACAACAGGTATGCAGACAAAACCAATGCTAACAAATTGTCCTCTTCATAGTTTGAGAAGACTTAAAGAAAGAAGCAGCTATGGTTTGGCTATAATGTTTTATTTACATTTTGATATAAGTTTGGGGTCCAAGAGACCCCCAAACACCTTGGAAATGTAGTACTTTCTTTTTCCGCACTAACATTGAAGTGTCTACTGAGCCCATTACCTTTTTAGTGACTTTTTTGCTACACAAAAACCACAACTGGTAGAATGATAAAACCACTGCAGAAAGATTGACCTCATCCTAGTCTGAGAACACTTAATGTATGAGGAGGCACAGGTTTGGCAAGAAAAATTGTCGTTACATTGTTATGCATGTTGGGGTAAGATCGGAGGGTTAAACCAAGTTATTCCTGGTAGCATAAAGTAGTCTGGACATAATTGCTCCATTCACAGTCTCCATGTCAGGCTTTTGCAGCAGAGATTAAGTCTAAAGAAATGAGGGCGGATTTGCAGGTCCTACTTGGTCTAGAGCCAAATAACTTTATTTACCAAATGATATGAATGTTCCTCATAGGAAAAAAGCTTGACTCCTACCAGATGTAAACATGAATTAACAAAGTCGTTCATCCCACAGGGCAAATTTTCTGACTTTGGTGCTGTTTCAGTGGAGGTGAAGAAACCTTATTTAACTTTCTGCACAAGCTTGGCATACATTTTCTGATATTCTTTATGCTGCAGTCAGTCAGCTGAAGCCCACGCTTCCATCATTTCTGGAAGCTACCTAGTAATGAATAAAAAAAAAGATACCCAATATTATATTAAACCACAGATGTCTCCACTACATGTACTTCTTTCTTGGGAGGCCACTTGGCAAAGCAACAAATTGACCTTTTGTCTATTCTGCATCTTCTACTGTGTTCAGAGCCTCTTATCTAAAGCTAATTTATATTACAGGAAGTGGGGACCATCACTTAAGCATGTTTGAAGGGGAATTCATTAAACTGCAAAATAGATAAATAAATAAAGCAAAACAAAAATCTGTTTTAAAGAGAATCACCTCTTGTCTGATAGCTCTCTCTCAAGTACCATGATTTTAAGACAATCTTGCTTCAGAGTGGCCCTCTCAATATTTTATAATATAGCCCATTTGCCTTTGATGTTTAACCTCTGGGGTGTGTTTGTTTGAAGCCAAAAGACTCTCTCTCAGATTAGTGAAAGAAGAGTATTACAAAGCATTATTTTTTGTCCTACAGAAAAATATAGAAAATAAGATTCCTTAACATTTCAGCCCAGTGTTCCATTATACTAGCAATTCAAGATCAAACCATCATCATATTTCAGTAACAATGGACAATTTAATCTGACGTATGGAAAATAAAATTGAGCAAAATGATGTAATTAATGAAATTTGAACTAAGGGAGAAATTAGCACTTTTAAAAAGACATTATATTAGTGAAGCTTCTGCTTTGATGTTCCTGTTTTGACTGAGATCCCCTGAGTCTCAGAATTAAATAAAGTATATCCATCCCTTTAAGCTTTGCATTTAAATTTTCCTCAGGAATTTTCTGTCTCTTGAAGTAGAAAGTTAGACTAGTAGCTAACAGAGCAGGAAAGGATCATTCTGCATGACAGTGGGGTGTCAGGTCTCTATTCTGCAAAGAGATTTGCACAGGTGGGGCTGTAAACCAGTAGGCTTGCCCACTGAATCTGTGTGGGTGAGCTGCGGACTGTGTGTGCTGGAAATTACCAGCAATGCAGATCCTTTGGCAGGACTGGGGCCTCGCTGAGTTTAGGGAGAGTTTTTCAAAGGCATTAAAAGATAGCAGCATTAAAAAAGCAACCAGACAGAACAGTAATATTTAGGGAGCATGAACTGGCTAAAGGGAAGAAGGCAATGAATTATCCTGTAAGATGAGTCATTTGGCTGGATAGAGGTTACTAGTGGAGTTCCTCAAGGATTGGTCTTGGAACCAATTTTATTCAATATTCTTATTAATAACCTTGGCACAAAAAGCAGGAGTGCGCTAATGAAATTTGCTGATGATACAAAGTTGGTAGGCATCAATGCGGAGGAGGGTGGGAATGTTACACAGGAAGATCTGGATGACCTTGAAGACTGGAGTGACAGAAATGGGATGAAATTCAATAGTACCAAGTGCAAGATCATGCACCCGAGACTTAATAATAATTTCCACAACAAGTTTGAGGCTCAGCAGTTGGCAGCCTGAGTGTGCGGGTCAATCACAGGATGACTATGGAGCCACCAATGTGAGGGGGCCATGAAAGAGGCAAATGCCATCCTAGGATGTATCAGGCGAGCCATTTGCAGTAGAGATAGAGAAGTATTAATGCCATTGGACAAGGCATTGATAAGCCCTTATTTGGAATACTACGTACAATTCTAGTCACCTGTGTCCAAGAAAGATTAATTTAAACTGCAACAGATTCAAAGAAGAGCTACTGGGATGATCAGAGGAATAGAGGACTTAGCTTATGAGAGGAGACTGGAAGAGCTTGGCTTGTTTAGTCTCACAAAAAAAGAAGGCTGAGAGGGGCAATGATTGTTCTCTATAAATACATCAGGAGATAAATACCAGGGAGGATGAAGAGCTATTTCAGCTAAACGACAATGCTGGCACAAGAACAAATGGATATAAACTGGCCATGTGATGGTAGGGGACAGGGCACAACAGCCCTGGGGCTCACTTCCAGTTTATGTCTTATGTTCTTAAAACTACATGCTTCAGGGTTTTAGCTGGCTATCTGCAGAGGTCAGGAAGGGATTCACACACACACAGAAAATATATTCTGGGGTTGTTTATCGTCTCCTTCCTCTGAAGCATCAGAGATGGCCATCCCTGGAGATGGGACAGTGGAGGGTGAGGGCCAGGGCTCTGAGTTGGTACTGAGCAGGGTTTCCCTCTCAGACTGGCTGGTTCTTGCCCATACCCTCAGCATCACCATATGTGGTGTCTTGAAGAAAGGAATTTTCCCTCAGGTCATATTGGCAGTGACACTGGAGGGTTTTTTGCCTTCCTCTGCAGCATGTGGGTCACTTGCCAGCATTATCTGGCTCTCTCTCACTTATTTCTTTCTCACTTTATCTCTCTCTCATTTCTCTGCTATTGAGGCACCTCAGACACTGGTGCACCTTGGCTCTTCCTATTCTCTGACTGTGGCACATAATAGTCTCCTGTGATCTAATTTCAGTTGTTGGGTTTAGCATGCGGGTGCTTGTGGCCTGTGATATATTGGAGGTCAGATTAGATGATCTGGTGGTCACTTCTGGCCTTAAACTCTATGATCTTCATGAAGGTCTTCTTGTCCACCTTGTATAATCATTATTTTCCTTCTACATGTGCTTCTAGGAATCAATTAGCTAGGGATCTGATTGTTTTCATGATTGTAGCTACTTCATTCTTCTTATGTAGCTCTTCTGTTCAGGAAGTTCTGCGTTTTATCAGCCACTACAGAACAACACAAAACAAATTATCTTCCTGAACATATGCCAGATCCATGATGCTCCTTGTCTCTGCCAGATAGAGAAGCAAGAGCCATAGCTCAATGTAAGAAACTAGGTCATTTACTTGGCACTCAAAGACATTCTGGGGCAACACTCAAGCTTTGGTCTGTAATTTGTTCCAGAGTGATGTATGACCCATGCACATTGCTCTTGACAGCACATAAATAAAAGACTTCAGAATTCAGTATTAGCAGTCCTTTAGAACAGCTACCAGACAAACTCTGATGCTTAATACCGCTGAACTTGGGGAAATTCAGGCTTCAGCTGTATAGCTCAGACCCATCTCTACTTTAAGAGAAAACTTTTTCACCTACCTTTTTACTAAGCTTTTGGGTTTTTTCTCTCTAAGATTCTAGAGGTTGAAATTTTTTTTATGCTGTGTGAATTAATACTGCTATGTGGCACCTTCTGTCCAGAACGGCTGTACATTTTAATTAGGTATTTGATTTACTGGGTTGTCATTATAATGACAGCAGTGCTAGTTGTGCAAGAAAACAGGCCTGGCTTCATTGCTGTAAAAAAAAAAAAAAGACAACTCGAAGCCCAAGATTGCAGAATACTCTTACAGCTTTTGTAACACTGAAACTTAACACACATATTTCAATCAGTGCCACGATGGAGGGGGCTCTTGGAGGCTCACATGAGCCTCTTGTTAAAATCCCATCATCAGACTGAAGGGGGCTTTGGGGCTAGTCTCTGAAGCAGTCTAAATTCTGTTAAACCGTTCCTTGAAGAGATGCAGTATCCCAGTGTACTTAAGTACATTTGTATATATGGATTTTGAAGTACCCTACTTACCTGTATCTAAGTATTTTAAATATTCTGTACTTAGTACTTGTATTCAAGTACATTTTAAATGTACTTCAAGTGTAAGTAACTTTTTTATTTGGAAGTGCTTTTTCAAAATTGCTTTTCTGAAACAATTACATCCCTCCCAACTGTTCTGGATTCTGGGTGGCCGCAGAACCCACTGTCCCAGATTGGGAGCTCCAGGTTCTGACTTCTGGGTGACAGGGCTTTTTTCTGTTGGCCCTGCTGTTGTGCCTTCCAGAGAGGGTAATGGCCCCACCTGCTTCCCTCCTGATTGGTCACCACAACCAATAGCAGGGATACTCATGAATAGGGCCCTATCAAATTCATGGCCATGAAAAACACATCATGGACCATGAAATCTAGTCTCCCCCTGAAACCTGCTGGTGAGTGGCAGAGCTGGGAGTGCCTGAGCCAGGGCTCCTACCATGCACCAGGCTCCAGCTACTAGTCCTGGCAAGGCTGGGGAGGGATAGGACTTCCTCTTCTCCTGCAGGAGCTGCTCCCTGGGCTGGTTATGGCCCACCTCCAGGAATCTCTCCCAGCTTCAGGAAGCTCTACACCTTGCCCCACTTTCTGCTCCCATCACTCCCCAGCCATGGGGGGAGTGGTCACTGTACAGGGAGCCGCTGCAGAGTTTCTTGCAGCAGGAGAAGGTTCCTGGAGGTGGGTCTGACCCGGCCCAGGGATCAGCCCCTGCAGGAGAAGAGGAAGTCCTGTCCCACCCCAGCCCTGCCAGGACTAGCAGCTGGAGCATGGCACACGAGAGGAGCACCCAGCTGGGGCATCCCCAGCCAACGGTGCTGAAACTGGAGAGGCCAGGGGGCCATGTCCCCCCACTTTTTAAACATGGGTATAGTTTGGGGGAGCAGAGGGCGGCATTGCCCCTCCAAAACTGCAAGTCTTGGGCAGGCACAGAGCGGCACCGGCAGGGGCTGTGCTTCATGGTGGGACACACACACACATCTACAAAGGTTCCAGCGCCCTTGGCTTCAGCCCTGCTGCTCCCCATTTCCAGACCCAGTGCACAGGAGGTTAAAGGGGCCTTGGGTTGGCTGTGGGGGTGGGGGACAACAGTGCCACCCTGACCACAGGGCCCTGGGAGGTTGCTCGTCCGTAAGGCCAACCCTACTCCCCCCTAATAGTGATGAACTACATCCCCATAAGAACATAAGAACGGCCATACTGGATCAGACCAAAGATCCATCTAGCCCAGTATCCTTTCTTCCGACAGTGGCCAATGTCAGGTGCCCCAGAGAGATAAACAGAACAGGTAATCATCAAGTGATCCATTCCCTGCCGCCAATTCCCAGCTTCTGGCAAAGAGAGGCTAGGGACACCATTCCTGCCCTCCTGGATAAAATCCATTGATGGACCCATCCTCCATGAATTTATCTAATTCTTTTTTGAACCCTGTTATAGTCTTGGCCTTCACAACAACCTCTGCCAAGGAGTTCCAGAGGTTGACTGTGTGTGGTGTGAAGAAATACTTCCTTTCTTTTGTTTTAAACCTGCTGCCTATTAATTGTGTTATGCGAAGGAATAAATAACACTTCCTTGTTTACTTTCTCCACACCAGTCATGATTTTAGAGACCTCTATCATATCCCTCCCCTTAGTCATCTCTTTTCCGAGATGAAAAGTCCCAGTCTTATTAATCTCTCCTCATATGGAAGCTGTTCCATACCCCTAATCATTTGTGTTGCCCTTTTCTGAACCTTTTCCAATTCCAATATATCTTTTTTGAGAAAAGGGAGCGACCACACCTGCACACAGTATTCAAGATGTGGGCGTACCATGAATTTATATAGAGGCAATGTGATATTTTCTGTCCTATTGTCTATCCCTTTCTTAATGATTCCCATCATTCTGTTTGCTTTTTTGACTGCCGCTGTACCCTGAGGGGATGTTTTCAGAGAACTATCCACAATGACTCCAAGACCTCTTTCTTGAGTGGTAACGGCTAATTTAGATCCCATCATTTTATATGTATAGTTGAGATTATGTTTTCCAGTCTGCATTACTTTGTATTTATCAACACAGAATTTCATCTGCCATTTTGTTGCCCAGTCACCCAGTTCTGAGAGATCCTTTTGTAGCTCTTCACAGTCTGCCTGGGACTTAACTATCTTGAGTAGTTTTGTGTCATCTGCAAATTTTGCCACCTCACTGTTTACCCTCTTTTCCAGATCATTTATGAATATGTTGAATAGAACTGGGCCCAGTACAGACTCCTGGAGGACATCACTATTTACCTCTCTCCATTCTGAAAACTGACCATTTATTCTTACCCTTTGTTTCCTACCTTTTAACCAGTTACCAATTGATGAGAGAACCTTCCCTCTTATCCCATGACAGCTTTGCTTAAGAGGCTTTGGTGAGGGACCTTATCAAAGGCTTTCTGAAAAAATCTAAGTACACTACATCCACTGTATCCCCCTGGTCCACATGCTTGTTGACCCGCTCAAAGAATTCTACTAAATTGGTGAGGCATGATTTCCCTTTACAAAAACCATGTTGACTCTTCCCCAACAAATCATGTTCATCTATGTGTCTGACAATGTTGTTTTTTACTAGTGTATCAACCAGTTTGCCTAGTACTGAAGTCAGGCTTATCAGCCTGTAATTGCCAGGATCACCTCTGTAGCCCTTTTTAAAAATTGGTGTTACATTAGGTATCCTCCAGTCATTGGTACAGAAACTGATTTAAATGATAGGTTACAGACTACGGATAGTAGTTCTGCAATTTCACATTTGAGCTCCTTCAGAACTCTTGAGCGAATACCATCTGGTCTTTGTGACTTATTACTATTTAGTTTATCAATTTGTTCCAAAACCTCCTCTAATAACACCTCACTCTGGGACAGTTCCTCAAATTTGTCACCTAAAAAGAATGGCTCAGGTTTGGGAATCTCCCTCACATCCTCAGCTGTGAAGACTGATGCAAAGAATTCATTTAGTTTCTCCGCAATCGCCTTATTGCCCTTGAGTGCTCCTTTAGCATCTCGATTGTCCAGTGGCCCCACTGGTTGTTTAGCAGGCTTCCTGCTTCTGATATACTTAAAAAAAAATTTGCTATTACTTTGAGTCTTTGGCTAGCTGTTCTTCAAATTCTTTTTTGGCCTTCCTAATCATATTTTTACACTTAATTTGCCAGAGAGTTTATGCTCCTTTCTATTTTCCTCACTAGGATTTAACTTCCACTTTTTAAAGGATGCCTTTTTGCCTCTCACTGCTTCTTTTACTTGTTGTTTAGCCACGGTGGCACTTTTTTGGTTCTCTTTGTGACGTTATAACAGTATTTCTATGAAGAATATGGGGTGTGAGATGAATATGGCATAACTTAGATATGCTTTATGCAAGATGAATCATGTGAGCTATCATTGGAAAGGTTATGACTTACTGAATGTGTTTATCCAATTTATATGCATATATCATTTCTGTATCTGAAGTTAGGAATATTGTCTATGTAACAATTACAACTGTGTGTGTACTTGGAAAACACCCACCAGACAGTAAGCAATCAGCCTTAATGGACCATTAGGAAAAGACAACAAGTCTTTGAAGATGTGGATCTCCCATCTTCCCTGGAGTTCCTTCCTGTGGACATTGCAAATAAACATTGTTTCATGGTTGCTTTGACACTGCAAGGTCAGATGATAAGGTCACCTGATACAAAATACCACCTTGGACGCTGCTGGTACTTTTCCACTGGAAACAAAGGCTTCCTGCCTTATATAAATTCAATTTAAGGCTGGGAAGGAAGGCATTCAGGGCTCTCCTCCATTTGCCTGCCAAGAAGGAAGACTGCTAAAAAACACCTGAAGGGGAAAGCAGGGTTCAGTCCAGGCTGAGACTGCGGTCCAGTCTGTAAAGAGAAACTCTGCAACTTGCCTAAACATGGAGGGTGAGAAATTACATTTTGTAACCTTTTCTTGAGTGTATTAAGCTTAGTTTGCATGTTTTGTTTTATTTGCTAGGTAATCTGCTTTGTTCTGTTTGCTATCCCTGTGGCCTCACCTGTGTGTGTACTGGAGAAGGTCCCTATGGCACAGCAAGGACAGGCTGAGGAAGCCCAGGCTGGAGGAACGGGCGGATGCAGTGGGACCCAGCACATCAGCTGGCATCCCGGATGGGGGATTCCAACCCGTCACACTCTATGTTTTTTAATTTGGGGTATACATTTAAGTTGAGCCTCTATTATTCCTGACGCATGGAAGAAAGGTAAGCAGCAGGATACGGACCCTGGACTTCAGGAAAGCAGACTTTGACTCCCTCAGGGAACAGATGGCCAGGATCCCCTGGGGGACTAACATGAAAGGGAAGGGAGTCCAGGAGAGCTGGCTGTATTTCAAGGAATCCCTGTTGAGGTTACAGGGACAAACCATCCCGATGAGTCGAAAGAATAGTAAATATGGCAGGCGACCAGCTTGGCTTAATGGTGAAATCCTAGCGGATCTTAAACATAAAAAAGAAGCTTACAAGAAGTGGAAGGTTGGACATATGACCAGGGAAGAGTATAAAAATATTGCTCGGGCATGTAGGAAAGATATCAGGAGGGCCAAATCGCACCTGGAGCTGCAGCTAGCAAGAGATGTCAAGAGTAACAAGAAGGGTTTCTTCAGGTATGTTGGCAACAAGAAGAAAGCCAAGGAAAGTGTGGGCCCCTTACTGAATGAGGGAGGCAAGCTAGTGACAGAGGATGTGGAAAAAGCTAATGTACTCAATGCTTTTTTTGCCTCTGTTTTCACTAACAAGGTCAGCTCCCAGACTGCTGTGCTGGGCATCACAAAATGGGGAAGAGATGGCCAGCCCTCTGTAGAGATAGAGGTGGTTAGGGACTATTTAGAAAAGCTGGACGTGCACAAGTCCATGGGGCCGGACGAATTGCATCCGAGAGTGCTGAGGGAATTGGCGGCTGTGATTGCAGAGCCCTTGGCCATTATCTTTGAAAACTCGTGGCGAACGGGGGAAGTCCCGGATGACTGGAAAAAGGCTAATGTAGTGCCCATCTTTAAAAAGGGAAGAAGGAGGATCCTGGGAACTACAGGCCGGTCAGCCTCACCTCAGTCCCTGGAAAAATCATGGAGCAGGTCCTCAAAGAATCAATCCTGAAGCACTTAGAGGAGAGGAAAGTGATCAGGAACAGTCAGCATGGATTCACCAAGGGAAGGTCATGCCTGACTAATCTAATCGCCTTTTATGATGAGATTACTGGTTATGTGGATGAAGGGAAAGCAGTGGATGTATTGTTTCTTGACTTTAGCAAAGCTTTTGACACGGTCTCCCACAGCATTCTTGTCAGCAAGTTAAGGAAGTATGGGCTGGATGAATGCACTATAAGGTGGGTAGAAAGCTGGCTAGATTGTCGGGCTCAACGGGTAGTGATCAATGGCTCCATGTCTAGTTGGCAGCCGGTGTCAAGTGGAGTGCCCCAGGGGTCGGTCCTGGGGCCCGTTTTGTTCAATATCTTCATAAATGATCTGGAGGATGGTGTGGGATTGCACTCTCAGCAAATTTGCGGATGATACTAAACTGGGAGGAGTGGTAGATACGCTGGAGGGGAGGGATAGGATACAGAAGGACCTAGACAAATTGGAAGATTGGGCCAAAAGAAATCTAATGAGGTTCAATAAGGATAAGTGCAGGGTCCTGCACTTAGGATGGAAGAATCCAATGCACCGCTACAGACTAGGGACCGAATGGCTCGGCAGCAGTTCTGCGGAAAAGGACCTAGGGGTGACAGTGGACGAGAAGCTGGATATGAGTCAGCAGTGTGCCCTTGTTGCCAAGAAGGCCAATGGCATTTTGGGATGTATAAGTAGGGGCATAGCGAGCAGATCGAGGGACGTGATCGTTCCCCTCTATTCGACACTGGTGAGGCCTCATCTGGAGTACTGTGTCCAGTTTTGGGCCCCACACTACAAGAAGGATGTGGATAAATTGGAAAGAGTACAGCGAAGGGCAACAAAAATGATTAGGGGTCTAGAGCACATGACTTATAAGGAGAGGCTGAGGGAGCTGGGATTGTTTAGTCTGCAGAAGAGAAGAATGAGGGGGGATTTGATAGCTGCTTTCAACTACCTGAAAGGGGGTTTCAAAGAGGATGGCTCTAGACTGTTCTCAATGGTAGCAGATGACAGAACGAGGAGTAATGGTCTCAAGTTGCAATGGGGAAGGTTTAGATTGGATATTAGGAAAAACTTTTTCACTAAGAGGGTGGTGAAACACTGGAATGCGTTACCTAGGGAGGTGGTAGAATCTCCTTCCTTAGAGGTTTTTAAGGTCAGGCTTGACAAAGCCCTGGCTAGGATGATTTAACTGGGACTTGGTCCTGCTTTGAGCAGGGGGTTGGACTAGATGACCTTCTGGGGTCCCTTCCAACCCTGATATTCTATGATTCTATGATTCTATTATGGGGTCTTTAAAAAGTTTCCATGCAGCTTTGCAGGGATTTCACTTTTGGCGCTCTACCTTTTAATTTCTGTTTAATTAACCTCCTCATTTTGATGTAGTCCCCCTTTCTGAAATTAAATGCTGCAGTGTTGGGCTGCTGTGGTGTTTCCCCGCCACAGGGATGTTTAAATTTAATTATATTATGGTCACTATTACCAAGCAGTCCAGCTATATTCACCTCTTGGACCAGATCCTATGCTCCACTTAGAATTAAATCAAGAATTGTCTCTCCTCTTGTGGGTTCCAGGACTAGGTGCTCCAAGAAGCCGTCATTTAAGATATCAAGAAACCTTATCTCTGCATCCCATCCTGAGGTGACATGTACCCAGTCAATACAGGGATAGTTGAAATCCCCCATTATTATTGAGCTTTTTATTTTAATAGTCTCTCTAATCTCCGAGTGTTTCACAGTCACTATCACCATCCTGGTCAGGTTGTCAGTAATATATCCCTATAGCTATATTCTTATTATTCAAGCATGGAATTACTGTTCTATGATTCTATGGTACAGTTTGGTTCATTTAAGATTTTTATTTTGTTTGATTCTACGCTTTCTTTCACAGACAGTGCCACTCTCCCACCAGCACGACCTGTTCTGTCCTTCCAATATATTTTCTACCCTGGTATTACTGTGTCCCATTGATTATCCTCATTTCACCAAGTTTCTGTGATGCCTATCATATCAATATCTTAATTTAATATGAAGCACTCTAGTTTGCCCATCTTTTTATTTAGACTTTAGCATTGTTATAAAAACCACTTTAAAAACTTGTCACTTTTTAGCTGTCTGCCATGATGTAATTGAACGGGCCTTTTTTTCATTTGACTGTTTCTCATCAAATCCTACCTGTATTTTCGTATCTTCCATCCTCTCCTCCTTACTAGGACATAGAGAATCTCCATTAATAGATCCTCCCCTAAGGGATGTCTTTGTCTGAAACACATGCTCCTCCACACTCTGTCTGCTTTCCCCCAGCTCTTAGTTTAAAAACTGCTCTAATGGTCTAATGACCATTTTAATTTTAATGCCAGCAATCTGGTTCCATTTTGGTTTAGGGAGGGGGGAAAGTAATTTAAGGGACTTACTAGTATGCTGGGCCGGGGTCCTGAGCTGGGGGATGCGGGGAGGCCTTTAAATTGCCGCCTCTACCCCAGGGCTCTGGCAATGTTTTAAAGGGCCCTGTGCTCTGACTGCAGTAGCAATGGCCAGGAGCCCTGGGCTGTTTAAAGTGCTGCCGGAGCCCCTTGGTAGTGGCAGCTGCAACAGCAGCTGGCAGTCCTGGGGCTCTGGCGGTGATTCAAAGGGTCAGGGGCTCCGGCCACTGCTGGGAGCCCAGGACCCTTTTAAATTACCCACCTGGTGAAGCTGCCCCCTGCTGGTACTGTCAGCTATGTACCAGCTCTTGCTGGTATACCATACCGGCTTAGTTTCTCCTCTGGGTTTAGGTGGAGCCCATCCTTCCTGTATAGGCTCCCCCTTTCCCAGAAGTTTCCCCAGTTCCTAATAAATCGAAACCCCTCCTCCCTACATCATCGTCTCATCCACGCATTGAGACCCTCCAGTTCTGCCTGTCTAACTGGCCCTACGCGTGGAACTGGAAGCATTTCAGAGAATGCCACCATAGAGGTCCTGGACTTCAATCTCTGACCTACCAGCATAAATTTGGCCTCCAGGACCTCTTGCCTATCCTTTCCTGTATCACTGATACCTACATGTACCACAACCACCGGCTCCTCCTCAGCACTACTCATAAGTCTATGTAGATGTCTCAAGAGATCCGCAACCTTCGAATCAGGCAGGCAAGTCACCATGTTGTTCTCCCGGTCATCACAAACCCAGCTCTCTATGTTTCTAATGATCGAATCCCCCATAACTATTGCCTGTCTCATCCTAATAACTGGACTTCCCTCCTCCGGAGAGGTATCCTCAGTGCAAGAGGATACCCCAACATCATCTCAAAGGAGGGTCCCAACGATGGGATCGTTTCCCTCTGCTCCAGTTGGATGTCCTCCTTCCTTGAGACTTCATCCTCCTCAACAGCACAAAGGCTGTCAGAGTGAGGGTGGGACCATTCTACTATGTCCTGGAAAGTCTCATTGCATACCATGTTTCAGAGTAGCAGCCGTGTTAGTCTGTATTCGCAAAAAGAAAAGGAGTACTTGTGGCACCTTAGAGACTAACAAATTTATTAGAGCATAAGCTTTCGTGAGCTACAGCTCACTTCATCGGATGCATTTGGTGGAAAAAACAGAGGAGAGATTTATATACACACACAGAGAACATGAAACAATGGGTTTATCATACACACTGTAAGGAGAGTGATCACTTAAGATAAGCCATCACCAGCAGCAGGGGGGGAAAGGAGGAAAACCTTTCATGGTGACAAGCAAGGTAGGCTAATTCCAGCAGTTAACAAGAATATCTGAGGAACAGTGGGGGGTGGGGTGGGGGGGGAGAAATACCATGGGGAAATAGTTTTACTTTGTGTAATGACTCATCCATTCCCAGTCTCTACTCAAGCCTAAGTTAATTGTATCCAGTTTGCAAATTAATTCCAATTAAGCAGTCTCTTGTTGGAGTCTGTTTTTGAAGCTTTTTTGTTGAAGAATAGCCACTCTTAGGTCTGTAATCGAGTGACCAGAGAGATTGAAGTGTTCTCCAACTGGTTTTTGAATGTTATAATTCTTGACGTCTGATTTGTGTCCATTCATTCTTTTACGTGGAGACTGTCCAGTTTGGCCAATGTACATGGCAGAGGGGCATTGCTGGCACATGATGGCATATATCACATTGGTAGATGCGCAGGTGAACGAGCCTCTGATAGTGTGGCTGATGTGATTAGGCCCTATGATGGTATCCCCTGAATAGATATGTGGACAGAGTTGGCAACGGGCTTTGTTGCAAGGATAGGTTCCTGGGTTAGTGGTTCTGTTGTGTGGTGTGTGGTTGCTGGTGAGTATTTGCTTCAGATTGGGGGGCTGTCTGTAAGCAAGGACTGGCCTGTCTCCCAAAATCTGTGAGAGTGATGGGTCGTCCTTCAGCATTGGTTGTAGATCCTTGATGATGCGTTGGAGAGGTTTTAGTTGGGGGCTGAAGGTGATGGCTAGTGGCGTTCTGTTATTTTCTTTGTTGGGCCTGTCCTGTAGTAGGTGACTTCTGGGTACTCTTCTGGCTCTGTCAATCTGTTTCTTCACTTCAGCAGCTGGGTATTGTAGTTGTAGGAATGCATGATAGAGATCTTCTAGGTGTTTGTCTCTGTCTGAGGGGTTGGAGCAAATGCGGTTATATCGTAGAGCTTGGCTGTAGACAATGGATCGAGTGGTATGATCTGGATGAAAGCTAGAGGCATGTAGGTAGGAATAGCGGTCAGTAGGTTTCCGATATAGGGTGGTGGTTATGTGACCATCGCTTATTAGCACCGTAGTGTCCAGGAAGTGGATCTCTTGTGTGGACTGGTCCTGGCTGAGGTTGATGGTGGGATGGAAATTGTTGAAATCATGGTGGAATTCCTCAAGAGCTTCTTTTCCATGGGTCCAGATGATGAAGATGTCATCAGTGTAGCGCAAGTAGAGTAGGGGCATTAGGGGACGAGAGCTGAGGAAGCGTTGTTCTAAGTCAGCCATAAAAATGTTGGCATACTGTGGGGCCATGCGGGTACCCATCGCAGTGCCGCTGATTTGAAGGTATACATTGTCACCAAATGTGAAATAGTTATGGGTGAGGACAAAGTCACAAAGTTCAGCCACCAGGTTAGCCGTGACAGTATCGGGGATACTGTTCCTGACGGCTTGTAGTCCATCTTTGTGTGGAATGTTGGTGTAGAGGGCTTCTACATCCATACTGGCTAGGATGGTGTTTTTAGGAAGATCACCAATGGACATATGACCCTCACGTCTGGGCTGCCCACTGCTCTCTGATTGTCCAGGTCTGAAGTCAGTGCCTCCGTCAGCAGCAGCACAGAAGTAAGGGTGGCAATACCACGACCACCCTACAATAGCATTGCCACCCCCCCGCCACCCACACACAACCCTCTTTTGGGTTGGGACCCCATGGTTATAACATCATTAAATTTTAGATGTAATTATCTGAAACTGTGAAGTTGGTGATTTTTAAAATCCTATGTCTGTGTAATTGACCAAAATGGACCGTGAATTTGGTAGGACCCTACTCATGAGTTGCTCCCTGTCCCAGCCTAGCAGCCATGGGGAGACTTGTTCATAGCATCTGGGGAAATCACAAAGTGCCAGGCTCCCTGTTGGGAAGCCTGTTTACTGTTTACTGCAGTAACAACTCTGTGGTGGACCAGTGTCCAAAGAAAAAATAGATAATCTAATTCTCATAATATGGGAATTGAAAGTACTTACATTTATACTTGTAGTTGTACTTTTACTTATAAATACATAGCATTATTTCCACAGCATACTTATGTCTATAAATACATACACGTGCCAAACACACAATCACAGAAGTAAGTCCTTTTTTATCAGTACTTAGGCAATACTGTAGAGATGACACATTCTTGGGGACTCACTGAAGTGAAGTGCAATTTTTTGGCTGCTGGAATGCATCAGATTGCATGAAATAGCAGGTCTTTAAAAAAAAAATTCTAGAAGAGGATTCCTGAAAGAATATCTCTCTCTCTCTCACACACACACACTTCCAATCAACTACACTCAAGCTGAATGCTGTGCCAAATATTGCAATATCAATATATTTAGTTCATACTTTGTTTCTGAAAAGTAGGAACATGTCCAGTAATACATGCATTTAATATAGATTTGTTTGCCAAATAGCTTCCTGGTTATAGATATGAGAAAATGTTTCTAATGAAATGAGAAAACAAGGGCCTGATTCAGGGCTGATAGAAGCAAATGGAAGTCTGTTGACTTCTGTAGGCTGTGGATCAGGCCCCATTTGAATAATCTCCTCAGTATCTCCTCTGATATACAGGCAAAAGGGGAGAGGGATGTTTGTCAGAACCCCTTATTACAATATTGGCAGCACATCACAGATTTCAACTGAGCCCTGTCAAAACAGCCTATGCAGATGTACAACAGTTTTTGTAAGAATTAAAAAGAGAATAGCAGAAGCTGTAGATAAAGCTGCGGTCATGCAAACTCAAAGTTGTGATGACTGTCTTCCTTAAGGAAACAAAAATCAAGCCAAGTTGCAAGAGATTTAGTTTTAATATACTGAAATTTAAAAATTGGGTGAACACACTCAGTAAATCAATTTTCTTTTAAAAATCAAAATATTTCTAAACTGGACATTGGCTGCACTGAAAATAAATGCTCATGCACTCTAGCTGAAGTTCAAAGGAGGCAAAGTACTCCAATTAAAATGCATCAGGCATTTAACTTGAACCAAAATCCAAAGCTACCTATATGATATAAGTGTGTATTTTATCCTAGCACATGTCAATTGTGAAAGAATGAGAGAGTATGTTTTCCTTAAATACGGTACAGGTTGTGTTAATTCAAACTGTAATTTTCAGAAGGAAAATTAGATGCTTCATGGTTTACAATATGATAGAAGTAGAGACTGGTAGAAAATAAGAGAAACTTCAGTTTGAGTACTATTAGATTTAGTGATTCTATCTGAACTTTGCCCGGTAAGAATCAGCTAACCAGCCCACCAGCAGTAGAAGACTAACGCAATAACAGCTTAGAGAAATAATGGAATTGTATCATGGCAGATTTTTCTTACAAGAAGAGAATGTCTCAGTAAATAAAGAAAGATCTATAACCAAGAACTGCAGGAACAAAAGGTGCCTTCATAACTCTGGCACCTTTTATTCATTTAACCTTGTGTTGCCTCATAATTTGAGAGCACAGCTAAGATTACAAAGGATATTAGAGGCACTTTCTGTCCCTGGTTATTCCCATTGTATCTCAGGTGTTTAATTAGTGTACTTCAGGTTTTTATAAAGTGGTCACTGACCTTAGCAGTATTACATAGTTGTAATTTTCACACAGGCAAATTGTTCTTGAGACATTTTTTCCAACAAGTTAAGCACAGACATGTTTCAACCATCAGTTCTCCATGTCTTTGCTTTCATTCCATGGATTCTTTAGCAATATCTCTTGCAGATACTACAAAGAACCTTTCGAGCCACATCAAAACAGAAAAAAAATCCCACTTTAAGCTTCAATCTCCCTTTTCTTTATTTACAGGCTTATGGTGAAATCCAGGGATTTGTTTCACAATCTCCCTTTAAGCCTTCACTGTCTCCAAGCAGTTGGCAATGTTTGCAACTCTTCTACATGGGTAATTAATTTTTGCAGGGGGTAGGGAAATTTGATTTCTTTCATCCTGGCATGTATAGTTCCAGACTGTGTTGGATTTCCCAAGAGTACACATGCCAAACATAAATTCAGGCATCAAAAGTGGCCACCTATTTTAACACCTATGGAGTAGATGGAGTATGGATGTGGCATTTCCTTTTCCCCAGTAGTTCTATGCATTAGTCACAGCAGCAGACTGAGTCTCTGTAGTAGAATGTTCTGTTAAGCATACATTGTGCATTCAAATATTCAGTGTTCTATATAGAGTGATTAAAAAGGGAATTCATTTTGCATGTGTGATATCTGTACTCCATACACATCACCCAACACATTCTAGAAGCCATTTATGTACAGGTACAGTATTTTATTAATATTCTTTTATTAATTTGATTTTAAATATCATATCCCATAAATTTATGTACCTGCTCTGCCATAGCCATGAAAACTTTCTTTTAAAGTTAAAGAAGTCAGCTCTTAAGGATTGAAGGACTAAATTAATAAAGCTCTTTTATCACTTCCTAGCTGGTAAGAAAATTGCTCATCAAGCCAACTCTGTATAGAAATGTATACAGTATTTCAGTAAAAGCCATTCAAAATCTATTTAAAATGTTAGAACTTGGAGAAGACGCATTGCCAAGCTAAACTGCTCAGATTGCTTACATGACATGCTGCTGCATGAGAGGGAATTAACAATGGAATTTCCTCTAATCCTTTGGAACCTGCAGCTCTTACAGAATTATTTCCATATGGGCTCCTTAGCTATCATTTGGAAAAGGCCAATATTCCAAAGATTAAAATTGCTTAATAACTTCCCTCTTACAAAAATATCCCCTAGATAGAAAGATATTGTTTTCAACCACCTTTCATTAAACACCCTGAGTTTTAGAATCAAAACAACAATATACCTGAGGGCCACCGTGTCATGTATTTTATACATCACACACACCCCTTTGTTTTCATTTGGCTTTCCACATATTAGCAATGGCAAAATATAGACCACACTTAGGAAACTGAAATATTGCTTCAATGTAACTTGGCAGTGTCAGGGAGTAGAACTGAATAATGCACAGAATATCCTAAACCACTGCAGGCCAGATCCTCAGAGCTGTTATCTGGAGGAGTTACACCAGCTGAGGAGTCATACATGCAAGTGTTGGGGTTTGTAATACCAGCACACTTATAGCTGAGCTTGATATTAACTCAATAGAGGAAACGATGACATCACTGTTTGAGCAATAGCTGTAGTAGCTGCTGTCCTGTATATTCACATCTGTGAGTGCCCTTCTGACCCAGATATCTTTTTTCTTGCTAATTCATCTATGAAATTTGAAATGCAGTTTATCACACTGAAAACTAAATGCAAAATCCTCAATTTTACCTGAGTGAGGACTGTGTGAAAACTAAGTAAGAGCTTCAGGACTTAGCCCTTGGAGCTAAGCAGAACTATCATCTGTGCCTTCAGGTATAATCCAGACAGATTTCAATCAAACTTTAACAGTGCCATCTGCCAATCACAGCCCCTGAGGCAGCAGGCAGGAAAGGAGCACAGTCAGAATATATCTACACTCTAAATACCTCAGGTGCTAGAATGGCTGCTTGGGGTCATATCAACTGGGCACAAGCTACTAGAGTGCTGAATCTGAACTAATTTACACTATGAACCAAGTTGACCCTTAGCTTACCCCAGAGTTGTGGAGCCACAAAAGTGATGGGACCTTCTGCTTCAATTCTGTGCTAAATGCAGCTCAGTCAGACTCAAGAATCAGGCGCACTAGCTATTCTCTCTCTCCACACAAACACACCCTCCCAGAGAATTCAGGGTTTAGGGGCAGATGCAGGAGAGAGAACTGTACACAGTGGTTCTCAACCAGAGAAGCTGGGGCCTAACTGAAGGACTTTTCAGAGTGCTCGAGTGGGCGCTAGTGGGGGCAAACCTTCTTGAACCAGCTAACAGACCATGTTTTGCCTTTTAAAGAAAAACTGAACCATTTTATTCAGCAAGTCATCCTAAATGTTTTTGGCAGTCCCTGTGGTGAGAAGTACTTGTCAATATGCAGGAACTGTATTGTGTAAAATTACAGCTTTTAATTAAAACTGGCTGCAAACATTTTTCTGAAAGGTGACATATGGTTTAGTAGTTCAAGTGGCAGAGAGGGTGATGTAGCATTGCCAAATGCTGGAGATATGGAGGACTTGGAGGGTAAATGGTTCTGAGGTGGAAAACTGATCTGCATTGTGACTTTTGGAAATATAGGTGAATTTTTCTTTGCAAGCCATACTATTGTCCCATTGGTCTCTCCTACAGCTTTAAGACTCAGCCAGTGTTGAGCAGAGAATTGAACTTTTGGCTAACAGTGTTTAAACACAAAAAAGAAAAGGAGTACTTGTGGCACCTTAGAGACTAACACATTTATTTGAGCATAAGCTTCCGTGAGGATGCATCCGATGAAGTGAGCTGTAGCTCACGAAAGCTTATGCTCAAATAAATGTGTTAGTCTCTAAGATGCCACAAGTATTCCTTTTCTGTTTTGCGAATACAGACTAACACGGCTGCTACTCTGAAACCTGTTTAAACACAGTTCATCACTATTAAGACCATCACTGTACATTATGTGGGTGAGGTATCTGACTAGGTTTGCATTGAGGCCTGACTTGGTAACTCTGCCGAATCTATGTGGGCTAAGCTTGTTCCTCTCAAATGCTTTGTTCAGCATGAGCCCAGGGAGACTCAGGTAGGAGGTATATGCACATAAAACTAGAACCTCATAATATTTAGGGTTCATCTACACAGCTAGTGTCAGCAAGTCTCAGAGTCCTGGTCTGCAGAGACTTGATTCTCCATTGCCCTGAACCTTGAATAAAATTCTAGCCCCACTGAAGTTGATGGGAGGTTTGCCACTAGCTTCACTGGGGCTAGGATTCAACCCTTTGTGTAGTAATTTACACCTGTGCAAAATGAGTGTAAAACTACCATTCTGATTTGGTAGAATTTTGCACATGCTTGTGCAGTCATTTACACCAGTGCAACCATACAGTGTAATGGAAAATCAGACCTTGCCTCACTGCATTCGCTCCTTGTTTGTAGCATTTGGTCTACTAAGTTCTTCTGGCAGTAAAAGACCTAATTTTCATGCCAACTTCTGTTGCATGTTTGTTTGTGTTTTTTATATATTTCCACTGAGAACAGAACTGGTAAAATGAGTGGTGGGTGTTCATAGACCTATTTCCTGTGTCTAGAAACCATGGTAAGAGGCCCAGAGGCTCATATTGCTGCATTCTGCAGAGATTCCTATAATTGATAATTACTTTGACATCCTGAAGTGGAGATGTGTGGGTGGACACAATCAGCATGTGTAATCCAAAACAAACCCAACCAATTATTCATAAATGTTAAGCTTTAAAAATACAAGAAAGTACAGACAGTTAATGTGGCTTTTCTCTCTTACAGTTGCAATGTTTTTCTGAAGGAGGATACAGTCTCCATACTCTGCTGTGCCCATCCATTAAGAACAAATACTTCAGGTGTTCCAGGGACTAGAAGGCAAACTTGGGTGCTCTAAAAGGCTTTCTATTAAAGACATTTTGTTGCTGGAGAAAATGAAGTGGCTATTAATATATCTTTTAGTCTTCATTTCACCATAGATAAAAAAATGTCCATGTAATATAAGACATCTGCACTGTAAACTTTGAGCAAAATACATAAACATGCTGATTTGTGTTTGTGATGTCCTGTTCAGCACACCCAGAACCATGAGCCCCTGGTTACCTCTCAGCCTCACCAAGTGAGAGCTTTGATGCCTCTCAACTGTGTATCAGCTCCCTGACACACCAGCCTGTCTGCCTCATCAGCAAACTCTTCAAGACTTTGCCAGTCTAAGCTTTATCTTGCAGGTAACAATCAGTGAACCCTAGTTCCCCAGAGACATCTATCTGCAATGTCCCGTCCCTCGCACTGAACTCACAGAAATTTTTTGTTGCCTCCAAAGAGAAGCGTACACACCTGCCTGTTAGATTAGCTGAAGACTTAAACTTCACTTTAATACACAGCTCTGATGGGCTCCACTCACCATGCTAGTGTAAGGGGACTGTTGCCCCCTTACTAACATTCAGTGGGGGTATTTTGGTTGGCTAGCTCCCAGTACAAAAAGGGGAAGGGTCTACGGGAAATCAGGACCCTGAGACTTATAGACCCCAGGAACAATGGGGAGAGGCCAATGCTCCAGGTCTTCCTGAATGACAGGGCCGGCAGGCTAATCAGAGAGTCAGGAGGCCAGGGAGGTCCCATCCTCCATGTGAGCTGGAATTGCCTGGGTCAGACAGAGTGGGGCCAAGCTAAAGAAAAAGCAGGGGTGCAAGCTGAGCTGGGGAGCAGAGCCGTGCCAGATCCAGAGAGAGC
The DNA here is from genome assembly GCF_009764565.3 of Dermochelys coriacea. Lineage (NCBI taxonomy): Eukaryota > Metazoa > Chordata > Testudines > Dermochelyidae > Dermochelys > Dermochelys coriacea. The sequence continues at coordinate 137,256,641 of NC_050068.2, forward strand.
AGACCCTGTCCTGGGAGCAGAGCTGCAGACCCAAAGCCAGAGGCATAGCCTGGAGAGAGCAGACTTGCCCTGGGAAGAAAGCTGCAGCAACCAGAGCCAGATGGGCCAGAAAAGCAGCCCACGAAGCAGGTCAGTGCTGGGAGCAGAGTCACAAAAGCAGCCTGCAGAGCAAACCTGTCCTGGGAGCAGAGCTGCAGCGAGCAGAGGCAGAGGGGCCAAAGAAGCAGCCCAGGGAGCTGGAGGCAGAGCAGCAGCAGCAGTGCAGAGACAGAGTGGTGGAGCTGGGGCTGGAGCAGTTGAGCTGGGTGCGGTGAGCAGCTGGGGAGTGCGAGGGGGACCCTGGGCAGCAGGCCCAACACAGGGAGACACCTCAGCCAAGAGGCTCTGCAAGCCAGGCTTGGATCATAACCCCGACAGGGCAGGGGTAACACTGGGAAGAAGGGTCCTACCACTTAGAGCCTGAGAGCGTGTGGCCACCACCAGAGCAAGTGTCCAACCCACAGCATCCCTGCAGCACAGCCAGGGCCTGAGAAGAAGGCCTGGGATTTACAAGGAACAGACTGTGAACTGCCCTGACATTCCAGAGACACTGTTTGTGATGTTCCCTGCCACAGAGCGGGGTGATGTGTTTCCTTTAACCTTTCCCATTTTTCCTTATTCTTTTTAAAATTAATTTTTGATTAAATAACTTGCATTTGCTTAACATGTATGTAATGGTCAGTGGGTCAGAGAAGTGCCCAGTGCAGAGAGAGTACCCCGGAGTGGGGACACCCTACCCCCTGTTTTAGGTGACCACAGCAGGGTTGGGGATCTAGCCCCCCAGGAATCCTGGACCCAGCCTTGCTGGGGTTACGAGGACTCTGGCAGACAGGAGAGTGGAAGGGGAGTCCTCGAGGGCAGGGAGGCCACTGGGTAAAGGAAGTGGGAGCGAGGACTCAGATCCTTCCACTAGCCCACTTCACAAGGGTAGTGCAGAAGCCAGGAAAGTTCCCCACAATAGCGGGACTATTCCCCTGCTTACACTAGCGCTCCCAGATGCACGTCACTCCAAGGACCACAGCACCCTCTTCATGACACAGCCCTCCAGCTGTGCCACGATCTGCACTCCCCTTCTGGGGGGCCATTATTTCAGTCCAACTGTCCAGCCACTTCCTCAGTGACAAGTGGGAGGAGAGGGGGACCCAGACCCACTCACTACTCTGGGTCCCAGCCCAGGAATTCTGTAGATGGCAGCTAGAGGCTGCATCCCCTCCAGCCTCTCAGTATATTTCCCTGGGCCACTTCCCCACAGCCCCAGCACCGTCTTCACCCTTACCTCAGGGCCTTAGCATACCAGTCTTAGCAGCCAGCCAGGAGCTCTCTCTCATTCCTCTGATCCCGCCCAGCACTGCTCTGTCCAAGGTGCTAGCTTTCTTCCACCTGCAAGGCAGCCAGTCCTCCCTCCTTGAGTTCCAGGGAGCAACTGATCATGCGCTGCCCTGCAGCTCTTCTTATATGGGCCTGCCATGCCTTGATTGTCTGCTTTTCGCATAGCCTTCCTAAGGCTCCATTACCGCTTACAGGTCAGTCCTATTGGGTTCTAGGAAGTGGATGGGCACAAGCCTACCCACTGCTAAAGGACCCTCCCGCAGCCTTAGGGGAGGATCCACAATGTCCAGGAACTCAAATAATTACAGGGGACAACCAAAAATGTAACAGGTAGATGTGAAGATCAAAGGGCCACACAAAGAGAACCTGAAGGGGACACCGAGCAGAGAACCCCGGACAGCGCCCACTGTTGTCAAGGGATCCAGCGGATGCTCTGCCCGGATACGTGAGTGAAATAAGGATTGGAAACAGGCCTCACAGTTGCAGGAAACCCCTCAGCCAACCTTCTCTCCCTGGTCTTATAGATGGCCACTTTGGCCAAAGCTAGGAGGAGGCTGACAAGGAGGTCCTGTGACTTTGTGGGGCCACGGATAGGGTGTGAGTATATGAAAAGTTGAGGGGAAAAGTGCAGCCAAAAACGTAAAAGGATGGTCAGGAGGAGCCAGAACAGGGGCTGCAACCTGGCACATTCCAGCTATACATGTGCCAGGATCTCTCTCACACCACAAAAAGGACAGACATCAGAGACAGGGGTGAACCGCGCCAAGTACACACCCATGTTCATGGCTCCGTGGAGGAGCTGCCAACTAATATCCCCAGCGGGCCTTTGGACTAGGGCGGAATATAGGCTGGCCCACTGCGGTTCCTCACCCTCAACAGGTCCCGCCACTTCTTATCGGATGTGAAGTACAAGCACATACAGATGTTTCCTCGGCGCAGTCTGGAAGCGGACTGGAGGCAAATTGCGCAGCCAGCTCATGGTGTACGGGTGGTACGGCCATGGGGACTCACGGGGCAGGGTCCCAATGAAAAGGTCCGGAAGGCCTGGGGTGCAGGGTGGGCAAGGAGAACCCTCCCGCAGGACCCGGTTGAGGTAAACCCAAGTAGTAGGCAGTAAAGCTTTCCTCACCTCCTGAAGTACGTGCCGGGGAGTACGAAGGATGGAGAGCCCCATGCGCTGAGCGAGTATCAGGGGATCCACCTAGTCTCTCCGGTCATAGTCCAGGAGGTCTCCGACTCTGGTGACTTCTTCCAGGACCAACATCTGGTGTATTGAGGGGGAATGCCCCACCTGCACACGGAGCTGGGGGTTGTGTAGCAGGGGCTCCACAAGGAGATCTACCCCCTTGGTAGCCGCCACGGACCTGGTCACCGAAACCAGCTTCCAGGTCCAGAGGAGGTCCTGGTAGAAGACCGGCCGCCTGGAGAGGTCTCATATAAGACCTCTTGGATGGAGATAAAGGAGCTGCCGGTTATATCGGAGCCCTCGGAAGCGGTGCAGGAAGCCATGCGCCAACGTGCTCCATGCCAAGCTACCTGCACCATAGAGGAGTCTCTGCAGGGCCCAGAGGCAGAAGACATGGACTTGAGTGTGCAAGCATGTCAGGTCCTGTCCTCCCTCCTCCAGGGGGAGATGTAGAACCCCCACAGAGACCCAGTGCAGCCCTGACCAGAAGAACTCCAGAACCAGCTTCTGGATATTAACCGGGAAACCCAGGGCTGGGACCAGGGTGTTGAGTCAGTGCCAAAGCATGGACAGTGTTATACCAATAAAATAAAAACCAGCAGGATCTTATTAAAAGAGAAAAGGCAAAATGTCATATTTATTGTGAATACAGAAAGAATCATAGTAAGCAGTTAGTTATAGATATAACATTCCATTCAATTTCATATTTATTCACACATTCATTCATACACACACCCACAGAGGTTCTGCAAGGTTGTTATCATAGTTACCAGCCTTAGAGTTGCTCATGCCAAGCCACTGGCCAGGTGGCCTGGACACAAGAAGGGAGCAGGGCCTTGTCAGATGCTCATCTGATGCTCCTGGAAGTTGGTTTGCAGAATCAGACCCCAAAGTTCTCACTTTCTAGAGTCCATTTTTATAGGAATTTATTCCTATGCCAGTCTGTGGGAATTGCTTCATCATGCTGTTGCTGAATCAAGCAGCAGATGGCACATTACTGACGGCTCCGTGCTGCCAGACGTTATCTTGTTCTTTGGTTCTCCCATCCTTGAGGCTGTTGGGTGGGTTCCAATCTGCCCTCCGGGGGTCCTCTGGTTGTTTCCACTTGACGCCTTCTTCAGCCGATGGATGCTGGATTCTTAGGCTGGCACCTCCCTGATCATTCAGTTATTATCCACACCAAGCATCTATTTTAATCACAATTGTTAACAAAGCGAGATGAATACAACAAAAGGGTGGGGAGTCTCTGGGTGCTGTTTCTGTTGTTACAGAGTATTGCTTTGTCTCTCTCTCTATGAGTAGTTGTGGTTACAAAGACTTGCTTTGAGAACAGACTCTGTCTTAGAATGTACTAACACAATCAGCAGTTTGTAAGTTTCACACAGAGAGGGAGAGAAACAGTACCAAAAACCAAGAGACCTCTTAATTAGTAAAACCCTGGAATTTAAACTATGGGGAATCAAACTCATTTGTGATTTTAATACAGAACTTCTTTAATATGATCCAACATAATGACTAGCTGGTTGAGCACCAGTGCCCTCCCCCACAGAGAGAGACACCGGAATAGTCCTGTCCACCTCTGCAGCTGCTCAGACACCCTCCCTTACAGGCCAGTGTGGGGCAGTCACCCCATAAAAACAGCCCTGAGATGGCTTTGTAATAAAACAAGAATACATTTATTAATAAAGAACAGGGATTTAAGTGATACTAAGCAAGAGATAAAGAGCCAGGTATGGTTACAAACTAAAAACAAACTAAAATACACTTTCTAGTGCCTAAAACTTAATCCGAGCAAGTTATATCTTTGCCTAAAACAGTTTCTCACTTACATCAGTTCAGGAGGACCCACCATTCACAGGATCAAAAGGTGCTGTTCCCTATGCCCCCTATGTGATGGATCACAAGAATGTCTTTTTGCTCCTTTATATTACTTAAAGTCCACTGTTTCTGCCTCAAGAGCCAGGAAGGCTTCCTGCGGTGCAGACATGGCTCTCCCCTCACACGCACACCCCCACACCAGTGAGCTCACTAAGCTCCTGCCTCAGTTACTTGTTAGCTTGATAGCTTTGTTTACCATATGTATAAATGTAGTTCCATTGTCCTGTGCCAGTAATCAAGCCAGTCCAACAGGGGAGTCCACGTTCCTTTCTCTAGGGCAGGCTTACTTCCTACCAAACTCACTTTAAGAACATACTTCCAGCACACATCTGTACTTTATGTACACAACCTGTACATACCTCACGCAATGATTTTCGGGGCCATTGTGACACCTGTTTACATATGTGACACCGGTTTACCAGTTTTTATATGACACTTTTTTGTATGTCAGGTCTGATCTGAGTTACAGTATAGTGGGCCCTCTGGCAGTGGGCATTGAGGGGCTGCCAAGGTCACAGTGGTATTATTTCTTTCTGCAAGTACCATTTCTAAATCACAATCCAGTTTTCTTTCATCCCTTACTACAAATGGGTGCATGTATCTGCTGCCACAACACACGACAATAACTCAGAATGTTGGCTTATGAATTGAGACAATAAAAATGACCATTAACCTCACTCCATCTGGAACTGAATGCAAAACCATTGTTTTGTCTTACTTTCCCTCATTAAATTCTTTGAAACAGACACACAATACACACACCACAAATACAGACTAATCAAGCTGTTTTTCCTACAGGCTGGGAAGGCATCAAAACAGAAAGAGAGATTATTACCATTGTTTGTCATTTGAAATGCCTGAGATACCATAATGATGAGGACTCTATAAATGGCACAATGCAAACTGATATACCATATAAAACACACGATGATGTAAAAATTGTACTGTCACGCCATATGTAAGGAAATATTGATTGTCTGAAGGCATTTGAAAAGTCAAGTCACTAGGTAACATTTAAAACCTCTAAATTTCTCATGGAGCAAAAGACTTCATAACAAAATTTGTATCAGGATTAAGTAACCTATAAACAGGACAGCTAACAGGGTAGAAATCAGAGCTGTTGAAATGTTCATAATACAGTGCTTTATTCTAGTTGTCATGTTTTCCTAAGATGTGTTCACCAATTCCTATACATTTTGGAAATATTTTTGCAGACTATAAACACCACAATATTACTGGAATAAACACAGGTGAAGTGAGCTGAAAACTCCCCTCCATGGGCGTGACAAAACAGCATCACTTACTATTGTGTGGGTGTAAATTAAAAGTCAAAAAAGAAAATAAAAAAATAGTACGTTATTTGCTCCTGTGATAGGCCAACAAATTACTGTCCCCTTGGAGCAAGTGAGGGAATGGGGGCACTTTGAGTCAGTGTCTTACCTGAAATGCTCTTGGAGCAGCACAGCAACTCACTACCCTTATGTCCTTGGGACACAATTTAACCCTACATAAATTCCACACTATGTAAATGTATCGGGCAAGATAAAAATTGCCCTCTCCAATCTTCATCAGTGATTTCAACTTGAAAATTCAGTTTGCCCTGTACACACAAAAGTTTTTACGATGTTAGAGGAGCAGAATACCGGAGTCAAGTTCTGAAATGGAGAATTTTTGCTGTTTAATTTGTAGTTTTAAAAATTCATAGAGAACCTCCATTTTAAAGCACATCTAGTCTTTTCTGAGTATGTCAATCCCAAGTTATCACTCAGCTCTGTGCATAATAAAATGCAGCAGGTATCTAAATCCCTTTGAATACTAGTAGACCTTATTTCTAGTTCACAGCATTACAGTGGTTATCAACTGAAGGAGACTATTCCTCATATAGACTCTTTGAAAGTCCAAATACAAATAAATGCTGGAAACAAATTCACAGAAATTTTCTAGTTAGACATCCCCTTAGTCAATATTTCTAGTACTTTTTACTTAACTTTATTTTGAAGGCCTTTTGCGTATTGTGGTCTGAGCACATACAGCATGATAAAGAAGCTAGCTGGCAGGGATTCTTTTCCCCTCTGCAGTTAGGCAGAGCAGGCTACAATGAGAAGAGTAGTAATAAGGTGTATCAGTCACTGGCTAAAGAAAATCTGCCAGACATAGTTATGCTGGGCTCATATCTTATATGCCAACCTCTATGGGGAACATGTGCACACACTTGGGCAGGTCTGACTTCAATCAGTGAGGCACAAATTCTGGTCAGTATATTATAGTAAACTATCCAAGATATTTCAGTACTTGCATCACATGGTATATGCTAGTGTAAGGCACAGTAGTGGATAGACAGTGATCACTTTATCCTTGCAAATAATTAATGTTACTCTGGTACTTCTTAAGACATCAAGAGCGAAAAGGCTGAATATAATTTTTAGATTCAGGTTTATCGTGTAGCTACAATATTTGTTGTTTACAGTGATTCCTCATCACCTACTGTAATTTAAAACATGCATAAAGATTATTTGTTATTGATAAGAAAGGTGATGGAAACAAGTGGACTAGATCTTTAGTTTTGAGTCTGCCTGCCTAAAGGGGTCATCCAGTGAGTCCCCTGACAAAGGGGAATGCTTGGGTGGTGTAGAGCCAGGGGCAGGAAAGGGAAGGAGTGTGTCGAGGGGAAGGGAAGAGCACCAGGGCACTCTCTAATCCCTAGCTGGCCCAGTGGGCCTTGGTGTTTTAAATTATGCCACCCAGAAACACCATGCCCCACCTGAACCAGACTAGACTTCTCTTCTACTGTCCTTTCTACATAGGTCTGGGGGAAAAGTCACACTCGCTCATGTTTGGGGAACAAAAAAACCTAACAGCTGACACCAGGAATACATCAGTTACTCAAACAGCTCTTTGGCACAAATGTGTTTCACCTCACAACTTCCCCTTGGAACCCCATTTACTGCCTTCTCCATTTAGCTCTAAGCACCCAAGAGCCAAGATTTCTGAGCTTAGCTTTAATACTCTCTTTTCATGCATAACCCCACCCACCCTTGCAGGAGGGTTTCTTCCTTTACATTTCATACCTCTTCAAATTCCTACTCTTCGAGTCAGTGGACATTCTTCTTACAGATATCTGATTGAACAGCAGCGGCGCTGTCCCCACATCTTTCACATTAATGTTAACGCTGCTTTACCTCCTGCTTCAGAAGGAGTATTTAGTATTTAGAATGGTCTCCCTCTCAGAGATGAAAGTGGTTTATAGGTGTCCTCACATGTATACCAGGAAGTTGGACAGAGACAGAGAGAATGCATGCCTGACCCAAAGAAAAGGTTGGAACTTTCAAGTGAGCAGCCCTTCAGGTCCAGACAGAGGGAAACACAGAGGACTATGTTTCCCCCTTTTGTGTGTAAAGATTCCTTGTTATAGTTCACTTCAGATCACACCACAAGTAAGGCCTCATCTACACTGGGTTATTTGCACCGGTGCTTGAAGTATGCCTTGTCAAAAGAGGTCACAGATCCAACAAATGAAGTGTCTCTAGCTGGTTCTGGGCTGCTGTAGGGTGCACATTTCAGCCCTGCCTGGGGAACTCCCCTCTGATCACCTGCTTTCCCCACTTACCCACCTCCTGGGAAGAGGAGCCAATCAGGGCTCCACCCCTCCCCTCAGGGGATTACACCATTCTCCAGAAGGGGAGGAGGAGAAGGGAGCGGAAAGATCCCAGCAGCACAGGGTGACTCTACTTCTTCCCCCCTTCCTGTGAGCAATGGGGATGGCTCCTCTGCTCATCCCCCACTGTCCTCTCCCTCCCTACAATACCCAGCTTGAGAATGGGAGAGGGGAACCCACCGCAGCCCTTCCAGGCCCGGGAGAGGTGGGATGAAAAACGCCTAGAGCTGCAGAAGGATCAGAACAGCTGTGGGGGCAGAACTGATGGAGATCACAGGGAAGAACAGACATGGGGCAGAAGTGATGTCTCATCCATATCTGTACAAAATGAGACATCCCGCACACACTTTTTTTCAGAACACTTTAAGCACTGATTTGCATCACTGTGTCTTCATTAATGTAGCTGCATTGGTGTAAACCCCTTCTGGAGAAGTTCTGCAGCTGTGTAAAATGTAATGTGTAGCCGCTTCAAACCAGGGTAAACTGCACTGGTGCCGTGAACTGTATAGAGGGTTGTGCAGGGGCAGATACATCTGTCTAAAATATTCCAGTTTGGAGACAAGGGCTCGGGCTTGACTCTGATTCCACTGCCTTATAGAACTTAGTTTAGCACAGTAATAATCAGACCTCAGTAGCTGAGGAGCCATATTAGCAATCAACATTACCCAAAAGAGACTCAGTAGTGTGAATTCATTATTTTAATTGCCTATAGTACTGAATATTTAAGCAGTATTACAGGGGAGCTCTAACAAGGAGTACTTGCTGATTGTCTGTAGAAATCTGGCTAGTCACAGCCTGCTGTTCTCCTAGTCTCTGGTTACCAAATTGTGTTAAGAGATAGGAAAGTAGTTTAGACATGTTTAGTTAATCCTTTTCTATGTAAAACAATTGCTCTAGCTGTTCACTTCAATGTTACGTGACCCACAGTTGGCAAAGGAGGAGGCTCAAGTGATCACAAATGGGACAGAAGATCATTTCTTTAACAATATGTGATCCAAACTAAAAAAAAAATTGAGAAGCACCTGTTTTATGGTGGTGAAACAGCCACCTTTAGAGAAAAGTCTGATGGGGTTTTAAAAAGAGTGAAACAAAAAGAATTCTATAGACATGCAGAGGTGTTGTTGTTTAGAAATTGCTTTAAAAACATACCGAACTTAATAGAGAATTGTATCCTTCCTCTAACTTTTTAAAATCATCCTACAGAATTCTATAGCAGAGAGATAATTTTCTATGATGTTGCTTTCTAAAGATTATAGTTTTCTATTCAATTGTCTAGGATTTTCTAAAGGGAATTTATATATATCAAAATTTCAAATATGTAAAGAGTAAAGATATCTGGGCTTTATACCCCTGTATTAATATGCAAAAACTAATGCTATGCTGGATTCCCAAAACAATTTGGGCAAGAGAACCAAGCAGTGGTTTTCTCAACTAAATTTTTTGTCACCTTATAGCGAAGCCAAGCCTCATCAGCGTGGTGCCTCCTGCTGGGCGTCTTGGGAATTAGCTCAACTCCAACACACCTCCTTCTGGCCGGTATCTTGCCTACCTTAGGCCCCCAGCAGTACCCCCTTACTCTGGGTTTCCCCTCCCAGGGGAACCTTCTAAACCCACCTTCCCTCAGTGGCTACTGCCAGTCATCACCTAGCCCCCGCTCACTGGGGCAGACTGCAGTCTGTAATGGCCACTCATCATTGGCAAGGGGTTAGGACCTGCTGCCTCTGCCTATCCTCGGGCTACACCTCTGCAGCCACAGTACCACTGTAGGACTTCAACAAGGCCTGCAGCTAGGGTTTTAACCAGGCTGGAACTCCGTTGCCCTATTCCCCAGCACTGCTTCAGGCACCTTGCTCCCAGACAGCTAGCCCTCCCCACTCCAGGACTAGAGTAAGCCTCTCTCAGCTCCTGCCTCCAGCCCTCTTATCAGGGCCAGCTGGGCCCTAATTGAGCTGGCCACACCTGTGCTTGGCTGATTTTAACTCCTGCCTATCAGAGTGGGGCAGCCACCCCACCACACACCCCTTCAGGTAAATGGAATACATGAACTGTTAATACATATAACTAATTCCAGGAAAATACAGAATTTGAATTATTTCCTGCATTTTAAAGGTGTCATTTATTCTATTCATATTTAATCACCAAAGCTTGTTAACACAAACACATTAATTTACGAAGAGCCAAGGGAAATGGATTTAGCTACAAATGTTGCTTTGTAATTGGCAAGCACAGCACTGTAGAATTTCTTGGCTCAAGCCCCTCTGGACCACACACCTCTACACTGGACTGATGATTTTTTAATGAAGTGTCACAAAAGTTTGGGATAAATTATTGCATATCAACTTTGTGAACCAGTGAGTGAATAAATAACTATTATCAATTATTTATAATTTTCTCTGCTGAGTAGTGAACTACTGATAGTCCTGAATTACTCTTTAAAATATTTTATGGTTAGTAATTTTTGGAGACACTGATTTTCAACAGCTTAAGATATTATTTATGTTGTTCCAGCTGTGAAGCTTATATACCAAGAAAGAGAACAAAAAAAGATTCTCTTGGGTTATTGAACAGAGGTTGATATTTATTATTTTTGGTGAGTGAGCTGCATAGCCACCTTTTGGAAGCTTTTTTTCAACATTTTCACCTTTCTTTCCTCCGTATTTGTTTGGTCAACCTGTAAGCCATCCACATCTGGGAATAGGTTGGTTTTTGTCATCTATCAGTTATGGACTAGATGGGTTGGGGTTACAATGGAGGCACTATTAGAGCAGCAAGTTCTGTGTAATGGACTGTTTTCCCCAGGGACTGACCCATTTGCACACGAACACCAAACAAAACCAAAAAGTAGAAGCTAACCACATTACTACTCCTAAAGACTGGGAAGAGAAAGAATGTGAACAATTATTATTATTTCTATATTTAAATATTGGAACATACTCTGATACTATGGTGATGGGGGCCATATAAATGAATAGACACAAAGTGATAAATACTCCATTCTGCAAACCTCCCTCCCGCCTCCCCCCCCAGCATTCTTTGCCGTAAAGTCTCCCAGCTTTTCATTCTATAAAGGGGAGGATGGTGGGAGAGGAAAGAGAGCCTCTTTTCTTCCCTCTTCCCATACACCTGCCACATCCCCCATCCAAATCCTCCCCATGACACTCTCCGTTTGAAAATCTGGTCAGTCTGCAGTGAGAGGGTAGAATAGTGGCTGAGAGTGGAGATTGTGGCTGATGTCTAGTGTCCCTACAGCCCCTAAGCAGCCAGAAAGCCCTGACATTTTGTTCCTGTCTGTCAGCTCCCCAATGGGCCCCACTGCCCCAAAGGCTCTGGACAACCTGCCACAGGAATCCAGCTCTTCTCTGTGGACTCTGCCAGAACAAGCACCTCTGTTATTGCTCAAGGTTGCTCAGAATGCAGAGCAACAATATCTTGCACATCGGACAGCTGCTATGAATGTCACAGCTGTTGCTCTCATTTTGATTTCTCCTCTCATTTATCTTCACTTACTCCATTTAAAAGGGGGAGTAGAGCACGCTCGTCTTCAGTCTGAGTGTGTTCAGCACACAGGTAAGATTCAATAATGCTGGTATTAAAGGCAGTGTTATCCTCCTTGGGGACTAAGCTGAAACACCTACCGCTAGCACCCTATTGCAGCTGCTGTAGTTATTTTGTATGTGAAGCTAACATATGTTAATACATTCTCATCTAAACTCTAGCTGCTCTAATGATCCTGCTCCAGAGGGTGTTCACTGCAGAATCCAGCTGGCTGGCTGCAGTCTTGTCTCTGTGTCCTGCCTGCCAGCCAGGCCTAGCATTCCAGAATACTCCCCCTCCCTCTCCTGTTTAATGCCAAGATGACAAAAATGATGACACAATCAGTCTAGTGGCTGTCTTTGCATGCCATCGTGGGGCGCTATGGCGGGAAAGACAGTTCATTTCAAAATCACAACAAGTGTGCGGATCAGTTGTCAAAGCATCAGTACTGTGTGTCGTGAGCATGCCAGACAAAGTCAATGCTGAAGGAGGGAGAAATGGAGATCAGGATTGCAGCATCAGCATCCAGCCAGAAGTTACATCTGCACATGCAGGTTTTTCTAAAACCCACCTCATATATAACAGACATCTGTTCAGGGAGTGCTGAGCGTTTGAGCAATCACACCCTTCCTGACATGATGGCCTCAAACAACAGGATCTCACAGACTTCATAGATTTAAGGCCAACAACAACCTTTGGGATCATCTAATCTGACTCCCATTTAGCCCAGGCCGTACAATTACATCAAGTGACCTCTGCATGAAGCCCAACCATTTGTAGCTGGACATTGCTACACAGCGTGTGCCTGCTTTCTGCGTATCACAAATTTGATTTTTTTAGCAATTCCTATTTAAACCAGCAAAAAAAACTGGACCATTTTTCCTCAAAACTGGACACAAAGTGTTAAGTAAAATCTGATTTTCCATGCCAAAATAAAAACCCCAAATGAAGTAGGCTCCTGGCATTTCATAGAAAGAGAAACATTTGGGAGTACAAAAAAATCCCTTAAAACAATTCAAAAATAGTTCTAGTAGTTGCACAACCACATCAGGAATCTGCTGCACTTGTGCAAACTGTAGAATGACTTCTAATTCCTAAGGTCCAAATCTTGTCCTCTCCCTATTTCCATATGGATGTGTGTATGTTTGCTGCCTGTGGTTGGGAGCAGTCAGATACGCACCCTGTTCATAGAGGGTCTCCATTTCTTGTATGCTGTGCTCCACAAAGACTTTCCACTAGAGTATGGAAGGAGTTTTGGGGTGGGCCATTGGAGGTTCAGTCATACCACTGCAGCCATGGTCACAAGTAATCTCTGGCCAAACCCTCCCCACCCCTATCTCTGGGTGTGAGGGGGGAGGACATCCAGCCAAACCTTATATAACTCCCCTGACAGCCCACAACATCAAATTTGCAAGTATGCTTTGCATCTGCTGTTACAGAACATGTTTTAGAATAATATGAGTAACTTTCACTCTTTAATGACCTAAGAGGTAAAACAAGGTCACTCCTCGTTTATAAAGCAGGGCCCTGTTATACGTCATGTTTAAAGGCATGTTAGCTTACCATTTTTATACATTGCCTTAATCTAGACACCCCTACATGTGTTCGCCTCCCCTAGGTTCCTCTGGGGTGTGGAACTACAGAGTTTAGTGAGCATGGAGCTATTTCCAACCCCTCTCACAACTGCAGACTGGTATTTTTGAGGTCCTTTCACCCTTCAAGTTGAATTCTGGATACATTCTCATGACTTGTTAGAGGTACATTATCCATTTTATACATTAAATAATAGATAATCAAATGCTCATTATTTAATTTCTACCATATCTGCCTATTGGCCAGACCGAGTAAATGTGCATTGTCCTTTTACAGTAAGTTTTCCTAATGACCCGGTCACAGTGCTCTGGCTGCCCCAGATTTAGGAACAGCCCTACAGCTCTCATTCTATTAGGTAGTGGAATGGAACAGGCAGCTGCCAGGGAGAGGATGGAGGATAAGCCGTGTGTCTGCACCATTTAAAAATCACCCCGGGGCCAAAGTAAAGTCAATGGCGTTAGTCCAGATTTCCACCTTCAGGGACTCTGGCAGATCTGAACAAAAGTGAGGCCATCAGAGGTGGATACTTTGCTATCTTAGGGCAGGATTGTGCCTTGTAGGCAAAGCCCTGTGTTGGGGGCAGTGCAGAGCTGCAGTGGTAGAGACATTGCTACATCTTTTAGGAATGTACTGCAAGTGGCACTCTCCACATCCACTCAGTTCTGTCAGGGCCAGTGCAGACAAAAGACTGGACCGTGGCTCCCCCTTCTCCCAGACCAACCTGTTTTGTGGTGGCTAGTGTCACTTGCAGCATAGCCTCACCTAGGCCCAGTCTAAAACCCATTGAAGTCAATGGGAGATTTTATTCCGCTGGGATTTCAGGCCCATATTCCCTAAGCTCAGCTCATATCTATTGATGTCAGTTGGGTCTGGCCCCTTTCAAAGAGATGCAAGATTCTGGTACTCTCCCCATTGTGAACCCACACAGGTGGAGGTGGCAATACAGCCCATTGTTGTTACTTGTCCTTTGACGAATGCCATTATTTCTCTCTGCCACTGGCAGAATTAACATAGCTGGAAGCGACAGTGTTTGGCATTAACCTCAAAGGGTGGAGAACATGGATCACATGGGCCAGCACAAGTAATTCCAGGCTCTCTAAAAAGAGTTTATTTTTTTTAAATGACTGCATAAATCAGAGCAATGAGAAATCTGACAGCGGCTGGTACTGAGATTTATTGTGAAAAGTTAAGTATACTTTAGATAAGAGACTCTTTACATCTGCAACTTCCTGCCCTCCCCCACCCCACTGCCTACCTACTCACTCCTGGAACAGACCCTAAGCCACACTTGAGAATCCCTTGCCCTTCAGGGCTATAAGCAATTCTGCTCAAATTGCATCAGTACACAACGTACTATAGAGATTTAAATGTAAAATGAGTAATTCAGATGTAATATAAAACCTAAAAAACCCAACTATTCTCCTCTAAGTGAGTACTGTGAGATTTTCTCCTGGATAGCACATTGTCCCTGCTCTCACCTTCAGTGGTGCTAGATGTGCAATCCACTCTAAGCAGCGTCATTCTAGAAATGAGTGTCTCATATCTCCCCACAACAGCTGTGGTTGATTAACACAAAATGATAAAACTGAGCTTGATAGATTGCATCCTGTTTACTTCTGCACTGCACTCACGGGAACACCAGTAGATAACAGTTCTGTGACTTTAAACTAGTCTCCGTTCACATCCAGCAGGGTGTTGGTGAAATATGTTATGCATCCAACACAAAGCGCCCCTTTTGTTGCTTCTAGCATGTGAGAATAATAAATTGAATGTGTGGGTTATATAAAAAGTAATAATTATGCATAAAACAGCCCATATTCCCTTGGTGATGGCACCTCATTAATTTTGCCAGATCCTCTCCCTAAATTATAGCAAAGAATTCTGCTGTCATTTTTTCTTTTATGAACAAATATTAATAAAGAATCATAAGACAGGAGGTCTGCTGCTTTTATGGAATTGCTAAAGTGTTCATATGCAAAGCAGCTGGGTACAGTGGAAGTACCTTGATTGACAGATTACACAGCAGTTGGATTTGCTACAGCTGTTATGAGAAGGATTGTCATTCAGAAACAATTCAGTACTCCAAATTCACAATATCATAAGCTTCCTGCCTCTCATCAGCACCTAGTAATGACATCATCAAATCATATTGATATTTATATGTTTTCTTTACACTCTTACCCCATGTTTTTCAGCATGGCTGTCTTTGCTGTCCTAAGACCTTAGTATGTGAATAGTCTTCTTTTAAACAAACAACAAGGAAGGAAATTCCTGGACTCAAGTTTTGCTCAAGTTCAGACATATCCAACTTATTGTACCCCACAGGATTAATCAGGTGCAGAGCAATGTTCCACCTTTTTGAAACAGCGTCTGCCTTATGGCTCCACTGTACAAGCAACATTTGGAAGATATATTCACAACCATCAAGAATAAAAGTAAAATTGGTCCTTTTGCTGTTGGCATATGAAAGTCTGGAGAATGTTCCTTGATTCATCCCTACAGTGCGTACATGAGCAGATCAAGATCACAAAGACATTAAAGGGGCAGCAACTTGGGAGTTGGCTACGGCAACTGTTTTGAACAATTGTAGGAAGATAACCAGCTTTCATAACCTACTTGCTGGAAAAGTTAATGCAAATGTCAGTCAATATATATGACTAGTCATTGTGCTCATAGTGAGCAGGAGATCATAAGAGATCATCTTCTTCACTGCCTCTTTCGTCTAGCTGAGGTAAATGGCTGTTGCTATGCAGGCATCATTAACGTGCCCAAACACAAACAACTCCTGACACTTTTCATTACTTATTTCTATCTGACATGATTCTTAATTCACATTCTTGGAAGATCATAACCAAAGTTCAGAGAGAGAGATTAAGTTAATATGATTTCACTTGCAAAATACTGGCTAATAAACTGCTAATAAGCTACCCTGAAGCAATGAACACGCTTGCCTGAGACATTTCACAGAGCGTGAAACTTTACTACAGGTGCAGTTGCAAAAGACTATGAGGAATTTGTATTGGTTTGACTTAGAAAGGATAGGAGTTATTATTTTAAAGGCCACTACATAGACAGCAAACTAGTATCTCAGTAAATGGCATTCAATATATTTCATTTCATTCCTCATTCTAGTGTACTTCATGTACCTGAACAAAAAAAATCTAATGATGTCAGTTGACCAAGGTTGCCTTACTGTATTGTACTGTAGTTCCACTTGACATTCTACATCCAGCAAACAGGAAACAGATTCAGTTATCACTTTCCAGTCTGGCTTCAACTACATACTTGTATGATATTTTTCCCCTGACTTTTTCCACTTTACAATATTCCATTAACTTTAACCGAATAAGCCTTAGCAAACATGATGTTTTAAAAACAAAAAATCCCAAGCTATTTGACTTTCCAACTCAGGTTTTTGTTCTCATTCTGATTCTTCAAGTACCTTCCCCCAGTTCTCTCCTTCTGAGACTCTCATTGCCAGAAGAGTATCCACTTCAACATTTCAAGTAGGCTGCAAGTTCCCAACTGAATGCTGTTTTACAAGCAGCAACTACAAAATAAAACTGAGGTTTCATTCATAAATTGTGTGGGGTCAACGTGAGAAACACATTTAGACTTAAGCACTCTCCCAAATGATGCTCTCAGTAAGGAAAACCAAATATGTGCCTGATGGCAGAGAATAAGGCTGAAGATCAATGGACCAATGCACATCTTCCAGCTGAATCTCAGAAGGGTAATAGCAGCTGTAGGATCCTCAGTAAATATGGCCACAATAAAGAACCTTGATACAGTAAACAGATAAAATAAAGTTAATATAACCTTAAATGTCTTTATTCTGTCAGAGGCAAATGAATTGGTTGGTATATATCACAAATGAGAAGAGACTCATGGAGAGGAGATTGGAGAAACTCCTTGGTCTATTCCCCATCCTATATTAATCCCATAAGGTTAAAAAGTTAATTATGCTAAATAATACCATCTCCAGAGCCATTTTCAAATGTGGGAGGTCTGATTTTCAGAGGTGCTAAGCGCCCACAGCTCCCACTAAAGTCAATGGGAGAAGCAAGTGCTCAACATTTCTGAAAATCAACTTTATCTAGGTGTCTAAATATTAAATTAGATACCCACGTGGCAAAATGTTGGCCAATGCCTCTAAATGACTTGCTGTGCCAAGTTTTTCTATTATCTAACTCAATCTTTCCCTAATATCTAATTTAAATGTTTACTTTTCTGTGTTCGCCTACTTTGTTCTTATCATCCCTCTCTTGGATTTCCTTTAAAATAAACAGTTACCCATTCATCCCATTTTTAAGAGGTTAAACTCTGTTAATCTTTCTTTGTAAATTGTTTCAGAGTAGCAGCCGTGTTAGTCTGTATTCGCAAAAAGAAAAGGAGTACTTGTGGCACCTTAGAGACTAACAAATTTATTAGAGCATAAGCTTTCGTGAGCTACAGCTCACTTCAATTGTGTCATCCAGTAATTTTATTTTTTGCTTATTCTCAGTCTATTTCTTAATGGACAGGTGAACACCGCACAAAAGTTACTAACAAAAATTATATCTCTGGCAAATTGTAAGTTCTTCATGAAAATATACATTATCCTACTTTTTGTTGGTAACTTTTATGGGTTCTTTTTAGCGTAGAACATCTAGCTACTGTAAAAGAGCAAAGAATGATAAACTTTGAGTCCTGAATGTGTCTTGAAGAGGAACTTTTACACTACAGCAAATATAAAAAAAAATCTTTATTAAAAAGCAATTTTCTCTGCCACTAGTTTGTTGAATTCCCATTTCTATTTTTGTCAAGTTATCTATGTTTGATTAAGTGGTCTCCCTCATAGACCAGCTTCTGCTTTCTCCTGCAGTGAAGTGATACTCCTTTGCTTGTTATAGTATACAAAAAGAACAAGGAGTCCTTGTGATCGTAGAGACTAACAAATTTATTTGGGCATAAGCTTTCATGGGCTAGAACCCACTTCATCAGATGCATGGAGTGGAAAATACAGTAGGAATAGAGAGAGAGAGAGAGAGAGAACATGAAAAGATAAGGGTTGGCATACCAACTCTAACGAGACAAATCAATTAAGGTGGGCTATTATCAGCAGGAGAAAAAAACTTTTGTAGTGATAATCAGGATGGCCCATTTCAAACAGTTGACAAGAAAGTGTGAGTAACAGTAGGGGGGAAAATTAGCATGGGGAAATAGTTTTTAGTTTGTGTAATGACCCATCCACTCCCAGTCTTTATTCAAGCCTAATTTAATGGTGTCAGTTTGCAAATTAATTCCAGTTCTGCAGTTTCTCTTTGGAGTCTGTTTTTGAAGTTTTTTTTGTTGAAAAATTGCCACTTTTAGGTCTGTAATTGAGTGTCCAGGTAGGTTGAAGTGTTCTCCGACTGGTTTTTGAATGTTATAATTCTTGAGTCTGATTTGTGTCCATTTATTCTTTTGTGTAGAGACTGTCTGGTTTGGCCAATGTACATGGCAGAGGGGCATTGCTGGCACATGATGGCATATATCACATTTGTAGATGCACAGGTGAACTCTGATAGTGTGGCTGATGTAATTAGGTCCTATGATGGTGTCCCTTGAATAGATATGTGGACAGAGTTGGCAACGGGCTTTGTTGCAAGGATAGGTTCCTGGGTTAGTGTTTTTGTTGTGTGGTTGCTGGTATTTGCTTCAGGGTGGGGGCTGTCTGTAAGCGAGAACTGGCCTGTCTCCCAAGGTCTGTCAGAGTGAGGGCTCGGCCTTCAGGATAGGTTGTAGATCCTTGATGATGCGCTGGAGAGGTTTTAGTTGGGGATTGAAGGTGACAGCTAGTGGTGTTCTGTTACTTTCTTTGTTGGGCCTGTCCTGTAGTAGGTGACTTCTGGGTACTCTTCTGGCTCTGTCAATCTGTTTCTTCACTTCAGCAGCTGGGTATTGTAGTTTTAAGAACACTTGATAGAGATCTTGTAGGTGTTTGTCTCTGTCTGAGAGGTTGGAGCAAATGCGGTTGTATCGTAGAGCTTGGCTGTAGACATTGGATCGTGTGGTGTGGTCTGGATGAAAGCTGGAGGCATGTAGGTAGGAATAGAGGTCAGTAGGTTTCCGGTATAGGGTGGTGTTTATGTGACCATCACTTATTAGCACTGTAGTGTCCAGGAAGTGGATCTCTTGTGTGGACTGGTCCAGGCTGAGGTTGATGGTGGGATGGAAATTGTTGAAATCATGGTGGAATTCCTCAAGGGCTTCTTTTCCATGGGTCCAGATGATGAAGATGTCATCAATGTAGAGCAAGCAGAGTAGGGGCTTTAGGGGACGAGAGCTGAGGAAGCGTTGTTCTAAGTCAGCCATAAAAATGTTGGCATACTGTGGGGCCATGCAGGTACCCATAGCAGTGCCGCTGATTTGAAGGTATACATTGTCCCCAAATGTGAAATAGTTGTGGGTGAGGACAAAGTTCAGCCACCAGGTTTGCTGTGACATTATCGGGGATACTGTTCCTGATGGCTTGTAGTCCATCTTTGTGTGGAGTGTTGGTGTAGAGGGCTTCTACATCCATAGTGGCCAGCATAGGCATGCGCACGGGGTGTGCCCAGGCACACCCTAATCAGGGCCGCCCCAAGCGCAAAAAAAATAAAAAGGACGTCCAGACTGCCGGAGATGGGGGGCAGGGGAGTCCGGGGGGGCAGGGGGCCTGGCCCAGCCTCTCTTCTCCGCCCCCGCTCTCCCCTGTGGGGGCAGAAGCTTGGTGGTGCTGCATGTCTTGGGCTCTGTCCTGCTGCTCCACGGCAGCCAAGCTCCCGCCTCTTCCCCCAGCATGCTGCGTACTCGCCCCTCCTCCTCTCACTCTCTCTCCCTGCCCCCCATGAGCTGTGTGCCGGGAAGAGAGAGGAGGAAGTGGAGAAGAGGCGGGGGAAGGGCCTTGGGAAAGGGGGTGGAATCGGGGTACACCCTCTCCAACCCCCTGCTGTGAACTGCTCAGGGCAGGGGGCTGGGAGCACCCCAACAACCTCACCCCACCACCTCAGCCCTGACCCCTGAACCCCCTTCACACACACCCAGCCCTCTGCCCTGACTCCTGCCCCCCCCACATCCCCACCCTGAGCTCCAAACAGGGAGCTCCTGCGCCCTCCCGCGAACATATCCTCCTGCACCCCTTGCATCGAATGGGAGCTGCCTCATGTAAGCACTCCACACCCAAACCTCCTGCCCCAACCCTAAGCCTCATCCCTCATTCTAGCTCCTGGCCAGACCCTACACCCCAACCCCCAGCTTGCTCCTGCATCCTAACTCCCTCCGAGACCCTGCATCCCCTGCCTTGTACTCAGTGCACCCCCACCCTCAGCTCGGTGTGGAGAGAGACAAAGAGAATGGGCTAGAACCAAGGAGAAGGTAGGTGTTGGCTCTATGTGGGCAGGAGTGGGGGGGATCCTGTTTACCCCCTCCCCAGCCCTGCTGCACTTGCAGTTTGCCCCCAACCCTTCCCTTGTTCCAGGGACCAACCCTAGCTCCCGCCCTGCTATGCTTTTGCCCCCTGCCCCTGCTTTGCTCCAGTCATCAGGGACTAATCCTCCTCCCATACCCCACTGTGCTCCTCTTGCCCCAGCCCCTGCCTCATTCCAGCTGGTGACCAATCCTTCCCCCCACCCCCACCCCATCCCCACTATGCCCAGCTGTTAGGGTGGATACAAATCAATTACTTTAAAAAAAATAATATCGGATTTTTTTTATTTAAATTGGATTTTTGAGGAAAAAACATATCTAAAGAAAGGTACATTATATCTCATCATGGAATAGGGATTATAAATTCTAATTCTATAGTATGAGACAATATATTAATGTAATGTTTAAGAAAAGTTTTGTAAATGAGTTCTAATAGTTCATGGATTAGGGACTCAATCTTATGGGGTTCCACAGGCTTCTGTATAGATTATTTAGGTTAATCTTTCTATCTACCCAATGGGACTCAGTGCTCAGTCTAGAAGATACCATCAGAAATGCTTAGTTTTGCAGTTGTATTATGTTGTATTATGCAATAAGCGCCAAATTGCGTAATATAGATGTTGTAGAAATGTATAGAAAGCCCTTGTTCGCTCGCAGCATGTATCCCTACTATTGCGGTGCCGCATTAACATTGGTCCTCCCCTCCCCCTCCGACTACTATTCTAGAAAATTCTTTGACCTCTATAAGCAGCCGCGTCAGGCTTGCCCAGCGTAGTGTCTGCAGTGTTTGTAATCTTTCTCGCGTGTACTCTACTGAAATAGCATAACAAGCCCGTGGCTTTGTGTTTTAATTCAATCGTATGATACCTCCTTTTAATTTTAAAATATGGATCGGTTCATTGTTAAGATAAGAAAAGGAGCAGACAAACTGAATTATAATGAATGTGCTGATAGTAGTGCAAATACCTCGGACTCCTCGGTTAAGAATTTACATAAAGATAATGCCACCACCAGTTCCAGTGTGTGCAATAAACTGAGTAATGACCAACAGAAACAGACTTTGTCTTTTAGTTCAGGTCAGTATAGTTCCTATTCAAAGCCATCAAACATTCCATCTGATGACCCAGTCTGTGATATTCCAAAAAATAGATTAGAACACCAGTCTTTTTTATCTAGAGGTCCTTATCAGCCTAGATTGATTATGTTTCCTAGAAGTAAAATAGGGAATAAACAAAGAAGTTTTCAGTCCTATTGGTATGAAAAGTATAGGTAGTTAGAATATAGCCCATCAAAGGACGGAGCATTTTGCTTTTACTGCCATTTCGTCTCCTCTAATGATGCAGTAAACAAAGGTCACACTGATCCAGCATTTATTGATTAGGGATTCAGAAACTGGCATAGGGCTAACAAATGTTTTAAAAACCACCAACTGTCAAAATCTCATGTGTTGAGCTGTTCTTCATGGTCAAGTTTTAATGAAGGGAAACCTATTGATGTATTGTTGGATGAGGGCAAGCAGGCATAACTGTCTAAATAAGAAGAAGAATGGTGCCATAACCAAAGTGTAATGGAGCAACTGATTGACATTGTTCTGTGTTTGGCGAAAGGTAGGAGACCATTCAGGGGGTCACAGTGAAAAAGCTGACAGTTTTGAGAAAGGTTTATTTCTAAATCTTATCAATATGCCCCAAAAACATGATCCCATAATGGCAAAGCATGTGCAACAATCTCCTCGAAGCACTACCCAGCTGAGTAATCGCATCCAAAATGATTTAATTGTAGCCTTGCACAACATTGTGTCTACACTAAATGGAAAAATAATTCAATTTTTTGAATAAATAATGTCGTCTCAATAATTGCCGACGACACTACTGACTGTGGACACCATGAACAGATGTCCATTGTGGTGCCATATTTTGACCATGAAAAACATAGTCCAGTTGAACATGTTGTGTCTGTTCAGACTATTAACAGTTCATGTTCAGTCTATTTTTGACCAGTTAAATGATGTCCTTGGCATTCTTAAAATTGACTGGTCAGTAGTGATGTCTGTCGGTTTTGATGGCGCATCTACTATGTCTGGATATACTGCGGGAGTTCAAATGAAATGTAAAGAAAGAAACAGTGAAATACTCTATGTATACTGCTATATGCATTGTTTGAACCTCATCCTAGAAGATGCATACGCTTCAAGTAAATAAAACAGAACTGTCTAATTTTTTTCATGTTATTCAGTCTCTTTATGCCTTCATGGAGGGGAGTCCTGTGCGACAGTCAGTAATGGAGAAGATTTCACAAGAAGTAGGATCCCAGTTGAAGACTTTGAAGTCCCTGTCAAACGCAAGATGGTCATGCAAAGCAGAAGCAGTGGCTGCTATAAAACAAAACTACTCCATCATTTTACAAGCTTTACAAGAGATTATTGAAACAACTCACCTTGCTGACGCTAAAATAAAAGCCAGGGGCCTTATCCATGAACTAAATTCATTCACCATCTGTTCATGGTGTCCATTCAAGTTCATCTTTGCCCTTCACATGATGCACCCTATTCTCCAGATGGTGGTAAAAGTGAGTAAGGCTTTTCAAGCTCCAGATTTCAACTTACTTACTGCAATGACAGGGGTGAAAAGCTTGTGTAACTCTTTGGCTGCGATGAGAAGTGGCCCAGAATATTTTCAATCTATTTTCAATGGCAGTGTGAAAACATGTGTAGAGAATGATATATCGATTCCTCCAGTTAAGAAGAGAAAAATGTCTACTTGTATTGATGACGTGTTTGAGTCCCAGCATCACTTTGATACAAAAGAGGAGCAGGAGAGAATAACTTCATTTTACCCACTCCTAGACTCAATGATTGCTGGCATTGACCAGCGATTTGAACAGGAGACTTGTAAAATTGTGACTGCAAATGGAAAACTGCTGAGCTTAGACATTGGCAAGGACGATATGAGAATCATTGCCAACAAATTTAAAGTGTCCTTGGATGAGTTGGAAGCTGAAGTTGGACGGCTTCGGGGTTATGACGGATCTATTCCTAAGGTAGCACTACGAACACCACCAGAGAGTGGCTTGATTGGCTAAAGGAATCGGATCGCTCTTCCATGTTCCAGGCCTTTTACAAATCTATTCAATGCTTTTCAGTCTTACCTGTTACAAGCTGTTCATGTGAAAGAGCCTTTTCGAAACTAGTCCATGTAATAAACAAACTAAGAAGTATAATGTCCCAACAGCACTCAACTCACTCATGATTTTGTACATTGAACAAGAATTGGCTTCATCAGTTAATTACAATGATGTGATTGAGGAATTTAAGTCTATAACACCTGGTGAGCGATGTCTCACTCTCTAAGACAGGAAGATGAAGAAACTTTAATCTGTTTTGGTCAATTTGGGTTAGCTCATTATCTGGTTAAAGATAAAGATCATGAAAATTGACTGTATCTTTGTATACACCTGGTTATCACTACAGCAAAAAGTTGGTATTTTGTGACTCATTTTTTAAGTTTGTATTTAAGAAAAGTTTAGTTGTTAATTTAAAAAACATTAAGTTTAGTTAAGTTTTAGTTTCTGTAGTTTGTTTGATGAATAAAAATAATGTTCTTTATAATTGAGTATTCAATAAATGTTTGCCTTTAAAAAAAATAATAAATAAAATTCCCTGGGTGCACACCCTAATGAAATGTGCTGCATACGCCTATGGTGGCCAGGATGGTGTTTTCTGGAAGATCACCAATGGATTATAGTTTCCTCAGGAATTCAGAGGTGTCTCAAAGATAGCTAGGAGTGCTGGTAGCTTAGGGCCTGAGAAGGGAGTCTACACAGCCAGACAATCCTGCTGTCAGGGTGCCAATGCCTGAGATGATGGGGCGTCCAGGATTTCCAGGTTTATGGATCTTGGGTAGCAGATAGAATACTCCTGGTCAAGGTTCTAGGAGTGTGTCTGTGCAGATTTGTTCCTGTGCTTTTTCAGGGAGTTTCTTGAACAGATGGTGTAGTTTCTTTTCGTAACCCTCAGTGGGATCAGAGGGTAATGGCCTGTAGAATGTGGTGTTAGAGAGCTGCCTAGCAGCCTCTCATTCGTATTCCGACCTATTCATGATGACGACAGCACCTCCTTTGTCAGCCTTTTTTACTATGATGTCAGAGTTATTCCTGAGGCTGTAGTGAAATTTAGTATTATGATTTTATTATTGCAGCAAATGTTATTTATACAGTGCCATAGGTATGCATGGTGCTGTGGACAAATACAGCAATATTTTTGCCTTTTAAGAGCATACAACTGAAGTAATATGCAGCAAAGAGAATGTGATGTGGGGGAATGAGAACATTTACATAGTATGAAGGTCAAGAATTATTTGAAAGTATAAAGTACCCATCTGTGGTCCTGTTTATTAAAATCACCACACCATAGATTTTGAAGAACAGGAGGCTGCATCAGACACAGGATCAGAGAGTTCATTGTAGGTACAGTGCATAGTGTGGGAGATAGTGCAGAGGCCTCTGGGGGAATAAAGACAAGAAAAGAGCAGTGGGCAGAGAGAAAGTGGGGGAGTGATGAGAGATGAGATGTACTCTCCTAGGAATTAAAATTTTTAAATTAGATGAGGAGGACAGGCTTTGCCGTGCTGAACTTGAGAACTGGCAATGGGAATCCCGGAAAAGATGTTGGAAAGAATTTCATCTGTAAGACTAAACAGAGCAGGAGGAAGGGAAGGAGAGGAGGAGGGGGAAGGAGTGATCACTAACAGAATCTAAGATAATGATCAGCTGGTAGACAAATGCTGTGTCCCTAACTACAGATATCTGATAATGAACAACAGCAAGAAGCAAAGGATCTGATAGAAGAACTATATCCCTATGATTGGTAGGATTTTTAAGGGTTCCCTATTGAATATCTAGCTTTAATAAAGTTAGGTATCTTGTGTTAGATTGTCAGCTGGTGTAAATCAGTTATTGAAGGCAATGGAGCTACACTGATTTCCACCAGCTGATGATCTGGATCCTAGTTTCCATTTGCTCTTGAATACTGTAGAATCTACACTGACCATTCCATTCTTTATGGAAAACCTTTGCTCTGACTTTAAAGACCTACCCAGCAAGTACTAAAGTAGTGGGGCAGAAGTGTCCCTTTTAGGAAGGTGTCTTCCTAATGAATGGTTTCAGAGTAGCAGCCGTGTTAGTCTGTATTCGCAAAAAGAAAAGGAGTGCTTGTGGCACCTTAGAGACTAACACATTTATTTGAGCATAAGCTTTCGTGAGCTACAGCTCACTTCCACCAAATGCATCCGATGAAGTGAACTGTAGCTCACGAAAGCTTATGCTCAAATAAATGTGTTAGTCTCTAAGATGCCACAAGTACTCCTTTTCTTTTTGCGAATACAGACTAACACGGCTGCTACTCTGAAAACTGTAAGGAGAGTGATCACTTAAGATGAGCCATCACCAGCAGCAGGGGGGGGAGGGAGGAAAACCTTTCATGGTGACAAGCAAGGTAGGCTATTTCCAGCAGTTAACAAGAACATCTGAGGAACAGTGGGGGGTGGTGTGGGGGGGAGAAATAACATGGGGAAATAGTTTTACTTTGTGTAATGACTCATCCATTCCCAGTCTCTATTCAAGCCTAAGTTAATTGTATCCAATTTGCAAATTAATTCCAATTCAGCAGTCTCTCATTGGAGTCTGTTTCTGAAGTTTTTTGTTGAAGGATAGCCACTCTCAGGTCTGTAATCGAGTGACCAGAGAGATTGAAGTGTTCTCCAATTGGTTTTTGAATGTTATAATTCTTGACGTCTGATTTGTGTCCATTTATTCTTTTACATAGAGACTGTCCAGTTTGACCAATGTACATGGCAGAGGGGCATTGTTGGCACATGATGGCATATATCACATTGGTAGATGCGCAGGTGAACGAGCCTTTGATAGTGTGGCTGATGTGATTAGGCCCTATGATGGTGTCCCCTGAATAGATATGTGGACAGAGTTGGCAACGGGCTTTGTTGCAAGGATAGGTTCCTGGGTTAGTGGTTCTGTTATGTGGTGTGTGGTTGCTGGTGAGTATTTGCTTCAGATTGGGGGGCTGTCTGTAAGCAAGCTGAATTGGAATTAATTTGCAAACTGGATACAATTAACTTAGGCTTGAATAGAGACCGGGAATGGAGGAGTCATTACACAAAGTAAAACTATTTCCCTATGTTATTTCTCCCCCCCCCCACCTCACCCCCCACTGTTCCTTAGATGTTCTTGTTAACTGCTGGAAATAGCCTACCTTGCTTGTCACCATGAAAGGTTTTCCTCCCTCCCCCATCCTGCTGCTGGTGATGGCTCATCTTAAGTGATCACTCTCCTTACAGTGTGTATGATAAAACCTATTGTTTCATTTTCTCTGTGTGTGTATATAAATCTCCCCTCTGTATTTTCCACCAAATGCATCCGATGAAGTGAGCTGTAGCTCATGAAAGCTTATGCTCAAACAAATTTGTTAGTCTCTAAGGTGCCACAAGTACTCCTTTTCTTTTTCCTAATGAATGACATTACAGCATAGTCAGGTCAGAAGACGGACATGTATTTTGGAGATATTTGCAGACATCTTCCTTGAGGACAAGGCTATGACTTACCATAGCATAACCACACAAGGGAGTAAGGGGATGTGAAGCTGACACCAAGTCCTTTTAAAGCCTGCCAGATCCCTGCTCTGGATACAGGATGGGAGAGAAGCAAGCTCCAAAGGGCTGCTGCGGCCTGCCATGAGAGGAGTGTGGGCAGAGGAAGTGGTTTGCTTGACAGTGAATGGAAGAGGAGGTAGGTCCAAAAGATGGTCTATTACATATGGTCCATGCAATGAAAATATTTCTAATCCCTAATGTAAATAACTTATTTAATTTTAAATATCAGCTTTCAGGGACACTTTCCAGAGAGGACAAAGCCTTTCAAAATTTACACAACTAGATCTAAAATGGTTTATTTGACTATCTTTTGGTAAGATACATGCACCAGAAAGACACAATTAGTTAGCAAGTCCTCCAACCAACCCAGACCATTGCAATAAGATTCAAATGGAGATGCAATGGGTCTGATTCCTTTCTCACACCTGAGACACTCAAGAGTAGCTAGATTTAGCTCAGAAGAGTGAGAATAGTGTAAAATTGGTGTAAGCAAGAGGAGACTCATGCCTTTCAGCTTGGAATTAGACACAGCTACTCTAAAAAAAATTGCTCATCTATCTTCTCACGCATTACATTGAAAAGTCAACTCATCATGCTGATGTATATAAAAAGGGAACAAAATAAAAGATATAATAATAATGAGACAGAATAATGAGAAGACTGACACCACAATAGATGAGATGGGAGCTAGCGCCCTATGGAACATTTTCAATTTATCTACTATTGCAATCTTACCAGCAATTATCTTTTCATTTCCATTTGTCTTCCTTCATTCTCTCCACCAGAGTTTCTTTTCTGTTGTAACTACTTTTTGCCTACCACCACCCCCATCCTTCCACTTTCCCCCTCATCCCCCAAAAAAATCAACCAGACAGGTGCTATTTTTTAGTTTGTAATTTGTATTTAGTTCTTTCTGAAAAATCGATGTAAAAAGTGCAATGTAATTAACAGTGAACAAAAGGTATAGTTTTTTCATATACAAAAATTAAAAATTATTGTTAGCAGCTTATCTCACTCATGAGGCAGTTCAGGGGAATGGCTTGCAAGATGAATGTTTTCTGTCAGACCATTCCTGAATGGAACTGCTGGTCAATGGACTCCTGAGTGTCTATTTATTTTGAGTTAAATAAGAAAATACATGCCAATATAAAGTTCAGGTTGAAGCTGTTTAGAGAAAATCCCATTTCATAGAGGATTACAGTATTTTGATTTTTTTCCCCAATTATGAACAAAACCCAACTATTTCTCAGTCCTCTGAGAAAGAGAGAGCTTGGCGTCCATGACTCCAGGCCAGCCTCCCAACCTGGCTGTCTGGCCTTGAGCCCTAGACCCTAGAAGCCTTGAGGCCCTGGCCCCATGACAGCCTGTGTGGCAGGCAGTTTTCATCGGAACTCTGTCTACCTTCTGGAGGAACTTAGTTGTAATTGAACCATCTCCGCAGAACTTTTCCATTTGAACAAATTGGTAAATTAAAACAAAAATCTGTGTTGTTGGAATTTCTTCCTAGCTCTACACTAGGCACCTGACATATAATTAATACTACAATAAAACCCCATCAGCTCCCACATTGTCCTCCTTCCAATCCCTCCTTCAAACTCTTGCCTTGATGCCTACAAAAAAACTTGACCATGGTTGCTGGTTTGCTATGAACAGTGTCCATCATCCTGGCCAATCTTGTCATATTGTTTCGTTGTGCTCCCTCATCTGTCTGTCATATCCACCTGTTGTCTCTTGGCTTATACCTAGACTGCAAGGTCTTTGGGACAGGGACTGTCTTTTTGTTCTGTGTTTATATGGTGCTTATCACAATTGGATCCTGGTCTCTGACTGGGGCTGTGAGGCACAACAGTAATAAAAATAATAAGTAGATTAGCCAACCATCTACAAAAAAGCTTTTTTCACACCTTCTTCTGGGGAGCTCTCTCCAGAAACCTTCTCACACAGATGGCTTTCCAGCATTCCCAGGTGGTCACCAAATTTGGTCTATTTCAGACCAAGAAAACTAAATTTAAGCTAACTCTTCTGTTCAGTTCGCATCCTATACACCAAAGATAAGTAGCAGCTCCATCTTTAGTTTGCTAGACAAGCTTTATTATTGCACTTAATGCTGTTCAGACTTGTTCTTGGGTAGTTACTCTCAGGTAATTTTCTGACTATGAAAATGTTTAATTTTCAATTCTCTTTATGTGCTCTGTATCTGTGCATCTTTTTCACCTTACACTGATTTCTTCTATATAAAGCATTTCTGTTAGGGCTGTGAGAACCCTGTAAATTTAAATCTCAGAGGCTGGCCTTGGCCAAAATTCCTGCAGGTTTTGGTTCCTGCCTGAGACACTACATTATATTTGCTGTTTGCCTTTTTCTCCCCCTCACTGAAAACAGTCACCCCATATTTGCTCCCTTGGATCAGTAGGAACTCTTCCTCACTCTTGTTGACTTATGGGACAACAGACCACATCCTACCCTTCATAAGACCTTCAGAGATTGAAGGAGCAGTGGCCCATACTCATTGCTCCGCAATCCGCCAGCAAAACCCAAAACCTTGAAAGAAGAGAGATAACACCCAGCACTCCCCAAAGATTATACAAGAGGGAGAAATTGACAAAAATGAGCATGCACAATGTGTGACCCCAGCAGGAGGGGAGACAGCTAACCTGGAAGGTCTACCCTCCAACCGGAAGATTGTTAAGGTCAAGAGGATCCCAGAGTTTGTGGCTTCGCTATTGTCCCAGGCACCAAGCTTGACCTTGCTAATGCAAGGGTTTATCTTTCCAATAAGTTTCCATGTTCTGTCATGGAAGTTGCACTCCCTCAAGCCTCACTGAGTTTAAGTTAACTCTAAGAAATAAGTATCAGAGAAACTCCAAGCTGTAATGTGATGTGCTACCTCCAAAGGGCTTCCCCAGAGGAGAGCTGATCATAGGTTCTGTTGAATGAAGACTGCATTGTCCAGACTTTGTCTGAAGTTTTGTCTTCTCCTGCTTTTCCACTCAATTTATTTCTGTTCCAGCTGCCTCAGACCACTAAAGTCTTTGGGGATCTTCTTTTTATTGCATTGTCCTTTCATTTGTTTCTGTAAAATCTTTGCTTTAGAACGTGCAGCCACTTTGGGTCTTTAAATCTATTTCATATTCACATATGTATCTTAAACATAATTTCAGATTCCAGTTAAGCCAAGATTTACTTTCTTTCCATGTGTGAGTTTGGATCAACTGACGGAACAAGTCATTGTGCTGGAGGATATGTTTGAAGCAAAATGCACACTGTTTTATTTGACTGATTTGTGAACTTTTTTGGTTGGTTCATACACTTTTAATAGTGAGGGTAATATTACCAATGGTTCTGATGTATTCTCCATCACTGGCAATTTTTAAAACAAAATTGGATGCTTTTTAAAAAGATATACAGTAGAACCTCAGAGTTATGAAGTTGTTTGTCACTCTGAAATGTTCATAACACTCAGCAAAATGTTACGGTTGTTCTTTCAAAAGTTTACAACTGAACATTGACTTAATATAACTTTGAAACTTTACTATGCAGAAGAAGAATGCTGCTTTTAATCATCTTAATTTAAATGAAACAAGCATAAACACAGTTTCCTTACCTGATCAAATCTTTTTTTAAACTTTTCCTTTATTTTTTTTTAGTAGTAATATTATACAGTATTTGCTTTTTTGGGGGGCGGGGGTGGCAGGAGGGGTCTCTGCTGCTGCCTGATTGTGTACTTATGGTTCCATATGGGGTGTGTGGTTGACCGGTCAGTTCGTAACTCTGTGGGTCTACTGTCCTCTAGCTCAAACAGGAATTAACTCAGTGATGTTCTAAGGCATGTGTTATACAAGAGCTCAGCCTAGATGATCACAATAGTCCCTTCCACACTTAGAATCTATGAACTCTATCATGCTGAAGAAAGACTATTTAGATTAAGTCAGGTCTCATTGTGAATGTAAAAAGTCCATATTCAAATAGGAAGGAACTGTAACCTGTCATATTATGAACTGAAATCAGAGCACTAACCTTATTTCTTGTTTAAGGTGCTATAAAAATTGAGTATATTTTATTTTTCTTCAATTTAAAAATAATATGATATTTGATGAGAGCATTGTCTGTTGTGATCATTTCTTTTTGCACAAAGACACGCACAGATTCTTTTGAATCCACACACCAAGTCTTTGGAACTCCTGCCATGAGTAAAATTTTGAATTATCAGGTACAGTCTGGTTCAAGTTTTTCTGATTCAGACATGCATGACTAAAAGGAGAGTTAGTAATGCTTTCACACTTTAAAGCTTGGTTTTAAATGGCTGAACTTTCTTAATCCATGTATTATTCACTATAATTCTACAGCCTGCTCTAGTTTCCTTAGGAACACTTTACTCAGAGATTAAGAAAAGTAACACATTCATTATCAAACAAAAATCTGATTTAGGATTTTTTTGCTCCAAATACTACAAGAAGAGTAATTACCGGTACATATGATCATTCACATGGAACAATTCTGAGACACCTCTATTAAATATAGTTCCCCAAAGTATAATTAATTCCTTTGTTGTTCAATGTAGACTAATATCTACTCATAATGTCTTCTTGAGATTCATGTGGCTATAATATAAAAATCTAGAGGAATGCAATTTCGCAATAATTGTCTACTTTAAGTGTTGGTTGTTTGCCTTTTTGTGTTTATTTCCTGTCACTGTAACTATTAAGTAAGGTTTCCTTAATGCAGCTTTTGTTTGTGATCCAAAACCCATGGCAGAAACAACACAAAACATCTTGCTGAGTGCTTAAGGACTGCAACAACACCAGGCACCTAATAGGAGGCAATGCCATCAATAACACTTAATAAATAAAAAGTCCTTTCCTTTCCTTTCCTTTCCTTTCACTGTGCCAATATTTCATTTTGTAAACTATACAACTGTTCACAAGCGACCTTTCAAGAACAAGTGGCAGTTTCAGAAACAAGCTGTTTTTCACGGAGCTTTTGTCAAGTACTGAGCAGTAATCGCGACTTTGCTTTTGCATCCTGCTGCTGTTTTGAAAAACCACCATAATTCTTTTCAGCAATTAAGCAACCCTTTTGTATGCTCACCACCATTTTGCTTATGAAGTGGGCCTCACTGGTCCATTCATGTTCTCCAACTGAATTGTTAAGATGTACTTCCTATTATAGAGCTTCATCCATTTACAATCATTGCTATGGCAAATATGCATGCCAACAAAAAATGGCATCACAAAAACAAATAGGTGTCAACTTTTCATCCCATTGGGCAATATACACAGCTCAGGATTTCCTAGAATGCATGGTGGGTATTTAGACACCTCCAGCCATGTTACAGAATATGTTTAGTTTTTGCTAAATTAAAAGTCCATTAAGCTTCTTGCTATGTTATGTGAATACAGTAATAAAGAACAAACATTACCCATAACTATTACTTTGTTGCTTGAAAATTACATTTCACACAAATCACATTCTGATTACATTCCAGTTTGAAAATATTTAAGAATAAATTACAATGTTTGTATGTAGGATTTTTTATACCTCTAACATTTGCAATATTTCCCCTTTACTCGGGCAAGATAACATGAGAGATGACGGATTCTCCACTAATCTCCAGATTCTCCATAACTTGCAGCTTTTACAGCAAGACTGGATGTCTTTCTAAGATTGCTACCTCTTGAACAGAAGTTATGGGCTTGAAGAGATATTACCAATGAGGTTCTATGGCCTGCATTATGCAGGAGGTCAGATTAGAATATCTATTCTTTAAGTGTATGAAGCTATCTAATTCATCACTTTACTTAGCTTGTTATTTTTCATACAGGATTTTTTCCTGGATTTTTGAGTGATAGCTCACTTCAAATGTACTCTAGCTATGCAAGCAATGGGATCCACTTATCCAAAAGACAGCCTGCAAATCATTTTGGAGTAAATCTGCACTGTATTAATGCATATTTGCTTCTGTATATCTATTAAGGAAGAGTGCCATCTTTTGCTACAGAATTTGTACCCTTTCTTAACAATATTTTCATGATCTTTTCAACCCTTTGGGATTTAAAGGTGTCTTCTAGTGTTGCAAGGCAACCAGACAAATAAATTGATAGATTTAAGAGAGACCAAGTACTGACAAAGCAGGGGATGGTAGAGCTTGTTGAGGGCAGGTCATTTTCACAGTTGTGTGGAGTAGTTTATAGTATACCTGCTTGCATCATGCCTGAATCATTCCAGTGCGGTCTCCCTTGCACAAGCACTGAAACTCACTTCATTCATAAACATAGGATATGGAATTCTAATGACACTTCATCTCTTATCTGGCTTTCAACTCATTTTGTGTCTTACAAAGAGAGCCTCATGTCTCAAGCCAAATACACTATTTTAATAAATGGAAGGAGGTGAACTTGGCTTTAAGACGTTAAACTGGTAAGATGGTACAGTACTGCTCGATTGCCATCTTTCAAGTCAGACCGAAAGAGTGCTGTCTGATCATTAATATTTCATAAGGTGCAGAATAGAGTGTGACTACTTTTCAGTGAGATAGTCTACTTGTGCTACATTGATGACATCTTCATCATCTGGACCCATGGAAAAGAAGCCCTTGAGGAATTCCACCAGGATTTCAACAATTTCCATCCCACCATCAACCTCAGCCTGGACCAGTCCACACAAGAGATCCACTTCCTGGACACTACGGTGCTAATAAGTGATGGTCACATAAACACCACCCTATATCGGAAAACTACTGACCACTTGTCCTACCTACATGCCTCTAGCTTTCATCCAGATCATACCACTCGATCCATTGTCTACAGCCAAGCTCTACGATATAACCGCATTTGCTCCAACCCCTCAGACAGAGACAAACACCTACAAAATCTCTATCATGCATTCCTACAACTACAATACCCACCTGTTGAAGTGAAGAAACAGATTGACAGAGCCAGAAGAGAACCCAGAAGTCACCTACTACAGGACAGGCCCAACAAAGAAAATAACAGAACGCCACTAGCCATCACCTTCAGCCCCCAACTAAAACCTCTCCAACGCATCATCAAGGATCTACAACCTATCCTGAAGGACGACCCATCACTCTCACAGATCTTGGGAGACAGGCCAGTCCTTGCTTACAGACAGCCCCCCAATCTGAAGCAAATACTCACCAGTAACCACACACCACACAACAGAACCACTAACCCAGGAACCTATCCTTGCAACAAAGCCCGTTGCCAACTCTGTCCACATATCTATTCAGGGGATACCATCATAGGGCCTAATCACATCAGCCACACTATCAGAGGCTCGTTCACCTGCGCATCTACCAATGTGATATATGCCATCATGTGCCAGCAATGCCCCTATGCCATGTACATTGGCCAAACTGGACAGTCTCTACGTAAAAGAATGAATGGACACAAATCAGACGTCAAGAATTATAACATTCAAAAACCAGTTGGAGAACACTTCAATCTCTCTGGTCACTCGATTACAGACCTAAGAGTGGCTATCCTTCAACAAAAAAGCTTCAAAAACAGACTCCAACAAGAGACTGCTGAATTGGAATTAATTTGCAAACTGGATACAATTAACTTAGGCTTGAATAGAGACTGGGAATGGATGAGTCATTACACAAAGTAAAACTATTTCCCCATGTTATTTCTCTGCCCCACCCCAGCCCCCACTGTTCCTCAGATATTCTTGTTAACTGCTGGAATTAGCCCACCTTGCTTGTCACCATGACAGGTTTTCCTCCTTTTCCACCCCCCACTGCTGCTGGTGATGGCTCATCTTAAGTGATCACTCTCCTTACAGTGTGTATGATAAACCCATTGTTTCATGTTCTCTGTGTGTGTGTATATAAATCTCCCCTCTGTTTTTTCCACCAAATGCATCCGATGAAGTGAGCTGTAGCTCACGAAAGCTTATGCTCTAATAAATTTGTTAGTCTCTAAGGTGCCACAAGTACTCCTTTTCTTTTTGCGAATACAGACTAACACGGCTGCTACTATGAAACCTCTTTTAACTTTGTAATGATCAGATTCATTATCCTGTTTCAGTCAGATCAATTCAGAGATATTTAGTGCAATGTACACAGTAAAATGGCTCAGGAGAAAATAGCATTCAGGATCATGCTTTGAACTGCATAAACCAAGATTTTCAAAACCCTTTTTGTCCCAGCGCTAAATATTCTGAACCATACTCTGAGGGAGTAGCATCTCTTTCACTGGCAAAGAAAGAGAGAGACAGGAAAAGAAGAGTGGGGGAAATTAAGACCATGATGGAGCAATTTGCTACAGAAGATGAGACTCTCAGGGGACAGCAGCTAAATAGTTAACTCAGAAGGATATCCTAATTATATTAAAACCTTAATTGAAAACTAAACCCAAGCCCCATGGGAAAGAGGTGATGTCTGCCTGGATTCTCTCCTACAGTTAATATCTGCTGATGCAGGAGAAAGACGACAGCATCAGGGAGCCAGTAACAGCTCCTCCATTATGCGGGTCGTCTGTGTCACCTCTGGCATGAGTTAGAACAGCCTAAATTGAGGATCACTGTAATACTGCACAGCTGGCCTGAAGCCTTCCACCACCCTTGGTATGTCTCTCCTTCAGCATGCCCCCTATGCCAGGCAATGGCAATGGCTGGTGCAGAAGTAAGCTTTATATGCTAGCGGAGAGTTTCTCTCTGCAAAAGGAATTCTCTTCTGGACAGCTTGAGCCAAATTCCAGCCACCATTGTATATGGGGATCTGGCCCACAGCTGTGGAGTACACATTTCTTGAGTGTTCTGGGTTTCCTCAGGACCCAGGAAAACTTACAGCTTCACACACAGTCCACACGGTGTCAGAAATGTAGTATAGAGCCCAGTGTAAAAACAGCCAACTACTAGTTTGCCTGATCAAACAAACAAACAGACTATCTCTTGTTCTGTCATTTTGTCTTGTCATGGGTGGCTGGTTTGCTAGACACTTACCCGTAGGTTGTGTACCTAAGACGGCAGGTTACTTCTAGACATTAAACCAAAAGATTTAAAGGACAGCATGGATGGGAGGCAATGCTGTTTTAATGAAGCCAAAGCAGGTGAAGCCAAAGGTATGTGAAGGTGGATTCTGAGGCCTAGGTAATGAAGTTCAGGACAGAGCCTGACTTTGCTTCAATAAACAAATGGGCCCTGGTAGGGAGTAGTCATTGCCCGAACAGGTGTTACCTGAACATTTGGAAATAGATTTAATTCACTTTTTACAGGACTTTAAATGTGAAGATTGCCTACTTTTATATATCATGGACTCTGGACTGACTTCTATCCTTCCTTGCTAAACCCAGCTGAGAGTCTAAAACCCACAGTTCCCACCCTGCAGCCACAGAGGGACAAAGTCAGCTTTGTGGCCCAGTGGATAAGGCATGGTAATGGGAGGCCAAAAAATGAATTCCATTGCAGGCTTTTCCAAAGATTCAGTGTGTTACCTCAGCCAAGCCATTTAGCCTCTCAGTTTCCTAGGCTGAAAGCAATCCCTTCCTTTATAAAGGATTATATTTGTAAACAGAAGTTTCATTTTAAAAAAGAGGTAAGGATGAATGTATTTGAACAGAGTCCAGTTAATATCCCTCCCATCAAAAAACCACTCTTTACAAAAATTATAGCTTTAATAAACCAAAACTTTAAAAATTTAACTTTAAACAGTTATAGGATCAACCCACTTCACCACTGCCATGTAATCCACCTGATTTATATCACACTCCAAACTTAATTTTGCCCCAAATATATGAAAAGGTCAAAATAACAAATCAGTAGGAGATTATTACATAATATTTCATATTCAAAGGAGGCATTTATGGTGCACAGGACAACAGCTCTGCTTTGACATATCTTGTCAGGCCCACCGAAACAGACTTTTCTTCCATGGCGCCTGAGTTTCTGCATGCCCCACAGTGTCCTTCGTCTCCCATGATGCTCTTAGTCCCCTGTAACCACACCAATCTCCTGCACCTACCCAATGCATCCTCTATTCCAGTCTCCCCCAGGGTCCTTCATTCCAAGTCAAGGAACATGGCTCCATATCACCACTCCGTTTCGACCCCACATGGTGTACCCATGTACTTAAGTAAGTGAATAGGGAAATGTCATTCACCCCTTCACAAAACACAAGCAGCAGGGGCCACCCTTTGAAATTAATAGGCAGCAGGTTTAAAACATACATAAGGAAGTACTTCTTCCCACAATGCACAGTCAACCTGTGGAACTCAATGCACAGAATATTGAGAAAGTCAAAAGTATAACGGGGTTCCAAAAAGAATTAGAGAAGTTCACAGAGGATAAGTCCGGCAATGGCTATTAGCCAAGATGGTCAGGGACACAACCCCATGCTCTGGGTGTCCCTAAACCTCTGCCAGAAGCTGGGGCTGAATGACAGGGGATTGGATCACTTGAAAATTTCCCTGTTCTGTTCATTCCCTCTCATGCATCTGGTACTGGCCATTGTTGGAAGACAGGGCTAGACAGACCATTGGTATGATCCTGTATGGCTGCTCTTAGGTTCTTATTTGTATTTAAGTACATAATTAGTATTTTGACATACTCTACATACTTGTACTAAAGTGCTTTAATTGCAAGTATTGGGCACAGAATATTTAAGTAAATTTTAAAGATACTTAAAGCAAGAATAATTTTATCTGCAAGTACTTTTTAAAAAAAATTTATCATGCCCCGCCTCCCCCAAACTGTCCCAATTTTTGATTGGCCCCAGAACCCACTGTCCCAGCTTGGGAGCGTCAGGCCCTGATGTCCAGCTGAGAGGGCTTTTTTTTCTGTTGGCCCTGCTGTTGCACCAGCCAGGAAGGGTAGTGGCCCCGCCACCTTCACTCCTGATTAGTCACTAGAAATCAGCAGTGGGTAAACTTGCTTCTCAGCCTAGCGAAGGGGTGAGTCAGGTGGAGTGGTATTAGGGTGACCAGACAGCAAATATGAAAAATTGAGACAGAGTGTGGGGGGTATATAAGTATGCCCATATAAGAAAACGCCCTGACTATCGAGACTGTCCCTATAAAATTGGGACATCTGGTCATCTTAAGTGGTACAGAACAGGCAGACACATACCTCCTGCACTGAGCGAACAAGCCTGGTAACTGCATCCTTTTTCTATGCTTATATTATTTAGGTAATTGTCCATACATTGAGCAGACCATTGAAGGGAATATGGGAGTGGAAAGTACTTGAGTTTTTATTCTTGTATTTTTACTTTTAAATACATACGCACTATTTCCACAGCATACTTCTAGTGTATTTATGAGTACTTTGGTCACAATGTACTTGGCCCTTAAATACTTTTTATCAGTACTTACGGCAACACCGACCCCCAGGCCCTACTGCTCCTGTTCCTCTGTATGCTCCCCCTCCACATCCCCTATGGCTTCGCCTAGACAACAGGGTTTAATTGACAAAGTCTCTCCTAATCATTATTGTCCTTTGTGAGCAACACAGGAAGTTACCAGTTCCTCCTTGATTCCAGGCCTGGGCAAAATATTCCTCATTGTGCTTCCTCATGGGAGGCGAAGAGAGAGACAGATGGATGCACATGCACACACACAACTTCCTCTTATGTCTTATTCTATCTCTGCCCTAAAGAGCCCCTCAGTGAACCACTTTCCTGCCAACCTCTGTGTGAGTGCAGCATTATACACTATACAAAGGAATGAATCTAGTCCAGTGCCTCCCAAACTCAAAAAGATAGCAGTCACGAGTGACAAAAAACCTGTTCGATAGTTGCAGCAAAATGATGTGGACCAGCACTAAAGAGGGAGGAGACAGTATGCACTGTCAGTCTGAACTATTGTATTAGAGCTGAAGCTTGTTCAGATATTAATTTCCTATGCAATGTGAATATGTTATAAAACTTAAACCCCATCCATTTGGTTTGCTCTAGCATTTATGTATCCTTTGCCTCATTAAACTGATTTAAACAGCCTTTGTGGTCTCCTGGCTTGTTAAAAAGCGTGCCTAGTATCATATGCCTCCAGGCACTCTTAATACAATGTGCAAAATATCATAAAATCTGAAGCCTGCATCCCAAGAAAGGGGAAAAAATTCATAGGCAGGAGTTGTAGACCAAGCTGGATGAGCAAGCATCTCAAAGAGGTGATTAAGAAAAAGCAGAAAGCATACAGGGAGTGGAAGATGGGAGGGATCAGCAAGGAAAGCTACCTTATTGAGGTCAGAACATGTAGGGATAAAGTGAGAGAGGCTAAAAGTCAAGTAGAGTTGGACCTTGCAAAGGGAATTAAAACCAATAGTAAAAGGTTCTATAGCCATATAAATAAGAAGAAAACTAAGAAAGAAGAAGTGGGACCGCTAAACACTGAGGATGGAGTGAAGTTAAGGATAATCTAGGCATGGCCCAATATCTAAACAAATACTTTGCCTCAGTCTTTAATAAGGCTAAAGAGGATCTTAGGGATAATGGTAGCGTGACAAATGAGAATGAGGGTATGGAGGTAGATATTACCATATCTGAGGTAGAAGCGAAATTCAGACAGCTTAATGGGACTAAATCGGGGGGCCCAGATAATCTTCATTCAAGAATATTAAAGGAATTGGCACCTGAAATTGCAAGCCCATTAGCAAGAATTTTTAATGAATCTGTAAACTCAGGAGTTGTACCGTATGATTGGAGAATTGCTAACATAGTTCCTATTTTTAAGAAAGGAACAAAAAGTGATCTGGGTAACTACAGGCCTGTTAGTTTGACATCTGTAGTATGCAAGGTCTTGAAAAACAAATTTGAAGGAGAAAGTAGTTAAGGACATTGAGGTCAATGGTAAATCGGACAAAATACAACATGGTTTTACGAAAGGTAGATCATGCCAAACCAACCTGATCTCCTTCTTTGAGAAAGTAACAGATTTTTTAGACAAAGGAAACGCAGTGGATCTAATTTACCTAGATTTCAGTAAGGCATTTGATACTGTGCCACATGGGGAATTATTAGTTAAATTGGAAAAGATGGGGATCAATATGAACATTGAAAGATGGATAAGGAATTGGTTAAAGGGGAGACTACAACGGGTCCTACTAAAAGGTGAACTGTCAGGCTGGAGGGAGATTACCAGTGGAGTTCCTCAGAGATCAGTTTTGGGACCAATCTTATTTAATCTTTTTATTACTGACACAAAAAGTGGGAGTGTGCTAATAAAGTTTGCAGATGATACAAAGCTGGGAGTTATTGCCAATTTAGAGAAGGACCGGGATATCATACAGGAGGATCTGGATGACCTTGTAAACTGGAGTAATAGTAATAGGATGAAATTTAATAGTGAGAAGTGTAAGGTTGTGCATTTAGGGATTAATAACAAGAATTTTAGTTATAAGCATCAATTAGAAGTAACAGAGGAGGAGAAGGACCTTGGAGTATTGGTTGATCATAGGATGACTATGAGCTGCCAATGTGATATGGCTGTGAAAAAAGCTAAGGCGGTCTTGGGATGCATCAGGCGAGGTATTTCTAGTAGAGATAAAGAGGTTTTAGTACCGTTATACAAGGCACTGGTGAGACCTCACCTGGAATACTGTGTGCAGTTCTGGTCTCCCATGTTTAAGAAGGATGAATTCAAACTGGAGCAGGTACAGAGAAGGGCTACTAGGATGATCCGAGGAATGAAAAACTTGTCTTATGAAAGGAGACTTAAGGAGCTTGGCTTGTTTAGCCTAACTAAAAGAAGGTTGAGGGGAGATATGATTGCTCTCTCTAAATATATCAGAGGGATAAATACAGGAGAGGGAGAGGAATTATTTAAGCTCAGCACCAATGTGGACACAAGAACAAATGGATATAAACTGGCCACCAGGAAATTTAGACTTGAAATTAGACGAAGGTTTCTAACCATCAGAAGAGTGAAGTTTTGGAATAGCCTTCCAAGGGAAGCAGTGGGGGCAAAAGATCTGGTTTTAAGATTCTACTCGATAAGTTTATGGAGGAGATGGTATGATGGGATAATGTGATTTTGGTAAGTAATTGATCTTTAAATATTCAGGGTAAATAGGACTAATCCCCTGAGATGGGATATTAGATGGATGGGATCTGAATTACCCAGGAAAGAATTTTCTGTAGTATCTGGCTGCTGAATCTTGCCCATATGCTCAGGGTTTAGCTGATTGCCATATTTGGAGTCGGGAAGGAATTTTCCTCCAGGGCAGATTGGAGAGGCCCTGGAGGTTTTTCGCCTTCCTCTGTAGCATGGGGCATGGGTGACTTGAGGGAGGCTTCTCTGCTCCTTGAAGTCTTTAAACCATGATTTGAGGACTTCAATAGCTCAGACATAGGTGAGGTTTTTCGTAGGAGTGAGTGGGTGAGATTCTGTGGCCTGCGCTGTGCAGGAGGTCGGACTAGATGATCAGAATGGTCCCTTCTGACCTTAGTATCTATGAATCTATAATAGGATCATGTTGGCGTGTGCCTACAAGAGAATAAATACATCTTTGCAAGTAATTCACACCAGCAACCTTGGAAATAGTACAGTACACTACTTAAACATTGGCTTAGGCACACAACACAAATACTATCAAGCTATAAGAAGACAGGCCCAGTTTGTCGGAACTTTAATTCCATGGTTAAACGGCATGTGGAGAAGCACAAGGCTGTGCATGGAAATACTATTGTAGACATCTATGCAGAAGTCCTGACAGATGGCATATTCACCTTAGCTAGTTGATTAACATTCATTTCCAGAAGGCAGCCAAGTTACCTTTCTACACCCATCCAAGATAATCTTTGACACTGATTAACTTAAGTAACAAATACAAACAATTTATAAGTTATTATAGATGGTGCTGGTAGACTGGGACTCAGGAGCAGGGAAGATGAGAAAAGGATTTGCTGGATAAGGAGATTGGGGCTGGGAGCTGGTGAGGAGAACTGGAAACCAGTTGGTGGGCGGGGGGAGAGCAGGGTAGGAGAGAAACACATTGATTTCAGACAAGAAGCTGAGAGAATGGGAGAAAACGTGGACTTGGAACCAGTAGGAAGGGGAAAACAGGGAGAGAAGCTCTGACAAGGGGGAAGACTGGGACTGGCTAGCTAAAGACATGGATACAAGGAGCCAGTGAGAGGAGACACTGGGGTAAGGATCTTTGGAGAGAGTAGGAAGATAACTGAGATTGGATGAGGAGCCAAAGGAGGGAGACTAGGATAGGGAACCAGTGCAGAGGGAGATTGGGCAGAGACAGATTGGATGAGGAGCCTAGCAGGGGAGACCAGGGCTGACTGTGCAAGGAGACTGGGAGTGAGATAACACACCTGAGGAGTAGAGAGCAGGAGCGAATAGGCAAGGAGAATGGGACTGGGACAAGGAGCCAGGGTATGGAAGAAGCAGAACCCAGACAGGTTAGAGGGGGTGGGGCAGAAAGGTTCTCATTTGGGAGGGGGGGAATGGGAAAAGTCTGTGTCAACTAGAGCATATTCCCCTCCAGAACCTGGAGTGGAACCCAAGATTCTTGAGTCTCATCATTCCACAGCTGTCAGCAAGTATCTATGAAATCCACAGGCAAAGTGTGTGTGTCTCTTCCCTCTTTAGTGCTGGTCCACATAACAGTAGTAGAGTATAATCCTCTATCAGTTAGTCACGTACTATAACAATGAGCACTATACAAAAGCCCATGAGAAAATTAATAATCCTATCTCCAGAGCAGGGTTTGAATCATATGTGGTACATAAGGCATGGGGCTGTATCTTGAACTCTGAGAAAACAAAATATTGAATTAAATGAGCACTGTCCATCCTGCAGCTCATTAAATGAGCACTGATGGAGAGAGGAGTCCTGCAGAAGAAATACTATGTAACATGTAGTTACATGTAGTTAAGGACTGTATTATAATGCATCTGCACAAGGGTGAGAAATGAAGGTTGCACAAGCAACTTTAATAACTTCTGAAAGCTTGACTTTTCATCCTTAATAATGTTATTTGAAGGTATCTTTGTGTGTGTATAATTTTTTACACCCAGACACATACACACTTACTTTCCTGGAACTGAAGCTAGGACCCTGGTGACTATAAGTTACCCATTCTGTAATAAAAGCAAGAGTCATGACTTTCACGCTCTTGAGAGAGTTCAATATAAGTGAAAAATAGAACAAACAAAAGCATCTGTTGGAATTAATCACCAGAAATTTTCCAACCACACTTCAAACAATACAACACTATTACTTCAGCTCTTCGGATCTTCTCAAATCTAATTCCAAACACTGTTGTAAATCAACTAAGACAAAATCAGCCCTCTTATACGATAATAATGGAATATTCCTGAGAACAAAACAAATGTGCAGAAGTGCCTAGAAAAACATATTAAGTCATCATGAGAAAAGAGCTGTGGCTAATCTTTATTAATCTTATTGCCCTTGCAATAGATTTGCTGGCTATCACTGGTCTCCCAGGCATGATCTAATAGTATGTGGTCATTATTCTATTGCTGAATGGATTCATTACTCACTCGCTCCCTCTGTGAACCCTTAGGAGAATACTTTATTAATCAGCATAACTCCCAATGAGTTTGGAAAAACATATAGGAGTGCATTTGACTGTGTGTGCTATCATCCCTTTGGTCCAGTTGGACAAAAGTAGAACTTACTGCATTCCGTTTAGTGTAAATTTTGTCATTTTTCATCTAAGAATGTTAGTACCTTGAATGTCCATTCTGTCCATTGTCTTCAACAGGCTTTGGGGCTGTACCTTGAACGCTGAGAAAACAAAATATTGAATCTGACCTAATTAGCCCACTTGTTGCCCACTACTTGTATACCTCATGTTAGTGCCATCTGAGTTTATGCCAAGCATTGATTTAGTCCAAGCTTCATGTCCCTAAGCTACTACCTACCAATTGCCCATAATTCAGGCCAGGTAACTGTAGAAGGAAAGAGCAGGATTGCCCAGATGCTGAATTATGGAATAATCTTACAAAGCATTGGGTTGTGAAGGCTGTAATCATTGCCAGAGCTATATATCCTGTACCTGTAGTTGAGTAGAGTAATTCAGGGTCTGATTCTACAACCCTTGCCCACAGAATTCTCCCTTCAGATGTATATTTGCATTGCTACTAATAGGGCCACATATCTGAGCTTGGGCTACTCAGGTGAGTAGGGAGGCTGTTCTGGTACCTATGTTCCTCCACCTGTGAGCCTGAAAGCTGAAAAACAGCCAAACATGCACAAAATTAAACAAAGAAAAGTGTAATAAATCTAATATATGTGTTCTTTAAAAAAATATATACATTTGCATTAAATTGCAAGATTGTGACTAAAAATGGCAGGACAAGAGAACAGAATGATCAGGGGAAGTGCTCTGAGTTCCTTAGGCCAACAGGAATTATTAAGGGATAACTATCTTTCAGTTACATCCACGAACAAGTTGGCCACAAATTTACTAACAAATGAATTCCATTATGCAGCATTCTATCACCAAGTGTGCAGAGGCTGTGACCAGCTAAAAGTTAGAAAGCAGAGAGCAATCCAGCCAGACAGCTCTCCATAGAAGCTAACAAGCATTTTGGTTAGTTCTCTAGCAGCACACTTGTTGAGAAATGCATTCACAACATTTACACATCATCCCTTTTGAGCTTGTCTTTCCATGTTGGTGTAAAAGGAGTTCTGAAACATTTAGACA
This sequence comes from Dermochelys coriacea, assembly GCF_009764565.3. Lineage (NCBI taxonomy): Eukaryota > Metazoa > Chordata > Testudines > Dermochelyidae > Dermochelys > Dermochelys coriacea. The sequence goes on from NC_050068.2 coordinate 137,301,582, forward strand.
CCTCCTTCACATGTAGAGCTTTAATTTCTTCCTCACAGAGGTAGTCAAAAAAATGGGAAAGCTATGTCTGTGACCCAACCCATCACAGTGGCTCCACTCCCATCTAGCTGAGTTAGACACACCAACTGGCTCCAGCACAGACCAAGAGGTTGGGCCACGCCCCCTTTCAATTCACAGAAACTAAGATTCACTTAGCCCAAGGGCTTCTCAGTTTACAGGGACTTTCTCAGCACCCATCTGTTTTACTCTGTATAAAGCTTATACAGGATAAAAAACTTTTAAATTCTCCACCCTCTATAACACTGATAGAGAGATATGCACAGCTCTTTGCTCCCCCAGGTATTAGTCACTTTGGATTCAGTAATAAGCAAAAGTGATTTTATTAAGTATAAAAAGTAGGATTTAAGTGGTTCCAAGTAATAACAGACAGAACAAAGTAAGTTACCAAGCAAAATAAAACAAAACACGCAAGTCTAAGTCTAAAGAAAAGGAGTACCCGTGGCACCTTAGAGACTAACAAATTTATTAGAGCATAAGCTTTCGTGAGCTACAGCTCACTTCATCAGATGCATTTGGTGGAAAAAGCAGAGGAGAGATTTATATACACACACACAGAGAACATGAAACAATGGGTTTATCATACACACTGTAAGGAGAGTGATCACTTAAGATAAGCCATCACCAGCAGCAGGGGGGGGAAAGGAGGAAAACCTTTCATGGTGACAAGCAAGGTAGGCTAATTCCAGCAGTTAACAAGAATATCTGAGGAACAGTGGGGGGGGGGGTGGGAGGGAGAAATACCATGGGGAAATAGTTTTACTTTGTGTAATGACTCATCCATTCCCAGTCTCTATTCAAGCCTAAGTTAATTGTATCCAGTTTGCAAATTAATTCCAATTCAGCAGTCTCTCGTTGGAGTCTGTTTTTGAAGCTTTTTTGTTGAAGTATAGCCACTCTTAGGTCTGTGATCGAGTGACCAGAGAGATTGAAGTGTTCTCTAACTGGTTTTTGAATGTTATAATTCTTGACGTCTGATTTGTGTCCATTCATTCTTTTACGTAGAGACTGTCCAGTTTGGCCAATGTACATGGCAGAGGGGCATTGCTGGCACATGATGGCATATATCACATATTATGGTAGATACAGTATGAAACTGAATACAGGTAAATCTCACGCTCAGAGATGTTCCAATAAGCTTCTTTCACAAACTAGACTCCTTCCTAGTCTGGGTCCAGTCTTTTTCAGACCAAAGTTGTAGTTTATGGCCTGGGTCCAGCAATCACTCACACTCTGTAGTTACAGACCTTTGATCCAGTTTCTTTCAGGCATCTCTTTGGGGTGGAGACACCATCTCTTGAACCAGCTGAAGACCAAATGGAGAGGCTTCTAGGGCCTTTTATATTCTCTCTCGTGGATGGCAACCCCTTTGTTCTTCTGTGCAAAATCACAGTAACAAGGTGGAGTTTTTAGCCACCTGGGCAAGTCACATGTCCATGAATGATTCAGCTTTTTGCAGGCCGACGCCATTGTTTACGTGTTAGTTTGAATGTTCTCAGGAAATCTCCGATGTGGATTGGCATCTCCCAAAATCCATTGTTTGTTAAGTACTCCCAATTACTTGAATAACCCCTTCACAATATATTGGTCAAACCTCCCTTATGTATTTCCTACAGCAAACACTTCAAATACAAGCATAAAGCCAACACTCATAACTTCAGATATAAAAATGATACATGCATACAAATAGGATGAATATATTCAGTAGATCATAACCTTTGCAAAGATATGTCACATGGCATATCTAGCATAAAGCATATTCCAGTTATGTTATAGTTACACTTATAAGCATATTTCCATAAACATATGGAGTGCAACATCACAACGTCAATCTACTCTGGGCACTGAGTGTCCCCCTTATTGTGGGCAGCCTCTTAACTGATCTGTATGTTGCAGGAGACAAACAGTGTGCTGGTAGTAATGCAAGAGCAGCCACCAACTCCCTCCGCTTCCAAAGCTGCCACTGTGGTGTCAGGAACGGTGAAGGAGCTAGTTCAGTTTCAGGCAGATAGTATGACAGGGTCAGAAGAGGGACCCATTCCTTCCCTACATCCTCCTTAGGCAACAACAATAGATAACAGGTTTGTCTCGTAACTCCCCACATGGGAAGAAGTTCCATCCAGGGAAAGGTGCAGGCTGATCAAATTCTGCATGTGCATCCCATTGATAAACTTCCATTCACCCAGGTATAGGTGTATGGCCCTCAGTGGAAAAATATTATAATAATATTTTTAAATTACTTTGACTATCCTTCCTCTGAGTTAGTGTGCTATGGAGTTGTTGCCAATCATGGATCTGACATACTACAGCAATTAGTGTTAAATAATGATCAAGCAGAACACTATCTTTGAGAGTATACAACAAATACTTAAAAAGAAAAGGAATACTTGTGGCACCTTAGAGACTAACAAATTTATTTGAGCATAAGCTTTCATGAGCTACAGCTCACTTCATCTGTAGTTCACAAAAGCTTATGCTCAAATAAATTTGTTAGTTTCTAAGGTGCCACAAGTACTCCTTTTCTTTTTGCGAATACAGACTAACACGGCTGCTACTCTGAAACCAACAATTACTTGTTACGCCAACCACAAGAAACTGTTCAAACTGCCTAATAAGGCGGCAATTAGTACATTCCACTATGCATCCCACTGCCCAGAGTATCTCTGGTGCTGAAATCCTCTTCCTTGTTTCATTGTCTCTTACCTCGACTACTTCAGCATGCTTCTTTATGGCTTCCTCTAGCTGCAGCTCACCCAAACCCAGGATGTGTATGTCAGCACTAAGCCAAAAGTTTCAAAAATGTTGACAAAAAAAATCTACCTAAAAATTGCAGAAAGATTCAGCATTTTCCAACCAGCCCTACTGCATCTTGCCACTGCCAGCCTTCCCATGCTTCCATCCTCAAACAACGCTCATTCATGCCAGGATCCAGTTCAAAACCCCACTCTCCTTGTTTTCAAAACATGCCTGTGACAGGGCACTGAGCAGGAACTGCTGAGCCAGCCCTCTGTCACTCCAGCTCCAATTAAGTGAGGTGAATTGGAGCTGGTTAGACCACCTGGCCCTGACTGGAGAAGCAGAGACAGCTGCTGCCTAATTAGGTTGGGGCTGTATAAAAGCCTCAGCAGAAGGAAGCCAGAGGGGGAGCAAGAAGAAAGGGAAAAGACAGGGAATGGAAGTGGGAAGGTAGCTCCTTCCTCCTGTCTGAGGGTGGTACAGGGCTACCTGTATGGAGAAAAGGTGGTGGGACCACAACCTGTAAATAAACTACACCAGTGGTTACTGAACCCAGGTCTCTGAGTGACTTTATCAGCCCAACAGGGGCAGGAGCCAAGAGGGCCCTGGGCATCTTGTTACAGCTTCCCTAATTTTGCTCCAACTTTTTGTGTGTGTCATATACAGCACTGAACACACTAGCATCTCTTAAAACCATCAAAACAGATGATCATACCAACCAACCACATGGGTCTCATTTCTCTGTTCCTTCTAGTACCAGTCTCCTCTTTGTCATTTTGGCCAATTTGTGTTGCCAACACCAACTGATGGTGTCAGAGAGCCTTCTTCCTGAAATGCCTGTTGATACCAATTCCCTCCAGAGGGCAGAGCTTGACAGTGAAATGGGAATAATATGCTCTTCAACATGATCCAGTGAAAGATGGCAAGTGGAACTGGTGCTAGCAGTAAGGTATTTAAGTAGCCTTTAACCTTGAACTCTAGAAATACTAGAGGAGTTTCAACCCTAAAGCACTGACTTCCTTATGCCTATGGTCTCAAACTACTTCAGCTTAAGACTATTTTACCAACCACACTTATGCTTCCTTTTCTTTCACTACCAACCCCAGCCTGCATTAAGAACTGGATTTTCCAAAGAGCTCCGCACCCAGCATCCCCCGGTAACACTTATAACCAGAGTTTCACGGTGTACTAAGCTCTTTTGAAAACCTGGACCCATATGCAAGCAGCATACAGCTGGCCTCTTAACAGACATATTATAATGAGAGTTAGAGAGATAGCTTGATGAAATCCCATACTGAGAGACTTCAGTATCTTCCAGACAATAAAGACACTAGAACATCCATTCAATATTGTTTTCACTAAGGACGGCAATTAATATGTATCATTTAGAATGATTATTCTACTGTCCCTCCCCACACAAGTCAGAATTGGTTGTGATAAGCAGCATGCTGAAGAAAGCTACATATGTTATTAACTTGTTTGCTTTCAGCAATAAAACACAACATTTTTGCAGTAAGAATAATCTTATGGGTAAATTATTAGTCTTAGCAACATAAGACTATTTTAAGCCTCATTCTTAACTAAGGTAATAGTGTAATTTGGCCTGCATGGGAGTGTTTTATAAATAGTAGTAGATATATCACTAATGGTCCAACTGTCAAATGTGCCCCATTTCCTCAGATAAAATGCCCAGATCTGCAATTAGGCAATTAAAAGGGAATTTTCTCTATGCTAACATGCCAAATGGAAATTGAAAATAAGGTTGTTTATGTTATTTTGAAGCACTGTACTAGAATTTTTTGCAGCATTACAGTCAATGGACAGAAACCATTTATCTATCTTGCCTAATTAGATTATAAACTCTTTGAGGTAGGGACTGAGTCATGTATGTACAGTGCCTAATGCAGAAGGTGTCAGGGCTGGGGTATGGGCAGTCTAGGGGTTAGTATCAGGTAGAGGCCAAGATTTCCAATTACTGGGAATCAGGCCAGGTTGGAACACCAGGAGAGCAGAATTGAAAGACAAACTAGAGGACCAAGATCAAGAATCAGGATCAGAAAGCAGGAACAGCTAAACACTAAACCAGGAGTCCAAAGCAGAGTGAAGCCCACCTGTACAGACACCGTCCTGATTCTGAGTGGGGATCTTGGGTGCTATAAAATATTAATAATAAAAAACCAACCAGCATTGTTACGTCTGATCCAGTTTAGCGTCAGACTTTTTGAGTTTCTCTCGCAAGAGATTTCCATATATCATCATGCTTCCAATTCAACTCTTATCCAAAGCCAGAAGATGTTTTGTTTTAAAGCCACACATCTAAAATCCACTAAATTTAGCTGAAAATTATCAGCTTTCTGGGAAAAGTTCTTTCTCCAAGGTTCAGTACAGAACATGCTGATCATCTAATGGACTGTTGATATCATTACACACAGGTAGTGAGGTTGTATTACTCACATCCATTCTTTTAAGTACATTGCAAGAAAGGATAAAAGCAATCATCGTCTGAAGTACCCATTATTCATTTTTGTAGTTCTGAACAAGTCCCTATTAATTTAAAGATATTGCTGGAAGAGATAATTATGTATGTTCCCTTGTGTTGCTTCTTCATCCAGCTATGCTTGTGAGCAAAATAAAATCGATCACAAGCTGATCTCATGTTGCTGGGAGTTGAGAGTTCTCAGTATTATTATTTATTCCTTGTTCAGCACTGAAATTTACAAGACGGGAAGATTAAACTTAATGTTACAATAAAGCCAGATACATGGGGCTAACTCTAGGCTTCCACACCCACAGTATCTAAAGGGAGGTAATGAAAATGCTTTCGTATAGATTCTTGTATCTACACTATGCTGCTCCCTTGAAAGCACAGACATTTGATATTCATCCAGGACATATCACTTGGGACTAACAAAAATAATAAAACAATGGGATATACAGTACATGTTGTTCATTAGACATATTTCCCATTTAAACAGAAGAGACTGTATTAATATAGTGTCCCCTGACCTTTATTTTCTCTATTCTCACTATGTTTTCACAAGACATGGTCTTAAATAAACATATTCTTTGCCAGAAGTATCAGAACTATGTATCTGGTTATGCTAATAGGCCACAGAGGGCCCTCCTGCCATCAGGATTTTTGTTGTCATTCTTTTTATCAATAATAGATAAATAAATAATGATACTTAGATCCTTTACAGTACTTTTCATCAGTAGATCTAAAAGTGTTTTACTTACAAGGTCAGCAGCATTATCCCCATTTTACAGATGGGGAAACAGAGGCACAGGGAGGTGACCCAGCAGGGCAAAGCCAGGTATAGAACCTATGTCTCCCAGTCCAATGTTCTGTCCACCAGACAGCACTGCTCTGAAGAAAAACTGGAGTATGCCTTGGGTGAAATCCGCCCCCAGTAGAGTCAATGGCAAAAGTTTCATTGACTTTAACAGGGCCAGGATTTCTCCCATTGACTTTAAAGGGAGATAAAGGGCTCAGCATCTGACAGGACTGGACAAAAATTCTGTAGCAAGGCAGATTGAGGTTAGATATTAGGAAAAACTTTCTAACTATAAGGGTAGTTAAGCTATGGAATAGACTTCCAAAGGAGATCATGGAAACCCCATCACTGAAGGTTTTAAGAACAGGTTCAACAAACATATGTCAGATTTACTTGGTCCTGCCTTAGCACAGCGGGCTGGACTAGATGCTTCAACCAGGTATTAAAGTTCAGTAAAATGCTGGACTGAACCCCATGGAGCTTCCCTGCAGTTGTTTGAAAAGGGAATGCTTTGCAAAGAAGTTGCAGGAGTTGCCTGATCCCTAGTGGAGTGTGTGCTAATTTGAGCAGGGAGGGGGAATCTAAACCAGCTAGCTCAATACATCTTGACACTCACTTGGGGAATCTCTGGGCTGATATCGCTTGACCCTCCATTCTCTCAGCAAATGCTGTAAAAAGTTTTGAGAAGTCCTGAAGGTTTTTAATCCCTTGCAAATAAAAAGCTGGCGCCCTGATAACATCTAAGGCGTGTGGCCTAGTGTCTCTTTGATTACATTATATATGATTTATTGAAGAATGTTGGTAAATGAATCATTTGATTCAAATGGAAATCTGTTTTAGGTAAGGATTTGGGATGGGTCATGCATGATACCTTATCCCTATGGAATACAATATACAGAGGCCCTGCCACAAAAGCCAGTATTTCTCCAATTCTTCTTGCTGTTGTAATTGCTACCAAAAGGGAAGTTTTCATAGATCAGTGCAATGGGGATCAGGTTGCCAGGGGTACAAATGAGGGATCCCATTAAATCTGCCAAAACTGCAGTAAGGTTCCAGGAGGGGGAGGTTTTCCTATTGTCAGAAAAACATGAATAAGATTGTTAAGGAATTCAATCATAGTTGGGTGAGGAAAAACTCAATAGGAGGGTGAGATGCGCAAATGACTGCAAGATGCACTCCAACTGAGCCAACGGACATTCCCAAGTTTTTTAGCAAGAATTAGTAGTCCAAGATGGGAGGGAGCTGAGAGCCAACAGGTCGCAACTGTCATTCACACCAATTCAGATCTCTATCATGCATTCCTACAACTACAATACCCACCTGCTGAAGTGAAGAAACAGATTGACAGAGCCAGAAGAGTACCCAGAAGTCACCTACTACAGGACAGGCCCAACAAAGAAAACAACAGAACGCCACTAGCCATCACCTTCAGCCCCCAACTAAAACCTCTCCAACGCATCATCAAGGATCTACAACCTATCCTGAAGGACGAGCCATCGCTCTCTCAGATCTTGGGAGACAGACCAGTCCTTGCTTACAGACAGCCCCCCAATCTGAAGCAAATACTCACCAGCAACCACACACCACACAACAGAACCACTAACCCAGGAACCTATCCTTGCAACAAAGCCCGTTGCCAACTCTGTCCACACATCTATTCAGGGGATACCATCATAGGGCCTAATCACATCAGCCACACTATCAGAGGCTCGTTCACCTGCGCATCTACCAATGTGATATATGCCATCATGTGCCAGCAATGCCCCTCTGCCATGTACATTGGCCAAACTGGACAGTCTCTACGTAAAAGAATGAATGGACACAAATCAGACGTCAAGAATTATAACGTTCAAAAACCAGTTGGAGAACACTTCAATCTCTCTGGTCACTCGATCACAGACCTAAGAGTGGCTATACTTCAACAAAAAAGCTTCAAAAACAGACTCCAACGAGAGACTGCTGAATTGGAATTAATTTGCAAACTGGATACAATTAACTTAGGCTTGAATAGAGACTGGGAATGGATGAGTCATTACACAAAGTAAAACTATTTCCCCATGGTATTTCTCCCTCCCACCCCCCACTGTTCCTCTGATATTCTTGTTAACTGCTGGAATTAGCCTACCTTGCTTATCACCATGAAAGGTTTTCCTCCTTCCCCCCCCTGCTGTTGGTGATGGCTTATCTTAAGTGATCACTCTCCTTACAGTGTGTATGATAAACCCATTGTTTCATGTTCTCTGTGTGTGTGTATATAAATCTCTCCTCTGTTTTTTTCCACCAAATGCATCCGATGAAGTGAGCTGTAGCTCACGAAAGCTTATGCTCTAATAAATTTGTTAGTCTCTAAGGTGCCACAAGTACTCCTTTTCTTTTTGCAAATACAGACTAACACGGCTGCTACTCTGAAACCACACCAATTCCTGAATCTCTTCCAGTTCTCAGCATAAGTTAGTGAGGTAAAATCTTTCCTGCTCTCCATGCTGTGCTGCCTTGAGCAAGCCAAAGATTTTCCAAGGTGAAAGCTGTTCAGGAGTGAATGAGCTGTTCAGGCATGAATGTTATTTTGAGCAATGGTACCTTCCACCCTCATTCTTCCACCACGCCACTGAGTGTACAGGGAAGGTTCATGCAGGCGAGGCCAAGGAAAGAGCCCTTGCTAAAAGAACTGGCCTGCCACAGGGGAGCAAGACAGGGGCCTGGCAGATCTACAGGGTGCCTGTTATAAATAAGAAAAATAAAATCTGGTGCAAACTGGCTTCTTAAAAAAAGCAAATTTAAACATCTGCGGGAAGTAATTGAATCTGCATGCCTGTCACAGTGTCTGCAGGCACCATCTCCTCTATCCTGTCCAGGATTGTGAGCTGAAGAACCAAACGCAGCTGGATGCCATTGAAACTGAGACAGGTGTCAGAATCTCTACCTTCTGCATTTCAACCAACCAATCTACAACACACAGACGACTGGCCAGAGGACACAACAGAACCAAACCACTAACACAGAGATCCTCCCAGCTGGCTGGGGAGCAGCTGCCGAGCCATGCGGGGAGTCTGCTTCAGCCCAACAGCAGAAGTGGCCCTGTACCGCACCAGGGCATCCCTGCGGTGGGGAGCCAGAGGGGAAGTGGACAACCCATATGGAGGCAGTTTCTCTGCCCCTACTCTGCCTCTGCTGCACAAGAAGCTCTCATGGGGGGAGAAAGGAGACACATCCCTTCACAGCTCCCCAAAATTCAGCTCGCACACACACAAAAACCCACCCCGATTTCATTGCCTGGGGAAATGGCTCAGTCGCAGAGACGGGAGCCGGATTTGCCCCTTAGCACAAGAATCACTTTCCATGGCTGTCCTGAGTCCCGACCATCTCAGGCCTGAGGATAACCACAGATAAAATTAATCAGCATATACTGATGCAATCCAGGAATTAATCATTCATCTTCAGAAGTCATAGAACCATAGCGTTAGAAGGGAGCACAAGGATATCTAACCCCCGCCAAGATGCAGGATTTGTTATATCTAAACCATCCAAGAGAGATGGCTATCCAGCCTCCTTTTGAAAACCTCCAGTGAAGGAGTTTCTACAATGACCTTGGCTGTTCCATTGTCCTACTGTTCTTACAGTTAGGTAGTTTTTCCTGAGATTTAATCTAAATCTGTTACGTTGTAGCTTGAACCCATTGCCTCTTGTCCTGCTCTCTGTGGCAAGAAAGAACAACTTTTCTCCATCTTTTTGTGGCATGCACCAATGAATGCCCTACTCTATAAATACAGAATTTGGCACAGCCTATAATGAACCAGCAGGGAAAATGACAGGACAGAAGAAGTGATGCAGCAAGCTCCATCTATTAAGAGAAAACATCCCTCCAAAAACCTCACCCTCATAGCCCAGTATACCAAAGGGAATGTTTCTTAGTCCTACTGCTGAAAAATGAGGGTAGGCCATCTGCTTACTTGAAGGTACCTGATGGGTTTGAGGACAGACCTTCCAGCAGCCCATAGATAATTAAAAGACCAATCTAGCTAGTTAAGACCAAGAAGGGGAAATGAGGCCAGCTATCCATCCCTTGAAAACATTGGAACTCAAACCCCAAAACATGTAGTTTCGTTCTCAGTGTAGAACCCACAATGTTCAAATGAGCAGCAGACCTATCTCACTATCACTCAAACTAAAGAAGCGACTGAACAGTTTTAACTGCTAAATTACTTCTAGAAGGCATGGGCCGAATGCAGGAATTATCGGCTGAGGTTCTAGGACTTGTGGTATACAGGTGGTCACACTAGACAATCACCTTCAAATGATGAAAAGGTTCAGTCTGGGTATGAATCAAGTTTTAGGCCAAGATTTGAGTCAGTTCTCATGTTATCCAAATAATTTTGCTGTAATTGCCCTTCCAGTGCAGTCCATTCAGGTACAAATGGCAGAAATCTAACTTGACAATTGAACTCCTGCAGCTCCAAATGCTGTTTACAATGCAGGCAGAACTATTTTTCTAAGATGTGATTCCAAAGGTGTGACAGGATATAAGCAGCGGCCTCGTAAGGCAATCAATCTGCCGCACAGTACTGAGAACATATTCTGAGATAAAGCACTGTGTGTACAAACAAAACTGAAAAGCACAAGTACAAAGGCATGTGGCAAGGCAGCTTACTCAACAATGAGTTTTGCTCAACAAATTTTATTCCATCAGAAAGTTCCCCCAGGCTAAGCAGAGTTTTGCCATTAGATCCTGCAGCATTTGAGCCATTTTAACAGAGCCATTTAGTCAATAGTGCAGTTTGTGGTTCACTCCTTATGTAAGTATTGTGACGAGGCAAGGCCAGATGGCTATGGAAGAGTAGTCTTATTGGGATCCGGGAAGTGGGCAGGCGAAGCCCGTCCACTGTTAAAGGATCCCCCCCAGCCCAGAAGGGAGATCCACAGGACCTAGATTCCAAATAATTCCGGAGGACAACTAATGAAATAACAGGGACAGGAGCGTACTCAAAGGGTCAAACGAAGGGAACCGGACGGGGACACCGAGAAGAGAACCCCGGACAGCGCCCACTTCTTCTCAAAGGCGTCAAGGGAGTCAGAGGACGCCTCCCAGAGGAACTCTGCCCGGATGCATGAACGGACCGAGGATCGGAAATAGGCCCCACAGTCACAGGAGACTCCATCGGCCTCTGGTTTTATAGATGTCCATTTTAGCTAGGGCCAGGAGAAGGTTGACCAGGAAATCCCTTGACTTTGTGGGGCCACGGATAGGGAGTGCATAAATAAGAAGGTGAGGGGAGAAGTGCAACCAAAAACATAATAAAATATTAGTGAGGAGCCGGAATAGGGGCTGCAGCCTGGCACACTCCAAGTATATATGTGCCAGGGTATCCCTCACGCCGCAAAAGGGGCAGGTGTCTGGGATTGTGGTGAACCGCGCCAAGTACACGCCTGTGCTCACGGCTCCGTGAAGGAGCCGCCAACTGACATCCCGGCGGGCCTTGGAACTAAGGTGGAATATAGGCTGGCCCACCGGGGCTCCTCACCCTCCAAGGGTGGCAGGAGGTCCAGCCATTTTGTATCGGGGCGGGACACGAGGGTGAGGGCGTGAAGGGTGTGGAGCACGAGCGTGTATAGATGTTTTCTTGGCGCGGTTTGAAAGCAGACCGGTTGCATCTTGTGCAGCCGGCTTCCAGTGAAGGGGTGAAGGGGTCGGTTGTGTCCACGGGGCAGGGGTCCAATTAAAATGTCTGGCGGGCCTGGGGTAGGGGGTGGGCGAGGCGTGCCCTCGTGCAGAACCCGGTCGAGATAAAGCCAAGCAGCGGACGGCAAAGCGACCTTCACCTCCTGAATTATGTGCCGGGGAGTACAAGGTCTGGAAAGCCCCATGTGCTGAGCGAGCATCAGGGGATCCAGCCAGTCTCCCCGGTCATAGTCCAAGAGGTCTCCGACTCTTGTGACCTCTTCCAGGACCAACCTCTGGCACACCGAGCGGGACTCCACCACCGGCATACTAAGCTGGGGGTTGTATAGCAGGGGTTCCGCAAGGAGATCTGCCCCCTCGGTGGCTGCCATGGACCTGGTCGTTGAAAAGAATTTCCAGGTCCGGAGGAGGTCCTGGTAGAAGACCGGCAGCCCAGAGAGGTCTCGCGGAAGACCTCTCGGATGGAGATAAAGGAGCTGCCGGTCGTATTGGAGACCCAGTGCAGTCCTGACCAAAAGAACTCCAGAATCGATGTCCGGAGGTTGGCCAGGAAACCCGGGGCTGGGACCAGGGTGTTGAGCCGGTACCAGAGCATGGACAGGACTAGTTGATTAAGCACTAGTGCTCTCCCTCGAAGGGAGAGGCACCGGAGTAGTCCTGTCCATTTCCAGAGCCGCTCTATAACCCCGCCCTCTAAATTCTCCCAGTTCTCCGGCGGAGAGGGATGCGTGGCAGAAAGGTAAAATCCGAGATAGAGCAGCAGACCCGTGCTCCACCAGATGGCCTGAAGCGCGGGTGGGAGGAGCTCGCCTGCTGCCAGTCGCCTACCACCAAGCCAGAGCTCTTGACCCAGTTGACCCGCGCGGAGGAGGATGCCGAATACATGGCCTGGCAAGCCTCCACCCGCGCCAAGTCGCCCGGGTCCTGGACAAAGAGGAGCACGTCATCAGGGTACGTTGACAGGACCAGCTGCGGCTCCAGCTCCCGCAGCACCAACCCTGTCAACATCCTTCAGAGGAGACAGAGGAAGGGCTCGATCGCCAGAGCGTACAGCTGGCCCGAGAGGGGGCACCCCTGCCGTACTCCTCGCCCGAAGCTGACCGGTTCGGTCAGAGTCCAGTTGAGCCTGACCAAACACTCTGTAGAGGCGTACAGCGCCCGGAGAAAACCCACAAACTGGGGTCCGAAGCCAAACGCTTGCAGAGTGCTCAGGAGATACCAGTGATCCACCCTGTCGGACACCTTCTACTGATCTAAGGACAGGAGAGCAAACGACAGACCGTCCCTACACCCGAGTTCCAAAAGGTCCTGGACCAGATATAGGTTGTCAAAGATGCTGCGGCCCAGGACGGTGTAGCTCTGGTCTGGGTGGACCATGTCCGCCAGCACGGACCCTAGCCGCAGCGAGATGGCTTTTGCCACGACTTTGTAGTCCGTGCTGAGGAGCGAGACGGGACGCCAATTTCGTAAATCGCGGAGGTCCCCCTTCTTCGGCAATAAGGCGAGTACGGCTCGCCTGCACGAAAGAGGGAGGACCCCACTCTGCAAAGACTCGGCCCAGATGGTGACTAGGTCTGGGCCGAGGACGTCCCAGAACACGCGGTAGAACTCTACGGTCAGCCCGTCCATGCCCGGAGATTTATTGGTGGGCATGCGACGGAGGGCTTCCGAGAACTTGGCCAGAGCGAGAGGCAGCTCTAGCCGGTCTCGGTCGCCCACGCTGACCGTCGGGAGCTCCTCTCAGAGCACTCTGAAAGCGTTAGGATCGGTTGGATCCAGGGAGAAAAGGCTTGTGTAGAAGGCTCTCGCCCTCCCGCACATCTCCACCGGATCCGTGAGGGGGTGCCATCTTCTGCCAGAAGGCAGATGACATATTTTTTAGCACCCCTCTTTTTCTCCAGGGCGTAGAAGAAGCGGGAGCCCCGATCCATCTCCCAAAGGAGACGGATGCGGGATCGAACAAAGGCACCCCGGGCCCGATGGTCCTCGAGGGTCCGGAGCTCCTCCCGCTTCTCCCGGCATGCTCCGCAGAGGGGTGGATCCTCGGGGCTGGCGGCCAGACGCCTCTCCAGCTCTAAGACCTCCCGTTCCAACTGCTCTATTGCCGCATCCCTCCGTCGGCTGGCGCCCCGGGTGTAGTCACGGCAGAAGAGCCAGGCGTGCACCTTCCCAAGGTCCCACCACCGCCACGCCGAGGGAAATGCATGCCGCTGCCCTCACCAGGCCAGCCAGATCTCCCAGAAGGACGCCACGAAGCCCGCATCCTCCAGCAAGCTGTTGTTAAGATGAGAATAGGCCAGCCCCGGCCTCTCCATGCAGAGGGAGGCTGTCACGGTGGCTAAATGATGGTCAGAAAATAGGGCCGGCCGGATGCTGGAGGAGGGGGCTCGTGAAAGATGAAAGCATGATAAATAAATGCAGTCCAACCGGGAGTGGCGCGACCGATGGGCCTCCACCCGGACAAAGGTGAACATGGAAGTGTCATCCGGGTGGTGGTCGCGCCAGACGTCCACCAGGGAGTGGTGTTCGACTATCTCCTGGAAGACGGCGGCGGCGACCAGGCTTGCTTGGTCCCCGAGCAGTCCCGCTCCTCAAGCGTGATGTTAAAGTCCCCTCCCAGAACCAGTCACTCATGAGGATCCAAGGTGCCGAGGAAGGCGGACGCCTGCTGATAGAATTGCAGCCACTCCAGACTCGCTGCCGGGGCATAGATGTTGACGAGGTTGACTACGAGCTCCTCCAGGCAGACCCGGAGGTGCAGCAGGCGGCCAGGCACAACCTCGGCGACCCCCAGCACCTCGGGCTGTACGTTGGGGGAGAACAGAGTCGCCACTCCAGCCGTACGAACTGTGAGATGGCTAAAGTAGACCCTGTCCCCCCAATCCAGCCGCCAGCTGTCTTCGGCGGTCGGATCCGTATGGGTCTCCTGCAGGAAAACCACAGAGTACCCCCCCTCACGAAGGAAGGGGAGCACCTGGGACCTGCGGAGACCTATCCTACAGCCGTGGGTGTTCAATGTTGCAATGGTAAGAGGTGCCATGAGGAGGGCTGGGGGGGATCCTCGCCGACAGGGACGCTCAAGGCTCCCAGCGGGCCACGCAGAAGTCCGTGATCTACCCTGTAGGTGAGTAACGAGTCACGGAAGAGGCAGATCCGCTGGTAGGCCGCGGCACCCTGCCTCCCAGTCCTTTTACCCTCCCCCGTGAGGGCCCTTGCGGCCCGGAGGATTTGATTAAAGTCCCCCCATCACTGGAGAGCACGTTGTACTTTGTTGCGGGAGAAATGGACGTCTTCTAGAAACTCCAACAACTCCTCTCGCAGCGCATGGGGGGCTGGGGTTAAGGTCTCCTGGTTACTCCCCGACGGGGCCCTTGATACAGCCCCGTGGCCCACAGAGATGGGCAGACAGGGTGTGGACCCCCGACAGGGCTCCTGATAAGTTGGCCTGAATGCTGGGGCGATATGGGGCGGCGGAGGGAGGATAGCAGCCCCTGGTGGGTCGGGACAGGCAAACACAAAGGCAATTCCCTGGGAGTCATCTGTTGGAAAGGGGAAGGAGACTGTCCCAGGGGTGGCAATAATATCATAGAATCATAGAATATCAGGGTTGGAAGGGACCCCAGAAGGTCATCTAGTCCAACCCCCTGCTCAAAGCAGGACCAAGTCCCAGTTAAATCATCCTAGCCAGGGCTTTGTCAAGCCTGACCTTAAAAACCTCTAAGGAAGGAGATTCTACCACCTCCCTAGGTAACGCATTCCAGTGTTTCACCACCCTCTTAGTGAAAAAGTTTTTCCTAATATCCAATCTAAACCTCCCCCATTGCAACTTGAGACCATTACTCCTCGTTCTGTCATCTGCTACCATTGAGAACAGTCTAGAGCCATCCTCTTTGAAACCCCCTTTCAGGTAGTTGAAAGCAGCTATCAAATCCCCCCTCATTCTTCTCTTCTCTGCAGACTAAACAATCCCAGCTCCCTCAGCCTCTCCTCATAAGTCATGTGCTCTAGACCCCTAATCATTTTTGTTGCCCTTCGCTGTACTCTTTCCAATTTATCCACATCCTTCTTGTAGTGTGGGGCCCAAAACTGGACACAGTACTCCAGATGAGGCCTCAACAGTGTCGAATAGAGGGGAATGATCACGTCCCTCGATCTGCTCGCTATGCCCCTACTTATACATCCCAAAATGCCATTGGCCTTCTTGGCAACAAGGGCACACTGCTGACTCATATCCAGCTTCTCGTCCACTGTCACCCCTAGGTCCTTTTCCGCAGAACTGCTGCCGAGCCATTCGGTCCCTAGTCTGTAGCGGTGCATTGGATTCTTCCATCCTAAGTGCAGGACCCTGCACTTATCCTTATTGAACCTCATTAGATTTCTTTTGGCCCAATCTTCCAATTTGTCTAGGTCCTTCTGTATCCTATCCCTCCCCTCCAGCGTATCTACCACTCCTCCCAGTTTAGTATCATCCGCAAATTTGCTGAGAGTGCAATCCACACCATCCTCCAGATCATTTATGAAGATATTGAACAAAACGGGCCCCAGGACCGACCCCTGGGGCACTCCACTTGACACCGGCTGCCAACTAGACATGGAGCCATTGATCACTACCCGTTGAGCCCGACAATCTAGCCAGCTTTCTACCCACCTTATAGTGCATTCATCCAGCCCATACTTCCTTAACTTGCTGACAAGAATGCTGTGGGAGACCGTGTCAAAAGCTTTGCTAAAGTCAAGAAACAATACATCCACTGCTTTCCCTTCATCCACAGAACCAGTAATCTCATCATAAAAGGCGATTAGATTAGTCAGGCATGACCTTCCCTTGGTGAATCCATGCTGACTGTTCCTGATCACTTTCCTCTCCTCTAAGTGCTTCAGGATTGATTCTTTGAGGACCTGCTCCATGATTTTTCCAGGGACTGAGGTGAGGCTGACCGGCCTGTAGTTCCCAGGATCCTCCTTCTTCCCTTTTTTAAAGATGGGCACTACATTAGCCTTTTCCAGTCATCCGGGACTTCCCCCGTTCGCCACGAGTTTTCAAAGATAATGGCCAAGGGCTCTGCAATCACAGCCGCCAATTCCCTCAGCACTCTCGGATGCAATTCGTCCGGCCCCATGGACTTGTGCACGTCCAGCTTTTCTAAATAGTCCCTAACCACCTCTATCTCTACAGAGGGCTGGCCATCTCTTCCCCATTTTGTGATGCCCAGCACAGCAGTCTGGGAGCTGACCTTGTTAGTGAAAACAGAGGCAAAAAAAGCATTGAGTACATTAGCTTTTTCCACATCCTCTGTCACTAGCTTGCCTCCCTCATTCAGTAAGGGGCCCACACTTTCCTTGGCTTTCTTCTTGTTGCCAACATACCTGAAGAAACCCTTCTTGTTACTCTTGACATCTCTTGCTAGCTGCAGCTCCAGGTGCGATTTGGCCCTCCTGATATCTTTCCTACATGCCCGAGCAATATTTTTATACTCTTCCCTGGTCATATGTCCAACCTTCCACTTCTTGTAAGCTTCTTTTTATGTTTAAGATCCGCTAGGATTTCACCATTAAGCCAAGCTGGTCGCCTGCCATATTTACTATTCTTTCGACTCATCGGGATGGTTTGTCCCTGTAACCTCAACAGGGATTCCTTGAAATACAGCCAGCTCTCCTGGACTCCCTTCCCTTTCATGTTAGTCCCCCAGGGGATCCTGGCCATCTGTTCCCTGAGGGAGTCAAAGTCTGCTTTCCTGAAGTCCAGGGTCCGTATCCTGCTGCTTACCTTTCTTCCCTGCGTCAGGATCCTGAACTCAACCAACTCATGGTCACTGCCTCCCAGATTCCCATCCACTTTTGCTTCCCCCACTAATTCTACCCGGTTTGTGAGCAGCAGGTCAAGAAAAGCGCTCCCCCTAGTTGGCTCCCCTAGCACTTGCACCAGGAAATTGTCCCCTACGCTTTCCAAAAACTTCCTGGATTGTCTATGCACCGCTGTATTGCTCTCCCAGCAGATATCAGGAAAATTAAAGTCACCCATGAGAATCAGGGCATGCGATCTAGTAGCTTCCGTGAGTTGCCGGAAGAAAGCCTCATCCACCTCATCCCCCTGGTCCGGTGGTCTATAGCAGACTCCCACCATGACATCACTCTTGTTGCACACACTTCTAAACTTAATCCAGAGACACTCAGGTTTTTCCACAATTTCGTACCGGAGCTCTGAGCAGTCATACTGCTCCCTTGCATACAGTGCTACTCCCCCACCTTTTCTGCCCTGCCTGTCCTTCCTGAACAGTTTATAACCATCCATGACTGTACTCCAGTCATGTGAGTTATCCCACCAAGTCTCTGTTATTCCAATCACGTCATAATTCCTTGACATCACCAGGACCTCCAGTTCTCCCTGCTTGTTCCAAGGCTTTGTGCATTTGTATATAAGCACTTGAGATAACCTGTTGATCGCCCCTCATTCCCAGTATGAGGCAGGAGCCCTCCCCTCACAGACATTCCTGCCTGTGCTTCCTCCCGGTATCCCGCTTTCCCACTTACCTCAGGGCTTTGGTCTCCTTCCCCCGGTGAACCTAGTTTAAAGCCCTCCTCACTAGGTTAGCCAGCCTGCTGGCAAAGATGTTCTTCCCTCTCTTCGTAAGATGGAGCCCGTCTCTGCCCAGCACTCCTCCTTCATGGAACACCATCCCATGGTCAAAGAATCCAAAGCCTTCTCTCCGACACCACCTGCGTAGCCATTCGTTGACCTCCACGATTCGACGGTCCCTACCCAGGCCTTTTCCTTCCACGGGGAGGATGGATGAGAACACCACTTGCGCCTCCAACTCCTTTATCCTTCTTCCCAGAGCCACGTAGTCCGCAGTGATCCGCTCAAGGTCATTCTTGGCAGTATCATTGGTGCCCACGTGGAGAAGCAGGAAGGGGTAGCGATCCGAGGGCTTGATGAGTCTCGGCAGTCTCTCCGTCACATCACGAATCTTAGCTCCTGGCAAGCAGCAGACTTCTCGGTTTTCCCGGTCAGGGCGGCAGATAGATGACTCAGTCCCCCGGAGGAGAGAGTCCCCGACCACCACCACCCGCCTTCTCCTCTTGGGAGTGGTGGTCGTGGAACCCCCAACCTCAGGACATCGCATCTCATGCCTCCCAACCAGCGGAATCTCCTTCTGCTTTCTCCCCCCAGACCTATCATCTGGTCCACTCTCCGCAATGGTACCTGTGGAGAGAACATGAAAGCGGTTAGTTACCTGTGTCTGTGTTACTGGAACCCGGACATTCCGCTTACCTCTTCTGGAGGTCACATGTTGCCAAGCTTCTTCACTGGCCTCTTGGCCCCTCTGTGCAACCTGCTCTATATCTTTGGAGCTTTGTGCCCCTAGAAGCCTATCCTGAGTTTGGTCCAGAAAATCCTCAGTCTCTTGTATACAACGCAGGGTCGTTACCTGTTGCTCCAGACCTTCAATCTTCTCTTCCAATATGGAGACCAGCTTGCACTTTGTACAGACAAAGTCGCTTCTGTCCTGTGGAAGAAAGACAAACATGGCACATCCAGTGCAGGCCACAACAGCTGAACCCCCCACTTCCATATCACCTACCTACTATGAGCTTCCTCAGAGACGTTGGCAAGATGTAAGCCTCACTGGGCTCACTCCAGGCGAACTCCCAGGCAAACTCCTGCTGTGAGCTGCTCTGCTGGTTCGCTGCCGCTCAGCTGGTTCGCGAGGCTCTGGCTATTTTTAAACAGCCAGGCTTCCCTGACGCAAACACACAGACACCCTAATGCCCGCCCCCTGCAGGCTAGCAGCCAATCAGACACTCACTCAGGCTCTCTCCCTGCCCTCCCAGTAAACACACGCTCGGATACTTCCTCAGCAAGCAAACACACACACTCGGATACTTACCAGTCCCAGGCAAACTCCTGCTGTGAGCTGCTCTGCTGTCCCCGCTGCTCAGCTGGTTCGCTGCCGCTCAGCTGGTTCGCGAGGCTCTGGCTATCTCTGGCTATATCTCGGGAGGTGGGCGGGATAAGGGCAGGGGCAGGGGCAGAGGTGAGAGTCTGGGTCAGGAGAGGGCTCTCACTGATGCCGGGTGCAAGCTCTCTGGTGGATTTGGCAGCCACGGCATGAAGAGGTGGACTTTCTTCTGTCGGGTCCTCTCCCGGAAAGGAGGTCGAATGCTCCTCACCAGCGAGGGATGCCCCTGGTGGCTCAGGATCCAGCCGCGTGGCACTGGCCGTCGCCTCAACTGGCTTGGCGGCTCTCAACGGGGTGCCCTCTGCAGCCGGGTTGATGGAGGAGTCCAGGGGCTCCTCGGAGGTGGGAGCAGAAGCAACGGTTAGGGGGAGGGAACATGGGGAAAGGGGGACTGGAGTGAAGTCGCCCAGATCGAGGCCCGCTGGCATAGGATCATCCTCCCCCTGGGTGACCAGGGTCAGACCCAGGGCCTCGATCTCCTCATATATAGATGGGAAATTGTTTTCCGCTACCCCGGGATTCTCCCCGCTGGCACCTGACGCGACGGATACTTCGGGGCACACTGGGGTTTGAAATGGTACCTCGGGAGTCTTGGAGGGGAGGGACTCCCGTGGAGGGGAGATACCGCCTTCCAGTGCTGCCACGTCTTCCCCAGCCGGCTCTGGTGGATGAAGCACACCCATGGGTAGAGAGAAAGGCTCGGCATCAGTGCCCCCCTTCCTGGTCTTCCGGGGGCCCTCCGCGTCAGATGGGAGGAGCAGAGCTCGAGCCTTCCGCTTGCCCCGCTTCCCCTGGACTAGGGCCCAGCCCTCCATGGCATCATCTAGGGGCTGGTTAGCAGGGGTTGTGTCAGGGGGCAGAGGCGACGGCTCAGGGACTCAAGGGGGTAATGGTGGGGCAGCACAAGGGAGGGAAGATTCCCCCCTTGGGGCGGGCCCTCTCCCATGCTTGGTGGTGTCCCTGCCACACCCTCCTCCACAGGCCCCGCCAGATTGCAAACAGCGGGGGCGGGGTTCTCCCGCTCGTCTGGGCATAGTTGGGCCTGAGCGGGAGCAATGGTGGACTGGGAAGGAGGAGGGGTGGTTTCGGGCGCCGGGCAGCCAGGGGTGTAGGCAATGACGGGGCCGGTGCCCTGCGGGGCTCGGGGATCCCGGATGCCCCTCCTTGCCGGGCCAAGGGGCAGTCCCTCCGGACGTGCCCCATCGCCCAGCAGAGGTAGCACCGGGCCTCCCCCGTGGAATAATGCACCCGGTAATGGGCCCCCTGGTAGGGGACTAGGAAGGACCCCACCAGCGCCTCTCCATCACACGCCACCGGCGGCAGTTGAAGGTGCACTTGCCGGCGGAAGGAGAGGACGTGACGGAGGGCGGGGTCTTTGCAGCCCAACGGGAGAGGGCAATGACAGAGATGGGCTTTCCCAAGGCAGAAAGGGCGGGTAACAGGGCGGCACTGGGGAGAAAGAGAGGGACGGAGGTCAGGACCAGGCGGACGCCCAGGTCCTCTAGCGGCTCTAAGGGGACGAACACGCCCCCCCACCGCCAGGCCCTTCTCCACCGCCTCCTGGGCGGCGGCCTCCGATGCTAGGAAGAAGACGACCTTGCCATACATTTTGGAGGCCGCCACAATGGCCGTGGGCCCCACCACCCTCACCAACGCCCGCACATAGGTCTCCACGTGGGGCGAGGCGGGCACCAGGAGGCAACGGATGCCGTGCTTCCTGGTCATGGTGGGAAAGAGGCCCCGGCCGCTATAGATGGTAGCGGAGGCGGTGGGCTGGAGAAATGATGTAGCGGCAGGCCGGGGGGCTGCCGCCACCTGGGCGTCTGCTCTGGGGGCCGGGGGAGGGACACCTGCAGAGCTGGTGGAGGGAACAGCGGGGAGGGGCGCCCCAGCTGGAGATGGGGCCGGGGCATTGAAGGCAGCCCCTGCCATGGAGGGCCTGGTCTTTTTAGCGGGGCCCTTCCCCTTCTTCTTCCCCTGGCCCTTCCTGCCAGCTGGGGGGACTCCCCACGAATCTGAGGGGGTGAGAGACGTGACAGCAGTGGAGGTCACCCCGGTGCCCGTCGCTGCTGGTGCCCCAGCGGGGGCGGTGGCAGATAGTTCGGCAGCGGAGGGAGAAGCTTGGGGGGGTGACGGAGGAGTAGGCAGGGGAGGGGGAGCTCGAGCTGCTGGAAGGGTCCCACCCGTCCTCATCCCCTCCATCATGAGCAAGGAGGAAAGGGGGGACACCGAAAGGAGGAGGGGGGAGGGGAAGCAGGTCGACCACTCCTCCCCGCTAGGCTGCAGGCAGGGGAGGAGGGCGCCAAAAGGGGTGGGCTGGATGGGGGGCAATCAGGGGTTGGGGTCAGACACCGACACAAGGTGGAATTCCGGCTCCTCTTGTTGCACCACGGGAGGGGGGGATACAACAACATTGGGGGTGCAGTGAAGAGGGTTGTAACTAAAATGGGGAATTGCACAAGCGCATGGGAAGGGGGCATGGACACACGGAGCAAGGGGCTAAGTGGTCTGGAGGTAGGGCAGGGAAACCAAGGGGCTAGCATCAGAGGCTGGGGTGGGGCAAACAAACAAAGGCTGCAGAAGGAAATGGGCAGGGCAGGCAAACAAACTTTTGCCCTAGCCCCCCTTACTAGCTTCAGAGGGGGCAAAGCAAGTGGCAAATGGGGAAGGTAGTAAAGGGCAAAGCTGGGGGGTAGGCAGTCGGGGGGGCACATGTGCCCACGTGCACTTGCACAAGTCTTTTTTTTTAAGCTGGCTGCTGCTTCTGGCCCAAAGGGTGGAAATAGGGCGTGGCAAGCCAAGCAAGCAGCTGAGTCCAGAGGCAGGAGCTGAGGCAGATGGTATACAGCCAGTGGGGGTAGTGGAGGGGGCAGCGGTGGTGGTAATAGTGGTGAGGGTTGGGGGGACACAGATGGATTGGGGGGCAGCTCCACACCACACCCCCTGTGTCCCTACAAACACAGTCAAAACCCCCACCACAAGAGCACAGTTTGAAAATTACTCAGTCTTAGGGCCCCCTCCACGGTGGTCTGCAAAGTCGCTAGGTGCTGCCCCACTGGCAGATGATCCTCTTCTTCTCCTCCTCGGGCTTCAGCAGCTCCAGGCAGCGGCCTCTGCAGCAGCAGCAGCAGCTCCAGGAACTCCAGGCGGTGATCCAGGCAGGCAGAATGGACCCCTCTCAGGTGGTGGTGATGGTGGTGGTGTCCACAACAGCAGTGGTTGGGGTCCCTCACTTCTCCTCTCTGGGGAGTGGGCTAGCAGCCCCCCCCCCGGGGCTGCAGTTGGAGCAGTAGCACCCGAGAGTGGGGGGTCTAGCAACCAGGTAGCAGAGAACGGGGTGGGGGGTGTCTGGCCCAGCCAGGGGAGCAGCTGGAGCAGCAGGGAGAGCTTAGGGCCTAGCAGCAGCAGGAGTAGCAGCTTCCCACCTCCCTCAAAGCTAGAAGGCTATGGAAGAGCAGTCTTATTGGGATCCGGGAAGTGGGCGGGCGAGGCCTGTCCACTGCTAAAGGATCCCCCCCAGCCTAAAAGGGGGATCCACAGGACCTAGATGCCCAAAAAATTCTGGGGGACAACTAATAAAATAACAGGGACAGGAGTGCGGTCAAAGGGTCAAAAGAAGGGAACCGGACGGGGACACCGAGCAGAGAACCCCGGACAGCGCCCATTGCTCCTCAAAGGCGTCAAGGGAGTCAGAGGACGCCGCCCAGAGGAACTCTGCCCGGATACGTGAACGGACTGAGGATCGGAAATAGGCCCTACAGTCACAGGAGACTCCATTGGCCAACCTCCTCACTCTGGTTTTGTAGATGGCCATTTTAGCTAGGGCCAGGAGGAGGTTGACCAGGAGATCCCGTGACTTTGTGGGGCCACGGATAGGGAGTGCATAAATGAGAAGGTGAGGGGAGAAGTGCAACCAAAAACGTAATAAGATATTGGTGAGGAGCCGGAATAGGGGCTGCAGCCTGGCACACTCCAAGTAGACATGTGCCAGGGTATCCCTCACGCCGCAAAAGGGGCAGGTGTCTGGGATTGTGGTGAACCGCGCCAAGTACACGCCCGTGCTCACGGCTCCGTGAAGGAGCCGCCAACTGACATCCCCGGCGGGCTTTGGGACTAAGATGGAATATAGGCTGGCCCACCGGGGCTCTTCACCCTCCAAAGGTGGCAGGAGGTCCCGCCATTTTGTATCGGGGCGGGACATGAGGGTGCGGGCGTGAAGGGTGTAGAGCACGAGCGTGTAGAGATGTTTTCTTGGCGCGGTTTGAAAACAGACCGGCTGCATCTCGTGCAGCCGGCTTCTAGTGAAGGGGTGAAGGGATAGGTTGGGTCCACGGGGCAGGGGTCCAATTAAAAGGTCCGGCGGGCCTGGGGTAGTGTGTGGGCGGGGCGTGCCCTCGTGCAGGACCCGGTCGAGATAAATCCGAGCAGCGGGCGGCAAAGCGGCCTTCACCTCCTGAAGTATGCGTCGGGGAGTACAAGGTCTGGAAAGCCCCATGCGCTGAGCGAAGGTTAGGGGATCCAGCCAGTCTCCCCGGTCATAGTCCAGGAGGTCTCCGACTCTTGTGACCTCTGCCAGGACCAAACTCTGGCGCACCGAGCAGGACTCCGCCACCTGCAAACGGAGCTGGGGGTTGTGTAGCAGGGGCTCCGCGAGGAGATCTGCCCCCTCGGTAGCCGCCACGGACCTGGTCGTTGTAAAGAGTTTCCAGGTCCGGAGGAGGTCCTGGTAGAAGACCAGCAGCCCGGAGAGGTCTCGCAGAAGACCTCTCGGATGGAGATAAAGGAGCTGCCGGTCGTATCGGAGCCCTCGGAAGCGGCGCAGGAAGGTGTGCGCCAGTATGCTCCACGCCGGACTACCTGCACCATAAAGGAGCCTCTGCAGGGTCTGGAGGCGGAAGACATGGACCTGAGTAAGCAGACATTTTAGGCCCTGCCCTCCCTCCTCCAGAGGTAGATGGAGAACCCCTGCAGGGACCCAGTGCAGTCCTGACCAAAAGAACTCCAGAATCGATGTCCGCAGGTTGGTCAGGAAAGCCGGGGCCGGGACCAGGGTTTTGAGCCGGTACCAAAGCATAGACAGGGCTAGTTGATTAAGCACTAAACGCTCTCCCTCGAAGGGAGAGGCACCCTGTCCTGTCCATTTCCGGAGCCGCTCTATCACCCCGCCCTCTAAATTCTGCCAGTTCTCCGGCGGAGAGGGATGCGTGGCAGAAAGGTAAACGCCCAGATAGAGCAGCGGACCCGTGCTCCACCGGATGGCTTGAAGCGCGGGTGGGAGGGAGCTCGCCTGCCGCCAGTCCCCTACCACCAAGCCAGAGCTCTTGACCCAGTTGACCCGTGCAGAGGAGGCTGCTGAATAGATGGCCTGGCAAGCCTCCACCCGCACCAAGTCGCCCGGGTCCTGGACCATGAGGAGCACGTCATCAGCGTACGCCGACAGGACCAGCCACAGCTCCGGCTCCCTCAGCACCAACCCTGTCAACCTTCTTCGGAGGAGACAGAGGAAGGGCTCGATCGCCAGAGCGTACAGCTGGCCTGAGAGGGGGCACCCCTGCCGTACTCCTCGCCCAAAGCTGACCGGTTCGGTCAGGGTCCAGTTGAGCCTTACCAGACACTCTGCGGAAGCGTACAGCACCCGGAGAAAGTTCACAAACCTGGGTCCGAAGCCAAACGCCTGCAGAGTGCTCAGGAGATACCCGTGATCCACCCTGTCGAACATCTTCTCCTGATCTAAGGACAGGAGGGCGAACGACAGACCATCCCTACACCCAAGTTCCAATAGGTCCCGGACCAGATATAGGTTGTAGAAGATGCTGTGGCCCAGGACGGTGTAGGTCTGGTCTGGGTGGACCACGTCCACCAGCACGGACCCTAGCCTCAGGGAGATGGCTTTTGCCATGATTTTGTAGTCCGTGCTGAGGAGCGAGACGGGACGCCAATTTCGTAAATCGCGGAGGTCCCCCTTCTTCGGCAATAAGACGAGTACGGCTCGCCTGCACGAAAGAGGGAGGACCCCGCTCTGCAAAGACACGGCCCAGACGGTGACTAGGTCTGGACCCAGGACGTCCCAGAACACGCGGTAGAACTCCACGGTCAGCCCGTCCATGCCCGGAGATTTATTGGTGGGCATGCGACGGAGGGCTTCCGAGAACTCGGCCAGAGTGAGGGGCAGCTCTAGCCGGTCTCGGTCGCCCACGCTGACCGTCGGGAGCTCCTCCCACAGCACTCTGCAAGAGTTAGGATCGGTCGGCTCCGGGGAGAATAGGCTTGCGTAGAAGGCTCTCGCCCTCTCGCACATCTCCCCCGGATCCGTGAGGGGGGTGCCATATTCTGCCAGGAGGCAGATGATATGTTTCTTAGCCCCCCTCTTTTTTTCCAGGGCGTAGAAGAAGCGGGAGCCGCAATCCATCTCCCGAAGGAGACGGATGCGGGATCGAACAAAGGCACCCCGGGCCCGATGGTCCTCGAGGGTCCGGAGCTCTTCCCGCTTCTCCCGGCACGCTCCGCAGAGGGGTGGATCCTCGGGGCTGGCGGCCAGACGCCTCTCCAGCTCTAAGACCTCCCGTTCCAACTGCTCTATCGCTGCATCCCTCCCTCGGCTGGCGCCCCGGGTGTAGTCACGGCAGAAGAGCCGGGCGTGCACCTTCCCTACGTCCCACCACCGCCGTGCCGAGGGAAAGGCACGCCGCTGCCCTCGCCAGGCCAGTCAGAACTCCCGGAAGGACGCCACGAAGCCCGCATTCTCCAGCAAGCTGTTGTTAAAATGCCAATAGGCCGGCCCCGGCCTCTCTGCGCAGAGGGAGGCTGTCACGGTGGCTATGTGATGGTCAGAAAATGGGGCCGGCCGGATGCTGGAGGAGTGGGCTCGTGTAAGATGAAAGCGTGATAAATAAATGCGGTCCAACCGGGAGTGGCGCGACCGATGGGCCTCCACCCAGACAAAGGTGAACGTGGAAGTGTCATCCGGGTGGTGGTCGCGCCAGACGTCCACCAGGGAGTGGTGTTCGACTATCTCCTGGAGGACGGCGACGGCGGCCGGGCTCTGCTCGGTCCCCGAGCGGTCCCGTTCCTCAAGGGTGATATTAAAGTCCCCTCCCAGGACCAGGCACTCCTGAGGATCCAAGGTGCCGAGGAAGGCGGATGCCTGCTGATAGAATTGCAGCTGCTCCGGGCTCGCTGCTGGGGCATAGATGTTGACGAGGTTGACTACGAGCCCCTCCATCTGGACCCGGAGGTACAGCAGGCGACCCGGCACAGCCTCGGTGACCCCCAGCACCTCGGGTCGTAGGTCGGGGGAGAACAGGGTCGCCACTCCACCCGTATGAACTGTGAGGTGGCTAAAGTAGACACTGTCCCCCCAATCCAGCTGCCAGCTGTCTTCGGCGGTCGGATCCGTATGGGTCTCCTGCAGGAAAACCACAGAGTACCTCCCCTCTCGAAGGAAGGAGAGCACCTGGGACCTGGGGAGACCCATCCTACAGCCACGGGTGTTCAATGTTGCGATGGTAAAGGGTGCCATGAGGAGGGCGGGGGGGGATCCTCGCCGGCAGGGATGCTCGTGGCTCCCGGCGGGCCGCACAGCAGTCCGTGACCCACCCTGTAGGTGAGTAAGGAGTCACGGAAGTGGCGGACCCGCTGGTAGGCCGCGGCGCCCTGTCTCCCGGTCCTTTATCCCTCCCCCATGAGGGCCCTTGCGGCCCGGAAGATTTGATTAAAGTCCCCCCATCGCTGGAGGGCAAGATGGACGTCTTCTAGGAACTCCCGCAACTCCTCTCGCAGCGCATGGGGGGCTGGGGTTATGGTCTGGTTGCTCCCCGATGGGGCCCTTGGTACATCCCCCTGGCCCAGAGAGATGGGCAGAAAGGGTGCGGACCCCCGACGGGGCTCTTGATGGGTTAACCTGAATGCTGGGGCGATAGGGTCGGCGGAGGGAGGATAGCAGCCCCTGGTGGGTCGGGACAGGCAAACACAAAGGCAATTCCCTGGGAGTCATCTGTTGCAAAGGGGAAGGAGACTGTCCCGGGGTGGCAATAATATCTCGGGAGGTGGGCGGGATAAGGGCAGGGGCAGGGGCAGAGGTGAGAGTCTGGGTCGGGAGAGGGCTCTCACTGATGCCGGGTGCAAGCTCTCTGGTGGATTTGGCAGCCACGGCATCAAGAGGTGGACTTTCTTCTGTCGGGTCCTCTCCCGGAAAGGAGGTCGAATGCTCCTCACCAGCGAGGGATGCCCCTGGTGGCTCAGGATCCAGCCGCGTGGCACTGGCCGTCGCCTCAACTGGCTTGGCAGCTCTCAACG
The DNA here is from genome assembly GCF_009764565.3 of Dermochelys coriacea. NCBI lineage: Eukaryota > Metazoa > Chordata > Testudines > Dermochelyidae > Dermochelys > Dermochelys coriacea. Next base: position 137,329,583 of record NC_050068.2, read on the forward strand.
GGGTGCCCTCTGCAGCCGGGTTGATGGAGGAGTCCAGGGGCTCCTCGGAGGTGGGAGCAGAAGCAACGGTTAGGGGGAGGGAATATGGGGAAAGGGGGGCTGGAGTGAAGTCGCCCAGATCGAAGCCCGCTGGCATAGGATCGTCCTCCCCCTGGGTGACCGGGGTCAGACCCAGGGCCTCGATCTCCTCATATATAGATGGGAAATTGTTTTCCGCTACCCCGGGATTCTCCCCGCCGGCACGTGACGCGACGGTTACTTCGCGGCACACTGGGGTTTCAGATGGTGCCGCGGGGGTCTTGGAGGGGAGGGACTCCCGTGGAGGGGAGATACTGCCTCCCAGTGCTGCTACGTCTTCCCCAGCCGGCTCTGGTGGATGGAACACACCCATGGGTAGAGCGGAAGGCTCGGCATCGGTGCCCCCCTTCCTGATCTTCCGGGGGGCCTCCGCGTCAGATGGGAGGAGCGGAGCTCGAGCCTTCCGCTTGCCCCGCTTCCCCTGGACTAGGGCCCAGCCCTCCATGGCATCATCCGGGGGCTGGCTAGCAGGGGTTGTGTCAGGGGGCAGAGGCGATGGCTCAGGGACTCGAGGGGATAACGGTGGGGCAGCACAAGGGAGGGAAGATTCCCCTTGGGGTGGGCCCTCTCCCATGCTTGGTGGTGTCCCTGCCGCACCCTCCTCCACAGGCCCCGCCAGATTGCAAGCAGCGGGGGCGGGGTTCTCCCGCTCGTTTGGGCATAGTGGGGGAGGTGCCCCTTGGGCCCGAGCGGGAGCAATGGTGGACTGGGAAGGAGGAGGGGCGGTATCGGGCGCCGGGCAGCCAGGGGCGTTGGCGATGACGGGGCCGGTGCCCTCCCGGGGCTCGGGGGTCCTGGATGCCCCTTCTTCCCGGGCCAGGGGGCAGTCCCTCCGGACGTGCCCCATCGCCCGCCAGAGGTAGCACCGGGCCTCCCCCGTGGAATAATGCACCCTGTAAGGGGTCCCCTGGTAGGGGACTAGGAAGGACCCCTCCAGTGCCTCTCCGTCGCACGCCGCCGGCGGCAGTTGAAGCTGCACTTGCCGGCGGAAGGAGAGGACGTGACGGAGGGCGGGGTCTTTGCAGCCCAACGGGAGAGGGCTGATGACAGAGATGGGCTTTCCCAAGGCAGAAAGGGCGGGTAACAGGGCGGCATTGGGGAGAAAGGAAGGGACGGAGGTCAGGACCAGGCGGACGCCCAGGTCCTCTAGTGGCTCTAAGGGGACGAACACGCCCCCCACCGCCAGGCCCTTCTCCACCGCCTCCTGGGCGGCGGCCTCCGATGCTAGGAAGAAGACGACCTTGCCATACATTTTGGAGGCCGCCACAATGGCCGTGGGCCCCACCACCCTCACCAACGCCCGCACATAGGTCTCCACGTGGGGTGAGGCGGGCACCAGGAGGCAACGGACGCCGTGCTTCCTGGTCATGGTGGGAAAGGGGCCCCGGCCGCTATAGATGGTAGCGGAGGCGGTGGGCTGGAGAAATGATGTAGCGGCAGGCGGGGGGGCTGCCGCCACCTGGGCGTATGCTCTGGGGACCGGGGGGAGGGACACCTGCAAAGTTGGTGGAGGGAACAGCGGGGAGGGGCGCCCCAGCTGGAGATGGGGCCGGGGCATTGGGGGCAGCTCCTGCCATGGAGGGCCTGGTCTTTTTAGCGGGGCCCTTCCCCTTCTTCTTCCCCTGGCCCTTCCCGCCGGCTGGGGGGACTCCCCCCAAATCTGAGGGGGTGATAGACGTGGCAGCAGTGGAGGTCACCCTGGTGCCCGTCGCTGCTGGTGCCCCAGCGGGGGCGATGGCAGATGGTTTGGCAGAGGAGGTAGAAGCTTGGGGGGGTGACAGAGGGGCAGGCACGGGAGGGGGAGCTCAGGCTACTGGAGAGGTCTCACCCGTCTCATCCCCCGCCATCATGAGCAAGGAGGAAAAGGGGAGAGGGGAAAGGGAGGAGGGGAAGCAGGTCGACCACTCCTCCCCGCTACGCTGCAGGCAGGGGAGGAGGGCGCCAAAAGGGGTGGGCTGGATGGGGGACAATCAGGGGTTAGGGGTCAGTCACCAACACAAGGTGGAAATTCCGGCTCCTCTTGGTGCACTAGGGGAGGGGGGGATACAGCAACATTGAGGGTGCAGTGAAGAGGGTTGCAACTAAAATGGGGAATTGCACAAGCGCATGGGAGGGGGCATGGGCACACGGAGCGAGGGGCTAAGCGGTCTGGGGGTAGAACAGGGAAACCAAGGGGCTAGCTTCAGAGGCTGGGGCGGGGCAAACAAACAAAGGCTGCAGAAGGAAATGGGCGGGGCAGGCAAACAAACTGAAGCTAGTAAGGGGGTCTGGAGCAAAAGAGGAGGCAAAGCTACAAGTGGCAAATGGGGCAGGTAGTAAAGGGCAAAGCTGGGGGGTAGGCAGTCCGGGGGGGGGCACTTGTGCCCATGTGCACTTGCACAAGTCTTTTTTAGCTGGCTGCTGCTTCTGGCCCAAAGGGTGGAAATAGGGCATGGCAAGCCAAGCAAGCAGCTGAGGCCAGAGGCAGGAGCTGAGGCAGATGGTATACAGCCAGTGGGGGTGGTGGTGGAGGGGGCAGCGGTGGTGGTAATAGTGGTGGGGGTTGGGGGGGGACACAGATGGATCGGGGGGCAGCTCCACGCCACACCCCCCGTGTCCCTACAAACACAGTCAAAACCCCCACCACAAGAGCACAGTTTGAAAATTACTCAGTCTTAGGCCCCCTCCACGGTGGTCTGCAAAGTCTCTAGGTGCTGCCCCACTGGCAGATGATCCTCTTCTTCTCCTGCTTGGGCTTCAGCAGCTCCAGCCAGCGGCCTCTGCAGCAGCAGCAGCAGCAGCTCCAGGAACTCCAGGTGGTAGTCCAGGCAGGCAGAATGGATCCCTCTCAGGTGGTGGTGGTGGTGGTGGTATCCACAACAGCAGTGGCTGGGGTTCCTCACTCCTCCTCTCTGGGGAGTGGGCTAGCAGCCCCCTCCCCACCCCGGGGCTGCAGTTGGAGCAGGAGTAGCACCCGAGAGTGGGGGGTCCAGCAACCAGGTAGTAGAGAACGGGGTGGGGGGTGTCTGGCCCAGCCAGGGGAGCAGCTGGAGCAGCAGGGAGAGCTTAGGGCCTAGCAGCAGCAGGAATAGCAGCTTCTCACCTCCCTCCAAGCTAGAAGGCTATGGAAGAGCAGTGGGGGGGAGAGAGAGAGAGAGAGAGAGATTCGCTCCAGGCTAAACAAATTCCTGGTACCAGGATAAGTGAAAGGGCAGCTGCTCCAGGTCTATTAAGACACCGGGGGCCAACTAAGAACTTTCCAGAAGGCAGGGAGAAGGCTAGGAACACCCTTGGGACACCTGAAGCCAATCAGGGGCTGGCTGAAACTAGTTAAAAGCCTCCCAGTTGGTCAGGTGGAGGTGCATGTCAGGAGCTATGGGAAGAAGTTGCGCGGTTAGACAGGCTGAGTAGTACACACCATATCAGGCACAAGGAAGGAGGCCCTGAGGTAAGGGTGAAGTGGAGCTTGAGGAAAGTGGGGGCTGCTGTGGGGGAAGTAGGCCAGGGAATTGTATGTGTCATGTTTCTAAAAGGGCAGCTACCATAGCTGATACTATTGGGGTCCCTGGGCTGGAGCCCGGAGTAGATGGTGGGCCCAGGCTCCTCTCCCTTTGCTCCATGATTAATCACTGAGACTAGGAGACAACAGAGACTGTGCAAGGAAGGATAACTTCTCCTCACCTCCCTCACTGGCTTATGATGAAAATGGCTCAGTAGACTGTGACCCTTGTCTCTAGAGAGAGAAGGATTACGTGGAGGGTCACAGTGAGCCTCTAAGGCTAGCGAAATCCGACAGGAAACGCGGGACCCAGAGAGGCAAGGACAGAACTTTACCACAGTATGCAATGCTTTAATCTTAAGAAACCAGACAGTGTTTATATCAGAGATGATCCACTTGTGCAAGATAAGGAACAGCAGTGTTGGATTAATTCTTCCATCGAAGGGAGAGTTTTGGGCTGTGTTGGATGAGCTACATAAAAATTAATTGGTATTAAAAAAATTGCATTAAAATTAATGATATAGACTCAGTAAAGAGACTGAAAATTCAGTACCCTTTGAATTACTACTGACAATTAACTTCAAAAGGAGGGAATAGTCGAGTTTGCTTCAGATAAGTGATAGATGTTTGTGAAGACAGCCTCTGAATAATTATAAAAGAATTACCCCAGTCCCTTGCATATAATGTAGATTCTTTTCATCTTCCTCATTTAAGATTAATACTTCATTGAGAGTCCCCAGGCATGTCATAGAAGATGGTGAGCAAGGGTTCTTCCTATGCTGCCAGCCTGTGAGGGAAGGTGCAGCCACTTCTGCTATTAAGGGAAGGTCTGAGAGGCTGTTTGTGCTGTCACCTAGCAAGATGATGTGGTGACCCCTGTAAACAAGGAGTGGGATGGAGAAGCTGATTGGAGCCTAAGTGAGGCTAGGGCTGACCCCAGGGAAAGGGTTAGTGTTGGAAGAGAAGACTGACACTTGTGAGGAAAGGACTGTGTCTAGTGAGACTGGGATGGAAGATTGGCTACATTTGTTTGAACTGGGCTGCTATTCTGGAAGCAGGGAGCTTTTATGTGACTTAATCATGTCAGTAACTGAACTGCGCTGATGGCAAGAGACTCTTCAGAGATGAGGGGAAACTGAGGCAACAGATGGGCCCACACTCAGATTGGGTAGGTCCAGTTACACTAGGGTTCTCATAATTTTTGTCATAGCACTGTCCACATTGTAATGGAGAGAGTGTTTTGTGCATGCCTCCTCTCCCGTTTGTGATCTGATAATATCCCTTTGGCAACTACAGCAATTGCTTCCACATAAAAGTTATGTTAGGAAGGTATATATTCCTCTTCTTTCTGCCCCAGCACGATTCCCTACTGCTTGACTCTCCTCACCCCAACTCCAAACCTCCATCCTATTGGCCCTAACATTCCTGTTCCTCTGGATGTAGTGTCCAGCTGCCTCACTCCCTTCTCTCCTGACCTTTTGCTTCCTCTCCTCCTTTCATATGGTAATTGCCACCCCTGGAGACAGCTAGCCTGCCTCCATCTCCTCATTTCAAGCTGCTTTTCAAACCTCGGGTTTCTTCTTTGCAGTTAAAATCCTAGACAATTAGGAGGAGATTCAGCAGCATAGGACCCTAGACCACAGTTCAGGAATCACCGTACTAACTGTATCCAGAAGTCATTCCTATTCAGTTCCACACTCTTCATGGAGCAAATCCTGCTTTGACTTATTGTATATCCAGTACAACCCCTATTGGCTTCAGGCATGTTGCACAAGATATAAGTCAGTGCAGGATTTGACCAACTCTTGGCTACACAGAGAAGTGCTCTCTAGCACTGAACAGTAAAACTAGCAAAGCAGCTTTTAGCACCTGATCCAAATCCCACTGATTTCAATGGGAGTCTTTCCAGGAACTGCAGCAGGCTTGGATTAACCCCTCAGTCTCCAGGCAAACTCACCTTTTTGCCACACCATCAGTTACCATGCTCAGCCTGTTCCCAGGACTTACACTAGCCCAAAGAGGTTACATCTCCAGGCTGGTAAATGAACTAAGGCTATGCCTGCACTGTAAACAGAGGTGTGAATGCAGAACTTGTAGACATGGGAGTTAGCTTTGATCTAGCTATTGTGAGTACCAATAGTAGTGAAGCCAGAGGCACAGGCTTCCATGCGGGCTAACTGCCTGAGGTCCTACATAGCTTGTACAGTCTGCTGCTTCACTGTTGTTAGTACCTGAGCTAGCTTGGGTATGTCTGTGTACAGCAATCGCACCCCCTGATTGCTGTGTAGACATCTCCTAAGTGCTGTATGTAAACAAGGGGTAAAAGCGTGGCTTCAGTGAAGTTATGGCACAACTCTCATCTACTTCGGTGGAACTAGGATTTCACTAAAGGCTTTCTTATATCTAAAAAAAAAATTCTAATTCTTTATCATTTCACAGCCATTCTGGGTTGGCCACTGCATACATTCCATTTGTGTTTACTTGACCTGTCAGATTAGTAAACTAGCAACTTAACCCAGTTCCACTGTAATACATTCAAACAATTAAAGAAGAAGGAAAAAAAAAAGGGGCCCCTCCTATTCAGATTTTGTCAGAGTTGTTTTCCTTATCTAAAAGCTTGTTTTATTGCCCTTCACTGTGTATTCTCTCTTATGGCAGATGTACTGGATGGTACATTAAATTCTCTGGCTTGCTTTAAAATTTTCAAGAGAAATACATGCCCAGGGGATGATGGCACAAGGTGCTGACTATCTTCAAACTTCAACTAACTTCAGTGGGAACTGAGGAGCTTAGCAACTCTCTGGAGGCATTTGGCAACATGCAGAACAGGCCCTAAAGGCATTTGTCACTTTTCAAGTTATTACAGTGTGTCTTTTACATGTGAAGTGTTTTTTAGATCATAAAGCTGGACAGGAAATAGTTCAGACCTGTTTGTAAAGATATAATAGCAATGCAACCAAGTAGCAAATGGTTAGTAAATGCTTACCTGGCCAAATTAAACAAGACACAGCTTAGCTCATTAGCTTGCCAGCTCCCCACTTCAGAGCTGCTATCTATATGAATCTAAAGAGAACAAATTGGAAGGAGCAAGGCTTTAGAGTTTAGTAAATAAAATCCCCTTTATCTTTCATTAAGTTTTTGAATTATGACATACATTAAACAAATTGCTTTGCTTCACAGTAACTCCATCCAAGAGCCCAAATTATTTTATTCTGACACACCCCCAACACTCAAATCAGATAAGCAACCATCTATAAGCTTGGTTGTGTTTCTTTCTTTGTAGACTGTCTTCTCCGTCTTGCCACAGTGATAGTTTCCCTGAAAGTATTGAATTGAATATGAACATAAAAATGTACATAAAATAAATTCTCCTTCTCCCTCTTGAAATGGGATGGTCGGTCTGAAAATACAGCAATAGAGCATTTCATAAATGACTCGTCTTTCCTCTCAAAAGGATAGACTGTTATGTTATACAAAGCACACAGGATCTTTTATAAGAGAAGGCAAATACACCATATTTATTGAAAATACAACAGTTAGCATATGCTTTTCAGTCACACACACAGTCCTGCCAGTTGATGATTTTATAGTTACCAGATTTTATAGTTACCAGTCTGGATCAATCTAGTGGCCAGCCAGATTGGTCGCAGAGGGGAGCCAGGCTTTGTCAGCCACGATCCGATGCTCCTGGAGTAGTGGCAAGACGAACCCAAAATCCCATGGCAAAGCACCCTGTTTTATAGGGGTTTTTTCCCCTCTGTTGAAGTCTATGGATTTTGCTGTGTCAGCTTGTGACAGGTTTCTCCTTAATTGGTGTATCTTGATGTAAGCATTCTAAAACACCTCCAAGAGGGTTATCCTGTCCTGGTTCAGATTTAATCAATTGTCCTGTCTTTAGGGGTGCCAGCCTTCACCTCCGGGTCATCAATTTGCCCTTCCTTCATTATGGATGTGCATTGATGATTTTCTGGTGTCGTTAAGTCTCTTTACTCCTTTTTCCTTGACCATCTGGCTACAACAATAGCCTTCAAACCTTATCTTTTCCTGATTCATACATTCCTCATTCACACAGTCTTTTTACAAAGACCTTTGATAATACAAACAAACGGTGTCAGGATCTTGTATTGTGTCTGTTAAGGAGATTCAAAATAAACTGTCTTACTAAACCTTAAACAATGAAATGTATATTTAACTAGAGTGCCTAATTTGTAATACGTATAGGAAGCCATAGCAGACATTATAACTTATCCTAAAAGGAAAGGGTGACCATAATCTGTCATAGGGACAGACCAGAACAATCCTTGCCTTATCAGTACAGACAGTCTGTCAGATACAGGTTTCAGAGTAGCAGCCGTGTTAGTCTGTATTCGCAAAAAGAAAAGGAGTACTTGTGGCACCTTAGAGACTAACAAATATATTAGAGCATAAGCTTTCGTGAGCTACAGCTCAGGTGCCACAAGTACTCCTTTTCTTTTTGCGAATACAGACTAACACGGCTGCTACTCTGAAAGCTCACTTCATCAGATGCATTCAGTGGAAAATACAGTGGGGAGATTTATATACACAGAGAACATGAAACAATGGATGTTATCTTACACACTGTAAGGAGAGTGATCACTTAAGATGAGCTTTTACCAGCGGGGAGAGGGGGGGTGGAGGAAGAAAACCTTTTGTAGTGATAATCAAGGTGGGCCATTTCCAGCAGTTGACAAGAACGTTTGAGGAACGGTTGGCGGGGGGGGGGGGGGGAATAGTTTTATTTTGTGTAATGACCCATCCACTCCAGTCTCTATTCAAGCCTAAGTTAATTGTATCCAGTTTGCAAATTAATTCCAATTCAGCAGTCTCTTGTTGGATACAGTGGCAGTCTGTCAGATGCATTCCTACAAATGTCCCAGAGGGTCATTCCTTTCTGCTATTCAAAAAGGGTGGCTGGTAAAATGAAATCAAGACATACATTAGTATCTCTTCTTATAGTACAATTATAAAATCCTGCTCCTACAAGACTGTACCATGTGTAAAGGCTGAAGAGGAGCAGAAGAGAGTCAATTTCTTCTGACTCAAAACCTCTGTTTGTGGCAGTTCATGGATCAGTTTGGTGTACAATTTGGATTTTCACATGTACGTTTCCCTTCTCTTTCCTTGGGGAAGCACAGAGATATGCCTGTCATCTGGCAGTAGCAATTACATTTAGTTTGAAAGTACTGAAGGGTGTGAGCTCATGACCCAAAGGAGATGGATGAGATAGAGGTAACATATAGCAATTTCAAATACTGGACAGTCAGAAATTGGATTTTTTTTAAATGACATACTTTGACAATAGCAGGGAATAAGTGTTAAAGAAAATGTCTTGCGGATATATTTTGATATGAAATAGACCCAAGGGATTTAACCGTTTGCATTAGTCCATGCTGTAATATATTAATCTCTTCAAATATCGAAGAGAAGAGTATAGCTGGAATAAGGTTAAATGCAATTTAGCAGGGAGCACTTAATTCTTCTGTGTGCAATATGCACTTGCATAGCAATGAGATGATTTATAAAATACCCAAACATGTGGTAGGTGTCTCACTGAATACCTAAAAGAAATGGCCCTTGCCTGAAGAACTTGCTATCCACTTTCAGACATTATATACAAGTGCTTACGAAGCACGAGGGTTCTCAATCACTGACAATTTTTAAATCAAGATTGGATGTTATTCTAAAAGATAAGCTCTTATTCTGGGGATGTTCTCTGTCCTGTGTTACACAGGAGGTCAGACTAGATGATCACAACAGTCCCTTCTGGCCTTACAATCTATGATGTTAATGAGGAAGGGAGGACAAGGGTTACAGTAAGTAGGTGTAATGATGCAGGACTCACCCCTGCAGCACCTCCTGCTGGCTGTCTGGGAAATAGCTCATTTTCCAGCTCCAGAGCACTCTCTGCAGGCCAGTGTCATTACCACTGGCTCTGTGTCCCTTCCAGACCCTGGTGCCCCTTTGTCTGGGGGTTCTGCCCCAGCAGTATCCTCTGGGTCTCCCCTCCCCAGGGAACCCCCAACCCCATAATCCCACCTTGCCTCAGCGCCTACTGCCAGTCATCATCTAGCCCCCACTCACTGGGGCCAACTGCAGCCTGTAATGACCACTCATCATTGGAAAGGGGGAGGAGGGGGAAGGACCTGCTGCCTCTGCCTATCTCTTTGCAGCCCCAGCACCTGGTTTAGGCCCCACACAAAGCCCTGCAGCCTGGGGGGTTGTCAGGCTGGAGCTCCCCAGCCCCTCTTGCCTTTCCCCCAGCATTGCCCTACCTCAGGTTCCTGCTCAGCTCCCAGGCAGATAGGTCTTTCCCTCTCAAAAGCTAGAGAGAGTATCAACCAGATCCTGCCTAGCAGCCTTTTTATAGGGCCAACTGAGGCCTGATTGGGGTGTGACCCAGCTGTGGCTGCTTCCCCAATCAGCCTATTTGCTGTTTTCCCCAGCTACAGCCCTCTTCAGGGCTGTTTTAACCCCCTCAGTGCTGGAGTGGGGTGACCTCCCTGCTACAGTAGGTTATTAGAGCATCTTCATGGTTTAAAGGGTTCTATTAAATTTACAGGCGACTGTGGATTGAGTGGGAGAGGTGAGATGGAAGAAGGCAGAGAATGTGGGCATAGAAGAACATCAAGGGAAGGACATGAAGACAGTAAGGAACGGTGGCCTTGGGACCAGCAAGGGGACAGAAGGGTAGAGATAAGGGTCAGGAATGTGAGCAGAGGTGGCATGTGCGGCAAGGAAAAGGAAATGGTGGTAACAGATACATGTTACATGAAGCAGATGGCAGCTATTTAGTTAACAGTGTTGGAACCTGAAGTGAATGAGGAAGGACAGGGCCTCTGTGATGCGGATGGGGTGCACAGACCTGCCTCAAACCTTGCAGCGCTGATGTGTGGAAAGCAGGTGAAGTGAGGCAGTGTGTGGGATGAGGAGGCTTATCAGTCCCTGGAAAAGTGGATCCAGCACATGGGACCTTGGTTTCAAGGTGGTTCTGCATGAAAGAATGACATCAGCAGGCCAGTTAAATTGGAAGAGGCTGCTGCCGGACACCATGAAGCACACCTCCCTGCTCTCTGGCGCTTTCCCAGGGAGTAGGGTTCTTTAAAAGTCACCCTTGGACATGTCCTCCTGCTGCTGCTTGTGACAAGGGAGGGGTTCCTCATGGATATTGTGGGGCAGGCCTCCAGGATCCAATGTCCTGGGGGCAGCTCCCCAACACAGTCTGGAGGGGTAGAGGACAGGGTAAGGGAGCTGAGTGATCAAGCTGCTATTCTGAGTTCTGTCACTAGCTTTCTCAACTTTAAAAAAACAAAAACAAATCACATCTCCTCTGTGCCTTAGGTATTCTCCCAAGTTTCTGAGTGGGGAAACTAGCTCCAGGGGTACTGTCATAAGTCATTATTTTTTTTATGAATACATTTATAGATTAACAGGAGATGGCTGCATTGATAGACAATATTGCATTCAGGCAGACTGTACATATTGCCTATCTTAATGCTTTCATGGGACACAAACAACATACGCTGTATTCTGGACAAATTACAACACAGTGTATAAACATTTTCATACAACATAATTTAATATATTTGAAAATCATTTTAAAGTTATAGACATTCTTAAAAGTCCAACATGTTCTAGATCACAGAGACATACAGTAATATCAACTTCGACAATATCTGTTATTTCCAAGGCACACATCTGCAAACCACCCCAAAACAATGACACATTAGAAGTTTATTTCATCATCATGGTTTCTCTTAATGAACAGAAACTGGGGCTTTCTAAAGCAATTTTTAAAAATCTCATACTTACAAATTAAGTATTACAAAGTTATTTAAAAGGCAAATCACTTTTTTTTAGATGACTGTCCAGGCACAGGATACCACTTGCCAGTGTGCCTGGGTAAAAAATTATCTTTTAATTTATAAAATTAAAATGTGACACTTGAGGACCTCATTTCAGACATTTGGGCTATGCTAGCTTTAGGGTGCTGATCCACACTATGGGCCAGATCTTTGGACGGTCACACAACTGGTGGAATCTGGTCCTAACTGGCCCTTGGCAGACTCACTAGGGAATCATCTGTTGCCCTTGTGCTGCTCAGATAGTAGGCAAGGTAGGATGTGGCCAAGATACCCCTAAAAGACACCGATTACTGGCTGCAGTTTCAGTAATTCTGGGTGTTTGCATCTGTCATAAGTTAGAATAGTCCATAGGCTGCTCTAATGGGGCACAAGGGGACCAGCTCTGTATAGTGGCCCCTGAATCAGAGGAGTGTGAAGATGAGTTTTAATACATCTTTGTACACATTTCCTGACATATGCTATGTACATTTCAGCTGGATCCAAGGATCTGCCCCTCTTAAATTCTGTGCATTAATGTTTTGTTTACAGCTAACTAGATTACATTTTATTGTGTACCCATGTGTTTAAATATTCTTAGGCATCTAATAAATTCACACCTTCTACTATCCCATTTAGAATTTAGTAGGCTAGTATTATGTTCAGTATTATCAGCTTTTCAAAAATATTACTGTTCAGGTGAAAGCAAGAAGCAGACAAATTTTAGCAACTGCGTTTGAAGAGGCAAAATGAAAAGGCATGCATATTCAGCATCGGTTATTAAACTCCGTGAAGAGTACAATAGACCAACATAACGCCTTGTTCATGTTAACCACAAAGGATTAAACATTTATTCAATAATCTTAACACTGAAATGATTCTCCACTGCTCACATATAAGATCAACTTTGTTTTTTAGTTCATTCCCACCTTTGAACACACAGACAGCGCACACACACAAAAATACATTTTACTGTTCTAAGACAAAAGCATTTTTCCCTGTGTTTCATTTTATTTAAAAAACAATTCCAAATCTTCGTGCAAATCAAAATTGCTACAGATAAAGAACTACGGCAGATTCACCTGAGATCATTCAAAAATCATAGGACAAGACCAATTATTGTGATTGACAGCTAACATTTGATGGTCCTTTGTCTCGTTTTTAAACAAACAGCAATTATCTGGAGAAAATATGTGGAAAATGTCAACTGGAAAACAACTCACATCTATAGCAGGGAGGGAAATGCTTTTGTGAGGAAGTTAAGTCTCTGGAATAGCTTTAAAGTCTATATCATATGCTATTTATATCATATATGGAAAAATAAGACTGTACAAAAATGGTGCAACCAAATAATGTGAATTTCCTTCCATTCAATTTTCTTTTGTCTTTCTAAAAAAAAGAAGCAAGAATTAGTGTATGTACAAGCCTTCTCTGCATATCCATTTAACATTTTTGTAGTTGGCATCCCTTAATGTCCGTGTATCCAGTGGAACTGATGATGGACGTAAAAATAATTTTACAGTAGAAACTGCAAGTTTACTTAGATTCAGCAAAGTGCTAATGAACCAAAGCAAATATAGTCTACATGTGCATCCACCCTTGATTAGTGGAAATCATGCCCCTCTTAAAATCTTAATATTGTAATGAAGATAACTGAGGTGATGATCACTTTTGTAATTTGATTATGCCTATACGTAAAGCTGTGTTGTTTGCTCATCTAGTGTAATTCTACAATGTAATTAGTACCTGCTGGTGAGAAATCAAACTGTAGATTCTTCAATCTGAAACTCTGCTGGAAAAGTAGCTTAAAGCATCACAGAAATACATTAATGCAAGCAATTTGCATCTGAAGAGTCACAATTCTGTAACTAGATTAATGGCATGTTCGGATTTGCCATCATGCACTTTGTTGGGAAACCCATAGTCAAAGCTAAAGCAGATCTCATAAAGTCAGTTATAGAGACACACAGTGTCACAGTGTTGCTCTTGCAGCCCAGGCAGTTGGCAGGGTGAGAAGTGTTTTATTTCGTTACTGACTTGTTTAAGCTGCTCATCACAGTCATATTTGAGGTCCTCATATAGATTAATTCTCCCTAGCCATGTGAGGTAGGGAATTATAATTATCCCTATTTTACAGATGGGGAACTGAGGTATATCAAGATGAAGGGTGAGATTCACAAGGGGGCTTAGGCACCTGCCCTGAGTTAGGTGCCCAAGCTCCCTATACAATGCATGGTGGGCACTGGCACCTAAGAATGGAATTAACAAAAGCCATCATACTGAGCAGGGAGTTTTCTAAGATAGCCAAAAAGGAACAGATTTTATCCCACTGGTTAGAGTACACACCTAGCATAGGGGAAACCCAGGTTCAATCCCCCCTCCCCTGCCTAATGTGGCAAAAGGATTTGAACATGGATCTTCTACCTCCTAGGAGAGAGCCCTAACTACTGAGCATTAGGACATTTAGGATCAGGACTCTCTCAATCTCTCCCAGTGATGCTGTTCCACTGTGTACTTAAATATGCACTGAGCCAAAGACAGAGTAAGAATAACCATAGCCCAATGATTCTATAGGCCACCCACTTGGGAGGTGGGAGACCCAGGTTTCAGTCTGCCTACGCCAATGACTATTTAATTATTTAAACACAGTGGAACAGTTTCAACAGGAGAGCTGGAGAAACAGCTACGCAGGCATATGCCATAGTTTCTTGGCTAAGGCAGCCCTCTAAGAGATAGGCGACGCAAGTTCAAATACCTTCTCCACCTCAGGAAGAAGTGGGAATTGAACCTGTGTAAGTGCTTTAACTACTGAACTAAAAGTTGTAAGAGAGAGGGGCACTCTACCACCTCCTCCTGTTTTGGGTGTGTTTATTTGTGCTCCAAGCACACTATCCACTCATGCTCTGCAGGCAAGATAGAAGAAGTTCATTAATCTTTCTGAGGCTTAAGTGTGAGTTAGATGCCAAGCAGTATCAGGACTTACACCACTCTAGACATGTTCAGCTGATGAAATTTAGGCACTTGGGGGACTTTCACAGTTGGAAACTTAGGCACAAGGGACTTTAGGTACCTACAAGGTTAGGCAGCAGCTAAGCAAGGGCTTTGTGGATTGCAATGGTGTCTAAATATTGGACTTAGGCACCTAATTCTACCTTGTGAATCCCACCCAAAGTGACTTGCTCAAGAGCGTAGAAGAAATATGTGGTTGAGCTAAGAGCAGAACTCCCATTTCCTGAGCTCAGTCTACCTTATTTATATGCAGCCTTAATCACTAATGTGGCACAGCAGTTATGCCATGCAAATGGAGAGGATTAAACTGGGGAAATGGAAACCTAAAATGAACTGCATACAACAGTATTGAAGAACACTGCACCGTGGTTCACAATGAAAGGATGACTGCGATTATCACACTGGCTATGATCTTGAAGGCCTTGTGTGCAGGTTAAGTCTCAATGGTTAAAGTAAGATTGCAGATCAGTCCATGACTTAGCCAAGGTCAGGTGCCTCAAGGGAAATACATATTCAGATAGCTGTGGAGACCATTACTGTTATTGTTAAAGAAGCAAACAACTAGAAGTAACAGGACGTTAGCAAGAGTATACTAGCAAACAAAGCTCCAATTTAAAAATATTAGCTTGCTAAATTCACATCCCCACACTGGCTGAACCCCGAGATTTATCACAAAGTGTCTGCACTGTCCTAAGGCTGAGTGTCCATCTTTGGAAGAAATATGACAACAGAAAATAAAAACACAAAGAAATGGTTCAAAGAGGGGCAAAAACCAAATCAGGTCAACACAATGGAATCAAACTCATTTTGAGTTGCATGCTAAAGTAACAAACAAGTAAAGAAAACAATATTTGGAAAGATTACAAAAGTATAATTATAAAGAATAGCTTTTCAAACACTAACAGAACTTGATTTTATCTAGCATCTTTCACACAAACTGCACCCAAAACAAACTGCAGACTTTAATAATACAATTAAAAAGTTAAACAACAAAAGGGGAGAGAAATTAAATGCTGCAGGCAAGGGAGAAAAGATAAGCTTTCAGAGGGGATTTGGAGTGATAGGGAGACCCAAGATAACTTTGTCTCTTGGCGTAAGTCAAGAAGAAATAAAGGTTGTAAAGAAGCATCAAAAGGACCCTGTTCACCTCAGTAGCATTCTCCAATTCTCTGCTCTCATGCAGGGGGTTCAGCTTGTTTCTGAATCAGGAGGTTCTTTTTCTGGGGAACTGTCATCACTGAGGTCACTGTAGCTATCACTAGCAAGAAAGAATAGATTGTGTGAGTGGTGTAGAAGAAACAATTGCTTCATCTCAAGCCCTCCAATCCCAATGACCCACACTAAGGTCCTGCTTGAGGAAAGCATCCCTTCTCAGGAAAGTACATAAGCACAGTCTTGACTGTACTGCCATTGTAACATGTTTTCCTTAATAGGAATGGACTTAAGTGTCTGCTTAAGTGCTTTTCTAAATTGAGTTCTAAGTAACTGATGAGAACCAATACTCCATACTGACAGTATATTGTTCTTTTGTTTGGTTACTATGTCTTAACACTTAACAGCTTGGTGCTGAAGAGTGCTGAGTGACTGTAACCACCACTGATGTCACTGAGAGTAGCAAGTTCTCAACGTAAGATTAGAAAAGGAATGTTCTAATTTACAATAGAGAAGGAATTTAAACTGAGAAAAATTTAAAGTAAAGTGAGTTGGGAATTCTCCATTGAAGGATTTACCAACAAAAAATGCCCTTTCCAAAAAATATGTTCCAGGAGGAAATTTCAATACAGCAAGAAAAATCTGATTTTCTGTCAGGCATATCAAAATGATGGCTTCCCATCTGCCTCCTAGAAGGCTCTTCTGCCTGTAGGCAGAAAGTCAAATTGACAAAAGCCTTCCAAAAGGACTGCCACGGCTGAGAGCCTTGAATCTGCCTTTCTGGATCTCACGGCTCCCTGCCTTCACCCCAAGCACCAGAGAGGCAAAGAGCTCAGGCACTCAGCCTTCCTGCCTCCTCCTAGATCTGGAGCTGAAGAGACTGAGCACCCAGGGCTCTCTGCCTCCAGAAATAGGGGAAGGCTAAGGGTATGTTCACAGAGCAAAAAAGGTCAATGAGCCTCACAGTCCAGGTCAACTGACTCAGGCTTGCAGGGCTCATGCTATGGGGCTAAAAATAGTAGAGTAGGTTGCTTGGGGTGGAGCCCAAGCTCTCAGACCCTTTCCTCATGTGGGATCTCAGGGCACTGCAGTTTTATGGCCTTGCAGCCCAAGTCCAGCCAGCTTGAGTCAGCTGCCCCAGGCCAGCCATGGCCATGTTGTGGGTCTTTTATCGCAGTCTGGACATATTTTTCATGTGAAGGAATTTCCATTTTCTAGCCAGCTCTAATTAAAGACCCACTTTTATTTATTTAACTTGACCAAAAAACTTAATTTATATTTAAATTAAAATCCTGCTATTTCAAAATCACATCAGAACAAGATCATTACCAATGCACTACTAACATCTTAACAGCTTCCCCCTTCATCTCATGTTTCCTATAAATACATTGTTTTATACAGGACAGAAACTAGCGTGCTAGTGATCATTTTATCAGTGAACAGAACAAGGAAATGGTGAAGAATGTAAAGCAGCACAGTGATCAGCTGAAGGAACTTCAAACAGGCCACAGCAGTTTTGATCAGACAGACTGCACTTTCTTCACAAGAGCTCAGCTGAACAGCTCCTTGCACAGCCTATGGCAGTGGATGTGTATCTGGGTTAGCGAGCTCTTGGGCTCAATCACAGCTCTTCTGCATGCCCAAATTAAACCTGTTCAGAAGATAACACTCCAGGTGGATCCCTGGCACTCTCCTCCAGTGTATCCCCCAGCTGTTTTACCTCCCTGTGATCACAGGGGTGCTGGGAAAACCAGGGAGTTGGTAGCCCCCTCTGACAGCTACTGAGCTGGTGAACTGACTGGCAGCCTAGTTGGAAGGGAGATGATATACTGCAGTTCAGATAATTTAGAAAAGTCATTAAACTGCACTAAATTATGCATGGGCTCAATGGAGTTTGCCTAGGGTGCTGGATTTGACTTTAATCTCCTCTTGTTCATGTTATATATACTACCTAATTAAAACACAAAAATTGTAAAAGAGTAGGATATGGTATATTACAGCAAAGCTGTCTTGTTTAATTTCAGACTTTCATTGCTAGGGGAAATCTGCAACAATGTAACTCATTATGTCCCTGGAGGAGAGAGGAGCCTATGGCAGCATAGCCCCCTTGTGCAGACACAGAATATGCTGTCAGAATGAGGGTTTTTTTACTGATGTAGGGACACTGCCTCCCCAAATGATATTAGCTATGCCAACAGAAGCATTCTTCTTTCAGCATAGCTGCAGCTACATTTTGGGTTTTGTCAGTGTAGCTGTGTCACTTGGGGTTGTGGGTTTTTTCATATTCTTGAGGGATAGAGCTACACCATTATATGTTTTAAGTGTAGACCAAGCCCCAGTTGCTTTCACATTTACTAAGGGTATGTCTATATTTGCAGAGTTTTTGCGCAGTAAATTTCACCAGTGATAGGGAATTGGTGAAAGTAAAGAGCTGGTTTGTGTACTCCTTTAATTCCTCAGGTGTCAGAGCATTTACATTAGCAGCACTTCCATTGCCAAGGAGAGGAACACTCTAGGGCAGCTATCCCACAGTGCAGCTCTCTCCATTTTGAGAATGGGTCTTGTGGGCGGGGGAGGGGGCATGATTGCGGGGCACTCTGGGTCCTTGCACAGCCTCCTCTCCCCAAACACTGATCAGCTCCAGTAGCTCCGCATTGCTCCAAGCAGGGGATTGTTTGCTCCGTGGAGCGGGCACTGTCACCTGGCCAGATGATAAGTAAGCACTTGCCAAGAAAACAGGAAGGGGAGTTTCAAATTTCCCAGAGCTTTACAGACGGAGGGGTGGATGTCTATTTACCTGGCATCAGAGCAGCAGAGCTACTGGCCAGAGTGGTCACCTAGGCAATATGGGATATCCTCCGGAAGCTAAAAGCTCTGTAAACAGGAAGAACATGCCTTCACTTGCACATCACCGCAAAAGCATCACCGGTAGGAGCTGTACGCCTCTCGTGGAGGTGGTTTTCTTTTTGCAGTGAAACTTCCTAGTTTCACCGCAGAAAGTCATTGGAAAGTGTAGACGCTCCCATGGGTTTTGCACAAAAAAGGGCCCTTTTCCACTGTGTAGACATGCCCTAAATCTTAACCTAAGACTTTCTGTACTTCCTTTGTGTTATATGTATGTGGTTGATTAACCTTGTTAAAAGAGTGGGTCATATAGGACTAACTAAATGATCAATCTGAGGATTTTAATATGTGGGAAACAATTACATTACCAACATGCACCAGCTATAGTGAAGAAAAGTGTTGCTAACAATATGATCAAGCATGCCAAATGCACACAGACAAACACAGTTTCATCAGAGCATCATTGCCATTGTACTTACTTCTTTCTGAATGTGCCCAAGGATGCATGGAATAAAAACTTTGTATTAATAAAATAGTTATGCGTTTAATACAGAACACTTTCAAGTACAGTAATTAATTGCAGTGTTTTGCTATGTTATGATAACACTTAGCCTTTAACATTCACAAAACTTAGCCTTTAAGCTATCTATTAGCACTTGCAAATATTGGGACTTTTATTAGTTTCAGGAAATATGCCCTACCTTTTTGTTTCTCCACCCAGGATATATACTGTTAATTTTAAAAAGTGGTCAGTGGGAGCTGCGATCGGCCAAACCTGCGGATGTGGCAGGTAAACAAACTGGTCCGGCCTGCCAGGGGCTTTCCCTGAACAAGCGGCGGACCGGCTTTGAGAAACCACTGTTTTAATGGACTCAGTGAGAGTTGGATCAGGCCTTTTATGGCTTTAAGTAATTGTTTAATTGTTTAAAAAGTAAAGACTTCTTGGAACAAAATGATGCCATTAACTTTGCCCAAGAACATTTCCTCAGAGCCCTTTTCACACTAACGCCTACTTGTTATGTTTAACAACTCCATCTTATCCTGCCTGTCGGATATGATAAGTATATGATATCTGATATCTGTATATGATAAGATATGATATCTGCCGCCCTGACCGGGAAAACCGAGAAGTCTGCTGCTTGCCAGGGGCTAAGATTCGTGATGTGACGGAGAGACTGCCGAGACTCATCAAGCCCTCGGATCACTACCCCTTCCTGCTTCTCCACGTGGGCACCAATGATACTGCCAAGAATGACCTTGAGCGGATCACTGCGGACTACGTGGCTCTGGGAAGAAGGATAAAGGAGTTGGAGGCGCAAGTGGTGTTCTCGTCCATCCTCCCCGTGGAAGGAAAAGGCCTGGGTAGGGACCGTCGAATCGTGGAGGTCAACGAATGGCTACGCAGGTGGTGTCGGAGAGAAGGCTTTGGATTCTTTGACCATGGGATGGTGTTCCATGAAGGAGGAGTGCTGGGCAGAGACGGGCTCCATCTTACGAAGAGAGGGAAGAACATCTTTGCCAGCAGGCTGGCTAACCTAGTGAGGAGGGCTTTAAACTAGGTTCACCGGGGGAAGGAGACCAAAGCCCTGAGGTAAGTGGGAAAGCGGAATACCGGGAGGAAGCACAGGCAGGAATGTCTGTGAGGGGAGGGCTCCTGCCTCATACTGGGAATGAGGGGCGATCAACAGGTTATCTCAAGTGCTTATATACAAATGCACAAAGCCTTGGAAACAAGCAGGGAGAACTGGAGGTCCTGGTGATGTCAAGGAATTATGACGTGATTGGAATAACAGAGACTTGGTGGGATAACTCACATGACTGGAGTACAGTCATGGATGGTTATAAACTGTTCAGGAAGGACAGGCAGGGCAGAAAAGGTGGGGGAGTAGCACTGTATGCAAGGGAGCAGTATGACTGCTCAGAGCTCTGGTACGAAACTGTGGAAAAACCTGAGTGTCTCTGGATTAAGTTTAGAAGTGTGTGCAACAAGAGTGATGTCATGGTGGGAGTCTGCTATAGACCACCGGACCAGGGGGATGAGGTGGATGAGGCTTTCTTCCGGCAACTCACGGAAGCTACTAGATCGCATGCCCTGATTCTCATGGGTGACTTTAATTTTCCTGATATCTGCTGGGAGAGCAATACAGCGGTGCATAGACAATCCAGGAAGTTTTTGGAAAGCGTAGGGGACAATTTCCTGGTGCAAGTGCTAGGGGAGCCAACTAGGGGGAGCGCTTTTCTTGACCTGCTGCTCACAAACCGGGTAGAATTAGTGGGGGAAGCAAAAGTGGATGGGAATCTGGGAGGCAGTGACCATGAGTTGGTTGAGTTCAGGATCCTGACGCAGGGAAGAAAGGTAAGCAGCAGGATACAGACCCTGGACTTCAGGAAAGCAGACTTTGACTCCCTCAGGGAACAGATGGCCAGGATCCCCTGGGGGACTAACATGAAAGGGAAGGGAGTCCAGGAGAGCTGGCTGTATTTCAAGGAATCCCTGTTGAGGTTACAGGGACAAACCATCCCGATGAGTCGAAAGAATAGTAAATATGGCAGGCGACCAGCTTGGCTTAATGGTGAAATCCTAGCGGATCTTAAACATAAAAAAGAAGCTTACAAGAAGTGGAAGGTTGGACATATGACCAGGGAAGAGTATAAAAATATTGCTCGGGCATGTAGGAAAGATATCAGGAGGGCCAAATCGCACCTGGAGCTGCAGCTAGCAAGAGATGTCAAGAGTAACAAGAAGGGTTTCTTCAGGTATGTTGGCAACAAGAAGAAAGCCAAGGAAAGTGTGGGCCCCTTACTGAATGAGGGAGGCAAGCTAGTGACAGAGGATGTGGAAAAAGCTAATGTACTCAATGCTTTTTTTGCCTCTGTTTTCACTAACAAGGTCAGCTCCCAGACTGCTGTGCTGGGCATCACAAAATGGGGAAGAGATGGCCAGCCCTCTGTAGAGATAGAGGTGGTTAGGGACTATTTAGAAAAGCTGGACGTGCACAAGTCCATGGGGCCGGAACGAATTGCATCCGAGAGTGCTGAGGGAATTGGCGGCTGTGATTGCAGAGCCCTTGGCCATTATCTTTGAAAACTCGTGGCGAACGGGGGAAGTCCCGGATGACTGGAAAAAGGCTAATGTAGTGCCCATCTTTAAAAAAGGGAAGAAGGAGGATCCTGGGAACTACAGGCCGGTCAGCCTCACCTCAGTCCCTGGAAAAATCATGGAGCAGGTCCTCAAAGAATCAATCCTGAAGCACTTAGAGGAGAGGAAAGTGATCAGGAACAGTCAGCATGGATTCACCAAGGGAAGGTCATGCCTGACTAATCTAATCGCCTTTTATGATGAGATTACTGGTTCTGTGGATGAAGGGAAAGCAGTGGATGTATTGTTTCTTGACTTTAGCAAAGCTTTTGACACGGTCTCCCACAGCATTCTTGTCAGCAAGTTAAGGAAGTATGGGCTGGATGAATGCACTATAAGGTGGGTAGAAAGCTGGCTAGATTGTCGGGCTCAACGGGTAGTGATCAATGGCTCCATGTCTAGTTGGCAGCCGGTGTCAAGTGGAGTGCCCCAGGGGTCGGTCCTGGGGCCCGTTTTGTTCAATATCTTCATAAATGATCTGGAGGATGGTGTGGATTGCACTCTCAGCAAATTTGCGGATGATACTAAACTGGGAGGAGTGGTAGATACGCTGGAGGGGAGGGATAGGATACAGAAGGACCTAGACAAATTGGAAGATTGGGCCAAAAGAAATCTAATGAGGTTCAATAAGGATAAGTGCAGGGTCCTGCACTTAGGATGGAAGAATCCAATGCACCGCTACAGACTAGGGACCGAATGGCTCGGCAGCAGTTCTGCGGAAAAGGACCTAGGGGTGACAGTGGACGAGAAGCTGGATATGAGTCAGCAATGTGCCCTTGTTGCCAAGAAGGCCAATGGCATTTTGGGATGTATAAGTAGGGGCATAGCGAGCAGATCGAGGGACGTGATCGTTCCCCTCTATTCGACACTGGTGAGGCCTCATCTGGAGTACTGTGTCCAGTTTTGGGCCCCACACTACAAGAAGGATGTGGATAAATTGGAAAGAGTACAGCGAAGGGCAACAAAAATGATTAGGGGTCTAGAGCACATGACTTATGAGGAGAGGCTGAGGGAGCTGGGATTGTTTAGTCTGCAGAAGAGAAGAATGAGGGGGGATTTGATAGCTGCTTTCAACTACCTGAAAGGGGGTTTCAAAGAGGATGGCTCTAGACTGTTCTCAATGGTAGCAGATGACAGAACAAGGAGTAATGGTCTCAAGTTGCAATGGGGGAGGTTTAGATTGGATATTAGGAAAAACTTTTTCACTAAGAGGGTGGTGAAACACTGGAATGCGTTACCTAGGGAGGTGGTAGAATCTCCTTCCTTAGAGGTTTTTAAGGTCAGGCTTGACAAAGCCCTGGCTAGGATGATTTAACTGGGACTTGGTCCTGCTTTGAGCAGGGGGTTGGACTAGATGACCTTCTGGGGTCCCTTCCAACCCTGATATTCTATGATTCTATGATTCTATGAACATTAAGGTTCAAATTATCTTTTTGGGATTGATTGAACAGGAGGTAATTTAGGGAAAAATTTGACTTTAAAAAAATCAGTGAATTACAATATAATGAAATACCACTTGGGGCAAGAGCTGGGGGACAGATATTCCCAAATGATAGCAAGCAGAAACACTCTTATGTAGGAGCAGGTTTTTTATACATACTTTTTCAGGATGGATCCAGCCTCATCCTCCTCTCCCAGCACTGAAGCAAGAGTTCCATTAACACCAAATTCACCTACATTTAGAACCCTGGGGTGTCCCCATCTGTTTATTCTAGTTACTGTACCTCTGTTTTCCCCTCACACACCATCATGTATCAGTCAATGTAGTGCCTAGATGCAGCTAAGAGGAGAGGATTTCCTGTTTGTGTTTCTATGGAAATCATCTGATGTGTTCATGGGGCATGAATGTAAGCTGCAGCGTGTCACCCCATTGATGTATCTCAGCTCCTACAGGGGCAGGGAGTTAAGACCATGTCTAAACAATACATAATCTGCTGTGGTGCAGACCAAATTTAAACCAGCTGGAGATTCCCCTGGAGAATTCCCCGCGTGTAGCAGGAATTTCCATTGGCAGAAGAGCTGGTGGGGGAGGCACCGCTAAAATCTCCACTCTTGGCATAAGGGAAAGTAGGGGTGGGGAGGAGGTGTGGAAAAAAGGTTCTACTGCGCCCCGTTCTCCAATGGTGAGAGGTCTCTGAGGGACCTTATGTCAATGACAGAAATTAAAGCTAACCCCTTTAACTTACACCAGGGCTGGGCAGCTGAAAATTGGGGAGCCATGGGCTGTTCCCCTCTCTCCACTACAGAGCAGAAAAAAAATCAATCCTTTTGTGTCCTATTTTGCCCAGAACTCCTCAGACACCAGGAATTATACCAATGGTGTCACTGTTTCCACAGGGCTAGACATTGCCTTTGGGCACAGCCCTGAGCAAAGGAGACCACACCAGGAGTAGCCCTGAGAGGCAGTATGACTCAGAGACACACTTTTGAGGCAAAATTCCTTCCCAGAGCAAGGAGGAAGCAGGGACGGTTGTGATTTGCTTCTGGGTTTTCAGATGCCTTTGAGGTAAACTGCCTAATAATACTACTACTGAAGCTAGGATTCAAAAAAGCATTAGACTGCTATATGGGTAATGAAAACATCCAGTTAAATTAGATGGTTAAAACACATTTAGAAAGGATAGATCCTCAAACTTCAGTCAACCGCTAACTAACTAAGCACACTGCTAAGTAAATCCCTCAGGGTTTGAGTCACAAATGGACTTAGGTGCCTGACTACCAACATTTAAGTACCATTAACATTCACAAAACTGCTACCTAACCCTATAAGGTTCCCTTTCTATAAGTTACCACCTGCAAAGCTGCCTAACTCCTGATGCCATCTCCCAGCTAATGAGCTGATCGGAGCTCTTGCTGACACCTAAACCCCAGAAAGATTCTCAAACGAGGCATTCCCGTGACTATATCACCTGCCAGGCCTGATCCATTAGGCATGCTCAGAGCACACCTAACCTCTACAAAAGGCAGCCAGGGGGTAGAGGGGAGCCAGTAGGTCAGGAATTTTTCAAACTAGATGGGGTATGCAGCTGTATGTCTAGAATACCCAACAGTGAGGGTGCTTATCTGGGATGGAGGAGACCCCAATTTGAATTCCCACTTGGCCTGATTTGGAGCAAGGCCTTGAATCCAGCTCCCTGACATCCCAGGTGAGTGTCCTAACCATTGGGCTATGTGCTGTTCTGCAGTAAGACTCATTCAGTTGCTTCTGTTTAAGCGGTTCCTCTTTGTATAAGTACTTAAATATTCATTGGAACAAGGACTGGAATCTGGCTCTCCCACATCCTGGGTGAGTGTGCTGACTACAATGGAGTGGAGTCTCTCTTTTTTGTAAGAAATGGCTGACTTGGCTTAGACACCTAGCTCCAGAAGAAAGTTAATGGCTGAGAATCTAAAGCAGAGACAAGTGCCTAAGGAACAGCTCAATAGAAGTTAGATACCAAAATCCCTTTATGCATATGGCCCTAATTCCCACCCCTTTTCTCTATATCTCACTCCTGGCTATCTTAAGCAGCTCCCCACTCAGCTTCCAGGCTTCAGAGAATGGCTTTTTTAGACACCTAACACTCCCCATTCAATGCACAGGGAGCCTGGGTGCTAAGTCAGGGTTGAAAATTCTAGCTGACTGCAGGACACCCAGGAGTTAGTGTTGCAATGCTTTTGTCCTCTTCGAGAATCTATCCCTTACTCATTAGGATTAGGAAGGAACTTCTCCAATAGGTTTTCCTGTAATTGTCCACTTGAGGGTCTCTTGCATCTTCCTTTGAAGCATCTGGTGCTAGCCACTGGTAGAGGCAGGGTACTAGATCAGACAGACTATTGGTCTGAACGGATATAGTAGTTTATAATTGGTGTGGGGGAAAGCACCACCAGAGCATCCCCTGAAACCAGGACTTGGCATTGCAAGGGCAGTTCCCCTCTGGCACCCTCTAGTGTCTGCCATTCTAGTTCTGCAGTGGTCTGTGGCTTTCTTGGCCCAGTCCTCCAGCCAGTCCAGTCCCCTTCTGATGTTACAAAATTCCAACTGAAAAGTCAAATAAACATCCAAACAAATGGTTCTGTCTCTCGAGTTACTCTGACATTCCCTGCTCTTCATCCCTACTCCCAGGCTCTGCAAAGTTCTTCTTTGCACCTTAAACTGAGCACTGTCTCCACAGCTTTCTCCCTAGGGGCTTTTTTTCCTCCTAGCAGGTTTCCCACTGCTTTCCCTGTACAATGGCTCTGGCAGTTTCTCCCAGGGACCTCCCTGCTTCTTGCAGACAGGGTCTTTCACATGGCTTTCTCCTCCTAAATATTCTCTCTCAAGCCTTGTTATGAGGCCTACATATTCATCATACTAACACCTGGCCCCATTACCCCACCCTCCCCTTAGGTTGGGATATAGTTAATTATGGCACAGCTGAGACTAGCCACTTTCCCCTTATAGAGGCCAGTCTCCCTGTGATACAGTTCCTATTCTACTATTTTCCCTGCCAATGCTGGATTGTTTCCTTCTTTACACTGTCTGGTGTATTGCCTACTACAGTGTGCAAAGTAAGGAGCTTCCACCACTTTGCTAGGGAGACTATTGCAGAGCCAGATACGTCTTGTCATCAGAGTTCTTCCTGATATTCAGCCTCAATATCCGTTTCTTAATTTAATTCCATTACTCCTAGTGGTAGCTGGTAAGTACTTCCTCCCCATTTACAAGGCTGCCCAGGGCAGGAGGGAGGCAAAAGGGGCAGTTTGCCCTGAGCCCCCTGTTTGAGAGGGCCCCCAAACTGAATGGTGCTGTGATTCCACATGCCAAGTCACAATGCCTGGAGTGGGGAGCTGGGCCCAGCCCCATGGAACAGGAGCTCCTTCTGTGGGGCAGGCTCACTCTCCAACAACCCTCACCAGGTCTCCCCTCGGTGGTCATTTTTTTGGAAGGGTGGAGGGGTCTCTGGCCCATTCATATTTCCACCCTTCCGATATTTGGATATTGTATCACTTAAGTGTCATTTAGCTATACTACATATGTTTAGTTCTTTTACTCTTCTCTTCTCTCAATCCCTCTAACTTGTCAATAATTTTTTATTAATGCGGTGCTCAGAATTTAATGGAATACTTCAGAACTAGGGAGAGAAGGATGGTTACTTCCCAGCTCTGCATTTTCCCAAGTGGAATCTCATTTCATTCTTTTCAATTCATGTTTCTAAACTGTCCAAGTCCTTCTGTATCATTCCTATGCCTTGACTGGTGTTTCCAACTCCTCCTAAATTAGTATTGTTTGCAAATGTCATTAATTTATTGTTACCCCCCTGCTCCAGACCCATTAATGAAGTTATTAGAAAAGACCAGGCCTAATGATTCCTGTGTTTTCCCAGTAGACCTTCTTTCAACTTCACACGGTGCTGCTTTTTTTCCCTACTTAATTTATTGTACTTCAGTGGCTTTACAACCAACATGATATTAGCTAATTTCTACTACTTTTTCAAGCAAGATTTCAGAAGACCCAGTACCAAATTCTTTACTAAAATCCAAATATATTACTTCTGAAGTTCTCTCTTCATCCATGAGCTCTATAATCAAATATTTTTTGTCTGGCAATATTTATTCTTTATAAACCCATTTTGCCTATTGCTCATAGTCCCTTTTGAATTTAGGGATCAGAGCTACTGTAAACTGGCATCACTGCACTGAAGCCAATGGATATACACCAATTTACACCAGCTGAGGATCTGGCCCTAGATGTTTAGTGATTTATTTTGCTTAATCTTTGTTTCATTATTTTCTCTCTTTCGTAAAGTATATGTATAGGATGGCAATTGTCAAGAATCACATTTGTTTTCTATTTTCAGAATTGTCTGTTTTTCTCTGGTATCTCCCTAATAGTCTATACTTTTTCAGAAACACCCATTCATTTACTAGTATACTTAATGCCTCCTAGGATGACCAATAGTTGGAATGGTTGATCAGTAGATTTTGAATTTTTTTAAATGTTCTTTTACCATGCCAGAGACATACACCACACTCCTTTACGCATTGAGAACAAAGAGGTACTTAAAGAAATGAAAGGACATTTCATTTAGAATCAATAAAACTGTACTTCCCTTTCCAATTTATAGATAACCTGTGTAATGCACTACTACAGGAGGCCATCAAATGAAACTCTGGATTTGAAAATGGGATAGTTAATGTTATGATCACACCTCTCATAACATTTGTGGCAATGGTTAACAACAAGGTAATATTTGAATATTATGAATTATAAGAGATAGCCTTCAGAAGTCAGGAAGGAGTTTTCCCCCATATGTACATCATTATACAATGGCCAGGACCATTAGAGTTGAGGTTCACTTGCAGCTGAAAGATCTGCAGTAAACTATAAGAACCAGGATTCCAGCAGTTTGATTTGGCTTGATAATTATGTTCCTATGGAGTCTTCAGAAAAATTCTTCCCCTTTGCTCTTAAGTAAGAGAATCCATTTCAGAAATATTTAAAAGCAATGCTTGGGGAAAAAAGCAAAACTGGTAAGTTCTGCACTTCAAAGTTGGATCTGAGTAGGTTATCTTATGGTGGTCTATATTTTGAGAAGCATTGCCATTTTACCCTAGGTTCCCCTTGGCCTCACATGCTCTTTATAATTTATTACTATTAACATGGCATCTTTGATTAGTAAAACATTTTACAAATATGAATTAACACAGGCTGAAAAGTATTTCTATAAAAAAGAAATGTCCCAGGAACTTTATCTTGGTTACACAGACAGGTCTAGGGCTGTTGGGATCAGAGATCTTGGTTTGGCTCAGCCACAAAATTCTGACCTAGGTTCAAATCCTCCCCAAACTTGGGTTTTGCTTTGGACCCTTTTCTACTTGCTCAATATTACTACCTCACTGCAACAAAATAACCTTGACATTCACTGTTTTATTGTTATGATCATTCACATACAGAGTGGTAAGAACTTAACTGCATGAGGTGCCAGCAGATCATTTTCCTGGTAAAATAACCATTAACACAGGTGAAGTTAGAGGGCCAGACACCTCCTGTGAGGTGAAAAATAATTTTCCTGGAACTGATTGCAGCCAGTCAGGATTTACTTATTTGCATTTCATTACAGTAGTACTTTATTGTTTCTGATCCTACTATTGTTAGTCTCTGAGAAGGAAAAATAGAGATATGGCTCTTCAAATGACTGTTTTCAGCCAATCATGAGCCAGGGTTTTTCTCATAAATGTAATAAAAATCAATATAAAAAAGCTCCCTCCCCTTCCTCATTTACAGTATCAATAAAGGATAGTCCTGCTGAAACTAGGCAAACAAGCAAATAATAACGTTACCTTGGAGACAATTTACATCCACGTTGCAAGTATGCACTGAGTGTCCCAGTTGCTGCAAGCAAGAGACCAAGATAAGGAGGTGAGGGCTTCATAGGTCTTGAGGAAAACTCTGGATGAAACTGGACACCAACAAAATATGGGTGATCTAAAATCCAAAGGGCATAAAGAAATGGTAGAAGCTAGGAAATAGAAGATTTCTTAATAAAGCTACTTTATAAGGAAAAAGATTTAACACAGGACGCTAAAGGTTTCATAAATAATTCTCAATCTTATAATTTCATATGAATTTAATGGGGAAAAAGATCTTAATATTCTTTGATTAAATACAACAAAGGAAAACTGACTAAGGCTATACAGGCTGTAATATGCAAAGCTGACTCAGATTTCATTATAATAATAATAGCACAAGCGACTCAGATTTCATTCCCATATTTACAATGAAATCACTAGAATGCACCGAAGTGTGCTTAGGTTTCTCTCTTGTATTTACACTGTAGTTTAGTCTCTACATATTTTGTGTGCATGTACAGATGCACATAAATGTAAGCACAGTGTGCATAATAAACCGTCAGATCCTGCAAGCTGCTGAGTGCCTTCAACTCCCACTGAAATAAGTAAGCGGCAAGGTCACTTGGCACTTTACAAGAAAAGGCCCACTGGCTGGAAATAGGAAGAGAACAGTGATCCCATTTTATGAAGGATTTTAAAATTTGTTTCATTCTGACTCGGAACACAACCCCAAAATACTGTAATTATCCACACAAGGGAATGGAGCTCTGGCTCTCGTGTAGTCTGCATGGTGGGCTACTGCAGTCCCTGACTCCAAGGCAAACTACGTGATGGGCTGCCCCAAAGCCATGGAGACCCTGGGAGCCTGGGCTACTGAGAAGCTGCAAACCTCAGAGCCAGGGTTCCCTGGTTCTTGGCTCCCCATTAGCCTGCTGTGGAGTCAGATGGACAAGCTGGTAGGAAATAATCTCTGTGAAATGGTTTGATTTCAACAAAAGAGCAAATACTGATAATGTTTTGTTGGAATTTTCCTGTCCAGCTCCAGAGAATATATTTACTAATCTTTTTCAAGTAGGACAAAGGAGCTGATCAAACGTTCCAGTTGTGTGTACTACTGACCTGCAACGTTTTGTATAAAATACTGTGGAATAGAAATAAGGATTAATTGCAATAAATATGGTGACTATTTAAGGGAGAAGACTACTTTTTTTTTTCCTCTAAGGAGAACACTGTTTTTTCCTGATGGGGAATTCTGACTGGTGAATGGGAATTGTGCGACCTTAATTCATTCATCCCATGTTTATGCATTATGATACAGTTTTTAATTACATGACCACATACTGTTTTTTTCCACAAGACCCCTGCCTCATTCAATGAAGGGATGTACCTGCTCTGGGAATGAATCATGGTTGTATAGTGAAGGAGGCTCTTGTCTATAGGATCCCTGCTTCATTGGTCTCATGTGTAGGACAGCTGAATGCTGCCCTTAAGAACTGGATTCATCCCTGCCTCTGCCACAGTTTCCATGGCTTGCTGGACAAGTCACTTACACCAAACTTTTCACAGCTGGTCACTAATTGTGTGTTTATTTCTTGGGTTCCTGACCTGAAACTGTACAGTCTGATTTGTAGAAGTGATGAGCACTCACAGCTGCAACTGAAGTCAATGGAGCTGTGCTTTGAGCAAGTACTATTTAATGCTAAATTACTCTGAAAAATAAAGTTCTACATGTCTCAAGTTGGTTAGTGGATATACTTGATTAACCTTTGTGCCTCAGCTCCCCATCTGCAAAATGGAAATGCCACTATGACACTCCTGTGAGGTGAGGGAAGATACATTAATATTTGTGGATCACTCTGATATTACAGCAATGAGCACCATAGAAAAGCCCTTGAGGAAATTAATACTTCTGTCTTCAGAGCAGGGTTTGGATAGTGTGCAGTAAATAAGGTCTGATCCATGAACAATGAAGAGCAAACAAAATATGCTGATTCAGTAAGCACTGTCCATTCTGTTCACTGAATTAGGCAGGGGTCCTGTGGAAAAACTAGTACGTGAACATGTAATTAAAGAACATGAAGTGGTCATGTTAGAAAAACATCTGGAGAGCTTAAGATCACCTGAGGACACCAGGTCTATTTGTTGGACTGTAGCAAGAAAAATGGTCAAAGGTACACAAGTGCACTGCTGCTGATAGCACAAATAGCCACATCTACTCTAAGGTTGAGCAGCTATACACTATAATGACCCTTACTATAGCTTGTGTGTGAGAGAAAACAATGAACATACATTATAAATAGTAGTTTATCACATTCAATACAAACACTGAAAGAAACTGAGTAGCAGCACTGACTTTCTAAAGACAACATAAAAATAGAGTAGGTATATGTTTCTCTTAAAAATAGAATAGTGTGTTTTATGTCGAAGCAAGATGCACCTAGTTTGTATCTCCTATTGTTGTATGCGGTGTTGGTGTAGCCGTACTGATCCCAGGATATTAGAGAGATGAGGTGGGTGAGGTAATATCTTTTATTGGACCAACTTCTGTAGGTGAGAGAGAGAAGTTTACACAAAGCTCTTCTTCAGGTCTGGGAAACTCGAAAGCTTGTCCTCATCAACAGAAGTTAGTCCAAAAAAATATATTCCCTCACTCACCTGGACTCTAGTTTAAATCTGAGCATTTAGGTAAGGTTTCTATCTGAAAGAAAGTAAGGGGAAATGTTTTAGGACATTCCAGTTCCATACACCTATTTCTCCCATAAGGATGCTGCTATTAAAGCCCTAAAGCAGTTAACATTGACCGTTATCAGAGACGGGACATTGAACTACATTGACCATTGCTCTCTCCTGGTTTGACAATTTCCAAAACAGTTTCCAGTTCCAGTGAGTTCCACGGCATTATCATAGAGTAGGTGGTTATAGGAAAACATGCTTTTCCTGTAACAATGAAAACCAGGTGTACGCTACTTTTACAATCACTAATATATCACTAATTGTACCAGATTTACTGCAAAGTATGTCATGTAAGGTATCAATGGAAAAATTGTAATCTGCTAAATATGATTATCCTTTTTATATGCATGTATCATCTTTGTATCTGAAGTCATGAATATTTGCTATGTATCTGTATCTCAAACATGGGTTGTGTTCCTGACTGACACCCCACAGACAAATTTATATTCAGGCTAGCCATAGCTGGTTGATGGGCCAGCAATATGGTGATGGGCAATTGATGGGAATCAGCTCTTCAGTGAGCCCTCCTGAAGATGCCACAGACAGTGTGGAGCCAATGGCTACCCGTATGAATCAGCAAAGCATGTAAGGACATGTGAACTAAGACACCATTTTTTTTACAAGTAACTTCCCATATGACCCAGGACTCCATACTGGCCAGTAACTTTCCATGCACAAGTTGAGCTATAAATTGCAATCTGTGACATTCCTGCTTCTCATCTCTGCACTGTGATTTTCTAAGGAAGCGTTGAACATAGGACTGAATGACCCCTGGCCTGCTTGGGTGAACCACAGAGATTTTTTTACAAGCTAGTAGATTTAACAGCGCTGCTATGATCCTGATCTACAGATTCTGAAAATCACTTGTAATGTATTTGATTCTCTTAACCATTTAAGAACTCTTTTTTCTTATGTTATTAAACCTTTAATTTTTAGCTACTAATGGACTGGCATCAGCTTGATGTTTGGTTAAGATCTGAGTTGTATATTGACTGGGGAGTTGGCTGATCCTTTGGGATTGGAAGAACTTTATATATGATGAATATGGTTTTCAGTAATGTCTCATCATAAAGACCAGATGTCTGGGTGGTGATGAGGGCTTGTTGACAAAGGGGGCTATGTTGTTAGCTTCTTGTTAACCAGTGTGGTGCTAACAGAACCTCATTCTTTTACTGATTTGGTGAATCTAATGTTAGAATAGCCACCAGTTTTGGGTGTGTCTGCCCTATTTTTATCAGTTCTGAATTTGGCATTCTCAGCTGAGACTTGCAACAGTTGACAAGGTGGTTACAGGAAAAGCATGTTTTCCTATAACAGTGAAAATCTGGTATTTTTATATGGTTTTTAAAGGAATCTGGTTCCTTTGCTTGTTTCTTTTTACCATATAGCATAGCTCCCTAAAGCAGTAAAACAAGCTGTTTGCAAGACATTAGAATAGTGTCTGTAGGAGTATTCTTCTGAAATGCTTTGCCTACCCTATTTGGTAGAACATATTTCTGTCCCCAATCTCTAACCCCCCTGAAGGGATTGTTTTTCCCTTTCAACGATCAGAGTCCCCTTGCAAACCATTGTGAAATAATTCCAGGTTTTACTGCTGTTCTTATTCCTATTGTAGTAACATACAATTTAAAAACCCCACCCTATTTCATTATGCTCCCTACATAAATCATTTCATGCAAAGCAAATACCAATTATCAGGAGGAACAAACTAAACAAAATTATTGTAGTAGGAACAAACTAAACAAAAATTACCATGAGAGTTATCTGATGATGTACTCTTTAGTGGTAATCTACACTGCAGATGGTTGACATGATAGAAATACATCTTCATTCAAACTCTGGTTCAGAATTTAAGCTTTCTTTGACAAAAATGATAGCAACAGAAACATAACCTTGTGTTTTAGCAGTTTATAATATCCCACTTGCAAGGTACTTTGGAAGCCTGAATAACACATTATGGTGTGTAAAATTAATTGTTTCCAGAGAATCCTTTCAGAAAGTGTTCTGTCCAATAACAATTTGCCTTTAACCTTGATTCTGTATATAATGGCTGAAATGTTAGCTAACTGTTAATCTTTATTAGACACAGTGACTTAAAAGAGGGATGAATTAGCAAGGGGCTCAGAAGAAGAAGAGAGCTATTCTCTGCTAGCAGTACAAAGTTAAAATTCAACAAAGTAAAGTTAAGTCAATCTGCAGAGTAACTTCTCTCTTGTTTTGTGTCTTCTGGAGGTCCTTGGCCATTGGGGAGAAGGTAAATCTTATTTGGCGTAGTAATCCAAATCTCCTGAGTAT
The DNA here is from genome assembly GCF_009764565.3 of Dermochelys coriacea. Taxonomy (NCBI): domain Eukaryota; kingdom Metazoa; phylum Chordata; order Testudines; family Dermochelyidae; genus Dermochelys; species Dermochelys coriacea. The sequence continues at coordinate 137,363,481 of NC_050068.2, forward strand.
CCATATTGCTAAAACCCACCTGTTTGAAGTAAAAATGGTTAACTTCTTTGTGAAGGAACAGAGCTTGTTTTCTAGACAGTGGCTCTCCTTGGATTCAGGGAAGAGCACATAAAGGAGTTGTGTTTTGTTGTGGGTTAAAGGTAGAATGGTAGCAAGAATCCCATCTGGCACTCCCTTTATTGAGTCTACTCAGAGTTATTTGGACAATTAACAGCTGCAAAAACGCCATCTGCTCTTCAGTAAGGGCAATAATCCCTGCTAGACTACCTGTTTGAGGAGAAGTTCTTTGGCTTTTCTGATGCCTCAGCCACTACCTTATCCATTGGTTTGGCAAACACCTTGCCACTTCAGTATTCTGATGTGGTCAGGAGTTGTTGAGCTAGGATGTCAGCCTTTTGGAAGAGAGCCATATGACTCCTTTCAGAGTAGCAGCCGTGTTAGTCTGTATCCGCAAAAAGAAAAGGAGTACTTGTGGCACCTTAGAGACTAACAAATTTATTTGAGCATAAGCTTTCGTGAGCTACAGCTCACTTCATTGGATGCATTCAGTGGAAAATACAGTGGGGAGATCGATATACATAGAGAACATGAAACAATGGGTGTTATCATACACACTGGGTCATAAAAATAAAGGGAAGAGTAAACATCTTTTAAAATCCCTCCTGGCCAGACGAAAAACCCTTTCACCTGTAAAGAGTTAAGAAACTAGGATAACCTCGCTGGCACCTGACCACAATGACCAATGAGGAGACAAGATACTTTCAAAGCTGGAGGGAGGGAGAAACAAAGGGTCTGTGTCTGTTTGTGTGATGCTTTTGCCGGGGACAGAACAGGAATGGAGTCTTAGAACTTAGTAAGTAATCTAGCTAGATATGCATTAGATTATGATTTCTTTAAATGGCTGAGGAAATAAGCTGTGCTGAATAGAATGGATATTCCTGTCTTTGTGTCTTTTTGTAACTTAAGGTTTTGCCTAGAGGGATTCTCTATGTTTTGAATCTAATTACCCTGTAAGGTATTTACCATCCTGATTTTACAGAGGTGATTCTTTTTACTTTTTCTTATATTAAAATTCTTCTTGTAAGAAATTGAATGCTTTTTTCATTGTTCTTAAGATCCAAGGGTTTGGGTCTGTGGTCACCTATGCAAATTGGTGAGGATTTTTATCAAGCCTTTCCCAGGCAGGGGGGTGCAAGGTTTTGGTGAGGACTTTGGGGGGAAAGACGTTTCCAAACAACTTTCTCAAAAATGAACCCAGTGAGACGTTTGGTGGTGGCAGTGGAAGTCCAAGGGCAAAAGGTAAAATAGTTTGCACCTTGGGGAAGTTTTAACCTAAGCTGGTAAAAGTAAGCTTAGGAGGTTTTCATGCAGGTCCCCACATCTGTACCCTAGAGTTCAGAGTTGGGAAGGAACCTTGACACACTGTAAGAAGAGTGATCAGGTAAGGTGAGTTATTACCAGCAGGAGAGCAGGGGGGACCTTTTGTAGTGATAATCAAGGTGGGCCATTTCCAGCAGTTGACAAGAATGTCTGAGGAACAGTGGATGGGGGGGAAGGAATAAACATGGGGAAATAGTTTTACTTTGTTTAATGACACATCCACTCCCAGTCTTTATTCAAGCCCAAGTTAATTGTGTCCAATTTGCAAATTAATTCCAATTCAGCAGTCTCTCATTGGAGTCTGTTTTTGAAGTTTTTTTTGTTGAATTGCCACTTTTAGGTCTGTAATCAAGTGACCAAAGAGACTGAAGTGTTCTCCGACTGGTTTTTGAATGTTATAATTCTTGACGTCTGATTTGTGTCCATTTATTTTTTTTATGTAGAGACTGTCCAGTTTGATCAACGTACATGGCAGAGGGGCATTGCTGGCACATGATGGCACATATCACATTGATAGATTTGCAGGTGAACGAGCCTCTGATAGCATGGCTGATGTGATTAGGCCCTATGATGATGTCCCCCAAATAGATATGTGGACAGAGTTGGCAACGGGTTTGTTGCAAGGATAGGTTCCTGAGTTAGTGGTTCTGTTGTGTGGTTGCTGGTGAGTATTTGCTTCAGGTTGGGGGGCTGTCTGTAAGCAAGGACTGGCCTGTCTCCCAAGATCTGTGAGAGTGATGGGTCGTCCTTCAGGATAGGTTGTAGATCCTTGATGATGCATTGGAGAGGTTTTAGTTGGGCGCTGAAGGTGATGGCTAGTGGCGTTCTGTTATTTTCTTTGTTGGGCCTGTCCTGTAGTAGGTGACTTCTGGGTACTCTTCTGGCTCTGTCAATCTGTTTCTTCACTTCAGCAGGTGGGTATTGTAATTGTAAGAACACTTGTAGAGATCTTGTAGGTGTTTGTCTCTGTCTAAGGGGTTGGAGCAAATGTGGTTGTATCGTAGAGCTTGGCTGTAGACAATGGATCATGTGGTGTGGTCTGAATGAAAGCTGGAGGCATGTATGTAAGCATAGTGGTCAGTAGGCTTCCGGTATAGGGTGGTGTTTGTGTGACCATCGCTTATTAGCACCGTAGTGTCCAGGAAGTGGATCTCTTGTGTGGACTGCTCCAGGCGGAGGTTGATGATGGGATGGAAATTGTTGAAATCATGATGGAATTCCTCAAGGTCTTCTTTTCCATGGGTCCAGATGATGATGAAGATGTCATAAATGTAGCGCAAGTAGGGTAGGGGCATTAGGGGACGAGAGCTGAGGAAGCGTTGTTCTAAGTCAGCCATAAAAATGTTTCCCCATGTTTATTTCTTCCCCCTTTCTCCCCCCCACTGTTCCTCAGATGTTCTTGTCAACTGCTGGAAATGGCCCACCTTGATTATCACTACAAAAGGTTCCCCTCTGCCCCCGCTCTCCTGCTGGTAATAGCTCACCTTATCTGATCACTCTTATTACAGTGTGTATGGTAACACCCATTGTTTCATATTCTCTGTGTATATAAAATCTCCCCACTGTATTGTCCACTGCATGGATCCGATGAAGTGAGCTGTAGCTCACGAAAACTTATGCTCAAATAAATTTTAGTCTCTAAGGTTCCACAAGTACTCCTTTTCTTTTTACATGACTCCTTGATGCTGCATTGTACATATTGTCCTAGAAGAGAACTGGAGAGCATTGGTTCCTAACCTGTTCTGGTTGGAGCCTCATCCCTTTGTACCAGAGCAGTCAGCTAATGGGGCCCTCATAGGATACGAGAGTCATTTTTGGCTTAGTCCGTAATGTTTTTATATACAGTTCACTCTGATAATGTGTTCACTTATTTAATACATGCAGAAGTTTTACAAAAAATCTGAGCTACTTACTTTCCAGTTCAATGATCTCCATTCTACTCCCTTCTGTGTCACGGCCAACAAATTTCAAACCTTTCTCTTCAAAGCAGCCAGTCAATTCTGGATTTACCTGGAAAATTGAAAAATATGGGTAGTAATTATTGTAGAATTTACATAGTTAACAAAGGTAGATAAGTTTTTAACTTTTTAAATATATATGTAGGAAAATGGGGGGCTGGGAATTATTCCTTGTTTAAAAATTGTGCAGTGGAAATTTGTAAAATTGGTGGTTCTTACATAATATGAAATTAAGCAATATTTTTTTAAAATGCGAAATACATCCAAAATACTAACATGGCTCCTACGAGTATACTATATTTGTATCAAGCATGGTTGATATTCTAGAACATGTATGATGTAGCTAATAAGCAAGTATGTTTCTTTAATATAGTCAACCTTAAAAAAAACAAGTTGGTGAACACTTGAAGTTCTAAAGGAAAATAATGCCCAAATAAAACCCACATGACTCATGAAACTTAGAATAAACAACTTCATACAGCACCTTCTCACACATACATACCCACAGATACTCACGAATATATGATATTCCTATCCCAAGCAAATTAACATTTATCAACCTCAGCCACCAAGCTGATACCCACCCAATCTTAACTCTGCCCTCTGTGGCTTGTTGTCAATGCTCCTGTAATTCATTCCCTATATTTGATTTCAGCATTACTTGCCCTAAGGAGTTGTGCAATTTTAAGTGAGGTTTGAACGTACAGGTTGTTTGAGGGTGGGTTCTTTTGTATTTGTGAACTACATCATGTTTATTATTTTGCTATTAATAAGGAATGTTACTACATTGCATGGTTAGTAGAATAATAGTTATTGATCATTAGGCAAGGGAGACTGTACTAGGGGGCTCAGTGGGCTGGGCAGCCTCATAGCTAGTGTACCTAAATTCCAGCCCTTTGCCTCTCTGTCAGGGCAGCAGAAGTATCTTTTCCTGATCTTACGCCAGGGATCTTTGGCTTCCCACCCACGTCAATGTGTAGGCCCTTAAGAGGATATTGTAGGGAGACTTGTGGGAAAGTGACACGGGTAGAGTCCTCCCTGCAGTGCATCTAAGTTGCTCCCCTGAGGCACTTCCTACATATAGATCCCTTCCGTTTGGGATATGCCCCTATAGTCCAAATGAACAGTCAATCCACTTACACCAGAAGACTCCAAAGGAGCAGGGCTCTGCTAGACCTGCTGGTTCTTAAAGAAAGTGGTGGTTGGCAAAGGCTCTGCCTGTGGACCTGGCCCACTCTGTGGCCCCCTCTCAGGCTCACTCTTCTGTCTGGCTTTCCAGAGAAGGATTCCTCTCTCCTACAGTCTGTTCACCACCCTTTGGCTAAGCTCCTCTTAACCCAATCCTCCAGGCAGAGCATGCTTGGCAGGTTTGGAGGCATAGGGCAGTCAGGGCTCAGTATTGCTTTTTAACCCCTTCACGCCCAGGGTGGGGTTTGTATATCACATCACAGAGAAGTACAATGAATGTGTAGTTTTTTCAGGGCATGCAGCATGAACTGAAAATGATTTGCAGAATAGGAGTGCTATCAGAGCAGTGCAGCCAGGAGGCAATATTCTTTTTATTTTGCCATTAGTAGTTGCTACTCGGAGTCACACAAATGTGATTACCTCCCCTATTGTGCCTGTCTTCACTGATATAGATGGAGGCCTAACAGTCCCCTACACCTTTATTAAGGTAACCAATCAAAGCATTTCTCAAAAGCCATCTCCCCTTGTGATGCTTCTCTTCTAGCCTGCACAGTATAAGTGTGGCTTCCCCTAATATCACTCCTGCTCACAGGAGGGGCTCATATAATAAACTGCAGTTACCTTGTTACCTATGTGAACTATCTGAGCTCAACCAGCCTGAGAAGCAATACACCTAATCCTGCTCCCAATGAAATCAATGGGAATTTTACCATTAACTTCACTGGGAGAAGGATCAAGTCCAGTATGACTCTTCAAGCTAGTTCTCCTCCTAAAATGCAACATTGTCTGCAAACCACAGAATCCTTTGGATTACATCTAAATAGTACCTACTATTACACGAAACCCCTAAGGCCTTGCTTAAGCCTTATTCAGAAAACTCCCATTGACTTCAGATTAAATAAATTCTTCATGGTTTGCCAATGGTATACATTCTCAACAATATAAATTATATTAGCAATGCCTTACCTCATATCGATGCCTGTGTCGTTCCTCCACAAAATCTTCATCACCATAAAGGTTCCCTGAAAATAACACAAGGGAAATGATTAACAGTAAAGTGTTGCTTCTAACAAACATTTCTAGAAACCTGAAGATACAGCTCTTACAATGTGCCATAGTGTTTATAGTGTTGTTCTTGTAGTTCATGATGACCTGCACATGCTCCATGAAATCTAAATTCCAAGAAATTTCTTACACTCAAAACAACCCAATTGTATTCACTATGCCCCTAACACAATCTTTGCTTGTGCTTTCCTGTCTCACTACTTATCCAGTTGTTTGCAGTGTCGTTGTAGCCATGTTGGTCCCAGGATATTAGAAAGACAAGATGGGTGAGGTCATATCTTTTATTGGACCAGCTTCTGTTGGTGAGAGAGACAAGCTTTCGAGCTTACACAGAGCTCTTCTTCAGAAGAACAGAACTTGGTCCAATAAAAGATACTACCTTACCCATCTTGTCTCTCTAACTTACCAGTCACTATCAACTTCTACAAGTAAGATTATGAATAACTTTTGTAGACTGTAGAGCTTAGACACCAACCCTGAATGGCTTTGCATGATTTCATAAAGCCCACACACAGGAAATGGCCTAGTGAGCCAACCTGTATGAAACCCTTATAAGGATACTCAGCACCTCTGATGCATTCACAACAGGCATCTGCAAGAGAGTGCAGACTAAGCTGAGCCTGCTGCCCAAACCTTTTACTAGGGTTCTGTTCCATTTTAAAGGACCAAACCCTGCAGTTGCCATAAAATCTGCAACAACAAAAAGACATTCCCTCTCTTCTTTTTTTCTTTCTGCTTCCCCGGCTTCTTCCATCTAATGACTCCTAAAGCCCATCAGCCTAAACTAAGAATATAAGAATGGCCATTCCGGGTCAGATCAATGGTCTATATAGCCCAGCATCCTGTCTTCTGACAGTGGCCAGTGCCAGATGCTTCAGAGGGAACAAACAGAACAGGGCAATTATTGAGTGATCCACCCGTTGTCATCCAGTCCCAGATTCCAGCAATCAGAGGGATAGGGACTCTCAGAGCATGGGGCTGCATTCCTACTAACAGCTATTGATGGACCTATCCTCCATTAACATATCTAATTCTTTTTGAACTGTTATACTTTTGGCCTTCACAACATCCCCTGGCAACTTGTTCCACAGGTTCCTGTGCATTGTGTGAAGAAGTACTTTCTTTTGTTTGTTTTAAACCTGCTGCCTATTAATTTCATTCGGTGACCCCTAGTCCTTGTGTTATGAGAAGTAAATAACACATTCTTATTTACTTTCTCTACACCAGTCATGATTTTATAGACCTCTATCATAACCCCACTTGGTCATCTCTTTTCCAAGCTGAAAAGTCCCAGTTTTATTAATCTCCCCTCGTATGGAAGCTTTTCCATACCCACAAACATTTTTGTTGCCCTTTTCTGTATCTTTTCCAATTTCAAAATACAGTAAAAACTAAATACATCCAAAATACATCCTGCCCAGCACAAACCAGAAAGCTCTATAAACTAGCATTTCTAATCTTCATCGAAAGTCTGGTTGACAAGAGGCCGGCAGGCTCCCTATGTGGCTTCACGTGGCTTCCCAGAAGCAGTGACATGTCTCTGCTGCTCCTAGGAGGAGGAGGAATGGCCATGAGGGCTTCAGACTGCAGGAGGAGATGCAGGGCTAGGGGTCAAGCTCTGGGAGGGAGTTTGGGTGTGAGAGGGGACTTGGGGAAGAGGGTTAGGGCACAGGAGGGGGCTCAGGGTACCAGATCTGGGGAGCACTCACCTCTGGCGGCTCCCCGCACACGACGACCTGTCCTAGATGGAGGCACAGCAGGCGGCTCTGCACGCTGCCTCCACCCACAGCTCCCATTGGCCGCGGTTCCCAGCCAATGGGAGCAGTGGGGGCGACATGCAGAGCCTCCTAGCCACGCCTCTGCCTACGAGGTGTAGGGACAGGTTGCCGCTTGCAGAGAGCTGCCCAAGGTGAGCACCCCCCAGATCGGGCACCTCAAGCGCCGTCCCACACCCAAACTCCCTCCCAGAGCCCAAGCCCCAACCCCTTACCCCCTCCCACACCCAAACTCCCTCCCTCTTAGTTAACTGGCATTTTTCACTTACCAGCACTCTCATTGCCCAACATGCCAGATAAAACAGCTTTTACTGTATCTTTTTTGAGATGGGGCAACCACATCTGCACACAGTATTCAAGACATGGATGTACCATGGATTTATATAGAGGCAAAATGATATTTTCTGTCTTATTATCTATCCCTTTCCTAATGATTCCCAACATTCTGTTTGCTTTTTTGACTGCCGCTGCACATTGAGTGGATGTTTTCAGAAAATTATCCACGATACCAAGATCTCTTTTTAGAGTGGTAACAGCTAATTTAGGCCTCATCATTTTATATGTATAACTGGGATTATGTTTTCTAATGTGCATTACTTTCCATTTTTCAACATTGAATTTCATCTGCCATTTTGTTCCCTAATTACCCAGTTTTGTGAGGTTCCTTGTAACTCTTCACAGTCTGCTTTGGACTTAACTATCCTGAGTAGTTTTGTATCATCTGAAAATGTTGCCACCTCACTGTTTTCCCCTTTCCCCAGCTAGAAAGTGATGAACATCTAACCGTAGTTCTAATTAAAGGTAATGGACCAAATTCTGTTCTCTGTTACACTGCTGTAACTAAGATTAGAATCTGGCCTAAAGTGTTATTGCAAGACTGAACTGCGGGAGGACATCTCCAAAAATTGCAGTGTGGAAACAGAGGTCTTACTGAGGGGGTTACAAAAGTTAATGCTAGGAAAACCTTTAGAACCCCTCATTCCCATTCTAGTTGTGATTTATGAGGAGTGGGAGCAGGATTTCCTTCTCCAATACAGAGTATCAAAGCTTTACACATTCCTCTGACACATGGCCATCCAAGCTACTCAAAATGATGGCACAGATTTACAACATATTGCTGCACCTTCACATTAATCTTTCTATCAGCAGATAAGGACCACATAATAACTGCAGTATAGCAACAGGAAAAGATTATACATGATGAAGCGTGTATCCATATCTTCTCTAGTGTTACCCAGGCCACATAGCTGATTGTCAAAAAGCCATTATCTCTAAAAGCACTTTTTCTTTTAAATGGGTGTATATATACACTGCACTTTCATTTCCTGCCAAATTACATATTATCTTAAAAACTCTAAAAGCTATTGTCTATAAATCTGAGAATGCTAAACATTTTTTCATATCCCAGATGAATGCCACAGGCAGAAAAGATGAACAGGATGATAACGTAGCAAGTACGTCTGAATCTGCTGATGGACAAAGAATTGTATTGTATCAATGTTTTATCATCACCTTATTTCCTTTATAAGTGAGACCTGCTAATAGGTGACCTACATTAAGTATTATTGCAACTTTTGAAACATGTGGCTGAAATTGAATCCCTGATGTGGTATTTCTTTTTGCCTACTAGCTATAAGTAGTAACTTAATTTATACCATTCCTCCATTTTGACCCCACACAAACAAACAAAAACCACAACGCTAATATTAGTTTGTGGGGCTGGGTGGTAGGCCTAACCTAGGGCTGAGGCTTTGGTTTATCTCTGGCACCTGGCCCTAGACTATGGTTTGTGCGGGCCATGGGAGGTCCAGGACTAAGATTAGGGCCCTATTCACAGCCCAGAGCCCTTTTGGACCGAACCCTAACCCTAGAAGTGGGCTGCCTGCTGACACAAACCTTAGCAATAGCCCAGGACTCCTTGCCAGCACAGACTGTAACACAAGCCCAAGGATGAATGCCGGCCCCAACCATAACTCTAGCCTGGCAAGCACTGCTGGCCCCAACTTTAAACTGGGACCAGCAGTAACTAACCACAGCTAGAGGATCTCTGCCAGCCTATGGAAGGGCAGACTTGCTTCAGCCTACTTTCTAGCCCACAAACGGCTCAAAGACCTTCTTCTGGTAAAACACCTCATGTGGTTCGTTTACAGCATTCTTTTCTAGAGCCTTTACAGACTGTGCTGCAACTTATCAACAGTCCCATGGAGCCCTCAGCTCCTGTGCCAAGGAGGAGAGAGATCTCTTGTGACTCATGCAACAAGGCAGCTGGGCTGGGGCTGGGGCTCTTTCCCCTTTCATACTTCCTTCCTGCACCTTTTGTACCTTCTGGGCTAATGAGTTAATTAGTCTTTTAACTCTCTCCATCCCATCCCAATCTATCAACTGAGCACAATGCCCATAGTCAGGGTGCTGTGGGACAACTAACTGGAGTTGCAGTGATCAGAGTGCTGGCTCAGCCGCTGTTGCCCCTGCACTCTGACACCCATATCCCCCCCCCCATTGTCTCACAATCAGATTTTTCTTTCCCTTGCATAGCAGAGGTGTCATGTCATGGGGGTCACTCTTGGTCCCTAGGGTGATCATCAGGTTGTTATTGTGGTGTCCACCCATTTTCCATCCACAGAACCCGTGCTTGGTGGGGGGAGGATGTCCCCCACAGCTCCATTTCAGCCCACAAGTAGTCATACAATGTGCATCCCTAGGGGTTGCTCTCCCTATTCTATTGCTTTATACCTGGCAGTGGATCGAGGGCATGCCCCTCATTCCCCTGATTAGTCAGGGCCTTGGGCTCTCCCAACCCTCCAAACTGTGCCTGAGCTGCTTCTCACTGGGGTGCACCATGGGGTACCTCCTGGGCCCCTCAACCTCTACTAAGGAGCTCTGCTTGTCTTTCTCCACCGTTCCTACTTCCTTAATTCCTATCCCCTCCCATCAGTTTCTTGGGGGACTCTGTTTTCGTCCCCTTTCACCTGCATTAGGCTCTGTTCCCTAGGGATTTCTAATTTGCTCTTGCTGATCCCCTATGGAGTTGGCCCTCTGCCCTGAAGAGATCCACCTCTGTGAACCCCTCTGTCAATTTTACCAATGCATCCAAAATGCCAGATAGATGCCATCTAACCCACACCTGTATGTTCCTGGGGAGGCCCTGAAGGAACTGTTCCAACACCAAAGCATTCATTATCTTCCCCACTGTTTGGATGTCTGGCCTCAGCCAACAGGTGGCCCAATCCATCAACTTTTGGGCAAATGACTGGAGCCTCACTGCCTCATAATCCTTGCGCCTTAGAATTTTTGTGGCCATTACTAAGTGGAGGCTGACTAGATCTATGATAGCTGCCTTGACTCCCTCATAGTCTCTGGCCTGCTCATTATTCAGGGAAATATAGGCTGCTTGACCTTCCCCAGCCAAACAGGTTTGGGGTGATCAGTGAGCCCCAGGCTAGGTTGGCACTGGGGCTGGCAGGTAGCTCTGGGCTAAGGGTTATGCTTGAGGCTGGCAGATGGCCCATGGGTAAGTGTAAGGATGGGGCTAGCAGGTGCTCTTGTGGTACAGGTTGGGCTGGCAGGGCATGCTAGGCTTGGGTTACGGTTCAAGCTGGCTGAGGGTTCTGGACTAGGGCTAAGAGGGCTGGCAGAGGGCTCCAGATTGGGGTTAGCTTTTGGGTCAGCAGAGGCCCCTGGACTTTGATTAGATTTGCAGCTGGGTAAAGGCCTTCTGGCTAAGGTTAGGGTGAGCAAAGGCTTCAGTACTAAGATTAGGACTGTGACCAACAGGCTATCCCAGGCTAGTATTAAACTTTGGACCAGGAGGCAGCCCTGTGCTACAGATAGGGTTCGGGTCAGCCAGAAGTTCTAGGCTAAATTTATGTTTGGATTTGGCAGGTCGTCCAGGACTGTGGCTATGATTGGGGCTGACAGGTGTTCTGCAACTTGGATTGTGGTTCATACCAGGAAGGGGCCTCAGGTTGGGGCTAGAGTTAGGGTTGGGACTAGCAAGGGTTTCTGGGCGAAAATTTGGTTTTTGTGTGGCAGGTTGCCCAGTGCTGGTGTTAAGGCTAGGGCCAGCATGTGGCCCCAGGCTAGGGTTAGCATTCAGGCCAGCAGAAGCTCTCATGATAGTGCTGCAAGAAGGACTGGCAGAGGTTATGGGCTGGGGTGAAGTTTGAAGTCAGGAGATTGATCAGAGCTAGGGTCATAGTTAGCACCTCACCCCTAACCCAAACCCAGGGCCCACTGGCGTATGTCCACACTGCAGTGGGGAGAGGGCCTCCCAGTCCAGGTAGACAGATTCACACTAGGGGGGCTCAAGTTAGTGCACTAAAAATAGCAATGCAGACATTGCAGCTTGGGATCTTAAGATCACCTACCCCCGGGTCTCACTCAGGTGGCTAGTCCGAGTCTTCACCAGAGATTTAACGTCCACATTGCTACTTTAGCACGCTAGCTCGAGTCCCAGTAGTGTGAGTTGCCTACCTGAGCTGGTAGTCTCACTCCTAGCTGCAGTAGAGACATTCTTGCTGGCCCCAACACCAATCCTAGCCCAGAACCCACCACCCTTCCCAACCATATCAGTATCCCAGGGCTGTCTGCCAACCCCAACTCTATCCCTAGCCCAGATGCCTCTGCTGAACAAAATCCTAACCCTGGACTCAGGGCATCTGCCAGCCCCAATCCTAGCCCAGGGCTGTCTGCTCACCTACCATGGGGCTGCCTTTCACCAACAGCCCTAACCCTAGCCCGAAGGCCTCCACTGATCTGAACCCTAACTCTTACCTGAAGGTCTTTCTTAGTCTCAACCTGAACCCTAGCATTGAGGCTGCCTGCCACCCCAAATCCTGACACTAGCCTAGGGCTATCTACCAGACCCAAATCTAACCTGGGGGCTGTATGATGGCCCCAACCATAGCCCTAGCCTCTGTTGGCCACAGCCTCTGCAAATCCCAACTTTATCCTTAGCCCGTTGGCTTCTGCTGGCCCCAACCCTAACCCTAGTCCTGGAAGCTCTGCCAATCCCAACCCTCATCCTTCCCCAGGATCTCCTGCTGGCTCTAATCCTCATCCTAAACTGAAGGCTGCTGCTGGCTCTGGCCCCAACCCCAACCCAGGGACCCCAATCCAGCCAGCCCAAACCCTAACCCTAGCTTTCTGCCAGCCTCAGCCTTACCCCAGAAACCTCCCGCTGGCCCCAGCCCTAACCATAGCCCCCAAGCTAAGGTTAGAGTCTGGCCAAGAGGCTCAATTTCTTTTTTGAGATTTTGTCTTTATGGTTAAAGATGTTATAGAAAACACTGCTTTCATTTGATTGTCATACGAGTTCTTATGTTAAGTTGCTTTCTAGAAATTTTGGACTAGATGACCTTCTGGGGTCCCTTCCAACCCTGATATTCTATGAAATGTCATCAGTAGTATTTAAAAAAGGGTAAGTGAAGGAAAGCAATGCCGGATTACTTAAATTCATATTAAAAATCAGTCAAATAGTCTTTGTGAAGTAAAGTACTTTGTCTTTTAATTTAAGATGAAGGTATCTCCATCACTCTTATATAGCTGATAGCATATGCTTCTCTTAGGAGAAACTCACTAATCCACTGAATAGTGAGTGATCACCTGGAGAAGATGGATTTCCAGGAGTTTACAAATGATATTCTGACCTCTTCAGCTGTACTGGAAGTTTATAGGACAGGGCAGGAAGGTGAATTCTCTAAAAATCTTAATTCAACTATATCAGGTTTTGTAATGGGGTCGGCACCTGCTTTTCAGGAGCACCCCCCACCCTTGGTTGATGGTTTCTTTGGTGGGTCTTCAGTGGCTCACTCAGCCCTCCAGTCAAGTCATACACACTGTCTGTAGGTGCAACAGAACAAAACCCTTCTGGGGTATACAGCTTTTACCTTCTCCCGGCCCTGGTATGGGGCCATCCCCAGGGCTTCCTGCCTAGAGACACTGCTGGGCTGCAGGCCTCCCCAGGCTCAGTCCTTACTCTGTCCCAGCAACCAGTCAGGAGCTACTTCTTAGTTCCCTTGGTCCCTGCCCACACTGAGCTGTCCATAGTCTTGATGTTCTTTCAGCCACCCAGGAACACAGTCTTCTCTCTTCTAGATCCAGGCAGCAACTGATTGGCTCTGCAGCTCCTTTTTATGTAGCCCTCCTGCAGCCCTTTGGATTGGCTGCATCCCCTGCAGCCACTCTAGGAGGCTTGGAGGGCTTCTCATCCGCTCCTCTCTGGGACGGAGTGTGGTAGGACCCTCCAACAGGGGACTTCTGAGCCTAGTCCACCCCATCACAGGTTCCAGAAAAAAAAACCCAGACATTCAGTTATATCTTAATTACAAGCCAGCGTCTTGCACTGATGTATATTTTTTAATATTTTCTAAAATAGAGGAGTAAATGTTATACTTCAGTTAGCACATTCAGCTCAGGAAGGTTTCATTAAAGGGATGGCTTCAAGGGGCAGTATAAAATGACTCTTTGTAACATCTGCCTGGGCCAAAAATGCATCTCCAGAAATAATGGGTATCTGATCTACTCATCATAAATAAAGATTTCTATTTTGTAGCATTCTTTTGTTCCTGACTAATCCCACTTTATTAACAAGTAATCTCATGTATACTATTGAGGACTTTGTAACATATTTGGGTATAAAATTAATTGGGGGAAAAGAATGAAGTATTATTCTGTATTGTCTGAATGGAATGTCACTCATAGCATAGAATATTTATCATGCTGAAAAAAATGGTCCATTAGTTACTTAATGGGTAATTTCTTTGTGTGACAGACACATTAAGAGATTGCTTCATTCCATTTAGTAGATAGGAATTTCAGCTCTTAGACAAGAATCCGAATTCCCGATGTAGTTTGGGCATTTATTCACTTCCTCTATTTTTTCACCTGATATGTAAAAGTAAGAAAGGAGGAGGCTTTGGCTGAGACCTCTAGCAGTGGACTGTGGAAGTTCATGCAGACAGGCATCCTTTAAGTTAATCAGAAGAAACATATCAGATGATAGAAGGTAAGCAGTGTCTGTTTGCCTAGAATTCTGGCTAGAATGAACATGACTGGATTAAATCCACACTCAGAGCATTGGGAACGGTTGTGGAGCACGCTGGCTATCATATCCAAGTATGCTTCAGCTTCCAAGGCAGCAAAAATAGTAGGTTTGGCATTTGCTGTGACATGCCAGGCTGGACCAATAACATTTGCTAAGCATTACTGGAGCTCAAAGAGCCCTAATGCCAGGGATCTTGATGGTGAAAAAATTAGAAAATTGGTTAGAATAAAAATGGACTATTATTCCATGATGGGCAACAATGGATTACATTGAATTTATGAATTACTAATGTTTATTTTATGGGAATAATGACACAAACATTCCCATGTGACCTTCTTTTGGCACACCCTCTGGGCAGGAGTGTATCTGACAAATATCTCTGTTCAATATGGCTCAAGTTCTACCCTTAGAATTTCATTCACCACTCCCACTGGCTTCAGTGGGAGCTGCATGTGAGCATCTGAGGGTAGATTTGGACTCAATATTTGTTTCCTCTCTTTGTGCTCCTTGTAAGCTGAATACAAAAATAGAGAGGGTTATTACCAAAGAGGCAAGGACGATCATCACAGTGCAGTTTAAAAAGTGGTTGGAACCACCGATGTCGCATTCTGAAAAACTGAGGCTCACACTGCATAAATAACCAAACTTAATTTAAAAAATAAAACTGCAATATTTTATACAGGGAGGCTTCATGTCCTTCTTGACTGACGCACTCACTTTTCTTGCTGGAAGTCCTGGCTCCTGCTGAGTATACTGGTGTGTCATCAAAAAAGAGAGAGGCAGCAGCAGCAGCCTGTTCTGTACAGTGAGGAATGCTTGTGCACTTGTAAAGAATCTGGCAACATGGGGGCATCCAGGGTAGCCCATCCTTCTGGAGAGAGGAGCACTGCTGGGGAGCTAACATGTTGAAGCTTGCTGTCCTTCCACTTCTGCCTGCAGAGCCACCAGTCTGTGCCAGTTCCTTTCACAGTGACCATTTTATCTGGTTCTTGGAGGAGAGAAGTGAAAGTGGGACAGAGAGAGAGTGAAGCTGTGTATTTTCCCCCTCCAGTGCCTTTCTGGTAATGGAAAAAAGAAAAGGAGTACTTGTGGCACCTTAGAGACTAACAAATTTATTTGAGCATAAGCTTTCGTGAGCTACAGCTCACTTCATCGGATGCATCAGATGCATGTAGCTGGAGCTCACAAAAGCTTATGCTCAAATAAATTTGTTAGCCTCTAAGGTGCCACAAGTACTCCTTTTCTTTTTAAGAACACGTTTGGCACAATTCATTTAGGCCTTTAAATATGAGACAGATGGTATTTTTATCATGAGAGAGAATGAAACAGCCAAGAAGTAACTTACTTAGGACAGAGTCTTCTGTTTTGAAAACAGTCCTCCTTTTTCCCAGTCTCATTGTTCCTCCCATATCTCCAGGATTGTGTTCAGGCATGTCAATGACCTTGCGAGAGAAAATATTGAAATAGTGTTTCATGATTTCTTTCTTTATTTGAGAAAAATATTATATAGAAGTCTGTGACATTAAAATATTAACTTTATTATATGTACAATATTTCATACATATTATTAGGGTGGAAGACCAATGAATTCCAAAGCATGTTTACCAAAGAACGCTGCTACACAGTTAGCAATCACATCGTTGCCAAAAGCTTTGATAGTGTAATCAGATTGCAATGATGGATATAAACCTAATATCCAGCCAGACCACCTTAAGGACCTAGATAGACTGATCTGGGTGGCACTCATCTGCAAGGAGTCTACATCCTTTTGGGATTTCCCATGATGATGGTGATGATGATATATGCAACCCACATTAGGATACTATCAATGACAGCAAGACATTTTTGGGGCAAGAAAGGTGTCACAATATCACTTCAACTCTTTGATCTTATTATGTACCACACTTTAAATGTGTAATGCTTTGGAACCATAATTTGATCACACAGCTAGCTCACATGCTGCTGAACATGATTTGCCCTGGTTTATGCTGACTGGTCAGTCGTATGCATTGTCATTTAAGTTAACTCAACTCTTCACAAAGATGTTTGACTACAATAAGATTTTGAAATGTAGACACCCTTGATTTCAAAAATTACCTTTGGAATGTGAACTAGACATACCCTGAGGTAGCCCTGACTTCCCGAGTCTGTAGGCATCCTGACACATTAGCTGCAAGAGGTGTGAACTGCCCTAGTCATATTAATGGGGTGGTGATTCTGAATCCTAAATAATATCAACTTTGTTAACAGCTTTACTACAGATAACAGAAAAACATTACGAAGAAGGAGTAGGAAGTTCTGCACAAACTACTGTGAGTGGCATCTTGTGTAGCTATCATGAATGGGTGGAGCTTGGTTTGTGGGCAGAGCTTGGGACGATATCATCTTTCCCTGGTGCAGCAAGATCCCTGAAAGAAGTACTTTAAGATAACTCTCTTAGTTTCCCATTAACATAATGAATTCTGCTCTCTAATGCTGACTGTCACCTGGAGAACCAGAAGCAGCTGAAACTGCATTTTGCCTACAGCAGGAACAGTATTCTGATGCTGCTGCACAAAACATACCATTATTTCTGGTAGTCTTTGTAACATGAACACGCTATTCAATTGAATATCTTTTTTGCGATGAGTGAGATTAGTTGCAAGGAATGATACAGGGATTACAGTTTAAAATTTTGCCCTGTTTGCCTGGTTCTGCTGGTACTAGCCATTATATCTATGGGAAATCCCTCTCACAGTGGTAAAAACTTTCAAAATGGTAGAGACACCAAATTTATGTATTCATATATGTAAAAACACACCAAGGAATGAGACTGGCCAAGAAGGGTTCAGAAAATAAAAAATAGTCACCCAGAGTGTAATCAGGAGCTGCATTTTATTAACCTTAGTTTGCCCTTCTGGAGCAATAAAAACATCATATGAGAGCAATAATGCATTTCATAAAATGAAGCTATACAATTCAGAAGGGATGGTGGAAGGTGCTTGGGGCACTGTGCCAATGTAATTCAGATGTGCAATTATCTCTGCATAACCTCATATCTTTCAAATGTTATTTATGATCCATATTCTAGTTGTAAAGTACCATGAATAAAAGCTGTGATCAAATTGGTTGAAGATTACAAACCCTGTAATTACTTCCCAAACAACATGAATGTGGGAATTATGCAACTTCTTCAGCCAATGTATCACTACTCCAGTCCACATATTTTTAAATCAATTATACTTTTCTGAATTCTACTTACCATTTTATTTGCAGTACACACTTGAAACACTGGGCACAGTTACATAATCAAAACATATAATATCGGAAACAGAATGTACAAAACACACGGTGAAATACTGACTGAAGTCAAAGGCAAAACTCCAATGGGGAGTTGCTTGCTTGCCTCTAGAACATAGAAAGGGGGAGCCTTTCAGTAGGTATACTGGTTCTTGTTGATGACATGGGATGGTGGTGATGAAAGTCACTCATCCTCATTAATGATTACCCCCAATAGGATTGTGCGGGCTCCATGCGTTTGCTGTTTAATGTGTATTTCAGGTTACTGAAAAAGATCATGAGGGTCAAGGTTGTTAAAATTGGAAGCCCCTAAATCCATATTTAGTCACCTGCTTGAATTTCAAAAGCGCTGAGCACCGAAATAGCATTCTACAAAGTCAACTTTAGGCTCCTGTTTTTAAAAATTAGGTCAGAGAGGTTTTCATCTATTGTTACCTGAATGCTGTTGATTATACTCATCTGTACTTTTTATTCCCCACTTCAAATCTAGACTTTATCATCTCTTTGCCTTCCCAGTACCCGACCAACATAGGATTTTCCATGAACATTCATTCAAGAGATCATGAAAGTAATGCTGCCAGGTTGATGGATGCCTCTGGAGAAAATGAGAGAGATGGCAACTTCCTCCTTTTGAGACTATGCCAGATTCTTGGATTCTGTGACTTTGCCATTCTAATCTGGGCCTGTCAATATACTTATCCGCCCCTTAGTCACCTCCACATGAGATTACAGAACTTGGGGCTGATCTTGATGAAGAATCAAAAGCATCAGCTAGCACATAATGTGCCTTCCTATTTACTAAATGGGGAACTTCAGTTGGAACATTACAATTTTGCTCTTGGATGTGAACTTCTATTTTTTGCCTCCATGTAGAAAGCAAAGTGCTGATGAGTATCTCTAAAGCACTAAAAATAGCCACTCTATGAAACCACATCTTCTCCCATGCCCCATTACAGCAGTTATGGTTATGCAGAGACAAAATCAGAAAGGCTAAGGCACAAAATGAGTTAGATCTAGCAAAGGGCACAAAAGGCAATACAAAGTTGTTCTATAAATACATTAGGAGCAAGAGAAAGACGAAGGAAAGTGTAGGTCTTTTACTTAGCAGGGAAGGAGCTTATAATCAAGAAGGTTGAAGTGTTTAATGCTTACTTTGCTACATTCTTCACTAAGAAGGTTAATGATCAGATATACAACTCCATTAATATTAACAAAAGGGGGGAAGGAACACAAGCCAAAATAGTGAAAGAACAGATTAAAGTATATTTAGATACGTCATCATGCCTGATGGAATTCATCCTGGGGTACTTAAGGAACTAGCTGAAACAATCTCAGAACCTTTAGCACTTGTCTTTGAGAACTCATGGAGGATGGGTGCGGTCCCAGAGGGCTGGAGAAGGGCAAACATAGTATCGATCTTTAAAAGGGGGAACAGTCAAATGAGGATGTTGCAGAGATCACATGTATTTTGGGCTAGGCAGCCCAAATGAAACACTGATAATGGATGAACATGACATAACACAAAGTATATGTTTAGGTAATAACAGTATGGTCTCACTAGTATTAAATTACAATGATGAATGACTTTAAACACCTATAAAGCTCAATATTTGCTAGTAATTTTCTGTTTGGAGTATTTCATTGTTATTAGGAAATGTATAAATGCAAATGAGAAAACTGTCAGACTCAGATATTTAGTGCAAAAGCCTCAACCTGTGGAAGCTGCACCAGTTATCATGTTAAGTATTTGCCTTCTGGCACAAGTCTTTGCTGGTGGAACAACTTATCTACTAGCCTAATTTTCCCAGGACCATCAGGATTTGGAAGAGATTGTCTCACATCTTGCAATACCAACTGGGACAATGCAATAAATCTTAGTATTTGGAAGGAGATTAAACAATTTTTTTAAACCCCCAAACCTTTCTTTTCTGTTTCAGGCTGCCATCTGTAAATGTGGCCACTTTAGAACTCTGTAACTGCAAACAGCCAATGTGGGGACAATCTCATTTAACAACAAATCACAACATTCCATTTATATCCAGAATTCTGTGCTATACTCCAAAATACATAGTCCTGGTCTACACTACGAGTTTAGGTCGAATTTAGCAGTGTTAGATCGACTTAATCCTGCACCCATCCACATGATGAAGCCATTTTTGTCAACTTAAAGGGCTCTTAAAATCGATTTCTATACCCCTCCCCGACAAGGGGATTAGCACTGAAATCGATATCACCGGGTTGAATTTGGGGTAGTATGGACACAATTCAATGATATTGGCCTCCAGGAGCTATCCCACAGTGCTCCATTGTGACCGCTCTGGACAGCACTTTCAACTCAGATGCACTAGCTAGGTACACAGGAAAAGGTTCCCCAGGAACTTTTGAATTTCATATCCTGTTTGGCCAGCATGGCGAGCTCATCAGCACAGGTGACCATGCAGTCCCAGAATCACAAAAGAGCTCCAGCATGGACCAAACAGGAGGTACTGGATCTGATCGCTGTATGGGGAGATGAATCCGTGCTATCAGAACTCCGTTCCAAAAGACAAAATGCCAAAATATTTGCAAAAATTTCCAAGGGCATGATGGACAGAGGCTACAACAGGGACCTGTAGCAGTGCCGCATGAAAATTACGGAGCTCAGACAAGCCTACCAAAAACCCAAAGAGGCAAACGGCCACTCTGGGTCAGAGCCCCAGACATGCCGCTTCTATGATGAGCTGCATGCAATTCTGGGGGGGGCCCTACCATTACCCCACCCTTGTGTGCAAGGGGGGAGTCTCATGCAACCGGGAAGAGGATTTTGGGGATGAGGAGAAGGAGGATAGTGCACAGCAGACAAGCGGAGAAACTGTTCTCCCTGACATCCAGGAACTGTTTATCACCCTGCAGACAGTACCCTTCCAACCCAGGCTCCCGGACCATGAAGCCGGACAAGGCACCTCTGGTGAGTGTACCTTTGTAAATAGAATACATAGTTTAAAAGTAAGCATGTTTAATGATTAATTTGCCCTGAACACTTGGGATGCATTAGCAGTCATTACAGCTACTGGAAAAGTCTGTTAACATGTCTGGGGATGGAGTGGAAATCCTCCAGGGACATCTCCATGAAGCTCTCCTGGAGGTACCCCCAAAGCCTTTGCAAAAGATTTCTGGGGAGGGCAGCCTTATTGCGTCCTCATGGTAGGACACTTTACCACACCAGGCCAGTAGCATGTAGTCTGGAATCATTGCATAACAAAGCATGGCAGCGTACGGTCCCAGTGTTTGCTGGCATTCAAGCAACATCTGCTGTTTATCTCTCTGTGTTATCCTCAGGAGAGTGATCATCCCAGAGAACTGGGTGTGGGGCGGGGTTTAGTTGGGTTTGTGCTGCATGTTAATCCAAAAAACCACAGCCTCTCCTTTTAAATAGCCAACCCAACGGGTGCTTGGTATGGGAAGAGAGGGTGCTGCTGTTTGAAACCATTCCCACATGTTATGAAGGTTGAAGAAGCCAAAAGACTGTGGCTTACCATGGCTCCCTGCAAGCCGAATTCTGATGCCCAGCCCTGTGTGCGTGATCTTTCACACCAAACCGACAGACCCTCAATATAAGAGGTAAAACGCAACCCTGTACCGAAAGCACATGTGCTATGTAATGTTAACAGTTTGGTTCACCGTGAAAGAGTCTACCCGTTGTTCTCTAAAATGTGTCTTTTTAAATACTACTCTCCCCTTTTTTTCTTCCCACAGCTGCAAATGTTTCAACGCTCCCCCTATCATCTCCGTCCCATAGGCTAGCGCAGATAAGAAGGTGAAAAAAAAGCACTCATGATGAAATGTTCTCTGAGCTCATGCAGTCCTCCTGCACTGAAAGAGCTCAGCAGAATGTGTGGTGGCAAACAATATCAGAGTCCAGGAAAGCAGGAAATGAACGCGAGGACAGGAGGGACGAGCGAGATGAGAGGTGGTGGGAGCAAGATGAGAGGTGGTAGCAGCATGATGAGAAGAGGCAGGATGCAATGCTGAGGCTACTGGGGGATCAAACTGATATGCTCCAGCATCTGGTGGAGCTGCAGGTAAGGCAGCAGGAGCACAGACCGCCGCTGCAGCCCCTGTGTAACCCCCCACGCACCTCCCCAAGTTCCATAGCCTCCTCACCCAGATGCTCAAGAACGTGGAGGAGGGGGGCTCCAGGCACCCAACCGCTCCACCCCAGAGGATTGCCCAAGCAACAGAAGGCTGGCATTCAATAGGTTTTGAAGTGCAGTGTGGCCTTGCCCTTCCCTCCTCCCCTCATCCACCACTCCACCTGGTGCTTCCCTCCTCCCCCACCCCTCTCGGGCTATCTTGGCAGTTATCCCCCTATTTGTGCAATGAATTAATAAAGAATGCATGATTTTGAAACAACAATGACTTTATTGCCTCTGCAAGCAGTGATCGAAGGGGGGTGGGCGGTTGGCTTACAGAGAAGTAGAGTGAACCAAGGGGGCGGGTTTTCATCAAGGAGAAACAAATAGAAATTTTACACCGTAGCCTGGCCAGCCATGAAACTGGTTTTCAAAGATTCTCTGATGCACAGCATGCCCTGCTGCGCTCTTCTAATAGCTCTGGTGTCTGGCTGCACATAATCAGTGATCAGGCGATTTGCCTGAACCTCCCACCCTGCCATAAATGTCTCCCCCTTACTCTCACAGATATTGTGGAGCACACAGCAAGCTGCAATAACAATGGGAATATTGGTTTTGCTGAGGTCTAACCGAGTCAGTAAACTGCGCCAGCACGCTTTTAAACATCCAAATGCACACTCTACCACCATTCTGCACTTGCTCAGCCTACAGTTGAATAGCTCCTGATTGCTGTCCAGGGTGCCTGTGTATAGCTTCATGAGCCATGGCATTAAGAGGTAGGCTGAGTCCCCAAGGATAACTACAGGAATTTCAACATCCCCAACAGTTATTTTCTGGTCTGGGAAGTAAGTTCCTTCCTGAAGCTGTTCAAACAGACCAGAGTTCCTGAAGATGTGAGCGTCATGTACCTTTCCCGGCCATCCCACGTTGATGTCGGTGAAACGTCCCTTGTGATCCACCAGTGCTTGCAGCACCATGGAAAAGTACCCTTTGCGGTTTATGTACTGGCTACCAAGGTAGTCCAGTCCCAAGATAGGGATATGTGTTCCATCTATCTCCCCACCACAGTTAGGGAAACCCATTGCAGCAAAGCCATCCACTATGACCTACAAATTTCCCATAGTCACTAATCTTGATAGCAGCAGCTCAGTGATTGCGTTGGCTACTTGGATCACAGCAGCCCCCATAGTAGATTTGCCCAATCCAAATTGATTCCCGAATGACCGGTAGCTGTCTGGTGTTGCAGAGGGTTACAGAGGGTTATCTCCACTCGCTTGTTAACTGTGAGGGCTGCCCTCATCGAGGTATTCTTGCACTTCAGGGCAGGGGAAAGCAAGTCACAAAGTTCCATGATAGTGCCCTTACGATTGCGAAAGTTTCTCAGCCACTGGGAATCATCCCAGACCTGGAACACTATGCGGTCCCACCAGTCTGTGCTTGTTTCCCAGGCCCAGAATCAGCATTCCACGGCATGAGCCTGCCCCATTGCCACCAGGATGTCCAATTGCCAGGGCCCGTGCTTTGAGAGAAGTCTGTGTCCATGTCCTCATCACTCTCGTCACCGTGCTGACGTCGCCTCCTAGCCTGCTTCTGCAGTTTCTGGTTCTGCACATACTGCAGAATAATGTGCGAGGTGTTTAGAATGCTCATAACTGCCACAGTGATCTGAGCAGGCTCCAAGCTTGCCGTGGTATGACATCTTCAGGAGAGCAGAGTTGCAGCGGAAGCGGTGGCTGACGACTGATGCCATGAGAATAGATATTTATAGAGAACGACGAGAGGACCTGAGAGGTGGATTCATGAGAGCAGGAGAGTACAGTTGCAGCGGAAGTGGTGGAGGACAATGGTTAACACTGCACACATTTCCTGAGGAAGAACAAACGTACCGGGAGCCCATGATAGACAACATGGAGAAATTCGCTATTGAGACAATAGCAGCAGAGCAGAATTGCAGCGGAAGCGGTATATGACAACAGTTAGCAGTCCTACTGCACCATCTGCTGCCAGCAGCACCCAGGACACAACAGTGGCAGTGGCAGTGAGCTCAGCTGAGCGGGCTGCATGCTTACTATAGTATGGCGTCTGCGCGGAAAAAAGGCGCAAAATGATTGCCTGCCATTGCTTTCACGGAGGGAGGGGCGACTGACAACATGTACCCAAGCCACGCACAACAATGTTTTTGCCCATCAGGCATTGGGAGCTTAACCCAGAATTCCAATGGGTGGCAGAGACTGTGGGAACTGTGGGATAGCTACCCACAGTGCACCACTCTGTAAGTCGATGCTAGCCACAGTAGTGAGGACACACTCCACCGACTTAATGCGCTTAGTGTGGACATACGCAATCAACTGTATAAAATTGATTTCTAAAAATGGACTTCTATAATATTGACTTAATTTCGTAGTGTAGACATACCCATCTGGAAGTACTCACAAAGCAAACCAAATAAACTCGCTATGCTACTTTAGCATTTGTACAGTTAGCTCCACATCCGCAATATGCTATGTCATATCCTTGAATTGATATAATTTGATTTTAAAGACTCTTTTTGGAAAATTAGTAAGAACTTCAGTTTTGTCTGCCATTTTAATCCTCTCCTTTTAGGGAACAAATGATTTGTCACTGAGGAAAGCACTCAATACTAATATAAGTGCTGATCAAATTGCCAGGAGAAGGAATGTCTATAGACATAGCTAAACACTGAGAGCTCAAAGGATAATGCTAACATTAACACAGGTGTGCAGAGGGGAAAGCTGATGGTAGCATGAAATGAAACAGCAGGTGCTGCTGAATACTAATACCTATTGGCATGGGTAAGAAAATCCCAGCAATGAAAACCAACAAAAAATCCCCTTAAAATGTCCCAGGCACCCTTTCATTTATTGCTGTGCAGGGGTAATCAATATTTGCTAGATTCAGCTTGATTTGTTTCAATGAAGATAAGTATATTGTTCAGCAGGCCCAAGCAATCAGAAAGCAGTAATGCTAAACTAATACACTGGAAATTTTTTAAAAGTTGCAAATGAAGGAAGTCCATTTCAAGTGAGAATCAATCAACTATAGTTGAAAAATTGGCACTGAGGACTTCCACGTGTGAACATGAATACAGAAAATTTCTTCCCATACTTTTCAAATCTTAGTTATTGGCAGAAGATGCACAGACTACAAAACTTCTATGGCCAGTACTAAGCAAATGAAAACATTAAACACAACAAAATATATTTTTGCCCCAAAGAATACTGAATTCCAAGCAAACAAAATTATTATTACACACATCTAAAACACTCATCACCACAGGATCTGCCAGTCAACCACTGGGTTCATCTAGTTTGTCTCAAATTACATCCATTTTCTGCAAAACGATGATTGCCATCTGTAAGCTTGGAAATTAAAATTATCAATGGCCCAATCATACATCCCTTACTAACATCAGTAATTACTTTGAAAGATGGGGCCCATTATTTGTCTTCACTGGATTGTACTATAGTACCCCAAAATCCCTCCGTGTCCTAATCTAGCTAACTGACCCACATGACTTCAGGCCGAAAATTGTTGGGTTCTTTCTGAGATTTTTGACATTTTTTAAATCCTTGCAAATTCTTATCTACACTCCTGTGGTAAGATAACTTCTGCCATTTCCCATTTTCAACACTCCTCCTATCTGAGTTTTGTCATTTCCTTATTTTGAATTAAGTCATTGCCCTGGTGCATTTATTTAATCAAGGTCTAAGCCCTCTGAGAAGTACTTCACTTGAAAAAGCAGCAATTTTAGTACATATAATTTTACCTGAAAATAATCTTACGAAGTGCATAAAAAGGAAGATCCTTTTTAAAACAATGATTTCTCATTCATAACTTACTGAAATTGTAAAGATAATGGGGATACTGGTGTGGGAAGCCCACAAAGGCATTATTTACTACATTTTAGAGCTAGTTTAAATATATCCAAATTTTTCTCAATATTCTGCGATACAGGAGGGCCAGGAAGCAGTGGTAGAGTGTTAGAGAGGAACTATATAAACCCTAAGCTAATTAAGGTGTGGTTCCCTGTAGACTAGGGAGGGTTGCTACAGGTTAATTGGAGCACGTGTTGTCAATTAAGGCCCAGTCAGGAACCTAATAAAACTCCCTGCTTCAGGCAGTCGGAGGAGGAGGACGACTACGACTGGACCGGACCGGACCGGACCGGACCGGAGCTTGGAGGTGTGTTGTGAGATTTGGAAGACCAGAGAACTGAAGTAAGGGAGACCCTGCCCCAGCAGGACAGGGAGACTCCATTCCCCCCAGCATCTAAGGACCGAGGGTAACCCCACCTAAGGGGGATGAGGGTAAGAAACCTGCAGGGGTTGAGAGGGGCTGGGACTCAGAGCGAGGAGCAAACCCAGACCCTTCCCTCGCTTCCCTCCTCTATCACCTTTCTGGGCCACTAGTGGGGCCCTTGGTGCCTAAGAGCAGGAGCAAGGGGTGGTGTCTTAGTCCCCTTTTACCCCAAGAAAAACACAGGACCCACCATATGAACATCGGTCATCTTGTCAAAATTCATATTGCACCAAAATCATCTTTGTTTTCTGTTTGGATATTTAGCATTACTACCACTTGATTTCAGAATATTTCTAGTATTTCATGCATGATATTTCTGGCATTGATATGAAGATCATGATATTTAGCATAGCTGCTGGCCATTTCAATAGATTAATAAAATCAAACAAATACAGCAAATAAAATTCTCACATAAAACAGAAAAAAATCACTAGCACAAATGAGATTAGGCACTTGAAAGCTCAAATCCTCCCTAAAATTAGAGTTAAACTCCTATTGACAAGATATGGCATGAGCTGACAGTCACTTGCAATTTGTCTTTAATTTTATAATTGTAATAAAAACTAGATACAGTTTATTTGTAGAGTTACACAAAGGATCTTAATCAAAACTCTGCATCCAAATACCCCTGGACTTCAGAGGGGTTCAAAATCTGAACTTTTGCAGCTAGCCTCTGACTCACTAGTGGGTTAAACCAAAACCCTGGATCCTAACATACCAAAACTTTGGAGGGAGAATCTCAAACTTACAGTCTAAATTTTATAGCTTGGGCTGATTTCTAGTTTAACATGACCTATGGCCCTGATTCTGGGAAACACTTAATCGTGTGCTTAAATTTATCCATAGATACATGCTGTTCTGAACAGAAGTTCTTTCCTGGGCCAATACGAATACGTATGTGAACCCAGTTAGCTAGTGGAGGAGGTTAGCATGACCCTTGAGACTCTGACTCAATTACCCTTAGGCCTTGTTTATACTGAAGTCTTTTTTCCTTAGAGTGTAGCATTGGTGAGAGCAATATCAGAGTTTCACCATCATTTTGATTTCCTCTGAATAGAACTAGATGACCTGGTGGCTAAAATGGCAGCCAGCAACCAGTCTGCTCTAGCACTTCGACTTACTGCTGGCCCTGGAGGAGCTGCACTGGTGCTAGATAGAGCAACAGAGGGAGAGTTTCACAAAAAGCTGAGAGTAGACAGAATTAACAATGAAGTTAACATGATATCATTTCTGATTCACATGGGGCCAGATCATCCTATTCTAAAGAAAACTCTTGTAGGGTTAGAGGCGAGTCCCTTAGAGGAGTTTTTCTTAGATGATTCCATTTGGGTGAGGTTGCTGCCTTACTAGATTTGGAAAACAAATCCTTGCAGGTATACCTTTAGGAAAAAATCATCTCTGTAGATGCTTTCTGTAGTATAATTGATTGCACATAGCAAGAGATCATAGAAAGTACAGCAAGGAACTGAACCTTGAGAAATTAAAAAGGTCACAGTCCATTTTGGTAGAAATGTCTGTCATAAATCGTTTGGAAGTGTGCCCCCAAAAAAATCTGGAGCAAGATCATCAACAAATTAAAATTGTTATTTATATGGACTGACAACGGAAAATCTTTCATAATCAAGTTCATGTGGCAGTCCAGAAAAACTTCAAAGAGTTGTCCCAACCCACAGTCCTCGAGCTCGTATGAATCTTTTAGCAATTCCGGCTTTGTTATACACTATCTAAACTTTCAATCTCTCATACTTAGCATTTCCTTTTGGAACTGATTCAGACCCACACTTATGAACTGTGAAAAAGCTGCTGGAGGAGAAAGAGAAGGAGTCATCTTGCCCTACTGCGTGACAGACTAGAACAGAGGTGGGCAAACTACGGCCCGCGGACCATCCTGCCCAGCCCCTGAACTCCCCGCTGGGGAGGCTAGCCCCTGGTCCCTTCCCCGCAGCCACGCCACCGCGTGGGCAGCACTCTGGGCAGCGGGGCTGCGCACTCCTGTAGGGCAGTGCGGCAGCGTGTCTGGCTCTGGCAGGGCGGCACGGCTGCCAGACATGCTGCTCTGAGTGTCATGGTAAGGGGGCCGGTACCAGTGCTGGGGGGTAGCGGGTCCTGGAGGGCAGTCAGGGGACAGGGAGCAGAAGACGGTTGGAAGGGGCAGAGGCTTGAGGAGGGGGGGCAGGGGATGGGGAACAGGGGGCAGTTGGATAGGGCAGAGGTTTGGAGGGGGGAGGGGGAAACAGGGAGGTTAGATGGGGGTGGGGTCCTGGGGGATAGTTAGGGGCAGGGGGTCCCAGGAGAGGGCAGTCAGGGGACAAGGAGCGGGGGGATTGGATGGATCGGGGGTTCTGAGGGGGGCAGTCAGGGGGCAGGAAGTGGGAAGGGGCGGATAGGGGATCTTAAGAACAATGAAAAAGCAATCAGGTTCTTAAAAGAAGAATTTTGATTGAAGAAAAAGTAAAAGAATCACCTCTGTAAAATCAGGATGGTAAATACCTTACAGGGTAATCAGATTCAAAACACAGAGAATCCCTCTAGTTAAAACCTTAAGTTACAAAAAGACTCAAAAACAGGAATATACATTCCATTCAGCACAACTTATTTATCAGCCATTTAAACAAAAGAGAATCTAATGCATATCTAACTAGATTGCTTATTAGAACTTTACAGACAATCTGACCTGCATTCCTACTCTAGTCCCAGCAAAAACAACTCACAGACAGAGAGAACCTTTGTTCCCACTCCCCAGCTTTGAAAGTATCTTATCTCCTCGTTGGTCATTTTGGTCAGGTGCCAGCGAATTTACCCTAGCTTCTTAACCCTTTACAGGTGAAAGGATTTTTCCTTTGCCCAGGAGGGATTTTAAAGGTGTTTACACTTCCCTTTATATTTATGACAGGCCCCCCAAATCACAGATAGGGTGAAATGCTGGCTGTGATTTCTTCCTGGAGCTCTAGGAGAAAACAGATTTAATAAGACACATGCACCTATAAATATACTACCAAGTATATAAAGACTAACAATATTTTCCACATCTCAAGGACGATTTTAATGAGTTGATTCTGGGAAACTTTCACGGGAGAGTGCATCAGCCACTTTGTTAGAAGCTCCTGAGATGTGTTGGATGTCGAAATCAAAATCTTGGAGAGCTAAACTCCACCAAATAAGTTTTTTGTTATTTCCCATGGCGGTATGAAGCCGCTGTAGCGCATGGTCAGTTTGCAGGTCGAAACGCTGTCCCCAAACATATGGGCGTAGCTTTTCCAGAGCGTAGACAATGGCGTAACATTCTTTTTCACTGACTGACCAGTTGCTTTCCCTCTCAGACAGCTTCTTGCTGAGAAACACTACAGGGTAGAATTCTTGATCCAGTCCTTCCTGCATTAAAACTGCTCCCACACCATGGTCGGACGCATCTGTGGTTACTAGGAACGGTTTGTCAAGTCTGGGGCCCTTAACACAGGGTTAGGCATGAGTGTCGCTTTAAGTTGGTTAAAGGCCTTCTGACACTCTTTGGTCCACTGAACAGCAATTGGCTGTTTCTTTTTGGTTATGTCTGTCAGTGGGACAGTGATTTGCCTGTATTGCGGTACAAATCGTCTGTAATAACCGGCCAAGCCTAAGAAGGATTGAACCTGTTTCTTTGACTTTGGGACAGGCCACTTTTGGATAGCATCCACTTTGGCCTGTAGGGGGTTGATAGTTCCTTGACCCACCTGGTGTCCAAGGTAAGTCACTCTGTTTAGGCCTATTTGACACTTCTTAGCCTTAACAGTTAGTCCTGCCTCCCTTATGCACTCGAAGACTTTTTGTAGATGCTCCAGGTGTTCTGCCCAGGAATCCGAAAATGTGGCCACATCATCAAGGTAGGCAACGGCATATTCTCCTAATCACGCTAGGAGTCCATCTACAAGTCTTTGGAAGGTGGCGGGTGCATTCCGCAGCCTGAAAGGGAGCACATTAAATTCATACAGCCCAACATGTGTGGTGAAGGCTGACCTTTCCTTGACGGATTCATCTAGCGGTACCTGCCAGTACCCCTTGGTTAAGTCCAAGGTAGAGATGAACTGGGCCCGTCCCAGTTTCTCTAATAGTTCATCTGTGTGTGGCATTGGAGAGTTGTCTGGGCGAGTTACAGCATTTAGTTTACGGTAGTCCACGCAAAAACGTATCTCCCCATCTGGTTTGGGAACTAGAAGCACTGGAGATGCCCATGCACTTCCAGAGGGGCGGATTACACCCATCTGTAGCGTATCCTGGATCTCCCATTCTATAGCAATTTTAGCTTGAGGAGACACCGGTAAGGTTGGGCTCTAATTGGGTGAGCATTACCTGTATCAATGGAGTGGTATACCCGTTCAGTCAGTCTTGGGGTGGCTGAGAACATCGGTGCGTAGCTAATGCACAGCTCCTTGATCTGCTGTCACTGCATATGCCCAAGGGTCAGGGAGAAGTTCACCTCTTCCAAGCCCCTAGCACTTTTTCCTTCATAGTAGACATCTTCAGGCCACTCAGCATCATCTCCTCCCTGGGCTGTAAACTGACTAACCTTTAATTCTCAATAAAAGGGCTTTAGAGAATTAATATGGTATACCTTAGGCTTTCGGTTGGAGGTGGGTAAGGCTATGAGATAATTAACAGCTCCCAGGCACTCCTAGACCATGAATGGCCCTTCCCACGACGCTTCCATTTTATGGGCCTGGAGTGCCTTTAAGACCATGACCTGGTCCCCTACTTTGAAGGAACGCTCTCTGGCATGTTTATCATACCAGGCTTTTTGGTCTTTTTGAGCATCCTTTAGGTTTTCTTTAGCAAGGGCTAAAGAGGTTCAGAGGGTGTTTTGTAGGTTGGTTACAAAGTCCAGAATGTTAGTTCCTGGAGAAGGTATAAACCCCTCCCATTGCTGCTTCACCAACTGTAATGGCCCCTTAACCTCGGGGCCATATACAAGTTCAAATGGTGAAAACCATAAACTGGGATGTGGTACAGTTCTGTAGGCAAAGAGCAACTGCTGCAACACTAAGTCCCAATCATTGAGTGTTCATTTATGAATTTACATATCATGGCCCCCAAAGCCCCATTAAATTTCTCCACCAGGCCATTTGTTTGATGATGGTAAGGGGTGGCAACCAAGTAATTCACCCCATGAGCTTCCCAAAGGCTTTCCATAGTTCCTGCCAGGAAATAAGTTCCTGCATCTGTGAGGATGTCGGAGGGCCAACCTACCCTGGTAAAAATGTCTGCTAGTGCCTGGCACACACTTTTAGCCCTGGTGTTGCTTAGAGCTACTGCTTCTGGCCATCGGGTGGCAAAATCCATGAAAGTCAGTATGTATTGCTTTCCTCTGGGTGTCTTTTTTGGAAAAGAACCCAGAATATCCAAAGCTACTCGCTGAAATGGAACTTCAGTGATGAGGAGTGGCTGGAGTGGGGCTTGAACCTGGTCTTGGGGTTTTCCCACTTTTTGGCATACCTCACAAGACCGGACATAGGTAGAAACCTCCTTGCCCATTCCCTCCCAGTGGAATGACCTCCCCAAATGGTCTTTGGTCGTGTTTACCCCAGCATGGCCACTAAGATGATCGTGGGCTAAGCTCAAGAGCTTGACCCGGTACTTAGTTGGAACTATCAACTGTCTCTGAGGATGCCAGTTTTCCTGGTGTCCACCAGAAAGAGTTTCCTTGTATAAAAGTCCTCTTTCTACAACAAACCTGGATCAATTAGAAGAGCTGAGAGGCGGTGGGTTGCTCCGGGCTCCGTTCAAGCTCTCTGGAGGCTTTCATCTGCTTCCTGTTTGGTCTGGAACTGTTCCCTTGATGCTGGAGACATCAGTTCCTCATTGGATTGTGGCCTTAGGCTTGGTCCCTCTGGAAGCGATGTATGGGATGGGGCTGTTTCCGTTGACTGTGAACCGCTCTCCGCTGGTGCACTATGTTGGGGTTCAGGCTCCGGCTGAGCCTCTTGTGTAGGGTTATCGGCTGCTGACAGTTCCGGTTCTGGGACTGGCTCTGTCTGGGTCTCTGGAACTGGATCCACTACTGCTGTTGCAGATGCTGGCATGGGGTCTGGGTACATCACCTCTGACCGGGTCATGGTAGAAATTTCCAGAACAGAGCTAGGCGTGACGGCTTGCTTAGCCTGGCTGCGGGTGACCATTCCCACCCTCTTGGCTAGCTTCACATGATTGGCCAAGTCTTCCCCCAATAGCATGGGGATGGGATAATCATCATATACTGCAAAAGTCCATATTCCTGACCAGCCCTTGTACTGGACAGGCAACTTGGCTGTAGGCAAATTGAAAGAATTGGACTTGAAGGGTTGAATTGTCACTTGGATCTCTGGGTCGATTAAATTGGGGTCCACTAAGGAAGCATAGATAGCTGACACTTGTGCTCCGGTGTCCCTCCACACGGGGACCTTCTTCCCACCCACGCTCACAGTTTCCCTCCGCTCCAAGGGTATCTGGGAGGTATCTGGGCCTGAGGACCTCTGGTGTGATTCCATTGCAATGAACTGTAATCGGTTGGGCTTCTTGGGACTGTTGGCCTTTACATGCCCCGGCTCGTTACATTTAAAACATCGTCCAGCTGACGGGTCACTGGGGCGAGGTGGGTTGCTGGAGAACGGTGTGGCAGGACGATAAGGTGTCTGGAGTATTCCTTGGTGGATGGTTGGGGCCTTGGGCTGCCCCCGATAGTAGGGTGTGGTCTGAGGGTGTCCCTTCTGGTACCCGCTCCAACTGCGACCAGGGTTGTTCCTCTCTCCTCCCTCCACCTGTTTTGTTCCGGCTTGCCCCGCCTCTCTGGCGGTCAGGGATTGTTCATATCGATCAGCATAAGAAGTAAGACTTTCTGCTGAGTTCATTTACTTATCCCATAAACACTGTTTTATTTCCTCCTTGGACATATTCAGGAATTGCTCCTGAGCTATCAAATCACACATTCCATCAAAGCTAGTGACACCCCTTCCTTGGACCCATTTACTAACAGATCCTTCATCTGGTTTAGATAAGCCTCATTACTTAGTCCAGGCCCTCTCTTAAGGGTTCAAAATTTTACTCTGTATGTTTCAGATGTAATTTGAAATTGCTTTAAAACCAAATCCTTGAACTTATTATAGTCAGAAGCCTCATCAATAGACATCTTATTGAATATGTCCAGAGCTCTTCGAGTTAGTTTTGCGACCAGTTTGGTAATCTTGTGAGCTTCAGGAATTTTATGGAGAGTACACAGTCTCTCAAAGATGAGAAAATATTCAGCAATATCACTGAATTTATCATACTGTGGACATAGTCGCTCCCATTTGTGGATTGTTGGGGAAGGATGGTTAGGGTTATCCAGTAGATTCCGCTCAGCCTTTGCCTTCTCCATCTCCAGTGCATGCTTCCTCTCCTTTTCCTTCTCCTCCTCAGCATGCTTCCTCTCTTTTTTTCTTTTCCTCCATTTCTTTTTCCTTTGCCTCCATAGCTCTCCTGTGAGCAGCCTCTTGGTGTATTTCTGCCTCTTTCGCTGCCTCCATAGCTCTCCTGTGGGCAGCCTCTTGGTTTTTTTCTGTCTCTCTCGCTGCCTCCAGTTTTCTCCTGTGGGCAGCCTCTTTGGCTGTTTCTGCCTTGGGCTCTGTCATGTTTGCCTCTCTGTTTTTAACTAACTTTACACCCAAGAGTTAGAAATAAAAACAAACAAACAAAAAACTTGGCTTGTCAAAAAAAATAATATATATATATTTTTTGACATATATATAGGTTGTCCTGTAACCGGATACCTATGTTCTCTGATAGTGATTGTCAGCCTACAGAAAAATCCTTAAAAAAAAAAAAAACCTAACACCTTTGTCTCCAGGCAAATAGTTGCTCTTAGGTAAAAAAACAACTGTGAAGACTTGTGAATTTCCCTGCAGGAGGTTAACTACCTTGCCTTTACGTAAAGAAATCTCCAACTCACAAAAGACAATTTCCTTTTGTCTCTGCTCTGGCCCCCAAGCTTTCAGCTTGCTTTCAGCTTAAAACTGCTTTCCAGTAGCCCAAAGGAAAAAAAATATTTCCTTTGAAAAAATCTGTGCTTCTGGTTCAAAAAATCTCAAATTGATCTCAAAATTTCAAGTTAATCCCATTGCTCTGCCACCATGTCAAGGTTCCTTCCCCACTCTGAACTCTAGGGTACAGATGTGGGGACCTGCATGAAAAACCCCCTAAGCTTATTTTTACCAGTTTAGGTTAAAAATTCACCCAGGTACAAACTATTTTACCTTTTGCCCCTGGACTTTATTGCTACCACCAACAAGCGTCTAACAAATATATAACAGGGAAAGAGCCTGCTTGGAAATGTCTTTCCCCTCAAAATCCTCCCAAACCCTACACCCCC
Source organism: Dermochelys coriacea (assembly GCF_009764565.3). Classification (NCBI taxonomy): domain Eukaryota; kingdom Metazoa; phylum Chordata; order Testudines; family Dermochelyidae; genus Dermochelys; species Dermochelys coriacea. The sequence continues at coordinate 137,397,956 of NC_050068.2, forward strand.
TTTCCTGGGGAAGGCTTGATAAAAATCCTCACCAATTTGCATATGTGAACACAGACCCAAACCCTTGGATCTTAAGAACAATGAAAAAGCAATCAGGTTCTTAAAAGAAGAATTTTGATTGAAGAAAAAGTAAAAGAATCACCTCTGTAAAATCAGGATGGTAAATACCTTACAGTGTAATCAAATTCAAAACACAGAGAATCCCTCTAGTTAAAACCTTAAGTTACAAAAAGACTCAAAAACAGGAATATACATTCCATTCAGCACAACTTATTTTATCAGCCATTAAACAAAACAGAATCTAACACATATCTAACTAGATTGCTTATTAGCCCTTTCCAGACGATCTGACGTGCATTCCTGCTCTGGTCACAGCAAAAAGAACACACAGCCAGAGAGAACCTTTGTTCCACCCCCCTCCATCTTTGAAAGTATCTTGTCTCGTCATTGGTCATTGTGGTCAGGTGCCAGCGAGGTTAACCTAGCTTCTTAACCCTTTACAGGTGAAAGGGTTTTTCCTTTGGCCAGGAGGGATTTTAAAGGTGTTTACCTTTCCCTTTATATTTATGACAGCTTTCATTTGTTGAAAGTATATCTACAGGCATTTTTTTTAGTTATGAAATAAAATGCAATATATTATCAAGGCCAGTAGTCAGAATAGAACTCAATCCCTTCAGGCGCCAAACCTGGTCTTTAATCCAGTTGATCCCATGACTGTGGGGAAGATTTCTACCATAAATTTTTGCATCATGCCTTGGCAAAATGTCAAGTGAAAAACGCTTTGCAGGTTTTCACCTGCCTTGCTGCAGATGTTCTTCAGTCTCCTGAAAATTCAACATTTTCGGAGTCCAAAATCCCATGTAAACACACTCATGAAAAATTCTAAATCTGTTTTCTTGACAAACTTCTTCCATCAATTTTGCCCTGGGAGAGTATTACTGCTTTATTGATAAAATCCTTTATAATTGTATCTGTATGCCCAATCTCTACTAAAGCCAACTATACATTTTTTTCCAAATACATAATCATTGCATATAAAATGCAATCCATAAATAAATATTTCAAAACCGAATGTATCAAACTGATTACTTTAATTTTTCAAAAAGAAAAGGAGTACTTTTGGCACCTTAGAGACTAACAAATTTATTTGAGCATAAGCTTTCGTGAGCTATAGCTTATGCTCAAATAAATGTGTTAGTCTCTAAGGTGCCACAAGTACTCCTTTTCTTTTTGCAAATACAGACTAACATGGCTGCTACTCTGAAACCTTTAATTTTTCAATCAGATATCATAAGAACATTTCATTTCAGGCTTTACCAGAAGCCCAGAAAGATGTCAAACAAATCCCACAAAGAACTTAGATGGATTTTGAACCATTATGCTGCAAAAAGGGGGCAATCCTGGCCAGCTGTCCCAGAGTGAACTGAAACTTGAGACTTATTGAAGCTAAGTGCTGGCAAAGTGGCTGAACTTAGACAGTGCTGTGCATGGAACGGATATGGAAAGGTACAGGTGAGCTGGGGTTTTGTGTCGATGTGGGTAATCTTTACTAAGGGCTTGAATTTAAGTAGAAGTGAGAGGAACAAACTTCCAACACTTTGGGCCTGATCCAGTTCCCATTAGAATAAATGGCCAAACTTCAGTAGCACAGGATTGGACTATTTGTGACTTAACAAGAATCCAACCATAATCACTTCACATCCCTCCACTCACATCTACTCATGCTATTAACCTCATCACAGTCCCAAAGGGAGACTTCTCCAACTCAAGCTGTTAGGGTGTTCCTAGCCCTTTATATCTTTGTTAGGATAAAATTCTGCTCCCTCTGAAGCGAGCAAAATGCAGCTGAACTATATTAGGACTGGGAGGCTATTCAGAGGACCGAAGAGAAGAAGGGGTTTCATGGGACTAGCCAAGCTTGGGGAGGGTAACATTATGTGGCTCCCCTGGCCAAACTCCCCACTAGAGGGGAGCTTTGCCCAGGCTGGAGTTCTCTGTGTGGGACTGGTGGAGGACAGAAGTCCCCATCTGTGCTATTGCATGGCCAGTCTCAGAGACACAGCCATTACTCCTGTGCTCACTGATAAATAACTGCACATTGCAAAGGGGTAAAAGATTTGATCTTCAAACCCCCAGGTGCTCCTGTCTCCAGTCTGAGCTCTGTCTATTCCTTTATTCAATATTTAGTTATTTCTCTTCCCAAATACTAGAATTAAGATGGGGGGGGATCTTTATAAAGATCTAGTAGGTGTAAATATTGAAAAATAGGTAAGAAAGGTATTCATTTTACAAGCAATGATTAAAGATTTTAATTATACCTTAACTAACTTAATGGAAAAATCAATGGAAAATTTGATCTTGGACAGTCCACCTGGTGCTTTCTTAATAAAATGCCAGATACTTAGTCACAACTGATTTAGCGTCAAGGAAGAGAAACATAAATATGTCTTTCCACTGCCCCCCAAATCCTACTAATGTTTTGATGAGTTGTTCTTATATAATCAGTGCTTTACATATTTCAGAATATGTTCTATCACTTGCCACGTTTACAAAACATGCACCTTACTTGCCATTGAAACAGATGGATACAAAGCAGGACAGCATAATATAATAAAAATATTTGTCATACACACAACAATAAATCAACAGAAGTGTAGGTTTGAGTGCTCAGAATCAACAGTATCTAGCTTCATAACCTCTCCAACGCATCATCAGTGATCTACAACCCATACTTGACAATGATCCCTCACTTTCACAGGCCTTGGGAGGCAGGCAAATTCTCACCCACAGACAACCCGCCAACCTAAAGCATATTCTCACCAGCAACTACAGACCACACCATAGTAACTCTAACTCAGGAACCAATCCATGCAACAAACCTCAATGCCAACTCTGCCCACATATCTACACCAGTGACACCATCACAGGACTTAACCAGATCAGCCACACCATCACCAGTTCATTCACCTGCATGTCCACCAATGTAATATATGCCATCATGTCCCAGCAATGCCCCTCTGCTATGTACATCGGCCAAACTGGACAGTCCCTACGTATAAGGATAAATGGAAACAAATCAGATATTAGGAATGACAATATACAAAAACCTAGGAGAACGCTTCAACCTCCCTGGACACACAATAGCAGATTTAAAGGTAGCCATCCTGCTGCAAAAAAACTTCAGGACCAGACTTCAAAGAGAAACTGCTGAGCTTCAGTTCATTTGCAAATTTGACACCATCAGCTCAGTATTAAACAAAGACTATGAATGGCTAGCCAACTACAAAAGCAGTTTCTCCTCCCTTGGTGTTCACACCTCAACTGCTAGAAGAGGTCCTCATCCTCCCTGACTGAACTAACCTCATTATCCCTAGCCTGATTCTTGCTTGCATATTTATACCTGCCTCTGGAAATTTCCACTACATGCATCCGACAAAGTGGGTATTCACTCACAAAAGCTTATGCTCCAATATGTCTTTTAGTCTATATAAGGTGCCACAGGACTCTTTGCCGCTTTTACAGATCCAGACTAACATGGCTACCCCTCTGATACTTAGCTTCATAATTGCAATCTAGATCACCCTTTTGCATATAAGATTTAGTAATTTAGGCAAACTGCAGCTACAGGGCCTGATCCAGAACTCATTGAAATCAATGGAAAAAACCCCAATAACGTCAAGGGGCCCATAGTTGAGAGAGGTTAGCCATTCCCACAGTGTCTTGAGAAAAACAGATACACAAACAATGTTAAGGAGTACTTGTGGCACCTTAGAGAGGTGCCACAAGTACTCCTTTTCTTTTTGCGAATACAGACTAACACAGCTGCTACTCTGAAACAAACAATGTTAGTAGCAGGACTACTTCATGGCAATTGCAGGTTGGAAATTGGATGTGTCATTGCCAGTCCTCTTATCAGAAGAATTTAACTGCAGAAATTAACATTACATATTTTTAACATTTCGTTTATTAATCCCCACAGGATATATCTAACATATTTAAAGAGATGAACAAAAATAACGAAGGAGAAGTCGGTCTGGAGGAATTTAAGGCTGTGCTAGCCAAGCTGAAAAGGTCTGGCCAGTAAAATATTCTACAAAGGGGAGGAGCATCACAACTACAACAAAGTAGAGAAAAAACATTGACTTCATAAAACAAATAAGTCTTTAAAGCCACAGATTTATTTGCTTTTTATTGTGAGAAAAGTGACCATGAGAAAATAAGGACCTTTCTTAACAAAGACAAAATAAGATGCACACTTTATTCTCAAAGATGCTCACCTTTATCATATTCCAGCAGATCCCGATTCCAGGTATTTCATTGTCACTAAACAGTCTTAGTAAAACAGTTCCATTAGGAGCCAGGAAAAAGAATCAATCACTCCACGTCCTCTTCCCCCACCAGATCATCACTGAGCAATCCCCATCAGTGGGTTGTGGAGGTTTCCAAAGGTTGCTCACAAAGGCCTTCGGACCCCTGTAAACATTAACATCCCCAGCAGGTCCTGTGAAGAGACCTAGCCACACTACTTCCTCTCTTCTACTCCCACCAAATCACCTTTAGACCCATTAGCAAAAGAGACCACCTTGGATTCCGATGATGGAAGTTTCCCATTGTCATTTATCACTTGTCCCAACATTCTGTCATCCCCCTGCCCTGCCCTGGGATGAATTTAGTGAGTCTTAGACCACAGACTTGGGTAACTCCTTTTAGGAAAGAAACTGAGTGGGCAGCAGACAAAAGATTAGTAGATTATCCTAATCTACATTTTATTCCAGTCAGAATGCACCCTTGTTGTGGTAGAGCTTTTGGCTGAGGAAATGTTATTGGTAGGTAATTTTTGTGAGCTGAGTGTGAATTCCTGGAAGCGCCTTTGAGACTGGCTGAAACACAATTTTTTTTAAAAGATTCTCTCTTTTTAATTCTAAAATAAAACAACAAACCAATACAACAAATTTGTAATTAATGCTGACCTTGTTTTTTAACCTCTTCCTCCACGGCAGGTAAGGGCAGGGTGGTAGAAAGGGATACCAGCTAGAGGTTTGTTGTTACCTTGCTTGAGTATGCCTTGAAGCACCTGGAAGTACTCATCTCATGGGAAGAAGTTAGAATTATGAACTTTTTTTCCCTTTCAAATTAGTCTCTAAATGTCTTTCTTTTTCTTTCTCCCACCCCAATTTATTTGAATAGAATGAAGGACAGGAAAATGGAACTGTATTCAGATACTGAAACTGAGACAGAAAAAATTTATTGGATTTCAAGCGAAATCTCTGGTATTATGAGGCAATACAGAGCATCTGAGCTTGCAGTCACTTTCCATTAGAAGGGCACATACCAAAAATATTTACTTATCTTGTTTGAAATCTGCATGAGGGGGGGGAAAAAACCTATTCTGTCTGTGATTAAAAGTCAAAGAACTTATTTTATTTTTATGTAACAAAAACTGTTCAGCTGAGATAGGCAGATTTATTAATATTAAAGTGAATTTGCTGATTATTGCGAGATATTGTTGCTTCTGTGTTATATTCAGCTAACTTGAGATTCCAAACTGAAGAGAAAATCATACCACTTTACTGCTTAAGATGATCTGATGAGAATGTCTGATTTATAACTTGGAGCAAATAAACCAACATAGATGGAAGAGGAAGTTTACTGCACAAGCTGAGCCAAGTGTCTAGGAAACTTTCTTTGAGGCAGATCCCCACCCCAACTCACCCACTCCACTAACAAGGCCAGCTTCAATGACCTACCCAAGATGCACAAGTTTACAAAGAGCAAACAAAGCATAAAAATAACAACTCCACCTATTAGCTCATAGTCACTTTTCTCACAATTAAAAAAAAAACAATAAATCTGTGGCTTTAGGGACTTATTTTTGATTAGGCCCATGTTGTCTCTCTCCTTTCTTGTAGTTGTGAAGGTGGGCTTGAACCCTAGACCTTCAGATAGAACCACTAGTACTTGAGCTAAGAGACTATCCTTGTTAGCTAGAAGCTGTGGTAAAATCTTAGTCTCTTATGCAGATCAGCCAGGATAGGAAGACAAAAATGCATTATCCTAGTGTGGCTTGAGTAACCCACAACATATACAAAACATCCATACAGTACAAACGCGATCGCCACCATGACTCAACACCATGAGATGTGTGGCACAAATGTTCACCAAGACAGGGGATGGAAAAGGAAAAGCAGGTAAACATAACACAAAGTAGTGCAAAGATACTACAAAGTGAACACACAAGTTAAAATTGTGGTGTAATTTGTGTTGACCTGACACTTTAAGGCCACATATTATCATATCCCACAAAGATCTCAGAGTCCCAAGATACAGAGGACTACACAGGTATTCGCAACGGTAAACAGCACACTCAGTCCTGTTGCCAAGCCATGCTGCACGTAATCCTATTTGTTTCATGAGCTGCTCAGCTGTGAGTCCATGCTGTGAGAACTACAAAGAGTAACCAATTCAAACTAATTGTAACAGTTAAAATACTGATCACTGCAATTTATTCTAATGAATGAGCCTACTTCCCTGCCATTCCTCTTTAATATTTAATACTTGTTGCCAAAATACAACATGGTCTGACTTTCCAAAGATAGACTCATAGATTTTAAGGTCCAAAGGGACTAGTAAGATCATCGAGTCTGACCTCCTGCACATCTAGGCCACAGAACCTCACCCACCCACTCCTGGATGACCCAAAGGCTCAGCAAAGCTACGGTAATTCTCATCCCTATTCATCCTGGACCACATTCCTTCCTTTCGTTAGTTTTTTGCCTTCCAAAAGACCACAGTAACAACTTTCATCAGGAACGTTTTGGTAGGGCAGCAGGACCACTTCACTGGTTTCTTAACAGAGCACTGTTTAAATACCCACCATGAAGATATTTTTAGGGTATTGCTTATTTATTGTATTTATTTTCTTCCTTTCCTCCCTCCTCCCAATTTTGGTATGGTTTGGTTTAGTTTCTTGCCTACTACATACTCTACCTCAATTCACTAGTATTAGTACCTCACCCTCCTTTTAAAAGCATACAAAGTTGAAATAAAACTGTATAATTGCAACTGGTCAGTTCCACCACTGGATGGCAATATTACTTAGCAAATTACCCGCATTAACAGATCTAACAAGTTTCAGAGTGGTAGCCTTGTTAGTATGTATCAGCAGAAAGAATGAGGAGTACTTGTGGCACCTTAGAGACTAACAAATTTATTTGGGCATAAGCTTTTGTGGGCTAAAGCCCAATTCATCAGATGCATGCAGTGGAAAATACAGTAGGAATATATACACACACACAGAACATGAAAAAATGGGCGTTGCCATACCAACTCTTAATGAGACCAATCGATTAAGGTGGGCTATTATCAGCAGGAGAACAAAAACTTTTGTAGTGATAATCAGGATGGCCCATTTCAAACAGTTGACAAGAAGGTGTGAGTAACACTAGGGGGAAAATTAGAATGGGGAAATAGTTTTTAGTTAGTGTAATGACTCATTCACTCCCAGTCTTTATTCAAGCCTAATTTAATGGTGTCCAGTTTGCAGATTAATTCCAGTTCTGCTGTTTCTCATTGGAGTCTGTTTCTGAAGATTTTTTTTGTTGAATAATTGTGACTTTTAGGTCTGTAATTGAGTGTCCAGGTAGGTTGAAGTGTTCTCCGACTGGTTTTTGAATGTTATAATTCATGACATCTGATTTGTGTCCATTTATTCTTTTGCGTAGAGACTGTCCAGTTTGGCCAATGTATATGGTAGAGGGGCATTGCTGGCACATGATGGCATATATCACATTGGTAGATGTGCAGGTGAACGAGCCTCTGATAGTGTGGCTGATGTGATTGGGTCCTATGATGGTGTCCCTTGAATAGATATGTGGACAGAGTTGGCAACGGGCTTTGTTGCAAGGATAGGTTCCTGGGTTAGTGTTTTTGTTGTGTGGGGTGTGGATCTAACAAGGATCTTCTTAAGGGCTGGTTGTAAACAATTATGAGAATCTATAGATGGTTTGTCTGTAGTGCAGTCACTAGAGCTTGTAGTTACTTTTACTCTCTTGCAGGGACAGTCTCAAACTTAGCTCAAGAGACATGAACAATGCTGAAAGCATCTGACCCGTCTGCTAAATGGTCTTTGATGGCCTGTATTTTCCCCAAAGTACAGAGAGCCATTCCAATGTGTGACATCTCATGAGCCTTTGGGGATGGAAACTACACGGCTGGAAAGCATTTCAGTGATGTGCACTAGGATTTTCTAGCCCTTGTGAACTGAGATAGCAGACCTTACAATATCATTATTGAGATGATGCTCATGCCTCCTCCTCCCTGAGAACTGTTAGAACCAGAGTTAATGCTCCATGCCATCCAAAAGCTTTTCTGAAAAGACATAAAGCACTGACCTCTAATTCTAGGAGTTCCTGAGAATACTATACCCCATGATAGAACTGAACCTGGGGGAAAAGCAGTGAGGCTATTAGAATGACCTGATCTTCAAAAGTCAGTATAAACTAATTCTTAAAAAGTCAATACTTTTGTTATTGAAAGTTAACTACAGTAAAATCTGTGTTATCTGTCACATTGCCAACTAGAAAGCTCTATAAACTGGCATTTCTGATCTTCATTGAAAGTCCGGTTTATACTCCAGTTGGTGTGAGGCCGGCAGGCTCCCCGGAAGCGGCGACATGTCCTTGCTGCTTGTAGGTGGAGGAATGACCACAAGGGGTTCAGCGTGAGGGAGGGGGATATGGGCAGCACCTGCGGGGAGTTGCCACACTTCCATAGTGCACTTTGATCTATTCCTGTTTCAAAGCACACTATGGAATTGTTAGCATGGGTCAGTAGGATTCACACAGACACTAGTGTGCAGCAAGCCATGAACTAGCCTGGTCAACACTACAAAGTTAGGTCTCCTGCCAACAGAAGCACCCCATTATCGCGATATAGCAAAACCCTGAACAGCGTTGAGCTATGGTCCCTGTATTGTGGTCAATGCAGTGTGAGTATAGATTCTGCATAACCTATGTTAACCCTAATAGTCCTCCGGCAGCTGTCCCACAATGCCCAACACTGATCACTCTGGTCACAATTGTGAACTCCACTGCATAGGGGTCATGCCCCACTCCACTCCCTTAAAACACCTAGTGTATTTTTGAAATGCCTTTCCCTGAGCGCCCAGCTTGGAAGCACATCTCCCAGCTCTCCACTGTTGTGTGCCGCTGCCCAACTCACCAGAACAGCTACATGATCCAGATGTACCTGGAGTAGACAGGAGGTACTGGATCTCCTGGGACTGTGGGGAGGAGAGTCTATGCAGGCACACTATGGACCAGTTGTAGACATGTGGACATTTACAAAAAAATTGCACAGGGGATTCAGGTGAAGGAGCACAACAGGGACCAGCAGCAGTGCCACATGAAAGCAAAGGAACTGCGGTATGCATATACCACAAGATCAGGGAGGCCAACAGTTGATCTGGTGCTGAGCTGCAGACCTGCTGGTTTTACGATGAGTTGCATGTCAGACTTGGCAGACATGCAAGTATGCACCAGCACCCCGCAGACTACCATGGATACTTCAGTGGAGCCCAAGACACAGACCCCTGCTGTAAGAAGTGAAGAGGAGGAGGAGAGGGACACATATTGGGGGGGGGGGAAAGGGGGTAAGAGGATCCAGCTATGCCACAAACCAGGACCAGTTTGAGACTCCACAGCGGAGTCTGGCTAGTTCCACCAGCCAAACATGGACAAGCCCGATCCAGGGAACCCTCCTCGCGTAAGTGCTTTTTCCCTTACAGTGTTTAAAAACAATGGTGGCACCTAGCCCATCCCAAATTACCAAAGGCACACGTATCAATGTTTAGCTGTCTTACTCGTACAGGAAGAGGTAACAGTACAACAAACAGAGCTAGAGTTATCTGCTTTTCATTCCCCTGTAGGATTAGGAGGACAAAGGAGAGCATATGGAGCACCCTGTTGATTTATATAGGGATGTCCCTTGTATCCTCCTGAGAGATCTCAATGAACCTTTCATGGAGATACTCTGCAATCCTCTCCCAAAGGTTTCTAGGGATGGCCGCTTTATTTCTTCCTCCGCAGTAGGACACTCCGCAACAATCTACTTGGTACCATGGGTCAAATCCCTATCCCTATTACTCCACACAGGGGGACAGCTTCACATACACTGACCTGGGAGAGGCACGGCTAGTGTCAGGGTAGCCAAAGCAGACTGCATTTCTGCACTTGAATGGACAGATCTGTGCGTTTTCTATTTAAAATTCTGTTCAGTTAATTCATGTTTGTATTGTATTGTCCTTTTTTATTTGCACACTGTCTCTTCCCCACTATTTTTGTCAGACAATAAAATTCTATTTTTTGTAAATAAATTCATCTTTATTAGTTCACCAAGCACACTGCATAATGTATGGCAGGACTCAAAGCACCCAGCTCTTGTAAGTGCACAGCACCACAGAATTCATAGGTTCAAGAAACCACCAAGTAATATCCGTACACATACAGCAAGCACTGCATAATTCAGTTTCAGTGAAAGACCATGTAACAGTTATAAATGCACAGGAAAACATAGTAATTCAAAGGTTTATTATAATACACGGTGTAGTATGTATACATGCACATCAAGCATTGCACAATGCCTAACAGCGTGCAAACGTACAGGGCCAGGGCACAATCAAGCACAGCACATTAACGTGGCTGACTATTACAGTGTTTTTTCAAAGCCTCCCGCAACTGCATAGCTCTATAATGGGATCTTATAATGGCCCATGTGTCTGGCTGTTCAAACTCAGCAGACAGCCGCTCCACCGTGGCGGCAACTTTTTCCCCTTTCTCTCACATATATTATGCAGGACACAACATATAGCTATAATTATTGGGATATTTTTCTCACTGAGATCCAGTCTAGCAAGTTGAGCTGTCAATTAATCGCAGTTAACTCATGCGATTAACTCAAAAAAATTAACTGTGATTAAAGAAATGAACTGCGATTAATCACAGTTTTAATAGAATACCAATTGAAATGTATTAAATATTTTGGATTTTTTTCTACATATTCATATACATTGTATTTTGTGTTGTAACTGAAATCAAAGTATATATTATTTTTATTTATTTTTATTTTTTATTATTATTTATATTTATTATTTTTATTACAAATAATTGCACTGTAAAAATGATAAACAAAAGAAATAGTATCTTTCAATTCACCTCATACAAGTTCTGTAGTGTAATCTCTTTGTCGTGACAGCCCAACTTACAAATGTAGATTTTTTTTTTTTGTTATATAACTGCATATGTAACTTCTGCTGGTAGCATCTGACTCAGATAATGAAAATGAACATGCATTGATCCGCACTGCTTTGGATTGTTATCAAGCAGAACCCATCATCAGTATGTCCCCTGGAATGGTGGTTGAAGCATGAAGGGACATATGAATCTTTAGCGCATCTGGAACATAAATATCTTGCGACACCGGCTACAACAGTGCCACGCAAACGTCTGTTCTCACTTTCAGGTGACATTGTAAACAAGAAGTGGGCAGTATTAACTCGTTTGCTTGAGCAATTGGCTGAACAAGAAGTAGGACTGAGTGGACTTGCAGACTCTAACATTTTACATTGTTTTATTTTTGAATGCAGTTTTTTTGTACATAATTCTACATTTGTAAGTTCAACTTTCATGATAAACAGATTGGACTACAGTACTTTTATTAGGTGAATTGAAAAATACTATGTTTTTTACAGTGCAAATACTTGTAATCAAAAATAACTATAAACTGAGCACTGTACACTTTGTATTCTGTGTTGTAGTTGAAATCAATATATTTGAAAATGTAGAAAACATCCAAAAATATTTAAATAAATGGTATTTTATTATTGTTCACAGTATGAACAAAGCTGCTCCATGAATGCCAACAACAACCTGGAAGTGTTTTTCGTCATGTCCCTCAGCAATCTGCCCTCAAAGAAACTGTAATGTTCCACACTGTTGCAGTTCTTCCTGAGGTTCTGATAATATCAGAAAATCATGCATCCTGTATTTGCAACATTCATGACAATAGTACAGAGCTGTGCCAACTCTATGCTTCTATCACAGAGGGTGGACACCAAACAGTGCTACATGGGTTTATGGGATCGTAAGGAAAGGTGCAAAAATTATGGGATACGGATGGCATTCTGGGATGGAGAAAGTCGTGAGAGGGGAATTTGACCCCTCACTCCCAGAGTTAACTGTGTGACTCATTTCTGCCCAACAATACATTGTGAAAACTTCCCAGAAGGCATTGTGCCAGACTGGGATACCTACCCATTGTTTTCAGAGTAGCAGCCGTGTTAGTCTGTATTCGCAAAAAGAAAAGGAGTACTTGTGGCACCTTAGAGACTAACAAATGTGCAGCATTTTGTATTGACACAAACTCTACTAGTGAGTACATGAAAAGCCAATGCAAGTGGCCAAGTGTGTGCTCACAAGTGACATACTATCTGTAGCAGCTGTATGCTAACTTAACTTTAACGTGCATTGCTAAAGTTTGTACTGTAGATGTGGCCTAAGTGTTCATAATAAATTAGGAATACAAAATTAATGATTAAAAAGGATTAAAAGGTTGCAAAATCAAGTACTTTCAAGTCAGGAAATGCCAAAATGAATATTGCCCTTGCAACATTAATTTACCCCCCGCCCCCCATGCATATATACTATGATACAGTCTTTAGTTACAAGCAGAAGTTACTGTGAAAAATTTGGCATACATGACTTGTCCAGTGTCACACAGAAATTTGGTGGCAGAGGCTGGGACAAAATTCAAGTCTCCAGAGTGGCATTCATCTGGTCTAACCATTAGACCATCCTGTCTCTTCCTGCAGTCCCCTGCCTTATTCACTACCCACCTTCCAGCTTCCTACAGACAACAGCCTCCTTCATTACACAATCCTTATTCATCCCCAGATCAGATCCATTCTGTGCACTCAATGAACCAGACGTCCTGTGTAAAAAGTAATATGGGATCATGGAATTAAAGGCTGTATTATAAATAATGCATACACACAACATAAGAATGGCCATTCTGGGTCAGACCAAAGGTCCATCCAGCCCTGTATCCTGTCTACCAACAGTGGCCAATGCCACGTGCCCCAGAGGCCATGAACCTAACAGGTAATGATCAAGTGATCTCTCTCCTGCCATCCATCTCCACCCTCTGACAAACAAAGGCTAGGGACAACATTCCTTACCCATCCTGGCTAACAGCCATTAATGGACTTAACCTCCATGAATTTATCCAGTTCTCTTTTAAACCCTGTTATAGTCCTAGCCTTCACAACCTCCTCAGGCAAGGAGTTCCACAGGTTGACTGTGCGCTGAGTGAAGAAGAACTTCCTTTTATTTGTTTTAAACTTGCTACCCATTAATTTCATTTGGTGGCCCCTAGTTCTTATATTATGGGAACAAGTAAATAACTTTTCCTTCTTCACTTTCTCCACACCACTCATGATTTTATGTACCTCTATCATATCCCTCCCTAGTCTCCTCTTTTCCAAGCTGAAAAGTCCTAGCCTCTTTAATCTCTCCTCATATGAGACCCGTTCCAAACCCCTAATCATTTTAGTTGCCCTTCTCTGAACCTTTTCTAATGCCAGTATAGCTTTTTTGAGATGAGGGGACCACATCTGTATGCAGTATTCAAGATGTGGGAGTACCATGGATTTATATAAGGGCAATAAGATATTCTCCATCTTATTCTCTATCCCTTTTTTAATGATTCCTAACATCCCATTTTCTTTTTTAACTGTCACTGCACACTGGATGGACGTCTTCAGAGAACTATCCACGATGATTGCAAGATCTTTCTCCTGATTAGCTGTAGCTAAATTAGCCCCCATCATATTGTATGTATAGTTGCGGTTATTTTTTCCAATGTGCATTACTTTACATTTATCCACATTAAATTTCATTTGCCATTTTGTTGCCCAATCACTTAGTTTTGTGAGATCTTTTTGAAGTTCTTCACAGTCTGCTTTGGTCTTAACTATCTTGAGCACTTTAGTATCATCTGCAAACTTTGCCACCTCACTGTTTACCCCTTTCTCCAGATCATTTATGAATAAGTTGAATAGGATTGGTCCTAGGACTAACCCTTGGGGAACACCACTAGTTAACCTCTCTCCATTCTGAAAATTTACCATTTATTCCTACCCTTTGTTCCCTGACTTTTAACCAGTTCTCAATCCATGAAAGGGTCTTCCCTCTTCTTATCCCATGACAACTTAATTTACGTAAGAGCCTGTGGTGAGGGACTTGTCAAAGGCTTTCTGGAAATCTAAGTACACTATGTCCACTAGATCCCCCTTGTCCACATGTTTGTTGACCCCCTCAAAGAACTCTAATAGATTAGTAAGACATGATCTCCCTTTACAAAAACCATGTTTTTGTGCAACAATTTATGTTCTTCTATGTGTCTGACAATTTTATTCTTTACTACTGTTTCAACTAATTTGCCCGGTACTGATGTTAGACTTACTGGTCTGTAATTGCCAGGATCACCCTTAGAGCCCTTCTTAAATATTGGCGTTACATTAGCTATCTTCCAGTCATTGGATATAGTAGCAGATTTTAAGGACAGGTTACAAACCGTAGTTAGTAGTTCTGCTATTTCACATTTGAGTTCTTTCAGAACTCTTGGGTGAATGCCATCTGGTCCTGGTGACTTGTTACTGTTAAGTTTCTCAATTAATTCCCAAACCTCCTCTAGCGACACTTCAATCTGTGACAATTCCTCAGATTTGTCACCTACAAAGGACGGCTCAGGTTTGGGAATCTCCCTAACATCCTCAGCCGTAAAGACTGAAGCAAAGAATTCATTTAGTTTCTCCTTAAATTCTCATTTAATTTGGCAGTGTTTATGCTCCTTTCTATTTGCCTCACTAGGATTTGACCTCCACTTTTTAAAAGATGCCTTTTTTTTTCACTGCTTCTTTTACATGGTTCTTAAGCCATGGCGGCTCTTTTTTAGTTCTTTTACTGTGTTTTTTAATTTGGGGTTCATTTAAGTTGAGCCTTTATTATGGTGTCTTTGAAAAGTGTCCATGCAGCTTGCAGGGATTTCACTCTTGTTACTGTACCTTTTAATTTCTGTTTAACTAACCTCCTCACTTTTGCATAGTTCCCCTTTCTGAAATTAAATGCCATAGTGTTGGGCTGTTGAGATGTTCTTCCCACCACAGGAATGTTATTATATTATGGTCACTATTTCCAAGCAGTCCTGTTATAGTTACCTCTTGGACCAGATCCTGAGTTCCACTCAGGAATAGATTAGAGTTGCCTCTCCTCTTGTGGGTTCCTGTACCAGCTGCTCCAAGAAGCAGTCATTTAAAGTATTGAGAAATTTTGCCTCTGCATTTTGTCCTGAGGTGACATGTACCCAGTCAATATGGGGATAATTGAAATCCCCCGCTATTACTGAGTTCTTTATTTTGATAGCCTCTCTAATCTCCTTAGCATTTCGTCATCACTATCACTGTCTTAGTCAGGTGGTCGATAATAGATCCCTACTGTTATATTCTTATTGGAGCATGGAATTACTATCCATAGAGATGCAATGGAACATGTGGATTCATTTAAGATTTTTATTTCATTTGATTCTACATTTTCTTTCATATAATGCCACTCCCTCTCCCCTGCACAACCTGTTCTGTCCTTCCAATATATTTTGTACCCCGGAATGATTGTGTCCCATTGATCGTCCTCACTCCACCAGGTTTCTGTGATGCCTATTATATCAATATGCTCCTTTAACATGAGGCACTCTAGTTCACCCATTTTATTATTTAGACTTCTAGCATTTGTGTTCAAGCACTTTAAAAACTTGTCACTGTTTATTTGTCTGCCCTTTTCTGATGTGTCAGATTCTTTATGTGAATGTTTCTCATCTGATCTGGCCCATACTTTATCCTCTTTTATCCTCTCCTCCTGACTAAAACCTCGAGAATCTCTATCAATAGACTCTCCTCTAAGAGAAGTCTCTGTCCGATCCACGTGCACCTCTGCAGTAATCGGCTTTCCCCCATCTCTTAGTTTAAAAACTGCTCTGCAACATTTTTAATGTTAAGTGCCAGCAGTCTGGATCCACTTTGGTTTAGGTGGAACCCATCCTTCTTGTATAGGCTCCCCCTATCCCCAAAGTTTCCCCAGTTCCTAATAAATCTAAACTCCTCCTCTCTACACCATTGTCTTATCCACGCATTGAGACTCTGAAGCTCTGCCTGCCTACCTAGCCCTGCGCGCGGAACTGGAAGCAATTCTGAGAATGTCACCATAGCAGTCCTGGATTTCAGTCTCTTTCCTAGCAGCCTAAATTTGGCCTCCAAGACGTCTCTCGTACCCTTCCCTATGTCATTGGTACCTACATGTACCACGACCATCGGCTCCTCCCCAGCACTACACATAAGTCTATCTAGATGCCTCGAGAGATCCGCAACCTTCGCACCAGGCAGGCAAGTCACCATACAGTTCTCCCGGTCATCACCAGCTATCTGTTTCTAATGACTGAATCTCCCATTACTAACATCTGCCTTTTCCTAATGACTGGAGTTCCCTCCCCCGGAGAAGTAACCTCAGTGTGAGAGGATACCTCAACACCATCTGGAAGGAGGGTCCCAACTATGGGAAGGTTTTCCTCTGCTCCTGTTGACTGCTCTCCTTCTCTGGGCCTTTCATCCTCCTTAACAGCACAGGCACTGTCTGATGGGAGGTGGGACAAATCTACAGTGTCCTGGAAAGCCTCATCAACATACCTCTTTGCCTCCCTTAGCTGGCCTCCAAAGCCCATACACCGTCTGAGGGCCAGGAGCTCCTTGCACTGAATGCACACATACACCACCCGCCCACAGGGCAGGTAATCATACATACTACACCGAGTGCAATAAGCAGGATAGCCCCCACTCTGCTGCTGGGCTTCTGCCTGCATTCTCTCCTACAGCTACCTAGATTAATGATAGGGTTTTTGTTTAAATCAAGAAGTTTTGATTATAGTTTAGTTTAAAGGTTTTAAAGAATGACAAGTGTACCTCGCCCCCTTCCCACTCCCCTTCCAAACTCCCTCTCGAAACTCCCTCTCAGCAGTCCCTTGCTCACTGCTTTATAAAGCCCTGGCCCCCAGAAAAAGGCTCAGCCAATGAACAGACGCTTCTAGATTTCAAACCTTGTTTAGAAGCTCACAGCTTCCAACTGCCGACCACAGCACTCAGTCCTTCAAACAAACAGACAGACAAACACAAGCTCAGCACACAGCAAGTAACCCCCAAACACAAACACACACTACAGACAGCCACTTACCCCAAGGTCCCCATATTTGCTCCTCCTTCACCTGGAGAACTCCATCTCAAAACTCCCTGTTAGCGGTCCCTGGTTGCTACACAAGAGGAGTTAATTTAGGTAGCATGGGCAACGTTTTATTCTGGCATTTCCTAACGTGAGAGTGTTTGACATTGCCATCTTTTTATCCTTTTTCATCTTTAACTTCATATTTCCTAATTTTTTTATGGTTTAGTTTATTGATGAGAGTAACTTTACCTAACATTTAACAAAGTTTTTTTTGTTTATGAATTTCCTTAGCTTTATAATGTGTGCTATTTTAAATAATAAAGCATTTACAGATTTGTTTAAGATGTTAAGATTTCACAGCATAAGGGGAAAAAACAATACATAACTTTTTTTAAAAAAAAAAACAGAAAACAGGAGGAACTCATGTCTATAAGTTCTCTTTTTGTGAAAGGTAAATATTCAGAAAGCTATAGCCCTGCAATCTGCAAGCAGCATCTAAACAATGTGAAAAAGAAATTGCAGTTTTGAATCTTATTTTCATGCAGCCCTTACTGAGGAAAGTAACAATTACCTTTGAATAGAAACAATATAACTTAGCCTAGTACAAACCCAAAGAAGCAGAGCAGGAGCTGATCCAAACCCAATCTGCTTTCATTACAGCTCTACCTGAGATCTTATCATGTAGTAATGTTATGTTTAGCTGACAGAAATCAGTTATCAAAGACAGCTGTTGCCATGACAACCAGGGCATGAGTGATTCTCCCAGAGTATGCAAATGAACTGGAAGGAGTGAAGGATAAATGGCCGATATTCTCGGATGTCACAATACAATGTCCCCCACAAAAGGCTCTTAAGCAAAGTAAGCTGTCATGGGATAAGAGGGAAGGTCCTCTCATGGATTGGTATCTGGTTAAAAGATAAGAAATAAAGGGTAGAAATAAATGGTCAGTTTTCAGAATGGAGTGAGGTAAATGGTGTCGCCCAGGGGTCTGTACTGAGACCAATCCTATTCAACATATTAATAAATGATCAGGAAAAAGGGGTAAACAGTGAGTTGGCAAAATTTGCAGATGACACAAAACTACTCAAGATGGTTAAGTTCCAAGGAGACTGAGAAGAGCTACAAAAGGATCTCACAAAACTGGGTGACTGGGCAACAAAATGGCAGATGAAATTCAATATTGACAAATGCAAAGTAATGCATATTGGAAAACACATCCCAACTATACATATAAAATGATAAGGACTAAATTAGCTGTTACCACTCAAAAGAGAGAGTTTGGAGTGACTGTGGATGGGTCTCTGAAATACCCATTCAATGTGCAGTGGCAGTCAAAAAAGCAAACAGAATGTTGGGAATCATTAAGAAAGGGGTAGATAATAAGACAGAAAATATCATTGTTTCTATACAAATCTATGGTACACGCACATCCTGAATACTGCGTGCAGATGTGGTCACCCCATCTCAAAAAGATATATTGGAAAAGGCTCAGAAAAGGGCAATAAAAATGACTGGAGGAAGGAAGGGCTGCCATATGAGAAGAGTTTAATACATCTCGGACTTTTCAGCTTGGAAAAGAGATGACTAAGAGGGGATATGATAGAGATCTATAAAATCATGACTGATGTGGAGAAAGTAAATAAGGAAGTGTTATTTACTCCTTCTCATAACACACGAACTAGGGATCACCAAATGAAATTAATAGGCAGCCAGTTTAAAACAAGCAAAGAAGTATTTTTTTCACACAACACACAGTCAACCTGTGGAACTCCTTGTCAGAGGATGTTGTGAAGGCCAAGACTATAACAGGGTTCAAAAAAGAACTAGGTAAGTTCATGGAGGATAGGTCCATCAATGGCTATTAGCCAAGATTGGCAGCGATAGTATCCCTAGCCTCTGTTTGCCAGAAGCTGGGAATGGGCGACGGGGAATGAATCACTTGATGATTATCTGTTCTGTTCATTCCCTCTGGAGCACCTGGCATTGGCCATTGTTGGAAGACAGGATACTGGGCTAGATGGACCTTTGGTCTGACCCAGTATGGACATTCTTATGTTCTTAATATTACCGCTCGGGCAGCAGAGGGTGACAAATTTGCACTGTGTGGACAAAATCAGGCTTTTCCAGTTTTCCTAAATTTCCTAAAGTCAACAACATACAAACACAAAATGCATACTGGAGATTGCTGCACACACATTAATTAGCAGCTAAAATCTGGTTCAAATTCCCTATTGCATTTTGACAAAAAAAAAATTCCTAGTGAAAGATTAGATACTGAGGTACAGAAAATTCTGACCCAACCTTAACTACGGTCTCACTAATGTGAGACTATAATAGAAAATATATCATGTCCTATCATATATGATAGCCTATTGAGGAAAAGTGTAGATGCAAGAAGCAGAGAAATGAGAGAGTGTGAGCATGCAAGGACAATGTTAACAAATAGGATAGAGCATAAAAGAAATATCTTCATATCCTATCTCACTTATTAAACAGGAGGAAATTTGCAGGAAATGAATAAAAAAATCTATCCAAAACCCCTATATTCCTTCAAAGCCAGTAATAGCTTCACAATCAAACCACCTTCCAATCATCTGACAAGTACTAATTAATGACGGGTTTCAGAGTAGCAGCCGTATTAGTCTGTATCCACAAAAAGAAAAGGAGTACTTGGGGCACCTTAGAGACTAACAAATTTATTTGAGCATAAGCTTTCGTGAGCTACAGCTCACTTCATCAGATGCATGCCAATTAATTAATGTTACTCACCTCAAATGCACACACCCAGTATAATTTACTCTCTCTCTCTGTGAAATGAGTGGGCGATTGGATGCAGAAGATAAGCTAAACGGATTGTGTGATGACGCACTCATCAGCATATGGAGAAATGTATGCTAGGCAACCAACAACAAAGACTGAGGCTATGTGTCAGCATTTAACAATGTCATCAATAAACTGTAGCTAACACAACAGTTGGTCCTTGAGTTCAGTAAAGCAGAGCTGTTATGGGTTGGCAAAGGCAAAATAATCTATCCTTAATGTTGTCCATGCAAAATCCTTTTGGCCATTACTTGTCTCTAATTCTCTTCTGAAGTAGACCCTCATCACACCTACAATGTGAGCCTGGGTGTTACACTGCCATGAGAACTGACAACACAATAAGATTCAGTTTGTGGGAGGTTGCCCTGCTTGATCCACCATAACAAGGGATCCAGAAGTGGTGGTGAGCTATGGGGAAAGAACAGAGAACACAAGAGTGATGGTGAAGGAGGAGTGACATGCAGGAAAAGCCCCAGAACCTCTAGTGTTGATCCTCTTCTGCTCTGAGCTTTTCCTGCTATTGAAATTTGTTGGGAAACGCTTGGGGATTCTGCTCCATACAGATGGAATTATGTGTCCTACATATAACTTGGTAATGGCCAGTATGGACATTCTTATATAAGCAGTTCAGTCATATTATCAGTTTAAGATTTCACATTAAGGGACTGTTTACATCATTGACAATACTCACATTGCTTAAATGGGAGCCTGACGAAGCGTTAAGTATTATTTAATTATTCCGTAGTAATGTGGCTACAAGAGGTTATACTATTCTGTATATATTCATTACACTGGAAGTGTTGCAGTATATGTTTACATATCAATGTGTCACACAATGGTTATATTTGTGATAAGTGTCACAAACCTGAGAAGATCGGGAATCAATGCACTAGGTCATATTTGTATCAACATCAATGTAACAAGCCCAAGTTGCTTTAGGCCACACAAAGACAAAAATATGACAAAATCCAAACAATATTTTTTTCCAAGCTTAAGTCCTTTATAAGAGTACACACTTATCAGAACTACCATATACATATCTCTTTGCTGTGCGTGCACACACGCACGCACACACACACACACACACACACTCTGCCATGCACATGGTGTTGTGTGTGTGAAGATGCTTACAGCGTGGTCATCATGTAAAGTGGAGCAACGATGATTTGACATAATCAGCAGATTGGCATACTTTGTAGAACAAAGAAATCCATATGAAATAAATGCTGTAAATGTATCCAGATCACAGTAACTTTGAGCCACCATTAGTGGAGGAGCTGAAAATGGTGATGGGATGTGAGGAAAGTGAAGAGTTTGAGTTAGTTCATGCAACCAATATCAATTTTCCGATGTTATACAACAGGATATAACATTCCCACCATATAAACCTAATATTCCTAGTGTGCTTTCAACAGTCTCCAGCAGACAGCTGTTCATAAATATACATCATTAGTGTTATTTCTCCCATAATGACAGATACTGAAACACCAGGTTAAGAATTGTTGCTGCTGCCCAAATGTAAGAACAACAGTCATAAGTAATAGTTTTAATCTAACAATCATAGGCCCGTAATTCACTGTGAGGTAGATAGAAAATGAGTACTTGTGGCACCTTAGAGACTAACAAATTTATTAGAGCATAAGCTTTCGTGAGCTACAGCTCACTTCATCGGATGCATTTGGTGGAAAAAACAGAGGGGAGATTGATATACACACACAGAGAACATGAAACAATGGGTTTATCATACACACTGTAAGGAGAGTAATCACTTAAGATAAGCCATCACCAGCAACGGGGGGGGGGGGGGAGGAGGAAAACCTTTCATGGTGACAAGCAAGGTAGGCTATTTCCAGCAGTTAACAAGAATATCTGAGGAACAGTGGGGGGTGCGGTGGGGTGGGGGGGGAGAAATAACATGGGGAAATAGTTTTACTTTGTGTAATGACTCATCCATTCCCAGTCTCTAGTCAAGCCTAAGTTAATTGTATCCAGTTTGCAAATTAATTCCAATTCAGCAGTCTCTCGTTGGAGTCTGTTTTTGAAGCTTTTTTGTTGAAGGATAGCCACTCTTAGGTCTGTAATCGAGTGACCAGAGAGATTGAAGTGTTTTCCAATTGGTTTTTGAAAGTTATAATTCTTGACGTCTGATTTGTGTCCATTCATTCTTTTACATAGAGACTGTCCTGTTTGACCAATGTACATGGCAGAGGGGCATTGCTGGCACATGATGGCATATATCACATTGGTAGATGCGCAGGTGAACGAGCCTCTGATAGTGTGGCTGATGTGATTAGGCCCTATGATGGTGTCCCCTGAATAGATATGTGGACAGAGTTGGCAACGGGCTTTGTTGCAAGGATAGGTTCCTGGGTTGGTGGTTCTGTTGTGTGGTGTGTGGTTACTGGTGAGTATTTGCTTCAGATTGGGGGGCTGTCTGTAAGCAAGGACTGGTCTGTCTCCCAAGATCTGTGAGAGTGAAGGGTCGTCCTTCAGGATAGGTTGTAGATCCTTGATGATGTGTTGGAGAGGTTTTAGTTGGGGGCTGAAGGTGATGGCTAGTGGCGTTCTGTTATTTTCTTTGTTGGGCCTGTCCTAGAGTAAGTGACTTCTGGGTACTCTTCTGGCTCTGTCAATCTGTTTCTTCACTTCAGCAGGTGGGTATTGTAGTTGTAGGAATGCATGATAGAGATCTTGTAGGTGTTTGTCTCTGTCTGAGGGGTTGGAGCAAATGCGGTTATATCGTAGAGCTTGGCTGTAGACAATGGATCGTGTGGTATGATCTGGATGAAAGCTAGAGGCATGTAGGTAGGAATAGCAGTCAGTAGGTTTCCGATATAGGGTGGTGTTTATGTGACCATCGCTTATTAGCACCGTAGTGTCCAGGAAGTGGATCTCTTGTGTGGACTGGTCCAGGCTGAGGTTGATGGTGGGATGGAAATTGTTGAAATCACGGTGGAATTCCTCCAGGGCTTCTTTTCCATGGGTCCAGATGATGAAGATGTCATCAATGTAGCGCAAGTAGAGTAGGGGCATTAGGAGACGAGAGCTGAGGAAGCGTTGTTCTAAGTCAGCCATAAAAATGTTGGCATACTGTGGGGCCATGCGGGTACCCATCGCAGTGCCGCTGACTTGAAGGTATACATTGTCCCCAAATGTGAAATAGTTATGGGTGAGGACAAAGTCACAAAGTTCAGCCACCACGTTAGACGTGACATTATCGGGGATACTGTTCCTGACGGCTTGTAGCCCATCTTTATGTGGAATGTTGGTGTAGAGGGCTTCTACATCCATAGTGGCTAGGATGGTGTTTTTAGGAAGATCACCAATGGACTGTAGTTTCCTCAGGAAGTCAATGGTGTCTCGAAGATAGCTGGGAGTGCTGGTAACGTAGGGCCTGAGGAGGGAGTCTACATAGCCAGACAATCCTTCTTTCAGGGTGCCAATGCCTGAGATGATGGGGCATCCAGGATTTCAAGGTTTATGGATCTTGGGTAGCAGATAGAATACCCCAGGTCGGGGTTCTAGGGGTGTGTCTGTGAGGATTTGTTCTTGCGCTTTTTCAGGGAGTTTCTTGAGCAAATGCTGTAGTTTCTTTTGGTAACTCTCAGTGGGATCAGAGGGTAATGGCTTGTAGAAAGTGGTGTTGGAGAGCTGCCTAGTAGCCTCTTGTTCATACTCCGACCTATTCATGATGACGACAGCACCTCCTTTGTCAGCCTTTTTGATTATGATGTCAGAGTTGTTTCTGAGGCTGTGGATGGCATTGTGTTCTGCATGGCTGAGGTTATGGGGGCAAGCGATGCTGCTTTTCCACAATTTCAGCTCGTGCACGTCGGCGGAAGCAGTCTATGTAGAAATCCAGGCTGCTGTTTCGACCTTCAGGAGGAGTCCACCCAGAATCCTTCTTTTTGTAGTGTTGGTAAGAAGGTCTCTGTGGGTTAATATGTTGGTCAGAGGTGTGTTGGAAATATTCCTTGAGTCGGAGACGTTGAAAATAGGATTCTAGGTCACCACAGAACTGTATCATGTTCGTGGGGGTGGAGGGGCAAAAGGAGAGGCCCCGAGGTAGGACAGATTCTTCTGCTGGGCTAAGAGTATAGTTGGATAGATTAACAATATTGCTGGGTGGGTTACGGGAACCACTGTTGTGGCCCCTTGTGGCATGTAGTAGTTTAGATAGCTTAGTGTCCTTTTTCTTTTGTAGAGAAGCAAAGTGTGTGTTGTAAATGGCTTGTCTAGTTTTTGTAAAGTCCAGCCACAAGGAAGTTTGTGTGGAAGGTTGGTTCTTTATGAGAGTATCCAGTTTTGAGAGCTCATTCTTAATCTTTCCCTGTTTGCTGTAGAGGATGTTGATCAGGTGGTTCCGCAGTTTCTTTGAGAGTGTGTGGCACAAGCTGTCAGCATAGTCTGTGTGGTATGTAGATTGTAATGGATTTTTGACCTTCAGTCCTTTCGGTATGATGTCCATCTGTTTGCATTTGGAGAGGAAGATGATGTCTGTCTGTATCTGTACGAGTTTTTTCATGAAGTTGACAGATTTCCACTTTATACGGCTAAATTCAGTGCCTTGCATAATGACAGGTTTCAGAGTAGCAGCCGTGTTAGTCTGTATTCGCAAATACAGACTAACACGGCTGCTACTCTGAAACCTGTGGGGTAGATAGTAGGTGCAGATCCACTGGTAGGTGCATTCCTGGACAGCATGGGATATGCTATCACACAAGTCAGGGAAGGGAAAGGAAATAGACAGACAGACAGACAATAACCACTTGCACCTACATGAACATTTTCATACAAGGATCTCAAAGTACTTTACAAAGGTCATGATTAACAGATAACTATGCCTATAATGCATAGTGCAGTACAAGGGAACCATAGGTTCTCATGGAAGGAAAATACTTGTAATATTAAAAAAAACTTATGAAAACTAGCATTGTAAATAAACGCTTACTGGTTGTCATTTAAAACTCCATTGTATAAAGGGGGACAAATCTCAGATGACTTAGATCACTCTAAATTGTCCCTCAATGCAGCGGGATTACATAGATGATCTGGACTTCCTAATGATCATCCTTTCTCTCCTATGTGCTATTAGGAACCTGTGCAGCTCATAATTCCAATTCTCTTTTACTTGAGGCTTACAAGGCTGTAATAAAAAAATGATGAACAGACTCAATGAATAGACAGAGCCTCTCTTCTGCAGACATCAAAGCCCTTGGAACATAATCACTGTTGTAATTATCTCCTGTCTAGAGATGAGAAAATTAAGTCACAGACAGGTTAAGTGATTTGCCGAGGTTATATGACAGTCAGCGATACAGTTGGGAATAGATGCTAGGATGCTTAATCCCCAGTCCTGTGCCCTGTATTTATTAGGCCATATTGCATCTACAATAGCCCTTTAAATATCCTCATTTAGCTGGCTTGAAAACAGACTCCTAACCGAGTTGGATCAGCCTCTAGAATTGATATCAAATTCCCAAATGTAGGGAAAAAATGGAACTGGAATTCCTGATTTCCAGTGTGAATTCATTAAGTTTTCCCCATACATTCCTCAGCACGCAGCTAACACTCCGAACTCCATCACTCCTCCTTACTTGTTTTTAATGTTCTAGTTTTCATATGCTACAACCTTAATGTTATAGCAAATGCCTCCAATATTTCTTTTGTACCATTCATTGGCATTTTCATTTTTGACTTGATATCTGGAAATAGGGTTGCTGTGACTAACTGTAATCCAGCATAGGAGTTTTGATGGGTCTCTGTGTAACCAGGTAGCGGACAGTGGTCAGTCACCATCTCAAATTCTCAGCCATACAGGCATGATTAGATCTTTAATAGAACCACACATTAGCAAGCCATGACTTCTCTACCAGGACTTAGGCTATCTTTTGAGGAAGTAATTTCCTGTAAATGTATGCCATGGGACATTCTTCCCCTTTGTCATACACCTGCCGGAATACCTGCTCCAAACCAAAATTCGGTGTCTTATGTCTTATGTATCTTAAGTGTCTCACACACTTCTGAGTACAATTTGGTTGTATTGTATACTGATAACCTGCAGAGCTCGCTCTTAGAAGTTTTGAAAGTTGTTCACTCTTGTTTCTCTACATCAGATTCACAAGGTGGGTGAAGTGATATCATTTATTAGACCAGCTTCTGTTGGTGAGAGAGATATGCTTTCGAGCTTACACAGAGCTCTTCTTTAGGTCTGGCCTTGTCAGTTTATCATAGTTTCTTCTTAGATCAGGCAGACACAGCCATAATTGTTTATGACAAAACCTACAGTCCCCAAGAAAGCCCTTTGTAATGGGTGTGGGCCAATCTCGAAGCATCCACTTTGGCTGGCTTCAATTTAAACCATACCCCATTCTGTGTCCTAAATACAACACCTAGGCCATGACAAGTGTGATAGCGTTCTGCCCTAGCAAGCAGGCCTGCTTGCAAAAGCCTGGCAAACGCTGTCTATGTGTTGCAAGCGGCCCATATGCATCTATGCTTTATCAGCATTATATTTACCACCCTTTGGAATGTAGGTGTGTTCCTCATACTCAAAAGAAACATCAAGAATTCAGCAAAAGCAGATGATGTTACAAAAGCAGATTTAGTAGTACTATATGTTGCCAAATACACCTACCAGTACTTATTATTAGATCAGAGCTGACACATGCTTGGCTTGGCCCAACCTGTTCAATAAACTGTTACAAGCACTGAATAAGAGTTAATCAACACTTGGTTTATAATTGTCCACACAAATTGTCCGATCCTAATTTAGTAATTTACCCTACCAAGGAAGATCAAAGACTTGCTGAAGGTTTAAAGTACAGTTCCACTCTCAGAAGTGACATTGTAAAATGCACAGTTCAGCTACAAGATTATGCCATGCCATAGTAAATGTGCTCAGTTTACAAGAAACTGTTTCTTAACAACCAATTCTGCAAGCTCATCTTGGGCTCAGAGTCAAGCTGGGTTCTTATCTTCTAACTCAACATCATCCATAATAAAGGTACTACCAGCTAAATTAAATCTTGAGTGACACCTGTTCAACCCTACACAACTCCAGGGCCTTCAGTGGGTTTGTGAGATGATTAGAATGTATTAAATAATTCTGTTGATGATGCACAAGGAATAGGGTTGCCAACTTTCTATTGGCACAAAACCAAACACACTAGCCCTGCCCCTTCTCTGAGGCCCTGTCCCTTCCACAAGGCCTTGCCCCCAACTCACTACATTTCCCCCTTCCTCAGTGGCTCACTCTCCCCCACCCTCATTCACTTTCACTGGGCTGGGGCAGGAGGTTGGGGTGCGGGAGAAGGTGAGGGCTCTAAATGGGGGTGCAGGCTCCGGGGTGGAGCCAGAAATGAGGGGTTCAGGGTGCGGGACGGGGCTCCAGGCTGGGTCAGGGAGTTGGGGTATGGGAGGGGATGATGGCTCTGTCTGGGGGTGCAGGCTCTGGGGTGGGGCTTGGGTTGACGGGTTTGGGGTGCAGAAGGGGGCTCCAAGTTGGGGGTGGGGCCGAGGGATTCAGAATGTGGGAAGGGCTGAGGGTTGAGGGAGGGGGTTTGGATGTGGGAGGGGTGTGGGCTCTGGGGTGCAGGAGGGGGCTCTGGGTTTGGGGGGGCTCAGGGCTGGGGTGCAGGAGAGGGCTCTGGGTTTGGGGAGGGCTCAGGGCTGGGCAGAGGGTTGGGGCTCAGGGTTACTCGGGCGGCTCCTGGTCAGCGGCACAGTGGTGGGACTAAGGCAGGCTGCCTGCTGTCCTGGGGCACTGCGCTGCACCCCAGAAGCGGACAGCAGGTCTGGCTCCTAGGTGGGGAGGGGCAGGAATCTCCGCGGTGCACGCTGCTTTCGCCTGCAGGCACCGCTCCCCCAGCTCCCATTGGCCAGGGGCAGCACACAGAGCCCCGTGGCACCCCTGCCTAGGAGCTATTCTCTGTCACTGCATGTATTTATCCTTACTATCATCACAAACAGAGATGGAAAAGGGTTAACCCTGGCCATTCCTTGAAAGCTTAGGTAGATCCTGTGACCCAAGAACCTTTTCATGCCAACTGGAAAGGGGGTTATAGGAATCTCTTGATTCTGGTATGTACATTCTGGTTCCCCAAAGAGTGTCATGTGAGGTCTTAAATGAAAGCTGGTGTCACAGTGGTCATTAATATCATTGCGAAAACTATGTACAGATGCTATGCAAGGTAACATGTATGTATAATGAAAATATGTTCTTAAAATCTGTATCAAGATATTAGTCACCAGCAGAGGTGAAAAATGGGTCTTCTGTCAGACAAGAGATGTTTATCCACCTATCCGTTTACATGTAAATTGAGTAGGGGTTTCATCTGTCACCAGTCTGAACTGAATACCATGAAAAGACTGTCAAGACTTCAGAGAAAAAAATCTAACTGGACGACAAAAACACAAGACTGCTTCACATGAAGGGCAGGTGGTGGTGAGGTGCCTCACAACATGGGGTACCCATGGGAAGCATCACAAGTTCCCACTTATCCCCGAAGCCCCAGAATCCGGGAACCATGTTATCGTCTGTTTCTCTGCAGACCCTTTCTCTCTCTGCCTCCCTACAACAGGCTGCTCTTTTTAACTGTTTTCAAGTCCTTTGTTTAAGATCTTCTGGTTTCCCCTGAAATTTCAAGCTGGGGTCTTGTTGATTTGACCTAATTTGATTTTGATTCGATAACTATATTGCTTAATTTTTAATTCAGTCATGTTATAAGTAGTTTCATTTTAGCGATCTACCTGCTTGATTTTATTTGTTTCCTTATTAACTTTAATACAATTAATAAAAGCATACTGAGACTATTTCTTTCAATAAGTAACATGGGCCAGAATCATTTAGAATCTAAATGGGTACCAGCCATAGGTGCTGACTCCATGACTACTCCAGGGCTTGAGCACTCAAGGAAAAAAAATAGTGGCAGCCCCAAAGGTCAATACCTCCCCCTCCCACTCTGCGCCTCCTGCCCACTGCTAGCCGCACCGATTGGCTCCTCCATCCAGCGCCTTCCACAGATCAGCTGTTCCGCGGCGTGCAGGAGGTGGTGGGGCAGAGGGGGAGGAGCAGGAGCAGCGGGTGGAAAGAGGCAGGGCAGAGGCAGAAATGGGTGGTGGTGGGAGGAAAGAGTGGAGAGGGGGCAGGGCCTGGAGTGGAGCAGGGGTCAAGCGCTCCCCTGGAATCTGAGTAAATCAGCACTTATAGTACCAGCTGGTCCATTTAGGAGCCTAATTAGCTTGGCTCAGAACACAGCAACAACCACCTCTTGCAACTTCTATTTGTTTTGCTTCCAGCAGACTGTAATGGTTAAAATTACTAATATCAAATTATTTAGTGAACATGTTAAAAGACTCCTCTGGAGACAGATCAATGGATATCTATAGATCAGTGGTCCCCAAACTTTTTGTCATCTTCCCCCCCCCCTTAACTGTAATGCAATCTGTCCACAACCCCCCGGGAGCCAGGGCCCGAGGCTGGACTTGAGGGTGGGAGCAGAAGTCACAGCCAGGAGTGGGGCCGAAAGCCAGGACTGGGAACCGTGGCCGGGAGCTGGGCCATGGTTGGGGCCAGGGAGCCGAAGCCAGGGCCTTGGCTGGGGCCAGAGCAGAGCTGGGGGCATAGTGGGGCTGGGTGATGCTACCTCCCCACTTACCATGGGGACTGGCCCAGGCCCCTCTGAACATTCCTCTGTGGCCCCTGGGGGGCACGCCCTATAGTTTGGGGACCACTGCTATAGATATAGATCGTATTTAAAAATTAATATATAGCTGCTAACAGACATGGTTTTGGGTGTGAAAGGTGAGGCCATGACTTCTGTGCTTATAATTTCTTTCATTTTTTGTTTCACATGGGTAATGGAAATACCCAAAAGTGTTACATGAGAACCTTAATAATCTGCATTAATGTGGGGCAGCCCAGGCATGGACTAATGGGGACTAAGGATTAGCAAGTGCACCGATGAGATCATGAGAATGATGCAATGCTTCCTATGAGCCAAAAGGGAGCCCCAGGTAACCCCTGCCTCGCTCTTGGAACTATCTAATCTCCAAGGCAGGATAATTTATTTCTCCTTCTTCTTTTCTTTCTGTGACAGGGCTCTTCCTGCTGCTGAGTCTGACAACATCAGAGAGGCCAGGCTAGGCTCTGGTTGTGTCACAGCAGATGCAGTGAAGCTGCCAAGGATATGGAAAAGGAGCCGAGCAGGTGGCTTTAGCGGATGCTGATGGAGTCCTGCAGACCCTTAAAAAGAATATCATCATTTCTCCTTAATAGCAGCTCTCAAGGCTGCTGTTGCCTCTGCTTTCTACAACTCGGAGCCCAGCTGCTGCTGAGGAGAGAGGAGGTGGTTCTTTATAATCTCCTCCGCACAAGCCCATTAACGTACACTGCGACATCATCTCCTGGATTCCTCCTTACCCCTGCAGTAATTACAGCACAGCTGGGAGCACTGGGGCCAAGATTTTGAATGGTACTTCATCGTTGCTTTGCTCAGTGTTGCAAGGCCTAAGTAACTCAGAGGGCTACGTCCCATGTTCAAAAGTGATTTAGACACATAGAAGCCTAATTTTCATTGAAAGTCAATGGGCTTGAGAGCCTAATTCAGTCTCTCCCCACCAATGCCACTCTCATAAGCACCAGCCTCTGGGAGGAGGAAATATGGCAGGCTCTGTGTTAATTTTTACCCAGCATCAGAGGCACCGCCACGGTGTAATATGGCAACAACACCCTAACATCCCATCTGAAGCTTATTACCCACACTGGCATCATCCCAGCTGAGCAGCAAAACCTCACTGTTCTGTACCTTCTATTGGAGATTTGTGAGTCTGTCTTACTGAAATGCAGATTAATGAGGGTCTTTAGACAGGTAATTCTTTGTAAGGGTTCTATAAAACAGGTTTGAGAACAAAGCAATTAAATTTTTAGCCAGTTATAAATAGCAGCAGTAGGGTAGCAGCTTTATTGTATTGCTGCAGGATCATGTTTTCAGGAAGCACTATGAGATAACCACTTTCGGTACATTCTCCTCCCCAAGCCTGTGCCTCACGTAGTATGGGTGCATACTCAGTTTAGAGAGCTTTATTGTAGTAACAATCTGGCTGTCAAGTGTGTATACTTCATGGGCAACTGACTCAGATGCGCACATTAGGCAGCACATCATAGCATAAAGTCTGCCCCTAATAATGCTTCTACTGAATTGTTCATCACTGTAGCAACCACAGCCAATTCTGTGAGGGAGACACCTTGCACATACCAAGCGTCACAGAATAATGAAGGAGTGCCTAGAAGAAACTGAGTCTGTAGATTAGGATAGCCAACCAGGACATTATTCAGCAAACTATTCTGCAAGCTGAGACATAAAGAACCTTTGCACATCAGTAGAGATTTTACAGACACTAGAAGTTGTAACAACCAAAGCACATCCCTACTTTATTTATGGACTAAATGCAACAAGCTGCTCTCATCTCCCCACACTGCCACCATAACAGATCCACATCCAGGAGTGACACTACCTTCTCTTTAGTGGCTTTAAGTACAATTCTCTGAGTGAGGTCCCCACCCGTAGCAAGGGGTTATCTGATGATTTTCGGGCAATCTGTCCTCTTTGGATGCTCCCTATTGCCCCATTTATACTTTGTGTCCTCCTGATCTCATAAATTCAAGGGCAGTGACACAAGTAGTTATTTTGTCCCACATCTTCCATTTCTGGTTGAGAGTTAATTTTCCATATCCAGCAACACATGCCTTGAAAAAGGCCATGTATCACCAGGCTGACTATCAATGCACTCTCACCTTTAATTCTTTTTCCATTTTGCAGAGCACCACATCCTAAGGGCTGCCGAATTTGGAGACACCAAGCACCATCTGCGCATCCCTTTGGTCTGCGCATCACATGGCAGTTTATGTCACACACACACACACACACACACACACACACACACACACACACACTCACTTCAGGTTGTTTGCCTGCAACAAAACAGATTTGCCTATCAGACACATCTCTCCTTGTGACCAAAGGACCAATATTGTATTTTCATTAGTCAGGAAGACTTAGTGCTGACCCACAGCATGGTGACAGTGTACAGTTGTTGCTGGCGGCACATTCATGCACAATAGTGAGGGAATGACTAATGCTGATTGCAACCCACAGGACATAGGTATTGCTGTACTTCATGAGCTGTGACGGATGCCCATGTAATTAGAGGAAAGGCACTCCAGCCCAGCTTTCATTCTACCTTTTGCCACCTGTGTCCCTACAACAGGCACTTATCTCATTTGCTGGTTACTATATCCTGGCTACTATATCCTACAACCTGATTCAAAGCTGTACTGCACTCTTGCTGACCTGTAGCTATAACATGTCCCTTTATTTTACCCCAGATGCTGCATTAGGCATGATCTGCACACAGCATAGCAAAGACTTCACAGGCTGTAGATTTTTCCAGTTCAGACTAAGAATTTACACTTCCCTCCATTATGCTTATTCGTTAAAACAACAGATCATTCCAGATATTTGCAATATGTGTGTCCTGTATGTCACAAAAACACAGGGTTCTAGTTTATGCCATCTACTCTGAGAAACCCGGTCTGCTCTATAATTTTTCCCTCTGTATCAGATCATGCAGAGTTAAAGAGATATTTTACCAACTGACTAGATCCCTGATGCTCTCGAAGCTACTGATTATACACAAGTTGCATACAAATAAAAATAAGTGAATTCTGCAAAAAAAAAAATATTCACAAACATTTATTCAAATTTATAATCCAGTTCATTTTGATTATTCTCCCCACCTTTTGTGTTTGCAAATATTTTACCAAACAAGTTTACAGGGGTGAACAGTCGCATAAAATTCCCTTAAAATTGGCAGCTTGACTTTGTAAACATGATCATGGAAAGTGACACGGTCCTTGTAGCACTTACAGGGACATCTGTGAGAGCTTGGAATGAATCTCCAGACTATCAAGCACATTATTTTCCCAGCTCTTGTGTCTTTAATGCCCATTTTATGCTACCAAAAAAGTCATTGTCAGAGGAATACTTAGACTCCATGACTCTTGATAAAATGGTTTCTCTGCCACAGGGTAGACATGACTGACCCATGGTGAACTGCATCATAAATTACAGACACAAGACACATCCATTACCCCTCACACTCTGAGCCTGGGTTACAAGCACCACACCTGGATCTCCAGGAAGTGAGCAGTTTAAAGTACGACTGTGAGAGCTAGACCATAATAACAAATAAAGACAAAAGTCATCAGCACCAATAAGGAGTATATTGGACCTTCAGCACCTTAGAGTTCATTTTTACCTAATCAGCTTTTAGCTGAAATGCTTTTAGAGTTTTGTGTGTGTAACAGAATTTTGAGAGAGAGAATTATAAATGAAAACTCAAAATAAAAAACTATTAAAAATTAGGTCAGTATTTTAAATAATAGGCAGGCTCTTGGACTGTACTGTAACTGTTAGCCATCCACTCCTATATTACATTTCTTTTACATTCTTCTAGCCCAGAAGGTCAATGAATAGGTTTTATGATAAAATGCTGTATGCTAAGTGTAGCCCATAACTAGCTTAGCTTTTTATTATATTCATCAGTAACACAAGGAACTTACAGGCCTGTATCCTGTAAGACATTAGCTTAAGCAGGTTAGCATAAGTATAGCCAAGCACAGTAGACCTGTGACCCTTGGCATAGATGAATGGCCTAACAGTTACCCTTAGGTTTTGGGGAACTAGGAATAGCTTGCTCAATAGCAGGAGTTGGAATATAACAATACCAGGCAACCGCAGGAATACTGAAGTGATACTGGACTTGGATATTTTAGGACAGAATTGTTGGCAGATATCTAACCTCAAACTTGCTTGAGCCATAGGTGGCATATATGATAATTAATTAAATTGCATTAATAAATTAATCTATAGGATATTTAAATGCCATATTATGAGGGTGAGGAAGTTAGATTTGGACATGGAAAGCTCAGCATTAGAATGAATATTTGTGATAGTTTTCAGGCCTTGTAATAGGCCAAACCACCACGTGGAGGAGGTTAGCTTTCCATCATTTGACCCTTTAGCTATATTCTTATCTGCCCCCAGTCTTGGGCATTGGGGAACCTGCACTATTGGACTCACTCAGCATGCCAGAGGCAGGGCTGGTCCTTTGTCTCTTACCACCAGTCCTCAAGGAAGGTTGTAAGTATATAAGTCTAAGAGCATATGTAAGGGAATGATACCACAGATATCCCCAATACTGTATTATTCCTGTCTGTGTATGTGGCTTGGAGCTTTTCTGTCTCTAGTACTGGTTTTAATAAAAATTACCAAGGCTTGGCTTTTTCCTCAGTGTGAGTGTCCTTGCCATAAATCCCAAAGCTCCCAACAAGATACTGAATGTATTGGTTTTAGTTCTGTGTAGCCTGATTCTGGGACAGGAACCCTCTTACACCCAGCTCATTAATCAGGATCAACTGGCAATCAATACAATTATTATTAACCCTTAAAAAGGATCAGACAACATACATTTTGGAAACAACAAAGTTTTATGCATATACAGAAAAGCCTCTCTCTATAGAAGATTTCCCCAGGCTAACTCTGAAGCGAGTGTGGCAGAGCTTAAAAACTAAAACACACAGTTTGTAGGGGGGAAATACACACAGAAAGGCCTTCATGAAATCTCATCTAAATGCATGGATAGGGGTTTATGGTGCCCCTTCAGTTGTAAAATTGTTTTCATTAAGTCTTTTTTCTAAAGTATGCAAAACCTTTGATCATTGGAGCTATAAGATTAAAATTAGTGTACTGTTTTTAACAATAAAAGAAAAATTTCATAATCAGGGTGGAGTGAAAGCGTACAGACTATAAAGGCTGTCCCAACCCCGCAATTCTCACTCCTGCTGAATTCTGTTAGTTGTTCTGGGTTTTGTGAGTCAGGTAAGTACAATCTGAATTTATTACATGTTTGAAATCTCTTATATTAATTTGCCATTTTCTTTTGAAGGGGGTTGAACCCATCATATTGAAGAAAAAGCCCACTGTACCTGTGGGTTAACAATTAAGTATAACTTATTCACTGCTGAGATGTTAGTAGGAACAGAATTATCGGCCCAATAGGAAAAAAATAATCAAACAAACCTATATACCTTGTCGATAGTTTTAATATATTAGAGGAGATTTACATTTTCACCTGTTGATAACTGTTTGGTTAACAATCATTTCTAATCCAAAAACTGCATTTATAATAAGCAATTGTTGTTTATACCAACTACTTGCCCTCTTCATCCAAAACAGACACATGCTACCTGGAATGAAATCCATCACTGATTTTTTCCTTCTCTTTAAACATTCAAATGTAGGGTTTTTTGTTTTCACAGTTATTCTTCAAGAATATAATCAGAAATATGGAAAATTTACTTGATGATAACCTTTTAAAATATTTCACCCAATATGCGTTGATGGAGGGTAGTACCAGCGCGCTGTCCATTGGTGGACTGAAAAACCTGCTTCAGAAGCAATTTGCACAATATCTGCAGGTAAGTGTAGCCCAAGCAGCATCAATTGTACTCTGTGGAATGGGTGGGAAAATGTAAATATAGGTCCTGATCCTGCAATGCAGAGCCTTATGCCCCCATTGACTTTAATGATCATTGTCAAAGGGTTAGTATGTGAATCCACCACTCACCTTAGTGATCAGTTACTCACAATGGACAACTATTTGAGTAAGGAGTTCACAACTTGGCACTATGAAAGAAATACATTTAATGTATTTTATAAGGTGTTCTGAAAGCAAAGTTGCACCAACTGGATCATATAAAAGATTCCCCCCAATCTATATACTGTATCTAAGGTGACCAGACAGCAAGTGTGAAAAATCAGGCCAGGGGGTGGAGGGGATTATAGGCACCTATATAAGAAAAAGGCCCAAAAATCGGGACTGATCCCTATAAAATCAGGACATCTGGTCACCCTAACTGTATCTTGATTCATCTCAGAGGGTCTTTAGACTTTGAATACTAGCTAGACTTTGACTGGTAATTATTTGATTCTGAAAACGAAGTATCAGAACTCAGGTGAGAAGTCTGAAGAAGCTAGTAAATAGTTGAAGATCCTGCTGTAATGGAAATGGAGATAATAATTCTCTGTGATTTCAAGAAAAGTGCAAAGGCAAAATATCACCATCACCATTTGATCTGCAGAAATGTCCATATGACACCATTTGGGGGTTTCAAGAATGATCAGATTTTGGAAGATTAACTGGAGTTGGATTCTGACTTCAGTAGGACTCCAAACAGTTTCCTTTGCTGGACTGGACATTTAGATGTTAAATGTGGGAGTGTTGAATCAATGTTGGTACATTTTGTCAAAGGCCTGAACTCAGTGGAAATTCCAGAATTTTGTAAATAACAAAAATCCACTTTATTCATTTTGCTACAATTTGTTGGACGGAGAAAAATCTTTTACATGATCCAGTATATGCAATTAAGCCTATGGAAAAACCATAAAGTATAAAAAAGTGCTTCCTTATCAAACAATCATCATAATTTATAGTCATAATTTAGTTAATTGGAAAAGTTAATTGGAAACAAACTTGTAAGTCTGCTAAGGTGCTTTCTTACTAAAACTTTTTTGTATCAGTCATAGCTGGTTCAGCTTTGGAGGAAAATAAATCCAGATTTGACTGAACACTCACATTTCACCTGTCTTATCAATGATTTCTATTTGCAATTTGGATCGTAGATTTTTCTGGCATTTTCCCTGTTTGAAGAAATTTGCAACTTGTTTGACACTGAAATAGATATAAAGTATGACACAACATAACATACTTTTTGTTTATCCAATAAATTTGACTTATTAACAAGAATGTTTTCAGAAAATTCACTGCACCAGAATGTCATGTGCACTTTCATAATATGGACTGGACTAAAAGGAGTTAATGCTCTTAGTTAGATTTACCACATTTGAACAATTTTGCTAATACAATACAGAGTATTCTAAATACAGGGGGGAACAGTCCCGTCTCAGGGCTTGATCCAAAGTCCAGTGAAGTGAATGGGATTCTTTCAACTGATGTAAGTGGACTCTGGATTAGACCCTGAGATAGCACTGTGTGATAGATGTTGACTCTTAATGGTGGCCACTATAGCTCAATGAGTCTATGCTACTGCTTTCTCACCTGTCATTCTTTCCCCATCTTTGTGATATAGTCCAAACTCAATTTACCTACATCAGAATGAAAGCCTAGTCGTAAGGAAGCCTTGCTGTAGAGATTTGTTCAAGAACCTCTGGAGTGTTTGGTTGCACTGGGTCCACTGACTCTTGCACATGGGGACATTTTCATTTCTTGATAGTCTGACTGTGAGAATTTTAACTATTTCTTAGGAATGCTCTTCTATAGTGAATGGTGAAAGGCAGATGATTGCTCATACTATTCAGAGGACTGGTACATCATTGATAACAACTTTAGCAGACTGTGGACACTACATTTCTTGCTTAGTCAATATAACAATCTCCCACGCACACACACACACACACCCATGTACT
This sequence comes from Dermochelys coriacea, assembly GCF_009764565.3. Lineage (NCBI taxonomy): Eukaryota > Metazoa > Chordata > Testudines > Dermochelyidae > Dermochelys > Dermochelys coriacea. The sequence continues at coordinate 137,435,644 of NC_050068.2, forward strand.
TACTGGTAGATCCCATAATAGTAGCAACACCTCCATAGTAACATTAATAGTTAGCCTACTTTATGGGCTATGTTTTTTATCAGGAAGAATCTGTGACCATTAATTTTTTTTACTTAACTAGTTCAATTATTTTCCTATAAAAACAGGGTGCATTCTCTCTCGATAACATAATTAAATCGTTGGACAAAAATAATGATGGGAAAGTCAGCTTTGAAGAATTTGTGTCCATTATAAAACGTGTAACTGGCACAGGCCAGTAAGACAAAAGGAGGACCACCACCACTGGCAAAAGAAGAGAGAAAAAACTTGGCATTCATAAAAAGTATATATATATATATTTACAGATTTACTTATTGTGATAACATTATCAGCAGATAATAAATATGTTCTTTATTGTAAAAGGATTGGTCTCCTTGTACTGTATTTCCTATATAGTGGTTATCAACATACACTAAGCAGGTCCACTTCCCTGTTATTTTAGAATTAACATTTTTATTTCATGCTACAAAAACATGATGTAAGAAAATGGCCTTTATATAGCTCCAGCTTTATGTGGGGGTAGTACTTTGACACATGGGACAGTTTAAATCAGGAGTGGGCAAACTTTTTGGCCCGAGGGCCACATCAGGGTTCCGAAAATGTATGGAGGGCTGGGTGTAGTGTATTAAATTGCTCCTCATAGGAATGTGCTACTTACGGTGTACTACTTACAGCTGCCAGTGCTGGTGCTCTGAGCAGCATGGTAAGGGAAGCGGGAGGGTTGGATAAGGGGCAGGAGGTCCTGGGGGGCAGTAAGGGGACAGGGAGCGGTTGGATAGACACTGGAGTCCTGGAGGGCCTGTCAGGGGGTGGGGTGTGGATAGGGGTCAGGGCAGTCAGGGGACAGGGAGGATTGGATAGGGGCTGGGGTTCTGGGGGGGGGCTAGAGGCGGGAGGTGGGAGGTCCCAGGAGGGGGCAGTCAGGGGACAAGGAGCAGGGGGGGTTGGATGGGTCTGAGGGGGGCAGTCAAGGGGCAGGAAGTGGTGGATAGAGGACAGGAGCCAGGCTGTTTTGGGAGGCACAGCCTTCCCTACCCAGGTGTAGTGTATTAAATTGCTCCACATAGGAATGTGCTACTTACGTTGTACTACTTACGGCGGCCAGTTCTGGTGCTCTGTAAGTAGCACATTCCTACGGGGAGCAATTTAACCTGGTGGTGGCTCTCACAGCCGCGCGGCCCGGCTGGAACTTGCAGCCATGCCACCCAAAGCGCTGATGGCACGGCGAGCTAAGGCTGTGCAGGAGGGGCTGGGGGCGAGCCTCTCTGGCAGGGAGCTCAAGGGCCAGGCAGGACGGTCCTGTGGGCCAGACGTGGCCCGCGGGCCGTAGCTTGCCCACCTCTAGTTTAAATTCATGGTTTTGGAAGGAATATATGACCATATACGTTAAGGTTGGTCTATCACTCCCAGCAAGGATTGTTCACTACAGTATACTAGTCAATTCAATTTAAGTCAAGACACACATCTCAATATAGTCAAATATCTGAATTAGATACATTTAAGATTTGTATGTTAAATACAAACTTACCAATATTCTATTTAGTATTTTAAAAAAATATTTTCCTCAATAACATGCACAAAATATACCTAACAAAAATAGCTGTACTTAGGTGAATCAAATAAAAATCTGAAAGGAATATCATAATTGTATACATACAAAATTAATTATATCAAATCTAAGATCAAATATGGCCTGCATATTACAGTAGAACCTCATAGTTACGAACACTTCAGGAATGGAGGCTGTTTGTAACTCTGAAATGTTCAGAACTCCGAACAGAGCATTATGGTTGTTCTTTCAAAAGTTCACAACTGAACATTGACTTAATACAACTTTGAAACTTTACTGTGCAGAAGAAAAATGCTGCTTTTAATCATCTTAATTTAAATCATAGAATCATAGGGTTGGAAAGGACCTCAGGAGGTCATCTAGTCCAACCCCCTCCTCAAAGTAGGACCAAACCCCAATTTTTGCCCCAGATCCCTAAATGGCCCCCTCAAGTATTAAACTCAGAACCCTGGGTTTAGCAGGCCAATGCTCAAACCACTGAGCTATCCCTCCCCCCCCCCCCGAACAAAACAAACACAGAAACAGTTTCCTTACCTTGTCAAATCTTTTTCTTTTAACTTTCCCTTTATTTTTTTAGTAGTTTACGTTCAACACAGTACTATACAGTATTTGCATTTTTTAAATTTCTTTTGGTCTCTGCTGCTGCCTGATTGCGTACTTCCAGTTCCAAATGTGGTGTGTGGTTGACCAGTCAGTTCATAACTCTGGTGTTCATAACTTTAAGGTTCTACTGTATCACAAATGTGTCTGTGACCTCTGCACTGATGTCCTATGTTCTAACAGAATATATTCAATAAACCATTCTGACACTAAAGGTTTTGATTCCTTCTTTCGCATATTCTTGCTATTGACAACATAATAATAAAATATTGTTAATATTGTTTAACAACTTTAAGTTACAGTTAATAACTAATTTTAAAAAAAACACGATTAGGGTTAGAAAGTCAAGGACACAAAGTTAGGAACTGTCAGAATTAAAGTTGTTTATGCATCCTTCATTTGTCCTGCTTCTGCATATGCATTATGGTACAGCATTTAATTCCATGATTATGTTCTATTTATTTTCCACAGGACCCAGAAAAAAACATTTGATGATGAATTAGACGGATGGTCAGTACGTTACAGTACATGGCTACAAGCAGAGCATCCACCATTCTCTCTGCTGGTATCATGTTCTGCCTTATGACAGACAGTTCAAAGAAAAAATGTTCCAAAAATTTACTTCACTGTTTACATTTTTAAAGTAATATTTTGCTCCTTCTGGGAACCTTTTAGCAAGCAACATTCACCGCAACTATGAGAGACAGGTTTGGATTGCAGTTGGTTGGGATGATGTTTGTATTATTGTGAAAATCCTTTCACCAATACAGCTAGCTGTTACAATTCGAGAGCAGATCTCTTTGCTAAAATGAAACTTCCAAAAACCTTTTCTTTAAGGGAGATCTGACCCTTTACCCTTTAAGGGTCCAGTCCTGAAAGGTGCTAAATGTCTTCAACTCCCATTGAAGAAAGGGGATGTTGAAAGTGCTCAGCACTTTATAGGAAACACCAAACATATTTCTGAATCAGGCCCTAAATTGGGAACAACTTACAGTACATGGCTACATAGCTGCAGAAGGCAGATGAGACATTTCTATTGGTTCAGATCCTAATTCCTGTCAGTCTCATAGAAGGGACATCTTATATGCATTTTTTTTAATGGATTTGAGGTGCCCCTGAAAAATATTCAGAGTGGGAATACTCTAAAGGAAGGGAGATTTCACTCTTTCACAGAAGTGGTAAGACATTTTTCTGGTTTGGTTATTGTGACAAAGTTCCTCCTCTGCCTTGGAGGATCCTGCGCTTATTGGTGGATTTGCTTCCTCAGAGGTTCACGGCAACCCTCAGTTTGGCCACTTTCGTCGCTCAAATCTGCCGTTCACTCAGTTAGTCTCATCACTGGCCAGCATGGGGAAAGGAAGAAGAACAATCCCCGCAGTCTCTGCTGATCCGCCTAGTGGATCGGGGAACAGGCCAGAGATCTTCCCCTCTGGTGGAACTTACAGTCCAGTTCAACTCCTCCAGTATTAAGTAGGGAGTTGGGGGAATGGAGGGATGGGGGGAACCCAGGCCCGCCCTCTACTCCGGGTTCCAGCCCAGGGCCCTGCGGATTGCACTTGTCTACAGTGGCTCCTGTAATAGCTGTGTGACAGCTACAACTCCCTGGGCTATTTCCCAATGGCCTCCTCCCAACACCTTCTTTATTCTCAACTCAGGACCTTCCTCCTGATGTCTGATAATGCTTGTACTTCTCAGTCTTCCAGTAGTACGTCTTCTCTCTCTCAGCTTCTTGTGCCTCTTGCTCCCAACTCCTCACATGCACCACAAACTGAAGTGAGCTCCTTTTTAAAAACTTAGGTGCCCTAATTAGCCTGCCTTAATTGATTCTAGCAGCTTCTTGACTGGCTGCAGGTGTTCTAATCAGCCTGTCTGCCTTAATTGTTTCCAGAAAGTTCCTGATTGTTCTGGAACCTTCCCTGTTACCTTACCCAGGGAAAAGGGATCTACTTAACCTGGGGCTAATATATCTGCCTTCTATCACTCTCCTGTAGCCATCTGGCCTGACCCTGTCACACTATACATGTACAACTTCTGAAGTTTGCTTATAGAAATAACACTTAACCTCTTTCAATGAATAGGTGCTTAGACACTGACTTCATGGGCGTGTAGGATTCAATCTCTTAATAAATATTTAGTCATATTCATTCCTCTTTTCAACACAAGCCCAATTAGCCTTGCAGCATCAGTCCTCTCTATTGTCCCATACAGATTTAGTCATCTTTGGGAGGAGTATGATCAGGTCCACATCAGATGAAGTTACTTTTGCACATTAAAACATTTACAATTTTTTTTAGATTCTCTTTTTAATCCTTTCAGCACATAGCCTACATCAGAAAATTCCAGCGTCATAGTAATTGCTATCAGTATTATTACTTACCTTATTGAGAAGAAACTAATGAAACACAAGGAAACGCAATTAAAAATAAGGCATCCCTGTAAGGAGGAGGACAGGCCACTAGCTTAGACCTTGGGAGACCTGGGTTCAAGTCCCTGCTCTAACACAGATGTCCTTTTTAACCTTGGGCAAGCGACTTAGTCTCTCTGTACCTCAGTTCCCCATCTGTAAAATAGGGATAAGAACACTTTCCTACCTCACATGGGTGTTGAGAGGATAAATTAAAGATTGTGAGATAAAATAAGGTACCTAAAATAGACTACTATGTACACTTCAGTCCTTAAGTAGCTAGTGTTTCTTGGAGAAAAATTATTTTTCAAGTAGTCTATTTTTGGCCAAATATAAACTATTTTCATTCACCTTGTTTTTACTTCAATTCTGGCTATGGGCCCAACCCTGCAAATACTTCTGTACATGAGCAACTTTATGCATGCAAGTAATCACACTGAACTAAATGGGATTACTCATGTGTGTAAGCATTTGCAGGACTGGGATCTATATTTCTTTTCTTTTTATCTCTGTTATACAATAGGATAAATTTCTGACTTTGACTGTGTCACTAACACCTCTTTTAAGTTATAGGAAAAGCAGGCAACGGGAAGTAAACATTAAATAGTGTTATAAAAGTGTCACTTCCTCACAAAGCCCACTTCTGACCCAAGGCTCCAGCTTATGAAAAATGCTTACATTTTACTTATTCCAAAAGGTCAGGAGCACTTTATACCATATGTAATATCAGAAATATCATGGAAAATAAAGTTTTAAAAATAAAATCAGCATTTTCAAGGCTAGTACTGACGGATCCATTTTTACAGAAGTTATATTAGAGGCATCAGCAGATAAAAGACTGAGACCACAACGCAAGAGCTAATCAGAAAAGATTACAACCTCATTTAATATTGTGGGGAAAGAGGGGGAATAAAAACAAAATGCCTTTGACCATTTGGATCAAATTCTGTCCTAACATGCTATGTAAACACATTTACTGCAAAGGGCTGCAAGGAATGTACAAAGAAAAAACAGTGCAGAATTTATCCCTAAATTTATTATTTGCAGTATAAAATTATTACACAGAATAATAATACAACTTGGCGCATTACTATTTCAAAGTGTTGCAAAAACATGAACTACATTAATCCTCACAACAGCCAGGCAAGGTCAGTAGGTATTATCATTCCAATTTTACAGGTCAGAAAACAGAGGCAAAAGATTAAAGGTCTTACCATGGAACACATGTAGCAAGTTATCAACACAGCTGGAATTAGATAGCATGAGTTTCTGGGCCTGACCAGCCCTCATTCATCTAGCCGACATTCCCTTTGTGAAATCAAATCTATATTAAGCAGAGCTGAGCCCAAGCTTCAAAATCTGGATATGGAATTCTAACATGCACGATATGGTGGATACAGCACTGGGCTGGGAGTCAGGCGAGCTGGGTTCTATGCCTGGTTCTGCCACAGACGGACTGGTTGACCTTGGGCAAGTCACTTCACCTCTCTGTGCTACTGCTTCCCCCATCTATAGATGAAACTTATCTGTGCAAAGTACTTGGAGTTCTACAGATTAAAAGAACTATTAATTATTATTTTGTGACATTCAGATAAAAGATTTTTGTTCAAGACTATTTCTAGTGCTAAAGCAAGGATGGATAAATGCATAAATGCTAATAACTGTAACAGGAAACTCAGACATGTCCACTTTAATTTAAATTCCCTAGACACATTTTATAATGCTTTTCACCATGTGGGAAGGAAAAATGGTAAAATTTTGTTTAAAACAAACTTTGTAGTTAAACTTTACAATGTGCAAGTCACAAAAGAAACTCATAAACCAGTGTTTTGTATGCAGAAACTATCAAATGGTTTCTCAGCACTGAAATATCAACTGCACACTATGGTTCCTGCAACACCTACAGACTAGCTTAACTTCTGCGTGTAGCCCCTCTGACTACCCATGGAGCTCAACAGGAGTACTCATGTGCATAAAGTTTCTCCTGGGTGTGTGAGCAGGATCAGTGCCAAGTAATGCTTTTGTAATCACACTGAACCATGGAACAAGATGAAATAGATGAATAATAGTTGAGCTGATATAGATCCAAAACATTGTAGGAAACTCCCTTACAGCTTAAGTATGCCTTAGTTACTCTTCAAACAAGTCAAGTCACAACATTTTCCTCTTCAACTTTAGAATGAGAAGCAAATATCTCAAAAAGAAAATCTTCACAGTGCTAAAAACTTTTGATCAAAACAGTTTCTGTGCATTCTATTACAGCAATATCACTTGGGCCATTATAGTCGCAAGGACACAGTCAATTAATAGTGTTGCCAATTCTTGCGATTTTCATCACGATTCTTGTGATATTTTGCTGTTTTTCTTAACCGCAGCTCCTTGAGTCAGGTGATTGTGTGAAAATCTTAGCTTTTATTTTTTGTTTTTATTTAAATAAGTTTCTAGCCTTCATGGTTGCAGAGAAAAGCTGTAAAACAGACTCTTACAAGCTCAAATCCAAGAAGGCAAATAAAAAGAACCCAAAATATATTAATTATTTTTAAAAATCTCATGAGTGTTAAGCCAATCTCGTGATTTCTGGGGTTCAGCTCATGATTTATGAACACTTGAGGTTGGCAATACTACATGTAGTAAATTAAAAGGAGTTACAAGAAATTCCAAGTTCTACCCCTGCCCCTGAGAATCCTTGCTTATTGGCATGGTTCAGCAATCACATGGTCCTATTTTTTTTATTAAAAAAACAAAACAAAACAAGCAAAACACAACTGTTACTGGACCAGTGTTTCTCCACCACTATTCTCAAGGAGCAACTTCCAGAAGAGGAGTAGCCAACACAAGGAAGAAGAGTACAGTAAGTGCTCTACTTCTGTTTCAAGCCTTACTGAGTTGCTGAGGGTGCTACCATGGGAATGACATGGTGTCCCCTCATCAGCTCTCACATTGCATGAAATCATCTCTATGGCCTCAATAATTCACAAACCTCACTAACCTGATCCCCCTTAAATTATTTCTGTCCATTACTATAAACAATATCCAAATATTTTAATACAATGCAGGCTCCACTAAACTGAAGTCTTTACGGTTACAGGTATTAATATGGTAAGGGCCCCAGTTGAAACAACTGAAGGTTCTCTTTGCCTCACTCAGAGTTCAGCTGTGAAATATCAGCATTTCCGCTATACAGATTAAGATTCAGAAACAGGCTTTGCAGAGTAGCTGTTATGCACATCACACACAAACTGTTTAAACTCCATTCATTACATTAATCTTTTGTGACTTTCAGATTTTACATTTATTCCATTATTTTCTTCATATAAATTGTACTTGAATGTATGTCTTGCTTCTCCTTCAATGCTATCAAAACGCTGCAGATCACCCAATGCTTATGATATTTCTGTACAACAGCAATATGTTGTCATAGATATGAGCTTCAATTCACTTCTCAACACCTTTTCCCTTTTGTACGGGGTCAGCGGTGCCCACAAGTCTTCGCTACTCCTTCTGGTCCATGGCAGGGGTTCATATTTCTTAAGAGTTCCAGTCCTTTTCTCTTCAATCTTCTCTCGACAGTCTTTCCATCGTATCTTCTGTCTTCACGTCTTTTCTTGCTGTCCTCTTCCTTCCATGCTTTCTTTGCAAATCATTCTTCTCTCATTGGTATCACTTGTCCACCCACTTCAAATGTGCACTCTCCAGCCTATTTATTACTGGGAGTCCCACATTCATCTTTCCCCTAATTTCTTCCATGCACACTCTGTCTTCCCTCCACTTGCCTCCCATTCTCAATATATTATGTGCTATTACCTGTATCTTAGAACCATAGAAAATCTTTTTTCTTCCATGTGCAAAAGACCCCACCATTTCTAAACAACAGAGCAGGCAGGGAAAAACACATGCAGCATATACTTTTCGTGTCAATTTGTTACTTAACTGAGGTCCTACAGTACTTCTATCTTTTTCACTGTCACTCATACACACTGAGCTCTTCTTTTCAATTCTCCGGATCTCTCTCTGATAGCACTAAGGGTATGTTTACACTCCAAAAAGACACCTGCAGTTGGCCTGTGCCAGCTGACTCGGGCTAAACGGCTGTTTAATTGTGGAGTAGACATTTGGGCTTGGGTTGCAGTCAGAGCTCTGGGATCCTCCCCCCTCGCGGGATCCTAGAGCCTGGGCTCAGGCTCGTCTGAACCACAATTAAACTGCCCCATAGGTCAAGCCCCGTGAGTCAGCTGGCACGGCCAGATGAATGTTTTTAACTGCAGTTTAGACATACCTTCAGTGTACTTCCCAAGTACACAGATTCTTTCTTTTGCTTGAGCATCTCTTCTGAAGCCTCAATCAACAGCTCTTTTTCCACCCTCTTCACTTGCAAAACTTCAGGTTTCTTTGTGTTTATCTTCAAACCATGGTCATCAACACAGATGTCCACTTGCTATTGTTCTAACATTTAGTACTATTATTGCACTTTAACACAGAAAATTGATGCAAGAGTTGAAGTATGGATTTGATCAGGCTAAAAAATATTGTACTGTGGATGCAGCAAAACTGCCTCACGAAAAGCAACAATAGAGAATGATTGCTATTACACCGTAATAAACAGTAGTTCTCTGTAATCATTGATAAAGGAATACAGCATGTAAAGTAAAAGCCAGCAATGAGCTCATGCTGACAAGTTTAAATCCTAATTCAGATCCAGACCAAAATTAACTCAAAGCGTGGGACATTCAGATCTGGGGTATTGATTCAGTCCATCTTTAGTAAGGATTAAGGGATTTTCAAAGAATACAAACAATCCATAGCACTTCAATGGCATATTACAAAGACCATCTACTTAACAACAAAGAAACATGGCAACATCAGGATAAGTAAGATGGGATTACTGACAAGAACATTTTGAGGGGGCTAAATGTCGCCTGCAACAAGGTTTAGTAGGTGAGACCCAGAAAGGGAATAAACTGTAATGGCATGATAGGAAGAAATTCTGCTGATGCCCCCTTCCCAAGGACAAGCATTCAATGCATCCTAAGATCACAGTCTTCCCTGTAGCCCGGCCCTTCTGCATCTAAACTTCCTGCCCACCAAACAGGCTTAAGATAACTTTGATAATATTCAGGGTTTCAAGAGTACATTGATTTATGGAATTCATCAGGGGTCAATTTTTCTTAGATGCAAAAGAAGCATGCAGTCTGTAAGGGGGGAAATGAAAGGGATGTTTTAAACTACATGACAGTTGGTGTAATGTCTGAATTTCCATTTGTTTACATATGAGTAAATTTTCAACGCTCACATTTATTTTAATAGGAGGCATGGAGACAAAATTCTGTACAGTACTTTGACAATCTACCTTAAAATTCAGACTAACAGATCCCTGTCAATATACATATTTCAGGATCACTTAAAACAAAAAACAAAACAAATTAAAAAATTTATTCATATTTTGAAGACTAAGCAAACAATCCATTTTTACATTTCAGATTACAATCTAACACTTCTGGAGCAAGCTGACACTGGAGCAGCAGTTTAACATTTAGCAGTCTGTTAATTCAATATATATCTAAAACATTTCTCTTGTCCTATCTTTTTCATATTCTAGAAATCCCCATCTTTCAGATCATCTATGAGCTTTCCTGTTATGAGAATATTACATGCTCTCCTCAACTATGAGATATTATCAGGGGGCTCCCTTCCAAGATTTTGCTAGAGCACACATGGATGATGTGAGTGCAACTTTATATTATTGAGTCAAGAGGACTTTCTATCTGGAAGTTCCTATGATTGGAACCAACTGTACTTTCACTTTTATTAAATCCACTATGATGTTTTTAAGTCCTTGACCAATTTTCCTCTGCTCTGGGACAGTCCCATCAAACACACAGCATAGAAAACTGTCTTAAAGAAGGACTTTCTCTTTGTGACACTAGAACAAATTTGGGGGAAAAAAAACCTATCACATAAAAAAAAATTATACCAGTCCTTTTCTTTATTTTCCCTGCAATTTTATTGCAAAAATTTGTGTTTTGATAAGAGATCTTTCCTTCCTTATAGCTTCTTGTTATGTTTTACTCTATAGTAACTTTGTTACATCCTTATCCTCTGCTTATATCAATCTGTGGCCATGCAAATTACTCTGATATAAAAATCAGCATTATATCTTCATTATTCTTACATCTTCGTTATAGTGCTGAGTTCCCATTTAAACAATAAATATGCTGAATATGGACAGCAGACATCTCTTCATGTCACAACACATGAAAAAGATACATAGCCTTTCATCTAACCAAGGCAAAAAATGGGTATTAAGAAAACACACATAAGAAACAAATCAGTACTTACAACAGGGTATTTTGTGTTTGGGTCAAATTCTGTAGAATTTGCATCTGGAACACAAAAAATTCAGAATAACCACCATACATTTTCATCGTCCTAGATCATCATCTTTGTTGGCTTGTAGGATTATATTGTGCCCTTAGGCACAGCCTTGTAAAGGTATGTGTGTAAGGTACAACACCCCAGGAGTAGCATCAGGAAGCACAATGCCTCCGGGTAAGTCGACACGTCAAGAAGTGGGTGTGATTCCCAACTCAAGGAAACATATCAGTGCTAGCTCTGATTGAGCTAGCACACTAAGAATAGTGTAGCTACAGCAGCATGAGCAGCGGGACAGGGTAGTGTCTGCCCCAGTGTCTCAGACAGGTATGTAGTCAGTGTGACTAGCCCCTCTTCCTGCTCATGCTGCTGCAACTACACTCTGTTTTTAGTGTGCCAGTGAGATCAGAGCTAGAGTGGGTACGTCTTCACGAGCTGGGAATTACACCCCTAGCTTGAAGTGCAGACATACTCATAGAGACTCACCAGAGTCACACTTCCTCCCCATTACCTACTTGTTCCTGAGGGTAACAATTTACTGCTGGTCTAAACCAGCACTAAATTACTACCCACCCTGCACTTATTTGGCTACTCTGCTCAATAAGTAGTGGGGTGGAGCCAACGCTCCTCCTATTCCCCACCACTACATACCCACTTGTTTGAGGGACAAACTATAGCGGTGAGCTGCCCAGTATATTCCTACGCTCCTGAAACCAAGATCTGAGTAGCCTGCACGGGGATAGAAAGAGAGTTGTTACTCCCTTTCATAGGCATATAATCCAATTCACAATCTAGCTCTTAGAATTTTTTCACATTGATCTAAACACATAATACCATGATCTGAATAATATAAAGTTCATATAAAGAATAAGCTTTCTTCTAAGTAAATCAAATCCATACTAGGATACTGAACTCACCTTTCCAGTTTAAAGAGTTTCTTGCAAACTCCACCACTGCCAGCTGCATCCCCAAGCAAACTCCTGCAAAGAAGAGAAGAGAACCGAGTTTCACACAATAGAAAGTAGAATTTGCAAAGTAGCCTCAAGTCAGCCATCAGAATACCCACAGTTTTGATTTCTGGCTACCCAGTTTGTATGTACAAATCCATACATTCTGGGAATCCTGAAGACTGGTTGACTAATTGTGGGCAAGAAACGTAAAGGTCACTCTAGACTATTCAGAATAACAATGTCCTTAGAGTCCTACTAAATAATCTTTTTTCATTTTAAATGTTATGTGCCTAGTAGAGATAGGCTACAGCTGAAAGTTTAGGTATGTTCAGATCCAAAATTTTGGCTGGGCCCATCCCTAGTATCTAATCAAAGAATTCACCATGCATCTTAGATTGTAAGCAACTCAAGGCAAGGACCGTATCTTCTTAAGTGTCTGCATAGCACCTAGCTGAGATCCTAATTGGACACTACTATAAAAGAAATGTGTAATTAAAAGTAGTAAGCAATACAGAAATGATCAGACATAACAAACATGTTGAAAGGGATATTTTCTTCAGATATGTTGAGCTAAAATTATAATGTTGCTGATTTGTTACTCTTAAAAAGACTGATTCTCCAAATCAAATGTAAAATCTATGAACTAAATAAAGTGATTCTAAGGTCTTTGACGCAGGGACTGTCTTTTTGTTCTGTGTTTATACAGCACCTAGCACAATGGGGTCCTGGTCCATGACTGGGGCTCTTATGTGCTACCACAAAACAAAAACAAATAATAGAGTCAGCATCCCTCACGTAGAACTTGAATGCTGACTCGAGTCAGAAACCACTTACATTTTAATAGGTTTCAGAGTAGCAGCCATGTTAGTCTGTATCCACAAAAAGAAAAGGAGTACTCGTGGCACCTTAGAGACTAACAAATTTATTTAAGCATAAGCTTTCATGAGCTACAGCTCACTTCATCAGATGCATTCAGTGGAAAATACAGTGGGGAGATTTATATACACAGAGAACATGAAACAATGGGTGTTACCATACACACTGTAACGAGAGTGATCAGATAAGGTGAGCTATTACCAGCAGGAGAGTGGTGGTGGGGGGAACCTTTTGTAGTGATAATCAAGGTGGGCCATTTCCAGCAGTTGATAAGAACGTCTGAGGAACAGTGGGGGGAAGGGGGTGAATAAACATGGGGAAATAGTTTTACTTTGTGTAATGACACATCCACTCCCAGTCTTTAGTCAAGTCTAAGTTAATTGTATCCAGTTTGCAAATTAATTCCAATTCCGCAGTCTCTCGTTGGAGTCTGTTTTTAAAGTTTTTTTTGTTGAAGAATTGCCACTTTTAGGTCTGTAATCGAGTGACCAAAGAGACTGAAGTGTTCTCCAACTGGGTTTTGAATGTTATAATTCTTGACATCTGATTTGTGTCCATTTATTCTTTCACATAGAGACTGTCCAGTTTGGCCAATGTACATGGCAGAGGGGCATTGCTGGCACATGATGACATATATTACATTGATAGATGTGCAGGGGAACGAGCCTCTGATAGTGTGGCTGATGTGATTAGGCCCTATGACGGTGTCCCCTGAATAGATACGTGGACACAGTTGGCAACGGGCTTTGTTGCAAGGATAGGTTCCTGGGTTAGTGGTTCTGTTTTCTTTTTACATTTTAATGAGGCCCACACAACTTTGCCAGGTAGATTTTAGGTCCTATTTTAACATCTACTTTAGTTTTATAAAAAATTAGCCACCTTTCTCTACATATCTTCAACACCCAGTGATATTTCCTTAGTTGAAAGATCTTACCAAGAAAAGGTTTTTTCTTTTTTCTTGCCCAAGAGATTGCTTGGAGTTTGCCTTCTGTTCCCCTAAATCCAAACCCGCCTGGGACCAAAATGCCGCTGTAAAAAAATCCATACATAAAATGATTGGGACGTAAAATAAGGATAAAAAAAGAAAGTCTCCGTGTGTCACTTAAATGATAGACTTGTCAGGTTAAAATTAAATAAACGTGGTGTTAAAGGCACCACATTTTGTATACTTCAAGATGCCAATTCTTGGTGATCTTTAATGAGAAATGCACCTCCATTTAATCCATTGGATTTATTTCAAGTTTTGGAACATCTGCATCAGCGTTCTAGCCAAATTCAAATAAACTAATTACATCCTCTCCAGTGAAATTCCTATTTCCTTAATAAGCTACAGAATTCTTCTTCACTTCTTGACACTACACTGTTGGATGGTATTTCTGGTGCCTTGACAATAACTGCTGAGTAATACTAAATATATGCCTTATGGTAGTAGATGAAGTAAAATGTTCCCTTTAATTATACAGGGTGAACTGTTGGTCCCAGTGACATCAATCGCAAAACTTCTATTGATTTCAATGGGGCCACTCACAGTTTAATAATTTTGCAAAGTAGACTGATACTTATAAAAATAGCCTTAGAAAAATGTCATGAACATTTATTAGCCCAGGCACAACATTTACTTATTCACTTTTTATTATGATGTTTGATGACAAAAATAAATTACTGATCCTTTAGTCACATCAGAAAGGGTAGAATTTTTGAAAATGCCCAACTCTTCAAATGTACCTAAGCACTCAGGCACATTTAAAAATACCACCCAAAGAGGCCAGAGCAGGGGTTGAATTCTGGCCCAATATTTTTTAACTTGTTATTTCCTTCAGTATAACTCATTCTTGTCGCAAACCATCATGAAGCTATTTCTTCCTGTCAGCAACCAAACCAAATTCATAAACAAGTCTACCTGGTATAGTGAATGGTTCAAAATCTTTTGAGTAATATATGATTTACCATTTGAGATGCACTTTAGAATTAGTGTGATATTTTTACATAAAATCAAAAATCTTTTCCATGATGGCTTTTACATTGCAAAGTACTGAGTTAATGAGAAGAAAGATAAGATGGTATTGGATATTGAAATTATATGAGACACTGGAAAAATCAGTTAGGAAAAAATGTACATTAAACAAAACAACAAATCATTAAACTCTTCTACTTTGTATATAGAAATACTTGACAGCACTTACTCTGCTTTGCATAATTTTTGCCACGCCTGGTGGTATTTCACTGGGTTCTCAACTTCTGTAGAATGCTCAAGCTCTATTGAATCTATATACTAAGAAACAAAAATATAGGACAAAACAGTATTTCGTTCCATTAAAAAAGCAATATAATGTTATACTGTAAAACAAACATTTATAGTATAAAAAAAGCCTGCAGGACTTTTCAATGATTCCCACAATAAATCTGCACATAAAAAATACTAGCTAAAGATCCAATCCTGCAAGGACCTCTGCAGTGGTGGTGGAACTAGGGGTGCTGCCGCACCTCCTGGCTTGAATTAGTAACAACAAACACCAAATAGTTTCCATCATCAGCACCCCCACTATAAAAATTGTTACAGAACCCCGGACCTCTGTTTAGGTGAAGAGGTCAGTCCATAAGGAATTCTTTGTAGGGTTGCGTCTATTATTATGGTGTGTGTACTTTCCTAACTGTAAGTCTTTCTTCTATATACTTTCCTCCCTCTGAATTAGTTCAAGATGGCAACTATTCCAGATTGAGTCACACACACAGTGTTCTCTCTCAGAATTTCTGGATCAGATCCTCAGCTGATGTAAATGAGCATGGCTCCACCGAAGTCAAAAGAGAAAAGAAGGATAGTGGGGCAGTCATGGCATTGGACTGGGACTCAAAAGGTCTTGGTTCAGTTCCTGGCTCTGCCATAGATGACTTCTGTGACCTTGGGCAAGTCACCTAAACTGTGTCTCAATTCCCGCTCTATAAAAAATTCTATTTTAAATTCTTCATTGCAAAGGTTGTACATTCTGTATGTATATATAGTGCCTGGCACCAAGCGGTCCCAATTTCAATTATTTATACAAATAATAATAAATAATACACCAATTTACTCCATCTGGCAATCTGGTCCATACTGTTTGTTTGTTCGTTCTTTGGCATTTTCTTTAATCTAAAATAAAAATCATCCACTCTGAAATTACACGTTTTCCCTTTATCTATGAAAAACATACCACTGGTGAACGACAAGTTTGTTTGAGGTTTGTTTGATTGGTAGTTTTAAGGTGTGAGAATTACCTTCTACCCAATATTTTCTTCTTTCCCAAAAGATACAATAGCGAATATAACTGCATATTTTTATTATGTACAAATAGAATGCTTTATTGTTTTACATGATTGAAAAGAAAAGCTAGCTAATGGTACATTTAAAATTAGTTCTCCTTTCACTGTCAAATACACCTAGTCGGCAAATTTATAACTATTTAAACATTACAGGTTTCATCACTCAAATATGCAAATGATGTGTTATGAATTCGGTATCACTATGTTACATTAAAGAACTGCTTCAGAACACAGGATTAGACACAAGAGCTGCTGGCAAAAAGGCTGGAACACGTGTTTCACAAGAGCTCTGAAAGTGGAATTGGCTCTGGGGAAGCTTTGTCACTGATTTTGGCCTAACTTGTGCAACCTAGGTGCATGCTTTGGCCTACCTACGTGCATGCTTAACTTTATACATGCAAGTAGCACCACTGAATCCCTGTAAGTCTTCTTGTGCATGTAAAGTTAAACATGTTTGGAAGGATTGGGGTCTTAGTCATCTTTGTTCAAGGTGAACAGGGCTTGTTTAAATAACAGATAATACCATTCACCCCTATGCAGGAAGCCAGTACAAGAATTAGAGCACCAATTAAACCATCAAAATAGGAATTAAGTGGGACTTAAATGGTGTGTAGGCCTTGCACTGGCTCTTTACATGGGTGGGAGGGAGGAATTTCTTTCAATGCAAATGAAATAGGATTCAAATCTCAGTGTCTCAACTGGGAGAGAATTTATTTATACAGACTCACTCGAGTCTCAGCTTTTACCTATCATTAAGAAGACAGTGCTTTCATAGTTCGTAATGGGCTCTAACATTATTTGCCCCACCATTTTCAGGGTCTTTTGGCAGAAGGGACAGTGCCCACAGCAACTGAACAGCAAGTGCACACAAAGAGTCTGAAGAACTTTCCAGGAAGAAAAACAGCTTGGGCAGCAAAGCTGTATCTGGCATGCTGATGACAACACTTAAATAATGATAAATGAATCTTGCATTGTTCCAGAAAAACTTTGGAACCAAAGTAGAGCAAGCTGTGCAGTCTGTTTCAGAGATGGAATTTCTTATCTCTATGGTGTCTATTGGAATGTTCTCTCTCTCACTAAGGCTGCTTGCTCAGCCTCTCCCAAACTAATTTGAAGAGCAGGGTAGCAGGGAGGTGTCTTAAGGCAACTGCTATCCAATAAGACTAAGTCCTTGGAGCCTCCACTATTGGGGTGGTAGTGCTCCACTCAATAAAATGAGAAAATAAAGGCAGAGCATATCAATGAATGTACCTCAATCCTAATGCCATATACCATTCCTTGTCAATTTACATCTCTTCCCAGATGAAGAGTCTATATGGTGCAATTGCTCTGATGCCCCTGACTGTATAATTCACATATGCATATTCAAGCAGGGGTTCCAAAACCACAGCAACACTTAGACTGGCAGCCAAGGAACAGCACTGATGGGAAAATAACAAACAGATGTAGATCTAAGGCAAATTACAGTGCTCCACTTATAATTTTGACCAAGAGTAGTTACTGGCTTCTTGTACTAAAATAGCTGGCTTGATTATGCCTGGTATCCTACGAAAACACTGTGTGGGAGCTAGAGCAGTTAAAGTCAGGAGTTCACGGTTTTGTTCCTGGTTCTAACAGGTAGTAGATGGCCTGTATTTTGCCTGGGCATAATTTAAAAAAAAAAAAAGTTTTCTTATTTCTGACAGATCTGCTGATCACCTTCTCTTTGAAGAGACTACATCATAATCCCTAATTTTATTGTACTCAGATAGGTGCCAGGAAGTTGAATTCATCAGCATAACCTAGTGGACAGAGCATTGGACTAGAGCTCAAAAGACACAAGTTCCATTCCTGAGTCTACTATTAGTCTGCTGGGTGACCTAGGGTGATTTCACCTCTCTGTGCCTCAGTTTCCCTGTCTGTAAAATGGGGATGATGATACTCACATTCTTTGTCAAGCACTTTGAGACCTACTGATGAAAAGAACTGGGCATTGTTATTATCAGTATTTAAGAGTGGTGTCCTGCCTGTTATGAGGAGAAAGGCGAACGATGTTCTGGGAAGGAGGAGATGTGCCTTATAATGATAGACTTAAGGAGCTCAATTTATTTACCTTAACAAGGAGAAGATTAAGAATATAAGAACAGCCATTCTGGGTCAGACCAAAGGTCCACCTAGCCCAGTAACCTGTCTTCTGACAATGGCCAATGCCAGGTGCCCCAGAGGGAATGAACCAGATAATTATCAAGTGATCCATCCCCTGTTGCCCATTCCCAGCTTCTGGCAAACAGAGGCTAGAAACACCATCCCTGTCCATCCTGGCTAATAGCCATTGATGGACCTATCCTCCATGAATTTATTTAGTTCTTTTTTGAACCCTGTTATACTTTTAACCTTCACAACATCCTCTGACAAAGAGTTCCACAGGTTGACTGTGTGCTGTGTGAAAAAATACTTCCTTTTGTTTGTTTAAACCTGCTGCTGATTAATTTCTTTTGGTGACCCCTAGTTCTTGTGTTATGAGAAGGAGTAAATAACACTTCCTTACTTACTTTCTCCACACCAATCATGATTTTGTAGACTTCTATCATATCCCCCCCGAGTCGCCTCTTTTCCAAGCTGAAAAGTTCCAGTCTCTCCTCATATAGAAGCTGTTCCATACCCCTAACCATTTTTGTTGCCCTTTTCTGTACGTTTTCCAGTTCCAATATATCTCTTTCGAGATGGAATGACCACATCTGCATGCAGTATTCAAATTGTGGGCATACCATGGACAAGATTACAATAAAATCCAATGGCTGGAATCTGAAGCTAGACAAATTCAGACAGGAAATAAGGTGCAAATTTTTAATAAGAGGGTAATTAACCATTGAAATAATTTGCCAAGGGTTTTGATGTATTCTCCATCACAGGCAATTTTTAAATCAAGACTGGATGTTTTTCTAGGAGATGCTCTCATTTAAACAGGAAGTAATTCAGGGAAGTCCTAGGTCCTGTTTTATACAGGAGGTCAAACTAGATCACCACAGTGGCCCCTTCTGGGCTTAGAATCTATGAAACCTAGTGAGAGGGGAATTCTTCCTGAAAACAGTGGAGGGATCTACCTGAAATGGGAAACTGAATGCGGAATGCAGACTTACTTTAAGAGGTGGAGGTTGTTATATCATGACATCTACTATTGTTATTTACTATTGGAAAGATGCTCTAATATTAAGGATGATGATGTCACATCAGAAAACAGATGGATGAGATTAGCTAAGATCTTCTAGCATCACTGTTATCATCCTGCTTTTGCCCAAATGTTTAGCTCTGCTGTTCAATTTGCTCCTGACACTGGTCACTTATCAGACTTCCAACAAACTGCAAATTTCCAAGAAAATCAACTTGTGTCATTGAAATTGGGAGTGCAACAAATGTTTACCTGTTTGGGATGCTGTTTCGTAATTCTGCAGCTCAAAATCAGCTATGTTCTCAAATGAGCATTGGCATGTGGTCATAACAAAGATTAGGTCCCTATAAATATGCTTTCTTTTTTAATTAGAGGGGTGAATTTAATATCTGTAAATTGGGTACTGCAGACAAACAAGCCGTTTTTTCCCCAAAATTTGGTTTGTTGAAGAAAACATTCACCTATGTTGAAAAAAAAGGATTATACATCTGCAGGAGTTAATATATAGATATTAAATTCTCAAAAAAAATTGAGACAATAACAATATAGGCAAGTTCTAGCTATCCAGCTATGTATTTCTATTTGCCCCATAACTGTAGTAGATGAGCATCTCTCTCAGACACAATAAAATTCAAATAAAAATGTAAGCAGGGTCTGAATGAGCTCTCCCCTGGCAACTAGTAATGAGCTGGGGGAAAAGACTGCAGATATAGACCATGTTTTTATAGATACACCTGCTCTGCCTTGGTGTGCCACAGGATGGGAATGCTTTGCCAAAACAATCACTTTTGGCTGGTGTTTGGTTACAAATCACATTAGTATTGAGTGCAGGGGTAATGAAATGTTGCTGTCCTTATTGTATGAGTAAAGGGCAGCAGAACTGTGCTTAGCCTGCCCTGATTGAGGGGTCACCCTAAACTGAACCTCACTTACTAAGCAGGGTATAGGGGTTTCCAAATCCCAGTGAAGGAGAGAAAGGATTTGGACTCTGCTTAAAGAGTTCTGGAAACCATTTGATCTTCCCTCCTCCAGTGCTTAAGGACAGAACTAATTAGATTCAATTGAGAGACATTACTCACTGTTAAGCAGGTTAGGAGCTAGGCCTTAGACCTGGTATAGGGACAGTGCAGAGGCTAAAGAGCTGGGTTAAGAGGTGGAACCTCATTACATGGGATGGCAGAAGTAGGAGCAAGTGTCCAATAGTGGCAGCATGTGACCAGTGGCAGCAAGAGAAAAGCAGCAGAGGCAGCAGCAAAGAGCCAGTTGCAGAGGCGCACAGCGACCATATAGACATTGCTTGATGGTCCACCCCCTTTCTGGAGTGGGAGGTGAACCCCTCTGAACTTTGGGTGTTCGCTGACCAAGGACAGCCAACTGTGAGTGGGGTGCAGCGGAGGAAGAGGGGAGTGATGTGTTAAAGGGACATTCGTTTGTCAGACTTTCCCACTACAAGGTGGGAAACTGAAGCAGAATGTACTGTGGGGTCTGGGTCCATTATGCTTTTGAATGTGGCTGTGAAGTTTTCCCAAACTAATGCTTGGTTCCCTTTCCCTTTTAATAAGAGTATCTTTTGTAATATACAGACTAAGACTATGTCTAAACTAGCACTTACTGCAGTATAACTTCTGTCTCTCAGGAGGGTGTAAAAGGCCTCTGATTTTACACTTTCTATTTACCAAGCTATAAAAGATGGTCATTAATAAATGAGTAAGTATTCAATACATTTAAGCTAAAACATTATTTCAGTGTTATAATTTCAATGTGGAGCAGTTAATATATGGTAGTTGATGAGCAAACTCAAAACTCTTGCTTTCACCATTATACATCTGAGGCTAGACTATGGCTCTATTCAAGACAGTACTTATGCACGTGCTTAACTTTAAGAAGAACATTTGGCCTGCTCCAGAAGCCAGTGAGGAGTGATGGAGACATGCCTGTACCTCATCCTCTCTCCACCTCCTCTGGAAGAGCTTACGCTCCTGACAGCATTAGAGAGAGCACAGGGACTGTGATTCAAGAGGGAGAGAAATGCTCTTTGCACTCTTCCAGCCACACAAGAATCAGGTGCAATCTAGCCCAGGATTGCTTGTTATGATCAATTTATCTGAAGTCACTTAGAGACCATGTACTACAGCAGTGTGCCATTTCCGATATTGTATTTTTCTCTGCAAACTCAGATTCTTAGTGTTTTGCTAAATCACAGGCTGTTAAAATTTTATCTGTATTAATAAACTAATATTAACATACTCCTCCACACCATTTTCCCAAGCCAAAAGTTGCTATCTCCAGAGGTGAAACCTGGCAACAGAAGCAGAAAGTTTCACTATAAAAATAGTTGATATCACACTTTTAAGATTACTGCAACTTCCCAGTTTAAAAAGTAAGAACAAGTTAGTTTCTGAAATGTTCCTTAAATTGACCACTTCCTTTAAAGTATGTAAAAAAATAAAATAAATGGGCCAAATTCTGATAAACTCACACTGAATAGCACCTTGCTCCATGTATAATCCTATTGATATAAATGGGGTTACTCATGGAGTAAGGTATTACTCATTGTGAGTAAGGGTATCAGAATCTTGCCCTAAATGTTAAACAGAAATTCAAGTTCTATTTATCATACAATTATAGAAATGTAGGTCTGGGAGGGACCTCAAGAGGTCATCTAGTCTAGCCACCCACACTGGGATTTAAAGTCCTGACAAATTTGACACTGGTCTCTCATGTGAAGTTTGGGTCACTCATGGGCATAGGCTTGCCACAGGAGGCACTAGGTTTGAAGCCCAGGGACCAAGGCATGCCCAGCCCTGTGGGTGAAGAGAGCCCCTCGACAATAAAGAGAGGGGGTTCTATATACTAACACTATTTACAATATATACACTATAACTATACTTAAGACTAACAAACTATAAAACAGAGTAAGAACCACGGAGAAGACCGTCCTTCCGAAGCAAGAGGAGTTATTCCAGCAACCATCATGGGTGGTAATGTGGATGTGGGTCACTGGCACTCCTTATACAAGCACAAAAGTGCGTGGTTCCAGAGGGTGCTAGAGCCAGCCACTGAGGGAAATATCTCCAGCAACAGTGTATGTGGGGTGCACACACCTAACATGGAATGGACATGAGCAAACACTCAAAGAACAACCAATCCTCTCCCTCTTTAAAACAACTCTTAACATATTTGAAGCCTGTTATCAGGTCCCACCTCAGTCTTCTTTTCTCAAGACTACAGGTACTGAGTTTTTTTAACTTTTCCTCCTAAGTCAGGTTTTCCAAAACCTTTAATCATTTTTGTTGATCTCCTCTGGACTCTTTCCAATATGTCTTTCTTATATCACATCTTTCTTAAAGTGTGATGCCCAGAAATGGATGTACTACTCCAGCTGAGGCCCCACCAGTAGAGCAGTACAATTACCTCCTGTGTCTTATATATGAAATTCCTGTAAGTATTAGCCTTTTTTGCAGCTACTTCACATTGTTGGCTCATATTCAATTTGTGATCCACTATAAGCCCCAGATCCTTTTCAGCAGTAGTTATCCCCATTTTTATTTGTGCATTTGATTTTTCCTTTCTAAAATGTAGTACTTTGCATTTGTCTTTACCGAATTTCATTTTGTTGGTTTCAGACTAATTCTCCAATTTGCCAAGGTCATTTTTATTTTTTTTCAAAGAGTATAATGTTTTTCCACTTTTGAGCTCCGTTGTGTAAATGCTTACTGAAAGGGTAATGCTTGATGCTGCATGTAGTCTTATTAAAATCAACAAGCACTTCCTTTGGTAGAAAGCACTTGCAGATGAATGTCCTTTGTTTGTAAAGCAAATCCAAGTAGGGGCCATTATTGCAGTGCCCCTTTCAGATACATTTAGTGTAAAATAAAATAAAAACGAAATCTCTCATACGCCTTAAAAAAACATATCCAGTCATTTTGTGTACACCTGTATATGTAAGTCCTAATTAAGATATACTTTAATATTACATTTGCCTAAGTGATGGAACCTAACCATTACATGTTAAAGCATTCCTGAAACTGAAAGAGATTGATCCTCACCATTAAATTCAGTTTGTGATTAATTGCCAAAGCTGAATGTTCCAAGGCCTTGAAAACAGATGCGTAGCAGTCACTTAGTTTCGTATACTTGCCAACCAGAGCTATGGAGCATATCTTCAGCAACCTTTCATATCTGACAAAAGCAAGGTTTCTAATTATTATGCTCATATTATGCATTCTAACTAAGGCTGTTGATAAATCGCAGTTAACTCATGTGATTTAACTCAAAAAAATTAATTGTGATTAAAAAATTAATCGCAGTTAACTGCAGTTTTTATCACACTGTGAAACAATAGAACAACAATTGAAATTTATTATTTATTTTGAATGTTTTTCTACATTTTCATATCTTACTCCTGGGGGAATTATGCACCACCACGCTTGCGCAGAATTTATGTCCCCAGCAGATTTCTTTGTTTCCCTGCAGAAAAATGACTTTCTGATGGGGAAGCAAAGGGAAACCACAAAAGCGGTCATGCAACCCTTCCCAGCAGTATGTTTTGAGTGCCCAGAGCAGCTGGGAGAAAGGTAAATCACTGTGGGGTGGAGGCGGGACTGGGGAAGACGTGGCTGGTGGCTTCTATCCTGCGCTGGGCTCACCTACTAGTCCTGGCTGGGCTGGGGAGGATGGGACTTCTTCTTCCCCTGCATGGCATTCGGGGCTAGGTCAGACCCACTCCCAGATTTCTCCCTCGGCTATAGGAAGCTCTGCAAACTCGCCCCCCCACACACAATTCCTGCACCCATCAGTCCTCAGTTGCAGGGGAAGGGATCGTTGTACAGGGAGCTTCTCCCCAATCCAGACACCCCCATACCCAGACACTCCTGCTGAGCCTCACTCCCTCTGCACCCAGAACCCTCCTGACAAGCCCCACTCCCCCTGCACCTGGCCCACCACAACGAGCAACCCACACCCAGATCCTCATCTAGCAAGCCCCAACCAGCTGCACCTGAATCCCAATCCCACTGAGCCCCCAAACTCAGACCCCCCTACTGAGCTCTATCCCCACCCACACTCAAACCCCCTATGCTGAGCCCCAACCACCTTCACCAGGACCTCCCTGCAGAGTCCCAGTACCATTGAACCCAAAACCCCCCAACAAGCCCCTGTGCCTCCAGATCCCCCCACACTCCAATCCCCCACTGAGCCACCTGCACCCCAGATTGCCCCACACAGAAGCTGTCAACCCACACCTGGATTCTCCCCACACTAAGCTCCTCCACACTTGGATCTGCCTTGCTGAGCCTGCCTGCCCACACCTGGTGCACCTGGCACTGAGGGGCAGGGCTCTGGGGTGTCTCTGGGGCAGGCCCGGTCCTTGCACTGTGTCAGGGTTGGGTGCAGCCTCACCACTGAGTTCGTTTTCCAGGAGGGGGGAGCTGCACAGTGATCTCCCACCTCTGTGCAGCCAGTGGCCTGTGCTCCCCAATGCCATGCTGGAGCCTCCACATTTATTTGACAAATAAAATGTGCGGAATTTTAAAATATTGTGCGCAGAATTTTAAATTGTTTTGGTGCAGAATGCCCTCAGGAGTAACACATATTGTATTCTATGTTGTAATTGAAATCAAAGCATATATTATTTTTTATTACAAATATTGCACTGTAAAAATGACAAACAAAAGAAATAGTATTTTTCAATTCACCTCATAAAGTAGTGCAATCTCTTTGTCATGAAAGTGCAACTTACAAATGTAGATTTTTTTTTTGTTACATAACTGCATTCAAAAACAACGCTGCCCTATTCTTATTTACAATGTGACCAGAAAGTGAGAACAGGCATTTGCAAGGCACTTTTGTAGCCAGCATTGCAAGGTACTTACGTGCCAGATATGCTAAACATTCGTATGCCTCTTCATGCTTCAGCCACCATTCCAGAGGACATGCTTCCGTGCTGAAGATGCTCATTAAAAAAATAAGGTGTTAATTATATTTGTGGCTAAACTCCTTGGGGGAAAATTGTACGTCTCTGGCTCTGTATTTTATCCGCATTCTGCCATATGTTTCATGTTACAGCTGTCTCAGATGATGACCCAGCACATGTTGTTCAGCTTAAGAACACTTTCACTGCAGATTAGACAAAAGACAAAGAAGGTACCAATGTGAGATTTCTAAAGATAGCTACAGCACTCAACCGAAGGTTTAAGAATCTGAAGTGCCTTCCAAAATTTGAGAGGGATGAGGTGTGGAGAATGCTGTCAGAAGTCTTAAAAGAGCAACACTCTGATGCGGAAACTACAGAACCTGAACCACCAAAAAAGAAAATCAACCTTCTGCTGGTGGCATCTGACTCAGATAATGAAAATGAACATGCGTTGGTCCACACTGCTTTGGATCATTATTGAGCAGAATCCATCATCAGCATGGATGCATGTCCCTGGAATGGTGGTTGAAGCATGAAGGGACATATGAATCTTTAGCACATAGGCATATAAATATCTTGCAACGCCGGCTACAACAGTACCATAAGAACACCTTTTCTCACTTTCAGATGACATTGTAAACAAGAAGCAGGTAGCATTATCTCCTGCAAATTTAAACAAACTTGTTTGTCTGAGCGATTGGCTGAACAAGAACTAGGACTGACTGGACTTGCAGGACATGCAAAGTTTAACATTGTTTTATTTTTTAATGCAAGTTTTTTTTACATGATTCTACATTTGTAAGTTCAACTTTCATGATAGAGATTGTTCTACAGTACTTGTATTAGGTGAATCGAAAAATACTATTTCTTTTGTTGTTTTACAGTGCAAATACTTGTAATCAAAAATAAATATAAAGTGAGCACTGTATACTTTGTATTCTGTGTTGTAATTGAAATCAATATATTTGAAAATGTAGAAAGCATCCAAAATATTTAAATAAATGGTATTTTATTATTGTTTAACAGTGCAATTAATTGCAATTAATTTTTTGAATCATGCGATTAATCATGATTAATTTTTAAATTGTTTGACAGCCCTAATTCTAACAAATGTTTCTTTTCTAAAAATAAGATCATAAAATACCCCATTTTAAAAAAAACATAAAAATTTTTAAACACAGAAGGCCATAGCCTCAGCAGGCATAAGTCAGCATTGCTACACTGACTACAGGGGAACTATATCACTTTATGCCAATTCAGGATCTGACCCAGAGTCTTATATTCATAATGATTTAAAAAAAACTTTGAGAAAACATAATAAGAGTTACAATACCTGCCTGCCATTTTCTTCCATTTGAAAAGAAGATCACTTGGTTGGTCATCAATAGGTAGGTTTAATCTCTGTTTAAAATATTTAATAATGCCTTGTTCTTCCAACAGGATTGGCACTCGGTAAGTAGAAGAAACGTCATGGATAAATATCACCTAGTAAATAAATTGCGATTATAAACAAAAATTGGTCTTCTAAATACTTGCATACGAAATATAAAAGCTAAGGAGATTCATACCTACAGAAAAAATGTAATTCAATACATATATTTTGCCCATATACTAAAATTAGATAAAGCAACATAATTAATGTTTAATGTCCCTCTCAATCACTTATCTGTAAAGAAAAGCTATTTAAAGTATAAAGATGAGGATTCCCTCAACGTTTCCCTTCTTTACCCCACCAGAGTAGTGGACAAACTATGTATTATTATTATTATTATTATTATTTGTATGCCATAAAACCTAAGAGACCTAGTCATGGACCAGGACCATGCTAGGCGCTGAAGAAAATGCTTCACTGTGACAAAGGCCTCAGTCCTATGAACAATACATGCGAGTAGCACCATTGAGGTCAATGTTGCTACCCACATGTGTTTGCAGAATCTGGATGCATAGCGTGTGTTCCGGATGTAAACATATCTAGTGTGTTTTAAAATATTAATACTAAGATCTGTTTATAAAAAGTCACAGAGATCAAATTGGTTTTCCTTTTTAACAAACAAACATACATACATTGCAGTATATTTATTGCCTGAAGAAAAAACATGAATGGAGCCTGCTTCCTATTTGCAAAGAAAAGCTCTCTACTGGGGCCTAAAGAGTTAATGGTGTTTTCAATAATGGAGGGTTTTCTTAACCACACTATATTATGCAGTCAAATGGCAGACATTCCAATTCAAAAATATATTTATAAATGTACCCTCAATATAAAGTGTGACCAAATTGTCAATAATTAAGCTCACTATATTTAGCCTGGAGGAAATTGTGGAATCTAAAGTCCTGAGTATGAATGTATATGCCCTCTCTTGATGTCACGTATGGAGATCTGCTTGATAAGGAATGGCTAGTTACCCCCACAGTAACTGCAGTTCGTCAAGATGTTGTAGTCAGTGTAGATCCCACTGTAGGTGAGCTTGTGTCTCATACATGGAATAGCGGAGTTTTTTGACTAACTGTGTTATTAGGGCTGCGCCTGCACTCTGTTCTCTCTAGTGCACCCATACAAAGATCCAAAGGTTGGAGTAACTGCAACCCTCCCTCAGTTCCCGCACAATTCAAAGCTCGTGTTAGACAGGGACTTCAAAAAGAAGGGATAGAGGGCAGGTCGTGGCATTCACATTGATGACATCTCAAAGAACCACTGTTATTGTAAGGTTTCAGAGTAGCAGTCGTGTTAGTCTGTATTCACAAAAAGAACAGGAGTACTTGTGACACCTTAGAGACTAACAAATTTATTAGAGCATAAGTTTTCGTGAGCTACAGCTCACTTCATCGGATGCATAGAATGGAACATATAGTAAGATATAGACATACATAAACATACAGGTAAGTTGGAAGTTACCATACAAACTGTGAGAGGCAAATTAGTTAAGATGAGCTATTATCAGCAGGAGAAAAAAAAACTTTTGTGATAATCACTACAAAAGTTTTTTTTCTCCTGCTGATAATAGCTCATCTTAACTAATTAGCCTCTCACAGTTTGTATGGTAACTTCCAACTTATCTGTATGTGTGTGTATGTCTATATCTTACTATATGTTCCATTCTAGGCATCCGATGAAGTGAGCTGTAGCTCACAAAAACTTATGCTCTAATAAATTTGTTAGTCTCTAAGGTGCCACAAGTCCTCCTGTTTTTGTTACTGTAAGGTAAATAACCATTCTTTCTCCTGTGACTGAGTGTCAGCATGGATCCCGTTGTGGGTGACCAGCAAGCGGTAACCTCTCTGGATGGTAGGAGTGAGAAGTTTCAGCTGCATCAGTCAAACAGCAACTGAAGCACTCCTTTCCCAAAGTTGGGATCTGGCTGCCATGTCAAGGATATAATATTTAAACAAAAGTCAGTGGGTTGCTGCAGGCTGCAAGATCTCAAAGACTGAAACATTCCTGAAACAGGCGCTGGACACTTGCTGCCTTTGCCCCAGTGAAGTGTGTCTTGAAGATCGGAGGGAGAGACTCATCAGCCATCTGATAGCAGGCGGAAATGCACTTTGTGATCCACTTACAGAGTCTCTGTGACAAGACGGCTTGGCCTTTTGATGGGCCAGAAATATCCACAAAGAAGTTTGGATTCAGCCAGAAAGGCTTGGTCCTGTTCAGATCATTGAGTAAAGCTCTGGATACATCCTAGTGTACAGCTTCTTTTCTCCCAGAGTCGAATGCAGCTTTGAGAAGAAGACTGGTAGGGTGACTGACTGGTTCAGGTGAAATTCTAAGACTCCTTTAGGGATGAACCTGGGGTGTGATTTCAACACCACTTTATCCCTATGGAAGGATGTGAAAGGCAGCCCAGCTATGAGGGCTTAGAACTCACTGACCCTCTGTGCTGAGGGATGGTCACCAGAGATACCATCTTGATGGTGGGTGGTATAATGAGCAATCCCACAGTAGTTTAAAAGGAGGCTCCATGAGTTTTTAGGCGAATAATGTTGAAGTCCCACATAGTCGTCGGTGTCTAACCAGAGTTTAAGTATCAAGGAGGCCCTGGAGGAATTTCAATACCATCAGATGAAAGAAGTTAGAGTATGACTGTGCTAGATTATGGCACACCAATATTGCTGCAAGGTGAATCCTGAGAATGTAAAATGCTTGTCCTGCATGCTTCAAGAGCAACATGTAGTTGAGGATCTTCAGGGCCAGGTCCTCTAATGGGTCCCTATTGTTTTGGGCTTCCCACACAGAAAATCTTTTCCATTTTGGGACAAAAGTCTTCCTGGTGGAAAGTTTCTAGCTCTGTCTGAGAATTTCTTGAATCTGTAGGGAGCAGTCTCTGCAAATAGTGCTCAATCAGCCGACCACCAAGCTATCAGGTGCTAAGACTGTGAGTCTGGGTGCAGTATCTGACCTTGGCTCTAAGATATGTGTGGGCAGGTTAGGAGCTGGCTAAGAGGCCACCTCGGACATCTACAATAGATCTGACACCAGAACTGTCTCATCAGAAAGAGGCTATCAGGATGATCGCAGCCTTGTCACATCTAATCATGGATATTCCCCTGGGAATCAGAGGAATCAGCAGAAAGGCATATAGAGGTCCTCAAGGCCATTGAAGAATCAAGGTGTCTAGTAATGAGCCTTGGCTGACCTCCTCCCCTCTGGAGCAGAAGTCTGGGCCATGGGTGGTAAGAAGGAATTGAGGGAGGGTTGTGGCCATTCTGGCCCTTATTCTCTCATTCAGGAGCGTGAGGCAGCACTGGGTGCATGCATGGCTCTGACCAACACTGCTATTCAAACAAACTCCAGTCTCATATGCATTAAGTGCATGTGCACCTACAATGGGAGCCACACTGACACACTCAGAGAAGAACTGTGGTATCTACATGAGCCACGTATGAATCTATTATGCTTGTTAACATGTAAAAGCTTTAATACTCCATAAATACTGGATAGTATTTGCATGTTCATTTTGGTGTACTGAAGAGCCATTGACAATTTAGTCACTGCTAATGGTGCTGTTATAAAAAGTTTACAGAGGATTAATAACTGATGTAAATGTTATATGCACATTAAAGACATAAATAGGATGCTATACATGGTTATAGATGCATCAGTAAAAGCTGTTATAGGTTATTATAAACCATGGTTTCAAGCAACCTTCTGAAGTATTGTTCTAACAATTTATAACAACTGATTAAACATTTATTCAAAATCTAATTCTTAACCCTTTATAAACAATCTATAATTGGATCCTTTGTAGTAAGCATGACAAAATTATTAAAGGCTATTTGACATTCCAAAATTAACATGTAAACAATAACCAATACTTTTGAGTAGTTTATATTTCATCATATAATTGCTTGCTATTTAAAAATCAGTGGATTATTGAAACAAGTATTTCTTGGAGATTAAAAACAGAAATATATGCAGATATTTAAGGTGTATAAAACTAGAAAAATCATAATTGAATAGTTTGAGAAAGAGAGAGATGATGGCCAATGAAATCTGAAAGTACAAACCTGTTCAGGTTCCACATGGCAAAACATGGAAATCTTTTCCTTCACAGCCATTTCTATAGGCTTTGTACTTCTGCAGACTATCTGTCAAAATACATCATAAATAAGAAGTGTGGAAAAATAAGATAGGAAAAGACTAAGTAAATGGAAGCTCCTCAACATTAATTATGGAAAAGATTGACCTCTCAAGAAACAACAGCCTGGACAAATAATTTTTTTCCTGGGAATTCTACAATATATCATCACACACATAAATACCATTTAACAAGAGATAGCTACATCAGATCTCCACCAACATATCCATACCTTTATTCACCTACTTTCCTGTTTTCTACTTTTTATATTTCCATTGCTTCCTCTGCTTGCAACGCTACCTCTCTATCATCCTCCTCAATTCCCCCCTTCTTCCTGAGCCTACTCTTTATTCTTTCATGCTTTACTCGTTTACTCTTCAGGTAAACATTACATTTAAGTAACACACCAAATAGCAAAGAATAAGGAGAGTCAAAACTGGGATACATTATCACTAAGTTTGTTGTGTTTTTGACAGTTATCCTTTGTTTATTTACATGACTTTCTTTATCCTTCCAGTACCTTAACAGTACATTTTGGTTTGTTTGTAATTCACCTGACTGCTGCCCAGTGGACCTGGGAGCTGTTCTGTGTCCCTGGAAGAGAAGATTGATAGACCAAAGAGAGGAGTTTCTTTTCTTTTCTAACTTTCCAATTCCCTTTTTCTGATGTATTTATATCTGTGAATCCTTTGTGCTGAAAGCAGGACATTTGGGAATTTGTGGAAATATTTGCAATTTTTACCAACAAAGAATTTTTTTCCCAGGACAGATGTTAAGTGGTTTTCATATAGTTAAATCTCCTTGAAAAAATAAGGCCTGACCCAATGTTCATTGAAGTCAATGAAAATCTTCCCATTGGCTTCAATGGAACTTTGGATCTTTCCATTGACTCCAGTGAGCTTTGGACTGGGTCTAGAATTACTATATTTAAAGAAAATAGGTAGAAGTTAAGCTAAGCATTAATGAGTTTTTGTTGTGGCTCTTTTTGAGCTTAATCACGTTTCCACTTATTTCAATGGGAGTTCATTCATTAAGGCACAGGTGGGTGGAAGGGGGGGTGAGCATGTTGCTTTCTGTTGGCTGGTTGCAGCTTACAAAGAAAATAAGGGTCCTTTTGTAGCTAACACTGTTCTTCCTTTAGCTAAAGTATGGTAGAAACCTAAGGTGTTAGGAGCTGTAGGTCTAGCATTCTTGTCTCTGCATTCCAGTTATTACGGAGAGGTGGCAGGCTGTCCTTAGTTGATATTGAAGCCATGGTCCTGGATTAGGGGTGATTTTGATCTTCAAATAATGTCAGACAAAATAAAAGGGGAGCAGGGATAAAAAAAGAGAACCTCGTGCTTTCATATACTTTATTTTAGGGGAGTATCATTGATAATTAGAATGTGTTCTCAAAAGTTTGAATAAATTGAGCACGAACTTTTTTAGATTAAAAGACTATAACATGGCTTCCTCTTTTTTTTTTTAAGTGTGGCTAATATTTATGCCCCTCTATTTGTTCAATAACATTACACTACACCATAGAATCTGAGGCATAGTTTGATTTTGACATTGCCTTGTGTATAAGAGCGTTTAAGGAAAGGAATAGTAAAATATTTAGGATATTGCCACCAGATTCCTGCTTAGTGAAGCTGAGAAAAAAGAAAATTTTGTGCGTCTTTTTTGAGATAGGGTGACCAGATCTACACGCAGTGTTCAAGATTTGGGCATACCATGGATTTATATAGAGGCAATATGACTCTTCTTCTTGAATGCCACACCTAAACGTCCCCCAGGTCAATAGAGAACATGCACAGATCTTAGGTCCAGCTTTTTCACAGAAAAGCCTAACTAAATCTCTGGACATCCCAACCTTTATTTAGTTCACACCATTACCTTGGTGAGGTTGGGAATGATATTATTACACCCTAACTTCTGGGATGGGGACAACTGAAGCACTTTAGTGACTTTCCAGATATCATATCCAAAGTTTGTATCTGAACCAGAAACAGAATTCACTTCAACCAACCTATTTTTTATCCACTAGACCATGGTATCTTTCACAGAAATTGCTTAAAATGTCTATAAGGTAGGTAGAACAACTATAGATAGATTAACAGTGCTATCCTACCTTCGCTTAGCTCTTTGAGACCTACAGATTTAAAAGTACTGTATAAATACAAGAGCTTATTAATGGCCATATTTTCCAGATGGGTAGCCAAAGTACAGAAATGACTTGGCTGGGAGGCACTGCAGCCTGCTCTCACTATCATACCGAAAGACTTGAGCTCCACTCTTGGGTCTAACACTTAAGGTTTGCTAAATAATTTTTAAATTACTTATTGCCAGTGTTCAGAATGAAGGAAAGTGGTACCGCACGAGTATGCACAGCTAATTTAGCTGCAGAGTGACAGTATCTGTAAGATACTACACACTCCTACAAAGTGCTAAACAGCTTCAACTCCCAACAGAGTCAGTGGGAGCAGGAGGGAGCTCAGGATATTAAGGGAATCATAGAATATCAGGGTTGGAAGGGACCCCAGAAGGTCATCTAGTCCAAACCCCCTGCTCAAAGCAGGACCAAGTCCCAGTTAAATCATCCTAGCCAGGGCTTTGTCAAGCCTGACCTTAAAAACCTCTAAGGAAGGAGATTCTACCACCTCCCTAGGTAACGCATTCCAGTGTTTCACCACCCTCTTAGTGAAAAAGTTTTTCCTAATATCCACTCTAAACCTCCCCCATTGCAACTTGAGACCATTACTCCTCGTTCTGTCATCTGCTACCATTGAGAACAGTCTAGAGCCATCCTCTTTGAAACCCCCTTTCAGGTAGTTGAAAGCAGCTATCAAATCCCCCCTCATTCTTCTCTTCTGCAGACTAAACAATCCCAGCTCCCTCAGCCTCTCCTCATAAGTCATGTGCTCTAGACCCCTAATCATTTTTGTTGCCCTTCGCTGTACTCTTTCCAATTTATCCACATCCTTCTTGTAGTGTGGGGCCCAAAACTGGACACAGTACTCCAGATGAGGCCTCACCAGTGTCGAATAGAGGGGAACGATCACGTCCCTCGATCTGCTCGCTATGCCCCTACTTATACATCCCAAAATGCCATTGGCCTTCTTGGCAACAAGGGCACACTGCCGACTCATATCCAGCTTCTCGTCCACTGTCACCCCTAGGTCCTTTTCCGCAGAACTGCTGCCGAGCCATTCGGTCCCTAGTCTGTAGCGGTGCATTGGATTCTTCCATCCTAAGTGCAGGACCCTGCACTTATCCTTATTGAACCTCATTAGATTTCTTTTGGCCCAATCTTCCAATTTGTCTAGGTCCTTCTGTATCCTATCCCTCCCCTCCAGCGTATCTACCACTCCTCCCAGTTTAGTATCATCCGCAAATTTGCTGAGAGTGCAATCCACACCATCCTCCAGATCATTTATGAAGATATTGAACAAAACGGGCCCCAGGACCGACCCCTGGGGCACTCCACTTGACACCGGCTGCCAACTAGACATGGAGCCATTGATCACTACCCGTTGAGCCCGACAATCTAGCCAGCTTTCTACCCACCTTATAGTGCATTCATCCAGCCCATACTTCCTTAACTTGCTGACAAGAATGCTGTGGGAGACCGTGTCAAAAGCTTTGCTAAAGTCAAGAAACAATACATCCACTGCTTTCCCTTCATCCACAGAACCAGTAATCTCATCATAAAAGGCGATTAGATTAGTCAGGCATGACCTTCCCTTGGTGAATCCATGCTGACTGTTCCTGATCACTTTCCTCTCCTCTAAGTGCTTCAGGATTGATTCTTTGAGGACCTGCTCCATGATTTTTCCAGGGACTGAGGTGAGGCTGACCGGCCTGTAGTTCCCAGGATCCTCCTTCTTCCCTTTTTTAAAGATGGGCACTACATTAGCCTTTTTCCAGTCATCCGGGACTTCCCCCGTTCGCCACGAGTTTTCAAAGATAATGGCCAAGGGCTCTGCAATCACAGCCGCCAATTCCCTCAGCACTCTCGGATGCAATTCGTCCGGCCCCATGGACTTGTGCACGTCCAGCTTTTCTAAATAGTCCCTAACCACCTCTATCTCTACAGAGGGCTGGCCATCTCTTCCCCATTTTGTGATGCCCAGCACAGCAGTCTGGGAGCTGACCTTGTTAGTGAAAACAGAGGCAAAAAAAGCATTGAGTACATTAGCTTTTTCCACATCCTCTGTCACTAGCTTGCCTCCCTCATTCAGTAAGGGGCCCACACTTTCCTTGGCTTTCTTCTTGTTGCCAACATACCTGAAGAAACCCTTCTTGTTACTCTTGACATCTCTTGCTAGCCGCAGCTCCAGGTGCGATTTGGCCCTCCTGATATCTTTCCTACATGCCCGAGCAATATTTTTATACTCTTCCCTGGTCATATGTCCAACCTTCCACTTCTTGTAAGCTTCTTTTTTATGTTTAAGATCCGCTAGGATTTCACCATTAAGCCAAGCTGGTCGCCTGCCATATTTACTATTCTTTCGACTCATCGGGATGGTTTGTCCCTGTAACCTCAACAGGGATTCCTTGAAATACAGCCAGCTCTCCTGGACTCCCTTCCCTTTCATGTTAGTCCCCCAGGGGATCCTGGCCATCTGTTCCCTGAGGGAGTCAAAGTCTGCTTTCCTGAAGTCCAGGGTCCGTATCCTGCTGCTTACCTTTCTTCCCTGCGTCAGGATCCTGAACTCAACCAACTCATGGTCACTGCCTCCCAGATTCCCATCCACTTTTGCTTCCCCCACTAATTCTACCCGGTTTGTGAGCAGCAGGTCAAGAAAAGCGCTCCCCCTAGTTGGCTCCCCTAGCACTTGCACCAGGAAATTGTCCCCTACGCTTTCCAAAAACTTCCTGGATTGTCTATGCACCGCTGTATTGCTCTCCCAGCAGATATCAGGAAAATTAAAGTCACCCATGAGAATCAGGGCATGCGATCTAGTAGCTTCCGTGAGTTGCTGGAAGAAAGCCTCATCCACCTCATCCCCCTGGTCCGGTGGTCTATAGCAGACTCCCACCATGACATCACTCTTGTTTACACACACTTCTAAACTTAATCCAGAAACACTCAGGTTTTTCCACAGTTTCGTACCAGAGCTCTGAGCAGTCATACTGCTCCCTTACATACAGTGCTACTCCCCCACCTTTTCTGCCCTGCCTGTCCTTCCTGAACAGTTTATAACCATCCATGACTGTACTCCAGTCATGTGAGTTATCCCACCAAGTCTCTGTTATTCCAATCACGTCATAATTCCTTGACATCACCAGGACCTCCAGTTCTCCCTGCTTGTTTCCAAGGCTTTGTGCATGCATGTGGAATGCCCAACACCTTGCAGAGCTGAGCCCTTAGAGCTTTATTATGGTTTTGCCCAGAGCCCCAAGCAAAGGGCTGCTATTAGAGCAGACCAGGAAGCAGATTCTGCCTCAGATCATCGCAATCTGTCTCCCCTCTGCTCTGAAGACAAAGTTCCCCATGACAAGCTTCTACACAGTCCAGCATATTTTATTCAGAGAACAAGCACATCTTTGCTAGGTACTGTGCTGGCCTCTCCTGCATGGATAGGGACACAGTGGCTCTTTGGAGCCTGCTTTCTGCCCCCCCCCCCTTCCTCTGTGATAGAGGCCAGGTTGAGGAAATAATGTGACACCTTTGCACATCATTCACACATTTTATAATTAAATTGTTGGTCTGAACATCAATATTTTAATTGGACACACATTTTCAAACGATGGATTATTTTTCTGAATTCATTAGTAAAACTGATGATACAGCCTCACATTCCAAGAATTCCTCTCAGAATAGATCCAACCTTAACCCTAGATTTTTAAAGCCACGTATGGAGATTTGGCTATAAGACTCTTTAAGGGAAAGTGCACAGCTAGGGATATTTTAGGGATTAAAGTATATTGACATTCAGTACATTTTTGTAGTTTAATTTCTTTGGTTTTTAGTACACTGGTATGGTCCAAGTTGCTTTCTTCCCCTCCCTCATAAGGGCTTGTCTACGCTTGAAAGACTACAGCGACATAGCTGCACCACTCTGCAGCTGCGCTGCTGTAGCACTTCATTTAGACACTACCTCTAACAATGGGAAGGATTCTCTCATTGGCATAGATAATCCACCTCCCCGATAGGTGGTAGCTAGGTCAACAGAAGAATTCTTCCATTGACATAGCACTGCCTATACTAGGGGTTAGGTCAGCTTAACTACACCGCTCAGGGATGTGGGTTTTTCATACCCCTGCGCAACACAGTTAAACCAACTTAATTTTCTTGTGCAGAGCAGGCCTAAGACAGATCCCCTTTCCGAGTAAAAAGAACTGGAGCCTTATGCTTTGAATTATTTACATGCACCAATATATCTAGATGACCTATAAACACAGATTTTATCATAGCCCTATGAACTCACCAGATCCGGAGACAAACCTAGGCCTCTCAGCGCTCGAACACTGTTCTGAGTAGGTTTTGTTTTCTGTTCTCCAGTAGCATTAGGCTGGAAACATATTTTAAAGGCTGAAACAGTAACTCAGTTCTAGTATCAGGACAATTATAGTTAAAAACAAAGAAATATCAGTGAAAGTAAGGATATCGACAAAGAGAAAAAGGTATACATCAAAGCAAAGCACAATATGTTAGCATGGAGAATAGTAACACTGTATTATTGCATGCATTAGAAACCCTTTGGAATTTCTAGCCTAACAGCACTAATTCAGGCCAACTGTCTCTTTTAGATCAGTATATAGAGAGTATATGGCTCAGAACTGAGAAGAAACGTCCAAAACCAGACCTTCTGTAATAGCTCGGAAACTCCACAAAACAGTGCCATGCCTTCAATGACCTTCCACAAGTGGAACTGATTGGAATTTAGTACACAACTCTGTCCTCAAATATACACATTCAAGTACCATTGAAATTAATTGTAAATGGGTTAATGTAAATCAGGATAGAATAGGCTCCTTTTTATCTATATAGATAATCCAAAAGAAATTCTGGAAAATATGGTGGTATTGTCAGTCCTCCACGTCTACTTTCCAAAAACTTGCCTATAAATATTTACAACTTTAAAAAAAACTTTTAATCTGTTTATTGGTGTAAAAGTTATGGTTAGATAGAACACAAAATTTTCAGCAGTATAAAGCAGATGTAACTCACAGATGAGTTAGTATTAGTCTTCAGTTACATTACCTGGAACACTAAAAGGGAGACAATTAAAGAATATTGGGTGAAATCCTGGCTCCAGTACTGTGGCAAAAATCAATGGCAAAACTCCCACTGGCTTCAGAGGAGCAAGGATTTCACCTATTGTCTCTTTAAGCTTTAAAACACCGACTCCCTCCACTACAACCCCTGAAAAAATGATACAGAATGCAGTACAGTACAAAACTTAACTGAAAATGAAAATATATTATCTTACTAACTTACCTGTGGTACAAGACTAACGTGGATATTGCAGAAGTTTTCTCTTTTTGCCTTAAACTGGAACTGTCTGAATGCCTCAACAAATGGCATTCCTTCAATGTCTCCAATAGTTCCACCCAGCTGAAAAAGAAGGCTTAGAATTTACTACCGCTCTGACAATTAAAAAAATTAATTTCTACTTTGTCAGCCCTGAAAATTTCAACTGCTCATCTCAGTTGTGCATGTTGTAAGAGTGAGAATGAATGAAGTATGGTTCTGAAGGCACATCTTGTAATGACCCTTTGCATCATTACATGGACCACTTCATGTGGAAAACTTTACTCATTTTCAATGCTGATTTTATTCACTTTCAATGCTGAGGGCACAGTTTTTCACAAGAATAAGTCTGTTACCACCAAAAACTATATGCTTTATATACAATTTTCAGTATCTTGGAGACACCTGTATTCTTGAATCAAGTAGTAGGGAACAAGTTATCAATACAGTAAACTGAAATTTGGTAATTGAGAATGAAAATGTTTTTTAGTTTCCTGTTTGCTGAATTAATAATAACTGAGGTAAATATGAAAAGGGCATCTAATGCTATTATCATAGCTCTACAATGGGATAAACTGCACATCATCAGTTTGGCATCCTAGTAAAAGCAGAAATAATTAGAAACATGTTATGCCAGAACAAGAAGAAGTAAGGAATAAATTAAATTAATAAAGAAATGTATTCAGCTATAGCTAGATTGGAGCTGCATAAACAGATAGAAAGATTGGAGCTGCATAAGCAGTCTTTCAACAAGATCGTTAAAAGCAAAAATTATCTCAGAATGTGGTCTGATGTGCCCTCTTGTGGTCTCCGCAATCATTGCACATTTTTGTTCAACTAAAATTAAAAAAACACACACACAAAGACTTTACTAAAAAGAAAAGGAGTACTTGTGGCACCTTAGAGACTAACAAATTTATTAGAGCATAAGCTTTCGTGAGCTACAGCTCACTTCAAAGCTTATGCTCTAATAAATTTGTTAGTCTCTAAGGTGCCACAAGTACTCCTTTTCTTTTTGCGAATACAGACTAACATGGCTGCTACTCTGAAAAAAGACTATTGTATTTGACATATATATAATAAACATACTTACTGCAACAATTTGCAATCGATAAATTATATTTGTAACCTGAAAGCCTTGAAACCGTATTTGAGAGTGTCTTGGTCTCTACAGAAAGTTTCCTGACTTGAAGAAAAGAATCACTGACAGCCTCACTCCTATCTAATATAAGGAAGTTCCTGTGCACTTTTCTGTTTATTGCTCTGTCTAAGCTTAAAGGAAATGTTGGATCCATATTGTACACTTCATAAAAATAGTGGAATCTTTCTGATCAAGCCAAAACCTGAGGCTAAAATCAAGACTGGACTGTCTTTCTAAAAGATATGCTATAGTTCAAAAAGAAACTATGAACTTCATACAGTAATAAATAAGTGTCTATGGCCTGCGTTATGCTGGAGTTCAGACTAGATTATAATAATAGTCCTTCCTGGCCTTAAAATCCATTAAATACTCTTTCTTCAAATTCCCAGACATGTCTTCTTCAAAAATTTCATTGAAACTTGAATGATAATAAAAAGTACCACCTAGCACTTACGTAGTGCTTTTTGTCCATACATCTCAAAGTGCGTTATATAGGAGGGACTATACTGTTTTGCAATACCTTAAAAATAAAATAGCTAAAATGAGACCTCAATCCATAAATTCTTAGATACATTCTTGAAAACATGATCATGAACAACATGAAAGGATCCTTGGTTTGAAGATTGCAAACTATGATTCGAAGGGTTCTTCTACTGACTATGATGTCATGATTTCTGAGATCATCAAGGAAAGTAAGTCCTACTCCTTAATATTGTTAACTCAGTGTATGTAGCTGGAATCCATTGTATATGGCTTGTGAAAATAAATATACCAGAACTTAATTACACTGACTGGCTGCTTTAAGAGAGTATCAGCACCTAAGGAGCTACTCTTCAGTAAGTTTCAATGCTCTGAATGGGGATTTAATCACATTAATGGAAGTCACAGGGAGGAATCCATGCATAATATACTCAGAATTAATGCCAAGGGCCATATAGTATTTGTGTGTCTTTGTTGTTGCTATCCATATCAACTCAGTTGACATATATACACAGCAAAAAACAAGGGAGGAAAAGAAAGCTCTATTTATTCATCACACATTACCAACCCCATGGATTACATCTGCCGAGATGGGAAGTTTCATACTTGCCTCAATGACACATATTTGTGGCTCTTTCTTGTCACTGTCCACAGGAACCTTTGCCTGATTCATCACCCATTCTTGAACAGCATCAGTAATGTGTGGAACAACTGCAAGGCAAAATGAGAAAAGGAAGCACTTCCTAATGTAGGACCACATATTGCTTCCCACTTAGAGAAAAACACAGTGCGGTAATTGAGCTGGGGAGATGAGAGTGGGCAGCAGCAGCCCCATGGCATGTTCATCCTTTCTTTGAGCCTGCAGAAGTCCCTCCAGAAGACTAAAGTATGGTCAAATCTTGTTGGCAAGAAGGAAAGATTTAGTCAAGGCAGCAAAGAGCAGCTGCCCTATGCAGTATGCCCCCTCTGAAACCCGAATGGATGAGCATGCCAGCACTTCCAGTGTGAATGACTGCATGCAAATTTAAAAGGATGTTCCTGAATATTTATAGATGCAACTGAAATTTGCTCTTTGTAAACATATATGCAAGTAAAGCTTGATTCCTGGAATGCACATGGGAAGCAAACTCCTCCTGGACCATCTGGAGGACAGATGTGCTCAACTAGAAAAATAGGCAGCATCAGCACACTTACCTACTGTACTCAAACTGTCCTTGACCTAAATTAACTTACAATTTCAGTTGTCCAATTTATCAACAAAATTATCATAAATCCAGGAAAGTATTTGAAGTGAGCACTTCATTCACATTAATCCAGTAATGCAAATATGTCAGTATCCCTCTGAGTAAATAAAAGTTACCCAAGTAATTGTTCTAAACAGTCTTTATTAGAAACTCAAATAATCTGCATGACTTTAACCTACATGGAAAGTGTGATGTTGCACTCCATATGATTTTATGAAAATATGCTAATGAGTATGAATATAAAGTAACTGGAAAAGGATTCATGCAAAAGGTCTCTTGTAAGGTATCATTACAAAGCTTATAATCTACTGAATGTGATCATCCTATTTGTATACATGTATCATTCTTGTATCTGAAACTAGAAATATAAACTATAACTCTGTGGTCCTATTGTAATTATGCAACATGTGGGTCATTAATGGTGGTTTGGAATCTTGATGGCTCCCATCAACTAGGACAATTGGTTGTAAATGGCTCTGTTTACTTGCAAGCCTTCCTGTGAGTCAGACCAGGAAGAATGAAGGTTTGGGGTCTCACAGGACATGTGACCATTTCACCTGGTACTGGAATCCATCTTAAACCTGGTTCTTTTCCATTTAGAAGGAGGGGTGGGGACCCACAGAGGCAAAAGATTCCCGACTTATGCCAAAGCTATATAAGGGGGTGGAACAGAACAAAGGAGGTTCCAGTCATGAGAAATTCCCTAGTTACCACCTGAGCTGGAGCTAACAAGAACTGTACCGGGGGAAAGGATTGGGCCCAGACTAGGAAGAAATCCAGTCTGTAAAAGAAGCTTATTGGAACATCTCAGGGTGAGATTTTATCTGTAATCAGTTTCTTAATATATTAGGCTTAGACTTATGTGTTTTGTTTTATTTTGCTTGATAACTAACTTTGTTCTGTCTGTTATTACTTGGAACCACTTAAATCCTACTTTTTATACTTAATAAAATCACTTTTGCTTATTAATTAATCCGGAGTAAGCAATCAATACCTGGGGGACCAAACAGCTGTGCATATCTCTCTATCAGTGTTATAGAGGGTGGACAATTTATTAGTTACCCTATATATAATTTATAATTTACCCTATATACGCTTTATACAGAGTAAAACGGATTTATTTGGGGTTTGATCCCATTGGGAGCTGGGTGTCTGAGTGCTAGAGACAGGAGCACTTCTTAAGCTGTTTTCAATTAAGTGTGCAGTTTTGGGGCGCGTGGTTCAGACCCTGGATCTGTGTTGGAGCAGACTGGCATGTCTGGCTCAACAAATCAGGGTTCTGTAGGCCCAAACTGACAAAGAAAACCAGCTTAGACGTAGTCACACCACATCAGGTAACAGTCCCAAGGGGGTCTCTGTGACTGAACCCGTCACAGAAAGTACCTTGAACTGTCTTTCCCAAGTAATCTCCATGTCTTTCTTTATTGATTACATGTTGATAGATCTTTCCAGTGGTGATGTTATTATCTTTATATAGGTTGATGTCCAAGAATCTTTCATAATTTCCCAAGTCTAAGTCAACTTCTCCACCATCATTTAGTACAAAAACTTCACCTGAAAAAGAAAAGGAAAAGGTACAAAAAATTGCACTGGGTTTTCCTCCTACATTAACACATAGGAAAACAATGTAATGATTACAAATTACTAAATAAATGGCAGGAATTCTGCAAACATAATAAATACATTTTAGTAAAGGTGCTGTATAAATAAGTACAGTGCTTTATTTCAATTATGTTAATTATTTTAGGCTCAGATTTGGAGTAAAATCTGCATGAGTGACTTAGCAAGTTTTGAAAATGTTACCCCTAGTTTTGTTTCAGCATAAATATCTGGTTTGTCATACCCACAGCTAGGGACTTATCCAGAGACCACTGAAGTCAGTGGAATCTTTCCATTGACTTCAAAGAGCTTTGGATCAAGCCCAGAGACTTTTTTCGATCTCTAAAGATGCCTCTTTTAAACAGTAACCTTCATCAGCCTGTGAGGGAACCACACCTGTTGCCTCCAATATGGCTCCATATGAAATCAGATAGGAAAGTGCTTTGGAGAACTGAAAAGTACTTCAGCAAGAGCACTGCTCTTACGCATCAATGACTAGATAATTTGCTGGATTCATATTGTAAAAACAAAGTTAAAATCTTTTGAAGGT
The DNA here is from genome assembly GCF_009764565.3 of Dermochelys coriacea. Taxonomy (NCBI): domain Eukaryota; kingdom Metazoa; phylum Chordata; order Testudines; family Dermochelyidae; genus Dermochelys; species Dermochelys coriacea. Next base: position 137,478,857 of record NC_050068.2, read on the forward strand.
AAGCTCTAGAATATGTAAATACACAGTTGCAATGTAAAAACATGTCCATCAGGATATCACACTCTCTTTGAACAAATAATGAAAGAAAATGCACTGCACATGAGGGTAGATGATTTACAATCTGTGAGATGCTAAATTCCGCCACTGTGCTATTAATTTCCCATTTAAGTCACGGGGGCTGAGTACGCCCACCACCTCTCAAGAGCAGGCTCTTTGAGAATAAAGAATGAGGAAACTTTGGCTAATTTGAAATCAGGAAAAGATTAACCTGGGAACTCTGAACTATGGGTTCAGCTAGCTAAAGTTACATTGCTGGCAGCATTTTGATCAAAGGGACCAGTTATCCTGGTGTCTGCTAGGAGGTTACTGACAAGCAAATGTGAGTGTTACACACAGAGCTGTATTGATTACTTGTAAGACTACTGATACAGAAGTGTACTTTGCAAACTTTGAGGAAGACTTAGAACCTGGTATTTTGTAATAATGGGGAAAAGCTGGCATATTTTCAGCCTGCACGGCCGACTCTTTTAGAGCATGACCTGATACCTAGTCAATCAGTTTTTCCATTGATTTCAATGGGCATTGGATCAGGCCCTTAAAGAAGAGGAAATGTTTTAGGATTATAAAAGATAACTGATGATACGATCTAAAAGACTGAAATATGACGTTCTGTCTTCCATTAGATGACATTGGGGCAAGGAAAGATATATATATTTCAATCACCTGAAAAAGTCTAAACATTTATTGCAACCAAAATGCCATACTTAAATTAACCTGGACACAGACAAGATGGGAAACAAGAAGCCATGTAACTGTTTTCTCTATTTACATATAGATAGATTTAAACCTTGTTTTTTACATCCAGTTTTGACTTAATGCCCCATTTTCTTCACTAATGTGAGCTGCAGGAAGTCAAACCTGATGGACACTGTACCAAGGTTTAGGAGAATGACACAGTGAGTGGAGATGGGCAGCTCCATGGCATAGGCCAGGCTAAAGTATAGCCTACAAAGGCTTAGCCCTGGAGCAGGATTTTTTCCTTTTTTACTTCTTTTTCTTTTCTCCTTTTTTAATTAGATCCTTTTATATTTCACAGGTTTTTTAAAAATCATGGAGTTAATTTTATGTGGATGCTTTCTGTCATCTATTTAATTCAAATATTAATATGGTTTAAAATACATATGGCAAGAGATTGGTCCATAAAAATAATAATTGCTGGTATTCTTTTTAAATTATTAATGAATACAACTCTAATAATATTTATATCTTTACAAAAATGAGGGCAAAAGTCTGCCCTCAGTTAAACTGCACAACCTCACTGCAGAACACAGAACTACATGAACATAATCTAGTGCAAAATCTGGCCCTCTCATTTAAAAAGTTACCTACTGAAAATTTACAATAGCTCCCAGAACTGTTTCAATAAAGCAAACAGGTTTAATTAATATTTGTAAAAGCATTTTGAAGATTATGAGTGCTATTATATTATTATTATCAGCAACAAGTATATAAATAGACTTGTCAACTTTTATTTGATAGTATGAGCTATTATAACCTATTTTTAAAGGATTGGTATGTATTTAGGCACACAATGAAAAATTTATTAAAAATATACTAGTTTGCATACAGCAGTCAAAGGAACTTTGCTTTATCACCTTTAGTAAAAATTTCACTAAACTGCTTGTTCTAGATATAGCTTTTTATATCTGAAACAGGATTTTATTTTCCTTTATAATAAATGCACTTATTTATTTATTTTTTCATTTAAATGAATATCTCTAGTGATAATTTCCAATTACACATCCGATGACATGAGCTGTAGCTCACGAAAGCTTATTCTCAAATAAATTTGTTAGTCTCTAAGGTGCCACAAGTACTCCTCTTCTTTTTATATGTAAAAAAGTAGCATAACTTGACATTTATGAGAAATAGGGACTTAGGTTCAGATTAACTTGCGGTACCAATATTTGAAAAGTATGGCCTAAACAATTTACCTGTAGCCTATAGGTATTGGTAGGTAAGACATAGGTATAAATTAAGGCAGTAATGCAATGCACCTAAAAGCCTCAAGGCCTGTAAGACAATAGCTTAGCTCAGCATTTTTCAAATGCGGGCACCATGGCCACTTGCAGCCACCAGTGGCTTTTTTTGCAGCCACAACAGCCTCCAAAGCATGGTTGGAAATTGCAGGAGACAAAGCAGTGGCCCCTCCCTGCAGCGCCCCGCTGTTGCTCCAGAATAACTGTTACCAAGGACAGCGATATGCACCACCAGGGATTGGTGCCCTGCACCACGCAACCTCCTCCTCGTGGGTGCTTTGCAGCGCCTCTGAAAACACACGGGGCTGGTGTACATGGCACTGGAGATGGCTCTTGTCAGTGGAAGTGGCTGCAGCATTCGATTGCTGGGGCGCTTTCCTGCTCCTGCCCGATCTGGGCACGGAGCCTAGGACTCCACAGGTGGCCAGGGAGTTCCTGACCCACCTTACCTGGGGCAGGGTCTCACTGAAGGGTCATGGGAGGCTGGGACAGAGAGACTGGTCAGTGCTTCCCCAGCCTGGGGCCACGCGCACTGTTTACAGATGCTGTAGTTATCGCAGTAGCTCAGTGGCTCAGGGCTGCTTCAGGGCTTGGCAGCTTCCCAACAGGGTGAGGGGCTCCCGCTCCATGACACCCTCCGAGCACTAGAATAGGAACAAAGTCTGGGTGCACTGAATGGAGAGCTCTACTTCCTACTGCTTTCCAACTACATAAATAAATGACAACAATTTGGACGTGTATGTGTGCATATTTATTTGTTTTTTTTTCCTAAAGTTAATTAAGTATTTTAGGAAAAATTGTCAGAGCGGCCACCAGCAAGAGTTGGTGACCACATGCTGAGATCACCAAAAAATGTATTCTGAGAACCCCTGGCTTAGCTAAACTAATCAAGGCCTAAGGCCTCATAAGATAACGAGGAGTAACCCTAGATCATAAGATATCACAAGACAGAATGCTTTAATAAATGAGTATGACTAAACTTCTGACAGGTAACCACAAGATGTCAGTTAATACAAGCTTTAGATATTTTAAGTTAGGAACATCAGAAGATATCCAACCACAGGAATGCCATAGACACTAACTGACAAATATGCTAATAAACTTGAGGTAAAAGGCCTAGTAACTTATGGGAGAAGAGCACCCCAATTTAGTAGGGTGAGAAAATACAGACAAGGAAAAGGGGCTGAGACCCCTACTGATTATGTGGTAGGCACAGTAAAAGTGCATTTCAGCCAACATGCCTTGGAAGAGGCCAGGACAATGACTGCTAGTAAGGATGACAATGAAGATGATGACTAACATTTTGGGTTGTTCTGCAAGAAACAGTGAGAGTATATGGATGCTCAGACACTCGTTTTATATTATTTCTACCCTCTTCGTGGAGTTGAAGTGTTTGTGATATTGCTAACCGTGCTAAAAAAATGTTATGAAGACAGAAGGCCTTTCCTAAGTATGAGCATCTCTGCTGTGCACACCAGGGTTCTCATCATTATGATAACTCTAATGCTTCTGGGTCTCATCAGGAGCCAGGACCCTCTTAACCCACAGAATGTTATTGGGATTTCTAATTGATCAATATAATTAATACACAATCAATAGATTAGGCAACATACCTAAGGTCACCTAGTGAGGCAATGGCAGAGCCAGGAATAGAATCCAGTTCTCCTTAAGTCCCAGTCCTGTGCCTATCTATTGGACTAGGCTGCTTCTGCATCGAGATCTGAGCTACCCCCTTTCAAGTGCTGCTCTGCTACTCTGTAAGTCATATTTCCCTCTGACTTGAAAAGCAACAGTTCAATTCTTCAACGCACCTGCCTTCTGGACTTGAAATTGACAGGACCCAGTTCTGAATTTGATTCCTGTGGTGAATAAGCCCCTTTTCATTTTAAATAGATACCAGAGTACACTTCAACTCCAAGCACAGCTGGAAATATTTTAGTAATCAAGGGGGTTTCCTCCAGTTCTCCACTACACTAACCACTCACAGGACATTCACACACAGGCTAAACTTTTGAAGCCGTCAAACTGACAAGAATGAAACTGCCAAAGGTTTGACTTATCATGGAACTGAGAAAGTGACTTTATAGTTAAGACTATAACGAGTTTTCCATTATAAAACTAATTTTGACCTTCACTTCTACCTTCCTCAGAAAGACTCCTTTCTGTCTGAAATTTATTACATGTGGCCTCCTGCCAGAAAACTTTATAGGAAACTCTTTGAAAAATGAGCTCTTGGAAAGGTCTATCATCTTTTAAAAATGTTGTATCTCAAATATAGGTTGGCCTAGTAACATTAAATGTATTCATAGTATCATAAAAGTTAGAGATTAAAAAAGCCTATTAGATCATCCAGTCCATCTTCCAGACAATGAAATAGTGTGACTTTCAGTATTTTCTGGAAGTCTGGTTATTTCATTCTAGAGTTTGTATGGATCAACCAAGATACTCAAAACTAGATCAGATGCAAGACATACAGCCCTCTCTGTGTGAAACTATGCAGACATTTAGCAAATATTTTTAAAGATTTCCAGCAGCTAATGGAGTCCTCAAAGGCTGATGTGTCTGAGAACTCCATTAGCTCTTGGCATACTTTACAATTTTTGCAGAAGACTTGCACAGTCTGACTATGAGGGGGTTAGAGGTCTTGTAGGAGCTAGTGCAATCCTTGAGGAAGATTTTTCAAAGACACAAATGAGAGTTGGGTACCCAATTCCTACTGATTGTCAATGGGAGTTCGGCACCTAACTTCCCTTTGTCTCTTTGAAAATGTCTCCTCTGTACATTGGCTGATTCAGGGAATGGATGCAGTCTAATGAATCTGACTCCTCACAGAAGCTCTGTTCCCTCTGCTGCCACAGAGAACCACCCTCCATCAGGACCACGGTCAGCTGCACAAGCAATGCTGGGTATGTCTACATTGCAGCTGGAAGCATGCCTCCTAGCCTGGGTAGACAGATACATGCCTGCTCTACTTAAGCTAGCACACTAAAAATAGAAGTGTGAACATTGCTGCTCAGGTGATGGCACAGGCTAACCACCCAAGAATGGACCCAGGGGGTCGTGTGGGATCGTACTCAGATGCCTAGCCCATGTCGCTGCCCATGTCACAACGTCCATGCTGCTAGTTTTAGTGTGCTAACTCAAGCGGAGATAGTGTTTGTCTGTCTAGGCACACTACCAGCTGCAGTGTAGACATACCCAGCATTGCTTGTGCAGCTGACCATGATCCTGATGGAGAGTTCTATTATTCTCCTCTGACATACCCATTATGACCATTTTGGAGGCCTACGGTCCCTTAGGTGGGCTACATTTGGTTTTTTAGGAGGTTGTTTGGTGCACTGCTCCTGCTTCATTTTGGGAGCAAGGTGACCCTTATCCCTTTTCATCACAGATTTCCCTTTTACCAGCTGCTGGTCAGGAAGGGAGTTCAAGTGTCTTTCTGGCCTCAGATCTGTCTCCCAAATATAGAGCCATCTTTTCTGACACAAAAATACACCTCTTTACACCCCCTCAAACACTTCACTTTAGGAGCAAAGAAAAACAATTGAGGCACTTTTTTACCTCTGGGCTCTTTTGGCATTTATTCTGCCATAGCAAAGTGACTGGCCTGCAAAAGGGGAAAATCTTTGCAATGGGGTTTTATAGATCATATTAACATATCATGTGTTAGCACAGGGGCGGGCAAACCTTTTGGCCTGAAGGCCACATCGGATTTCTGAAATTGTATGGAGGCCAGTTAGGGGAGGCTGTGCCTCCCCAAAGAGCCAAGTGTGGCCCTGACCCCGCCCCCTATCTAACCCCCCCCCGCTTCTCACCCCCTGACGGCCCCCTCGGGACTCCTGCCCCATCCAACCCCCACTTCCCTGTCCCCTGATGGCCCCCCCAGAACCCATGCCCCATCCACACCCCCGTCCCGACCACCCCCAGATCCCCCAACCCTGACTGCCCCCCACCACCCCATCCAACCCCTCCTCTCATTCCTGACTGCCCCCCCGAACCCCTGCCCCATCCAACCCCTCCTCTCATTCCTGACTGCCCCCCCGAACCCCTGCCCCATCCAACCACCCCTTCTCCCTGACCGCCCCCAGAACCCCTGCTCCTGACTGCCCCCCACTGCCCCATCCAACCCCCCCTCTCCTTCCTGACTTCCCCTCCAGGACCCCTGCCCCCATTTAACCCCCCTGTTCCCCGCCCTCTGACCACCCTGACCCCTAACCACACCCCACTCTCCTGCCCTCTATCCAACCCCCCCTGCTCCCTGCCCCCTTACCGCGCTGCCTGGAGCACTGGTGGCTGGCAGCGCTACAGCTGCGCCACCCAGAGCAGCAGGACAGGCAGCCGCGCTGCCTGGCTGGAGCCAGCCATGCCACTGCGCAGCACAGAGCACCGGGTCAGGCTCTGGCTCTGCAACCCCGCCGTCCAGAGTATTGCACCAGCAGTGCAGTGAGCTGAGGCTGCAGGGGAGTGGAAACAGAAGGGGAGGGGCGGGGAGCTAGCCTCCCGGGCCAGGAGCTCAGGGTCTGGACAGGATGGGCCCGTGGGCCGGATGTGGCCCGCAGGCCATAGTTTGCCCATCTCTGTTTTAACATATACAATTTAAATAGTTTGGGTTCATTTTCAGTCCTTGAAGCTCTGGAGACAAAAAGAACTGGAGTAGCTTAGCTTCAATGGGAGAAGCTACGCCTGCATCCAAAGTCAACAAGTTTGTCTCTGCCTCCAAAAGCTACGGGGTAGACTAAAGACCCACAGTCAGAATTTGCCTAAGAAACATAATTTAAAACACTACTATTGGCAGGAGGTACATGTTTGAATGCTGTGCACAACTTATTTTGTGATGAGCAAATCAATGATGTGGCAGAGGATGCAAGTAGTATTTTCCTTTATAAATCTGGACCATGACCACGTAAGATTTGGATAACTCATCAGCAATTTTTTTTCAGCCATCATGATCAACTTTGTACACCAAGTATGGAGAATTGTATGTAATCAAACAAGCTTTAAAACTTCAACTCCTAAACATTTATAATACTCCAGTTTTCTGAAAGAGACTAAAATGTACACTTTCAACTAATGCTAGTGGCTTGTGGAATGTTTTCCAAAGCTGGCTCATTAGCAGCAGAGCCACATGCTTTGGACACCTAGATGAATTTGTCCGAGCCAATCTATTCTAATTTGGATTATTTAATTAATGTCTGAGGCATCAGGGTCAACCTCCCTCTCCTAGGTGTTTTAGGATATCAGAAGGATACGGGAGTTTTGTCTAAGAGTTTGACCAAGACATGTTGATAGATCCCATAATGCTGTCTTTACCAAGCCACTAGCCAATAATATACACATTTGCCTTTGTTTCAACTTTTTTGCCTTGTTTTCAATCCAACTGACCTCATTCAACCCAAATCTCTTTCTGACAGTCCTTCTCTACACAGGACTAGCATTTAAAATGTCAACAGACCCAACTTTGTTGTTAAAGTCAAATTACACATATTTAATTATTTACATCTCTTCTTGTAAGCCTTACGACCCCTTAGTTATTTATGTTGCTCTTTGAATACCCTCCAATTTGTTGACAGATATTTGGTACTGAGCTGCTGAGAACAAAATGAGTGGCTTGACAAAGTCAGGCTGGACATTTGCAAGAGAGTGGTGGAAGGCAGGTATGTTCGCCCTAGAATGATAAAGGCCCTTTTTCTTATAATTTGATAAGGGATTACCTCAGACCTGAGACCTTTAAAAACTCCTCCTGTGATGAGAGAGGAGGAGGAGAGACAAGCTGCTGCAAGGCTAGGGGCAACAGGGAGAGAGGCCTCTCCAGGTTGAGAGGCTGTTCTCCTCCCTACAGGGGCAGGACTGGCTCCAGGCACCAGCTTTCCAAGCAGATTTCCAATGAGTGCTTGGGGCGGCATTTAGAATGGGGCAGCGGTCCGTGTCCCGCGGCAGCAATTCGGCGGCAACTTTGCTGCTCTTCCCACCGCAGCAGCTTTTGGGTGGCAGCTCCGCCACTGTTGAGGCGGCGGCAATTTGGCAGTGACTGCTTGGGGCGGCAAAATTGGTAGAGCCCCCCCTGTAAAGGGGAAACAACCAAATATGAGTGCCTGTTTAGGGGAAGGACTGGCATCCCAGGGCCAATAAAAGGAAAAGACCCCAATGCCCCTCAAAGAGGGAGGCAGCAGAAAAAGGTATCCCCTTTTATTTTGTGTTTGTGAATTTGTCTCTTTTGTTTAGTGGAGGAGCACTCTTTGGGCCTGCCCCAAGACCTACCTTGAAAATACTGATAAATAAACATAGAGTGGGAAGACCAACTATATCCAGACTGGGGCTGATTTAGTCCAGGCCCCGCCACTGCCAGAGGGGGAAGTGCTAAGCCCAATGAGGCAGAGGTGGTGTCTGGGCACAGTGGGTCAAATTCTGACCTGTTACATCTGTGCAATCCCACTGATTTTGATTTCACATTCTAGATACTATCTCATCTATCCTGTGTTAGAGAGTCCTTATTAATTCTATGATGTGATGCCTCTGGCAGAGCAGCCCAAAATTCCATTGCCCACTTTTCATCACTATACTGCATTATACAATCATATCTAACTGAGCTTATGGCATCACTGCTTTCCAAGTTGTTCCCTCCCCCTAAATACCTATGCTCAGATTTGTTGTTCTCATTGCATCATAGTTTGTATTTCCAAGCTGATTCTCATATTGTTATTTCCAAGCTCTCTAGACCACAATGTTCACACAATGTTCGAATTAGGTATAACCTGAACTGAACTAATTGTTGCTTTATCTTACCATGTAGCGTTCACTGCTGATGGCATGAAATAAAACCATATTTAACACCAATATCTCCAGCAGTCCATACCTCTATATCCTCATATTACGTGTCATTTCCTTTTGTTATCTAGTTTTCACTAGATTCAGTCTATAATGCATTCACATGATGCACTTAAATTCTGTTTATGAAAACAAAACATAATTGAACTTATGCATGCAGAAAGAAAAGGATCACCTTTCATACCATGCTCATATGGTGAGAAAGTTCCAGCATCTATGTTAATATACGGATCAATTTTGATTGCAGTGACTCGTAGACCACATGATTTCAGTATGGTGCCAATGCTGCTTGCAATGATTCCTTTGCCAATGCCTGAGATGACACCACCGGTTACCAGGATGTACTTCATTGGAAAATGAATAGCAGCACATAGATCTCGAGTTGGAAATCTAACAGTGACAAAAAGCACATTTGGTAAACACACATTTATCCTTAGAAATCACACTAAATCAGCATGCAGAAAAGGAAACCCAAAATGAGCTTCAGAAACCAAAATATCAAAATTAAATATAGTCACAATTTTGGACTTTAAATCTTTTTAAATTTAAAGTTTTTTAATCACTTCATACATATTCTGCTAACTTTAGTTCAAGGAGTTTTCATTCCAACTACATTAACTACAATACATTTTATCTTTGTCTGACAGTTCTATCTTTAGAGGAAGAGACTGAACCTTTGAAGGACTGTCCAAACCAAAGGATGCTGTCGCCCTGTTTTCCAGCTGTTTTTCATTCCCCCTTCTGCCCCCAGAGCCTATCATGTAGCCACTATTCTTCCAGAGGGCTTGCTGTCCCTGCTAAGCCAGGAAGCAACAGACTGAAAAAGGGAAACGGAACCAGATCTTCCACAGAACAATGCATGGCACCACTGATCACCAGCCCAGAACCTTTTTCTTACATGTTTATCCCATTAATAGATACTGCATGAGGGAAAACAGAAAACCAATAATTTGAAGACTTCCATTCTGCTGCAAAGTAAAAAAACAGTGTGGTGATGGAAAAGCAAAGTCTCAGATTTAAAACGACTTCATAAATATAATGGTAATGTAATGCTGGGCAACTGTACTTGCACCAGTGGGTTGCTTCAGTTTCCTGGAAGTTGATTCTATCTCAAGACTAGCGAAAGGATAGAAACACTGGCCCGTGGGACTGTTGAATAGTGATGGCAGACTCTCAGAACACAAGTCTGGGGCACCTGGGGCCAGAGCTGCGTCCACAATGCGAAATGATGTATTGTGAACTCATGTCTCAGTTAGATTTTGGGCTCGGACCCAACCCCCTTGCTGGGTCTTTGGACATGGGTCCTGAGGGCTTACTGGCCCAAGTCAGATAGATTTGTGTGTCGACAGATGGAGGAATTGGGCTCAAGCCTGAGTCCAGACTTTCACTGTAGTATAGACATACCCTTAGTGTCCTGTCACCCATTTGTCTAGGTTGGCATTCTGCTACAACCTCGAGACATAGCATAGTCTAGTGGGTTGTGCATTGGGCTCAAAGCCAGGAACTTGAGCTCTAAGCCTGACTGACTCTGACACTAATGGCCTTGAACAAGTCATACAGGGCATGTCTACACTGCAAAAACTAATCCTATGGCAGCAGATTTCAGAGTCTGGGTCAACTGACTTGGGCTCACAGAGCTTTTGCTATGGGGCTATAAATAGCAGTGTAAATGTTCCTGCTCAGGCTGGAGCCCAGGCTTTGAAACCCAGCAAGCAGGGTGGGTCTCAGAGCCCAGGCTCCAGCCTGAGTGGAAACATCTACACTTCTATTTTTAGCCCCGTGAGCTCAAGTCAATTGACCCAAGCTCTGAAACTCAATTACACAGTTTTTTTCTGCAGTATAGATATACCCTTAACCTGAACATGTCTCAGTTTCCCCATCAGTAATACTGGAGATAACGCAAACATTTCTCTCTCAAAAGACATTGAAAGAATTAATTTATATTTATACCATACTTTGAAAATTAATGTGCCAGGTAAATGCTTATTATGATGATGATATCTTGATTAGTAGAAGAGGTAGACTACCACATTTAAGAGTTTTCTACAGTTTATTTTAGTACTAGTGAATCATCATGAGACTAGTGTATCATCATGCATACACAATAATTGAGATTCATAAACAATACATATCTAAAGCCAGGTCTTCACTAAAAAGTTAGATTAACCCAGCTACGTCACTCAGGGGTGTGAAAAATCCACACCCCTGAGAGATGTAGTTAAGCTGACCTAACCCCCAGTGTGGACAGCACTAGGTCGAAGTAAAAATTCTTCCACTGACCTATCTACTGCCTCTAGGGGAGGTGAATTAACTACTGTGATGGGAGAGCCACTCTGGCAACTGTTGTGAATGTCTTACACTGAAGTCTTCAGCTGTGCTGCTGTAGCATTTTAAGTGTAGACATAGCCTAATTCCTATTTAGCTTATCTCTTGAAAAGTAGGCTTTTTTGATTAGTAGCTTCGTTAGCTACATTTTCAGAGAATTCCCTATCACCATCAACTAACAAATTCAAAAAGAAGACCTCTGTGGGGTTCAAAAGCTTGTCTCTGTCAACAACAGAGGCTGGTCCAATAAAAGATACTACTTCACCAACATCGTCCCTCACTTATCCTGGGACTGATAGGGCTAAAATTACTGTACACTGAATGCTGTATGACAGTAAAGTTTAGACATAAACAAACAAGCTAAATAAGAGTGAACAGTGTAACACTGTTGCAAAAAAAAGCAATCATCATTCTGGGATGTATTAGCAGGAGTGTTGTAAGGCAAGACACAAGAAGTAATTGTTCCGCTCTACTCCACTCTGATTAGGCCTCACTGGAGTACTGTGTCCAGTTCTGGGCACCACATTTCAGGAAAGATGTGGACAAACTGGAGAAAGTCCAGAGAAGAGCAACAAAAATTATTAATGATCTAGAAAACATGACCTATGAGGGAAGATTAAATTGGGTTTGTTTAGTCTGGAGAAGAGAAGACTGAGAGGGAACATGATAACATTTTTCAAGTACATAAAAAGTTGTTATAAGGAGGAGGGAGAAAAATTGTTTTCCTTAACCCCTCAGGATAGGACAAGAAGCAATGGGCTTAAATTGCAGAAAGGGCGGTTTAGGTTGGATATTAGGAAAAACCTCGTGTCAGCGTAGCGAAGCACTGGAATAAATTGCCTAAGGAAGTTGTAGAATCTCCATCATTGGAGATTTTTAAGAGAAGGTTAGACAAACACCTGTCAAGGATGGTCTAGATAATATTTAGTCCTGCCATGAGTGCAGGGGACTGGACTAGATGACCTTCAAGTTCCCTTCCAGTCCTACAATCCTATGATTCTATGAAACAAAAGCAAAGAAACACTATATAGCACAATTAAGCCATCTTGAATGGCTTAGCTTTTATTTCTTTGACTTAACTTACACCATTACAGTTATTTATATCAATACAGGTTGTGTTAAACTTTAGTACTTTCATGAAGTTAAAGTGCTATATAAGTGCTAAGATTTTTTTGGTTTTGTTATCATAGCAATCATAGAATATCAGGGTTGGAAGGGACCTTAGGAGGTCATCTAGTTCAACCCCCTGCTCAAAGCAGGACCAAGCCCCAATTTTTGCCCCAGATCCCTAAATGGCCCCCTCAAGGATTGAGCTCACAACCCTGGGTTTAGCAGGCCAATGCTCAAACCACTGAGCTATCCCTCCCCCAAATAAGCAGTACTGACATTTATCTGAAATGAAATGAAATTATTTTCATTTTTTTTCTTTATTTAAATTTAGATGTGACCAGCAAAAATCTTTAGGCACATGATTGATACTTAAATTAACATATTACACTGTAAATCTATTGTATCAAATTACATTTACTAAGAGTTATTTTTGTTTTTAATGCAAAGCTATTTTGTTTTATATAAGAATCCTAGAATTCCATGAGTGATAGGTGCCTAATAAAATAATTTATATTTTCTCTCAAGTACACAGCTTGGTCAACCCTCTGCCTAGAAATCAGTATGCATACAGAAATCTTCTTATTTGTTAACACTGTGCAAACACCACACACTTAGGACCACAGAGAAATTGCATTAAACTGAAGAAAAGCACAAATACAAAAAACATTGACCAACAGAGCCCTTTGCTTTGAATGACAATGTGACTATAGATTCAATATACAAACTTTGTGTTGCTAAGGAAAAGTCAATTCAAAGTTGGGTCTTAAAGGATAGTCAGCTTAAAAATTATGGGCCACACTCTCTGCTATGTTGATTATTCCCCTATAAGGACAAAGAAACTTTTTGGGTCTGAACTCAGAATCTCTTCAACCTTCTTCCATCTAGCAGAGGCACATGCACCTACAGACGGGGCTGACAGCCCAAACTCAAAAACCTGAGTATGTCTGCATCTGCCAGAGGGATCGACCCATAAAGGCTCTCTGTCTCTGCAATGTTTCCAGGACATCCCTGCTTTCTCTCAAGAGTTCTCCAACTTCATCTCTAATTTATATGATTTCATAATTAATATTTTACAATTTTGAAGCATCTTTTGTTTCAAGTTTTAAAAAATAAACATTATTTTCAGTGTATTTTCTTTACTTCTCCAGTCTAAGAATCAAAGATCTGGTTTGATTACTCTGCCCAGTACTTCACAGGAGAACTGACACAGGAAGTGCAACAGGGCTAATGTACTGGACAAGAGGCAAATGAAATGGATTCATCTTTTTATTAAGATGTCAGAGATGTGTTAACACAAGGTGTAGCCAACCTACGGCTCCAGAGCCACATGAGGCTCTTCAGAAGTTAATATGCGACTCCTTGTATAGGCACCAACTCCGGGGCTGGAGCTACAGGCGCCAACTTTCCAATGTGCCAGGGGGGTGATCACTGCTCAACTCCTGGCTCTGCCACAGGTCCTACCCCAACTCCACCCCTTCCCGCCCCCCTCCCCTGAGCCAGTCCTCACTCCTCCCCCCTCTCTCCCAGAGCCTCCTGCACACCACAAAACAGCTGATCACTGTGGCTGCTGGTGGGTGTGAGGCGCTGGGGGGGGGTGAGGGCCAATGGGGGGCTGCTGACATATTACTGTGGCTCTTTGGCAATGTCCATTGGTAAATTCTAGCTCCTTCTCAGGCTCAGGTTGGCCACCCCTGAGTTAACAAGTACCAGACTGTCATTCAGAACACATGCTACACAGCAGGTAGATGTGTCGTGTTCAGAAACCTCCTATCTTCTAAGCTATAAAAATAATAGAGTTCAAGGACATATTATAGTGAAAAGATGAAGACTACCGTATTTGTAATATTTCCAAATTAAATATCAAATAAGTCCAAGGACATTGGACTATGAGATAGTGATCAAAAATATACAAGAAACTAAAATATCTTCAGAACTCTACCTTCTTCTATGTACAGCTGTAAGCAGTGCAGACCTTCCCAACATTACAATGTCACAAATAACCTGAAAAACAGAGAACAGGCACTAGTATTTATCCAAGTCCAAGGCACAAGCTGTTTAAAAAACAGTGAGATGCATTTTCAGATGGTTCCCAGGAAAGACAGAGGTGTACAGCACTCGTTAACACAAGTCAAAGTTTTGCATCTAATTATTAATGCTCTTAAAACTTTGGGAGGGAGTGTGTGTTCACAAGATAAAGCTATCCAGTCCACAAGCGTTCAGCAGATTAAGGAAATACTGCCAACTCCGATCAGAGAGAGCCTGACAACAAATAGTGCTTTAAAAAAAAAAATCTAGTAATTAGAACCCAGTTTAAAATATTACCAGATACCTACTAACCAGGGGAGGATACAAAAAATGAGGTGAGGAGTCCACCAGAAAAGTTTACCACCCTGTAGTAGAACTACCCTGACAAGATACTGTCTGTAACTCCAACCCTAATCCCCAGCTTCATTGCTGGAAAGAACCAGAGTGGTGGGAGCTCATCCTGCTGGATGTTCCATAGATCTGTTAGTTGTGGATGTCTGATAAATTCAAACCCCTCTCCCAGCATCCTCCTCTGGCTGAAGATATTTTAGCGTCTGTCTGAGAAATGGGAAGAAGAGCCGGTTGTCACTTTATCGCTCTCAACCCAGACTCACATGTGGGGCAAAAAAAGAAGTTCCCACAGGATCAATGCAGGATCAGTGTAATGATTTGGTACAAAGCAAACACTAGTGGGGGAAAAAAAAGAGTTCCTTTACATTCACATTTGTTATAAGCAAAAATGTTAACTACAGAAGCCCGGAAGGACAAAAGACAAATACAGAAATGAAAAATTTAGAAGAGTGGAGTACATGAAAATACACAATCCAAGCGAACTCAGAAAGTATTAAAAGCAAACTTCTACTCTTATTGCTCTACATGGTTCTTGTATCAGTTCTGTTTTTCTGAGATAATTCAACAAAAGAACTGGCCTGAAAGGCACACAAGAAACCAAATCTAATGCTTATACCAGTAACAGTTCTGCTGATAGGCAGTACTATTTATTGGCACTCTGGTGAAAATACTTACAAAAGGTGTATAAAACTGGTATGAACCATAGAAGGCAAGTCACGATGTGATTGTCATTCTCTGGTTCTTAACAATTTGCATTTTTTAAATCCCCTTTTTTAGTGGCTTAGAGGCAATCTCGCTTGTGGTGTACACAACTGCAGTACTGCATACACAAAAAACAGTGTAAAACTTGCAAATAGTGCGAATAACAGCTCTAAGTCTGCAATGTAGTGCACAAAAGCTGACCTCTACTTCCATTCAGAGCCCCGCTGACATAAGTGGTGTTCTGCACAGCCTCAGGGTCTATCTAAATAGAGTAAATTGCAAGACTGGGGCTTAAATTTCAAAATTTTCACTCATTTAAAAAATAAGTGAAATCAATTTTACTTTATACATTAATTTTTAGACAGACAGACAGACTTCAAATAAATCTTCTCTTTTCAGGTCACCTTTTCTTTGTCCTTCTACTTCTGCCTAAGTTCTCCCCTTAGCCAAAACATACATCATTCCACTGATGCTGAACACCACAAGGGGAGCAGGTTTATTGCTAAGCAATGTCCCTCCTAATGTTTCAGAGATGGCCAACCAACAAAGTGAAACAATGTAAATAAATAAATATCAATAATAATAGTAATACCTGGCTGTTATGTAGATCACAAAAACTGTCTCACATGTGGCAATTTTAAATTGCACAAAATATTTTAAAAGAATGTTACATATTTTAACCTATGTGAATATATACATATAGATAATATTTTATAACATTATGAATACTTTAAATATAGTACACACAGTGGGATGTATACCTGATCACAAAGCTTATACAAAAGCCCAGAAAAGCCATTCCATCAGCTAAAATGTCATTATTGTAGCTATATTAAAACAAGGGTTTGAAAAAATTAACTGACACCTACTCCCAGAGGCTGAAACAAAATTCTCCCTCAACCAGTGAGCTGCAGGGAAAACATCCTAGCCAGTAAAGCCACTCTTATAACTGAGAAGAGGAAGGGTGCTAGGATTCCTGCCAGCAAATCTGGTGACTCAATTATTCATAATATAGTAGAACCTCAGAGTTACGAACATCTCAGGAATGGAGGTTGTTCGTAACTCTGAAATGTTTGTAACACTGAACAAAACGTTATGCTTGTTTTTTCAAAAGTTTACAAATGAATAATGACTTAATACAGCTTTGAAACTTTATTATGCAGAAGAAATATTCTGTTTTTAACCATCTTAATTTAAATGAAACAAGAACAGAAACAGTTTATTTACCTTGTCAAATCTTTTATTTAACCTTTCTCTCTTTTTTTTTTTTTTTAGTAGACTTGTAGAACTTGTAAGTTTTCCATACAGGAAAGGGAAAATATTCCATGTTATTAATAACTAATTTTTCTATGCTACTTTGAGGGGGTTTATTTTATTTGTTTATTTTTAAGATTTTTGGACCCATCCACTTGTGTTTTGGACTCCTCCTCCAACTGCTGTTGTCAACAAAATTTTGTGTCCAGCCAAGCAATTTTCATCGCTCTTTCTGGGGAAAAAAAATACTAAATTGGAAATGTTAAACTGACACTTATGCACGTCAATAACAATACACAAATGAGTAGTCCTATTTAATTCAACAGGACTACTCACTTCCCTGAGTATTTATAGGGTCAAGGTCTTAGGACTATCCTTCTCCTAATGAAGTCAATTAAAAAACCTCAAATTAACTTTAGTAGGACTTCAGGTTGTCCAAGAGCTCACAAAAAACAACCCATTATTTTGCAACAGAATGCAAGAATTCAAAGGGGCCTGACAGGCCACAAACGCTGTTGAAAGTAGCAGCCAAACCTCTATAGAGAGCTGTTCAAGCAGCCTCATTTTCTCCTTTGACTCACATGGTTGACATGGCTAAGTAGTGCTCTGTGGACAGCAGTCTTTTACTTTCACTTTTAAAAGCCAAATTAGAAGCATTTAGTAGGTCATTATTTCAGTTGTATAAATGAAAGTATTATTTCCAAAGATCCCATGACATGTAGATGAGCAGAGAAAGAATTTGACAAAGTTAGCTAGGGAAAGGAAACAAAACAAAAAACACTAAAGGTATAAGCAAAAAGAAAAGGAGTACTTGTGGCACCTTAGAGACTAACAAATTTATCTGAGCATAAGCTTTCGTGAGCTAGAGCTCACTTCATCAGATGCATTCAGTGGAAAAAACAGTGGGGAGATTTATATACCATAAACCTTATAAAGGTATAAGGTTGCCATATGCTCTTAATGAGCAGACTCATGCAAATACACATGTGAATAACTTTACTCACACGATTAATTGCTTCTACTAACACAAGTTATTTTCATGGTTAAGTGTTTGCAGGATTGTAAACCTTCAGCAACGTATTGGAAATGAATTAGTATAACTGGTGAATTTTTTATTTACTTTTCACATTTCTGTTGGTATTGTTATTGAGTTGAGAACTGCAAATAGCCCTCAGCAGAATGACTCATATACTAGAAAAGTCATGTCCATGATGAGGAAGTTATTTGGCACTAGATTGCATCTGTGACCTGAGTGTCAGGAGGTATTAATGATCCCTGCACAGGAAAGCTACAAGCCTCCCACTTTTGCCAATAAATTTGCTAAGACTAATCTATGAGGATGAAGTCCATTAATAGAAATAATTTCTACAATTCTTGGAATATACCCTATCATTAGACAGGAAGAGGCTCTAGTGTATGACTTAAAGATATCTAAATATGAAAAAAATATTAGGAAGAGTGCAAGGAGGAATAAATAGGCCCCATCTACTTTAGGAAAATACATGTTGCTAACAGCAACACCGTGCCTGGCTTCAATTAGTGCTGAGAAGAGTTCACCTGCTCATGTAGATGGACTCAAATCCTTTTCAATCCTATCACATACAGGGGAACATTATCTCTATCATGCTTTTAATCATGATGGTGAATCAGCTTCCTCCTCCGTCCACACTACCAGTTAAACTGCTTCAGCAATGGGTCATTTTGCTAACATGCACGGCGGGAGGGGGAGGGGGGGGGGGACTAGGAAATGGTGAAGCGTTTGCCCCTGTGCTGTCACCCTGGCTCAGGCAGAGCTGCTGTGGCTCCCATGTGTTTACAGGAGCGGGGGGGGGCAATGACGGGCACGGCTCAGCGTACGGCCCTGACCACCCACGTGTGCAAGCAACACGGTGGGGCTGCCCGGCTGAAGGGGGCAGGCGCGAAACCCCCCCCCTCCCCCTTCCTGTAACCCCAGAGGCTTCAGCCCGCCCAGGGCCACCTCGTGGGGGGAGCCCGAGCGCGGCTATGGGCCCGCACGGCCCTGCCAGCGGGGGGAAAGGAGCCCAAAGCCGCCGCCGCCGCTGCTGCTCTGTCACCGGGGCGCCTGGAAGCAGCGCTGCCCCCCGGGGGAACTTGCCCGGCCCGGGGAGAGAGGGGAGCCGAGGCCGAGGCCGAGGCCGGTCCCCCTCGCCCGGGGCCGGAGGCCGCGCGGGCCGGCGGAGGCCAGGCAGGCGGCAGTTACCTGGGCGCGCGCCGCGTCTCAGCGGCGGAGGCGGTTGCAGGTTCCTCCTCCCTGGGCCCAGGTGCCGAAGGCGGGAGGCAGAGAGGGAGCCTCCGGGCGGCCGCCAGAGGGAGCCCGCGCTGCAGCCCGCGCCGAGCCCGGCCCCCGCTGGCCCGTCGGTGGGAGGGGGGCTCTCGAGGGGAGGAGAAGGCACCCGGGCCAGGCAGCCAGAGAGGCCTGAGGTCCGTGGGTGAATGCCCCGTGCAAACCGTGCCCTCCACCCAAACTTACCTGCTCTGCCCCGCAGGCACTTTTGCTCATGCATTTTTACAAAGCTCTGCCTGGCCCAGCCTGGGATACTTTTTGGCATGCACATGCATTTATCTCATCTCCCTATAAAGTCATGGAGCACTTTTTTAAATGAGAATTTTCTGTGACCAGGCCACTAGCTATATTCTTTTTTTTAAACGTTGACCTTGAAAATCTTCCCCTGGGTGTAGCTTGGAATAGAATCATAGAATCATAGAATATCAGGGTTGGAAGGGACCCCAGAAGGTCATCTAGTCCAACCCCCTGCTCAAAGCAGGACCAAGTCCCAGTTAAATCATCCTAGCCAGGGCTTTGTCAAGCCTGACCTTAAAAACCTCTAAGGAAGGAGATTCTACCACCTCCCTAGGTAACGCATTCCAGTGTTTCACCACCCTCTTAGTGAAAAAGTTTTTCCTAATATCCAATCTAAACCTTCCCCATTGCAACTTGAGACCATTACTCCTCGTTCTGTCATCTGCTACCATTGAGAACAGTCTAGAGCCATCCTCTTTGAAACCCCCTTTCAGGTAGTTGAAAGCAGCTATCAAATCCCCCCTCATTCTTCTCTTCTGCAGACTAAACAATCCCAGCTCCCTCAGCCTCTCCTCATAAGTCATGTGCTCTAGACCCCTAATCATTTTTGTTGCCCTTCGCTGTACTCTTTCCAATTTATCCACATCCTTCTTGTAGTGTGGGGCCCAAAACTGGACACAGTACTCCAGATGAGGCCTCACCAGTGTCGAATAGAGGGGAACGATCACGTCCCTCGATCTGCTCGCTATGCCCCTACTTATACATCCCAAAATGCCATTGGCCTTCTTGGCAACAAGGGCACACTGCTGACTCATATCCAGCTTCTCGTCCACTGTCACCCCTAGGTCCTTTTCCGCAGAACTGCTGCCGAGCCATTCGGTCCCTAGTCTGTAGCGGTGCATTGGATTCTTCCATCCTAAGTGCAGGACCCTGCACTTATCCTTATTGAACCTCATTAGATTTCTTTTGGCCCAATCCTCCAATTTGTCTAGGTCCTTCTGTATCCTATCCCTCCCCTCCAGCGTATCTACCACTCCTCCCAGTTTAGTATCATCCACAAATTTGCTGAGAGTGCAATCCACACCATCCTCCAGATCATTTATGAAGATATTGAACAAAACGGGCCCCAGGACCGACCCCTGGGGCACTCCACTTGACACCGGCTGCCAACTAGACATGGAGCCATTGATCACTACCCGTTGAGCCCGACAATCTAGCCAGCTTTCTACCCACCTTATAGTGCATTCATCCGGCCCATACTTCCTTAACTTGCTGACAAGAATGCTGTGGGAGACCGTGTCAAAAGCTTTGCTAAAGTCAAGAAACAATACATCCACTGCTTTCCCTTCATCCACATAACCAGTAATCTCATCATAAAAGGCGATTAGATTAGTCAGGCATGACCTTCCCTTGGTGAATCCATGCTGACTGTTCCTGATCACTTTCCTCTCCTCTAAGTGCTTCAGGATTGATTCTTTGAGGACCTGCTCCATGATTTTTCCAGGGACTGAGGTGAGGCTGACCGGCCTGTAGTTCCCAGGATCCTCCTTCTTCCCTTTTTTAAAGATGGGCACTACATTAGCCTTTTTCCAGTCATCCGGGACTTCCCCCGTTCGCCACGAGTTTTCAAAGATAATGGCCAAGGGCTCTGCAATCACAGCCGCCAATTCCTTCAGCACTCTCGGATGCAATTCGTCCGGCCCCATGGACTTGTGCACGTCCAGCTTTTCTAAATAGTCCCTAACCACCTCTATCTCTACAGAGGGCTGGCCATCTCTTCCCCATTTTGTGATGCCCAGCACAGCAGTCTGGGAGCTGACCTTGTTAGTGAAAACAGAGGCAAAAAAAGCATTGAGTACATTAGCTTTTTCCACATCCTCTGTCACTAGCTTGCCTCCCTCATTCAGTAAGGGGCCCACACTTTCCTTGGCTTTCTTCTTGTTGCCAACATACCTGAAGAAACCCTTCTTGTTACTCTTGACATCTCTTGCTAGCCGCAGCTCCAGGTGCGATTTGGCCCTCCTGATATCTTTCCTACATGCCCGAGCAATATTTTTATACTCTTCCCTGGTCATATGTCCAACCTTCCACTTCTTGTAAGCTTCTTTTTTATGTTTAAGATCCGCTAGGATTTCACCATTAAGCCAAGCTGGTCGCCTGCCATATTTACTATTCTTTCGACTCATCGGGATGGTTTGTCCCTGTGACCTCAACAGGGATTCCTTGAAATACAGCCAGCTCTCCTGGACTCCCTTCCCTTTCATGTTAGTCCCCCAGGGGATCCTGGCCATCTGTTCCCTGAGGGAGTCAAAGTCTGCTTTCCTGAAGTCCAGGGTCCGTATCCTGCTGCTTACCTTTCTTCCCTGCGTCAGGATCCTGAACTCAACCAACTCATGGTCACTGCCTCCCAGATTCCCATCCACTTTTGCTTTTGGAATAGCCCCCTATCCTCACCATACTACTGCTACTGCTTTCAAGTCTCCACAATATTTAAATTACTAATAGATCTTATTTTTCCTTGATTTTTCCAATCCCTTGGGAATTTCTGCTGAAGAATGTGAGTGACGCAGACAATGGATGTCAATGATGTTCGCACACAAAGTCCATCTCTCTGCATTGGGATTTAGGTCCTGATCATGCAGTTAAATTCACATAGTTGAACCCTTGCATGTGTGCAGTGTCCAGTTGACTTAATTGATTGGAATCTCACTCTGAAAAGGAATGAAATTTAAATATAAGGGTGAAAAGTGATTAAGAAGAAGAGTTATTAGAGACATGGTGCAACTGTTCCTGGTTTGAGGGACTGGAAAATAGGAAATAAAATGTTTGGTCAAATGCTGCCCTCACATATTCTGGTGCAAGCTATTGACTCAAGTTTTATAAGTAACTCCAGAATTATGGAGACTTACAACAGCAACGTGGAGATCAGATAAAAAGAGGCTTTATTTCACTACTGAAAGGGAAAGCAAACTTTTTCTAAAGGTCAAATTTCAGGGCTGATTTTGCGGCCACTGTGAACACAGAACTCATATTGATTTAAATGGGCGCTCCAAACACAATGCAGAATTGAGCTTTAAAAGACAGAGCATGATAAATTTCTCTCCAGCTTTGCTGATTGTTCAGTAGTTTTATTTTGTTAATGTAATTTTATATATAACATAGATGCTTTTGATTCATTTTAAACATTCTCCTGCATCATGCACTGATCTGATTCTGTGTCTCCTCCCTTTATGCTTACCTCTGAATTCTCAAAAGGGTCTCATCCTATTTCACCTTTCCTAACTTCACTTGACCACTATGTAGAGACACCATCATCATGCCAAATCCTAAAGGGATCTGGCCTTCTTGCAGATTCAGGGCCACCTGGATCATCTCTGGCTATGTGCTTCAGGTGGTTTGGCTGCATATTCACTTTATGGCCATCACCAGCAATCTTATTGCACCGCTGAAGCTTTTGGCACCCACATGATCGCCCGTTGTGTAGCTGCACTCCTTGATACATACACTTTGGAATGTGTTGGTCTTCCATTATAATATGTCCATATGGAGAAAGCCACCAAAACTTGAAGACATTATCTTAAAAAAGCATTGTCGGGTTTAACGCTTATTTTTACAGAGCCATAATGTTTTATGAACAAACACAAATAACAGCACCCTGCCCAAAGCAGCATGCAATGTATGGTCCTGATTATCCACATGCTGAATTTTACACCCGTGGGGAGTCCTATATGACTTCAGGTGACTATTCATTAGTATGTAAAATTAAGTAGATTCCTAGATACTAAGGTCAGAAGGGACCATTCTGATCATCTAGTCCGACCTCCTGCACAGCGCAGGCCACAGAATCTCATAGAACAGGCATGCACGATCAGGGCCTAAGTTTGCACGTATAAGATCAGTGGGTTGAGGTGACAAAAGCGCTGCATCATGGTGGGGAAGCGCATTTATTTACAAAATAGCGTGTGTATGTAAAAACTAAACAAAACCCCAAACCGTGCCTTCGGCAGCGGTGGGACAACGTCGTGGATGCCCCCCCCCCCTCCCTCCCTCCCTCCCTCCTTGCTTTCCAGGCCCAGCGAGGCTGCAGTCTTTTCGCACACGCACTTGCCATTGACTTCAATGAACAATCCCGGCGTGGGAGAACTTGCGGGAGGGCAGGAAGCGCCTGCACCCAAATCCCCACCTCTCTCGTACCCCACTGGCCGCCCCCTCTCCTTTACCTCCCCCATCGCTAGCCCCCCGCCCACCGCTCTGCCCCTCCCCGGCCTCTGTTCCTCTTCCAGGGGAGGAACAGAGAGAAGGAACTACGGAGCCCGGTGACCTACGGAAGTGACGTCACCCGGAACGGAGGCGGGGAGACCCCGGATGCCGGGGCCAGTGTCGCTCCCGCGCCGTGGGCGCTTCCGTTAGAGCCGTTGGGAGCGTTGGCGGGCCAGGGCCGAGGCCGCCGCGTGCGGGATGCTGCGGGGTCTGGGCAGCTGGTTCGGGCTGGAGCGGGCGGGCGAGGAGCAGAAGCCGCCGCCCGAAGAGAGCAGCAGCCCCGGGGAGCGGAGCGAAGCCGGGGGCGCCGAGAGGGCGGCGGCGGCGGCGGCGGCGGGCGGGGACCCGGCCGTGCGGAGCCAGGAGCAGGAGGATCCGGATCCGCTTTTCAGCCAGGCCAAAGGACTCGGCAGTGAGTGTCCGGCCCGCGGCCGGCAGGGGGAGCCGTCTCTTGCCCCGGTCGCGGGGCTGCTGCTCTGCGGGGACTCCGCGCACGGCCCGGCCCCGCCCCCAGCCAACAGACCTCTCGTCCCCATTTACTCCCCCCGCTACTGGCACTTCCCCTCCCCCTTTCCCGTCCCCCCACAGACTTCACGCTGCATCCCCCAGAGATCCCGCACCCCACCCCACTGACACCCCGGACTGCATCCCCCACGCATTGACAGGCCCCCTTATCCCTGTCCCCCTCCACACACAGGCACATACTGACCAGCTCTGACAGCTGCTCTCCCCACAGATGCTGATCTATCCCCCCGCCCCCCGTTAACCTGGCCCTGCGACGCGAACACCTATCTCCTCTCCACCCACCGACTCCCCCTATCCCCACCCCACACCGGCACCTAGTTTATTACTCATTCCCATGGGCCTTGCCCTCCTGCCTTCACGCCCTCCCTGAGTCTCAGCCAGAGCTTCACAGCACAGGTTAAAGCTCTAAAAAGGAGTTTGGGGGAAACGATACAGATGCTCTTTACACCATATTATAACACACTGGGGGTGGGAGAACTTCCTGCAGGGGTTGTGGAAATAGAAATATCTTAGTAAAGAAATACGGTCAGCTGATCGGTGTCTCTTAGAGTTTATCTGCACAGAAAAATTGTCTCACTTTAACTAAAGTGGCGCAATCCCCTCTAAGTGTTGATGCAGTAATACAGATATAAAGGTCTCTTATTCTTGGATAGCTTATTATTATACGGAAAGCAGAGTAAGCTATAGCAGTAAGTCACCTGTTCAGTAGTATAACTAAAGTGGGGTTTTACCAATATGACTAATTCAGTTTAAAAAACCCCACTGCCTTAACTGAAATAGTTATACCAGTACAATACATGGGTGTAGGCCTGGCAAAAAGGTGCTTCTTAAAAATCATGTTATCTCTTAGACTCTAGTTAGACTATAGGAAAAGGTGCCCTTTTTTAAAATCCAGGTAATGTAGCTGTTGAAAACCACTCGACACCAAGTAGGCCCAGTTTAATACCTTTAATTTGATTTTAGCAGGTCAAGTTATAGCGTAAATGGGACCCATAACTTGACCTGCTAAAATCAGCTAAAGCTGTTAAATTGTGTCTACGTTAGCATTAAGTGGGGTTTCAGTTGAGTTGAAGTGGCTTGTCTGAGTTAACTCCAGTGAAAAAACATCTTTTTCTAAGTCAAGACATCATAACATCTAGTGTAGACGCTGTTTGATAATTGTTTAAGGAAGGAGCATGGTTTACAATATCACCAGCAAACAATTTTAAAGGTGTCACATTGTCTATGCAAGTTGCTAAGTGGTGTTTCAAGTCTTCTTAGTTGACTTAATTAAAAATATCTCCTCATTCCCCACCTGCCCAAATGAAGACAGGGCTAAGGCTCTTCAATCCTCAGGCTTTACCTCTCGAGAGACTCCAGTCATCTCTTTCACTTGCCTAGGCTTTGCAAATCATATATGAATTACATTCTGTGATATAATTGTGACATAGGTTTATGATATGTACCCAGTTGACATGTATTATTCTGCATTTTACAAATTTGGACCTCTTCTGTATCTCTTTCACCTTAACCAGGACTTTTAAGAGACATTCATGCAAATAAAGTTAGAAGCTGAAAATTAGGTGTCATTCTGTTGTCTCAACTCCAAGTTTCTGTGTTTCTGATATCAATAATTTAGTTATCAAAACAGTGACAATAGAATGTATGTGATGGAGGTGTTCTTAACAATTCTATAATGTCACTGTGCACTGTTCAAGAGATGCCACAAAATTTGAAATCATGGCACAACTTTTTTTTAAAAAAAAGTAGTTTTGGATACAAACCTTACCCCAAAGTTCCAGTGGCACATTTCCCTACTTTTTCAATGTGGTTGTTTCCACTGTTGCTATGAGAGACTGACTATATCAACTGCTCTCTGAAGTAAAAATAAACTGAAAATATTTTTTTAAAGTATTCTCTCTAATCTTTCAGTTATAGTGAGCTTTATTACAAATAATAATAAGTAAGCTGTTTTCAATAGACAGAGGTGTGGCTAGATGGGTAGTGTTCCTTTAAACACCTGTTTCCTTGTCAGTTGGTGGGAGAAGTGATGCGGGCATAGAAAATAATATAGTACAGTTTATGAAGTGCAATAAAATTTTTGCATGAAAAGTTTTGTATAGTACACCAAACTATGGCATTTTATTTTATTGATGTGTCCTCTGAATAAGTAAAGCTATAATCAGATAACATTTGGGAGGTTTGCTTTCCTGTACTACTTTGACTGGATAAAATACAGAAGGCTCTATTCCCCATTAACTTGGTTGTGGTGGGGAAGCATTATCAAAGAGCCGGGTTTACAGTATTCTCTGAAACTTTGGAATTAGTCTGATCTCCTTCAGAACCCATTTCTACAGCCAACCTCCATTTAACAAGAATGATTTGTTCCTAGATTTCATATGTTTTGCTGTGGGCTTTGTGAACTGCATTGTGCTAGAGTAGTGTAGCTGTCTTGATTGGTTGTTCTGATGTAGCTGGGTCCTAAAGCATAGGTGGCTTTGAATTTTCAATGGAAGAAAATTGGTAGTCAGTGGAAGGACAAATATGGGCTGCTGATCTTATGATGGCCTGTCCTATTGCAGAAATGAATTATCACATTTTCTAAAAGAGCTGTAGCCTCTCTACTGCTGCCACCTTTAGACCCAGATTTAGTGAATATAATAATTCAATGAGAGCAAACCAGATCATTGAGAGCAATGTTGCACAGTAATCTGAAAGTGAAATAAAAGATATTTTTCATCACTGATTCTGTGGCCTTCTCGGCTATTATAAAAAAAACTTGAGGTTTTGTACTACTTTGACAGTTGGGGGGCAGTTGCCTTTGATGGAAAGGGGAGGATGGTGACCCAGCTAATTCTGGTGCATAAATTCTAACTAGAATTACTTCTGTCTTGGCCAAAATGAATTTTAGTTAATTATCACTAGGCGTTGACACCTGTTTGTTGTTGGTTGTGTCTGTGGCAAAGGAGACTGCTAAAGTTAGGACTGGATAGCAAGGTGTGGATCACTTGATAAATTGCCCCGTTCTGTACACTCCTTGTGAAGCATCTGGCATAGGCCACTGTTGGAAGACAGGATATTAGTCTAGATGAACCACTGGTCTGACCCACTATGGTCATTCTTATGTCCTTATGAGATGTACTGCTGCGTGTGGTCAGTATACTGTTACTAGTGAACTCTAGTGTCTCATCAGCTCTCTGAGCTGTCTAACGTAGATATTAAACAGAACAACAGAGATCCATTCAACAGGTGAAGGTTTCTGGGGAAAAACATATTTAAAACATATTTGCACATTAGCCCTCTCTGGGTTCTGTTGGAGGAATAAATTGAGTCATTGTAATGCTATGCTGTCTACTACAGGCATGTCTACTTATGTAAGTGGTAGATCAGTAGTACATTTTGATAGATTACGTCATAACTTGTGGAGAGGTTCAGTAATGTTAAATAGATAGCAATCGTGTGTCCTATCTAATTAGGCTCTTATACTGCATTGATAGCCATGGTATCTAAGCATCTTTCCTGGGATGCATAAATGACAAGACTAGCAATTGTCACATGAGTTTATTTTTACATCCATTGTCAGGAGGAAAATCCCATTTTGTTCCTATACACATCACAGTTTGAATCCTAATTGTAAATCACCCAGGGTAGCCGATACCATGTGCTAGAGTTTGTTGTCACTGCTTTCTCGATGGCTTTTCTTAGGAATGGAGGTTAGACATAGGAAAGTGTTTGGAGAAGTCATCTTCATTGAGTGTGGGGGTTTTTTTGGTTGTTTTTTCAAGATTGGATGGACTATCGAATATTTCAGGAGCATTAGCAGTGTCATTTCTCAGAAGGAGTTGATGATGTCCGTTAGTAGCAGACATCGGTCTTTGGTGGTTTTTCGCCAGCAAAAAAGGGCAAGGATCTGTTTCACAGTATTCCTAAAAACTTTTAGCAATTTATGTGTAGTGGAGCCAAACATCTGAAACAGATGATATTGACTAACCCAGATTCCAGCTCACTCTTCCTGTTCTCAAAAAGAAAAGGAGTACTTGTGGCACCTTAGAGACTAACAAATTTATTTGAGCATAAGCTTTTGTGAGCTACAGCTCGCTAAGAAGAACAGCCCACTGTTTTGTATATGATAGTGAGGATAAAAGTTATCTTTTTTTAAAAAAAGTATTAAGTTAATATTCATGAAATTCAGATTGTCTTGTAGATCTGAAGTTCTAGAAAGGAAAAAAAGCTTAGGTATTCTTTTTGGCAAAAAGAGTGGCAATACCTGAAGTGCCAGTTGTTTCTGAAAGTCAACAGTTTTTAAAGTTTCAGCTTGACCTTTCTGGAATTATTAAAATGTTTCACTCCTCTCTTCTGATGTCCCCTGGGTTCTAAATCATATTCTCAATTATTCCTCTTTTGATTAAGTGCACCACTTAATTTAGATTTAAAATTACTTCTGCATAAAATCTAGTATTATCAGTGTTAAATTGTACCAATTTATTGGCATCAGATATACTGAATCACAAGGAAGACTATAGAAAACTTTACACCTACTAAATCTATGTCTCTAGATATTTACATGGTACCATACACACAGTATCTGGAAAAAATAAACTAATCCCTCATCATTTCAAGATACCTCAATATTAAGTTTTGTCACATGTTTAAAGGCTAGTAGCTTCTTCATAGTTGTCTGAATATTATTTAAATTGTGGTAGTGTCTAGAAGTCCAAAGAACAAGACAAATATCTCATTAAATGAAAAAGAGCTTCAGATGTGTAATAGCTTATCAGTTTAAAAAAAAAAAAAAAGTTTTGGCCAAAGGTACAGTTCCATCCCTAAGGGAGAAGAATTTAAAAAAGGATAGAAATATATAGTTCACCTGCAAAAAGGCCTTCTAGAGTACTAAGAAGCCAGTTTAAGCAATTCTGTTTTAGAACTTTTGTTATAAACATGACTTTCAGATTAGGTGTCTAAAAATGTACAAGGAAAAAAGAAAATATAACTAAAGAATTCGATACAACAAAATATTTACAACTATAATCTCTTTTCATTTGTGAAAGATTATCTCTTCAATTTTGCGACTGCTGCTACAAAAAAGATATCTGAATCGGTTGCTGAAACGGCACAAAATATAAAGAGGTCTGTAGAAGAAGGGAAAATTGATACCATCATTGATAAGGTATTTTTTCTGCATTATGTGAAACTGATCTGTAATGTACTCCTAGCATCTGCTTTACTTCAAATGCTATTCGTCAGCATCTGTATAGAGTGTCTCGGCCTGCAAAATGGTCTGCCTTAAACAAACCCCCCAAACTGGTTTTTAAAATTGCAGATTTTTAGGGCTGATTTCACATATTTCTTGAATAAATAGCTAAACAAAATTTGTTTTATCTGACTGAAGTGTTTGTACAGAATGGGCATTTCAAGGAAAGCTGTTAATGAGAAAATCTCTCACAAAAATGTTATCACTATAGCAATCTTAACTGTAAGATTGTTTTAATGTTTTTATTATGTATTAACTATCAAAGCATTACAATATAAACATGATCGGTTAATTTATATAAATATTACAAAAAACTGTTACGTTATTGGGTGATGCTCACTTAATAAGCAGCTACTCAATCTTTTGTTTTCTCCTCATTGTTCAGTGTGTGTCCCTAGGCTTTATTTACTGCACACAAGCAACCTTAATTTCTTAACTCTTGAGTGCTGGACTTTGCAATCTTAATATTCTTTTAACATAGCTAGTTTATTTTTATTTTAAAAAAGTAAACTGAAAAACAGATTCCATCCTGTGGCATCATATTGCCATCTAATGGTTCACCAGCAGGGTTGGAACATCTAGATCAGGGGTCAGCAACCTATGGCACGCGTGCCAAAGATGGCACACGAGCCGATTTTTAATGGCACACTGCTGCCTGCCGAGTCACAGCCACCGGGCCCACTCAGCCCGCTGCTGAACACAGGCCAGGACCCTGGCAGGCAGCGGCAGCATGCCATTAAAATTCCTGTACCACCACCCCACATTCCCACCTGCACCCCTTGCCCCAAATGGCAGCTGCCCAGGTAAGCACTCCACCCCCAAACCTCCTGCCCCAACCCTGAGCCCCCTCCCTCATTCTAGCTCCTGGCCAGACCCTACACCCCAATCCCATCCCTGTGCTCAGTGCACTCCCACCCTCAGCTCAGTGCAGAGAGAGAGGAAGAGAATGGGCTAGAACCAGGGAGAAGGTAGGTACCCACTCTATGTGCACAGGGCCGGGATCCCAGACCGACAGCAGGCTGAGTGGGGCTGGCAGCCGGAACCTTGGCTGGCAGGAGCCAGTGGACGGAACCCCTGAGTGGCAGCAGGCTGAGCCGCTCAGTGCACTGCCAGTCTGGGGTCCCGACCGCCAGTCCCGCTCAGCCTGCTGTCGGTCTGGGGTTCTGGCTGACAGCCCCTTGCCAGCCAGGGTCCTGGCCACATGCCCCGCTCAGCTTGCTGCCGGCCTAGGTGAACAGAACCCCAGGCTGGCAGTGGGCTGAGCAGGCCGGCGGCGTAAAATCTTAAGATTTTAATTTAATTTTAAGTGAAGCTTCTTAAACATTTTGAAAACCTTGTTTACTTTACATACGACAATAGTTTAGTTATATAATATAGACTTAGAGAGAGAGACCTTCTAAAAAAACGTTAAAATGTATTACTGGCACGCAAAACCTTAAATTAAAGTGAATAAATGAAGACTCAGCATACCATTTCTGAAAGGTTGCCAACCCCTGCTCTAGATCCACCACATAGACCTCTTCCATTTGAGCTAACAGAATAACTGATAGCAATAGTAGGTGGTGTTCTCTGTGCATTACAAGGGGATGGGGTGGGATGCTTTTCTAGTGGGTTTTATAGATATTTGCTGTCTCCAGAGGAAATGGTGAGATGCAAATCTTGGGTTCTGTTCCAGGTTCAGGAGGCACACTCTTCTGCCCATTCCCGCAGCCCTGACCCCTACTGTCGCATCACCTCCATCCTGTTTGTGTTCCAGTCCTGTCTTTTCTCCACCCTTGGCTTTTCATCCCTGTCCCAGTCTCCTCACCTAGCCAATCCCAGTCTCTGCTCCTCAGGCTTCTCATTCCAGTCTTCTTGCCCAACAAATCCTAGCCTCATCCTACCAGCTCCTTGTCTCCAGTATCCTAGCCCAACCACTTCCAACCCCCTACCAGCTCATCATCCAATCTTTCTCCCATAACCTGCCCTCTAGTTGTCTCCCAGTTCCAGTCTCCCTCCCTGGGCTTCTCATCCAATCTGTGTCCCAGCTCCTTGTACCTGTCTTTGTCCAGCCAATTCTACTTCTCAGCTTGCATCCCAGCTTTGCATCAGAGCTGTCTCCCCTCATCCTTCCTTTCAACTGTCCCCAGTCTCAGTTTCTGTCTTCCCTCTGCTTCCCCAGACTCCTTATCTCAATCTATTTCCTTTGCCTTCTCTGGATGTCTGGCTCTTGTCCCCTCTGCATTTTCTCCTCCACTGTGTGCGTGCGCGTGCGCGCTTTCAGTTCAGGTTCCTGGACCTGGCATGGTCCTTAGCAGCTCAGAGCTGCAATTTCAGGAAAAGTCCAGCTCAGCGCAGATGGAATCTTTGGGGAATTAAGAAGCTATAATGTAAATCTCTTTTGAGCATGTGCAAAGTAAGATTTTTCAGAGGTTTATAAGTTGGCCAAATTTAAGTAGCTTTTCGCATGGAATGCAAAAGGTACATCCCTGACACAACGGCCACCCGATGCCCAATTTTAAGTCCCTGTTCTAAAGCATGCAGACCCTAGAGCTTTTCAAAGAAAATGTTGTCAGAATTTTTTAACAAGGGTGCAACAATGTATTTTTCCTTAGCCTTATAGTTGGAAATGGCTAGACCATGTTGGTTGAAATTTTCCACAAAAATTGAATCTGGGATAGACACCCATCATGAAAATTACAGTCTGAATGACTACATTTTGGCAACTGAAAACAGTGTTGGGCAGCCTTAATAATAGGCTGTGGTACCAGCCCAACCTATATTATTATTCATCTGGTAAACTTTTCAAATCCTGGGAAAAAGAGTAAGTGAGATTGAGTTTTGTAAATGGTTGCATATAAATGGGTGTATGTGGTGAACTCTTTGTAGTAACAGAGTAACAAAGGGACAGGAACAATAGAAGAGGGTGGAGAAAACAATGGAAGGAAACAAAGAAAATAGACACTGATTACAACATAGGAAAATATACACCATAATCTGTTATCTGTTTTTCAAGCCTTTCTGTGATCATAAACCCCAGGTGGCATGAATATCTTGTCTGTTTTCTGACATTTGTATGATTTAGGATTTTCTTTTAAATTATCCTCAGGTCTGTGTGTGCAAGAGTTGTTCTAAAATTTTTAACGAGTTTTTCTTTATGTATTGTCTATGATGAGAATTTTATAATGTTTTCTATTGCTGTATCTTGTCTTTTGGGCATGAGAAGTATAAGCTTCCGTTCATATCTCTTGTTTGTTTCAGTGCTTCTGTCATTTCCATTTGTGTAACGTATTGTTATAGTGTAAATGAGAACACTACCATTTTCTAGCATTTCTTACAGTACTGTATCTGTAAGCTTGATTGTGTTCTTATACAACTTCCATAATTATTTTGTGAAATAATGTTTTTATTTTAATTATAGTCTGCCAATGGCTTCTTGTGAGTTTCTGTCCTTTGAAAAATATGTTGTCACTATGATGCTGGACATATTGATTCATTCTTTTGTGATGATACCATAGTCTGAGTCCCTTATGTGAAAGGAAGTTTCAGCAACTGTGACTGTAGAACTGCATGCAAAGGCAACGATTAAGCTTGTCCTTGGGTATGTCAGGAGAACTGTCTGGGACATAGTTTACTGTTCATGAACTTAATCATAAAACTTTTTCAAATAAAAAGGAAAAAAACGTGTACTGTATTTGGAAGTATCCTCTAGAAAGCAGGATATATAAGAATGGCACCGGCCATTATATGTATGGGGTTGGGGAGTGGACAGTAAGAGAAGAAGGGTGTTAGAAAGGGGAAAGATGCATTCAGATGGGAAAATGGAGAGACTAACAAAAGGAGGAAGGTACTGCTCTGAATGATTTGAAGCAGTGCATACTTTGGTGTGTGTAGTGTTTTGGGTTGGCAAGAAAGGTCTTGCATTGTTGCCTGATGCCTTGCTTCTCCACTGGATTCGCTAATAGAGCAGCATCCAACTCTGGCCCACAAGGAGGAATGGTATGGTGCAGGGCCTGGATAACTGAAAGTAAGAGATGCAGAAAGAACTTGTGTAACCCTCTCAGTAAAAACACAGATTCTAACAGAAATAAAGGTATGATGGAGGAAGAGGGGAAAAAACTCTAAAAATACAAATGAAGAGAGACTGAGAAATACAATAGTGAATTACTTCATTTTGGGGGGAGATGGAGTCAAGAAGCAGTGTAATTAATGGGGGTTTATTGATAACAATTACATTGAAAAAACAATATCTTCCCTTTAAAACCTTAGATTTCTTTCTTACCCCACTTGAAGATGTTATGACTAAAGGATGAAATTCCCTGACCTCTTTTCTGCCAGTAAAAATGAAATCATACATCTTTGTATGATAACCCTCCCTGCTCCTTGTACTTCTTTGTATTCACATTTCAAGATTAATAACAACTAAAGTTATTTGCTTCCTTAATTTAAAGATTGATTCACGCCTCAAACAGTCAACGAGATTCACTCTGGCCCTAAGGCTGGAGTGTTTTGAGGGATGGAGGCCTTTTGGGGAATTTAGCTGAATTGTCCCCACTGTCTGGGGACCTGACTGTAACCTTGAACTTAATTGACTGGGAAGAGGGAAGGCAGCTATCCAACCTGCCTTTTAAATGCCACGGGGAGTTGAGAATCAGAACTTTGTAGATTGTATGGGACATTGTATAACAAACCATGACTTTTTTTTTTTTTAATTCAAAGCGCTGTGTATCTCATCTTATTTGGAGTTAGAAATGATCATGCCTTTTCCAAAATCTACTAGTAAAGTGAAACTTGCCATAAAAACCTCACATGGAAAATTCTGTCTTT
Source organism: Dermochelys coriacea (assembly GCF_009764565.3). Classification (NCBI taxonomy): domain Eukaryota; kingdom Metazoa; phylum Chordata; order Testudines; family Dermochelyidae; genus Dermochelys; species Dermochelys coriacea. The sequence goes on from NC_050068.2 coordinate 137,512,851, forward strand.
AAATACCATTGATCTCAGGAGTTGAATACACATGAGAGTAGGAATGTGGCCCCTGGGCACTATGTTGGAGTCTGAACTAATGTAGTTCTGGCACACATCTGCAATTGTAAATGGGGGAGGGGGAGGAAAAACATATCAGGAAGGTTACCTGATGCCTCTTTATTATCCACAAAGTAGTAATTTTCCTAGAAAATTATCTATCCATAGATGACTTCAGAAGCTGGTTTCTTAGGCCTAATATGCCATTTTCTTGTGAGGCTACGTTAAATCAATTACATTAATTCCCAATTATGGCTGAAATTTTACACAGAAAAACAGGAAATCCAGTTATAGTTCTCAGTATCTAGAACTTTGCCCACTGAGCATATGAAGTACTATGTATTTACTGGTGTTAATAAATTCATAAACCAATAGATTTTAAGGCCAGAAGGGTCCATTGTGATCCATTTATATAACACAGCGCATAGAATTTCTCCCATTGATATCTGCATCAAGCCCAAATATTGGTGAACGAGCAAGAACTTATCCTTTAGAAAGGCATGATTTAAAGACTCCAAGTGATGGAAAAATTACCTCATCCCTTGGTAATATGTTCCATTAGTTAAGAATCTGAGTGTTTAAAATTTGCATCTTATTAACAGTTCATAGTTTTTTTTGACTTCAGCTTCCTGACATTAGAACTTTTTATGCCTTTGTCTGGTAGACTTAAACAGCCCACTAGGGTTGGATATCTTCTCTCTGTGTTGGTACTTAGACTGTGATCAAGTTGCCTCTTAACCTTCTCTTGACTAAACTAAATAGATTGAAATCCTTAAGTCTTTCATAGTAAGGTTCATTTCGCAGAGCATGCTCCTAGCTCTACTATGAGACTTCTCAGTATTTTTTTTTCCAGTTTTAACATTAATTTGCAATACAGTAAATTCTTGATTATCCAGATTTAATGCAGGACATTGAATAATTCCTTGATTACTGAAAATTATTAAATGTCACAGAGCGGAAGTATGACTGTATATTAGGTAAGCACAGTTTCTCTGCCAAATTCTAGGGGTTTCTTTGGGAACCGTACATTTTGAATTTGGTGACTTGTAAGATCTTAACTGCAACATTGTGTTTGATGTTTTTATTCCCTGTGTTTAATTTCCCCTCTCTTCTTTTAAAATATGATCTGGGTGTGTTTGAATGGGTAATACTTTTTAAAGTAGGCACCTTTATTTAAATATGCAGATGTTCAGGGAATCTATGCATTGTGTGTACTTAAGTGGATAAGAAAATAACATATTGCATGTGCACAGTACACTGACACCTTCATGAAATTTTTTTTTCAATGTTGGTAAACTATGCATATCACTTTGGAGGACCATACACACGAGTTTCAGCTCTTAAAGAGAAAACTGAGTTTTGGGTGCAGTTAAGGGGTAAGGGGCTGAACAATTAGTATGACGTCTTCTTGCTTAGCTATCTTGCAAAAGAGTAAGGCCTCAAGTATAACTAAAGTGTCATTTTAAGTTGAAATGTATTTCAAATTATTTACTCTCTGAATATTATTAGACAACTCTGTAACATATTCCATTTCCTTTCATTCTTTAAGTGAATTTATCTTTTCTTATAGACAATTATTGGAGACTTTCAGAAAGAACAAGAGAAATTTGTTCAAGAAAAGCACACAAAAAAGTCAGGTATTGAATATTTATTATTTAAATGTAGGTCTTTTACTAAAGATAACTAACACGTTTCACTAAATTTTGATGAAAGCTACATAGATCAGCTTAGTCTCAGTAGAATTAAACCTAATCCTTGTGACAAAAAAAGATGACCTATGGAAATTCGGTATAATGCACAATAGTTGTATATCAGGATTTCAGTAAGTGCATTTTTGGGAAGAGATAAGGGATCACTAGTTGAAACTTAGCTAAAACAAGTTAACTATACAGCTAATCCAGCATTTTCTACTAAATTCAGCAAACATATTTAATATAATAATTGAAAATCAGTGGGATTGATCTCTTGTGACTTATTTTGAACCTCAGGTTGTTATATTTTGTGAGGAGGCAGGCAGTCTGATTGCCTGTCACTTGGGCTGTCTACTAGCAGTGAAACACGTTACTAGATGGAATGAATAACATAAGGTGTGGGTGCCACTCTAGCATTTCATTAGTTTCTCTGTGGGATGTGCTCTACTTATTGTTCCAGGGAAAATTGCTTTCTCTAAGGTTTGTAAATTATATGTGATCAAATCCTTCTTGGGTTATGCATCTCTGTACAATTAGATAAGAATGGCAATATCTGGTTAGACTAATGGTCCATCTAGCCCAGTTTCCTGTTTTCTAATAGTGGCCAGTACCAGATGCTTCAGAGGGAATAAAAAGAACAGTGTTATTATTGAGTGAGCCATCCCTTGTTGCCCAGTCACAGTTTCTGGCAGTCAGAGATTCCGGGACACCCAGAGCATGGGGTTGCATTCCTGACCATCTTGGCTAAGACTTTCATGAACTTCTGTAATTCTTTTTTGAACATAGTTATGCTTTTGGCCTTTACAACGTTCCATGGCAACAAGTTCAACAGATTTGATTGTGTATTGTGTGAATTACTTCCTTATGTTTGTTTTAAACCTGCTGCCTATTAAAGAGTGAGATCACTGGGTCTGCTTATGTGAGTAAGGCAGGCAGAATTTGTCCCTGCATTGGTTAGGTCATTAAAGTATTGCTGGATAGAAAAGTGTATTGCATTTTGACATAGATCTCTTTTTAACCTTGAATATGTTGATGGTTTCAAATGGATCATGCTGAAGTTTGTCATACTATTTGCCGTTATTAATATATATTATTAGATACTATGTTAAGTATGCATTTATAGTCACACCTAGAGATTTAATCTTTACTTTATGTATAAGTAATACAGTGTATCCTCCCCAAACTTACACTCACTTTTGGACTACCCTTCAAACTTCTCTGAACATTTTAAAGTAAATCTGTAAATTAGCATTAAACATTATAAAATACACCTCTTATTTTGGTAAATCTAATTTTTTTGTATCCCCTTTAGTGCCCCCCCCAAAAAAAGTGAAGGTTGGGCATTTGGAAATTGATTCATTTATGTATTATTCCAAAAACAGAAATATGGGCTATTGTTAAAGTTTATCAGCACAATTTGTATTCATGAATGCTAACCATAACCATTTCTATTTTAACTATAATCTTTTAAATCTCTTCTAAAATACTTTTGTCAAATTAATCTTATAACATGTATTTTACAATGCATATTGTCATATTATTGTGCATTGATTATTTTCAACAGAGAATAGGTTGTACAATATATTTTTTTCCTGATAAATCTCCAATGGGAAACTGACAGAAAGCATTCTTTATCAAAAGGGCAGTTGTACAGTTCAGCCAATTATGCACCACAATGCTATATTGATTGAGCTATTGGCAGTAGTCCTGGCCTAGAACATTTTGGAAGAAGTAATAAAATGTTGATTAAAAATAATTCTTGCTGAATTTTTTCTTTTTTTGACCAGCTCTAATAAGCAAAGACTCATTCCCATAACTCATCTGCCATACCTTGAGATCTGTTGTAAAAAAAAAAAACGGAAATTAAACTAATGTACTAAAGTGAGCGCAGTTCTGAAACAATTTGTTTTAAAGATGTCCTGTTTCCATTTAATTTTTCAGCTGGGTGACGGCTACACAGGGACCCCCTGGGCTCAGCTGTCTTTCTGGCATTGTGTGTTGCTCTGTCTTAGTATAAATATTTTTGTATTTAAATTTTATTTTTTCCTCTTTAATGACAGAAGCAGCAGTGCCTCCTTGGGTAGATAGCAATGAAGAAGAAACAATTCAACAACAAATCTTGGCCTTATCAGCAGTAAGTTTCTTGTTTGTTGTTAAAGCTGTCTTTTATTTTGATTAAAACATATACAGTAATTCCTCACTTAAAGTCGTCCCGATTAACGTTGTTTCGTTGTTTTGTTGCTGATCAATTGGGGAACATGCTCGTTTAAAGTTTGTGCAATGTTCCCTCATAATGTCATTTGGCAGCCACCTGCTTTGTCCACTGCTTGCAGGAAGAGCAGCCTGTTGCAGCTAGCTGGTGGGGTCTTGGAACAAGGGTGGACCTGCAGCCCCCCATCAGCTCCCCGCTCCTTTCAGTTTCCTGTGCAACAGCCACCCAGCAGGCTATCAATTGCTGGCAGAGCAGCTCTCCCTCCCCCCACTGCCATGTGCTGCTCCTGCCCTCTGCTTTGGAGCTGCTCCTGGGAGCCTCCTGCTTGCTATGCAGGGGAGGGAGTAAGAAGGGAGGAGGCACAACAGGGCTCAGGACAGAGAGCTGGCCGCAGAGGCTGTGTCAACGTCCTGCTCTTTTTAAAGGCAATGTACTTAGTGTGGTGTTGGCATACTTGAAGGGGCAATGTGCATCACACACTCACACACACAGTGTCTCTATCTGCCATGCTGTCTCCCCTCCCTCCATTCCTGCTGCCTTGTAGAGTGTGAGGCTACATTAACAACAATGTGTTTAACCCTTGAGGGCTCAGCCGAATTTAGCAGTAAGACATTCCCTGGGAAATATCCCCACCTGCTAACTTCACTACTTCAACCAAGCTTCACAATCATCATTGCTGTGTACAGTATTAAATTGTTTGTTTAAAACTTGTGTGTATTTATATATATATATAATATTATAATTTTTTTTTTTTGTCTGGTGAAAAAAAATTTCCCTGGAACCTAACCCCCCCATTTACATTAATTCTTATGGGGAAGTTGGATTCGCTTATTATCATTTCGCTTAAAGTCGCATTTTTCAGGAACATAACTACAACATTAAGTGAGGAGTTACTGTACCTTCAGTAATTTCATCACTTATCAAAAAATTAGACTACATTGTGTATATGCATACAAAATTTAGATACAGCATGATGTTTGTCTGGTTACCAATCACATGCCTGAAGCAACTTCTGGGCCAAAACAGAGTTGGAAAAATGTATCCTCCTATTTACACTTTTGTCTTTAACAGAAAGTTACATGGTTGTGATGCTAAAGAAATATGTAGGGTGAGAGATGGTCTGGTATGTCAAACGTGATATAGTTTCTCTGATGTCAGTTAATAACTGTAGCATGTTCTTCAAAGGACAGGCGAAACTTTCTGCGTGACCCACCAGCAGGTGTTCCGTTTAACTTTGACTTTGACCAGATGTACCCCATCGCTATGGTAATGTTACAAGAAGATGAGCTCCTGAACAGGATGAGATTTGATCTTGTCCCTAAACAGTAAGCAATTTCTGATTATATTCGTGTACAATCACTCCCTTAATTTGTCTTTTAATTTCTAATCTTAACTTCCCTAAATTATTCATCTTCCCTCTCAACCTCCCTCACTTTACCTTTTGATTCCTTCTGCTACACATTTTGTTTTTAATAAATACAAGTTATACACAGCTTGTCTTGCATATATGGAATTTTGTGAATGAAATATAAGCATGCCTTTTATGTTGGTCCATAAATAAGGAATACTGGTATTAAAACTTTTAAAAGAACATATCCAGTCAATACAATACAATTTCCTATTTTTCCCAAGGTATTTTTAATTGTAGCCATTTCTTTAATATAGTAGGTGCTTAAATTGAAGAGAGAGACTCCTCCACTTTACATTTCCATCTCTGGCTTTTATCATCTTAGACTGTTGTTATTTATTACTTGAGTATAAAATTTGAATTGTTCAAAACTTTTTTCTTTGAGAACAAAAAACATTCACGCAGATATAGATTGTTATAAACAAATAGTTAGAAGTTCTCTTTTGTGAAGTTCTTTTCCTGATTTTATTAGGTGCTTTAGGCTCTTGACTCTCCTTAATGTTTTGAGTTATTTCCACAGAGGTGAGATAACTTGGCATAGGCCATTTAAAGTATAGGTGGTCAAGATTCTCTTGGTATTCTCTCTCTTTCTCTCTCTCTCTCATTCCATGTGTTGTCTTATTTGTTTTTGTTTTTTAACAACCAACTTTTTTTTACATTCTTTGCTTGCTTGGAACCATGCAGAATGTGAAAGACTTATTTCTCTCAATTTAAGCACCAGTTTTTCCTGGTTACACCAGATTAAGGCTCTACAACAACTTCCAATCAATTTACTACTTTGAATGTGACCAGCTCTAAATTAATAAAAATAGCAAAAGCCAAAGTTCATTTTATAGAAAGATTTGTTATTCCAGATTGCGGAAACTTTTGTTGTTGTTCTTGTGCTTGTTTAGCTTGAATTGTTTATAATTACACACATTATTAAAATTGTAAAGTCAAGCACTCAAAAGATAGGAAATGCCAGAATTAAGGTTTCCTGTGCAACCTACATTTACAGAATCATAGGACTGGAAGGGACCTTGAGAGGTCATCTAGTCCAGTCCCCTGCACTCATGGCAGGACCAAGTATTATCTAGACCATCCTGACAGGTGTTTGTCCAACCTGCTCTTAAAATCTCCAATGATGGAGATTTCACAATCTCCCTAGGCAATTTATTCCAGTGCTTAACCATCCCAACAGTTAGGAAGTTTTTCCTAATGTCCAATCTAAATCTCCCTTGCTGCAATTTAAGCCCATTGCTTCTTGTCCTATCCTCAGCGATTAAGAACAATTTTCTCCCTCCTCATAATAACTTTTATGTACTTGAAAACTGTTATGTCCCCTGTCAGTCTTCTCTTTTCTAGACTAAACAAACCCATTTTTTTCAATCTTGGCTCATAGGTTATATTTTCTAGATCTCTAATCATTTTTGTTGCTCCTCTCTGGACTTTCTCCAATTTGTCCACATCTTTCCTGAAATGTGGCGCTCAGAACTGGACACAATACTCCTGTTGAGGCCTAATCAGCGCGGAGAAGAGCCCCCTTGTACGAATATATTACAATAGTTTGGTGATCGTGTAATTAAACACTATATTTCCCGCCCCCACAGGGACCCCTGCATCATTCAGTGCACAGGATGAGCAACCCTCAATTAACGAGCAGCTAGCTATTCATTATTTTGCTTTCTCTTCATTGTCTCCTCAGTGGTGTGGTCTTATGATGTATTTATTACACACTATTCAAACCCTGCTCTGATGACAGAATTATTAATTTCCTGATGGACTTTTCTATGGTGCTCTTCGCTATAATATCAGTGTTTCACAAACATTAATTCGTTTATTTTTCACAACACCTCTATGTGGTTAGTGCCTATTATCCCAATCTGTAAAATAGGGTCAAGACCTAGATATAAACATCAAAAATATCCACTAATTCACGGTTCCCAATTTGAGACATCTATGATCTGATTTTTCAGAATACTTAGTATTACTTAGCACTGAATATGTTCAAAGCACAGCTCCCATTTACTTAAGTTGCAGCTGTGAGTGCTCAGCTCTTTGGTGGAGGTAGAGATAGAATCCAAGTTCTTCAGGGCAGCATTCAACTTCCTTAAGTGTGAGACCATACTTTATCTTCCTGCATGTCCTTCCCTCATTCACTACACACTTTCCAACTTCTGGTATATACGAGGCAGGGATCTTGCAGACAACAGTCATCTTTACTACACAAATCTGATTATCCACACAGCGCCATCCATCCTGTTCACTGACTAAGGCAGGTTTCCTGTGGGGGAAAGTAGTATATGATCATGTAATTGAAAAATGTATGATACTTATATGCACAAGGGGAGGCAAATTAAGGTTTCACAGGCACTTTAATTCTGGCATTTCCTAATTTTTGAGGGCTTGATTTAGTAACCTTTATGTTCTTTTAACATGGGGTGAAGGGATTGTGTGTAATTTCTTAGCTTTCATAAAAGTAAACTGAAAAAAATAGAAATGGCACCATATTGACATCCCAGTGGTTCATCAGCAGGTTGGAACCTTTAGATGTACCACACAGACCTCTGCCACTTGAGTTAACAAAGTAACTGATAGCAGTAGTAAGTTATCCTCCCCTATGTGGACCAGCACTATGTGGTTGAAGGTTTTAGCTCTGAAGCGCTAACAATTCTCTACTTAGCATGTGCAAACTGACAGTTTTCAAAGGCTTGTAACTTGTCAAATTTGGATGGATTTTCAGAGGAACAGCAAAAGGCACATCCCTGAGACAAATGCCATCCCCTACCATATTTTAAGTCCCTGCCACAAAACATGGGGGACTCTAGAGCTTCTCAGTGAAAAAGTTGTAAGTGGTTTTTTTTTAACATTGCAAAAAGTACTTTTTCCCTAAGCTCATTCTAAGAAACAGCTGAACCATTTTATCTGAAACTTTCCCCAAAAATTCAGCCTGAGCTGACACCCAGTATGGAAAATTTCAGTCAAAACAGTTAGTTTGGCAAAGTTATATGTAATTGAAACAGGGTCTTACAAAGGGTAGTGTTGGACAATTTTATCAGTAGTGCAGCCAGCTTTGCCTATAACACAAACATTCTCAGTTGTTTTGCCCACTCGAGTTCCTCTTCCTCCCCTCTTTTTTTTTAAAAGGAGCATCTCATGTGGAATACTTTGCCTATTACCGTGTTACATCCTGTGTTCCCTCTAAGCTGCGCGCCTGTGTGGCTGTGCAGCACTCCAAGTGCCGCGCAGGGGCGCATAACCTCGGCAACAGAGGGAGGGAGTGGGGCAGGACTGAAGAACAGCGGCGGGGACTGCTGTGAAGTGGGAGATGGTCAGGGCTGGGCAGCTGGAGGGGAACTGGGCAGTGCCAGCCACCCTGGCTGATGGGGAGGGGGCAGCGGTGGCACACCTCTCCCTGCAGCAGGTAGGCTCAGTACCAGGCAGATACCCATGCCTGCCCTGCCCCAGGACTTGCAGGGCCGTTGCACAGCACCCTACCCTCTGATTTTTGCATAACACCTGCCCCATCCTGCTCCCCTGGGCAGTGCTGCATTGCCGGGATGGGGATGATCATCTGTCCTGCTCTCCCCACCCCTCGCTCGGAAGAGCAGATGCTTGGTGTTGTGGATGGCTGCGAAGTGGCTGGGAGTTCAGGGCGGTAACCAAGGGACCGGGAGAAAAGCAGCTGAGCTGCCTGGGCCGTGCTTAGTGCAGCTGCAACCCCAAGTGAGTAGCACCAGCAACTTCTGGTTCTGCTTCAACACACCGGGCAAGGTTGTGATTGGCACATGAGGGAATCTGCACTGGGAAACCGGGGCTCAGGAGTATTGTGGCTGGGGAGAGAAGAAGCAACTTCTCTGGGCACAAAGGCATGGGTCTGAATCTGGGCTACTGATGCTGTATGCACTCTACAGAAGTGGAGGGAGAGTGCTGAAATAGCTAGGGATGATTATTTTAAAGCAAAATTTTAATCACACTTCAACTCTGGACACTGCATTGTTCCTTCAACCCCCTTCCTTCCTTTCTTTTTTATTGTTGTTGAAAAGCTCATGCAATTCCTTAGCGAGACATCCAAGTTGTTATCAAGTCCTTTTAAAAAAAAAAAAAAAATGTTGCTATAAATCAATCAGTGCACTCTATCAGGAGTTTGGCTGCAACATAGTCTAAAAAAGAAATGATTAATCAACCGTTGTGTCTCAAAAAAGCCAGCAGTTATTTTCTGTGTAGATTTTTAGTGGCACAAGTCTGTGCTTTTTTAAAATCATGTAATTAAGGTTTTTTTTAAAAAAAAATGAAAAAAAAAATGAAGAATTAAAAGAAACTGAAGATGCCCCAGTTGCAAGTTTTTACTTGGAAACTAATTAAAGGCTACCTGTAGATAATCTTCAAGAGTCTAGATAAATAACTTGCACATCCAAAGAAAGTGATCTCTCAGGAATTTTTGCAGGGAAAGCCTGATCTTTGTGGGTATGTATGGTGTTTGATTTGAATCGTTAAACTTTGCGGAAATACTTCCTAAACAAAGGGATTTGTTATTAATCTATTTCGGTCCTTCATTGTATGCTAACTCCTGTTGCAAAACACTCCCATGAACTTTGTGCTGAATAAATTGGCAAATGCTGACCATCAGTTCAATGTGTAGAAATAGCAATCCACTGAGATAATGTAATAATCAATACTGCATTTCTATAAGATCCATGTAGTTTCACAATCCACTGTGTTAGAATCAGGTAATTTTCTCCTTTTGAATATAAATGTCCTATGTATTTTTTAATATGAGGAGAACACTTTAATGGTGTATGTTCTGCTGTTAGTACTGGAGTAATTTCTTTTCAAATATATGCTCTCTGTGTAGAACTCACTTTAAAGAACAGGTTTCAGAGTGGTAGCCATGTTAATCTGTATCAGCAAAAAAAAAAAAAAAAAAGTACTTGTGGCACCTTAAGTACTCCGTGTTTTTTTTTTTTTTTTTTTTTTTTTCATTTTAAAGAAGTGATTCAAATTTTCAGATTTTATGCTTTTCTAGCAGGTCTCGGCTATGAAGCTTGTACAAAAAGATTTGGATTTTGTTTGCAGATTTCACGTTAATAGAATACTGTGTACAAATACTTCACTGCACAATTATACTCCAGATATTTTGTTTTCAAACTGACAGAGTGAACATTTGATGTTGCCAGACAGCAGGTGGACTGAATTTTTAAATGTATTGAACTTGAAGGTGACACTCCAGGTTTAAATATGCTGCTGATTGTAGATTTTTGAAAGTATTCAACTCTACTAGGGACAAATTCTGCCATTGTTAGTTAAGCAAAACTCCCATGGGCTTTCTGCTTAAGTGAGGAGCCCAAACTTTGGCTCTTGTTTAAATTGCTGCCTTACCATTAATGAAAAAAACAGTTGGGTTAAACTATACTATATAATATGTGAGGGTGATTTATATCTAGGTTTTTTGTTTCTACTGGTGGCGCACATCCGCATATTACCTTGATATTGGTGCGCACAAAATTCATTCCGCACATGGATGGAAAAAATTAGAGGGAACACTGATTACATCCAACTCAGTCTATGGCATTTAGTATCATAGGGACACAATTTTGTAAGTGCTTGCTTTTTATGAGACATTCCATTGACTTTAGTGATGTGTGTAGGTTTGGACCTTTAGTTAAGGACTGCTTTACGCAGCTGATGCACAGAGGGCAGGCACAGAAAATATTGCATGTTGCAGCTACTTTAGTTACCTTGAAAACAGTTTTAAACTTTGTAATATAAATTCAACAAGCAAGACAAAAATGTAAGACGCCATGTCTGTTGGTGCAACACCATGAGGGAGCGGTGCTGTTCAGAGGGAGCAAATAGTAATCCTTTTATCCTAGATCTGCTGCTCTCCACAAAGCTAGTAGAGCTCTGATCCCACTAATAGCCCAGCCCAGGCAAAGTGTTTGTACCTTATCAAAGGCGATGAGACTTTGGAGAGGGGAGATAAGCCAAGACTAGAGTTGGGATTCATGTGGTTTTGTTTTGCCTCGCTGAAAAGTAGGAGTTGGTAGTATGGTCTTTTGAAGATAATAATGTACATCAGCTTGTTTATTATGCTAATCTTTTTTCTCTAAGAAAATACACTGTTAACTCCATTTTAAGTAGAAATATGTAACAGTAACTTAAGAGGCGGGAGACTCATGTAGTGGTTGGTTTTTTTAAACTGTGTCTCCATATGTCAGGGTATTCAAAGCTTATGTTACACTTCAGAGTACTCCAGACACTTGAGAAGGTGGAAACAAAACTCTGCCCTTACTCCTGTAAGCCATGACACTACCTTTGACTACAGTAGCTTTCAGTGTGTTTTTTTACCTTGCTTGCTTGCTAACTGTAAACTTTCCACAAATCAAATGTAGTCGTTAAAGCTATGTAGTCATAAAAACCTATATTTGTGTTTTTCTTTAGTGTAAAGGAGGAGGTGTTTTGGAGAAATTATTTCTACCGGGTCTCCCTAATTAAACAGTCCGCACAGCTCACTGCACTGGCTGCTCAACAGCAAGTTGTAGGAAAGGAGGAGAACAATGGCAGGAAAGAGGATATACAGCTGACAGGTACAGAAAGTATTTGTTTTGAATAAGCAGCTCACTATGAACAATCCACTCTGTCACACTTCTTAGTATCTATATGCATCAGATGACAGATATGTTTTTTAGTTTGCAACTTGTACCATATACAGGAGGCTTCTTGAAAAAGTGTTTCAAAAACAGGTCCCTCTTAGGATAAACTTAGAGGGTTTTGGGTTTTTTATCTTCCGATTCACTGTAAATATTGCCCTCTTTTCTATGTATAATTAAAGAGAGACTGTTTTCATGAAAAGAGTGCTGAAGTTGATTCAGGTATAGATACATTGTTAAAATGTACTCAGTTTATTTTAAATTAAAAAAAAAAAGTTTGAGGTATTACTACACATTCCACCTAGTTCTTCTGTTAAATTTGGTGTTTTATAAACACAGTAATCTTGGCTGTAACAATTAAAGGGGTTTTTTTTTTTTAAATCAGACAAGTGGGTTTTTTTAAGTTGGCAGTATCCCTTTAATAGCTTTTTTCAGGAAATACTTTGTCAGTTTTTGTTTGTTTTAGATTATTTGATTAAGATGTTTAATTTCTCTTCAGCTTTGTTTTTGAGGAAAAAAAATCTGTTTTGAATGTTACGTTCAGTTGTTTAGCTAAACTTCTAATATAGGTGCTGATTTTTCTGTGTGATAAGTATCCTTTTAAAAAAAAAAAAATACCCTTGACCCCACCTTCTTCTCCAACTATTGTCTCATCATCTCCCATTCACCTCTAAATTTGCTGAGTGCACTACCTACAACAATTGCTTGAAGTTCAATGCCTCCATCTCCAACTTTGAATCCCCTCAAATCTGTTTTCCACCCTCTTCACTTTGCTAAAACTGCTCTCACCAACGTCTCTGACCTCCTCTTGGCCAGTTCTCAGGATCTATACATCATACTCATCCTCCTTAACCTCTTAACCTACTTTTTAAAATCATTTATGATGATTTCCTCCTTGAAACTTCATCCTCTTTTAGCTTTCACAGCTCTGTTCTTCTCTCAGATGTGTGACCACTTCTTCAGTGTCTCTTTCAGTGGGTCCTTCTCTTCTCTTCCACTTTTCATGGTGGTCCTGAGAGATCTGCCCTTGACTTCCTCCTCTTGTCCATCTGTGTTCACTCTCGGAGTGATCTCATCTTCTCAAATGGTTTCAACTGTCTTCTCTGCCAATGACTCATAAATCTATCTCTCCAATACAAAACTGTCTCCCTCAATCCAGTTCTGTATCTCTGCATGAGGTTGGATGTCCTGTCATCAACTTAAATTTAGCATGGCCAAAACCGTGTACCACATTCCTCCCTACTTCCTTTTTTTCTCCATTACTGACAACATCATGATCTACCCAGTTAATAATACTTGTAAACTGGATGGTGTTACTGACTCTCCCCTTCATCTAGCACTATACATCCAGGCCATGACCAGATCTTAGGGCCTCTGCATCTCCCATCTTCACTCCCTTCAGGTCCATTCAGATGCAGTTACTAAGATCATCTTCCTGGTTGATCTCTTTGAACGTGTCCCTCCACTAACTCCATCACCACCACATCAAATGATTCTTGTCTTTATCTTTTAACACTCTTTATGTGTAAGCGCCCCCCTGCTTACCTGCTTTTACCTCTTATCACATCACTTCTCCATTTCACCAAGAAGACTAACCTCAATTATCTATTTCTCTCACAAAAACCTTTGTGAGTTCTTCCACAGAACCTTTTATGTATGGCATCTGCCCTTAAACTACTCTGGGAAGGTACTGTATTCCTTTTATATCCCTCCTTCAAGACTCCCTCCTGCCATCATGCCTGTGAGAAACTGCCAACTGATAACAGCTGGGAAGATAGTCTGGTAGACACTTCCAATATTTTGTTGGGGTTTTTTTTAGGTTATTTTATTTTTAAGACATCTCAAACATCTAGCTACGTACCTTGCTGGCCTCTGTAAATGTGCATTCTTTCTATTGTTTCCCTTGTCCTCTGTTTCCTTTTCCTTCTGACTGTTCATTACATTCACCTGTTACAATTTGTCTTAAATTATATTATGAACTCTTTGGAAGCAGAGACAGTCTTCTGTTTTGTGTGTTTTTATATTGCCTACCATTGTAGATGCTACTATAATCCTGCTACTTAAACTTGTACATAGCATAAAGTTTGGATTTTTAAAAAGTTTCCCTGGTTCAGCAAAATGTATTTTCTGGTTATCTTGTTACTACTAAAAGTCTAATTTAATTTTTGTTTCTATATCCTGCTGCTTCATAAAGCTAGCTTCAGCAAATGAGGAGTCACTGCTAATGTTATGGCTAATTAATTGGGAACTGAAGTGAAAGAAATTCTGACGATTTAACAAATTTACACAAAGTGTCTTAGATCATAAGCTCTTTGGTGGAGTGTCTGGGTCATCTTACTTGTTCATTCAGCGCTTAACACACTTGACTGGAGGCTCAAAGTATGCAATAGAAATAGTAATTGCTGATTTAAAATCTTGATCTTCTGTATCAGTGTAAAATTTTGTTCTGTAAGGAACCCTCACTCCTAAATTTGCACTGCAACTTCTCATTACATTGTTGCAGGAGTTCTGCCCAATTTCTAGGTCTAGGCTTTTACACTTGCATTTGAAAGAGAATCCTTAATTCGCAAGGCTATAGGAGATGGGGTAGTCTGCAACTTGCTGAAATCTAAAAAGACTTCTGCAAACAAAATAACACCACAAGTGGGAGAGGGCGGGAGGAATATCCCATTACCTTTCAGCAAAGTGGAGAGGGCCATCTTCTGCTCTGTCTCCCAAGTGCTGGAGTTCTTCTAGCTAAGGTTAAATAAAAGGGCTGCTCAATGGTCTTTCAGTGGTCAGGCAACATTCTGGAGAACATTAGGTATTCCACAGAGGGTTTTCTGGTTGGATCCCAATCCTAGTAACCAGGTTTCTCAGTATGGCTAAGAATATTGCTGCTAGGCCACAACTTGTTGGAATATAAATTTGAGTTTTCAGAGTCTGCTTTTCCCATTTCGATTTTCAATTAAGTTGACTTTTTCTGAGGCTATTTCCCCACTAGGAGGCTGGAAGAACTAGTAGCACTTACTTGTAAATAGCCCTTCCTGATATTTCACAGGTAAAAGTTTCTCCACAAAGTCAACTCTCTCATTTTTATAGAGATCATTCCATTGCCTCTCATTTTGTCCCCATCTGTTCTCTCTCTCCTTAGGACCTGCTGGGGCTCAAAACTACTTCATATTTTATTTGTCCAGAACCCAGGATTTTCTCAGATTAAATTTTGCTCATAACAAAGAAGCTGTTTACCTGAATTAATAGAGCCCTATGTAGCACAACAGTTGGGTATCCTTGCCTTTTAAGCATGAGGGCCACCTACCTTAGAGACTAGGTCATTTCATGGGCTAAAAGTGTCTCCCTCTGTGGTGATGGCATGCTAGGCAATAACTGGGTTGCAGGGGCCAGTTTATATCTTTACTTGACATTACCAAACTGATATCATTGGATGCAACCTGGAATGCAAAATACTAAGGTCTATGATCCAAATGTTTTTCCCTTCCCAATTGTTCTGTTTCAGTAAGCCTGTCCGAGATTGACCTGGAGTTCTGGCATAGCCTAGATTCCAGACTGCTGAGATCCTCTCAGAA
Organism: Dermochelys coriacea; assembly: GCF_009764565.3. NCBI lineage: Eukaryota > Metazoa > Chordata > Testudines > Dermochelyidae > Dermochelys > Dermochelys coriacea. Next base: position 137,528,396 of record NC_050068.2, read on the forward strand.
AGGGAGATTTTGGATCTTACCTTCTAATTGATTTTGTGAGTAAGATCACAAGCCTGGAAGCCTCACCCAGATACTGATCTATTTAGTTGACTTACTTATTGGTAGGGAGTTTTTTTCAGTTTGATTTAGCCAATGTTTCCTTAAGCCTGGTCTACAGTAAGCTGTTATTTCGGAATTAGCCAAGTTACCTCGAAATAAAACTGGTTCCATCCAAACAACCAAACCAGTTTTTTCGATTTAAAGGGCTCTTTACTCCGATTTCTGTACTCCACCTCAGCAAGTGGAGTAGTGCTAAAATAGAGATCGCAGTTTCGGGTTACAGGTATTGTGGATGCAATTCGACAATATTGGCCTCCGGGAGCTATCCCAGAATGCTCCCTTGTGACCGCTCTGGACAACACTCTGAACTCCGATGCACTAGCCAAGTAGGCAGTAAAAGCCCCAGGAACTTTTGAATTTCCTGTTGGTCACCATCAGCACAAGCAACCATGCAGAGTCCACCATCTCAAGAGACCACGCAGTCTCGGATTTGCAGAGGAGCTCCAGCATGTTCCGAATGGGAGGTACTGGATCTCACTGCATGTTGGAGAGATGAATCTGTTATGGCAGAACTACGTTCCAAAAAAAGGAACACAAATAGTATGCTAAAGTCTCCAGGGCCATAACAGAAAGAGGCTATTCAAGGGACACAGAACAGTGTCGTACAAAAATGAAGGAGCTCAGGCAAGCATACCAAAAAGCCAGGGAGGCGAACAGGCGCTCTGAGTCACAGCCCCATACATGCTGCTTCTACTGTGAGCTGCATGCAATTATGGGGGGTGACAACACCACTACCCCACCACTGTCCATGGACACCTGCAATGGGGGAGTAGCACAGAGCGAGGAGGATGAGTTTTTGGAGGACGAAGAGGAGGAGGTGGAGGAGGACAGTGCACAGGCAGCAAGTGGGGAATCTGTTTTTCCCCCCTAGCCAGGAACAATTCTTAATGCTGGAGCCAATAGCCTTCCCCCACTCCCAAAGCGTGCTCCCGGACCATGACGCTGGAGAAGGCACTTCTGTGAGAGCTTGATCAGAGCCACGCGGTGGGGGGGTCGGGGGAAACCCAGATGCACTGGGCTGTTCACGTTTAGTTTAAAGGGCTCATCCCTGCTCAGAGCCTCATTGGAGCCCCGTGGTGTGTGGGGGTGGGGAGGGAGAGGGTGTTGTGTGAAGTGATCATCCCAGAGAGCCCGCAGGCTGCCTGCAAGCTGAATTCTGTTGCCTGGCCGCATGTGATGGCTTACTCACACCAAAGTGGCAGGCATTTCAGTATAAGAGGCAAAATGAGACCTTGTACAGAAAGAACATGTGCTGTGTACTATGAATTGCCTGTTTCACTGAGAAACAGTGTCTATTTTTGAGAACAAAGGGATCTTTTAAAATACTACCCTTCCTTTTTCTCCTCCTGCAGCAAGTGAAAATGTTTCAATGCGGCCCCTATCTACTCTGTCCCAGAGGCTGGTCCAGATTAGAAGGCGGGAAAAAACTAACTCAGGACGACGTGTTTGCCAAACTCATAGGGTTTGTTGGGCCCAGTTGAATGCGTGGAGGCAAACAGTTGCGGAGTCGCGTAAAGCATTACATGAATGCAAAGAGAGGAGGGATGCATGCAATGCTATGGTCAAGCTTATGGGGGAGCAAACTGACATGCTTCACTGTATGGTGGGTCTAATGCAGGAAAGGCAGCAAGACCACAGACTGCCGCTGCAGCCCCTGGATAACTGCCCTCCCTCCTCCCCAAGTTCCATAGCCTCCTCACCCAGACGCCCAAGAACACGGTGGGGAGGCTACGGGGACCCACACAGTCAACCCTAGAGGATTGCACAAGCACCAGAAAGCTGGCATATCCTAAATTTTGATTTGGTTTCTGGACTTGTCCTTCCCTCCTCCTCCTCCTCCTCCACCCCCCTAACCCAGTACCCCCTCCACCCCCCGTCTAGCTTCTCTCAATGTTTTATGCAACAAATAATAAATAACGGTTTTTAAACAATTGTGACTTTATTTCCTTTAAAATTTTATATATAGTATGTATGTATGTATGTATAGGGGGCAGGTAACTTTAAGAGAAACAAACACAACTCTCACACCGTACCCTCTCCAGTCGTGAAACTGGCTTTCAAAGCTTCTCTGATGTGCAGCACACCACGCTGCGCTCTTCTAATCGCCCTGTTGTCTGGCTGTGCGAAACTGGCCACCAGGCGAGTTGCCTCAACCTCCCACCCTGCCATAAACGTGTCCCCCTTACGCTCACAGATATTGTGGAGCACACAACAAGCAGCAGTTACAATTGGAATATTGGTTGTGCTGAGATCTAACGGAGTCAGTAAATTGTGCCAGCGCACTTTCAAACATCCAAACGCACATTCTACCACCATTCTGCATTTGCTCAGCCTATAGTTGAACTGTCCTTAATACTGTCCAGGGTGCCTGTGTATGGCTTCATGAGCCATGGCATTAAGGGGTAGATTGGAGTCCCCGAGGATAACTACAGGCATTTCAACATCCCCAACAATAATTTTCTGGTCTGGGAAGTAAGTTCCTTCCTGCAGCTGTTCAAACGGACCAGAGTTCCTGAAGATGCGAGTGTCATGCACCTTTCCTGGCCATCCCACGTTGATGTTCCAGGGCCAAGATAGGGATAAGCGTTTCGTCTATTGCCCCACTGCAGTTAAGGAATCCCAGCCCATTAAAGCCATCCACAATGGTCTGCACATTTCCCAAAGTCACTACCCTTGATAGCAGCTGGTCAATGATTGCGTTGGCTACTTGCAGCACAGCAGCCCCCACAGTAGATTTCCCACTCTAAACTGATTCCTGACTGACCGGTAGCTGTTGTGCGTTGCAAGCTTCCACAGGGCTATGGCAACTCACTTCTCAACTGTGAGGGCTGCTCTCATTTTGGTGTCTTTGTGCTTCAGGGCAGGGGACAGCAAGTCACAAAGTTCCATGAAAGTGGCCCTACACATACAAAAGTTTCTCAGCCACTGGGAATCATCCCATACCCGCAACACTATGCGGTCCCACCTGTCTGTGCTTGTTTCCCGGGCTCAGAATCGGCGTTCCACAGCATGAACCTGGTCCAACAGCACTATGATCTCCCAATCGCCACATGCCGTGCTGTCTGTGTCCATGTCCTCATCACTATAGTAATTGTGCTGTCGTCGCTTCTTCGCCCGGTTTTGCAGGTACCACATGTACTGCTGGATAATGCGCGAGGTATTTACAATGGTCAAAACTGCAGCGGAGATCTGATCGGGCTCCATGGCTATGGCGCCTGCACGGGTAATCCTGGAAAAAGGGGGCAAAATGTAGGAGAGCAGAGTGGCAGCAGAAGCTGTGCTGTCAGGTTCACGGTAGCCGAACGAAGGATGAAAATGGTTGTCTTCTGTGGCTTTCACGGAGGTGGGAGCCCAGGACAGACAACATGGAGAAGCTTGGAACCCTGGCAATAGTGGGAGATCAGAGTTGGCAGCGGAAGCTGTGCTGCTTGGCTCACGACGGCCGAGCAGAGTTGAGTTGGTGAGGTGGATTCATAGTAGCAGGAGAGCAGCGGTGCACCGTCTGCTGAAAGCAGTATGGCATCTACACACCAAAAAGGTGCGAAACGATTGTCTGCCGGAGCTTTCTGATGAGACACACCCAGAAACACCCGCGAGAATGTTTTTGCCCCATCATGCACTGGGAGCTTAATCCAGAATTCCAATGGGCAGCAGGAACTGTGGGATAGCTACCCACAGTGCACCGCTCTGACATTCGATGCTAGCCTTGGTACTGTGGACGCAATCTGCTGAATTCACGCGCTTTAGTGAGGGCACAGAAGACCGAATGTATAAAATAGCTTCCGAAAATTCGAATAGAATAACTTTGAAATAATTTTGTACTGTAGACGTACCCTTAGTCTGAAATAAGCATACAACTGCTTACAGAATGTTATCTTAAATTTCATTTTAAAAATAGAATCAATGTAGAAAAAAACATTCTCTGGTTAATTCATTGTTGTTTTGTAAATATTTCACCCATAACTCAACTTAACCTTTAAATATAATGTATCCACTGTAATAGAAAATTTCCTTGCATAATTAATACTTACATAGTTTACATTAGTTCTGGAGATATTTAAGTATAATAAAATATATAAAATTTCTGTTTTTTTTTTCTCTTCCTAGAAACAGTACGGCCCAAAACACCACCTGTTGGAATCAAATCTCAGCTAAAACCTCAAGAGGTAACAATGGTTGTATACTACATCTGAAATTCAGTGTGTGAAATTTACATTTAATGCATGATCACACAAACTGTGAGTTTGAGGTTTTTTGTTATATTTAGAGATAGCAGGTTTGCTTCATAATAAAATATTTATCTGTACAATATTGATATTTCTGGAGACTTAAGCTAAGATTTAACATCACTATGACACTGAAAACAATTTTGCTTGCCACTGCAGAAATCATAGAGACCTAAAGACGTTATTCTTAATCTTGGATTGCAATATGGGTGCCAGGAAACTTTTTAGACAGAGCTGGAGCCATAAATTTACTAAGCAGTAATGACATTTAATACACCATGAGTAATACTTATTTTAAATATAGATTGGTGGTTTTGCTGATATTGTCATATATCTTAATACTGTAGAACTTACTTTACAACTGAATATCCAAAAAGTTCAGTGTTCAACATCTAATTCTGCAGTCCAGCTACAGCTTTTTCTTTATTGCAGTAAAGAACATTAGAGAAATGAGACCAATGAATTCTATTCTGTTAACTAAAACCGGGGGAGAGGTTTTCAGAGAACAATCCTACTGTAACTCTCATCCTCTCATGGACAGTGTTTAATTTTTTAACTGCCTCCGCAATTAATATAAACATTCTTATTACTATTAAATTACTTTAATCTTTTCACTGTTTTTGGAGATTACTCAACTGAATTACAATTCTTAGTAGAAAAATAAAAAAACATAACATGGAAATTAGTCCCTTCTTCAAAATGTATATCAAATGTTTTTTTTTCTGTTCAGGAAGATATGGTAATTGATAAAATAGATTTTTTTTATTTGTATTTGACTATATTAAGCTATGGAAGAGAAGTTCACATAGAGTAATGTTTGTCAACTGTGTTTTCCTTTTTGAATGATCAAAATTTATTTTATTCAAGGACGAGGAAGAGATTTCTACTAGTCCAGGTGTATCAGAATTCGTTAGTGATGCTTTTGATGAATGTAACCTGAATCAGGAAGACCTAAGGAAGGAAATGGAACAGTTGGTGCTTGACAAAAAGGAAAAGGAGACCTCCGTAGTAGAAGGTAAAACAAAAATTAAAGCTAATGAAGTAAATAGCTTTTTATACATTTGACTACATTCATTCTCAGCAGTTTAAAAAACCTGTAGATGTTTACTGAATTTCAAAAGATGGTAGTAAGGGTTTACTAGACTTGGAATAACAGAATAATTTGACTGAGCCTTGTAAAATTCTACTGTTACTAAGCAAGTAACTTTTTGAAAACCAAGTAAAAAAATCATCATGGCATCATAGAAAAGTACATGTTTTGCTTGACTATTTAGGATATGGAGGCATCTGGAATGCCTAACTGCAGAAAGGACTAATCACTATTCAAGCAGTCTCTTGCATGGAATACTAGTTACAAAAAAAAAATGTTCTGAAGAAACAATCAATTTTACAAGAAGTTCTGCTATGAAAAAATGACTGAAAATGACAGGGATTCTCATTTTTTCTTAATTCCCATCTCGCATACTTGATTGTAAGTAAAAGGTTTTTTGTGTAACTGCAATCCTTGCAAACTCAGCGTGGGATCTGAAAGTCAAGCTGCATTTTCCTTATTGTAAAGGTTTTACAGTCCAAATTATGGTTTCAGTGATACCTGTGCCTTAAATGGAGTTGCATAAATTTAACTAATCAGAACTTACTAAATAATTTTGAAGATGATGAACAAGAAGAAATAGAATTCAATTGTCTTAGCATGGCTCTGTCGAGTTAACAGGAATAAAAAGCAGAAAGTTTAGTCTTAGTATATGTGACTGAATACACCACAATAAAATAATCTGCCATTTTTTACATAACCACTTTTTAGAGTAGAATTGTAGTCCAAATGTTCAGATGCTGTGAATTAGTCTGAAATCAGTTATTTGCAAGATGTTGCAACCCCAAATTTAATAGTTTGTAGGTTTAACCTTAAAATTACACTCGTATGCATTTTTCTGAATTGATTGAAATTCTTGCTGAGTGATTTTAATAAAGCTGTCAATATATAGTGTATTTAGTAGAAATGCTATCTCACAATACTGGATGAGACTATGGAATTACCTCCTATGATATCCAGACTCCAGCTTTGGCCAATACCTAATCCTTCAAATGCCAGCCTCTACCCCAGCCTTCTTCTCATTACTGACCTTGTCAATTTGAAGGAAGCGTGGCAACACAGGAATGCCTTCTGACTCCTCTTTTGCCCTGAAGTATGCAAGTTCATTATTTTTATGCCTTATTATATTATCTTGCCTAGCTATGTATCTTAGTGGAAATAAAATTGTCCATCCCTCCTTCAATTACTCATAGTATTGGATTTTTATCTTTGAAACCAATGAATTCCACAAGCTGGTAACACTTGATAATGGATCTTCATTAACTCTAAGGTGTGTAGCATTTTTCATGTAGCATAGCTCTTTTTATTTCTTTTTCTGTAAGAAAAGGTGGGGAGGGGTTGACAGCAGAGAGAGAGAGACTTGAATTCACACTGTTTATAGACAGTTTGAAAAATCAGCTTGTCTTTGGTTACAGGTAGACATTTTGGGTTACACCTGAGGTGGAGAAAACATAAAATATAATATTTGTCCATTGTTATTACATCAATACTTTATTCTGGAGGCAGCCCTCTGCATATTAGTTTTTCATCCACAGTTGTTCCAAAGATGAAATTCATGAGCTTCCAGAACTCTGGAATGCAAGACAGGTAGCCTTAATGAAAATAATCTAGTTATACGTAAACAACATTCTGTACCGTCAAAGTAGGTATTACGTATCATTTATCTTCCTTGTAGAAGAGACTGCTGATTGGGAGAAGGAATTACAGCAAGAGCTTCAAGAGTATGAAGTGGTGACAGAATCAGAAAAACGTGATGATAACTGGGACAAGGAAATAGAGGAAATGCTGCAGGAAGAAAATTAACCGTTTTCCTGAAATCACTGCAACCCATAAATAATTTCTGAAAACTGACATGAATATCTGCTTTCATACTTGCTTCCAAAATATCTTCAAGAGGGACATGAACTTAAAATCATTAAAATTCCGTATAGGGATGGTACAGCCAGCCTTGCTGTTCTTTGTATGAACAATTTATGAAGGTGATCACTCTTCTTAAAATATGATTGCAGGTGATATGTAATAATCAAAAGTGATAACATTGTCATATGAAATTACTGGTATTCTATTTTAATATGTTTAGTTTGTAGTCTTTCTTTAGAGGGCCAAGAAGTGCTACTAGGATGTAGTAGAATACGTGTAAATCTAAGAAATCTGAAGTTTTAGTCTACACTCTCCTATAGTGAGGTAAAAATGGGATGTTGTGACTAACTTTATGCATGCGAGTAACTGCATTTCATCGTGGTTTGCTTTTTAATCTCTGTATGATATTTATCTGTGTACCATTTATTAAGTTACTTGTAACCATTAGCTTTCCTTTATACTTTACTTCCTAAGAGCATATGGCGCCAAAGAATTTACAGGAAATCCTATGAGAATAACTTCCTGATACCAGTTTGTTTTTTAAAAACATTTACTAATTCAGACACTAAAAGAAGCACCAATTTATACTGATGGGATAGAAGTCACTTAACATTTAAATGGTTAAATAATAATAAGATAATTCTTACTTGCCTTGATCTAACATGTTGTTTCTTTAAACCATCGTGTTACAGTATCTCCTTTCTCCACAGACAGAAATGGTTTGATAGTGTTTTGTCTTCAATGGATAACTGCAATTCTCTGTGACATGAAATTTAAAGACTTTAAAAGAGAAGAACTTAATTCTGTTTTCTGGATGAGAACAAATTAAATATTTGTACAGTACTTATTCACTTTTTCTTTTAAGTGCTGAACTTAAATATGTAGACAAGTGTCTTGATTTGGACATCTTTATTAAATACTGTAGATATTTATAAAATTTACTTTTTTTTTATTGTGACTATTGGAATATGACTGATCGTGGTTGGATACTTCAGACCTTCTGCAGATTTTCAAAATGTACTTTACTTTCTTGCTGATTACATTTAATGATTAGGACCCCCTGAAAGAAGTTTCTTTTTAAGAAATGAGGTTCCAGATTTTTTCCTATTGCTAGGCACTTGTGTGTCAATTATGGTTTTTCTCTTTAAACCCAGTATGCTGTTTACATAAATAAGAAAATAATATTCAATTTATTGCCTACTTTGAAAGTAACTGTTGTACAGGTGTCTTGTCTTTTGAAATGTGGTATTATGCTTCCTTTTCTTAAACATTCATGCCATGGGTAACTCCAGAATTCTCCGATAGCTTACATTTTGTCATTAAGTTTTAAATTAAGTCTCCTTTTAATGCAAACCATAATGCAGAGGTTTCTTATTTAACACAGCAGTTTATTTTTTTCATGGATGTAGATACATTACAAAATGTGCATGCTCATGAATAATAGCAACTGTATTCCTCGAATAGGGTGTGGGATTTGATTCCTGGAGCCCTTCCCAAACGGAAGACTGAGACTAGAATATCACACCACTAGTAATGGGGACCTGGCCTGGGCTCGTCCTATTAAGATTCTGCTGCTGCTATCAGAATGCTGGGCTCAGACTGACGTTATTTTTCAGTTGATAGCACTGTTTTCCCCTGGTGATCCTGCAGATTATAGAGAAGACCTGATGACCCATGTTTTCCCGTCCTGCAGTTATGAAGATCTGACTCTTTTATATGGAGCACTCAGCAGCTCCCCTGAAGATATTTCTGTTAATGGGAGGTAAGTTGACAGTGGAAATCTAGATTTGCAGAATGAGAAATGGGGAGCTTTTTGTGGTGTAGATAGGGGGTGGAGTAGATCTGAACTTGGGTTTGCAAGGTGGTAAATAGTAGATGCAGAGTGAAATCCAAATTGAGGGAAATCAGAAAATGCAGGTGGCAGACTAGACTTAGAAGAAGTAGTAGAGGGACTTGGATGGAAGATGGCCAAAATTTCATGGGGCATGAACAGTACCTTTTTTTAAAAATTGTTTTAATTCTACTCTCAGAGTTCTAATGTTTTATTCATATTTAGATAATACAGTTAACATAATTTCATTACATTTAATATTCTTATCTATGAAGGTAAAAACTGTCACATGGCCTTTCAGAGCAGTACAAAAATAGGTTAACCATGCTGATACATGGGAATACAACAACTAAAATGCCATCAAAAAGCTTGCATTTTCATAGATTCCTACCTAAAAAGTTGTATAAAAGGAGAAATGTGATTGCAAAATGTAAACCTCAAGGCTCTGTTCCTTCAAACATGTATGTGAGTTGAATTGGGTGAAATTTTTTCAGCAAAAATTTTCAGGGCTGGGAAACTATTCATGAATTTTGGTTGAATTCAGCAAATCATTTTGGCTGGAAGAAAACTGAAAAAAAGGTTTTTTTGGGGGGAATATGACCAAAATATTAATTATTTGCTCAGCTCTACACCTGAATAAGTAGTCTGACTGATTTCAGTTGGATTGTGCACATCCATAAATGTTTTCAGCCTGGGGCCTAAATTTCTAAATTACTAACAACATTGATAAAAGTTATTTCAAAAAATAAGGAAGACGGTGACCTCTTTAATACAAAGAACTGCATTAACATAACAAACTCGCTAGAGGAAAACACTTTTCTAGAAGGGTATATTACAAATCTAACATGAAAAGTGAGTTAAGCCCAGAAATACTGAATGAACTCACCAACCAGACTGTAAGATGAACAGGGCCCCAGTATATTCCAAAATCCTGGAATCCCCCCCAACTCCTTGCGCTGCAGAATTGTTCCAAAATCTAATAATTCATTTTTAAATTGTTTCTAGTCCTTGTGTATTCACATTTTCAAGGTTTTTTTTGCAAAGCATAAATTGGTATAGCGTTTTTGTCCTAATATTAACTCAGAGGTGTGAACTGCCCATTCATCTCAATGGGATGTTACCTCTGTGTCCTAAAAACAATTTAAATATCAGCATTAATTATATGCTGATTATTTTAGCAGAACAACCAGTTAATGGGGGAAAAAATTATCTGCCACCCTTTTCCTGTGTAGATTGCTCCTTGCAGGATTGGGGCCTGCAAGATTACTAGGAAGATAGTGAATACACAAAGTGCTGACTATGCAAAAGTGCTGTCAAATGCACAAAGTAAACAGAAAAAAATAGAGGAATATTTTTGCTCTGAGACAGAATAATAATAGTAACAGATAAAAAAAAAATTTCAATGAGAAATGGGATTAAGTTGACTGTGAGAGAACAAACAGCTAATTCGGGAGAGCTGGGCAGGCTTTTAGGTCCGCAAATGTTCTGGATCTATGTTGCTTATTGAAAGAATGTGCTTCAATATCAGTTTTATAAATGTTTTAAAAAATTATTAAACAAAATCAAGAAAACATACAACCAAAGCCAGAATATTGTTAATATTAAACTAAACTAAGAGGAAAGCAATACAACTATCAGATCAATAAATCAACCAATTAGTGTCAGAACTGGATTGGAATTAAATTTTAAAATTTAAATCATCAGATTAATACAACAAATTATCCTTATACATTCTAAGAAGGAATCTCAGGAGATGCCTTATAAATAAGGCTATGAATCTGTCACGGAGGTCATGGATTCTGTGATTTTACAAGACCTCTGTGACTTCTTGAAAATTCCAATAATTCAGCCCCAAGCGGCGGAAGGGCTCAGGCTTCTCAATAAATTCATGATTTATTGTTCATTGCCCATGTCCTGTCTGTGACTGTTAATTAAAATACCCATGCCTTACTTATAAACCCTATTTAAAGAATTTTACCCAAATCAAATCTATAACTTGGAGATGGTTAAAGATTTTTGCTACTGAAACAATTATTATCTAAAGTATGAACCACAACTTCAGAGCCAATTTCAAATCTTCCATAGATTTCAGTCAGTTCTTGTGTAGTGGCTAAGCCTTTCCTCGCCTTACTCCAACCGATATTATAAAATGGGCTTTAAAAGAACACCCTGATAAGCAGCAGTTTGTTTTACAAGACCTATTTTCCATTAAACAGTGTTGATTGGCGTTAATTCTGCTATCCCTCTTTAATGCTTTAGTGACTGAGTTACCATCTTTACCATGTTTTTGCCTGGGATTGATATTGGATCAACTGGCCTGCGGTTACCTGGGTCATCCCATTTACCCTTTTTAAATAGTGGCATAACCTTAGCTTTTTGGCAGTTCTCTGAAACTTTTCCTGTTCTTTTTCTGGTTGTTAATCATGTTTATTTCATGGACCAACCAAGAATGGGGCTTCATTGTGCTAGGCACCATATGAATAGAGAGAAGCAGAGAGTTTACAATCTAAATAGACTGGACAGACACAGGGTGGAAAAGGACAGAACACACAGAGTGAATGATGATGGTGGCAAGCAAATGTCATGTTAATTCCATGACTCTTTTTGTTCTAAGACTCGTTTAAAAAATCAACACTAATATTTCAGAGAGTTCCTTGGCCAATTATTTTATGACACTCGGATGCAAGTTATCTGGTGCTGTTTAATTTTAATAATTGCTGTTTAATATCCTTCCTGGTTATTTATGGATTAGAATATATTTCCTTCTGACTGTATGAATAAATGAGTCTGCCTCTTTCCAAATACAGAACAGAGATACTTATTGGATACTTCTGTTTTTTCTGCATAGGACCTAACTGGCTTACCTGATTCAGGAAATCACTTAAGCATGATCTTAAATGCCTTGCTGATTTGGTGCCCCAAATCTCTGTGCTTTATATCCCCAACTGTAAGATTTGTTAGTATGTCAGTTCCCCATGTGTAAAATGGGAATAATATAAGAATGTTGGAAGGATAAATTTGTTGATGTTTGTAGATGCTTAGATACCATGGAAATGGGAACATAAGAACAGATTGAATTTATTGTACCAGGTAGCCCCTTCCTTAATCATTGGTTTTGAATTCCTGCCTTGCTGTTTTGTCAGTTCTCACATCTGAAAATTAGTTGCATAGTTTGGTAGAATTCAGAATCCTGGTGTGTCAGAATTAGATTTATCGATAAAATGTACCCATTGACTAACATTACACAAGTTACACTTGGCAACTCCCCATCTGTAAGAACAAAGTGTATGACTTCCATGTGATCATTCATCAAAACCAGTTTGTTCAGTGTATTAGAGTGAAGTTCAAATTAAGTGGATTCATAAAGGTTGAACACTTAGTGCCTTTGGTGTCAGTAACCACAGGTGCTTCTATTTACAGCAGCTTGATTAATGTACAGTATGTGGCTTCCCGCCTAGATTCTTAGCTATTGCTGCATTTCAAAGAGGCTATAAAGAAAAAATACAGGGGTTTTCACATTCATGGACATCAAATGTTTCAGTTTACAACTGATGACATAAAGTTACTTAGGGCTTTTAAATACTTATGGTATGCTTTAATGAGTATACTTGAGAGTGTATGTTTACGGCTGTTTACATCAGGGAAACTTACTTTCTAGCCCTTTCCCTATGTAGACACTATAACAGGGATCGGCAACCTTTGGCACGTGGCCCATCACGGAAATCTGCTGGCGAGCCGGGACAGTTTGTTTACCAGCAGCATCTGCAGGTTCGGATGATCGCAGCTCCCTCTGGCCACAGCTCACCGTTCCAAGCCAATGGGGGCTGAGGGATGTGCTGGCTGCCACTTCCTGCAGCCTCCATTGGCCTGGAACAGTGAACTGTGGCCAGTGGGAGCTGCGATCAGCCAAACCTGCGGACGCTACAGGTAAACAAACTGTCCCTGCCCGCCAGTGGATTTCCCTGACGGGCCGCGTGCCAAAGGTTGCTGATCCCTGCACTACAGGTTTTCATATACACCATGCTTTCACACCCTAAAATTACAGAATAAAAAGGCAGGCATGTCTCTTGACTAATGATAACAAAGGACAAAATTAAAAAAAAAAAGGGAGGGGAACAAGATACTTAAGATAACAGTAGGTCTGCATGCTCTTTAGTTCTCATCGGGTTCTGGACTCTTGCAGAGCAGGAGCTGGAACTGCAAAGAGCCAGAGAGTGAAGTTCCACTGGCACAGTAGTTCTTGCTAGTGGGCCTCCTTCAGGTGCAGGGAGAGACTGGTCAAAGGGTGGAATGCCCTAGTTGTTGTTGACTTCCTTTTCCCGAGGTGATCAGTCTTAAGGACATTGGAGTATTAGTCTTCCCTCAGGTAGTTTGTGACAAGAAAGCAAAGCTTCTCAGACTTTACTCTTGAATTATTATGGTTTGCAAACTTCGCTCACTCCACCTTGCAGTGCCTCCCTCCCCAAGGCCTTCAGACAAATCAGGTGTAAGGCTTGTTTTGGAACCATGCAGCTTGGTCCAATCAGGTTTAAATTAGGTCATCATTCACTAGTGTCAACTAAGAAAGGTCCTACTTGAGCCAGAAATTTTAAAATATCTGATGTTTGCATACCACAGAGAACTATAAGCTTGTGACCCTCCAAAAATGCCAGAATGTAAGGCCACTTTTGAGGAAGCTTGAGGTGACTTTGTCTGGGTGAAAAGACCTTCATGACGTTACGTTACCAATTTTGGGGAAGTTCAAACCAAAAATATTACAGAAATAACATTTTGAAAAGTTCCTAGCAACAACCAGCCACTCAACATTCATCCATCAGCAACATTAAAAATGAGCAGAACAAGCACTGTCTTCTTTTCACAAAGACAACAATTTCCAGTAATCTTTATATTTAGCAACTGGGACATAAATCAAACAGCTTATCCCTCTGGATTTTTCACTCAGTAGAGAAGTTACTTTAAAACCTACTAAAGTGATACCTTTAAGAAATAAAAATTAACATTTAGATAAGGTCTGTATTTCCATATGCATTGTTTCTCTCACAATTTTTCTCCCTTTGGCACAACTTCAATGTTAATGTTACAGGTTCATCTTTAAGGTTCATTTAATTCATAATTCATGCTCCCCCTCTATTTTACTGATATAACAGACGTCAGGTAGTATGTAAGATATTATTTACAGATCTTTTGTAGGCAGAGATGAATTAAAGGGCAAAAAGGGAACTTTAAATCTGAATTAATTACTTTTGTGAATTTGTCAAGGCTTAATATTTGTATTGGTGTATATAAATTCTATTTGTTTGGCAAATATATAACTGCTTACAGATGAATACTCTTGCTGTCTAAAATGCACCATCATACTTCCACTATTCAAATTGTTCCTATGTGACTATAACAGTGGGGGAGATTTCCAAAGGCTCAAATGCCAGTTGGGTGCCCAACTCTCATGGAAAGTTAGTGCTTCTCACTATAAAGTACTACAAGTGGTTTTTATAATTAAAAAAATATTTTCTGGGAGTATATAAACTAAGAAAGATCATTATCTGACTGAAATCTGATATATAAGGTCTCTGCCCACTGGCAAAAAAAAAAAAAAAAAAAAATCTGGTAATATTGTAAAATCTGCTTAGTTGATTTTAACCTGGAAGACTGAAGCAAAAGTTGTTTCAGATACTCCTCTGTTTTTTTTATGGAACATCCAATGCCTTTCATTTAAAAGGATCAACGTGCCAAGTCACTAGTGTATAGCATATCTAGCTGCTTACGTTTGGTAGGAGAAAAAGCACTAAGGCTCTGATTTTGTAAACAAAGGTATGTAAGTACACACCTCCACGCATGTAAACCTTCATTGACTTCAGTGGAGCACTGTGTTGGCTCAAAAGTCTACCTCTAGGCAACCCTTTGCAGGACTGGGGCCTTGGAAATTAAACTTCAAAAATTACTACTTCCATTGAGCATTAACTCATTATATAGACATAAAGTGTACTGCACTATATTTTATATGCACAAAAAAGTGTGTAGGCATTAATTCTTAAATTACCTACAACTTCTTTGGTTTTTTAGACTGCTGGATTCAAACATCTGTAAGAAAACACCACAAATTTGGAAATGAATATAAATACAATAGACAGCAATCTGGAGACACAAGATGCCTAAAACCATCAAGAAAAGTAAATCAAAATAATTAAAATTGCTACTCTATGAAGTTTTCTCAGAGGGAGTTAGTTGCTGAGTTGGGCATTAACCTTTGAGAAATGTATGGCTATAGTTACCTACATATAATTTATTTTAGCACAAGATGTCCAGTGAAACTAACATTTTTCTGATTAAATTTTAGTTTCCTTATGCATTTTGTACATCCAAACACTATATATTTAACTAATAAAGCTGTTCTGTGTTCCTGATCTAGTGTTAAATCTTGGGGGGGAGGGGGGAAACAGGGTTTACAAATGCTTTAAATACAAAATAATTTTCCCAATAAAATATTCCCCTAAATTTATCTTCAGAGGCATAGGAGATTTGAACACGTACAGTTTAGCTGTAAGAGAGTGTCTTTAACTGACAACTCAGACTGAAAGCTAGCCTATCTTTTTTTTTTCTTTGCTTTGTCACTTACATAAGATCATAAAGCTATTTTATTTGTAGTAAAAATACCACTGTATAACAACTTTAGCCCCATGGACTCACAGAATAACACTGTATAAATTGTACCAACATCTATGGGCTGACTGTGGGCTGGATCCTTGAACTGTTGTGCCCTCAACTGTTGTTGACTTCTCCCTCATGACAGTTGTTATGCACAAGTGAATGGACTTCAGTAGGAGTCGGAGCATGCAAAAACTGCAGACCCTGATTTCATACAAGTATCTAGATTCCAGCTATAGAATTACAACCTAGAAAAACACTCTGATAAGGTGTAAGAGCTTCAAAAATTGGACCTGGGTTTAACTTCAACAGGACGACAGGTATACTATCTGAACCGATCTTTACAATACATAGCACGGGGAGTGGCTGGCTGATAACTGTACTACAATAGCTGTACTCCCAGTAAGTGAACAGTAAAAATGATTACCCAGTAGTGGGTGATATTTTGGTCATGAAACATTTAGTTTTAAACACACGAGAGTTTCCTGTTTAAGATATAAAACACGAATTCACATTTTTTTTAAACTAACTGGTAAAAATATATAAAGCGATTTTGAAATAAGGCTATCACAATATGATGAGCTAATTGTTGCTACATTTTCTTTAAATTTTAACAAGATTGAGATGCATGTAACTTCTTTAAAAATAACTACACGGAAGGTAAGACTAATGCAATTTTTGTAAAATAATGGAAATTAAAACTTAGTGCTATGTAACTGCTTATAATCTTTGCAGTGTAGCCCAAGATTTATTGGTCTTTGCTTTTCATATATATTCAGAAATCATCATGCATGCTCATTGTTAGCTTTAACTGAATACAGTTGCAAATGGAGGAGCAACTAAGAAAAATATCCTCTTTAAATATATTCATCATTTTTAATTCAGAGAGACTATGTATAGAAAAGCTTTTGAAAAATTAATCCCCTGCTTCATCTCATGAAGTTATTGCTGTTGAAAAGATTGTGACAACACTGAGACAGGCAGAGGAAAATTAGAAACAGGGGAGCTGCTTTCTGTACATGCATTAACCAGCACTGATACAAACTAAACTTCCAAACAATTAAAGTACAGGCTGTAAATAAATATATTAATTTAACAGAAAATTAGTACAAAAGATAAACCATGGAAGTGAGGAAATTTAATTAAGGTTTAAAACAAACACTGGAAAATCAGACTTCCTTCAACTACTAAGTGCAAAAGAGTTTGCAAATAATTATGGTTCTTCTTTGAGTGCTTGTTCATGTCCATTCCAATGAGGGGGCTATGCGTGCACACACTTGATTGACATGGACATGGACATGAACACATCTCGAACAGTTACGAGAAGCGAGTAACCATTTTTTATGCCATTAACTCTGTCCCCTCTATGTTGCCTTCAGAGGTGGGAGAAATTTATTACTAGCCATGTGAAAGAATGTTTTCTTTGTTCTGATGATCACTATCTGAACAGCTGGCTGCACAATGCAATTTGGTAGATCTTTCAGTAGAGGGAAAAACAACTTGTTTTATCTATCCCTAAAATAACTAATTTTAAACATTCACATTTACTAATTTGGGGTTTCACGGGACCATGGAGTATCTCCCCAATGATAAATAAATAAATTTAATAATAAATAATAAATCAAATAAATTTGTTAGTCTCTAAGGTGCCACAAGTACTCCTTTTCTTTTTGCTTATGTGTTCTAACATTTTGTTTGCTTTTCCTGACTGCAGCTTCCCGGTGTGTTCATTGAACTGTCCACAAAGACATCAGGTCACTTCCTTGAGTTGATACAGTTAATTTAAAACCCTGTAAAGTGTCATGAGCAGTATAAACTGAGTGATCAATATGTGGAAGGTAATATATGAGAAGTTATGATCTCTGGTCTGTGCCATGTGGACAATAAAAGGGTCTGATCTTCAGCTAGAGAAGGAGTCGCATGTCATTTTCTTTGGAATGAAGAATGTCTGTAGCTTTTGATGAAAGTGAGGTCAGAGATGGTGATCACAAAAGGACAAAACTAAGATTGGTGTTAAGCCTTAACTAAGTATTTCCAGACTGCCTTGCAATTAGGTGGTTATATGTAAAAGAAATATTATCTAGCTTTCAAATGGTGGTTGTCTTGAATTTTTTCATACCTTGTTTTAAATACAACCGTAGCACTGAATGATGTATGAAAACTTACTTAAGCAACTCCATTTACATCAAGTTGTGCAGGAATCCCAGCCCCAATACTCTCTCTGCTTTGTGGCTCTTAGAAGATGTGCAGGGCTGTTTTTCTTGTATCAAGTAATGATTTCCATGGGATTTGATGGGTATCCTGTGCTTTGAAAATCAGACCATTAATTTAGGTGCCTAAATATGGAATTAGGAAATCAAGCTTTAAATACGTTTTTTTTTAAATTGGCTATTGTTTCTACTAATTAAAACCTCACACTAGACATTTTAGCAGACTTATGCACACAAGGAACGAGAGAGTGCACATTATACAATGCTATTTAAAACAAACCATCGCAAGAGAGAACATTCCTTTATTTTGAAGCAAGACACCCACTGATTTCTGCTCCATCTGGAATCGCCCCACTGACTTCCTCCAGTATTCAATCTTTATCTATTCTTGTTGTAGTTTTGCATTGCAGAACTTGGCTTAGATCTGAGAGCTACACAACTCATGGGGTAGGTAAGTTTTCAGAGAACACCTCTACCTAATGCTGCAGCCAAGAATATAGTTTTAGATTTAGTTCATTTTTTATTCTTCACTGAAACAGTAACCTTTGAAAGACATTAAGCTTTAACTAACTTGGTCAGTTCGGCATTTCTGTTAATCTGATTAATCTAATTCTGTTAAAACTTCGCTCTTTTTCCATGACACTTCTTACCAGTGGAAAGCGAAGTGTCTGAGAAACTGGTGTAGGTTGAAAAAAATAAATAAGGCATGCTTCAAAACTTAAGAAATGCATAAGAGGTTATGGAGACTTTCACCTTTAAATCAGTTATATGAATTGAAAGATAGTGACTGAAAGTTCTCGCATCATTCTTCCTTCCCAACACCTTTTAGACTCAAGTTAAGTGAAATGGTGGTTTATCTAGTGCCAAGTTGACTATTCCTAGTCTATTGTTACATAACCCATCATCCAATGGCCACCTTAGCAGAAGTTTGTGACTGCATATTACCATTCAGGTATAATTTTCAAATGCAAATTTGCATTTATACTGCATGTGCTCAGACCTACTCACATAAATGGCATTTTAGTTTCCAGTATTGTCGCTAAGGCTTTTTGCAGGCACGCTCATTTTTAAAGGAAAATAACTTACAAAAAGAGAGTGGAATGGGAGGTAAAAGAATAGCTTTTCCTGCTGGAGATATGATGGTAGTTTTCTCATCCTAGTTCAAACTTGTACATTTCAGAGAACTCTGAAATGTGGTATGGCAGGTAGGTGGACTTTGCACACGAGGCCTATGACTGACTGTGGAAACTGATGATACCTGTTCTCATCATGTCTGCCTCAGCCTTCCTCACAAATACTAATCTTTTGTACGAGTTATTACCAAGAAATATTTATAGTAATTATGCTGGTCCTTACCACTGGCATTAGCAAAAAGTAGAGTGCCAGAAGTGTAAAAATCATTGCGCTTGAAAATATATTTTTAAATATCTTGTTGTCTGAGGAAAATTCTGTTTCTGTTGCTAGAATGGCCTCATCAGACTCCTACTGCAATTGGTCTTATGGTAAAGCTGTTACTTTAATAAAAATAAAAGCACCAACCGTAGAGAAGAGGGCTTCCTCCCCTTCCCTCCCGCCCCCCCAGTTCAGAGTTGGATTGGTTATTCCCTCCCCTTCAGAAAGAACCTGTTCATTTTTATTATGGTATGGGGAGAGAGTGCAAGTTCAATTCTTAATTATTGTGTACTTGTTAACATAGCGCCGGGACCAGATTAATGGAATCTAGGGCCCTGGCACACCACAAAATGAGTGTTCCCCATGGCTCTGACCCATACTTGAGGTGGCAGCAGAAAATGGAGGGAGGACTTCCTGTTCCAGAGAAGGGGCGGCAGCACGAGCCCACCTAGAGCATTGAAATTCAGAACCAGCTGGGGAAGAGGCCTATTTTTCCATCAATGTACAACTGTTAAGGTGCACATACACTGGTAGAAGAACTAGACCCCTTTGTTTTAAAGAAAGTTGATATTAAGTCAAGTCATGATTGATTTTTTATGACGATCCAGAACAGTTTTTAAAAGCCTTTAAATTAGCCATTAAGGCTAGCAAATAGCTTTCTTATGGACCCAAGCCTTAACATTACTGAAGGCAGTTCAAAGCCTACTGACCTACTCTCAGCGTAGATCATCTTTACAAGTGTAAAATAGCTGGGGAGAGAAAATCTGATGGCCAGAGCACCTAACTGGATGTGGGATTTCTCTTCCTAGCTCTGTTAGTAGAAGTTATTTACCCTCTCTGTACTTGAGTCTCCTCATGTGTTAAATAGGGATACTACTTCCCTATCCATGGGTAAGGAGAGATGTTTAATATATTGCTGTAAGCACTGAGATGCTTTATAGAAGGGCATAAACTTCTAGTTTTAGTAATTTAGTAACATAGTAATATAAACTTTGGGAAAAAAATTAACATACAAATTGTGTTCCATTCCTGTGGCAGGGAAACTGTTGCCTGTCCTCTCTTCTTCAATGTGGGTCAGGATCTTTTGGATCCTTTCTGCCTCCCATAGGCCGCCTCAGCTAGCCACAAGTGAGAACTTGTTTTGTATCTTACCTCTGCTGCTATCACACCACAGAAGCCTCTGTCCCTTTATTGTCTGAGATCTGATCATGCTTTTTTCTCTCCCCTCCACAGAGTCCCTATAACATGTTAAGATACCTTAGGATTTTATCCCATGCTTCTAAGTAGATGCTACCCTCTACAAATAACTTCTACAAAGATAAGAAGCCATCCTGTATTAGACATTGTCCTTTAGTTATATAATATGATTTTGTGGGGTGTGAATAGGGTAAGCATATTTCCTTGTGAAACACCAATGTTTGTATTTTCAAGGCCTGTGCAGGCATTTGTCAGTTTAAAAAAAAAAGCCCCTCCAGACTGGCCACCTGAGGTGGTGAAATTGATGACTCTCGCAAAGAATGCATGTTTGCCTCCTTCGCCCAACTTATTAGTCTTCCTTCCCACTAATAATTCAACTCTACTTACAAGAGGGCTAGATGAATCATAGGGGCACAAAGCAGCAGAGAAGGGGATTGTTTGACTGAGATGAGAGCAGCCTTTTAATCTTGCCATATACACTTAAGTGTCATTCCCAGAAAAATTGCCCTGCATAGCCTCATCTTTGTGATAGATGTCATAGTTTTTTCTTTATGAAAATCAGGTCACCCTAATCACAAATATTGCAGTGGGCTGTGGTGACTTTTAGAAGTGTTGCCACCTATTTTTCATATGTTACAAATCAAACAGCAGAATTAGCTTAGTCTTAGTTTTCAAAGTGATGCTCTTGAGCAAAAGCAAATAAAATACTTAAACGAAAGTGAATATACACAAATACAAACAGGGCAAAAAAAAAGGGGGGCATATGAATGGGCCATCATTTCCCACCCATAATCAAATCTTTATATAGAGCTGTCTCTTGAGGGCTTCTTGCTGAAGTATTTTCTACCTTACTTGAAACTCTTGGATCTATTAGGCCAGTGTACTCTATTGGTATTAGAACTGCCATTCTGCTGAACAGGAATGGTAGCATCCTCAACTAGCCACAGCTCACCTAAACAAGTAGTAATGTCTGCTTGTAGGCAGAAGGTAAGTTGCACATTCATTCTTAGCTGAGGCCCATTACCTTCACTCGTTTGTCCTACTTGTAAAGTTGTATCACCTTAACTAAAGGTGCGACGTTGCACTAATTTAAAGCGCTGCAACTTTTAGTGGGCACTTAAAACTGATTTAAATTAAATTTAATTTACAGCAGAGCGGACACAAGGACAAGCTAAACTGCTGTACGCTGATTTTAAACTGATGAAAGTTTCCACAGACAGACTATGTCCACACTGCAGCTTAGGTCAGTATAAATTATGTTGCTTAGGGATTTAAATAAGCCACCCCTCCCGTGATGTTAGTTACACTGATGTAAGCATCACTCTGGACAGCACTGTCAGCAGGAGAGCTTCTCCTGCTGATATACCTACAGCGTGCAAGGTCTGGTGTAATTAAGTTGACGGGAGAGTTTTCCCCTATCGGCTTAGAGCCATGGTTCTCAACGAGGGGTACGCAGAGGTCTTCCAGGGGGTACATCAATTCAACTAGATATTTGCCTAGTTTTACAACAGGCTCCATAAAAAGCACTAGCAAAGTCAGTATAAGCTAAAATTTCATACCATGACTTGTTCGTACTGCTCTGTATAGTATACACTGGAATGCAAGTACAATATTTATGTTCCAATTGATTTACTTTATAATAGGGGAAAATGAGAAAGTAAGTAGTTTTTCAGTAAGTGGGCTGTGCCATTTTTATCTCTGATTTTGTAAGCAAACAGTCTAAGTGAGCTGAAACTCGGGCGCACCTAACACAAAACAAACTCCTGAAAGGGCTACGTCGGAAGGGGCTCTCAACTTTTCCAGACTAAGAGCATCTACATTAGCAGCGCCACTGCGGTATAGCTGCAGCGTAGCCAGCCAAAGTTGCAGCGGTTCACAAATGCGTCTGTCCCCCTAGGTGCCATCGGTCGGGGGGAGGGGGGGATCCTCCACCAAAGACGCGTCTGCTGCTGTCGGTTGTCTCTATACGATGGGGTTACGGGGCCATAGCTATGCCCGCATCATCCACCACTGGCCTAAATCCCTGCATCGTAGTTTTAATTAAAGTTTTGCCACTTTGGCTGCCGGTCGGCCCCATGTCTCTACTTCAAGACCAAATATCCGCTTTCACTGGCAACGGCGCCTCATAGCTCCGCCCGTCCGGGCAGCCGCCCTCTTCCCCCCGCCCCTTCTAGCGCTCACTTCGCCCCAGGAAAAGAAGGGTTGCTGCTCTCGGGCCAGACGGCCACGTACCCTGCGCGTAGCCGCTGCTCTGGCCTTGGGCGCAAGGGCGGTCGCCGGCTTGGCGCAGCCCTCACACGCCGTTGGGCAAGCCCCGGCCCCGGCCGCGTGTGCTGGAGGGGGGCCGGCCGACCCGCGCCTGTAAGGTCTCCTAGCGCCCTCTGCCCAGTCACCGCCGGCGCTGCGGGTTCGCAGGCCGGTCAGGGGCCAGAGCCCCACGGAGCCACCCCCCGAGCGCCTGCCGCTCCCCCCGCCCTCCACCGTCGCGGCGTTGCCAGAGCGCATGCGGGGCCGCCTCTCGCGCTCCGGGAAGTTCTCCCGCCCGCGGCGCCGCGCGGGGGAATCGCACCACCGCTCCCAGCATGCTCGGCTCTGGCGTGGTCCACAGTGGGCCCGCGAGCTGCGTCATCCGCAGGGCATGCTGGGAACAGCAGTCCCCCCTCTGTGGGCCGGCGGGAGCCGCGCTGAGGGCGCCCGGTCCCTGGGGAGGAAACGGAGTGTGCATCACGTGGCCGGGAGAGCTGCGCGGTGATTGGCTGCGGGCGGGGCCGGCACAAGCGCTTCCGGTGTGGACGGCGACGGCAGGCTGCTTGTTTGGATGCTGCCGTCACATCATGGCGACGCGCGGAGCCGGAGCCGAAGCCGAAGCCGAAGCCGCGCGCGGAGGAGGCAGTAGCAACGGCCCTGAAGAGTCCGGACGGAGCCGGCGCCATAGCCTGGGGCAGCGGGAGGAAGCAGCGCGGGGCAGCCCTGAGGTAACGGCCCGCCGCGCGCGCCGTGGGGCTTTCCCCACCAGCGAGCGCGTCCCCCGCCCCACGCGGCGTCCGCGCGTCGGGAAAGCGGCTGGTGCGGGCGGCTCCGGTGGGCGAGGCAGCGCCTCCGCCCCAGCCTGGCGATGGGCTCCGCTCCCGAGGTGGGGAGGCAACTGCCCCCAGCCGACGGCTGGAGCCCGGCCGGTCCGCCTGGGGCCGGTGGCGCAGTAAAGCGTAAGAGACGGGGGCCCCGGGCACAGCCTGCGGGGGGTCCCGGCTCCCACGGTGGGAAGGATCGAGCGCGGGAGCCGCGCGTGTGACCGGCGCAGCTGGGTGGCTGCAGGGGCTCCCTGGGAGCTGCGGCACGACCCGGAGCGCGCTCCGCACGCGATACAGGCCTCCCGAGCCAGCTGCCCAGCTGGGGTCCCGCTCGCAGGGCTCCGCGCCCGGCACCGCCGAGAGCCCCTGGGCCTGTCGGCTAAGGCTGGTCACTCATCCGCGTGGTGGCCCCATTAGTTCCTGGCACTTCCTCCGGTGGGAAGGAGGCGCCCCCCCCCCCCCCCCGGGGGAATAGCTGGGCAGGCTTTAATAGGAGCTAGTAGTGTCATCTAATGGGTCACGTGGTCATTTCAGCCAGGGGCGGCCTTTGCCCCTTTCTCATTTTTTTTTGTACCATTTGTTCTAATTGTTTCTCAATATGATAGTAGAATTGATCCAATATAGAATGCTCCTAACTTGTGTGAGTAGTCCCATTGAAGTGTATGAGCAAAGGTGGTGTTTCCTGATCCTATTTCTGTTTGTCCAGGGAAAGTAGACTTTCATATAAAATATGAATCAAAGGGAATGCTACTAGCTTAATTTTCCACCTCTTCTAAAGCAAAAAAAGCAACATTCTTAATAAAATCTTACTAAGAATGATACTGTAGCTCAGTGAATTTACAAAAAGAAAATGAGTACTTGTGGCACCTTAGTCTCTAAGGTGCAAGAAGTTCTCCTTTTCTTTTTGTGAATACAGACTAACACGGCTGCTACTCTGAAACCAGTGAATTTACAGTATTCCTTGTTTCTGTTTCTTGCAAGAAAACCATAATGCTTCTCTTTTATGGACTTATAAAAACACACTTGTTTGAGGACAGAGTACTCTAAAGATAGAATGCTGTCTTAAAATCTTCCCCGATGCCATTTGTATATACGTATTGAGTGTAGTACAACGGTTGATCGAAGTATATTATCACTTCTTCTTTTCTGCTCTCGTATCTCATGTCGTACTCATATAGGTTTTCTGGTAGCTGTCATGTCATGTTACCTGTAGTAGGAAATGTGACTTTCCAAGGTGCAAAGTTTTCTGTGTTATCCTGTGGAAAGCTCTCAAGAGGCCGTGAAACTATTCCTCCCCAGAATCACAAGCTATCTTTTCTGCAACTTGCTGGTTTTTACTATCCCAGTGAACATTGTGTCTTATGGTTAACTTTATTTGTATACAGTGCCCATTACCGAAGCATTCAGAATATTGTTAACAATTTTTAAAAGGAACTTGCTTCATAATATTTCTTCTTAAAATAAGAGCATACATCCAAACAAAGGAATCAAATTTGATTAAAGAACTGAAAGGTAGAGCAAGAGATATTGGGCAAACAGTAGTTTTAAACAACAGTTGGAAAACAAAACTCCAAATGTGACAAGCAATTGGGGAAAAACTTGATATGATCTTTTTTGTGTAAAGAAGGCCTTAAAGGGTTTTTTCATAGGCTGTCACTTTTTTACATTAGAAGCTCAAGTCTTGTCTACCCTGTCTTCGAGAGAGATTCTGTGGATGACCGGAGAACTAGTGGGATTATGGTATTAAGGGTGTGAAACCTGATTGAGGGAAAGTGAATCACAGTTTAAAAGTGTTTCAGCTTTTTTTAACACCTGCCACAGCCATTTGAGTTAAACAGAAGATTGGTTTGTTAAACATTCAACACGTTGTCTTAATTCAGTTAAGGTCTGAGAGATTTCCAGTTGAAGCCCTCTGGGTCCTGCAAAGAAATCTTCTGCAAACGATTGATATTGCTGATATTTGTAATGTAAAACAATGGTGGTGCAGGTAGGAGAACAATGGAGTGCAGGTAGGAGAAATCACCTTTCAGGCCTTCTTTATGCAACATAAAGAAGCAATTTAGCACACCCCCCTTTGCCCCCTTGCTGAAGGTGTGTTTTTAAGAGAGTGAATAAAAACTAGATGTTCAGTTTCAGCTGAGTTTTGTACTACAGGGCACATCACAGGAAAAAAAAAAAGCATACTGTTTAGTAGGCTTTTGAGGGAATAGTAGGATCCTTAAACACAAGAGGTGTGTGAGTGCACATATTTGTCTGAACAAAGCTCAAGAAGCAGACCTTGAATGTGAGGGTGGGGTTCCAGGGGGGGCGGTTTGGGGCAGGGGATCCCAGGAGGGGGGGCAGTCATGGGACAAGGAGCAGGGGGTGGTTGTATGGGGCGGGGGTTCTGAGGGGGTTAGGAAGGGGGCAGGGGCCAGGCTGTTTGGGGGACATAGCCTTCCTACCCAGCCCTCCATACAGTTTGCCCACTCCTGGGACAAAGCATAGTTTTCACATGTTATCAGGGTGAGGTAAACACGGTGAGGTGGGGAGGAAGGGATGCCAAGAGTTTACCTCAACCAACTAATGTGTGAAAACTATGAACTATCTAGGATTTTAATGCATTGGCTGACACATGATAAAAACACCTTTTTTTTTCCTAGTGAAGACCAACCAGGCTCTTGTATAGTCATAAAGTAATGCATGTGTGGCAGGATTAAAGAGACGTGAGCAGTATAATTGAAATATTCCTTCAAAGAAGTGGCTGAAATAGTATAGTACACTTGCTTTTTTGACTGGTTTATCAGCATAAAGGTATTCAGAAATGATTTTGTATACATTGAATGATACAAGAGGTTCAATCTTTGGCACATGCTTCAAACTCTTCTGTGATGATGAATTATAATCATATTGTCCTATTCTCTAAATATGACACTGCCTCATTTTTGGACATGGACATCTTGAGTAAGTTCCAGTATGGGTTCTGGCCTTTCCTCTGGGGTTGAGACTGCATTTGTCAGGTTTTGATAAATTAGTCTCCTGGGTTTTGAGAGCAGTAGAACTATCAATCTCTGTTGGTTATCAAAGCACCAGGTTGTCTGTGTGCTGTGCAACTTCAGTCTCCTTCCCCAAAAAGACTTGGTTTGAAAGTGGGTTGGTAATTGACAAGCTCTTGACTGTGAAGAGAGATTTTTTTGAGGTGTGTGGTGGTAGCTAGTGTCTCAGTATTTTGGGGCAGTCTGTGATGTTAAACTAAGTGGAAAGATACAGGTGGGTCCTGACTAAACCATAACTTTTAAGTATGGTATAATCTGGTCAGATGATAAGCAGTATCATAGCCATGTCCTGTGACTTGTGTTACAGTTGTAGGGTAGATCAGATTTTAGTTTGACTATAAACAGTGTAGTTGCTGCAAACTGTATTCTGTCCAGTAATCAGTCCTAAGCTTTCAGACATCCTTCTGTTTTATATGGTTTCTGTATAATTTCTTACACGGAGAGTCCTTTGGACTCTGGCACTGAACAGATGCCTGCTTGAATGCCTATGTTTTAGATTGCAATACAGTTGTGTTTGAGAATCTTAAGTTTCTGAACCTTCTCTTTTCTAAGAACCTTTATGATGTGTGTAGCAGTGATGCCAGCATAAGCTTGTAGATAGCCTGAAATGATAACTCTGAGGAAAGTGGGGAAGTGCACTCTGAAGGCTAATTTTCATCATGATACATAACCTTTCCCTTGTGTGTAGAGAGCTTGCAAAGCACTTTAAGATGAAGGAATCTTTTACCATTTGTTGCTCATCAGCTTGGCACTCGAAGCAAATGAACCAATTTCACTTTTTCATTTTTACTTATTTTTATTTTTAAATAGGTGGCTAGTCATTGCTCTAGACTGTCAGGTTCCTTCCCCACTCTGAACTCTAGGGTACAGATGCGGGGACCTGCATGAAAGACCCCCTAAGATTATTCTTACCAGCTGAGGTGAAAAACTTCCCCAAGGTACAAACTTTGCCTTGTCCTTGAACAGTATGCTGCCACCACCAAGCGTGTTAAACAAAGAACAGGGAAAGAGCTCACTTGGAGACGTCTTCCCCCAAGCCCTATACCCCCTTTCCTGGGGAAGGCTTGATAAAATCCTCACCAATTTGTACAGGTGAACACAGACCCAAACCCTTGGATCTTAAGAACAATGAAAAATCAATCAGGTTCTTAAAAGAAGAATTTTAATTAAAGAAAAGGTAAAAGAATCACCTTTGTAAAATCAGGATAGTAAATATCTTACAGGGTAATCAGATTCAAAACATAGAGAATCCCTCTAGGCAAAACCTTAAGTTACAAAAAGACACAAAAACAGGAATATACATTCCATCCAGCACAGCTTAGTTTACCAGCCATTAAACAAAAGGAAATCTAACGCATTTCTAGCTAGATTACTTACTAACTAACAAGTTCTGAGACTGCATTCCTGATCTGTTCCCAGCAAAAGCATCACACAGATAGACAAACCCCTTTGCCCCCCTTCTCCCCCCCAGCTTTGAAAGTACCTTGTCTCCTCATTGGTCATTTTGCTTAGGTGCCAGGGAGGTTATCTTAGCTTCTTAACCCTTTACAGGTGAAAGGGTTTTGCCTCTGGCCAGGAGAGATTTTATAGCACTGTATACAGACAGGTGGTTACCCTTCCCGTTATTTTTGTGACATAGACAAACATACAACAACAACTTTTGCAGATCTTGGAGGTTAATCGTGAAGTTCCTCTGAGATTTTTGCTAACAAATATCTTCCGCATCCCTTTCTTAATCTGTCACCCTCCCAGAAGACTGGGATAATAAAACTTGAAAGAAGTATGTCCTAAATGTATTTGGATTCTGGCTCTGTTGGACCAACAGTGAGGAAGACTTCCAGATCTGCGGGGCCATCCTCAGAAAGCCAGTGCAAATAACTGGGTAATGTGTTTTCTGTGAGAAGCATTACTAAACAGCTGATTTGCCATATTCTGCACTTAGGGACATTTCCGAATCACCTTTCGGGAATACCCATGTAGAAGACTGTTCAGTAATCCATTCTCGAGTTGAGACAGGCATGGATTACTGAAAGAAAAGGTCATCACCTTCTAGTCACACGCAGGCTTCTGCAAAAGAGATTTCCTTCTTCACAAAAACTGCAGCACTTTGAGGGGTGAATAAAAGTGTAGATGCTTGGTTTATGTAGATTGAACAAACATAGAAAGTTGAAACTGTTTACTGTCTTTCATGATAAATCTATATGAACAAATGCCAGTTCTTAGAGTAGGGGTCTCTGGATGCATTTCCTGATGCCCTTTGATCATGCTAGCATTCATGAGAGTTGCAACTGCTTATTTTCTTTGATCACACTCAGTCTCACTGTCAAGGCAAAACTTCAAAAAGGATCCCCTGTAGAATGCAGGCAGAGAGCAATTAATGTGCATAACATGTATTCGGAAAGAGCTGCTGAGGCCAGGACTTAGATTTATAGTGTATAGGTGCTGTGCAGGTCAACAGTCACGGCGTTTCACCTTCAATGACCCTCTTACTCAGACATCAGGCTGCATGCAAATACTCTGGCTTGCAATAGAATCCCAGTCCTGCTGCACATGTGCATGTGATTTAGTGGGGATCCAGGCCCATCCCTTCAGGATAAGAGCTGCCGCTGTGGGGTAAACCACAGGCAAAAAGAAAATCACGTTATCCATGACTTTTCACCCCACCATGACAAATTTGTAGCCTTACTTACAATTGCCCAAGTTGTGTGTCTGCTCTGCAGTTTGATATGTGCACACTGTGATCTATACTACTTTGATCATGCTGAAGAACACACTCGGTGAATGTCTACAATTATGGGGGGGTAGAAGCATCACTATAATTAAGACTGGGACTACATTACCATTTACTAGTTAATTTTTCTAAATGCTCTGAAGTCCACAGACTTACTCTGATTGTCTTGATTTCTTATACCTGAGATATGGTTAGTGGTCCAAAAATTTGAGGCCATTTGAACAAGGGATTCCCCAAGATGCAGTAGACTTTTTTTTAAAAGTCATATGCCATCAAAATGTTGTTTTAACATTTTTGCACAAACCTGGGGCTCAAACTATGGCTCAGATCTTCCCCCAAATACATCACCTTTCCAGGCTTGATTTCAGCCAGTGTCTGTCACCCACCATCTCTTTGGGCAAGAAATATTTTAAAAGCTATTCAAGATAAAATTTGGGTTTACAGCCTGGTTCTAAGATGATAGGACAGATGTGACCAGGTGTGCTGGATTGCAGCGGTACTCAGGTTTGGCCCGCCACCCCTCTATCATGGTCAGCGGTGTGGAGGGCCAAACTGGAGTTGCGTTGCAACCCTGACTCCCAGGTCACAACACCCAGCGTGGGGAGCTGGGAACAGTCCTGTGGGACACAAGAGCTGCCACTGGCCTAGCTCTGGAGAATACAGGAGCTGTATAGTGGTCCAGAAATGCATTAGATATTACAAAGTCAAAGGTGCCACTGACAAGATATTTTGTAGATCTGACATTGTCAGAGTCTGTTTGCCCTGAGACGAGAAATGGATTCAGTTGATTTGGTTTATGTGCATAGATGAGATAACTATGTTCTTAATTGTTAAAGGGTTTATATTACGGTATGCTACATCCTATTAATAAACTTGCTTATATGCAGCCTATGAGAAGTGTGGTTGAGGTTTAACTAGTTTTTATAGCTGATGACTGGACCTGTGAGGAGTTTTTTTTATTATAGGCATTTTCAGGGCTCTTTACCATAAAATTACAGTGACAGATATATTAAAACCAAAGGTTATATTTTTTCTTAAGACATAGGAGGAAGCAGAGGTTGAATTATATGTGAACTCATATTGTTAATGATAGCTTATGTTTCTTTGAACAACTCTAGTCATTTTTGTGAAAAAAGAAAATGGCCTTTTCTACAGAGAAATTTGCACCAGATTATTTAAACCAGAGCAAACCCATGTGTAGACACTTACCTTAAAACTTGTTCCTTAAAATCAGTTTAAAGTCACACCTTAAATTTATACCAGAGCAACACTGCATGCAGATGTACCCTTATAATAACTTGGAGATACATTTACCCTTGCAAATGTCATGCTAGTTAGTCCATATCATATTGTACCCCATGGCTTATTTCTCACCCCTAAAATTGGTAATCAAGTTAGGTTTGAGACACAGTTTGGGGAAACTTGTATTGCTACTACCCATGATGTACCTATGCTGTGAAGAATAGACTTCATTACTGTCAAACTCTTGCTTTCCATCACTAAAATTCATTTAAATATTTTAAAGGGTTTTGGAAGAAGATTTACTTTTACAATCATGATTCCCTTGACTAGCCAGTACGTTATACATGTTATAATGGCATGATCATAAAAAGCAGGAATTTTGTCTAAACTATTCATTTGCCAAGGTATTGGCCTGGCTCTTGATTAGAGTATACAGGTTAGAATATTCAGGTTCTGATATTGTTTATCGTTAAATGATTATAGTGACTGATTATGTCTGTTTTTTCATGGATGAGAGGATTCACTGGTAATAGTAGTTGCATTTAGACTTACAATTTTTAAGGGCGTGGCCACCATCTGTTCAATTCCAGAGGTCCACAGTGGGTTTCAATATGGCACCAAGAGAACTACGTCCCACAAGTGTGGATTTAAGCATAGACCAGTCACCAGAGAGAACTACAGCTTACCTTTCAGTTAGGTGCTGACATTCTTCTGACTTCATATCAGTTTGAGGCAGAATTTTATGAATATTACAGAGATGGCATTGTCTACCCACAAAATTACAGATAACGTGTCTTAATATTCTAAACCCAGAGCCAGTTGGTATAAGTGATTTTGTTTTTGTTTTTTGCTACTGTAATATTTTCAGAAAGGTGAAATGTGACTTTGAAGATGAAATGGCACATACTCTTGTTCCTTCTCCATATTTTTAACTGTTTTTTGTAGCATGAGTTTTAATAGCAATTTCTTTTTAATTTAATCAGCTTAGTAGTGTGTCTTGCGAACTCTATTACTTTTATTTTGCAAAAACCATAACATTCCTGTTCCACCATGTATTTTCCAGGAGGGTTTTTAAACACTTCAAATTATTAAAATGTCCTGTTTCTTCCTCCTCTTTCCCCTCTCCCTCCTGTATGTGTCCTTGTTCCATTTTTGAACTATTGTTTGAAATGTTAATATCTTTAATCTTTGAAATTGAGTCATAAAGTAGCTGTCAGAGTTCATTAAAGTTCTGCTGCTGGCATTTTCGGGTGCTGCAGAGTATACAGGATGGCATCCATCTGTGTTGTAGTTTAGTCTCGCCTGTAATCAAGGACCATCTAGGTGTGGGTTCAGCATTCTTGCATTTGAGTCTATACATTGTGATTTGTTTTACTAAATTAAAAAAAAAAAGCTTCTCAAACTGACACTGGGGATGAAAAGGTCAGAAAGTTTGTTTTTAATGAGGGTGTACATATTTTTGAAATTGTTAAATATATGTGGCTTTCTGATTTTTCAGTAATCTTTTAGATTGTGTCACATTTTGAATATAGGGTGTAGGCTGGTTCATGATTTATTAAATTTCTTGAGGGTCCTATTTGAGTAGTGTTACTTGAAAAATAACTTCTGCTTCCTGTGCCTGACAGTGTTTTTCATTTGATTCCAAATACTTTGACCAATGTGTCCTTATTTTAATACTATAGTCAAAGTTGCTAGAACTCTATAGTTTTCTCACAAATAAAAAGTTAGCATGGAAATATAATTTTAGCATGTAACTCTTCTAATACTCCACTTTTGGAATGACAAGCCATTGAAGATAATTCTTAGCTTGATTCATTCTTGATGATGAGGGTGATGTTTCAGTGACATACTCTGTGTGTGTTGGGGAATGTCTTCAGGTAGTAACTACTTCCCCTGCTCCATGAATTTAAAAAAAAAAAAAAAAAAGGCTGGAGTCCTGTGTACCTACATTTTTCAGGTTACTTCCTTATGAGAGAATTATTGTCAAGTGTAGTGCCTGCATTACTCCTTAAATATTTGGGGGTAAGTTGGTCATCTTTAGATGTTGCTATCAGTGAAAAACAAAGTTGCTTTTTTATATATATAAAATATATATGTATTACACACACACAATATTAGTTTTTCTAAAAGTTTTGACTATAGTTTGCAGTTCAACTTAATGATACAGTAGCTTTTTGGACTCTTGTTTAAGCACACTGAAAATATAGAGGTTTTTTTACCTCAAGTAAATTTTTCTTGGTAGCTGATATGATTACTTCTTCCCCTTTTCTAGTTTATGATTGGTACAACCGGTGAAGCTGGAATTTGTGAGATCAGAATGAATACTCAGGATCAGTTGGTCAACAGCAAATGCGTTGAATCTGACACAACTTTGCAACATCTGCAGTCCAATTGTGATGGCATAGAAAGTACAGGTGCATTGGAAGACGAAAATTGTATCTCAAAAAATAGAAAGCCAGTGGATTCAATGTACTGTACTCAAGAATCACGTGAGGAGACTCCTGGGAGAGAAGAAACCCGTACTGAGCCACCTGATGGCGAACAAGATTCGGAGACTGAAAAAAACAAAGAGAAAACCTTAGGTATGCACTGTTTTAGGGTTTGTCTTCTAAATTACAGCAAGTTCTATGTTTTGAAAAAGATGGCAGTTTTAATGTTTCCTGAAAAATGGGCTTCACGTTTTACCCTTGCAATTTGTGAGTTATTATTCTCAGGAGCTTTAGTTTTGTTGCCAAATGGCATTTTGTCCTCCTTATCGTGATGTGTGTTGCGGGAAATGGGAAGATACGTTTTAAAAGGTCACTGGTTAAAATTAATATTAAAAAGTCCCTCACCTGTTAATATGTTAATGTTTTAAAAATCTAATCCACTTATCACAAGTTGTTTTACTTCTTGCATTTCACTCAGTCTATTTCCATTGATCATACTAATTGGTTTAACTTCTGTTTTTTAAAAACTATGATGCTGCATTATTTGGGTTACATACACTGAAGATGACTGTATATCAGACCACTTTTAGCTCATGAATATTTCTGTATTCATAACAAAATCTGAATTTTAGATCTAGGGTTTCAAAAGTGTATTTCTTGGTTCGTATCTTCTGAAAGAGAAATTATGAAAGTCAAAGCATTCTTGTGATCTAAGGCTCTGTGCATACTGCAGTTGGGTTAAACATACTACCACCCTACATGTTATACAACTCTACAAACAGCAAGATAATTATATGAATTCCTTGTTTTGTATGGACTTGTGTTGCCATTCTCTAGTAAAACAATATACAGCTATTAAACTAACATGCTATTAAAACCTTCTAGCTCATCATTAATACAGAAGTCTTTTCAGAGGAAAAGCTTTCATAGCATTTTTTCAGTATTTAATTTTTTTTTCATCCGTAGGAAAAGAAGTACTGTTGTTGATGCAAGCCTTGAACACACTTTCTACTCCAGAAGAAAAGTTGGCAGCTCTCTGCAAGAAATACGCTGATCTTGTAAGTATTATCTACAGTTAACAGATACCAAGAGTATATCTAAATTTCTGTTTCTTGTAAAATGGTTTTGGAGAAAGTTATTCATCTCCTTAAGAGTGTGAAAATACATATTAACTATGGAAGAACAGCAGATTTTTTTTTTTAATTCAAAGATGTTTTTAACTGATTCAGCTATATCATTGCATTAGCAGAATGTATTGGTTGCAACATCCAGGTTTCTGATGGAAATTGTTGCAATCAAAATAAAAATTCAACACTTGAAGTCATTTTCACTTTTATCTATGTATCCATAACTGCTCTATAAATCTAAAGAGGAATTTCATTATAATAGTAGTCTGATAATGAAGTACTGCAACATACGATGATAAAACAGATTTCAATGCTACTAGCAATAAAATCAACATCTGTAGTCCAGTGGTAATTAAAGTTTTTCTAGTGGAGTAAAATAACACTGTGCCCCTATTCTGCAATATTTCTAATTTTTTAAAAGCTTGTCAATATCTACTTGTCTCATGCTGGAAGTTTATAACTTTCCATTACTGAACACATCAGCTAGTTGTTGTGCATATGATTAATCTTTCCCACAAAAATAGTTTCTGGATTGGATGTGAGGCCGGGCAGCATGTTCTAATGTGCTCAACATACTATAACTTTCCAAGACCGTACAATGTAGTTCAGCCGTTAGTGATAGAAAATGACGACCTAGTAAAATTTTTGGAAATTGGAAAAAATGTAGATGGACCTTCTGTTCTTCTCCAGTATGTCTCCTGAAGATTTAGTTTCTTCCTTGGTTTTAGAACATAGTCTCAAGTGAATGTTTGTTTGTTTTTCTAATGACTGTAAATCGCAATGGAAGCATGTGGTTTTCTTTTTTTCAGAACCAGTCCCAAAAAAGGAAAACTTTGCAAGTTCACTATCATAGTTTTTTATTTGGGGAGGATACTACACTGGTGAATGGGAACAGGTGTTGATTATAGAACAGGTTTCAGAGTAGCAGCCGTGTTGGTCTGTATTCGCAAAAAGAAAAGGAGTACTTGTGGCACCTTAGAGACTAACACATTTATTTGAGCATAAGCTTTCATAAGCTACAGCTCACTTCATCGGATGCGTTCAGTGGAAAATACAGTGGGGAGATTTATAAATCTTTTTATAAATTATAATAAATAAATTAAGTATAATCTTATTATAAATTACTATTTATAAATTTTTTTATTATGAATCTCCCCACTGTATTTTCCACTGAATGCATCCGATGAAGTGAGCTGTAGCTCACAAAAGCTTATGCTCAAATAAATTTGTTATAGAACAATGTATTCTGACATAATTTGGTATTTAGAGAAGGAATAAAACTGGCTAGCAAGGTTTCTATTTAGATGAGTTTCAACAAGGGCTGTCAAGCAAAAAAAACCTTAATCGCAATTAATTATGCAATTAATCGCACTAATAAACAATACTAGAATACCAATTATTTAAATCTCGGATGTTTTCTACATTTTCAAATGTATTGATTTCAGTTACAACACATAATACAAAGTGTACACTGCTCACTTTATATTTTTCTGATTACAAATATTTGCACTGTAAAAAACAAAGAATAGTATTTTTCAATTGACCTGATACAAGAACTGTAGTGCAGTCTCTTTATCATGAAAGTTGACCTTACAAATGTAGAATTTATGTACAAAATAAAACTGCATCAATAGATTCATAGATATTAAGGTCAGAAGGGATCATTATGATCATCCAGTCCAACCTCCTGCACAACGCAGGCCACAGAATCTCACCCACCCACTCCTGCAAAAAACCTCTCACCTTTGTCTGAGCTATTGAAGTCCTCAAATCGTGGTTTAAAGACTTCAAGGAGCAGAGAATCCTCCAGCAGCTGACCCGTGCCCCATGCTATAGAGGAAGGCAAAAAACCTCCAGGGCCTCTTCCAATCTGCCCTGGAGGAAAATTCCTTTCCTACCCCAAATATGGCGATGAGCTAAATACTGAGCATATGGGCAAGATTCACCAGCCAGTAACTCAGATCCCATCCCATCATAGGCCATTGGGCCTATTTACCATGAATATTTAAAGATCAATTACTTACCCAAAATCATGTTATCCCATCATAACATCTCCTCCATAAACTTACCGAGTTTAATCTTCAAGCCAGATAGGTCTTTTGCCCCCACGGCTTTCCTTGGAAGGCTATTCCAAAACTTCATTCCTCTGATGGTTAGAAACCTTCGTCTAATTTCAAGTCTAAACTTCCCAACGACCAGTTTATGTCCATTTGTTCTTATGTCCACATTGGTACTGAGCTTAAATAATTCCTCTCCCTCTCTGGTATTTATTCCTCTGATATATTTATAGAGAGCAATCATATCTCCCCTCAACCTTCTTTTAGTTAGGCTAAACAAACCAAGCTCCTTGAGTCTCCTTTCATAAGATAGGTTTTCCATTCCTCGGATCATCCTAGTAGCCCTTCTCCGTACCTGTTCCAGTTTGAATTCATCCTTCTTAAACATGGGAGACCAGAACTGCACACAGTATTCCAGGTGAGGTCTCACCAGTGCCTTGTATAACGGTACTAAAACCTCCTTATCTCTACTGGAAATACCTCGCCTGATGCATCCCAAGACCACATTCGCTTTTTTTCACGGCCATATCACATTGGCAGCTCATAGTCCTCCTATGATCAACCAATACTCCAAGGTGCTTCTCCTCCATTACTTCTAATTGATGCGTTCCCAGCTTATAACTAAAATTCTTGTTGTTAATCCCTAAATGCATAACCTTGCACTTCTCACTATTAAATTTCATCCTATTACTATTATTCCAGTTTACAAGATCATCCAAATTTTCCTGTATGATTTCCTGGTCCTTCTCTAAATTGACAATACCTCCCAGCTTTGTATCATCCGCAAACTTTATTAGCACACTCGCACTTTTTGTGTTGAGGTCAGTAATAAAAAGATTGGTCCCAAAACTGATCGCTGAGGAACTTCACTGGTAACCTCCCTCCAGCCTGACAGTTCATCTTTCAGTAGAACCCGCTGTAGTCTCCCTGTTAATCAATTCCTTACCCACCTTTCAATTTTCATATTGAGCCCCATCTTTTCAAATTTAACTAATAATTCCCCATGTGGCATGATATCAAATGCCTTTCTGAAATCTAGGTAAATTAGATCCACTGCATTTCCTTTGTCTAAAAAAAATCTGTTACTTTCTCAAAGAAGGAGATCAGGTTGGTTTGGCACGATCTACCTTTTGTAAAACCATGTTGTATTTTGACCCATTTACCATTGACCTCAAGTCCTTAAATACTTTCTCCTTCAAAATTTTTTCCAAGACCTTGCATACTACAGATGTCAAACTAACTGGCCTGTAGTTACCCGGATCATTTTTTTTTTCCTTTCTTAAAAATAGGAACTATGTGAGCAATTAGCAATCATACGGTACAACCGTTGAGTTTACAGATTCATTAAAAATTCTTGTTAATGGGCTTGCAATTTCAGGTGCCAATTCCTTTAATATTCTTGGATGAAGATTATCTGGGCCCCCCGATTTAGTCTCATTAAGCTGTTCAAGTTTCGCTTCTACCTCAGATATGGTAATATCTGCCTCCATATCCTCATTCCCATTCGTCATGCTACCATTATCCCTAAGATACTCTTTAGCCTTATTAAAGACTGAGGCAAAGTATTTGTTCAGATATTGAGCCATGCCTAGATTATCTTTAACCTCCACTCCATCCTCAGTGTTAAGCGGCCCCACTTCTTCTTTCTTAGTTTTCTTATTTATATGGCTATAGAACCTTTTACTGTTGGTTTTAATTCCCTTCACAAGGTCCAACTCTACTTGACTTTTAGCCTGTCTCACTTTATCCCTACATGTTCTGACATCAATAAGGTAGTTTTCCTTGCTGATCCCTCCCATCTTCGACTCCCTGTATGCTTTCTGCTTTTTCTTAATCACCTCTCTGAGATGCTCGCTCATCCAGCTTGGTCTACAACTCCTGCCTATGAATTTTTTTCCCTTTCTTGTGATGCAAGCTTCCGATAGCTTCTGCAGCTTTGATTTAAAGTAATCCCAGGCTTCCTCTGCCTTTAGATCCATAAGTTCTTCAGTCCAATCCACTTCCCTAACTAATTTCCTTAATTTTTGAAAGTCAGCCCTTTTGAAATCAAAAACCCTAGTTGCAGATTTATTTTTGTTAATCCTTTCGTTCAGTTTGAACTGAATTAGCTCATGATCACTTGAACCAAGATTGTCCCCTACAACCATTTCTTCTATGAGGTCCTTATTACTCACCAAAACCAAATCTAAAATGGCATCCCCTCTAGTCGGTTCAGCAACTACTCGATGAAGGAATCCATCAGCTATTGCATCTAGGAAAATCTGAGCCCTATTATTATTACTAGCGCTGGTCCTCCAGTCTATATCTGGGAAGTTAGTCTCCCATGATCACGCAGTTTCCATTAGTATTTACTTGATTAAAAACATTAAAAAGGGCTCTATCCATATCCAAATTAGATCCTGGAGGTCTATAGCACACCCCAAGCACTATCGTAGGAGAGGCTTTACTAGTTATCTTCCCCAATGTAATTTTTGCCCAGACGGACTCCGTCTTATCCATTGAATCGCTTCTTATTTCTTTACATTCTACCTCATCATTGATATACAATGCTACTCCACCCCCTTTACCTTTATTTCTGTCTTTCCTAAACAGCACATACCCTTCAATACCTGTAGTCCAGTCACGACTACTATTCCACCATGTTTCTGTTATCCCTATAATATCTGGTTTCACTTCCTGCACCAGTAACTCTAGTTCCTCCATTTTGTTACTTAGGCTCCTCGCATTGGTATACAAACATCTTAATTTTTGCTGTTTGGCCTCGCTCACATTCTGTACCCTATTAGGCATGGTCATTCTACAGCCAGTATAACTTATTAGACTGGTATCCACATTGCCCTTCCTTCTTGTATACGTTCTCCTAACCACGGCTGTATCCTTTCTTACTTCGTTTTCTTCCCCTCAATGCTAAAATCCAGCATGGAGATTACCTGGACATCTCCCAACCATCTCCCCAAATTCCTAGTTTAAAGCTCTCTTAGTCAGTTGTGCCATCCTCCATCCTAGAAGTCTATTTCCTTCCCTACTCAGATGAAGTCCATCCCGATGGAACTGTCCTCTGTCCATGAATGCCTCCCAGTGGCCATACATCCCAAAGCCCTCCTTATAGCACCACTGCCTAAGCCATCTGTTGATAGTCATAATCTTGTCACACCTTTGTTGCCCTTCTCTAGGAACAGGCAGAATCCCACTAAAGATCACCTGAGTCTCGATTTCCTTAAGCATCTTCCCCAGCCTAGCATAGTCTCCCTTAATACTTTCCAGCGAGAATCTAGCCGTATCATTTGTTCCTACATGAAGGATAACTAGGGGATTCTTTCCTGCTCCGTTTAGGATCCTTTTCAACCTCAGGTCTACATCCCGTATCTTAGCACCTGGAAGACAGCACACCCTTCTATTCTCTGGATCGGGTCTGGTTACAGGCCTGTCTATTCTCAGTAGAGAGTTCCCGATCACATAGACCTGCCTTTTCCTGGTGACAGTGCTATTCTCCAGTCTCTCCCCTGTTCCCTCTGGCTGCAAGTTCTTTCCATTCCTATTCTCCCTTGTAATCCTCTTCAACCCATCCTGTATCCTCCTGGGGCTCATATTTGGTGTAGTCTCCATTGACTCTTCCCCTTTTCCTATAGGATTAACCACTCTTCTCTTCTTCCTTGCCCTTCTACCTTCAGTGACTGTGCTGAGCCCCTTCGTTTTCCAACTCAGCAAACCTGTTCTTGAGCTCTATTTCTCCTTCACTAGCCCGTCTTTTCCTCTGCCTGGTTCTTTTAGTCGCGTGCTTCCACTGACCACTTTCCTCACCCAGTCTCCCCTCAGAATTCCTCAGTCCTGCTTCCATCTGCAAGTCTGAGTTTTTTCCCTTCAGATACCTCATGTTTTTGCTCCATAATCTGCTCAAACCACTTCCTAAACTCGAGCAAACTTTCTACCTGCATCTCCAAACCTCGGATCTTTTCCTCGGTCAGCTCTAATCAGACGGCATTTCATGCAGACAAAACTCTTACCAGGTACCCCCTCCAGGATCACGTACATACCACAGCTTCCACTTCCAGTCATCTTCATTGTGTCTTCCACTACATGGGTTACTCCCACTGCTGCTCTGTATCTGTCATAGCTTTCCCACCTAAATCCTGTTAATCTGGGAAACACAAGCCACACCAAAATACCGGCACCCACAGCAAAAACAAACCTCAAACAAGCACCACAATACGAACTCCCACTCAAACTCCCCTGTTTACAGCTCTGTTTGCTAGCTCCTGGGCTGCTACAGCTGTAAAATTTTAGCGCCTACAAGTCCACTCAGTCCTATTTCTTGTTCAGCCAATCATTCCAACAATTTGTTTACATTTGCATGAGATAATGCTGCCCGCTTCTTGTTTACAGTCTCACCAGAAATTGAGAATAGGCATTCACATGGCACTGTTATAATTGGTGTCACAAGATATTTACATGCCAGAAGTGCTAAAGATTCATATGTCCCTTCATGCTTCAACCACCATTCCAGACGGGACTGAATGTTGATGACTGGTTCTGCTCGATAACAATCCAAAGCAGTACGGACCGGTGCATGTTCATTTTCATCATCTGAGTCAGATGCTACCAGCAGAAGGTTGATTTTCTTTTTTGGTGGTTCGTGTTCTGTAGTTTCCGCATCGGAGTGTTGCTCTTTTAAGACTTCTGAAAGCATGTTCCACATGTCATCCCTCTTAGATTTTGGAAGGCACTTTGGATTCTTAGACCTTGGGCCTAGTGCTGAACCTATCTTTAGAAATCTCACATTGATACCTTCTTTGCGTTTTGTTACATACGTAGTGAAAATGTTCTTAAAATGAACAACCTGTGCTGAGGCATCATCCAAGACTACTATAACATGAAATATATGGCAGAATGTGGGTAAAACAGACCTGGAGACATACAAATCTTCCCCAAGTAGTTCAGTCGCAAACTTAGTTAACACATTATTTTTTTTATATGCGTCATCTGAATGGAATCATGTCCTATGGAATGGTGGCTGAAGCATGAAGGGGCATGCAAATGTTTAGAATATCTGGCATGTAAATACCTTGCAGTGCTGGCTACAAAAGTCCCATGCGAATACCTGTTCTCGCTTTCTGGTGACATTTTTAACGAGCATCATCTGCATAGAAGCATATCCTCTAGAATGGTGGCCGAAGCATGAAGGGGCATTCGAATGTTTAGCATACCTGGCACGTAAATACCTTGCAATGCTGGCTACAAAAGTTCCATGAGAATACCGGCTCTGTTTTACCCGCATTCTGACATGTATTTCATGTTATAGTAGTCTCGGATGATGACTCAGCACATGTTCATTTAAGAACACTTTCGCTGCATATTTGACAAAACGCAAAGAAGGTACCAATGTGAGATTTTTAAAGATAGCTACAGCACTCAACCCAAGATTTAAGAATCTGAAGTGCTTTCCAAAATCTGAGAGGGATAAGGTGTTGAGTATGCTTTCAGAAGTCTTAAAAGAGCAACACTCCAATGCGGAAACTACAGAACACGAACCACCAAAAAAGAAAATCAACCTTCCGCTGGTGGCATCTGACTCAAATGATGAAAATGAACATGCGTCAGTCCACACTGCTTTGTATTCTTATCAAGCAGAAACCGTCGTCAGGATGGACACGTGTCCTCTGGAATAGTGGTTGAAGTGTGAAGGGACGTATGAATCTTTAGTGCATCTGGCATGTAGATATCTTGCTACCCCGGCTACAACAGTGCCATGCAAACGCCTGTTCTCATTTTCTGGTGACATTGTAAACAAAAAGCGAGCAGCATTATCTCCCGATAAATGTAAACAACTTATTTGTCTGAGTGATTGGCTGAACAAGAAATAGGACTGAGTGGACTTGTAGCTCTAATGTTTTGAATTCTTTTGCTTTTGACTGCAGTTACTTTTTGTGCATAATTCTACATTTTATAAGTTCAACTTTCATGATGGAGATTGCACTACAGTACTTGTATTAGGGGAACTGAAAAATACTATCTTTGTTTTTTTCAGTGTAAATATTTGTAATCAGAAATATAAAGTGAGCAGTGTACACTTTTTATTCTGTATTATAATTGACATCAATATATTTGAAAATGTAGTAAACATCCAAAAATATTTAAATAAATGGTATTCTGTTAACAGTTAATGTTAACTGTTAATGTTTTAATTGCACAATTAATTGTGATTGATTTTTTTAATCACTTGACACCATAGTTTATAGATACAATGTATCCTCGTGGTTAGCAAATAGTAGTACAAGATTAGGTTTTAAGGATATATTTAGCTACAGAGCAACATGGTTTAATGTTTACCAACCAATGAGAGTCTGCCTTTCTTTAGGAAAATAAAAAGTATAAATGCAAATCAAGATGAAAATGTATTTAAATCAATCCACCTAGCCCTATAGGTCAGTCCTTTTCCCGTAACCAGCATAAAGGGCGGTAGCAACCTCGTGGGCAAAGCGATTTTTATACACCATATGAAAAGATCTCTAGAATAGCTACCTGGTCACATCTATTCACATCTTAAAACTTTACAAGCTGGATATTCAGGCATCAGCTGATGTTGCCTTCAATAGGAGCATGCACCACACAGTGGTCTCTTTGGGCTTCTCTACAGTACCACTTACTTTGGTATAATTTACGTAGCTCAAAGGTGTGAATATTCCATACCCCGAGCAACGTAAATAACACTGACCTGCGCCGGAGTAGACAGCACTGTGTCGGTCAGAGAGCTTCTCCTGCTGACATAGCTGCCACCTCTTGTGGAGGTGAAGTAATTACATTGACGGAAAAGCGCTCTCTTGTCAGCTTACAGCTTCTTCA
This sequence comes from Dermochelys coriacea, assembly GCF_009764565.3. NCBI lineage: Eukaryota > Metazoa > Chordata > Testudines > Dermochelyidae > Dermochelys > Dermochelys coriacea. The sequence goes on from NC_050068.2 coordinate 137,571,475, forward strand.
CCAGATCCGTCACGGGCGCAGCTTCTGTAGTGCTTCTAGTGTAGACTAGTCTTCAGTAGTAGAGAGAGAGTTTAAAACCCTGGGTATATAGTTCTCTTTGAACCTGACTTGAAGGCAGGAAACCATTTTAGGGTTGGATATTTGACTACAGTAATAGTCAAATGACAGTCAGATATTGGTCAAATACTGTGAAATGTCAGTCATATATATTTTAAAGCACTGATTTTTTAGAACAGTGTAAGAAAGATAAGATGTAGAATTAACCTTAATTAAGCAACTGATTACCTGTACCACCTCTCTTAGGGTTCTTTTAGTTTCAGTTGCTTAACTATATAAAGGGGACATGAAAGCTAAATTTAGTTTTATAAAGTTTTATTAACTATTCTTAATTGCAAATAATAACAGAGGGTATGAGAAGACAAAAATAGTATTTGGACTATGATTGGTTATAACAAATTTTTCGAGTTTTAGCCATTCAGGTTTTCAGAATTAAATTGCATAACCTCAATAGAAAATAACATTTATACTCAATTACTATCTTGAGAAGATGAGTCGTCTTAGATTTTTTTTTTTTTTAATAAGGCCATGTCTGCAGTACAAACTGTGGTCAGTGCAAGCTATGTTGGCATACAGCTGCATAAATCACTCAGGCACATGCACACTTGGCTGCTTGCGTTGTTGTAAAACATACTCACCATGAGTGCTTTTGTTGTTGTAAAGTGCAGTGCACTCAGAGTAAGTATACCAGTGTGTCACACCACCGTATTCTGCGTTGTCTTTCGGGAAATTTTCCTGTTTTGTGGGATAGAAAGGCTAGCCCAGGGTATCTCTGGGACCTAGTGATCAAGGTTCCAGCATGCAACTTTCTCCATCCAAAACCAATATTTTTTGTGCCTTTTAGAAAATATCTTACCAGCGTGCTTGGCACTTTTTGGTGCCTGCTATCTTTGACAGAAGCATGGAGTCTGCAGAGCTCTGCATTATCTCATGAATGAACATTGCAAAATACAGGACACGCAATTTTCCTGTATTTGCAGACCCAGAGGAGTATCTCGGCAAAGGGGGACATGATGATTTCTTCAACAGATTCCTGAGGGAAATTCAAGGTGGCATTCAAGGTGTTGGGTGGCATTCACACAGCAGCTTCAGATGGAGCTCCAGTTCTGAGCAAGAGAAATGAGCACTAATTGGCGAGATGGCATTGTAATGTAGGATTTGAACAGTAGCTGCAGAACCTTGGGATGAGAGAGGCTGCATTCCTGGATCTGTGTGCTGAGCTCGCTGTAGCCCCCCAGTGCAGGTGCACCAGAACAAGAGCTGCATTGACAGTGGAGAAATGAATGAGATTGCACTCTAGCCTTGAAATGCCAGATTGCCATTAGGCAGTGTAAAATAATTTTGGAATTGGAAAATCCACAGTGGGGGCTATTGTTATGCAAGTGTTTAGGGCCATTAATCATCTGCTATGCAGGACTGTGCCTCTCAGCAGGGTGCAGAAGGACATAATGGATGGATTTGCAGCAATGGGGTTCCCAAACCTCAATGGGATGATAAGTGGCATGCATATCCCTATTTTGCCTTGCTACAGAGTACATCAACAGAAAGGCCTACTTTTCTATGGTTATGCAAGTCTTGATGGATAACCAGTATTGCTTCACCTATCAATGTGGTTTCGTCAGGGAAGCTGGATGACCCTCGCATCTTTAAGAACACAGGACTCTTCAGAAAGCTACAAGCAGGAACATTCTTTCCCAACAGGTGGATTACCATTGAGAATATTGGAATGCCAGAAGCGATTCTGGGGGACCCAGCTTACCCTTTGTTCCCCTAGCTCATGAAGCCATACACTGGCCACCTTGACAGCACCAGGGAAGATTCAATTACCACCTCAGCAGGTGCACAATGACATTGAATGTGCTTTTTCTAGATTGAAGGAACACTGGTGGAGTTTACTCACTAGATTGGATCTCAGTGAGAAAAATATTGCAGTGGTTATAGCTGTCTGTCGCATCCTGCATAATATATGTGAGGTAAAGGAGGAAAAGCTGCTGCCTGGGTAGAAGTGGAACATGTCTCCTGGCCTTGAACAGCTAGATGCCAGAGCTATTATAAGAGCCCAGAGTGGAACTATGCATTTGTGGGAGGCTTTGAAAGATCACTTCAACAGTTAGTCACAGTAGTACTCTGTGCTGGAGTGTTCACTGGGCCTGGAGCTTTGGGTGCTGCTAAGAATTGTCCTGTTTGATGTGCATTATTTATAAGTGTCCAGGTTTTTCCTGAATCTATTAATTTTATGTGGTGTTTGGTTTGTATCTTCATATACTGTTTGCTTTGTCTGCTGCTAGGCACTCTGAAATATTTGTTGTGAACCAAAAGAAAATTTAATTCTCCAAAAATAGAACTTCATTGAGTGGGGGGAAAAATGTTGCTGAAAATCAATATGAGGGTGGCAATGGTAAACAAACTGTTAACCTAAATTAAAAGGGTGAACGTTTAAAATTAGAAAGGGAGTAAACATTTGTCTATTTGAGTGCACAAATGTAGTTGGTTGTTGCTAGACATACACCAACTGTGTAGTTCTCACAGGTCGGGTTATGTGAAGTTGTGGTTTTCCTTGCTGTCCCCTGGCATAGAGTGGTGTAGGGGTAAGGCTTCGCCTGTGACCGGATATGGTATGTTGTGGGATGGGGAGGTGTAGGAAGTGGCCACCACAGAGTTTTCCAAGGACAGCAAAGGGTGTGGAGTCTTGAATTTTGGGACTTGTAGGTGAACCATGGTCTGCAGCATTTGGTTTGCTGCTGGAGAAGACCCATTATGTTCGGTGTGTTTCCATGTTCTTGTCATGCTGGGACTCCTGGGCCTTTTTCCTGTCCTCTTTCTCCATGCTGTCAGTCATGTCGGCCTTCCAAGCCCTTTGTTCACAGTCCAGTGCAGCAGTAGTTCATGTAATTTTGCTGAACGTGTCCTCCCTAGCCCTCTTCTTTCTCCTCATGAGTGCGAGGCATTCTGCGGGCATGGAGGGGGCACCCCTCAAATTTGCCATGCCAGAAGCTGCTGATTAATAAGACACATGTACCATTGGATTAACAATCACCATGGAAAGGGATAGATAACTTAAAAATATCCCTTCCCTTATTCCTATAAACACTTTTAATAAGAAATGCTTATTGACATTTCAGCTTTGGACTCCGTCAGCACGGCAATGCTCTCCAGCCCCAGGAAGTATGGCAGAGAAAGGGTGAGGGGTAGGAAGGATTTTCTGTTGCATGAAGCTATAAAACTTCAGGCCCTGTTCCATGAGAATAGGGCAGTGACACTGATTACTGGCACTGTTTTCCACAGGCAGCGGTGGTTTTAGTTGATCTCTCACTCCTGAGGTTCGCAAAGGCACAGAGAACACAGCTGCTACTGGTGTCCTGAAGCTGCTTGTGCCTGTAGACCATATGCTGAAGTCGTGCCAGCTAAACTCCGTTACCGAGTGGTGTGGGAAACTGTCCTGAAATAGTGCTGCAATCTCCAGAAACCTTTGGGAGAGGACTGCAGAGTATGTCCATGAAAGTTTCATTGAGATCTCTCTGGAAGATAAAAGATAAAAGGAACATCCCTACTTACATAAACAAAGTGCACTGCGTGGCCCCTGGCTGCATAATCCAACAGCAGAATGAAAAGCAGATGCCAACTCTGCCTCTGTACCTTTTTATCTCTTCTTGTGCAAGTAAACAGTCTATACCTTTGTCTTAATTTAGGGGTGGTCTAGGGGTCATTTTTAAAGTTAAACATTCTAAGGAAAAGTGTGTGCACACACTTAGCTGAGCTTCCTCCCTCTATGTCAGGCTCATCTATGCTCACCAGACAGGACTGGCTAGACTGTAGCAGAATCTCAAACAGCTCCTGGCTTGTGGTATGGCTGGAGGCCCTTCTGCTATAACAACCCCCACCACCTGCTCCTCCTCTTCCTATTCGCTGTTCACATCAGGGTCTGTCACAGGCTCCTCTGAGGTACCCACAGTGGTCTGCAGGGTGCTCATGGGAGAGTCTGCCAAGTATGGCATGCAGTTTGTTGTAAAAGCAGCAGGTCTGTGGGGCAGCACCAGATCTTATTATGTTCACTGGCCTTGTGGTATTCCTGGCAAACTTCCTTCTCTTTCACATGGCACTGCTGCTGATCCCTGTCGTACCCCTCTGCATGCATCTCCTGTGTAATCTTCTCATAGATGTCATATTTCTACATCTAGACCATAGCTCTGCTTGCACAACCTCCTCTCCCCATAATCCCAGGAGATCCAATAATTCCTGTCTGCTCCTGGTAGGAGTGCTAGTGTGTAGTTAGTTGGGCAGTTGCACACAACAAGGATGGTCTGATAGGTGTGCTTGCCAAGGTGGACAGTCAGTGAAAAGGCATTTCTGAAACACACAGGAGGCACTGGGAGGGAGGGAGAGGAGTTGATCAGCGAGGCCGATGGACCCAGACATAATTCCACACCCTCCCCCAGCCCTGCCATGTCCCCGCTTCTCCCCCGCCCTCTCAGTGCCTCCTGCACGCTGCTATTCCCCAGTGTGCAGGAGGCACTGGGAAGGAGGGGGAGGAGTTGATAAGTGGGGCCAGCGGTACTCCTTGTTTGAGAAACACTGATCTACACTATCCAGTCCACATTACCTGTTTTTCCAATTAATGAAATTAGCCCTAGGATCACTAATTAGCTAACATAAACTCCTACATTTATGACAGACTCTGCAGTTTGAAAAGCTTGCACATTTGTCTCATTTTATGTCTGCATACAACTAGAACTTGAAAGGCAGTATGAAATATTAACTGTGATAGGACATATGCAGTGCTCTCATGTTGTTAATAACAGTAACTTGTTCAGTTTCAAAATACTTTACAGCAATCTTTGATTTAAACATGTTACAAAACAAGGACAGACACTATAGCTCTCTGACAGTCTTTAAAACATACACATGAGCATGAGCACTTCCTTTACTAATACTCGGTTTCAGGAACTGGTCAATTGACTGACTTGGATCATCACCCAGGAGAAATCTGTACATTACTTATCACGAGATCTTTGCTCAGCTTTCAGCTCAGGTATCATTCACAGCAGGAGTTGACACTGTTTCACTATTGTATATGGCATATATATAATATCAGTGTTTGATATTAATTTAATATTTAATTCATTTACTTATTCACAGACAAGGAAAAAGGGAAGTCTCTCACAGACTTGTAAAAGGCTGCAGCAACTCTAATTCCTTAAATTATTTAAAAAATCTAGCTGTTTGACCTTGGGTTTTTATTCTGTTAGCTGTCTGTTTTGTCTTTCTAAAAGTCTTTGATACCTGGGCAATTCTTAAATAGTACGACTGCTAATTTTGGGACCTTAGTTAATACAGCAGTACCGAACAAGAGTAAGACTTCATAGTCTGCAGTAGGTTTAGTCTTAGATACTTATGCCTGTGTCCAAAAAATAATTATTTTAATTCAGAGAAATGTGAAATGGTGAATATCACACCAAAAAAAATTAGCAATCTTAAGTTAATGTTCAAATATGAACCTTATTCAGATTGAACAATTGCAAAAGAAAATGAAATAAAACAAACATGGCAACTATAAAAGAAAAGTCCATTTTAAATGCAATTATTCTAGGTTGGCAACAGGTCAACTCTTCAAGAATCATGCTGTTCATTATCTTTTCATCATTAAGCATCAACTGTTTCATCTATATCTTTATCAAATTCATCAGTAACTCATTCTCGCTCTTAACTTAATAGTCTTCAGATGAACTTTTCATCTGTCCTTTCTTTAATCATATTTTGATACATGATCACCAGCTTCCAGCAGTGGAGGTCTTCAATCTATTTCTGTTTCTTGAATGATGATTCCCCAAACCAACCAGTTTTGTTCCTCACATGCAATAAAGTGCACAAGTGTTAAAAGAATATCTGCCACTGTAGCAAGAACATGAGGAGGACACAACCCTTTCAACCATGATGGAGCATGTTGTTTTTATATTCAGCTGCTGGGACTGCACTTTGCATTGTTTTACAACTGACCGGACTTCTTTTGCTTATATTTTGCTGTTTCCATCATCATTGCTTGTTTGTTTGTATTTCCTTTAAAATTTGCAACAGTCACTCTGAGATCACAAGCTGAATCAGATTCATGGTCAGATTTTGGCCCTGGAAGCATGTGCAAGAGTGATCACTTGATTTTTTTGGTGATATTATCTTGTCTCTCTTTCTCTTCCGCTTTTGTAAATGGACTGTGTTCATGTTTCTTAACATTGAGAAACTCGTTCTTGGCATCAGACTGTGTAGAACTATTTTTCATAGTCTGACTTAACTACAGTATGAAGCAGTTAAATGAATTTGTCTTTTCACATCCAAAAGACATCATGTCATAAATATAAATGGAAGGGTAAACGCATTTAAATCCCTCCTAGCCAGAGGAAAAACCCTTTCACCTGTAAAGGGTTAAGAAGCTAAGACAACCTCGCTGGCACCCGACCAAAATGACCAATGAGGAGACAAGATACTTCCAAAGCTGGAGGGGGCGGAAACAAGGGTTCTTTCTGTCTATGTTGTCTTTTGCCGGGATCAGAACAGGAATGCAGGTAAGAACTCCTGTAAAGGGCTAATGAGCAATCTAGTTAGATATGCGTTAGATTCTGTTTTTGTTTAAATGGCTGATAACATAGTTGTGCTGAATGGAATGTATATTCCTGTTTTGTCTTTTTGTAACTTAAGGTTTTGCTTAGAGGGATTCTCTGTGTTTTTAATCTGATTACCATATAAGATATTTACCATCCTGATTTTACAGAGGTGATTCTTTTTCTTGAATTAAAACTCTTCTTTTAAGAACCTGATTGCTTTTTCGTTGTTCTTAAGATCCAAGGTTTGGGTCTGTGTTCACGTATGCAAATTAGTGAGGATTTTTTATCAAGCCTTCCCAGGAAAGGGAGTGTAGGGCTTGGAGGGATTTTGGGGGGAAGGAGGTTTCCAAGTGGGCTCTTTCCCTGTTATATTTGTTAGAAGTTTGGTGGTGGCAGCAATAAGGTCCAGGGACAAAGGTAAAATAGTTTGTACCTTGTGGAAGTTTTAACCTAAGCTGGTAAAAATAATCTTAGGGGTTTTTCATGCAGGTCCCACATCTGTACCCTAGAGTTCAGAGTGGGGTAGGAACCCTGACACATCATCATCAAGAATGTTAGTGCAGACTATTCAGAGAGCACACCCGGCCACCCCTTCTTCAGGAGCAGTTGCATGAAGTCTTTTTGCATATTTGAAGTTTGAGACATTTAATAGAAATGCCCAATGAGTAAGACTAGGCTACTCAGTGTGAATGAAATTGAGTGCTATACTAACTGATGCTGAAAATGTTTGCTGGTACTTGTTTGCTTTTGAAATCTTGACCGCGCTTTTCACTTGTAGCAGATGGTGCAAAGTTGTCAGATCTTCACATCGCAAGTGAAAAACTGCATAATATGGTGTGTCCGCAAGGGCTGGGGGGATACCAGCGAAAGGAGGACACTCAGGCCTAAGAATAGTAAACTGCACGGGAGCCCCCTAGGACGCACAGAGGGCTGCAGGGGACTCTGGCCGTTCAGGACAGCTGACCAGGCAGTGCTGTATTCTCCGTGCTTATTCGGGAGTACATGGGGGTCAACAGCTGGTTACATTCTTGTATATATAATTTATGCTTATTACATAAAACTAACTCGTTTACAGGCAAAAATATGCCGAGCTATGCTATAATATCTTTTGGCAGATCCGTCGAACAAAGTTCATTGAAACTGCCAGCATCCTCCGCTTACATCCAGTCACGTACTCAGTCTACCACTTAGCTCCTCGCAATCTTCTGCAACCTTGCCCCTACATATGGGCAGCATATCCATAACACAGAAGTTGTGGATACGCATCAGTAAAACCCCAAGTAGTTTTCATGTTAGCCATGTTGCTGTTCACAACCAAAATATTCTGCTGTGGACCCAATTCACTAATTATATTTTCTTCGAGTGCGTGTTCATGTCCATTCCATATTAGGTGTGCATGCGCTGCGTGCACGAGCGTTGGAAACTTTTTCCCTTAGTGGCTCCCTGCAGGCCCTCCGAGTGGCGCCACTGCGCCCCCACATTTATACCCCCGCGCCAACCCCCTCCAGTTCCTTCTTACCAGCTGTGGCAGCGTTGGAACCAATCTCAATCTCTCTCTCTCTCTCTCTCTCTCTCTCTCTCTCTCTCTCTCTCATAGAAGAGCAGTCCCTTAGCCTTTAGAGTAGCTATTATTACTTTGCTTACATATAGATTGTGAATACTTAAGTGATTAGGTGCTTGGAGACCTCCAGCACCGGCCGCGGGGCATGCCGCAGGCCCATGACTTCAAGGCTTGCGCCACGTGCCAGGTAGTGACCCCCACGACTCATGTCTACGTTGCCTGGGGGACAGACATCAAACTGAAAGGTGTACGATTTCCAAGGTGTTCAAGCCAAGGACAAGGGAAGAAAGACTTTCGCCTAAAGCAACTGTTGATGGAGGCCGCGTTGCACCTGCCGGGCCCGGAGCACCCGACGCCAGCTCAGGCTTCGTCGGTGCGTAATGCCCCGGAGCCATCGGGAGACCCGGCACCAGCAAAGCACCGTAAACTGTCGCCCCGGAGCACCAGGCTAGGCCCCGGCACTGATCATCCTCCTGGTGCAGCCCCTGGTGCAGCCTAAAGGAAGGAGTGGTCATTCCCTGGACAGGAGGCTGGCGCCTCCCAAGGCACCGAGCACCGACAAGAGCGGGAAGGCCACAGTACCAGCACTGACACAGGCGGTCCCGGCGGCACAAGCCCCACTGAGCCCAGACTTAAGTGAGCTCAGTGCGGACGATGGGCTCAAGGGCATAACGGATCAGCCCTCTACGCCTGGCACCTTTGAGGCCTCAGAGGACCTCATCGAGCTGTTGGCGGCTGTCTCCCCTGCCATATGGGGAGGACTCTCTGGCACCTATGCCCCGGGCGCCGTCGAGGGGTAAGCCGCCAATGGTGTGCTGCTCGAAGACACCGTCCCAGCTCCACTCGCGGAGTTGGTCCAGGTCGAGCTCCAACTCCGCAGACTCGCACTTGCCAGTGGCCCAGAAGGGGTTGCAGCGTCAGAAAGGGCACACCACTCTCCAGCACCACACAGAGACTGGCACTGGGAGGAGTCGAGACGGCCCTCACAAGAGGTCTCCCGCAGGCGGTCCCGGTCCAGGGAACTCCAGTACCGGTACTGCTCCCAGTTCCACTCAGCCAGGAGCCACTCGTTCTCCCGCCGGTGCAGATCGTTGGCACCGCCATGGCCTTCGCAATCGGCAGTGCCACAATCCGGCTCCGGCCACTATAGCTATCCACACCGGGGCCCAGACAGCAGGGACCCTCGGGAGCTGGCAACCTCAAAGGGGGTTACCAGGCCATTGGCCCTTCTGGACCCCCTGGGCCTATCGGGAGCGCCAAGGGGCCCCATCCAGGACAAAATACTCGGTGCAGCGGTCCCAGTCCCCGCACCGACCCCAGACGGTGCCAGAGGCAACAGTATCCAGGCCTCCAGCATAGACCGGAGAGTCCGGCATGGAGCCTGGTCCATCCCATGGACTGCCACCCCGGTCTGAGCCGGGGACCCTTACCACGGGAGATGGGGAGTAGGAGGACCAACCAGGGGGGTCAAGCAGCAGCTAACCTCTCGTCTTCCCCCGATGAGGTGGTGGCGGGTACAGAGGTATCTGGCCCTCCACCAATAGATCATAGAGCCCCCCCAGGAACTGCTGCGCAGAGTTGCCCAAAATTTGGGGTTGCAGGCCGAGGAGACAGTTGAGCAGGAGGACCCCATGGTGGACATTTTGAGCCCTGAAGGGCCATCCAGAATAGCGCCCGCTCATTAAGACCGTTCAGTCCAACTATAAGACTATATGGCAGACACCCGGCCTCCAGCACTCCAACGGCTAAAGGAGTAGAGCGTAAATACTTTGCCCATCTAAGGGCTATGAGTTCCTATTCAGCCACCCAAGCCCATGCTCCCTGGTGGTTTCGGCGGTGGACGAAAGGGAGCGCCATGGACAGCAGGCCCTGGCCCTAAGGCCAAGGAGGCAAAATGCCTGGACCTTTTTGGTAGAAAAGTGTACTCATCTGGGGGCCTTCAGCTGAGGATTGCTAACCAGAAAGCCATCCTCAACAGGCACAATTTCAACTCCTGGGCAGTGGGGGGAAGTTTTAAGGACAACTTCCCGCATGATTCCAACAGGAGTTCACGGGATACTGGATACCTGGTGGACGAGGGCAAGGCAGTAGCCAAGACCTCTCTCCAGGCCTCTATGGATTCAGCAGACGCGGCAGCTAGAACAATAGCATCAAGGGTGGTCACGAGGCATTCGGCATGGCTCCAGGAGTCAGGCCTGCCCCCCAAGGTCCAGAATATGCTCCAGAACCTCCCCTTCAAAGGGTCCGGGTTTTTCTCGGACCAGACAGACGCGAGACTGAATAGCCTCAAGGACTCGGGGGCTACGCTCAAGTCGCTGGGTATGCACACCCTGGAGACCCAGAGGAAGCCCTTTAAGCCACAGCCTCCCCCGCAACGTCAGTACCAGCCTTGCCATTGGTATGAGCCTTACCATAGGCAAGGCAGGGATAACAGGCGACGGCGAAACAACAATAATAACAATAATGCGCCAGGCCAGAACCAAGGCCAGCACAAACCCCATCTGGGCACTAAGCCAGGCTTTTGAAGGGTCGCTCGAGGACAGAGTACCAGACCAGCCACCGGATCTGTCCCTTTGTTTCCTGAAGAGCCTGTCCCGTTTCTCCCGGGCATGGTCCACCATTACGTCGGACCTTTGGGTCTTACGCATGGTGCGGAATGGGTACTTGGTGCAGTTTGCCTCCCTTCCAACCCCCTTCCCCATCCCTCTTCAGGGACCCCTCTCATGAGCATCTCCTAGAGGAGGAAGTCCATACTGGCTAGGATGGTGTTTTAGGAGAGATCACGATGGATTGTAGTTCCTCAGGAAGTCAGTGGTGTCTCGAAGATAGCTGATGTAGAAGCCCTCTACACCAACTTCCACACAAAGATGGACTACAAGCCGTCAGGAACAGTATCCCTGATAATGTCACAGCTAACCTGGTGGCTGAACTTTGTGACTTTGTCCTCACCCGTAACTATTTCACATTTGGGGACAACGTATACCTTCAAATCAGCGGCACTGCGATGGTACCTGCATGGCCCCACAGTATCCAACATTTTTATGGTTGACTTAGGACAACACTTCCTCAGCTCTCGTCCCCTAATGCCCTACTCTACTGCGCTACTTGATGACATCATCATCATCTGGACCCATGGAAAAGAAGCCCTTGAGGAATTCCACCATGATTTAAACAATTTCCATCCCACCATCAACCTCAGCCTGGACCAGTCCACACAAGAGACCACTTCCTGGACACTACGGTGCTAATAAGTGATGGTCACATAAACACCACCCTATATCGGAAACCTATGACTGCTATTCCTACCTACATGCCTCTAGCTTTCATCCAGATCACACCACACAACCCATTGTCTACAGCCAAGCTCTACGATATAACCGCATTTGCTCCAACCCCTCAGACAGAGACCAACGCCTACAAGATCTCTAGCATGCATTCTTACAACTACAGTACCCGCCTGCTGAAGTGAAGAAACAGATGGACAGAGCCAGAAGAGTACCCAGAAGTCACCTACTACAGGACAGGCCCAACAAAGAAAATAACAGAACGCCACTAGCCATCACTTTCAGCCCCAACTAAAACCTCTCCAACGCATCATCAAGGATCTACAACCTATCCTGAAGGACGACCGATCACTCTCATAGATCTTGGGAGACAGGCCAGTCCTTGCTTACAGACAGCCCCCCAACCTGAAGCAATTACTCACCAGCAACCACACAACAGAACCACTAACCCAGGAACCTATCCTTGCAACAAAGCCGTTGCAACTCTGTCCACATATCTATTCAGGGGACACCATCATAGGGCCTAATCACATCAGCCACACTATCAGAGGCCGTTCACTTGCGCATCTACCAATGTGATATATGCCATCATGTGCCAGCAATGCCCCTCTGCCATGTACATTGGTCAAACTGGACAGTCTCTATGTAAAAGAAAATGGACACAAATCAGACATCAAGAATTTTAACATTCAAAAAACAGTCGGAGAACACTTCAGTCTCTCCGGTCACACGATTACAGACCTGAGAGTGGCTATCCTTCAACAAAAAAACTTCAAAAACGACTCCAATGAGAGACTGCTGAATTGGAATTAATTTTGCAAACTGGATACAATTAACTTAGGCCTGAATAGAGACTGGGAGTGGATGAATCATTACCTAAAGTAAAACTATTTCCCCATGGTATTTCTCTCCCCACCACCCCCCCCCCCCACTGTTCCTCAGACGTTCTTGTCAACTGCGGGAAATGGCCCACCTTGATTATCACCACAAAAGGTTTTCCTCCTTCTCCCCCCGCTGGTAATAGCTCATCTTAAGTGATCACTCTCCTACAGTGTGTATGATAAAACCCATTGTTTCATGTTCTCTGTGCGTGTGTATATAAATATCCCCACTCTATTTTCCACCGAATGCATCCAATGAAGTGAGTTGTAGCTCACAAAAGCTTATGTTCAAATAAATTTGTTAGTCTCTAAGGTGCCACAAGCAGCAGTAAGAAAAGGAACAGAGCAGGAAGGGGAGGGGAGGGGCTCTACAGAGATGTGATGTCACAAACCTCCATTAACATAGAACTTTCCATATTTATCAGGAAGGTTTGGTTGGGGATAAGTGGGGGGGGGGGATTGATGGAGGGGGTATTTGAGGGAGAGAAGTGGGGATTATTACATAGGCCTATAACAGGTTGTTTGTGTTGAGGATAGTGGGTTAATAACTGATATTTTTGTTTAGGGAGCAGGTTTGAAGGCTGTGCATCTTTTGTCTTTGTTTTCAGGGGGAAGGTTTAATGACTGAACTCTCCTTTCCCTTCTCCACCCCATTCTGAATTTATTTCTGTAGGTTTGTCTTGGCAGTTTAGATTGACAGGGCCAGGGACCATGTCTTTTAACTTGTTTAATGCACTTTGTAGACCACCATGAACAATAATGGCCTGGTATACAAATAGATATATGTATAATGTTTGTTCTGGAAGATTACAGCCATTAAGATGATCAATTTTAAGTTAGTTCACCTTTTCCCCAGCAGATGGCATTAGCATGTAGTAAAGTGAGTAAACAAGACGTTTCAGTAAGTTTTTTGCTAACAGATGTCACCGTATTGCAAAAAAAAGCTAGGCCACCACCTACATCTGCGCATTGTTGCTGGAATATCTGATATTTGGACCATGGTTAAATAGTAGGCTGTTAATTGACCAGTCAGTAGATCAACTAGCTTAAACCTAACATTCCTATTACAATCCCATTGGTTAATGCAAAAAGAAAAGGAGTACTTGTGGCACCTTAGAGACTAACCAATTTATTTGAGCATAAGCTTTTGTGAGCTACAGCTCACTTTGAGGCCTCGGTATCATCGCCTGCCTTGTAGAGTGGGACAGTGAAGTGATGGCCTATCACCATCTCCTTAAGAAGGACATTGTAATCCTGTGCCAAGAAGAGAGGGTTGCGCATTGGGAAAGTCGCAAAGCACAGCTAATCATGCAGCTGGCGGATGACCACCGCTCTCAGGAGCAGATTTCTGACCCAAATGGGGCTACAGCAGGATCTGGGAGCAGCTCGAGTGGTAACCAGGCATCCCAAGAATCCTGTCCCCAACCAGATGGGGGTCTTCACGATAGGGGTCCCCATCAGGGGATCGGAGATGGATGGAATTGGAGCTGAGTCGAGAGCGCGAGAGGACTGTGAGAACACAGCGAGATCCCAAAAAGAGCTGCAGGAGAAGCAGCAGCAGCATGAATGAATGGTGGCAGAGCGGTGGGATTATAACTTGAAATCATTTTGAGATCAATTTGAGATTTTTTTGAACACGAAGCACAGATTTTAAAAAGGAAATTTTTTTTTCCTTTTGGACTGCTGGAACGCAGGTTTTCAGCTGAAAGCAGTTAGTTTTTTTGTCTATGTTGGGGGCCAGAGCAGAGACAAAAGGGATATGTCTTTTGTGAGCTGGAGTTTTTAACCTTTACTGCAGCCCTGCACCCCCCTTTGGTCGTCTCAAACTACGTTCACGCCACCCCCTTATAAAAAACAAACCAATCATTGAAGTAGGTCAGTTCTTAAACCTGATATATCATAACTACAGAATGAAAGAGAAACTATGCACTTTTAATTTCACAGTAAAATTAAGAATACATGAAAAATGCACGCTTTTTAAGTTTACGGCTCTAGTGGACTCTTCTGCTGTTGTTCAGTTGATGTTCGAGGAGGAACTTTCGCCCCCCAGAAAGGGCATCTTGCACTCCAGTGAGTGCGTGCACCCTCCAGGTTAAGAATCACTGGGTAATGCATCTGAGGACCTTGTCGATGAAAGCATAGGAAAACTCTATTCTGAATTACCACAAACTTCTTTTTTCTGAGTTAAAAGGTACACTGATTCAATCCTCCATCTTTAGAGAATTTCTTTGGTGTGTAGGATTAAAAATCCCTGTTGGTTTATTCATTTTGGTTTCTTGAGAGATGCTCTGCAGAAGAAATTCACAACTTATTACTATACTTATAAATTTACTTACAAGTTTCAGTCCACAGGGTGTTATCCTTAGCTGTGAAAGCTGTTTAAATTGGCAGGTTTCTCAGAGTGCCTCACATATCTGTGATTGATAGGTCTGGTTCTGCTTGCGTAGCTGCATGCAGGCTGAGAGACTGTTGGTTAACACTTCTATAGACCTTGTAACTTGGAGGAAATTTTTGGTAAATCAGAATAGGTTTTCTTAGTCTTATATTCCAAGACTGTCCATTCACACATTTGGGATTAACTTTTCCCCTGGACCAAAAAAACCCCAAACAGTTGTTGTCTACACTGGTCTTAGTGAATCTATAGACCTTCACCGTTGGCTTCTGAAGCTACTTAAAGTTAATTCAATCTTAGTTTAAGTTGTTCGATAGGTTGAAAAGATGGCACTCTCATCTCATTTTTCTTAACCTACTGCTCTCCTAACTTTAGTTGGAGGAGAGACGAATCTTCAACAGCAGATGAAGATACTGCAGCGAAACAAGCACAGGTTGTGAAAGAGAAAGTCCCCTTGCAGACGTGAGCCTAGCAAGGCATTCTAGCAACGCAGCCAAAACTGGAATCCTGTGCGGGAGCTTCAGCGTCATAACAAGACTTTAAAGGTTCAGTTTATTTATGTAAATTGTCTTAAGGAACCCTATTTCTGATTATTATTTAAAATTCATACTTGCTGCTAGCTAGCTGGTATTTGCACTGTTTCATGTCCAATACCCAGATCAATAGCGAACAACAACCCTTTTGAGTCCTTGGGATTGTGAGAATTGGTGTGTTTACTTTAGTTAGTTTCTTCTCAAACTGGTCCATGCATCATACTAGTTTAGACTGCTGTAGTGTTAGTCTTGCTGTACTAGTTACGAGAGCTGTGTTGTTGGCTGTTAGTAAAATCACTTGAATGAAATCAAAATAGCGTAAAATGACAAGATATAAACAAAGCTTGAATTGGCAGGAGTAAGGGAAAAGGGGTTGAGATTCCATTCATTTCCCTGTATGGTTATTGTAGGAATTGCTTCACCAACTAACTCTTTTATTAACTGTAGGGTAGCTTTTAAATTGAAGTACAAGACCTTGGTGAGGATGGTGAACACCAAACCATTCAGCTTTCTATTTCAAAGTATCAGTGCAGGCTTTTTTTTTTGGCCTCCTGGATAATCGTTGCTGGCCCTTACCAAACCATACTACATCAGTAAACTCTTTCTCAAGCCATAAAGACGAATGCTCTTCAAGCATACAATAAACCATATCCATTTAGATCAACTGAAAAGTAAAACAAAACCAACATGCTAGAGCTTCACTTGCCAATACCAAAATATATAGAGCATGGTAATAGGACTGCTGAATGTATATAAAATAACCTACATTAAAACACCCAGCTAAATCCAGAGTGGTTGCAAGACCAGGAACCAGCTTCCCTAAAGAAGCACTCTTGATAGCACACTGCATTGGTAAGGATTTAATTTTGTCAGTTGGGCAAAACTTCTGTTTTGGTTTTTGAACACACCAATGTTGTGGAAGTATTCAGACCTGAAGTATTTATTTTGACCCATCTGTATCTTAAAAATTGATTATATGGGCCTATTACGTCACTTTTGACTTGCCACCCATATTAACAAATCCTTTTGGATAAAAGGAAGAAAACATGCAGCAAGCACGTGAAGAAGAGGAGAGACGTTAAGAAGCAACTGCACCTTTCAGATTACACTGAATGAAATTCAGGCCCAGCTAGAGCAGCCTGATGTACACAATGCCAAGCTCCGCCAAGAAAATATTGAATTGGGGGAGAAGCTGAAGAAACTAATTGAACAGTATGCTTTGCGGGAAGAGGTAATTTAAATTTATGCTTCCATAGGCACTCAAATTAGTTTCCTTACGACATACAAAAGTGGTGGCTTTCTAAAAACATTCTTCACGTAATTTAAGTGATAAAATTACATGGTTGTACTCTACATAAATAAAGGTAAATGCCTTTTTTTTTATTTCAGGCCTTCTTAACAAAAATTAGGTGGACTATTGGCCAAAAATCTCTTCTTTCAATTCCCATCCCATTCCATGGGGGTTCTCTGGATCCCTAACAGAGCTCAAAGGATCTGTTTTTTCCAGACATTTCCACTGACATTAATGGCCTTATTATAATTGTGCTAAAATGTGTGGTGCCTTGTCATTAGCAATTGTGTATTTTTTCATTATATTATAAGGTAAGGGTTCCATTTGAGTGGACAAAAAAGGCTGTTACATAAATTAAGTTGACATGGGATAAGAAGGAAGATCCTTTCATGGATTGCGGAACCTGGCTAAAAGTCGGGAACAAAGGGTAGGAATAAATGGTAAATTTTCAGAATGGAGAGGGGTAATTAGTGGTGTTCCCACGGGACAGTCCTAGGACCAATCCTATTCAATTTATTCATAATGATCTGGAGAGAAAGGGGTAAACAGTGAGGTGGTAAAGTTTGCAGAGGATACTAACTGCTCAAGATCGGTTAAGACCAAGCAGACTGTGACGAACTTCAAAAAGATCTCACAAAACTAAAGGTGACTTGGGCAACAACATGGCACATGAAATGTATGTGGATAAATGTAAAGTAATGCACGCTGGAAAAATAACCCCAACCTATACATACAATATGATGGGGGCTAATTAGCTACAACTTAATCAGGAAAGAGACTCTTGGAGTCATCGTGGATAGTCTCTGAAGACTCCACGCAGTGTGCAGCGGCAGTCAAAAAGCAAACGGGATTTTAGGAACCATAAAGAGGGATAGAGAATAAGTTTGGAGAATATCTTATTGCCCTTATATAAATCCATGGTACTCCCACATCTTGATATGCATACAGATGTGGTCCCCTCATCTCAAAAAAGCTATACTGGCATTAGAAAAGGTTCAGAGAAGGGCCAACTAAAATGATTAGGGGTCTGGATATGAGTCCCATATGAGGAGAGATTAAAGAGGCTAGGACCTTTTCAACTTGGAAAAGAGGAGACTAAGCAGGGATATGATCGAGATATATAAATCATGAGTGGTGTGAAGCAAGTGAATAAGGAAAAGTACTGTTCCCCTAATGTAAGCACTAGGGGCCACAAAATGAAATTAATGGGTAGGCAGGTTTAAAACAAATAAAAGGAAGTTCTTCACATAGCGCACAGTCAACTGTGGAACTCCTTGCCTGAGGAGGTTGTGACGGCTAGGACTCTAACAGGGTTTAAAGAGAACTGGATAAATTCATGGAGGTTAAGTCCATTAATGGCTGTTAGCCAGGATAGGTAAGGAATGGTGTCCCTAGCCTCCGTTTGTCAGAGGGTGGAGAGGATGGCAGGAGAGAGCTCACTTGATCATTACTCGGTTAGGTTCACTCCCTCTGGGGCATTTTGGCATTGGCCACTGTCAGCAGACAGGATACTGGACTGGATGGACCTTTGGTCTGATCCAGTATGGCCATTCTTATGCTCTAAAACGAGGTAAAGGCAGCGGAACATATTTAGGAAGGTCTTTTGTAGATGTATTTTGGGTTGTGGCTTAGTCTTCGTATGCAAACATATGTTGAAATGAGTTCTTCTAAATTAGTTTATGGGGAAAAAGAGTGTTTCAAAACAATGAAATAATGTGCTGCTGTTTTCATGAACTTTTAAGGAGCCTGCTTTGTTTCCCAAGTGTGTGCTGGCCTCCTTTCCATTACCTTTGTTTTGTCCACTTAACTCCTGTTCTTGCATAACATCTGCTGAAATAGCACCCTATTTCTAAGATCTTTACAGTTGAGACTTTAAAAAATGTAGTACTTTTTTCAGTTTTTATATATAATCAGAATAACTTAATTTATAAATGATTTATTATAAACATTTCCTAACTTTGCTTAGTGGTGCTACGATTTAAAGTTCAGCTTTCCTCAAATTTCAGTGATTATACATTAATTCCTCAAATGTAACTAGGTGTAGATATGTATTCAAGATAAATATTTTAATTGAGTTCTATATTAGATTGATACTGAGGAAATCATATTGACTGATTAAGTACACAGTTGTCTGTTCGGAGTGTAGGAAAATAAAATCAAGGTTGGTTATTAAACTGCTTTTGCATTTTTGTTGTAAATAAAAGTGGTGATGATTAAAATCAGTTCACTTTTATAGAGTACTACAGCTTTCTTTTGTTCCCAACCGGCACCTAAGGCACAAACTTGTAGAATAAGTGTTCTCTGATTTTTTTCATAGTGTGGATTGCTTTCTAATACTGATGTTGTCATGAACCACTTCTCCCCTTTCATTCATGATCACATCCTGTGGCACCCAGAGCAATTGTTTATGTGGAAAAGTAATACTAGGAAGTTAAAGTAATTTAGTGCTGTTTAACAGCTGGAAATGAGATGTGACAGTCAGCTGTTTTTAGGCCACGGTTTGCAAACTGTTTGCATTTACTTTCTGGTTTTTAAGATGTACTTGGGTCATGTTTTCACGCTTCTCTCATCAACTGTGAGGGGCAGAAACTTTTTTAAATGAAAGTTCAAATTCTCCTGTAATCACTTGACTCTGGAGGCTGGGGCTTAAAGAAAAATACCATATATATTGTGATCCGATGGTCCGGCAACCCTGACCATTGGATCACCAAGCCTGAATACTAAAACTGTTTGTTTAAAACTTTTTTCCATTTAAAAAACATCTTTTATGTTTTTAACTGTTTGTTTAACTGTTTACTGTTCATATTACACTGTCAGGTTTTACTTTTTCCTTAGCATATTGACAAAGTGTTCAAGCATAAAGAATTACAGCAACAACTGGTGGATGCCAAACTTCAGCAAACCACACAACTTATAAAAGAAGCTGAGGAAAAACATCAGAGAGAGAGGGAGTTTGTAAGTTGCTTCTAAGCTTACTTTAAAAACAAAAACACAGCAACTGAAGGGCCCCATATTTAGGGCTAAAATACATTTTCTACAAGATACTAAGATCCAAATGGTTTAAATAAATTAAAAGGAACCTGAATTGTACCTGCAATATACATCTATATAGATGCAAACAAATGTGCATGCAGCTGCAGTTTTTTTGCAAGAACCATTATCAGTTTGGGGGGGATTTTTATTATATATATATTATATATATAATGCATTCTCTGAACACAATTTAGGTACTTCTGTTAGGCTTGGAGAGATTCCACATAGCGCAACTTTTGCAGCACGTCCTTGTTCTTCTGATGCCTGAATTTGGTCAGCTATGCTCTAAGAAGTGTGAGGCGGAAAGAGGTGTGAAAACAGAAATAATGTAAGCACCTTTTAAGAGCACTTGGTTACCAGGAAGTGTGTGCCCAGTGTTTTCTGAGCATTTGAGAGGTGTAAACCTAAGAATTTTACTTGCATTCTTCCAAGCAGTAGCAGCTTGGCTGGAAACTATGTAACACTGAAGTCTTCAGTTGAACTCTTCAATTGAAAACGTGCCTTCCTGTGATGAAATGGCTTTAGACATTATAGGCCTGATTCAAAGCCTTTTTAAAATCAATTAGAGTCTTTGGATCAGACCCTAAATATTCACCCCCCTCCACCCAAAGTAGTGACTTTGTTTCCAGAATTTGAACAAAATTTTACAAGGTGTTGGGAGAGGCCTATGTCTTCTATTTATTTTTATTATGTATTTATAGATAGGGTATAGGGAAAAAAAACCTGAAGTCCTCAAATTGCCATGAATATAGTCTTCATTGAGAATGAGTACTGGGTGTGATTTGGGATGGAGGGGTCAAAAAATCAAGTAACTTCTGGCCATGTTCACTAATCTTTTGAAGACAGCGATTTAAAGATAGAGGATACCAAGCTGTTTTGGTTGAAGAATTCTTGCTTAGATTTACAGGTGTGCAAGTATTGAATCTTCTGTTTTCTAAAAGCTAAGACATACTGATGATCTCCTGATTTTAAATTAGACAAAGTAGATTTTTAGGCAAGTTTAAATTTTAGCCAAGTCTGACAAAAACTCTCCCCACTTTGACATCACTATACTTTCTCTCTTCAGCCTTGCTGCTTTACGTACAGCAGTTGTTAGTTTACGGCCATAGTTTGTTTCATATACGACAATTCATCGAAGCAGTCCCAAGTCTTTGCAAATAACTTCTTTACCATAGGTGACAGGAGAATATCACAATGAAGTTAATTGTTACTACATAATTTTTTTTTCTACGCTTGGGCATTCGTTAGTTTTGTAGTAGAATAGCTTTTTATTGTACTCCTGCATATCATTTAATACTTAAGGCGTTCTACCAGAATGCAGACATAAACTGAATTTTTCCCAACTGTTAGAGCTTTTTTTTCCATATAATAAAATCAATTCCAGCTATACCAGTAACGGTTTTAAACAATCAGCTAAGAACTATAGTTGTGACAGAAAGGAGAACACATGAGTTGTTTAGGTTTCTTAAGTAACTTATCTGGCACAATTTTTACCTGTTTTGTTCTTTAACAAATTAACTTTTAACCATTTAATGCAGAGATAGGCAAGAACATGTTCAACTGTATTGAAGTTTCATGGTAAATCAAACTTTCTCATTTATATTACTTGTATCAAGCCATTGTTCTTCCAGATGATTACATATATCTATTACACTAGGTGCATGCATGCCTTGTGAATGGATGCTGGAGAGCTTCCCTACCAGTACTACCCATAGGGGCAGCCATGCCAGTGCTGTGTGTCCTCGTGTTCTGCGCTGAGGGTATAAAGGGCAGAGATGCCTGCCCACTTCTTTGGTTCCTACTTGCTGTCCATGGTTGAAGCATGCTGGCAGCTCATTCCTCTGAGAACGTCTTTATAGCTAATAGTTTTACCACACTGTAGTTAACAGTATACTCATCTTGGTCCTTTGAAACCCCCTCTTCTTTTTTTCTCTTCCTTATTGTCAGTATTCACGCTCCAGGCTCCGCTTGGTACCCCTGGCTTCAAGCCTTGCCCTGGGGTTGCACACCAGTTCTTGTGAATGATCCTCACTCTCTCACTGTTTGAAGTGTTTAGGTGACAGGTGAATAGTCTTCCAAGGCTTCAAGACCAGAACAATGAAGCAAAGAGAAGCTTCTCTCTCATACATCCTCATGGGGCTGCTCTTTGCCCAGCATCAGAATCTGACCAAGGGAGTTCCTTGACCCCTCTTTCCACATGTGCTCCCCCAGCCATACCTGTGGACAGAGATAAGAGAAAATCTCCCTCACCCGGCAGTCCTCAAACAAATGCTCAGAGCAGCCTAAGAGGACTGTTTTGTCTTCGTCAAAATCCTCCATATAGAACGCCTTAGTTTCAAAGCTTAAGCCGCTCTGGTACCATAGGTAGAGCATGCCTTCAGCCCACCACTCCCCAGTACCACAGTTTAGTGGCTCTTGTAAAGTAGAGCTGTAGAACCATGTCCAGGACTGTAAATATGGCTACTTTATTGGCGCATATATAGTGGAAACCATTTGCCCCTGCTTGCAAAGACCTCTCTCAGTACAGACCACTTCAGAGGCATATGAAGCTTGCAAAAGATCTGCTGACCCTCTCAGTATCACCCCTCGCTGATCATCCAGATGCACAGTGTCCTTCCAGAGCCAATACAACATGGTGCACGCTTTTGGGGGTATGTTGTGATGCCTGTGACCTCAGGTCCTGTATTGTTTTTCTCAGTGTCTGTTCCAAGACCACTGGTAGTGGCTCCACATCAGAACATGGTACACAATTGCTAGGAAGCCCTTTCAGGTCTGTTCCGAGCTGCTTGTTTTCTATCAAGACACAAATGAGAGGGCATCCTGGACAGTGCAGTGGCTTTTCTAAGTGGATCACCAGCTGCGTTGCCCAAAACGCCCCCCAGCAGAAGCTGTCTGTGCATTCAGCAGACGCACACTAAGCCTCCACTGCATTTCTGGGCAATTGTCGCTTTGCAGATGTCTACCAATAGGTACAAAGTTGTCTTTACTCCACACATTTGCTAAACATAACACAGTTACTGTTGCATCAAAGAAATATGTGAATGGGAGGAAAAGAGTCCTGTAGTCCATCTTCCGATCAGACTCCTAGCCACACCTCCATTGAAAACAGCTTGGGAGTCATCTAGTGTGATGGACATGTGCAATCACTCAAAGAAGAAATGGTTACTCACCTTCTCGTAACTGTTCTTCGAGATGTGCTGCATATGTCCTTTATGCAACCCACCCTCCTTCTCCAACGCATTGGAGTCTATCATCCAAGATTCTGGTACAAAGAAACTGAAGGGTGGGTGGTGCAGTTCTTCCGTTTATGTACTTTGTGCTTGCAGCTCAAGGGATGCCCTGGGTGCAGACATGGCCATCCCTGTGGGTGTCACTAGGGAAAACTTTCCAGCACTGATGCACGAGGCACACACCCCTAATTTAATAGATATATGTACCACATCTCAAAGAACAACAGCTACAAGAAGGTGAGTAAACTGTTTATTCCCATTTTACCTTATCCTAAAATTTTGCCCTTCGATATAGTGTTCAAATACAGTACCATTTTCTCCACTTTTTAGCTATTAAAAGAAGCTACTGAGTCCAGACACAATGTGAGCAGATGAAACAGCAGGAAGCCCAACACTGAAACAGCAGGTAACTTAATAAAAATTGTAAATGTCAGTTTGATACAGATGCTCCACAATGAAATATCAAGCGATCTTATGGGTTTGACTCAGACTTGACATTTTGAGGAAGTACCAAAAAATTGCCAATTAAACTTTCATTAATGGAACGTTGAATTTTATGGAAAACTTAAATTGGTAGCAATTGTCTGTTCAATGAACACTTCTCGCTATATGTACATTGGAGGATATTAGTTTTTTAAAAACAAGGTTTTCTTTAATTGCTATTTGGGGCTCCTAGTTCCCTCCAACATTACTGGAAGTGATAGATGATGAACTGCCTAAGATTGTTTCATTAATTTAAAAGAACACTGCATCCATTGTGCTAAGACTAGAATATCTGAAAGTCTAAGGACCTGTCCTATCTGTGGCCTCCACCCCGCTGGTTATTTCATAACACCTCTCTTTTTTTTCCTCCTTGTGGGTGTTTTTTTTTTTTTCCCCCTCCTCCTCTCCGCGGTAACCACTCACCTGTTAAGAAATGCTGATTGACCCTTCTGCCAGATTGTGTATTCAGTCCCTATGCTTGAAATTATATGATCATGCCTCTACCAATCTAAAATTAGCAAAATATGCCCCAGCTGTGATAAGATTTGACTGCAAGAGAATTGAGAGGGAGTTCTATTTGCTGCTTTGAAGTTTTTTCAGGTTATGTGGGAAGCTGCTAATAATAGCTGTGGGACTCCTAATTTGCTTATTCCGATAACAGCAGATTCAAAAATCTGTCCTCTGGATAGAAGTTGTATTTACTAGAAATTCCACGAATGAGGCTACTCCATTGTCCTTGCCAAATAATGGTTAGTTCCCTTGCCCAGTTTGTCTTTTATAAGATGTGTAAACAAGGATATTAAAAGGCTTGTTTATTCCCTATCCGATCTCATTTCCTTGGAGTTTCTACTTATGGTGAAAATTTGTTAGGATAACTTAAGCCCCAAACAAGTCCCCGCTTCAATTCATATTTGTAGGATCAGAACCTTCATTGTTTCTTAACCATATCTTTAGTAGCAAGACTATGTGGTTGAGAGCCTCGGAGGAGGATGTCACTTCAAATCCAATCTCACTATTACACATGTAGAATTTATACTTTGTTACTAAATCTCACACCTATGACTACTTCATCTTTTATTATTCATCTGATCCTAATTTGCTTCGGTGTTTTAATCCTTCCCTTGTTCATATTTTGTATCTTAGTTAGTTTTAAATTACATATTTACACCTTAAATTTGTGCTTAATTTTTCAAATTTTAGCTGATACCTTTATTTGTACATAATTTGAAAGAGATGCATTTCTAACTTTCATTTAACAGAGATAACAACCCATGTCTTAATGCCTAACTTTTGTTAGAATATATTCTGTTGCTTTATAAAGATAGCCCTAGCTCAGCATCCATGCACAATTTGAGTAGCCATCTATTTTATAGTCATGTATACATGCTTTAGGTGAAATTTACTTGATAGATTAGAGAGGGAACGTAAATATTGTTCTTATCTTTGTTGCATTACTACTAGCTGAAATATCTGATGTACCTTAATAAAGATTGCTTGTGTGATAACATTGCTATACAGTTTAAAGATTAAATATTTCCAAATTTTTTTCCCCAAAGCTTTCTCTTTATATGGATAAGTTTGAAGAATTCCAGACCACCATGGCAAAGAGCAATGAACTTTTTACAACCTTTAGACAAGAAATGGAAAAGGTACTTTATATAATGGTTAGAATTTAATGAAAATAGTAGGAAAAAAAAAATCTGGCTCCTTATTAGGCCTTAAAATTCCTGAAGAGGATATAGAGGTGAATGCATTTTAAAAGTAGTTGTAGCTGGAAAAACTGTAAAATGGCACATTAGTTGTCTCCCTCTGATTCCAGTCTGATTACAGAGAGAGAAAATCAGCATAGCTGTGGAAGAACATGATGCAATCCATTCTTCTGAAAACTTGCGTAATTGCATGCCAAGTTCTGATTCCAAAAGCTAATATTAAAAGTAGAAAACAGCTTTTTAAAAAAAAATTGTCATGTGCAATACTTCTAGTTACAAACTACTTTTGTTTGTAAATGGAGAAGTTGATTGTAGACACTTTTGAGGGAGGATGGAAATATCTTTATAATCAACGTAATCTTAAAAGTAATATTTTTAAATGTTTAAGGTTTTAATAATTTCATAGGTCTGACATGAAACCCTTTCCTATACATTTCTTTTATAAGATTACTTTGAAAACTACAGTTTGAGCAACTTACTAAAACATTTTAATATGTGGTTACCTCTGTCTTGATCCTAGTCATAAAACTAGCTTTACTGTATTTTTAGATGACCAAGAAGATAAAAAAACTGGAAAAAGAGACAATAGTATGGCGTACAAAATGGGAAAACAACAACAAAGCTCTTCTGCAAATGGCTGAAGAGGTGGGTAACAATCTTCATAGTTTAAGGAACTGTGTAGTAACATTCAAGCAGGGCTTGCCTCTACATGACTCTTCATTTCTAGATAGCTAGAGATTGTCAAGAAATGCTCTGTAGCTTCTCAAACTATACAACTAATTTTTGTTTTTTAATTACTAACAGTTTGTGCTTCTTCTTTAAATAACTTTTCCCAGGTAAATTTACCATCCTTCTCAAGGCACAAAATGAATTTTGTTTTTTGTAATTGCTATCCGTGACATTTGATCTTCATATGTCTAGTCAGTCAAAGGCATAGCATAGGAATTGCTGTCTCTAGCCTATTGCTAGGTAGGATCTTACAGCAAAATTATACAAACTACTTGTGTCTTTTAAATGCTGGGACAGGTGCTAGATTGACAAGCCTGCAGAATCCTTAAAGTTGTAAAACTGACTTAGCTATAACTAGGGGTCAGTGTAGTTCTGCCATATCTGTTAGTATTTTTTCTGTTACATTTCTGCCATGAAATCTGGTATACATGTTTGTGTACAAACTGCTTTGAAATCAGAAATATTTGGTACCCATTCACTAAAGTTGGCTGAGTTCCATAAGTAATATCCCCATAACTATAGTCATGAACAGTAACAAGCTGTTTGGTTTGTGTGATTGAGTCTCAATGAGCTCCTAGTGGGCTCTTGTTCACATTAGAAAACACTTGTTCACAGATAGCAGTATGTAGTACCCTGTGTTGCATCTCAGCAGACTGGCCTGTCAGCCCCTATATGTGGTCCCCCTTTGGTTTTAAAAAAACATTGGAGGCAGCCTGAGAATTTGCACCAACGTTATATATGCTGTGCCTTTTAGAGGAATTAAAGAGAAGACTTTAATCTCTCTGCCTGTCAAAGTAGTGCCTTTTTAAAAGAAATAAATCCCCCCCACCCCAAGTCACTTTATTGGGTTAGTCTCTGTTTATTTTTATCCCTTACAGAAAACAGTTAGAGACAAAGAATACAAAGGCTTTCAAATAAAACTGGAGCGTTTGGAGAAGCTGTGCAGGGCTCTTCAGACGGAGAGGAATGAGCTGAATGAGAAGGTGGAAGTCCTTAAGGAACAGGTTTCTGTAAAAGAAGCAGATGTGGATCTAGCAGTGCAGGTGTTGCAGTCATGCACTCTCAATTCCCATGAGGAGCTGGGAACTTCCACTGACACAGAACCAGGAATCCAATCAGATGCTGAATCAAACGCAGCAAATGAAGGAAATGGCTCTGAAAAGACTGTCTCCACCAGTCCTGTTCCTGTTGACTAAAATGAAGTGTAAACACTGTATTGAGAGATATATTTTGTGTATAACTTTCTCTGTTGGTGGTAACTATATTGGTTTTGTGGTGAAAATTTTCTTACTTTTTCTACCATATATGTATTTTCTTAGAACTACTGGACTTATGTGGTACAGGAAGCTGCATAGCAGCTTTGAATAGTGTAATCTGTATATTTTCCACAACTGTGTTGCACATCTGCCTCATTTTTAAAAAAATATTTTTCCATAAAGAATGCATGTGCATTTCCTCTCCCCTAAACACAAATGTCACCATGTCAGTTAAGACTTGTGTAAAGATTTAACATTTCATGGGGAAAAGTGACAGGAGTGTCACTTCATTGGTTTGAAAACAACATTTTGCTTCTGTTAACTGAACTAAGGTTTGGTATACTAATGTAATTACCAAACTCTTCAGTAAATTCTCTACATCCATTCATCTAATGGCCAGTAGGAACTTCAACTATCTCACCTGATTATATATGAAAATAAGGGTCCAGAATATGATCAAGAATATTTTACAGGGTTTTAATGTAGTTGTGGTATGACAAAAACAGCTTTCAAATATGCATACTTTAATTTTCAGCTGGTAAAACAGGGTGTACAACTTCCTTGCAAACTTCTCAGGGTTGTGCTCTAAGGTTAACTCACAGACAGACTATATTTGCCCTCCCTGTGAATGTGTTAAATTTAACTTGCAAAGAAAGCATACAGGAATGAGTGTTTATGGAGTGAAGTTGTCTATAATGGAATATACACAACTGCAGAAGTTAGTCATGTTACGTCCCTTAACATGAAGCCTCAGCACTGCAGAGAATTCATAAAATGATTATTTCTGATTAGAGAAGTTGCATTAAATAATCTGGTTATTTTAAAACAAGGAGTTCTTGTAGATTTGTAGATGCTTACTGCATGCAGTACTTAAGACATCAATCTTTGGTTTGGATGTTCTTTACTTAGCACTGTATGCAATATATTTAAGGATCTGTAAAGAACACAGTTAATATTTGATCATGTGGATTCAAATATATTCCCAGAGTAAAACATTTAACTTGTCACACACCTAACCTGATCAGTAGACTGATCAGTAGACTGATCAGAGTGCCTTCCTGGTACTTACTGCTTGCCTGTAAAATTGGTAATTCAGAGGTTTCATGTTAAACTAATATGCCAAAGTTTAAAAAAAAAAAAAATACATTTAAAAAAATGTAATGGACTGCAGTTGTGAGCCTTACAGTGTTTCACTTTGAAAACTTGGATATAAAATTTTTAAGGGAACTGTTCTCTGGGACAGGCTGGGACCAACATTTATTTTTAGCTAGGCAGGTCATGTGCTAAGTAACAAGCTACTGTTAACTTTAGCCCGCATATGTTCGCTTTCTAGTTTCAGTTGCTGTCACTTTTATTTTAAGAGATACAAACGTGTAGCTTTTTCTGGTACTTAATGTTCTTTGCACTTAACTTCAGTGGTGGATTTCTGAACCAAGCACATAACTTTCAATGAGCTTCCCTCCCCACCCCCTTTGTTCTTTTTGGCAGTTTAGTGGCTAAATTACTTGAATGTTCAGGCTGCACTGAGCTCTTGATCCCTTCCCTGATGTAATGGTGTACATTGAAATAATGTAGATGTCTTATAAAGAGAATAAGGTTGTATAAAGCCTGATAAATGTGTTTTAGCTCATACCACTGAACAAAACTGTATCAAACTGACATTTCTTAAATTGTGTAGCAAATGAATGACATAAATTGGGAACTGGCCAGTTTTTTCTCTTCAATTTGCACAGTCTGTTTTGTATTTGTGGTCCATGTATGGTGAAGTAATGAGAAGGTAGAGGTGAGCAGTCAGAGAGGTTGGACTCGGCTTTGAAACACTAATCACGTTAACTGCATGGCAACAAAAATACTGGAAAGAAGAAACATCCTTCCAAAGTTGATTCTTCAAATGATTTGTCTGACTGTGTGCATTGTCATGGAATCAAAAAACTAATGGAAGTAAGTTTTTAAATTTCTGCCAAAACTGGTCTTCAGCTAATAAATTAAGTGAGCGTGAAATCGTTTTCCTGAGGGCGAGTGAAGATCTTAATATATCAATTACAGCACAACATACTCTTGGCAAAGGTACACACTTTGCAAGTGAAGTGGAAAGTGCAGATTTCTCTTTTTAAAATGTATTATTTGGTCTCCTGTATCTATAACCACATTTCTTTTTCTAATGCGTGTTCTGTGTGTAGTCAAGAGTGAACTTTGGTCCATGCCGCAAGGGCTGTAAACATATGAGAGACAAATGGAAGGGCAGTACAGACGATATGTAGTTACTGGCTTGCATGTGTAAATGAAGCAGAATGCCTCCAGTGAAGAGTTTTAAGGAATCTGGGATTTTCTTCCCATCTCTGTGTGACCCTGAAGAGGTCCCACATCATACCAACCTTCCCTCTAGCAAAGGTGGGCTGGACTTGGCTTCCTGAAAGCAATTAATGTCATTCCATGCACTGGCCAAAGGGGTGTTGCTATAAAGAATGCAAGGGATAAGCCCAGCACTCTCACTGATCTGCCATACAGCAGGCTGTTGCACTGCCACTGTTCAGCCAAATTGGTTCCAGTAGGGTTTTTATGGAAACTTGTATTGTGTATCTTCCACTACCACAACTGTTTAATCTGGGCTGTAAATTTATGTAGCCTCTGATGTGTACACCTAATTGTTAGTCGGGCCCATGATTAGGGTGCAAAAAAATAAAAGCTAAATTGTATGTGATCCAAGACCCAAATGCATGTAGTAGTGTACACAGCTACGTTAGGGCTGTATCTCTTTAATCTGTTTTGTCCTTCCTTTATTCCACTTACACCTGGTTATATTACAGTTTAATTCTCAGGTGTTGCAGAAAATCTACCTCTTCAGACTGTAGATGGAAATAACTGTGAAAAAAGTGATGCAGAAATCTAGTTTGTGCTAAACACACTGCTTTATTTTTACAACCATGTCTGCTTTCATGAGAAAAAAAAATTTAGAAATGAACAGGCAGTCTTGTTTTGCTTTTCAAAAACATTTTGTAGGGATTTTTCACTAATGTGAATCTGAAATTTTATCTACTCGATTCTGTATAGATTAAGTAAATATGTATGCTTAATATATCAGACTCTGTGTTTTTCTTTTATTCTTGGAACATATTCATTCCTAACTTGGGCTGTCTGGCATTCTTGCTA
The DNA here is from genome assembly GCF_009764565.3 of Dermochelys coriacea. Lineage (NCBI taxonomy): Eukaryota > Metazoa > Chordata > Testudines > Dermochelyidae > Dermochelys > Dermochelys coriacea. The sequence goes on from NC_050068.2 coordinate 137,601,657, forward strand.
CACTTGTTAGGAGCTTCAGGAGAGAATTTAGAGGTGTGAAGTTTGAAATTACTAAAGGTATGTCTATGCTACAGTGGCACAAACAGCACTGTAGCTATGCTGTTGTAACGTAAATTCTTTCTACATTGACAGAACAGGTGTTTCCACTGATGTAGATAATCCACTTCTCTGAGAGGCAGTAGCTGCATCTACAGTTGGAGGTTAGGTTGACCTAACTCTGTCAAACAGGGAGCTAAATTTTTCACAGCCCTGAGTGATGCACCTAGGTTGACCTATGTTTTAGGTGTAGACCAGTCCTAAATGTATTCAGGTTAAATGGCAGCTGCTAATTTAAAACAGCAGTCTTGAAGTTTGAGCGTTTTAAAGCACAGAATTGCTGTTTCTTTAATGGAAATCTTAGTTATGTTCAACACTGAACACAAATGAGCTGAGTTTCTAATAAATTAGAGGCTTGGAATGTGAAGTGAAGAACTTTTGAGATTTTGAATCTCTTCACTACAAACATCAGTTAACTTTTTCATTACTTCGCTAAATTGCATTATTTTTAATGGTAATAGTTATGTGCTACTCTATTGCTTGTGGGAGTGGGTTGGTATGATTGTGTGTCTTGTCACCTTGTGTCAGCTAGAAGAAAACAGGATTTTAGGCCCCCCAGATTGGGTGGGTTTTTTAAGTTTGTTTTCATAACAAGTTATGCAAACTTAATCAACCACTACATAGAGGAATGTTCCTGCACAATAAGACTATTACATTGTAATAGCACTCAAAGTGTCCACAATGCTTTCCAGACACATGTAATGTCTCAGTGATTTTCCTGGAGCAAGAAACTGCTTGGACACTGTTCTAGTGCAAATAAGACTGCTAACTCTTGAGGATCCAAGGAAGTGTACCTTCAAAATTCCCAACCTCTCTACACTCAGGAAGTCTCATGCTAGGCTACTGAGGTCTCTATGGAAAGGCTTGCAAAGGGACCAGGTAATACTTTTTCAGACATGTCTACATTTGGGTGAAACTGTTGTAAAAGGTACAGAAGTGTTAGGGAAGTTCTGAAATAATTTGATTCAATCCTGTCACGTGGTATCAAAAATGCTCTCTTGATCAGACAAGCAGTACTCAGGCACTCTCACACAACAACAAAATAGTGTGAATCAAGTCAGTACCTGATTCCCTAGGATGCAAAATGTATAAAGGAATAAATATAGCTTTAAAATTAAACTCCGCTATTTTATAAATTAACTGCTACCTTAAAATTCTGCTTTGTTGGTCCCTGCATCTTTGGAAATATTTCAGTGTAAATCCAGACCTGTATGGGTGAGGTATAGTAATAGGATATATGGTCTTTTGTGTTTAAGGTGCTGGTTCAAATCTAGTCCATGTTGGTGATCAAAGTTGCTACTCCTTTCTTGTAAAGGAGTTAAAAGCTGAACATTGCTTGGATATGGAAAGAACTCAGCTTAGTCATCATTACCAGGTGAGGGCTGCAGCATGTTGACAAGGCAATTTAGAAGGGAGGCTTATGCTACTGTTGCTCAACTGGTACCTATCCTATGTTTCAACTGAGGACATTATCAGGATCAGTTTAGAGCACTGAATTCTTGGAGTTTGTAAGTATTACATATATGTATTGGGGTTTTGCAAAGTTAAATTGCTAGATCTGGCATTTAAGGGAGAAAATTCTGTAAATGAAAGCTGCTTTTTTGCATAGTGTCCCTATGGATGCTGTGCTCTAGGTGTGCTAGCGCCCCCTGTGCCTTTGATCAGAGATTACTTACAGTAATGTCTGTTCGGCCCACACATGTGCTAGTTAGCCTCATGTCCCGTTCTATTGCTATACAGCATTGGGCGGGCAACGGTCTTCTGTTCCTTCTCAACTGCCTCGGCCTGAGGCAGAGCTCTGATAGTTGTCCCTGTTGAGATTACTTCAACTGTGACCTGGTTTCTTATTGTAGTAGGTAGTTGTAAGTGTAAATAGTACGTAGTAGTCACTTTAGCTTCCTAGTTTTAAAATAAATATATTTAAATCATATACTTAGATATTAGTACATGGCGTTCGCTGGGAGTTTATGCCCAGTTCTTCTGGTTTCAAACGTCATCTGTCATGCCAGAAGGAAATCCCAGTAAGTGACAGGCAGTCCTGGTCCATTCATTGCTTTGGGGAATCTCACTTCTGGGCAATATGCAACTTCTGTCTGGCATTGAAATCTAGAGCTAGAAAAAAACAGGGTGATCAAACTTCATCTCCTAATGAACGGAGATCTCCCTACACGCAGCTTCTGACACAGGCAAAGGGACCCTCTATACACTGGTCTCTGAGCAAATCTGCTGCCTCCACTATATCTGAGTTGCACTTCTCCACCTAAGAGGAAGACTTGACTCCTCTCATCAGTCCTCCAAAAGACCATGCCCCATGCTCACAAGGCAGGAAATCTACCTCAAAAAAGCCAAGGTTGTCAGTGTTTTCAGCCACCTCAGCACCATCCACTCTCCAATCAGGTACCCACTGAGAGTATTGCTAGACCGAAAGATTGCAAAGTCTTGGACTTGAAGAAATCATTGGTATCAATAGCAGACTGAGATAGCAAGAAGAGCTCATCCTTCCCTTCCTTGGTACCAAAGAAGCCCACTCTGGCTGTGACTGTACTTCCCTTGGAGCAGAGGAGACTATGGTACCGTCGGTGCCCTCGGCCACTATTACCTTGGTGCAGACCATGGACTCGGTACTGACAACATGCTCAGAACCACGGGAGTTTCATTTTCCCTGGGACCTGGCTGTATCTGTGACAGCTGATTCACTGCTGCTCAGCTCTGACATTTTCAGTACCAAGGACATTGAGATCACCAGAAGTTCACCTGTACCAAAAGTTTCATCTCAAATTTCTCCAGGCCTGCCACTGTTCCATAGTAAGTTTGAGGAAAGGGATTCTGATGAAGAATTTGCTTCAGTTTCCCAATTACCGATCCAGGGCTCTCCTCACCCCTATAGAGGCCCCTTTCTAGAAGTCTCTGAGAGTCTGACCACTTGTGACACAAGGTTGCAACCACCATCTTGCTGGTATGAGCACCTGTGTATGCCCCTTCCTATGCCTCATTCATCACTTCCTAGGCTGTACTGGGACCCTGTGGCAGCTTATCACCAGCTATTTTCTAGGGCTTTGAGCATCACCCGTTGCAGAGATAAGTGATGATGGTTGCCTGCTCTTTCTAGGAGACTGATCCTCAAGAAGAAACCTTAGAGTTGGAAGCTAGAGCCAATGAAGTGGTCTCTCCTCCAGCCAACATCTTGTCTTTATCTCCAGATGAAGTTGTTGTGCCGCTGCCTCCGTCCTTGGCGGATGATTTTAAGCAGTTTAAGGATCTGGCCAAGAGAGTTGTTGAGTCCTTGCAGATCTCTCTCGAGAAGATTTGAAGACCCTCATCATAAGCTACTTGATATCCTTCATTCACCCGCAGCTGCCTGCATAGCTTTGCTGGTCAATGAGGCTCTTCTGGACCAAGTGAAGATCATCAGCTACCCCAGCTACTATTCCAACTACATGCAAGAGAGTGGATAAGAAATATGTTCTAGCAAAAGACCTGTTTTTATTTTCTCATCCCTCTCCTAATTCTTTGGTTGAAACAATGAATGTGGAAGGCAGTATCATGCTAAATCCACGCCCCATGAAAAAGATCGTAAATGAAAATCTTATCAGCCTCCTTACAATTTAGAATTGCCAACAGGCATTTATTGCAAAATATAATCATGTAACTTGCACAAAACTGAACCTTTTTTTTTTTTTGACCACCTACCGATGGAGCACGGAGATCAATTCTAGGCAATTATTGTGGAGGGCCAGATACTTTCCGGAACATCTACAAGCCTCCCTCAATGCTGCTGATAGTGCTGCTTGTTCAATCTCTACAGCGGTAGTTATGAGAAGGGCTTTCTGGCTCCAAGTCTCCAGATTTCCAACAGAGGTCCAGAATATGATGGAAGACTTTTTTTTCTTTTGATGGGTCTAAACTGTTTGCCGACAGCATAGATGAATCTCTGTGCACATTAAATGACTCTAGGGCTACTTTTCATTCTGTTGGGATTTATACACAAGAGAATATTTATCAAGTCCCAGATGGCTGAGATATCCTGTCCTGCCCAATTCCTGACCTCCCAGAGGCTATGTGAACCATATCAAAAGAGAGAAATTCCAGAGAAGGAAACAGTCAACCTCGCATCCTTCCACCTCCAAGGAGTAATTATTTTGATGGGGTAGTCAACAGTCTGAATTACCATCCTCATCCTTACCAGCTACACCAATTCACCTGCCTCCCTTCGGTGACTGCCTTTACCACTTCAGGTGGGCTTGGGAGTCTATCTCCACAGACAAATGGGTTTTGAAGATTATCTCCAAAGGGAACGCCATCCATTTTACTTCTCTTCCACCATCTGCCCTCCTTCCTCTTCAGAGAGCTTGCTTCATCAAGAAATAGTCTCTCTCCTACACTTAGTGCTATAGAACTAAGAGGAAAGGGGTTTTAGTCCAGCTATTTCCTGGCACCAAAAAAGAATGGCAGTGGGAGACCCATCCTAGATTTGAGGCTACTCAACATTTATGTGAAGGCACACACATTCAAAATGGTGACACTTGCAGTGATAATTCCCTCATGAGATCAAGGAGATTGGTTCTCAGCCCTCAACCTTCAGGATGCATATTTAAAAAGTCATGTCAGTGGTAGCAGCCCAACTCCATAAGAAGGGTGTTTTTAGTGTTCCCTTACTGGACGATTGGCTGCTGAAAGGTCACTCCCTGGAACTGACATCATGGGGAACTTCCAAAGCCATAGATCTGTTCCTCAGCTTGGGTCTACAATTAAATATTCAAAAACCCACTTTGACCCCTGTGCAAAACTTAGAATTCATAGCTCATTTTGATTCAGTTACAGCAAGAGCTTACCTTCCTCTGCACAAGTTTGTGACCCTTTCCAACACAGCCAGTACAAACTAGCTCAGCCCCCAAATTCCAGTTATTGGGGCACATGGCAGCCAGTACCTTTGTCATAGACCAGACAAGACTCACTCTGAATGCGCTGCTTTCAAGGGTGGCTCAGGACTGGTTATTCACCAAACAGACACAGCTTAAATATCCTTCTTTCCATACCCACCTGCATAAAACAATCCCTCAGTAGGTGGAAAGACCATCACAAAGTGTGCAGGAGTCCCATTTGCATGTCCTTTCCCAACAGTCGTCATAATGAGATGCCTCCCTGCTAGGGTGGGCAGCACATCTGGAAACTCATGGCCCAAGGCAAGTGGACATCGCAAGAGACCACACTACACATTAACTTGCTGGAACTCAGAACAGTTTCTCCAGTTGTCTCCAGTTTCTATCATTAATCGGGGCAAGCACATAAAGGTCATGATGGACAACATATCATGCATGTTTTATATCCACCAGCAAGGAGAAACAAGATTCCCCCTCACTGTGCGCTGAGACAGACAAGCTTTGGAATTGGTGCATACGCAATCAGATAGTCATCACAGCAGCCTATCTTCCAGGGATTCAGAATGTGACCGTGGATACGTGGGGAAACAGATTCCAGCATATTACATCACATATTCCAGCAGTCGGGCCCCCCCCATCGACTTGTTTTCCATAGTGATAAACAAGAAGTTTGCCCAGTTTTGCTCCAGAGGGGGACTGGGCCACTGATCCCTGGGGATGTCTTTCACCTTTGTTGGTGGTCAGATCTACTGGATTCGTTCCCCACCGACTCGTCTAATAGCCAAAGTTCTGTTCAAAATAAAAAAGGACAAAGCCAGAGTCATCCTAATAGTTCTGACCTGACCCAGACAAATGCAGTGTCCTTACCTAATACGGTTAGTCATTTGCTCACCAATCTCTCTCCCCATTACACCTCCTCACTTCTCAGCAAGGCAGGAGGATCTCCAATCTTCACCCCAATCTCGCAGTACTTTGTTTCAATGCATGGTTGGTGGATGGTTCACTGGACTAGAGATAACCAGCTCAGAGGAGGTAAAGAGCATACTATTATACTCACTACACATGCTCTCAAATGGTTGGTGTGACCTGACCTATTCTACTGATGACCTCATTGCTGCCAGATATACCGGACTATATCATAAAACTGTAAAGTTCAGGGCTATCACTGAGCTCTATTACAGTCCACCTGGCAGCCATCATGGCTTTCCATTCTCCACTAGAGGATTATTCCGTTTTTGTCCACCAAAGATAGTGAAGTTTCTCAGGGCATTTGGAAACGTCTATCCGCCAGTCAAGCATCGTCCTCCTGTTTGGGACCTCAGTATGGTTCCTAAATGCCTGACAAGACCACCATTGTAACTGGTGGCTACCTGCTCACTGCTCCATTTATCAATGAAAACAAAATTCCTGATAGCCATCATGTTGGTAAGATGGTTTGGGGAAATGGGGGCCCTTATGGCATTCCCCCCTTTCACAGTATTTTTAAAGGACAAGGTCATGTTGTGACTCCATCACAAATTTGTACCTAAAGCTTCTTCTGGGTTCTGTATTAACCAACCCATTCACTTGCCAGTCTTCCACACTGAATTTCACCTAGATAATCAAGAGGCAGTGTTGCACACCCTTGTCAGGAGAGTCCTGGCCTTCTATCTGGATAGGACTAAACCCTTCAGAAAGACCCCAAACTGTTTGTCTTGATAGATCAAAAGGATAGATCAAAAGGATCTGCAATCTCTAATCAAAGACTTTTCAAGTGGATATCCGAGTACATTAATTCTTGCTGTGACTCTTGTAATATTCAAGCAGCTTCAGACATATGTAGTCGCTCTACAAGGTCCATTTCCACCTCTATGGTATTTCTCAAAAACATGCCCATTATTGAAATATGTAAGGCTGCTACTTGAGCTTCTGTACATGCATTTGTTGAACACTATGCAATAACTCATGACTGTGCTTCCAATACTGTGTTCCACGTGGCTGTACTTTCATACTGGACTCTACTCTGAAGCCCCCTCCACCTTAGAGGGTACTGCTCGATAGTTGCCTAGAGTGGAGTACCCATAGGGACACTACTTAGAAGAAATAGTTACTCACCCTGTGCAGTAACTGTAGTTCTTTGAGATGTATGTCCCTCTTGGTGCTCTTGTTATACCAATAAAATAAAAACCAGCAGGATCTTATTAAAGGGGAAAAGTCAAAATGCCACATTTATTGTGAATACAGAAAGAATCACAGTAAGCAATTAGTTATAGCTATAACATTCCATTCAACTTCATAATTATTCGCGCGTACACACACACACAGGTTCTGCAAGGTTATCATAGTTACCAGCCTTAAGAGTTGCTTGTGCCAAGCACTGGCCAGGTGGCCTGGACGCAAGGAGGGAGCGGGGCCTTGTCAGATGTTCATCTGATGCTCCTGGAAGTTGGTTTGCAGAAACAGACCCCAAAGTTCTCAGTTTCTAGAGTCCATTTTTATAGAAATTTATTCCTATGCCAGTCTATGGGAATTGCTTCATCATGCTGTTGCTGAATTCAATCAGCAGATGGCACATTCCTGACGGCTCCGTGCTGCCAGATGTTATCTTGTTCTTCAGTTCTCCCATCCTTGAGGCTGTTGGGTGGATTCCAGTCTGCCCTCCGGGGGTCCTTGGGTTGTTTCCACTTGACGCCTTCTTCAGCTGATCAACCCTGGATTCTTAGGCTGGCACCTCCCTGATCATTCATTTATTATCCACACCAACCATCCATCCACATACATCCTTTATCTCTATTTTAATCACAATTGTTAACAAAGCAAGATAAATACAACAAAAGGGCGGGGAGTCTCTGTGTGCTGTTTCTGTGGTTACAAAGTATCACTTTGAGTCTCTCTCTGTGAGTAGTTGTTACAAAGTATTGCTTTGAAACAGACTCTTGGATTGTACTAACACAATTAGCAACTTGCAAGTTTCACACAGAGAGGGAGAGAAACAGTAAAAACAAGAGACCAAAAACCAAGAGACCTCTTAATTAGTAATACCCTGGAACTTAAACTATGGGGAGTCAAACTCATTTGTGATTTTATTACAGAACTTCTTTAATATGATCCAAAACTCCACTACCCACCTTCCTTCCCCTCTGCTTTGGTGTTCTTTGCTATGGGGCTTCACAATAGACAAGGAACTGAGTGTGGTTCACCCATGCAGTTCTACATAACAGCATGGGGCATGAGGCTGACTAGCACGCGTGGGGAGCCGAATGGATGCTGCTATGAGAAATCTCCGATCAAAGACACGGGGTGTTAACACACCTAGGGTTGAACCCACATAGGGCTCCATATCTCGAAGAATCACAGTTACTGCACAAGATGAATAACCATTTATGTGAAGTGGCACATTGCAAACCTTGTGAGTTATACCTTAAGACTTTTTAAGATTTTTGTGGGTTTTTTGCTTAAAGTACATGTGTGTATCTTGGTTAACATTGCGAAAACCACCTTAAGATTTGGAATTTCTTGATTTCAGAGTACTTGATCTCTCATAGCATTCAGAAGATTCTTCAGATACTTTCCTCTTTTGAAAAAGTTAGTAGAAAATTAATTGAGGCTCATGGGATTTCTCAGCAGCTATAAGTTTGTACTTCTGGAAACCCTTCTTTCTTGTAGGCCTGGAATGTCAAGAAACTGCCTTTTCCACAGCCAGAGCAAGGTGAGAGAGGATTCAAATGTTAGACCTCTACTAGTTGAAGGTCTGTATGAAACGTGCAGTCCCTGAGTAGGATTCAAGGACAACAGAGAGGTAGAAAATCCAGCTCTGTCCCTTCTTCCAGCAGCTGGGGTGGGAGGTTGGCTTCTTATCTGGACTTTGCCCTTGGACATGTTTTTTAAGTTTTTGGCTAAATAGTCCTCTAGCTGTAGGTATTTCTACATTTTATTGTGAGAGACAGATGGTGTAGGCCTGATTTGACATAAGTAACTTGCCTCATTTCTTAGTGGGCATAATTGGGAAGGTGAATGGAAGGTTAAGTTGTAAATAGGGACTGAACAAACAGTATTCTGGAGTCACGATGTCTGCTAGATAAGATAAGCAGCAACACCTTGATGGTAGGAACTATGGACAAGATAAATCTGGAATGTAAAGATCAGGTTCCACTGAACAGCACATAGAGAAAGCACACTATACAGGTATTGATTCCTGCAAAGCAAGACAAGCCAAAAATGTGTGGTGTAATGTATAGCAAATGCAATGTAATGTGTAAATGTATATAAAGGAAGAGGTTGTCTGTGTAACTTTGGATGTGTGGTATGCCTTGTACTCGCCCCCTGTGTTTGAGTCTGATCAACAGTGTAGCTTTGCTTGTATGCCAAATAAAGGAACCTGAGTGATGAAATCTAGAGTCAAACTGAAGTGTTTTGGATCCCAGAGAACTGGAAGAAGTGTTCTCCCAGAACTGGACAAAGTGTTCTGGATAAGCTGAATAGAAAAGGTCTTGGAGGAAATCCCAACAGCTGAGATACATTAGGAAGGATAGTACTGATTTATTTTTTTGGAGTGGGGGAGAGAAGACTGTCACAATATAGGGAAAGGGGATAAAGGAGACGACAAAGCAAAGGAAAAGATGCCTAAAGGCAACATATGTTATGATCAACATAGGAAGAGGGGAATGAAGCCAAGACAGGAAAAGCTATGATACAATTAACTTGCATCACTATAGATTTTCATCAGTTATCAACGTTTCAATTTAAATACAGTGCAAACTTCTTATTCCTTTACACTTCAGGGGGCTTGATCGCCTAGATTCTTGGCTAGTGACTTAATCCTTGGGTTTAAGCATCAGGTTAATTTTTAAGCTTTGATCCTAACAATTCACAAAAAGGAGGCTAAACTCCCAAGGCAAGGTTGAGACACACAAGTGGGGAGGCATGTACAGTCACTGTCTTCTCTCCTTGTAAATTACTGACCATTGTTCCTGAAGTATCCAATTAGCATGATTAGGCAGTGTGGCTGTTCATGAGCTGTATGCAGTGGTGGTGTAGCCATGCTGGTCCCAGGATATTAGGGAGACAAGGTGGGGAAGGTAATATATTGGACCAAATGCTGTTGGTGAGAGAGACAAGCTTTTGCGCTTACACAGAGCGCTCTCAATTTTCTTGAAAGGCTGGTCTGCAGGTTTTAAATACAGTTTTCAGATAGCTGCATTTTTTCCCCAATTTATTCATAATTACCTGCTGCTGTTTCTTTCAGTTTAAAAAAAACAAACAAAAAAAAACAAAAGTGGTGTTTACAGGTGTGTATTTCTGCTGCTTAAGGGATTGTACAGGCTTCCTTTAAGACTTCAGTGAACGTAATTCAGCCCTTAAGCTAATTATAAATTTGAACATGCAACCTTATGTGTTATCAATACCGATGTCAAGCCAATGGGGAAATCACCCCAACTCTGAAATTTGCCATTTCAAAGGCCTGCTGATTACTCTTCCTATCTCTCCGCAGGAGTGTCTGAAGTGCTTCTAGAAATAGTTTAATGTAGCAGAGAGAGAGGTCCAAAAACTCTACACCCAGCTCCCTTGAAAATAAGAGGGAATGAATGGGTAGCTGTAACACTTTTTCTCTGTCTTCATCTTGAATAACAACCAGCAGGAGTAGCAGAATTGATTTAACTAGGTACATTTACTAACCAATGTGTAAATGAATTTTAAATTATACTAAAACACTGCTTTAATGCATATACAAACCTCTTGATTTAAATATACCTTGTTGCATGTGGTGTTTTGGGCCCAATGCTATTTGTTTGACTTAAATCCTGAAAGACTAATTAATTTTTGACTAATATTTTTTAAGGGGGGGAGGGATCTAAAGTTAGTGTCTGGAATTCCTATTTAGGAGCCTAAATAATAAGTGGTTGGATCTTTAAAAGTGATGAGCACCAGCAGGTCTAATAGTTTGTGTGTTGCCTTCAGTTATAACATCAACTTCATTTAAAACTAAATGCAGTACACATACAGTGAGAGTTACTGGGCCCTCACAGTCCTTTTAAAAATCAAACTGCTTAGGCATCTGAATAGACATCAGAAAACCTTGGCCTTTTTTATATTATTTCACATACAAATTACATTCACACTTTGTAAAAACACAAGGGGCAGCTGAACGACCAAAGGGGAAGACACTGCACTGATAAGGGTAGCCAGCCACAGTGAATCTTAGAAACTTTGGGATATGTAGGAACCCACCTTCAAGTCTGATGAGGATGCTGCTGCTCCTTAAGACCAAGATGGTGCTGTACCTGTTGGTACCAGAGAAGGCTCATACTCTGAGGAAAGGGGAGCTGGGGATATAATCTGGGGCTTTCCCCTAGATAGTACCAGCCTCACGGATACCCTGATGGCCACCTCTGGAAGTGCATGTTTGGTGCAGACATGAAGGTGCCGGAGGCAGTGCCCTAGATATTGGTGGCAGGTGAGACTCTTGAACCACTGTTGAACCAAGAGGTTTATCAACTCTCTTGCACACTCAAACAACACGGGAGTGTAAGGCACCAGGAAGATACTCTGTTGTACTGTGGTGCGAGGAGATGTCGATGCACGTGCTTCGGGAGCTGGTCTCGACAGGCCAACACTGGCCTCCAGAGTCACTGAACTCCCGTTTAGATGTGTACCCTGGGGAGTGCTTCCTCTTAGAATGCTCTCCTGTGTCCCTAGCAGAGCTCATCCTCTTTGAATCCCTCTACAGCACCAGAACTGGATCCACTTTCCCATGCCTCTTCTTCAGGACCAGGTACCGCTGGAGGTGTGCTAATGACCAATGCTGAAGTGCTCAGATGGAGGCTGCAGAACAAACTCCAAGAGCAGATATTTTAACCTGTTTGCCTTGTCTTCTTTTGAACGAGTCTTAAAGCCCTTACAGATGCCTCACTTCTCACTCTCAAGCCTTCCCAAACACGTAAGGCAGGTGAAGTGAGAGTTGCTATTTGGCATCACCTTGCCATGAGAGCAACAAGGCTTGAAACCTGGATGATGTGGCATACCTCCATTACCAGAGCTGATAACTCAAACTGGGTGACAGAACCTATACACACAAAACAAAAACAACTTTTTTTTTTAAACTGTACACGGGAACTGTACACTGATAACGAGAGACTTGCAGAAGCAAGGACAGAGAGCTCCACCAATTGTCACAGGCAGCAGGAAAAAACTGAGAGGGGAGGGGATCTGAGGTGGCTTGGCCCTTTATGCCTGCACAACATGTGCGACAGCAGAGGGCATTCAAGCCTCCTTGACAGGTACTGGAAAGGGTAAAAAGTCTCAGACAACTGTGCACTGAAGTGAATAAACACCTACCATCGAATGGACATGTGGAATCACTCAAAGAAGTAAGATGTTCCTGTTGTCCTGAGATAGTAAGTCCAGTAAAGAACATAATAGTTTTGGTAGACATATTGGTAGAAGCATCACCATTGGGTACCAAAACTTCCTCAGCCAGCCAGGACCTTGCAGCATCATCTTCAATTTTCCTGAGCACCCTGGGAATCAGAGGGTAAGCACATCACCTGTGGGGATCACCGCATAAGGAATGTGTATGATGGGGATCTGACTTTAGATCTCCCTTGGAGCAGAAACTGAAACATTTTTTGTTCTTGTGTGTTGCAAGCAGGTTTATTGATGGATGACCGCACTCCTGGAAAATGCAATGGATGACAGAATCCTTGATGACCTAAACATGGGCTGATTAAAATTATCAGCTCAGATGTATTCTGTAGATATGCATGATGTATTGCCCTGAGAGATACTTAGTGCTGAATGTACCAGTTCCATAGTCAAACTGCTTCCTTCCTTAATCAAGATGATCACACACACACCCCCCCCCCCGACTGTTTATATATAAAATAGTCATTGTGTTGTCAGTCAGAACTTAATTGTCAGACCGCCGATTTCTGGCAGAAATGCAACACAGGCTCTGTGAACTGTTCTGAGCTTTAATTAATCTTTCTTTGCGTCTTTCACAGGCATGCATCCATCATTAAAGTCTTGATTGGGTGGATTGGAATAGCTGGTTTCTTTCCATCAATTTAGTGATGTACAAATGTCAAAGGATTAGAGGCATGTCAACGTGGTATCTGCTTGATACATATACTGACTCTAGCCAACTGTCTACAGTTTGTAGAGACAGTTTGGTATGCTGTCGTGACGAACACGAAGGAGACCACATGCCTGAGCAGACTTAGACAAGTGCGGTAGTATGAGGATGTTTAGAAGATGAATGATGGGGGTGGGACATGGCTTTGAATCTGTCTTGGAGCAGATAAGCTCTGGCTGTTAAGTCTAATGCTGCTCCTATGAATGCTTTCCTCGGTATAGGTATTAATAGGAACTTCTGTGTTGATCTTCAAGCTAAGGGAAAGAAAAAGTTGAATAATCTAATTAATGGACCTTTCCACTTGTTGAGATTTCCCTTGGAGTCAGTCATGTAGATAAACTTGTCTTCTAAGGTAGGCAGCAACACCTCCTAAAACTTTGATAAACACCCTTGGTACTGGAGAGAGAAGGGCAGTACCCAGAACTAATAATGGTTCTGTCCCACATGAAATCTTATACTTCCTGTGTCCCTGGATATAGGGGGACATGAAAGGTACGCATTGTGCAGGTCAAGAGTCGCAAACCAATCTTGTGGATCCAGCAACAGAATTATGCAGGCTACGGTTACCATTCTGAATTTGAAGAAGCAAATGAAGGTGCAGAGTCCCCTCAAATCCAGAAACTGGCACCATCCTTACTTGTTTTTGATTTGGTATTAGGAAATGTGTTCAGGGGCAGAGGTGGAGGAGAGCTGGGGCCAGGTGTGGGGCAGGGAGCTGCCGGTGGGTGCTCTGCACCCACCAAATTTTCCCCGTGGGTGCTCCAGCCTTAGAACACCCATGGAATTAGCACCTAAGGTGCTGCTTTTGATGTGATCAGTGAGGGGAGCGACTGCTCCCCGTAGCTACGTTTCCCCGCCCCTAGGAGCCAGAGGGACCTGCCAGATGCTTCCTGGGAGCTGCCCCAAGTAAGCACCACCAGGACTCCCCACCTCACCCCCGAAAGGTCCCTCTGGCTCTTAGGGGTGGGGTGGGCACCCACTACGGTGGCCCACGAGACCCTCCTGCCCAGTTCCAGGGCAGGCCAGACAAGGAAGGGGTGTGGATGGGGCAGAGGTTGGGGGGCATCAAGGAATGTGGGGGGTTGGATGGGGGAGGGTGGGCCACAACCCCTTTGTGTGAGAAGGGAACCAGTTAAGATTTTGGCAGGTCATTACTGGGGACAGGTGTGTCACCTTAAGTATATGCCTAGCATCTTGGACGGGAATGTACTTTGGGAGGCTACCCCCTCCTGCCCCTCACTCTGCTGTGACTAAACTATTTTTAATGTGCTAGCTCAATCCGAGTGAGTGCGGGTAAGTCTCTGCAAGCTGGGAATCACACTCCTGGCTTGAAACGTAGGCATAATTTGAGATACAAAATGGGATAAAGTTGTAACAGAAATGAAAGGTCTTTTTCTTAGAAGCTCTGAAGCCTTCTGGTGGAAAAAGGTACCAGGTGCTGGTCTTTAACATACATGTGTGTGGTCTTCCCAATTCTTTTGTAAAGCGTAGCCCTGGAGTCCTTCAAAAAACAGACACGGCTATTTACTTATTGAACTAGAAGTCCAGGCCCTCAAAAGGAAGATCCTCCATGATCACTGGCTGCACCTCTCACAGGATTCCAGAACCGTGGAGTCAGGATACTCTCCTTAAAAAAATGGCCTTTACTATGGCTCAAGAGGCAACAGCTGGAGCTGCCTGGATGGACATCTTTGATTTGAGGAAGAGTTAATAGCAAAGATTTAAAACTCCTCTGTTCTCTTGTGGGAATTTGTCCATGTCCAAAATATTTATTGTAATTTAAGTCATATTTTACCCCTAATGCTTGATAATTTGGAATCTAAAATTGTGGGCTTACAGATGCAACTCAACCATCCAAATAAACTGAGCCACTTGGATTGAGTCATCTGTGGCTGCTTTGTGCTCTTTCCATTAGCTACCACAGCCACTAGCAGTCCAGGTACTGGGTGCATGTATGCTTAGCTCTTATCTGTTTTATATGGTTGAAGTTACCGTCGCTGGTGTTTGCCATATATTTAGGGCTTTGTAGATGGGAAATGCTAAATGGCCAGGTACTGAGGCAGGAAGAATATCCAAGAGCTCATGAGGTCTTTTGTACCTCCTCCAGGGTATATTGAAGGAATCAGCTACACATCTGAGATCATAAAAGCTCTTGCCTACCTTGCTTCCACACTGTGCTGAAAAAGTACCAAAGATGGGTACTGAAATAGCAGCTGCCCATATTCAGGTCTCTGTACTGGAGGCAACTGATTCTGATTGCTAAACAGTGCCAAAGGTCTAAGACCATGCTCCCTCAGAGCTTCAGCAGTATACAGATCAGGCTTTGGAGTCTCCTTGAATCAGGACCACTTTTAACTAGGAATTCCCAGTGGGGATTTGCCCCTGCTCTTCCCAGAGGAGAGATGCTCCTTTTGGCTGAGGTTCTGAATCTTTGAAGATGGAGCCTGGGAGCTAATGGATCTGGAAATCTGAGGCTAAGGTGAAAGTAGCTGGGGGAATCTGCCTTGTGCAGAGCAGTGGCCAGCCAGTTGCATGGAGCAGTCCTATAAAAACATTAAGGGCATACCTTCCTTCCCTTTAAAGGGAAAGGACTTGTACATGGAGTATGTATCAGGGAAAGGAGCTTCCCAAGACAAAACATTGTTAATCAGTATTGTTTCCTCACAGGAGCGGCAATGCTTAAAACTGAATGATTTAGTATGGGATATCCCTAAGCCCTGGTATCAGCAGGCAGTTCTTGACCAATGAAAAAGAAAATTAAAGGTAAACTACCAAAAACTTACCTGGGGGCAAACTATTCTGACTAAACTGTACTAGTAATGACAAGTTTTACACAAGGATTTTAGAAAGACTGTATTGAGATAGACACTTAGGAGTTCTCTTAAATATAGGGAGGAGGAACTGAATGATGGTTAGGCCCACACCCATTACTGGCCCTAATGTACATACAATCCCCCATGATACTGCTTTAATAAATAAAAACAAAAACAAAAAACACACCCCCCCCCAGGAAGGACACATTACATTCCCCTGATGGGACATGAAATATTGGAACTATGGAACCAAAAAAATTTCAGACTTTACTGTTTATTAATGTCTTCAAATGGAAAAATTAGTTTTTATATCACACGGTTTTAGATTTTTACTTGATGAATGTAAGACTCAGCTTTCAACCATTAGTGGGGAAAAAAATCTTTAATGTAAGAAAACATTATGGTGCATGAACACTAAGCTCACATATTACAACTTCTCAGAGGGTCAATTCCATAGCTACTGCTGCCTCTCCTTACCCTCAAGAGGGAACGTGTAACAACTATGTTTATTAATAAACAGTAAAGAAGAATATTTCATAGTATTTAGGATTAGCATTGGGCTACAAGAGGAAGATGTGAAAGTTATGGTGCATCAGCTGGGTTTAACATTTGTGAGATGTTAAATACTTGGTGATTAGAGAGGCTATAAAAACAGAAAACTCATAGTAGGATATTTCAATTATTCCCATAGTGACTAGATACATGTCACCTCAGGACATGATGACGAGATAATATTTCTAGACACCATGAATGACTGCTTCTTGAAGCAGTTAGATTTAGTACCCACAAGAGGTAATTCTTGATTTAGTCTTAAGTGGCACACAAGCTCTAGTCCAAGAAGTGAATGTGGCTGAACCACTTGTTAACGGTGACCATGATGTAGTTAATACCAAAGAAACCCACCCCAGCAGCATTTAACTTCAAAGAGGGGAACTACACAAAAAAAATGAGGAAACTAGTTAAATAGAAATTAAAAGGAACAGTCAAGAGTGAAATGCCTGCAAACTAACTTTTTAAAAACAATAGAGGTTCAAATAAAATGTATATCCCTTGTTAAAAAAAAAACAGTAAAGGGATCCAAAAAATGCCACCCTGGGTGACTGGACAAGAATACAGTAGATGAAATTCAATATTGATAAATGCAAAGTAATGCACACTGGAAAACAATCTGAACAGCTACAGATGCATCCAATGAAGTGAGCTGTAGCTCATGAAAGCTTATGCTCAAATAAATTTGTTAGTCTCTAAGGTGCCAAAGGTACTCCTTTTCTTTTTATCAGAAGACAGGACACTGGTCTAGATGGACCACTAGTCTGACTCAGTACGGTCATTCTTGTGTGTGATATGGGCCCACCAAAAGCAGAGATCCTCTCTTTTCACAGGAACTCATACGTGTAGTGAGGATAGGTATCTTTTCCCTATTAAAACAGTGAAATTAAAGAGCTTGAAGCTAACTCTAATTTAAGAGACAGGACTAAATTATGTAACTCTTCTACAGCTAAGGAGACACTTGCCTCAAAGGCTGATGCATCCAAATTCAATAGAAGTGTCTAGATGTATGCTGTATCCAATTTAGTTAGCTAAAATACATTGTTTACTCCAACAGTTAGATGCCATTTCAGATACATACTGAGTGAATCATCCGCTCTCCTTTCCCATGTCTATTTTTGTATTTCACTCCACAAAGTGAGGATGCTACAAAAACGTATTTGACTAGCCAGATAATATAGCATGCACTATGGCCACAAGTATGTGAATGATTATTAAAATAATGAGGTCTTCCTACATAGCAGTTTATAATATTTGTATGGGGCCTCACCCATGATACCTAAATACCAACTGTTTTTAATAAGATTTGGGGTTTAAAGTAACCTCACAGACAGCATTGCTGAAGACTTACACAAGGATATGAAAGTTGACCATCTAGCCACAGAGCAAGATGTCCTTTATAAAGTTCAAGTACAACAAAAGGTCTTTTTCCAAGAAGATATCTACAGGTAACTTTTGACTTTCATTAAAGTGCCTCTGATCAGAATCTGTCTCTCCATCCAGACCTCATTTATACTTTAGCCCTATAGCTAAATATCATTAGAAATACTAAGAGAGGGAACAATGGCGACATCTGTTTAAGTATTAAGCTTTAACATCAGGCAGCAGGTAACTCACATGCCCCTCCACGCAACCTTTTACATCTGTGCAGATAAACATGGAAAGGTACCCACCCTATTCTTTGGAGAGCACTGCCACTAGGCAGTAGTTAGATTTTCTTCTTTAATACACCAAACATTTTCTTCAAAAAAGTTTATTTATGCAAAGCCATCAGGAAGCGTTCTGTAAAAGTGAAAAGCTCATTTTACATATGATAAAAACATTTATGCATTTAGTCTAGGAAAAGAGAGGATTTTGAGTTGTCTAATCATTTACAGGAATCTGCAAGCTTGTTTTAAAAATAGACATTGGTATTCAGTCACTTATTTTTCCCAATATCTAAATGCTGTACAGTTTGCTATAGCTCACTTCAAAGTTCCCCCCCCCACCCCAAAAAAAAAACAGATCAGGGATATCCCATTAAATTCAACTATACAAGCTTTGTGCTTGATAAAAATCAAGCATTGGTATAAGCATTACATTCAACTGAGAATATTCTGAATGTATATAGTAGTCAAAAAAAAACAAACCCCAACAATAACATAATTTATATGACTGTCAGCCACTTCACAAACACCCAACATTCTTGTCTTCCTTTTCCTAAGGAGAAAATTATGTTCCTTGACCCTCCAGTTCTGATGCTGCTATATCTGGTTCTTCATCATTGTAAATGTTTTCAGCCTAGAGACACAAATTATTGCATTACAAGTATCAAAAAGTGGTAGGCACATTTGATTAACCGTATTTTTTCAAATCTTAGATGTCATATGATTGCAGAAGTGAGGAGTAGGCACTGAGAAAATAATCCTGCTCTCAAAGAAGCATCTCTTTCCCTGACTTTAAAGAGGGAAGTCAGTTTTTAGATTATGTAAAATGGCTAGACTCATCAACACTAATATTAAAAATATGTATAAGATACTTTAAATTGATGCACTTTAGGCTAATCGTAATCCATTTAGTTCTTTACCCAAAAGATTTTGTCCCTATCTCATATCCAGTTTCAGTCTTACTTTAAAACTACTATCCCAGTAGTAATTGCTTCCAAAAACACACATCCTTCAATTTACAAGGAAAAAAACTTAAGTTGATAGAAGGGGAGGTACATCTGTATATACATTTAGCTGATGTTATTTAAGTAGCTGTGGTTTTCTGGCTAAACTCACATGGTGTCAATTTATATCAAATGCATGTTGTCAGGCAATGGTCCTGCCTTTAAAGGGACTCTAATAATGTAGGGCTTCCTCTCTTACTACTAAGATCCTATAACTAACTAGGATAAACGACTGCCAACATGACTCCCAGAAGTCTTAAAAATGCAGTTAACTTTGCAATTAGGAGTTCTAGAAGCCAATTGTAAAACAAAAGCTTAGATTCTGGATAGCATAGCATAACATAAACCTGCAATATCTGCAAACTCACTCTGAAGATCTATTTTTCCTTCTTTTGAAGGTACTAAAATATCAACTTAGCTCCAGTTAACTCATCTGTTGAAATGGGTATTTTTGGTATATATTAGAAATTAGTCATTTCTAGTTCAAGATATCCTTAATAAAATTCAAAATGATATACAAGTCATAACAGATAACTTTTTTGTATGAATATTAGTCTTAATGTTCAGGTCATAAGTTAAATCCATTTACTTAGAGGAAAAAGACAGACGATGTCTCATGTAGGCAGTCTTTTTTAAAGATTTTTTTAAGAGAAGGATAACCTCCTTTTTCATTTATATAATGAAGCAGAAAGCAATACAGAAATTAAGTTTGACACTCACCATTTGCCATATTTGCATTATGTTGTCCTCAGATACAGAGCAGATTACCCAGGGTTCGTTAGGGTTCCAACTAAAATCTGAAATCTTTGCAGTGTGTCCTCCGTGAATAAACTATTAAGAAGATCAAATTTAATGACCCAAGACATTTCTAGACAATTATTGAAGTAGTGAAATATTTTAAATTTACTATTCTCATTAGCTAACAAAGTAAAACGAAGGTATAACTATGTACAGTAGAACCTCAGAATTACAGATACCTAGGGAATGGAGGTTGTTCGAAACTCTGAACAAAGCATTATGGTTGTTCTTTCAAAAATTTACAACTGAACATTGACTTAATACAGCTTTGAAACTTTACTATGCAGTAGAAAAATGCTGTTTTCCTTTTATTATTTAGTAGTTTACGTTTAACATGGTATTGTCCTGTATTTGCCTTTCTTCCCCCCCGTGTCTCTGCTGCTGCCTATTCCAAATGAGGCCTGTAGGGCTGACTAGTCAGTTCTTAACTGGTGTTCGTAACTCTGAGGTTCTACTGTAAGTGGAGATCTGAGGTGCAGCTTTACAGAAGCTGCCTTAACACTTACTCCACAAACAACATGTAAATGCCACCCGCCCAGCCACCCACCCACCCACACACACTTCAAATCAGGACTGTTGAGGAGAAGGCAAGAAACACCATTTTAAAAAGCATTCTTGCTACCTGTGTTACTTGGCACAGCAGCCTCCTGCCTTTTTTATAAAGCTCTATATTAGGTTATTTTACTCAAAAGCAAGATGAAGAGTTATTACTGGATGTGGAAGTCAACCAATAGCAACTGTTTTCCCACATAGTTGCACACAAAATATAGTGGTTGCTTGTAAATCATTTGATGGAGAGCCTAACATGAACTAAAGAAGCTATTTCACATTATTTCCTTTCCTCCTGTAAGGTTGCTATTAGCAACACAGCCATTTATAGCAGCATTAAATTGCTAAGACTTTTAAATGACTATCTACCTAGGAAACATTAAACACTATACTTTGTTTCAATAATAACTTGAGGTAGTAGTTTAGTTTTGGTTTATACATGGTTAAAAGTATAACCTACAGCTGTATTTTCTAGACTTTACCTGACCTTGGATATAGGCAACAGTGCAGACCTACTGCAGCAACGGAACTCTGTGCAGCACTTATACAAAGGAGCATTAAGAACCACTGCCTTAAAACTCACTTAGCAGTTGAGAGCCACAATCAAGTACCGAGAGATAGTGGGGCGTTGAAGTATTTGCCCGAAGTAAAATCCTGGATTAGACAGATTATTGGTCTGGTCTGCTATTGCAGTTCTTTAGTCTAAGAATAAAGATACAAGTTCTTATGAGGCATCAACAGGTCTTCAAGCTAAAGACAGCAAATACATACCAAAAGTTCAGGAGGCCCATCTTCTGCATCCTCTGCAGATTGCTCTTCTCCAATTTTACTGTAAAGAAAACAATGCTGTTTAAAGGAAGTATATTTAAATCCTTAATATTGAAGTAGTTAATCTCACTGAAGCAGGCAAGAAGCCAATTTGTGAATTAAGGTTTAAAAAAAAGTAATAGCTAATGGAGGGTTATGCCTTTTCTCCTATCAGGGGCACTCATGCTGAGAAAATATCTGTTTTCAATTCCTATTCTTGCTGCTTATTCTTCACCAGAAGTTTTAATCCTCAAACATGGGTCATCACAACTGGTTGCTGAAAAAATCAGATTCTGCAGATTAGATCAATAAAGAACCCTTGGGACAGAGATCACTTATTACTAAAAAGATGGGGGGGGAAGGACATGCAGAGTTATTCAGAAGCTTTCCCCCCCCCCGCACAACGTAACTGACAAAGATCAGTAAAAAGACAGTATAGCATTCCTACACTGAAGTTTGCTAGTTTTTAAAAATAATTAAGCCTACAATTTAAGTACAAATGCAAAACCTACTGCATATATTGGACACTTGTCTGCTACCTACACATAGGTTTTAAATAAAGGAATAGAATCACTCTTTACCTTAGATCCCATACATTTAGCCGACGATCAGTACCACTTGAAGCAAGAATTGTTTCATTATGAGGAGACCAGTGAACCTGTAAGAAGAGAACATCTCTCAAAAATAGGAGTATGAAGTTACTGACTTTGCATGTATTCTGAACTAGTAACTTTAGATGTGACCAACATTGCCAGTGCTTGAACTGCTACAGCCATAACTGATCAACACTTTTATTAAAAAGGACAAGTTAGACTCAAAAATATATAGACTACTTCTCACTTCATGTACCCCAACATCAAGGCTTTCCTTTAATTCAGAGGATCTAAAGTTTCCTCATGGAAGAAATCCAACCACAAGAAATATACCATTAAAAACTGCTATACTACCATAAAGGGTCAGTATTATTTAGTTCCATTTTCTACAATGGTCAAGTGTGTCCACAGGTCACTTTTAAACATGCCTAATCATACAAAAAATGAATAGTAATTGAATAAAGTCTCACAGCTTTAATGTTTGGAATTAGAATTGCCTTCTGTTTGTGAATTTTTTTTTGGAAATACATATTTTAGGAACATGAGTCTGGGTCAAGCTAACTCTTATACTCTAGACCTTGATCATACATATCTTAGGAGATTTTTTGACTCAAACAAAAAGACAGTTTCCTTGTGCATATCTTCTCAGATGCACTGGATCTACACTGGCTGATTAGTTACCGGTTGGTTTTGGAGAGCTGATTGTCATCTATAAATCCATAAATGGCTTGTGATCTGCTACTGTTAAGGACCATCTCTCCCCCCCCATGCCGTGCTGCAGCTACTGCAGAGTGCTCAAAGCTGGAGAACCCTCTGAGAGGAAACTGGTGCCCAGGATTTCTTTGAGGGGGTCCTCAACTTCAGAATCTATTCTTTATCCATCTGAAATAGCCCAAATCTGTTACCTTTCAGGGCACACTGAAGGATTTGGGGGAGGCACAGATACATAGACAAGAATTGTTTTAAATTATACTGAGAAAAGCTGCTGGGCTTTTATACTTGCCCTATTAATTTTATTTTAACCCTAGTGAGAGAGCATCTAATGAAGCATTTCCCATAAAATGCCAGTTTGTGTGCTGCTGTTAAAGCAGCAAGTTAGAAAGCCGGCAGACTTGTGAATATTCTTTGGGGGAGAAGAAAAAAAAGTCTACTCACATTACCTATGTTGCTTAAACTAAGGCTTAATAGTGGCATTAGTTTGGCTATTAGTTCTTGAAACAGATCTCAG
The DNA here is from genome assembly GCF_009764565.3 of Dermochelys coriacea. Taxonomy (NCBI): domain Eukaryota; kingdom Metazoa; phylum Chordata; order Testudines; family Dermochelyidae; genus Dermochelys; species Dermochelys coriacea. Next base: position 137,624,730 of record NC_050068.2, read on the forward strand.
TGATCAGATATATTTCAATTGATCACAGTATTAGAATTCCAAACCAAACCATATTCCCACCTGATCCGGAGCTCTCAGCAATATGCACAACCTTATTCTAAAACCTTCAAGTTATTCATTTTTCTTCTGCCCACCTGAAAGATTTCATCCTTATGAGACTCAAAAGAATGAAGTTTTAATTTAAGGTTTCGCAGATCCCACAAAGCCACAGTCTGTGAGGGAAAGGGAAAAAAAAAAAGAAAGGTACTTTTACTCCAAAAGCCTCTGAAGTTACTCAATTTTCAATGAATACATTTTAGCTACCCTTTGCACTTGTTTTATTGGCATTTGTGACTAGTGTCTAAGCACACTTTTAGGAGCACATACATTCAATTTGTATAGTATGTTAAAAATATACGTAAGTAAAACACCTTGTCAGCAGAACCAGTTGCTAGAATGAACTCGCTGTAGGGATTGAAGGACAGGCAGTTGACCTCGGCTGTATGGGCATCTACAGAATGACTTGGCTTGGATGTAGTATTGGACCTCGTGTCCCAACTTTTTTGGATGAAGGGGTGGGAAAAAGGAAGAACACAAAAAAAAAATGCCAGTCAAAGGTGGTAGAAGGGAGAACCAATTCTCACACAGTAAACCCTATTCAGCACTGACTTTTGCACCAAGAGTTCTGTTCTTGAAACAACCCAGTCTGAAGACTTGCCTAAATGAACAGTTTGCATCCAGCAAGTGAGGGTGTGTGGATCTACAGCACACTGGTAGGCTTCACACTAACTTTTCATCTAAACAGGCCATAGTGGAATGAACATCGGTCACAAAGTTAGCACTCATTTCATACTACATAAAAACTGTACACGTTAAATATCTGTACAAAGTTAACACGAATTACTTTGGGACTAAAACATTCCTTCCAGGCTGAAAAGCCCGGTATACAAGTTTCAACATTAAAAAAAAAAAAAAAAAAAAAAAAAGAGGCGGGGGTGGGGATTGAGAGTCATTTGTCATTCCATACTGGTACAATCCCATTTGTTTTAGAACATACTAATCAGTTAGAAGATTTATAGCAGGCAGGTATTTCACTTTTTGGCAAAAGCAAAGCATTCACTGTATAACCTCAAGAGTTTTCCCTTTTATCAAGGGGAATGATTAGTCTGTCAAGTAATTCATTAGAGTAAACACTTATGATTGGATTCCTCATATCTCTGAAAAAGTTCAAAGCACTAGATTAATATTTAGTCAGTCCACCTGACCTGATGGTATTTGTGGCTTTCTTTTAAATAGAATTATCAGGTCAATCAAGGGGAAGGATGATCCAGGATAAGCATAATCTTGTGATTTAGAAATTTTGAGTTCTTTTATGGTCCCATCATTGTAGGTCCAAAGCCAGCATAAGATTTGGTGAGGCCTAGGTTCAATTTTCTGCTCCACTGCAGACTACATGTGTGACCTTAGTCAAGTTACTTAGCCTCTCTGTGCCCCTTCTACTGTAATTCCTGGGTGTTGTGAGGATAAATACATTAAGATTGAGGCACACTGCCTTAGTTAAACAAAAGGACTTGAGGAGGGAGCAGCAGTGACAGCCTCCCTTATAACTTTTAGCCCCCGTTGGTTAGGGTACTCACTTGGAATATGGAAGACCCAGGTTAAATTCCTCCTTCCGCATGATTATGGAGAATGGATTTGAGCAGAGTTTCCCAATTCTCAGGCAAGTGCCCTACCACTGGACTACAGAGTCATACTCTCTCTCTCTATATTACAAACATTCATTGGGCTAAAGTGGAACAACTTCAACAGGCGAGACTGAGAAACGCTCTCTCCCCTACCCCTCAGTATATGCCATAACCAAGTGGCTGTTCTGTGCTCAGATCACACACATGCCAGATCCGCCTCACAGTAGATAGGGAGGGCAACACAGATCTTCACCTGGTTTGAGAATTGCACTGGGGCTTAGGTGTTCGGATGCCTACATAAGGCAGCAATGCACATATTTGGAAGTAGAAACTTGGGTGCTAAGGAGCTTTTTACAGCAGAAATTTAGGCATCTAGTGATTTTAGACACCCACAAGATTAGGGGGCAGCTGAGCAGGGGTTCTGAGGATCACAGCGACATGGCTTTGGACCTACAATGATGGGACCATAAAAGAACTCAAAATTTCTAAATCACAAGAGAAACTGTAGAATCAGGATTCCCATTCACCATTTGTTTAACTACAAATCTAGATTTACAATGTAGTCTTAGTAAGAAAATCAACACTGAACGGGTTTCAGAGCAGCACCTGTCTTAGTCTGTATCCACAAAAGAACAGGAGTATTTGTGGCACCTCAGAGATGTATTTGAGCATAACAAATGTATTTGAGCATAAGCTTTTGTGGGCTATAGCCCTCTTCATCGGATGCATAGAATGGAACAAATAGTAACATTGAACAGTAAAACTAATAGAAGGAAATGTACATTTAGGATTATTCCTATCCAGATTCCTAGAAATACAAATAATGCTGTAAAATCTAGGTTATTTAACTTCATGTTAATGCAACAGAAGGCTAGAGTATTTTAGGATTGCAGACCACCTCATAGCCTGAATAGATCTCTTTAATTAGGCAGTGTGCAGTGCTTGTCTAGACTGTTGCATTGACAAGCAGACAATTATAAATTCCAAGAACTGCTCAGCTTCTCCCCACTCCCAACTCTCCTCCCAAACTTACATCATAAGCTTCTGATCATCAGCAACTGATCCAAATAAAGATTCATGAAGCAGATGCCATGCCACATCTTCTACTACTGCAGAATGTCCAGTAAAGATTGCTTTAGCATCAACAACTTTGCCTTCTTTTGGTCCTGCACTTATATCCCACAGACAAACAGTCTGCAGACAAAAGTCACATTTTAATACAATGTAATTTATTGTTCAGACTTGCTTTCCTGGTCTAAATCTTTCAGTATATGGATAGTAATCAAGTTGTATTCCAATTACGTTGTCTGATATCGGAATACAAGTTCAATGTTCAGAGGTTTTAGAACTGTTAACACAGTTAATGCCACACCGCTGGCATTCAGTTTTCTGTAACTTGAGACCATCATTCTTGTCTTTTAAAAAGTCTCATTTAATAAAGTTATGTCCTTAAACACCACCATCATAACTACCTATAAAAAGAAAACTTACTAAAGCCAAAGGGAGTCTATGATATTCCTACTGGGGTCTGTGCCCAGACTTTATTAGAATGTAATTTTTGTAGTCCACCAAATACTTCGACCAGCCTCAGAGACACAAAACACTGCAGGGGGAGGAGGGCTGGGCGTGCGTGCCTGTGTGGGAGACATTGATCACTGTCAGGGGGTAGGGTTGGACGTGCGTGTGTGCCAACAAGCGAGAGACTGGTATGGAGGAGTAGGGCTTTTTATTATGCACTAGGCAAGCTCTGTCCCCGAGGCAGAAATGTAGCAGCCTGACTGCCTAGAAAAAGGCCAAGATTCTGTATGGGGCTGATCCCAAAGTTTTAGAGCACCCAGTAGTAGTACAGAGGGCCGTATTTCCCAGTTCATGGTGTTCCAGTTAAACAAAAACAGACTTGGCCTCTAGTGATGGTTTTAAAAACTTCATCTGGATTGATTCTGTTCAGTACATGTATGACTACATCCAGTATCTTTCAGTAATCAGGAAGAGAGTCGTCAAGTTTCGTCCTGGAATATATAGCTATTGACCTGACACATTCAAGAAGTTTCTGTCCCTGTATTTGCATGGAGCTGTGTAAGATTCTACTCAAACCAAAATCCTTTAAGTTTACTTTCCACTATTGTTCTTTCATCAGAAGATCGCACAGCTAAGCAAATGTGATAGTATACTGTTCTTAAATAGAGTAACTTAATGGTTTAAAACAACAATTTTTGAAAATAAAGACTTAAATTAAAAGAAAAAGCAACCATTGCTAATGTTGCTGTTGATGGTTAAATTTATCTCATTCTCTGAGGCAGCAACATAGCAGCAGCCTGTCTGCCTAGTAATTGATCAACTTCATGCTGTTAACACAGAAGGGGTAGAACCAATGGATTCAGTACTAGAGGATAGATGTCTGTATCTCAGAGAAGATAACATCACAGAAGACTATTGCACTGAGGAGTTTCTGCGAAATGCCAGAGAAACGGTTGAGGAATATTTCATAGCTCCATCAGGTAACATCCCTTTACCAAAGCTAGAGGAGTCAGATACTTTTCTGCAAGTCTATGAGTGAAAGTCAAGGTCTGGAATGCCGCTTCAGCTTTTAAGTCATCTGTGAGAATTAGCATATATGCAACTATGGCTGTGGAGTATCTTGATGCAAGTGTTTAATCCCAAGAACAACACCCTCACATAATTATTTGCTTTTTCTTCCTTCCTTCTGTAAGATTACTTTGAAATTAAAGGTTTGGTGTATTTTTCCAGTATTAAAAAAAAAAAAAAAAAAAAAAAAACACCACACATTGGGAACAGTTAACTAACAATAGGAACATTAACATTCTCAGTCAATTCCCCCTCATAAAACCTGTAAAAGTTTTAAGGCCCCTACATTACCGGAATGATGTAAAACCTTATAAATGACAGTCAGGGAATCAGCTAAGATGATCTATGTACTTTCTTACTTTTTTCCTGTGCCAAAGTGGCACAATAGAGTTAGATTACAGCTCAGGATTTATTTTACTTACCCATTAAAAAATACTGAGGGCAAATAAAACATTTACCAAGCAGTCAATAAAATGTCAGGATAATCAGAACCAAGCACTTCCCAAAGTACCCAGCCAAGTCCAGGACAATGATTAGCAAAACTGTACGACTTGTGTGAGAAAGTCTGAGCAATTTAAAATGAAATTCTACTTTTTTGGGGGGGGAGGGGGCTGTTTGGTGTTCTGTAATGTAATTTAATTGGAATGCAGGATATTAGCTACAGTGTTTTGCAACTTTCATGTGTTTAGGAAATGCTGAATAGTTTAGTGACTTTTTTCTGTATTGTAGTTTAAATAAATTACCAAAACAATTGAAACTGGTGTGATTATATTACATCATTTTGATAGATAAAATATGCAGAATTTTTAAGAGCAGAATTTTTTAATTTGTGTGTGTGAAGAATCCCCCCAAAAGTAGCTATTATGGGATAGGCATTAACTAGCTATAGAGGTGTCGCAACCTCCTTCTGTTAAGGATGATGTGTCATGGTAAGCAGGCTTTCGGGTATAAAGGATAGAAACATGAACATCTAAAATTTAAAATATGAAGACATTTTAATGCACGCTGGATGGAGAAGACTAGTGGAAGAGATTTTATGGAAAAAAATACTATTAGGCCATGTGAATCAGCAACTCTTCCTTTCGTTTTGTATTAACAAAGGAGGAAGTTAGTTTCTTACATGATCATCAGATGCACTGAGAAGGTGTCCACTCAAATTGGAATTCCATGATAAACCGTAGCCTTCTTTTTGGTGTCCTCTTAGCCTAAGGTCAGGATTACATTCTCCACTTGGGTCTGAAAAAGAACCAAACCATTGTTTAGCTCTTAGAGCTCTTTTAAACAATAAGAATATGATGGACTGTAATTGATGGAATTTTTATTTTTGCATTGCAAAATAAAATAAAATTGCAAAATTGTCTGCATATGCTTACTACAGGGAGAAGCAGGACTTGCTTTTCAATTTCATGTTCAGAGTAGGTTTCAAGACACTTGATGATAGCTAAAGATAGCCACAGAGGGTCCTCCTACTCTATTACCTCAAGTCTGAAATACCTAGACAAAATTCCTGAGCTTAATTACCCCAAGCATATTCTAACTAATCCAAATTGTTTTTAACTAGCATGGGAGTTAAGGCACCTTCAGACACATAGTGCTTTCACATCAAAATACAATAAACCGGACTACTGTCAGACTCATGTTATTACATTTTGTTTCTAGACTACATGTGTAATACTAGAGAAGATACTGTATACAAATTCAAGCAGTTTGACCCACCTGGTTTAGATGGATGTTTGGTGTAATCAAAAACCAGCACATCAGAGGAAGGTGTTTTTGTAGCAATGATGCACGGGTTCTGGGGCATGTAGCGAGCACGATTTACTTCACCTTCATGGTTAATTTTAATTTCAGTTTCAATTTTACCAGTTACAGATCCAAAGCCGCCAAATTCTAGATTTTTTTTTAAATACATATAAAAAATGTTTTTGGTTAAAAACATGAACTATTTCAAGTGTGTTAAGCCAGTGTTCTCAGGCTTTTCATAATCGCAAGTTGTTTAATGTAGTAATACAAGTCACATGGAAGATTAAATACATTATACCCCTTTAATATAAAAATCTTAAAAGTGATCTTATCTTGAAAGCAGTGAAGTATTCTTAAACTGAACAGGTCATCACAATAAGTAGTGACCAGCCGTAACACCTTCAGAGGGGTACATCTCTTGCTCAAGCTAGTCTACCAGTTTGTTTTAGTGTCACAAATGAAAGACCTAATGAAGTCAACATTTATGTCAAATACAGTAACTCTTCACTTAACGTCCTCCTGCTTAATGTTGTTTTGAAATTACGTCACTGCTCCATTAGGGAACATCGTTTAAAGTTTCGTTTAAAGTTGTGCAATGCTCCCTTAGAACATCATTTGGCTGCCTGCTCTGTCCACTGCTTGTAAAATTCTGTCAAAGAGCAGCGACTTTGCAAGTGAGCATTGAACAAGTTCCTCTTCTCCGCCTCCTCCCCCTCCCTCCCAGAAAGTCCTAAGCCCCGCCAAACAGCTGTTTGGTGGCAGGGAAGCACTGGGAAGGAGGGGGAGGAGCAGGGACATGGCATGCTCCAGAGAGGAGGCGGAGTGGGGGTGGGAAGAGGCGGGCCTGGAGCATCCCCCAGGGAAGTCGACGCCTGTTCTTCTGGGGGAAAGCTGTCATTGCTGCTGTGCAAGGTGCCTCCTAGTGTCCTCGCCTGCTGCGGGCTGTGCCTGAGTGGGGTAAGCCGGGGGCACCTCCCAACCACAGTACAGTACAGTAGATAATGCCTTTTGTCTGCCCCCAAAAAATGTCCTTGGAACCTAAGCCCCCACATTTACATTTATTCTTATGGGGAAATTGGATTCGTTTAACATATTTTCACTTAAAATTGCATTTTTCAGGAACATAACTACAACGTTAAATGAGGAGTTACCGCAGGAGACTTTTGCAAGAGGTTCTCCAATACTGACTTAACATGAATTGTTATCAGCTTTCAGACTTTTTTAAAAAGGGTCAGAGTAAAATATATTAAGGCTCTAGAACAGTAGTTCTTAACCTTTACTGCAGCCTGCACCCCTTATCAAAAATCATTGAAGTAAGCCAGTTCTTTGAACCTAGATAAATTTGTTTGTATATTACAGTAATGGTTAAAAAATGTATGCTGTTAATAAATACATAGGTTTGATGAAACAAAGTAGTTGTACTTACGTGCCTGTGCTTAATTTGTGTTTTCCAAGATTTACCTTCTTAAAAAAAACCTGGCATGTCTTGCATCTCCAGAAAAGGCATCTCGCATCCCCAGGGGGTGTGTGCACCCCAGGTTAAGAACCACTGCTCTAGAACTACACTATATACAAGTGGCACATGTATCCGTGGGGGTATGCATAGGTCTTCCAGGGGGTACATCAACTCATTTAGATATTTGCCTACTTTTATAACAGGCTACATAAAAAGCACTAGCGAGGTCAGTACAAACTAAAATTTCATACAGACATTGACTTGTGTATACCGCTCTATATACTAGAGACTGAAAGGTAAGTACAATATTTATATTCCAATAGATTTACTTTATAAATTGTAAAGATGAGAAAATAATCAATTTTTCAGTTACAGTGTTCTGTGACACTTTTGTATTTTTAAGTCTGATTTTGTAAGCAAGTAGTCTTTTAAGCGAGGTGAAATTTGGGTTATGCAAGACAAATCAGTCTCCTGAAAGGCGTACAGTAGTCTGGAAAGGTTGAGAGTCACTAAACAAGTTTAGTATACAAAACAGACTCTTGAGAAAAATATTTTTAAAGTTAAAGTTAGAACACAATTAAACAAGATATGCACTGTTTAACACTGCTGCTAGAACAACATAATCTAAAAATTCTTGCAATACTCACCTCCCTTCTCGCTATCATAGTGAGAAGCATCAAACTGAGCATCATCATTAGGAATCTGGACCCTTGCAACAACCAAATGGTTTTGTTCGTCAGAGGTATGTGTTCCCAAAACTAGCCAATGGAGGGCATAATCCTTTCCTTCAGGCCTGTTCAATAAAACAGATGATCTTACAAAAGTTCAACGCAGTTGTACTATACTTGTAAATATTTTTTAGAGGAAAGTTTTTCTGTAGCATCCCAATTTCTATGGGAGACTACAGATTAATTGGGAAAAACACTTTCCCCTGCCATATTAGGCATATCAGCATAAATGTTTACAAGTTGAACTCCAGGTGTTCTTGACATCAGTAAATCTGACAAGTACATCTTTAATAAAACTGAAATCCGTCTTTTAGCGCGTTTGTCACTATTGCTAGACTAGTATAAATAAGACTTCTATGGGCGCATACTTTAAGTAGAGGCATTTTGACATCAGCCCCTGCTATGGTAAATCCATGTTAATGCAGGTAAAGGCATTTGACTTTGAACAGATTTTCCAGTTTTGGTACTCCAAGCAGTCAGCTCTTTATTCTGCAGTGAAGCAAGAGGAGTAGTTCAGATGCTGAAGACAGGACTGACTGCTTAAAGAGAGATTATGTCCCTCTTGCGAGCTTTTACTTTTACCAGCATCCGAAATGTTTCCTCCCAACACGGCACATGAGGGTTTACGCAGGTAAGGGGAGTGCAGGCAGGAGTCTCACCTGGTTACATCAGGCAGCCACTGCACCGTGAGGCTGGGCCACTCGAGGGCGTGGGTCATCACCAGGTCGTACAGGAACGGGGTGTTCTTCTTCCAGATTTTGTACTCTTCGTTGATGACGCGCTCCTCCACCGTGTCCTCGAACACTGCACGGACGGGACGGACGGACAGACAGACGGAGACAGAGGCGCGCTAGGCGGGCGGCTCCCAGCAGCCGGGGCGGGTGGGGGAGGGGGAAACACCCGCGGCCTCACGTTTTATTTTTTTTCCTAAGCCGAAGCCCGCTCGCGGGCGAGACCCAGCGGCGGCTCCGCCCGGCCACGCGCTCCCCTCCGCGCGCGCGGCGGGCCGCCCCGCCCCGCCCCCTGAGAGACCCAGAGCCGGGAGACGCCCCCCGCCTCGCCTTGCCCGGGGAGAGGAAACCCGCCGACCCCCGCCCCTCCAGCCCGAACAGGCACCGGCCGGGCCCCGCCGTCTCTTACTCTCTTTATTCGCCATTTTGTGCGTGGGGCTCCCTCCCGCGCTGCGCTCCCCTCCCCCCGGCGGAGCTGGCGCCGCCGTCTCCGCCGCGGATGAAGCGGCCGCTCGCGCGCCGGCCCTTCGGGTTCCAGACGGCCTCGTTCTCCCTCCAAATCCGTTGGCTTGGATCCCGAGAGACGCGCCGCGCCGCCGCCGCCGCCGCCGCCAGAGCGCGTGCGCAGCAACCCGGCTGCGCTCCCAGGTCAGACCGCCGCGACCCCGAGGCGGCGGCCAATGAACGGGGGCGGCGAGGCTGAGGCGGGCCGCAGCTCAACAAGCCCGCCCATCGGCCACCACCTCTTCCGGGGCAGGGCAGATGAGCGCATGCGCAGCAGGAGAGCGCCCAACAGCGGGGGCGGGGCAAAGGACGGGCGGGGGGGGGGCCCAGCGGCCCAGCAAGCCCCTCCCCCGGCCTGACGCTGCATAACAAACCGCGCAGAGGGTTCGTACCCCCCTCCCCCAGGAGCTGTGACGTCAGCGCTCCTAGGGCCCGTGGCCAGCCGCGAGGCCGAGCGCCCGGAATGCCCAGGGGGCTGCTCCCCACGCAGCAACCGTTCCCCGCGCCACGTGCTCGTGGGCCAGCGCCCCGCCCCCAGCAGAGCGTAAAAATCATCCGTTTCCTTAAACAGAGTCGGGGGGGGAGGGGCGGGCGTATTTTGATTGACTCCCTGGTTTGTGACGCTTCAGGCCTGGCCTATAAAGGTTCTTATCCCTCCCCCCCGAAGATGAAACGTCTCTTTAAAACCAAAGCCTGAGAGCGAAGCGCCTCCAGGACTCCTCCTGTGCCGCCGCCGCCCCCCCCCCACCCCCGGGAGGGGGCTTTCAGCGAAGCACAAGGGGTGGGAGTCGGTAGTTTTCGGCAGAGGCGGCAAGGGTGTATAGCAGCTGTACAGGTCCGCCCGCCAGTACCCGCCCTCGCGGTTCTTCAGACAAGGCCTGCAACACGTAAAACCAGCTTGAGTCATATCGCAGAGAGGCAAACTGAACATGCTCTAAAATGGAGAGATGTGAGCGTCCTCAGCCGTTTATCAGGACTTTTAAGTTTGGCAAAAAAAAAAAAAACCCTCCTCTGTTCTGCTACGAAGAAGAAGCCAGGGTTGTTCAAATCATTCTTCAATGTAAGCAACATCTAGGGTCCTGTTGTAATAATCCGCTCCTCCAATTAGAGCACCAGCAGGAACGTAGGTTTCAGAGGAGCAGCCGTGTTAGTCTGTATTCGCAAAAAAGAAAAGGAGGACTTGTGGCACCTTAGAGATTAACAAATTTATTTGAGCATAAGCTTTCGTGAGCTACAGCTCACTTCATCGGATGCATTATACAGGAATATATACGTCTACAGTTCTCAAACACTACAGTGTCTACAAGTTCCAGGCACAGTTACAAAACGCATCCACTCACATATAACGTTTTCCCCAGATATTAATTATACTAATTTTCTATAATGGAATATATCCCTACATCCACATCATACACACTATTGTAATAATCTTTGTACAAAGTACGTCTCATAAGGTATCATTTGAAAACTTCTAATTTGCTGGTTAGTATTTTCCTGGTAAAATATGTGTGGTAACATTGCATGTGACGTTGCATGGTTCCTCCTTATGACATTTTTAACACTTGTTCCAAACCCCACAGCTCTGCCTAGGCAGAAATCAGATCTGTTCTAAACAAAGGAAGGAATCTCTGCTTGCCTTAATTTGCATTTAAGCAGTAAACAGAGTCATCACGTAGGAAGTTCAAACAGGTGGGAAAAAAACCAGCAGGGACTACCCTTCTACATAGTCTCTTTGTCTCCTAGGTTTCAGTTGGAAATGTTTTCCAAGAGGGGGACTGAAACTATAAATAAGAGGGGCAAACACCCCAAAGGACCCTCCTCCTCTCTCCCTGCCCACCTCAATCTTTGCACCTGAGAAGATAAAAGGAACAACCATTGGACCCTAGGGGAGGGGTTCTGGCCTGAGAGTGTGATCAGTAACCTGCTAGAGTATGTGGTGAGAAAGTTTGCTTTACAACTAAGATAAGTTCTTAAAGGTTAGTAAGTGTTTTATTTTTCTTGTAACCATTTCTGACTTTTATGCCTTATTACTTGTATACCTTAAAATTATCTGTTTGTAGTTAACAAATTTGTTTTACTTAATCCAGTGTGTTTAAATTGAAGTGTTTGGATAACTACTTTAGGTCATAAACTGGCATATTATTCCCTTAAAGGAATAATGGACTTAATATATTTGCTCTGCCTAGGAGAGGGCTGGGCAATACAAGACATACATTTCTGGGGGAAGATCTGGGATGGGGGTGTGTGTTGGGGTCACCCTGCAGTATTACAAAGGCTGGTGAGAGTCAAGGTACAGCTGGCAGGCTGCAGTTATATACAGGCACTCAGGGTGTGGCTTGTATGCTGGAAAGCTGTTTGAGTGGCCCAGGGTGGGAGCTAACACAGCAAGGCATTGTAAGACACCCAAGGTTGCAGGGCTGGGGTGACAGTCCCCCATTAGTCTGGATTGTGCCTCTAATGTGTCAAATTTGCATACCACCGGAATAAACAATCACACCAAAAAACTGTTTAGTTACTTAGAAGAACAGAGGGAAAAACAACAAATTACAGTGTTATAGATCCCTGTGCAAAATCATCACATTAGTAAAATGCACAGATCTAAGGCAAACTTAACAAATACAGAATTGTCAACCATAAACTCAAAGTGGGGAAAAAAACCAAAAGTAAGATGATGATGATAATAATATCTAACTTTTTTTATAGCCCTTTTCAGCTGTAGATCTCAGTGTAAACACAGAGAGCAGGAACTATATAATCAATGACCGGATAAATTAAAACAAAAGGATACTTCCTACAGCAATGTCCAAAACACAAGGAAATGCAAGAAAGATAGTCACTCCAATTATCAGAAATAGTACTAGATTTCCCATCTAAAAAGTCATGAGGAAAAAGATAGCAGAGTAACATGCTGTTTAGTAATCTCTCACTGAATGAGAAATAGTAACACTTATAGCATGTTAATTAAATTGAGAAAATGTAGCAGGACAGGCAACGTAAAGGGGGACGGGAGATGTAGAGGGAAGGACTGCAATCTTGTGCAATTTAGGACTCTGGCCTGTAGGTGGTAGCAACTCCAGCACTGACGAGACAGCCGGAGCAGCACATGAGAAGCTCAAAGAAGAAAGGAAAATTCTCCTCTCAATTACTTGTGAAAGATGCACAGTATGAAGGGGAATAACTTGTCTCTTTTTCATCCCACTATATCCTGTGCTGATGTGGGCTGTCTCCAATATAATGTTTGTAGAAAATGAAACATTTTGGCTTTGGGACTGAAGCAGACTCCTGGGAGATTAAAATTCAATTGGACAGTTCCTCTGCAGTTGAAACCACCTTTTGTTTGACAAAAATAATGCTTTGCATGTATGCAGCAATCAGTAAGTTCAAAATTACGTTACAAAAATAAATATTAGACCCACTTTTCAAGTATGGAAACTTGTAAAAGATTAGAGTGGTCACTGTTAAAAAGTTAATATTTTCCAACAGAGGTATTGAAAATATCAGTTTTCCTGCACTGAAATAACTGTTGGAACGGTGTGTTAGAGTAATAAAGCTGTCACACAGGAATGTTAGTAAGAGTCTGAACTTCATTCCTTGGCCCCAGTTACATGATATGGGTCAGGTTTACAGAAGTATAATATGCCCGTCAGATAGTACGGTCAGTAATATTCATTGACTCCTGTAGGTATTGTTGTATCTTACTTTTTTAAAAAAAATCAATGCAAATGAAACTTAACACTAACCAAATAAATTATAACCACCACAGGCTAATGTAGCCAGTAAATAAAATATACTATTGCCCCTTTTTGGCCTGAGCAGTTAGCTGATATTTGGGGCCATGCTGGGTTGCCTCCATTAGGAGGAGAAATTGATTAAAAGAGTCAGGATTTCTTTGGTGCTACCTTGTTTATTTACAAAGAATGTACAAAGTCCTGTTTCCCGGAACTGAACATTGATCAGCTTTAACCAGGTCAGTAATTGATGGCATTCATTAACATAATAATGCAAACAAAAACATCTAGGACGGACATGATGATAGACTAATGGAATGCTCCTGACAGATCAGAGGAGTACTTGTGGCACCTTAGAGACTAACAAATTTATTTGAGCATAAGCTTTCGTGAGCTACAGCTACAGATGCATCCGACGAAGTGAGCTGTAGCTCACGAAAGCTTATGCTCAAATAAATTTGTTAGTCTCTAAGGTGCCACAAGTACTCCTTTTCTTTTTGCGAATACAGACTAACACGGCTGCTACTCTGAAAACAGATCAGAGGATTATTCTTCCTCTTATTGGACATTTCTCAGTAACAGTCTCTGAATTTCATTGGTTTTCTGATCACATGACACTTTTTCAGACTAGTTCTTGCTCTAGTGCCTCACTGAAACTTGCTAAGTTTGAGCAATAAGAGTCACCAGCTTGCTAAGATTCATCAAACTGGAGCCTCACAGGAGGTTTGTATGATGGCTAAATTAAGGCCAGGTCTGCACTATAAACTATGTCTCTGAGGGGTGTGAAAAATCCAGTGTAGACAGTACTATGTTGATGGGAGGGCTTCTTCTGTTGACATAGTTTCTGCCTCTCACAAAGGTGGAGTAGCCCTCCTGTCGGCATAGATAGTGTCTTCGCTGCAGTGCTACAACAGCACTGCTGCCTCTGTGCTGCTGGAGCATTTTAAGTGTAGACCTGCCCTAAGTCTGTAGTGATGTTGCTTAATCCTTGCTAGAATTGGGGCTAGGACAAGATTGGAGGGGAGAGGGGGATGTGCAGCCAAATTGTCTGAGAACCAGAACTTGCTCTGGGATTAGATTTGCCATCTAATGGACTTTCTGTGGTTCAACAGACTGGAGCCCACACCAGGAGAGCCGGGGGGTGAGGAGAGGAAAGGCACAGAGGCAACTCTCCTCTTCCCCCGCCCCCGGTTCCAGGTATCTGTTTTTTGACTGGAAGGTCTGGTTGAAAAGTGGACCAGTGCTGATTGGACACAAAGTCCAATTAGTCTCCCCACCAGCAATTAGTCTCCCCACCAGGAGGGTGGGAACAGCAGCAGCTGTTGCTGCCTGGAGAAGCTGTAGCTCAGCTGGAGAGAGAGACTCAAGGACTCTTCTCCGGAGAGAAGTAGGTACTGGCTCTGTGCTGCCCTGGGGGGCAGGAATCCTGTCCATCACCCCCTGCTGTGCTTGACCCTGGCCCCTGCCTCATTCTGGGAACTGAGCTCCCTATCTTTTACAATTGTTCCCTATGGGGGCTGTCCCACAAATATGTTTGGCACTGGGCCCCCAAAAGATTAATCCGGCCCTGCCGAGGAGAAAGACAGGCCAGGAGGGGTAGGCAGCCAGCTTTTGAGAGAGGAAATCCTCTGTAGTGAACATTGCAATATTGGCTGTGGTGTTGAAAGATAAAATTGTTATGGTGAAGAAGCCAATAAGTATTTTTATTCTCCCCTACTGCTGAAGAAATTGGAAACTGAAATTATTAATTTCATACTTAATTCAATAAAGCCTTCCGTTTTAAATTTTTTAGAAGTTGTATACTATCTAGTCTGCTGCACTGGAGTGCACTAAAGCAGGGGCCTTATCACAGAATTTAAGTAAAGCTTGCTACCACACACATGGGTTCTTGATTGTGATAAATTTTCAAACTCTATTTTCCAACTATGGCATTCATTAGTTGTGTAGATGCCTGCAGCTGTCAAATATAGGCCTGATCGTACAAAGTGCTGAGCACTTGCCAGAAAATTGTGAGCTCCCTCAACTCCCATTGAGGTCAAGTTAAGGGCCCCTTGCAGGATCAAGTCCTATGAGAACAGTTGTGTATGGGGGCAGGGTATGGGTGTGAGGAGGGCTGGATGCAGCATTTTACTGTATGTAGGAGTAGATTTTTTTTTTCCCCAGATTGCTTATCTGAGATGTGATTATTTAAGTGCAGTTTATTTCTGAAATGACTAAAATTGGCATTGTGAGATTCTGTTTGTTGTCTTTCAGTGATGTCTTATAAAGCTTGCCTAATCTATAAATTTAAAAGTTGGATTGTTCACCCTAACTGCTAGTCTTGCAAACTCAACTTCAGAGTCAAGCTGGGTTCTTAATGGCTCAAGCATTGTTATTATTAAGAACACTTTTGCAGGCCAAATTCTGCCATTCCTTACAATTCTGGATCAAATTACACCCTGAATGATGCCTGTGCAATTCCATTCTTTTCCCTTCTGCCAAGTTATACTTGCACAGATAAATTCTGCTGTCAGATACATTTAAGTACACCAGTGTAAATCAGTATTCCCTCTAATTTTTCCCATACATGTGTGGAATTATGTGCACCAATATGGTGGTGATGTGTGATACATGACCTCCATATTGGTGCACATAACAATATTCATGTAGCGAGGGTGGGGACAAGCAGGTTGGGGTGCAGGGGTGTGTGTGAAAGCTCTGGTTGGGGGTGTGGGTTGGGGAAGAGGGGTGAGGGCTCTGGGGTGGGGGCCAGGGAGGAGGGGTTTGGGGTGCAGGCTGTCCCGGGGCTATGGTGGGGAGAGAGGGCTCCCCACAGCTTCTCTCCCCGCAGCAGCACCTGGGCAGGGGGCGAGAAGAGGCACCTCTCCCCACTAAGGCAGCGCTGGGACTGGGGCCGCAGGAGAGGCGCCTCTTCCCTAGCCACAGCAGGTCCAGGCCAGAGCTGTGTTGGGGCCGTGGTAGGGGCGCCTTTCCCTGCCATGGCAGGTCCGGGGCCAGGCATTAGGCATCTCGCCCAGCCCAGGGCTAGATTAATGCAGGGGCTTTACGGACTGTGGCTCAGGGCCTCGGGCTAAGGGGGACCCCACAAAAATAAATCCATAATTATACACAACTCAGTGGTCACCAACCAGTTTATAGTGGTCAACTGGTCGATCCTGGAGCTTCTGCCAATTGATTGCGATCTCCAGGATGCTAAAAGTCCAGCGATGCAGCAGGGCTCAGGCAGGCTGCCTGCATACCGTGGCCCCACACCACTCCTGGAAGCAGACAGCTGCTGGCATGTCTCTGTGGTCCCGTGTGGTGGGGGAGGTGGCTCAGTGTGCTGCCCTCACCCCCAGCACCATCCCCGCAGCTCCCATTGTCTGGAGACATTGGGACAGGGGCACACAGAGACCAGCCAGCCGCTTCTGGGAGCTATGGAGGCAGGCAGGCTGCCTGCCTGAGCCCTGCTGTGCCACTGGCCAGCAGCCGCCTGTGGTAAGCACCTCGAGGCTGGAGCCTGCACCTCGCACCCCCTCCTGCACCTCAAGCCCTGTCCCAGGTCAGAATCTCCTCCTACCTCACCCTCTCCTGCACCCCAATACTCTGCCCCAGCCTGGAGCCTCTCCTGCATCCAAACTCCCTCCCAGAAAGAAACTGATATAACAGCTGTTCTAAGGTAAGAAGTAGGCTAGTTTGAATTAACTTAACTATATTCTACATGTTTTAAGACTGAAGTGTAACAACATAAAGCCATTCTGTGAATTAAAAGGCAAGTTTAGTATAGCATTAATAACCTCATTGCCACAATTGTGATCGTTTTTGTTTTAAATTAGGAAAAAGACTTGTATACAGGGACCCACAAAATCTAATAGCCCCAGGCCCACAGGAGAGTTAATCTGGCCCTGGCCCTGACCTGCCTGCGCGGCCGCACAGTTTAGAAGGAATTAGGTGTAAATCCAAAGTATCTCTACTGTCCTTGCCTTGGCAATCCTGATATAATGAAAATATTTGACGACTTTATTTTGAACAGTACCGTTATTTAAGAATGCACAGCATACTACAGTATGGCACGCTATTTACAATTCAGTGTGGTTATATCTGTGGCCACAAGTTAAACATATCCTTTGATTCCCAGATTTACGTAACAAATAATTATACAAGGCCATTGTTCATCATGTAGTGTGTGAATTTGGTATCCGATTTCACTGTAGCAGATTAATTTTAAAATGATTTTAAATTTGTAAAGCACAATCACTTGAATCATAGGCAATCTTAGTAGACTATACTTGCTTCAAACACAGACAAGAAAAACTCTATTACCAGTGTGTGTTTCGGTGGGGGGGGGGCGGGGAGAAAATCTATCTTCTAGATGTGCATGCGGCACATCTTGCATCACTGTGCCAGCTATACGTGGAAAGAATTATTTGCAGTTATTAATTTTCAGCTTGAATAGAGGTGTGCTTATTTGTTTATTATAAAATAAGTTGGCTTAGCAGAAACTGTACCTATTATATGTTATGTGGTGCTAATGAATATTCATAACATAAGTCTGCAGCTAGGCTTAGATGTTACTGCAAATCACCATCGCAAACAGAAAGCTATGTTTAAAGGATGTTAAGGTTGCAAAAGTACTCAAGTCTGCAAATATGAAATCCAAGATTACAAACACAGCCTTAACTATGTAATAAATGCATACATAGAAGTGATAGTCATATGATTTTTCAAGTGTAATATCATCCAAGTTTTCTTTAGACACCTGAAACTCACTTTTATTAAATATGCATACAAACAAAACTTGGCTCGAATGAATGCAAAAATGTATTTAGAACTTGATGAAAGGTACCTGAATAATTCTCACTATTTCCCCTCCTCTTCTTTGCACTTATGTAACTATTTTTATTTCAGGTGCAAACAGTAGCTAATCAATCATAACAACAGGTAAGAAGTAATACAGGTGAAGATGCCATGTATACTTCACTTTGCTGCCTTGTTATGAAATCTTTTAATTACAATTGCGGCACTGGTGTGGTTGGGATGTAACTACGGTCCTGGTGCTGCAAGCTGCTCCATGTGGGTGTTCCTCTGAGCCTTATTGAAATCAATAAAAATGACGAGTCCTTGAGTTACTATTTCTCCCCACTGTATTGAACCAAAATGCTCTTCATATTTTAAAATAACCAAAGGGTAGTAATAAAAAGTGCAAGATGACATTAACCTGCATCCTTCATATTGGTGCAATGGCAAGAGTGAGGCTGATGTGCCATAAATTCAGTCATGGTGCATTAATTTCTTTCATGCCACTAACTGTCAGCTTCTAGCGTCATGAGCAGAAGTGATATTGTTTTCCTCCTTGAGGATTCTCTCAGACCCTGGCAGGAGGAAGTTGTATTTAATGAAGAAACCAGTACTTCAGTATGAAGTGCATAATTCATGAGCCCCTTTCTCTCAAGTGGTACCAGCTGCTTTTTATCTCATTGAAAATGGTAAGAAGAAAATGTAATTATTTTATTAAAATGCAGCTGTTGCTTTGAAAAGCATCTGTTTGCCAAGTAATATTACAAGAGAATAACATCCTCAACTACTACTGCTGGCAGTCACTAGCTGTAGCAACTGCAAACAACAATGCAGCGTAGTGATTAGATACTTCTCATTAGCGAGAAACAAGTAAGCCTGCTTTTCAGATTACAAAGTCTGATCTACAATACTGTGTGAAAATCAATATGCCAAAGGTCCACATACATGAATCCAATTAGAGGACTGGACCTTTGTGACAGAATGCCCCCTGTATTCACACCATATGCACTATTGTAATCTTTGTGCAAATATGCCTTGTGAGGTATCATTTGAAAACTCTTAACTCCTAGTCAGCAATATCATGGTGAATATATGGAGCAATGCAAGCTGAAATTATGACCAAAATGTGTTTACCAGCCAAGTCTGGGGAGTGGATAAACCTGTTGCTCAATATCAAAGGACAAGCTGATGCCTCTAACCAGGTGTCATCAAAATTAATTGGCAATCTCTGGTCAAGTAGCCATTCTTTGGCAGTGAAGCGGGGTGTAACAGGGCACAGACTCACCCAGTTGCACCTCCTGCTGGCTGTCTGGGAATTAGCTCTTTTTACCAGCTCTGGAGCATCCTTTGCTGGTGTCTCACTGTTGCTGGCCCCCCGTGTCCCTCCTGACTCCAGTGCCCTTTTACCTGGGGTGCTGCCCTCCAGGCAATACCCCACAGATCTGGGTCCCCCCCTGGGAACCCCCCACCCTCTATCCCCACCTTGCCTCAGCCTGTGGGCTACTGCCAGTCACCATCTAGCCCCCTTTCACTGGGGCCAACTGCAGTCTGTATAAGCCAGTCATCATAGGCAAGGGGGGTTTGGACCTGCTGCCTCCGCCTACCTATGGGCTGCCCTGTTGCAGCCCCAGTACCCTGTCTTAGGCCATCTGCCAGGCCTGCAGCCTGGGGCTTTTCCAGTCTGGAGCCTCCCAGCCCTGCTTCACCTCAGGTACCGTGGTATGCTCCCCAGCAGCCAGGCCCATCTCCCTCCGCTAGAGGAGACTGGGTACTCCTGCCCCACTGCCCTCTTATAAGGGCCGGCTGAGCCCTGATTAAGCCAGCTGCGGCCTGATTGGGGCATGGCCCCCAGCTGCTTCTCCCAATCAGCCCTGCTTTTCCTTCCCTGCCACAGCCCTCTCCCCGGGCCATTTTAAGCCTTTTAAGGCAGGAGAGGTTGACCACCCCGCTACAGGGGGCAGGAACAGATTGATTTGCATTTTAATCTCTATTGCCCCAAGAAGTGGGAAGGAACTTTATCTAGGGGTAACCATCAGGAAAAATGCATTTCAAAGGATGGATTGGACTAGAAAATGAGGAGCAAAAATACCTAACTTCTCTATCTTTCTCCCAATCACTTGCTCTTTCATCTAAGGGCATGGCTACACTTGCAGATGTAGGGCACTTTGAGTTAAACCAGCCTTCAGAGAGCGCAGTAAGGAAAGTGCTGCAGTCTGTCCACACTGACAGGAACAAGCACGCTGGCATGGCCACATTTGTGGCACTTGCAACGGCATTGGGAGCAGTGCATTATGGCAACTATCCCACAGAGCACCTCTTCCCATTCTGGTGCTGTGGCTTGTAGGAAGGGGGTGGGAGGGTGCAGGGCATTCTGGGTCCTGTCCCAATGCCCCGTGATGCATGGGTTCGCATCCCAGCAATTCCTGTGCTTTCGTCCACATTTGGCGCCATCTTTCAACGTTTTTTGTACTGCGAGTTCTGTCTTCCCTTTCAGTCTGTGGGAATGGAGCCCGAACTGCTGAGGAGTATGCTGACGAGTCTCACCAGCATGTCGCATTTGGCAGTCAAGTTATTCCTTATGATCCAAAGTGACAGTGCGGGCTCCGATGATGATATCGACTCGAGTAATGCATATGACACAAGTTTGCTTGTGGCATTCACGGACATGCTCACCACCATGGAATGCTGCTTTGGGCTCGGGGAAACAAGCACGGTGAATCACATCGTCCTGCAAGTCTGGGATGACGAGCAGTAGCTGCAGAACTTTCGGATGAGAAAAGCCACTTTCCTGGGACTGTGTGAGGAGCTCGCCTCCACCCTGCGGTGCAAGGGTATGAGATTGAGACCTGTCCTGACGGTGGAGAAGAGGGTGGCTATTAAAATCTGGAAGTGGCAACTCCAGACAGCTACTGAGAGGTCGCTAACCAGTTTGGAATGGGAAAGTCGACCGTTGGAATCATGTTGATGCAAGTTTGCAGGGCCATTAATCGCATCCTGCTCAGAAAAACTGTGACTTCCGGGTAACGTGCATGACAATGTGGATGGCTTTGCACAAATGGGGTATCCCTAACTGCGGTGGGGCGATAGATGGCACGCATATTTCAATTCTGGCACCAGCCCACCTAGCCTCCGAGGATGTTAATCGGAAGGGGTATTTCTCTATGGTCCTCCAGGTGCTTGTGGATCACTGTGGGCATTTCATTGACATTAACACTGGCTGGCCTGGAAAGGTGCATGACACACGCATCTTTCAGAACACTGGCCTGTTCAGGAAGTTCCAAACCAGGACTTTTTCTCAGACCAGAAGATCACCATAGGGGAAGTCGAAATGCCCATTGTGATCCTTGGAGACTCTGCCTACCCTTTAATGCTGTGGCTCATGAAACCCTACGCAGGGAGCCTTGATAGCCGCAAGGAGTGGTTCAACAACAGGCTGAGCTGGTGCTGAATGACTGTGGAGTGTGCTTTTGGCCGTTAAAGGGCCACTGGCGCTCTCTGTATGGGAAGCTGGACCTGGCTGATGACCGCATCCCCATGGTTATATCGCATGCTGTACCCTCCGTAACATTTGTGAAGGGAAGGGTGAATGATTCACTTAGGCATGTAACTCGGAGGTTCAACACCTGGAGGCTGAATTTGAACAGCCAGAGAGCAGGGCTATTAGAGGGGCTCAGCGCAGGACTGCAAGGATTAGGGATGCCTTTAGGGAGCAATTTGAGGCTGAAAGCCACCAGTAATGTCTGGTGCCCTGCACGGGAGTGAAGTGCAGTGGTTCCAATGCTAGTAGGAATCTGTGTTTGCTACGCTGACTTGCAGTGCCTGTTTCTTTCCTGGGCTAAGGTATCTTTTACTTATGCAATAATAAAGAATGCTTTCACCAAAAAATTCATTTATTGAAAAGAAACAGCAACTGCTTGGGACACAGAAGGGGCAAGGGAGTGAGGTGGGGAATGGTACAATCACAGACTTGCATATGTCCAGTTATACTCCACCTTCCTGTCTGGAGTGCTGTGCAAATGAGTGCTGCGCTTCAGGATGGCTATACTGCACGGTGATGGGGGTTGAGTGCAGTGGGTAAGGGTTGTAGTTTCAGGCTGGGTGGTGAAGCTACAGGTGTTGGAACCCGGATGTGGGGGAAAGGGGTTGGAGGTGACATGGGGGCCCAAGGGAAAGCGTTTTGGGACAGGGCTGCGGGGGTGGGGGGTTGTCGGGCATGGTAGTGCTCCGCCTGCATGGCTATGAATACTTGGATCGAGTCCGCTTGGCACGCCATTATGCTTATCAGCCAATCCATGCTTTGCTGCCGGAGCTCCTTATTCTGCTGGCAGATCCACCTTTCACTGTCCCACCACTCCTGCACTTTCAATTTTCATTACTTGAATGCTGCATTACTTCATGTAACATGTCTTCCTTGCTTCTACGTGGCCTTTTTCTGCTTCTTTGGAGTCTTTCGGCCAGTGATGACACGGATGGCTGAGATCTCAAGGTTGCATCTGTAAAGATAAAAATGCAACACTTAACAGAGGCAGCATTGTTCACACCAGACAGAGCAATGATTCCCCCATACTTAAGAACAAGCACAGTCTACACAATAGCTTAAGTTGCCCGTCCCAAAGCGAGCGCACGTAACCTATGGGAGCCCCAAAATGGTGAGTAAGCACAGGGTCAAGCGTGACTGATTGTTTCATGGCTGTGACTGTCCTCTGGGTTTTGTGCCTTGGGGAGAGGCAACAGTGGCAGTGGGCCCCTATACTGAACACTGCTCCCACATTTTCCACAGAGTTTATCCTGGAAGATACTCGCTGCTGAGGGTGACCTGGAAGTAAGGGAAGGTCTTCTACGCAATGGCGGATTCCGCCCTGGTCCATATACAACTTACTGTTTGCAGCAATGGTCCCCCCCCCCTCTCGCCCCCACGGCACAGTGGCGTGGACAAGTTAGCCTTACTGGGACAAAGAACACAGTGGCTCTCCTGAGAAACCTGCGCAAGCACATTGCCCAAGTTCTGGATGAGACCTTTGAAGAGATCACTGAGGCAGATTACCACGAAGTGAGAGAACACATCAATGCCCTATTCCACATCTAGGCCACGCATGCAGCCCTAGCCCTCCTCGCCCCAAGAGCCAGCACCGAACACCTTCCTTCCCAAAATAAAAGCCGCTTACCGGGCACCTCCTCTGGTGTTTGTCCTTCCCCAAGCACTGGCCACTGAGACTGGCTACCTTCTTCCTGGCTTGAGAACAGCTCCTGGCTGCATGCATCTAGGGATGCTGGGGCGTCTTCCTCTGCCTCAGCACCCTCGCTCCCACTTTGCTCTCCCTCCTGCCTTGTTGAACTGGCTCTGAAGTGTCCATGGTGGTACTCAGGAGTGGAGGTGGGGTTGCCCCCCAAGTATTGCGTCCAGCTCTTTGCAGAAACAGCAGGTCTCAGGGCAGCACCAGAGCGGCTGTTTGCTTGCGGGCTTTGGCGGTAGGCATCTGCAGCTCCTTCACTTTAATCCTGCACTGCAGTGCATCCGTCATGGCCTCTTTACCATCATTTCCCTTGATATCTGTCTGAAGGTATCATAATTCCTATGGCTGGAGCACAGATGGGACTGACAGCTTCCTCCCCCCAAACACTGATGAGGTTCCAGTACCTCGCCATCGCTCCCATACTGGGGCTCGCCAGGTGCGCGGAGCATGGTCACTGAAAGATTCGCTGAGAATACTCCACTCCTGGCTGAGCAAACAGGAAGAGGATTTTCAAATTTGCAAAGAATTTAAAGGGCAGGTCTGATGGTTGGTCACTTGAGGGCAGGGCAGTAGAGGTTCAAAGTGATGACCAGAGTGGCTAGAACAGGCATTGTGGGACATTTCTGGTGGCAATCAGAGTGTACTAACAGACCAGGGCAGCCACACTGGCACCCCATTGCTCCCGCAGGGGTGCTCAAAACGTTATTCCACTCGCCGAGGTGGAGTACCAGGAGCGGACCAACCGCGGAGTCACAGCGCTCTACGTACCTTGCCAGTGTGGAATGGTAGTGAGCTAGTGCACCCCGGGGATCCTTTTAATGCGGTGTAACTCGCAAGTGTAGCCAAGCCCTAAGACGACAAAGGAACCAGCCCTTTGGACTTTGAGGTCAGATCCTGACTTGAGAATTTGGTTAGCAATGTGTCTGGAATCTGTGGTGCGGGATGTTACTTTGACACAAGTCTAGTTTAAGTCTTAGCTACTAGGAAGTGTTTTATCTTTATTTCTCTTGTAACCATTTCTGACTTTAATGCATTGTGCTTGTACTTGCCCAAAATCTACATCCTCTGTAGTTTTAAACTTCTTTTATTCTTTAATCAAAACTAATCTGTGTTGTGGTTAAACTGGGGTGTGAGGTAACTCCAATTAAAGTAGCAAACTGATCTAAAATATCACTCTGTCCAGGAGAGGGTGGATAGTGCACAACACTGGAAAATCTGGGAGTGGTTGGGATCACCCTGCAAGTAGTAACCAAGGCTGTTGGAAGCCATAGTGTGGCTGGTGTATAGCTGGCAGGCTGCAGTTATATACAGACACTCAGGGTGTGACCTGCATGCTGTTTGGCTGGTTGTGAGTGGCCCAGGTTGGGAGCTGTAGCAACAATGCATTGTGAGGCACCCGAGGTTGCAGGGCATGTGGTGACACAACCCCACGCTAATCTGGATTGCACTCTGGAATGTTATAACCTCAGACCCACGGGGCCACAGGGGCATATCAACACAGATCCAGGTGCAGGATGGGGGGCCTTAGGGTATCATTCTTCATGTCAGGGACCATGTATATGATTCTCCATTGCCTTCTGCCTTGTACAGTCATTTATAAGCCTGAGCAAAGTGGTTGTAAAATACTACCATATCAGAACTGATTTATGATTGTCAAGGTTCCTTCCCCACTCTGAATTCTAGGGTAGAGATGTGGGGACCTGCATGAAAGACACCCTTAAGCTTATTTTTACCAGCTTAGGTTAAAACTTCCCCAAGGTACAAACTTTTATCTTTTGTCCTTGGACTTTATGCTGCCACCACCAAAGTGTCACACAGAACAGGGAAAGAGCCCACTGGAAACGTCTTCCCCCCCCCCCCAAGTCCTACATCCCCTTTCCTGGGGAAAGCTTGATAAAAATCCTCACCAATTTGTACAGGTGAACACAGACCCAAACCCTTGGATCTTAAGAACAATGAAAAATCAATTAGGTTCTTAACAGAAGAATTTTAATTAAAGAAAAGGTAAAAGAATTGCCTCTGTAATCAGGATGGTGAATACCTTACAGGGTAATTAGATTCAAAACACAGAGAATCCCTCTAGGCAAAACCTTAAGTTACAAAAAGACACACAAAACAAGAATATACATCCCATTCAGCACAACTTATTTACCAGCCATTTAAACAAACAGAAATGTAACGCATATCTAGCTAGATTACTTACTAAGTTCTAAGACTCCATTCCTTTTCCATTCCCGGCACAAAACAATCACACACACAGACAGACCCTTTGTTCCCCCCCAGATTTTAAAGTATCTTGTCTCCTCATTGGTCATTTTGGTAAGGTGCCAACGAGGTTATCTTAGCTTCTTAACCCTTTACAGATAAAAGGACTTTGCCTCTGGCCAGGAGGGATTTTATAGCACTGTATGTAGAAAGGTGGTTACCCTTCCCTTTATAATTATGACAATGATTATGATCATATTTGTTCTATTACCTATTTACATTTTTAAAAGTTTATTTGTAACCATCTGTGCTTTCAAAAAGTCAACATTCATGAGACGTTAGACTGCTCTATATGTACGCAATCTCACTGACGCTCCTGGACCATTCCAGATGCAGGAGAAACACAGAGACTGGCTGCTCCAGGACTATTCAGGAAAACAGTATTCATACAACATTAATTTCAGTTATCAAGCCTAAGTAATATTTTCAAAATGGTTGTATCTTCTGAAAGGGTCAAGCATGAAAATAAGAAAATAGGTAATGACAAGCCTAATATCTTAGAGCAAAGGCTAGACTGGAGTTACTCCTAATTATACTGATGCAGTCGAGATCAGTATCTGGCCTCAAATGTCTCTTGCAACTGGAAGCTAGTTTTCTTTCTCCTGATGATAGTCAAGAAATTTGTTCCCCACTTTTAATGTGACTAATAACATGGGATTTGACTACAAGCTGCTATGCTGACTGATCCTAGTAAATGTGTGTTTTTTCCAGTTGTGTGGTTTTAAGTGTCAGTGGATATCAAATAGAGACATCAGTAATACGATTTCTTAAGTTGTGCAAAGTCTTTTGCCTATATTGTATGCAGAACTTCTGTATGGGGCAGGGGGAAGGAGAATTGATGATTACGTTTTCAGTCAATGGACTTGATTCTCCAAGGCACTGCTCGTACCTTGGGTAGTACACTGGGCAAAGTGATGCTTCTCCTAGAGTTAGTGGAGAATTCAGACCTGGTAAGTTTTACACCCACTTAGCACAGGAGTAAATAACTGCAAAAGGTAAAAGTAGTGATAAATCAGAGCTGATGCCTTTGATTGTGCAAGCAATAGTCTCTTCAATTAGAACTGTTACATTTTTCACCTGTGTGTTTGTGATAATTTAATAAGTTCTTCCCATGTCTGTAGGATCCAGTGCCACATCAAGACTAACATAGCTTGATATTAAAAAGGTCTATAAAATATATTATAACTTAGGGAAGATTAAGCACACCATCACCACCATTTCTGCTATGGTCATTATTTTATTCCAACTAGTGGCTTAGCTCTAAGTTGCCTTTCACTATATGTCAGAAAGAAATTGGTTTTTGTTGCAGGTTTTCAGTTGTCTAAACTTTGCTATCCAGCACTTTTACTCTTATGCTTTCTGGAGCAAGATTTTTCCTATATAGATAAATTAGAAGAAATAAATATAGATCACATCCAAAAGATAATTTTTTAAAAAAATCTTGATGGATTTAGCAGTCCTCACAACTGAGCCTCTCTCTTAACTGCTTTCTTTGTAGCTTTCTCTTTCTCTTGTCCTTGTATTTGAACTCCTTTTTTTTTTTTTTCCCATAGCACTCCTTATACCTGGAAAAGCGTGCCTTTTCCTAGGGGAGCAGTCCACCAACTCTTAGTTCATTCCCATCCCTACTCAACATATACTTTTTCTATCAAGCTTTCTACGATCATCCATTAAATAAGGAAATTCTATTTTTAAAAAGGGAAGCTGCACAATTCTGGGAGAGGTTCTTATCTGGTGCAATGGAGTATTATAAATCTGAACTGTTATCTACTTTGATTGTAAATTCTTAAACCCTAATCCTGCAAAATAGATGCACAAACTTAACTATGAGTCGGTCCAATGAAATTAATGGCACTACTTATGGTAGTAAAATTAAGCATGTGCATAAGTGTTTGCAGGATTAGGGCTTTGGAGTGCAAGGATTATGTCTTTGTGTATCCGGGCTAAGCTAAATAAATCAATCATAAAAATGAAAACATACACAATAGAACTCTGCTCTGTTTTCAGCTACACCCTGTATCTTCATGGTTAACAAACTTCACATCTTATTTTATCTCATTATTATATTTACCAGTAAAATGTCATATTGACCTATAAAAGTATAGTATATATGAGAAATACATTGACACTTTTGCAGCAGTGTTATCTGAACAGCCTTTGGAAGGATTTTCTGCATAGCTTGAATACTCCAGTGTGTATTTAAAACAAAAAAAAACCCCAAAATCCTAAAAAACAAAAACTCAGCCAAACTAAAACAAGCTAATATATTCTTTCAAATCAATTACTTTATTAAAGGTCCATTAAACTATAACTGATACACTAAGTATCCTTGTTTGTAATTTATCTACAGCCATCAGGAAAGGAAAACTTGCTAAATGTATAGAGTCTGTCTGTGTACTATTTAAAACTATAGTGAACGCACAGCAATGTTCTTTGTTCAAAATATGTATCAGCAAACTAAAAATACTACTATAACTATGAACCCACGGAATGCCAATAATGACAGCCTCACTTTTAATTTAGTTCCACAATATAATAGTTTATTTTCTTTCTCACAAGATTATAAGATATGGAAGTTGAAGATTCCTAAAAATGATATATGGAAGTAAAACCCCACAGCTTCCTAGGATTCTTAATTTGGGATGGCAATATTATGTAAACCTGTTCTATGGCCAGACTCTATGCAGAATGATTAGTGAGTTTTATTATAGTGCCGCTCTGCACCAGGAAGATTTGAGGTACAAAACTACTGATAACTAGAGCTGGGGCTCTGTGGTAGGAAATCTTTGTAAAGAAGTCTGTTGCACATGGAGTGGACTAATTGTTGTTGTTTTCCTAATATCTGGGGTGGGTGGGACTCAGCACACCTGGAAGGCAAACAGAGCGTGGCATCTACTGCCCTTGTTTTGTAGTAATGAGCGAGAGAGACAACTGCAGACTGAGTCAGGTCCCCAGCTAACCTCCAGTGTTGCAAATCTAGTCACCTGCTGATGGTGAATGCAAAGTATAGCTGAATTAAGCAAAGGTGCACATAAAAGAAGGTGATATCTCATTCTAAAAAGTATAATGTTGTCCCAACTAGAGCTCCTGTGCAGAGTGGAGTGGTCCACATTGCTCCTATAACACCAACAAAGAGCAACCAAATTGCATTGAATTGGTATAATTCCATAGAAAAAGACATTTTCTCTTAGTCATTATTAATCCTGTTTTCAAGTTCACACAGGAAATCAATGTCAAGAATAAAATCTACATCTCCTAACTCCACAGCCTGTACTGAATGTATTTATTTGAACCCCATCACATAGGATCTGAGCACTGACAAATATTTGCTAAGTCTCACAAGACTCCTGTGAGGCAGGGCAATATTAACTTCATTTTACTGAAAAAGAACTGAAGCACAGATTAAGTGATTTATGTAAGGTCACACCAGAAGCATAGCAAATCTGGGAATTCAACCTACATTTCCTAGTCAAGTGCCTTAGTCACAAGATCATCTTTCTCATATGTACTGTCAGAACCTTCCTTCCCTATCACAGTGAGCTTTAATAGCTAAATTCTACTGGATATAATAATTCTGCTCTTCTGTCAGCTTCCACAAATTCTCGCCTCAGACAGAAAAACTAGCCATATAAATAGTGACAAATAAATTGAGAGTTTTGTAAACCTTTGATTTTAGTACTGTAATATGAGTGATATTTGTAATACAAGTAAATAATTTTTAATATAAAATTTTCAATCTGATATTGATCCCTTAACCTAAAATTTATATATACAAATACAAGCACTTATCCAAAATTTTGGACAGATCATATTCCTGCTTTAAATGCTGATGTTATGTATCCTGAATGGAAATAAAAATATAAAGGAAGGCATTGGAAAGATATCTGAAATATAGGCGCTGATTCACAGGCTAAAATAGGGGAAAAAACAAGTTAAAAATTACTTAGACAAGTTAGAGGTCTTCAAATCCCCAGGACTTGATGAAATACGACCTAGAATACTCAAGGAGCTGACTGAGGAGATATCCGAGCCATTAGTCATTATCCTTGAAAAGTCATGGAAGATGGGAAAGATTCCATAAGACCTGGAAAAGGGCAAATACAGTGTCAGTCTATAAAAAGGGAAATAAGAACAACTTGGGGAATTACAGACCAGTCAGCTTAATTTCTGCACCCAGAAAGATTATGGAGCAAATAATTAAGCAATCAATTTACAAATATCTAGAAGATAAGTAACAGTCAGGATGGATTTGTGAAGCACAAATCATGTCAAACCAACCTGATAGCTTTCTTTGACAGGGTAACAAGCCTTGTGGATAGGGAGACATTGTAGATGTGGTATATCTTGACTTTAGTAAGGTTTTTTGATACTGTCTTGCATGACCTTCTCATAAACAAACTAGAGAAATACAACCTAGATGAAGCTACTATAAGGTGGGTGCATAATTGGTTGGAAAACTGTTCCCAGAGAGTAGTTATCAATGGTTCCCAGTCATGCTTGAGTGGTATAACAAGTGGGGTCCTGCAGGGATCAGTCTGGGTCTGGTTCTGTTAAATATCTTCATCAATGATTTAGATAATGGCATAGAGAGTACACTATAAAGTTTGTAGATGGTACCAAGCTGGGAGGGGTTGCAAGTGCTTTGGGGGTTAGGATTAAAATTCAAAATGATCTGGACAACTGGAGAAATGTCTGAAGTAAATAGGATGAAATTGAATAAGGACAAATGCAAAGTACTCCACTTAGGAAGTAACAACCAGTTGCACACATACAAAATGGGAAATGACTGCCTAGGAAGGAGTACTGTGGAAAGGGATCTGGGGGGTCACAGAGGACTATAAGCTAAATATGAATCAACAGTAGAACACTGTTGCAAAAAAAGCAAACATCCTTCTGGGATGTATTAGCAGGAGTGTTGTAAGTAAGACATGAGAAGTTATTCTTCCGCTGTACTCTGCGCTAATTAGACCTCAACTGGAGTATTGTATCCAGTTCTGGGTGCCACATTTCAGGAAAGATGTGGACAAACTGGAAAAAGTCCAGAGAAGAGCAAGAAAAATGATTAAAGGTCTAGAAAACATGACCTATGAGGGAAGATTGAAAAAATTGGATTTGTTTAGTCTGGAGAAGAGAAGAACGAGAGTGGACATAACAGTTTTCAAGTACATGAAAGGTTGTTGCAAGGAGGAGGGAGAAAAATTGTTGTTCTTCTCCTCTGATGATAGGAGAAGAAGCAATGGGCTTAAATTGCAGCAAGGGCAGTTTAGGTTGGACATTAGGAAAAACTTTTTAACTGTCATGGGTGATTAAGCACTGGAATAAATTTTCTAGGAAGGTTGTGGAATCTCCAGCATGGAGATTTTTAAGAGCAGGTTAGACAAACACCTGTCAGGGATGGTTTAGATAATACTTAGTCCTGCCATGAGTGCAGGGGACTGGACTAGATGACCTCTCGAGGTCCCATCCAGTCCTATGATTCTCTTCCAATTTGCACTAGTGTAAATCAGGAGCAATTTCAGCAACTTAATGTTTTTACACTGATTATAAAGCTGGTATATTAGAGGTGAATCAGGCCCACACTACTTTTTAATGTGCTAGTATGTTCCTCTCTGTATTCTATTAGCAGGAGAGACAAGTGTCTTCTTAAGGCTTGAACAGGGCCATTGGAAAGTCATCTTGATCAAAAATGTAAGAGTAGCCTCCCTGGAATAATAGCTTGTATGGAC
Source organism: Dermochelys coriacea (assembly GCF_009764565.3). Taxonomy (NCBI): domain Eukaryota; kingdom Metazoa; phylum Chordata; order Testudines; family Dermochelyidae; genus Dermochelys; species Dermochelys coriacea. The sequence goes on from NC_050068.2 coordinate 137,655,871, forward strand.
ACGTATACACCAGTATTTTGTACCCTGGCGCTACTCTGGCTCTTATCATGCTTTGTAGATACTTGCAGGAACCTTTTGTGTTTAGATCTCTCCAATTCTGTGTGGAATACTGTCCTCAGCAACCTCTATAGCATCATCTCCTCCCCGTCACTGAACTCTGGAGAGGGCTCCCTGTGGGCCCAAGTGTCAGTACAGGGGTCAGGAGGTAAAGGACAGGGTGGATGGGAGGGGGAATGGGTGGGCTAGAGGTGGTATTAGGTGAGTTGCAACCTCTCCATCCTCACAGAGACTAAATTTCAATCTCGGTCTGTAATTTTTTTTTCTGTGGCACCTCCTCCCTGTGATGTAAAGTGCAGCCATGCTCGGGGCAGGGGTATTCCTGGTAGTGTAGCTCCATTACAGAGAGAGGAAAAAGGAAGACCTTTGCCTACACTGCTCAGGGAAACAATGCTAGAACCTTGCTAACAATAACCATGTCTGAACATAATTGTTGCTAGTGTGGTTTCAAATGCAGTATGCACAGGATAGTCATAGCAGCTCTTGCATCAGTACACTACAAATTGACAGTTTTCTCTAATGCATCATTTAGTTTTTTAACTTTGTACATGCAGAGTCCAATATCACAATGCACTCACTCTTAAGCTCGGACTATATTAGTGTATCTTGTTGTTGCAAGCACCACTAGAAGGGTCTACCATATTTGTAATATACTTCATGTTCACACACAAAAGTGCAGCTATGCACAAGTGTTGCCAGCACTAATTCAATTGCTGATAAAATTCAGGCCTGTGATTCACCACTGGTGATAGCAACAGTAGAAATATAGTATGGGCAATTTGCTAATTAGACACGCTGGTAAATGAATCCAGAAATCAATGTGGGACAGACTGAGGATTTTGCTCAGGTTAAAGAATACAAATCTAGAAATGGCATAGATGCACGGTATTTTCCTTAGAGCGGGGGGACCAACTGAGGCTCCGGAGCGCGTGCGACTCTTCAGAGGTTAATATGTGGCTCCTTGCATAGCCGCTGACTCTGAGGCTGGAGCTACAGATGATAACTTTCCAATATGCTGTGGAGTGCTCACTGCTCAACCCCCTGCTCTGCCCCAGATCCTGCCACCACTCCACCCTTTCCCCCAAGACCCCTGCCCTTTCCCCTGAGCCTGCCATGCCCTCACTCCTCCCCTCTCCCCACCAGAGCCTCCTGCGCACTGCAAAACAGCTGATTGTGGTGGGCGGGAGGTGTGGGGAGGTGCTGATTGGTGTGGCTGCTGGTGAGCAGGAGGTGCTGGGGACTGGAGGGGTGTAGCGGATGGGGGGATGCTGACATATTACTGTGGCTCTTTGGCAATGTACATTGGTAAATTCTGGCTCCTTCTCAGGCGAAGGTTGGCCACCTCTGCCTTAGAGGAACTCACTTGTTCCAAAACTGTCTGTGAAATGTGAGAACTATCCATGTTATTTTAAGGATTGCCAATGTCCTCCGAAAAGTCATTACTTATGTATGGACTCAGTGAATTTATATTGACAAAATTAAGGAAAGCTACTAGAATTCATTCTTTCTAGATGACCCCCTTCTAATTTGTATATATCTCAGTGCTGAATATACTACAGAATATTTTCAAGCCTGAAAGAAAAAATTTGAGGGGAAGTCAGCTGCACACATATAGCAGAGTGAACATGCAGTGATTTGTGTTTGAGCTGTTATTGCTTTTAATGGAAAATGTGTCCTACTTGCTTTAATGCTTCATTGTAATGATTAATGCATCTGCATTTTTGGTGTTATTATTTTGTAATTAAATGTTTTGTTGTTACTAATGCCCATTACAAGGCAACAAGCTATAGAACATTAGTCTGTTCATCTCACTGAGAAATTTAACTCCATTCTAATCAAATCTAAATGAGAAGGAGCTGCTGCCAGGGAGTTTCTCTATAAAGGCCCCTTTGGTCTGGAATTGCTTCCCCCTTGGTCCACCAGAATGCAATTTATTAACTTTCCACACATGTTGCAAGGTCCATTTTTCTCCCAGCCTGCAGGCTGGATGGGTTGGAGAAGGGAAATAGGGTACTGTGCAGTTTCATGTGCTATAAGTAGTGGCACCACAAAAGCATCTGTTTGAGTTGCTTAGGCTATTAAGCGATTGACTTTTTTGGTCTACATGGAAAAAGTAAATATAAGTAAATTTAAAAATATTTCAGAACTTTAAAACAAAACACTAAACATGTTGTTCTTTGAATCTCCTATAAAACTACTGTAAAGAGTAAACTTGCAGGCCTTGGAAAAATAATGATAGTACACAGATGAGGACATGCTTTCCTGGAAGTCTAACCACAGAAGGTTATCAGAATCATGACAATATCTCAGGCCTGATGCTGCAAAGAGGTAAGCATGTGCTTACACTGTTTGCACTGTGAATAGTCCTATTCACTGCCCACACAGTATGTCTACACACAGGTGTGATTGTAGCTTGTATAGGACATACACAAGCAAACTTTCATGTAGATATACGCTCAATGTGTAAAATTAAGCACATTAATAAGTCTTTGCAGGATCAGGACCTTACTTAGCATAGAGCTAGAAAATATGTACCACATAAATCAAAATTTCTCAAATATGAGAACATGAACTATTAATTTTATGTTGCTACATACTGGAGAGTGACAAATGAAATGTTTACTCGCAGGGAAACTGACCCTTAACCACATTTTCCATGGTCCCTTCAAAAGAGGGTTTTTTCATAATTTGTTACCTAATTTTGCAAGACAAGGAAACAAGTCAATGTTGGAAAATAGCTGTTTTTAGAACATTTTTTCATGTTTTAGTTGTATTTAACAAGCAAGCTGGGAACCTAATTCTACAGCTCATTAAACATTTTCCATGTTTTGTTTAAAGCTGAAACATCTCAAATACGAAACAATGAACAGAATAATAAAGGATCTGTTACACCCTGTATGAAGGTTGACTGGCTGAATTTACTATGTAAAGTAACAAGCTTGTCAATTACATTCCAAGCATGCCTGATATAATGGATATAAAGCCTGTTCATCTGCTTAATTCTCTCATGACTGTTCTTCTTTTCTTCAGCATAAGTAAGCAGATAGAAGAGCTATCATTATGACAGTGGGCCAGATTCACTCAAATTGGTGCAAGATGTAAATTACATTTCCCCAGTTTTCAGAGTAGCAGCCGTGTTAGTCTATATTTCGCAAAAAGAAAAGGTGTACTTGTGGCACCTTTAGAGACTAACAAATTTATTAGAGCATAAGCTTTCGTGAGCTACAGCCTCACTTCATCGGATGCATTTCTCCAGTTAATTCCCTTGCCCCCTCAGAGGATACACTCAGGAGTAGGAAAGGTGGTGTTTTCACGACCACCTTCACTTGGGATTTTCCGCCATGGAGAAACAGTTTTTTAGTACTCCTGCACTCCTTTAAATCTATGTCTGGTCTTATATGTTTTTAGTGCTAGAACAGCCATACTATGAAGCCCATATAAAAACACAGGTAGATTGTTTAAAAATGGAAAGTTTATTGATTAGACTGTATTGTACAAAAGTAAAGGAATATTCTTTAGGAACCATTAAGTTCTGCTTGCAAAGTGAATTATTTCTATACTGAAAATTTTTAAAACTAAAAAGTAAAATATACGTTCAATCATGTTATTATGTTCCTGTAACAAACCTTGACACAGAATCTGTTTTTTACTGATGCTTTCCCCCTTAATCATACATGGATTTGTAGGGCAAATGTTAGCACTTTTTGTTTGTTTTTTAGAAGAAGGCATTGAATCTTTATTTTTGGGAACAAGGGAGGTAGACACACACAAAATGAGCTTTGATTGGTTACATTTAGGCCTACTTACCTAATTAATAATTTAATCAGAAAAGGGCACAATAGATACTAAACACCATTTTGAAGACAGGTGTACAGTATCTAGACACAACTTCTGTTTGGGAATGCTCACAATAGAGGCCAAACTCAAAAGGGAGCAGCTTGGCTCAGTTTACATGGACCTGAGCAGGAGAACAGTTATGTGGTGCAGGCTTCTGCCACCAGGCCACACTGCCAAGCTGCTGCAGGCCCTCAACTGCAGAGGACAGCAATAATGAACCCCAACTGAGAAAGAAGACTCCTCGAGACGATTCCAGGGGAACTCACAAGGAAACCAGAGGCATCGGCAGAGGAACTGAAGCCAGAGTAAGAAGTGGCCCAGGGAGCAGGCTTGGGGCGCCCACCCGCAGGCTCTATATTTTGAATTATTGTTTATTGGGCCCTGGGTTGGAACCTATCGCCAGGCAATGCAGCTGCAGACTCCCGCCCACTGGTGACACAGCCAAGAGTATTGCTACTAGGTGGTACTGCCAGGCTTGGACCGTTCCCGTGCCCCATGACACAGTACCTCTCCTTAGAAGTATGACTTATGGTTCTTTGTTCCTAAGTTTATGACCTGGTATTTGGCAGTGTTAACACATATGCTGTTTACATGACTCCACATTACCAAACAATCCAAGTTGTCTGTATAACTAGGGCCCTTGTTTTTCCGTTTTTACTTTATTAATTTTCCCCAGGATGGTATCGGTGTTTATTACTACAAGAACAAAAAGAGGTGAAAAGTGGTGGAAAAAACTATTAATTTGTTCTGGGTAAATATCGGGGTTTATTTTGGTGGATGGAAGGACAAGGGGAAAGTATTCCGTAGATTAAACTTTTGATTATAGAATTCAATGTAGTTTGTTGCAGAACTAAAACAGAACACAATGCCACCTCTAAGTTTAAGAAAACAATACATCTCTAATCCCCAAATAAAACTTTTCATTTGAATAAACGGTTTACTGTTGCAGACTTAGAACTATTAGCCTATAAATATTTACCTTTAATAATTGTGCCACACCATCTGAGTGCAGAGACTCAACTTCATCCTTTTCTCCTGTTTGTTTTTTTTAAAAACTTTTGAATATTTCTTTGTGTTCTGAAATGTATTCTCATACAGATTTTAGTTTTCTTCTCATTTTAGTGTGTCAGATCTTTAAACTGTTACCTGCTAACAGCTTGAAATGTATATGCGGTGGGCATGAGATTCATCAGTACGTTTAGATGCACACATACTTCAGAGCTTGCATGAGTGCCTGTTGGTTTGTTGTGTGTATCTTCTAGACCAGTGGTTCCCAGACTTGTTCCGCCGCTTGTGTAGGGAAAGCCCTTGCTGGGCCAGGCCACTTTGTTTACCTGCCGCATCCACAGGTTCAGCCAATCGCGACTCCCGCCGATCGCGACTCCCACTGTTCTAGACTAATAAATAGCCTTACTTCATCAGGGAGCTTTGCATATACACACAGGCTAATGTATTATCATAATATATCTCATGCAATCTATCGTATTTTCCTAATAAAACAATTTTTTATATATTTGAATGATACAAAAATAGGATAAAATTGGGGGAAAAAAATCATACTTTTTGTAAACCCGAGACTTTTTTTCTGTAAAAATCAGTTTAAAACTGAAAATGAAGGGGCTTATGTATAACTGACCTGTCTCCATCATTATTTACCATTCCACAAAGTATCGCCTTCCTCTCTATACCCACACATGTATTGACTCAGTGCCACCCAACAGCCCTATTTCACATCATGCTTCCCCCCCTTTCCTTCCACACTCCTAGTTCACCCACATTCAGCTTTTAAATGTTAACCAGTGTTTAAAAATTCAATTTGGTAGGGGCATATTGGGACATGGTCGGTATCAAACGTGAGTGGAGAGAACAAAAAGGGAATCAGGACTGGGGGTGAGGGCAGAAGGAACATGTGAGCAATGTAAGAGGAATGTCGAAGTATAAGTCTACAACAGGTCTTTGAGATGATATTGTATATCAGCTTTGATAGCTATCCAAGTCACAACCGCTTTCAATGTTCATATAGACATCTTTAAAAAAACAAAAACAAAACAAAACAGGAAATTCCACTAAACAAAACAATAATAAAAACCTGTTAAGTTTGCTCAAGTGCATATTCCACCAACAGAGCCAGGAAATCACTAACTCCTCACACAACTCTTGCAACCTATAACTATGATTTCATCTTCTACAAATTACCTCCACACCCACATTCCCCATCCATACCACACAGGTTTCCTCCCTCTACCTCTGTGCAAAACATGCAACCTTCTTTTCTATATAGGTTCTTATACAATGCTAATCAGCACTGTATCTGATCAGCTTCCAGTAGTGCATTAAGTGATATGACTAATATATGTCATGTGTTTCTTCTCTTATCATCTCTCCAGGGCAGAGGTGTGAGCAGTGAAGTGTTTAGTTTTGAAAGTTTTTAAATGTTATGCACATAGGCATGTGCACACACACACACACACACATTTCTAGATATTTGTGTGAGAGAAGGCAAGGTCAAAGAAACGTGCCTTGCACTTGGAGCAGAAGGTGGCGAAGTTTGTGATAATCCATGGTTCCTATGGGAATTCATTCCACAGTCTTGGACCAGCCTCTGAGAAAGCACTGTCTCCTGCCCAGGTGAGCTTTACTTACTATAGAAAGTTCCATGTGGCAGAGAAGCAAAAATGTTGGCCATAGACTTCATTCCATAGCTTTAGTTGAGCTTTTAGATACCCTCAGCCCAAGGCCATTGAGTGCCTTGAGATAAGGGCTGAGACCTTGAACTTGGATTTGATATTCTATGGGTATGGAAAGCCAGTATAGAGTGTGGAGGACAAGTCCGGTGTGCTCATGGTGGTAGCCAGTATTGCTGAGTAGATGCACCGATTCTGTACTAGAATCGTAGAAATGTAGAGCTGAGAGGGACTTAGAGAAGTCATCAAGTCCAGCCTCCTGTGCTGAGGCAGGACCAAGTAAACTAGTTAGGGTTTCCGAAACACTGAAGGCTTCTTTCCCAGGAATATTGCATAACTGTAGTAATGCAGCTAAGAGATGGTGAGGCATGAATAACAGAGGTCAAGTAATCATTCATCAGATGGAATGGTGTTTCCTAGCCCAGCGGTTCACAACCAGGGGGCCGTGAGCCAGTTTCAGGAGGTTCACAAACCCAGTGTCCCATATGGGTGGAGTTGGAGGAGACATAGGGGAGGTGTTGCCAAACCTCCCTCCGCCAACTGCAGTGCCTTGCCCTTGGGATTGCACCACTCTGGTTAGCTCCACTCAAGTTCCCCACCTCCTCCTCTTCCTTACCCCTGAGGTCCCCCTCCCTGGCCAGGTCGGAGTCAGGAAGCCAGAGCAGGGCAGTGCAGAGCAGCTGCTGCTCTGACTGTGCCAGGGAGTGGCAGCTGCTGTGGCATTCCCCCACTCCCATCCCGTCTCCTCTTCCTGCTGCTGGTGCTCGGGGCTGCAGCTGCTCCTCAGCTCCCAGCCCCTTTGACTGCTCATGCAGCTGGTAAGAACTGCCTGGGCAGGGGGACCTGGCTCTGGGGCTGGCACAGCACTCAAGGAGCAGCAACCCTCCTAGCACACAGCCCCTAGCTACCCCTCTCCCTGTACCCTGACCTACAGCCCTGCCTGCACACAGCCCTAGCTACTACATGCCTGCACCCTGAGCTGCCCCCCATCCACACACAGACCCTAACTACCTCCCTCCCTCCCTGCACGCTAAGCTACACCCTCTCAGCACACAGCTCCTAGCTGCCCCCTCCCTGCACTCTGAGCAGTTTTCAGACTTTTTGAGCTGAGCCCCCTCTTTGAATTATAAAAAGGTTGAGAACCCCATCCTAGCCAACTTGAGATGGTAGAAAGTGTTACTCGTGGGTACGGCTATGTGAGAGTTTAGCATTGGCATGGAATCCAGCACTCCTAAACTACACATTCAATTGATCAATTGTGGGGACTTTCAACCAAAGGAGACTGCACTTCAAAATGCTTTCCTCTGTTCAACATCATTACCTCTGTCTTTCTCAATTTCAGTTTCAAACAGCTGTTCTTCATCCATGAGTTGATTTCTTCCAAACCATCGTGGGCCATCCTAGTGGTCGTGGTGTGGCTGTATGTGATAAAGGATAGCTGTGTATCATCTGTATATTGCTGGCACTCAAGTCCATGTCCTCTGACTAGTTCATGTAGCTGTTGAATAGGACTGGAGAAAACTGATCCTTGTGGGACTCTACATATGAGGGGTCTAGTGGTGGAGGTAGAGTTTTCCATCACTACTCATTGGGTGTGTCCCTCCAGGAAGGATTCAAACCAGGTAGTGCATTACTCTGGTCTCTGCCACCTAAAAATCAATCACTGAAAAAACAATGCTGTGCCTCCTCATTGCAAAACATAAATAACACTGCTATAAACAATACTAAAACTGATAAATGCCACTGCAAACCTCATTCCTTATAGAACAAAGATTTCCCTCCATTAATAGTCATCCAATGTTATCCACTTAAATATAACCATTAACTAAAAACCTACCCCATACCCACCAACCAACTATTTAAATTCTAACTCAACATTCCAAACATTTAGAAAACATCCACTTTTATTCACTGTATATTATAGGAGTTAAAGGTTGTATGTTTTGTGCAAAGGTGGAGGGAGTAGTTATATATGATGTGGAGTAAGTAGGGTAGTTTGGAAATAAAATGATGGTTGTTGTTGGTTGCAAGAGTTGGATGAGTGATTAAGGATTTTCTAGCTTTTTATGAGGTTTTTGGTGGCAGATGTACTTGAGCAACCTTAATATTTTTTCAACAATATATTTTGTTTGATGGAAATGAATTAAATTTGCATTTTATGTTTTTGCCAGAATACCGAGAAAACCCCCATCCATCTCTCGCATGATTTTCTACCTAAACTACTTATACATTGGGGGTAGGTGGGCAGAATGACTAGCAACATCCTCCTGCCTAGTATTTGTACTGTAAGTAAGTGCAGGTGGATACCAGGTGTCCAGAATTGTCTTGGGCCAGACATTGTACCCTCACCAGAAGCTCCTGAGGACACAGGTCATCAGCATTTACAGAGGTCACCTAAACTGATAGCTAAATTAGTTTCATAGTTAATTGCCTCATCCCTTGAATTGCACCTAAAAAAGAATGTGTTGCTGGCTGAAAAGAAATACAATTCATGGTTGCTGACGTAAAAAGTTTAAGGTCTAAAATATCCTCTCTGCTGGGTTCAGTCCCATACTCCTACTTAAGGCCCTGATTCTGCAAACATGCATATGCTTAACTTTATTACTGCAAGTGTTACTGGGACTACTCATGGTAGGAAACAAAGTTAAGCATATGCATAAATATTTGCACAATCAGGCCCCTTAGGGAAGACCCTATATTGCCTGCTCTATATCCCTGTTGAAATAGTAGGAATTTTGTCTGAATGAAGAGTGCAGAATGAATGGGGCCTTTTACCTGTGTTACCTACACCAAACACCACAGCGTGGACTGTTTTTCTACTAACCATTCACTGTTGGTTCATTAAGCCTCATTTTAGTTTACTGAATGATCTTATATACAGCACTCAAGTGCCATTTTTGGCAATGGGTGGTACTATTTAAAAAGGATTTTGACTGTAACATATCCAATAAAAGGAAGTGTCTTAACTAAAATAGAAAGATATGAATGTTGTCTTCAAACCAGAAATAGTATACAGAGAATGTATATTAGCTTTCTTTTTTTGTCAGAAACTCCCCTTGGTTTGACTTCAGAGGGAAGGTGGGCAGCTCCGGTAAGGGTGGCTGGCTGAAGCACTGCAGCCAAATGCACACCCAAAACCCCTGCCAGCATTAGAGTGGCAGCAGTGAGAGTGTGACAAGTCAAACTGTGAACTAAGTGAAGCTAGCCTAGTTTGATTTTTCAAAAAGAAAAGGAGTACTTGTGGCGCCTTAGAGACTAACAAATTTATTAGAGCATAAGCTTTCGTGAGCTACAGCTCACTACATGAAAGCTTATGCTCTAATAAATTTGTTAGTCTCTAAGGTGCCACAAGTACTCCTTTTCTTTTTGCGAATACAGACTAACATGGCTGCTACTCTGAAACCTTTGATTTTTCAGTAACGCTGAACATCCCCACCATCTTCCAGTGCCGCCGACAGGTTGTGTGGGTGTCTAGTACCTCAGAAAATGAGCAAAGATAGTCTTGGGGTTATGGTAAAACCCATTGTTTCATGTTCTCTGTGTGTGTGTGTATCAATCTCCCCACTGTATTTTCCACCAAATGCATCCGATGAAGTGAGCTGTCGCTCCCGAAAGCTTATGCTCAAATAAATGTTAGTCTCTAAGGTGCCCCAAGTCCTCCTGTTCTTTTTGCGGATACAGACTAACACGGCTGCTCCTCTGAAACCTGAACATTTCTGACAATGGAACTGGAGCAGCTAAGACTATAGGGCCGAGAGAGGAAGGGTTGGGGACTGGCCTAGGATCAGGTGGTTACCGCCTGTGTCATACACAAAAGGCTGCCCCTTTAGCTCCGACCCGGGAACCCTTCGCTGACCCCAGACTTTCCCGAGTGACCGGAAGGGCTTGTGCAGACCTCTCCAGGCCGGCAGAGCCTTTTCCCTCTGGGGGTCGCTTCTCTCTCTCCCCCTCCCCTTCCCCTTCCCACGCTGCCCCGCTCGGGGGTGCTGCATCCGGCGCCCCCCGCCCCTTCCCGCGCCTCGGCGCGTCCGGCCCTGGCACCGCGGGCTCCGCGGCGGGCCGGCTGGGCACGTCCCGCTCTGCTCCTGCGGGGGCCGCTGTCTGGCTGCCGCCTGCGACAGGCGCGGGGAGGGGAGGTGCTGAGCGAGCGGCTCGCCGGCCGGCCGGCCGCCGGAGCACTGCAGAGCCGCACCGCGGAGGCGGCGCCTTCTCCCCGCAGCGCCGCGCTCCCGCTGCCCCTCGTCGGCGCCGCGGCCCCCGCCCTATGGAGCAGGGACCCGGCGGGGCAGCCGCGGGGGGAGCGGGGCTGCTTCTGCCCCTCAGCGACACGGAGCAGCAGCGCTACGCCGAGCTCTTCTCGCTCTGCCGCTCGCCCGCGCCCGAGGGCGGCTCGGCGCCGGCGCCCGCCGCCGGGGGGGGCAAAGTGGGCGACTTGTTCAGGGCGTCGCAGCTCCCTGCGGACACGCTGCACCAGGTGGGTGCGCCGGGGGGCGGGGGCGCTCGGCTGGCTCGCAGCCCTTCTGCCCCCCCGGGGGGCGGGGGGCACTGGTGCCCCACTGAAAGGGAAGGGTTGGCGGGAGGGGGGAAGACGCGTTTCCCTCTCAGCTGATTCTCTTGCCCTGGCTCAGCCTGCTCGGCGTAGGCGGACCGGGGGGGGGGGTGTATGAGCTGCACCTTGGGGAGAAAGTTTCCTCTGCCTTTTGTTCTTGTTCGTCTGGGTCACTGACACGCTCCTGTCTTCTCTCCCTCCACCCCCCGTGACCCCCGAGCGATACTGTGTTTTAATACGAAATAGGTAAGCCCGTGGGTTTAAGCAGACAAGTGACACCTCTCGAGAAAGTCGGAAAAAATATGTGTAGAACTTCCCTGGGCTATGCATTCAAATCCTATCACAGGGTGAAATTGCCTGGAGTGCTGGATTTGGGATTTTAGTTGTGTGACGAAGAAACAAACCTTTTTTTTTGGGGGGGGGGGGTCGTGATCCAGGTCTTTTAAAAAAAAAAAGAAAGAAAGAAAGAAAGAAGAGGGTTTAATTTTTTGATGAGTATTGTTGGTAAGGCTGTATGCGGTGTGTGATTGCTTTTAAGTTCTCAATTTAGCTATCCAGAAAAGTTAGACACTACTCAGAGTATTCGCAAAAAGAAAAGGAGTACTTGTGGCACCTTAGAGACTAGTCTCTAAGGTGCCACAAGTACTCCTTTTCTTTTTGCAAATACAGACTAACACGGCTGCTACTCTGAAAACTACTCAGAGTATTGTATTCCATTGAATCCATATGTGCTCTTTAACCAGCTAATGTTTAATGCATTGTAAGTGCTAAGTATTCTGAATATTTATTATTATTATTTATTAGGATTCAGAGATTTTGAACTGGAATGGAGTATTTAGCAACTTTAGCCCCTCTTCCTTGACTCTTTCAATAGTCTAGAGAGTCTGAAACAAATGAGTATCCCTCTAACTGTTGAAGGTATATATTCAGCTGAAGGCTGTTTATTGTTTGCTATATAATTCTCTGCTACCAGCTCTAAAAATATTGTAGCAGTAAACTTTGTCCTATCACAATGGTTTTTGAGACAGCTTTGTATTTGAAATGTTTTTTGGCAACACAAATATGTAATCCTAACTTTTTTAAAATCTGCCCTAAACTATCTTGTAATATTGCAATAATTGTTCAGTAGCTGCTATTTCATGCTCTAGGTGTTTACATAGTAGTAGTGGATGATATGAGCGCTTTGTATTTTTTGCACATCAATGTACATGAACAGTCATTCAGGATCCCTTGAGATGAATGCAAGATTATTTGTTATCCTTTCGGGGTATATATGCAATTTTTTTTTAACATAGACTGTGACTTTAAACAAATTAAGTATTATCATAAATTTCATTAGACATGTTCTTAGATCAGCTTTGATTACTAAAATAAATATATAATAATGTTGTGTATTCCCAGGTTTATGAATCATACTCAGTATATTTTATTTTGGGATTGTCACAAAAAATCTTAACAATACAACATTTAAAATGTATGTAAATATAAAGAGTAGACAATTATATTATGTATGCTTATAAATGATGAAATTACTTTATGTATACTAAGCAGGTTTTAATTCTTCTTTTCCACCTGTGGAATAGTAATTTGATTAACTCAGTCTAGTAGCACATTCTGGTTAGTAATAAACTAAACGTAAGAAGAAAAACACCAAACTTGTATTTTGTTGTCAGAAATTTAAGAAATGCTGTTCAGAAATCCTTGTTAAATATCAAACAGAAACAAATAATGTCCAGACTAAGTTGACAAACAGGTATAACTGGCCATGGCCTGCAGGGACTAAACTGTGTCGTTTCCCTGGAAACAGTCAGGCCTTCTCTTAATGAGCATTTAATTTGGATTTACATAATGTCCAGGATATACTTACAATAGGGGAAGTTACTTCCATGACCAGATGCCCTCCACTGTTCCAGGTGCTGCTTACTTAATAATATCCAGAGAAAAAATGTTGCCAGTACCACTGTTGGGAGTCAAAGGGTACGTCTACACTGCACACACACAGTGGTGTGTAGAGTACATACACTGTATGCCCCTTCGGCATTGGTATAAACAGCAGTGTAGAGGGTGAGGCTCTGCTTAGGAGGAGAGGACAGACATGCTAGAACCTTAGGTGCATAGCCTACGTGGCTGTCTATGCATCCAAGCAGTGCCCCCCAATCTGCACTGATATTTTTTAGCAGCATTGCCTCCTGCTGCCTTCCCACTGCTGGAACTTTCTCCACTGCCAGAGCTTTTTACTGCTATGTGTAGCTCTATGCACCGCAGCATGGAGGCAGCCTGCGTTTTGCTGCAGTGTGTAGCTACAAGTATCCTACACGCTGCTATCAGTGTAGACAAGAACAAAGTGTGTTTGGATCTGCCGTGATTCAGTGGGGCTCCTTATGAATGCTTGCAGGAATTCACCAATCTGGATCTAATTGCAGAGTTCGGACCTTAAATTTACTAACATTTGGGAAAGAGAAAAAATAATTTCAAACAAGAAAGAATGATTAAGGAACTTATTTTAAAAAAAACTGGATTGATAATCTTGAAGTTACTTATATAAATCAAATCTATTAGTGATTTTTCTTAATATAGTTTTATTCCATGACTCTTTATTTTAGCATAGTATATTAGCACTGTATAATTTGAATGTGATTTATTATAGTATTGTGTGCATTTTCTTGCTCTGGGATGTGACTTCAGCTGGCAACGTTTTGTGATTTTTACTTGTTTATTTTAGAATTCCTTCCAGGTTTTTATGATGTACAGAGAGGCTTATTCATAAATTGGTTTATAATTGACTTCAATAGTACTACTTGTGTGAATAAACTTGCATCCTGCAACTGGTTCCACACAAGTGAACCCCTGTACACGTGCCCTACTTCAGTGAGGCATCCATGCAAGTGAATCATTGTTCCTGAATGGGTCCAGTAGCAGGATCGGGCCCTTTGTGCTTGCAGGATGAAACCCTAAATTAGCAGACTGTTATTACTACAGGCTTTGTAAAAGTGTCCCAAAGTTTTCCATAGAAATGGACTTTCTGGGGAGTTTATGAAGATGGATTTAAAAAAAAAAAAAAATAACCAAGAACTTCATAAAAAAGAGAACTGAAAAAGTAAAATTGCTTTCTGTGTCACATTCAGATAAAAATAATCAGTTAAGTCAAATATTATGTCTTTCTAGATCATAAGTAGTAACAAGACTATCTTCATTAATTCACAAAATCAAAATATGATCAGCCCCAAACTACAGTTTTGTAAGTCTTTCAACAGCACTGAATTTCTTAATTGGCTATAGTTCAAAGTTTAACTATAGTTTATTATGTTTTAAAATCTATATACAATTTAAATTTAAAATTATAAAATTTCTCAGAGATTTTGTCCTCAGGTTTTATTCACAGTTAATGAAAATAAAGAAATTCTCAAGTTCAGATTCTTAAACTTCTGTACACAGAACACTACTTCAGTTCTCTAATTTTACTCTGAATTCTCTCTGTTGGTCATGCTAGCAACCACCCCCATCAAAAGTATTAGTTAACATGTTGAAACTGCAGAAAAATATAATCTAACAAAGAAAAACTTTGGAAAATTGTCGCAAGAAAAAAATTTATAGTTGGTTTTCTGAATTATTTTTCACTTTGCATGCTTTAAGAATGATAAAAACAATCTGATCAGTTTTTATCCACAGAGAATACAATGCTGGAAACATAAAATAAAACAGCGGTGTATGGTATGTAGTTGCCACTGATAAAGGTTGCAGCCATTTTAGGAAGGAGTGGCTAGCTTGTGTTAATAGATGTTCTACTTTTTTTATTTAAAGGAAGTTTTCGTGCTTAGTATGCAAGCTTTTATGCTGCCTCATGGAGTTAGTGGTACTGGTGGTCGTTGCCATGTAGGAGACATAGATTGGAATCCTATGCTCCAGTTCTGGATTGCAGTTGAACTGAGCTCTGTACAGGCCAGAATGGGAAGGTACTTTATGTAAAGTTTGCGCTCCTCAGACTCTGTAGACAGATCGGTAGAGCCCCATGTTTTTCACAAATGTGAAGTAACACAAAATTAAAATGAAAAACAATTGATAAAATAAAATGGGGGGGGAGGGGGAAATGTACTCCGCAGCAGCGGCTCCTGTCCTGTGGGCCTCGGCCTGGCTCCGTGCTCTGGTTTGGCCCGTCCAACCCTTTGTCATGACTTGGGGGGGGGCAGCCAGGCCAAATTTGAGTGAGTGGCATTGCATCCTGGAGCATGGGTTTGCAGCATCACCCTCTCAAATTTGACGCCCCTCCACCCCGCATCATGTTGCATCACTTGAAGCATGGAGCTAGGGGCCCAGCCCTGTGGGACAGGAGCTGTTGTTGCAGAGTGAGTACAGGATGGGTTCACTCTGCAAATGCTCCCCCTCTCCAGGCCTCCTCCCCTCCCCCAGGGGCAAGACCTGACACCCCTCCCCCCCATCCCCTGGGCCTCCTACAATAAAACAAAATTTAATAATATATTTATAATAAATAAAATAATTTCTCAGGGCCCTATAGATAGGGAATGGAGAAGTCCCCAGCTTGAGCTAGAGTAGCCATAGGGATTGCTTTAATTTATATCGTACTGCTATGGCAACCTCAGGAAGCATCAGGTAGTTCTTAACAGCTAGAAGGCAAATATTCTGGCCTGCTTTCTTCTCCCTCCTCTCAGAAGGCCACTGTGCTGTGTGGACTGTGGAGAGACTCAGCATTCGGGCCATTTTGATAATTCTATGCCATTTAGAAATCTTCCTTATGCTGGAGGTATATTCCATGGGGGTTTGTTTTAAAATAGTGGTGTGGCTTCTTTTGCCCGTAGAGCTGGCATACAGGGGCCAAGGCAGAGGCTAGAACCTGCCCCCTAATATCTTGTCTCTAAATTGCTTGCTTTCCAGGGTTTGTAGTTGTGGAAAAGGTGTATCCTTTGAAGGGGAAGGGTGCCTTTATACAGCCATTACTTTTCTGGTGGATCACAGCATAACATTATGAGCTTGAAGGGAAGTCTCTTCCCTCCTTTCTTGCCTGTAGTGCTATGGCTTGTATAACAGGAGAAAAAAAGAGAGAGGGATGTTGGCCACAAGAATCCATCAGGTAATGTTGATGAGGTAAATTGATATTGTCGGAGAGTGAAATGCTAAAAGAGGAAATAGTGAGGAAAAAGTGAATTGCTAACAAACATGCAGTCTCATTAAAATCAGCTACAGTCTGGGGAAATTGTTGCATTTTTTTTTAAAATGGTGTTAGAATCAGTTTTGTGAATTATACTAGTAAACCTCACTTCAGTAGTAGAAAAGTGGTTGAAATGAGGATTAAAATAGAATGATAAATCATTTAGATGAACAGGATATAAAAGGGAGTTTACCATGCTGGTTTCTATCTGCTCATTTACTAGAAATCCTTGAATGTGACTGCAACATTTGTATAAAGGAGACTATTGATGTTTAGAGTTTCAAAAAGCCTTAGATAAAATCCCTCACAGGAGGCTCTCAAAGTAATGTCGTAAAATGTCTGGTGCCTGTAAGGTTTGTACTAGGACCAGTGTCTCGTCTGTTTGTTAGTTATCTGGAAAAGGAAGAGGACGGTGAAGTGACAGAATTTATTTAGGTTAATCAGGAATAGAGGAAACTGAACAGCATCAGACAGATCTAACAAAGCACGGTGATTGGGCAACACAATGGCACATGAAAGAAATTCAGTGTTTACAAATACAAAGTAATGTACACTGGAAGGAATAGTTAGTGCTACACATGCACGTTACTGAGCTCTAATTTAATTGTAACCACTTCGGGAAATACTGTGTGCCGCTCCCTGAAAACATTTGCTCAGTGTGTAGGTCCAAAAAGTAAATAGGCTATTAGGATTAAATGCTGTGTTCATTTCTGGTCATTCTGTCTCAAAAAAAGAAATAGGTCTCTAGCGAGGCAGAGACATACTCCTGTATGAGGAGAGATTGAAAAAACGGGAACAGCTTAACATAGAGAAGAGAGAGGGTTATACAAAATAATGAATGGTAACTTATCTAGGTTCTCCTACTTGCCCTTTCTCATAATACAAAACCAAGGGGATATAAATGAAACTGAAAGGCAGTAAATTTAAACCTGCTAAAAGTAAATTGTTATGCAACAGGTAATTATTAATTGTGGAACTCATTCCACAAGATATCAATCAGGCCAAGTGCTTAGTATAATTAAAGAAGGCTTGCCATTTATAAGGATATTGAGAACATCTATGATCAGGAAATTTTTTTTTTTTTTTTTTTGAAAGGGGGAGGGATTGAGAGAAAAATCCTCATGCTTCAAAGAAGTGCAGGACTGGAAGGGACCTTGAGAGGTCTTCTAGTCCAGTCCCCTGCACTCAAGGCAGGAATAAGTATTATCTAGACCATCCCTGACAGGTGTTTGTCTAACCTGCTCTTAAAAATGTCTAATGATGGAGATTCTACTACCTTGCTAGGCAATTTATTTCAGTGGTTAACCATCCTGACAGGAAGTTTTTCCTAATGTCCAACCTAAACCGCTCTTGCTGCAATTTAAGCCCATTGCTTCTTGCCCTATCCTCAGAGGTTAAGAAGAACAATTTTTCTCCCTCCTCCTTGCAACAACCTTTTATGTACTTGAAAACTGTTATCGTGTTCCCCCTCAGTTTTCTCTTCTCCAGACTAAACAAACCCAATTTTTTCAATCTTCATTCATAAGTCATGTGTTCTAGATTTCTAATCACTTTTGTTGCTCTTCTTTGGACTTTCTCCAATTTGTCCACATCTTTCTTGAAATGTGGTGCCCAGAGCTGGACACAATACTCTAGCTGAGGCCTAATCAGCATGGATTAGAGCGGAAGAATTACCTCTTGTGTCTTGCATACAAACTTATGCTGCTACTACATCCCAGAATGATGTTTTCTTTTTTTTGCAACAGTATTACACTGTTGACTCATATTTAGCATGTGTTCCACTATGACCCCCACATCCCTTTCCTCGGTATTCCTTCATCGGTAGTCATTTCCCATTTTGTATGTGTGCAACTGATTGTTACTTCCTAAGTGGAATACTTTGCATTTTTCCTTATTGAATTTCCTCTTACTTACTTTAGACCATTTCTGCAGTTTGAGGGCAAAAGCCAACCACTAATTGATAAAGGTTTGGAAGATAGTTCCTTTATGTGTGGAATATTCTATTGTTGTCCACTATGGGGTTTCTTGTACCTTCCTCTGACGTAGCTGGTTCTGGGCACCATTGGAAAAGGGAGACTAGATTAGATAAACTGATATTCTGATTTGGAAGGACAGTTACGCTTTCCAGAAAAGTTGATTTTTCTGAAGGTGTAGACATAAGCAGTGGATCTGCCAAAGTGATATTTGGCAGTGAAAGTAATATTTCATCAGGTTTATGCTCCCTGAGTGTATTGAAATATTGATACTACGCATATTAATTGCTGTATAACAGGTGGCTATTATGACTGTTCTACAGCATTTATTTCTTTCTAGACTGTCAAGTGTGACCTGATTTTTAAAAGCACTGCAAGCAAGCAGTGAGTACGGCATCTGCTCTACTACTACACGATGAGAAATTCATTTAGTTGGACAAATAAAGTACTAAGAGAATTTATATTTGGATGGTGTATTTTACAAAGTATTACTCTGTGTTTCACAGTGAGAAGGTGTGTTGTGGCTAGCTTTCATAATCAGTATTAATCTGTTTTATTGAAGACATTGATTGAGCAGAGAATCTGGGGGACAGGAAGATGGGAATCAAATGTTTGTAAGATTTGTAATTTCTGTAATGTGTGACTCAGAATAGCTAGAGAGATGGGACTGACACGGCTGTAGCTACTCAGAATAGCTAGTAAGATTCACAATACAGACATACTAGCTACATGATATGCTTTAGTCTTACACTCTACTGTAATTTTTACTTTACATTTTATTTCTACTAAATTGTTATGATGTACAGGAAACCTTATTTGTAAACTAAACCTTTGTAAATGTATGAGTGATTTTAGAGTTACAGACTTAAAATAGTTTACAAGCTCATAGCTAATATTTTATAAAGAAAAGTGCATTCTTTCAACTTTTGAATCAACAACCTGTATTATTTTGAGCTCCATAGATTACAAACACTGGTTGTATGATGGTACTGTAGCTGCACAAATACTGCATTTCTGAGCTGGAACTGTCCTTGTATTTCTGTGTAAACAAAGTATTCAGACAAATTATATTGCTTTTCTTCTACATGCCTAGTAGGTTAATTTTAACTTTATGGTGACGTGTTACTATGGTTACCATGAGTTGTTCAACCACAGTGGTGGTGTGTTAAAAACGGAAGTGTGAATAAATTAAAAAAAAATCTCTAAATCTGACATTCTGGGTGAAAAAATGGCCGTAATTTAGTTGGTTCTTAATTTTAAACTACAGAACTGTTAAGTAGAGAGATAAAGTGGGTGAGGTAATATTGTTTATTGGACTAACTTCTGTTTGTGAAAGAGACAAGTGTTCGAGCTCTGCCTAACAACAGTTAAGTGGGAAGAGTGGAATGAATATCAGTTTTAAGGCAACTTCCCAAGATACAGAAGAATGAGAGTTGTGACAGCAAGAATGTAAGGATTATGAGATTTCTGACTGGGGAAAGTCACGGCTTACCATTTCTCTTAAACAGATAAATGCATCTCTCCCTTAGTGCTAAGTTTTGCCCAATTACTTAAGCACGAGCTGAGTGTGTGCATCAATGAACGGAATTTGGCTCTAAAGTTTTCTTGGTCTTGAAAATATAACTTAGTTAACTGGCTTGGAGTAAATGTTTGACTCTAACAATGTGCATGTTGTGATGTGGGGACCTGCCTGGCTCTGTCTGCAGGAAGTAGATGCCTATAATGTGGAAGAGGGATATTTGTCATAAGAAATCTGTTAGTTTTATGTGTCTGTGCAAAGTAAGCATCCTGTTTGTCATAAAACAAATGATTGCTTGCAGTGTTATAGTAGCTGTGTTGGTTCAGGACATGAGAGAGACAAGATAGGTGAGGTAATATCTTTTATTGAATCACCTTCTATTTGTGAAAGAGACAACCTTTGTGTAAGCTTAGAAGCTTGTCTCTTTCACCAACACAAGTTGGTCTAATAAAAGATATTACCATTGTCTTTCTCATAAAACAAGTGAGATATTTTGTGCATAGGAAGTAGAGGTCTACTATCCATTTAATGTATGGATAGACCTAACTGATGTCATTTTGGCCTTTTAAATATCAGAACGGCATAGGGTCCAAAGAGCAATTAAGGAAGGCAGACAATAGTATACTGAGAACTTTGAGGAAAAAATACATTATTATTGCTATTTGATCATCACCAGCGTGCTTTGCTTTGTACGAACAGAGGGAGATGCAAATCTAGATCCAAGGAAATTAGTTTAAATTAAATTTTTAGAGTTCAGATATACAATTAGAGCAAGTTTCATGATGTGTACTATATATAAATGGTAATTGAAAGGCCTTAGTGCATCTTAAACTAACATAGACATAGGGCCTATGCTTTCAAAAGGGACTAGCAGTTTTGGGTACCTCAGTTTCTGGGTAGCCAATATGAGATAACTTAAAGGGAATTGATTTGCAGAAATTGGTAAGCATCTGCTCTCTAAAAACTCTGGCTCCTTGATGGTGTCTCAAGTTGGGTACCCCAAAATTGAAGCATCCAAAACCACTAGTCACTTTAAAAATTAGGCCAATGTATTTCCATAAATGGCAGTGAGAACTGGCATAATCAGGCCAACCACTTCCCACTGGCTTTCCTTTCCTGGCTGGGGGGATGTCAGGGATTTAAATAGCTACTTGAGCAAGAGGGAGGCACAGATCCATTGGGATGTGCATAGGGGAGCAACTCAGATTCTTCGAGAGAGGTGGCTCTAGCATGATTTAGGAGAGCTAAGTATTTCTGTAACCTTTTTCATTGAATGTTCTTGTCCTAGTTATATTTAGATAAATCTAGTGTATTCAGTATGTAATTGTGCAGACAACTCTGTGTTTGTGTACAATGCCATGCAAACACTTTCGTGTATAAGTATTCTAAAACTATTCTCTGGTTTGATCAATGGTGTTCATATTAAAGCTGCTCATAGCCTGTTTCCCAAGGGAGATGATGTGTGTAAAAGTTAAATCTGCTAGGTGCACTTAGTCCATAAACACCCATGAGAGGGAATGTATACAATTTTATAATGTGAGATGAGCACAAAGGATTAACTACATGCAAAGAATTTATTTGCAAAAGATTGGACAAATTGGATTTGTGATAAAGAACAAAAGTAAAGGCCTGTTCTTTATCCATGAATTTGTTTTATACTTTACTAAGTGAAATATTTGGCAAATAACATAGGAAATATTTTACTGTGGTAGTATGGCAAAATGCTGTGGATACATTATCTCATTTAGGTCTATGATTCCTCAGCATGCTTGCTCCAATTATTTTAACCTTAACCTCTTATTGTGAAGCATCTGAAGATTTTTTAGATAAAGGAAATGCAGTGGATCTAATTTACCTAGATTTCAGTAAGGCATTTGATACCGTGCCACATGGGGAATTATTAGTTAAATTGGAGAAGATGGGGATCAATATGAACATCAAAAGGTGGATAAGGAATTGGTTAAAGGGGAGACTGCAACAGGTCCTACTGAAAGGTGAACTGTCAGGTTGGAGGGAGGTTACCAGTGAAGTTCCTCAGGGATCGGTTTTGGGACCAATCTTATTTAATCTTTTTATTACTGACCTTGACACAAAAAGTGGGAGTGTGCTTATAAAGTTTGCAGATGATACAAAGCTGGGAGGTATTGCCAATTTGGAGAAGGATCGGGATATTATACAGGAGGATCTGGATGACCTGGTAAACTGGAGTAATAGTAATAGGATGAAATTTAATAGTGAGAAGTGTAAGGTTATGCATTTAGGGATTAATAACAAGAATTTTAGTTATAAGTTGGGGACGCATCAATTAGAAGTAACGGAAGAGGAGAAGGACCTTGGAGTATTGGTTGATCATAGGATGACTATGAGCTGCCAATGTGATATGGCTGTGAAAAAAGCTAATGCGGTTTTGGGATGCATCAGGAGAGGCATTTCCAGTAGGGATAAGGAGGTTTTAGTACCGTTATACAAGGCACTGGTGAGACCTCACCTAGAATACTGTGTGCAGTTTTGGTCTCCCATGTTTAAAAAGGATGAATTCAAACTGGAGCAGGAACAGAGAAGGGCTACTAGGATGATCCGAGGAATGGAAAACTTGTCTTATGAAAGGAGACTTAAGGAGCTTGGCTTGTTTAGCCTAACTAAAAGAAGGTTGAGGGGAGATATGATTGCTCTCTATAAATGTATCAGAGGGGTAAATACAGGAGAGGGAGAGGAATTATTTAAGCTCAGCACCAATGTGGACACAAGACAAATGGGTATAAACTGGCCACCAGGAAGTTTAGACTTGAAATAAGACGAAGGTTTTTAACCATCAGAGGAGTGACGTTTTGGAATAGCCTTCCAAAGGAAGCAGTGGGGCCAAAAGATACTTGATAAGTTTATGGAGGAGATGGTATGATGGGATAATGGGTTTTTGGTAAGTAATTGATCTTTAAATATTCAGAGTAAATAGGCCAAATCCCCTGAGATGGGATATTAGATGGATGGGTTCTGAGTTACCCAGGAAAGAATTTTCTGTAGTATCTGGCTGGTGAATCTTGCCCATATGTTCAGGATTTAGCTGATTGCCATATTTGGGGTCGGGAAGGAATTTTCCTCCAGGGCAGATTGGAGAGGGGAGGTTTTTCGCCTTCCTCTGTAGCATGGGGCATGGTTGATTTGAGGGAGGCTTCTCTGCTCCTTGAAGTCTTTGAACCATGATTTAAGGATTTCAATAGCTCAGACATGGGTGAGGTTTTTCATAGGAGTGGGTGGGTGAGATTCTGTGGCCTGCGCTGTGCAGGAGGTCGGACTAGATGATCAGAATGGTCCCTTCTGACCTTAGTATCTATGAATCTGCCATGCTCTTGGCTGTAGTATGAGTGTTGTGTTGTTCTAGAATGAAATTGGAAAATGTTTTCATAAGATTTGCCTTGGCCTACATACACTACTAGTCAGCTACTGGGTAATTAGAAACAGACGATGATTATGTTTAGATTAATTTGACCAGAGACTAAATGGCTCAGAGACAGGCAAAGGGAGATGAATCCTTTTAGCTTGGTGTTGCTGGTCTAGTTTTAAGTCCAGTTTAGTACTAATTAAGTTATTGGCTGGTAAGTGGACAATGTGTAACTGGTTGATGTACTCGTTATTGTTCCTATTTCACAGAAGCTAGCAAACGCAGCTGCAGCAAGTTCAATCCCAATTTAAAATAATACCCTAACTGCTGTCTTCAGAAAAATATCCATCTTGAGAGCTTTGATGTGGCTGTCATAGCACATTATTCAGTCACCTAATTAAGTCTCTTTATTCACTATCTCCACAGCTTTCTCATTTCCATGAGCAATCTCCTCTTTCTGAATAGGCCACAGGAACAAACTTGTTCACTGAAAATATCCTTTCCTTACTATTTCTGTTTCCAGTAACTCTTGAGTTTTCATTTTATATCATCCTATGATCTGTGTGACTTAGGTGGTCTTCTTCTCCTTCCGGTAATGGTAAGGACCTAGTCTTGCAAACACTACCAGATGCAGGGCTTACTACTATGACTATTCATGATTCTAAGCTCTGCACTAGGTCAAAAATGTTTATAGGGACAGGCTGTAAATGATGAGTCTCAAATTACTTGTGTCGTCAATAAACCCTTCAGATTCAGTTCTATGAAAATCTCCTTCTCTAATCTCATTCCTCCACAGAAAACATTTACTAGAGGAAAAAAAGTTTTCTTATCTAATGAGCCCCAACTGTTGGTTTCATTTAACTTTTAATGCATTACTTACTTACTTACAGACATATTACTTGACTTCTTTGAAAGGTGCTAAATTGACAGTCTTTGAGACTGAAATAATGTATCTATCCTCACGAAATGTTCCATATAGGAAATGGCAATATAAGCTGTCCATACTATCCCTGTAATTTGCCTCAAAGCTGATGTAAAGTGAACACTTTTGGAGATATTAGTTTAGTTTTCATTGAATCTTTGGCTTTTCTGCTGAAGAAGATTATATTCATGATGTTGGTTCTGTAAAATCAAGTTTATACGCAACCTAAGGCAGGAATGTGGATATAAAGTATGACATAGGTTAACAGAAACAATCACCAGTTCACCCCAATTTAGATAACACGTTTAGAGCTGGTAGAAATATTTATAATTTTAAACTTGATAAATGGAGGAAAAACTTTGACAGAATTTTGAGAGAATTTTCCCCCTTTTTGATCAGCTCTAAATACATTATATCTTGCCTTTAGAAGAATATTTGTCATGGTCCTTGTAATTGATATTGCTATCAAAACATAGTATTCAGTCACCTTCATCTATAGGTAAATGATTAGGTAAAGACACATTCTAGATGGGCTATTAGATATATTATAAAAGAATTATATTCCTTGAATGGAAATTGAGTCAAAGTATTATTCATTCTTAGGTTTTTGCCTTAAGTCATGTTTTCATAAGAGGGGTTTAGGGTGAATACATCATTTCTTTAGTCAATGGAACCACTGTTTGGATGTCAAAGGGATGCATTTCAACGCACCAAGAGCAAATAGATTGGCTGATATGAAAATGACCTTGCTGGATTTTAGTTTAGTAATGGGGAAGAGAAGAATTTAGGAGAGAGCTGCTTCTCAAGGTAATATATTGGTTAAAACCAATGCTAATACTGTAGAAGGTCAAGGAAGGGGAAAAGCTAAGTATCTCTTGCACAAATCTGTGTGAAATAAAGTTATTGCATTGGAACTGCTTGTTTTCATCTAAGAAACATTTTGACAGCTCCTTCAGTCCAGAAAGAAATCCAGAACTCTCAACAAAGGAGACTTTAATTACTTGGATATTGATTAAGACAACCATGCAAAACTGAAGGAGGCAAATATATTAGAGGCATTGCTGGATTGCTTTCATAAATACTTTGTTGAACAGCAGTCTGCCATAGAAGGAGATTATTAGAGAACTAATTGTAGGAAATAAGCCAAATATGATAAATAGGATGGATGTGGCAAATATTTAAGATCTAGAGTTCACAACTTGGAAATGCCATGAGGGTAAATAGTGAAGAAAGAAACAATTTTTTCTGAGAAAAATGACCTTTAAAGGAGTGGGAAATACACTGATGTATTTATTTGTTTTTAACTTGTGGTAGCAGATATTCTTTGTGCCCCAGTCATAGTTAAGACTGCGAGTCTGTCACAGAGGTCACGGATTCCGTGATTTGTGCAGAGGCTGGTTCTGGCTCAGGGACTGCCTGAGCTGAGCAGCCCCTGGGCCAGCAGCAGCTGTTTGAGTGTTTGGGAGGGGGCTAGGGGCATAGGGTTGGGATATGCGGGGGGGGTTCTTACCTCAGGGTGGGGGACTCCCCGGCTCCCCCTGGCATGGCCCTACAGCTCCTAGGTGGCAGAGGGGCCAGGGGGCTCTGTGCTGCCTGTGCCTGCGGGCCCCGCCCCCGCAGCTCCCATTGGCTGCTGTTAACTCAGTTATTTATGCTCAGGTTAGCCTAGCTGGGGTGAGAACAGCCACACTGAGAAGTAACACTCAAACTGCAGAGTGGTTGTGTTAGCTAATTCGAGCTATGGCCTATACCTCCTGACAGACAAGCCAACTTGAGTTCAAAGCAGCACCACGCTGTAGTTAAGGGATTTTGTGTGTGGATGGGACTTAAGTTAGAGGCAACACTCAAGTTAACTCTGCAGTGAATATAGGCCCTTAGGAACAAATTAAATTGACTAGCTCTTTTTGTAATCCTCTTCCTCCTCTGATCCATACTCCATCAGTGTTTGATATGTTAGTGCCTTTAATATTCATAGTGTTTAATAAACTGACATAATTTTATCAGTTATTTGATGTCTCCAGAACTGCTTTGTGAACAATGGAAGTTAAGCTATTGCTTGTGTTTTACAATATGTAAGGATATGGAAGATGTTAAAGTAGCACTGGAATCTTGAATGGCTTTTTTGCCTTATTTTCTGAATTGTGCTGTAATTTAGATCAGAAATTGCCCCTTCCATCCCAAACTTCTCCTCCAGTGTGGTCTCAGTATTAGTGAATAAACTGGTACATATGTGCCCATCACATTATTTGTTTACAACAAAGCTAGTA
Source organism: Dermochelys coriacea (assembly GCF_009764565.3). Lineage (NCBI taxonomy): Eukaryota > Metazoa > Chordata > Testudines > Dermochelyidae > Dermochelys > Dermochelys coriacea. The sequence goes on from NC_050068.2 coordinate 137,682,222, forward strand.
AGGTAGGCAAGGATTTTGTGGGGGGTGAGTGTGTATATGTGTGTGTGTTTTTCAGTGGTACAGCTAAAATTATTTTGAAGAAAAATGCTTTCCTATTCAATGCAACATGGAGTGTCTTTCAAGAGAGGCGTTAAAATTAGTCTCTCATTTATGGAGCATTTGAAGCACATTGTCTGCTTTTCACTGATGTTAATGTTGGGACCTGTCAGTTCATGTCCTACATTTTTGGTTATTTTGGCAATGAATCTTACGAAAATAATTTAAAAGAGAATCTTGCTTACAAGAAACATGAATTTGCATTTGTGGGTAAGAAATTATCCTGGTTTCAATTTATGAAGCATCATACTCGAATCCTGCAAACTATGACCAGGATCCTGCAAAAGCTTATGCACATGCATAGCTTTAAACATTGTGAGTGAAATTCCGGCACCATTGAAGTCAATGGGAGTTTTGCTGTTGACATCAACTAAGCCAGGATTTCACCCACTGTGTATAAAGATAAGCGTGTGCATAAGTCTTTGCAGAATTGAGCTTATGTCTTTGATCAAAAAGGGCTGATCTTGTGTTTATGAAAGCCTTTTAATTTCCACATATGCAGATTTTAACTTGTAGGTCACACAAATCTAGTAAAACAATGGAACATCTGGTAAATTTTTCCAGGTAGTATTTTTTTATTCCAGTTAAAATAAAAATAAAGGATTACATCAGTTTCCGACAGTTTCTCTCATGTAGTCACATATGCTGTTTGCCCCTAAAACTAACCTTGGTTACAATCCAGGGCAAATATACTTGACTTTATCGCAGGCCAACTTTCAAAGGATTATGGCTGAAAATGTTGACACTGTTTTGCAAAGCTAGCTTTTCTTTCATGGAGAGAAGTAATAATACATTTTCATCCATTGTTGAACTGCAGCCATTTCTTGGGCACTCTTTGAAAAATGAGCCATAAGCTAAAACTTATTGGGGGGAAAAATAATTTAGACGATTGCTGTTTTTCGTGCCTATCCAGATTTATACTATGGAAGACAGACAAGACTGTGAAAATGGTTTTGTTATGCAATGTTTAATGGACTTTTTTTAAACGGAAACTTGTTAAAATCTTAAATGTTTTGCTTTGTTATTTTCCAGTCTGTTCCTTTGAAAACTTGATTTTACTCTGTCCTCCAGTTTTTTGAATAAGCTTTTGTATACTCTGAGCCCCCATCTGTTTGTCATATTATAGATTTGGATCCATATGGAATGTAAATCTCATTCTGGCCTACATCTGAGTCTAATCCTTTTCATAGCTCTTGTAGAAAATGAACTTTCTCTGCACGGTGTCAAGATTTCTGAGATCAGTACTATCTGGATATACTCCCAATTTATTTAACCGGTTAAAACGTCTTGTATTGTTATGCAATACAAATTATTAATTGTTCTTGTACTACTGATCTATAATCATCATGTGTGGTACCTCATTACTATTTATTTTCTGTAAAAATGTGAGGGGGGGGAAATGTATGGATTCCTTTATTTTAATTACTTTCTCTTGACATTGTAATGTTATCTGATGGAGCCAAGGATTATGAGTGTTGTGAGATGTATTTTTATGAAAGCAATCATAAGTGATTTAAAAATAATTAGGAGCTAACGTACGGTGCCCAAATATTGGAGAGATTATGACAGAGATAGTAAAGGGGGTGGAAAATACAAGTATCTTCCGTTAAAAATTGTATTTATTTATTTTGGATATCCTTCACTTGTTGGTTTTAGACCTAAGGTGTTTCTTCAGTTACTTCATTGAGCAATAATGAGACAATAAATAAACCAATGACTCTGAATTTTTACAAAGTTATTTTGGGAATCATGAAGCATTTTCTGACAAGTCATTTTTGGTATCAAGCTCTCTGTATTATTTTGTGGAATTTTGCATGTTTTGCTCCTCAGTGGAGTGTTTATAATTGTCACAACTTTTCCCATGCCTATTTCCCTAGGAAGCTACAAGCAAATAATAATTTCCATATTCCTCAGAGGGCCTTGAACAGAAAATGGAAACAAACTTTACTTTAAGAAAAGGAGTACCCGTGGCACCTTAGAGACTAACAAATTTATTAGAGCATAAGCTTTCGTGAGCTACAGCTCACTTCATCGGATGCATTTGGTGGAAAAAGCAGAGGAGAGATTTATATACACACACACACAGAGAACATGAAACAATGGGTTTATCATACACACTGTAAAGGAGAGTGATCACTTAAGATAAGCCATCACCAGCAGCAGGGGGGGGAAAAGGAGGAAAACCTTTCATGGTGACAAGCAAGGTAGGCTAATTCCAGCAGTTAACAAGAATATCAGAGGAACAGTGGGGGGTGGGGTGGGAGGGAGAAATACCATGGGAAAATAGTTTTACTTTGTGTAATGACTCATCCATTCCCAGTCTCTATTCAAGCCTAAGTTAATTGTATCCAGTTTGCAAATTAATTCCAATTCAGCAGTCTCTCCTTGGAGTCTGTTTTTGAAGCTTTTTGTTGAAGTATAGCCACTCTTAGGTCTGTGATCGAGTGACCAGAGAGATTGAAGTGTTCTCCAACTGGTTTTTGAATGTTATAATTCTTGACGTCTGATTTGTGTCCATTCATTCTTTTACGTAGAGACTGTCCAGTTTGGCCAATGTACATGGCAGAGGGGCATTGCTGGCACATGATGGCATATATCACATTGGTAGATGCGCAGGTGAACGAGCCTCTGATAGTGTGGCTGATGTGATTAGGCCCTATGATGGTGTCCCCTGAATAGATATGTGGACAGAGTTGGCAACGGGCTTTGTTGCAAGGATAGGTTCCTGGGTTAGTGGTTCTGTTGTGTGGTGTGTGGTTGCTGGTGAGTATTTGCTTCAGATTGGGGGGCTGTCTGTAAGCAAGGACTGGTCTGTCTCCCAAGATCTGTGAGAGTGATGGGTCGTCCTTCAGGATAGGTTGTAGATCCTTGATGATGTGTTGGAGAGGTTTTAGTTGGGGGCTGAAGGTGATGGCTAGTGGCGTTCTGTTGTTTTCTTTGTTGGGCCTGTCCTGTAGTAGGTGACTTCTGGGTACTCTTCTGGCTCTGTCAATCTGTTTCTTCACTTCAGCAGGTGGGTATTGTAGTTGTAGGAATGCATGATAGAGATCATTGTTTCATGTTCTCTGTGTGTGTGTATATAAATCTCTCCTCTGCTTTTTCCACCAAATGCATCCGATGAAGTGAGCTGTAGCTCACGAAAGCTTATGCTCTAATAAATTTGTTAGTCTCTAAGGTGCCACGGGTACTCCTTTTCTTTTTGCGAATACAGACTAACACGGCTGCTACTCTGAAACTTTACTTTGTTTTGGTAGAACTAAAACAATCCTGGTTTTATGCACATCAGTGGGAAATCACTATACATGTAGCATTTTCTTTTTTATAATTATACCTTAATCAAGGAGGTCACATAACTCTCCATGTTTAATAAAATAATTACAGTGCAAAGACTAAAACAAAATATGATAAGTTATAATCAGATAATGATATGGAAAAGCATCCTAACCACATGTGCAGAAGCATGTGTGTATCAAGGAGAGAATATACCCAAACGTGATGATAGGCGATCACTCATTACCGAATATGATCATCTTCCATGGGAGTTATGGGTCCTCAGGTGGCTATAAGGCCAATCCTTGAACCACAAATTCTATTGCAATGAGGGCAGATGTTTTCAGGCTCAGCAGGAGGCTGTTGACCATGACGGGAAGCCAATCTCTCCTTCCTCCTGCACCTCTTGTCCTCTGCAGCTTGTTGGTGAGCAAGTTCAGAATGCAGTGGACCATCGTGTAGGACTTCACTCCATTTTAAGCGATCCTGGGCAGGTTTCTCCCAAGTGTCAGTGTCAATATTACACTTTTTTAGGTTGTCCTTCAGCAAGTCCTTATAACGCTTCTGTTGTCTACCCATGTTATGGTGCCCTTCTTTTAGCTGAGAGAACAGGACCTGTTTTGGGAGGCCATGGTCTGGCAACCGGACAACATGACCAATCCAGTGGAATTGCTGATGGATGATCGTTGCCTCGATACTGGTGGTCTTTGCCTCTTCCAGAACACTAATATTGGTGTACCTGTCTTCCCACTTGATCTTCAGAATCTTATGAAGGCAGCATTGATGGTGCCTCCCAAGGACTTTCAAGTGGTGTTCATAGGTTGTCCAAGTTTTGGACCCATACAACAGTGTTGGGAGAATAATGGCTTGATAAATAACAAGCTTGGTGTCTGTTCGAATGTCGTGATCTTCAAAAACCCTGTGCTGTAAACGAGAAAAAGCTACACTGGCACAGTTCAGGCAATGTTGAATTTCTGCATCAATATCTGCCTTGGATGAAAGATTACTTCCAAGGTAGAGGAAATGATTGACATTCTCCTGTGCCAGTCCATTGATTTTGATAGATGGAGCAGGTAATACCACATTTGGAGAGGGCTGACGGAGCACTTTAGTCTTCTTGATATTAAGAGTGAAACCAAGACATGCGTAAGCATTGACAAACACATTCAGAATAGTTTGAAGATCTTTCTTGGAGTGGGCAAAGACTGCGTTGTAACCAGCATACTGAAGTTCCACAATAGATGTTGTGTAGATCTTACTCTTGGCTTTCAGCCTGCTAAGCCTGAAGAGCTTTCCGTCCATTCTGTAAATGATTTCAACACCAGCTGTAAACTTCCCAGTAATTAGGTAAAGAATGACTGCAATAAAACCCGCAGACATGGTTGGAGCGATGATACAGCCCTGTTTGACTCCTGTTTGTACTTTGAAAGGTTCACTCTGGGAGCCAGTGCTGCTCAGAACAGTCGCTTTCATGTTATCATGAAGCAATTTTAGGACACTGGATGTCCTGATAAATACATCATTCTTAGAACATATAGTCCAGAGGGCACGGCAATTCACTGAATCAAAGGCTTTAGTTAGATCAATAAAAGCCATGTACAGTGTTCGGTTTTGCTCCCGACACTTTTCTTGCAGCTGCCATGCTGTGAAGATCATATCCACAGTTCCACGACATGGTTGGAAACCACTCTGTGACTCCGGTATAATTTCTTCTGAAAGGGGGAGAAGGCAGATTGCAAGGATCTGCACCAGAACTTTGCCTGCAATGGCTAGGAGGGAGATATCATCATAATTTCGACAATCCACTTTATCTCCTTTCTTGAAGAGGATGACAATCAGGGAATTCCTCATTTCACTGAATATCTCCTCCTTCATCCAGATTTTAAGGATAAGCAGGTAAAGCTGCCAAATTAGCTCTGGTCCACTGTCTCTAAGAATTTCAGCGGGGATCATATCTAGACTTGCTGCCTTGTTGTTCATCTGCTTGGTGGCATTGTGTACCTCTTACAAATTGGGAGGGTCTCTGAGCTCATCTGTAAATGGTCGTTGAGGGATTTGCTCAAGGACTTCATCTGCAACCATAGAATTACGATTAAGGAGGTCTTTAAAATTTCCTTTCCAGCGAGAATTGATGGCTTCGTTGTCCTTCATAAGTGTGGTTCCGTCCTTAGTGTGAAGTATATCCATACCGTGGCAAATAGGCTCATAAATAGCCTTGGTGGCACTAAAGTGTCCTAGTGATTTCTGTTTAAAAGTCAAGCTTCACTAAAGTTAAAAAATAAGAAAAAATAATTGAGGGAAAAGAAAAATGGTTAATGAACTACATAGCAATCGTTCATCTGTTCAAGTGAGTGAGTGTAATGTTAAAAATCAAAATTTTTTTTGTTTCAATGCAAAATTCATTAGAGAATTGGAAAAGCTGCTAATCTCTATGTACCTTTTTTAATTATATTATTTATAACATATACAAATGTCTCTTGTTGGGTTTTTAGCCCATCTGTTTTATTCCTGAAAGTTGTCACTATTAAAAGGACTAACAAACTTCACATACAGTTTTAAAATACCCTAACTGCTTTTACATTTTATCCCAATTAAGGCGATACAGTAATATACTCATTATAAACATTAGCTCCCTAAAGACCAACAGAACATTCAATACTGCATAAGTTAGGGCTTGTCTACACTATAAAATTAAGTCAACTTTATCACAGGAGTGGGTGGGATTCTGTGGCCTGCGTTGTGCAGGAGGTCGGACTAGATGATCATAATGGTCCCTTCTGACCTTAATATCTATGAATCTATGAATAATTCGACCTCGAACCTCCAAATTAATTAAGTCGATTGTGCATGGCCACACCATGCTCACTGTCTTGATGAAGTGTGTCCTCACTAGCAGTGCCTGCATCAATGCACAAACTAGTGTACTGTGGGTAGCTATCTGTAGTGGGACAGTCACCCCACTCCGGCTCAGAAGGGGTTAAAAGCCAGCCCTTGGAGAGTGCTGGGGGCTGAGAGAAAAGGCTAGGCTGATTGAGGAAGCAGCCACAGCTGGGGCCACACTCCAATCAGGCCACAGCTGGCTCTATAAAAGGGCTGGAAGCCAGGAGCTCAGTCATTTTCTTTCTCTCTCTCTCTAGTTCATGAGAGAGAAGAACCTGGCTGCCTGGAAGGGAAGGGTACCTAAGGAGAGTAGTGCTGGGGAAAGGCAAGAGGGGCTGGGGCACTCCAGCCTGGTAACTCCCCAGGCTGCAGGCCTTGTGCCAAGCCTACAGAGGTACTGGGGCTGCAGAGGTGTAGCCTGGGGTTAGACAAAGGCAGCAGGTCTACCCCCTTGCCGATAAGTGGTTTACAGACTGCGCTCTGCCCCAGTGAGCGGGGGCTGGGTCCGGGCTGGACACAGGGCTTGAGGCAGGTGAGCCACAAGCCTGGAGAGGGCGCTCTGGGCTGAAATTGAACTAATTCCCACGATAACCAGCAGGAGGCACCGCACCAGTGAGTCTCGCCTTGCTACACTATCCCAAAATGCAGTTTGCCGCAGTGTGTTTTGGGAATTTTTGTGCAATGCCTCCTGGGACCAAAACATTGTCACAGGGGAGAATGGGAACATTGTGTTGGCATCCCATGATGCACTGTGCTCAATGGCAAACAACCCAGTGGTTTTCGCACCTTAAAACCACTGGGCATACGCCATAACCCCAGAAGCATGGAGCCTGCTCACTTGTGCACTCTTGCTGTGAGCATCTCAAACGCCTTGCGCCTTCTCCTGCAGTATTTCCAGATCCGAAGTAGTGTCCGCCTCGCAGAACATAGTCATGTCCTGCAAGTTGCCCTGCTGCAAGCCATTGAAAAAAACAATTCACAGTTGCTGCTGGCAGTCACAGAGGAGCTGCATTCTGAGTGCCGTTTCTGGTCCTGTGAAACAAGCACTGACTGGTGGGACTGCATCGTTTTGCAGGTATGGAATGATGAGCAGTGGTTGCAGAACTTTCAAATGTGGAAGGCCACCTTCCAGGAACTTTGTGCAGAGGTTTCCCCTGCCCTGTAGTTCAGCAACACAAAAATGAGAGCTCCTCTGACAATGGAGAAGCGAGTGGTGATTGTTATTTGGAAGCTTGCAACACCGGATAATTACAGATCAGTGGGGAATCAATTTGGAGTAGGTAAATCAACCGTGGGAGCTGCTGTGCTCCAACTGTGCAGGGCCATTAATCAGTTTCTGCTACGAAGGGTAGTGAGGCTGGGAAATGTGCAGGACATAGTGGATGGTTTTGCCGTGATGGGGTTTCCTAATTGCGGTGGGGTAAAGATGTCACGCATATCCCCATCTTGGCACCAGACCACCTTGCCAAAGAGTACATAAACCAAAAGACATAATTGTCAATGGTGTTGCAAGCGCTGGTGGATCACAGGGGGCATTTCACCAACATCAGTGTAGGATGGTCAGGAAAGGTTCATGACGCGCACATCTTTAGGAACTCTGGTCTGTTCAAAAAGCTGAACTTGGGGACTTTCTTTCCAGACCACAAAATGAACATTGATGACATTGAAATGCCTATAGTTATCCTGGGGGACCCAGCCTACCCCTTCGTCCTATGGCTCATGAAGCCATACACTGGCTGTCTGACAGCAGTAAGGAACGGTTCAACTATAGGCTCAGCAAGTGCAGAATGGTGGTTGAATGTGCCTTTGGTCATTTGAAAGGGCAGTGGAGAAGTTTACTAACAAGGTTGGACCTTAGTGAAGAGAACATCCCCATGGCTATAGCTACCTGCTGTGTGCTCCATAATGTCGGTGGGGAAAAAAAGGGGGAGAATTTTCCACAGGGGTGGGCAGTTGAGACAGATCGCATGGCAGCCATTTTTGAACAGCCAGACACCAGGGGAATAAGAAGAGCACAGCAAAGGGCTCCGCATATCTGCGAGGCTTTGAAAAGCCGTTTCAATAATGAGCTGCTTGTCTGCATTGTGCTTTCCCAAATCTTCACCTGCCTTGTATCACTGTCCCTTTAAAGCCAACCCTCCACCCAAGCCCAATGCTTCTACTAAATAAAGAACATTTATTTCTCGAATCCATTTACTTTATTTAACAAACATAAAGAGGGAGAACAGGAAAAAAAAAAAAAAAGGTAACCTTGGAAAAGGGGTTGTAAAGTTGGAACGGGAGAAACCTTTTCAGCTGTGTAACATAACACCACATTCCAGACCATCAAAGATCTGTGAATGGGCACCTTCTGTTCCTTGTACCCTCCCCCTGACTTAAGTGAAAGGGATAATGGACATTTCGCCCACGCCTCATGGAACACTTGGAGGAGGGTGACTCTGCATCAGGTGATGCTGGCTGGCTGGGTGTCCACCAGGGTCTTCAGAGGGACTTTACCCTCCTGCTTCTGTTCCTGAAGTTCAACCAGACACCTCAACATGTCTGCTTGGTCCCTCATAATCCGAAGCATCTCATCCTCTGCTGCACGCTCTTGCTTATTGGAGACTTTCCTGTTTTCCATGTCTTAACTTTTCAGACAGTGAAATCCTCCATGCTCTCAGCTCTGTGTCAGCTGTCCCAGATGTGTTCATTATCTCAGTGAACATGTCCTCCTGCGTTCTCTTTCTCCTCCTCCTAATCACTGAAAGTCTGCTTTCAGGTGTTGGTGACCTGGTGAAGGACACATTTCCAGCTGTCAGTCATGGGGAAAAAATAAAGGAGCCATTGGACATGAATAAAATTGTTTCCACAGCAAGGCCGTTTTCATAAAAAACCCCAAACCCTTATTACACTAGGTGCAAGCCATAACATCATCAGAATCCGTAACAGTTCACTGTGCCATTTTGCTGTTCCAGCCATGGTGAGTGGCCCCTTTTTCCCCTCCCTCCCCCCGAGTCATGGGTGACCGCACTTTTAATGAAGTTTATGGCAGGCTCATGTCGGGAAAAGAGAGAGAGCTAGTCGAACAATGGCCCTTCCCCATAGCACCACGGGAAGCTGTCTACGAATGTTGTGGGGGACAGGGACGTTTTCACTCCCAAATTGTGGAAGCTCTCATGTGGGTCCCCAGTCTATCAGCTACTTTAAACTACTTGCCAACCAATGCCGAGCACAGTAAAGGCAGATGAGTGGCTGCGTGGTTTTGCGATCCGGAATGTGTGTTTGGGGGGGTCTACATGCCCCCTCTTTTATTTCCCCCCCTTGTAGAAGCACTTTTATGAGAACTTCCCCCATTTCCCCTAGGCGACCCTATGTGATGTCCGTCTCCTGAAGGTAACAGAGACGGAAAGGAAAGAGATGCTGCAAGCATCTGGGTGTAGACCTGGTCCTTATGCTGCTTTGTTGTGTACCGCAGTGATGCCAGCAGAATTAATTCAGGAGTTGCGTGGGAAAATGTGCTACCATGGTGGAAGAAATAAGACTGCCCTGCCCAGAAACCTTCTGCAAAGGATTGCAGAGTACATTCATGAAAGTTTCTTAGAGAGATCCATAGAGGATTCCCGGGCTATCCCAGTCCACATAAACAGTCTTTTCCGAGGGCCACTCTCTGCATAGCTGGAGCAGCCTCTTGTAAGCAGAAAACCCCAGCACCTCACTTTTTCTTCACAGTAAACGTTCAATATCACCAAATGTGTGTGCCCGCTAAAGTTTAACTGGACTTTGATTGTAACTGTATACTCACCAGAGCTGCTGTCCTGCGACTCACAAGGCTCCAGGGTTAAAAATATTCCCTGGCTCTCGGGGAGAATAGATTTACTGCTCGCCCGTCTCCCATTCTCCTCCTCCTCATCCTCCTCCTCCTTTTCTTCATCCACCATATCGTCCTACTTGTTGTCCCTAGACTCTCACACCTGTGAGGTGTTCACATTGCTAGTGGGGGTGCTGGTAGGATCACCCCCAAGAATTGCATGCAGCTCATTGTAGAACTGGCATGTGTGAGATTCAACACTAGAACGACTGTTTGCCTTCCTTGCCTTCTGGTATGCTTGGTGAAATTATTTTATTTTCACAAGCACTGCTGTGTGTCCCTCGTGTAGCCCTTCTCCCCCATTCCACGAGTGCTCTTTGCATAGATGTCAGCGTTTCTTCTGCTGGATCTGAGCTCTGGATCTTCTGCTGGATCGAAGCGGAGACTCTTCTCCCCACACAGCAATGAGATCCACTACCTCCTGTGCAGACCAGGCTTGAGTGCGTTTGGGGCATGTAGTCTCCATGATCAGTTGTGCTCAAGCTGGCATGCTCCCAGTGCTCATCAAACAGGAAATGGGAAATCAAAAATTCCCAGGGCTTTATCAGGGGAGGGGCTGTTTCCTGTGTACCTGGCTACAGTGCAGCAGTGTTGAGAATGATCTCCAGAGCGATCACAGATGAGCATTGTGGGACACCACCTGGAGGCCAATTAAATCGAATGCTGTGTCTGCACTACCTCGCAGTTGACCCATTAAAATGGAATTAAGTGTTGCATCTCTTGCAGAGGTGGATTACAGAAATTGACATTAGAGGCAATTTAGGTTGGAGTAAAGGTAGTGTAGACAAGTACATTAATAAGTTGACTTAAGGCGGCTTCTTTTGATCTAACTTTTTAGTGTAGACCAGGGCCTTAGAAAATGTTTCCTGAGCTCCACCTGCACATACAAGGTTCAGCATTGACATGTTTTTATATGATGGCTTGTTTTGGCCTGTTCTACAGGACTGTCTCTAAGAAGTAGCAGTGAGTGGAACCTTTGTGTGCCTTGCTGAGCTCTTTTTCTTGGTGATGGAACAGTGTGGAACATTTGTTTTTATGTGGCTATTGAAGCTGATAGTAAATATTATCCATGTTGTGGCAAGTTTTTCATAAAGAGTACCAGACTATAGTCCTCCTAAGACAAATACAACTTTATGGCCCTGAGTCAGCAAAGTATCTAAGCTTGTGTGACTTTAAACCCATGGGAGTTCCATTTATTTCAATGGGACTAACCAGGGGCTTAAAGTTAAGCATTTGCGTAGGTATTTTGCTGTAAAATGGAACGTGTATCACAGAAGATTACTGTAATATTCTTAAATTATTTTGCTTATGGAAAGCAGAAACAGAATGGCCATCATTTGACCAAGGTAAAAAAGCAAAGTGATTCTGTATTTATTGATCTTGATAGGAAAAAGCACCTCCCTTGTGATTGCAGCTGGGTTTTTAAAAAATAATTTGTTTGAAATTTTTTGAAAATTTTCCTTTTTAAAAAAAAAAATCAGTGACATTGCTCAAAAATAGAGAAATGTTGACCCAGGTCATCTTATGACCTTCCTCCCCCCTTGCTCTCAAACAGCACAACTCACCTACATTTCCCTCAATCCTCTCTGCCATAGTGCACGTACAGATCTAAAAAACACCCATCTCATATTAGCCGTGAGACCTCCTTTGGTTCACCAAGCCGTTCACAGTGAAATACAGAAGCATCTTTCCCCAAATCCCTGTACGGTATCCTTCCCTATCTGCTGTTCCATGCTTGAATCAGAGAACGTTAGTCAAGATTTTCAAAGCTGATTGAGACTGATACCTCTATAATTTGAATGGGAGTTGTGAGGCTGCCTGCCCTACTCTGCTTTGAAAATCTTAGCCATCAGTTTTACTCACCCTCTGTGGAATGACTAGAAAACTAATAGTTTCTGTTCCCTTTATCCTCCTCATAAGGCTCAAAGACTCCACAGTCTACATAGAGAGGTGTTTATAATAAACGTACTTCTATAATGGTTTCAATCCTAGAATCTCAGAGCACTTTCCCAATATAAATTTAGCCCCTGAGGTGGGAAGTTATAACCACTTTCATTTTAACGATAGGGAAGCTGAAGCTAAGAAAGGCTAAATGACATGTCCCAGGTGGAGGACATGGTCTGTGAAAGAGCTGGGAACTCTAGAGTTTTTCTTTTCCATCATGCACCTTAACCCCATCCACTCAACTCAAAGCTGTCCCTAGAGTCACAGTAGCACAGTATGGACAAAGTGAGGGGATGCTGGGTCAAGTGAAACTTGTTTGTAGAACCTCAACTTACAATTACCAGGCTTGCAAAGATCTGTAGTCATTTTAAATGAGCACAAAATTCTAATAAAATTTAAAATTAATCAGTACTGGGGATCTTCAAGTCTTTCCCTCCTGGGAATTAGAATAAATTTATTCTATCATAGTACTTGTTTCTTTTAGTTTCCAGAATTGAGTTTATCATGTAAGCAGCTGAGATTAATTTTGTTAAATATTTTACTGTCTTTTTAAACTCCGGACACTAAAAAGTTCATGCTTGGGCGATTGTGCATTTACATAGAGTTAAGGGAGACTTTGTCACAAGAGCCATGGTTCATATAAATTTATTGTGTTTTTTATGCAGCAGAACCATTTTATTGTAGCCAGGATCCACATAATTTTACTACCTATTGCATATGCTATTTCGATGTAAAAAGTTAGGTGGGAAGGTTTAATGGAAGTAAGTGTAAATCCATTGCTGAACCGTATTAAAATACTTATCTATATTGGGATAACCAACATTTAAAACATTTTGTATAATAAAATTAATAATTTCTTTAATAACATAATAAATTATAGTTGATGTACTCCACCTTCAGTTTTGATTTTCAGAGTATGTGTTGGCTCTGACACAAAAAGATTCAGATACACTTGCAATTTCTGTTACAGGAAAACCTTGCCCCTGTTGTGTACCATCAGGAGGGGCTATAGGTGAATTGGGGGCATTTAATGTCATGTGCCTTGCCTGATTCACTGAGATTTAATGAGTTAATACATTTTTGTCCACACTTTTTTTTAACACTTCTGCTGCCTATCAATCTGCAGTTTTTCGTCTCCATGATACTAATATTGTAATCTACTGAACTAAGGTAACAATGCATGGCAGCATACAATAGAGATAGAACACTCCAACTTCTGTGCTGCTGCAAAACACATGGCTTTAGCACTTGAGCTAAAGCAGAAATCTCAATTGACTGTCAGTACTACAAAGATTTATATTCTTGTTTCAGTTCAACCTCTAGAAAATTAGATTTTTACAATACTTGAATTGTATGGATGAATACTTGAATTGATGTGACCTCAGAGTCCTTGACAAATTCCAACTTGGATAATTATGTTCTGTCTACATAAAACTCTTTTTAATTTCAGTTGGATATTGGAAATGAAGGACAGTGTAGTGGCTTGATACAAAACTGAGAGGGCATCTGGGTTCTATTGACAGCTATGCCACAGACATTTTCTAAATTTTTTCATAGATATGTTGAAAGTAGAAGATAATGGACAAATGAGCAGAGATATTTAGATTGATATTTAATGCATTTAAAGAAATGTAACTTTTTAAAAAGAAATGTATTAAAAAAAAAAAGGAATCCTAATGTTCATTAAATTGATGATATTACCAAGATACTAATTTGCACCAAACAGAAGACAGACTCTGTGGAAGCATTCCCACACTTGTGTGGGAAGACTGACAGACACACGTGACTGCCTTTGAGTGCTAGATGAACCTCATGTTGCTTGAGAAGTTGATATGTTTTCTCATTTGCTTGACTGTAGGGCCAGGTCTACACTAACACTTTGGTATAATTTACATCGCTCAGGGGTGTGAATAAACCACTCTCTGGAGTGACATAAGTTGCAGTACCTAAGTGCCTATGTCAGTGGGAGATCTGCTCCTGCTATCATAGCTATCACCTCTCGTGGAGGTGGATTTATTATGCCAATGGGAGAGCTCTTTCCTGTTGGCATAAAGTGTTTTCACCTGATATGCTACAGCGGCACAGCTGCACCAATGCTTCTAGTGTAGTCTAGTCCTAAGAGGCAAAAGTGGAAAAAAATAAATAACATTGTGGACTAAATCCTGCTTGTCTCAATCAGGTACTTTAATTCTATTGATTTCAATCAGATTAGATTTCAATTCAATTGATTTCAATCAGATTATTCAATCAACCTGAATAATAAAATTAGGATGGCCCAGGTACAGCTGTGTTTCAGAGGGTGACCAGTCTTAGTATCCAAATGTAGGTGAGCTGATACTCTGGGAAAATATATGAAGCAATTAAGCAGATAAGAAAATAATGGATTTATAAAGGATGTTAATTTTCAAATATAGCTTTTTATGAAGCCTTTTAAATTAAGGGTAAAAATGTTGACATGCTTTTTTTTATTGCTACATTCCCAGTCTAATGAGCTATACCTGTGTATTAAAATCTCACTACCTAATGCTGTATTTGCTCACACAAGTTGAATTGACCGTTTTTGTATAAATTTGATACAAACTAGTTCATCTGAGAAAGAAATACCTAGAATAATTGCAAATTGATCGTTTTTTGCCAGGTCATGGCCAAATAGGAAGAAAAAGAATGGAAGGAGGTTTCAAAATATATTACAACTTCCTTCTTTTATCTGCAAGGACTTATTACACTGTCTTAAAAGCATGTTAGAAAATTTAGTTTAGTGAAGTCACTTGGGCTTCCTTTTTAAAGGAAAGATAGAATTAAACATCAGCAAATTGAATTGTTAGGAGCCATCAGAAATGTGGAACCCCTGTTTTCCTGAAAACAATTTCCTGTTGCCTGTGTTTAGAGACTTTTGAGTATCTTTCAGGATGGAGGCCTTCTAAATTTTCCAATATGCTTCTCATTGGATGATCAAGTCACATGTTCAGCAAAACATGCAGAGAGGGAAAATAGGGATTTGTTTGTACAGTTGTCCTATCTGAAACAGGAAGGGCTAAGTACAGAGGAACTGGATTCTTTTCACCAACATAGCTCAGTGAAAACCATTTTAAATATAATAAGTGTATCAGCAATCTTGCAAGTTCTTCTGTCACTAATTCATTAGTGTAAATCAACGTAATGTTCATAACCAGCCCTGGCTCAAAATATTTGAAATCTTTTGTCCAACCATGCTGGCCACTCATAGGGTGACCAGACAGCAAATGTGAAAAATTGGGGTGGGGGGTAATAGGAGTCTATATAAGAAAAAGACCCAAAAATCGTGACTGTCCCTATAAAATCAGGACATCTGGTCATCCTAGTCACACATCCTAACTTACCATTCTTTGTAACTTCTTATTATAATATTTTTGCACAATGTGTTTTCTATTACCCAGCTGTAAGAATCTTTCCATTGTCTGTTCATTGCTAACAGTTTTCTACCTATGTTTAGAGGTTGTATCTATAAAACTACAGTATGCACAATATTTCCTTTTCCTTTTAAATCTGTCTCTAAAATAGTCTTTTAAAAAAAATCCTTGAAAACTGTTATAAATATGTGAGATCCTTTCTGGGGTATGTTAAATTGCAGATGTAACAATATTCAGTATTGGCATCTTTTTACACTGTTCAGAACTTTTTGAACTTTTTTAAAAAATAAAGCAGTTGTACTCATTTGGCCACAAAAGGATAAAATAAGATGGTGGAGGAGTACTTTTCTTCCTGAGACATAGAGGTGATGTGAAGCAGCCTCATTTATATATGACCCTCATTCTCAGATCATGTCTACACTAGAGAATATTATGAAAAAATTCTTACCAGTGCTATGATCACTTTTAGCAGGAGATTGGTTTTGACTTAATGAAAGGACTGGTTTCTAGTGCCTCTTTACTGGTGGGGGTTCTACAGTTCAGTTCAGAAGGAATTATATAAACCAGTGGTTCTCAACCAGGGCTACACAGAGATCTTCTGGGGGTACATCCACTCATCTAGTTGTCTAGTTTTACAAACTAGTTGTCTAATTTTACAACAAGCTATATAAAAGCACTAGTGAAGTCAGTACAAACTAAAATTTCATACAAACAATGACTTATGTATACTGCTCTGTATATTATACACTGAAATTTAAGTATAATATTTCTATTCCAATCAATTTGTTATGATTATATGGTAAAAATGAGAAAGTTAAGCAATTTTTCAGTAATAGTGTGCTGTGACACTTTTTTTTATTTTTATGTCTGTATCCTGGAGATGGCAGGAACTGTCTAACATGATCCTTAAACTCGGGAGTAATTGTTTGAACTGGAAGAACCTTTCACACTCCCTCTTTTGTAATGAAATACCTATTTTTGATAAATTTCAGTTATTCCTAAATTTTAGCCATTTTTAGATGATTTAGGGAAAGGATACTTTTGTGCACCCAGTGCATTGACAGCAATGCACATAGTGTTGTGCTGCTGCTGTATACCGTACAGTTAACCTCAGTCAAAAATGGAACCAGAAAAACCAGACTTTTGAGATGGTTTACCTCCATCCTTCCACTGGCAGCTGAATAACTAGCTAAAGTTTTAATAATATCTCTCTCATTCACACACCACCATTCCCCCCCCCCCCCTCCATTTCCATCTTTACAAATAAAACTCCAAAGCTTTTTAGAAATCCATTTAAATGTTATGCAAAAGCTTTATTAAAATGATGATGTGGGCTGATTTGAAGATTTCTAAAGCAAATGATTTGTTTTTCTTTCATCTGATGGCCTGCTAGGCAAGGGCAAACCTGTACTAAAGTTAATCACCCCCACCAAGGTGTGTTCAGATAGATGGGGAAGATAGAAAATGTTAATTTGACCTGAGAAGGAGTGGATGTTTGCTGTCTCTTAGCTTTTCTAAATGGGTTAGTCCACCTTCTAATGAGAAGACAAAATAGCTGTTATGCTTAAACAGAGCACACAAGTTTTTTTTTAATAGGAGAAAAGGCAACATGCCACATTTATTCAGAATACAGCAATTAGCATATGTTTTTTAGTTACATACATATATACTATGCACACAGTTTTGCTAGTTGATGTTTATAGTTAACAGTTTAGAGTCTGGATTAATTTAGTGGCCAGTCAGATTGGTTGCAGCGGGGAGCTGGGTATGATGTATGGAATTTTTGTTTAATTCTTAAAGCTTGTAACATTGATGTAAAAACTTTTTCAGCAAAGGTCCCCCTTGCTCCCCATTATCAGGATCTATTATTTTAGATGTACCATCTCATTTAAAAAAAACTTTTTAGTACTGAAATTCTTTTTTACTTTTTGGCAATTTGTTAATAAAATTAATCTGAACTCTGTGCCAGGGCCCAAGCCTCCATTGGTGCATCATGGGTTGCCAGTGAGGAGGTTGTGCTTTATTTTGTGCATACCAAATGCAATTCCTTACCATGTTATAACATCATCCTCTTTTTCTATTTTGCCATTTGTTTTAAGCTATTTAAGGTTCCTATAAAACGTATACTGTATATAGCCAAAACATAACCAATTATATAGCACAGTACCCCTGGTACAACAAAGCTGTTGCCACTTATTAATTATGTGTATTACATTAGCATCTAGGAATTCCAGTCTGGGCTCCACTGTGGTGGGCAAAGAAAAGGAGGTTTCAGAGTAGCAGCCGTGTTAGTCTGTATCCACAAAAAGAACAGGCGTACTTGTGGCACCTTAGAGACTAACACATTTATCGGAGCAGAAGCTTTCATGAGCTACAGCTCACTTCATCGGATGCATTCAGTGGAAAATACAGTGGGGAGATTTTATATACACAAGGAACATGAAACAATAGGTGTTACCATACACACTGTAACAAGAGTGATTAGGTAAGGTGAGCCTGTTTCAGTGAGTTTGAGGTAGGTGACAGACAGGACACAACAGGTGGGTAAAACAGACAAGCTGGATGTGGGAATATGAGATAACAAAATGAACAGAGTAGAGCAAAACAGGAGAAACCACAGCTTCCTACTTGCTTAACAAGTGAAAGTCCAAATGGTGATTCTCTCATCAGTTCTCTGCCCAGCCAGTCAACCCAATACCATTCAATAAATATCTCTGATTCCACCTGCTCTTGCACTTTCACCTGCTGTTCTCCTTCTAGAAAACAAGCCTCAGGGTATGTCTATACTAGCAGAGTTACAGTGCTGCTCAGAGAGCGCTGAAGGGAAACCGCTGTTGTGTGTTCACACTGTCAGCTGCCTGCGCAATAGCGTGTTCACACTTGTGTCCTTGTTGTGGTATTCGGAGTGGTACACTCTGGGCAGCTATCCCCCAGAGCATCTCTTCCTCTTCTGCCGCTAAGAGTTGTAGGAAGGCAGAGGGGGTTGTGGGGCATCCTGGGTCCTGTCCCAATGCCCAGTGATGTATTGCTTCTCATTCCAGCAATCCCCGTGCTTCCGTCCACATTTGGTGCCATCTTTCAACGGTTTGTGTACTGTGTGCTCTGCTTCTTTGGTCTGCAGGAATGGATTCCTCACTGTTGACCAATATGCTGCTCACTCGGACTAACATGTCACAAGTGGCAGTGGAGTTGTTCCTTAAACTACAAAGGCAAGAGGAGTGCGACGTTGATCTCACCACACGTAGTAGCTACGACATGAGATTGCTTGTTGCAATCATGGAGGTGCTGATCACAATGGACCACTGCTTTTGGAGTTGGGAAACAAGCACTGAGTGGTGGGATGCACGTCTGGGATGACAAGCAGAGGCTGTGGAACTTTCAGATGAAGAAAGTCACATTCATGGGACTGTGTGGTGCAAGGACACGAGAATGAGAGCTGCCCTGTTGCTGGAGAAAACGTGTGGCAATTGCACCGTGGAAGCTGGTTACTCCAGACTGCTACCGATTGGTCGCTAACCAGTTCAGAGTGGGAAAGTTGACCATTGAACTCGTGTTGATGGAAGTGTGCAGGGCCACTAATTGCATCCTGCTCCAAAAGGCCGTGACTCTGGGCAACGTGCGTGACATTGTGGATGGCTTTGTACAAATGGGCTTCCCTAACTGTGGAGGGGTGATAGATGGCATGTATATTCCAATTCTGGTACCAGACCACCTAGCCACCAAGTACATTAATCAGAAGGGGTATTTCTCTATGGTTCTCCAGGCGCTTGTGGATCACCGTGGGCGTTTCACGGACATTAAAGCAGACTGGTCTGGAAAGGTGCATCATGCACGCATCTTTGGGAACGCTGGCCTGTTCAGGAAGCTGCAAGCAGGGGCTTTCTTCCCAGACCAGAAGATCACCGTAGGGGAAGTCAAAATGCCCATTGTGATCCTGGGAGACCCTGCCTACCCCTTAATACTGTGGCTTATGAAGCCATACACGGGGCACCTTGACAGCAGCAAGGAGCGGTTCAACAATAGACTGAGCGAGTGCAGAATGACTTTTGAGTGTGCTTTTGGCCATTTAAAGGCCCGCTGGCGTTGCCTACATGGGAGGCTGGACCTGTCCGATAACAATATTCCTATGCCTAAGGCCACATGCCGTACACTCCATAATATTTGTGAATGGAAGGGTGAAAGCTTCACGCAGGGCTGGACTGTTGAGGCTCAGTGCCTGGAGGCTGAATTTGAACAGGCAGAGACCAGGGCTATTAGAGGGGCACAGCGCGGGGCCATAAGGATCAAGGATGCCTTGAAGCAGAAATTTGAAGCTGAAAGCCACTAATATTTGTTGCTATGCTCGGGAGTGCAGTGCTTGTAATGCTAGGAGATGATTGTGATTGGTGCAGATGATTAACTCGGAAGTTTTAAAAAATTGCCTGTTGCTTTGCAGAGCTCTGTTTGCTTTCAATTAATAGAATAAAGATTGCTTTCAAACCAACACAATTCTTTTATTAAAAAACAACAACCAGAGGAGAGAGCCAAACAAAAAACACATCCGCACTATGGGGGAAGGGAGGATCCCAGGAAGAGGTGGGATCTCAAGACAGTTAAAGATTTGTGTATGTCCAAGTATCATATGCAGCCTTCTCCTTTGGAGTACACTGCAGCGTGTACTGTACTTCAGCAGGGCTAAACTGCAGAGGGACGGGTGTTGAGTACTGAGCTGGACTGTGACGGGATACCGAAGGGCTGGACTGTGACAGGGGAGGAGTGGAATGCTGCGGGTACAGACTGGAGCCAGGAGGTTGATAAGAGTGTGTTGGCGGTGTCTGGGGGGCGCATGGGAAAGAGTCTTGCAACTGCAGCTGCAGGGGAGGGCGGGTGCAGAGCTGCTTAGTTTGCAGTGCTAGTATCGCCTGGAGTATGTCTGCTCTATAATGTTTAAGAGCTGCTCCGTGGCTTCATTCTCGCGCACTGTGTTCTCCTTTCATTCCCTCTTTTCACTATCCCACCACTCCTTCAGTTCTTGTTTTTCGGCCATGGAGTGCATCATGACATCACGCAGAAAGTCCTCTTTAGTTCTTCTTGGCTTCTTTCTAATTCTGCACAGCCGTTCAGCTGGCGATAACCAAGAGGGAGTCTGGTTTCCCACGATTATATCTGTGAAGCCAAAATGCAACATTTTACAGAAGCAGTATTATTTGCAACACACAGACCACTGATTCCGTGATTTAAAATACAGCCACTATTCACATACCTGTCACTAACTGGCTGACCCAGGCTAGCACACATGAGCCACAAGACCCCCAAAATGATGAGTTACCCCTCGGGCTGGGGAAATCAATGTTCCAGGACCATACTGTATACGGGGCATGTGGCTCTTGGAGCCAGCAATGTGGGCGGGGGGGCTTATAATCATTCCTGTCCCCACATTTTCCACAGGCTGTGTTCATTATGGATGATATCTCACTGCTGAGGGTGAGCAGGGAATCAAGGGAGGATCTTCTCCAAGACTGCGGCTTCCGCCCTAGCCCTTGTGTAGCTCGGCTTTGTGGAGCAATGGTCCCCCCCGTCCTCCCCTTCCGCAGTGACAGCAGAGTGGCACAGGAAAATTACCCTTAATGAGGGAAGAAACAAAGCAGCTCTGCCAAAGAATCTGCAGCAGAGGATTGCCCAGTATCTCCATGGAGATCTCTGAGGCAGATTCCCTTGAAGTGAGGGAGTCAAATCAACATTCATTTATTATATATATTTTTTAAAAAAAAAAATTTATAGCTGCCTTAACTTCCCCTCTAAACCAGGTCATTTTAAAAACAAATATAGCCACCTTCCGCGATTGTGGCTTTTGGGGCTTCTAGTAAAGTGTTCTTAAACAATTCCCAAGTGTCATTCACATTTTTCTGATTAAATTCTTCCTCCCACCTGATTTGGCTCATTGTTTTCAGCTTTGTGAATTTTATGTTATATTTATATTAATTTCACAAAGATTTATTTAATTTATTTATTTTATTTATATTTGGACCTTATTCTGCTTTCACGTTTTCAGGGCTGCCCTCTCCTGAGAAGCAGAAGAGTGAGCTGGGATGTGGGGGAGGATTGTGTAGGACCTGGGGATGTTTGCAGCAGGACCTGGAGAGGGGAAATCAAGGACATGTATAGGAAAACTGGGGTGGGGTGATCCAACTGTCTCTGCTGAGGCATCAGCATTTGAAGGGCTGCTGTTTCTTCTTTGCACTGTTGGGAGCCAGCACTTCAAGCAGAGACCGCCTTGACTCTGCAGCAGTAGGCAGCAGCACGGGGTTGGGGGTTAGACTCTCACTGTGACGACAGTGTGGCTTATCAAGGACTCCCTACCATGTTGCTGCTTCAGTACCCTGGGGATCCAAAGCAGCAGCAAATGGAAGGTCATAAAGTGCTTATGTCTTGAGAAAGAGATGCTGAATCTCTCCATTACTTCTGATTGCCTGTAAATCCCTAGTCCCCTTAACTAGGTTCTCCCAAGCCTCCAGCCAAAACCTTCATCCTTCCCCTCAGTACCCCTGGCCACTGTGCAGAGTGCAGCTCTTCTCTATAGAAATACACGGGGTGGGTAGAGGGCCATCAATAGAGCACAGTTGCTCTCCTTCTATTTATCCCCACCCAGGATGCTCCCAGCTCCAGTCCAACTTTGGTATCACCCCACTCGTGTGCTGGCCAGAGGCTCCTGATTCCTGCTGAAAAAAAATGTGAAAATAAGATGTGGTCAGTTATGAAAAGTAAGCCAGAAAAGTAAATACATTCAAGTAAGGTAATGGCAAACTTTCCTTGATTGATTGCAAAAATACAGCTTTAGCGTATCCACCTCCCTCTTCATCAGATAGCCAAAGGAAGGAAGCTTCTTAATTCCTTGATCACAAGATGGACTTGAGCCAGGCATCTCAGAAGCTAAGAGGAGGAGAAAAAAGTTCAGGCTTGTTCAGTCAGAGCAGTAGCCATGTAGGGTTAGGCTACATGGGTGATTAATTTCAGCCTAACCGCCCCCCCCCCCTTTTTTTAAAAAAATTGAAAGGGGCTGCGTTCACATGATACAATTCTTCTTTTGAACTAACTGGCTTGTTATTGTGAATTGGATACATCCAATTTGAAAAAAGTTTGTGTGAATGTAGTTCTATTTTGATACAAAACACTGCATTGCTTCACACCAGGACTGACCTGTCGGTTTACCTGTGTGTCCTGTCGCGATGACCGAGTGTTGCTGTGACCCAAGGAGTCCCTGAGTTCTGGTCGCTCCATCTCAAAAAAGATATATTAGAATTGAAAAAAGCACAGAGAAGGGCCACAGAAATTATTAGGGGTGTGGAACAACTTCCATGTGAGGAGAGATTAAAAAGACTGGAACTGTTCAGCTTGGAAAAGAGACAACCAAGGGGGGATACGATAGAGGTCTATAAAATCATGAATGGTGTGGCAAAAGTGAATGAGGAAGTGTTGTTTACTCCTTCACATGACACAAGAACCAGGGGTCACCCAATGAAATTAATAGGTAGCAGGTTTAAAACAAACAAAAGGAAGTATTTCTTCACACAACTCAGTCAACCTGTGGAACCTGTTGCCAGAGGATGTTGTGAAGGCCAAAACTATAACAGGGTTCAAAAAGGATTAGGTAAGTTCATGGAGGATAGTTCCATCAACAGCTATTAGTCAAGATGGTCAGGGACGCAACCCCAGGCTCTGGATATCCCTAGCTTTTGATTGACAAAAGCTGAGAATGGGCGACGGGATGGATCACTTGATGATTGCCCTGTTCTGTTCATTTCTTCTGAAGCACCTGGCATAGGCCACTGTCAGAAGACAGGATACTGGGCTAGATGAACCATTGTTCTGACCCAGTATGGCCATTCTGTGTTCTCAGTGCTAATCGGCAGAGGGCACACCATACCATAACTAACTCGTTTGTTAGTACTAGTGAAATCTTACAACAAAATCTCCCTTGTTGCTATTGCTTTGGCAATACTCCACTCTGGTGGTTTTCCCAGGAGGTAAGGCTTACCCATGGAGTGATGGGTCAGCTTCCGTTTCTTTTTTGCACTTGGATGGTAAATTCTTAGCAGGATGGGGAGATGTGAATCATCATTCAGTTTATCAAATAAGCTGAGGCTTCCTTGTTCACCCCGGGGAATGTGTCTTCATTCTAACCTGAAGATCTGACTTAAGTCTGTTTTGGGAGCTTTTCTGAATTTCAGGTTACGTCTACACAGCAAAAAAAACCCCACGGCAGGGGCAAGTCTCAGAGCCTGGGCCAACTGGCTTGGGCTCAGGTTCGGGCTTGGGCTTGGGCTACGAGGCTAAACATGGCAGTGTAGATGCTTGGGTGGAGCCCAGGCTCTGAAAATCTCGAGGGTGGAGTGTCTCAGAGCCCAGGCTCCAGCCCAAAGATTGACACTGCTATGTTTATCCCCACAGCATGAGCCTGAGTCAGTTGGTCCAGGCTCTGAGACTCGTTGCTGTGGGGCTGTTTTGTTTTGTTTTGTTTTGTTTTGCTGGGTAGACATACGCTCAGTTTTGGTCTGCATTTCAAACTTGCCCTTAGAGAATGTTTATTCAGCTGAAGGTCAGGTGAACCAAATGAGGAAAAAGTAAATTTGTCTTCTCCATAGACAAGGATGTTGAGGTCTAATAAACAGAGTGGTGAATTTGCACAAATAGTTGCTAACTTGTGCGTGTGTTTGAGAGAGGAGTTTAATTTCAAGCCTGTCAAACGTTTCACAAAAATATTTTGCTGCAATAGTTTTAGGGTATTTATGCTTTTTATTTTGTACTAAGAATGATTATCTGAATTATTGTTGTACAGAGAGAGTGATAATTAATACCTCCTATTTATAGTGCAGCTTTTAGCCCAAAGAGCTTTCATAGACTGTATGTTCACAGGGATCGTTTCACCTACTAATGAAATGCAGTCACCTCTTGGGTAGAAACATGTTAACTATTTTATAGCAGCAATGTCATACTGCAGTGTTTTTTGAAGGAGTAATAAATAACTACTTATCTATTTTAAATTCAGCAGTATTCAGGTATACAGAGTGACCTGAACTGAATTGCTCGCTTTTAATAAAGCGCTGCAAACAGACTTGTGAGTTTTTAGTTCTAGAAGACTTCTCTACTTCAATACACAATGCAAGTTTCCTAAGAGGAAAGAGTGAGAAGTATTTTACAAAGTGTGTATTTTTTCTCCTTTAGGTCACAGAACTTTGTGGGGCAAAACGGTTGGGTTATTTTGGTCCTGCTCAGTTTTATGTTGCTTTGAAACTAATTGCTGCAGCGCAGTCTGGCCTTCCAGTACGGATAGAGAGCATTAAGAGTGGTAAGTAGCTCACATTACTTAGTGTGCTATGAACTTTTTCTTTAATTTCTTTAACATTCGTTGTACATTATTTGCTTCAGTTAGTTTTTCTTCCAACCTGTTTGTAAAGCAAAATTCTATTATTTATTTATTTATATATATATATTTTAGGGGGAGGAGGAGGTGAAGGTAGTTTTATAATCCATCAATTATGGGTAGAAATTTACAATGAAATTCTTGGGTTCTATGTTCAAAGTTGTTACATGGATAGAAAAGTACAAATTGCTTCTGCATCCATAAAAGCATTATAGAAATAACAGGACAGTTGACAGTCATCGTGGGTCCACCCTCACTCATGCTGTGTGGTACTTTAGGTTTAAAAGTTCTGGTCAGGCTGATCTCTGCAACTACATGGAGCCCTATTGAAGTTGGGGCTCCTTGGGAAGTCAGAGGTCTGTCTGTGCAGAACACCTTGCCAGAGTTGGGCCTTTCTTTGCAAGTAGACTTGTTGAAATGAATGGGTACAGGTAGCAAAATCATTCCCTTTGTCAGTAAATGTTACATCAGGAGTTCTCAAACTTAACTGCACCGTAACCCCCTTCTGACAACAAAAATTACTCCAGGATGGGGGACCAAAGCCTGAGCTGGCCTGCGCCCCACCACCCTGGGTGAGGTGGGGTGGGGGGAGGGGAAGGAAAGCCAAAGCCCAATCCTGTTTAGCACAGCTTTTTTTGAACTCCCACTAACCAGCGATTCATCCAAAGACATCTGATGTAATGAAGTGATTTTAGTACTAAAATGTAAACTGCTTCAGGTAGAATAGGAATTCCAAGTTTTCACTTTCATAACTATCTTGGGCCATTTTGTCATTCTTGATCCTTCTCTTTGACTGAAATATTATTCTTGAAATCCTTGAAAAGAACTCACTTGGGTGTCCATCAGAATCAAGGCAATATTCATTAGGATAGGTTTTCAGTTGAACTAGAGTTATCAAGGTATTTTTATATTGATCTTGCAGAAATATGCTTTAGCCTAGGAAACATACAACATGGTAGTGCCATGTTTGAAAACCTTACTGTATGTGTTTTGTAGCAGGATCACCGATTTGATGCCTTTTTTATTTCCAAATCAAAATTTAATTTTTTAAAACTATCCCTGTGTGTAGGTGTGTGTCTTAATTTGCTATTATACCTTCAAAACTGTGTTTGATAGAGATCTCAGTTCCTAGCCTTTGTGATCTTCCACCAGTAAATCCAAAGCACTGCATTTGTTGAGACTGCTGTTGTGTATATGCGTGTTGGACCCTATTCTTCCTGCTGTCTTTGCTATTGCATCATTGTGAGCCAGCAGGGGAGTGAAAATTAAATTGTCAAGAATCTTATCTAAAGAACTTCTAAGACTAGGCTCCTAAATATGTTGTTTGATCATCAGGCCTGAGAGCTGGGATTTTCACATTGCTTCTGCCTTTCTTTTGAAGGATTACATTTAAAAAAAGAACAAGCAAACAAAACAAAAAAAAACCCCAAACCAACAAGTAAACCATAAATCTGTCAAGGGGACATTATTAAACAGAAATTTTGGGATGACTTTGTCAGATTCCTGCTCTGTCTATCCTAAGCATCTTTTTCGGACAATAAGGTTAATTTGAGGAGGAAGTGGCTACTTCAGCAATCTGAATTAAGTGAGATTCAATGTGTATGTTTCACAAATACAGCAGCTGGAAATACTGCATAGATTTGAATGAACAGTGGTCTTTGGATTGATGTCCCACTTGCTTGCTGAAATGTTTCCAGGTTTCAAAAGCACTAACTACATTGTCCTCAGAAACACAGTAGAGCTGTTGGAATGGATGAGTGATATACAGCAAAAATAGATTGATTTCATAGCAACAGCTGTATGTATAAGTGATTGTAAAGATGCTATCATGTTTTATTTGATTCCAGGAGCTTTTATTCTGTTTGTTTTGTTGAATTGATCTTATAATTTACTATGTGGAGAAGTGGAAGTTTGCAACAGTAGGATGATAAATTTCCTTAGAACAGTATTTGATTTTTGGATGATGCATGAGGTTAAGTGTCACTCTTCAGTTTTTTCTGAGCTATGGTAAATTGTAGCATTTCTGATACCACAGTCTTACTAGGCTTTGAATCGGTCTATTTAACTTAGTGCTTTTTTTTCTGTTCTAGTGGCAGCATGGAGCATACAGTGATCTTGCCCTAATAAATTGATTGCTCCCATAATTTCTTCTAGAAACTACTTGTAGACAACAATGAACAACATATGTAATGGTGCTGGCTAGGGTTCAGACCAGAAATGAGTTTGAGACTTGGCTTCATACTGTGAATGAGGCACCTCTCTCTTTTTACTGTAATAAAATATCTAGTGAATACACCTTTGGATCACCATAATATTTGCTATTAAGACAAAAATAATTCCAGAAGTTCCATAGGTTATTTTTTTTAATTCTTAGTGCTATTTCTTATTTTATAGTTTAACTTTTAATTGGTTTTGCACTGCGGTACTGCTTCAAAGAATTTTAATATACTGTAGTCTCATTTGAACTTCTCTTTCTGTTTAATGAAGAATTGCCTCTTCCTCGGTTTATGGCACTGAAAAATGACATTGAAATGAGATATGGAAATGCAGCAGAAATACATGGAGTTAAATTTCAGATTCCACATGCAACCTTGGAAAAAAATTCCTTCAAAAGATCAGATGAAGGGGATAAAAAGGTAACAAGGCTCTATTTAAGGCAAATATGTTAGTGTATAGTGCAACTTTATGGTCCAATCCTGCAAACAGTTACACTCACACATGCTTATTCCATTAGTTCAATGGGACTTCATGCAAGGTTAACTCTATATATGTGACTAATTGTTGGCAGGATTTTGCTCTTATTTTGATATTCTCTTGTACCAACTCTATCCCAAGAGGATTTTATTTACAAGAACTTTTATAGAATTATGTATTTTATAGAAATTATGTATATGCCTATTATCTATCTATAAAATTCCAGGATTGTAACTGTCTGGCAATCTGAAGCCTAGCATTTCTGTTAACTCAGTGTAATGTGATGGAAATGGCTACAAGCATGTTCGAGAGCTCTTTTTGTTTAGAATATCATCAGGTTCAATCAACACTGGGATTCACGGTCTGTTACCATCCAGTTTTTAAATTCTCAGCCATTTTAACAAATTACATTAATTGTGACACGGGTTTTTAGCTATAGTAAGGCATGTGTCTATGTCATGCCAAGAATCCTAGACCATTGTGATACCAGAGGTAACTCAATCAATCACCACCCTTACTCTACAGCAAATTTGCATGCAACAGTTTTATTGGTTGTGTGAGGGAGACTGTACAGATGGTAGATCACTTGGTTCAAGTGCTGCAGTTCAGCTCACGCACAAATCGGCACAACTTGCCCTGTGTCACAGACTCGGAGGACTCGTGCTCTCTTTCGGCTCCGTATGGTCCCTGGGAGGAACCCCCTTAAGTATGACAGCCCTTCTCGGTGGTTCTCTCTCTCTGGGGTTAAGCCATAGGCCCCTCCACATCCTGGAACCTCACTTCTCTGAGGCTTCAGCATGCCTGTCTCCCCCTGGATCCCCTCAGGGAGTCCACTCGCTCTGGACCCCAGGGACCTCCACTCCGAGGGAATAGTGCAACTCTGATCTCTAGATTGGAGTGTCTCTCAGCCAGCGTAAAACAGGAGGGTTTATTGAGCATCTGAACCCAGCACAGAAAACTTTCTGGGCCCTTGGGCCTAGCAACCCTCAGCACAGTACATCTAGGTCTCTCCTGCATCCAGATGGGCTCTGCTGCTCCCTCTCCCCAGCCTAGAAGCCCCCTCCTTCCAGCTGATCATCCAATATCATCTCCCCCAAAAGTTCCTCCCCTGTCCTTTGTCTTTGGTCCCAGGTAAACAGGTTGCCTGGGCCCTATCTCTTCCATCCTTTGTTCCCCACTGTCTGGAACCGGCTGGTCAGGTCACTGGGGTCCTCTCCTCAGCCCTTTGTCCTCCCACTGGCCAGAACTGGTTGACAGCTAAGCTGGGGTGGACCTACTGGTCAACTGGTCGCTAGGGTCCCGCATCTCCAGGCATTTGTCTGGAGTCCTGGCTGCTAGGTGAGGTCACACTTGGTCCTCTGTAACAACAAACCCTCTCCCACCACCTCGTTAAACACACAGCACACAGGGAAACTGAGACCCACCAAGTATTCATGCAAAACGCTAAGAAAATCTCCCACTTTGTCACACCCAGCAAAATGCACACATTCTTTCTCCCCTCACCCATATTTACCATTAAGTCATTCCTGCTGGGTCATCATTTGTTAGAGCTGTAATATTCTTTGCAAAGGTTCCTGTTCAAATGTTGTTTGTCAGAGACTTTGCTTATGTAGTTCAAGGTGGTTGTTTTTTAGGGAGGGGAGAGAAGGATGCAGAGGGGAAAAGTAGAAAACTGCCTTGGTTTAAAAAACAACCAAACTAATGAATCTCTGTCATAAGTACAATCCCTAGTGATGACATAATTAATGAAAAGAGTGATGCTGGAAGGCTAAGAGAACAGACAGGCCTTCATGACTCCTGTCAAGCTGTCTGGAGTGGCTCAAGAGCATGAGTACCAACATCAGGGGAGACTGTTAAACAGGATACAAACCCCAGATTGGTTGTGTTCTTCGTGTATGTGCAATGTGCTCCAGGTGGCACATGACCAGGATTCATTCCTGAAATTGGTCCATTGGTTGGATCATTAGCTTCCCTGTCCCGGGATGAGTACTGATGGGAAATGTAAGGTGAATGCTGATTCATGGCCCCCAGATTGGTTGTGAGTTCTATATTTAGATTTCAACAACTAATTATCAAGTGTGAACTCCTCAGGCACTATAACAGGCTTACCATGGAGTTACAGACAGTCCTCTTGGGTACTCTGATCAATCTGGCTACCCAGATAGTGATAGATGGTCCCTAACACCAAAGATCACAGCACTATTCAAATTAGTTCCCTTTCCAAAGGACCAGTTGCTTACCCTTGGTCAGTTGCACCTTAGATCTCACACCAATGGCAATGCTTGTAGCCAATCCTATTATCAACTATCTAAAGAATCATTAACTAGGAAAAGGAAATAAGAGTTATTTACAAGGTTAAAAGCAGATAAGCATACAGTCTTAGGTTCCAAAAGGTGATAGAAGCTGTTGTAATGTGCAAACTCTATATGTCCTTTAGGGCTAACCCAGGCTAAGCAACTGGGATCCCTGACATATGCTTAGAAATCTTGCCCTCCTAAAGTCCTAGCAACACAGAGATACAGCCCTGTTCTACACTATGAGTTTAGGTCGAATTTAGCAGTGTTAGATCGATTTAACCCTGCACCCATCCACCCGATGAAGCCATTTTTGTCAACTTAAAGGGCTCTTAAAATCGATTTCTGTACTCCTCCCTGACGAGTGGATTAGCGCTAAAATTGACATCGCCGGGTCGAATTTGGGGGTAGTGTGGACGTAATTCGACTGTATTGGCCTCCGGGAGCTATCCCAGAGTACTCCATTGTGACCGCTCTGGACAGCACTCTCAACTCAGATGCACTGGCCAGGTAGACAAGAAAAGCTCTGCGAACTTTTGAATTTCATTTCCTGTTTGGCCAGCATGGCAAGCTGATCAGCACAGGTGACCATACAGAGCTCATCAGCAGAGGTGACCATGGAGTCCCAGAATTGCAAAAGAGCTCTGACATGGACTGAACGGGAGGTACTGGATCTGATCGCTGTATGGGGAGATGAATCCGTGTTATCAGAACTCTGTTCCAAAAGACTAAATGCCAAAATATTTGAAAAAATCTCCAAGGACATGAAGGACAGAGGCTATAACAGGGACCCGCAGCAGTGCCGCGTGAAACTTAAGGAGCTCAGGCAAGCCTACCAAAAAACCAGAGAGTCAAATAACCACTCCGGGTCAGACCCCCAGACATGCAGCTTCTATGATGAGCTGCATGCAATTCTAGGGGGTGCCCCTACAACTACCCCACCCTGTACGTGTACTCCTGCAAGGGAGTCTCACTCAATAGGGATGAAGATTTGGGGGACCAGGAGGAGGTGGTTGAAGATAGCACACAGCAGGCAAGTGGAGAAACCATTCTTCCCAACAACCAGGAACTGTTTATCACCCTCGAGACAATACCCTCCCAATCCAGGCTCCCGGACCTTGAAGGCAAAGAAGGCACCTCTGGTGAGTGTACCTTTTGTAAATATAATTCATGGTTTAAAAGCAAGCATGTTTAACAATTGATTTGCCCTGAAGACTTGGAATGCATTCGCGGCCAGTACAGCTACTGGAAAAGTCTGTTAACGTGTCTGGGGATGGAGTGGAAATCCTCCAGGGACATCTCCATGAAGCTCTCCTGGAGGTACTCCCAAAGCCTTTGCAAAAGGTTTCTGGGGAGGGCAGCCTTATTGCCTCCTCCATGGTAGGACAGTTTACTACGCCAGGCCAGTAGCACGTAGTCTGGAATCATTGCATAAGAAAGCATGGCAATGTATGGTCCCGGTGTTTGCTGGCATTCAAGCAACATCTGTTCTTTATCTCTCTGTGTTATCCTCAGGAGAGTGATATCATTCATGGTCACCTGGTTGAAATAGGGGAATTTTATTAAGGGGACATTCAGAGGTGGCCATTCCGCTAGGCTGTTTGCCTGTGGCTGAAAAGAAATCATCCCCACTGTTAGCCACACGGGGTGTGTGTGTGGGGTGGGGGGGGGTGAAGCGATCATCCCAGAGAATTGGTTGTGTGGGGGGGGTTAGATGGGTTTGTGCTGCATGTTAACCCGAAAACCGCAGCCCCTCTTTTAAAATGGCCAACCCATTTTAAATGGCCAACCCAACGGGTGCTTGGTATGGGAAATGAGGGCGCTGCTGTTTGAAACCATTCCCACATGTTATGAAGGTTAACATGGTGGCTTGCCATGGCTGCCTGCAAGCCAAAGTCTGGTGCGCAGCCCTGCATGTGTGATCTCTCACAACAAACCGGCAGGCTCTCAATATAAGAGGAAAAATGTGACCTTGCAAAGAAAGCACATGTGCTATATAACGTTAACAGCTTGGCTCTCCATGAAAGAGTCTACCCATTGTTCTCTAAAATGTGTCTTTTTAAATACTACTCTCCCTTTTTTTCCTCTCGCAGCTGCAAATGTTTCAGCACTCCCTCTATCATCTCCGTCCCAGAGGCTAGCGCAGATAAAAAGGCGAAAAAACAGCACTCGTGATGACATGTTCTCTGACCTCATGCAGTCCTCCCACACTGAAAGAGCTCAGCAGAATGCATGGAGACAAACAATGTCGGAGTCCAGGAAAGCAGAAAACGAAGGTGAGGACAGGAGGGACGAGCGAGATGAGAGGTGGCAGGAGCAAGATGAGAGGTGGCGGCAGCACGATGAGAGGAGGCAGGACGCAATGCTGCGGCTACTGGAGGATCAAACTGATATGCTCCGGCGTATGGTTGAGGTGCAGGAAAGGCTGCAGGAGCACAGGCTGCTGCTGTAGCCCCTGTGTAACTAACCGCCCTCCTCCCCAAGTTCCATAGCCTGCTCACCCAGATGCCCAAGAATGCGGGGAGGGGGTTCCCAACCACTCCACCCCAGAGGACTGCCCAAGCAACAGAAGGCTGGCATTCAATAAGTTTTGAAGTGCAGTGTGTCCTCATCCTTCCCTCCTCCCACACCCCACCCGGTGCTTCCCTCCTCCCGCACCCCTCCCAGGCTACCGTGGCAGTTATCCCCCTATTTGTGTGACGAATTAATAAAGAATGCATGAATTTGAAACAACAATGACTTTATTGCCTCTGCAAGCGGTGATCGAAGGGGGAGGGGAGGGCCGTTGGCTTACAGGGAAGTAGGGTGAACTAAGGGGGTGGGTTTTCATCAAGGAGAAGCAAACAGAACTTTCACACCGTAGCCTGGCCAGTCATGAGACTGGTTTTCAAAGCTTCTCTGATGCGCAATGCGCCCTGCTGTACTCTTCTAACTACCCTGGTGTCGGGCTGCACGTAATCAGCAATCAGGTGATTTGCCTCAACCTCCCACCCCACCATAAACGTCTCTACCTTACTCTCACAGATATTGTGGAGCACACAGCAAGCAGTAATAACAATGGGAATATTGGTTTTGCTGAGGTCTAACCAAGTCAGTAAACTGCGCCAGCACGCTTTTAAACGTCCAAATGCACATTCTACAGCCATTCTGCACTTGCTCAGCCTATAGGGGTGCTTGGCTTGTTTAGCCTAACCAAAAGAAGGCTGAGGGGAGATATGATTGCTCTGTATAAATATATCGGAGGGATAAATACCAGAGAGGGAGAGGAATTATTTAAGCGCAGTACCAATGTGGACACAAGAATAAATGGATATAAACTGGCCATCAGGAAGTTTAGACTTGAAATTAGATGAAGGTTTCTAACCATCAGAGGAGTGAAGTTCTGGAACAGCCTTCCAAGGGAAGCAGTGGGGGCAAAAGATCTATCTCTCTTCAAGATTAAACTCAGTAAGTTTATGGAGGAGAAGGTATGATGGGATCACATGATTTTGGCAATTAATTGATCTTTAAATATTCATGGTAAATAGGCCCAATGGCCTGTGATGAGATGTTAGATGGGGTGGGATCTGAGTTACTACAGAGAATTCTTTCCGGGGTATCTGGTTGGTGGATCTTGCCCACGTGCTCAGGGTTCAGCTGATGCCATATTTGGGGTCGGATAGGAATTTTCCTCCAGGGCAGATTGGAAGAGGCCCTGGGGTTTTTTCGCCTTCCTCTGCAACATGGGGCACGGGTCACTTGCTGGAGGATTCTCTGCACCTTGAAGTCTTTAAACCATGATTTGAGGACTTCAATAGCTCAGACATAGGTGAGAAGTTTATTGCAGGAATGGGTGGGTGAGATTCAGTGGCCTTCATTGTGCAGGAGGTCAGACTAGACCATGATCATAATGGTCCCTTCTGACCTTAATATCTATGAATCTATAGTTGAACAATTCCTGACTACTGTCCAGGGTGCCTGTGTATGGCTTCATGAACCATGGCATTAAGAGGTAGGCTGGGTCCCCAAGGATAATTATAGGCATTTCAACATCCCCAACGGTTATTTTCTGGTCTGGAAAGTAAGTCCCTTGCTGCAGCTGTTCAGACAGACCAGAGTTCCTGAAGATGCGAGCGTCATGTACCTTTCCCAGCCATCGCACTTTGATGTTGTTAAAACGTCCCTTGTGATCCACCAGTGCTTGCAGCACCACTGAAAAGTACCCCTTTCAGTTCATGTACTTGCTGCCTTGTTGCTCCGGTCCCAAGATAAGGATATGCGTTTGGTCTATCGCCCACCACAGTTAGGGAATCCCATTGCAGCAAAGCCCTCCATTATGACCTGCACATTTCCCAGAGTCACTACCCTTGTTCAGTGATTGCATTGGCTGCTTGGATCACAGCAGCCCCCATAGTAGATTTGCCCACTCCAAATTGATTCCTGACTGACCGGTAGCTGTCTGGCATTGCAAGCTTCCAGAGGGGTATTGCCACTCGCTTGTGAACTGTGAGGGCTGCTCTCATCTTGGTATTCTTGTGCTTCAGGGCACGGGAAAGCAAGTCACAAAGTTCCATGAAAGTGCACTTACGCATGTGAAAGTTTCTCAGCCACTGGGAAACATCCCAGACCTGCAACACTAAGCCGTCCCACCAGTCTGTACTTGTTTCTCTGGCCTAGAATTGGCGTTCAGTGGCATGAACCTGCCCCATTACCACCATGATGTCCAAATTGCCAGGTCCCGTGCTTTGAGAGAAGTCTGTGTCCATGTCCTCATCACTCTCGTCACCGTGCTGACGTCGCCTCCTAGCCTGCTTCTGCAGTTTCTGGTTCTGCACATACTGCAGGATCATGTGCGAGGTGTTTACACTGCTCATAACTGCTGCGGTGATCTGAGCGGGCTCCATGCTTGCCGTGGTATGGCGTCTGCGGGAGAGCAGAGTGGCTGTGGAAGCAGTCGTTTGGTTGTTCGATGACGATGGTTTGCAGCCCTACTGCACCATCTGCTGCCAGTAGCGTCCAGGACACAACAGCAGCGGCGGCTGAGCTGAGTGGGCTGCATGCTTGCCGTGGTATGGCGTCTGCGCGGGGAAAAAAGGTGCGAAACGATTGTCTGGCGTTGCTCTCACGGAGGGAGGGGCAAATGACGACATGTACCCAAAACCATCCGTGACAATGTTTTTGCCCCATCGGGCATTGAGAGCTCAACCCAGAATTCCAATGGGCGGCGGAGACAGCGGGAACTGTGGGATAGCTACCCACAGTGCAACACTCCAAAAGTCGAAGCTAGCCTCGTACTGTGGATGCACTCCACCGACTTAATGCGTTTAGTGGGGACACACACAATCAACTGTATAAAATAGCTTCCTAAAAAATCGACTTCTATAAATTCGACCTAATTTCTTAGTGTAGACATACCCACAGTTTCTCCTTGTTAGGGCCTTTTATTCCTTGCCCTGTCAAGTTCCAAGTTCAGCTGCTGGGAGGAATTCAGTTGCATAGCTACTATTCATGTGGGGAGGGGAGCAATCAACAAAATCTTTAGTCTTCTGATGTTTTCTATGGTTAGTTTGGTGTTTATGGGCCTTCTTTTATTGGCAGGAGATAACACCTCCTGTAGTATTTCACACTTCGTAATGCTTCTCTCCTGACTGGTGATTTACAGTTACAGAGCAAACACTTAAATATTACCTTATGACACTGGATACAGATATAACAAGTGAGATTAATGGATGCAGCAGTTTACAAGTGTTCTGTGAAGTCTAAAGACAAACTACATATTTATAACTCTACTACCTATTTTAACAATACTAACACATGGATGAGCTAGACCGGTTCCAGTTATGTATTTGTCGACCTCCAGTTGAGACCTAGGGTTTTGGCGTGAGCTGGCAACTGGTCTGCCATCATCACAACTCCTTGTTTTTGGATTGAGGAAACCTACCGTATTCTTTCCCCTCTAATCTCCTTTGAGGTGTTATACCAGGCTAGTGTTCTGGAAATCCATCCTCCAGTGAAATATTCTTCCAGTAATGAATTCTGCTGCCACTCTGGCCTTCTGAATCCCTAATTAAAAATAGCTGTATCATAAAGAGATCCATATTGTCTGAATCTATAAAAACTGAGAATGTGTGATGCTTACATGTTTATAAAAGCAAGCAATCTCACAGCTTCTGTTGTTTGCATGACCCTTTCCCTTGTCTGACATCTTCTCATCTTGTATCATGTTTTGTGCAGTAAGCTACTTGGGGCAGGCAGTGTATATATCTGTAGAGCACATGCACACATGGGATGATTTAGTTGGGGATGATCAGATGTCGGATGTTTTAGGGTGATTTAGTTGGGTATTGATCCTGCTTTGAGCAGGGGGTTGGACTAGATGACTTCCTGAGGTCCCTTCCAACCCTGATATTCTATGATTCTGTGAACAAACTTCGCCTGAGGCCAAGGATTATTAATGAGTTCATAGGGTATGCACATATAGAATAATGAAATTGGAAATAAGGTTGCAAATACCTGTTTTCTCTAAATAATTTCATTCTAGTAGAGCATTGCCACCAAACCTATAACTCTTCCTAGGTGACTTTTATTGCCTTCGTGTTGCACGGTGAAGTAATATTTTTTCTGTTTATATAGTAAATTTATTTCAGGACTGTGTCCTCTACCAAAGCTCAATCCTCGAGGAAAAAGGAAACAAACTCCAAGTTAGATCTGACAACATCTACAAATCTACTTCTCACAAAGGCAGTTCCCAGAATATTTAAAATAAGTCTTTGAATTTGTGCTTTTAGTTATTTTTCATTTTTTGCCTTCTTCTGAAATGAAAAGTATTTTCTTAAATGGAGAATGCATTCAAACACATAAATACAATATGTAAATCCAAAGATACCCAGTAATAATAAGATTGAACAAAAATATTGATCCAGACACACATGCAAGTAAAATGTCTTCGAGTTCATTCTAACCCTTTGGGATGACTACTCTTGTATTTTACCCCCAGAACAAGGCTCAACATCAAAGCATCACTTTGCCATCTTCCATTTATAGTCATGTTTCTTTTGGAAATGGGGGCACGAGAATTTGTCAGTTATTACTCTGCCTTGCACATGCTGTATGTGATTGAACTGGTATGCAGAATTACTCCACCTATTTCTGTAGTCACCTCAGAATTCCACTTTGTTGTTTCTGAAGCAGGAAATCAAGTCTCCCCCCATGTCACCGATGTGTTCACCTCCTGCTTCTCCATCTAATTACCAGAGAATACCCTTGAGTTATGGCTATGGCAAGTCAAGGAGTGGGCTTGAACAGCCGCATGGAGGTAGGATAAAATCTGGGATGCATAAGTCATACACTGTTGTTTTTTTCCCTTCAGTGCCTTCAAATCTAATTAAGGAATCAGCCTAATAATGCCTGGACTTAATTACATCTGTCTTTTAGTAAATGATCTGACCATCTTTTTTTATTTTATGCAGAAGCTCTGCTTTCTGATTATTTAGTCCTCTCTTCCTGTTTTCTTTCCAGTAAATTAACGATCATGTGTAGATTTGTGTGCAACTGTTCACAAATTAATGCTGATTACCACATTTTTGGCAAGCCTTTGTGCAGTATATGTTAGTGATTGAGTATTGTGAATGTTTCAGTGCATAGGCATGTTTTTTTAATATTAAGAAAAAAAAAACACTCCTGATTTCAATAACGGCTGTACTAGTTTTCCGATTTACAGTGGGGATTTGTTTGCAAGGAAGAACAATGGTCTTCATGGTTACATAACAAAAATAACAGAAAGGCGTGAATGTAAAAACCCAATGTAATGGGAACCCAGAAGAAAACAAATTACCACAATTTAGACACTTTGGGGTTGATCATGCTGCCATTTAAAGTCAGTAGCATAACTCTCATTGATCCGAGTATATCTCTATCCCGATATAATGTGACCTGATATAACACGAATTCAGATATAATGTGGTAAAGCAGCACTCCACTCTGGGGGGTAGGGCTGTGTGTTCCGGTGGATCAGCATGTCTGGCTCCAACATACTGCTCTGAGCGGCATGTTAAGGGGGCCGGGCCAGGGCTGAGGGGTTGGATAAGAGGCAGAAGGTCTCAGGGGGTGGTCAGGGGACAGGGAGCAGGGGGGTTGGATGGTTCGGAGGTTCTGGGGATGGGGCGGTCAGGGGACGGGGAACAGGGGTGTTGGATAGGGTGTGGGAGTCATGGGGACCCTTCAAGGGGCAGGGGTGTACACACGATAGGGGTCGGGGCAGTCAGGGGATAGGGAGTGGGGGGGGTGTAGGATGGGTTGGTGGTTCTGAGGGGCCAGTCAGGGGGTGGGAAGTGACTATTAATAATGGAAATGGTCGAGGCCAAAGCAAGTTCAATATAACGCGGTTTCACCTATAACGTGGTAAGATTTTTTGGCTCCTGAGGACTGCATTATATCGGGGTAGAGGTGTATTTGAAGGATATAGGTTTTAACAGGTTACTTTGTAAGCTGTGTTGCGGAGTCTAGCAGGAGCTGTCTTTACTATATCTTTGTACAGCACCCAGCAAAATAGGGTGCCAGTCCTGACTGGGGCTTGTAACAACTGTTTTAATATAAAATGATGATTAAGAATGATGGTGAGTGACCAATAGATGCTTTGTCACAGATAAAGCATAAAATCTTTCATCATTTCATCAAAGGGACTGGACAGCTGATGTGGGTAGAGCTGGTAGAATCTTCTGCCAAAACTATTTTTTGTTGGAAAATTCCAATTTGTTGAAACTGAAACATTGGATGAGTATCCAGTTAGACTAAAAAGATTTATGAGGTCCAGGATAGAATTTCTGGACAAAAGCAAAGAGAATGCTACCCACCCCAGAAGACCCAGTTTGTTGGGGCACTCCCTGCGATGGGGATGACCCAGGTTCATGTTGCTGCTCTGGCTGTTTCAGGGTAGGGACTTGAATCAGGGTCTGCCACATCCCCAATGAGTGCCCTACCGACCAGATTCTAGAGTCAGCCACTGGGCCAGTGACAGAGACTATTTAATAATCTCTCCAACAGAAGAGATTGAGCGAGACCCATCCCAAAATAGCCAATAGACCAGTGGCCAGGTCATTCTCCTGTGATGTGGCAGACCCACATTCAAGTGGGTCTGCTCCGAATCAGGCAGGGTCACTCGTACCCCAGGATAGTCCCCTAACCATTTGGCATTTCTGGGGTGGGTGGGTGGCTCCCTTTCTCATTTTCTCGTTTTTTCATTTAAAAAAAAAATTAAAAATCTTGATTTTGTCCTGATAAGAAATGGGAGAATTTTCTAAATCTTGGAAATGATTGTGGGACAGGAAAACCATTTCTCATCCAACTCTAAGTGTGGGTACCATGAGTTAACATGCTCTCTGTGAATGAAGAATGGGATGTATTGGTTCTTCAGCTGTTGTCCTCAGTTACAAATCACTGACTAAACTGAGCTCTTAACAATTTTTTTAATTAATTAAAATTTGTGCTGGTGGTAAACATCAGCGATCTAATGCAATCAAATGGACTTCTAGTTAAAGGTTCATGTTAGTACTGACTGATAGTCACTTGTTAGAAAGTAGACTGTCATCCACATTGATATGTTAGTTATCCACATGTAAGGCCTAACAAAGCAGTGATTTCTGATGTTCAAAATAAGAACTACAGGTGAATTCCCTTGCACTGTACAGACATGTGCCCTGTCCAAATCAATCAGCCACAGGACGGAAGGACACATCCTGGATTGCAATTATAATGCAAAAAGAAAAGGAGTACTTGTGGCACCTTAGAGACTAACAAATTTATTAGAGCATAAGCTTTCGTGAGCTACAGCTCACTTCATCGGATGCATGTGGTGGAAACAGACTAACACGGCTGCTACTCTGAAACCTGTAATTATAATGCAGTGTGCTAGGAATTAATGTTAACAGAAACTGTAAGATTACCAGAAATAGTGATTCTGTTTTCTGTGGCACAATCCATTATATTCATGTACTCCCCTCCCTTGCCTGTCCCAATCGGATCACAGGTTCTTGTAATGAGTGCTGAATGTCCCAAGCTCTATTGGCTTATCTTGCTTTGAACAGTAGTTTATACTCCAGTTTATACTTCCAGCAAGGTGCTATTGAAAGTGAGCAAGGGTTGTAGAATCAAGGCTAACGTGACTGTCATTCTTCTGAAAATTAATACAAGCAGCTAAACATTAAGATGATAAAATCCTGCGAGACTGTGAGACCCTTGAGCACTAAAACATGGCCTCCAGAAAGGCATCCAGTCTGAATGTGAAGACTCTTAATGTCTTCAGATCAAGACTGGTTGCCTTTCTGGAAGGTATGCTTTAGTCAAACACAAGTTATTGGTCTCAATACAGGGGTGAGTGGATAAAATTCTATGGCCCGTGTTATGCAGGATGTCAGACTAGATGAATAATTGGTCCATTCTGGCCTTAAAAAAAGGCATCTGTTAACATTCCAGTTTCATTAAAACCATTGCATTGAGGACACTGAATACCATTCTGGAGGGGCCTACAAGGCATTGGGTTTGTGTATGCTTGTGTGGTGTTAACCTTTTTTTGTACTGTTTATACTCTGTGTGGTGTTCAGAAAGTAGTTATCCAGGCTCATTGAACATTCAATTTTTCCCCACCCCTCTAAAGTAGAACTTTAGCTGGGCATTCATGCATTTTATTTGCTTGCTAGTTTTTGAAAGTTCTGTTGCTGGTAAACACATAGCAACAGAGCCCCATACTCAGCCTCCAAGTACTGCAGTATATTTCACAACTTCCTTCCTGTCTTCTTTCTGACATTGAAACACATTTGTAAGGGAAAAAACTAGATACCAGCACAGGATAAGAATAGATAACAATAGTAGGAGTTAGAAACATAACTTTAAAAAGCAAGCTGCTTTGTAACGATAGTAAGATTTCGAGTTTCCTTGATTTTCATTTTTCAGGAGACTACAATTTTGTGTAAATGATGCTGGATAGCATTAGGACAGTGTTACAGTTGAACACTTTAGCAGAAGAAGTTGGATTTCAAAATAACTATTTGAAAGAGAGCTCCAACGTGCCCTGCTTCTCTGTCTAGTTACTTATCTTTATTAAAAACAGGATTGTTCTTAAATTATGCAGATGGAATGGAAGTCATCTCAGCTTAGGAAAATTGTTGCTTTTCTTTGCTAACTCTAGTCCAGATTCTGAGCAGTGCTGAGCACCTGCAACCCCATCAGGATCAGGCCTTCTCTGTTTTGAAATGTAAATTTTGGTTTTAAAAATAAAAGATATATTCAAGGTTAGTGGCCTATTAATTACCTGCAAAAAAAAAATCAGTTTTGGAATTTGCTTGTCAATCAAATATGTGTCAAATCAAGAAGTGATTTTGTGTGTGTGTATGTGTGTTTCTGAGGAAGTTAACAGTTCTAATACCAGCCATTTCAGTTGTTTGTCATACTATTCTGTTGCTGTATTTGCATTCTAGTTACTCTTCTGCCTCTTAATGTGCACAAGACAAAGCTAAAGGGTGGAACATTTAAACATTGACAAATGCATAATTTTTATAGCTCAGTTTAACTATTATTTTCTTATCTGTATTTGCAGAACATACTTATGACCCTGGAAATATCTCCCGTTAGAGCCCTTTTCTGTTTCCACTCTGGAAATGAAGAATTTACTTGAAATTTATGGGACTATTTTGTTTAAAAGTAACTTTGGCCGGTAGTAACTTTTCTCTGGAAAGCATCTGTTCTTGAATAAGAAAAGCATTATTGATGTCAGCACATCTCGTAGAAAAGGGTGTGATTGTTATATACAGAGTAGGAAGCAAAAAACTTTGGGGTTTAAAGGGGCTCTAAAAGTAGGAAGCTTATTGTTTTTGTTTTCAGTGTTCTGGCAATTGAATGATCAACAACCATAAAACCCAGGTTTTTAGGATCCAGAGAATTTTCCACAGTCAAATCAACAGTTCTGTACAGATCAAATCAATGTCTAATGCTCTTCCTTGACAATGTCCTCTTTAAACAAATTAGATTTAAATAATAAAAAAGTGAAAAACCTAAATCTCTTGAAAATGACAGTTGAGAATTCACTATATTCATTAGTTAGCTGATTTACTGTAATAATTTATTTTAGGGCTGCTGCAGGTTGTCATGCAAATATGCATTTCAACAACTGTTAAAGCAATTAATGCCAATCTGATAGGATGAAATGACAACTTCTATTGTTAATGCCTAAATATTAAAGAAGAGAAACTATGATATAGGAGGAGAGCATGTAGTTAGGGCTTTGGGCAAGGGGACAGAACGGACTATAGTACAATAGTATTAAGCTTAATAAACCTCTGTGTTTGTAATGCTTAATTTCCACTTTGAGCTTGTGGAACCTTGTTGATTCCTCTGATATATATATTTTTTTTAACTTTCATAGTTCCTTATGAAGCTAGACATTCTACACAACAGCAAGATGGACCAGCAACGGGAAATTATGGATCCAAATCTGCACTTGTACATTCCTCTCTTAGTCGGGTAATGAATTGCATGGTGATTAAATAAATGAATAAAACAAGAAAAGAAATGCATGAAGTTCTAGTTCTTGTCACCTAGTGGTGCTTTTTGAAATAAGTGGGGATGTTAGTCCCAGTAATCTAGACAGGTTCCATTTTGAATAAACCAGGACCAAAATCTCCCTGCAGTTTTAGTTGAGTAAAGTATTCTTCATTATTTTCACTTTATATAATCTTCATTTAGTTTCTCTTCTGCAAAGGTTTCCTCCTCGTCTCTACTGCCAGGCAAATACAGTCTTTATTTTGCAAGTAAGAACAGAAAGGAAGACTGGGGGGTTCAGCTAAGCACAAATTTAGGTTTTGTAAAAACTATATTTTACAAAGCTTAACATGAATACAAATGTTTTCAGAAATTTAAATATAAAAATTCTTCCATTGATTTTTGTTTTGTTTTGTTTGTTTAAATAACAACACTCCCCTTTGGTATTTGCAGCTCATTGATTGGTGCATCTTTCTAGTGTAGGAGAAATATAAAGCAAAACTGACTGGAAAGCAAATTGAAAATGAATAGTTCATTTTCATTGTTTAAGTTGAGTGAAATTCAAATGTAAGCAAACAACATAAATATTGAAAAATTAGATTGAGATTCGTAGATCAGAAGTGAAAGAATTTTAAGTTATTAATAATGCAAGAAAAACACCTTTAATATATATGAATTTACTTGAGATTTTTTGTCTTTATCTAGTGTGTTATCCCTGACACCCTCACACTGCCATGACCTGATATCCAGCTCCTCTGTAGGAAATCATTCAAATTTGTAAACCCAGTTTACTGTCTCAATCATCCCAATCCTGATAAAGAAGTTTAGGTGGGATGTTTGTTTGCTTTACTTAAACTGGTCCAATGTTTCCCTTTTGGCTTCAAAACCATAACTCTGCAAACTTTCTAATTTGTCTATTGTAAATTTCCTATTACGGCCACAGATTTTGGTCTAAGGTAAAATCTTG
Source organism: Dermochelys coriacea (assembly GCF_009764565.3). Taxonomy (NCBI): domain Eukaryota; kingdom Metazoa; phylum Chordata; order Testudines; family Dermochelyidae; genus Dermochelys; species Dermochelys coriacea. Next base: position 137,725,513 of record NC_050068.2, read on the forward strand.
CCATTTTTACCAACAGAACGGCTTTTATTTAAATGAAAGTGGCCGTTTTTTGGCTGTGCTCTCACTCCCTTTACCCCATAACATAAGAACAACATGAGGCATGGATGGATGATTTAGGATGGAACTGGTTTTTCAAGCAGAGTCAGTTTCCCCCTCCCTCCAGCCCATGTTTACTTAGTATGCAATGGACTGCAGCTCCTACAAGAATTATTCATCTTTTATATCTTGCCATATTGATTAGGTTGTATTTATGTTTTTTACCTGTACAGGCAAATATGGTGCACTGTAAAACCTATTTCTCAGTGTTCCATTTATGCATTTCAATAATTCTGCAGCAAAGGAATTCTACAAGGCTATTCGGAGCTCCATCACATAGTAGCCAGGGGATAATTTTGAATGCTTCCTTTTGTTTAAAGCTTGCCAACTATATCTATATTTTTGTAGACAGAAGTTATGAAAACAACGCACTCTAAACTGGAGTAGAATAGGTTGACCTGTAATATTCTATTGCTTCTTTGTTCTGCTACTTGCATTCTATTTTAAACTGCCTTGAAGAACTGGGACTATGTTTGCTTGATCAGCTGGATTGAATAAGGTCAATAGTTTTCATTGTTTCATTACTGACGCCATTTTTTCTAGGATTATGTAGAAATTATACAAAATAACATAGCTGTTCAACTAAAGTAGTATGCATGGGAGAATTGTAGAATGTAGCATTATGGGGATCAAAGACACTAATGAAGACAGACGGGGTTGGCCTTTGACCTATCAGCTTCTCTTCCTTCTCTGCCTCCTTCGTTCGATGGTTGCTCTGCTTCAGTTTAAGGCAATTGCCCTTTTTCCACAACTCAGCTGCTGCAGAAAAGAAAAAAGGAAGCAGCCCGCCATAAGGAAATCCTGCCTGGTGTGTGTGGAAAATTCAGGCCAAATGTGTAGGAGTGAAGTAAAATAACTTTGTGGCCTGTCATTGGCCTTGATGATGATGATATTTTTCTAAAGTCTTTCCATGTTGGATCTTAAAGAGCTTTAGGAAGATTAATTACTAGATCTAGTCAAATGTTTTTAATCAAAACTCTTCAATGCAAAATGGCTTTTTGATTTAAAAAAAAGGCTTTTTGATAAAAAATACTTCAAGCTTCTCAAGAATCCAAATAGTGTACTGAATTTTGAGTCCAACGTAGATGAAAATTTTATGACCATAAAAATGTTTCTGATAAGATACTCCATACTTGAGTTACAAGCCAGGAGTCCTGGTTCTTCTGAGTATTTTTTTTAGTTGGATTTTGCACACTTTATTTATCTTGTTGGCTGCTTAAGATATACATTAGATATATTTCTTCAGATTTCTCACCATGGCAACCAATGGTGCAGCTTCAGGAGTAGAACCAACTGTGGGGGAATTTGTATAGACCAGATTGACCACAGGCATTTTTAGTCACCTAGTTGTCTAATCGTGCTAAGAGCAAACCTAGATGATATGGTGGATGCTGAATGTTACCAGTGGCCTGTCCATATTACCTCACCAATGGCAGCAAGGGTGGATAATAATTTTAAGGAAAAAAAAGCCTAGTGTAGACAAAGCCATTGTGAATTGCCACTGGTTTCATGAATAAGACTATGAGCCTGATTCTCATTTATACTAAGGCTCTGTTACACTGCTCTGGAGTGTAAAGGTGCCTCAAAGTGGGTATGAATTACACGTTTACACATCGACACTTTGTAAAAGGGTCTTAGTACAAATGAGAATAAAGCCACATGACGGTTAGGGTTGTTTTTTAATCACCAGTCATGTTTTTTTGTTCCCCTTGTCTGTCTAGTACAGAGCAAAACTTCTCCATGAATTTTTACAAACTTTGTTCTATGGAAGAGTGACCTAGGTTTTTAAAAAGGAAAGGAGTACTTGTGGCACCTTAGAGACTAACAAATTAGCTGTATGGAGTAAAAAAAAAATTGTTAGTCTCTAAGGTGTCACAAGTACTCCTTTTCTTTTTGCAAATACAGACTAACATAGCTGCTACTCTGAAACCTAGGTTTTTAAGCTGTTCTAAACTGGTCTCATTAATATTAAACAGTTTTAAAATAATGTTTATTGAACTGGTTTGAAATAATATAACCTCAGGAATTCGATTTTTTTAAAATCAAGGGTTAACTTTTTTTGACATGGGAAAACCTCAGCTGATTCATGGGAAACAATGCATCTGAACATCATGTAGTTTAAACCAATAAATCTCACATAATTTCAAACCAGCACAAAGTACTATTTTGTGATATTTCCTGTTTTGGGGATCTTTTAACACATTTTTAAAAACAAAGTCACATATTTGAGTTTGAGCACGTTGACAGCCTGGCCAGAGGAGTGGTCTTAAACTTTGCTGGAGCATGTAGCTTATTCTTTCCTACATTCTGTCACTAAAATATTTTATCACGCAGGTCAACACATTTTAAATGTTTGCGTCTTTCCACCGTAAGAGTGACACTCACAACATTCTATGCAAACAAACAAACACAACCTTATACAAATCAATCTTAAAAAAAAAAAAAGTAAATAAATACAATTAAAAAAAAAAACTTATCTAATCAGTATCCCCCCAATGGAGACATTCCAGTGACTCAACTGAGTTCACTCGGGACTTCACTGTTGCTATCCATTTTATGTGGAAGGCATTCAGATGCTTTGGTGTTGGGCGCAATATAAAACACCAATATAAGGAGATACATCTTAGTGCATGACTAGATGGAGTGATCTTTCTACCTTCAACAGTAGTTAGGTTTGTTTTTTATTTTAGCTTCATACATGTGAAACTTCCTGTAGTTCTCTGAGCAAATGGGCATGTATAATAAGCCCTAACTATAAGAGATTTTAATCAGCTTGAGTCTTTTTGCTCCCATTTCTTTAAAAAAATGGGCCTGCTAGATGTGCAGACTGACCCTGACTTCTTAAAATGTCTCTGTGTGCTGCTTTTTCCCGCAGTTTTGCAAGTGACTTTTTGCCCTGTCTTTGAAGTCTCTTTCAGTAGAAAGGGGGCCACAGGACAGCAGTAATTACCCAGATGACCCCTGGAGGATAACTGAGGAACAGCAAGAATATTACATCAACCAGTTCAAATCCCTACAGCCTGATCTGAGCTCTTTCATTTCAGGTAACATTTACTAAATAATATGTATGTGCAGCAAAACAACCAGGATGAAAGGCCTGAAAATTAAAGCAAAGTACAGTAGATAAAGGGAGAGCTTCTTGAATTATCTTTAGATCAGGTTTGTGCCTCAGACAGGGTCAATTTATTTATTTAGAGTAACAACTTTTTAAAAAATTACCAACCTACCCACTGCATTTTGTCTCTTTTTTGTTACCCACCCAGGGTTCAAATTCATGGGGGTGCCCAAAAATATAGGCCAGCAACCCTCTTCTCCTCTGCTGCGTTCTCCTTGCCCCACCAAAGGGGCAGAAGTACCTGCATCCAGCATCCGTTCACCCAGCACTGCAACCCTAACCCAGGTCACAACACCATATACTCAAACACCTCGTCCTCCAAATCCTCTTTCTCTCTCCCAGAGCCTACAACCCTAGGCCCGCAACCCATCTACAATCTTCCTGTGACCCACTGAATCACTGAATTAAAGCATTAAAATAATACAGTGGGTAACAAATAGTTTTTTTGAAGAATTTTTAAGAATTTGTGGTTCTACTGTTAAAGATGACTCTAAAATGGGTTACAGGTTAAATGTGTATTTTAATTCTACATGTTCTCTGTTCACAGGTAAAATACTTTTTCTAACTGCTAGCCCTGCAAACTCACCCTGGGATCTGAGAGCTAAGCTGAGTTAATTCTTTCTTGTGTGTCATCATCAGAAATAAATGTTCTACAGGCCAAATGCTGTCCTCACTTACAACTTTGCAACCCAACTGTCTTCAGAGAGTTTATACAAGTGTCATTGATTGCAATTTAGCAACAACAACAAAATCTTTTTATGATGCACGAGGAGGACTAGAGTCCAACTATTTCTCTCCGCTCTGGCGGCTGCAGGGCTAAGAGAAGTACAAAAATGAATGAAATGTATATTTGTCACTAAAATGAATTGATATGATTCTAAACACACACTGGGAGTAGATCTTTTGAGGAAGAATGTGTGAGTTTTGCGTACTAATTTTTCAGAGTAGAAACACACTTTAAAAATTCAGTGTGAACTTCAGGAAAGCATATGCAGTTACAGGGCAAAAAGTTAAAATAAATTGTTTGAATCTGAAGATAGCATTTGGGGCTCAGTCCTGCAAAGTGCCAAGCTCTGGCCTGATCCATAAAAACACAAGCATATACTTAACTACTTTCCAATTAAAGTCAGTGGGACTGTTTAGGTGCTTAAAGTTAAGTATCTGTTTAACTGTTCTACAGGATAATATCAGGATGCTCAGCACTGTGTAAGATTGAGTTGTTGGCCCTTAAGCGATTAAATGTAAACCCTGCATAGCACACGTATGGTAACAGTATTGTAACTGATCTTAAAAATCAGATTTTCACTCTGACCAGACTGCTTGTGAGAGGAGTTATTCCAGGTACTGAGAGTTAGTCTGGCAAGGAAAAACCACAGATTTTAACTACAGGCATTTTGACTATGTCCTCTGAGGTTATGTTATTGCAATCCAGCACTTTGGGATTCAGGAATTCTGACCCCAGACAAAAGTTTTAAAATAATTGCTTGATCTTGGCAGAAATTAGCACTTCATCATTTTTTTTCCCCCTTGGTTAATTCTTCTCCAACTGATCTTCCTAGTAGAAGGGAAAAGAAAATGGACATTCAACACATAGTGAATTTCCCACAAAGCTGCATATAGTCAACTTTGTTTATAATAGAATGCAGTCTTTAGAATATTTAAGATGTTTGCTCTATCTATTCCGAGAGAGAGCCTCATAGGGCCAGACATTGCATTTCATGCACACCCAGATTTACTATTAGCTGCAGTGGGAGGCAGGATTTCTGTATATAATGGCTCTGAATGGGGATGGCCTTACGTTTTTCAGGCTTATGTGAAGTAAAATTTGCAAGGATCTGCGGCAGACTTTTGCCACCCCTGTAGCCTATTTGCCTGAGACAGTGTTTGGCAGCTGGCTGTGTGGGATGTGTAGTGAACTTCTTATCACTGCAGAGGGCTCAGCAAGGGTTTGTTGGGTGGGAGGGAAATCAGATTGCTTATTGTGGGAGGGCTACGGAGGATGTTCACAACTGGTAGTGAAGACTATAGCAGGATGCTTAGCTGGTTCCTCTTGTTTTTCTTTCATGACGGTAGGGCCGCAGAAGGCATGAAAGTAGAGAAAGTCACTGTGGGAGTAGCATAGACGGCACAGGGCCATTTGCTGCCATATACTTGGCATGTGATTAGAAGCATCCTTTTCTCTGGAAAGGAAGCTATTTATCTCCATTTTCCTTTCTTTGTGTTCATAATAGCATACTGATGATGATAATAGTAATACTGAGACATGTTTTCATCCATTAATATTTTTCTCACATGGAGAGAAGTGGAGAAATGAGGTCAACCGCTCTACCTGGCCTGTCCCATGTTAGTTACTCACCAAGAGACAAATGGCCCAGCAACTATACTTGTTCCCAACAATCAGAGTGTCTGTTGAATGTGAAATAACCAGCTGCTGATGCTGTTGCAGCTTTATAGAAACACAAGCAAAATCAGATTGGAAGATGAATATCAAATGCCTAGCAATCCTTGTGGCACCTTAGAGACTAAAAAATTTATTTGGGCATAAACTTTTATGGGCCCACAAAAGCTAATACCCAAATAAATTTTAGTCTCCAAGGTTCCACAAGGTTTCCATCCTTTTTCATTGTTTTTGCTTATACAGACTAACACGGCTACCCCTCTGAAACCTTTCAAATGCCTGTTTCATTGTTCTTGACAGGTTCCGTGGCTAAGAATTTCTTCACAAAATCCAAGCTTCCCATCCCAGAGCTTTCTCACATATGGTGAGTACTATAGTGTAACCGAGAATACAGATGCTGGTTTTAAGACATTTTAGCTCAAGAGTTCTTGTTAGATTAAAAAAGTGTCTTCAGAGTAATTCCAAAAAAACAAACAAACAGGAGTACTTGTGACACCTTAGAGACTAACAAATTTATTAGAGCATAAGCTTAGAGTAATTATAATTATTGCTCTTATCAAAATCACTTTCAGGTCCAAGCAGCGGGGTGTGTGTTGATCTTCCTGGCATGCTTGTTACCGTTTCAGAGCTACTCTTCTACTCAGCAGGACTGCAGATATTTCAATAGCAATACAAATGATAGCTGTTCTTAAGAATATTATAAGAAACATCATTAGCTCAATGAACAGACATATTTCATGAAATGGTTTAGAAGAAAAACACATTTGGAATATTTTAGATGTGTTCAGTTAGCTTTATGTTTCTGGCTGTGATTTGTCAGATGAGGCCTAATTAATACCTAATTTTTAATAAGTACATCTGCATAATTCATCAGTGCTTTATTAACGAGCCAGCACTGTTGATTTTAATGAGTTTGTTTAGAGACCATTGCAGATGGCACTGTATACAATACAGTTTATAAAGATCTTATTGTATTTCCATAAACATAATGGTTCTTGTATCCTCGTCCTATCTTGACATGAGGAACAAACTGTTCTAAACATTCACCAAAAATGCTGATAAAGAGCACTTTTATTTTGCTTTATCTATATACTTTTATGAAGACAGATTTTAAGAAAAGCTTGCAAGAGCCCAAACATCTGTTGGGTTCAGAGAATTTGCCTGGAATAGTTTCAAAGCTAGTTGTGAATCATGAAGAAAAAAAAAAAGGGCTAAAGAAACATTCTCTGGAGAAAAATAAGCACTGGAATTTAATTTAAAGGTTATTTAAGAAAAACTGGTTAACCCACTATGATAACAAAAAACATTTTATTTATGTTACCAACATTAATTGTGCTCTGTATAGCATAACAAAAGAAAATGCTCCTTTCTAGGAGTAATTTGAAATCTTGCATGATATAATTCATCAGGCAAAAACTCTTTTGCTAAAATTGAGGAGCATTTCAATCTTATTCACTGTAACCTTGACTGCTTGAAACATTGTCCCTTCACTTTCAAACAGTGATGAAGTAACTATTGCTCCATTTTAGTCATTATAGTAATACTAAATGAATTCTAATGTTTTCCAGAAGGTGTATTCTATGAAACTGTATTCGTGTGCTTCTAAATTCCTCTGCTATTGTTTGACACTTAAACTAAGGGCTTGGCTACAGTTGTGAGTTACAGCGCAATGAAGGAGCTCTGGACGCATTAGCTCACTGGCAAGGCACATAGAGTGCTCTGACTCCGCGGCTACAGCGCTGCTGATACTCCACCTTGGCGAGTGGACTAACGTTTGCTGCGGTCCCGCTGGAGCATCGTGGCACCAGTGGAACGAGGTGTTGCATTACTGCACTCTGATCAGCCTCCGAAAACGGCTGTTATGCAGACGAAACTACACAGGATCATTTCAGGGGACAAGACAAGATGTCACATTTATTACAACACAATTTGATTTATGACCAATAACTAATATCTAATACCTGTGTATACACCTCCCACCCCCATGTCCTGCAGCTGCTGTATAGTTACCAGTCCTGAATGTAGCTTGAGTTCGTGTCTTGGGTTCGTAGCTGGTGGCGGCTAACTGGCTAAGAAAGCTGGGCACAAGGAAGAGCTGGGTTTCTGTTGGGCATGCACTGATGCCCTTCCATGTTGGCAGCAGAATGTTACCCTCCAAAGTCTTCCATCTCATCCATCCTTTTTGTAGCCTTTAGTTTGAATCCAGAGTCTATAGGTCTTGTTGTGTCACGCTGCCTCTGGGTTCGGTGTGATTGATCACCCATCAATTGCAGACATGACTTTCAGCCTAGGACCTGGCTTTGATGTTTCTTCAATTGTACTTTTGTTCTTTTCTTTTGAGGGTGGACTCTTCTTTCTTTGTCAGGGCTGCTGTCTGCATCTTCAGCCGTTAGGTGTTTACACTGTATTTCATCAGGACAGGCTGAGGGTGGAGGTTGATTCCATCATCCATACATACCTCATTCACACATCTAAACTAATAAGATTACAGCAGGGTTTTTCAAAATGGAGTGAGCATTTTAAAATGGAGTTTGAGTTATAATATGGACAAGTGTTAGGAATGGCAAACAGTGAGCAGAAGTTACAAGGTTGAAACAGTGCAAATTTCAGTGATTTAAGCAGCAATTGGATTAAAGGGTGAAACTCAAATAGCAAGTTGTTGTTTCATTCATAAAACTTTGCTTATGAAGTTACGTTAATAAAGTGAACAATTAAAAACAATTTCATTGATCAGTTCTACACGTCCCATAATCCCCTTAAATCAAGTGGCCACTCTTGTCATTGTTTTTGAATTGCTGCAGGAATGTGGATATGCCCTTTGAAAGCTCCATTTCTGACAGCTGGCTTGCTTATCTGCTTCGAGACAAAGCAAGTCATTAGTGTGGAATGCTGTGAGAGAGAGAGAGAGAGGTGGGGGGGAGGTCTGCTGCTGTCTGAACTTACAAGACAGCATGCTGATACGCTCTCAGCCCCCCCAAAAACCCACTCTCTCTCCCCCCCCACATACACACAACACACTCCACCCCACCCCCCCCATTTGAAAAGCACATTGCAGTCACTTGCATGCTGGGATAGCTGCCCACAATGCACCGCTGCAAGTGCTGCAAATGAGGCCACACCAGCGCTTGAAGCTGTCAGGGTGGACAGACTGCAGCGCTTTCCCTACTGCGCTTTCTGAAGGCTGGTTTAATTCAAAGCGCTCTACATCTGCAAGTGTAGCCATGCCCTAAAACTAAAACTAAACTGACAGCAATGCTAACGGGCAGTTTAACGCTAACATTCCAAACTGCCACCAGCATTAGTTAATCCGGCTGTGCAGCTTTTAAGGCCAGTCTACGCTTGGTAATTAAGCACTTTTTGAAAACTGTTTGTATTGATTGGTCTGCCTGAAACATTACCGAATAGGGTTTAAGTGCTAGCATAGACCAACCGAACTGTTGTCAACACCATTTCAGAAAGAGAGATTGAATTTGGGTACTCAGATGTAATTTCTTGACAAATTTCAGCTTTTGAAATACCAGATAGAAAATATTGGATGATGTGGCGTAAAGAGAAAGCACTTTTTTCCCATATAAAATCTTCCTACAATTGGAAAGTCAGGTTGTTCCACTTCTCAAAGGGAAACGTTTAAAAAAATAAATTCCACTTACTTGGGTATTGTTACCTTTCTACATAAAGGATATACTCTGTGTGTGTGTGTGTGTGTGTGTGTGTGTGTGTGTGTGTGTGTATATGCTTCATTCCTGCAGTGGCTCAAAAAATATGTGAATACCATGTTCACAGGGAGCTGAGCGATGTAGACTGTGATGGAGCGCTGATGCTGCCAGAATTCTGTGCTGCATTTCACCTCATTGTTGCTAGGAAGAATGGTTATCCATTGCCAGATACGCTGCCGGAGACCTTACTGCCAGATTACCTTCACCCAGGTGAGGCTGTGATGTTCCTGTACCATTTCAGAAACTCATCAGTCACCCAGAACAGCCTTTTTTAGTAAGAGACAAAGATTTAGCTAGAAGCTGAGTAGTACCTCTCAATGTAGCTTGATAAAACAATGATTTTTAGTTATGCTTAAAGGGAAAATGCTAAAGAAGAACCAAAAAATAATTATTTAAAAAAAAAAAAAAAAAAGGAGCAGCAGCATGTCTCTGTGAAGGAGCACACCTGCACACTGACAGAGGGGACTAATAAGCTCCTCTGGGCCTGTTCAGCACCAATGAGGCACACCTGCAAGACTTGTTCTGGAGCTGGGTGGGGGCATGGATGTTCAAAAGGGAAAACCTGCTACAGGAAAGAGGGCGGGGGATGTGAACAGGGAGAAGGTTGCCCTGTCCCAGACAGCTGAGACAAGCCTGCTGTGACAGGGTCGTGCCAGATGGCTACAGGAGAGTAATAGAAAGCAGATATATTAGCCCCAGGTTAAGTAGGCCCCTTTTCCCTGGGTAAGGTAACAGGGAAGGTTCCAGAATAATCAGAAATCTTCTGGAGACAATTAAGACAGACAGGCTGATTAGAACACCTGCAGCCAATCAAGAAGCTGCTAAAATCAATTAAGGCAGGCTAATCAGTGCATCTGGATTTAAAAAGGAGCTCGCTTAAGTTTATGGTGCACGTGTGAGGAGCTGGGAGCAAGAGGCATTAGGAGCTGAGAGTGAGAATGTGAACTGTTGGAGGACTGAGGAGTACAAGCATTATCAGACACCAGGAGGAAGGTCCTATGGTGAGGATAAAGAAGGTGTTGGGAGGAGGCCATGGGGAAGTAGCCCAGGGAGTTGTAGCTGTCACACAGCTGTTCCAGGAGGCACTCTAGACAGCTGCATTCCACAGGGCCCTGGGCTGGAACCCCGAGTAGAGGGCGGGCCTGGGTTCCCCCCAAACCTTCCAACTCGTGGTCAGACACAGGAGTCATTGTATTGGACTGTGGGTTCAGAAAAACAGCCAAGCTGAGGGCTGCTGTGAGGCTCCAAGGTGAGCAAATCCACCAATAAGCGCAAGACCCACCAAGGTAGAGGAGGAACTTTGTCACACTGCCCTGAGGGAAACGGCAATAAGTCTCACTACTCTGAAGCTGCACAGCCCAGCCTCAGAGCAGCACACCCTATGAGGAGGGGCTGGAGGTGGACCTCGGGTAGATTAAGATCTAAGGGCTGACCCAGGAAGACTGCCTAAATTCCAAGTCACCCTTGCGTCTTTTCAATTTTCTATAGTCTCCTCTCCCCTATAAGGGAAGAAAGAGGGGAGAAGACTTTTCTTTTTTTGTTTTTGTTCCAGGAGCCCCTTGGGCATGGGCTGAGGGGAGAGAAAGACAGTATGAGGATTTGAAGTGGAGTCTGGAAGGAACTTGAGGGGACCCCTCCACCCCAAAGTCTCTGTTCCCTATAGGCTGTCTCCATGTTCTGTTGAAATACTAGGGTCTACTAGGATTCTACTAACCTGAGGCATAGCTAGGAGTGGGAGATGGTTATCTGTGGCAAATCTGGATGTCACAAGACTTTACATATGAAGTAGGTGACTTTTAGCTTATGTGTTGTCTTGCCCTAATGACTCTTGGAGGCATGTTTGAAATGATGGAATATTACTGACCTGCTTTACAGGTTATCTTAAATGCTGTATAGATTATCTTGAATGTTTACTGGTTTTAGCAGAGCTCAGATTTTTCTATAACTCATTTTCCTCATCAGCCATTCCTACTGTTAATATTTTACAATAGTGAGATTTCACCAGTTTGTGTGGGATGGGGATAAATGAGTCTACAATGTGTGGTGTACCTCACTACTGAGGTACAGTTGAGCGCTGTTGACATATGTTGTCAATTTTCATTACTCATTAACACTGAAGTGCATACCCTTCCATTAAAAAAGGTGCACAGCTTTCTAGGGTGAAGAGGATTAATTACTGATAATAGTTACAGTGCTAAGAGATAATATATGAGAGCTAATAAAATCTCCATTAAATTTGCTGGCACTATTAAAGGAGAGGAAAAGAGCAAATCAAGTTGTAGTTTAAAAAATTAAATGTCCCCCATGTATCAATTCACTGAAGTAATTTCTGTCAGCTTCCTGTTCTCTACAATCCACCATCTTCATATCCAAGGATAAAAACCAGAAGTGACCAACCTGAGCCTTAGTAGGAGCCAGAATTTACCAATGTACATTGCCAAAGAGCCACAGTAATACATCAGCAGTCCCCTATAAGCTTCCCCCGCTCCAGGCCCCAGCGCTTCCCACCTGCTGGCAGCTCTACCAATCAGTGCCTCCCACTCCCTCTCCACACCTCCCACCTGCTGCGATCAGCTGTTTTGCAGTGCGCAGGAGGCTCGGGGGAGGAGGGAGGGGAGATGACCAAGGGCATGGCAAGCTTGGGGGAAGGGCAGAGACCTTGGGGGAAGGGGTGGAGTGGGGGCAGAGCCTGGGACAGAGCAGGGAGTTGAGCATTGAGCACCCCCCGGCACATTGGAAAGTTATGTCTGTAGCTCCAGCCCCAGAGTCAACACCTATGCATATTAATCTCTGAAGAGCTGCATGTGACTCCAGAGCCACAGGTTGGCCACCCCTGGTATAAACTGTTTATGAAACATCAACCTTCAAGATGTTCACATGATTAGTCTGCATAATCGTGTGTCCTTATCACTATCGCGTTCATCTTCCGCCCCTCAGGATCTCCTTCCTGTTTGTTATGCTCGCTTCTAGTCTCATTTTAAATTAGACTGTAAGCTGTTCAAGACAGGGATCTTGTCTTTCTATACAGTGTCTTTCACTGTAGAACCTTGAGCATGTCATGATTAGGGCCTCTGGGTGCTACTGTAATAGAAAGAATTAGTAATAGGGCATTTCTCTGACCACACTATGAACCTCTCACTTGGCAGGAATCAGGTTGTGTTTTCTCTAAGCTAGCCTTCCTCATCTCCATGACTTCAGTTTTTCTCTTGGCTTCCTCCTATTGTTTTGAATTAAAACCAAATACTTGAATTGCATCCAGCTCTTCATAAATATCCACCAAGCTTTTATTAACTAAAGGCATTTCCACTGCAAATTTGAGAACAAAAGGCTTAATTGCAAACAGCTTTGTTTCTAACTATTGCAGAATGTTTGTCATCCTACGAATAATGAATATTTAAAAAAAGTATCAAAAAGTATTATAGTATTTAATAGATAATAACTTTTCTCTAAGCTTTTTAAGCCATCTCATAGAATTTAATAGGTAATTACATATCCTTACAAGAGAAATTTATAGGATAGTTTAAAAATTTCAAAATCCTCTAGAGTTAGTACAATTTTCTGTAAAATTAAAGGGTTTTAGAATCTTTTCAGTAGAAATTTTCAGTGGAGACTAATGGTTTTGTACCTATTACATTGTTTGGGACTTTTCTAGAAGGGACAACTGAAAATGGATAGCTCAGGAAGACGATACTGGAATACAATGTCTGACACATCTAGGTCACTAGCTAGAAGCTAGTTTGTGCTGCTTGTGACTGAGGGTTTGTCTTCAGCTGCACCTTTCCATTGTAGCACTTTAGTGAAGACGCTCCTATGCTGACAGGAGAGCTTCTCCTGTCAGCGTAATTAATCCACCTCCCTGAGAGGGGGTAGCTATGTCAGCAGGAGAAGCTGTCTATATGGAAGGTTAGGTCAGTATAACTATGTCATTCAGAGGGGTAAATTTTTCACCCCCTTGAGCAACGTAATTATATCGCTATAGGTCTGTAGTGTAGACCTAGCCTGAGAGTAGTCTGGTGACCTACATGAAGCATGTTTGGTTGTCTCTGTCTCATTCCTGGCTAGAAGAAAGGTTCTAATATTAAAAAGAAAAGTCATCACCACAGTTTGCACTAGTTAGCACCTTTTACTGGCAGTTTGAGCACAGAGCAAGGACTGAATGAGCACGGAGTGAGTGTCTGCGTTTCTCCACCCTTTGAGGTGTTTCCTCCAGGTCAGAGTTGAGGCACGTTGGCAGGATGGTGGGGGAAGCTTGCATTGTTGCTGTCCATCTAATATCTGATCTGTTGATAGAGGACCTCAGTTTTCATTATGTCAGTTTGGCACTTCTAATATCTACTTAATTTTAATGAAAAAAATACATGAGGAGAAACAAAGGCAGAAGATAATGGCTGCTTATTGTCCTAGCCGATGGTATCTCACTGTGTCCTTGTGCTTCCTGATCTGCTTGTTGTAGCCACCTGTTGTCTATAGTCTTATATATTTAGATTGTAAGCTCTTTGTGGCAGGGACTGTCCCATTATTACATGTTTGTACAGTGCCTAGAACAATGGGGGCTGGCTTCCAGGCAGTACTATAATACATACAATTAATAATAACTGAAATCAGCATGCCTCTGTAGCCATCTTCCATGTAACTCCAAACATTACATTTTAAAAAGTAGGGTAGACAGTTGCCTGGGAGGTTTTTTCCCATATATTTTTTCCTCTTATTTGCACCTAGTTTTTGTTCTGAGCTCCCCTGTTTGCACTGCAGCCTTTTATCTTCCTAAATGAGCTCTGTTTTGTTTCTTTTAAGCAGCAAAGCTTTTCATGGGCTAACCATTAATTCTAGCAGTGATATTGGCAGAGTAGTTGAGGGATTTGACATTTAGCTAATACTTACCGCTCTACTTAGACAAGATTCACAAATAAAGATAGAGATTTTGAAAGAAGTGTGTATAGAAAAAAAATAACCTTGCACAGTGAATCATATACAGTACAGGCTTCTGAACCAACAACTTTTGGAATATAAATATAAATAAATAAGTAAATCAGTAGGGTGTGCTTTCCCATATATGTTATGGACCCTTTTTATACCCACTTCCAAGTACAACGCTAGAATTTATGACAACTCGGTATGAAACTTTTTATGGGAGAAGTCCTGTATCGTAGTTTAATGTCTATGAAATCAAGGTTTTGCTTGGCCATTTAGGAATGTAAGTCTATTTGATAGCAATTCTCATTAGCCTGTTGTATTAAGTCCAGTATGAGGTAGACCAAGTCCTTTACTCATATGGATCAAGCAGAATTTTTTGCATTTGATCGAAATGTTAAAGTTTAAAATAAAAAAATGACTTGCAAAAGAAGCATTTAAGGATGAATGAATTTTGCTACTTATATGGCTTGTTTTGTGAACTACAAGTTCAGGGCTAAATTCTGTGCTGGCGTAACTCCCATTAAGAACTTGACCCACTATGTTTTGCTTTGAAAGTTTTTCTTGAATTAAAATAAAAAAATGTAAAGCTGATTGCCCTGTCTAGTAACCTAATTGTATTTTAAATTAATACAGATTTGTAAAAGCTTAGTTTGTTTGGAGGGACCAGATGCTAATCAGAAACTGGACTTGTGAATTGGTTATTCTGCTACTCAACATATTAATCTTAAGAAAAATAGTTTTCTAGATACAAAGATGCTTAATGATTTAAAGAGATTAATCCCTGAGGAGCGTTAGCAGAAGGGCCTTTGTATATTGAACAAAAACATGGATGTTGCAAATGTTACCTTAACAAATTGCAGGGTTGTTTCTCCTGCTCCCAGTATTTACTTGATTGAAAACTATTAAAGATGATACAAACTGAAGCACGTGTTTTGATTAGTCTTCATGCTTTTCACTGACATTTAGTTATATTGCGTAGTGTGGGTTCTAATACAATTCCCATTCTAGATAACGCAAACAGGAAGTTGCAGGCCTGTCAAATAGGTTTTATAGTTCTAACACTCCAGTCTGCAATGCCAACTATATTGACTCTAGATCAGTTGAAGAACAGGCACAAATAAAACCAGTCACGGTTGTTTTCGGGTGGCTGAATAGTATCAAAATCTGTCCTCAGTTTCACCCAGTTGTTTCTACAGTATATTAGACTTATACATCACTACATGCTGTTACTTAAAAATAATACAAGAGAAAATGATTTTCTATACAGTACTTATCACCTTGTTATCTAGATCAGAGGCAGTATGAAGGGGTGGGGAAGAAAAATAATAATCCAATGCATGTAAAATATGTGTGGTGTTAAAGACGTATCTTTGCTTTCCCTCCAGCTTCCCTTAAGCCTAAATGTGACTTCGCATTATTGGATTCTTATTCTGACTCATTGCCAGTTAGTCAACAGACCAGGGATTTTAATCGAACTGAGGTAAGAAAATTACTGAGGACTATAGTTACATTAAGGAATTTACATTAGTAGGCCACCTAGCAATTAATACATCACACATATCTGTGGAATTTCAAGTGGGCTATCTGTTTTAAGCTTGCCTTTTGTCCATCTTACTGTTCTTCTTTCAGCAATTCATTCAGTAACTGGACAGGGTAGACCGGCCTCCTTTCAACAAGTATGCGTGAGCGACACAGTCTACATCCTCCTCCTGAGGATTCTGTGCTGTGACAAGTTGGGAGTCTGTGGGTCAAATGCAGGGAGAAAGTTGCATATTCTTTTCTTCTCAAGCTCCTGTCTTGCAGAGGTTGTAACAAACAATGGGAAAGAAGGTCTGTGCTGCTGTGGAAGGCAATTGATCAGAGGACTCCAGATAGACTGGGGCATATTAATGCTATTGGAGATTGTATTGGCCAAAATGTTGGCCTTTGTCAGGGACAAGCTTCATTCTAGTCAGGATCTCCTTACAGACCCTTCTGCCCCGTCACCTTGGCAGCACACTCCTCCTCAAAGATGCTTTCTTCCTTTTTCAGAGCCCCAACTCCCATTTTGTCCCCAGAAATCCCATTGAAAGGGAATAAAATGTACCTTTCTCAACTGTTCTGGTCTTTGACCCCCCCCAGTCTCTGGTGACTGCTTGTTACCCCAGATTTGGTGCAATATGTAGCAACAGTTTGGGTCTACAGGTCTAAGTAAGCATGTGCTGCCTGCTGCATCCTCCTTCCCTTGGTTAACTTTGGCCTCTGTCGTGAGCTGGAACAGAGGGAATTGATGCTCTTCCCTTTTTCACTCCAGTGGATAGATTTTTAAAAACGCTCAACCCCCATTTAGGTATCTAAATGAAGCAGGCAGCACTTCAAAATTTCTCCACACACAGCAGCTCCCATGGAGAACAGGAGAGCAACAGGAGCTGCTGGGTACAGAGTGCTTCCCAAAATTTTGGTCTCAAGTTCCTTCTGGCTTCCCTGTGAAATATATTTCATCCATGGTCCTGCTAGTGCCACCAATGGAGATATCGCCACCCAGTCGGCTGTGAGGTGGTGGGCCACTGCCACCCAGCCCATGCTGCCTGCCTCCACTGCCAGTCATAATGCCACAGTCTATCTATTTACCAGTACTGGATCAGCACATCTAACTTTTGAATGATCCTGGCACCTCCCTAGGTTCAGGACCCAGCCCTGGACTAATCCAGGCCTGATGGACCACCTAAAAAGATAATGGTATTTTATATTAATATAAATACAGGCCAAATAACTGAGTTAAGGGGACAATAGTTCAGTCAGAAGAATTTTAGAAAACTAAGTGATCTCATGAAATTTGTAAACTTGAGAGGTTTAAAGGCCTAAAAGCTGGAATAACCTTACCCGCCTCATGATTGTTGCCATCCCATTGCGCCTGGATGTGTCAATTCAGAGTTTGTAAGCTGTGGCATTTGAAGGTCTTAGCTTGTTAGGGTAGTGAATCAAGTGACAATTTGTGGACAGGGCTATGGCTCAGAATTGTTAGGCCTCTAAAAATTGGCATGCATTGCTGTCGTGGAAGTCCCTTCAAACTCTGCATCCAAATAAAAGAATAATGGTACGTTATACCAGCTGAGCCCCAGTGGTGTAAGGCTGTTTTCCAATCACTTCATCCTCCCTCTTGTTATGGGGAAAATTTCATGGTCAAAACACCGCTCTTCTCTTGTCAAATGCAGCTGTGCAATATCACCACCAGACAATAGGCAATGTTTCATAATATTGCTGAGTTTTATTCTCACTTTGCATGGTGTGATCATCATGTTTATCTCGTGGGACTACTTGTATATGATCTTACCAGTGCCATTTCTGATCACAGGGCAATGTTTCATAGATACTAAGGTCAGAAGGGACCATTCTGATCATCTAGTCCGACCTCCTGCACAGCACAGGCCACAGAATCTCACCCACGCACTCCTATGAAAAACCTCACCCATGTCTGAGCTATTGAAGTCCTTAAATCATGGTTTAAAGACTTCAAGGAGCAGAGAAGCCTCCCTCAAGTCAACCATGCCCCATGCTACAGAGGAAGGCGAAAAATCTCCAGGGCCTCTCCAATCTGCCCTGGAGGAAAATTCCTTCCTGACCCCAAATATGGCAATCAGCTAAACCCTGAGCATATGGGCAAGATTCACCAGCCAGATACTACAGAAAATTCTTTCCTGGGTAACTCAGATCCCATCCATCTAATATCCCATCTCAGGGGATTTGGCCTATTTACCCTGAATATTTAAAGATCAATTACTTACCAAAATCCCATTATCCCATCATACCATCTCCTCCATATCAAGTAGAATCTTAAAACCAGATAGATCTTTTGCCCCCACTGCTTCCCTTGGAAGGCTATTCCAAAACTTCACTCCTCTGATGGTTAAAAACCTTCGTCTGATTTCAAGTCTAAACTTCCTGGTGGCCAGTTTATACCCATTTGTTCTTGTGTCCACGTTGGTGCTGAGCTTAAATAATTCCTCTCCCTCTCCTGTATTTATCCCTCTGATATATTTATAGAGAGCAATCATATCTCCCCTCAACCTTCTTTTAGTTAGGCTAAACAAGCCAAGCTCCTTAAGTCTCCTTTCATAAGACAAGTTTTCCATTCCTCGGATCATCCTAGTAGCCCTTCTCTGTACCTGCTCCAGTTTGAATTCATCCTTTTTAAACATGGGAGACCAGAACTGCACACAGTATTCTAGGTGAGATCTCACCAGTGCCTTGTATAACGGTACTAAAACCTCCTTATCCCTACTGGAAATGCCTCTCCTGATGCATCCCAAAACCGCATTAGCTTTTTTCACAGCCATATCACATTGGCAGCTCATAGTCATCCTATGATCAACCAATACTCCAAGGTCCTTCTCCTCTTCCGTTACTTCTAATTGATGCGTCCCCAACTTATAACTAAAATTCTTGTTATTAATCCCTAAATGCATAACCTTACACTATTACCTTCTCACTATTAAATTTCATCCTATTACTATTACTCCAGTTTACCAGGTCATCCAGATCCTCCTGTATAATATCCCGATCCTTCTCCGAATTGGCAATACCTCCCAGCTTTGTATCATCTGCAAATTTTATTAGCACACTCCCACTTTTTGTGCCAAGGTCAGTAATAAAAAGATTAAACAAGATTGGTCCCAAAACCGATCCCTGAGGAACTCCACTGGTAACCTCCCTCTAACCTGACAGTTCGCCTTTCAGTAGGACCCGTTGCAGTCTCCCCTTTAACCAATTCCTTATCCACCTTTTGATGTTCATATTGACCCCCATCTTCTCCAATTTAACTAATAATTCCCCATGTGGCACGGTATCAAATGCATTACTGAAATCTAGGTAAATTAGATCCACTGCGTTTCCTTTATCTAAAAAATCTGTTACCTTTTCAAAAAAGGAGATTAGGTTGGTTTGGCACGATCTACCTTTTGTAAAACCATGTTGTATTTTGTCCCATTTACCATTGACTTCAATGTCCTTAACTAATTTCTCCTTCAAAATTTTTTCCAGGACCTTGCATACTACAGATGTCAAACTAACTGGCCTGTAGTTACCCGGATCACTTTTTTTTTCCTTTCTTAAAAATAGGAACTATATTAGCAATTCTCCAATCATTCGGTACTACTCCTGAGTTTACAGATTCATTAAAAATTCTTGCTAATGGGCTTGCAATTTCAGGTGCCAATTCCTTTAATATTCTTGGATAAAGATTATCTGGGCCCCCCGATTTAGTCCCATTAAGCTGTTTCAGTTTCGCTTCTACCTCAGATATGGTAATATCTACCTCCATATCCTTATTCCCATTTGCCATGCTACCATTATCCCCAAGATCCTCTTTAGCCTTATTAAAGACTGAGGCAAAGTATTTGTTTAGATATTGGGCCATGCCTAGATTATCTTTAACCTCCACTCCATCCTCAGTGTTAAGCGGCCTCACTTCTTCTTTCTTAGTTTTCTTCTTATTTATATGGCTATAGAACCTTTTACTATTGGTTTTAATTCCCTTTGCAAGGTCCAACTCTACTCGACTTTTAGCCTGTCTCACTTTATCCCTACATGTTCTGACCTCAATTAGGTAGCTTTCCTTGCTGATTCCTCCCATCTTCCACTCCCTGTATGCTTTCTGCTTCTTCTTAATCACCTCTCCAAGATGCTTGCTCATCCAGCTTGGTCTACAACTCCTTCCTATGAATTTTTTCCCCTTTCTTGGGATACAGGCTTCCGATAGCTTCTGCAGCTTTGATTTAAAGTAATCCCAGGCCTCCTCTACCTTTAGATCCATAAGTTCTTCAGTCCAATCCACTTCCCTAACTAATTTCCTTAATTTTTGAAAGTCAGCCCTTTTGAAATAAAAAACCCTAGTTGCAGGTTTATTTTTGTTAATCCTTCCATTTAGTTTGAACTGAATTAGCTCATGATCACTTGAGCCAAGATTGTCCCCTACAACCATTTCTTCTATGAGGTCCTCGCTACTCACCAAAATTAAATCTAAAATGGCATCCCCTCTAGTCGGTTCAGCAACTACTTGATGAAGGAATCCATCAGCTATCGCATCTAGAAAAATCTGAGCCCTATTATTATTACTAGCACTGGTCCTCCAGTCTATATATGGGAAGTTAAAGTCTCCCATGATCACGCAGTTTCCATTAGTATTTACTTGATTAAAAACATTAAAAAAACATTAAAAAGGGCTCTATCCATATCCAAATTAGATCCCGGAGGTCTGGGATGCATCCGATGAAGTGAGCTGTAGCTCACGAAAGCTTATGCTCTAATAAATTTGTTAGTCTCTAAGGTGCCACAAGTACTCCTTTTCTTATAACAGGTGAGTCACTGTTTGTAGTTCTAAATGGCGGCAGTGATGTAATAAACTGCCGGTCTCCCAAAAGTCTTCTCAGGGTACCCAGATTGTCTCTGGGGATCTCTGCTTTGCATCTGGTACACTTCGCTGTAAAAGTCCAAACAGTCCAGAGATGAAGGATCTTTCCGTAAGTCCATATTTGTAGTTTCTTCACTCCGAAAGCAAGCTGACAGTCTCTCTACCCACATTGGCTTTTCTTTTGGCAATGGGGAGTGAAGAGCCATCATACACAATGGCCACTTGCTTTGAAATTAATATTTTCTGTTTAAGTCCTTCATTGGCATTTCACAAGATTTCTTTGTTGGGCTATTTAGTTACAGAGGTGTACACAATGTAAATGTTTGTTGTTACATTATAACAGGAACAAATGAATGAAAACAATACAAGTAACATTCCTCTAATTTTCATGAAGTTCAAACACCTGAGTACACTCATACAGTTACTCATTTTGATCTATACTAATACAAAAGTCTATTGGTCTGTTGCCCTGATCTGACTGGGTCTGCCAGCATCAGCAGTAATACTAGGAGTAGAATAGTAGTAATAAAATATCTGTTATCTAGTGGTAAGATGAAATCTTTTATTGGGCAGTTGTTAGCAGTGGGGGGATACAGCAGAAGATTTTCAAAATGCCATATTGTAAATTAATTTTTAATTTAATTTTCAAGATAAGCTTTTGAGCACCTCTGTCTGTAACTCACCAGGCTCTGTCTTTCCCTGTAAAACAACCACCAAATAAGTCCGCTCTCCCAACCTATGAACTGTTTCTTTGGTAGTTAGGTCCCACATTCATAAGGAGCTGGGTATTCTGCTTCTCTCTTCCTCATTTCTCTGGTGTGAGGGTGTCCAGTGCTGCCTGGAAACGTGCCAAGAAATACTTTTTCTCTATTAGCTGGTTCATTTGAAAAAAAATTGAATTTATGGAGGTCTAGCTATTGGGTGAGATAGGATAGTGTCATCTGACCATATTGCAGTTGATTAGACCATTTGACAATCAGCAGGCTCAGCTCTTTTCTTCTTGTCTTTATCTCTCCCGCTCTCCCCCGTGCCCCACCCGCTAATCTGGGACAGACAGTATTTCTGTTGAGCTGTAGCAGCCAGTGCTCTCTAGGCTTAGATGTGCCCAATTATCCATGATTAGTGAATTGTAAAACCTTTCCTCAAAACTGACCCGAAATGATTTTGGCTGAAGTGTTCTGATTTTTTCCTAACTGATGTTTTTATTTTGAAAAATAATACACTGTATAAATATGATTCAGAAAGAGAGTGATTCATCATTGTCTCTGGGGAGTGCAGTGATTCACCTTCATAATTTAATTTGTGGTTCAGCTATTCAGGAAATAAGAGTTCATAAATGTGATCACAAGAGACTGAACATATTTTATTACCAATGTAATCAATTATGTTTTTTCTTTCTGTCTTCTTCCCTTTCCATCCATCATAAATTCAGGTAGTTTAAAGAGCATCCTTATTTGTAATTGCTGAAATACAGTACAACAGAAATGATTTCTTGGATTTATGTATGAAGAAGGTTATGATAGGAGATGGGTCATGTGGATAACAGGCTCTTTCAAAGGCAGAGGGTTTTAATAAACTTGAAATATCAATTAACAGTTTCAGTATGTTTTGTAAAGGAGCAATTCATTTTCATTTTTAACATTAAGAAGTACTATCTGCCCATATTTTCTCTTTGGTTTTCTGAGACTCTCGGCACTTTCTTTCTGGTCTCCTATATTTTCCTCTGATATACTTTCTCCCTTTGTACCCCCTCTCCTCCACACACATCAGTACATACTTCCTTGCAGCAAATAGCTTGGGAGACAAGACAGAAGATTTCTCATGAGGTCGATGAAACTGCCAGCAGTTACTTTTAAGCTCCTCTTTGAAACAGCACCCAACCCAAAGTCCATTGAAATCAACGGAAGTGTTTCCATTCACTTCAGTGGGCATTGCTTCATGCCCTTAGCCTTTTCCTCTGACCTTTATGATTCCTTGACTCAGAAGATGGGGGAAAAGCCAATCTGGAGTCTGGGCCTCTAGTACATTGCAGCTAGACCACTATGATTGGATATTTAGGCTCTTGAAACATTTGTCTCTAGCATCCCAACGTGAATCTGAAATTCATTGTAGATTTTGATGATGATGAAAACTGAAGCTATGGAACTGTAATACTTTTTTCTCTTTTCCTCCCCAATGTTTTCATCTTTATATTAAAAAAAAAAAAAAAAAAACAGTCGAAACTGTCCGTGAAGATCCAATCAACTCAGAGCCGTTGATTCTCTTTGATATGGCGACCTCTGTTGTTGAGCCAGTCAGTGACCAATTTTTTTTTTATTCTACCATATTATTGTCTATGTGCACTAGAAGGCTATAATTGTCTTCATAATGACCCTCCCCACTTCTTCGAGTGTATCTGGTGCAGGAGAGAATATTGGGCTGTATTTCTGTTAGTCCATGTGCTTAAACATTTGACTATAGAAGTGTTTCTGCATATTTGATATAGCAATCTATATAATAAATCAATCTTTTTTTCTTCTGTGAGAAGACATCGGTTGAGGAGATGCCTGATAAATCTGCCCTAACACAAGATGCAGATAGTGATGACAATCAAGGTATGAGAGCAAAGTGTCTTGTCTTTTTGCTTCGTTCATTAGGTTTTAGATGTAAATAACCGCTTTATACAATTCCCTTTGCTAACAAAATCTGTGCAAATCTAGCTTCTGAGTCAGTTATGCATTTATGTAAAACTGAAAGAAAGGCTTGTAACAGTAACCAAAGAGAGGACTTACTGACAGCAACAGAGCTGAAGAAAAACAAAATGATGGTCAGTTATTTTAAAATGAACCCCTCATATTTGCATAACCTTTAAAACCCAAATACACCTTCTAAATTTAATGTTGGTCCAAATGGGCCTAATATCATACTTTCTGCCTTTTTTCAACAAGAATTTTGCTTGAGTAAAGAGTGCAGGATCTCAACCTTAAAGGTAATAAAACAACCAGTGATGATTTCTTTTAGGCCTGCCTCAGATCTGCCTCATTCTCTGTAGCTGACATACTTAGATAACAAGGAAAGCCTTTAGGTATGTAATGGTCCCATAAGGATGAAGTTTTGCTTTATGCATATTTACAAATTGTTTTATATATGATTATGGAAATCTACCTCTTTTTCTTAGCCAAGGCACAATTTCAGGCATGGAAGGTACACTTGGTCTTATTCTTTAAGTTATTACTATTAATGGGATTCAAAAGAAAAGGGAATATTCCATCAGGGTGCTGCCCAGAAGGAGAACTCCCAGATAGAACTGGATGATTTTTTTGTCAAATAGTAAATTTGCCAAAAATGCATTTTTGAGGCACTGAAACTTTTTGCGAATTTGCCTAGCGGTTTCGGGGGGAAAATTAAAATGTTTTGTTTCTGCTTTTTGGTTTGAAATGTTTTGATTTTTCATTTTGAAATGGCATTTCATTTTGAGATTATTTTAAAACACCCCAAAATGATTCGGAACAAAAAATTCATTTTGATCAAACTAAACATTTTGTTCAACCGGAACAAAATGAAAAACTGAAAAAAGTGGGTTTTTTTTTTCAGTTTTGCATTTTGTTGAGGTCTAACACAATGTTTTGTTAAAATGGAAACAGATTTCCCCCCCAGAAAAAATCCCCAGAAATTTTTCGGTTTGGCCTCTGAACGGAAAAATCAATTATTTGCTTAGCTTTACTCTTGAGGAGTCAGAATTCTGTAGCTCAGGATGTTTTAAGCGAAATAAATTCTCATTCATTTTCATCGTCTCACAGATAAATCAATTCTGCATTGTCACTTAATTGTATATTTAAATGTATATAATAGTGGAAATAGAGATGGGAATGAGGTAGCAGACTACGTCCACATAAGTTCCTTTTACTCAGGACATATGAGTGAGTTTCATCCATAGTGATCCCGTATAATACAGTTCTCGGCAAAATGAGTACAACTTTTTCGGTTGGTTTGTGTTTTGCTCACATCCTTGATGTGGGATGTTTTAGGTGTTGGTGGAAAAGGGATATTGTGATCTAAACCTTTGCTAGAGGAATAAGCCCAGAGAACCGGGAGCTCCTGGGTTCTGATCCTGGCTTGGTTGCTGACTCACTGTGTGCCTTTGGGCAAGTCACTTAGACCGAAGTTATCAAAAGATTTTGAATGCCTCAGTTTTTACGTTTCTAGCATGAGATGCTTAGGTCCTAATTTACAGAGTTATTGACCACTGAACATGCTCAGTTCCCATTAACTGGAGTTGCAAGTGTTCAGCACCTTTGAATTGTGTACTCGGTCTCTCAAGTTAAACACCCAAAAGCTGAGGCACCGAAAATTTGTGGTCAGTTGACAGCTTGGGCCTACAGCTCTGTGTCTCACTTTTTTTAAATTATTATTATTATTATTATTATTATTATTATCATAGTTAAATAAAGATAATAGTGACTTCACACTGTTGGTGTGAGGAATAATTTACCTAATGTGTGTACATTTCTTTTCAGCATGTATGAAATATTATTAATAGGGCCTTAATCAATGTTGAGAGCTACTGACTTTTGTTTCAGGTACATAATTAATTTAAAATAACTTTCAATTTATTTTTAATTAAGCTCTGAACATAAGCATTACTGCCAAAACAATACCAAAGGATTTTAAACCATCTCAACACTTGTCTGTCAAAACAGGTAAGAGGAGAAAATTTTCATGTGTTTTTAAAAAAAATATATATATATTTAAAGAACTTGTCAGCTAAACAATTTTCTTACCAAAATAAGCCTAAATTTGTTTTGTTATTTCATTTCACTGGTAATGTTCCTTTCACTCTAGTGATAATTTTTAATAATAAAATTACTTTTAAAAAATGATTGCATCCTCCCAGGCAGCCGCGGTGGCAGCCGCCGGGGAGCCTAAGAGGGGCGACTCAGAGATGAAGAGGTTGCTGTCCGAGCACTGGAGACTGACAAGTACCTGCCCCTAAACAACAGTGTAAAAAAAAAAAAAAAAAAAATTGGGACACCGCTTTTTGGCACCCCCCAAATCTTGGTGCCGTAGGCAGCATTTCATTGGTTCACATTTGGAAGGTTTTCTTCACCATCATAAAAATTAGTAATTTGAAGCCAATGCAAACTGTTTGATTCAGCACCTTTGCAAATCAGGCCACTTATTTAGGTGCCCCTATGAAATTACATTATTGAATGTGAGAACCCTCCTTTAAAAATTTTGGTCTTTAATCATTTCCAAATGACAGCTTAAATTCTGCTCCTGCTGCTTAAGCCAAGCAAGAAGCAGCTCAGTATGTTGCGACTATGTACAAGTGTTTTAGGATAGTCAAGAAATACTTGTTTCTTCCTTTCTCTTTTCTACTACTTTAACATATTAGCACCATTTACTGCATGGCTTTCAGTTCAGTCTTCAGCCTCTAAAGCAGACCACCACACTCTCTTTAATTTTCCAAATCTGAACAGACTCCAAGACATTAGGTTACAGCCCAGAGGTCCAGAATCTGCATTTTAAGGTTCCCCCCTGCCAAAAAAAAGAATTGGGAATTGCTAGTGTCCCTGACCTTTCTTTTGTGTTTTTTATGTGAGATGCAGGCTTATGTGCATTGAGGCAGTGGACTGAAGTATTGTTACATTTTCTGGAGGTATTTTGAATTTCCTGACTTTCACTTGCTTAAAAAAAGGCCTGGACCATAACACTGCATTGATATAGTTCTTTATTTAATACAGTAATCAGTTCAAAATAGGATTCTGTCTTCCCTCTATGTCGTCGTGTTCACCTCAACAAACATCATTTGAGGACTCTGATGTCAACCTTCCATAAAGTTTTGTGGGGGGGGATCTGAAGAAAATATAAATATTCTAAAAATATGATTCATCTTGAAGGATATAAAATGAGAAGGCAAATCTTCCAAAAATTATACATATAATTCAATAGTTATCGTTAATACTGTTAAAAATGGGTTATATGATTGTAGAAATCTGTTGCTAAAATTGTATTCTGTGGGTGTTTCAAACCTAAAAAGAAGATATTCATCATTGCTCATTCTCCTCTCTTCTTTTAGTTGCTAGTAAGAGTTGGTTACACTGAGTCAGTTTGTTGATGACATTAATCTACTGAGAGGTTCGTTCATAAGTGGTTTTTTTATTGAGCATTAATCACTACCAGTTGCATCTGTATATCCTCCACGCAGAGCCTCAGTCAATAGTGTACAAGCCATGCAAACAGCTTCTCTTGTGAGGAAAAAGTGCATGTTTGTGGATCTACATTATGTTGCCTGCTATCTCATTTGTTCTGTATGTCTGTAAACCCCCTAACTGGTATGTGCATACAAAAGAATAATACAAGCCATTAAAAAGTCAACGTTTGCCAACTGCTACCACAGATAGATCCTGTGTAGGAAAATCTAAGGTAAGATCAGATAGATATTGGAGTGTGGTAATTGTCTGCAAAATACTGGTTTTTCTGAAGGTAACAAATAACACTGAAAGTCTCTCTCTAGTACCATCCCTCTGGGTTCTCTTTAGCATTCTATCTAGTATAACAATTTTTTAAAAAAAGGAACTTATCAATCTTATACTTTTAAAATTGATTACACTGGTGTAATACCCCAAGAATCTCTCTTTCGGGGAAGTAGATTTGAAAGCAAGCACAAAGTGACATTTCTCTAAATTACTTTTTGTTTAGAGAGGAAACTAATAGAAAGGGATGTACATATATAGGGAATGGTTCCAAGAAGGTAAATCATTCACTGCTGTTTTTCATGTCTCATAAAACAAGAAAAGTAAAACTGACTAAATGCAACAAATTTAAAATCAATAAAGGAAATACTTTTTAAACAACTCTGAAACTGTGGAACTTATTGCTGCAAGATACAACTGAAGCCAAGAGCTGGAATAGTCAGTCTCAATGGGACTAAGAAAAAGAACTAGAGGATTTATGTGGGTAATGAGAATGTCCACTGTTACAGATGGGGAGTGAGGAGTGAAAACAATTGAATCCTCATTATTATGCAGGGATAAACATCACTCTGACATCCTCCATTTGTTTGTAATTAATTCTAACTATCATTCTGCAGAGAAAGAAACCTCTTCTTTTTTTAAAAAAATGTTTTTAACAAGTAATCTGTTGGTTTCAGTTGTTCAGGAATCGAACACACGCAAGGCAAGACCAAGATCCAGGTACTTGTTTCTATTTCTGTCAAAGACATATTCCCATCTGAAGAGATCTTCAACAGTGTATTATTTAAAATTCAAACTGTTTAGGAGCGAAGGTGTTGGTGTTGCATTTTATTAATGCAATGTGGTGGAAATAGAAGCCAGCCTAATGTCATGTAGGGAACTCTGTCATCATCCCATTTCAGGAACAGTCTCAAGACTTCATCTAATTAAATGTTGCATGCTACATATGGATAGCCACACTGGACAAGCTAGAGATCGCCAATAATGGCAGCATCTTATGTGGCTGAGTGTGTCCTGTCTTTTGAATTGTGTACTATCACATCTAACAGTAACCAGTTGGTGTGTGGAAGAACATAGTGTATGGTTCATATAAGAATGTGGATTAAAAATGAAAGCTGCCAAGGTTGGTTACTTGTAGTGAATGAAAAAGGCAACTCATGTCTGAAAATACTGTGTAATCAAAAATACAATAACTGGGTTAAGCATTGTTTTTGGTGGATCAGCATTCTGGTATGCCCACATTTTATATTCTACTTTAGGCTGTCTATTTCAGCCAGAGAGATTAAGTATCTTAGTGCTTCATTTCTTTCTCTAATGTATTGAATATGTAATCATGAGTCTCTTCCTCATAAAGCTTATAATTAATTGAACAAAAAGAGGAGGAGGAAGAGAAAAAGAGGCTGGCAGAGGAGGAGGATAAACCAACTAAAAGAAATAAACACTTTGAAATTAAACTAAAGACTGTACAGAACAAAATTATATGCTTGACTGTTTAGAGTTTGTTTCAACGATTGTAGATGTAGCCTCTAAAGCCAGGAGTTGTAAAAGTACTAAGCAGACTTCTCTGCAGCAGATATATTTTTTGCTCCCGAAATGGCAGTAAATTAAGGGGAGGGAGGGAAAGGAATTTGACTGGCCTACTACAGCAAAGCAGTACACTGGTGCTGCAGACAGATAGTATTTGCAGGGCAGAAGTTGGATATACTTCAGGGTTGGAAAAAAGTATTGAGAGGGGAAGAATATGAATTTATGTCTAATCGGATAGTAAAGTGAGTAGTAGAAAATAAAACAAGGAAAAATGCACTTGGGACGGGTATGCAAAAACTGGAAATGAATTAGTCGGAGAAGAGGAATGCAAGGTTGTGATGTGATGTGATGAGGAAATTTTTACTTCTGGAGAGCTGAGTTTACTTTGCATAAGAAAATGTGATTTTGTGTGCGTGTGTGTTCAGTCCCTACTAGCTGTTTAGCACATGGCAGAACCACCATGTAACTAGACACAGAGAGAGTTTTGGTCATGATTTGTATATTGGAATAGAATGGCCGGGGAGGGTTGAGAAGCATGGCTGGCAGAGTCTGTGTCGAGGAAGATTGCACAACACCTGCACGCTTTGTGCCTAACTCAAAATGGAACTTTTACTGTCTGGAAAAAATTACTTTGAAATTACTTTGAAAAGAAAATCACGTGACTAAGAGACTTCAATGGAATACTTCAAAAGTATGAATTAAGTTCATTTTTAACCTCAGAACCCGTCTAGCATGTATTGCATAAAACCCACAGGCCTGTATGTGTTTGCGTGTTCCCCACTGTACCTGATTCACAGAGGATATGAGTAGAGCTGTGTAAAGGACAGAAGTTCCATTTTGCAAAGGATTTCGAGGTTTCAGAATTTGGCTTTGTTTCAATTAGGAACAAAACCTGAACATTTTGAAATTCTCTGCAGACGAAAATGCAAAAATTTCCCTCCCCTCCTTTTTGATTTTGTATTCTATTACAACAAATCTAAAAAATTTGGAAACAAAAAATGGAAATGTTTCATTCAAATGTTGCAAGAGGATATTGACTATTTTAAAACTAAAATTCCTGCAAAATAGACTGCATTTTGATTTTGATAGAACTTCATATTGTGACAGAATATGGTTCCCTTGAAGTTTATAAAACCAACTCTAGATAGGAGTTCTAACTCTTAGCCTAGTTCAATCTATAGAGATTCATGCTTTTAGTTCTGGAAGTCCCCGGTTCAATCCCTGTTGTCAGTCAATATGGTGACCTTCAAGTACTGTAGCATTGTATTAACTCTGCAAGGCCAGATGCATTTTTGTCTCCTAGGTACTACTTTAGCAGTTCCTTACAATGAATGATAAAGTATAAAGCTGCCTATCCCCTCTTCCCCCCAATATATCTCCCCTTCCATTGTTTATTGTATATATTTGAAGGGCAATATTTTAAGGGCCTAATCCAAAGCCCTCTGACTTTAATGGGTTTTGGATCAGGTTTTAAATGAGTAGGGTTGGAGGATTCTAAACCCTGGGCTGAAAAATGCAGAGGAAGCAAAGGCAACGTGTTGCATGTGAACTCTGAAACAAATTTGGTTTTACCTCATATGTTTATTGGTTTAATCAAAAATATAAGATTGAAGTTGCCGGTGTCCAACCTGTTAACAAAGAATTGTCTACTAACTGCTGCCAATTTGGCAAAAGCTGCTGATCCCTTTACCCATTAGTTAGAGTTTTTGCCGGTTGTAGATGAATCTTTTTTTGTCTTGCTTGTCATACATAATGTGTTATAGTAAGTATAACACTTCATGTTGTCAATTCTGATTTGAGTAAAGTCTGCAGCCTTGCAGAAAAAACTTGACTCCAACAGCAGAAAAATATGGGACTCCACTCAAGATAATGAAACTTGTTACAAGTGTTTAGAAAACACATTGGATAATGCACTGACAGTATCATGAAAATGGATCATTGTGAATGGTGAATTCAAATGATACATATATTGCACGTACGAATAGAGAGTCACATTCCAGTTTAAGGCATGAGTTCAAATAGTTTTGCCCTGTTGTCCTACCACTTAATTATTAGTTTAGACCCCCAAATTACCAACTAGCTAGCTCATTAGCTGAAGGAGAATCATGTGATCTGACCAGAGAGCTCAGGTTGTCCTGCTGCAACACATTTAGGGCAAAAAAAACCTGGGCTTGTCTAGCCTACTTGATCAAGGAGGTACAGATTTCTCCTCCCTGAGCCAGTGAGGGCAGGCAGTGTTTCTAACACTGCCCTCCCCCAGGAATTCCATTAGAGAAGGACAGCTTTTTAATTTCCCCAGTGGTCTGTAGGAACCCCATAAACAGGTACTGTGAGGGTGAACTGAATAAGACTGGGCCCCTTTTTGGCCATCCTGCTCAGCTGCAGACCCTAGAAAGGAGATGGGGTTGTAGGCATATTGCACTGTTACAGATCCTCTCAGGGGGATTTTGCATTGCCAGCAGCCTTGTGCCCCAGTGGGTTATGCTGGCAGAATCCATCAAAACTGCAGGCTGCAAGTAGTTTCCTGCCAGGATACCTTGTTATTTGAAGTACTACAACTTATGTTACAGTTAAATGCAACATTTTGGCTACATTTCTTTATTTTTGTGCTTTTCAGAATTCAGCCATATTGTAGGAAATAAACATCATAGCAAAAATGTTTCAGAAGCAAGTTAGCACTTTTAATATACTCCTAGCGGCAGCCAGAGCCCAACATGTTGAGAGTTCAAATTAAAGTTTATGGAGGAAGAAAGTCAATAGAAAGGAAAGAAATTTTCACTCGGTGTATTCAAAATAGTTGTTACAATTATTCTGCTGTTGGCTGAGGTCACATGACCCTCCAAGTTAAAGGAGAGGAGCCTGAAACTATAAAACTAAAACATTGAGGCTAAAAGGCATTTTTAACACTTGTACTAATTCTTTGAGTTGAAAAGTAACCCTCCCACTCTTTAGAGCAATAATACCCTCTGTTTGTGCCATCTAATATTGTATCCCACCACCATCAGCTGCCCTTTCAATCCATGAGGCAATGATTTTCCACTGTAAAGCTCAACTCCAGTCAATATTTACTACATTTGTATAAATGAATAGTCTAAAAATATCAGTTGATTTTATTTTCCTTTGAGATTCTTTTATTTTCCTTTAGGTCCTATTCTAGCACATCTATTGAAGATACAATGAAAAAGGGGGAAGAGCCCCCTACGCCCCCACCAAGGCCCCAGAAATCACATTCCAGAGCCTCCTCCTTGGACCTAAATAAAATCTTCCAGCAAAACACACAAGGTAAACATTCTTATTGCTTATCACTCAGGTACTACTGTGATTGGTGCTTCAGAAATACATCTATTCTAAATAGCTAGCTATCTTTAATAAATATTTACATATACAACTGTTAATGTTATCAATATATTTCTGCATCAGATGAGATATAGATAGATTGACATATACATCAGATGTTGAGAATATTATCTTTATTTTTTCTTTGTTGTTCACTGAGGCTATGATTCAGGAAAGGATTTCTTTTGGGGAAAGCAGGAAGTCCCATGGAAGCAAATGGGATTTAAGCACATCCTTAAGTGTTTTCCCTAAATAGGGAGGCACTTAAGCACATAGTTTAATAGCTAAAATATTGTTGTTAGAAAACATGTATGGTAGCACAACATTATTTAATGTTATTAAACAACAAAAAGTTCAGTATTGGTGTCAGCAAGTAGTAAAATTATACAATGCTGTACCTACGGTCTGATCTTTTCTTATAAAACTGTTCACTGATGACTAACTTTTCAAGATAACACATTTTTCAAACATAGCACAAGCAGTTTTTGCAATGAAAGAAAGCAGCTGGAACAGCTTTAGTGTCTTGAAGCGGAAGTTTTCCAAAACTGATTGAGCAAGGTATCCTTAGGTACAGTTTTCTGCCTAACATCAGTTGTACAGGCCATTAGTATATTTACTCAGGAGAAAATAGGTGCATTTCTGCATAGGTTTGTACATAAAAGGATCTTGCTTTGGTTCAATAATACCAATATAAGACTTTGGGTTTTTTTAAATGAGATTACTAGCTCCTTGCTTACCACATTGTCTTTGGTTTAGCACCTGACAAAATTAATCCTCTTTGCTAGGTTCACCGAGTATTATTTTTGCTGCATATATAGCCCTTGGCACACAGCATGTTGGTTTACATGTGCACACTTATATGTATTGTTGAGCTTTATTCATTCCTGGAAACATAATGGTATGTTTCAAGTACAAACAAAAATGTCACTTAAATACATACATGAATTGGCAACTTCTTTATCTCTTCTTTATGCCCTCACTTAGATAAGAAACATGCCCATTTTTTCTCCAAGGCTGTACATAATATGGTCCTGGATAAAAGGTATTCCAGGGGTGACCTGGTGCTCTGTCACGTGGAGGAGGGGAACATCATGGAAGCGATAGTCTTGCCTTTGGGCTATTTTTGGACTCGTTTTGTGGTGGCCTTCATTTCCCAGTTTGGGTAAGAGGCTCTGAATGAGAGATTTTCCTGCTTTCTGATCACTGGTAAAAAGAGCAGTTTTGCAGGCTAGGTGATGGTGCAGTGGGGAATGTTGGTGTTCCTGATAATGCCTGCCTCCTGAAGCAGCAACAGTCCCTGTTTGGGGAAAGCTGGGAAAGGAGTTGGTTTGAAAAATGTGTCATTCACCAGGATTGACCTCACACTTTCACAAGTCTCTGATACACTGCTGTTAGGGCTCCTGAAACAAGCCACAGGAGGCATACAGTTGATGGTGTTGGGGAGTGTTCTCTGTGGATAAAATGTGCTCTTCCTCTTGTGTCATTGCATGTGTTGGGAGTCTGCCTTCAGATTCTTCCTGTGGACTTGAATTTGGAAATAAAATATGGAGAATAGCATTGGCCAGCAATGGGTGAAGTATTCCTCTGAATTTTGGCAGGCGTCGTGGCTTTAAAAACAGTTTGCATTGGCTACCTGCTGTCCAGCTGCTCACAACATTTTCTGCCTATCAAAACCATTGAAGAGTTTTCTTCTGGACTGCAGTCTGAGCTAACTTCTGTGTTTTGGGCAATGATCGGAGTCCATCTTTGAAATGTAATGCTTTTGTATAGTATAGTCAGGAATGCATTTTATTCGCTGTTTAATTTCAATTCTTCATTACAGTTCTTTAATTAATGCCTGTGCGACACAAAGGTTATTTGATTTGGGAAGAAAAGCAGCTTTGGCCAAGTACTGTAGTTGCAATCATCAATAAGATTCCTGAGTAGATGGAAGCAGTAGAAAATATAATTACAGATTAAATGTGTGTTGTATCATCCATCAAAACAGCCATACAAATATTTACAAATGAATTTGTGACTGGCAGCTTCAGTTGCTGATTAACTTTTGGAACTCAAATCCCACGGAGAGTATTCTTGCAGTACAAGGTATTTGGAATGCAGGCACCATTTCTTTCATGGGTGTGTAAGCAAACAGTCAGTGGACTCACTTCTTCCAAAACTACTATTGGATGTTGGTTTCAGCCATAGTAGTCGGTAACTCAGGGCCAGCATTTTGTTTGCTCTACCTCAGTCTGTGTAAATTAAATACCATGTTTTCTTAGTAAGAATCGGTCAAGGTTTTTGAGCTTTTATTATTATTTTATTATTTTATCTTAGCTTATGTCGGTTTGAGGGCCAGATCACAATCTACTATTTATTTTATTATTGCTGGGCAAAAAATGGAAAAAATTTTCATGAAAGTGTTTGCAAAAAATGTCCCCTTATTCCATGAAAATGTTCAAATTTCAAAAATTCTTGACCAATTCTAATTATTCATAGACTTTAAGGCCAGAAGGGACCCTCATGATCATTTAGCTGACCACCTTCACATCGCAAGCACAGAACCTCTCCCACCAATTCTGTAATAACTTCTGTATGCGTTATTGACTTCCTCCTTCTATTGCAGTAATATCTTGGGGCTCCATCTTGCTAGGCTCTAGGCACACACAATGAAATGTTGATGTCTCCTCCAAACAATGTACAATCTAAGTAAAATAATTCTTTTGTGGAGGAGACCCTTTAAGCATGGATCTTCCCTTTCACACATGGAAAAGAGGGTCAGTTGCTTTCTGCAGAGACTTCTGAGGGTCTGGCAATCCATGGAAAGGAAGAGATGGGCAGTGGCTAGGGCTAGGGCTGCGGGAGTGTGATTGGGGCAAGAGCAGGGATGTACATGGGGTTGTTCATTGTTCCCCCTCACCAGCATGCCCTTAAGAGTTCCTCACAGAAAAGTATTTGCCATATTTCTGTGGATTTGGGATTTGCCACCATCCATACTGTGAAACTCTGGGTACCACCACCAGCTTGGGAATGCTGTCAGAGCCATGCTGCAAGGTGGAGGGAGTGTGCCTCCATGTGGGTGGATAAAGGATGAAGCTCAATATAAAACAAGCCAGGGCAATAATTACAGAATCGTAGGACTGAAAGGGATGTTTAGAGGACATCTAGTCCAGTCCCCTACACTCCTGGCAGGACTAAGTATTATCTAGACCAGTGATTCTCAAACTAGGGCCACCACTTGTTCAGGGAAAGCCCCTGGCAAGCCAGGCCAGCTTGTTTACCTGCTATGTCCACAGATTCAGCCAATCGCGGCTCCCACTGGCCGCGGTTCGCCACTCCAGGCCAATGTGGGCTAGGGAAAGTGGCACGGGCCAAGGGATGTGCTGACCGCCTTTCCTGCAGCCCCCGTTGGCCTGGAGCGGCAAACCGTGGCCACTGGGAGCCGCGATCAGCCGAACCTGCAGACGCGGTAGGTAAACAAACCAGCCCAGCCCGCCAGGGGCTTTTCCTGAACAAGCGGCGGCCCTAGTTTGAGAACCACTGGTCTAGATAATACTGTAAAAAAATTAGACTAAAAATCTGTAATGATGGATATTTTACAACTTCCCCAGGCAATTTATTCCAGTGATTAACCACCCTCATAGTTAGGAGGTTTTTTCTGATGTCCAACCTAAACCACCCTTGCTGCAATTTAAGCCCATTGCTTCTTGTCCTGTCCTCAGATGTTAAGAAGAACAATTTTTCTCTCTCCTCCTTGTAACAACCTTTTATGTACTTGAAAACTGTTATCGTGGCCCTCTCCGTTTTCTCTTCTCCAGACAAAACAAACCCAGTTTTTCCATCTTCCCTCATAGGTCATGTTTTCTAGACCTTTAATCATTTGTGTGGCTCTTCCCCAGTTTATCCACAACTTTCCTGGAAGGTAGTGCCCAGAACGGGACACAGTAGTCCAGTTGAGGCCTAATCAGTGTGGAGTAGAACAGAAGAATTACTTCTTGTGTCTTGCTAACAACATCCCTGCTAATACATCCCAGAATGATGATTGCTTTTTTTGTAACAGCATTACACTGTTGACTCGTATTTAGTTTGTGATCCACCGTGACCCCCAGATCACTTTCTGCAGTACTCCTTCCTAGGCAGTCATTTTCCATTTTGTATGTGTGCAACTGAATGTTCCTTCCTTAGTGGAGTACTTTGCATTTGTGTGTATTAAATTTCATCCTACAGATGCTTCCCAGGTTACGCAAGACCTGACTTACGCAAATCCATACTTATGGAAAAAGTTCTGTAAGCTAGAAATAGGAGACTTTTTTTTTTTGGCATGATGGTCGGGTATATGTTTTCGACTTGCGCAGAGTTCAAGTTACACAAGGCGTTCTGGAACAGAATGATTGCATAAGTCAGGGAGCATCTGTATTTACTCCAGACCATTTCTCCAGTTTGTCCAGATCTTTTTGAATTCTAATCCTATCCTCAAAAGCACTTGCAACCCCTCCCAGCTTGGCATTGTCTGCAAACTTTATAAGTCTATTCTCTATGCCCTTATGTATCATTGATGAAGATATTGAACAGAACCGGACCCAGAACTGACCTCTGTGGGACCCCACTCAATATGCCCTTCCAGCTGGACTGTGAACTACTGATAACTACTCTCTGGGAATGGCTTTCCAACCAGTTATGCACCCACCTTATAGTAGCTCCATCTAGGCTGAATTTCCCTAGTTTGTTTATGAGAAGGTTCATAGATTCGTAGATATTAAGGTCAGAAGGGACCATTATGATCATCTAGTCTGACCTCCTGCACAATGCAGGCCACTTAATCTCACCCACCCACTCCTGCAATAAACCTCTCACCTATGTCTGAGCTATTGAAGTCCTCAAATCATGGTTTAAAGACTTCAAGGTGCAGAGAATCCTCCAGCAAGTGACCTGTGCCCCATGTTGCAAAGGAAGGCGAAAAACCCCCAGGGCCTCTTCCAATCTGCAAATTGATTCCAATCTGAAAATTCCTACCCGACCCCAAATATGGCTATCAGCTGAACCCTGAGCATGTGGGCAAGATTCACCAGCCAGATACCCAGGAAAGAATTCTCTGTAGTAACTCAGATCCCACCTCATCTAACATTCCATCACAGGCCATTGGGCCTATTTACCATGAATATTTAAAGATCAGTTAATTGTCAAAATCATGTTATCCCATCATACCATTATATCCATTTGTTCTTGTGTCCACATTGGTACTGCACTTAAATAATTCCCCTCTCTCTCTGGTATTTATCCCTCCGATATATTTATAGAGAGCAATCATATCTCCCCTCAGCCTTCTTTTGGTTAGGCTAACCGTGCAACACAGTATCAAAAGCCTTACTACTGTCAAGATATACCACATCTACTGCTTCCCCCAACCCACAAGGCTAGTTACCATATCAAAGAAAGCTAGTCGGTTGGTTTGACACAATTTGTTCTTGAAAAATCCATGACTGTTTCTTACCACGGTATTAACTTCTAGGTGTCTGCAAATTGATTGCTTAATTATTTGCTCCATTATCTTTCCAGGTACAGAAGTTAAG
Organism: Dermochelys coriacea; assembly: GCF_009764565.3. Classification (NCBI taxonomy): domain Eukaryota; kingdom Metazoa; phylum Chordata; order Testudines; family Dermochelyidae; genus Dermochelys; species Dermochelys coriacea. Next base: position 137,763,007 of record NC_050068.2, read on the forward strand.
CTGATTGGTCTGTAATTCCCCAGATTGTCCTTATTTCCCTTTTTATAGATTGGCACTGTATTTGCCCTTTTCCAGTCCTCTGGAATCTCTCCTGTCTTCCATGACTTTTCAAAGATAATCACTAATGTCTCAGATATCTCCTCTGTCAGCTCTTTGAGTATTCTAGGATGTATTTCATCAGGCCCTGGTGACTTGAACACATCAAACTTATCTAAGTAATTTTTAACTTGTTCTTTCCCTACTTTAGCCTCTGATCCTACCTCATTTTCACTGATGTTCACCATGTTAGACATCCAATTGCTACTAAACTTTTTGTGAAAACCAAAACATAGAAGTCATTAAGCACTTCTGCCATTTCGACATTTTCTGTTATTTCTCCCCCACTCCCCTCCGCCCTCATTGAGTAACAGCCCTACCCTGTCCTTGTTTTCCTCTGGCTTCTAATATATTCGTAGAATGTTTTCTTGTTACCCTTTAAGTCTCTAGCTAGTTTAATCTTGTTTTGTACTGGGCCTTTCTAATTTTGTCCCTACATACTTGTGTTGTTTGTTTATATTCATCCTTTGTAATTTGATCTAGTTTCCACTTTTTGTAGGACTCCTTTTTGATTTTTAGATCATTTAAGTTCTTCTGGATAAGCCAGGTGGTCTGTTGCCATATTTCGTATCTTTCCTACACAATGGGATAGTTTGCTCTTGTGCCCTTAATAATGTCTCTTTGAAAAACTGCCGGTTCTCTTGAACTGTTTTTCCCCTTAGACTTGCTTTCCAAGGAATCTTACCTTCCAACTCCCTGAGTTTGCTAAAGTCTGCCTTCTTGAAATCCATTTTCTTTATTATGCTGTTTTCCCTCCTACAATTCCTTAGAATCATGAACTCTTATCATTTCATGATCACTTTCACCTAAGCTGCCTTCCACTTTCAAATTCTCAACCAATTCTTCCTGATTTGTCAAAATCAAATCTAGAACAGCCAATCCCCTAGTAGCTTTTTCCACCTTCTGAAATAAAAAATTGTCTCCAATACATTCCAAGAACTTGTTGGCTAATCTGTGCCCTGCTGTTATTTTCCCAACAGATGTCCCCCATCACCACTAAGTCCTGTGCTTTGGATGATTTTGTTAATTTATAAAAAGCCTCATTCACTTCATCTTCCTGGTTAGATGGTCTGTGTAGACCCCTACCATGACATGACCCTTGTTTTTTACCCCTTTTAGTCTAGTCAGAGACTTTCAGCAAGTCTGTCTCCTATTTCCATCTCAGCCTCAGCCCAAGTATATACATTTTTAATATATAAGGCAACACTTACTCCCTTTTTATCCTGCCTTTTCTTCCTGAGCAAGCTGTACCCTTCTATACCAGTATTCCAGTCGTGTATTATCCCACTATATGATGCCAACTATGTCATAGCTGTGTTTATTAACTAGCATTTCTAGTTCTTCCTGCTTATTCCCCATACTTCTCACATTAGTATACAAACATCTAAGGTACTGATTTGATTTCCCCCACATGTTCCTTTTCTCTCCCGTATCCCTGCTATAACAGACCAGGCTCCCCCCAGATACCGACCCTTCTCTCAGGTCTCCATATTTTTGAATATCTGTGGGCTATTGTCTCCTGCCCCCATCCACCCTAGTTTAAAGCTCATCTCACTAGATCAGCCAGTCTGTGTCCAAGCATACTTTTCCACTTCCTTGAAAGATGGACCCCATCTCTACTTAGCAGTCCTTCTTCCCGGAACAGCATCCCGTGATCAAGGCAGCTGAAGCCCTCCTGGTGACACCATCCTTGCAGCCAGGCATTCACCTCCAGGCTGTATCTGTCTCCTCCTGAGCCACTATCCTTGACAGGAAGGATCGAAGAGAACACCACCTGTGCTCCCAACTCCCACACTCTTACTCCCAGAGCCCTGTAGTCACTTCTGCTCTGCTGAGGGTCATACCTTGCAGTATCATTAGTGCCCACATGGATGAGTAGCATGGGATAGTAGTCAGAGGGCTGGGTGATTTTCAACAATCCCTCCATAACGTCTCGGATACAGGTGTCTGGCAGGCTGCATAGCTCCCGGGATGCCATGTCAGGCTGACAGATGGGTGACTCCGTCCCCCTCAGGTGAGAGTCGCCAACCACCACTATCTTATATTTCCTCCTGGGAGTGGTGCCTGTGATCCGACTTCTCCTCCTCCACATTTGCGGGCAATTCCTCATCGCTCGTTGCCAGGGCAGCATATCAGTTTTACATCACCATGGTGGGTGGGATGGGAGTAAGGGTGGCAGACTGCCTGTGAACAGAAGTAACCAGCAGCCTCCCTATGACAGGACACTGGACACATTTTAAAACAATTTCACAAAATCTGAAACTAGATGATGATGATTAAAAAACAGGAAAATAGATAATAAATTTAGAAAATAGAAAAGAACAATAATTAGAAAATGAGATGGCTTAAAAACTGAAAAAGACGTGAATAAAAATGATAAATGGACATGAAAAAATATACTAAAATAGTATAAAATATATTAAAATAAGCTTATGGGAAAGGGATTTAAAAATAAAGCAAGTCTAGCAGGCAGTGTGATTTTACATCACTTCAGACATTTTCCTTGCTTGCTTGTTTTGTCTTTCCATTTTACGGTCTGATCCAGCACATATGTAGGTGAGTAACTTTACTCTCGTGAGTGAGTTATTCACTTTGTGTATGTAAATTGAGCTCCCTGAACTGTGAACACTTCATGGCTGGCAATATTTTTTCTGTATGCTTGGAAAATGCTTAATTCATTTTTGGATGCTACTGCAATATATATTAATATGACATAACATTATGTATGATTAACATATGAAATGTGCATGTCTATATTAAGAGCCTGAGTGTCTATAAAGGGGTGTGTGTGCATATCACACACTTGGAAACAATTTGAGGGGTAAGGCCTCATTTTCAGAATCATGCTTTATATTTTAGTTTAGGAGAGCCAGAACATTTTTTTTTTTTACCCCCAACAGCATTATGCACTTGCTAATGTGAAAATCTGTTGTCATGAAAGATGCGTAAAAGTGAGAAGGAACACAGCTGCCAAGGAATACAATAAACATCATTCCAAAGTTTCCAGTAATTTTAGTTTGATGTGCTACTCCTATTCAATGTTAAAAACAATACTAAATGCTTTATTAATAAAATTGTTTATGGCACCTCACAACTGAATGCATTATGGCAATTTTGTTCAGTAAAAATGTGTCATTGTCATTTTGTTAGAAGGGCACAGCTTGCTGTTCTTATATTTTGACCTAAAGAATACTAAGTGCCCAGCATAGACTGAAGATAAATAAAATCAGAACCACACTATTGCATGTTAATCATTGAATGCTGGAAAGTAGAAATGGAGAAGATCCATTAGACCATGTCAGGCTTGATCCTGCCAGGTATTGAGCACTTTCTGAGAGTAGTGGAGTGCCCCCTAAGCTCTTTTGGGATAATTGAGGATTCAGGGCAAGATTGAGTTGTATATACTTGTGATACAGTAGTATCTAATTGGCCCCAATCAGGGGTCAGGGCCCCATTGTGCTAGGCGCTGTACATACACACACACATGCACAACAAAAATAGTCCCCTTGGTAATGCAGATTTAACATATGAATGGCCCTACTGGGTCAGACCAATGGTCCATCTAGCCCAGTAGCCTGTCTTCCAACAGTGGCCAAATGCCGGGTGCTTCAGAGAGAATGAACAGAACAGGCAGTCATCAAGTGAGCCATCCCCTGTCGTCCACACCCAACTTCTGGCAATCAGAGGCTAGGGACACCCAAGAGCATGGGGTTGCATCCCTGCCCATCCTGACTAACAGTCATTGATGGATCTATCCTCTGTGAACTTACCTGGTACTTTTTTGAAATCCTGTTATAGTTTTGGCCTTCATAACATCTCCTGCCAATGAGTTCCACAGTTTGACTGTGCGTTGTGTGAAGTAGTACTTCCTTTTGTTTGTTTTAAACCTGCTGTCTGTTAATTTAATTGGATGATTCCTGGTTCTTGTGTTACCTGAAGGAGTAAATAATACTACTTTATTCACTTTCTCCACACCAGGCATGACTTTATAGACTTCTATCACATCCCCCCTTAGTCGTCTCTTTTCCAAGCTGAACAGTTCTAGTCTTTTTTAATCTCTCATACGGGAGCTGTTCCATGCCCCTATTCATTTTTCTTGCCCTTCTCTGTATCTTTTCCCATTCTAATATATCTGTTTTGAGAAGGGGTGACTGGAACTGCATGCAGTATTAAAGGTGTGGGCATGCCATAGATTTGTATAATGGCATTATGGTATTTTCTGTCTTATCTGTTCCTTTCTTAATAGTTCCTAACATTCTGTTAGTTTTTTTGAGCAGAAGTTTTTCAGAGAACTATCCACAATGAATCCAAGATCTCTTTTTTGAGCGGTAACAGCTAATTTAATACCAATCATTTTGTATAGTTGGGATTGTTTTCCGATGAGCATTACTTTTCATTTATCAACATTTGTTGTCTACAGTAGTGCAAGCTTCATTCTGATTTTAAATATCACAGTGATTTTAAAAAGAAAACCCCTCGCACCCCACCCCTACTTAGGCATTTCAACTCTTCACCATGAATGATATCTAGGATATCGTCTTGCTCTGTTCCATCCTTCTGAATGTAAAACTTTATGCTGGCTTGATTCCTTGACAGTACAAATAAAATTAAAGCAGACTTTATTGTAGAAATAATTTGGGATGATTATATTCACTTTTTCCCCCCTACTCCAGTGGCTCTCAAACTTTTTTACTGGTGACCCCCTCTGAGTGTGGCCCCCCCCCTTATAAATTAAAAACAGGTTTTTATATATTTAACACCATTATAAATGCTGGAGGCAAAGTGGGGTTTGGGGTAGAGATTGACAGCTCAGAACCCCCCAGGTAATAAACTCCAACCCCCAGTTTGAGAACCCCTGCCCTACTCCCATTGTCCTTATGATTTTTGTCTTAAGTAATTTTATTTAAATTTGAAAAAGGGAACTGTTGTTAATGAAAGCTTTTAAATAATTTATTTTAAATTAGTTATTTCCTCAAGTCTTCTGTGTAAAATTGCTATATCCCCATGTATCTGGGAATGAAGGAGTACTCTGTGACTGGCCTGGTTCAGTACTACAAAATGTTTTGAGCTGTGTGTGTATGTGTACGTACACATTTTTGGGAGTGGTGTGGGGTCCATCAAGATAAATGATTTTTCTTTCACAGTTATAGTGGTTTAGAAGTATGTGCCAAAGTGACACAGGACTTTTACCTCTACATTTTAAAAATAATTAAGTGGGTTTTAGCATGCATCTCCTGCTTAGTTTACTGGAAGCTTCACAGTTACAGTTTTTTTGTCAGTTTGAAAATAAAATGGTTCGTGCCATGCTGCTTTGTCTATATCTGTTAGTTTTGCAATATGAAGCTTTGGGGTGTGATTCTTAGATGAGATACTGGTAGTGATGAGAATCTTTATAATGCCTAAAAATAAACCTGGGCCACAATCTCTGTTTTCCTCTAGTCTCCCAGAATCTGGTAAAACCAGCCCCATCTACACTCCAGCTTCCGCTGTTGCTATGATAGGTGGAGAACTGAGGGCCCCAATTTTCCTGGGTTAGATGAGGCTACAGTGGTAGCCACCTCCTCCTCTGGACTCCTTGCCACTTCTCTTAGACCAGATAAGCCAAGTAAGAGAGCTGGGTCTTGGGCTGTCAGGTGTGATTGGCCTGGACCTTTGCATCTTCTCTCCCCTATCATCCTACTGAATAACTTTGCATCCATCCAGATCAGGGAGAATGCCTCTGGTGAGCCTGTTGGTTCACTACCATAGTTGTGAACATAGAAATGATGACATGGAAAACAATCTCTGAGTAGGAAATGTCAGAATGAGTGCCCTGATTACTTGTGGACAAGTGGAAAATAAAATCAGGGATGGGATTTGTGTGCGTGGGTTTGGCTGCGAGTAATGAAAGTGCTGTGATTGCATAATTTTGAATTCCCTCTGTTATGTGGTATACTGTTATGCCTGGGAAGGCCAGAGAGATAAGAGCCCATACAGTACTTATGTAGTGGCCAAGTCTCAGAATGTAGAATTAAATTCTGAAGTTTATTTTTAAGCCTTAATCTAGTTTTCAGGTTGGAGTACCTGTTTTATCTCACTTAATGTCCTGTTGGGATTAATAGACCTTTCTGATTGCTAGAATAAGGCTGAGAAATGGCCCTGGAAGCCTGCCATGCTGATAGTTCACCATGAAGTACAGATATGCTAAGAGCAGAGTGATGATTTTTGTAGTGAAAGCACTATCGTTCTCTGTGTGGGGAAAATGCATTCACCCTGAATATAGTATTTTGTATAGATACTTGATGCACTTAAGCTTCTTTCACTGGTACACACAAGCTATTTTGACCATGATATTTTTTTTTAAGATTTAAAGTATGCTGTTCATTCTAATATCAATGTCGCGAAGTCACTGAATAGTGAGGTAAACTCTGTGCAAACTATGGTAGAAATAGCTTTTTAGGACTTGGATACCAAGGCCCCAATCCTCCAGAATTTACTTCTCCTTCCTCTGTGAAGAAAATCTGTGGACTACAGCAGCTCTGCATGCAGCAGAACTAGTGTGCCTCTGCTCCTCAGGCGTAATTCCAGGATCGCTCTGCATCTCTCGCATAACTCATAATTGTGCTCCATATTAGCTCACTGTGCTTTAATGTAAAGAGGCTTTTCTGGCGTGAGGAGGAAGGAGGACATGGGAGTGGGCTAGAAGATAGGTGGGCTAGGATAGGACTAACGGATCCAGTGGCCATTTCTACCTCACCACAACCTATGGAACGGAGAGAAGAGAGTGCAGCAGTCTTGGGGGCTGCTGCACCCTTAAGGTATGGTGATTGAGCAGCCTGAGGGAAGGATTACTGCTTCTTCGAGTGATGGTCCATAATACATTCCACTGTGTGTTAGTCAGGCGCACCACGTGTCTGGAGTTGGAGAATTTGAAAGTAGTGTCCATCGGTCCACATATGTGCCCTGACTTGCTGCATGCTTCCATCTGAGGAAAAAAGGATGGGGCGGATTGACCATGTCTCCAGTTCTTTCTCAGCGCCACATGGTACGGGTCAGAGCCTTCAGGGTAAGTGTCTCTGATGCAGTTTTAATAATTACAGTTACAAATAGTTTTAGCCGTAGTTTTACTGGGTTTATTTCTTTCCTAGTTTTAGTAGTTACTAGTTTTAACAATTAGACTAGAGCAGACTTGGGGGATTTACCTGTCCCTGCCCCCCTGCAGAACTCCGGGCTTCAAACTCTGTGCTTCTTGCCCGCAATCCTTCTCCGTAACTGACAAACACCCAACGCTGCCTCTACTTCCTGGGAAAAACTCAAATCGCAGCTTTGTGCGGTATTTGCCAGTCCTTTCCCAGCTGCACCCAAGAAGGCTAAGCACTTTGTCTCTGGAGGCATCTAATGGAGGTGACCATTCAGACCCACGCCAGGGAACCCCCCCATGTACATTTAGCTTGATTCAGCAAGGAGTGTGCCTCCTGCTGTTATGTCTGACTCCGGTGCTGACGGAACCACCCCCAAAGGCCCAATGGCAGAGCCTAGTCAGGAGATTAGGAAGCACTCCAATAAGCATGGAACTAAGTCTTTCTCCAAGTCAGAGAAACTGGACATTCCCTCCACCAGCTCAGCCCAAGGGGACATAGCATGTTCTAAGTCCCACAGGCATGAGACAAAGACCCATGAACAATGGGATTCAGCGGTTCCGGGCGGTGAACTGTCATACTGCCATCTCTGGCATTTCACACAATGTGAGACCCTCCTGCACCAGGAAAGACTTTAGCGCTGCTACTTGCAACTGGAAAAGAGAGAGTGCCCCCTACACTAGGGAGATCCAGATATGTGACTGCACCCCAAGGTGTCTTCGCCTTACTGGATCCAGAGTCTCTTCCTCCATTGGGTCCTCCCACTTCCAGAGAACTCATGTCCCTGCCACTGGATATGCCTACGGTATGGCCTCCTCGCACATGTCATGCACTGCTTGATTGGCACCAATGGTACTGCCAATGGAACCAGAGTCCGCCTTTTCCTCTTCCGATGAATTGGAACTGGGGGAAGAACCATCTCTACCATACCATTCCTATGCACCATCATGTAGACTGACACCCATGGGAGCAACTACATCCTCACCTTCCCAGAAGCCACTGGTGCCCCATGCCGTGAGGACTCCTGCAACCTCCTGTTGATCCTCCTTATTGGCCATGTTGGGGGCCCTGAGCACAGTATCCTCCTTTGGAGCCCACCCAGTCTGCAAGAGTCGCCACCTGTTTCTCCCCCACCCCTCCTCTGAGGGATCCATCGGGCATGCCCATGGATCCAATAGCAGAGGAAGAATTTTATACCCCAATTCTGGCAGTTCTGCTGGAGCCAGCTAAATTCCCATCCTCATTGCCGAACGAAGCTGACACTACATTGTCCCTTTCCCTACTGAATGACTTCAATTTCAAAATCTTTTACAGGGTATTGTGGGGGGAACTCCACATTCCTCTGGAAGAGCTCCAAGGCACTCTGCATAAGCTTCTGGACATTCTCCACACTTCGGGACTGACAAGATTAGTACTACTGATCAATGAAGCCATACTGGAGCCAGGTACCACCACCCTTAAAGGAATAGAGAGACATGTACCACCACCCTTAAAGGAATAGAGAGATCCTACTATGTCCTGGCAAAAGGCTCAGAATTCCTCTTCTCCCACCCAGCTCCAAACTCACTGATAGTTCAGGCTACTGCAGAAACGGATAAACAACAAACACACTCGATCCACACTGCAGACAGGGAAGGGAAGCATCTGGATCTACTGGGAAGAAAAGTCATTTTTTCCTCCAGTTTACAATTCAGGACAGCCAATTATCAAGCGTTGTTTGCTCAGTATGACTTCCTGAATTATGCTAAATTAGAGGAATTTGCTAAGACTGTACCTGTTTTCAGTCCCTTTGCAAGGAAGGGAAACTCATAGCTAGAACTGCCCTACAATCCACAGTGGATGCGGCTGATGCTTCCTCCAGGGCCATGGCTACAACCATCGTGTTGTGTAGAGTCTTGGCTTCTTGCTTCTGGTTTTTCTAGGTAGGTCCAGAACACAATAGAGGATCTCCCTTTTGATGAATCCCATCTCTTTAACCAGAAGACAGATGAGTATTTGCATACACTAAAAGACTCTAGGGCTACTCTTTGCTCTTTGGACATCTACACTTCTGCCTCGAAATGAAAGTCCCACTGCCTGTCATCCACGCAGAGGTACAGGTCTCCACAGTTTTATCAACATAGACCCTATGAACCTCCACGCAAGCAACAAAAGATCCAAAGGTCTCGTTTCCCTGCCCCTCCCCACCCCACCCCACCCCCAGCTTCAGTCTCAAACCCAACCCAAACCAAGAGGTATTTTTGATGTAACTTCTTGATGTGAGCTCGAGAGTTGCCAACTACGTGAGCCTAACAGCTCACGACCCTTCGACTCCTTTTGGGGGTTATTCAGCACTCTTTTTTCACACTTGGAGTGCAGTAACAAGGGACAAATGAGTGCTGAATATCATCCGCCTTGGAGATATGATTGAGTTTGTAGTGCTCCAAGACCCTTTGCCCCATCCCCTTTTGGGGACCACTCTCATGACAGTTTTCTCACCCAAGAACTGAATGCCTTATTACAACAAGGATTGGGATTAACAACCTCCCCTTTTGAACCAATGACGTCTTGATTCATGTCCCTCCTCTCCATGAAGGTCGCCTTTTTTGTTGCTATCACTTCAGTGAAAAGAGTTGGGGAACTCAGAGCTATAATGGTTGACTCGCCATTTACGTTATTTCACAAGAATAAGGTCTTTTTATGCTTACACCCAAAATTTTACCAAAGGTGATCTCCCAGTTTCATATTAACCAATCCATTCACTTAACCTGGTTTCTTCCAGAAACTGCATGTGTCTGCAGAAGAATGTAGACTCCATTCCCTCAATGTCTGATGAGGTCGGGCCTTTTACCTGGAGAGAACACAATCAATCAGAAAGTCCCCTAGACTGTTTGTTATGGTAGCAGAGAGAATTGGGACAGGCCATATCCACCCAGAAAATCTCCAAATGGATTTCTGGCTGCATTAAACTCTGCTACCAGCTGTCGAACCTACCGCCCACCACAAGGGTACAGCTTCACTCCACTAGACATGAAGCAATGATCACGGCATGTGCCTCTCCTAGACATATGTAGAGCAGCCACATGGAGTTCTGTCCATACATCTGCAACACACTGTGCCTTGTTACAGGACTCAGCAGTGCATGTCTCCTTTGGCACGGCAGTTCTCCGCATGACCCTTCCATCCCCATCCTTGCACCGTCCTCCAACTTAGGTCTTGCTTGTTAGTCACCCACAGTGGAATATCATAGGGAGCATCACTCAAAGAAGAAGAGCAGGTTACTTAACTGTAACTGAGGGTCTTTGAGATGTGTGGTCTTTATCTGTATTGCACTTCCTGCCCTCCTTCTCCTCTGCTTTGGATCTGTCAGATTCACCGTGGAAAAAGAACTGGAGACGTGGTCAATTCACCTCACCCTTTGTCACCTCAGATGGATGCACAAGGTGAGTCAGGGTGTATGCATGGACCAGTGGACACTACTTTCAAATTCTCCTTCTCAGGGCATATGATGCGCATATGTAACCCCAGTGGAATACAGATAGGGATCACATAGCTCAAAGAACATCCAGTTATGATAAGTAACCTCCTCTTTTCCAGTTACTTGCTACCGTTTTCTATGAAAGAAACCTGATATTTGTGTTCACCTTGGAAAGAACTGTTTGCTGTGCTAGTTTATACTTCCAAAGAACACACAACAATTCCATCTTTAACAGACAGAATCCAACACTGACAAACCCTGTGTAGACTGGTTTCCAAGAAAGGCTGTCCTTTCGGAGTCATCTACAATTATGGGACAGCTGCTGAAATGTGCAAAAATGTATTTGTTTTATAGCATGCTCCTTTTTTAGGGGAATGACACCTGTCATTAACACACTTTTCATTACCCCTTTGGAGAAAAACAGTGCATCTTTTTTATAAGAAGTTATTACTTTTCAAAAGTCAGCTGACTCCAAATCTTCTCTGGCAATTGTGCTAACATAAGCATGATTTCCTTCTAACAGGCCATAGATGTTCTGAAACAGCAGGGATTTCATGAATATTTCATGACTAGCTTAAGATAGAATTTGTAGGATTAAAAAAGAGGAAACTGGGTCAATTTCGCATGGTTAAGTATCTCACTAGCTTAAAATACTAAACTCTCAAATGTGGCATATTTTAAAAGCTGAAATAAGATGCTCTGTGCTCTACTTGACCACTTCAGGGTGAAGTAATTTTAATAAGGAAGGTTGTGTAGACCATTCTGGCAGTGTTGTGGGGTACCAAGTACAAGTTTTGAGCTTGGGGGCAACTTCAGAACATGCTTTTCTTGTTGAGCAAACTCATTTCCTCAGTATAGAATATCATCATTTCTCTGAGGATCAAGCGTATCACTGGGATAGAGTGATGGGTGTTGGGGATACAGAATATACATTAGATGCTGTATTCTCTGGAGCAATGTTGAGGTTAAAGACTGCACAGGTACTGGCTTCCTCCTTTCCCTGGGGGTGCTCAACCCCTGCTCAGCCCCAGGCCCTGTCCCCACTCCACCCTTTCCCCCAAGGCCCTGCCTCTGCCCCGCTTCTTCCTGCCCAGTTGTGTCCCCTCCCCCAAATGCCCCCCATCTCCACTCCTCCCTCTCCTCCCAGTGCCTCCTGCATGCCGCGGAACAACTAATTGCGGCGGGCAGGAGGTGCTAGGAGGGAGGGGGAGGAGTTGATTGGCAGGGTCGCCAGCGGGCAGGAGATGCTGGGGTGGGGAGGTGGGGTGGCTGACTGCTGGTGGATGCTAAGCCCTGGAACTAATTTTTTTTTCTGTGGGTGCTCCAGCCCTGAAGCACCCATGGAGTTGGCACCAATGAAAGACAGCTCTGGCATGAAGAGGAGGCGAGCAGCTTCTTTTGTACAAATGGCTATGGGGTCATGTCAGAGTTAAACAGAAAATTAGTAGGCGCAAGAAGTGGGCCAAATTAGTCAGAAAGTTAAAGGAACAACTGAACACAGTATGCAGTACCAGCAACCATTGGCTATGAGTAGTGTACTCCATCACTGCCTATTCCCATGAGTTTGGATTACCTCGCCGGTGCTGCCACTCATTACTGTAATGTCCTCCGTAGCTTTGAGTTCTGGCTCCCACGGCATAATTGTAAGAAACCATAGCAACTGGAAGGGACTGACCTACAGTGATTTTACTACCTTGTTATTGAATGATGTATATCATGATATTAGTCTAACTAAGAGTTTCCCTAGGTTTCAGAAATTGCTCCTTTCTTGCTTTTGTGGTGTGAGTGATCTGATTTCTCAGCACTAAGTGCACAATATGATCCAGTGGATAGGGCACAGCACTGGGAATCAGATAACCTGTGTTCTTTAGCTGGCTCTGCCACTGATCTGCTGGGTGACCTTGGGCAAGTCACCTCAGCTCAGTCTCAGTCTTTTCCATCTGTAAAATGGAGATAACACTTCCTTTCCTTTGCAAACCATTCTGAAGTCTGTGGAAAACCACAGATGATGATGATCTTATTCTCCTACATCAGCCAATGTAAAATATATTCATATTTTTCAGTTTAATTTCTAAGCATGACTCCTGCAAGATTTCCCCAAGATAAGTTCATCACTTCGAGCATATGTAGTCATCTTGTACTTGGAATGTGTGTGACTGACCTGGGGAGCTTTTGTGTCTGAACTAGATTCCACTTGGAGTACGGACTACTAGTCTATAATTGCCAGGCACACCGTCAGCACTCAATAAACAGTAATAATCAGGAATCTGGGGTCGGGAAGGGAAGGTTTCTCATCCCTCCGCTCCCACCCAAAGACTAGTTGGGTGGGTGAGGTGAGTGATGACAGATGAAAACATCATAGCTGTATAGCCGCTTTTAAAAAAAAAAAAAAATAAAATCTAAACATGGGGTGAAGGGTCCTAGTAACTTAATCTCTGCCTGTTTGGATACTTTGTGACTATGGTTAGTCTTTTATATCTTCAGTATATAAGCATTTTCCATAGGTAACCTAAATTAGGATTCAGTAGTTCTGTATCCCTGTTTGGCACTTTTGTTTTTTCCATCTTGTGTGTCACACACCTCTTTGGAGCTGTAGTTAGCCAATACAACTCTATTCAATGTTTTACCCATGCATTTTTCCACTAACATCTCTGTGTACTTGGGTCCAGATTTTAAAGCAATTTAGGCATCGCTGCACTCAGCATTGCAATACCTAACTGATTTAGGGACTTACATTTCATTTTCAAAAGGGGTGTAGGCACTTAGGAGCGTAGATCCCATTATTGCGACACTGAGTTTAACAATGCCTAAATAACTTTAAAAATCTGGGCCTTAGTGCTTCAGATCTTTGGTTTTTTTGTTGTTGTTGTTGTTTTGTTATTTTAAGGAAAAGAACAGGTTTGCATTAGGGAAAACTTATGGAAAATTTTAGATGGAATACATTTTAATAAGTTAAATGGCTATGCTGTAACTTGTAATGGTCTGTGTGGTCTTTTAGAATGTGGATAAAACTAAAAATAGATGTGTGTATATATAACCTCTTGTTTAGCACTATTATAGTAAAAGGGCTGTTTTATTTTAATTGTTGGTTTAGTACTACATATTAGGCTTTACAAATAAACACAAATCTGAGATAGGCTGACTCGTATTTTTTCAAAGGCAAGTGGTGGGAAGGCTACGCAGCATAGGGGCCTCTAGAAGGGAAAATCACTCGAGACTTCGATCAAACTCACTTGATATCTATGGGTTAATCTAGTCCTTCTCATCATAGCTGCCTTTACAAAGCCTCATCTTCCCTGCAGTTCTGCCCTGAGATGGGTTTTAGGGATTTAACGAGAGCCAGACTGAGAATTACAATGGATGGCCCACATGGCTGTTACCAACTCCGTTCACTGGCTCAGAATGAAAAATTGCACAATGTTGCTTTGTTACATTACCAAAGGGGCCCAAAATTGACTGTTAAAATCCTTTTTTCCTCTCAAAAGAACTCCCAAAAACAAATCAAAGCTAAAACTGATCTCTGCTTCGTTTAAGCACCCATTCTAATTCCATGGGGGTATTTTCTTCTCTGACTGGGCGTTGTGACTTGTCAGTGTATTTTATCTTGAGCAAAGCCTAATGTCTACATTAGGACACTGCATTAGTTCTTTAAAAAGGCAATAATGTTAATGACAAAGAACAGAGTCCTAAGAATAAGTAGACTTTCATCCCAGCTCTGTACTTTAACTACAGTCAAATTGTTTTAGCTGCATTCAGCTGACTGTATATATCTTTGTGGCTGACTGAATATATCTTTACCTTTTACTTTAACAGTAAGCTTTTTATAGCATTTAAATCTCTGGTCTTTTTCAGAGGTGTGCTGTAGCAGGAAGAGGTTTCAAACAGTGTTTGCTCAGATTTGTTTTCAGTAGAGACCCAGTTTGATTTTCATCATTAAAAATGTTGAAAACCACCTGTTCACTGACAGTCATCAGAGAAAATAGTCTAGTTCTGTAGTTTTCAAACTGTCAGGGAGGCATGCCCCAGAGGATGGAGGAATGTTCAGGGTTGGGGGGCGAGCAGCGATGCCAGGTGGCTCATGCCAGCACCGCATGGTGGGGCCAAGGCCAGCTCTCACAGGGGCCCCTCCTGATTTACTTCAGCGGGCTACCCAGACTATGGGTCAGTGTAAACATTTGCTGTGACCATGCTGATTTCTGTGCCCAGCGTTGGCTCCACCCTGAGTCACAGTGGCACACACTTTCCCACACCTGGAAAACCTGGGGGGGGAGGGGCAGAGAGACAGGTATTGGCCTGCCCTATTGGTGCAGCCTGGCTGCAAGGTACAAGCAGCCTGCTGCTGAGGAAGCCTTGGCTGTGCAGTTGGTAAGTGTCTGTGTATTTGAAACTTAAAGGTGTAGGTAATTTAATTAAAGTTGTGTCAAGGTCTCTGTTAGGTTTATGAGTAGGCTGTCAAGCATACTTTTGCATATGTCTATTTTTGTCTGGGTTTGGGGGTGCATCCAAAAATTGTAACTCAAAGAAGGGGCTCAGTTCAAAAAGTTTACAAACCATTGGTCTAGTTTTTAGTTTTATTAGTTAATTTTATTTGTTTCTCTCTCATTTCAGCTGTGAAGTCAGGCTGGTTACCACCACCACCTGCCCTGCCCCCTAGGCCTTTTGTATCACAGGTATGTACAGAATTTCAATATGTGGATAATTGGTGTACAGTGGTGGGTGGTGGTGGTTGTTTTTATACTGTGGTAATAAATACATGCAAGCTTGGATATCTAACCATTCTCATTATAAAGCTAATACTCATCTGCAGAATGCTTTGCAATGTCAGGCTTTTTGTGTATGGATAATGTTATCTTTGTTTGGTCTGTCTATCCAGTATGCCATGATGTCGTACTATGGACTCCTTCCAGCTCATCATTGTGGAGCTGTGTGTGTCCAGTAGAAAACATTGTAATTTACAAGCTGTGCCATAAGGTTAGCCTGACGGTAGTGTTTGCTATCTGGAAGGCACAGGTTTGATTCCTAGCCTATTTCTTGCTTTTCAAGTTGCAAATGTTGTCAAGGCAGCAATGCAGGGAGAAAATGCATATCACATTATGATATGTTACATATCAGTGTGAAAAGTCATGCTAAAAGGAAATAACTCCCACGTTAGCTAAATTATTTAGTGGCATGCTGTGATTTACTTACTTTTGGTTCATCGTTGTCACACAACCATTGGGTAAAGCAAATGGATCTAATCATGAGCCGTCATCCCAAGGAATGTACTATGTGTAGGTTCTTTAGTTCATAAGGAATGATGGATAAGGAAAGGCCATTTAGCTCAACAAGACCCATCATAGTGATTGCATCTTCACTTCCTTGTTTGCTACCTCTCTGAATCCTCTTCTATAAAAATGTCTGTCTGTTTTATTCATTTATACCATTGGCTCCAGTTGGCCTTACATGGCAATTTATTTTATATGTTAATCTTTCAGCTGAGATGTAGAACTGAGTCCCTGACCACTGTAGAGCTAACATTCCTACTCCACATAAAAAGTGCATTGGCACTTTTGAGTGGACCATCAGCAGTCAGGACTTCAGTTTTAGGTCTCAAATAAAAGTCAGAATCTCCAGCAGCATAGTGCCCCCTAATGGTAGGCTGAGGGCATTTATTCTCTAAAGGGAAGGTTGCCATTGACTGGGTCATAAACAACAATTCTCTCTCCATCCTCTTCTCCTCTAAATTATCTTTGGAGTTTGCTAAATTCTTCATTTGAAGGATTATATAGATTGCTTCCTTAAGCCTCCTTTGATCCAACTACAACCTTAGCTGTGCACCTCAGTGCATCCATCAAAGCTTTGCTTTGCCTAATCTCCTGTAAGCAGTGTCTACCCCCTTCTACTCTGAATTATTGCTTCCTGCCTCCCTCATATCACTGCCATCATCAGCTGTACCCTTTCACTGCATCTACTGTACCCTTTCACACTCAGAAGTCTTACAGTCGCTACAGGTAATACTTTTGCTAATTACTTATTTTTTCAGCATGTGATAGATTTTATCCTCTCTGACCATGCAACAGGGGAGACTCATGTATTTCCATGTCCAGCAGGGTCCTCACTATGTCACAAATACCGAGCCTGTTGCACAGGTCAAATCCAGCTATGCAGAGTTCAGACTGAAAGAACAGGTACGCTCTAAAATTGTAAACAGTGATTCCCATGTAAAGTTCCTTATGCTTTCTTCTCTCCCAGTACAATATGCTATTCCTTGCAAAATATGTAGTGTTGGAGAAACATATGACACTTTTACTTTTAAAAATGATCAGGGGTGGGTGGGCGTTACAGCAGGGTTTTTTAAAAAGAATATTTCTGCCTTCTCAGAATTCTGTTTTGATTTTGAATTGAAAAATAATTTTAATCATATTTTAGACCATGTCAGTTGCGTCCTTGCTCACATCTTCTGTGCCTAGTCATCAAAATGTGCCTTTAAATGGTCAAGATTGTATATAGAGGATGGGGTTCATAATTCAACTTATCTGATCCTTAATTATAGCAAGCACAGCTATAACAAACATGGATTACATTACTCAAACGGGGTCCTTGACTTAAAGAGCGTGAATAAATTCAAGTGAAGCCAATCTGTTTTCAGGATAGAGGCAGGATCAGGAAGAACTGAAGTAAAACATTGAAACCAGTGTGACATATTCAGCTTTTACCTGTTATAGGACTTATCTTGCTCTTCTTAAATTTCTGTTTCAACTCATTTTCTACAGTGTTATTGGAAATCCTTTTTATTGCCTTAACATTTCAATATCCATATATAGCTAAGTACCCTGATTCACAGATGTAGCTTGGGAATGAAATATCCCAGGTATTTTTTAGGCTGCCCTGCACTACTTGTGCATGCTTATGGTGTGATTATTTTGACATTGTTTTGGAAATCAATTGGAGTGTAGGGAGAGGGAAACAATTTATTCTGAAACTGGAGTTTTCCATGTATGACTGGGAGGTAGCTAGGATTGGATAGGTGTTTAGGGTATGTGTTCCCTGCACAGTTAACTTGGGTGATTGGCACCCACCTTAGCCTAGTCCAGGGTGAGAGTCCTCACAGGAAAACCCAATCCGCGTTACTGCATCCTCGCTGTTTCTGCATTCACCCATGTGTCTCTGGGGGCATAGTCCATGGTTCTTTGTGTTGAGACTTTCTAGGATTCTTTCCCAATCAGTTGTGGGAGAACTTTGACCTTCAGGGGGAATTGTGGGAAAGGTTTGAGGACTATCAGTACTTGAGTGAGTTAGCTGGCATTCTCACTGCAAAGTGAGAGGGTTCCAATTCAAGTGAAAGTGGAGCTCAGGTTCTAATCCACCCCACAGTTGTGTAAACTAGCCCAGACTTAAAGACTCTCCAGAATGGGTCAGAGTTTTTCCTGTGTAGATGGTAGGGGAGTGTGGGCTAAAGCCTAGTAAGAGCCCAGTTTAACTGTGCAATTAAGACATACTCATAGAATGAAATTAAGGGGTTCACTGGACTCCAGGCACTGTTGTGTATCAGCAAGTTATGGTAGCATAGAAGTTTAGTAATTATATTTTGATTGGAAAGAAGCTACTGTGTGAGAGTAATCAATAACAATGTAGAAATGGAGCTTTAACTTTTGTCCTGTACTTTTGTAGTTTTCAGACATTGTTTCAGCTTTTTTGTTAGACTTCCCTCTTCCTGCCAGTACTTCTGAGGCAGTCAACCTCACTATTTTATTGAAACAACACAGTAATTTATAGCATTAAACACTTTTAGTTATGTCACAAATTCATTACACCCTGCCCACATCCAACCCACCACATTATTTATTGACTTATAGTTCATCTTAGCTAAATGGTGGATAAGCAGGATTGGGTCATTGGTCGGTTATAGCACACTTAATAAAATGTGTGGCTGACACAGGTATCCTCAACCCTGGTCCTGCTTTCCAGGCAAAGTACCCTGTTTCCTATTAAATAAAATCCATCATGGCTGGATTTAGGCATAGGGTTGCCAAGTGCCAAGTTTTCGACCAGAAAGTCTGGTCGAAAAGGGAACCTGGCAGTGTCCAGTCAGCAGTGCTGACCGGACACTAAAAGTCCAGTTACTTGTAGTAATTGCCTCTGCCACTGGGGGCAGGGGGAAGAGTAGCTGCTGCAGCTGGAGCCTGGAGGAGCACTCAGCAACAACTCCCACAGAGAGAGATAATGGCAGCTCCCTGGTCCTGCCCTAAGCATTGCTCTCCCTGTCCCATCCTGCCCCACTCACTCCTCCACCCCAAGATCTTGCCTTTCCTTCCCCCACCCTGCCCCAGTCACCCCGCCACCTCCAGAGCCTGGCTCTCCCTCCCCCATCTTGCCCAGATATTCACCCCCAGAGCCCGGCTCTCTCTCCAGTGTCCTGCCCCAGTCACACTTCCAGAGCCCTGCTCAGCTGGCAGGGAGAGGGTGACGGAGAGAGCAGCAAGCGATGGTCGGATGGAAAGAGGATGGGGGGGCCTCAGGGGAAGAGACGGAGCAGGGGGCAGGGGAAGTTCCGGCACTCAGTGTCCAGTTTTCACAAAGTAGAAAGTTGGCCACCCTACAAAGGCACCATAGGCCTATGCCAAGGGCCTCTGCCTCTGGAGACTTGTGATTACATATGAATCTCAGTTCTTATTTTTTTTAAAAAGGAAAGTTGCTAGATTTCATAGTTGGGAAGAAAATTTTGAAATTATATGGGCTATGCCCCCCAAATGTAACCGATACAGAGATGTTTGCCTGAATCTGCAGACGGCTTGAAACAACAGCTCTGAGTGATGTGCACTGTCCCATGCATCAAAATGGGTTGTTGACTCTAAGGCTTGCGGCTCTGTGTGCCCCCGACAAGGCCAACCCAGCAGAGGACTCTGCATGTAGCAGAAGGAGAAGAATGCAGCAGGCCTTGCCCACCAACCAAAGCAGATATATCCTGGTTATTGGGGTAAATATCAGTGGTGGGGCAGGGAGTCTGCTGCCACTCCTGCCTCTTAGGAGGCAGAGGGGGCTCATCTTGCTTCTCCTGTGGTGTAGAAAGGATCGTCATACCACTGTCACTGCCTGGGAGGGGAAGGAGGTTTCTGTTATCATCACTTCATATGGGGAGGGGTGTGGCTGGGCACAGAGCCCTGGAGGTGCTTGCCAGAGCTGTCGTTTAGGGCACTGGATTGCCTTAAACCAGCCCTGTTTCCCAGGCCCTCTCTTGGAGTTGGGAATGTTGTCTTCGGGTGAGCCAGTAATGAGGGAAATGGCAGCTGGATTTGTTCCTCCGGCCTCTTAGCCCCATAGATACATTTGTGGGTGTGCGTGCATCCTTGTCATCTATCTATAGTACTTGAGGAATTGGTTGATTAACATGTATTTACTTCTTCTTGACATTCCCTGAGGAACTACTGTAACCCATATCCTCTGTGATCTTATCTGTTGTCACAGTCTGCACTGAGTCCAATCCTCATCTGTACCAGTTCACACAATGAACCCGTTTCAATATAGTTTTCACGAAAAATTTTCCTAATGCTATGAACTTAATCTCAGTGTTTCTGTGGTAACTGCAATAAATAAATTTGCCTTTCATCAGTGCTTAGATACTGTAGCATAGAGAGGTATCTAAGCTATTGTTTATGGTCTCTTTATCCAATTTACAATCCACATCTCCTTTTTCCTCTGTAAGCCAATTTGAATTAATTTTTCCTGTAAGATTTTGTGAAACACCGTATCAAATGCTTTACTAAAATCCAAATATATTACATCAGCTGCATTACCTTCATTCACTAATACTGTGTTTCTGTATTTTTTTAAAGGCAATCTAGGTTTTCCCAAGTCACTGTGAAAGTTTGCTGGAAAGACTTTTTAATAGAAGTAGATTTAGACAAAGGCTAGTCTTCTCTTTTGGCTAATAAATTATTTTGAAGTATTTTCCATCTTCAGATTTAGTGTGTTTCCTTCTAATATTGGGTATATGTAGTTCCACTGCTATCTTGTATAAAATCCAGTGGTGGTTTTTGTACATACTCCTCCTGCAGTATTTTCTTAGATATAGGAATAAACGTGTTTTGCAAACTTTCCTCCTTCTTGTGTCTACAGCTGGTAACTCAAAGGATCAGTAATTAAGGAGGGATGGAATCAGTCTAACTAGACTGTCCAGTACCTACTGCTCTATGCTCTTTGGGCCTGGGACTGTCTCTGTTCTGTGTTTGTACAGTTCCAAGTACAATGATGTCCAGGTCCAGGACTGAGGCTCTTAGGCGCTACAATAATACAAACAGTTATTATTAACAGAAGGTTAGGGAGACAATCTGGCCAGTGTATACAAACTGTTACTTAGTGGCAGCAGGGATCCATGCTAATAATGATGGAGAGTAGGGATGAAATTATTAATCAACTAAGCAAAATAGTTGGTTTGTAACAATATATATTTACAACTGGAATTGACTTTGAACACACATGAATGAGGTTCTGTTTGAACTGAACTGAGCATGCACCCAAAGATTAGCTAGGACCCATATTCTTTTAAGTAAAACAAATAATACCTTATTACAGTTGGCTTTGGGGTCTACAGTAGCTGGCTTCAGCAGTTGCATAGTCTGGGGATTTATTAGCACATTAATATTAATAGGAATTATTGAGGTATACTGAACAGAAAATAGGTGTTCAGGGTTTTATCCAGAGTCAGCTAAATAAATGCAGCATTTATCGCACTTTAAATTAGCACTCTTAATTTAAAGTGCGATAAACTGGTATCTTCCACTGCATAAATCACTATACATTCAAGTCCTGCATGTACTACCTGAGGGGAGACTTGGAAAATGAGGGGACTATATATTTTGGCTGGAAAAACAATTATTCCAACCTCCTCTCCCATAGTCTGGTTTACAAGGTTTTTGGTTTTGTAAATTGATACTGATTCTTCTGTAATTTATTTTTGGAAACTTGATTATTATTGTTAATGTTTCCATCTGGGTCCCATGCATTACTTGCAGTTGGGTTGAACATTGTGGCAACTTTGTATATATTTACTGCCTTTTCCCCAAACCTTATCATCAACTCTCAGATAGCCTTTTTTAAAAAAGCGCTTATCAAAATTTCAGGATTGCACAGTGCTGAGAAAGCCGTCAGCACTCTAAGATCTTGGCAGCTTGTTGCATTTGCATCCTTATAGGTTTTTTTTCTGCCTTATCGCTTACAGTTTTTGTAACAAGCTGTAGAAAGAATTGACAGTTCAATGTGGTATATACCAGGGTCACAGAAACTTAAGGGAGAAGGCTTGGGTTTTTTGGAAATAGCCTTTAAACAGAAAAATTGATTTGAAACTCAAAAATGTGAACATATAGAAAGGAGAAAAAACTGTCCCTCAAAATTAACCTATTTATAATTGACAGAAGGGTATAATTAGTATCCGATAGAGTGTAATGCATATTTAAGAGTCCACCTCACCTTACAGATAAGCTCTTCTGCACTCCCCTCTTTGTAAATTAAAGAAGTGGCACTACAGGTGATCCTGTGAATACTTTTGCACATATGGGTAGCTTTGTTCACTTGAATAGTCCCGTTGACTTCAGTTGGGCTACTAACATACAAAGTTACTCTTGTGCATAAGTGTTCATAGGTGCTGGAATGAGGGGTGGCTTGAGGTGGTTTCCATCATATACAGGGTTTATAGTTTGGTTCAGTAGCTCTCAGCACACCCACTATACAAATTGTTCCAGCACTCCTGTAAGTGTTGGCAAGATCAGGCCCTCCACATGTATTTCTGTCCAGCAGAAATGTTTCAATATAACTGAAATATGAAGTGTGTTATCTATTTTGCTTTGGAAGGTCAATCATGCACTTCCTTCTAGCAAAGTGAGGGTGGAATCTGTCTATAATCCTGCTTTGCTTGAGGAATGAGAACTGGAACCTAAAACCAAAAATGAAATGTAAAATAATGTAATTTTTGCATTTATCTAAACCTGCCATCTGAGGACTTCAAAGTATTAAACAATTAAGCAAGCTTGCAACAAACCGTCAGATAGATGTTGTTACTGATAACAATAGAGAGGTTATGGCTGACTGGTCCAGGGTCACAGAATGAGATAGTGAATGTCTGAATAAAAAGCAGGGGCCCTGACACTATCCTCTTCTCTGTCCATTAGGGAAAACTTAATATTAGCTGCTGAGCTACAACAAGTATGATCGCTCAGTAGGAGATTGAGATCTGAGCCTTGCTAGTACATTCCTCTAGAATGGAAGCTTCTTAGTCAGATTTAAACCCCTGCTTGGAGGGTAAGAGTATCCCCAGAAAATATGAATATGATGTGCAGCTGAGGAACATAGGAGGAATATCTCTTTGGAATATGAACTGCTGTACATTGGTCTGGGTGAGCAGTGAGGCTTCTGAAGAATTTTGAAATAGAAGAGTAGGGTGCTTTTAGTCTTTTGTTTAGTCTTTTATTGCTCTTTCCCAAAACAGTATAGTCTTAGGCCTGGTATACACACAGGTTTTGTACCACTATAACTGTGTCAGTTAGGGATGTGATTTTTTTTTTTAAACCAGAATAGCTATACTGGTACAACCCCTTGTGTAGACACAATAATAACAGTATAAAGATGCCTTATACAAGTATAGCTTATCTATCCGTCTAACTCAGAGGTAGGCAAACTGCAGCCCGCGGGACCCTCCTGCCTGGCCCCTGAGCTCCTGGCCCAGGAGGCTCACCACTGGCCCCTTCCCGTGCAGCCTCCACTCACTGCGCCGCCGGCACCATGCTCTGGGCCCCGGGGCTGCGAGCTCCTGGGGCAGCGCCGTTGCAGGGCCCAGCCTGACCCGGTGCTCTTCGCTGCGTGCCGGTGCAGCTGTAGTGCTGCCAGCCATCGGTGCTCCAGGCAACATGGTAAGGGGCAGGGAACAGGGGGGTGTTGGATAGAGGGCAGGGCAGTTCGGGGTGGTGGTCACAGGGTGGGGGTGTGGATAGGGGGCAGGGCTGTTGGAGGGTGGGGAACAGGGGGGTTGAATGGGGATAGGGGTCCCGGGGGGGCAGTCGGGGAGAGGGGGGTTGGATGGGGCAGGGGTTTGGGGCGGGTGTCAGGGGGTGAGAAGTGCGGGGTGGGGGGGCTGGGCCACGCCTGGCTGTTTGGGGAGGCACAGCCTTCCCTAACCGGCCCTCCATACCATTTCTGAAACCCGATACGGCCCTCAGGCCAAAAAGTTTGCCCGCCCCTATTCTAATTGCATCCGCACTCAGTAGGTTGCAGTGCTTTAATTATACCAATGTAGTTAAAGTGGTGCTACTTTCATGTGTAGACAAGACCTTGCATTTAAATTGTACGGTAGTGCTTACATGCTGAAGACTTTCAGGCTCCGCAATAAAAGAGTGAAGTCTTTAGCACCAAGGAAGAATTCCTCATACCATAGAGTTGTAAAATCACATGGGAAGCAAGCAGCGTGTTGCTCAGCTCCTGAATGAAGGAGGAGGGGTGCCCAGGTATTTACTGATGAGCTTGATAAAAGAGCTAGAATGGAATGGAATAGAATAGAGGGAGCACACCTCACATTGCTCGTCAGTGATCACCTTCTCCCCATGCTCTATAGCAGCTGCTCAGAGTGGCATTGTGACATATTCTGGAGCAACTTGCACTCAGCCCACAGCAAGAGGGACAGATGCTGGTATGTAGGGCCCAAAGGTGAAGGCATTGAAATGAATGGGGGGAAAAATCCCCTGCCAAAAGAAAAAAGTTGCCATTATAAATGCCACACTGTTTCTGAAATAACTTTAGACTAGATCGTGCCCATGTACGAATACCTGTAACTGCTTCTTGCGGAGTATCCTCTGCATTCTTCTCTGCATTCTTCTTCCTCAAAGGAGAAATCCCCAGCAGAGGCAGCTCATGACAGAGTAACACACCTGTTGGCTGTACAACTATTCCTTTAAAATCTGAGTGGGACCAGTGAGGGGGAATGCTTTTGCTGCTATAGCTTATACCAGTTCCCTGAACAAAATAAGCAATACTGGTAAAAGGACTTTATTACTGGTATAACTGCTTCTATCCTAGGGCTTTTGCTGGCATAGCTATGCTGGTTAGGGGGCTGATTTTTTTTCATACACCCTAACGTAGCTAGGTCAGGAAAACATTTAGGTATAGACCAGACTTCCTTTTTATAGGAGGAAATGGAAAGTCCAGAAGAGTTCAGACACGCCATCTCCAGTGTAGCCTGTTATCTGCCTGAATTCAGAACCACCAGATCAGTCCCAAGCCAACGAATATGCATGCATCTCTTGTGCGTCCTGTGTTCTGAGAAGCACAGTAATGACCCTGTTCTAAATGCCACTAGGTGGCACTTTAAGGACATGACAACCAGTGGTTTGTATTCATTTTCCATCAGCTCCTGTACCAGAGTCTCTAAGGTGCCACCAGTACTCCTTTTCTTTGTACCAGAACTGATTCCTTTCTTTTATAAAATCTGTGTATTTAATCATCTGACCTCTCTAGTTAGTCGTGCCCAGTTATATTGTCAGATCCACATTCCACACTGGGGTGTGATCCTCATGATCACAAATGAATACCAACACTGATGGCTTTTGACAGCAGCGAATAGTACAATAGAAATGTAGCCCTGCAGTCACTGAAGCTGTTGTTTTAATGGGTGCCCTAGGCCCAAGGCACTCAAATAGCCAATAAACATAAAAAATGCTGTGTCATCGGATTGGCAGGAAATTCTGAAATCTTATCCTTTAGCATTGGCATCAACACGATTCGATATCTGCATCTGATGGTGTCCAAACCTTGTACTTTTTTCTTTCCTTTTACAAATTTTATTTTAAGTAACATTGTTCTGATGTGAGGTCTTTCTGTTTGGATCAGTTTAGTTGTAGGTTGGGATGCTCAGAGGAAGTCTAACTCTGCTCCCATTATTAACTTCAGTGAGAGTTTAACCATTGACTTCAATGGGAGCTGAGCACTTTTGCAAATCCCAACCTGTGTGTGTGTGTGTGTGTGTGTGTGTGTGTGTGTGTGTTCGTATTTGAAGGCAGTCAGTGGCAGGGGGATGAGGGGAGTAAAGCTCTGTAGCTTTGTAACTGAATTATGATCCTTTTTGCACCTGCCAAAATGTAATCAGTAGACAGAGCCAAATGGTGTTTCTCTGGTTACCTCTTCCTTCCATCTCAAACAATCCTCCTAGCATCTTTTACTCTGTTTTCCTGCTTCCTTTCTCACTCAGTTACATGTGGTACCCTTCTGTACATTTCTCCTGAGAAGGAGGACATACCACATGGCTCCCTCTGGGGCCATCATCATTGGTTTTTCCTCTGTGAATCAACCCTTTATCAAAGGAATGTGGGTGAGGGCGGAGATTTTCATTCCCCCATTGTCCAAAATCATTGCTTCCGTGATGCATTTGAGCTCGGCTGTCCCAAGATCATTCATTAGAATTTATATGCCTGGAGTGGCTGCCCGATATGCTGTCGCCAAGCCACTGAAGCCTGTGTTTTGGTTCTGAATTTCTTTCAGTTGCATAAGAAATGGTTCTGGAAAGAAGGGAATCGATTGTTTGTTTCACTGGATAACAAAGAGACATGTTGTATTAAAAAAAATAAATCCTTGATTTCAGTGATTCAGCAAAGAGTGGCCTTTCCCCCTTTCATTCCTCTGTATGTCAGGAGCCTTCAGTTATAATTTCAGCCTAGCAATACCTGGAAGGTTTTCTGAATCAAAATGTTAGTACCAAATATTAGCTCCCTGGCAAATTCTTTTTAGCATTGCTTTGCTGTTCAAATGTATCATACTTGAAGGAGGAAAAGGGAAATCTTGTCAGCCAGGGCATTTATTTTCCCTTCTATCTTGAGGAATTACATATGCATTTAAAGGAAGATCACAAATCCCTCTCCTAGCATTAGTTTTACTCCTTACAGTTGTAAAACACTAGCAAACCTGACAGAGTTCCATCGTGCTTCTGTTGTGAAGGGAGTAGAAGTGGTATGATAAAGTCCCTCTTTAAATACTTTATATATAATTCTGACATTGTTTGATGTATGGGTTGCGCTGAACCAGAGGCATTGAAGTAACGTTGACTGCACTAGATTGTGATAATGCAGGGACTGTTATTGCTTCCAAAGTCTCTCAGCAAGAGTCTGTTAGCAAGAGCAGAATAGGTTATTCCGTGCTTGATAAATTATTGGTACGAGGCTTTAGGTGAAATCCTGACCCCTCTGAAGTTAATGGGAGTTTTGCCATTGACACCTGTGGAGCCAGGACTTAACCTTTAAATTTAACCTCACAGAAAGGAACCGTTTTGGAGAAGTGAGCATGCTGTAGTACAGTAACCCCCGGTTTTAATTTTTAGCCGAGCCTGATACATTTAAGGACTTTTCCTTGGAAGTGCTTTGACTGTTGCAATTATTTTCTATTTGGAGCTGGATTAGGGCAGGAAGGTGGTAGATTTGTCTCCTTTTATACCTTGTATATAAAGTGACATCACAATATTTTCAGTAGTTCCCATTTTCTTGTTCTAGGTCTTAGCACCCACAGTCAGAGGCTCCCTTGTAAACCCCTCCCTCCCACTGAATATCATTTGATCTCAATACATGTTCATATTACTATTTGTTCAGTTTTTCAACTGGAGTCTTCAGGATCCAGTGACAGTTTGCACCCTATCCTTGGTAGTTGTTGCTGTGGCTTTTCTTTTCTCATAATGGAAGAGCTCTATGTGCTATATTGTAGGAACCAAACCCTAGAAAAGATTCCTGGGTAGCAGGCCATTTATATTCAGAGAAGTTACCATTTCTAGCTTTTCACAAAAAGTTTTCTCTTGTTTTCTTATCACAATAAAGGGGGAAAATGGTTTAATTAAAAATATACAAAAGACGTGTGTCACTCACTTAGCTGTCACCATAACTTTCCCCCTCAGAGTTAAATTGCTAAAGTAACTTTCCTTTTGTGTCTAGTGTTTGCTTTCATTGTCTTTATTGTACATGATTGCTAGACATTTTCTGGGTGTAGCGGTGACTGATTTGTTGTTACAGACAGAACAAGTATCTGAGATTGAATTACATCCTCAGATGAATAGAGCCCCATCACAGACAGAAGAAAGCAGCCCAACGAGAAAGGTAAGGCCAATATGTCTAATGCCCTTGTTGAATGATCTGCCTTTATCTTTTTGCCTTCATCAACTGACCTTAGTTGTTTTAAGTTTTAAAGCAATTAAACTGAGGTTTACGATTACATTTTTACATGTTTACTTTTTCTGGAGGTCAGGACACCAGGGGGAATTGGACTCATGTGACATCCACCATCAGCTCAGATAAATCATTAAGAAAGTTTTCAATCCACACATCAGTACATGTGCATTAAGAAAAACAACTTGCCATTTGTTTATAGTATAAACACATGGGCCCTTAAAGAAGTGGGGAGAAGAGATCAATGGTGTCTGGTCCTCATTTCCTTCCAGCCCTTCCAACATGAAACATTTTAAAAGTCTGATATTAAGGATCCAACATAAGTATACCAGTTTATTAGAGCTCAGGATCTCTTATATGCATAGAATTTCAGGAATTTGTTTAAAACATGAATTACAGGTTTTATATGCTTGCAGGCATATAAAATAGATATGCTGTAACTAAATATGCTGCAACTCCAAAGGACCAACTTATGTCATTTTCCTCCTAGTGCCTTTTGGGGTAATACCCCTTTGTGCCCTTGCTTTGTCTGGATGCCACCTCAGTCCTTTCTGTCTAAGATCAGTAGCAGGGGCAGTTGTTAATTAGGAGTTGGAGACCTAAGATCTCCAATGATACTCCACCAGGTACTAATGCAGCGCAGACATTACGTAGTGTCTATGTAGTACTGATGTATGGCACAGTGTGGTGCCAGGTGCTTCCACAGAGGGGTGTTCTTGAAAGGGACGGAGCTGCTCTGCCCATGAGAAATGGATGTGATGATGCCTGGGTGGAGGTGAGAGTCTGCACAGGTGGCCTGTTGGAGGGTCGGGAGAGTTTGGGTGATGTCTGGTGGGAGATGGAACTGTTAAAACACCCCCACAGGTGATAAAGTGGGCTTTCTTCCGATTTTCCTTCTGTACTTCCTGCCTCTCCCTGCCCAGTGATGTTTCTTCCCCAAATGAGCACCATGACCTGTTTGTTTGGCTGGTAGCTCCTGTGCCATATGCTGCAGCTGCTCCTGCTGTTCAGTCACCCATATGACCGCTAGCCACCAGAGACAGCTTTGCAGAGAAGAAGCCAGAGAGAGCATAGTTATAGCCAGCCCAGCTCACTATAGAGCTGACCACATGATGCTGGGCACCTGAAACTGGCAGCCTTAAATAGCCATTATCCCCTCCCATCCCAGCTTCCTGGAGTGTATGCCCAGGGCACAGGCCTGCAGGAGATCTTCAGCAGTGGCCTGAAGAGCCTCCTCCTCAATACAATGAAAGAGGAAGCAGGAGTATCTATTAGAGTTGTTCTGCAGAACTTCAGCCCTCCTTCCCCCCGCAAGGCACAGATGGCAAGAGTTTCAGATGGGAGTAGGGGGGCAGCAGGGCAAAGTGACCTCTGGGAATTGTAAGTTTGAGGAGAGTCCAGTGGTTATGGTACGTTGACTTGTCTGGTTCAGGAACTATTTTATCAATAGAACTAAACTTGTCATTAGGAAGTTTTTTATAGCAGAGCATAAAAAAAGCTGACCTCTAGAGCATAAAACGCTTGTTTTGAAATGTCATCATCTCCTAAAATGCAGGAACTTACAGCTGCTCTTCCAGAATTTACCAGGGAATTAATCTTTTTAATTTTCTTCCTCATTCCCCAATTTTTTTTTATGGGGTTGGACCCTCTCCCATGTAAATCTTCCTGATGCTTCACTCCGGTTCCCCCACATCCTCTCTACACACACACACAGACACACACACAGACACAGACACGCGCACACACACACACACACCCCCCTTTCCTTTGAACTCCCTTTGGGTATTGCTTTTTTATTGAGGAAGGGACAAATGTACTGAGCAGGGGACTCTGGCACTAACAAATGTATCACTTGCATTGAGCACCAGTGACTACTGCTCAGAAGACAGCTTCCTTTCTCCTAGAACAACCAGCAGTACTCATCCCTCTCCAAACCAGAACAATTTCCCCAAACTACATGCTGATAGCTTTTAAGAGAAAGCAAATTTATTAGAAAAACACAATAAAGAGAACCAGCAGTTAGAGAGAGATCCCTGAGACTCTTCCCCCTAGTCACTAGGAGGGCGAGAAGCTGAATTACAATTATGGGATGTTGTCTAAGATTCATAGCTGAAAAGTCTATCTAACTCACACTGACGACAAAGTTAGCTTTTTGAGATGTCTTACCCAGGTGTGTTTTTAACCAGAAGCTAACAACTTCTCTGCCTGGCATCTTCTGGCAGGCTCAGTGTGTCTGTCTTTAACCAACAAACGTCTTATAGGTTAGTTTCCAAGTTCAGTTAGCACTGGTGGTATTGTCTCAGCCCAAAACAAACTACAGGATGTAGAACTGCTTTCAGGTCAGTTTGTGCAACTCAAATTTCTTTTGTTCTCAGAAGGACTGACTTCCCTATCATCCTGCCAAGTAAGGTTCTCTGTGTTTTCTGTTTGTCTGGCTTTAGGAATGTACCAGCCCCTCAAATAGCACTCATGAAAATGGGGCTTTTTGACATCTAGGTGTGGCTGTTTTTTGCCATACTAACATAAACAGAGATTGTGTATTTTGTATTTCCCCAGCTCTCACCCATTCAAGCATGTAGAAATCACACACAAGTTCCCTAGTCATCTCACATGACATTTTCAGAGAGAGTTATTCAACCTGGCCAAGCGTGAGGCCACAAAGCACAATCTTACTCCAGATCTATAACCATACAATAGTTACACTCTTCTGCTACCCTGTTCAATTAAATAGTAAACATAGATACTATTCAATTATTTTAAAAAAACCCAAAGAGGAACCAGAGGACTGAGTTTTGGAAATAAGGTTCGGAGCCTTTCTCCTAAAGGTCAGTGGTGGAAATCCAGCTCATGCCAGCAATAGTGACGGACAGGTATTACCATCTGATGGCTGTTCAGTGAAGTCCTGGAAATGAGCTCTTGGTCTCATTTCAGATTCTAGCAGCCTGGTGTCCTCATTCATAAAACCAGCATCACTATTGGCAGCCACATAGGAGGCCCAGGACTGAATAAGGATAGAGGCTGAACTATCCTCTGCCCCATGTGACGGTCCTACCCTTTCTAGATTTGGGCATGTTGATGAGACAGAGTAGGGGAGCTTACATCGCAATGACTCACATTGCAGCCATTCTCTGTGTAAGTGGGGGACTCTGCCACTAAGACTATTAAACCAGCAACTTACACAAGGACCTCATTCACTCACTTTAATTAACAAACACTACATCTCCATTGTGAAAACAAGCAGAACAGTGTATAGTCTGAAAATGTCTGCTGTTTTTAGCAACAAATATCTTGTGGAAAATCTGGTATGTAGATGTAATTTCTCTCAGGCTGGGTATACATTTTTTTTTAAAAGCAGTAAGCAAATACATTAATTATACAGTGCCATGTGATTATTTTGAGTGTGGTATTCCACATATTTAAGGCAAGTGGCTTTCCATGTTGGGTTGTGTGCAACAGATCTTGGTTGTTTTTTTTGTTTGTTTGGAGTGGTTTTTTTTTTTTTGGTTGGTTGGTTGTTTTAAATATTTTTGAAGTAGTCATGGAACCCTGTGGGATTTTGGAATGGTAGAGACTCTACCTCCTCATAACACTAACTCTCTTCCTGGCCTTAAAGTACTTTTTATTGCAAAACACCCACAATAGCTCTCTGCTGACTCAGATTACATATTGCAACCTTTTGGGCACTTCACTGGGTCATTTAAAGGTGTATTACTTTAATTTATTTGTATTATATTAATTGGTTCCTAAGACATAGAAAGGAAGGTAGCCTGGTCCAGTGAATACACCACTAGATCGTATAATGAAAGCTGGGTTCTAGTCCTGGCTCTGCTACTATTTCACTGTGTAACCTTTGGCAAATCACTTTATCGTTTTGGGCCACAGCTTTTTGCTTTGTGAAATGAGGATGATGATACTACTGGCCTCTCTTTGTTAAAGCACTTCGAGATCTACAGATGAAATATGCTATGAAAGCTAATCTTTATTATAATAATACATTATTATTATTATAACAGCCTGATCCTGCAGTGGTGGTAAAGTTTTGGGCAAAATAGAGGATATTTTAATTCAAATAATAAAAGCACTTCTGGCATTTTTTATTAAATTATGTATTTTGTGTTTTCTATCTGAGCCTGCCCACGTCTTTTCATGTACTTCTCCATGACAAATCACTAGCCTTACGTGCACTCATTCTGCAATGATAGTTAACATGTACGTCTTTGTAAGCCAGTTTCCGAGCTGCCTCTAAAAGGGAAAGTATTTTTGGGACCGACATCATAGGATAGAGGAAGCCTGTCTTGTGTTTGAGGCATTTGCTTGGGACACAGGAGATCTGGTTCAATTCCTAGCTGGGCCACAGCTTTTGTGTGTGACCTTGGGCAAGTCAGTCTCTCTCAGACACTGTACCTCAGCTGTACTGTGAGGTTGGTGGTAGTTCTCTACCTCTCAGAGGTGGTCATGAGGATAAATTTATATGTTTGTGAGGCACTCAGATTCTATGGGAATGCGATGAGGCCATATAATGGGTAGATACTTTATAATCCTTAACGGGCGATCAATATTGGTCGCTCCTGGGAAATGTCCTGTGTTGATCATGATGGCAGCGTATGCAGGCAAAATCCTCATATTACACAGAGCGTAATTTTTTAATTATTATATTCTGGTAATGTCCAGAAGCCCCAGTATGCTACATGTACACATATGCATGTACACACGCATGTATGCCCTGAACAGCATACAGTCCAAATTAAGATAAGACAGAAGTAGTGCATGCAAGACAATTGAAGGGAGGGAGGGCAAGACACACCAACAAAAATAGCCAACCTGCAAATATAGAAAATTAATATTAAAACAGAATGCAGTTTTTAAAAAGCAGGTTAGTACTGAATTTAGTTAAAATTGAAACAGCACAAAGCTTAGGCCATACTTCAACAGTTTGTATGTCAAAAGCATTCACTCATCATAGCTTTTCTTTCACCACGTCATCATTTTAGGATGTCTTTGGATGCTGACTTATTTAAGGACTAACTGAATCTTTGTTTTTTTTTTCTCCAAAGGAGATTCTGCTTACTCAGCCGCCATCCAAACCAATCCGTAGGAAATTCCGCTCTGAAAATCAGATGTTGGAAAACCAGGAGCTTATTCCCACTAGCAGTGTGACCTCTTCTTTGCCTGCAGCCAAACCACATCTTCCAGCCCAAAAGTAAAACACACACCTAAAAACTACACCAAGCTGCATCATGAGCTATGACTTGACTGTGTTTGGTTTCTTTTGCCTCATTCTCATATTTAATGATTGAATGACTCAGGGCATTGGTAATGAGATACAGACCTCAACTCTTGATTGCCAGTTCAAATGCAGGCCAGGTCAGTAGTGACCAAAAATTGTTAACATCTGATAGCTGAACAATGGCCTCTTTGAAATGCACTTGATGGTTTCAGTCAACAAATATGTGTCTACATCATAAAAGCTACCACTCAGCTACCTTCTGTAACAAGGTGGCAGGGATCTTGTGCTGACCCTGTTATCAGGTGTATCAGCATCATAATGCTGCTAAAGTTGTGCTCACGCATTCTGGCAGTTGTGGCTTGTTAACCAACCAGGAGATGAGCATGCGGGGAACGGCTCCAAATCCCTTCAATCTTGTCATCATAATAAGATGGCAGTTCTCCACAGCAAGGAACTAAACTTCAGCACAGTCTCAGTTACATAGGCATTCACAACACTGAACAACCGCACTGGTCAGGTGTTTGCAAATGCTGTGTCTGAGGAGAACAACACTGGTTTCACCACCATTTCAGCCATAGTGTAGGAGTGCCAAAATTCTCTGACATAACTGGTCAGACTAAGCGCTTCTCTTCAGTCCCAAGCATTCTAAGATACTGCCTTTGCTACGACTTAACTTGAGGGTAGAAGGTGTCCAAGTGTCTTCACTGATGTTGAGCAATAGATAGTTGTAATGTTCCACTCCATCAAAGAGAGGCCTAAACACTGAAAAGCAATACTTCCCCCATCTATTCTGGAACCTCATTGGGTCCAATAGTTTTGGAGCATGAACTATAGAAACAAGTCTACCAAGCTGACAGGAGTCAAGAAAGACGTAGGGGAGATGTTGATCAGAAAATGATTACCATATGTGTTTAACACTTATTCTAGATCCATCCCAAAGAAAAGAGTATCACACCAGTGTGAGTTGAGCCATAAACCATTTGAGATAATCTTAGATTGCCATGATGGCTATGGAATCTAGAGTCAGCATGCTACAGCTATTACTAGTGTGCATATTGAAAGCCTAGATATTGAAATCACAGAGACCAGAGTGTCTTAGTGGCTCCAAAAACAAGTCCAATAACAGGAATGCAGGCACAAATGATGGGGTGGGAAAAGAGCTGTATTCAGTCAAATTTATTTTATCCCAGGATTCATATGCAAGCTGAGTGCAGTTGAATCTTTCTTTGGGTTTTCACATCTCCTGCAGCTGAAGTTGTATGCAAAAACCAAGGCTGTGCTTTGCCCAAATCCTCCATGTCTCATCAACAGATTGTCTAGGGATGTTGTGGAAGTTCCTTCACTGGAGGTTTTCAGAAGGAGGCTGGCTAGCCATCTGTCTTGATGGTTAGACACAACAAATTCTGCATCTTGGCAGGGGAGTAGATTAGATGACCCTTGGTCTCTTCTAACCCTATGATTCTGGACTAGGTAATCTGAGCCAAAACCAGGCCAGCTGAGTCATCCAATCAGTTCTTCACAATAAGTATACAATCAACCTGTTGAGGGCCTGAATCTGTGCTACATAGGGATGTAAAAGCTTAACCAGTAAGCATTAGGTTTACTGTTAACCAACCTTAACCATTAACCCTCTGCTTGCCGGCCAGAGCAGCCCCAGCTAAGGTGGCCCTGCACCTGCCGGAGGGACTCTAGCCCTGGCTGCCTCAGTTAAACAATATAATTTTAATCGTTTAACTGGTTAACTTTTTAAACAATATTTACACCCCTAGTGCTACATAACCTGAAAGATTAAAAGAGAAAATAGTGCTCCTGAGATGACCTGAGAATGCTAGTACATGCTTTTGGAGCCCCAGTTATCTAGGGGGCCCAAGGAAAATTGCATCACCTGCTGACATCCCTAATCAGCCCTATCTGATGCAGATGTTTGTATTTTCTCCAGAACATTTAAATGACCACATAGTGATACGTGTACGCTTTGATTTCTTTTATTTTATTTTTAAATTTTATTATAAAGATTGATTGGGGGCAAAATGTAGATAAACAGGTTGGTGGAAAGGTGAAAAACAATAGCAAAAGGGCCACCTATTGTAAGAAACAGGCACAGGTTCTATTTCAAAAATCACAGCTGTCCACTCTGTTCAGAAAAAGAGCTAACTTGGGCTTTTCCCAACTGCTTTCCACTATGCGCTCTGTTTAAATATGCATCTGTCTTAGAGTATATTGTCATTAAAGAGCTGCTGACGCCTCATGTACAACTTTAAAATGTCTATTTAGAAACAGTTCTGCTTATCTAACCTGTATTTATCATATTTCCCTTTTCTTGTTGTTTTGTTATTACTAGCAACATTTGCATTTAAACAAATCTTTGGTTCTTTGAGTCATGGGCAGATAAATAATGTCCATAATTCATCTATCTGAAGTTCCATTTCTGTGTGACATCACAATCAGATGTGTTGGAAATGACTGGTATAAAAATGGAAGATAAGTATTTCAAGTGTAGAAAAAAACAGCAGAAGCGGCTAAATTCTTGAAAAAGCAAAGATTTTATTTTCATGCAGATGTCCTTAATAATAAATAATTAAAAGATACTAAAAATAAGTAAAATTGTTTCTAAATAGAATGTTCTGTACATTTTCCATTAGGCATTAATGAGATTTTAAACCCCATTAAGTGTTTGAAAACAATACTAGCAAGGATATTGCAGTAAACACAAGTATATTAAAAATAAAATAGTTGAAATGGGCCTAAAATAGGTTGATGGTTCAGATTAACAAATGAGATCATTTTGCTTTTGAATCACCCATCTGATTCAGTCATCAGCACTTATTTACGACATTTTCTTGTAAATTGGTATCTTCTTCTTTTGATCAAGGTTCCGTACACAAGTACATAAAGTGGATTCTGGTCTCCTGGGGACAGTCACTGTTGAGGCTCTTTTCATTGAAATGTTTTGTATTTATCTCCAGCAGACAGTCTTCCAAGCAGAAGAGGGCTATTCAGACTGCTGTTCGTAAAAACAAAGAAGCCAATGCGGTATTAGCCAGGTTGAACAGCGAACTCCAGCAGCAACTGAAGGTAAGGAATGCATTGAATGTCACAATTACAAGGCTTGATGCAATCGGTTGTTTTTCACCACTGGCTAAGGATCTAGTTCCTCTTTATAGATGAAACCTACTGCTTTGTTTCCAGACTCTCTTTTGAAAGAGTGGCTACGTTGTACCTGTAGGGGTGAGTGGCCTATATAAGAAAATGTGAAACCTAAATGCAAAGGGCTGTGGTGTCGATTGAATTGAGTTTAAATGATTCTTGTGTTTTGAATGCTTCTAGAGCATTTAATGCTGTCTCTTCATGCATGAGAGGAACTCAGACATAGCTTTCTTTGTCCTGATCAGTTATTTAACTTCTTACATTCAGTCATTTAGTATGCAAAGTATTGGCTGAACTGTTGCCTTAGATGAGCCTCTAAGAATGTTTTTAAAACACTATCCATTAGCTTGTATTTGAGAACTTCTTGGAGCATTTAAATTGGTAAGTTCCTGATAAAAAATAAATTATTTTCTTTTTAATTGTCCAATCATGAAGTCAATAAATTCCTAAATTTTTCTTCTGCTGAAGCTTCATGGCACTTACATAGACTATCATACTTCTACATAAGAAGGTCTGAACATACTGGGAATCCTTTCAGAGACCATCAACACTGCTTGCCAATCAGTCAGAGGAGACTACTGTTGCTCTTCTCTCGCGGATTGAAAGTGCCACCTTCTGCAGCACTTCCAGCTCTATAATGGTCTGGAAATGTGAGCCCAGGACCAGAAACTGAACCCTGATGTCCTACCTAATAGCGCAGTGGGCTGCTGCTGAGTTGGCCTGCCTGACCTTCTTTCCTCCTTTAGCATTCCTCTGCATCTCTGTCAGAGTCCTGAGAAATCCCCATGCTATATTTTTCCTAGCTTCACATCCCACCCCGCTCACTCAACGTCCCGTATTACAACCACCTTCCTTGGATCTCCACATAGGAATTTATCATTACCACTGTTCCTGAATTGTCTAGAAAGAGCTCTCAGGAACAGTGGAAGGCAGACTCTCCCTACCAGGGCTGAGCATGCGGCCTTTAATAGCAAGGTAAAAAGAGGCAGTATGGCCCCGTGGACTGACCTTGGGGAAGGATGTCACTTGTAAGTTTTAATAGCAAACACTCTATCACTATTACCTTTTTGTAGTCTCTCTCTCTCTCTCTCTGGTATTTATATGCCTCCCATTTTCACACCTGAGCACCTTACAATCTTTAATGTATTGATCCTCACAAGACTCCAATGAGGTCAGGCCGTGCTATTATCCCCAGTTTACAGGCAGGGAACAGAGATAGACAGTGGCAGGCCAGGGTCACACACAAAGTCTGTTATGGAGCAGGGAATTGAACCCAGGTGTCTCAAGTCTGTGCACTCACCACTGGGCCATCCTTCCTCTCATCGGCCAGGTTGGGCAAGTCCCTGGCCTTTCTGCGCTTGTTTCCCATCTGTAAAAAGGGAATAATTCAACTTATCTCAGTAGGTTGTTCTGAGGGTTAATTATCTAACGTTTGTATGGTGCCTTGAAACTATAAAGTTTGATGTAAGTGGTATGAACTTGAGATCTGTAGTAAATGCCAGCTGTTATTAGACTACTCTTTAATAATGCAGCTTTGTATGTGTGGGTGCCACAAAAGTTATAGCATTTCTTTTTTCTCTGTGCTCCAGGAAGTTCACAAAGAACGAATTGCATTGGAGACTAAGTTGGAACAGCTTCGTCCTGTAACTGTCTTGTGACCTTCGGTACATTATTCAATGGCAATAAATGGACATTTGTGCCAAGACTTTTTGACTCTGTTAGCACAACAATGTAAAGTCTATGTAAAGTTTTCAGTGAGGCAATGGCACTGGGAAAGGTGGAATGTGAGTTGGGGTGGTTGTGTTTTTGCGCATCACCGTCCACGTTTTCTCTTGGGGATGAAGAGGGTAGATGAGATAAATGTCAATCCATAGGTTATGTCTAAGAAATGAAAGTTGTTTCCTACTTGTCCTTCAGGATATTACAAAATGCAGATAACCACCAAAATCAGTCATCTAACTCTGAAATTATTAGTAGTTTATTTATTTAAAGAATTCCTGATTTATGTACTTTCTTGAAAGCCAATAATTAAAAGTGACATGCATTGAAAATTCTTCTTTATATTTAAAGTTTCTATTCTAAGGTGGTTTCTTGGACGTTTCTGATTTCACATAGGTTTATCCGGGGGTAGTGTCCGTGGTTTTAAAACACAAAAGAGAATAAAAATAATTGTACAGATAGTCTATATTCACAATCACGTCACTTAATTGTCTTTTTAGTGACATTTACGATTATTGGTCATTTATGTCTTATAAATATTGCAGGGTTTGTGTTTTATAAGTTAAAAATCATGTGAAAATGGAGTTCTGAGAACTAAAAAGTGTTGAAACGTGCTGATTTTTAGAAACTTTTTTTTTAAGCTATACCCCACAGGGAAAGTTAGAAATGGGCATATTTCTCTGTATGTAATTAATGTGTGCTTGTTAAAACAACAGCATTGTAATTTTACCAATGGAGGTTAAAATGAAGCATATATTGTGCTTGTCTTTGGAGACATGGGTTTTATTTCATGTTTGTTTGCATTGGTCTGCATTCCTGTTAAACTAGCTATTGCATTTTTTAAAGGACCTGAACTAGATGTTTGATTCCAAATGAAATAAATGTATGTATATGCTCTAGGTAAGATTTTTAATGACTATGGTGTGAAGAAATGAATCCTGCAAGGGGTTGTCCATTGAATGGCCTTAATATCGCACAGGAGATGCTCCTTACAGGATGAGGCTCCCAGGACCTTTCCCTTCTCTAAAGAGAGAGTCAAAGGCTATAGTACTCTATCTGGGTCTGATCTAGGGCCAGTTGAAATCAATCAGCATCAGATTAAGTCTTCTATGAGACTTTCTGACAATGGAAGCTTTCTAATGAACCTTTTAGTTTTTGGGCCAATCCTCATATAACAGGTAGTTTTAGAAGTAATGAAATCAGCCTGTCCCCTTTGACATATGCCACATTGATGAAAACATAGCATGCACGCTGTCCTCTTTCTTTCCTTCCTCCCTTGCAGCGCCACATGAGATGCATTGTATAGTCCATTGTTCAGTGATGTAAACTAAGCGTCTGCATTAAGTTTGCAAAAACTCTGCATACATTTTCTTCTATTATTTTTGATGTTTTATCCATCTTGTTTTGGAATGCTCCCCAAGGGTGGATTAGAAATAACTAGCCAGTCTCCTGTCAGGATACAGTACAAAATGGATAAATGTTTAAAAAAAAAAAAAAGCTGCAGCGGAATAGCAGAGTAGCCAGACGTTTTATTGAGACGTAAAACAAGAATGACATCTATGTAAATGTTTAAAGTTGACATGGTGACTGAACAGACTCCGTTGGCTGAAGTTTATATGGATTCAGAGTTTATAAAACATGACTCCAACATTGGGAGGGCAGTCCTCACATTTGTAAAACTATATTAACTGAAAGTCTGTTTGGTAATATGTCACTCCTTAGCTAGCTAACCACTGTTTGTGTCTATGACAACGAACTAAATTTTTGGATTTCTGACTTCTTCTGTGTTAATGCTCTGCAGTTGGAATCAGAGAAATGACCATGGCTTGTGACTAAATGAAGTTAGAATCACAGCTTCTCCTAGTGAGCTGCAGAAGAAATCTGCCATCATCTTCCCTATTAGTGACAATGTTCAGAACTTACACCAGTCATTCTTAGAGAGACAAGGCGGATGAGGTAATATCCTTTATAGGACCTACTTCTGTTGGTGAGAGGACAAGTTTTGTAGCTCAAAAGCTTGTCTCTGTCACCATCAGAAGTTGTTCCAATAAAAGATATTACCTCATCCACCTTATCTCTCTAATATCCTGGGACCAACACTGCATACACGAGTCATTCTTTTCATTTATAAAATTGAATTGTTAGATTTTAGTGAGTTTAATTGTTTTTAATTCTTGTTTTGTTGTTTTATTAAGTAACAAAATGACAATTTTAAAGGACAGAGTTGGGTGGCACTTTCCATATTTGTGATCCAGAATGTTTGGAAGAAGCTTTTCAACTCTTAAGAAATGTACAAATGTTTTATTAAGCTCTTTGGGTGAGTAAGGGTGGAGGAAAGTAGTCCATAGAGGTTTTTCAAAGAGCTGTCATGCAAAGTACTATTATAATTATTTCTTATACTATGAATCAGGATACCTGGATGACCAGTAATGGAACATGTTACTTAGGCTTGGTCTACACTAGCAACTTATGTTGATACAACTATGTTGCTCATGGGTATGGAAAGTCCACAATCCTGAGCAAGGCAGTTATACTGACCTAACTCCTGGTGTAGACAGCCTTATGTTGATGGGAGGGCTTCTCCTGTCAGCATTGCTACCACCTCTTTGGGAGGTGGAGTACCTACATTGATGGGAGAAGGCCTCCTGTCAGGATAGGTAGTGTCTTCATTGAAGCGCTACTGCAGCACAGCTGCATTGGTGTAGCTGTGCCACTGCAGCCTTTTAAGTGTAGACAGGCCCTTAGTCATCCTGAATCATAGGGGTTAATACATAAAAGAGTTTATACCATTTCTGATGCTGAGCTTTTAGAGATGCATTCTAATGTTCTACTGAGCTCAAGGGGCCATCCTAATTCAGTCATTTTATGTGTAGTTTATTATATTATTGATGACAGTGTACCACTTTACACAGTGTGGAAAGTAAAATAGCAAGGGAAGAGTTAAGACTTGTTTTATCTCTGAAATACAAAGTCAGGAAGTAAGTTACCTGGAGTATCTTCTTAGTACTTCAACAGTTCTGATAGCCTACAGAAGATGTAAAATCTGCTCCTGCTGCTGTTTTGGTTAAAAAAAAAAATTGTAATGGGAGTTACAGGTGCTCAGCCCCTTTGAAAATCAGGCCATTTATTTAGGTGCTTATGGCTAACATTTTCAGAAGTGCTGGAGTGCCATTTTCAAAAGTGATGTAGGCCTTTAGAAGCATAAGTCCCATTTACTTTCAATGAGACATAAGGAAAAAATATCAAAAGTGCTTAAGTGACTTACGATTTTCAATGAGACATAGGCTCCCAAGCTCCTAAGTCACTTTTGAAAATGTGATTTTGGCTCCTATGTCACATAGGCAATTTTAAAATTGTAGACTTAGGCTAAACTTTTCAAACATGGGTGCCTAAAATTAAGCACTTGTAATGGCCTGATTTTCAGAAGTGCTGAACATCCATAAATCCCATTGAAGTCAATGGGAACGAAGTGCTAAGAACTGTTTGAAAATCAGGCCATTTTATTTCCGTTCTAAATGTATATAATGGCTCAACATCAGACACAATGAACAAGTTGTGGGGACCTGTTTAAAGATAGAACAGTCAAACTAGACAATCACGGAACATTGTTTAAAGATATTAAAGATTACTGTTCTGGTTATTAAACTAGTATTAGGACACCATGGAAATTTATATAATATCTTTTAGAGTAGCAGCCGTGTTAGTCTGTATTCGCAAAAAGAAAAGGAGTACTTGTGGCACCTTAGAGACTAACAAATTTATTAGAGCATAAGCTTTCGTGATCTACAGCTCACTTCATCCGATGAAGGGAGCTGTAGCTCATGAAAGCTTATGCTCTAATAAATTTGTTAGTCTCTAAGGTGCCACAAGTACTCCTTTTCTTTTTGATATCTTTTATTATGGCTCCCATATTGCTGGATTAAAAAATATCAATCATTAGCAAGTTCAGCCCTGTTAGGTTCAGAAATGTCAGTTTTAACTTGAAACGTTATTTCCAAGTACAGTTTTATAGGATGGGAGATGGTCACTTCAGTGAGAGGAACGTTTTCAGCTTTCTTCTAAACATTTCAAGCTTCATATTGTACTCAGGGTCTCAGAGCATATCTTGTCATTTCACATACTGCGCTTGCACATGCAAGCAGGTTAGACAATTTTATTTAGGTGGTGGCCTGGCCTAAAATTAGAAATAATCTTGAGAGATGCAATAAAAGAGGTTAGCGACTGAGTTTTTCATATCTCAAACCCCACTTCATACCTAACCAGACTTGGAGGGCAACTGTTTGCATTACTGACCTACCCTGTGGGGTGGTTGTGAATTGGAACTCTTCACAAGAAGCTTTAGGATAAGCTTAATATGGCAATTATCTCTCCCTGTTTTAGAAGCTGCTTCTGCCAAGTTTAAATCCCATTTCATGGCAAAGACAGTTTGTGAAAGCTTCCAGTCTCTGAAAGGGAGGAGCGTCACTTCTCCAGCACTGCCAGTCCTTTAGCCTTCAGCACATATACACCTTAACTGACAAAAAGTAGTTGTTATAAAAGTCAGGATGGGAAAGAGGGATAATAAACCCACATATTTTAGCAACTAGAGTGAAAACTTATTTTTTCAAGACATGAATATCCCAAATGAGAAGCAATATATATTTTGAAGCTTTTGTTTATTCAATTATCTTCATGAAACTATGTATTACATCTTTGTCTGCTATTGATCATTTGATATAAAATTGGTATTGGGAACCTTACTGTTAATCTAAAATTTAAAAAAAAGTTCCCCTCAGGTTACTATATATTTGTATATTTACTTATACAGTGTAGTTGATAACCATATTCCAGAAGACTTGTTTTCACAGCTACAGAAATGTTAGTGTGGTAGATTGCAAGATATATAACATTCTACACTATGTACATCCAATTCTGGAAAATGTATATGGTATGAAACTGGGTGCTATGTTAAAATAAAAAGTAGCTTCGGATTGTCTTGCTACTTGTGTTTTGTTGAGGATGTCATTTGCACAGATGATATGAAAAGAGAAACTTTTGGCATGGAAAGATGCTGTGTTGAAATGGCTGATGTTTGAGTATTTAATTTGCAAGCACATATGCCAAGCGGCGTGTGTATGTGTGAGAGACAGAGTGTAACAGGGTCCCTGCAGGGCCCTCCTGGCTCCTGTCCCACACTGGGCTGAGAGAGTCACACAGAGACCTTGAAGCAGTGCTCACCTGGTTCTTTTATTTACAGGTTGTGTTCCCACCACACACACAGTCCCCTTCTTACAGTCCACCAGCAGGAGAGAGGGGACAAGCTATCTCTCTCTGCTTCTGCTCACTGCCTTTCCTCTAGTGCAGCTTACAGCTTGTCCAGCTCCTCCGCTGGCTTCCAGCCCCAGCTTGATGAGACACCAGCTGTTCCAGCTTTCCGAATCAGGGCCAGGTGATCTACCCAGCTCCAATTCACCTCCCTTAATTGGACCTGGAGTGACAGAGGGTTGGCTAAGCAGTTTTCTGCTTAGCACCCTGTTACAGAGAGATACTATTACAAAGTTTAGAGTGAAATCCTAGCGCTGTTGACCGCAGTGGAGACAGGACCTCACCTTTACTTTGCAAAAGTTCACCTTGCCACAAAGTAAACTAAATGAAAACAGTTTTAACTTTTAAGAATGTGAATAGTATAAACACCAGTAAGGAAGAATAATTGTATTAAGGTGGTCTGAGGGTGCATAAGCAGGAGTAATGGGATGAAATGATAAGCAAATAAGTAAATTAACCACAGTGTTTTCTCTCATTCAACATAGCGGTGAATTCT
This sequence comes from Dermochelys coriacea, assembly GCF_009764565.3. Classification (NCBI taxonomy): domain Eukaryota; kingdom Metazoa; phylum Chordata; order Testudines; family Dermochelyidae; genus Dermochelys; species Dermochelys coriacea. The sequence goes on from NC_050068.2 coordinate 137,806,733, forward strand.
CTTAAACTATAAGAAAGTGCTGGGTGCCTCATCACTTGAGACAATAAAAATCAGACTGGACAAATCACTATCCAATATGTATTTGAAAAACAGTCTTTCATTGGCAGAGAGAGAGATTAGATGAACTAATGGATTATTTCCAGAGCTTGGCTACTGTGATTTGTATTGCTTAACTTCACTGCTATCCAAAGAATGGGGTTTTAAAAGAGGAAATAATTAGTGATGAGTTGTAAATAAATTCTTACAGCATTAAGGGGTGACAAGGGATGCTTTATTAGCCCACAAATATGTCTCTGGTGGGTGCGAGGAATAAAGCCAAGGCACTAAGAACTTGTGAATATACTGTAGGGAGCAATTATGCATTGACAACAGGATGGATTTAGATGATTCTTCCATTCTTTAATTTTTATGCTTCTATGATATTCTGGGGCGCCTTAATGTGATTCTAATTTGGCTCCCCAAGTTTATATTAATGTTTTTAACATACTTGTAAAAGAAAAAGGGGGAAAAACATCCTTCCACTATGAAAAATATTTATTAGTGAAAGAATCAGGGGAAAGGGGGAAAAAACTGAAGACCCTTTTTTCTTCAATTTATTAGATGGAAAATAATTCCATTTTAAGTGCTCCTTGCTTGTAAATCTCCATCCATGTCCTCCCTTTCTTGTTTGTCCATTGTGTCCTCTTTAGACTTGACCAGCTTTTTCTTTCTGAGGGTTCTGAGCCTCAGCTGGGTCTCTTAGTATGCAAGGGGAGAGAAATTAAATAGCTTAATTTCCCTGAACAGGAGAAAAAGTGAGCAGACCTATGCTTGCTCAAGGAACGGTCAGACCACAATAAGGGTGTAAATCTGCACCCATACAGCCACAGTCCCAATCCAAAATAAAATCCAGGGTCTGACACGTAGACGGCTTGAGCCAGAAACCACATGAGATAATTTCATAGTTGTACTGGTGGCTATATAATAGTATGGACTATGCATATTTAGCTTGTAAATGTGGAAGTCACCCAGTTGCTAACTTACATTAAAGAACATGAGGTTAGTCAGAGGATGGCCCTGTGCTCCAGAGAGATATCATCTTAGACAATATCAGTAGGACTCATTTTAAATGCCACATACTGCACCTGGTCTATTTGGGGGTGAGGGAGAGGTCTACTTAATCTCCCCATACCCACTGTAAAGATAGTAGGACCCAGGCCTTCGCCAACAATTTCCCCTTTCGGTACTCCATATCCTCAGTTCATAGCAACATTTTTCAGCCCTCTAAACCATTATTCTGTGGCTATCACAGAGGGTTCAGCTGCTGTAGTTGGAAATATGCAGGCAGGAACCACCAGGGCAGGGTGCAAAAGCCATTTACTGTATACAAACCAGGCCCACAAGACAGACAAAATTCTAAAATAAACTGGGAAGTCGACTTGCAAGTGCTACCCAGACACTTGCTCCCAGTCCCGACCATACAAACAGGCAAAACAAAGTGGCAAAAATGTGTGTGACCATTTGGCAGTGGAGTACAAGATGGAGTGTGTGTTAATGTTCAGGGTCGTGGAGGAAAAGAAGGGGCAATTTATCATGTCTGTCCATACTGACAGCACCTAGAGAGAAGGCAGAAAAGAAACACTGGATACAATTAACTTAGGCTTGAATAGAGACTGGGAATGGATGAGTCATTACACAAAGTAAAACTATTTCCCCATGGTATTTCTCCCCCCCACCCCACCCCCCACTGTTCCTCTGATATTCTTGTTAACTGCTGGAATTAGCCTACCTGCTTGTCACCATGGAAGGTTTTCCTCCTCCCCCCCCCCCCCCCCCCGCTGTGGGTGATGGCTTATCTTAAGTGATCACTCTCCTTACAGTGTGTATGATAAACCCATTGTTTCATGTTCTCTGTGTGTGTGTATATAAATCTCTCCTCTGTTTTTTCCACCAAATGCATCCGATGAAGTGAGCTGTAGCTCACGAAAGCTTATGCTCTAATAAATTTGTTAGTCTCTAAGGTGCCACAAGTACTCCTTTTCTTTTTACTGATAAGATGAAGTACTCACACTTCTTAGGCAGCAGGGAATCTTTTCTATCCTTGCCATCTTGTTTCACCCTCCCCCACAGAAAAGGGCTTTTTAAAAAGCTTTGCTGGTTACAGCTTTGTAAGAAGGTTTAGATGCAAGACTGCCACTTGATATCCAAATCATTTTGTTCCCAGGTCAGTTAAACAATCAAGCAGTTCATTCTATTTGTCACAGATTTAGGGTATGTTAAGCTAGTCATACCTGCATTCATCAGGCTTGGCACAGGGCTTGCATTGTTTACTATAAATTCCACATTCTTATCTTAGAGGGGGAAAAAACACTAATGGATGACCTCACCTGTATCTTAGTTCACAAATCACCATTTTTCCTAAAGGATACTAAATTCTGAACTTGAACCAAGGTCTTCCAGTAATATTAATGGATTTTGAGAGCAGAACTTCTTTCATTTGCATTGGGTCTCAAAGGCATACTTTTTCAAAAGTCATTAGTGATTGTGTCCAACGTGAGACGCTCTTCACCCACCTTCTGAAAATCAAGCCCTTTTAAAGATGTCTCAAACTGGGCAGTAGAAACAGAGGCAGCTAAATTCACTAGTCACTCTTGAAAATTTAGGCCAAAATGTTTCATAATATGGGTAGTGAAAATTGCTCCTCCAGGCAACATTCTATTTCTAGCATTTAGCGGCATACCAGCTGGCAAATAACTTGCCAACATGATCTCTTGTGCTCATTACTCTCCAATCCAGTGGAAGAACTCATATATTTCAAAAGCTGCTTCCTTAGGACTGTGTTGTCAGTTAACTACAAGGGGTACCAAACCAGAAACCTACCTCTATGCATCTGAGAATATAGGGAAGGCTTCAATCTGGGGCTGAACTTCATGGCTCAGACCCTTTCCTACTAATTAACTGATTAATTTGATATACTAACATTGATATTTAAACATGCTGCAAAAGTCACGCTACCATAATATAAATATGTACATTTACCATCTTTTTAACAGCTACTACTTTCAGGGTACGTCTACAGTATGAAATTATTTCAAAATCTATTCAAATTTTCGGAAGCTATTTTATACATTCGGTCTTCTGTGTCCCCACTAAGGCGCGTGAATTCAGCAGATTGTGTCCACAGTACCAAGGTTAGCATCAAATGTTGGAGCGGTGCACTATCCCACGGTTCCCGCAGTCCCTGCCACCCATTGGAATTCTGGGTTAAGCTCCCAGTGCATGATGGGGCAAAAACATTCTCGCCGGTGTTTCTGGGTGTGTCCTCAGAAAGCTATGGCAGACAATCATTTCGCGCCTTTTTGGCATGCAGACACCATACTGCTTTCAGCAGACAGTGCACTGCTGCTCTCCTGCTACTATAAATCCACCTCTCCAACTCAACTCTGCTCGGCCGTCGTGAACCGAGCAGCACAGCTTCCGCCGCCAACTCTGCTCTCCTGCTATTGCCATGGTTCCAAGCTTTTCCATGTTGTCTGTCCTGGGCTCCCATCTCCGTGAAAGCCACAAAAGACAACCATTTTCTGCCGTTGTTTGGCTACCGTGAACCAAACAGCACAGCTTCTGCTGCCACTCTGCTCTCCTACATTTCATGCCCATTTTCCAGGATTACCCGTGCAGGCCGCCATAGCCATGGAGCCCGATCAGATCTCTGCTGCAGTTTTGACCATTGTAAATACCTCGCACATTATCCAGCAGTATGTGTGGTACCTGCAAAACCGGGGAGGAAGCGACGACAGCACAATTACTATAGTGATGAGGACGAGGACATGGACACAGACAGCACGGCATGTGGCGATTGAGAGATCATGGTACTGTTGGGCCAGGTTCATGCTGTGGAACGCCGATTCTGGGCCTGGGAAACAAGCACAGACTGGTGGGACCGCATAGTGTTGCGGGTATGGGATGATTCCCAGTAGCTGAGAAACTTTCATATGCGTAGGGCCACTTTCATGGAACTTTGTGACTTGCTGTCACCTGCCCTGAAGTGCAAAGACACCAAGATGAGAGCAGCCCTCACAGTTGAGAAGCGAGTGGCCATAGCCCTGTGGAAGATTGCAATGACCGACAGCTACCGGTCAGTCGGGAATCAGTTTAAAGTGGGAAATCTACTGTGGGGGCTGCTGTGCTGCAAGTAGCCAACACAATCATTGATCAGCTGCTATCAAGGGTAGTGACTTTGGGAAATGTGCAGACCATTATGGATGGCTTTAATGCACTGGGGTTCCCTAACTGCGGCAGGGCGATAGATGGAACACTTATCCATATCTTGGCCCCAGAACATTGGGGCGTCAGTACATAAACCGCAAGGAGTACTTTTCCATGGTGCTGCAAGCACTGGTAGATCACAAGGGACGTTTCACCAACATCAACGTGGGATGGCTGGGAAAGGTGCATGATGCTCGCATCTTCAGGAACTCTGGTCTGTTTGAACAGCTGCAGGAAGGAACTTACTTCCCAGACCAGAAAATTATTGTTGGGGATGTTGAAATGCCTATAGTTATCCTTGGGGACCCAACCTACCCCTTAATGCCATGGTTCATGAAGCCATACACAGGCACCCTGGACAGTAGTAAGGAGCAGTTCAACTATATGCTGAGCAAGTGCAGAATGGTGGTAGAATGTGCGTTTGGATGTTTGAAAGCGTGCTAGCGCAGTTTACTGACTCGGTTAGATCTCGGCACAACCAATATTCCAATTGTAATTGCTGCTTGTTGTGTGCTCCACAATATCAGTGAGAGTAAGGGGGAGATGGCGGGGTGGAGGTTGAGGCAACTCACCTGGCAGCCAGTTTCGCACAGGCAGACAACAGGGCAATTAGAAGAGCGCAGCAGGGCACGCTGCACATCAGAGAAGCTTTGAAAGCCAGTCTCATGACTGGCCAGGGTATGGTGTGAGAGTTGTGTTTGTTTCTCTTAAAGTTACCCGCCCCCTATATATATGTATATTAAAGGAAATAAAGTCACAATTGTTTAAAAACCATTCTTTATTATTTGTTGCACAAAACATTGAGAGAAATCAGAAGCTAGATGGGGGGAGGGGGGTATTGGGTTGGGGGGTGGAGGAGGAGGAAAGGACAAGTCCAGAAACCAAATCAAAATTTAGGATATGCCAGCTTTCTGCTGCTTGTGCAATCCTCTGGGGTTGACTGTGTGGGTCCCCGTAGCCTCCCCACCGTGTTCTTGGGCATCTGGGTGAGGAGGCTATGGAACTTGGGGAGGAGGGAGGGCAGTTATCCAGGGGCTGCAGCGGCAGTCTGTGGTCTTGCTGCCTTTCCTGCATTAGACCCACCATACAGTGAAGCATGTCAGTTTGCTCCCCCATAAGCTTGACCATAGCATTGCATGCATCCCTCCTCTCTTTGCATTCATGTAATGCTTTACGCGACTCCGCAACTGTTTGCCTCCACGCATTCAACTGGGCCCAACAAACCCTATGAGTTTGGCAAACACGTCGTCCTGAGTTAGTTTTTTCCCGCCTTCTAATCTGGACCAGCCTCTGGGACAGAGTAGATAGGGGCCGCATTGAAACATTTTCACTTGCTGCAGGAGGAGAAAAAGGAAGGGTAGTATTTTAAAAGATCCCTTTGTTCTTAAAAATAGACACTGTTTCTCAGTGAAACAGGCAATTCATAGTACACAGCACATGTTCTTTCTGTACAAGGTCTCATTTTGTCTCTTATACTGAAGTGCCTGCCACTTTGGTGTGAGTAAGCCATCACATGCGGCCAGGCAACAGAATTCAGCTTGCAGGCAGCCTGCGGGCTCTCTGGGATGATCACTTCACACAACACCCTCCCTCTCCCCATCCCCACACACCACGGGGCTCCAATGAGGCTCTGAGCAGGGATGAGCCCTTTAAACTAAACGCGAACAGCCCAGTGTGTCTGGGTTTCCCCCGACCCCCCACCACGTGGCTCCGATCAGGCTCTCACTCACCAGAAGTGCCTTCTCCAGGGTCATGGTCCGGGAGCCTGCCTTGGGAGTGGGGGGAGGCTATTGGCTCCAGCATTAAGAATAGTTCCTGGCTCGGGGGGAAAACAGATTCCCAACTTGCTGTCTGTGCGCTGTCCTCCTCTTTGTCTCCAAAAACTCATCCTCCTCGCTCTGTGCTACTCCCCCCTTGCAGGTGTCCATGGACAGTGGTGGGGTAGTGGTGTCATCACCCCCCATACTTGCATGCAGTTCATGGTAGAAGTGGCATGTATGGGGCTGTGACCCAGAGCACCTGTTCGCCTCCCCTGGCTTTTTGGTATGCTTTCCTGAGCTCCTTCATTTTTGTACGACACTTTTCTGTGTCCATAGAGTAGCCTCTTTCTGTCATGGCCCTGGAGACTTTAGCATACATATTTGCATTCCTTTTTTTGGAACATAGTTCTGCCGTAACAGATTTGTCTCCCCAACATGCAGTGAAATCCAGTACCTCCCATTCGGACCATGCTGGAGCTCGTCTGCAAATCCGGGACTGTGTGGTCTCTTGAGATGGTGGACTCTGCATGGTCGCCTGTGATGGTGGACTGTGCTGATGGTCACCTGTGCTGATGGTGACCAAACAGGAAATTCAAAAGTTCCCGGGGCTTTTACTGCCTACCTGGCTAGTGCATCGGAGTTCAGAGTGTTGTCAGGAGTGGTCACAAGGGAGCATTCTGGGATAGCTCCCAGAGGCCAATATCCGTTGAATTGCGTCTACAGTACCTGTAACCCGGAACTGTGATCTTGATTTTAGCGCTCTTGCTGAGGTGGAGTACAGAAATCGGAGTAAAGAGTCCTTTAAATCAAAAAAACTGGTTTGGTCGTGTGAACGGAACCAGCTTTATTTAGAGGTAACTTAGCTAATTTTGAAATAACCGCGTACTGTAGACCAGGCCTCAGATAACAATCGAAGAAGTGTGCCAGAGCTTCTCTAATGACTATAAAAGAAAAGGAATACTTGTGGCACCTTAGAGACTAACAAATTTATCTATGCGTAAACTTTCATGAGCTACAGCTCACTTCATCGGATGCATTCAGTGGAAAATACAGTGGGGAGATTTATATACACACACAGAGAACATGAAACAATGGGTTTTATCATACACACTGTAGGAGAGTGATCACTTAAGATGACCTATTACCATCAGAAAGGAGGGGGGGAAGGAGGAAAACCTTTTGTGATGATAATCAAGGTGGGCCATTTCCAGCAGTTAACAAGAACGTCTGAGGAACAGTGGGGGTGGGGTGGGGAGAGAAAGAGCATGGGGAAATAGTTTTACTTTATGTAATGACCCATCCACTCTCAGTCTCTATTCAAGCCTAAGTTAATTGTATCCAGTTTGCAAATTAATTCCAATTCAGCAGTCTCTCGTTGGAGTCTGTTTTTGAAGTTTTTTTCTTGAAGGATAGCCACTCTCAGGTCTGTAATCGAGTGACAAATCTGATTTGTGTCCATTTATTCTTTTACGTAGAGACTGTCCAGTTTGACCAAAGTACATGGCAGTGGGGCATTGCTGGCACATGATGGCATATATCACATTGGTAGATGTGCAGGTAAACGAGCCTCTGATAGTGTGGCTGATGTGATTAGGCCCCATGACAGTGTCTCCTGAACAGATATTTGGACAGAGTTGGCAATGGGCTTTGTTGCAAGGATAGGTTCCTGGGCTAGTGGTTCTGTTGTGTGGTTGCTAGTGAGTATTTGCTTCAGGTTGGGAGGCTGTCTGTAAGCAAGGACTGGCCTGTCTCCCAAGATCAGTGAGAGTGATGGGTCGTCCTTCAGGATAGGTTGTAGATCCTTGATGATACGTTGGAGAGGTTTTAGTTGGGGGCTGAAGGTGATGGCTAGTGGCGTTCTGTTATTTTCTTTGTTGGGCCTGTCCTGTAGTAGGTGACTTCTGGGTACTCTTCTGGCTCTGTCAACCTGTTTCTTCAGCAGGTGGGTATTGTAGTTGTAAGAATGCATGATAGAGATCTTGTAGGTGTTTGTCTTTGTCTGAGGGGTTGGAGTAAATGCGGTTATATCGTAGAGCTTGGCAGTAGACAATGGATCGTGTGGTGTGATCTGGATGAAAGCTAGAGGCATGTAGGTAGGAATAGCGGTCAGCAGGTTTCCGATATAGGGTGGTGTTTATGTGACCATCGCTTATTAGCACCGTAGTGTCCAGGAAGTGGATCTCTTGTGTGGACTGGTCCAGGGTGAGGTTGATGGTGGGATGGAAATTGTTGAAATCATGGTGGAATTCCTCAAAGGCTTCTTTTCCATGGGTCCAGATGATGAAGATGTCATCAATGTAGCGCAAGTAGAGTAGGGGCATTAGGGGACGAGAGGTGAGGAAGCGTTGTTCTAAGTCAGCCATAAAAATGTTGGCATACTGTGGGGCCATGCGGGTACCCATCGCAGTGCCGCTGATTTAAAGGTATACATTGTCCCCAAATGTGAAATAGTTATGGGTGAGAAACCTCACCAACGCATCATCAAGGATCTACAACCTATCCTGAAGGACGACCCATCACTCTCACTGATCTTGGGAGACAGGCCAGTCGTTGCTTACAGACAGCCCCCCAATCTGAAGCAAATACTCACCAGCAACCACACACCACACAACAGAACCACTAACGCAGGAACCTATCCTTGCAACAAAGCCCATTGCCAACTCTGTCCACATATCTATTCAGGGGACACCATCACAGGGCCTAATCACATCAGCCACACTATCAGAGGCTCATTCACCTGCGCATCTACCAATGTGATATATGCTATCATGTGCCAGCAATGCCCCTCTGCCATGTACATTGGTCAAACTGGACAGTCTCTATGTAAAAGAATAAATGGACACAAATCAGACGTCAAGAATTATAACATTCAAAAACCAGTCAGAGAATGCTTCAATCTCTCCGGTCACTTGATTACAGACCTGAGGGTGGCTATCCTTCAACAAAAAAACTTCAAAAACAGACTCCAACGAGAGACCGCTGAATTGGAATTAATTTGCAAACTGGATACAATTAACTTAGGCTTGAATAGAGACTGAGAGTGGATGGGTCATTACATAAAGTAAAACTATTTCCCCATGCTCTTTCTCTCCCCACCCCACCCCCACTGTTCCTCAGACGTTCTTGTTAACTGTTGGAAATGGCCCACCTTGATTATCATCACAAAAGGTTTTCCTCCTTCCCCCCTTCTTCCTGCTGGTAATAGCTCATCTTAAGTGATCACTCTCCTACAGTGTGTATGATAAAAACCCATTGTTTCATGTTCTCTGTGTGTGTATATAAATCTCCTGACAGTATTTTCCACTGAATGCATCCAATGAAGTGAGCTGTAGCTCACGAAAGCTTATGCTCAAATAAACTTGTTAGTCTCTAAGGTGCCACAAGTACTCCTTTTCTTTTTTGCGAATACAGACTAACACGGCTGCTGCTCTGAAACCTGTTCTAATGACTATGCTACTCTGAAGGACACATCTGAGCACACAGCTGACCTATGATAATGAATGTTCTTACTCGGATTTTAATCATCCAGATTTCCTTACTCCTTTTTATTGTTTGTTACATCCATGTTGCCTCTTGCCTTAATTTAATGACCCTGCAGTTGGTAGTGTGTAGACAAATTGCTGAGCCAGTATGGAGCCTCACTGAAGTCATGTACAGCAATTTACCCATACACAATCAATTGCAGCATCAAGGCCTTAGACTGTAATTGTCAGGGACTCTCTTTTTAATCTCTGTATGGCACCCAATACAACAGGCCCTTGAACCTCATTAGGACCTCTAGGGCATTACTATAATGTAAAAAATAATAATGTGCCACTCTTAGAAATGTGAATTGCAGGTTTCTACATGGATGGTGAAGGTTATATAAAGGATGCAGATGATTACTTTTCATTCTTCCTTATATAATGGGTCACTCCTTAATCAGGCTCCCACAGCTCTCTCCCATTAACTGCTTGTCTGGTTTTAAGCTTTTCTTTCAGGACCAGTTGTAAGCGATTTTTGCGGAGCAACTGTGTGGTGGTTAGATATGAAGGTGGGTATTTTGGCCACGTATCAGTTTTAACTGGGTTGGGTTTGTATAGGCTGCTCATCTGTGTATTTTCTGGGCTTTTATCCTTGGTGTTTGTCTATGTCAAGTATTTGTGAAAGCACCTTGAGCCATTGAGGATAGGCTCTCTTAATGCATAATTATAAACACATTAAATATGCTATAGTCAGAATTTGGAAACAAGCAAGCAAATAGAAACCCCGTAATAAGTAGGCACGGAGGAATTACCACATCAAATTGGTCCATCTTGTCCAGTATGTTGTCTCTGACACTGGCCAGTGCCAGAGGCTTCAGAGGAAGGTGTAAATACCCCACTTTTGACAATAATGGAATAACCTGCCCAAAGGAAAGTTTCTTCCCATTCCCCACAAGTTAGTGGTTGGTTTATACTCGAAAGGACAGGTCAATATCCATAATTTTTAAATTTTATTTTGTAACTGAATATTCTCTTTAACTATATACATCTATAATCCTACCTGAATCCTACTAAACACTTGGATTAAATGAGATCCTGTGGCAATGAATGCCATGGGTTAATTGCACACTGTTTGTAAAACAATAATTTTTAACTATTTTAAAATTGGTTGCTTTTCAATTTCATTGAATGCCTTGATTTTGTAGCATAAGAAATGGTAAATAGAAGGGTGATGGCCGCCATCTTGGCCAACATATTGGGAATTGAACCGAGGATCTTGTGATGGGTTGTTCACCCCACACCAGCCCTGAAGGGGTTACGGTGGCCCAGAACAGACCAATTAACCTTCCTTTACAAACCCTGTCCTTCACAAACACTAATTGCAGATGAAGCCGAGCTTTATAAAGGGAGGAAGTTTGGAATAGCAAGGGGCTGCAGAGGGAGAGTCTACAGTCACTCTTTGAAAGCAGAGGGTCGGGAGGAGAGGAGGAAACCCAGAGGGGAAGATAAATCCTGGTATCTTAGTCCTGGAAGCAGGGTCAACCCCAGAGGAGTTGTGGAGAAAGACAGCCTGAGAAGGTATGGTAGACAGAAGCCCAGGGAAACTGCAGCAAGGAAGGGAACTGTGTGGCTTGGCTGCTGGTTATAGGGTCACTGGGCGGGAACCCAGTGCAGAGGGAGGGCCTGGGTTTCCCTACCAGCCACTGGGAAGTGGCACAGGATTACTGGACATGCCAACCAGCCAGCTGGTCCGGCGAGACTTTGCTACACCAGAAGTGAGGGGCTTATATAGTGACCTCACCGGAGGGCTGAGTTGCAAAGAGAGAGAACACTGCAATGATGGGGTGAGCATCGACAAGGGGCACCATATGGGAAGAAAGCTGCTATGCCACGCCTGGCCAGGAGGAGGTGCTCTTGTGGGTGAGTGAACACCCATTACAGAAGTAAAAAGCACAAGCTGCTACATCTTGAACTAAAAAGCCAATGCTCCTCAGTGTGTGGCTATAATGACTCATAGCCTTTGCAGATTGGCACAGATGGGGCTCTGATACACACTCACCACTGGGTTACAGGAGCTCCCGCTTTAGCTTCCCTGCATTATTCCTGATTTGGGATAGCTTTGTCATGTCCCCTCTTATTCATCTCCTCTCTACACAAAAGATTCCCAGTCTTTTCAATCTCTTCTCATAGGGCAGCCTTTCCTTTTCTCTAATTGTTTTTGTTGCCTGTCTCTGGACCTCTACTATTTCTGTTTGATCACATTTCTTGGAATAGGGTGACCAAAACTGAACACAGGTTGGCAGATTCATTCTTAAAGCATGGATCTACTTTGAAAAGTGAGCCTGTATTCCATGTTTATTGAATCCCAACAATTTCTAATTTCTTTATTTACAAGTAAAAAATATGTTTCTTTCTAACTTCCAGCCCTGAAACGCAAGCTGGTATCCTGAAAGTCAAACTGTATCCTTTTTTCATTGTGCATCATTCCAATAGATTATGGGGATACAAGCCAAATTTTGCCTGCAGTAATACTTGTTCGATACCTTCGGCTAAAGGGTTTGCACAAGTGTTATTGATTGGAACTCAGTAAATCATTCTGTTAATGTACAAGAGGGAATAGAATCCAGCTCACTCCCCATAGCTATGCTGGCTAACAACAGTTACAATTTACAAAATAGTTAAAGCTTTTTTATCACCAACATCAGCAGAGAGACAGATGGAGCAGGCCTGCTGAGTACAAAGGTGCCATTTTTATATAGTAACGTTTCAGAGAAGAATTGCATTGTAACATTTTTGCTTCCCTAGAAGAGGTTATCCCTGTCCCCTGCTGATTGAGTGGCCTTATCTTATTCATTGCAAAAATATTGCTAAAAACTGTATTTGTCCACTCACATTAATAACGACTTTCTTCTGACACTGTGCTCTTCGATTTCTTCTACCTCAGATAACAATAAGACTGTGTGTATCTTTTGAGAATGCAAATTGCAACATCAGGAATTATTCTGTAGTTTATGTTAATGGTAAAGCTGAACCAGAGATTTAAACATTCCTGGAATTAAAAATATTTTTGTAAGTAATAATACTTCGTAAAATATCCCAATAACAGTCCAATCTAGTCTGGAGGAGGAGAGATGAGAGCAAGATATCTGAAATATTGCTAGTCAAATTAATAAGCAAACAATACAATTCTATATCCTCTTTTAAAATATTCGATTGATATTCTGTGAATTTAACAAAACATTGAAAGGGTCACTGTCAAGACTAACAAATTTATTTGAGCATGCTCTCGAAGACTTTTTGTAGATGTTCCAGGTGTTCTGCCCAGGAATCCAAAAATATGGCCATATCTTCAAGGTAGGTGACTGCATATTCTCCCAATCCCACTAGGAGACCATCTACAAGTTTTTGGAAGGTGACAGGTGCATTTTGCAGCCCGAAAGGGAGCACATTAAGTTCATACAGCCCGATGTGTGATGAAGGCTGACCTTTCCTTGGCGGATTCATCTGCCAGTACCCTTTGGTTAAGTCCAAGGTAGAGATGAACTGGGCCCATCCCAGTTTCTCTAATAGTTCATCTGTGCGTGGCATTGGATAGTTGTCTGGGCGAGTTACAGCATTTAGCTTACGGTAGTCCATGCAAAAATGTATCTCCCTATTTGGTTTGGGAACTAGAACCACTGGAGATGCCCATGCACTGCCGGAGGGGCAGATTACACCCATCTGTAGCATATCCTGGATCTCCCGTTCTATAGCAGTTTTAGCTAGAGGAGACACCCGGTAAGGTTGGGCTCTAATTGTGTAAGCATTACCTGTGTCAATGGAGTGGTGTGCCCGTTCAATCAGTCTTGGGGTGGCTGAGAACATCGGTGCATAGCTAGTGCACAGCTCCTTGATCGGTTGTCGCTGCATATGCCCAAGAGTCATGGAGAGGTTCACCTCTTCCACGCCACCAACACTGTTCCCTTCATAGTAGACACCTTCAGGCCACTCAGCGTCATCTCCTCCCTGGGCTGTAAACTGAAAAACCTTTAATTCTCTGGAATAAAAGGGCTTTAGAGAATTAATATGGTTTACCTTAGGCTTTTGGTTGGAGGTGAGGAATGCTATGAGATAATTAACAGCTCCCAGATGCTTTTGGACCATGACCATGCCCTTCCCATGATACTTCCATTTTATGGGCCTGGAGTGTCTTTAAGACCATGACCTGGTCCCTTACTTTGAAGGACCGCTCTCTGGCATGTTTATCATGCCAGGCTTTTTGGTCTTTTTGAGCATCCTTTAGGTTTTCTTTAGCAAGGGCTAAAGAGGTTCAGAGGGTGTTTTGTAGGTTGGTTACAAAGTCCAGAATGTTAGTTCCTGGAGAAGGTATAAACCCCTCCCATTGCTGCTTCACCAACCGTAATGGCCCCTTAACCTCACGGCCATATACAAGTTCAAATGGTGAAAACCCTAAGCTGGGACGGGGTACAGTTCTGTAGGCAAAGAGCAACTGCTGCAACACTAGATCCCAATCATTGGAGTGCTCATAAACGAATTTATATATCATGGCCTCCAAAGTTCCATTAAACTTCTCCACCAGGCCGTTTGTTTGATGATGGTAAGGGGTGGCAACCAAGTGGTTCACCCCATGAGCTTCCCAAAGGCTTTCCATAGTTCCTGCCAGGAAATTAGTTCCTGCATCTGTGAGGATGTCGGAGGGCCAACCTACCCTGGCAAAAATGTCCCTTAATGCCTGACACACACTTTTAGCCCTAGTGTTGCTTAGAGCTACTGCTTCCGGCCATCGGGTGGCAAAATCCATGAAAGTCAGTATGTATTGCTTTCCTCTGGGTGTCTTTTTTGGAAAAGAACCCAGAATATCCATTAGCTACTCACTGAAATGGAACCTCAATGATGGGGAGTGGCTGGAGAGGGGCTTTGACCTGGTCTTGGGGTTTTCCCACTCTTTGGCACACCTCACAAGACTGGACATAGGTAGAAACATTCTTGCCCAATCCCTCCCAGTGGAACGACTTTCCCAAATGGTCTTTGGTTCAGTTCCCCCCAGCATGGCCACTAGGATGATCATGGGCTAAGCTTAATAGCTTTACCCAGTACTTAGTTGGAACTACCAACTGTCTCTGAGGATGCCAGTCTTCCTGGTGTCCACCAGAAAGAGTTTCCTTGTATAAAAGTCCTCTTTCTACAACAAACCTGGATTGATTAGAAGAGCTGAGAGGCGGTGGGCTGCTCCGTACCACCGCCCAAGCTCTCTGGTGGCTTTCATCTGCTTCCTGTTTGGTCTGGAACTGTTCCCTTGTTGCTGGAGATATCAGTTCCTCATTGGATTGTGGACCTGGGCTTGGTCCCTCTGGAAGTGATGCAGGTGATGGAGCTGTTTCCGTGGACTGTAAACCGCTCTCCACTAGTGCACTATGTTGGGGTTCAGGTTCTGGCTGAGCCTCTTGTGCAGGGTTATCTGCGGCTGCCGGTGCAGGTTTGGTGGGGCCCTTTGGTGTTGGGGTACTGGATTCAGTGCTGGCAATGGTTCTGGTGCTGGTTGTTCCGCCGCCGGTTCTGAGACTGGCTCTGTCTGGGTCTCTGTGACTGGATCCACTACTGCTGTTGCAGATGTTGGCATGGGGTCTGGTTCCATCACCTCTGACCGGGTCCTGATAGAAGTTTCCAGAATAGAGCTAGGTGTGACAGCTTGCTTAGCCTGGCTGCAGGTGACCATTCCCACCCTCTTGGCTAGCTTCACATGATTGGCCAAGTCTTCCCTCAACAGCATGGGGATGGAATAATCATCATAGACTACAAAAGTCCACGTTCCTGACCAGCCGTTGTACTTGACTGGCAACTTGGCTGTAGGCAAGTCAAAATAGTTTGACTTGAAGGGTTGAATCGTCACTTAGACCTCTGGGTCGATTAAATTGGGGTCCACTAAGGAAGCATGGATAGCTGACACTTGTGCTCCAGTGTCCCTCCACGTGATGACCTTCTTCCCACCCACACTCACAGTTTCCCTCCGCTCTGAGGGTATCTGGGAGGTATCTGGGCCTGAGGACCTCTGGTGTGATTCCGGTGCAATGAACTGTAATCTTTTCTTGGGGCAGTTGGCCTTTACATGCCCTAGCTTGTTACATTTAAAACATTGTCCAGCTGACAAGTCACTGGGGCGAGGTGGGTTGCTGGAGAATGGTGTGGCGGGATAAGGTGTCTGGAGTGTTCGTTGGAGTGTAGTTGGGGCCTTGGGCTGTCCCCGGTAGTAGGATGTGGTCTGAGGTTGTCACTTCTGGTATCCGCTCCAACTGTGACCAGGGTTGTTCCTCTCTCCTCTCTCCATCCATTTTGTTCCGGCTTGCCCCACCTCTCTGGCGGTCTGGAACTGCTCGTATTGATCAGCATTCGAAGCAAGACTTTCTGCTGAGTCTATTTTCTTATCCCATAAACACTATTTTATATCCTCCTTGGACATATTCAGGAATTGCTCCTGTATCATCAAATCCCACATTCCTCCAAAGTTAGTTACAGCCCATCCGTTGAGCCATTTATCAAACAGATCTGTCATCTGGTTTACATAAGCCACATTACTTAGTCCAGGTCCTCTCTTAAGGGCTCTAAATTTTACTCTAAGTTTTAGGTGTAACTTGAAATTGTTTTAAAACCAAATCCTTGAATTTATTATAGTCAGAAGCCTCCTCAATAGGCATCTTATTGAATATGTCCAGAGCTCTTCCAGTCAATTTTGCGACCAATGTGGTCATCTTGTGAGCTTCAGGAATTTGATGGAGTGTACACAGTCTCTCAAAGGTGAGAAAATATTCAGCAATATCACTGGATTCATCATACTGTGGACATAGTCGCTCCCATTTGTGGATTGTTGGGGAAGGATTGTTAGGGTTATTTGGTATATTCTTCTAAGTCTTTGCCTTCTCCATCTCCAGTGCATGCTTCCTCTCTTTTTCTTTTGCCTCCATTTCACTCCTGTGGGCAGCCTCCATTTCTTTTTCTTTGGCTGCTTGTGCATCCGTCTCCATCTGTCTGAGTTCTACCCGTCTTTCTTGTTCCTTTTGTTATTCCTCAGCCTCAAATCTGGCTAATTCCAGCTTCTGTTGAACAGTGCAGTCTGTCATCCTAACCTCTCTGTTCTTAACTAACTTTAAACCCAAGAGTTAGAAAGAAAACAAAACAAAAAAACCCTGGCTTGTAAAATTTTGCTGTGCTGTAACCTGATATCCTTTTCTGTGATAGCTGTTCTTAGCCTACAGAAAAATCCTTTTGTTATACCTGCTGCTCTGTCCCCCAGGCAGAGAGACAGAATCTACAGCTGCAATCACATTTTACAAAACCCTTTAAAATCCTGCTGTGCTTCTGGTTCAAAATGATCCCACCGCTCTGCCACCATGTCAAGGTTCCTTCCTCACTCTGAACTCTAGAGTACAGATGTGGGGACCTGCATGAAAGACCCCGTAAGCTTATTCTTACCAGCTTAGGTTAAAAACTTCCCCAAGGTACAAACTTTGTCTTGTCCTTGAACCATATGCTGTCACCACCAAGCGTTTTAAACAAAGAACACAGAAGGAGCCCACTTGGAGATGTCTTCCCCCAAAATATCCCCCCAAGCCCTACACCCCCTTTCCTGGGGAAGGCTTCATAAGAATCCTCACCAATTTGTACAGGTGAACACAGACCCAAACCCTTGGATCTTAAGAACAATGAAAAATCAATCAGGTTCTTAAAAGAAGAATTTTAATATAAGAAAAGGTAAAAAGAATCACCTCTGTAAAATCAGGATAGTAAATATCTTACAAGGTAATCAGATTCAAAACATAGAGAATCCCTCTAGGCAAAACCTTAAGTTACAAAAAGACACAAAAACAGGAATATACATTCCATCCAGCACAGCTTATTTTACCAGCCATTAAACAAAAGGAAATCTAACGGATTTCTAGCTAGATTACTTACTAACTTAACAGGAATTGTAAGGTTGCATTCCTGATCTGTTCCCGGCAAAAGCATCACACAGACAGACAAACCCTTGTTCCCCCCCTCCCCTCCAGATTTGAAAGTATCTTGTCCCCTCATTGGTCATTTTGGGTCAGGTGCCAGAGAGGTTATCTTATCTTATTAACCCTTTACAGGTGAAAGGGTTTTGCCTCTGGCCAGGAGGGATTTTATAGTACAGAAAGGTGGTTACCCTTCCCTTTATATTTATGACAATCACTCTCAGTTATGAGCTCAGATACCTCTACATGAGCTCCAAACATCAGATTAAATGTATAGTTTAGGTCCTAAATTTAGAAAAACCTCAAAGAATTTACAAAATGTATTATTTGTTGACTGCTCAATCAGAGGCAGAATAATCATCTTCTATATCCAGAGGATTCAGGTCATCTATGCCAATCTCCAGCCTAGATGTCTCTGATGTTTGTGGCTACTTTTTGTTGATATAAAGTTGTTTTATATTTTTTTATTAAACAAAAAGGAAGGTGGAGGCATAGCCATAGATCATGGTGGATGCTGATCACTGCAATGGGAGTAACTTTCTGTAACCTCGGCCTATGTCAGGTGATTGGATCCAGGAAAAAAAAATTAGTCTTATACCAATACTCCCCTGGGTCACACTAGAAACAAAAGTGAAATTAACCAGCCTATTTTCATTGTCCCAGATGAGTGAAGTAAACACAGCACAAATGGTGAAAACTAAATTAAACTTTAAAATTGTTTCCATTTTTTTGAGAATCCCATGTGGTGGTAAGGTAAGAGAACTTTATTTAAAAATATTTGATTTTTCAATTTGACTGTGTCGCTTAAATTGGGGTATTGCCTACCCCAACTATTCAAAATTCATGAGTCAGGCCCCCAAAATCTTGATTATCTCAAAAAAATTCCTGTGGACTTTATTTGCCCTCTGGTTTCTGAGCCCTTGAGTCACGACGTTTCAAGCTTTTCTCCACAACAATGATGGCTACAAACCTTTTATTAAGAAATCTAGGATTCTGATATAATCACTTGATTCCTGCATCGGGGACTTTAAGAAACACACCAAATATCTTGTGACCATGAACTGGCAACACTGAAATTGAGTCATGACTTACATTTAATAATACAACAATCTTAGAGCATTATATAGGGCACATAACAACATTATGAAAAAGAAATGTCTTCAGTATTTATAAAATAACAGCCTGCATTTAGTTAATCTGTGCAATACTTTCAGCTTTGCCACAATTAAAATAATTTCAATGTCAAAATCACCGAGATTTCATTCAAGCCTGTTTTCTGTTTGCTTTCCTTATAAAGTTTAGAGCCTGGGAAATGTATCAGCAGGATATGATCGGAAATGGCACTTCTATAGTTATATACAGAGGAAATGTTTCTTCGGTAAACTTCCTTCCACTGGCCTACCACGGTGCCTTAACTGTTACATCAAAGTACCCTCTCGTAAGACTGAAAGAAGTTCAGTAGCTGAATTTCTATACTGATCCCTGGCTTTTCTACTAAAATTGTCAACAGGGTTGAGCAGTCAGTGCCAGTCACTGTAGTGGTGTTAATATTGCCCAGCTAGAAACCAGTCTGAGAACACCACTTCCATATTCCTTACTATTTTTGTACACATATTGTAAGCTGGATATATTGGACAATTAAGCATCATTTCTGCTAGGTACTGAAGCATGTGTATCATTTTAAATAGATGATTAATCCCACTGATGTCAAAGTCTTAAAGTGATACACTTGCTTCAGTACCTTGCTGAACTGGGACCTTAGTTCTCAAACCAGTTTTTTGGGGTAACTCTAGATTTCTTCTGCTAAATTACATTGCATGGAGGCAGCCTTCTTTTTCATAGATCTAAATCACACAGCATGTACTTCGGAAGAAGCCATCCAATTATTTCAGCTCTTTCTCTTGCCCCTAAAAACCCTGACCCCAACAATTTTTGCATAGCTGATACCATCATCCTTTATAGAGTCCAATGATGACAGCTTGACCTCCGTGTATAACCCAGTTTGTCAAAATGCTGCTACCCCAGCATAACTGAATTATTTAATCGCCAGTGACCTAATAACATTTGTGTGGCAGGTGCAATAGGGCTCAGAGAACTAATGAATCACGGGCTGAAGCAGCTCATGAGTCTGGGAGATGAATCATGAAACTAATACAGGGATGAACTAGCAAAAGGGATTATTCTCTCATGTGCTCAATGGACAGAGCAACAAGCTGTCTCAGTTCCTGAGTTCCTGGAAATCAGCCCCTTCAATACTGTGACCCGTAACTTGGAATCATGTGGCTCTTCCTGGAGATGGCAGATTTCATTGTTGTCATGTCTGTAACCAGTCAGGGAGGAAAGATGTTTTGGACCTCATCCTGCTCTCGTTGAAGACCATGGCAAAACTTTCATTGACTTTAACAGGCGTGTCATCAGGCCCTTTGAAGGCTCGGGATAAGGTTTGCAAACCCTAAAAAACAAAACTGACGACATTTCAATCAGTGTCAATAGTTGAGGTCTGTGACAGGATTCCCACTGGTTATTAATGTAACAGCTATTAATGTAACAGATTACAGTAGCATTGCTTTATGAACTATAATCCTGAGGAAATCTGATTAATTCTGAGAACAAAAAGTGACCTGTGTTGCATTTATTATGATGATGTATTATTTATTAAGCACTGACAGTGTGCATGGTACTCTGCTGACATGGTGGAAGACAAACTCCCTGCAATGGACACAAATCAGACGTCAAGAATTATAACATTCAAAAACCAGTTGGAGAACACTTCAATCTCTCTGGTCACTCGATCACAGACCTAAGAGTGGCTATACTTCAACAAAAAAGCTTCAAAAACAGACTCCAATGAGAGACTGCTGAATTGGAATTAATTTGCAAACTGGATACAATTAACTTAGGCTTGAATAGAGACTGGGAATGGATGAGTCATTACACAAAGTAAAACTATTTCCCCATGGTATTTCTCCCCCCCCCACCCCACCCCCCACTGTTCCTCTGATATTCTTGTTAACTGCTGGAATTAGCCAACCTGCTTGTCACCATGGAAGGTTTTCCTCCTTCCCCCCCCCCCCCCCCCCCCCCGGCTGTTGGTGATGGCTTATCTTAAGTGATCACTCTCCTTACAGTGTGTATGATAAACCCATTGTTTCATGTTCTCTGTGTGTGTGTATATAAATCTCTCCTCTGTTTTTTCCACCAAATGCATCCGATGAAGTGAGCTGTAGCTCACGAAAGCTTATGCTCTAATAAATTTGTTAGTCTCTAAGGTGCCACAAGTACTTTTCTTTTTGCGAATACAGACTAACACGGCTGCTACTCTGAAACCTGTCCCTGCCCCTCGGTGAGTACTCCAGTAGAGGAAGGATGGTCCACTGGTTAGAGCACCAGCCTAGGACTTGGGAGATCTGGATTCAGGTCCCTGCTCCAACACAGACTTCCTTCCTTGACCATGGGCAAGTCACTTAGCATCTCTGTGCCTCAGTTCCCTGTCTGCAAACTGGGGATAATAGCATTGCCCTATCTCACAGGAGTGTTGTGAGGACAAACCCATTAAAGATTGTGAGGCATTCAGATACTGTGTAAGGGGGCCATATAAGCACCTTAGACAGATGACCAACTAAGTCAAACTGTTCACATCTGAGATGCAATACATAGCAGGGTTCCAGCCTGAGACCGAACATCCACACTGCTGTTCTTAGCACCTAGTCAGTTGATCCATGCTCGGAGACTTTTGCTGTGTAGACATACCTCACGTCACTGGATTGAGAGGATACTTCCTTTACACCTGTGGTTCCCAAACTATGGGACCCCCCCCCGAGGGGCACGGAGGAACATTCAGGGGGCATAGCGTGGTCCGGGCCAGCCCTCACAGGCCCAGGGAGGGAGTACCACCCAGTCCCGCTCCGCTCACAGCTTTGCTCTGACCTCAGCTCCGCCCCAGCCCCTAGCTTCAACCCTGGCCTTCTGTCCCCAACCATATCCTGGCTGCAGCTCCAGTCCTAGACCTGCCTCCCGCCTCAGCCCCTGGCTCCCAGTCCCAGCCTCAGCTCCCTTAGTTCTGTCCACCCACCCACCCCCCTCCCCAGAGCTGCAGCCCTGCTCCCAGCCTGGTTCCTGACTGCAGCTCTGGGGGGTATGTGTGTGTGGACAGGAGTAAGGGGGGGAATGATGTGGCAAGTTTGGGGACCACTGCTTTACACTCACCAACAATTGAGTCCCTGAACAAAGCCCACTTCCAAATGTGAGACAGCATTGGGCTTATAAGAAAGTAATCAGCGATAAGTAACTTTTTGGATCCAGTGACGGTAAAGTTTCCTTGAAAAGGTGATTTATCATCAATCATGTTAGTAAGAACCCAGGCACTTTCCATAAGTACTGGCAACAGCAGCCATCATAGTGACATACCCTGCATCAGTACAGTGTGACCGAGAATCTGAGACTGAAGAAACAGATGTACAACCCTACAGGGGAACCTGGTTACAACACAGTTATCACCTGGCATACTTAAAGCACCGGTTGGTCTGGTGGTATAAGCTGAGCTATAACCATGTCCCCAAACTATATTAACTCCTGGCATGTGGATTTAGCTCCTGTAGGACAAGTAGACGATAGTTAGGCTGCAGACACACATTTTAGTTCTTTTTGCCACGACAGAGATACTGTAACTCTTACTTATGTGATTATATAGAGCTTACCAAATCTGCCTTATCAAACCAGATAAACTTGTGTGCAGAGAGAAGCAGCCATCTTGTTAGAATTGCTGCAGGCTGTTCCCAGAGGACAGATACACACTGCTGTCTCATGGACGCTTCACTTGTATTCATTCCTGGTCTTTCCTTTATCTAAAATAAGGCATTTTAAACTATGAGTTCATGGCTTCGTCTTTATGTGTAGAAACAGAACATATTTTCTCTTGGATACATTGGGCCTAAGGTTCTTTAATCAGTGCCCTGAGCTCAAATTTTGTCTCTGGCTACCTGGCAAGAATGATTTGTTTGGTGTTACGGGGGAGGGGTGGGTGTCTAACTATGGAACTGGACCCTCAGTTCCAAGGTGGCTCACCAGAGGGAAAAGATTCCAGGTTGACTCAAATGGGAATGACATGACTAATGGCTAATGTAAGTCATCTTCCTGCCATGACTTTTACAAATGAGCTATAAATCACATCTCTAAGGGCTCCATTCTGCCATCCATACGTATGCTGAATCATGCCTGATTTTGCAAGTCATCTTATTAACTTCTGGATTATTCATGGAGCAAATTTCTCATCAGGCCCTAATTTTGCAATGAGCTAACTGCTTTTGACCAAATGAGGGAAGATGCAAATCTTCATCCAGTCCCAGACATTGATTTAGTCCAGACCCACACTCCAAAAAGGCCCTTTCCCACAGCATTTTTGTAGGAATGTTGTAATGTTGCATTGTGTCACAATATTGTGGTGGTGTATTGTGACTCATCAGTATGATAGTTGATCTGGTCCTCGTGGCTACTTAATCCATCCCAGCCCATCAATTGAGATCAAGTCACATTTAAAGTCTGAGAAAGGTTGCTTAACTTTTTTTCCCTCTCAATTTTTGCAGTTCTTTCCATCTGGGACTGGAAATGGAAGCACTGAAACGTAAAAGCAGCTATATTTGCAAGATTTCCAGCTTGGCTTATAATTAAATACAAGGTATCACACAAGAGGATCTGTTTTCTTGAGATTTCCAGCCCACTTCTGAAAACCAAAGATGCTGAAATAAGGACCTGAACTTGCAGATTGTCATGGGGTGCAAGGGAAGGCACCTGTGACTTGATTGCCTGCTGCCCAATTGACTGAAAGGGAGGGGCACTTGTGACCAATTGGCAGCTGCTGATGGATTGAAAGGGAAGTTACCTGGGTGATGTGAGGCTGGGAAGAGTGGATCAGAAAGGAGGGAGGTTAAGTGCTTCCTATACAGAGAAGGGGAGCTAGGAAGAGTGGACCAGAAAGGAGGGAAGTTAAGTGCTTCCTATACAGAGATGGGGAGCAGTTTGAGCTGGGGCTGAGCTCCTGATAGAATGCTGGAGGGAAGCAGTTGGGGGAAGCCTTCTTGAGACACAGTCTGAGAATCCATAGAGCATAAGCCCAGGAAGAGGGACCTGGGTAACCCAGAGGACTCTGAAGGGAAAAGATCAAGGAGTGGCCAGGGAGGGCTGAGATGCTGTGTTATCTGGAGAAACTGAAGCCAGACCTCAGAGAAGAGGGCCTGTGAAAGGGAACTAGATAGCCCTCAGAAAATGAGGCTGGGCACTGCAGAACCAAGTGAGGGCCAGAAGCGGGTGCTGCAGAACAGAGTGTGCTCATCTGCACAGGTGCTTGAGCTGTTCAGCTGCTTGTGCAACAATTTTGAAGGAATCTGTAGTGCTGTTAAATCTCTTTAAATCTTGGAACTTCCACAGCCACTGTAGTTGCTCAGTAAAGGCCAACAATCTTTTAGAAAAACAATCCCATCCAGGCACTGATTGAGACAAAAGTGAAGCTGGGGCTTTGTATTCCTCTTTCCAGCATATAAACAGTTAAAGTCATGCATGTGTACACAGAGGGCATGTCTACACTGCAGTAAAATACATACAACTGCTGGGGGCACTGGGTTCGGGGTGCTGGACTACACAATTGCAGAACATCTATACTGCAATTGTATAGCCCCACAGCCTGAGCCCCGCAGGCTCGAGTCAGCTAACATGGGCCAACTGCAGGTATCTTATTGCAGTGTAGGCATACCAGAGGTGCCTAGAGTAGTAAAGCCTAAGGTGAAGATGTTGTTTGATTGTGGAGTTTTCAGTGTACAAATGATACCCAGCTCTAAAAGCATTACTGGTGCAGTTCAGTGACCTAGGCAGTGTCTAGACTTCATTGTAAGCTAGCTGGCTGAGACTCAACCTGGATAAGACAGGTCGTTAAGAACATAAGAATGGCCATACTGGGTCAGATCAAAGATCCATCTAGCCCAGTATCCTGTCTTCCAACACTGGCCGGTGCCAGGTGCTTCAGAGGGAATGAACAGAACAGGGAATCATCTAGTGATCCATCCCCTGTTGTCCATTCCCAGGTAATGCATGTGTCCTCTGAGTAAGAAAAGATAATTTTGTCTGTCTTGACTAGGGAGTACACCCATGATTTGCCAGTCAAGTTTTCAAACTCTGGGGGTCTTGCTGGAGCCCAAACTAATCTTGGTTGTCCAAGCAAGAAAGTCATTACTTTTTCTTTTGGATGTGGACTTTACCACAATGACCCATGCTTTTATCACCTTGAGTTTGTTATTGCAATATGCTCTACCTGGAGCTACACCTGAGGACCATGTAGAAGTTTCAGCTGGAGTGACACAGTATGTAGCAGCCAGTTTGCTTGGGAGTATTTCTCACTGGCAAAACATTATGCTGTCTGATCCATGATCCACCCCTGGCTTCCAGTTTGTTTTTAGGTGTAATTCAAGTTGTCAGTTTTAATCTATAAAATCATAAATGGCTTGCATCCTGGTTATCCAAAAGACCACCTCACTCTCCCTGAGTGACAACCCAGCAATTGAGATCAGCAGAGGTGTTCGAGCTAACAGCCTCTGCTTTAAATGGGGATGTTTTCAGGCATTATCCCTAACAAAGCCAAGGCTGTTGGCCTTCTGGCAACAGTACGAGTTCTGTGTAATATTTCAGGCTTACACGATGGGGATGGGTTGAGAAGTGCATAAATAGGTTACATGGGAGTGTATGTCAAATGTTATTTCTCAGGGTTTGAAGAGGTGTTTTCATAGGCACATTGTATATCAATAACTTATATTGTAAGCTTTGTATCTAGTTTTATGTTGTACAAACATTTCAAGTCTAGATGGAGTGCATTCTATAAATTGGAAAGAGAACCTTCCAGATGGTCCTTTTAAAATATGAAATGTCAGATTTTTGCAGTTTGTAGTGCATAGTTCAGACTATGTACAAGTCCCAGTGTATTTTATGGCTGCAGAATTTGCTACAGAATCAACCTCTTGCAGAACTGTGCTCCAGCTCTGATGTTTCTAACGTGTAGTGTCATGACCATAACCTTGAAAATATGAACTAAATGTAAACAAATGCAGTATTCTCTTATTGAGTCTGCAGACAACATGAAATGATAGCTCTGAGAGAGAGGTGAACTGCCCCAATCATCTCAATGGGTTGTTGAAACCTAAAGATGGATGTTTTAAATGTCAACACTGTTAACTGTCTCACTAATCATTCCCAGCAGTTATCATCAGCTAACAGGCTTATCCCACAATCCCAAACTGTCTCCCACACTTTCCCAAGTGACAAATGACCCCCTACCACAAGCTACTAAAATATCTAATTTCCCCCGACGACAACTTCTATGATGAACATGATTAGTGCAGAAACTGTAAAATATTGAAAACTGAAAATGTGGGGTTAGCATAAATCTAATATAAAAATAACACTGGATCTACTGTACTGTTTTTATTATTCATGTTCATATCTTATTCAGACCCATCATTTTTTAATTTCAATTAGGCTGCTGAGGATTTTCCAGTCTGTCAACCAGAGTGCTGTATAGTCTAGGGAATCTGCTACAGAACTTTGTTCTGGCTTGAGACCAGCCATCTCAAGATAGAGGGTCAAATTCTGCTCTGTTCTAAAAATCAGTAATTCCAGTCCAGATTTACACAAGTGTAACTTGAAAAGGAGTACTTGTGGCACCTTAGAGACTAACAAATTTATTTGAGCATAAGCTTTCGTGAGCTACAGCTCACTTCATCGGATGCACATCCGATGAAGTGAGCTGTAGCTCACGAAAGCTTATGCTCAAATAAATTTGTTAGTCTCTAAGGTGCCACAAGTACTCCTTTTCTTTTTGCGAATACAGACTAACACGGCTGCTACTCTGAAACGAGTGTAACTGACAGCTGAATTTGGCAAGAGTCTCATTGTTCTTTTATCAGCTCCAGAAACTTCATCATCTGAATTGGAACTCAGAGAGGACAAGTATGGAGTTCTAAGGTTGCTGGGTGCTGGTTTTTTAAGCTTCTTGCTGTTGGGAAAGCAAACACAAATGAGCAGAGAACATTAGCAGTATGGCATGGTTTTGGAAAGAAAAAGAGTCCCTAGATAATAATTGTCCAGTATTTGAGCTGCCCTCTTTTGCAAAGTTTATTCAGAATGAATTTTCACTGCAGCTAGGGAATGTTGTTATTAACAAGCCCTGCAGGGTTTGGATATTGAGACTGTAGAATGATTGACATTTTTAAAGGCAAACATGGGCCTTTAATTGAGAAGTAGCTGTTACTAAAAATGCTGGCCTAGCTTTTGACATGGTTAGCCACGATTGGTGCGTAATGTCAGTTGAAAGGGGAGGCCACGTCCCAGTGAAAAACGAATCCAAATGTATATGAATCAGAAATACACTTAATATTCCTGACATGGGGATGATTGACAGAGGGTATGTCTACACTGCAGTTAGATACCCGAGGCTGGCTCATGCCAGCTGACTTGGACTCAGGCATAGGGGCTGTTTAATTGCTATGTAGACATCTGGGCTCAGGCTGGAGCCTGGGCTCTAGGACCCTGCGAGGTGGGAGGGTCCCAGAGCTCGGGCTCCAGCCCGAACCCAGAATTCTACACTGGAATTAAACAGCCCCGTGAGCCCAAGTCAGCTGGCACAGGCCTACTGTGGGTTTTAAATTGCAGTGAAGACATACCCTAAAAGGCCAAGAAAGTTATACATTCAGTTATTTCCCACATGGTGGGGGGGGAGGGGTCTTAACCCTGTCTTCTCCCAAAGATCTTCCAATGGGCTTTTAAAATCACTTTTAAAATTCTCTGTAGAGGAAATGAAAAATAGGCACGCTGAAAATATTTTATAAAAATGCCTTCTCTACTTTTTTATCTGTAGCTCTCAAAGTGCTATGCTGTATTTTAGCACAGCTCTCCCTGTGAGGTGGTACTCCCATTTTACAGCACTTGCTCAGCAACACGCAGGAAATCCATGGCACAGTAGGGAATTGCATCAGAGCCTTCCAAGTGCTGGGCTAATGCCCTTAAGCACTAGACTAGGGGTAGGCAACCTATGGCACACATGCCAAAGGCGGCACGCGAGCTGATTTTCAGCGGCACTCGCACTGTCCAGGTCCTGGCCACCGGTCCGAGGGGCTCTGCATTTTAATTTAATTTTAAATGAAGCTTCTTAAACATTTAAAAAACCTTATTTACTTTACATACAACAATAGTTTAGTTATATATTATAGACTTGTAGAAAGAGACCTTCTAACAACGTTAAAGGAATTACTGGCACTCGAAACCTTAAATTAGAGTGAATAAATGAAGACTCGGCACACCACTTCTGAAAGGTTGCCGACTCTTGCACTAGACCCTCCTTCCTCCCTTATGATGTACATTTTCGGAAGTGACTAGTGACGTTTGATGCCTCTATTTATGGGTGCTTCATTTAAGGCACCATAAAGGGGCTTGAGTTTTATAAAATGCTGAGCATTTGCTCTTTGAAAATAAGGTGCTTTTTGACAGAGTCAAGTTAGGTAACCAAGAGCACTCATCGCTTTTGAAAATTTAGCGCATTGCTTTTAGTTTTTTAAACGAGTCATCTAACCTATCAAGACAAAGAATATTAAAAATTGAACTTATTTTTCACTAGTGATGCAGATTTATTTTGCATTCCACTCAGCTTACATGCTCATCAGTGACACTTTTTGACTCTCATGCACAATGCTTTATTGGCACTATTAGTTATTTAGTTGTGTAAGTTTTACACACCCATGAGTTTGAGATCCTTATCTCAAAGAGCCTGGCAATTTAACCTCCCTAGAGGAAGGCCACTATATGTTGGCTCATAACACTGAGGAAAATTTAATACTGGGGAGGAACCTGTTTTAATTGGCATTTTAGAAAATCATAACATTTCTATAAACTTCACCTTTTGTAAAAAATACTTTAAATGACAACTACTGAAATTGGAACCTATTCTAAACTAATAGTGCCCCTTTAGTTATGGGGGGAAATCAAGATTGGGAAGGGATAGATATAACTATCTATCAATAACTAAAGATAGGCCTGAACAAGAACCCCAGATCCAAACCCCCCTGTACTTTTGGGAGTACATTGGAGTCACATCTTACACAGGGGTTAGGTTCTAAAGTCAGCGCATAAGGCAAAAATCGCGTATAGTCAAAATTACCCTTGAAAATCCCTTAAATCACCCATAAAGTACAGTATACTGTACATGGTTTTGTGTATACAATCCTGTACAGTAATATGTATAAATGTATAATGTATACAGTAATGTACAGTATATAACAGAGTACACATGCAAAAGATAATTTTACAATACTGTATTTTTAATTACAGGGGGTCGTCAGGGCTTAATGTCAATCCAGGAGACGGAGGTGACGGAAAGCTTGGGTTATGGAGAGCGAGTTGTAGACGAAGTGGTTGGCTCTGGTTCAGCTCGAGAAGTTGATTGCGTAGGCTCATCTGCTGCTGGTTGTTTTTCCTTGAAAAACATGGTGATCGGCAACTGTCGCTGTTGTCTCTTGAGCTGCTCAAACATTTCTTGATAAGGTCTCAAATCGTCCGTAATACTACGTGTGATTTTGAGGCTTCGTTCCATAGAGGGATCGTATTCAGAAATTAAATCATTCAAGTGTTTCGCTGCTTGGAACACTTCAGCAAATTTATGAAGATTCCAACTTGCTGGCTCTTCCTGTTCATCGTCATCATCTTCATCTTCTGGAGTCGATTTCATCAGTTCCTCTAACTCTTCGTTAGTCAATGTTTCTCTATGGCTCTCAATTAATTCTTTGATGTCGACAAAGCCTTCACCACCCACTTGCCTGGCCACCTGGACAATGTGTTTCACTTCTTTGTCAATGGTCGGGAAACTCTTAAAATCATTCACACATTTTTTCCGTAGGTTTCGCCAACATGCATTGACTGTTTCAGGCTTGATTGCATCCATTGCCTGTTTAATGTAAGTGATGCAATTGGCAAAGTTGAAGGACTTCCAACACTCTATCACATTAACATTGGGATCAGCATCCATAGCGCTACGTATCTGTGAGAATGTAAGCCTCATGTATGTGGCCTCGAAAGAGCGACTCACACCTTGGTCGAGAGGCTAGAGGTGGTATATGGGGGGGGGGAGAAAGATAACTTCAATGTCATTATGCACAAACTGGAGTGCTGCAGGGTGGTCAGGAGCATTGTCTACAATCAGCAACACTTTAAAGTCAAGTCCTTTCTCTTCGAGGTACTGCTTGACTTCCGGAATGAAACACTTGTGGAATCAATCCAGAAATAATGCTGCTATCACCCAAGCCTTTTTATTTGATTGCCAGAACACAGGCAGGAAATTTTTGTTCTTGCCATTTAGGGCACGGGGATTTGCAGCCCTGTAGAGCAAGCCTGGCTTTATTAAATGCCCAGCCGCACTGCCACAAAACAACACAGTCACACGGTCTTTAGCTGCTTTGAAGCCAGGGACTTGTCTTTCTGATTTCGAAGTGTAAGTTCGGGTCAGCATTTTTTTTCCAGAAGAGCCCAGTCTTGTCAGCGTTAAAAACTTGTTCCAGAAGATAGCCCTTTTCTTCTGTGATTTTCTTTAATTGTGTGGGATAGGCTTTTGCTGCATCTTCATGGGCAGATGCAGCTTTACCAGTAGTCTGCACGTTTTTGAGGTTGAAGCGGTTCCTAAAACTGTTAAGCCAACCTTGGCTGGCTTTGAATTCCTTCTCATCAGAGGGCTGTCCCTCTTCGGCAGGAGGTATGAACAATGCATAGAGGCTAAGAGCCTTTTCTCGCAACGTGTTGCCATCGATAGGCACACGTTTACGGTTCATGTCTTCCAGCCATAAGTTTAATGCCCTTTCAGTCTTCACTAATGTCTTATCACATACATGGCTCGTCACCTTAGCAGTTATTGGAGCACTTGATGCCACAGCTTGACGAATTTCTCTCTCTCTAATCTTGATGGCACGGATGCTAGATTCGTTGCGGCCATATTTACGCGCCCCAGGTTGGAGACTCACATACTGTCTCTCAATAAGTCCAACACAGCCAGTTTTTCCTCCAGTTTTGGAACAGACAGGGCCGGCTCCAGGCACCAGCATTCCAAGCAGTTGCTTGGGGCAGCAGTCAGAAAGAGGCAGCAGCTTCTCTCCCTCCTGCTATCCGTGGTGGCAATTCGGTGGTGACAGGTTTTTTCACTGCTTGGAGTGGCAAAAACGGTAGAGCTGGGAACAGATTGCTGTTTCTTTGGTTGAGCACCAGATGAAGTAGTTGGTTTGCGTTTTAGGGCCATGTTGTACGAGAAATACATAATTTTTAAACAGTAGAATCACACTCAGTGTGGTGAGATGCTCACACTATGAGAGGCCTGAGGGAACAGCAGATTCATGTCTCCCATCTCACGCTCACTCCGGGGTAAACACTCATTGAGTGGAATGGTGGGCAGAATTGCCTGCACTATTTACAGGTATCTTGTTATTTTTCTTTTTTTTTTTGCCGAGCGTGTATAGTTGAATTTGCATAAGTTAAATGCGCATATGATGTGACTCACCTGTGTTTAAAATAACCTTGATCCAGATTCACATTTTTCACTTGTCCCTTATATTTATAATAAGCCAACACAAAGTCCAGGTCCATATTGCCCATTCCCCTCCTGAACTTTGAGTGTTCAAAGTCCAGATCTGGATCTAATTTTAGCATCTTGCACTTAATAATCAATGATATTCCATGACAGCTGAATGAGCTATTGCATGCACACTCATTGGGCTGATCATAAGCTTCAATCCTACTGTGCTTAAAAAAATGTGCATATCACATAGCCTACTCTAGTGTCTTAGAATTACATAGATTAGATGGTGTATTTAGCTTGTTAAAAGGCTACTTTCAGCAATTCTATTCCTGTGTCAATCAGAGGGCTCACTCCAGCAAAACACATGGCATGCCTTTCCCCCAGGTTCTGAGTGCACTGCTATCATAACAATCCCAAGCATTGAAAGTGGAGGGAAGCTGTCCTCGCAAACCCCTGAATCACTAATGATCAGCACCTGTTTCCTCAAGATTCTCTTTGATTTAGTACTAAGACCTAGTATTTGCTGGTATAATTTCTTCCTGCCCTCATTTCTTGGTTGTTTTGGATGGGATTAAAATCTCCTCAGGTTTGCAAGATTGCTGAGTTATTTTGTTTGTTTTTAGGAGAGAAAGGAAGAAGTAGGTTGAGCTAATCTCCCTCAGCTTTAGCCAGGGCATGCTGCAGAACTGAGCACTCTTACACTAGTGAGTGCTCTATTGCTCACTGCATCTCCCATAGCAGGAGTTCCATTGGAAGAAAGAAGATAAACTCCCAGATGGGATTATGGGATCAGCAAAAAGAATAGCAATAACAACCCCCCACCCTCCTTGCTCTTGGAGTTCTGAACCAGCAGAATATCTGTTACCCACTCTTTGAGGATACCATTTGGGACACTTCCAGAAACACTGCTATGCATCGCAATAAGTCCCCTCTGTTCTGATGTTTGGCATCATGAGTCCCCCTGACAAGTCTTACCTGGCCTTTACTAACTCTAGTTCTGATTGTGGAGCGAGGAGTACCTGTATATTCGATGGGAAATTGAAACCCCATTCATCTCTGAGCTCAATCTAAATTATTTATATGGTCCCCATTACCATAATAACTGAGCACTTCACCGTCCTTGATGTATCTCTAGTTAAGTTCTATCCTCCCCATTTTACAGAAGCAGAACTGAGGCACTCACTTAGAAATTACTCTCTGAAATTAATTATTTAGAGAGACTAAGTGACTTGCCTAAAGTCACACACACAATCTGTGGTAGATCAAGGAACTGAACCCAGCTTTCCTGAGTCTGATTAGAGTTCAAACTACTGGACCCTCCTTCCACTCTGAAAAGAGCCAAAGGGTCTCTATATACAAAATAGAAATCACACTTGTTTGTCAAGAAAAAAAGTATTTATCGACTGTTAATTGTCTTGGCATTGTGCATTCTTGCAAGAGGCGGCTATCCAAGAAGGTCACACTATTATGATTGATTAAGCAATATAATCCAGTCCCATTTTCTTTAAATACCCTGCCTACCAATACTCTTGCTCTCAGTATTGTTGAGACCTAAAACAATAGAAAAGGGCTCGAGCTGTAAAATGTGACTTGGGATTCCAGGCTTAGGAGCATTCAGATCCAGCATTTTAGGGTGGTCAATTAGACAGATAAGGGCCATTAACAACAAAAATTTGGAACTAGATTTGGGTTGGGAGTTCAAAATTCTGGAGATGGTTAAATCCAGGGTTTAGATTTGGGCCAGTCTTTAGAAATAAATTTCAACCATTTCCAATGTTTGTCCTTCTCATAGCATGTAAACCAGTACAGCAGGGGAACATGAAGTGTCCCTTAGTTTGCACTACAATGTCCTTAAATTAAACCAGCAGCTATAGCATCAGAAAACTGTTCTCAGTGCCATATCAGATAAACATCTCTGTTCTTTCTCCAGGGCAGTCTCCTTCCTAAAAGTTCAAACCCACACAGTTCACAGAGTTTAAAGCATAAACCAGCACGGAGTGACTGAAATGGGATCTTTCCTTCTTCTCAGCTCTTTTACCAGAGAGGGAACCTGAGTTTGATTTGTGTCTGTGGAACAGCTCAGTACTGAAGGTATTCGTTGGGCAAAACTGGACAGATTTGTGAGTATCCAGAAAGATTCTCGTGACTCCTCAGAGTGAGATTTCCACACTTTCACAGATGCAGAGATTGGACAATCTATTAGATCATCCCACCCACCTCCCTGCCGTTGCAAGTTTGTTCACTACATTTCTGCCAGCAAACATAGTGTGATTTGTCTCAGTTTTGATTCAAGGTGAAATCTGGCTGTCTTCACTATTTTTTTGCAGCAAAACCACAATATAGTTTTGCACTGACAGTATAGATTTCATCAACAGATGATAGCAACAAAGCTGAGGTGATCCCATATGATTTGCATTGTCTAGTAGCTCTCTTTCACAGACCTCTAGCCTGAACATGAATTAACATCTGACTGAATTCTGAAGGCCTTGCTTAGTTTATACTCAGATCTTACATAGTCAAACTCTCTTTGGGTACATCTACACAGCAAAGAAAAACCTGCAGCTGGTCCCCTTCTGGGACTAGATATTACATGTGATCAGTCTCACCTGTGGAGTGCCTTTTCTATGGAAAGTTAAAGTCATGACTTCAGTGTCCTTTTATTTCATTTTTTTAATGCGACTTGTTCATTCTTTGGTTTCTAAAGACTCTCTTCTGGGCTGAAATAATTAATTTCAGAGAGTAATTTCTAACAGCTCTGAGTCTTCTTTCTGTTGATTTAAATAGGGCTTACCTAGAGGTGTGTAAGGCATAACAAGAAGGTATTTCCAGTGCATGCACAGCAGTCACATTTTCTATCATCGGGTTCTTTGGCTATTAAAAAAATGATTGACACTCAGGCTATGTCTATACTACAGACCTACAGTTGCACAGCTGTACCACGGCAGCTGCACTGCTGTAAGGTCTCCGGTGTAGCCGCTCTATGCCAATGGGAGAGAGCTCTCCTGCTGGCATAATTAAACCACCCCCAACGAGCAGTGGTAGCTATGTCAGCGGTAGCTACATCGGATGCTCTCCCACTGACATAACACTGTCCACGCCGGAGCTTTTGTCGGTGAAACTTTTGTCAGTCAGAGATGTGAGAAAGATAGAAATGGTTGCAAACAAATACCAGTGAAAAATGCTTTCTAGTGACTTTGGGTATGTCTACACTATGAACTTAGATTGAATTTATAGAAGTAGATTTTTTTAGAAAGCGATTTTATACAGTCGATTGTGTGTGTCCCCACTAAGCGCATTAAGTCAGCGGAGTGTGTCCACAGTACCGAGGCTAGCGTCGACTCTCAGAGCATTGCACAGTTCCCGCAGACTCCGCCGCCCATTGGAATTCTGGGTTAAATCTCCCAATGCCTGATGGGGCAAAAACATTGTCGTGGGTGCTTTTGGGTACATGTCCTCAGTTGCCCCTCCTTCCATGAAAGCAACGGCTGACAATCATTTCGTGCCTTTTTTCCGTGAGGGCACCATACTGCTTTCAGCAGATGGTGCAGTAGGACTGCTAACCATCGGTGTCATCCACCGCTTCCGCTGCCACTCTGCTCTCCTGATGCTATGAATCCACCTTGCAGGTCCTCTATATGACCATCGTCATCCACCACTTCTGCTGGCGCTCCGCTCTCCTGGTGGTCTCGCAGGGCTGCTTCCGCGGCAACTCTGCTCGGCTGCTCTTGTCTCGCCATAACATGGCAAACATGCAGACTGCTCAGCTGTTGTGTCCTGGCAGCAGACGGTGCAGTAGATCTACAAAACTGGTCATCCAACCACCACTTCCCCTGCAACTCTGCTCTCCAGCTGATACCATACCAAGGCAAGCATGGAGCCTGCTCAGATCACCACGGCAGTTATGAGCAGTGTAAACACCTTGCACATTATCATGCAGTTTATGCAGAACCAGAACCTGCAAAAGCAGGTGAGGAGGGAACGGCAGCGTGGTGACAAGAGTGATGAGGTCATGGACACAGACTTCTCTCAAAGCATGGGCACCGGCAATTTGGCCATCCTGGTGGCAATGGAGCAGGCTCATGCCGTGGAACGCTGATTCTGGGCCCGTGAAACAAGCACAGACTGGTGGGACTGCATAGTGTTGCAGGTCTGGGATGATTTCCAGTGGCTGCGAAACTTTCGCATGCGTAAGGGAACTTTCATGGAACTTTGTGATTTGCTTTTCCCTGCCCTGAAGCACAAGAATACCAAGATGAGAGCAGCCCCCACAGTTCACAAGCAAGTGGCAATAGCCCTGTGGAAGCTTGCAATGTCAGACAGCTACAGGTCAGTCGGGAATCAATTTGGAGGGGCAAATCTACTATGGGGGCTTCTGTGATCCAAGTAGCCAACGCATTCACTGAGCTGCTGCTATCAAGGGTAGTGACTCTGGGAAACGTGCAGCTCATAGTGGATGGCTTTGCTGCAATGGGATTCCCTAACTGTGGTGGGGCGATAGACGGAACACACATCCCTATCTTGGGACTGGACCAACAAGGCAGCCAGTACATAAACCGAAAGGGGTACTTTTCCATGGTGCTGCAAGCACTGGTGGATCACAAGGGACGTTTCACCAACATCAACTTGGGATGGCTGGGAAAGGTACATGATGCTCACATCTTCAGGAACTCTGGTCTGTATGAACAGCTGCAGCAAGGGACTTACTTTCCAGACCAGAAAAGAACCGTTTGGGATGTTGAAATGCCTATAGTTATCCTTGGGGACCCAGCCTATCCCTTAATGCCATGGCTCATGAAGCCATACACAGGCACCCTGGACAGTAGTCAGGAGCTGTTTAACTATAGGCTGAGCAAGTGCAGAATGGTGGTAGAGTGTGCATTTGGACATTTAAAAGCATGCCTGCACAGTTTACTGACTCAGTTAGATCTCAGCAAAATCAATATTCCCATTGCTATTACTGCTTGCTGCGTGTGAGAATAAGCGGGAGACATTTATGGCGGGGTGGGAAGTTAAGGCAAATTGCCTGACCACTGATTACACACAGCCAGACACCAGGGCAGTTAGAAGAGCACCGCAGGGCGCGCTGCACATCAGAGAAGCTTTGAAATCAGTTTCATGGATGACTGGGCTACGGTGTGGCCGGTCTGTTTGTTTCTCTTTGATGAAAACCCGCCCCCTTGGTTCATTCTACTTCCCTGTAAGCCAACCACCCTCCTCTCCCCCCTTCGATCACCGCTTGCAGAGGCAATAAAGTTATTGTTGTTTCAAATTCATGCATTCTTTATTAATTCATCACACAAATAGGGGGATAACTACCAAGGAACCCTGGGGCAGGGGTGGGGGGAGGAGAGAAGCACCAGGTGGGGTGGGGGAGAAGGTGAGGAGGGAAGGACAAGGCCACACTGCACTTCAAAACGTATTGAATGCCAGCCTTCTGTTGATTGGGCAGTCCCCTGGGGTGGAGTGTTTGGGTGCCTGGAGTCTGTCCCCCTGTTTCCCCAACCCCCCCGTGTTCTTGGGCATCTGGGGAGGAGGGTATGGAACTTGGGGAGGAGGGCAGTTGGTTACACAGGGGCTGCAGTGGCAGTCGGTGCCTTTCCTGCACCTCAACCATACGCCAGACCATATCAGTTTGGTCCTCCAGTTGCCTCAGCATTGCATCCTACCTCCTCTCATCATGCTGCCGCCACTTTTCCTCTTGATCCCACCACCTCTCCTGTTGCTCCCGCCACCTCTCCTCTCACGTTCATTTTATGCTTTCCTGGACTCTGCCATTGTCTGTCTCCACGGATTCTGCTGGGCTCTTTCAGTTTGGGTGGACTGCATAAGCTCAGAGAACATTTCATCACGAGTGCATTTTTTTTGCCTTCTTATCTGCGCTAGCCTCTGGGATGGAGATGCTAGTGGCAGCATTGAAACATTTGCAGCTGGGGGGAGGAAAAAAAGGGAGAGTAAAATTGAAAAAGACACTGTCATAGATATAAAGGAAAGGGTAACCACCTTTCTGTATACAGTGCTATAAAATCCCTCCTGGCCAGAGGCAAAAACCTTTCACTTGTAAAGCGTTAAGAAGCTAAGATAACCTCGCTGGAACCTGACCCAAAATGACCAATGAGGGGACAAGATACTTTCAAATCTGGAGCGGGGGGAACAAAGGGTTCTGTCTGTCTGTGTGATGCTTGTGCCAGGAACAGATCAGGAATGCAACCTTACAACTCCTGTAAAGTTAGTAAGTAATCTAGCTAGAACATGCTTTAGATTTTCTTTTGTTTATTGGCTGGTAAAATAAGCTGTGTCTTTTTGTAATTTAAGGTTTTGCATAGAGGGATTCTCTATGTTTTGAATCTGATTACCCTGTAAGGTATTTACCATTCTGATTTTACAGAGGTGATTCTTTTACTTTTTCTTTAATTAAAATTCTTCTTTTAAGAACCTGATTGATTTTTCATTGTTCTTAAGATCCATAAGTTTGGATTTGTGTTCATCTCTACGAATTGGTGAGGATTCTTATGAAGCCTTCCCCAGGAAAGGGGGTGTAGGGCTTGGGGGGATATTTTGGGGGAAGACGTCTCCAAGTGGGCTTTTTCTCTGTTCTTTGTTTAAAAAGCTTGGTGATGGCAGCATACGGTTCAAGGACAAGGCAAAGTTTGTACCTTGGGGAAGTTTTTAACCTAAGCTGGTAAGAATAAGCTTACAGGGTCTTTCATGCAGGTCCCCACATCTGTATCCTAGATTTCAGAGTGGGAAAAGAACCCTGACGGACACATTGGCCATTTAAAAGGAGGGGCTGATGTTTTTGGTTTAACGTGCAACACAAACCCAACTAAACCCCCCCACACCCAATTCTCTGGGATGATCACTTCACCCCTTCCCCCATGACGTGGCTAACAGTGGGGATGATTTCTTTTCAGCCACAGGCAAACAGCCCAGCAGGAACGGCCACCTCTGACTGTCTCCTGAATAAAATTCCCCTATTTCAACCAGGTGACCATGAATGATATCACTCTCCTGAGGATAACACAGAGAGATAAAGAACAGATGTTGCTTGAATGCCAGCAAACACCAGGACCACACACTGCCATGCTTTCTTGTGCAATGATTCCAGACTACATGCTACTGGCCTGCCCAGAAAGTGTCCTACCATGGAGGACGCAATAAGGCTGCCCTCCCCAGAAACATTTTGCAAAGGATTTGGGAGTACCTCCAGGAGAGTTTCATTGAGATGTCCCTGGAGTATTTCTGCCCCATCCCCAGACACATTAACAGGTTTTTCCAGTAGCTATACTGGCCGCAAATGCATCCCAAGTCTTCAGGGCAAATTAATCATAAAACACGCTTGCTTTTAAACCGTGTATTATATTTACAAAGATACACTCACCAGAAGTGCCTTCTCTGCCTTCAAGGTCCGGGAGCCTGGGTTGGGAGGGTACTGTCTGTTTGGTGATAAACAGTTCCTGGCTGTTGGGGAGAACAGTTTCTCCACTTGCCTGCTATGTGCTATCTTCAACTTCCCCCTCCTCCTCATCCCCAAAATCTTCATCTCTTGCATGAGACTCCCTTGCAGGAGTCCACGTAGAGGGGTGGGGTGGTTGTAGGGGCACCCCCTAGAATTGCATGCAGCTCATCATAGAAGTGGCATGTCTGGGGCTCTGACCCCGAGCGGCTGTTTGACTCTTTGGTTTTTTGGTAGGCTTTCCTGAGATCCTTAAGTTTCACGTGGCACTGCTGCAGGTCCCTGTTATAGCCTCTGTCCTTCATGCCCTTGGAGATTTTTTCAAATATTTTGGCATTTCGTCTTTTGGAACTGAGTTCTGATAGTACTGATTCGTCTCCCCCTACAGCAATCAGATCCAGTACCTCCTGTTCGGTCCATGCTGGAGCTCTTTTGCAATTCTGGGACTCCATGGTCACCTCTGCTGATGAGCTCTGCATGGTGACCTCTGCTGATGAGCTCGCCACACTGGCCAAACAGGAAATAAAATTCAAAAGTTTGCGGTGCTTTTTCTGTGTACCTAGCTAGTACATCTGAGTTGAAAGTGCTGTCCAGAGCGGTCACAATGGAGCACTCTGAGATAGCTCCCGGAGGCCAATACCGTTGAATTGCATCCACACTAACCTAAATTCGACCCAGCACTGTCGATTTCAGCGCTAATCCCCTCGTCGGGGAGGAGTACAGAAATCGATTTTAAGAGCCCATTAAGTCGACAAAAATGGCTTCGTTGTGTGGACGGGTGCAGGGTTAAATCGATCTAATGCTGCTAAATTTGACTTAAACTCGTAGTGTAGACCAGGGCTTTGACTTATCAAAATTACAGTCTGGGTTTAAAGTAAATTACTTATTCCTCCTTCCAGCAACATGGCTGACCACTCTCACAAAGTCCAAACTGCTTCCTTCCTTTGTCTTCTTAGATGAAAAGTAAAGTAGGATTCTTTGCCCCTCTCTTTTATAGGCCAGTGAACATTTGAAATGTGTCTGTCTCAAAGTCCAGTGCCCCTGCTTGGATGAAAAGTGCCATGGAGGCTGATGGAGAAGGTTCCACTCTGGTTTCTTCCCTGCTGGTGCTTTCTGCAATGCAATTTGGTCTGTCCCTTCAGTCTCTGATATGCCAATAAATGGCACTGGATGGTGATTGCCAGTTGTCTGTGATAGCACCTGGATGGAGGCATTGGCCTTTCCTTTGTCTGGGAAGGGTGCCCACTCCCCAGACTTGTCTGAGTCAAACAACATTTTAGTCCCATGTTTCCTTCACATTTGTACAGTTCTTTGGGTGTTTTCCCTACAACCACCACACAAGATATTAATGATCAGCGTGTTACTGATTTTCCAGTGATACCTTACACAACACAGATTATGACATGAGTGAGTCGGGGTACATTAAACTAGTCAGGCCTGCTGAAACTCAGTGCCCCTTGCACTCTGGGTCACATACCCATATCCCAGCCCCCAAATCAATTCTTCCCCCACTGGCCCCATATCCCCTTTTCCTTCAGTGTACCT
Source organism: Dermochelys coriacea (assembly GCF_009764565.3). Classification (NCBI taxonomy): domain Eukaryota; kingdom Metazoa; phylum Chordata; order Testudines; family Dermochelyidae; genus Dermochelys; species Dermochelys coriacea. Next base: position 137,846,776 of record NC_050068.2, read on the forward strand.
ATGCTACTCCTGCAGCTCCAGGATCCTTCAGCATCCCTATTCCAGGTCTGAGCAGTGGGTGAGAGGTGACAGCAGCAACGGCTCTTTTACCCCTATGCAGGATGGTGGAGGGGCCATTCCAGATTCTCCACCGCTCTCCCTCTTCCCAGGCCTAGTGTTGCAGGGATAGAGATGGGAGGAGCAGAGAGAGGCCAACCCATTTTTCATAGGATGGAAGGAGGGAACAGAGCTACTGTAAGTTGCTGGGTCTTTCTGTGCCCTCCTCCCCTGGGGTTGCCACCTCTGAGGTGCCAAAAAGTGGGCCATAGAGGTGGGCAGTCTGGCCTGGCGAGGGGAGGGCAGTGTGTTCGGTGCTGCTTGCTCCCTCTGCTCCCTGCACCTTCTGCCGTTTAAAGTGGTGACATGCTGAGGCACTTGATGGGAGAACGCCGAGCCATTGTCAGGCCCCCTGTACTTGGCTCTGTTTTCCCCCACTGAGCCATCAACGGGCCCTACACCACCTCACTTCTCAGTCCTGGCCTCCTCCACAGAAAGTGCCCCCGAACCTGATACCCAGGGCACAGAGTAAGTAGTGACCAACCTAAGGGCAGCCCCTTACACAGAGGGAAACCTGAGGGAAAGACAAATGGGGGCTGGGGAATGGGAGGTGTGAGATGCAGCCCCTAAAGCAGGTGGTGACATCTCGCTTGGCAGGATTGCTGCATGGGGCTGCATGAGGGAGGGGCTAGCCTGGCATGCCAGGGCCCAATCGGTGCACCATAAATGAGGTCTACAAGCTGAGTGTTTTCTGGTCTGTGCATCTTGGCGCTGAGCTCCCTGAATGAGGCAGGAGCCCCTCATGACCAGCATCGGGGCTGGAAGCCTTGACCGAGATGGCCACCGAAGACTGGCACTAGCTGCCTCCCAGAAGCCATGCTGGTAAAGCTAAGAGGGAGGGGAAGCAAGACTCCTTCCACATTCTCTCGGTCAGGCAGGAAGGGGCCGGTAGCAGGTTCTGCGAGCTCCCTGAGCTGGGGAAGGGGAGTACAGAAGGTGAAGGGTAATAGGAGATGGCTCCCGGCAGGAGGAGCAGGGACAGCTGCCACTCTGGTGAGAAGCCGGGCACTGCAGAGGTGTTGCCTGGAGCTCTTCTCTGCTCTTAACAGCTTGTTGGTCAGTTAGGAAGCAGCAGCAGTAGCTTCTTGCTGCCTGATGGCTGCTGCTGGGAGGGCGAGGGGGGAGAGCCATACAACAGCAAGGAGGGAAGAGAAAAGACCCTCCAGCAGCAGCCCAAGAGGTGACTCAATGGCCAAACCCCGGGACTTTTAATGTCTACGGAAGTTACAGGTTTCCTGGGACTGCTACCTCAAAAATGGGATGATCCTGGGAAAACCTGGACAGTGGCAACCTTCCTCTCAGCTCCTGGGAGAATGGTGTCAGCTGCTCCCTCTCCCTCCTCACCTCAGGGGCTGAGAGGAGTCTGTGAGTAACCTGACTGGGGAGAATCTGCCTGTCTGCTGCAGCAACTCTGGATGGCTGCTCTTTGACAGGAGGAGAGCAAGTGAGAAAGGCAATTAGACACAGTGTGTTTCACCATGGGCTGGACTGAATTGTGGGCTGGAACTAGGGTTGCCAACTGTCTAATCACACAAACCCAAACACCCTTGCCCCACCCCCTGAGCTGAGGCCCCGTCCCATCTCAGAGGCCTCACCCCACTCACTCCATCCATTGCTCACTCTCCCGCACACTCACTCTCTTTCACCAGGCTAGGGGAGGGGGTTGGGGTGCAGGAGGGGGCTCAGGGCTGGGGCAGGGGATTGGAGTGTGGGAGGGAGTTAGGAGTGTAGGCTTTGGGAGGGAGTTTGGGTGCAGGAGGTGGTGAGGGCTCCGGGCCGGAGGTGCTTACCTCGGGTGGCTCCTGGTCAGTGGTGCAGTGGGGCTAAGGCAGGCTCTCGCACCTGCCCTGGCCCCGCACCGCTCCCGGAATGTCCCTGTGGCCCTGGGGGTGGGGGGAGGCAGGGGGCTCTGTACACTGCCTCTACCCACAGGCACCAACCCCACAGCTCTCACTGAGCATAGTTCCTGGCCAATGGGAGCTGCTGAGTTGGCACTGGGAGCAGGGGCAGAGTCTGGAGACCCCTCTGGCCTCCCCCAGGGGCTGCAGGGGTGTGCTGGCTGCTTCTGGGAGTGGAGCAGAGCCAGGGCAGGCAGGGAAGGAGCCTACCTTAGCCCCAGTGTGCTGCCGGAATTTTAGTGGCCTAAAATCTCCAGGACTGGCTTCAGTAGCCTCCAGGAAATAGAGCCCAATTCTGGGAGACTCCCAGTGAAACACGGAGGGTTGGCAACCCTAGCTTGTGTCACTGGGAAATTGTCTCCAGTAGGGGCTAAAAACAGGTTACTCACAATTAAATTGGGAGAGTTGGCAACAAAACAAAGCCCAAAAGCAAAACCACTGTGTAGACCACTTTTAAGCAGTGACTCTATGAACTCCTAGCTGAATCCTTTGAGTCTGCATTTCAAATACTAATTTTTGTCTTTCTAATGAATGGCACCATAGCTGTAACTTTTCACACCTATTTGGAATCCCTTTTAAGTACCAGGAATGACAACCCTGCTAAATCTGATATCAAAACCTATAACACTGAAAAAATGGGAGCAGAGCAGGATGACAAGTCAAAATGGTGGAGTGATGCCATCTGCAAAACCCTGCAATTGCCCCCAAGATCATACAAGAACCCACTTACATTTTTTCACAGGAATGGGGAGTGAGTTTTCAGAATACAAAAGGTCTCTACAGTTCTCACACCAGGTAACTGAGGCCCTGATTCAAGAAAGCTCTTGCCTTAAGATGAAGTCCTGGTCTCGCTGAGGTTAATAGCAGTTTTGTCACTGATGTCAAAGGGGCCAGGATTTCACCCCTAAACCCATGTTTAGGCATCTAAATAAATGTGGCCTGGTTGGCCCAGGTGCTGAGTATTAACAAATCCCTTGAAGTCAATGGGAACTGTGGTGTTCCTCACATTTGAAAATCAAGGTTCTCCTCTAATCCATGTGTCTATATTTGGATTTAGGAGCCTAACTTTAAGCACCTGGGGTTTGAAATGTCACATTTTAAAAACTCAGTTGTTTCTCCTAGAGTGGTGAACAATTATTGATCTGAAACCACTAAGAATTTGGGTGTTTTTTTTTTTCCCAATCACTTATTTCTAAAGTGTCGATTGATTTTTTTTTTAAGCTTTTAATTTAAAAAAAAAATCTTTCTTGTACAGAGATTTTGTTTTACACCAAGTTTCAGTCAGAAGGAAATTTTCTTGCAGAGTTACAACTATCTGGAAAGAGAGGATTATAATGAAAATGCTGAAAGAGTTTTAGCTATAACACCTCTAGCTATTTTTGCAGTAGGACAGATTAAACACCAGAGAAGTATCAGCCCTTCTAATGAAAATCAGCCAGAAAACAATTAGCATAAGAAGAAACATTTTCTCAGTAAAAAAATATCCATCTTTAACAAACCACTATTGCATAGAGAGACGGGAACCAACTCAGCCATGGTGTATCTCCTTTTATTAGTTACTCCAAGGGTGAACTTAATCCCATATAGCTTTCCTTACAAGAAAAGCTTTCACTTTAATAACAAGATTTCTCTGTATAATGTGTGTATTGGAAGGAGACATGGCCCATGATGCTGGCAAATGCATAGTTGGAAAGCAGTCTGGCTCACCTTTGTGTTAGTATTATTGAAACAGATATTAGCATTATGAGAATGTGTATTGTGTTTAGACTTTATGGAATGCTTGTAAGATGCTGCATGTTCTACTCCTACATATAATATTTGTATCCTGTGTTTTAGGGTAATGTTTAAATGTTGGCTCTGTAACTATAAAAATGGTTGCTAAGCCTGTAAACCCAGCACAGCCAGGGGAGAAGCGTTACCAAGTGCAAAATGTGAGTTCACCACAAGAGGTGTTATCTTCTCCTCAACAAAAGAAGGCCTACAGACATCAGTGGACAAAAGACTGTTGATTGCTTCTCCCACACCCCTGAAGAGGGTATATGCACAAGCCCATGTCCCATCACAGCTTGAATGCTGAGGGAAGGGAATATCATCAAGGAGCAGGTCCATGTACAGCAACAGCTCCTGCAGAGGCTGGTGGGTTCCAGTGAGGGGGCTGCAAATCAAATGGTGGCCCCGGGGAATGACCTGACATCTTCTTACTAACCTTTGAGCTGGTGGCTACTAGTGCCAGATGGGACAAGGGTACATGGGCCTCTTATCTAGCTGGTGAGGCTCAGGTGGCCTTTATGGCCCTGAGTTAGCAAACAGGCCAAAGTTTATGATCTGCCGAAGACCTCTACTTTAGAGAGGGTGGGCCTGTCACAGGAGAAATACCCTGCAGAAATTCAGGGCAGCCAGATGGAATGGCAGGATATGTCCCAGGGCCCTTGCCCAGCAATTGTCAGACTGGGCTAATTGATGGGTTTGGCCAGCTAGACGGGACATGGAGGCCCTACTGGATTCTATTGTTCTGGAACAGTTTACACAGAGTTCCTCCCCCGGCCCCCAAGACTACAAGGGCCTGAGTTGGAGGCATCAGTCAAAATTATTAGAGGCAGCACTGCAGTCAAATTAACAGAGGAATATGTGGAGGGGGCTCTACCATGGAAAGAGCCCCATACTCCAATGACCAAGAATGGGGGAAAGAAGGTGGAAGAACCTCATGCAGCTAAGTCCGGGAAAGGGCTGGAAGGGGCAAACGGGGTGTCCCAGTTGCCAGTGCAGTAGCTTCCTGCCAGTGTGGGGGTAAAGGGCACATGAAAAGAGACTGGCCCTGTAGGGTCCATGGGTTTGTGGAGTTCTGTGGGTGGACAGGTGTAAAAGGGGCACCTGGGATAAGGATGATCCCTGTCAAAGTCGGCTGAAGAAAGACAAGGGGCATTGCAGATTCAATAGCAGCATATTCCCATGTATGGAGCACCCTGGCTAGGCTGCAGTGGCAACAGGAGGGGGCAGCAGTAATGATTTATTGTATACCTGGGGAAAAGAGCACTTGCGAGTAGAAGAAAGGTTTAAAAGGCAGTGAGTAGGGATAGTAAAGTCATTGCCTGACTCGGTAATGTTAGGAACAGACTGGACCCCATTCCCCTTATGTAAAAAGGATAGACAATGGGGGAAGGGACCCCAACTGGTGGGTCTGCATAGAAAGCTCCTGAGTGTAGACTGTCCAGGGAGTCCTCTGGGTCCAATGAGTGATAACCCTAGACATATGGTAACAAGCTCAGAAAAAGAAAGCACACATTGAAGAACTTGGAGCGGGGGAGGAAAATATGAGAAGGGGGCAGTGGAGTGCTAGATCAGGGACATTTGGAGGAGGAGGGAGGGAGGAAGCTTGGCCAAGTCCCAGGAAGAGCAAGCCCCAGACAAGGCACAGGGTGAAGAACAAACTGACAAGAGGGAGGGGGTCCTTCCTGACAAGGAAGACTTGGTGGGGAAATCAACCCAGATAGTCCCGAATCAGGGGCAAGATATGACAGGGGAAGAGAGCGATACTGAGATTGTGGCTCTAGAGGGACAATTCACTCAGGTAGATATAAGCCTGGAGGAGAGAGATGTGGGATATGATTGGTATGATGGGCTGAGATTGAGCTGGGGGGAACCTCCAGCCTCAAAATATATTTTGTGCAGGTGGAGGCAGAAGACCCTCACTGGTGGTCTATAGAAGGCCAGCCCCAAAGGGCCCAGGAACTCTAGTAGAATCCCAACCCCATAAAGGGGGTAGAGCACAGGCAATAAAGAAGATCTCTTCAGGAGGCAAGAAAAGGCGTCAGGTAAAAATAAGGTGGGGAAATGTGTGACAGGGCACTATTAGTGGCACCCTGGGCACTGATGTTGCTGCAGCATGAAGAAGGGTGCAAGCTCAGCTATGAGCAATGAAATGCTTTCTGTTGGGGGATTATGAGCACCTGGGTGGTAATCACTATGCTACTGATGTAACTGGGCAGATATAACTGGAAGGAACTGGCAGCGAGGAAAGCTCAGAGGATGAGGCTGGGCTGAGGAGTGAAAGCTGTAGGGAACCATCCTCTTGCAATAAGGCTGCAGTACATGTATATTTTGCAAGGAAAGAATTAATACACACATGGTAAATAGGGTAACAATTATGTGTGTGTTTGTAACCATGAGGCCACACAAACTGGCCAGGCCATGCTGTACGCTGCATAGCGACCAAGGTATAAAAAGATTCATTATTAGAATTCGAAGAATCTAGCAAAATCAGCAGTAGATCCTAAATTGTCTTAATTTGGGAGGCCGTCAGGGTTGTGTGTCTGTGGGTTTCTCTTGTCACCAGGGTTTATAATAATCTGTAAGGAAAAGCTTCTGTCATTCTCTGCAGATAAATAAAATTCCACCAATGCAATTTTACAGTTTGGACACCTAGTATAATGTTCCCTTAACCAGTAACTAAACTATCTTTTCTTTTGACTGGTTCTGTGACTCCAGACAGCTCAGCCAATTTAAGCCTTGATTGTCTCTGGTTGTGAAGTTAGAGTGTTCCCTGCATCCTTCTGTATACTGGGATACTCCTTACACTGTGTCCTGAGGCAAAGACTAGAGTATGCTTTATGTATCTGGATTTCGAGGTCTAGTATTTATTTGCTTGCTTCTGGACAGCTGCCACAGAACAACCCTAATTCCCAGGAGAATGTTGTCAATTTAGCTACTTTGTCACTAGATTTAGTGACTTTTTGTATTCCCTAGGGAGAAAATAAGTGACCAGTGACAAATCTAGTGACTTTCACTGCCAATTACAGTGACATTCAGAGAAAGAAGTCACCAATATGTATACTCACAAAATTATTCATAAGCAGCTCAGTAGTGTTAATAAAATCCATTCCATGCTCTTCTTACTACATTCTGTTGCACACCAAGTCAATGTCATTATGTCTCAATTAAGCATGTCCTCGGAAGGAATCACATTCCAGGGCTTCTTGGGCTGAGATCACTATAATCTGCAGGTGAGGAAAAGAAGTTTTGATGTTAATTTGAACGTTTGTTTGATTGTTGTTTTGATAGTTCTCATTGATTGCCATTAAACTTGCTTGAATAGGAGTAATTTTACTAGGTGTCCCATATTCAGCACAGGGAAATATGGTCATTCTATTTAGAAGGGTTCAGCAGCTGTGTCTGCCTACAGAGGGATAGCTACATCTGCAGTAGTTCATTTAGTAGGTAAACCAGAGGAGTAAGCCTAGAGTGCTTCGGCTGAATTAGAGCCCAGTCCTGGGAGTCAGTACTACTACATTCTACTCCATGCCTTATCACTGGCCTCCACTGTTGTGTTGGCCAAGTGAGTTTGCCTTTCTGTGTCTCAATTTCAATGGTGATAATAGTTAGCTACAGTACCTTGGAGGTATGAGACCTGATTCATTAGTGTTTGCAAAGCTTTTGGAAATATTGGGATGGGTGGCCTAAGAACAGAACATTAAAGAATTTTTCAGGACAAGAAGCAGCAAAAGAAGCAAGGTAAACAGAAGTTAGAGGGAGCAGGAAATGTAACCGAATTAGAGGGGCAACTGTAGAAAACTTGCTTTGATTAAATTCAGAAGAAAAGAATGGAGGGTGGGAAAGAGACCACCCACATAGTAAACTCAGAATAAATCTACTATAAGAATATTGATTTTTATTATTTTAATAAATGTAAGTGGGGTTGAACCAAACTCTGGATCCAAACTCCCTCTGACCATTAGGAAAACTCTCGTGAGGATCCAACTTTCATAGCTGGCCTCAACTCCTGAGAAGGCCAAACCAAATTCCTGGCACTGAACACTGCTCAGATGTTGGGGAAAATTCAGATCCAGATACTAGATTCAGCTCTGTGGCTTGGGCCCATTTATAAGCATAAATAATAAGAATGGGGAGAATTCAGAACTGAGAAGACAGCAGAAAGCCTTCAGGCTCCACCACCTCTGCTAGAAACAATAGAATAAGCAGGAGCAACTTCCAGTGAACGCTTATGGGGGAGCATCGCAATAATGCTAAAAAAAGGTCTGTCTATAAAACAAAACACATCTATAAATGTCTGAACTTATTGAAATAAAGGTATAATTACAACCAAACTTCTGTGTGGAGAAACCCTAGTGTAGGGGAACCAGTGTGGAGCAGGATTTGGGGAGGCTGCGGAAGGTTTCCATTCTTCCTGAGAAGCCTCACTCGGTAGGCATCCTACATGAGCAGAGGCAGCAAGGCTTGAGTGGTGGGAGAGGAGGGCAGCTTGGGGGACAAAAGTGATGGATGATTTATCACTATGCTGATTGACAGGCCGCTGTCATCTTGGAGTAGGGGCACAGGAGTGGCAGGAGATATTGCAGCCTCAGTGTTGCACTAGCAGAAATAAAACTGCTCCATTGTAACTTCACTGCCAGGAGGGGAAGGACCCACCTCCTGTGAGACACCCTGGACTATCCCTGGTTAAACGGGCTTTACATTCGAGGATGGTGGGTGGAAGATTTAGTCTAGTACGAATAATCCTATTTACAAATACAGAATAAACCACTCCTAACTGTACAGGGCATTTTAAGGTTTGGGGACAACCATTATTTCTGGGGGTTCTGCATGTTTACCTGTTTCTTTTGACAGAATTCTGCTAAAGTCAGAAGTAAATGGTCTGCTACCAAAAAGGCAACAGCCAGTGACGAGCTGCCAAAATCTTAACAACCAGTTCCCTCCTCACCCCACGAGGGTTTCGTGGCCCTCTCCCGCCCCCTGGGGACTCCTGCCCCATCCAACCCCCCATGTTCTTTGATACCCATCCCAACACCTGCCCCATCCACCCCCCCTCTCCTGTCCCCTGCCTGCCCCCAGAACTGGGCAGGAGGGTCTCGTGGGCCACCATAATGGGTGCCCACCCTGCCTCTAAGAGCCAGAGGGACCTGCTGGGGGGCGAGGTGGGGAGTCCCGGCAGTGCTTACCTGGGGCAGCTCCCAGGCAGCATCTGGCAGGTCCCTCTGGCTCCTAGGGGCGGGGGAGTGGCCGCTCCCCACACTGATCACATCAAAAGCGGCGCCTTAGGTGCCGACTCCGTGGGTGCTCTAGGGCTGGAGCACCCATGGGGAAAATTTGGTGGGTGCAGAGCACCCACCGGCAGCTCCCCACCCTGCACCTGGCCCCAGATCACCTCACCTCTGCTCCGCCTCTTCCCCTGAACGCCCCTCCCCCTCGACTTCCCGCCAATCAGCTGTTTGCACGGGAAGCCTGGGAGGGTTGAGAAGCAGGCAGCAGCTTCGTGCTCAGGCCCAGGGAGGCGGAGGTGAGCTGGGGCAGGGAGCGGTTCCCCTGCATGCCCCCTCAGGGTTACCTGCTGTGGTGTGGGCAGCCCTCCTCACGCCCCCCAGCCCCAGCTCGTCTGTGCTCCACCTCCACCTCCCTGGGGCTGAGCGCAAAGCCACTGCTTGTTTCTCAGCCCTCCCAGGCTTCCTGCACGAACAGCTGATTGGTGGGAAGCCGGGGGGGGGGGCGTTCAGGGGAGGAGGTGGAGCGGAGGTGAGGTGAGGTGAGCTGGGGCTGGGCGCGGGACGGGGAGCTGCCGGTGAGAGCTCTACACCCACCAAATTTTCCCCATGGGTGCTCCAGCCCCGGAGCACCCATGGAGTTGGCGCCACAGGCACCACTTTTGGCTGGTTGTTAAATTTAGAAGCCCTTTTAGAACCAGTTGTCTCTCGTGGAACAACCGGTTCTAAAAGGGCTTCTAAATTTAACAACCAGTTCTAGTGAACTGGTGCAAACCGGCTCCAACTCACCACTGGGAACAGCTTAAAAATAAATTAATCTAGTATCATATATCTCTTCCACGCCTTCCTGCCCCACAAAATTACAGTTTAGTCAGCCTGCTCTGGTAAGATTTGAGAGCCCATACTGCCATAACCTAAATTAACATCATTTAGGTCCCTTATCTCAAACATTTTGGGATACTTCAAGTGTTTAGTATTTTATTGTTTGACATAAGAAAAGTCTAATATGGTATTTCTATGGCCATTAGCTCTGTAGTATCTCAGCATCTCACAGTTACTAATGGATTTTATCTTCACAACCCCACTGCAAAGTAGAAAGGTGGTATCCCCCTTTTGCAGATGAGGAATGGGCTAGATGAAGTGATATTGTCAAAATCACACAGGAAGTCTGTAACTGAACCAGGAATTAATCTCAGGTCTTCTGAATCCTAGTCCACTGCCTGAGACCATTCTTCTTGTAGGCCTACTTAAGATAACTGTTGCCTCATGTTAGACAAGATAACTATGGTCTTTCATCTTCCCAAGCTGGAACTATAGTGGGGGTGCTGAGAGCCATTGAACCAACCTGTAAACCCTGTATATAAGGGAAACCACTTCAAGCCAGGGGTTAGGCAGCACCCCTAATTCCAACACCTTTATTCCCGAAAGAAGAGTGGCCCTTCAAACCAGCTGGCTTTTTGATCAAATAAATAATAAATCTACTTGGCAGGTGACATTTAAAAGTGACAAATTAACACCAGGAGCTTTAGATTATGTATAACTGAAATACATTCACTTAGGCAATACAAGAGGCAGGCTGAATAATTAGTTTGGTATTGGGCTGGTGTAGCTCTCATTCAAAGTCTTTTAAATAAATACTCAGACTTTAAGGCCCGAAGGCACCATTATAATCATCTAGTCAGACCTCCTGCTCATTGCAGGCCACAGAGCCTCTCCCACTCATTCCTACAATAGGCCCATAAACTCTGACTCAGTTACTGAAATCCTCAAATCTTGATGTAAAGACTTTAGGTTACAGGTCTCTGAAGATCTGCTACTTCACAATCCTTGCCAGGGTGTCCTTTTTTATGTTGAATCTGTTAGCTTGCTGTAACAATCAAATGAACAAAAGTGAAGTTGTTCTTCCACTGGGATGCATTTCTTTTTGTCTTCTCCTTTATCTTCCAGCCTCCTTTCATTGCGCTTAGCTGAAGATGGACAAATAAGTCAATTGCTTCTGCATATTTCTTAGATCTACCAACAAATAGATACGATTAAAATGTGTTGTTTTCACTGTGAGGTATTGTCTTTAATTGTTTTACAGTTAGCCATTTTGATTGTCTATCTTTAAAAAAAAAAATTTCCCTTCACATTGATGTTTTCTTCAGCTCCCAGCTAGACCATGAACTTCCAACTCCCATGCTTCCCTCTGTACCTAGGTGTTTGTATTGTAGTGTGCTGCATTATTTAGTAGTAGTATTTGTATTGCACAAATGCCTAGAGGCTCCAGCCCCATAGAAGACCCTATACAAACATGTAACACAGAAATGGTCCCTGCCCCAATAGAGTTGCCAACTTTCTAATAGCACAGAACCGAACTCTCTAGTCCCCCCCTTCCCTGAGGCCATGCCCCCTGCTCACTACATTCCTCCTCCCTCAGTGGCTCGCTCTCCCCCACCCTCACTCACTTTCAGTGGGCTGAGGCAGGGGGTTGGGGTTCCGGAGGGGTGGGAGCTCTAACTGCAGGTGTGGGCTCTGGGGTGGGACCAGAAATGGGGGGTTCAGGATGCAGGAGGGGGCTCCGGACTGGGGCAAGGGGTTTTGGTGCAGGAGGCGGTGAGGGCTCCGGCTGGGGGTGCAGGCTCTGGGGTGGGGCCAGGGATGAGGGGTTTCGAGTGCAGGAGGGGGCTCTGGGTTTGGGGGGGAGCTCAGGGCTGGGGCAGGGGGTTGGGGCTCAGGGTTGGGGTGCAGGCTTACCTCTGGCAGCTCTCAGTCAGCTGAGCTGCCGGGGAGCTAAGGCAGGCTCCCTGCCTGTCCTGGTCCGCCCTGTGCCCCGAAAACAGCCAGCAGGTCCGGCTCCTAGGCTCTCACCCATAGACACCGCCCCCTTAGCGGAGCCGGTGCTCTGGGGCGGGGGTAGTGCGTGGAGTCCTGTGGCCCCCCTGCCTAGGAGCTGGACCTGCTGGCCACTTCCGGGGCGCAGCTTGGAGCCAGGACGGGTAGGGACTAGCCTGCCTTAGCCCTGCAGCACCACCGACTGAACTTAAGAACATAAGAACAGCCATACCAGGTCAGACCAAAGGTCCATCAAGCCCAGTATCCTGTCCTCTGACAGAGGCCAATGGCAGTTACCCCAAAGGGAATGAACAGACAGATTATCATCAAGTGATTCGTGCCCTGTCACCCAATCCCAGCTTCTGGCAGACAGGCTAAGGACACCATTCCTGCCCATCCTGGCTAATAGCCATTGATGGACCTATCTTCCATGAATCTATCTAACTCCCTTTTGAACGCCGTTATAGTATTGGCTTTCACAACACCCTCTGGCAAGGAGTTCCAGAGGTTGACAGTGCGTTGAATGAAAAAAGACTCTCTTATGTTTGTTTTAAACCTGCTACCTATTAATTCCATTTGGTGGCCCCTTGTCCTTGTATTATAAGAAGGAGTAAATAACACTTCCTTATTTACTTTCTCTATACCACTCATGATTTTATAGACCTCTATCATATCCCCACCTTAGTCGCCTCTTTTCCAAGCTGAACTTTTAACGGCCTGGTCGGCGGTGCTGACCAGAGCCGCCAGGGTCCCTTTTCGACTGGGTGTTCTGGTCGAAAACCGGACACTTGGTCACCCTATGCCCCAAAGAGTTTACAATCTAAGTATAACAGTAGGGAACAGCGGGTGGTTCTAGCTCTTACCCTCTTGTTGTGCTTTGGGTTTCAGGGTCCTGATAGCTCAATAATTGATCTCTCTCATTCTCCCAATCTGCTATTTTTAATACAGGTTTGCAGCCCTACTGTCTGAGGGACATTTGGGGAAAAAAGAGAAGGCTATGATCTTGCAAGTTCATATGTAAGGGCAGACACCTTGGCCAGGGTGGGGACCTATTGACTTCAGTGGAGTTAAGTTGTTTATCAGTTGAGGATTTGTCTCGTGATTAATTTTGTACTCCTTTTCCATCCCCCATACCAATATAAGAATGTTTTCTTAGGAAAGAAGATATCATCTAAGAATCTATAAATAAAAGAATATTTCATCTTTCTAAAAGAAATGCCTCTTGCAGATCCACCATTACAGTTACACCCTTCTTTGAGCCTGACTCTGTTAACACAAATCCATACCTGCGTAGGCCCATTGAGTTTATCAGTGTCAGAAAGATTGGGACTTTGTATGGCTTGCTCAGAAATGCTACACTTTGGCAAATGCCATTTGCAACCTTCAGTTTTAAGTCCATCTGCTACTGCAGCCCAGGAGCTCAAAACCCTTTACAAACATTAATGGATGTGGGGTTGATAAATATTATTTCTCCTGTACAATATATACAGAGCTGGCACAGACAGGGTAGCCTGTTATTTGCTGAAGCACCAGAAATGGAACCCAGACATCCTGACTCCCAGTCCTGTACTTTAACCACTAGAGAATACAGTTGCTCTGACTGAGAAACTGTCAGATTAAAATGCATCAGAGAAAGGATCTGAGAAATTTCAAATGAAAGCATGAAATTGTAAATCTGTCAAGATCTGTAAAATAAAAATTCTCTCCAAAGGAAGATTCTGATAAGATCATATTTTCTCATGCAACTGGAGCTGGAAATGAGGTCAGTCTGAGAAAAAACGCTTGGCATAAGCCACTCCTGGGAGATAATGGGAGGGATTTTGACAAGGACTGTATCTCTAAGCCAAAAAACCTATGGCTAGATCTCCTACACCGATCAGAAAACTTAAAGAGACAATGTCAAAGTTGGTAGAGCAAACATATAAGCAATCTTAAAGCAATAGAAATAGGATTAGTGTTTTTCTTTCTTTTAAAAAGGGGAGCTGAAAACTATTTTGGGGGGGGAGTAGTGATATAAAAAATTGCATGCTTTTTAACTAAGGATAAGCAAATTATTTTGCCTAATTCCAACCCCCCCTTTGACACTGTAGGACTGAAAGTTTAACTTCAACTCAAGGTTATTAGATTGACACTATGCTTTGCAGAGACTTTGAAAAAAGTGGCAGAGATGAGGGGGGAAACGCCAATGGAAAAATACGTTGAAAAAAGGGAGAGAGGAAGGAATGAAAAACAAATACAGAAAATTGTTTAAAAAGAATTGGTGGGTATATTCTGATAAAGTAAATACTGTTCAAGACGGTTTTCAAAAGTGCCAGGAATCCACAAACCCTTTGAATTCAATGGCAAATGAAAGTACTCAGCAGAACCTCTCGGAGATCTGACCACTTTTATTTAGATGTTTAAGGCATCAGGCAAACCCACAACCAAACCAGGGCTTCTTGCTCTCTTTCCCCTCCAACAGAGCTGCAGTGAGTCATCACTGAGCCACGCAGCAACAACTCAGCTGCACTAACTTACTCTTCAGACAGAGCCTGCAGGGATGTGGCAGAAGATCATGGTTAAAATTATCCCCAGGCTCAGGTATTTCTCCAGCCCTGCTAGTACTGCAGATCACTGTGCAGCAGCACTATCTGGCCAAGAACCCTCCTGCTTCCTCGCAGTATATCAGACTCTCAAAAATCCCAGCTTGCTCTTGATTCTGTTCTTGTTTCAGTCTTGTTCTTGCCCTACTTTGACCTTGCTCTAGCCCTGTTATTGACCCACTCCAGCGTGGCCTCCACTCCCCAGCCTTCCCTGGACCTTTGGGCTCTGACTTCAATCTTTGGCCTGTATCTGGACCCTGGCTATGACACTGACTTGGCTTGTCCCTTGACTCTGACCACCCAGCTTTGACCCCTGGCTTGTTCCTGGATTCTAGCTATGGTATGGATTCTGGCTTCATTCCGGACTCTGATCTCAGATCTGACCTCTGCCTATCCATGGATCTCTATTCCAGCACAACTCTTGGCCTAGTCATGACCCTACAATGGGCTTTGACCTCTGCTCTACCCACTAAGTATGACTACTGAGAGGCAGCACCTGACATAAGGTCTTAATGCCCCAAATATGCACATGTGAAACTTTACATTGGTGAGTAGTCCCATTGAAGCTAAGAGAACTATTGCCACCTGTAAAGTTAAGCATATGTATAAATGTTGGCAGGATATGAACTTAAATGCTTAAATGCAGATACCTTTAAACTGGTTTAACCCTCACTTAAATCAGCTTGCCTTAACTTTGTTATTTACTGACGCAAATGAAACTGCTATAAGCAAGAGTTAAACCAGTTTAAATGTCTGTGCATTAGGGATTTGTAGTGGATTAAAAGAGATTTAATTAAATTGGTGCAACTTTTATTAAAGACAAGGCCTCAGTGACAATGGGCTTGGAACACCTGCCTCATCCTTATTTGTCAAAGCTGGAGAATTCAACATTAGAAATTCTAAAAATCACTGACAAGTGCATCTTCTCAGTGATTCTAGCCATAATATTTAAACTTCTTTTCTCTTGAAAAGCAACATTAAAGATCAACATACAAGTTTGTCATCTACTCTATGGCCTCCTGTGCCCTAGAATGAATCAAGGCTATCCCTTCAGAGAAGGATCTTAGAGGGCAGTGATTCATTAGATATTTCATGGTTTGGGTGTCCTCTCCACATTGGCATAGGGGACTGTCCTTCATTTTCCATTTCTGTAGTAGATGACTGCAATGCCTGTGTGAGGTTCTGATGCAGTTTGCTGTGACCTATATCTTATGTGGCATGTTGAAGTCAGGTGGTGGGTCTGTATGATCTGTGATCTGGTCTTGATTTTTGACCCTGCTGTTTTCCCACAGCCTCTGCCACTTTTCTTTTGATAAGAGTCCCAAGTTCTTAAGAGCTGTGGTTTCTGCAGAAGGGATTCCTAGACTTAAGGCAGCATCTGGAGGGGGCATTGGAGATCTTCATAGATGGACAAGTCTGGGTTCATTACCGTGCAGTCATATTCTCATATTACAAGAGGAGGATGGAGGAAGATGGCAACTATCACATGATCTTCCCTGTTAAGTGCTGCAACATAGTGACCAAGTGCCAATTGGCAGCTTTGCGGTCTAAACAGCAACTCAAGTAATGACCGTATTTAGTTACCACTCATATTTTGTCTTCATTATTAAACTTCTCTCAATGTTTCAGCCTTTGTAAAGGCATAGAAATTCTGGACCTGATTCTCACTGCCTTGTACATTATGTTGTCAATTATCCCTGGGCAAAGTGGGTGAAAAAAGCTCCCCGATCAGACTCGTAGCAATTGACACCCAATGTGCACAGATGTGAACGACTGCACAAAGAGCAAGGCAGTAGAGACTCAGCCCTTAAATGGGCTTCTGCTGTTTTTGTCTCGCCCAGGGATGTAATCCAAGCCTCCAGTGCAGAGCTGAGAAACACATCTTTGCTTTACTCCCCTCTCAGAACTCACATTGTGATGATGGCCGTGACCTGGCTTAGCTACATACATACAGAGACTTGAGCTAGTTTCTGGCAGCTTCTCAGAACACAATGATCACCACTAGCGGGTTTACAAACTATTCTCCAGTTCCTATACACTGCACTTATATTTCATGCTTTTCATGTATGTAAGCTAGAAAGCTGAATAGCCACGTGGTTCTCACAGTTTATAAGTTTATTCCTCTTCTATGAAACAAGAAAAGGAGTACTTGTGGCACCTTAGAGACTAACACATTTATTTGAGCATAAGCTTTCGTGATGCATCTAATGAAGTGAGTTGTAGCTCACGAAAGCTTATGCTCAAATTAATTTGTTAGTCTCTAAGGTGCCACAAGTACTCCTTTTCTTTTTGTGAATACAGAGTAACACAGCTGCTACTCTGAAATCTTCCTCCTCTATGTAAATCATAGCCTTTCTCCACTCTGCCCTCCTCCTTTCAACCTCACATGTACATATGGCTGCACCAAAATCTCCTCCTCCCCATCCCAGAATCCCAGCCTCACAGAGGGGCTTCTGGAATATCCAGGAATCATTGACCCAGACTCTGCTCTGTCTCTCCATCACCAGTTTTCCCTCTTTCTTGTCACAAATAGCATGCTATGCAATCTATCTACACTATGTAATCTCTGGTCCCTGGAGCACTAATGGAACAGCACTAATAATAAATCATAGATCCTGGCTTGAGACTTTCACCTTCAGAGAAGACAACTGTGGTGGGCATTGCGCTGGTTGGTTAGCAATGGGGTTGGTGGTATTACAGGGACTGTGCCTTCTTGTACAGTGCCTAACACATTTTGGGTGCCACCGTAATATAAATATTCATTTAAACAGAAAAAACATAGTTCTCGTAACAATGGACGCCAATGTACCACACAGAACTGAAATTATCTACTTCTGGACACCAGAAATTTCACTTTAAAAAGGGTTCAAGGAATCATGGAAAGCATTTTAATACTTGCAAAGTCAACCTTGTTTTTCTGTAAATCAGAAATAAGGCAGCAGCACATGAAGCTTATTGGGCTTCTGTAATCTGCTTTGTTTTATTACTGAAATTTGACCACAGGCAACTTTGGGGAGGGGGCTCGTTGCAGGAACAAATTCATTTCAAGTGTCTAAAAATCCACTCTCAAATTTTCTATTTGTCATGGCAAGTGTTAGCGAATAAGGCCTTCACAGATGTCAGACAAGTAAAGGACTCATTTCAGTTTCTCAATTTAAATGGAAAAATAAATAAGGTGGATTTATGGGTCCATCTGAATTGGACTCTTCTATGCCGCTCTTGTCAAGCTTCCTCCAGTTGGACACTCACCAGGCTGCTGTGGTTGGATCCACACACTGGATCCATGTGCTTTAAACTGCCCTCGGGTCTGGGTAGGCTCCAGGCACTCTCTTTTGGCCTCTAAGCTCATTCCGTGGGCAGAGACACTCTTCTCTCCTCTTCTTGGAAGAGATCTCTTCTTGGCATTGGTTCCAAGACCAGTGCTCAACTCCTCCAAGACTCCCCAGTAGCTTATGCACACCCTTACCAGATCTTCACCCTTGTGGGTATGCTTGTTTATAGTCTGACCATTCAGAGATCTGTGATATCTGAAGCCGCTAAGACAGATAGATTTCTAAATCCATTGCTCTTTACACAGCACAAGAGATACACAGATCCTTGCAAAACAAGAAACACATGTATGCCATTCCCTGCCTCAGTTTCTTCACCACTCAGGTATCTTTCGGAATTTGGTCAGTACCTTCAGGGATTCCCTCTCCCAGACCTCATTCCTTTGGCTCAGTCACCAATGAGACCTTGTCCTTCTATAACTTTAAGGAGCCCTTTGAATTCTAAGAAGGTTATGAACAAAGATGACAACAACCCAAGCCTCCTGATAAACTTTGAAAAACACTCTATGTAACTGAATAGGATTCTGTACCTCTCTTTGTTTTTCTTCCCTCATTTATCACTGGGAACGTTTGCATAAAAATGGGCTCTTTGTTACTTAAGAATTCATTTGCTCATGATGCATATTCACAGAACCACAAGAGCTGCATTCTGCTGTAGTACCATGAGTTTCCCATAGAACTCAGTGAGTTTTGACTTTAGGCTGATGGAAAAACAGGCAGAAAAGGCAGAGTAGTTCATCTTGCCCAGCCTGTTGCAGTGTGCAGAAATGTTGTTCTGTCTAGGACAGGATAGTTACTTTCACAGCTATTAACTACTATATCACAGACAGAAAGAGGGGCTTCAGGTAGGGAATGAGCAGCAGATAAATTCCTTAAAGAAATATACTGTAAACCAAATGTTGCTCTTATACCCACTCTTGATTATTATTTAAATAAATAGGGTTACCTGGGTGTATGGGAGAGCAAAATTTGGATCCTGTTTTTTTTATGCAAAATCTTCTTAATCAAAAAAAAAAAAAGCTTAGACAGAGAGAGAGACAAGATGAGATACAGCATCAGAAAATACTGACGTGGACTATTATCCCAAGTTTTACACAAGGAATTTTTTTCTATTCAAAAAATGAAACTATGTGACAGCGTCTCTTTAACAAGGCAGATATTTTCCTTGTTAAAATGGGAGTTGGGTAAAAGCCGCACTATGAGGATGTGGAAGTTTGTGGTTCAGACTCATCACAGATCATGAAGGGAACGCTAACCTGACACAGCAATCACTCAATAGAATTCTTTTGTGAAACATTTGATCTGAATGGCTGTCCATCTGCAAATCTCCCCAAACTTCAGAGCGGGACAGGCTGCAGAAGTTTCATGGATGTTGGCTCAGAAACAGATGAACCTATTTGGGATATAGCTCTGTCTGCTGTGGACAGGTGCTAAATTACGGTTCAGAGGGATTCAGATATTGTTTGTTCTTTGCCTTTTGAGTTTTGCAGAGCTGACTCTTGCCCCTCACAAGAGCAAAATAGGCTGCAGGAATAAGGTCAGTGTTCAGAATCAAGAAGAGGAACAAGGGCAGTCAGCCTATGGACCATTAAATACATTATCTTAGGGGATGCCTCTTTCCCCTCCTTCCCAGTCACCTGGAGAAGTGCTGGTGATAGGCCCTCCCATTATTGTCAAGCATCAGTGTATGGGAGGGAATACTGACCAGTTTCCGCGGTTGCCATGGAGTGGATTAGGTTAATGTTCTTTCTGAGTAGAGGAAAGCCCATAGCTGCAAGTTCTGAGTGCAGGAACCATCAGGGAACTTGTTTGTGGGGGAAGTATGGCTGGGCCTAGTTGGATTGAATGATCCCCCCACCCCCAAGTTCCAATTTTGGCTGTATGTCATTTGACTGTAATACGTTCGTTTCGAAATTAGGCTGAAAGAAGCTTTCTTGGCACTTTATTTTAAAAATCTGTTTGTGTTCCTTTGGAGTAGGCTTCAGAAAGCCTCATTCTACAATTATTTAACTAAGGCTTCAAACAACACTGGTACCTGTTGGCTGTCTGGACTCTGCCATCAAGGAAGAACTTGCCTCTAACACCACTAATGTCAGGCTGAAGATAGGTGGAATATTCCTATGACCCTGAGAGTCCTATTGCTGGTTTTGCCTTTCATTGGTAGTCCCCACCTCCACCTCTCATTATGCCCCTCTGAATCGAGAGCACCCTCTGCAGCCCCACATACAGTAAGGCTCATGGAGGTGTTGTAATTTGGAGAGCGCCCATAGACTGTTCACTTACAAGTTTGTTGTTTTGTCTTTTGAACAGTAATATTTGTTATGGCAAACGCTTTGTGTGTTCCAAAATGTTAATGAATGTCAAGGACATAAACATTCAAATGATCTTATCATTGGATCCCCAAGGAACAAGTGATAAAATATTTTCAATTTTTCATCTTGAATTGCAACAGATTAAGGTCACAATCCTGCAGCTCATTTTGTGTGGGCAGACTCCTGTTACCTGATGGAATTCTAGTGAATTCATGGGTTGCATGCAGGAGAAGGGGCACACCCATTAGAAACTCCTTGTAAAATCCTAGTTTAAAGCCCCAGTCCTGCCAAAGACTTAGACTAGTGGTCTCCAAACTTTTTATGTCATGCCCCCACCCCGTACTGTAATCTGTCCATGCTCCCCCAGGTACTAGAAGTGGGGCTGAGGCCAGAGGTGTGGCTGGGAGCAGAGCTGCACCCAGGAGCAGAGCCATGGCTGGGAGCAGCGTTGGTGGCTGAAGTTGGGGCCTCCACTGGGGGGCAGGGCTGGGGCAGAGCAGAGCTGGGGGCAGAGCAGGGATGGGTAGTGCTCCCTCCCAGCCCCCTGTTGGGTCTGGTCTAAGCACTGCCATGCCCCCAAACATTTCTCCACGCCCCTCTAGGGAGAAGTGACCCACAGTTTGGGGACGACTGATTTAGATACAGACTTAACTTTGTGTACTGTGAGGAGTTCCATTAGACATAGTGGGATTATGCACAGTGTGAAAAGTAAAACACATTTGTAAAATTTTGCAGGATCAGGGCCTAAATTATTATCTGTGCAACAGTGGCTTGAGTTGAATTGTATACTGTCCATTGTAACTACCAATGGTAAAGAAAATGGTTTGCTAATACAAGTATAGCTTTAACCCAGATCATTATACAAGAAAATGTAGAGCAATGTTCTGGATAAGAGATGCAGGATTTTCTTTTTGTTCTATTTCTCATTGTTCAAACAGTAAAAGGACACTGAATGCATTTTTCATAATTTCCCACAGTTGTTTATAATAACCCTGTGGAAGCTTGACATTGAAATCTGGTTCCTTAAGGAAAAAAATTCCCAGCTCACGCACTTGTTTTGTTATGTAAAGTTTTTTCATGAGCTGAACCACTGCCCTTAGCACTTTTTTTTTTGTCTGAAAAGCAAAAGCATATTTTGGGAAAACCGCATAGAGAGAATTACATGAGCGTTGCAAAGGAAAGGTAGGTCAGAGGCTAGGTTTATCAACCATGACAATTTCCCTTTACATATATATTGGGATAAATCCTGTATGACTAATTTTAAAACACATGCAGGCTTTTTTTCCCCTGCTCTAATGTGAGCTCCAAATACTAATTAGTTGGGATTGTTTTACAGTCTGTAATGCAGCAACAAAGTCTCTTTGTTAAAGGAGCTGCATAAAAATAGTAACAAACAACATCTGAATCCCTCTAAACCGTAGTTCAAGTTTAAAAGTATCGCCTGTAGTATTTTCCTTTGACAGTGGTGATGACAGTGCACTTTAGATAGAGTTGGTGCTCTGTACTGCATGTCACTCCTCATTATATCAGGAGAACCCCTGCAAAATCCAGGTGTTGGGGACTGGAAGATTAGTACCAGCAAATATAATCAGACTGACTCCTTAACTACAAATGTAAGATGCTAAAAAATGTAAATGTTGTGCTTTCTTTTGCAAACCCATGACTGCTTTCACCATGCTCATGCGTCTTCAGGTTTAATTATCGTAACTGTGGCTGAGAAACCACATGGCAAAGACTATCATTTTCATGACGTTGTTGGTTCTGGACAACATGCTTAGTCCTCAGAGAATAGAAATTGTCTGACATACATGCACAGTCCCAATTACACAAACTTAAACCAACACAGAAATCTCTCTCCCTCCATTCTCTGCAGAAGCTTTAGCTTTTTTTCTCAGTTACAGTAAAACCTCTCTAATTCTCCCTCATGACTCCGAGCTCACCTTCAAATAAGTGAATGAATTTTGCAAGTGAGCGAACAAAGGGAATAAAAAAAAGAAGGTATAATGCTTCACCTAAAATAGACTTTATCTTGACATTTGCCACTTAGTTTTAATACTTCCTAATGTACTAGTCCATGTACAATGGTATATTTGCTAAAAATATAGTCTTGGTAATGAGATCTAGTAAATCTTTGCTCAGAATGGAAAAGAGACAGCCATTTTTGGTACTAATTATAAATGGGAACTCATTTTTCTACAAACTTTTGGACATGTTGCCCATGTTTGAAATGCTCATAACCCTGGGAGCGGGTGGGTCACTGGGAAAAACTCAGGCCACACTGGTAAAAAAATAGGCACCTGGCTATATGAAATGGTTTTGGCGTGATGGCCAGTGAAAAGGAATTATATGGCTAGCTTTATGGAGGAATCAGCAAGGACTGTTATATTTTTTGTGTACAAGTTAAAAGCTGGCTCCTAGGTTAGCGAGGTGCTATAGTTACAAGAAAAATGCAGAGAATGTAAGATTAGGGTTCCAGGGAATGGAATTCAGAACCGTTGGATCTAATCAGCTGCTGTGGATGACTTGATTCAATCCTAATGTTTTTTTCCATAAGTCACTTAAAATGTGACTGGACAAAGCACTGAAGGATATACTGTAGATAACAATCCTGCATCATCAGAAGATTAACTAGATGCTCTAAGTGATTTCTTCCATATCTAAATTATATAAAACCTCAGATGACTGCTGCTTGGATGTGTTTATACACATCACCTTGGTACATAAGTGTGACATCAAAATAAAGTCATGGGCTGTACTGAGAGGCTTAAAAGCCTGCATAAACTTGTAGCTGTACAGGTCCAAAAGCAGGTCCAAAAGCTGTACAGGTCCCAGCAGCAGATGTAGCTGCTGAGGTCCAAAATTTCTACTATGAAATTCAGACATCCCCATACTCTCTCTCTCTCTGTCTATTAGTTGGAGATTGCAGCTTAACCTTAGCTCTGGTTTGTTTGTGCTCCTTTTATGATCTTAATAACGTAAGGATTTGATTGCTGAACACAAGACAATGTTCTTGTTCTCAAAGCACAACACATGGGCTGGTCTGGTGAGTAATGATCCACAATGCCATTTAGAAGATCTGAGTTACAATCAGGTCATGGTTTTCCCCTCTGTTCTTAGGGGCTGAGAATTTTGCAGAAGTGTTGGGCCTTATTCTCTAGCCCCTCACACCTTGCATAGTCCATTACATGTATGCAAATTGGGTGGAGAATCAGCATAAAACTGTACCAAATCAAAATGGTTGCATTTTCTACTCAGTAGGCACAGACACAGCCAATTACATGAAGAGAAGGGTAGTAGAGAGTCAGGCCAAGAGTATTGTGTTGCTAGGATGAGGAAGTGTTTTTCATGCCTCACTGGCAAAACCCAAGACCAATTAAGTGGGTTCAGAAGAGCATCTACACCTCCCTTAACAAGACGGAATGTTGGCCACAACACATGGGTTCTCTGGGAGCGAGGCATAATTTGGAAATAATGAGGGATTCTCGGGACTCTGACAGTGATGCAAACACTTCCAAGCCCCTATGGGACACATATAGTCATAAAAATCCCCAATAGGCTACTTCATACATAAAATGCCATCCTGTGCAGCTGAAAAATTAATTTAGGGGAAATGGCAATATGACGAACTATGGAAAATATGGCTATGCAATCTTGATTTTATTTTTAGTAATTTATATCACTGTAGGATGTAGCTTTACTGGACTGGTCTGACTCCCAGCTCTACCATTTGCCGTTTCAGGTTATTGAATGTTTTTTTGTGAACTAAATTGTCAATATAAAAGTCTTTCTGCCTATCTGCTAGGGGGCATGGCTATGAGGGATTCGAACTCAAGGAATTTATGGAACGAGACGCACTGTGCTTTCTCCCTGTGGAGATTTTATATATTGTCTTTCTTAAATTTCTTTAATTTAAAATGAGGCATCTTTACCAAAGTACATTTGGCTCTTTGTGTATGAAAAACATAACAGTATAATCTACAAATGTTTCTTTTCCAATTTGTATCTGTTTTGAAAGTTTAATAAGATGTATTTGTGCAGTTACACTAGCTGATTCACTGCAAACTAGAACAATATTCTCAGGTTGTCACTTATTAGATGTCACTCAGGCCCCAGTCTTGCAATCTGACTGCAGGATTGGGGGGTTTATATTGTAAGCTTGTCAGGACAAGGATCATTATTCTCTGCGAAGCACCATGCACAGCAATGATGCTATAGAAATAATAAATGTAACCTTTGGGTACTATGTTTGGGCTAGACATGAGAAAATAGCAACTATGTATATTTAGGAAGGCTACATCTTTATTCCTTTACTCACTATCCTACCATTCTAAAACCTGATTTCTCAAAATATCTCCCAAGAGGGATTATTGTTTCACTTCTTGAAGTATCATGTGAGAGGAGGTGGGTACTTCTGATGCTGAAACTGGCAGACAGTACTACAAGGAATAGTTCATCACTATAAGTAAGCTATGGGGCAGTTAGACACAAGACTGGCCAACGTACAAATCAGTAGGTAAAGTATCTTTCTTCATATTTAGAGTGATCTGAAACTGATGTCTCTGCTTGGTACATAGACCCTGTATCCTATTTTGACATCATGACATGACTCTCAAAAAGGCTGCTGCTAGAACTAACAATAGAAATGCCTTTTAACAGAAAAGCACAGCAGAGGAATGGTAAAGAGGTGTCTAACCACATGTAGAGACTAGACACATTCATCCCATGCATTTATTTGGCTGGTAGTCTGGGAAATGCCAGGATTCAAAGAGTTAAACAAGATATAGTCTAGCATCTTAGCCAGATGTAAGACACCATCACACAATCTGGTATGCTTTTCTTTATTTAACTTTAAATTCATATTGAAGTGCTCTGTCTGTACGGTATATACAGCTCAAAAAGCAAGAATGCAACTTTAACTACACTGTCCTTCCAATATGCCTCCACCTTGACTTCTACTAGGAGGGATCCCAGTTATAGTGCTAACAGTGATGGTGGGTCTATTTTATGTGGACAGCTGCCCACTGCAACTGGGCTGACCTAGCTCATTTCACATAGCCCAGCAGATGGTTATAACGTTCCGTCATCCTAGCCATTACTGGATTTTGCAACAGTGGCCCAGACGTGAAAAGATTACATTACTCCTATAGAACAATTATATTGAAATCTGAGAAATATCTGGATATTGCAGACACAATATGGTTATCATTTAGTTCAGAAGTCTCACCAGCCAATCAGATTATTCCTTGCCCAATTATATAAAACCTGGTGTTGTGTATTGTGCTGGGAAGCTGAGAACAACATGAACAAACATAGGAAGAAATCACCACATGCAGGATTTTTCTTTCAGGCCTGCTCTCAGACCATTAAACAAGGCAGATGTCACTTTAGATACAAATCGTATTGTAACTCTAGTACATTAGATTTCATTGTTAACAAGGGTTCTCACCTCTAACAGCTCACTGAGGAATTTGCATAGACATAATTTGTTTTTCTTGTTTTTTGTTGTTGCTATGGTTATATTTTAAATTTGCATCCTCAAACTTACCTTGTTCTAACCCGTTCGCTGTCTAGACAGTCTGCTCTAGAGGACAGAAATTACAGATGCAGTGTATGTTGTAGCGTCAATTCCCAACTCTTTTTTTAGAATCAGGAAAACAAAGTACATAGCCCAGTTTCTAGTCAGTGAATTGCAATCCTACTTATTTAATTATATTATTTATAATTGACTACAGAGCTATTATGGAGTGGTTCTCTATGTCACTGATGGTTGTAACTGTAAACTATTATATGATGTGCCTCAAAGACAGACTGAGCCCTGAAAAGGAGTGGGGTGTGTGTCCTACTTTGTACAGAAGTTTCAGTGTTGAAAATTTTCCAAGCAATTGACTATGAGGAAGCTGTTGGCTTGTTGTCATTCCTGTTTCCAGTAGATTGTGAATGTATGTGACTATCAGTGTTCTTATCTATGTTACCCCATGTTACTTTCTTGCAGTGGGAAACTTGGCCCACTAGTTACCTGCAAAAATCAGGATGGGGAAACTGTTTAACTGATGTGCATATGGTATTTGCTTAAGTGAAGCACTGGAAAAGAGAACATTTCCCTCCACCTGTGGCAAAGTGACTCACAGGACACATGATCCATCTGGCCCATGAGTC
This sequence comes from Dermochelys coriacea, assembly GCF_009764565.3. Lineage (NCBI taxonomy): Eukaryota > Metazoa > Chordata > Testudines > Dermochelyidae > Dermochelys > Dermochelys coriacea. The sequence continues at coordinate 137,872,955 of NC_050068.2, forward strand.
AGAAAGCACCAGGACCTGGATCCACAAAGAGACTTAGGCACTGCAATGCTGAGCATTGCAACACCTAACTTTCAAGTGCCTAGAAAAATCACAGGAGCAACACTGCAATCCCACAAAGCTGCATTAGGTGCCTAGGCTCCTTATACAATGCACAGGGAGAGACAGATTCCTTAGAATGTGATCTACAAAAGCCCAGTGGTTAGAGCACTCTCCTGAGAAGTGGGAGCCCCCTCTTTAGATCCTTTCTTCCCACTAGATAGGGAGGGGGAATTGAATCTGGATCTCCCACATGCCATGTGAATGAGAGAACCACTGGGTTAAAAGTTATAAGGTAGCCACTACTACCCCCTCTTAGACTCTAAGATCAGAAGGGACCATCAAAGATCATCTAGTCTGACCTTTTGCACATTGCAGGCCCCAGAACCTCACCTGCCCACCCCTGTAATAGACCCCTAGCCCCTGGCTGAGTTACTGAACGTTTAAATCTTGTGGTGGCCAGACTTTGAGTAGGACCCAGTCCTGTAGGCAGCCTCTGAGCACACCTACTATATCAGGCCCCACGTGTGAGTTAAGTGGATGAATACCTATCTTCCCCCAATTTATGGTTCGCTCTGGGGCTTACGCAGGAGATAGGCATCTGGAAGCCTAGACTAAGTCAAGAGTCCACATGCCCAGAGGCAGAAACTTAGGTGCTGAGGGAACTTTCACCCTGAAAGCTTAGGCTCTGCGTGCGTTTAGGCACCTAAAGGGTTCATTGGGAGTTTTGTGAATCACAGTGGAGCCTAAGTGCCTTTGTGGATCAAGGCCCAGATTTTCAGGCTAGGATTCTGAACAAGGGTTAAAGGACAAGGCCCAGAAGCAGCTGGAACTTATTTACCTTCCAGGAAAACATCCTGGTGCACATAAACGGAAGAGGAGGTGGCAGGTAGGTGCTGACTGCTAGGACTGGCTGAGAGCCAAGTTGCTATGTTGATGGAACATGCATGGTGAAGGGTCCCTTCTGAAATAATTGTGAGTTTTTCCTTAAACTCTGAGGAAAGGGAGTTTGAGAGACGAGCCTTCTGCTTAACCCTGAGAGAGGAGAATGTGAGGCTTTGTGTTTGGCTTGGCCCTGAAGAGTGGAAAAGACCATGTGCCCCTAATGACAAAATAGCATTAGAGAGAATCTGTGGGTAGAATAAATCTAACATACAGCTAAGTCAGCTGTGACAACTTTTTAATGTATGTTTAGTCACTGGAGCTGAATACATCAGCTGGGTTAAACTATTAAGCTATTGCATTTCTGCTTGCAAATGTCTAACAAAAAAGCAAAACTAGTCTTGCTATGCCTGATCTCACCTATCCACTTTGGAAGATTAAATTAAGAGGCCTGAGCTGATTCAAAATAATTATTTTAATAAGCCTGTGTCTTCACCATGGCCATACATCCCAACTCTTTCCTATTTGATCAGTGTCCTTCCTTAGCAAGGTCTAGGCCTCACAAATCTGCATGCTGGAGCACTTAATTGGGGAGGGAAGAAGGACTATATTGAAACTGTGCCAGTGAAGAATGGACTTTTTGGGACAATAAGTGTGAAGTGAATTTCCAGGGAAGTACTTAAAGAGTTTAATGCAAATTCCTCACCCCTGGTTATGCAAAAATAAAATAAAATAAATAAATCAGTCTTTTGAAGCTATGTCCTGAAGAGTGGGTCACTGTCTGCTAATTACCTGTTCCTGAAGCCAAAATCAAAGCCCTGAGTTGTATATAGAAACAGCCTGTATTCTGAATCGGAAAAAGTTATGATCTTTAACCATGGGGGGAAAACCCATTGTGGGTTTTAATGGGCTGGCACTTATCAGAGCCCGAGGTTAGAGATGGGATGATTTCTAGCAAGCTTTTTAGCATGTATGTTGGTTCTTTAATTGTTTTTTAATGTGTTTTCTCTGTAATGCTTCACCTTAAAAATAAATGTGCTTGCTTACAAAGAGCTGCGTGGTAATGTGTAACTGCTAGCAAATACACTGGGCATTACCTCTGGAGAGAAATCAAAGTGCAAACGTTGACCTGTTTAGGCAGTCTGGCTTGTTGGGAATATCACGGTGTAAGGCACGGAAATGTGCCGTGTGGAAAAACCCCAGTCAGGAAAGAGACTGAGCGAGAGAGACGTGGGTCTCTTCTCAAGAGAGGTGATCCCTGAGGAGCAAGGAGCCTATAGTGGGTGCCTTTCGTGGACCATGGAGGGGGAATGCAGGTGCAGTTGCCCTGAACAGTGATAATATCTCACAGCTGGAGGCATACTTCTAATTGTAAACCTGTTTCATAATTTGAGAAGGTGGCTTGCCAGGCAAACTTCTCAGCTGACTGTAGGATAACTATTATCTTGATAATTAGAGGCTAGGCATTAGGAAACAATACAGGAATGGAAAACTAGAAAGAAAGAGTGAGGCTGACAGAATTGTATGAGCAGAGAGAGAGTGGCAATGTGGTCTTCCTGTAACTGGATGAGATTAGGCTTTGTCTGTGCTCAAAAGGTTTGCCGGTAAAACCTTCTTCGTGGAGACTAAGTTTATACCAGCAAAACAGTCCTTTTGCTCGTAATAGCTTACAGCAGTTCTCTCAGCAAAATAAGCCATACCAGCAAAGAGACTGGTTTTGCTGGTATAAACTGCATCTACGTTAGTGTTAGTCTTTATTATTTCAGGACCCTACTGCTAGAAGCCTGTGAGGAGCTAACAGAAGTCTCCCAAAACTCCCTTAGTATAGCCCATCTATCACAGACACCACAATTTAAACAATCGATTTATTAACTAGAGAATTAGGAAGAGGATAGGCAAGAAGGGAATGGGAAGGGAGGATTAGTAACACTGAACAGATTTTATAACCCTGCACTCTTTCACAGAGGGATTATAAAAGGGTAAATGATGGCTGCTCTATTCTGTGTCCAGATGCTGCTGCCGCCGCCGAGATCAGGATTCGATGGATGACTCACTGGACCATGATCACCCCTGGAACAGGACAGGACTACTGCACCGGAGAATGACGGTGAGGAATCAGGTAAAAGGCCTAACTAACTTCCCACCCTAACCTCTTTTGCGACCTCCTGTCTGTGAGTAGGAGCCCCAGCCACTCGAGATAGCGACCCCATGGATGGCCGTATGCTTCCCTTAAAACAATAAGCCCAATCTTTCCTCACACAATTAGAGTTGAGCTGTTATCTAGGAAGATAACTGGGGTCAGGTCTCTTTCCAAGCCACAGCTCTGGAAAGAACCTCCTCCCTTCTCTCCAAGGTAAGGGCAGAGGGAGAACCTTTCCCGCTCTTTCCCAGCCTATATGATCCCTCCCGTTGCCTAGCAACAAGCCACTAGATTTCCCGCCTTTTCTCTCCCAAGGGAGCAAGAAGGCTGTCTAACATGGCAGACTACTTGTCCTTTACAAACCAAGATGGAGGACAACAAACTAAACTATATTAAACACCATTACCAAGTATCATGCCATAATTTGATTGGGGCGGAACTCACATTAGGGCCTTTGCGGACATAGCTGTGATGGCCAAAAACACCAGCACACACCCCTAACCAATATGGCTGTACTGGCAAAATGTTAAGTGTAGACCAGGCCATGCTCTGTTCTAGTAAAACTGTCTTTTTTTGGGGGGAGGGGCGGGGGGGGTCATTATCACTTACTTGTATGACCATAACCAGAGCTGAAAGTAAGCCGGTAGGCACCGGTACGGCATACCGGTAAGAGCCGGTGCGTCGTACCGGGACCGGCTTTCCCAGAGGGCAATTTAAAGCCCTGAGGTAGCAGCAACAGGGATTTAAAGGGCCCCGGAGCTCCAGCCTCCGCTACTGCCCTGGCTCTTTAAATCCCTGCCTGAGCTCTGCTGCCCAAGCCCTGGGGTGGCAGCAGCAGTGGTGGGGCTCTGGTGGGGATTTAAAGGGCCCTGGAGCTCCAGCCCCCACAGGGCCCTTTAAATCCCCACCAGAGCCCCACCGCTGCTGCCACCCCAGGGCTCGGGCAGCAGAGCTCAGGCAGGGATTTAAAGGGCTCGGGGCTCTGGCAGCCACTACCACAGTGGAGCCCCAGGCCCTTTAAATCCTTGCCAGAGCCCAGAACCCCGGGGTAGCAGTAGCAGACGGGAGCTTCCAGGGCTCCTCAGTGATTTAAAGGGCCCGGGGCTCCGCTGCGGTAGTGGCAGCTGGAGCCCTTGGCCCTTTAAATCGCCCCTGAGCCCCAGGGCTCCCAGCCACCTCTGCAGCTGGTAGCTTGGGGTGATTTAAAGGGCCCTGGGCTCCCAGCTGCCACTACCACAGGTGGCGCCCTACCCTTTAAATCAAGATTTAAAGGGCCCGGGGATTTAAGGCCATACCCCCTGCTCAGGACTCTGGCATACCAGTAAGTCCTCTAACTTACTTTTACCCTTGACCATAACAGCCATGAGCCATAGTCATGGACCAGGACTCCATTTCATTAGGTGCTGTACAAACAGAAAAAATACAGTCCTTACTTCAGAAAGCTTGCAGCTGAAGTGTAGGGAGTCTCTTCTACCTTCACCTAGCTTAGCTAAGAACGCTAACTCTGGAAACAGGGGTGCTGGAATGGGGAGGCCCAAGGGACCATTGTCCCATCACTTTTTACTGGCAGTAAGGGTGAATGACAGGGGCAGGGCCAAGGTTCAGAGCAGTGCCCCCCCGCCCCACTTTTAGGGAGGTTCCATCACTCCTGCCTGGAAAGAGTTGTATCTGGTGCAGAATATGGGATAATATCTAGGGGGATTATGGGTCACCACCAGTCCAGGTTCTTTTTTAAAAAAAAAAAAAAAAGAATTGACAGATAGTGATCCAAATAGGACTCTAAAAAGAAACTCTGTACCTCTGTCTTATGTGTACAAGAGATACTTCAAAGCTGCATTGATTTATTTAGGATCCTTTATTTTTATACAGGAAAACATAACACCATGAACTCAACCATTAAGGGTACTGAGAAACACAAGAAGATAGAGGCTGATGATTTTGGAATAAAATGCCCAGGATGTACACACACACAAAATGTATTCTAGAATAGATTATTTAAAAACTAGGGCTTTGAGAGAGGAATCAATAGGACAAACCTACCAACACAACCAAATAACGTTTCAAGACTAATACTTGGAAATATAAAGCTTCCTAGATTTTGGACCACATATAGTGTGTTATCAATTACTTGAACGATGCAACATTTTGCAAGTGCTCCGATCCTTCTGCACTTTTCAGCCATCTTTATCAGCTGTTTTTTTCCCCCAGTTACCCTGGAGTGCAGTGTATTAAAACATGTTCTAAACCTAGGTCACATAATCTGGGATTCACCCGTAAATCACTAGGGGTGAGTTGTGGTCAACTGGTTCTACACAGTTTTTAAAAGAAAAAAATTAAACTATGAATTTTTACATTTTGATTCTATGATGAAACTGAAGGATGCATCTTCACCACATACATTTAGTGGACTCAAAGCTGCATTCTAGTGTGTATGGCCACCTTCAAAAACTAAAGCTGCACCTCCAGAGGTTGACTCTGGAGAAGCAGTACCCATCTCCTGAGCAGTACTTCTTCCCTGCACCCCTCACAGCAAATGATACTGGCAGATGGGCTTTGTAAAGCACTGTTACACTTGAAGTAATTATATAAACCGGTGTTTATTAATATCTGATAAAATCCTAAGTAATTTATATGCAAATTTACTGCTGCCTTCAAGATCTTGGCAAATTGCTAGATTGGCTCTTGGTGTGGCTAAAACTGATAAATTACTGTTCTTAGCAGTTACACTGCTCTTGTGTTTTTCATGTACGTATTAAATGTTATTAAAAACCTCATCTGAATGTTAAACATACCATAAAACATACGCTCAGGTATAAAAGCTGCACACCAACAGCTGGGAAAAGAGGCATAATTGTCCAGTATAGACATGGCCGTGAAGGGGCCCATTTGAATGAGGTTTGACAGTCATACAGTGTCAGATCCTCAGCTGACAAAAACTGGCACCTGTCCACTTATACTAGGTGAGACTCTGTCCTTCTATACCTATGAAAGCCCACATACTATGTTCCTTTATATAAGCTGATGATCTGGCTCTGAATATAGAAAAAAATTGTGCAAGAAATGCTGTTTAATGTAAGGGGAGGAATGAATGATCACTTTTTATAAGATCTTGGAGAAATCATGTTGACAGTGTTCTTAGCCACTGGAGTAGGTGGGTAAGTGAGAGGGAGCCAGGCTATATGAAATTAAGGCATAATGGCCAAAGGAAGGAACTGGCTAGGTTTTATATTTGTGGCCAGCTAGTTAAAGGTATGTAAAATGCTTTGAAGATCTTTTTGTAGCTGAAGATCTTCAAGTTAATAAAAATATTTTAAGGGAGAAAGAAATGGTCTTTCAATAGGATCTCCAATTCCTTCCCCCTTTCAATCCCATTGACAATCAGACGGGAGGAAAGTGCTGATGAAGCAGACTTAGGCATACTTGTGACAGACACTGGGATTTTTCTATATTGTCCATAGAATCTCATCCCTGCTGTTACATTAGACAGTAACTTGAAAGCTGATGCTTCTGTATGTCCATAATCATGAAAAAAAAAATCTTTACAATCTATTTGGCCCAATTCTAAAAATGGGGAAACTTATATCAGAAATGAAGTAAATAAATGTAATCTTACACCAACAGGATGAAAGTAACAGTACCATCTGGGCACTGGGTAAGCCTAGATTCAATGTGCCACTGGGAGAATACATGGTCATTATTAGAAATGCAGTCAGCCGCTGATGTTTCAGCTAATGGGCACTAATAAACTTGTGCAGAAAGCCCAATAGTGTAATGGAAGCTCTGGGCTATTGGTATTAAGAAAGTGTGATGTATTCTGTATCAGATAGAATTCTGGAGTTCTGCATTTTTCAGTTTCCGAATCAAGTGCTTTGTGTGGGGGGTTTGGGGGGGGGGGATCCTCAGTGCTGCAATAGGCTTGAAACAAAAGGAAGATCATAAGTCAGGACTGAAACTTAGAGAGTTGTACAGGGAAGCTAGTGTGGTGGCATATCTAGCCAATTATTTCATTTTATATCATTGAAGTGTGTTATGGTGAACTCATGTCATATGAATAGATACAAGTAGGTTAGGGCTATAGGAATATATGATAAGAATTTAGGAATGCGGAGTGTGCATTAGATTTATTAGTAAAGCAAAGCTGGAATGCAAGGCCAACGGGCTAAACTAAGATTTCAGCTTAGAGACACTAGGCCTCAGGCTTAAGATTGACCCTGTGCCACCCATGGAGTGAGTAACCCAAGACTGACCCTGTGCCACAAGATTACTGTAAAGGATGTGCCAATAGGTGATGCCACAGAAAATATTTCACAATGTACCTGTGCAGACTGCAAGACACCTGATTGTAACATCATAGAAAGCTCTGTTCTGACCACAGGTTTCCTTGGAAACAGGTTGATGTAAATGTTAATGAGATGCTAATGAGAAAAAGGGGAAGTAAGAACAATCTATGAAAAGTGGGGCACCCCAAAATTTATGGGATGTGAAAGTACAGATAAGGAAAGGAGGGTTGGAACCCTTATGCATATGTGTAAGGCGTTAGGCATTGTCACAACAAGATAAGAGGTTCCCTAGTTGGGTTGAAGTGGGAAGATCCTCAAGGGGAGACCTCATTGGGTGGTTCCTACTCAGGTCTACCCCTCTATCAATGACCACTTGTTAAGAGATCCACCACACTATAGTATCTTTGGGTATGTGAGCATGAATACAGCATAGCCTATTACGTGGGTTCTCTCAAGTTGTGTAGATGGGTAAGTGTAACATACAATACAAACAAGATTTTTTTTTTAAAAAAAACTTAACTGTATTTGTGGTCACTGTATTCATTCTTTGTGCTTCTAAGAGTCTGACTCTAATAGAATCATGAAGGTTAACTATCAGCCTATTGATCTGAAAACCGCTCACTCCTTAGAGACAGTATAGTCTAACACAGAATTATCAAGTTCGTTTTTAAATAGAGGCTACATACATTATACTTATATTTAGCTAGTGCTATGGGTTCCTCCTCTTCATGAGCACAACATTTGAGACCCAAGATAACAGGAAATGGTGTCTTTCTGGATGACAACGGTATTCCTTGGGTAGTGGAATGAATTCTGGGTTTGAAGGCTAAATAATTCTTGCATCAATGATGCAAGCTCTATTTGTACTTGGAGTCCTGAGGTATATTCATAATATGGCATTCTTTGAATTCTGTAGAGATCTGACTGTTGTAAAAGCTTCTACTCCTCCTTCAAAAAAAAAAAACGAACAAAAAAAAACCAAACACACACAACAAAAAACCACACACACACACCCCCAGACTGGAAAGGCCACTGTAAAAAGTTAACCTACCCAGAGCTTTAAGAAAAACTGAGACATTTTAATTCTCATGTAGGACAATAGCTACTAAAACCCCTGTGATCTATAACTAAGACCATAACACCTCACAGATGAGAGTTTTCACTGACAAGCATAAAACTCTTCTGGTCTGCTGCTTCAACTTTAAGTCAATATGCATGGTAAGTCCCTTGTAGATTATTGTATTGTACCTGAACCTGCAAGGTGCTGAGTGCTTCCAAGATACACTTGAGAGCCCGTGACCCCAAGCAAAGTCAATAGGAGTAGAGGGTGCTAAGGGCTCTGCCCATTATGTAAGAAAAGATAAACACTTGTCACTTAAAACAGAGGTATCATTAGAGCTGGGCAAAGTTGTGCATAGAGCAGTGCAGAGTTGGGTCTAATGAAACAATGTCTTGGGGGGTGGGGGGGAGGGGGAAGAGAACATTTTAAAAATGTGTAAACAGTTCATTTTGGCATTTCAAAAAAAAAAAAAAAGTTGAAATGTTTTGGGAAATATTTCCTTTAGGAATCTCCTTCATCAAAATGAAGTGTTTATCTTGGGTTGATCCAAAATGAATTTGACTTTTTGTTTTGCTGCTGAACAAAAAGAGTTCTTATTGTGTTGACCAGTATTATGCAGGTAGTCAAACTAGATTATAACGATTCCTTCTTGTTTAATCTGTTTACAATTTATTGTAATCAAAAATAAGTTTCCTACAGCTTTCAGTCTAGTACACTTGTTTTCCTATTTACCATAGTGTTTTCTGGCTTTTGTTTTGTACTTAGGTTTCCACAAAACAGTGTGAAAATAATCTGAAACCTTTGTAGAAAATAGACTTGACTGTTCATGAATTCTTTCATATACTGTAAGTCATTCCAAAGAAAAAACCCATTGGGCACTTAAAGTAAATTTACAGAATTTGCCAGTGTTTGGACTTAATCCAAACTCTGCCATAAAGATGAACTGCAAAGACATTTTATGCTGTCCTGAAAGTGATCTAATCTGATTTTTGGCTTTCTAAAGTGAATTAGCCTGGCTGAAAGGAAGTTTAAAATAGAACACTGGAACCTACTGAAGCAGGTGCTTCTTCAAAAGGAAATAACCACAAACTCTGAGAGCTAACGCAAAGCCTGTGAGGCAAACAATGATACTTTGTGTTACAGTGTTGGAAAAATAAGTCTTCAGTGATCAATGTGAACGAGTTTCTGGAGGCTCCTGGGATTCTGCCACCAAACTATGGAGCAGTTAATGATGACTTCCCAGTGTCTGGAGTGGACTCCTCTTCTGTGGTAACTGTCATGATTATCCCTCGGACTCTTGACAATACTTGTGAAGAGAGAACTTTAGAATGGATGAAATTGCCCCCAATGACAGGTTTAAAGAGCCTTACAAGGGGGGGCGGGCGGGGAAGAACACTGCAACACAACAAAATAGACTCATACAGACTGGCACTGTTTCCACAATTCCTGACAAACGGGCCAGTGACTCATAGTAAAAATTCTGTCCTGCAGACAGTTCTCCTGTAAAAGTCTGCCCATACACCAATGGTGTTACTTTAGGTTGATCCTCTTCAGATTCCCCCTCAGTCCCCACCCTGCTAGTGTAGTCAGAGGATTGTCTGTAGCTCCAGTAGGTGGAAGTCCCTCGGGCTCCTCGTTAGAGGAAATGTGAAGATACTCATCTTGTGAGGAGGGACATATAGCTTTTGTGTACAGTATGTCAGAAGAAATATTTTAATGTGGTAAAATGCAAGAAATTGTAGGTTTCAGCATTTTCAGTGGGGCAATCCTTGGATGCCATATCGTCATCTTGGTTTTTACATGATTACATCGCAGCATCTATAGCATGGCTTTATATATTGCACGTATACTCTTGCTTAGCTGGTTTTAGGCCTACACAGGGACAGGATCTTCTCTCCGAAAGTCTCCTGCTGCTGGCCTACATTGGTGCTTCCTCTGTTGCCATCATCAATGGAGCTGCACTGGCAGCACTTCAGGAAGAACTCTGTTGACTAGGCCTGGTAGTCTTCCAGAAACAGAACTGGCGTGTAATAGGTTTGATGTTTTATTGCCATGTGAATAATACTTCTAACTGCAGCTGTGTAACCAATTTGGTTGGTCCATGTTTCTTCTAGCTCTGTGTGGTAGGATATTCCATAGAGCAATGTTCCAAGTGCCCTACTGCTATTCTATGTTCACATCCTCCAGATGCTCCAGCCCAGGGGTTCCCAAACTATGGGGCTGGGGCCCAAAGGTGGGCCATGACACAGTCCCAAGGGGAAGAGCAGTGATGCCAGGCACTCTGTGCATCCAGGTCAGTTTCCCCACATGGGTTGGGTAACTGCCACTATGCCTCCCAGGCTCAGGCAGATGTAATCTTTAGTGCCCGTGAACCACTGGTTGCCAGTGGCCACAATGGCCATGTAGGACAGCATGGCCTGGCCAGTTGCACACACAGCCACAAGGAGCAGAGCAGCCTCCACTGTGCCAACTAGGGACTGAGCGTATAGCTGGGCCCTGCAGCAGCACCCTCCCCCGCCCTTGGGCAGAGCCCCTCCCTAAACCCTGAGCCCCTCCTCTCAGCACCCAGCCCCTAGCTACACCCCTGCCTTCAGCCCAAGATATCCCCCTGCTTGCCCCTAGCTACCCCCTGCCTGTACCCTGAGCTACCTCCTGCACACAGGCCCTAGCTACTCCCTGCCTGCATTCCGAGCTGTATACCCCTGCCTGCACACAGCCCCTAGCTATCCCTCTCCCTGCACTGACAGTCTACACTAAGTTGATTACCTTTCTCAAGAGAGCTTAGTTTTAAGGTTCACAGATGCAGTGACTGGGGGAGATTGTGTGTGTGTGTGTGTGTGTGTGTGTGTGTGTGTGTGTGTGAGAGTGAGAGAGAGAAAAGGATTTTACAGCTATATACATTACAAACCTTACAAGTGCCTTAGGCTATATCTACACTGCATTTTTGTCAGTAAAACTTTTGTCACTCAGGGGTGTGAAAAGCACACCCCTGGCCAACATAAGTTTTAACAACAAAAAGCACCAGTGTGGACAGTGTTTTGTCGGTGGGAGATGCTCTCCTGCGGATAAAGCTACCGCCCCTCATTGGTGGTGGTTTTATTTTGCAGGCAGGAGAGCTCTCTTCTGCTGGCAAAGAGCAGCTACACTACATACCTTACAGCAGCATGACTGTAGCAGCATGGCTGTGCCGCTGTAAGGTACGCAGTCGAGTGGTTTAGCAGTGGTTCCTCCCCTTCTGGGGCAGTGGAAGGCCACTCCACATTATGTTGCTGGGTGCCACCCACAGTTAGGGCATTAGCTGAGCAACACACAGCCTGCGGCTTTGGCCGACAGTCTGGGTAGAGCAATAGACAGTTGGGGTCTCTAGCCTGAAATCAGGGCAGAGGAGCAGACAGTTATGGGTCCAGGACCACAGTCAGGGTGGGGCAGTAAGAAGTCTGTGTCTCAGACCTGTATTCAGGGCTGAGCAGCAAAAGGATCAGACATCCAAGCTTCAGCAGATGGCTGACAAACACAGGCTCCATGGTGTAAAGCAGGGGTTTTCAAACTGGGGGTCAGGACCCCTCATGGGGTCACAAGTTTATTACATGGGGGGGTCACAAGCTGTCAGTCTCCACCCCAAACCCCACTTTACCTCCAGCATTTATAATGGTGTTTATTATATATATTTATATAAATATAAAAATAAATAAATTTTAAAATGTATACAGGGGGGTCACACTCAGAGCTTCCTATGTGAAAGGGGTCACCAGTACAAAAGTTTGAGAACTACTGGTATAAAGAGAGGGGACTGCCAATGCCAAGGGTGGGGTGGCAGGTGGAGGGGGATGCAGACCCTCCCAACTCCACCATATCCCAGCCCAGGGCCCTAACAGCAACAAAGTATTCCACCACTGGGTCAGCAGGGACTCCAGCCACAACACACTGACTGGGTCTCTGGTAGCAATGCAGCCACACTAGTGTTGGCTGCCCCTGGGCCACTTCCTACCTTCCCCTCAGGTTGTACTTGGAGCTATAGGAGGTCCTCTGGTTCATCTAAGTAGAAGGCCAGTGGCAGTCCCAGCAACTCCTCAATACCTTTGTCAGCAGGTGACTTCAGCAGCTCTGGCCAGTCCTCAACTCAGTGGGAGTCCACTGTAGTCTCCTAGCTCAGAAGCAAACAGGAAATATCTGTCTCCTTCCACAGCTGCAGCCCAACTGAGCTCCAGGCCCCACCCTTTATACTTCCTGTTCCACTCCCTGACTGCTGGTGGGAGGGGCGAGCACAGCCTGGTCCCTCCCCTCTAGTCACTCTGCCTCACTACACACAGTGTAGACATAGCCTAAGATATAGATGTCTGTGGGCCCCAAACAAACTCTCAGTCCAACAGCAACAGACCAGAAATACAAGTATGAAGTGGTGGGATAGTGCAACATAAACACTTGACCCTTTGCTAAAAAGGGACCTCAGAGAGATTTGGTCCCCTGATATAAATCCCTTCTGGAGTTTTCCCAAATGTGGTGAAGCTTTGTATCACCCCTTGTGTCCAACTATCTGCAATTTACGTAATCTATCCTAAAATTGCACCTAACACCAAATGTCGGTACTTAACGATTGTATCCACCATCATAAATCAAAATTGCTGTACACAGAATTTCTTTTAAAGCTTAATTTATATATTTTAAAGTACTAAAAATTGTATCCAAATATCACTATCTGTGCTCACAACTGGTCTGTGTAACCACATGTTTCTGATTGATGGTACATTCATCCTTTTTCTGTATGCCATCCATTGCTTTGTTACAAGCATTGGTTGCATCTTATTGTGAATTAGACTCTAAGGAGTCTTCAGCAGGGATGGCCTTTCGCTTTAGTCTAAATTTTCAAAAGCAACTAGTGACTTTGGGCATCCACCTTGAAATATCTAGAGGGCCTGGTTTTTCAAAGGCTAAGTGCTTGACACTTTCTGAAAAAGAAGTGCCTTAAAGGATATGGAAGGCACTTAATCACTCGTTACTTTTGGAAAATATATAATACTATATGTCTGTACAGTGGTAAGTTACACAAGCATAATAAGGTAAAGACTCCTTTGGCATTACTGTAATAGAAACAAATACAAATTGCCGTGATGTCCACAGGTAACTTAGGCAGCTGTGACAATTGCCCATCATACTGACCAATCTTGTCTCATTGTTTCTTTGTACTCCCCTGTGTGTATCAACCTGGTCTCTTGTATTACAGTTGGCGTGTAAGCTGTTTGGGGCAAAGTCCATCTTTATTCTGTACAATGCCTAACATAATGACATTGTGGTCTATGACTGGAACCCCTAGGTATTTCTGCAATAAAAATAATAAATACTAATAACTAGGAATAATTGAAGCTTCAAATTGTTGGCAACCTCAGAAAGAAACAGGTTTCTATGAATATATTAGACTTTCCGTGATTCATTTTATTTTTAAAAAGGTAAGGCCTTTACAATGGGAGAATTCTTGTTTTATCACAAATCTCTTTTGCTGAGAGAAAATGGTACACTCCTCTATGAAAATGTCACATTTCCACCTAGGGCAAATTCATGGACATGAAAATTTTCCTTCTTGTTGTAAATTTTCATGAATTTGCCCTAGGTGAAAATATGACATTTTCACAATGAAGAATATCTCAATTTTGTGGAGAGTAGCAAAATAGCAGCTTTCTGCTTGTAAAAGTTTTTTTTTTACTACAAAAAAGAGACTGAAATCAGCTCTCACAGTTGTATTTCTCTCCCTTCCCCCAGTTTTGCCCCAATAGCTGTGCTCATGTGTTTCAAACAGCAGTAGGTCAAAATGCACTACAGAACTTTCAGCTCACAGTAGCGGGCTCCATACATCAACAATGTGCAACACGCTAGAGTGCTATAAACTAACACGCCGACCTGCCACACACTAACTCTCTATATTAGACAAGCCCAGAGAGACTTTCCCCTGGATGAAACTTCTAAATGCTCATCAGAATACACACTTACATAGGAAGTGAGAATTTGTAGCTTCATGCAGCTCTACACTTACACATCAGCATCGTTACAATAACTTTGAAACATGAAAAGCGGTAATTGTGGGCCAGATACTATAGTCCATATTCATTCATACAACCATGCTCCCCCTCCCCCAAAGTCAGTGGGAAGATTTCCCTGCATCTGGACTGCAAGATGTAGCTTTACATGACCCTAATAAATCTTGATTTTTGGAAAAAGTAATTGAAAATTTTAGTTTTCCATCTACAGTAAGTATATTCTATTAAGTCTCTGTGCTTCTCTAGTCAATCCAGTCTGCATGGACGCTGATATTTTCAATGCTACAGAGGTGGGGGAGAAAGAGAGAGAAACATCTCCCCATCTTTCACTCCACTGGTTGCATCAAATGGCTGGCCTCTGTTATCCTTGGGTAACTTAATGCATTCTCTGTTCTCTCTATATTTGACTGTGCCTTAAGCCACAGTAGGGGGCGTAATGGATGCATACCACCCCTGGGAGCACTAAGAGGCCTTGTGCCTCAGGTCTGCAGACCTTCAGGAGCATAGTTTCTGTGCACCCCTGAAGACAGTGTAGTGGTTATTCCCTCCACATACATACCTCGCTTCTCTATTTGTTGTGGAGAATGCAGGATCTCTGCCTTGTCCTTTCTGGTGAATCTAGCACTACCATCAGTACTCAACTTGAGTAGTAGTCAGAGCCGTCCCTTAGGTACAGCGAATTGGGGCGACCACTCCAGGCCCTGTGCTTTGCGGGGCCTGGAGGACCAGTGTGATTGGCTGGTACAGTGGGTTCTGGAAATGACGGGTCGGTCCTGAAAGTGACAGATTTGTCACTTCACCCCAGACCCCACACTCCCCTGGGGACGGCCCTGGTAGTAGTGTAGGGTGTTCAAAGACTATAACTATGCCCAACCCCTCTGCTACTTCACTTGCTCATGTTGTTACCAGCATAAATTTTAAAACCTTCATCAGAAATGTCATATTGTTTATCTTAATCATTAGAATGAAGCTTTCCCCCTTTCTTTACTTATGGCTTGATTCTTATTCCTGTGCAGAGTCCGAGTGAAGTTAATGGGACTTGTCAAGGCAAGCAGATTCTTATGCCATGATAGATTTCTTTGAAGAATTGTGGCCATTGTGTCCAATCTTATCAGGTGCTGAGTATCCTAGATTCCCATTGCCATCTTAGAGAGGCAACGGACATTGAGATACTCAGGCCACTTTGTAGGGTGAAGGCTTAAAATCTATCCCACCTCCTTTTAGAATATCACAATTCTCATCCAAGCTATGAGTGTGAAACAACCTAGGGTTTAGCCTACTTGCTATAGAAATATACACAGTTAGTAGTCTGTAAGCCAAATAACATAACCCTTATAACTGATTAAATACGGTTTTATCAATATTTCTCAACTGCAATTTTTTGGGGAATGAATTGCAATGCACATCAAACAAAGAGTGCTAGGGGGTAGGAATAATGTAGGTGCAAACTGAAAGTTTTGTCCATGCACCTTCTAATGATTTGTGATCACATGTAGAGCTGGGCAAAAATACAGACCCATAGTTTATTTGCTGAAGAATGAAGTTCCAAGTTGACCAAAACTATTTGCAAATTCGGGTGAAATTCAGCAAGTATTTTCAGCTCTGAATTAAAAAAAACGTGTCAAATTTTGTTTCCACATATTTGAAATAAAACATTTTGGCTTTGTCTTGAAATGATGTTTTGTTTTACATTTAGCTAGATTTATTAAAAAAACAAAAAAAATCCAACCACCCCTTCTCCCTGACCGCTCCCGGATGCCCCACCCCTAACTGCCCCCCACCACTCCATGCAACTCCCTCTCTCCTTCCTAACTGGCCACCCGGGATCCCTGCCCCATCCACCCCCCCCCCGCTTCCTGTCCCCTGACCACCCTCCACCACCCCATCCAACCCCTCCTCTCCTTCCTGACTGGCCCTCCAGGACCCCTTCCCCCATTCAACCCCGGTTCCCCACCCTTTGACCATTCCGACCCCTATCCACCCCCCTGACCACCCCCAAACTCCCCTGCCCTCTATCCAATCCCCCACCCACTGCTCCCTGCCCCCCTGCCTGGAGCACTGGTGGCTGGAGGCATGGCTGCACCAGGACAGGCAGCCGCGCCATGCAGCACAGAGCACCGGCTCAGGCTGGGCTCTGCAGCCCCACTGCCCAGAGCATTGAGCCGTGCAGCAACGTGACTGCCAAGGAGGGGGGACAGCCTCCCAGGCCAGGAGCTCAGGGGCCGGGCAGGACGGTCCCATGGGCCAGAGGCAGCCCACGAGCTGTAGTTTGCCCACCTCTGCTCTAGCAGGTCCTACCCTATGGTCTAGAGCAATGAGCGCCCACTGGCAGCATTTCCCAGCCTGCTTGGAGTCAGGGGTGGAGACAGACTGACTAGAAACTCCTGCTGAAGCCAATAGGAGGCCTCTGCATGGGATGATATAGACAGGCAGTTAGCTGGGTCAATGATGAGCTAGGGCTGCTCAGCCCCTCAGTGGGTGGGAACTGCCCCAGCCATGCACTAGGTCCCAGAGTAGCTCAAAGACTCGCTTTGTGGGGACAGGAGTTGATCAGAGACTCCTTGAGCTGTCCTGCCTCTCTCAGCTCCTGAGCTCAAAACCAAAGCTAAAACTAGCCAATGTCTCTGAGTCAGGCTGTCCCCTCTCTGTGCGGGGGACTGAGCAGCCCTGAATATTTTGGATTATTTAGGTGGGATTTAGGAAGGGTTGCCTATCTGCTGGCAGCCTGGCTCCAGCGTGACCCTTACCACCAGGGTTAAGAGTAACCATAGAAGCAGCAGAGAGTCCAGCCCTCCCTGTGATTAGGGATCTCTGGAGAGCCTCACTCATGGCCTTCTGCACCAGGGCACTCTGTCACACTAAACTCCTGGAGTTTCTTGAGTCCCCCTGTATCCCTCTCATGTTTCTGCATAGAAGGGGACAAATTGGTCTTGAATTTGGCCTAAGCCTCTAGCAGGGTTGGAAAAGTGTGTTGAACTCCCAGTTATCCCTGTGTTGTCTTTGGCAGTCAGATTATATTCTCTGCAAGGATTGATGGTCCTCGCTATTGATCTGGCACCACATCCCTTCTCTCAAGTGTTGTCATATTCATCCGTGCAGGGTAAATGGACACTGGGCCAGCACTAAATATATCAAATGAAATGTGAAGTGAATCTAACATAACTTTTTTATTTAAAATAATTTATTTACCTGGAAAGGCTTAGCTCATACTCAGCATCTGGTTTTCAGTCAGTTCCTGCTCTCTCTCTCCCTTTTAAACCCAGTTTTCCAGCTGAGTTGATAGAGGAACAAACTAAGATCAAATAACTTGCCAAAGATCATAGAGAGAATCATTGGCTCAGACAGGATTTATAGAGAGAATTGCCCTGACTTCACTTGTATCAACAACCTACACCCTTCCTTTTTAGGTCTGTTCTTTCATTAGAGTCCGGGAATCTAACTCAGTGTTGCCCATTCTTATGATTTTATCGCATGTCTGGTGATTAGGGCTGTCAATTAATCGCAGTTAACTCAAAAAAATTAATCACGATTAATCACAGTTTTAATCGCACTGTTAAACAATAGAATACCAATTGAAATGTATTAAATATTTTGGATGTTTTTCTACATTTTCATATATATCGATTTCAATTACAACACAGAATACAAAGTGTATACTATATTTTATTACAAATATTTGCACTGTAAAAATGATAAAAAATAGTATTTTCAATTCACCTCACACAAGTACTGTAGTGCATTCTCTTTATCATGAAAGTGCAACTTACAAATGTAGATTTTTTTTGTTACATAACTGCACTCAAAAACAAAACAATGTAAAACTTTAGAGCCTACAAGTCCATTTAGTCTACTTCTTGTTCAACCAATCGTGAAGACAAACAAGTTTGTTTACATATATAGGAGATAACGCTGCCCTCTTCTTATTTACAATGTCACCAGAGAGTGAGAACAGGCATTTGCATGGCACTTTTGTAGCTGGCGTTGCAAGGTATTTATATGCCAGATATGCTAAACATGCGTATGCCCCTTCATGCTTTGGCCACCATTCCAGCAGACATGCTTCCATGCTGAATACGCTTGTTAAAAAAATAATGTGTTAATTACATTTGAGACTGAACTCCTTGGGGAAGAATTGTATATCCCCTGCTCTGTTTTACCCGCATTCTGCCATATATTTCACGTTATAGCAGTCTCAGATGATGACCCAGCATATGTTCGTTTTAAGAATACTTTCACTGCAGATTTGACAAAACGCAAAGAAGGTACTAATGTGAGATTTCTAAGATGGCTACAGCACTCGCACTTCAGATTCTTATAACTTGGGTCCTTTCAAAATCCGAGAGGAATGAGGTGTGGAGCATGCTTTCAGATGTCTTAGAAGAGCAACACTCCGATGCAGAAACTACAGAACCCGAACCACCAAAAAAGAAAACTAACCTTCTGCTGGTGGCATCTGACTCAGATAATGAAAATGAACATGTGTTGGTCCACACTGCTTTGGATTGTTATCAAGCAGAACCCCGTCATCAGCAAGGACACGTCCTCTGGAATAGCGGTTGAAGCATGAAGGGACATCTGAATCTTTAGAGCATCTGGCACGTAGATATCTTGCAACGCCGGCTATAACAGTTCAATGAGAACACCTGTTCTCACTTTCCGGTGACATTGTAAACAAGAAGCAGGCAGTGTTACCTCCTGTGAATGTACACAAACTTGTTGGTCTGAGCGACTGGCTGAACAAGAAGTAGGACTGAGTGGATTTGTAGGCTCTAAAATGTTAGACTGTTTTATTTTTGAATGCAGTTTTTTTTGTACATAATTCTACTTTTATAAGTTCAACTTTCATGATAAAGAGATTTCACTACAGTACTTGTATCCGGTGACTTGAAAAATACAATTTCTTTTGTTCTTTTACAGTGCAAATATTTGTAATGAAAAATATAAAGTGAGCACTGTACACTTTGTATTCTGTGTTGTAACTGAAATCAATATATTAAAAAATGTGGAAAACATCCAAAAATATTTAAATAAATAGTATTCTATTATTTAACAGTGCAATCAATCACGATTAATTTTTTAATCATGCTATTAATTTTTTTTAGTTGCTTGACAGCCCTACTTGTGATATTTGGTGTCTTTCCTAAAGCCCCATCTCTTGAAGTCAACTGTTTCTATGAGAATCTCAACTTTTGTTTTAAAAAAAGTTTAGCCTTGGTGGTGGGAGAGAGAGAACTTGAAAATGTGACCTGAGTGCATGCTAAAGCCTCAGAGGCAAATCAAAAGGAACCAAAGTTTTAAAAGAATCTCATGATTATCTTAAAAATCTCATGAGTTTTGGGAGTCCTGCCTCACGACGTTTGAATGCTTGGGGTTGCCAATACTCTGAACTTTCTTGGACCTCTTACTCCCCATACTGTGAACTCCCTTTCTCCCTCATTCTGGCATCTCATTTAAGCAATAGGGGACCTTGTCTTAGTTCTAATGTTCAACTCCTATATGTCTCTCTGTGTTTCTTGGCAGCATTTGTCATGGCATATTTCCACAACAGGACAGGAAGACCTGTTTGAGACAATACAATTGGATTCCCACCTGACCAGCTCTGCCTGTCTCCCCTGTGCATCATTGACTTCAGGGGCACCTCAGACTTGGATAAAAAGGTCCTGCTCTTCAGAGCTGCTGAGTAACTGCAGTTCCTGTGACTTGAGTGGGATTTAGGGATGCTGATAATGAGCAGCTGGCCCTGGCCTAATCACATGGCAATACCTGTGCAAAAGAAGAGTTTTGAAAAGGAGTTGTGGGAGAATTTAAATTTAATCTTATACTTTCACTATTAATCGTTACCTCATGTCTTAATCAGCCTGACACCGAACTAGATATGGGTTTCGGTTTGGAGGTTTATGTACATGCAAAGAAAAATACCAGTACTCCTGAAATTTCCTGCTTGCCCTGTGAACATTGCATAATAACCCTCACTTGCGATCCTTCTCCTACATACACACAAACCTTAACATCCCTGCAGTGTTAACTGCCTGGTACAGCATGTAATTATATAGAGAGAATTATCCCTATGCTATGATTAGCCGAATGCATTCATAGGCATGTGAATTAGTCCGAGTGCTGACACAGTGAAAAGGCTGGAGGCTACAATTTTCTCTAGGGGTGTGAATGGAATGTGCTTGGGTGGTCCTCCAGAGGTACCACTACTAATGAAAAACTTACTTCTTGAATCCCAATCCTGTATCTCTTCTGCTGAATGCCTTCGACTGAGCTGAAGCTGTGACTCTGGATGCGTGTCTGCAGCTTTTATCTAAGTGTCGTCAGTTCTCAAAGGTTCAGCGCTATAGAGGCTGCATGTTGCTTTCAGGGAAGCACTGCCTTTTTTTTTTTAATTTTGCAGCTGGGTGCAGCTATGGTCCAGCTAGATTTCATCAGCCTGTTAGACTAGTTATAGAGGGTGTTGGGTTGGAACTGAACCTAAGATGTAGACGACAATTGTGCCCTGTAACTGACCCAATAAATATGGAACCCTATGATGCCAGCTTATACTCTCCATCTTGTAATATAAAAAGAGTATAAAGTTACATCATTGCATGACTTGGGATACGTCTACACGGCAAGCAGGATCCTGTGGCAGTGAATCTCAGAACCTGGGTCTACAGACTGTCTGGTTCACGACCTTTGTGCTATGGAGCTAAAAATAGCTGTCTAGACATTCAGCCTGAGGCTGGAGCTCTGGCTCCAAAGCCCACATTGGAAGGTGGGTTTCAGAGCCTGAGCCACAATGTCTACATTGGTGTTTTTAGCACCCCAGCACAAGCCCAGCACACTCGAGTCTGTAGACCTAGTCTATGAGACTTGCTGCTGGGGGCGGGTTAAAATACATTGTAGATATACCCGGTGTTCACTCTGAGTTCTCTAACTTCATATATACATGCATGGACAAGCCTTCTGTGCCAAATGCTGATCTCAATTATTTGGGTGTAAATCTGTAGTAACTTCTCTGCAGTTATTCCAGATTTACACCAATTAATATGTTTTTAATTTATTTACTCTTTGGATCCTTTTCATACTGTAGTGATGTTAGCAGCTTCAAGTTAACTGTTATACTTCATATTTTACTAACTTTCTCAGCTATTTGGAAAGCACGTGACCAAGAAACTTGGTGTAAATCTGAACATAGGTATTTCACGGAGAGAGATTTCTCCATGGAGATGCTTATCTCTGAATAATGTGCCCTGGAGTTATATTTTTGTGTAAAATGAAAGGATTTTTTTGGTCCACCCTTGCTAATTAGCAGAGCAATCCTTGGCAGCCAGGTATTACAGGGTAGGAACAAAAGAGAGGAAATTTATAAGGTTTTGATACTTGAGCTGTGTAAATTAGCCTTACGTAACTTGGTTGTTTTGGAAGACGTTCAGTTGCAAGCAAAGGTGCTCTGAATACAAATGCTGATCTGTATTTAGTGATGAAGTGTATTGAGTTACAGACATACTAGACAGATACACAGGCAAAGCAAATAAATATTATGAGAATGAGAGCACACTTTGCTCCAGTTCAGTTATAGTACTGGAGTGCATTATGGCTGGAGATTTATCACATCACCACCCATATATAGTAATTGGTGTGTGAGTTTGCAAACCTAGCAAATTTTTTCAACTAAATCCAGACATACTGAAAATAATTTCTTCCACTGAGCTCTCTGCTCATGCATCAAGTATACAGCCTAATTCATCTAACTGTTCACAGTATGGTTTGAAGAATTAGGAATGCAAGGAGCAAATATTTTAGTGTCCACTAAAAACAGAGGTTAAGACTTACATTTGGCATTGGAAGGGTAGTATCGCTGAACAGGGCTTAAAATCAAAGGTTTAATTTAATGTAAGATTTGTTTCATTTTACAGAGCCAAAGCTATTCTCGAGGCAGAATTTTGTGCTGATTCGCAAACAGAGGTGATAAATATTGCAGACTTTAAGAGGCCAGCGAGATCATAAATTGGAGTACAAAATGTCTTTCTTAATTTGAAACATGGCAGAGGTTAGCCTAAATGGTGCTTATCGAGTGACAGACATTGACCCAGAAAGCCATTCATCAATGGTATAGCTCTCCTAATGTAGAGCTGATGTTCTATAGCCTTCTCTGCTGGGACATTTGGTGTCTAACACAGGGCATTAAATGGTTTCTAAGACCTGCGTGTCGTGGACATGGCAGTTGTTGGTGGAAAAGATGTTTGCTGAGATCTTATGAATGACTGCCACACCTTTCAATGAACTGATAGGCCTAATCCTGCTCTTGTTGAAGTCAGTGGCAAACACCGACTTGTGTTGATGGGCACAGGAAGAATAAAGTGAACACAGACTAACAGGAATCAGGGTATTGGTGTTTAGGGCCAATTTTAAATTTGGCCTTCTGGTGGTTAGTGTCTAGGTGATGTAGTGTAGGTTAGGGAGCTCTTCCTTTCCAATGGTCTAATGCTGCCAAGTGGGAATCATATTGGAACTGAGGGTGCCCAGTGTTTCTAGAGTGATGAGCAGCTCTTGTGAGGAGGTACTAAATGGATATGACCTTAATGCTTCTGGTGAATACTTTTAGACACCCCATGGCTCCACATCTACCTTGTTCTCAATAACCTCCCTTTCCATTTTGTTGCCGTCTTCAGGCACCAGTGTCCCATTCTGACATCAGCATTGCTCCCCTGCTGAGCAATGGTAACAGTTGTCCAGGGCCTGGCATGTTGGCTTCTCAGTTGGCAAGAAATTGATGATGTGGGTCTGGAATATTCTAAATATAACTTGGATACATGTGTAACTTATTTTCACATACACCATTCCTGGAATAGAGGTAGTCAAACAGCACAAAGGCAATGCTTTCCCCCTCCACCCCCACCCGCCCCCTCCAGGTATCTCAGCTCAATGCCAATGCCCAGTTCCCAGGGAGCAACTCTGATTCTAGAGATAACTATCTGGAGACCAAATTCTCCTGCTGTTAGCACACTTCTCCAAGCACCACTGACTTTACATGGAACCTTGCATAACAAAAACTAACACAGTATGTCTTCCAAAGACAGAACATTTGCTTGCACAGTAAGAAAAAGAATATGGAGGACTATGTAATAGACATAAGTCCAGATGTTTCCCTCCATTTCTGTGAGAAGACCAAGCAATGGGAATGGAGTGGTGAGTATTACCTCTGCAATGTACTTCCATCCCAATCATCTTAGAGGCCCCCCATCTCCTGCCAACTTCTCTCTTTATAAACCCAGCCCAGCTCCTCCCCAAGTTGGATTTCATAAACAATTAGGCTGTAGTACGCCTTGGCTTTCCTCGAGATGCAGCCTATGAGTTAATTGGCCAAACTTACCCTTGCAGGCCTTGGGTGGGGTGGACACCCCATCACACCCCATATAATGTGCTTTATACCTCAACATGTACAAATAAGCAGAGCTCCATCAAGAGGCTTGCTCTCAGAATAAACACACCTTGTTTTGTAGAAGGTTCTAGCCAATAAATCTACTAACTGCCTGCATGCCTAAAAGAATCCTCCTATGCCTAAAACAAGAACAGAGACACAGAAACAAGATCACTAGCCAGCAAAAATAGAAAGAGATATGCATGCTTCTCCCCTCCAAATTTCATATGCTGAGGAAGCAGGTCATTTTGCTAAGATGCTGTATCTTGATTTCTCTGAGTCTGTATGTTCTCAGACAATCTGAGGAGATGACAATGTTTTCCATACTGTAACACTGTCAGATACTCGCTACTTGTCCTTCCCTGATGAAGTGTTTGTTCATTTCCCACAGGGCTTGAAAATAATGGCTGGATCCCATAGCAAGGGAGATGCAATGTGACTTATGGGAGGGTTCTGTTCTCTAAGGAGGACCTGGTAGTGGATGTTCAAACCAATACTTGTTAGCAGAGAAACCAGAGATTGGGAATAGAAATAGGCTCATAGCTACAATCTTCAGTGAGATTTGGCGTCTCCCGAGGGGTCATGATCCCAGGTAAGGAGCTGCTTAATAGTGCTATTTAAAGCGGTTTTGCCGGCCTGCACAGGAGTCTCACTCTTAGGAACACAAGGTTAAAGAAGAGAACTCCCCATCCAATCCACCATGCTATCACCTAGATCAATTGGTCCATCAGCTCTTACAGAGAGAGCACTGATCACAACTCGTCATTTGTGTTGTTCTAGCCAGTCCTTCAGCCACCCCCTAGTCAGACTGTCAGTGGCACCAGACACCCATTCGGCATACAGCACCCAGTCCAGAACCCCTGAGCGATCTGCCAGCCTCAGCCTCCCAAGTAGCTGGGATGATAGACATGCGCCATCACACCCAACCCGCCATGATATAGCTCAATAAAAAGTATGACCAGAGAGTTGGCATTTTCCTACTCCCGCAATTTCTTGATTGTTCAAGAATAAACTAGACGATAAAACAGAGGAGATTTAGTTCATTTAATCTAGCTGTTTGCCAGGGGATAGCAGCTATGGCTCCATCCTCTACAACTAGAGTTGCTCCCTAGGAACTGGGCATTGGCATTGAGCTGAGATACCTGGAGGGGGCGGGTGGGGGGTGGAGGGGGAAAGCATTGCCTTTGTGCTGTTTGACCACCTCTATTCCAGAGTACTGATTCTACGTAGCCTCACAAAACAAATTAAAAGCAGCTGTGGAATACAGCTCTGCTATAAACTAAATTGAAGAGGAAAACTCGTTTGAAACCTTAGCCTTAAAAAGCATTAAGAGATCAAGTTCTGCTTTATGTAAGACTATGGTAACTGTCAGCAAGGTAAGCTCTGTATAATCATGGGTCAAGGAGCTAGGACATCAGAGAAATCTCCAGATTGCCCAGTTCTTGGTAGGAGCAAATGCAGGGATGCCTACCAGCCAATCTGAAAGCAAACTGCTCATTAATATTGTTAGATGAGCAGTTTTAAATGCACTTCAGTTAACTTAGTTTTACAATTTTCTGTTTCATTCTGATGGAGGCGAATGGCCTCTTCACTTACTTAGAGCATCAACAGACCTCTTTTTCAGTGTTAAGAACTGATCCTCAGCTAGTATAAGTTGCCTTCAATGGAGCTATGGCAACTCACATTAGGTGATGGTCTGCCCCAAAAGTCTTTCCAGGATTGGAGAGCAATGTACTGGTTCTAATATGGGGCACAAATCTGCACCCATTGAAGTCACAAGTAAAACTTCCTTTGACTTCAGCAGTGCAGGGTCAGGCCTGTACGCCCATGTGGGCTGACAACATCGGAAAAGCCTACTACCCATGGGGGTGGGGGGAGTGTAAACCTTTCACACCACACAACAGGTTCTAGTGGCAGTGACCAGGATTTGGCATCACTTCCCACCTGTGGATGGCAGTGCTTCCGAGAAGGATATCTAGTCATCTGATGTTTGTTCAACCCTAGAGTGCAAGATTTTGTGAGCAGTGCTTCTGTGAATAACTTGCAAGATGACAAGACCTGTTGGCTTGGAGAGCAGCCAGTACAGTCACTAACTGTACTATGTTAACTACTTTGAATATTTTCCTTTGTGAAGCAACTTAAGTTTTCCATCGGCACCGGTGCCCTCACATCTCCTAGTTTGCTTTGAAAGGCTTCATAGACCAAAAAAGTGCTCCAATCACCCATACAAGAAAGGATTCTTCACTACACAGTTGTCATTCCTCTTTGAAGAAGTGAAATGCGCAGTAAAAAAATGATGGGAAGTTGAAACAAGGACATCCAGCGGCTGAGTGGGACCAATGACATAGGACTATTTGCCAGCTTTCTTTTCCATATTGTAGCTTTTTTCTAGGACTGATTTCAACAGGCAGTATTTCAGAATCTATTCAGTGTTATTTGATTAATCCTCAAATTTATTGAGCGCTAACTATAACCCCTTCCACCTACAGTCCCCCTGTATTCTTACCTGTTCTGCTTTACACAGTTACAATTTATAGGCTCTTATTGTGCCGTGTTTAGTTTTTGTATTACCATAGCACTGAGGAGCCCTAGTCACAGTCCAGGACCCCATTGTGTTAGGCGACATACAAACACAGAACAAAAGGATGGTCCCTGCTCCAAAGAGCTTACAGTCTAAGGTGCACACACTTCCAGGCTCCTTAGCATGAGATTAAGGAGCAAATAAACATACCTCAACTACTTGCTAAATTAAACTACTTTCACCTTCTTAAATTGCGTCTTGTCCTTTCCAACTGAAATCATGGTTCAGAAGTTCTGCTACTGTTCCACTTTCTATCTGTGAACTGCGCTCTCATGACAAGCTTTTTTTTTTTTACTTCAGTTTTAAAATTAATTTTCATTGTATTAGAACAGTGGTTTTCAATCTTTTTTCCTTTTGTGGACCCCTAAAAAATGTCAAATGGTGGCGGTACAGATCCCTTTGGAAATCTTAGGCATAGGCTGTGGACCTCTAGAGGTCTGCAGACCACAGGCTGAAAACCATTGTATGAGAATTATCATTTGATTTTATTGTAACTATTCAATACTTTTAGGTGTTTGGGTTGCTGCATACATGTAATTATTTTGCAGCTGTATCAACATCAAAGGGAGGGACTTTCCTGAGAATCTTTCAAAGGTGAATGCCAGATAAAAAAATAAAAATGAAAGCAACTGTAGAGCAAACTCCAGTATCATGCATTATGACCAAGCCTAACAGAGACCGCAAAGTAAGCCATCAAATATAACTTAACTAATTAGTCCTGTCCAGTTTGAAGAAACCCTAATTATAGAGGCCTGTAGCGAAGCGACTCACTGGTGCGGCGCTTCCTGCTGGTCATCTCGGGAATTAACTTTCCAGCCTTTGGAGTGCCCTCTGCAGGCTGGTGTCTCACCTGCCGCTGACATCTGTGTCCCTCCCAGACCCCAGCTCCCTTTACCCTGGGATTCTGCCCCAGCAGTCCCCCCACACTTGGGGTCTCCCCTCCCTGGGGAACCCCCAACCCCCTTTGCCTCAGTGGCTACTGCCAGTCATCATCTAATCCCCACTCACTAGGGCAGACTGCAGTCTGTAATGGCCACTCATCATTGGCAAGGGGTTAGGACCAGCTGCCTCTGCCTAGTCCCTGGGCTGCCCCTCTGCAGCCCCAGTACTTTTCTGGGCCTTTACCAAGGCCTGCAGCCTGGGGGTTTACCACAGTGCAGCTAGCCCTTCCCACTCAAGGGCTAGAGTGAGACTCTTCCAGCTTCTGGCCCACAGCCCTTTTATAAGGGCCAGCTGGGCCCTGATTAAACCAGCCACACCTGTGGTCAGCTACATAGTCAGCTTCCCCCAGCTGTTCTTAATCCCTTTTCCCAGCCGCAGCCCTCTCCAGGGCTGCTTTTACTATTGGCTCCCTCAAACAGCCCTCTCCCAGGGCTGTTTTAACCCCTTCTTGGCCAGAGCGGGGTGACCACCCTGCTACAAGGCCCAAATAATTCTCCAAGTGTGTAGCCTGAGCAGTTGGGTTGTATGCTGGGGACTTTCTCCAGCATCAGGGGTTGGAGAGGAAGAGAGAAGAATCCTCCAAAGATCACAGATTGGACTGGGCCACTACCTTCACTTGATTCTGTACATGGCTGAACATATTAGGGCTTGGCAAATAATTAACTATGCATCAAGATTGCTACATCTGCCAGTGAAGGTGTATAATTTAACCTCCTTCTTATTGTTTCACTTTGATACATACAGAAAGTGGAACCTGAGATAGCAGCAATATCCTTTGACAAGAGGGAATTTTGGGGTCCAAAATGATCTTGTGATTCCTAACAAAATTAATGGCTGGAAATTCTTTTCCACCAAACAGTAAGTCTGGGAAGCTTACCCTTGTATACTGATGCCTTGTACCAATCAACAATTTAGGATTAGCTGGATTAAAAATTAATCTTATTGATGGCCCTCCAAATCTAAATTTTAATTTGGCAACTAGTCAACAAAGCAACTGCTGTCCCAAGACCTGGTGTGGAAAATACTTTTATCCCTCATGGAGTCAAAAAACCAAGGCCTTCTAGGTGACTTATATGAGGCCTTTCAGATTTCCCTCATGAACAGTGGCTAGCACAGCCCTAAAACTTTCCCCTGTGTAGCTTGCAATGCAGAACAATGAGACGCTACCATGAAATGACATAATTCCTCTTGCTCATTCATGTCCCCACTCAGTCTTCTCTTCTCCAGACTAAACAAACCCAATTTTTTCCATCTTCCTTCCTACATCATGTTTTCTAGATCTTTAATCATTTTTGTTGCTCTTCTCTGGACTTCCTCCAATTTGTCCACATCTTTCCTGAAATGTGGCATCCAGAACTGGACACAATACTCCAGTTGTGGCCTTATCAGCACGGAGTACAGTGGAGGAATTGCTTCTTGTGTCTTGCTTACAAAACTCCTGTTAATACATCCCACGATGATGTGGGGGTTTTTTTGCAACAGTGTTACGCTATTGACTCATATTTAGCTTATGATCCACTATGACCCCTAGATCCCTTTCTGCAGTACTCCCTAGGCAGTCATTTCCCATTTTGTATGTGTGCAACTGATTGTTCCTTCCTAAGTGGAGTACTTTGCATTGGTCCTTATTGAATTTCGTCCTATTTACTTCCGACCATTTCTCCAGTTTGTCCAGATCATTTTGAAATTTAATCCTATCCTCCAAAGCACTTGCAACCCCTCCCAGCTTGGTCTCATCCACAAACATTATAAGTATAATCTCTATGCCATTTTCTAAATCATTGATGAAGATATTGAACAGAACCAGACCCAGAACTGATTCCTGCAGGATTCCACTTCATATGCCCCTCCAGCTTGACTGTAAACCACTGATAATTACTCTCTGGGAACAGTTTTCCAACCAGTTATGCACCCAACTTATGCACCCACCGTCAAGGTTGTATTTCCCTAGTTTGTTTATGAGAAGGCTATGTGAGACAGCATCAAAAGCCTTACTGAAATCAAGATATACCACATCTACCTCTTCTCCCCATCCACAAGGCTTGTTACCTTGTCAAAAAAAGCTATTTGTTTGGTTTGACACAATTTGTACTTGACAAATCCATGCTGTTACTTACCACTTTCAGAGTAGCAGCCGTGTTAGTCTGTATTCGCAAAAAGAAAAGGAGTACTTGTGGCACCTTAGAGACTAACAAATTTATTTGAGCATAAGCTTTCGTGAGCTACAGCTCACTTCATCGGATGCATTCCGATGAAGTGAGCTGTAGCTCACGAAAGCTTATGCTCAAATAAATTTGTTAGTCTCTAAGGTGCCACAAGTACTCCTTTTCTACTTACCACTTTATTATCTTTAAAGTGATTGCAAATTGATTGCTTAATTATTTGCTCCATTATCTTTTTGATTATTGAAGTTAAGATGACTAGGTAGTCTATAATTTCCTAGGTTGTCCTTATTCCCGCTTTTATAGATTGGCACAGTATTTGCCCTTTTCTAGTCCTCTAGAATCTCTCCTGTCTTCCATGTCTTTTCAAAGATAATTGCTAATGGC
Organism: Dermochelys coriacea; assembly: GCF_009764565.3. Lineage (NCBI taxonomy): Eukaryota > Metazoa > Chordata > Testudines > Dermochelyidae > Dermochelys > Dermochelys coriacea. The sequence continues at coordinate 137,902,860 of NC_050068.2, forward strand.
TCAGATATCTCCTCAGTCAGCTAATTGACTATTCCAGGATGTATTTCATCAGGCCCTGGTGACTTGAAGACTTCATGCAACTGAACATTGCCCTGCTCATTCCCACCCACACTCCTGGCAGGCCATGCTCACCATGACTGGGTCTGGAGAGTGATGCTATGCAGAACCACTCCAAAGCTGAAGAGTCAATAAGCATGTCTTCTTTAAAACTTTTATGGGAATAAAGGGAACTGAGTTCTGAAACTTATCTTTCACTTTCCATTGGGACTGTCAATACAATAATACATCTGTCTGTTTTATCTGTAGCTGCTGCCATTGTGGACTTGAGGGGGAGCCCCCTCCATACCAGTGAAACAACTGACCCTGATGAGGAGGAGAAAGAAGAGGACTAGGCAGGACATGTTCAATGAAATCCTGCAAGTCAGTGCTGCACGGACTGTGCACAGAGGGCTTGGAGGGTGAATATGGCAGACAGCCTGGAGAAGGAAAGAGACAACAGGAAAAAGCCCCAGGAAAAGGTGAGGGAAAAGCAGCAGGACATAATGGGTCTTCTTAGGCAGCAAACACAAATCGACCAAACTCTTATTGACCTGCAGGTCCAACCATCACGGACTCACCTCCCTTTGCAATCAATGGAGAAGTCCATTTTAGCTCCTTCCTGCACTTCCCAACATTCCATGTGGCATCAGGGCTGCATCCCTACCCCCACTCCTCCATGGTGTGGGAACATCAGGAGAACCGCAGAGTCACAAACACTGACCTGTGAGAACCACAGCTGGTGTCTGTTAGGTAGGAGTGGACAGGAATGTTTTCTACCATTTTTAATTTTAAAGTTCTGTACCACTAAGTTATTTCTGAAGTTTGTGTTGTATTTGTTTTTTAATTGCACATTACATTGTGTACTGGTTTGGGTATGCAATAAACTTCTATTTTTTGGAAATACATTCCTGTTTATTACTTCTCAACATATACTGCAGAATGTGTAGCGTTACTCGAAGCACCCACAACTAGTAATTGAACAGGGCCACCGAGCTCAGGTGTTCAGTGAAGAACACAGTGTAATAATTATACATGTACAGCAAGCGCCACATAATTCATAAGTGCATTAAGAGACTGTGTGATGTTCATAAATGTACACCAAGCACCACACAATTCCTAATAGCTCCCAAAACTCTAGGCCAGGTAGAGCACAATCCATCACATCACAGCACTGTGGCTGATCATTATAGTGCTCTTTGAAGGTCTTTCTCAGCTACATAGATCCACGCTGAGCTCTTCTAATGGCCCTTTTGTCTGGTTGGTCAAACTCAGCAGACAGACTCTCCACCTCTGCTCTCCATTCTGACGGCAACTTCTCCCCCTTTGCCTCATGGATATTATGCAGGACACAAAAGGCAGCTATAACCAGTGGGATATTTTGCTCACTGAGATCCAGTCTTGTGAGTAAACACCATCAGCATCCTTTTAAACTACCAAAAGCACCTTCAATTGTCATTCTGCACCTGCTGAGCCAGTAGTTGAATTTTTCCTTGGAGCTGTCAAGATGGCCAGTGTAGGGCTCCATTAATCTAGGGAGCAAAGTGTAGGCTGGGTCCCTCAGAATTACTATTAGCATTTCAACATCACCAATGGTAATCTGCCCGTCATGAAAGAATGTCCCTGCTTGCAGCTTCCTGAACACTACTGTGTTCTTAAAGATGTGAGCGTCATGCACTTTCCCTGACCCGCCACATTGATAGGTGAAGCATCTCTAGTGATCCACCAGTGCTTGCATAGCCACAGAAAATTAGTCCTTTCTGTTGATGTATTCTATGGCAAAGTGGGCTGGTGTCAACCTTGGAATATGTGTGCCATCTGTCGCCCCACCGCAGTTCAGGAACCCCATTTCTGCAGAGCCATCCACTATGTCTTGCACATTGCTTAATGTCACCGTCCTGTGTAGCAGAAGATGATTAATGGCTCCACAGACTTGCATGACAACGGCCCCACTGTGAATTTTTTAACTCCAACCCCACTGACTAGTAGCAATTCAGTGTTGCAAGTTTCCATAGTGTGATTACCACTTGCTTCTCAACTGTCAGTGCAGCGCTCATCCTAGTGTTCATGCACTGGAGGGCTGATGTGAGCTCAGCACACAGATCCAGGGATGTGGCCTTTCCCATCTGAAAGTTCTGTAGCTACTACCCAGCATTCCAAATCTGCATTATGATGTGATCCCACCAATCAGGGCTGGTTTCTTGGGCCCAGAAACTGCACTCCACTGTCTGCAGCTGCTCCACGAATGCCACAAACAACCTTAAATTGTTTTTTCTATGTCCCTCAGCAATTTGCCCTCCAATAAATCATCATGGCCCTTGTTGCTGTGGTTCTTCATGCGGCTCTGCTAATACTGGATGATCATTTGTCCTGTGTTTGCAATGTTCATGCCAGCAATGCAGAGCTGAGAGCTCTGCAGGCACCATGCTTCTGTCAGAGATGGCAATCAGCAAAAATTGTTGCACAGGTTTGTGGGATTTTTTAAAAATGTGCAAAAATTATGGGATATGGATGGCATTATGGGATGGAGAAAATTGCATGATGGGAACTTGCTCCCTTGCTCCCAGTGCAACTCATTTCTGCTGCACCATGCATTGCCAAAATTTCTCAAAAGACAGTGCACTGGATGATAAGTGGCACACTGAGATGTCTGCCCAGGGTGCACTGAACTGTGCATTGACACAAGAACTGGTCAGTATGTGCAGTATTGATGCAATGGCCAAGTGTGCATGCGCATGTGTAATTCATTAACTGCAGTGGCTTTAGGTTGACATAACTTGAGTCGACCAAAGTTTGTATTGTAGACATGGCCAACTTATCTACTGCTCTCTCTTTCTACACACAGAGGCTCTTTCACCTGCGCATCTACCAATGTGATATATGCCATCATGTGCCAGCAATGCCCCTCTGCCATGTACATTGGTCAAACTGGACAGTCTCTACATAAAAGAATAAATGGACACAAATCAGACGTCAAGAATTATAACATTCAAAAACCAGTCGGAGAACACTTCAATCTCTCCGGTCACTCGATTACAGACCTGAGGGTGGCTATCCTTCAAAAACAGACTCCAACGAGAGACTGCTGAATTGGAATTAATTTGCAAACTGGATACAATTAATTTAGGCTTGAATAGAGACTGGGAATGGATGAGTCATTACACAAAGTAAAACTATTTCCCCATGTTATTTCTCCCCCCTGACCCCACCCCACCCCCCACTGTTCCTTAGATGTTCTTGTTAACTGCTGGAAATAGCCTACCTTGCTTGTCACCATGAAAGGTTTTCCTCCTTCCCCCCCCCCCGCTGCTGGTGATGGCTCATCTTAAGTGATCACTCTCCTTACAGTGTGAATGATAAAACCCATTGTTTCATGTTCTCTGTGTGTGTATATAAATCTCCCCACTGTATTTTCCACCAAATGCATCCGATGAAGTGAGCTGTAGCTCACGAAAGCTTATGCTCAAATAAATTTTTTAGTCTCTAAGGTGCCACAAGTACTCCTTTTCTTTTTGCGAATACAGACTAACACAGCTGCTACTCTGAAACCTGCAGAGGATTGGTTGACATCACATGAACAAGGGTTCTGTCATCCATATGAACCAATGTTCTCTGTTTGATGTGATACGATAAGGTGGTGATAAGAGAATGCTACAGGTTAAAGGTACGCACACAAATGAAAGAGTTGGCATTTCTCAGTTGCAGATATGTCTGGATTGTACCATATAGGTAGAATCATCCTACTGACTCCCAATGGCATGAACCGCTGTAGGTGACCTTCTTCTTTAAACTGAGATGTCCTTTCTAAAAGTGGCAGATTTGAATTCAATTCCTGATAGGATTTCTTTCTTCTTGATAACTGATGGTCAATTTTAGAGTTGTACCATTTGCTTTCTTAAAGAGATGCAGCTGGACTCCTAAAATTCTGATTTCTCTTGTTGTTTGTATTTCCAATAAGGGAATTCTTGATGCATATTGAACAGGAGCATGCATTGTGAGCAGGCATTTTTGAACACTGAAAATATCTACTCTCATTACCTACTTCCAACTTTTCCAAAAGACTAGTGGAAGCCCAATCTCGGTTCAAGGACAATTGGCCTTGCTAAGAAATGTGCTGTGTTCTTTCTTTATTATGGAGTGGCTCAAACTGATCAATAATGATGGATAAACATACGCACTACTTTTCTGGTAGATATAAAAAGTACTGTTGCCTTTTGAATGTCTAGTTTGGGGCCAGATTCGGCCATCCTTACTCACATGACTAAGTCAGTGGTGTGGCCCACCAGGGCAAACTGATTGCGGGCCGCAAGACATTTTGGTGATATTGACCCTCCGCAGGCATGGCCCCCCACAGGTCCCAGTGGCTGCGGTTCTCTGTTCCTGGCCAATGGGTGCTGAAGGAAGTGGCAGGACGCAGGGATGTGCTGGGGGAAGGGATGGAGTGGGGCGGAGCCTGGGGCAGAGCCGGGGTCAAGCATCGCCTAGCACAATGTAAAGTTGGTGTCTGTGGTACTATTCACAAAGTAAAGCATTACTTGGTCTGAGTAAGGGTGGGCAGAATACACTCAGTGAGTTTTTAATAATATCGGTAGAAGCGAAGAATTATCTGTAGCTATACTCTTTGGCTCGTGTAAATGACATTGCTCCATTAACTTCACTGAAGCCAACCAAGTGAGGATCTGGCCCACTAGATATATAGTTTCCCCCCACTAATTAAACCTTTGACATTTTGAGTAGATTGCCAGCTACAAGATTAGGATGGAAAACTATACATCCCTGGTGGTTTAATGCATGAATTCTTTGATGAGCATTAATAGCTTTTTAATCTGGCTTTGTCCAAGTATAAAAATCATGCTGTCAAGGCACAGTATATCACATAACAATGTCCCTATTCTAAAGGGATATTTCCTGTTGGATGGTGTCTATAATCTACAACAGAAGCATTAATGCATGTTCAGAAACTAATCTAATATCAACAACAAATAGTAGTAAAATATTTTTAAAAGGTCAGCTTGGGGTCCCTTAGTGATACTCAGGCAGATACAGGCCCACATTAAAGCTGCCAATGCAGAACTAATGAGCCAGACTCTAAGTTGATGCAAAATCAACCTACCTCCATAAATTTCAGAGTAGCAGCCGTGTTAGTCTGTATTCGCAAAAAGAAAAGGAGAACTTGTGGCACCTTAGAGACTAACAAATTTATTAGAGCATAAGCTTTCGTGAGCTACAGCTCACTTCATCTCACGAAAGCTTATGCTCTAATAAATTTGTTAGTCTCTAAGGTGCCACAAGTTCTCCTTTTCTTTCTACCTCCATAAAATGGCAACATTCAATTATTGTTCATTATTAAACAATTCATCCATTAAATCTCCAGGGACGTATAGCTTTCCATCCAAATCTTGTGACTGGTTAACAGCTCAGAATGTCAAGGGTTTAATGAGGAAAAAGTAGTGTGTCAGGTCCTCAGCTCGTGTAGTAAACTGGAGTGGTGTTGAAGTCAATGGAGAGATGCCAATTTACACCAGAATGAGGATATGGGCCAGTGTATTCCTGAATTCAAGGCTGCCTGAGAATGGGCACAGCTCCTCTGCAAACCATGTGTGGAAATTGCTCTTGCCTGGAGAGTGTTAATCCCAGCAGGGATGGAGCATGAGGGGGCAGGTGCATGTGTTGAAATGCACAGCCCATTTCCCCCATTCCACCCTGCCATACACCTGCTGTGGCCACAGCTGTGGAGGAATTTGCAGTGAGAACTCAAAAGATTGCAGCCCAGGATTCTTTGCTTTTCAGTTGATCACATATGTGCAAACCAAGGCCTACACTGGACCCGGGGTGATTCCCAGCAGCTGGTGTGACATCATTGTTTCTAGTTTTCAACATGACTGGTGCTGTTTGGTAACTCTGTGTATTCCTAATAGCACGTTTTACCCATCTGAGAGTAGATTCAACTGTATTTCCCGTGCATTTGATGTCATCTCCTTCCTCTCATTTTGTTCTGCTTCCTTGTTAAGCAGATAGAGTGTTAATTACCTGATAATGTACTTCCTATAGTCAACACTCTTTGTTTTATAGCAGAGTCATTTTGACAGTTTCCATAAATGGCTGTAATCATCTCCTTGATATATTGACACCAGCTTAATGGGAGTTTTTTTCTGCCATATTTAGAATGTGTTTGAACCTCCCTGGAAGAGAAATTAGAGGCTGTTTCTCAGCAATGGCCCCCACTGGAGAATTAACCTTAACCTTTTCTCTCCTCACCTAAAATATTACATTAATTATAGAGAGCAAGATAAGTGGCTCTCTGGAGCAGTTTGCACTTTAGTCATTCATTTCATGTAACCCTAAGATCTCACACTTGAACAGCTGTGTTTCACTGAATGGATTGGGTCAGTCTCCTGGATTGCCACTTCAGTTTGATTTTACTTTATCATGTCCTGCTTGTGCATGACAAGGAAGATTTACAGTAGCGTTATTCCACACCTAGTAGTGATGCTGTTTCAATAAAGAGACTTTTGGCTGTGGTGAGATTTAAAGTATCATGACACACTAAATTAAAATACTAAAGAATAAACGCAAAATTGGATGTACAATGAGGATTGAAAGTAGCAACTTTCTTCCTACGCTCCTGTTGACTGATTATCCAAAATAATTGTTTGAACTAGAGATTAGATAAAACTGGAAAGATAAGATCTGACATCTAGGTTCTGAACTATCTGAAGTTTGCAGAGACTGGATCTGTAATATTGCTTAAGGCCCATTCCTAATCTGCACAGTAGGTATCTTCCTCCTAACTCATCTCCTCCTGCTTGATCCTGTAACCAAGTCATAACACTGACTGTGACAGCACAATCTACCACCCCTCCCCCATCACATGAGATCACAGTTACAATGATGACCTTCTTGTAATAAGAGAAACTGGATGGTGAAAAAGAATTCTCATTCATGCATCCGATGAAGTGAGCTGTAGCTCACAAAAGCTTATGCTCAGATAAATTTGTTAGTCTCTAAGGTGCCACAAGTCCTCCTTTCCTTTTTGCGGATACAGACTAACATGGCTGCTATTCTGAAACCATTCAAATACAGTCAGTAAAAGAATAATATAGACATTAACAAAGTAAATTGTATTCTTTGTAATAAATGTTCCTTCTTAGCAAATTTGATCCAATAAAAAATTTCTCTTATGTCTTCTGTATGGTTGTTAGTGGTCAACAGAAAACTCCTTCTAGTTTTGTTACTGAAAATAGTTGTCACTGAAGTCCTTATATAATGTAATAGTCTTAACTTGCTACATTGATTTTTTTTTAAAGCACTCTAGATTGACTGGTACTGTTTAATACACTTTCTAGAGTGTCTTTGAGAGCTCAAGGCAGTTTAAAAGCATTGCTGGAATAAGTGTCAAAACAGCCTTGTGAGGTTTATATTGTGTTTCACAGATGAGGAAACTGAGGCACATAAATTAAAAGCTCACTCTTACAAGATGCTGAGCACTTAATAGGGTGTTGAGCACCCACAAATGAAATTAGTGGGAGTTGAGGACACTTGACACCTGATCGGAGTGTTTAGGCCTGAGCTCTAGCGATTTGCCCAAGGTCACACAAGTCTTGTCCTTTAACCAGTAATCCAGGTTTCGGCTAATCGTACATGCAGCCATTGCTGTCTCTTTCCACCAGACCTCTGTTCAATAGTATGAGTAACATGAAAGGTGGCACAAATACTACCAAATAATAATAGTGCAAACTTCAGAGATTTCAGTGACACAAACAAAATAAAGTAGATTTTTTGTGTAATGAAAAATATTAAAAAATGCAGTATTTGATGTTATGCTCGTAGTTTAATAAATTGAGCTCAAGTTGCCAACATCACTAGGGAATAACATTATTTAATGGAAGAACATCTGATAGGATTTAATCTCTCCTCTAATCAACACTCATTTACGATCTCTGGATTTCTTTTATGGCTTCTTATTTCTACTATTTACTGGGCTCCCGTAGTTAAAAAAAATAAAATTAAACTACAAATGCTCTTCTTGTTGACACAAACGTCTTACTAGTCTATTCTTATTAGCTGCTCTTTGCGTAGTAAGGCATCATAAATAGGATTATTTGGATGGTCAGTAGTAATAAAATCATCTTGTTCATGTGGCTTTTGAGCTGAGGATCTCAATACACTTTTTTAAATTGGAAGCTGAGGTGCCACAAGGTTAAGTGACTTGCCCAAGCTTACCCAGTCAGTAGATACCTGACTGATACTGCAGAGAACAGCTGAACAGATGGTGGCAGAGGCAGTATGCCTTTTTAATTTGGGTTTGCCAATCAGCTAGAAGATACTGCAGTATTTATGGCCATTGACTGTGGCTAATTTTTACTTTGTGATTCTTTCTGTGTGTGTGCCTATACCATGTTTGAGATAAAGCTTTGTTGCAGACTATCAATCAGCCTAGGAGAATGGACAAAAGATCAGATTTTGACTGTGGCATTGTAACACTTTTAATAGTGGGGGTGCTGAAAGCCAGCCCCCTTACACCTGTCCATGCTTCCCTCTCTGGAGCTGGGGCTGGGAGCAGGGCCGTATCTCCGGGAGGGGGGACCCAGACAGGGTTGAGGCTTGGACCACAATTGGAGGTGAGCATGGGGCTAGCAGCCGGGACCCCGGGCATGGGGCCAGCAGCAGAACCCCAGGAGCAGGGCCAGGAGCCCATGTGCAGGGTTGGGAGCAGAGATCCGGGAGTGGGGCCAGCATCCGGGACCTCTCCTGCTGGGCTGGGAGCTGGGTTGGGAGCGGAGCCCCGCATGAAGCCTGGGGATGCTGCAGCATCCCCCAAACCCCTAGTTCCTGCACCTATGGATTTAGAACTCAAAGGGCCAGATTCTGCTCTGTTGCCTTGTGTAACTCCATTAACATAAATGGAATTACTCTGCATTTACACTAGTGTACCTGAGAGCAGAATAGGCTCAAAAGTGGGAAAAAAAATCAAATCCACAGCTTCTTGTTGCTGATGTGCAGATGCGATGCATAGGGGGTCGCGTGGGGTCACATGACCTCCCCTTTGCTGCTTAGCTTGTACTGAGCATGCTCATATGGATTAAGCCTGCTCAGTAACTCTGCTGAAGCCGGCTGCCCCCACTCTGCACCCCCACCATCAGCAGGCCTGGGTCCTCTCTGTTGATGTGGCTTTGGTTTGCGTGTATTAGGGACTAGTGACACTGCAGAGCTCTCTTAAGCCAACAAATTAACCACTACTTTTTGTAACAACTTTTAGAATTCCTGCAGCAATGAGTCAATGATGTATGAAAGAGAAAAGTCTCTGCACCTAATGCACAAAACCTGTGCCGTTGGTGCTTTGCAATCACTGCTGTGTTGTATTCTGGGCTGTACTCTTCTTTATTGACATTTCCTTTAGAAAACAGAAAAAGTGTAAATAATGTAACTACAATGCATGCAAAACAATAGACTCGTGGGTACAAGTAATCCTTCTTTTGTCCATACTTAAGCAGCCACAGTTTCTCAGGGCAGAGTTAGTGTGTACATTATACGTTGTATTAATCTCCAGTTGTAGTGTTCTTCATAGTAAAGCAAAAAGCTTGTGCTGAACTAAATTCTTTTTATTTAAAGTTTACATAACTGAAACCAGATCTTTGCACTGCATGTATGACAACAGCTCATTGTGCTCTTCACTGGTAGCATGCAGTTTGTTCTATGTCTGCAGTCCAGCCCCTTCCCCTCCCCCACACTTTTCAGTATGGCGAGAGACTCGGTTGACTTCTGCAGACAAACCCTACAGCCTTCCACAACAGTAATTAAGGCTCAACACAGCAGTTCCACGAGGAACGCCCTAAATTCTAAAGCCTGGTCTACACTTAAAATTTAGGTTGGCATAGCTACGGCACTCGGGTGTGAAAAAGCCACACTCCTCAGAACTTTAGCTATGCCAAACTAATCCTGGTGTAGATACAGCTAGGTCAACAGAAGAATGCTTACATCGAGCTAGCCACCATCATTTGAAGAAGTGGCGTTCCTACGGTAATGGAAAAACCTCTCCCATTGCTGTGTCTACACTGTGGAGTCATGCTGGCATAGCTACAGCACCATAGCTATGCTGCTATATGTAAAGGGACTGTTGCCCCCTTACTAACATTCAGTGGAGGTATTTTAGTTGCTAGCTTCCAGTACTAAAAAGGGGGAAGGGTCGATGGGGAATCAGGACTCTGAGACTGACAGCCCCAAGGAACAATGGGAAGAGGCCAATGCTCCAGGTCAGCCTGAATGACAGGGTGAGCAGGCTAAACAGGGAGTCAGGAGGCCGGGGAGGTCCCATCCTCCCTGTGAACTGGATTTGCTTGGGTCAGACAGAGTGGGGCTGAGCTAAGGAGAGAGCAGGGGTGCAAGCTGAGCTGGGGAGCAGAGCTGTGCCAGATCCAGAGGGACCAGAAAATCAGCCCAGAGAGAGCAGACCCTGTCCTGAGAGCAGAGCTGCAGCCCCAAAGCCAGAGGCACAGCCCAGAGAGAGCAGACTTGCCCTGGGAGCAGAGCTGCAGCAACCAGAGCCAGAGGGGCCAGAAAAGCAGCCCACGAAGCAGGTCAGTGCTGGGAGCAGAGTCACAAAAGCAGCCTGCAGAGCAAACCTGTCCTGGGAGCAGAGCTGCAGCGAGCAGAGGCAGAGGGGCCAAAGAAGCAGCCCAGGGAGCTGGTAGCAGAGCAGCAGCAGCAGCAGTGCAGACACAGAGTGGTGGAGCTGGGGCTGGAGCAGTCTGGAGCTGGGTGTGGTGAGCGGCTGGAGAGAGCGAGGGGGGCGCTGGGCAGCAGGCCCACCACAGGGAGACGCCTCAGCCAAGAGGCTCTGCAGGCCAGGCTTGGATCATAACCCTGACAGGGTGGGGGGCGATATTGGGAAGAAGGGTCCTACCACTTAGAGCCTGAGAGTGTGTGGCCACCACCAGAGCAAGTGTCCAGCCCACAGCATCCCTGCAGCACAGCCAGGGCCTGAGAAGAAGGCCTGGGACTTACAAGGAACAGACTGTGAACTGCCCGGACATTTCAGAGACACTGTTTGTGATGTTCCCTGCCACAGAGCGGGTTGATGTGGTTCCTTTAGCCTTTCCCATTTTTCCTTATTCTTTTTAAAATTAATTGTTGATTAAATAACTTGCATTTGCTTTATCTTCTATGTAATGGTCAGTGGGTCAGAGAAGTGCCCAGTGCAGAGAGAGTACCCCGGAGTGGGGACACCCTAGCCCCCGTCCTAGGTCACCACAGCAGAGTTGCGGGTCGAGCCCCCAGGAAACCTGGGCCCAGCCTTGCTGGGGTTACAAGGACTCTGGCAGACAGGAGAGTGGAAGGGGAGTCCTCAAGGGCAGGGAGGCCACCTGGTAAAGGAAGTGGGAGCGAGGGCTCAGATCCTTTTGCTAGCCCACTTCAACGGGGTAGTGCAGAAGCCAGGAAAGTTCCCCGCAATAGCGGGACTATTCCCCCACTTACATATAGTCCCTAGCGTGTGGACGTGGCCTAAGACACAAACCAGAAACACTTTTTTAAAAAGAATGTTTAGGTAGCTGTTGGTTACTCTATTATGTAAAAACATCTCTTTCCTTTCCATCAGCAAATATGTGAGCACCTTGTAAATGTCCTCCAGACCATGCTGATGAGTATGGATTAACTGGCTGGCTGGACAGACTCTCTGGAAACCAGGACAGAGGATGGGGAGAAGAAAATGAAGAGACACATTCTTTGTTCTCAAATCCCCCTCAGCAAAAAATATACATCTATATAAACTCACTAACGGTGGGATTTTTCAAAACTGCTCAGCTTTGGCCTAACTCTGCCTGTTGAAATCAATGGGGAGTTTGACCATTGATTTTGAAAGAGCAGTTTGGCCAGTGCTGAGCACTTTTGAAAATCCCCCCCCTAAATAGCATCCTCATCTCTTCACTTTTCACAAGGCTTCTGACAAGTTTTTGAGACTTTAGGGTCCTTTTTCTGTTTGTTAGTGGATGAGAATTTGGTTGTCTCGGACTAAAATAGCATGTCCTGAATTTGTGACACAGGAAGCAAGTTCTGAACCAAATAAAAGGTTTTCTGCATTTTCTCCCCCTCTTTCCTAATAATAATACAAAGTACCTGACATCCAAAGGGTCTAGGAGGTAGCTGGGAATTGCTGGCTTCTGATCATAAGTATGTCAGTCATGGCCTCAGCCTCATCCTTACAATCACAGAGCCCGATCAAGCTCCCGTTCTAATCAATGGAAAGTGACTTGTCCCATTGACTTTGATGGATGCTGACTAGAAGTCATAGGCCCAAAGTTTCAGGTTCCACAAAAATTTCCTTCATAAACAGCGTTAACTCAGTTGAGTCCTGGAGTGATTCTGTATCAGCTTCCATTGACTGTGGTTATCCTGGAGGCTGATCCTGTCTGGCTATATGCCCTGGAGTCTGCCAAAGTCCTTCTTATAACCAGACTGACATTCGCCACAACCATTGTGCTTTTCCTGTGCTGCTCCTCCACCCCAAAAATATCCTCCACAACCTACCCCAAGCAGACTCTTTCTGTAACCCCAAAACTGAGATGTGCTTGAGAGTCCATGGAGTCCACTAGGGACTTTCCAATCTAAGCCAGAAGGTGCTGAGATGCTGTGGTGGTGAACATTTGTACAAAACTCTACAATCAAAGAGAGAGGAGAGACTTTGTACTCTCAGTTGGAGATGCTTTCCCCTATGTCTACTTCTTTTCTGCATTTAGGGACTTCACCCAAGGGAAGGGTGCTGCCCTTGATAAGGATGATTGATCCTGCAACTCTTCTACACTATAGTATTTTACCATGATCCTCACAGAAATTAGGCTATATGGAGAATATCAAAACTATACAGACTCTTTGCATACTGGCTATGTTTTAATTATGTACAGACACTCCAAATACACAGTTACCCGTTCCTGTTCTGTTTTTAGTTAGGACAATAATGTATTCCATATAATTTATGTTGTTTTAATTTTTTTAAGCAAGCCTTTTGTTTTCCAGTTCTTTTTATAACATTATCTGTGTTAGTGTAAGAATAATTCCAAGTTAAACTTTACTACAGATGTTTTGACACTTCTGGGTGAGCATAAATAAAACTAGATAGATGATGTCAATAGGAGCTGTTGTTGAAAATCTAACCATTTATTTAGATGTCTATATATATGGATTAGGAGCCTAGCATTTTGCACGTAGTTTTTTTCACCCTCTCTACACTGGGCCTACTTCAAACAGCTTTTTTTATTTAATTTTTTTTTTAATCTAGAAAGGGCCCCATGATACAGCACTTGGAGAAAATATAGGAAGACAATCCCTACCAAAAATTCTTACAGTCTAAATGTTACCTTCTTAGCCCATCCTAATTTCTATTGATTTGATATCTAGGACCAACAACCAGACTTGTTCTGAACCAGTGAAAGTCTTAAAGTTTGATAGCTTGTGACCCTTTAGGACTAGAAATGGGACTATTTATACAATCTGAAAGGGAACATTCTGAGGTTTCCAATAGAGAAAATAAGGGAAGGGCTTCAGATATCAAACCTTAAATCTATATGCATATTGTTATGTATCGAGGAGCGGTGGAACTACCTTGGGTTAATGTCAGAGAATGGACTCATGGGCATTAAGGCAGATTAGACATTATGAGAAGAAATGAGCAAAATTGTACCAATAAGCTGCCCTTAAGATCTCCAAAACACTGCTAAAATGGTTTCTTCAATAAAAGAGGGGGTCCTATAAAGCATACATAATGGAATGGTATAGTGGAGTGGTATGGGTTAAAAAATTTTATTAGCACTCTTTTGGAATGAGTTGTACAACTCACTTGAGGTTTTGTCACTCCTGACTAATAGGGCCATCACAAATATATGCTAATAAAACCCTTTTATACGTACTCCATTTCTTATAAATCTAAATAAATAAAATCAGAAGTGCATTTTAATTAAAGATCAGAGGAGAACCAGCAACCCATAAAGTGTGTACTCATATTTTATAGTATATATAAAAATTGAAATGTTAGGCAATCTTAACTATAGACTTTGCACCCAGCTCTGCCTATAATATATGTGTATGTAGACACACATGTCTATGTATTATAATCTTTATGTATAACATATTCCCAAAGCATGGCTCTCTAATTCGGGGAATGGTACACTTTATGAACAAACGCTCCATATCCTCCTTTCTACAAGTGTTGCTTTTCGGTTATGCCACAGTTTGAATTTCATGCAGTTGTTTCTTTCTGGATTGAATTAAAAGACCAAAATATTCCTGGCGTTTCTACAAGAGCTATGGTCTTGTAATCAATGTCAAAAGGAGAACTGCAGATGGTAGAAAATGGTGATAAATTTCTATGCAAACCTTGTCCTTCATTCTCTATCCAGATGTTCTTTTCTACATTGCTAACCATCTGAGGAATCTCAGGTCTAGTTTGATTTCCTGCAATTGCTTGTCGAGGAAACAGCAGGATATAGCTTTGGGCATCTTTTGGGCACATTCTAGAAGAAAGCCTCAATGGGAAAATTGTCACTGTGAGACGGTTGGGTTTTAGGACACTTTGTCACTGAACTCAGTTTAATGGAACAATTAATGTAGAACATGGTTGTTGTCAGTTGTTTGGTAATCTGGTGTTTGTGATTCGTGGATGAGTGGAGATTAGTAATCTATAAATCCTGGGGGGAGGGACATCAAAGAGGACATCACCTTGGAAAGAAGACCTTGAGAGAGAATATACCCATTGAAGGAATGGTATAACTGAAGCATCTTCAAACTGGTGTAAGTGTGAAAGCAGTGAGAAGTGAAATTTTTGTTTGTATTTTTATTTATTAATAGTTGTGTGTGTCTAGATGTCCATTTTTGGTATATAGCTTGAGTTTTTGTTCTTAGAGTTCTTGACTTTATTGTTATTGTATATATACATGTTTTCTGTTTTCTACTTTAGTGGACTTGCACATAAAGGAATAAATAACCACACTAAATGAATCCACACAGAAACCATTCTACATTTTAATGCATATATGGGGGATGAGGGACTCCACTCAGGCTGGTTTGAATGGATGGAACCATAAAGGTTTACTTATGGAGGCTTTTTTTGCACATTACCAAAATGCTCTTAAGACCCCTTTGTGGTAGACAAGTTCTGCACCTGCAGGAAATATGTGTATCATCTGCCAAAACCAAATTTTAAGGATTAGCTAATAACATTTTCTTGAAAAAGAGAGCTGACATTCTTAACCAATATCATCGGTCTTTGAAGTCTCTGTAATCTGTTTTCACTGGTTGTCTTTTTTAGTGAGCCTTTGAGTTTTACTCTTTGCAGGGTGTTTTTTGTTTTTATTTTTACGGTATGCATTTGTTTTTCCCCTAAAGGATAAAAGAGCCATTATTGCAAATAACTTCCTTAATTCCAGGGGACCAAGTTATCAATTATTCTTTGAGCACAGCCAGTTGCTCTATCTCACAGCTTCATCTGATGTTCCATCCCAGAGGATTATGAGACCTCAAGGAAATTCTCAGCTCAAGTTGTAAAGTCTTATATCTTTTGGGTCAGAAGACATTGGGTCTGATTCCCCTATTTTCATTTACTTCAATGGCATTTATTTGGCTTTACGCTAGTGTAAGTGAGAAGAGAATCAAGCCCTCTGAGTTCTGTTCTTCATGTTACTCTGTACTCCTGAGCTGGTGAGTGTTATCTGTTCGGATCCTCTTCTTAATTACTCCAGTTTCACATCACTATGAGTAACTCAGTTGATTGCAATAGACATACTCTGCATTCTCATCAGTGTGAGAGCAGAGCCAGACCCTGTATGCATTCAACCAGAGATTCATTGGATTGGTGTACCTATTTTTGACAATTTCGCAGAGGGCTTTAAAATAAATACACTTGGGATGGAGAAGGAAGGAAACAACCTATTGATGGGAAGTATAAATCCCTCATCTTAATCCTGCAATCTCATATAGGAATGTAGATTTGACTATTCTTTACACCCTTGGAATGAGTGAGCGATAAACTTTATTCTGCTTGCTGTTTGGACTGGCAATCTAAGCCACTTTCAAATTCTGTGTGACCACAACCACAGACTTGCTGTCGACGCCTCCAGACAACAGAGAACAGGCCTCAGCCTGCGCAACTTCTTCATTAGTGCTACTTGTAGCCATAATTATATAACATGAGAGTGTTCTTCTCTTGCCAGCAGACAGAGTTAAGGCAAAAAAATCTTAGGTAATAATTTTAAAATATATCATAGCTCCACTGTAAACAGGATAGGATTGCTTTTTTTAATAACAGATCCCATTAAACAGAAAAAAGTAAAATGTGGACATAAAAAAGGGTGATAATAGCTCTGTTTAGCCTTAAAAACAAATGTAGAGTCTAGTGACATTCCATTATTTAACATGTTTTTTTATCTTCTTAAAGCCTGAAGATATTCTTTCAATTTCCATGCTTCATTTATCTAGTTTAAGAGCAGATGATTAATTATGCTTCTATAAACCATGTTTCTCTTTGAAACTATAATCACTGTTACTTTATCAGACTGTTCCTTTTGTGATGTATTTTCAGAGCACTTAAAGTATTACTTGTTAGTTAAACAAAACTGGGAAGCTGATCTGACTGGTCATGAGGAGACCACAAATTGGCTCAGGTTCAGAACGACTTATATCAGATGTGGTTGAAGATTCCACATAAAAATGAGTCCAGTGATCCTGGCTCAAATATCAGTGTGGCTTATTACCCATGTCATAACTGTTTTAGCTTTTGGATGAATACAACTGGCATTCGTTCCTTTAAAGAAAGTGTTAAAGTACTGAGGTTTAGGGCACCTTTCCATGCTATTGGAGGGTAATCCTCCCAGGCCAGAACTGGAGTGCATTGTCAAGGGACTGGATGAAAGCCCACTCTTTTGGCTCTATCCTGGAGAAAAAGGTGGACAATGAAGGAATTAATCATAGAGATAAAAATGACATCATAGGATAGCTATTTTATCTCTTTACAAATCAGTGATTGTCTCATGGAGTGTGAGGGCTTAATACTAGTGACATCTAGGTCATCAGATTCATGACAAATCCCAAAGGGACATGGCCGTCTTACCAATCAAGTATCATCCAGATCAATCTCTGGCAAGATGCTTAAGGTGGTTTGATTATATATTTGGTTTATGTCCATCACTGGCAAACTTGTGCCACTGAATGTTTTGGCACCCATACTCACCGATCGTAGAGCAGCATTCCTCGGTATGCATGCTTCAGAATTCATTGATCTTCCATTCTTCACAATGAAAACTGAAAATTTTGAAACTTCCCACTGAAAGGAAATTCTGAAATTTTCATTTTGGGAAAAATCTAACAGTTCCAGTTTGATTTCTCCCCCGCTCCCTCCTACCCCAAAAATGAAACAGAGCAGCCAGCTGCTTCTGTCCCCCTAGGAACTCCATTGGCTATTCATGCCAGCTGTGGGTAGTTGGAGGCCACCCACAGAGTTTCCCACCTAGGAATGGGGAGACTGGAAGCCCTGAGAGCCTTAACCAAAGCTTGTGCTGCCAGGCTATCTGCTGCGGAGTCAGGAGCTGAGCTGAAGTTAGAACTTGGAGTCCCAGGCTTTCAGGCTCCAGATTCATGGCAAGGAAGCTGGAAGTCCTTGCCTGGTGGGTCTGCTGCAGACCCTGCAAGCCTGGAGTCTCCAGCTCATGGCGTGGGCTCCTCCAGGCCCTGGAAGCCAAGGTTCCACAGCAGCCCCTCAGGAAACCAGGGGCAATGTTCTGTCAGAACCCTGCCTACAAGTCAGCAAAAGTTCATTGAATGAGGAATGTTCCTGCTACACTTTTTGGGTGTGATGGATTGGCATTTTCCAGTGAAACTCTGTTCTGTATGCAGGCACAGTGATACAGTCTTCCTTGTACTCTTGCACCAATGACCCTCAAACCTAATTTGACACATCCCTACCATTACTGAACCCCTGGTCTCACTGGAGCAGAGACTTCCAGTCATTCAAAGTTTGGCCCTATTGTGTTGTGGTTTTGGAATATGGATAAAAAGGGACTAGGATGAAACCACCGAACTCCCTTTCACTTGCGCTCTGGGCCAGGATTTGGAACATGGGGCTCCACAGGGTATGTGGGCTTGATTCACTGCCAGTCTTCTATTGAGTCTTCTACTATTGGAATCGAGTCGGCAGGTCCCAATGGTAGAAAGCTTGCATAGGAGGCCATGGAGGGTTTCTTAAAGTGGCACAAGCAGCCCACATACCTCTCTCTCTCAGGACCCAGCACTGGCCTGCCTCGTGGGTATGGCAGGAAGGGGCATGGCCAGGGCAAAAGTAGATACACTTATTCAACAACTTTCTGAGCAACTCTCTGAGGCTAATATGAGACTCTGGGCAAAACTAAAGTTCCTCCTCTCTGGCAGAACCTATGGGGAGGGTGGCAGTGGTAATACATCCTACCCTTTCCCGGGGGGGCGGGAATTCTCTCCTACGGCTTAGCTACCCTCCATGGGTGTAAATGGTGCAATTAGCATTCTGCTGATCCAATGAAGATGTCATTAACCCACGGAACTTGCTTTCCCCAGATATTAATGAAGCAAACAACTTAACAAAATAACAAACCATTACAGGATACACCAGTCACTCTAATAATTAGAAGGGCTAGGCTTCCCATCAAAAGCTGATGTACTGCTGGCATCAAGGAAATATCCACCATGTCCAGTCTCTTTGCCCAGTTGAAATATTATTGTAGAATTGGCTGGTTTAATTGTAATACCCAGGAGGTCAGACTAGATGATCTAATGGTCCTTTCTGACCTTAGAATCTATAAATTATTGTTGGGTGTCTGAAAAAATCATAGGCTACCGTTGGAAAGGTTGTGCCTAACTAGGTGGACAATTGCTCTGTTCTGGTTTGGAGGTTACCAGACTCCTTTGTCCCTTATTCACTGAGCATCCTCACCCACAGGGACCTACAGCCTAAGTAAATTATGCCATTAATTCCAAAAACTGTAATAATTTGAAGATGTTTTGCATTTAATAGTCTACATCCCAGGAGCCATTTCTCAGAGCACTATCACATAAGGAGTAGTCACATAGTATATGGAGACGATGCAACTTGCAGGTCTAAATTAGCCAACAGCTTGGTTATGACAAAGGATTGGCAGGGTTATAATGACCAAAGGTTAATTTGTGTTTTGTCTGATAATGGCAAGCATCGCAGCTAGCAGTTGGTGACGTGCACTGCTGGCTGTTTGTGTCACAGTGAAGAGAATCCAAAACAAGGAAAAGAGGGACTAGCCACCAGAAACTGCTTACAGGTTCAGATTGCACAGTAGATAGATGCAACACTTTCGGCATGTAATTAACTTATGCTACATTATTATGGGAAACCTATAAAAACACGTATTAGCACACGAGACCCAACAAATGCTATGGCTCTCATTTCACATTTACAGTCAACACAGCACATCGCTGGACACCTGGTAAATTTTGCAATCTTCATGCAGGTGAAACTTCCACTGACAGCTGTAAGGTCCTGAATCAGGACTCCAGGATTTACCAGATGTAAATAAACTGCCCAATGCCAGTGCACTAAGTGGAAATGCACTTTAAAGTCTTCCACAGTCTGGAGTTTAAAACTCCAGGTGGTATAATGTGAGGTGTAATTAAGAAGCCAGAAACTTTCTGATTGGTAGATCTCCCACTGGAAGTGAAAGTATCCCCATTTCCCCACCCCTATGGATTATGACTCTTGGTAAAAAGTGCAGTTTCTTTTTGAGTGAACTTCCTCTGCTCTCATGGTACTTCAAGAACTTTTTTTTCTAAAATACTGTGTTTTCATTCTTAATGTTCTTACTTGGTATCATATAGATCCCCGTATCCACTTCCCCTGCACCTTCAGAGATCAGGCTTCATCATGCTCCAACTGAAATCAGTGGTGGGTTTGTATGGACTTTGCTATGACATTTGGCTGCAATGGAGTTCCTCCCTCATGAGGTCAGAATCAGTTCTATTGTCTGAGATGCCGTTATTTAAACATCTCCTGTATTTATCAGAAATAGAAGTTTTAGTAAAGAAAAAGACACAAACAAGGCTTTTTAAAGATTAATTTCCATCTAGCCAAAAAGTACCCTTGGTAAATCAGGAATTAGAATTTAGGAAAATGGAATGGATACTTGATCATTTTATAGTACTTCAGCTGTGTTAAAATTATTTGAAAAACCTTAACTTTGCCAGAAGGCCTAGTATTTTCCCCAAATGCCAACAACTTCATTTTCCTTTGGTCTCTGATCTATTGCGTATTCTTGGATGTGCTCTTGCCCTTTCATTCTCTCTTTTAAACTGATGATTAAAAACACTTAAGCAACTTCCTCTTCCCTCCCTTCTTTTCTTCTCCTCACCTCCCAGTGCTGGCATTCAATATCCTTTTCAGAAATGTTTGAATACAAAACTACTTTTCTCACTAGATAAGCTTGCATTACTCATTGTTCAGATTACAGGTCCAAAGGTGTTTCTTTCTGACTTTCATCACTGATATGACCGATGAAAACATTTATTATGTGTGCAACTAATATTAACTTACCAGAGTGGTAATGAAATTTATTAAACTTATTTCTTGGGAATAAAATCCAATTAGAATGTGAAGGCTGCCTAAAGACGCATTTAAAGGAACACAGTCAATTTTAAAAATCACATTTCAATTTGAAAATGGTATCCTTAATATTGTTACAGGTAACTTGAAAACTCCTGTAATAGTGATCAGAGAAAACAAATGATCATCTTATCTATTTTTTCAGTCTGTTTTCACTATGTTTTGACAGCACTTCACATGTGTAGTTCATTTCTCTGTTTTGCTGATGGTGCTGCACTCTTCCGAGACCATGCGAGAGGGCCATGTTGTTTTGTTTGTGCGGCGGCTAGTACAGGAAAGGTTCTGGTCCATGACTAGGGCTCCTATGTGCTACAATGATACAAATAATTAGTAGTAATACTAGGAACAGCAGCAGCAGAACTGAAACAGAAGGTGAACTGGCAGAAAGCAGGGGAGGATACAAAGAAAGCCAATGTGGCAGAGGAGAGATTGAGATGGGGAAACACTCCCTAAATGTCTCCCAAAACCAGGACGTGTGAGAGAGTTTCTCAGCCTATCAGGAACCCTAAAAGATTCCTCACAGTGATGAGGGAAAAACTGTGCCTGATCCTGGGAGAAAAAGGAGATGTCAGACATGGCACTGTGCTGCATAGCACAGGCACTAATGATAAGTGGACACACAGAGTATAACCCTGTGACCAGAAGCAGGTCAGACCTGCTTCTGACAGGTTACCTGAGGGGAGAGGCCTGTCTCTTTCTTTAGCAACACTGGAAAGCTTGTGATGCCAATAAAGTTTTATGGAAAGGCGTTTGGGCGAAGGACTGGGCCTTAGCATTTCGGGTCGTATTGCTCTTGGAGCCCAACCAAAAGCCCTTCTCGGTATCAACTAGGAGCTGAAAAACACTGGCCCACACTATGTAGTTTCTTAAAACATTTGTTTAAAGTAGCACATGCTGTTTAAAGGGGGCTTTGATAGAATATTGAATTTCAAAATCTTTATCAATTTCTAGACAGTCAGCTTGACTGTGTCCCTTCAGCTAGAGTCATTCTGAGTGCTTTACCCACTTCAGATCCTGTTTTGGAGCTAGGGTATAGTATTTTATCCTGCTCCTATAGAAACCAAAGGCAAAACTTTATCTGAGTTCTAACAGCAAGATCAGGCTCACAATGAGTTATACTGGCTATATGGCTTTTCTGGCTTGTGCTTTTTTCCATGGCCTTGATGTGATGAATGAATGTTATTTTCTGCTCTGACCCAGAGACTTGGACTATTGTCCATCTAAGCTGTGAAGTGAACTTTCTAACTGTGATTACTTGCACTGAGCTAAAATGGATAATTCATGAGAATGGTCTGTTTGTGACGTGTCTCCTCCGTATTTTGCTGAGAATAAGAGTGGGCTGTTTCTGTGACGTGTCTCCTCTATATTTTGCTGAGAATAAAAGAGTGGGCTGTTCATCAGAGTAGGGCTCAGTGAAGACACTCACCAAACTATGGTCAGGGGACCACAACTTCATTAAAATAATTTAGCAAAACTATGTCTACAGGCCTCATGTCCTGCCAGTAGTGGAAAGGAGAGGAAGTGACAGCAGCCCAGAGCAGTAATCAGCTTCTTCCCGCTCTTGGGCACTCATATTCTGAGCAATCCAAATTTTAGCAGGTCTGAATAATCCCCCAAATCAAGTGAGCCTACATCATCCTACAGCCTATCTAGGGCCATGGTATCTTGCATGTTGCTGGACTGGGAAACGACTGAACTTTCCAAAGTGATCTTGAGGGGTCCCATGATTACAATCCCTATTGCTGTGGGAAGATGAATTAATGTATATTCAGTATGAATGGTGGGTGTCCCATATTCCAGAGGATCCAACCACCTTTCCAGCAATTAATGTAAACAACTACCTGGATTCTAACCTTGCTGCCATCACACACTGTCACAGAAACCAGCCAATTTTCAATCCACATTGTGATGTCCAGATTAAAGAGATTGAAGCCAGCAGCAGATGGTCCTGACTCTCTGATACAATGTAATACCCTCCCAGCCAACATAATAAAATAAAAATGCATCAGATCCCTTCTGCTCCTGACTGATATCCTTTCTGGCATAGTCCAATCTTGAGGTCTGCTTGTGCCTGCCCACACCAACTAAAGAGACTTGGACCGTACTGATATATTCACAAGGAAAACGGTTTCAATGTGTACCAACCGGTGAGTGTGTGTTACAGCTCTCCCTCTGTGCTGAACCACAAAGAACACAAGTTATTGCTGTCCCAAGCTATAAAACTTGGCTCTATAGCTTAAGTTATAGGAGTTGTGCTTTTAGCTCTGCAGGTCCCGAGGTCAGTCCATGGTGTGTCAGCCAAGAGGAAGGCTGCCGTCACAAATGCAATTAGCTGACATGAATACTTCCATGATCAAATTGTTACATTAAGATGAATGATGAGGGCAGCAGGGAGAGGAGGGAATATGTCATTGCTGGAACTTGCTAATGTGGGGTGTTGGTGGATCCCAATGCACCTAGCCATACCAGTGGAGCTGGCATTTGACCCAAGGGCAGCCGCGCTGTGATCGTTGTATGTCTAGCATTGAAACCCAACCTCCAAACTGTGGATGAGAAACGTCCCTTTCAAATACAGCTGAGAAACAGCAACACAGAGGCAACGTGGCCATGGTCACGGAATGAGGGACAGAGGAAGAAACCTAAAAATGGTGGGAAAGGCATAGTATTAGAAAAGGCCCTCGAAAAAAATGTGGTATCAATAGATACTGCCGCTCTTTAAGAATTTCACTTGTGTACATTTTTAGCATTGTATCAAACCTTTACTGCCACACACCAGTAATATAAAATATATGCAAGGATGTGAGTGGGGCTAGGTACCCTTCCAACATGAGTTGTGTTACCAGGCCCAGGATAGCTGGAAGGGTGGGTAAATGCACTAGGGAGCCATTTGTCACATGATTGAGGAAGGGGAAGGTAGAGAAGGAGCAAGATCTGGCTACCTGCAGCAGTGCTGAGTAACAGCAAAGAAGAGATGGTTGAGGCAAACAATATGAACATGCCTGCATGGCCCTGGCAAGGAGAGGAAGAGAGTCTTGAGCTGCATGAAGCATAGCTAAGGGCAAAGAGCTTGGATAAGGCTGAGCAGGCAGGGTACACAGCTGCTGTGGGGTAGAACCAAAAAACCCTGCTTTTGCCTCTTTTACAAGTGGCCTAATCCAGCAGTTTATCTTGCTACTTGACAGAAGCACTGGGAATGACCAGTAGCAGCCTCCCTTACAGCGAACTCATCACTGAGCAGTGAGTGTTGCAATGCTAGGGTTGGTTTGGTCCCTAGGGCTCTGTTCTCACAATCCAGCACTAACTTTGTTGACATGTGCTCTGTACAGTTGAGAATTCCCCTCCTTGTGTATAAACCGCAACTGAAAATATGAACATATTTTGTAGTGGGTTATAAATAATTCTGTGTAGTGAATGAGGCAGGGCTTCTGTGTAAAAAATAGTATGTGATCACGTAATTAAAGACTGTATCATAATATATATGCACATGGGGGCCAAATTAAGGTTACACAGGCAACCTTAATTGGGAAATTTAACTTCTTAGTGCTTGACTATGCAACCTTCATATTTTTTTAGTGGTCACAGGTGATTGGCCCATTTTTAAGGGGGAACAGGGGTCCAGTGCACCTTTGACTCATCAGCTACCTCCCACTTTGGTTTAAGAGAAGGCACCAGGGCCATATAAAAACGGGAGAGAGGAACAGAGCAGGTGAGAGCTGCCTGAGGAAGAAAGGAGAGACCCAGAGACTGGCCCTGTTCATTAATCACATGCAGCTGGGTGTGGGGAACTGACATTCTCTGTAAAGACCTAGACAGTCAATAAGGAAGGGGGTGTTGTGGCTGTGAGAGCTGGAGTCCCTGTCCCTTCGGAGGTGAGGCAGTAGGAACCAGGGGGAAAAGGCCTGCAGAGAAAAAGCCCTGGGAGGTGAAGCTCAGCTGAGAGAGGAAGAAAGAACCCTTCAATAGGCCCTGAAGCAGGAAGGGGGAAGAGGAAGCACCCCTGAGCATGGGTGCTGGAACTAGGGGTTTGGGTGGTGCTGCAGCAACACCTGGCTTGAGGTGGTTTCCATCATAGACAGGGTTTACAGTTTGGTTCAATGACTCTCACACCTCCACTATAAAAATTGTTCCAGCACCCCTGCCCCTGAGACCTCTAGCCCAGGGTGAGCCAAGGAGTGGGTTTTGTGGGGTTCTTTTTGCCTCTGGAAAATAAAACTGTGCCTGGAAAGAGAATCCGAGTGTGGCAGTGGGTCCTTCGTGGGCTGGACCAAGCCAGCACCGTAAGTTGTGTGGTGTCACTGGGTAAAATATCGGTTAGTAATATCTTTCCACTCTACAAGTAGATGTTACATTTGGTGATTAGGACCTGGCTTTACAGAATATCACACTCCAAAATAGAATGTCTTTTGTCAGGAACAATATGTCTTGTTTAACAGACTGAAAATTAGCTTTTCCAGGGGCTCTGCTTTTCCTGCTTCTGGAGTGAGTAGTTCATATTTGAGTTTGGAGAATGTTAGTTCATATTCTGACACACATGCCCATATCGTATCCCCTCTGCAATCCCTCAGTTTCTTGAAAAGGAGCAAAGATTTGCTCGGTAATTCTCTTGGGTAGATGGAGGGAAAGACCTGACATTTGTTTTTCTTCATATGACTATTTTGCTAGTGCCCACACTGCGGTAGAATGTGCTTGTCTAGGAGAGAGGAGTAAACCTGTCACTTTACCAGAGTATATGATTGTTACTGTGGTAGCCCCCAAAGCCCCAGCCAGGATTAGAGCCCGCAGGGGCTGGGCACTGTACAGAGATCTAGGAAGATGCAGTCCCTGCCCCTAAGGCTTTGCAATGCAAGGGCCTGATTGTGCAATGAGCTCTGCCCTAACCTAGGTTACAACCTGCAGCAGCTGAAAGATGCATAATCCACTCTAACAGGTTTCAGAGTAGCAGCCGTGAAGTGAGCTGTAGCTCAGGAAAGCTTATGCTCTAATAAATTTGTTAGTCTCTAAGGTGCCACAAAGGACCGTTTCTTTTTGCGAATCCACTCTAACTTTCCTTACCACACCCACTAAAAACCACCTCTCTAGTCACTGTCAGGTCCATTTTTAAAAGGGGCCCCAGCTGCAAGGGGCGCGCCAGAGGGTTTTGTTTTTCAGTTGTGCCTCACTCACACTCCTGCCTTTCTGCCTGGGGAGACTTCAGGAGCTTTCCTCCCTCCTCCCCGCACACAATCTTCAAACTGATGTTTTCCGACCTGCTGCCAAGCTGGAAATCGGTCCCCGCCCAGCCTCCCCCCACGCTGCGAAAAATCCCCTTCCCTTGGAGGCACTGGCCGCGCTCCCGTCTGCCCCCCGGCCTGGGGCGGCTGCAGTGACTCCCTGTGGTGGAGAGGGGCGATGTCAGTCTCTCCTCCACCTCGTCCCTCCCCGTGGCTCTCGCCTCCTCCGCCAGGGCTGTCGGCGGATTCCGCTCTCCGGGTTTTCAACCCGCCGCCTCGGAGCGGCCAGCGCCGTGTGCGAGCCAGGCGGGGAGCTCGCCGCCCGGGCAGCCGATGCTCAGAGGAGCGGGGAGCGCGGCTGGGCTGGGCGCCGGCCACTTCCCCCAGCCGAGGGAGCCGCTCGCAGGCAGGGGACGCCGCCCGGGGCGCGCACCATGGGGGACTGTTAGCAAGTGACAGCGGACGCGGGAGAGCGCAGCCGCCCGGCGTGCGGGGCTCGCTGGGGGGCCGGGGAGGGCAGAGCGCGGCCGCGATCCCCGCGTGTGTGGCCGGCTGGCGAGCCCCGGGCGCGGCGATGCCCTTCGCCAAGCGGATCGTGGAGCCCCAGTGGCTGTGCCGGCAGCAGCTGGAGGAGAGCTTGGGCTGCCCCGAGCCCCGGGACCAGCCGCGGCCCGAGCCGGAGGAGGCTGCCGCCGTGGTGCCGGCGGAGGGGAAGGAGGCTGCGGCGGTGCTGGATCTCTGCTCCGTCAGTAACGGGGCCCTGGCCCGGATCCTCCGGCAGCTGTCCGACGTGGCCCGGCACGCCTGCACCCTCTTCCAGGAGATCGAGTCGGAGCTGCAGCTGGCCCAGCGCAGGGTGCGGGCGCTGCACGGCAAGATCGGCGGAGTGCAGGGGGTGCTGCGCAGCCTGGATCCCAAGCAGGAGGCAGTGCGTGAGTAGCCAGCCGCGCCGGGGGGGGCGGGGGGGGCTCTGTGTGTGTGTGTGTGTGTGTGAGATCGCCTGGGAGTGAAGCTGGGGGGCAGCCGGGGGAGATGGGCTCTGTCCGGGGGCGCTTGGCAGGCGGAGAGAGGGTTTCCGGGCGAGAAAAAGTTGGTGCTTTAACAAATGAAACCAGGACGGAGCTGGTGAAGTTGACTGAATCGGGGGAGCGTGGGGGGGGGGGGGCGCACGCTTCTCCTAGACCCTCCTCCCAGCTTGGCCCCGCTCCTCCCGGCCGCATCGCCGCCCCAAAAGAAAGCGGCCGCTCTGCAAAGTGGCCCGAAGTCCCTTCCCCGGCCCGGGGGCGGAGGCGACGGGGGTTGGCAGGCTGGATCTGCCGGGGGGGGGGGGATCTGGGGTAAAGCTGGGAAGCGGACCGCTGCTTTCAAGGGGCGAGAGCCTCTGCTCCACCCGGGGGGTGGTGGGGCATGACCCGCCCCGCCAACCGCCTCCTCACCCCGCCCAGCCCCGGGCTCGCCATCCCCGCCTCGCTCGGGAGTCGCTGGCTAGACCCGGCGTAGGGGGCGGCCGGGCATTGACCCCGCGGCTGCGGGCGCCGGCTGGAGTTGGGTTTACGCGTCTCTCCAGCTCCTCGTGATTCGCAGACGCCTGCTCAAGGGGCTGGAAGGTGTGGGGCAAAAAGAGGGGTCCGGGGAGGGGGAAAGGACCTCAGCTCTCAGCGCTGAAGGGATGAAAATGCCTGCATTCGTCAGGCTTGTCCTTTCCCAGCGTACCGCTCCGACAGACCCACTCGATTTGCTGACCGGGGTCAAAGAGGCAGCTCCCCAACCTGGTGGTTTTCGGGTGAATTTATCCACAAAAGAATGCGAATCAGTGTGTTCCTGGGCGCAGGGTGTGCAACCAGACCATTTCAATAGCAAGAAAGATGATGTCAGTGGTTTCTGACTTACATAAGGAGCTTCCTGACTAGGATTTCTGGGACTGCATAGGCAACAGCGAAGGATTTGACAGGGGATGTTGCGAAGGCCAAAACTATAACTGGGTTCAAAACAGAATTAGATAAATTAATGGAGGACAGGTCCATCAATCGCTATTAGCCAAGATGGTCAGGGATGCAATCCTATGGTCAGGGATGCAATCCTATGCTCTGGGTGTCCCTGAACCTCTGACTTCCACGTGCAAATGCATCCGATGAAGTGAGCTGTAGCTCACGAAAGCTTATGCTCTAATAAATTTGTTAGTCTCTAAGGTGCCACAGGTACTCCTTTTCTTTTTGCGAATACAGACTAACACGGCTGCTACTCTGAAACCTGTCATGCTGGGACTGGATCACTTGATAATTGCTCTGTTCTGTTCATTCCCTTTGAAGCATCTAGCACTGGCCGCTGTCAGAAGACAGGATACTGGGCTAGATGGACAATTGGGCTGACCCAGTATGGCAGTTCTTATGACAGAGGAGATGCTGCAGGATTTATACAAAGGTGCCCATGGGATTCCCCCCCCCCCCCCCCCCAGGAATCTCTGATACTTCTCCAAACCCAACCTTCATTTACCCCCTGTCCCTGTCAGTGCAAATTTCCCTTATCCTTAAGAATATTCCTGACATCCTGCTTAAAATTCTAAGCTCTTAAGTAGAAATAATAAAAATGATAAATCTGTGGTCAGTTTTCAAGGCCATAAAGTCATGAAGTTTGAGGAGTGACTCTTGTTTTGAAGAGCAACCCCTGAGGAATCCTGGAAAAAATTAGATCTGTTGTGGTCAAGGCAATGCTGGACTGTTGTTATTAGCAATGAGTGCTTTGATCCTGCTTCCTCTCCAGTCAAAAGCAGTGACAGGCTCTGTACTTCTAACAGCTCTTAATATCTTCAGAATGTGGCTTACGTTAACAACGATTGAATATAACCATTTTCAGACTCTTAGTGATGTGTACATTTCCCAAATATTTGTGACTATGTAATTTTCTTAGGTAAGATTTCTGTCTCAAACTCTGAGCTAACACAGTAAACTATGTTGAGTCCATTTCTTCTCTTGCTATCTGTATAAGAGCACTACTCAGAGAGAAACATGGGGATAGATTTTGCTCTGTTATTCCAGTATGAATCCAGAGTAGCTGCAACAAGTTCAGTAAAGTTATTCCAGTTTACATGGGCTAAATGAGGCTGAAATATGGCCAGTCTTTTAAAAAGATATTTGGAAGTGAACATGACATTTTAAAATTCATTGTCTGATTTTTCCTCTCTCTCACACCTGTGTAGAGTTGGAATTTAACCCTCTTTTGAATCAATGAAGTTCTTGGTGAAAAGAAGCATGCCCTAGGTGTTCAAAACAGATATATAGGATGAAATGCTCAACTACAACTAGAGTAAATCAGTGTAGCGCCATACTGACTTCAGTGGATTTATGCTGATATACACTGGCTGGGGATCTGGCCTATGATGATGAGAGAAGGTTTTCTGTTTCAGGTGAATACTAATGTATAACTGGAGTGGTTTTTTCTTTGATTAGAAATGTGTGGTGTGAAAGAGGATTGTGTGATGAAAGGAGAGGACCAAGTGAGGAAATTAAACCTCTTTGGGCCACATTCTGCTCTCATTTATACCAGTATAAATCCAGAGTAACTATATTGAGATCAGAGGAACTACTCTGGAGCCAAATCTAGCCCTGTGAGGGTTTTTTTTTCCCCTCTCTTCCCTCCCCATGGATTTGTATGACACACTGATGTTACATTAGTGTAGCTCCATGATCTTCATTAACCTAGTGTTGATAAAAGCAGAAAGTGGCTTTTTACCCACATTTTAATAGTGGCAGGAGCTAAATTTTCAGCTCTTTTGGAGGGGAAAGACTTTGACGATTCTCTCTCCCCACTTCCCCATGCATACACACCCACACCTGGATAGTGAAGCTGTAGAGCTCCCCCTGGATGACTAGATCATGTGAATGCTCTTCTGGAGGAGCCCAGGGACAATTTCCCTACTTCTCACATGTATATACTGTCTCGCCATCGACGCAGCTATTCACACCTACATACCATCTCTCCACACTCATGTTCTAGTACCATGTATCTTCCCTCTACGTCCCTGTGTATCTAGTGTATGATTCACAGACTAATCCACATTGCACATTAAAGCACACATCCCATCCTACAGGTTTCAGAGTAGCAGCCGTGTTAGTCTGTATTCACAAAAAGAAAAGGAGTACTTGTGGCACCTTAGAGACTAACAAATTTATTAGAGCATAAGCTTTCGTGAGCTAGAGCTCACTTCATCGGATGCATTTGGTGGAAAATTTTTTTTCCACCAAATGCATCCGATGAAGTGAGCTGTAGCTCACGAAAGCTTATGCTCTAATAAATTTGTTAGTCTCTAAGGTGCCACAAGTACTCCTTTTCTTTTATCCCATCCAACAGTGCATGAA
This sequence comes from Dermochelys coriacea, assembly GCF_009764565.3. Lineage (NCBI taxonomy): Eukaryota > Metazoa > Chordata > Testudines > Dermochelyidae > Dermochelys > Dermochelys coriacea. The sequence continues at coordinate 137,933,099 of NC_050068.2, forward strand.
GATAGCATGTCCAGTTTTTCCATTCACAGACCCTTCCTCATTCATTAGAACTATTGACAAAACTTGATGCAATTGTTTTTAAACATGGTGGACCAAACTCGTCCTTGATATTATTTCACTGAACTCAATGGATGAATTTGGCTCAACTCCATTGAAATCAATGGAGTAATACCAAGGTTGAATTTGACCCAGTACTTTTAGTATATCAGGGTGTGTTGGCCATATTTGCTGAGATGCTGTGCAATATGGTATTAGAATCACAGATCAAGTACATTTTAAAAAGACTTATGTTTAAAAGTATTAGTCTGTCTTGCTACTGTACAAACACTTGGTGTAATAATACTGCAAATTGCAGCACAATGATTTAAGAATAATACCGTCCAATTATTAGGCTGCTAGCAGAGGTGCTCAAAACATTGAGCAGTGAAGTTTCAGGACTTTTTTCTCTCTTTTCTAACGAGCCAGCCAGATTACAAGATTTTGTTATGAAGACATCTAGATAATTGACCAAATCCATCTCTGGAGTATTCCGTTGAAGTTAATAATTATATCAGGTAGTCATTTGACCCAATATATTGACAAGTCAGGTTACCACTGTTGAGGAATCAAAAAGATGAATGATGCTGTAAAGAACGGAAAAAGTCTCTTAAAACTAGTGTATAATAGCAGTGTATATAAGTATTACAGAAAGTAACGTATTTTACATTTTTAAACTTGAAGATTTATACATTATTGACATAAAACATTTGATTAGAGATCATCGGAAAGTCACAGCAGAAAATTTCAAGGACTATATTAGAAGTGACATTTTGTTGGGTTTTACAATAATGCATATCCCCAGTTCTGCAATCTTCTTTGGGTCTTAACTTCTTTGTCTCAGGGTCATAGTTATCTGACTAATAAAGACCTCAGGACTTCTTTTTTTTAAATTTAGCTTGAGCTTTTCTGCTGTACAGATTCTAATTTTCCTCTCACTTCTGCTTAGAAATGGGGATTGGGAAATTTACCAGGCACCTGTTAGCTAGAGGAATAAACTAGAAATGTTGGCAGAAGGGCATCATCTAGGTTCAAGGGAAAGATTGTCCCTTTCTCCCCACCCCATCCCCAAACACCCCCACTTCACTATTAGGATTCCTGTCATAGTCCAGTTCCTGGATCTGGGTTAACTTTCCATCTTTCATGAATGTCTCTGGTTAATAGGAGTCTAAGAAATTTGAATCCTATCCCACCCTACTGCTGGAAGACAGGAAAGAGCTTTCTCTTTTCCTTCCCTGCCACTCCAAAATTGATTATTCTCTACCCTTCTCTCGCTCTCAATATTTTTTTTCCTACTCCATCACAAATTGCTGCTGCTGCTAGAGTTTTCAGAAACAAAAGCAAGATGACAGTGACACGATTCCTGGCAGTCTCACTATTGCCTACTACAGCTTTCTGAATAATAGCAATGAAACTGCCGAGAATCTTATTCGTTTTACTGTGTTGTTTATTGAGAAAGCTGTGAGCATCAGTAGAAGCACAGGATCTGTCTGCAGATTCAGGAAAGCAGCAAGGTATTTGTTCATATCTGGAAAAGTTACTTCATACCCACAAGGACTACAAATGTAACACTTTTTAAATGAAAGCTTCAATTTTGCAGAAATTGATGATGTAAGTCACCCTACTGGCCAGGGAAGGTTTACTAGTAACCAGCATTGAGTAGGCAATGGAGTTTTAAAGTCCTGTGATCTCTAAGAATTCCATAATTGCTGAGTTTTTATTTTTTAAAACAGCATCAATATTTTATTGAAAATGAACATCTTTTAAAAGTTTAATCCACGAGAGTAGTGCCTCACTTTTTCCTTCTGTGTTTTGCTATATAGCCAGGTTCAGTGCTGTGGCTACCAAGGAACAAGGGAACGCCTTGTGTTACTATGCTTTTCACAAGTTTCTAGGAGCAGCTCTAGAGTGCTACAAGGAGTTTCACTACTTTGGTATTTTTTCTTTTAAAGGGACAGTATCAAGATCAAAATAATATCTTAAATTCTTTACTTGCAAATTTATTCAGTCATTTATGACATATGCTTATGCAGCTTACTAATTACATTTAACTTGACTTGGTCACTGGAAATTGACTGATTAGTTTCACTTTTGCTTTTCGTCAGTTTCACTCTTTCCCATGTGTTGGTAGAATGCTGCTGAGTATGGGTTTCCAGCACTACAATGACATGTTTAATCCGTAATGATGATCTGCATGCTTCTTCCCCCACACCACCACCATTTTTTTTTTTTTACAAAACCTTTTATTTAGGTCTGAAGTGCAGATGATGATAGTGTCTTCTCATTTTATTGTGTTGAAGTCCCAATTACTGCTGAAATGGAATCTGTAAAGAATCCCCAAAATGAAGTTGTCCAGAGAGCTTCAGAACAGATATGGTTTGCTTCATCAGAAACCCCAGCCTCTTTAAGGATTGGTGTTTCTTTAAAATAACTTTGGGTGCATCCTTTTAAACATAGAATCTTAGACTTTAAGGTCAGAAGGGACCATTATGATCATCTAGTCTGACCTCCTGCACAGCACAGGCCACAGAATCTCACCTACCGACTCCTGTAACAAACCTCTAACCTATGTCTGAGCTATTGAAGTCCTCAAATCATGGCACTTCAGGGGCAGAGAATCCTCCAGCAAGTGACCCGTGCTCCACGCTGCAGAGGAAGGTGAAAAACCCCCGGGGCCTCTGCCAGTCTGCCCTGGAGGAAAATTCCTTCCCTACCCCAAACATGGCGATCAGTAACTCAGATCCCACCCTATCTAACATCACATCACAGGCCATTGGGCATATCTACCACTAATAGTTGAAGATCAATTAATTGCCAAAATTAGGCTATTCCATCGTATTATCCCTTCCATAAACTTTTCAAGATTAGTCTTGAAGCCAGATATGTCTTTTGCCCCCACTGCTTCCCCTGGAAGGCTGTTCCAGAACTTCACTCCTCTGATGGTTAGAAACCTTGATCTAATTTCAAGTCTAAACTTCCTGATGGCCAGTTTATATCCATTTGTTCTTGTATCCACATTGGTACTGAGCTTAAATAATTCTTTTCCCTCTGTGGTATTTATTCCTCTGATACATTTATAGAGAGCAATCATATCTCCCCTATGCCTTCTTTTGGTTAGATTAAACAAGCCAAGCTCCAAAGGAAGGAATTATTGGAAGCAAACCATTAAAAAGCAACAAATAATAGCTATATTTTGTTTTTTGTGAGGTTGAGACAAATGAATTCAGTTAGACTGCAACTCCATTCTGTGCTCTTCCTATTGTGCTGAGTCATGACAGGAGATAAGGAATGGATGACCATCCTATGTCTTGTATTGTTTCCAATACCAGTAGCCACAATAAAGAATAGAGTTTCAGCTTTCCTTAATTCTGTACTCCAATGCATTTCTGAGTTCAAGACAGACCTGAAGCATCTGAAAGTAGGGTATGATGTTTTGGTTTTTTGTGCTTTAGGAAAAGTACCTTGTTGCAAACTAAGGTATGTGAGGTAGCACAGAGCCTCAATGACTCTTTCCCTCCCTCCCCCATTTTATTTAAGTCATTTGAACTAGGAACTCAGTCTGGGGCCCATAGACAAACCTGGAAAGAAAAATTATGCATTGGATGTGATAACCAATGCCTTCAATGTAATGTCTTTCTCTCACACTCAAAACCAGTGAATAATAGAGCACAGTTCTTCGTCCTTCTGGAAATGGACAAGATTTCTGTCTCTTTATGAGTTACTTATTTTTTTGGAAGACTTTTCTCTATGGCACTCTTGAGTGTAGTTCTTCAATTAATGCAACATGATCCAACATTATGTATTTCAGTTTATTTCTCTTGTGGTGTGGGAAAGCAGGAGAGTTCCCCCACTGCTCTGCTTTTTATAGGCTTGGAGGGCTGATGTCAAATGAGCAGGGACTGTGGGATTTGGAGATCTGAAAGGTTGGTTTGCTTGTTTGTTTTTTGCTAGTGTAGGAACAATAAAAAATGGAAAAGGAAAACCACGGGGTAAGAGTTTCCGTGCCTTACAATAACATTAGACTGCACACAGTCATTCAAAAAAGACAAATAATTGTCTTTGTTTACAAATTAATGATGCAACTTAGTTTCTGAAATAAGGAAAAATATGTAGAGTCAGGTGGAAGGCTTTTTAAATCTATTTTAAGCAATGGGTAGAAACTAATACCAAGGTCTCTTACAAAAGCACGTCTGCAGTGATCTTATGCTTTGGAATCTCGGTTTGCCACCTTGACTCACATTGTGTCATATATAACAATCTATCCTTCTTAAAATAAAACAAAGGAATAAAATTTAGGCCCCACTGAAAAACTCCCATTGACTTCAGTGGTTCTAGGATTTTACTCAAGCACTTTAACAGTGAAAATTAAACAACTCCTAAATAGCAGAGGAATATGGCTGTTTTGGGGTCTTATTGCTAATTGAAGAGCCCTTCTGATTAGAGAGGCTGATATATATTAAAAATATTCAGAGCTGGATTCTCATCTCATTCCAGTCATACACCTGGGTAACTTTGTAGACTTTAGTGGAATTAATGGAGCTACTCCTGACTTACACTGTTGTGAAAGGAGAACAGGCCCTATATGTTAAGTAGAGATATTGAATGAGGGTCTCAGCTGGTATAAACTCCATTAAGGTCAGTGAAGTTACACACGTGTGAAACTGGTGTTAGGGGATTTAGGTGTATATGTGATTTATACCAAATGAGGAGCTGGCTTGATAACATGAGTATATGTTTTCATACAGCCTGCATCTGGTGACTGAGAGTCTTTATAGTTTAATAATGTGGGTAAAACTCTGTGGTCTTTGTTTGTCCTTTTAACAACTTGCTCTTGGTTCTACCTCCTTGCCCCCTTCTGGTGTGATTCGTTTATAAAATAGATTGTCTGGGGGCTGGGAAGTGAAGGTAAAAGAGACTGTGGTTACTTAAATTCTTTGTGACGGAGATCATGTTGGAGAGTCAATTAGCTATCTGCTTCCACACATGAAAGATGGGAGTTTGACTTCTGTGGGAGGGAAGGTGAAGAGCCTGGAGCGTACCCAAAACCTATTGGCTAATTCTGAAATGTCCTTGAACTGAGGGAAGGAATTATTGGAAGCAAAGATTAATATTAAATATAACGGTGCCACTCAAACGATGCTCTGGCTCAACAAAATCTGACTGTTTTTTTTACATTTCTTGCATAGATTTACCTATTTTATGACCTTTATATTGTAAGGATCAGATTATGGCTGGCCTCCATATATATGAAGGATGGGGAAAAGAGACACAAGAAGCTATTCTTTACCATGCTTCCCCATGTATGAGCCAGCCAAAGTTGCTGCACTGAGTGCCAGGACCAGGAAAGATTTTTTTTTTCTGAGTGTTGCTGCTGCTAAAGTGGGGCTTTGCACCTTCCCTTCAAGCTGGCCAGCAAAATAGAGTCAGTATATGAGAGTGCAGCTTGTGTCAAGGCACTGCAGGCTTTGCTCTGGCATAGCTTTCTCCAGCACCCCTGGAAATATTGCACCTGAGACAAGCAGAGATCCCCAGAATTCCCACTTACACAGAGCTCCTCCAGCCCCATCCCTGCCCAGCCTGGCTAGTGGTTTAGCAGCCAAACAGCACCAACCTAGCCCTAGTTATTTACTTGCTAGAACAAAGATAGCGTGAATGCGTTCTCCAGGAGAGTTTCCTTTTAATTGTTTGCTCAGTGCAGGTCACAGCGCTCAACCGATAGACAACTTTGAATGGTGCAAATGTGGCGAAGTGGAGCAACTCAGTTGATGGGAATCTATTAAAAGCAGAATGCTAGCATTTTGTCAGTCACCATCTCATATACTGGGATACATAACAGTAATTCACCTCATGGCTATGGTTTTACCTCCTTATTGCACATTAGGTAATATTACTGCACATAGGGTGGCTGAACAGACAGCAAGTGTGAAAAATTGGGATGGGGGAGGGAGGTAATAGGTGCCTATAGAAGAAAAAGCCCCAAATATCAGGACTGTCCTATAAAATAGGGGCATCTGGTCACCCAGCCCAGTACATTAGGGCTGGCTGAAGGTGTGAAGGAATCTCTAAGTGAAAGTTGCTGTGGGTGCATCGGTGCCTACTCACTGCCCTCCATGTAAAATCATTGTGCAGTGAGGGTAACTAGCTGCTTTGTACCTGGAAAGGGCTGCTCTATCATACTTCCACCGCTTTTAAAGGTGAGACTGGACATGGGAGAACCAGGTGAGAAGGAAAAGGATCTTTATGGAGATGAGGTAGATTAAGAAATCTGTGAATTAAATGTAAGTGCTCCCCCAAATGAGGATGATTCTTCAACTGCATTGGGAAATTCCTGCATTCCTCAAATATTCTTTACTACTTTGGGGGCTCCAATGCTGATAGATCCAGGGCGTGGTCCCCATCTGTTATCCCATCCCCTGCAGTCCTGGTGCCGACCCTGTCAAAGACTCTCTCTATCTTTTCCATAATTTGAAGGATTACCACTTCATGGTCCCCATTGATCTTTAATGGCAATGTTTTGGTGTCTGAAGTGGAGGAAATATGATCAGCTTGCGAGAATATTTTTTACAGCAGAAGTGCACAATTGTGCGGTCTTCTGAGTCAGAGGGCTGGGCTTCTCGAAAACCTGTGTTTCAGATCACTCGCGATCTCCATGTAATCGGAGTTTGACATCAGAATCTCTATTGGAGTAGCTTCAGCGATTAGCCTGGAAAGAGGGGAACTTTTTCTGTGTTACTGAGTGTGTTCCGGGGGCAGAGCGGGAATTTCTTTCTTTCTTTTGATGTATTAGCATCAAAAGAATCTTAACTTCATTCCTAATTGCTTCTAGATTTTTAAATTTATATATCAGTATGTAAGTAAATGTGAGACGAGATAGCTGTTCAAAAAGACACGGTTTATAGCATGATTAAAATAAAAGATAGCATCCAGTGTATACTGCTGTAGTTGAAATATCTCCCCTGAAGACTTTTAGTTTACGTTCTCATTATATCTAACCGTTTCTAATGCACTGCCTGTTTTAACACCTGGCATGTTTTTAGGATGGATGTTATGGCAGATATACTCCCACCATATTTTAACTTGAGACCTTAAATTGTTGTATCTGTGTATTTGAGAATTCTTTTTATACATCTCAGATTCTTCTTTTTTCCCTCACTCTTTTCCCCCTAAACTTCCTTTTTTTTAAAGAGGAGTGGAAGAAAGCAGGAGTGAATTGAAATCTCATGAAGAAGCTGGTATAATTACATTAGGAGTTGTGGACTTGGAACTCACCTATATTCAATGAACACTGCATGAATCTGCAATGTATTTCTCAGCACAGGGTGATTCTTTATTTTTTATATATATAGGATCACTGTAATTCTTACAAAGCCACTTAGTGTTCCTTTTTGCTTTCAGTTGGAGGGATAGTTGGACTTTGAACTGTAGCCATTCAGAATCTGGCAGGGAGAAAGTGCTGAGAAGCTGTCCTGTTAACATGTGCATGTGATTAAGACCAATGAGCATGGGGTTGTGTGTTGTACTAAAAATAGTCATAACTTGTCAGTTCTTTCCACCTCCCTCCCTCAAGTTTATTGTTTAGCTTGCAAATGTTTAGAAGTAGCTTTAAGTTAGGAGCTCAGTCCTGCGGCATGTAGACCTGTAACTCTCAGTAATTTCAGGGTCAGCCTGTTGCTGTACCAAGAAGGAAACAGATGGACTGTTTTAGCCAACTGCTTTGTACACTTGGAGCTTGAGTAGCTTTGAATGCAAAAACATTGTCTTTCTGCACGGATCCCCATTTTATTTATTTGTATTTTGTCTCTTCTGATGCTGTAGCGTACAATACATCATACAATTGCAGCTGCCATAAGAAAATTGCAGAGGGCTGAAGTTTGTTGATAATAAAAGTGAGGTAGTCAGCAATAAAAGTAAATCACTGTATTAAAAGTGAACCTGAGTAGCAACATTTTTGTAACCTAATATTCATGTTAATTTATTCCCAGCACTTGGTCAAATCAAATAAGTTGCTTTTTTATTTTAAGCAAAAATTGCTGCGGTGTGAATCATAGATGCTCTGCGTGGCGGGGATAGAGATGAAACAGGTAGAGGCCTGCAAATTTGCTGATATCTGTTTTATATCCACAGACCATGTTTGTGGGTTGGATGCGGATACAAGTTTGTATCCGTGCAGGGCTCTAGAAATAAGACTGAGTCCAAACAGAAGGCAATAATCAGCTTCCCACCTTTTTCTCCATCCCCACTCCTCCCATGGTTATTTATCTGACCCAAAGGAAGGGGAAAGTCAGGATAAGCAGGTTCCCTTCCCAAGTGAACAGTGGCTTCAGGTGAAGTGCTAAGTGCAGCAGAGCAGGCCGGAGATGCACATTAAATCAGTTATTAGACCGTGCATAAAGGTTCTGAGAAAAGAGTACACCTCTCAGGTGAACCTCTAGATTCCCAGGGGGAATTGGTACTCCACATACATGGAGCTTGCCTTTGAACTCACAAAGCTGAAGATAATCCTGAGTTCATGGTAAGTGGATTTTGCTTGAGGTTGCAGGGGATGGAATTCACATGCTCTTCCCCTTCTGCCCCATACTACACTGCTTGGCTGCTGCTGTCCCTGCCTCTGTTACAAATGTGGCTCCAATGGTTTGCTCTATATCACAGTGTTTGAAGCCATCAGAGATCCCCTCTCTTAGCATGTAGAGGGTGTGGGAGGCCCCCTGCATGGTCACTCCACTCGCATATAACCTGTGGAGTTGCTGTGGGAATTCACGGGCATGGAGAGCTTTGCCCAGGCTCAGCAAGCCAAGGGTAAATTTCATCCGTAGGACAGATTATTCTGTCAACACTGTCTTTTTTCCATTCTGTCTCACCTCCCAGAATTACTGGGTTTGTTAACTAGTTTCAATCTAAAATCATTTTTTGTCTTCTATGCACTTCCTTTAGGGGCTAGTTTTGGCCCTTCCTCCCTCCTTCCCTGCATCTTTAGTGCTGCATTTCTCAGGAGACGCAGTGCAGAAGTTATGCCTTTATCTCTGCCTTAATGGTAGAGGCAACCCTTCCTCCCCCACCTTACTGTGGACAGGAGTGGTGACACTAATTTTTATTAGTGTGGTTTATTCTCCATTGATTATCTTTAATGTGTTGCTGTCTTGTTCAGGTAATAAACTGCTGAAAACTTCCTAAGGTTTAATTTAAACCAAACCAAACCAAGCCTGCTTCTAATAGATGTTGTAAATGGATTATTGTCCTTAGCACATTAAAAGCTTCTTGTGTTAAGTTCCTTCATTTTAAGGGTGCAGTATGTTTTGTTGCAATGCTCTCCAGTACTCTATCTCATTCCAGGCTTAAACCAAGGGGCGGGAGGGGGAGGGGGAAGGTGAGGGAAATCAACTAAACTAACAAATTACAAATCAATTATTTTTTTGGGCTTCAGCAGTATTCCTAATTTATATTATACTTTGGGCTTGATCCTGCCTTGATGACAAACAATGGGATAATCTGTACAGACAAACTGGGATAATCTGGAGTTTGGATGTAATAACCTGCAGGCTGCTATTTGGATGAAGTGTTCTGTTATAAGCAATGGACCATATCCTGAGCAGATGTAAACCATTAATACCCACTGGGGATTGGGCCCGGTTAGTATAAGAGATGCATAACTGTCATATGTGCTCAAAATTCTCCCAAATGTGATGTGATGTGAACCAGAATAGAAAACTTAGCACCATGCACCAGTTATCTGCACTCTGTCATCTGTATGGACATTAAACAAATACATATCTTCAACCAAACTTATTCCTGGTGTAAGTCCATTAAGTTACATTGGCAATGAATTTGACCCCTCATGTGTAGCTTATTTAGTACACAAGATGGAATAACCAGTGCCCTTGAACCTCCTATAGCTGTGTACTCACTTAGGGAGCTATCTGTCTATATCCTAAATCAACAATCCAGACATAAAATCTAGTATGGGGTATCATGTGGAATTGTGGAAATACTCCTTGAGGAAGAATGTTGGTCCCATAAATTAATGAATGGATTACAGCAACCTTTGACTGGTGTAATATGGATAATGTTCATTTATGTAATAATCCAGTTGTAATTTAATACAAATTATTAATGTACATTAGCAACAATAATTTATCTAACTGTTCCACAGTTCTGTCTTAGAACACAATCGAAAGTAAATTGGTTAAATGAAATATGAGAGGGAGCTACAAAATGTTGCAACCCTTAGTGATTTTTCTTGGAGCCTAACCCCTGGGTGACAGTAAACACGAATTGATGGAAGGGTTAGCATAGCAGTTGCATTATTGTGTTGTGACATATCATGGTACATGTGGTCCTATGGCTTCTTCATCATCTAATTATCTATTGAACCCTTTTTCCAATTGTTGAGATAGACTAGACTAATGCAGGGCCACCAGCTCTGTGTGTATGTACACACACACACACATAATGGGAAAGTATATAAAAAGAAATGAGCATGGGCAGAGGACATCACGTAAAGGTAAAAAGGTTCAGAACATTGGTCATATTGAATTTAGATCGCTAGTATACAGGGAAGAAGAATTCTTGTCCCAACCACACCAGCAGCAACTGATGCAGACAAAAAGGCCAAGATACAGTATAATTTCCGCTGTCCAAATAAAGCAAAGATTAATCTCTCTAATTTTTTTAACTCCACATATTTCATCTAATGGTCGGAGTTTGGTCTCAGTCAGTGGGTCTCGGTCAGTCCTTTAAGATATCTTATTTGCTGTACAATATTTGTATGTTTGTTTTTAAAGAACTAGAACAAGTCTTATAATGAAGCAAGTTGTGGACTGACAATGCCAAAGCTTTAGAGTGAATGTGATTCTGTGGATTGATGTGTGGATGCAAACCAACAGTATTTGTGTTGTACTGGAAAATTGTGGGGCATAGCCTACTATGTGTAGCAAAATGGGGCTGGCTGGCAGCAATATAGATACGGCGCAGACCACAACGGAAGAAGGTGGTGGTATGGGTCATTTCTGGGTAGTTCCTCCAGGCTGATCTGAGGACTCACATGAGAATAAGTTTCTTTTTGATCTCAGAGCCACAGATAAATCTGTGTACATGTTTGAGGAGAGGTGAAAGAGAATATTATGAAATGTAAAGGGAGAAGAGCATCCACCCTTGAATATCCTCACTTATATGCTGCAGTTGAGGCTGGCCTAAATATGCTGAGTTGATACTGATGTTGAGGAATCTCTCCTACTAGATGTAATGGACAATCTCAGACAAAAGGCTTATTGTTTGGAGACTTGGGGCTAGTGGTTTTTGGTTGTGCTTGTAGTTTGGATATGTTAATTTAGGCACCTCTCCATTGAATATATTGCCCAAATTATATCGCAGCAACTGACTGAAAAATGAAATAAAGAACGTTTAACACCTCACCCAGTGAAATAACAGTACTAGCTACTTTGTGGAATTAATTCTCCAGAGAGAGGGAGAGAAGGATTGTATGCAAAGTGATATAAGTCAATGGCGTAATTCTGAGATTCACTGAAGGCAGGTTATATTTATAAGTGCAAAAAATATGAGGCTATGCCCTTTAGTTTGTTCCTTTGTAAATAGAGTTGAGCCTTAGGCCAGGTCTACACTACAGACCTATATCAGTAAAACTATGTTGGTCAGGGGTTTGAGAAATCCACATCCGAGAGTGACGTAGTTATACCTACTTAACCCTCCGTGTAGACAGTGCTATGTTGTTGGGAGAACTTCTACTGCTGACATAGCTGCAGTCTCTCGGAAGGTGGATTAACTGCTCCCATTGGCATAGTACCATCTTAACTAAAGCTGCACAGCGGTGCAGCTGCAACAGTGCCACTGTGTTACTGTAGCGCTGTGCGTGAAGACAAGTCCTTCGTCTTGTCATCTGTATATGGATAGATATAGCTACATTCTGGCCTCTTTTGCTACATGCCTGTAGCAAGTTCTTTTGTAGCTTCTTGATTTCAGCGGCGTAAGCCAGATGGGCAGATGCCTAGGGCTGAATGATAAGATTGCATAGCACATAAATATCCCAGCGTTGAAGGCTAGAGCTCATGTGCATCAGGGTTTGATCAGGATTTCAGGGCATAGATAGGATGATTCTGCTACCTCAGTCTTTTCTTCAGACCATATTTATTGATTTTGAGGATTTAAACTCAAAAAATACCAAAGAATATCTTAATCTGCAGGCATGAATATCTATCTACATGAGTGCTGCTCATTAACTTTAGCAGGAGTTGTATAAAATCTTGTGCCTCAAGATGGGAGCCCTCCCTCCCCTTTAAAATACATAAAGCCATTTCCCTTCTCTTTTCAATATCTTGGCTGTAGATCCAGTTGGGATTCTAGGATTGACCAGCCCCTAGCTTTATTTACTCAAGCCCTGATTCTGCAGTGATCCTGCCTGTGGGGTGCCCCCGGAAATGGAACACAGTACGGTGCTGACCATACGCCATGGTGCTGACCATGCAGCATACACTGCAAGTCTGGAACCAAAGATACCAAGTTCTGTCCTGGGAAGATACTTTAGTGCCATTTCTGTAGAAAGTACATCCCCTTTCTGCTGCGTTATGCTGCTGGTACTAGGCAGATCGTGCTCGCTGTTATTAACGCAGTTTCTGAGATTTGCAGATCCTGACCTCTTTCTGTCTGCTGCATCATTAAAACCCTGTTGCCTTTTTGAGAGGTGGCTGGTTCCAATGAGAAGCACTTGTTGGCAGTGCGTGATACCTTCCTTCTGGGCTGTTGATTCTTTGAAAGGATTGTTTCAGGGAGGGGCGGAGGAAGGTGTGGGGGGAGGAATGGAATGGGTGACAAAGAAGCTGTGTGGCTGTGAATAGCCTTTTGGTAAAGCATTGATTCTAGAAGGTATACTGCAGGGTGTTTAAAAGCACTCAGATGCTGCAGTCTTTTGCCTTGTGCTTTCCAAAGGCCTGATTTGAGGGGTGGTGCTTATCTTTAAGTAGCTGGGTCACAAGGAGATCATTGTTCTCTTGGGCGCTGCATAATTTTGCTTTGAAAGAAAGTTTAGCTGTATGTACTGGGGTAAGGGACACAAAGATTCAGTATAACGTTGGGCTGGGATGTATTGTGTTTGCATAGTATAGAGAAAAAAATTGCAAATGTTGGGCAAGTTTCATCCCTGGAGTAATTCCATTAACTTCAATAGAATTATTCCAGTGAGAAATTTGGCTCAGTGCCTCTATTGGTAATACCAGAGAAGTTCCGATCTGTGGAATCTCACTGTAAATGAGACTCTCTTTATATTGTACATGCTGACTGTTAGTACTAGATATTGTATAGCTAATTAAGGGTGAAAGTCCGCGCTTGAGTACTGGATGGCCTGTACTGGCCCAAGTCCCACTTAAGCTTTCAAATCAAAACTCAAGTGAGACATAAATACTTAGCCCTTATTGCAAGGGGTGAATATCACCCTAACTGTGTAAGCGCTGAGTTTAACATTGTCAAACTTCCAGACCAAACAAGCTTTAAAATATAGCCATGTTTTCTGATCTGATATAAAATTAGATGGTTCATCTAATCCCATGCATCCATTGAAGCCTGCCTTATTCTGATGTAGCTTCGATGACAGCTAGATTACATTTGGAAACACCATAGTGCTATTTATTAGAGCCTGTTTCATGCTAATGAGCTATGATTATTTATTACAACAAAATGTGGAAAGCTGCTACTTTTGTGGCCTAAACTGCCACCAGTAAGTGTGACTTTCAGGTGAATACATGGGGCCCAAATCCTACAAGGCACTGGTTGCTTCCCAGGGAATGCTGAGCGTATTCAGCTCTAGAATGGGCTGGGGAGAAAGGATGGTCTAGTGGCTAGGACTTGGGAGACCTGTGTTCAGTTCCCTGCTCTGCTAGAGACTTGTTGTGTGACCTTGAGCAAGGCTCAGGCTTGGGGCATGGCCTACGCTCCCAGGTTATGCCGGTATAGCTGTGTTGGTTAGGGGTGTGCATTTGCTTTAAATCTGTCATAGCAATGTCAGCAAAAGCACTAGTGGAGATGTCGTTGTATTTACCAGAAAGTCACTTACCTGCTATAGCTTATTTTGCTCGGGGAACAAGTGTAAGCTGTACTGGGAAAAGGACTGTTTTGCTGGCATAAGCTGCATCTGCACTAGGAGAGTTTGCCATCATAGCTCTACCAAACCTTTTAAATATGGACAAGGCCTTCATCTCCCTCTGTCTCATTTCCTCATCTATGACATGGGGATAACAGCACTTCCCTACCTCACTGGTATGTTGTGAGGATAAACACAGGAGAGATTGTGAGCCACTCTGCTGTTAAGATGATGGATGACACATGAATACCTAAGACACATTGTTAAGTATGCTCTGCAAGTGACTAGCACTTTGCAGGATTGAGGCCTTACAGGGCAACGCTAAAATAATTCTCTCTTTAATGGACCTATACTTTCAATACCATGAAGCACTGATTGGCCAAGGAATATCACCGGCACATACAGATGACATTTCCATTCCTTCCCTAAACAAATAGGGGTCATTATTATTGAGAACGCTGGGACGTTGTCCCTCACAGATAAAACTTTAGTTACAGTGACATCCGCTGCTGCCACTCCTTCAAGAGCTGGATTGTGGTGGAAGAGTGAGCTGCAACACTTCCTTACATTACAAGCTACATGTCCTGATTAATTACAGTTGGGTAAAGATGAGATTATGCCATGGGACTTCGTTTAATTAAAAAATAGTGCTGAGAAGTTTAATAAATGTCTGATGTGTACTGTCTGGCTGCTGAGTGCAAATGTTGCACTTTTTAGCAACCCGTAGCTGCTCTCTTCTAACTTCAGTCAGAAAAAGCTCAGAGATACCCAACGGGGAAGGCTCTGCTGGAGTGGTGGTGGTGGAGGAAGCCTGGAAGTCCAGGATCTAAAGCTTGTCTTGTACTGTTGAGTGGAAAAATTACAGTCATGCGTGTGGAATGTGAACTCAAAGGAATTTTGTGTGTGTGGTCTTATTTTGTTTCTTCCCTGTTCCCCCACTCACCTGCATCCAACTCTTTCATCTATTTTAACTTTCTCTTACATTTTTATAATAGTCACTGCTAATCTAAAACAACAACAATAAGAAAGTGTCTGCATATAGAGTCTGTTTAAACTGTAGAAGGTGCAAGTTCTTCTAACATGCTTTTTGTTAGTACAGACTTGGGAGAGACCTAGTGTTCCATGATAACCATATGTTAGCAGCGTGTCCAAATGTTACCAATGTAAATGTTGCAAGAATTGCATGTAGTTCTTGCATCTCGTCTACAATGGAGTCCTGCATAGCATTAAAAGCTTACTATTATAAATCTACAGTTATTGAAAGATTATAGCTTTGCCTCTGCAACTGTTACCTTATTATGATTATTAATGTAATATTTACAGTTTACTCCCCCCCACTTTCACTGTACCTAGACATTAAGGGAGTGGGAAAGAATAGACATTGTAAACATTCTTCACCTGGAGATTTTGTTTTAAAAAATGTCCATGGCATCCGTATGAGCTATCTCAAGAAAGATAACCCCAGTTAACCTCCAACAAAGAAGATTTGTCTGGGGCTCCTGGGGAGCACTAGTCAGAGCAGATTGCATCCAGAAATTAAGCTTTTGCTCACAAAGTTCTAAGAGAGATACTGAAATAGCAACCTGTCATTAACACTATGGTGTTTTGCTTTGCCTAGATGTAGATTAGAATTAAGCCTACTTCACTTACCAACAATGATAGATTTGCATTATATTTAGTTCTGATCTCCACTCAATTAGAACTGCAGCATAGTGACACAATTTGGACTGAACCACTAACCAGGTTGGCACTGCAGAAAAAAAAATAGGGAAAGATTTTGGAGAAATAAAATAGCTTTCTTTGTACAGCTGCTGTGTTGCAAGAAATGAAAGAAAACATAAAAATGAGTCTTTACTTTAAAAACACCTTCAGAAGAATGATTCAGTTATAAACTAGTTTTTTCGGGACCTGCAGGTGGCTTGTACACTGTTGTTAGATCCCTGTTTTACCTTTTACATTCAGATCGGCAGCTTAGTTCATTTTAGGGGGGAAAACCTCTTAATTTTACAGTTTGAGATTTGTAGTTTTTCAAACCTGCCCTCTTGTAGTATGATTACACTTCTCATTTCCAGAAGGGAATGCGACTGTGATTTGATACTGACTGTTTCAAATCTATTTATTTAAAGTATGCTTGTAAGATCTGAAATTCAGTAGGTAGATCATACAGAACTACAGGACAAATCTGAGATTCTTCCTTCTGCTGACATTCTCCATCCCAGCAGAACACATGAGTTCTATGCAACAGGGCAGCTGTAGAGTTGCCAACCCTCTGGGATTGGCCTGGAGTGTCCCGGAATTGTCATTGATCTCCCTGTGACTATTGAAAGCAATCCAGGAGATTTTAATAGGATATTTAAAAAAAATGACATTATGTCATGTTGGAAAAAAAAATCTCCTGGAATAGCTTCAGTCAGAGTTGGCAACCCTAGGCAGCTGGTCAAGGTCCAATCATTACAGATATTCAGGCAGCATACTACAGTCCTGGGAATAATCTGAAGGGGTAGTTCTGAAATATACAGTCCTAAGGCTCCGAGTGGAATATGTGGGATTTTCTGTTCTTATTGTGTACCCTTCTATAATCTTGTCTTTTGAAGCATTTAAGAGCTTGAGGAACCATGATTAAAAGCCTCAAGTGGCATGCTTTTCCATTTATCCTCTAAGAGGATCGGCATCAGTTTCACTGCTCTGATCCATTATAAGAACTCGCAGAGAAGACAGACTCTCATTGACTTCAGTAGGCTTTTGGTCACTCACTGAATGCAGTAAAGGAGCATTATCTCTTATAATGTAGCAAGCACAGTGTTGAATATCTTTTCAGTGTTGAATATCTGTTCTTTTCCACCTAGGTTCATATGCCACACCCATCACTGTCATAGCTGTGCATATCTCCTTCCATATCTCCCTGTCGATTGGACATGTATATTAAGTACATTGTAATTGCAGAATTATGTATCAAATCCTTCAAATAGCAAGGGTAGGTGATGCATACAGCATGTAATGGATTTGAAATCTACCTTTTTTCTCTCTTCCTGATCTTTGAAGTCAAAGATTGCTAGCTCCCACTTCATGAGAAATCCCAAAGGATAGAAGAAAAATATTTCAAAAGTTTTGCAGAATCATTCAACCTAGTTTAAACCCACAGTTTACTTGAACCCCTGGAGGTCAACTCCATTTTTCAGCAGGATAATTTGGGCATCTCTTGTGGAAGAAGATGTTCATCCCTGATGTTGAGAGAATCATCAGAGAGAATCACAGAGAACATGTGGGGTGGGAGGAATCACTCATGTGCTGAATGCCCCTCAGATAAAGCAGGTGAGGAATCTTTTTACTAGATGTTTTCCTGTTGAAGAATGCCTATGCATTTAAACCAAGACTGCTGGTGGAAAAGAGGTAGCTTTGATGAGTTTCCCATATAGAAAAAAATTTGGAGAAAAAACTTCGGAAATTGTTGAAACATCCCATGTTGACATTTTCTATTTGGAAAAAAAAAGTTAATTTTTTGGTTCAAAGTGACTTTGTTTCAAAATTTAATTTAGAGAAAAACAAATTTAAAGAATAAAAAGGTCAAAATTGAATTGAAATGAAATGTTTTGAAATGATCAGAACAAAATGTTTAGATTGACCTGAATCTAACTTTTCTTTGGATTATTGGTTTGTGAAAATTGTCAAGATTTTCTAGGAGGGGGAACATTTTGTTTGAAATATCAGACTTCCCTAGGATGGTAAAATAGTTTCCCAGCCTGCTTGCTCTTTGGTTACATTTGAAGATTACCTTTTCAGTTGTTAGAATTTTGCAGGTCTCGTGATTCCAGTTATCTTTAAAAATATATGTGTATATCTACCTCTCTTCTTGCTGAGCCAGTCTTGCTCACCTTACTCAAGCGTAGTCAATAAAAAAAAAGGGGGCAAAGTGAGCAGGATTTGGCCCGCTAGCTAATGTTCGTGTGGTACCAGTACAAAAAACATTGTGTGATCTCTGCCTTGAGTTAACTAATGAACATTTTTCCTATATCTCTAACATCACTGATGATGCATCAGCAAGGAAGTCAACAAAGGCAGCTGATTGTCAGCTATAAACTTTATTAGAAACCTAAACAAAAGGCTAACATTGGTTGGAAATAGTCATTTTTATTTGGAAACGTCTTAAGAAGATATACAGAGTAGTAAATTTCAAAAAGACAAAGGGAAATGCAAAACGAACCCTCCACCATAGCCTTTTAAACAGTTTAGCATTTGAGTTTTTCTTTTATAGTGATGATGAGGGCCTGATAGAGAAGCGTGCCCTGTGTTCATTTATTTAAGATTATCAGATTTATACTGTGTTCTCATTAGCAAATGCATCAATTGTGTCAAAACTAAACAAAAAAGAAAAAAATTATACAAAATTAGCAATTTAAAATATTTTCAGAGGGACACATTGGAAAGAGTCCTGACTGAGTCGCAGGTGAGAAGAATATAACACTCTATACGAAGTTGCGTTGAGTGAGGATTATCCCACTCAGTTGTCTGGCCTCATAAAATGAGACAGCCCCCTGTGTGTCTCCATGAAAGTGATACTTACCATTGATGTCAGCAACTGTGTTCCTTTCTAATATTGTGATGGATGAACTTGCACGGATTATGTTTGAGCTGCAAGAGAAAAGACTGAATAAAAAAGGATACACTGATGAGATTGTAAAAAGATTCTGCGCTGTCAGCAGAGCTAATTGTTGGTTCATTATTCACAGAGATAAAGATTTTGCTTCCTCCTTCCCCTCCCCCCCATCCCCTCCCCCCAGTTACTGCACAAGAAGGGAAGGGGTTGTGTCAAAGAAATTGTATAAAGCTGGGATATTTCCTTTCATATTCTTCTGTCCTCTGGATGCAAAGAATATCCTGCAATGTGTGGGCTGAGATGTATGTGTCACATATGCCTCCTTCACACCCCCGCCCCATGCTGAGTTTTTTTTATGTGATCTTGCAGGATAAAGTTGCTCCTTTAGGGGCTTGCCTTGTGAGAATTTGATTTCTTAAACTATAATATGAAAGCAAACAGCTGACCCCCAATGTTTGCCTGTCCAGACTTCCGCTAGCATGGAAAAGAAATAGAAACATTTTGAATGAGGTTCCGTGTCTCTCTTGCTTGTGGTAAAAGTGCCATGTTAACTCCTCTATTTCATCAGCTGCTAATAAGGGCTATGTCCTGGAGGAAATTACATTGACTATTGCGTGGCCCTCCACAAAAAAGGCCAGATACCTCTGATGCCACTATGTATGTGGCAAAGGGTGTGACAGCCATTGTTGGGCATTAATTATATCTTAGGACATGCCGCTTGCTTATGGATGATGCTGTGGTTGGCAGTCACAGCGCCTTTGCATGAAATGATGCCCCTGTGGCGTTCATGGCAATGGAAGGGCCAAACCTCATTGAAACTGGTGCTGTGAAGAAAGCCAGGGAGGTTGGGAGCTGACAGGCCACACAAGGACTCCACAGCTAGCTACACTTTGCAGAGTGGAGTTTTGTGGCCAGGCTGCCTGAGGGCGCAAGTAGGGGTGTGTGTGTGCGGAGTGTATTCGGACCTGTGGGTGTGTGAAATGCACAGACCTACTGGCCACAGATCCTCCTTGAGAGCATGGTCCAATATTCTGCCTCTGACAGTGGGTGCTTCCAGGTTCTTACGAGGAAGGTGGATAACTAAAGAATAACCTGTGCATGTGGGAAATTTCTTCCTAAAACCCACAGTTAGTGATTGGCTTGAGCCATGAAGCCCTTCTAATTTATTCTAGTCTATCATGTGCAACTCTGATGTTCTTATTATCCACATTCCTTTTAATCTAACCCTTCTTTGAATATTACTAAGCTTCCAGCCTCAGTGCTAAAATGTAGCAGTGAGTTCCACAGGCTAATTATGTATGGTGTGTGGATGTTGTAATCAATTTTCAAGTTTTTTTTAATGTTATTCAATATCCCCTCTTTCTTGTCTCAAAGATTGGGTAAGTAAAACATTCCAATGTACTATCTCTATGCCATTCATTATTTGGTATACCTCTCTCATGTTTCCACCTACCTAAGCTAAATACTCCTAATTTTTTCAAACTCTTCTCATTCAGAAATCTTTTCATGCTCTCAATAATTTTTATCACTTGTATCTGAAACCTTTTTATGTCTGCTCAATTTTATACCATTTATATGAGACTGCAGCTAACACTGTCAATATTCTTATGTATCAGTTCTGTGCATTGATTTTTATCCAATCTACTTTTTTTTTTTTAAAGATACTACCTATTAAAACTCTGGGCCCAATTTTGTAGCTCTTCTTCATGTGAATAACTAATCCCATTGACTTTAGTCATTGTAAGTAAGGCTTGAAAAATCCTTTTGACTATTATATATTAGCATGGCAAACTAACTAAGTTACAAAGAGCTGGACAAATTGGTTAGCTGCCATACTCATTTTCTAATTGCCTGAATTGTTGAAAGAGTTTTCTTTAAAGATTGCACTTCCTTTTTTTTTTATTAACTAAAATTGTTTTGCAAGAAGGGAAAGCTGTGTTTGTTTTGGAAGGAAGATTTATTGGGATGATATAATCCCAATTTGCATTATCTCCTCACCTGTTTTTCCTCAGGGAAACTATCAATCTTTATTAACTTTTCTAAGTCAAAAGATCAAAATGATAGACCAATTCCAAAATGGGATGAAAACACTAATGCGAGCTGAAAGAATAAGCTTCATTAATACCTGTTGAAATTGAATTCAAAGAGGAGCTAGTTCAGTAGAGGTGTGTGATCTGGTAAGAGTTTTGTGGGATCAGAATCCTTTGTAACAGGAGAATATATGGTATTAGAGGGCACAGTAGTACACTGGTCTCATCTGGAAGGAGCTATCTTCCGTGAACTCCCAAGGTGGAGCTTGCTTTCATTCCTTAAACAACGTAGGCTTGTGAAACAGGAAAATACAATAAAATATCTGATAAACCACTTGAATTTTCTTATAGAAATTGGAGATGAAGCCTATAAAGCCATCTAGTCCACATCCTAGCAAATGCAAGATTGCTTCCTATAATATGTTCTGGAGTGCTGGGTGACTCTAAATGATGCTGGTGATGAGGCTTTCATGGGGACGTTATTCCAGTATCCAACAGAGATCACCATTAGGACCTTGTTGCTGATGAATCCTATTCAGGTGAAAACAGTCTCTGTAGTTGTTGGTCCTTTCGAAGCTGCATTGGCCTGCTGGGTAACACAGATATAGTGCTTGCTCTTGATTTCAAGAGGAGTCCTTTAGTAGAGACCACGTAATAGCAGTATTGTCATTACAGGGCTCCATATGATTGCTTCTTCTCCAGGGCAGCCTGTGATGCCTGCTCAGGGCAGGCCCTGACATATTAATGCAGGAAACAGCAGAGGAAGATTTTTAAAGGGGCCATGCACTGATGCACAGCTTCATGCCTTTCAGATAGGGATCTGTGGCAAATCAGGTTGAAAAGTTACAGTCTCCAACCCCTCCTTCCTCCCTGACAAAACAAATTCACTCTGCACCCTGTTAGGACTCAGGAAGAGGCAGAGTTGTCAGCCAAATCTATGGAAAACCAAACCAAATTCCATCCCTTAGATTTGCTGGTGCTCATCCATATTACCACTTGGACGTTTTGCAGGGGAATTGATATGGACCATATGGCCCCATCAGGTGGAGATAGGTTCAATTATGGGCTATGGGGTTGGGCAGTTTGAGAGGTGGGGCAATCATCTGACCATGGTCTTAGCTATAGTACTACAGTAATATCTTTAAGTTATTGGTACATTTACTTTGAAAATGTATATAACTTAACCGCACTCCCTGCAATATTTACAGTTATTGAATTGATACAAATAGTTTCTACTTTGATGGTCTGCATGCATGTGTATTTTATTATCCATGAAAGAAGAAATGTAGGATTTTTATCTTATTTAAAAATATTTTGGAGATCCTATGATTTCCTTGCCTGACTAATTCTCCATGATTTAAGCCCATGGTGTTTAGCATTAAACTACATTTGGTCAAAGCTAAAACAAGTGGACTTCTTATAGTTTTAATGTAGGAAAATATTTTTTTTTGTTTTCTCATTTGTCCTCCCTACTTGATCAAATCCAGTATATTGCATACTTCATAACTAAATAGGGATGAATTTCATGACCTCTTCTGTTTTTTTACACAAACAGATTTTGATAAGCAAGGTATATTCTCTAGCTGACATTTGATCGCTGAAAGTAGAGCTTTGTGATGCTATTATCATGCATTATAAAAATTAATAATGTGCAGGGCTGGTTGCTTTCCTTTAAATGCAAAAGGGAAAATAAATAAAATGTTAAGAGAATAGTGGGACATTGTAAGTGGGACCAAAAAGAAGCCACCTCTAAACTAGGCCATCAGGAGACACACAGAACATGTGCAGTCAATTATTGCTGTCCTCCCTTTGAGCTTGATTGCCATATAGATATAGAGATAGAGATAGAGATAGATATATAAAGGTAGGCTTACACTGCTGCTTCTGCAGGGAAACTATCTCCATCCCCTGCCAATGTAAATCAGGAGCCCTATGGAAGAACCAAGACAAAGCAATATGCCATTTCCCCCCAGGATTAAGCCTTCTCATTCTATCTAGTTGCATGGGGTGTATAGATATTTTCCATTTCCTGGGTGTACATGATGAATTTGTACCTCATACATAGGGCTCAATCCACCCCCCGATTATAAATTTCAGGGCTTTTATATATTGTTTTTCACATTTGTACAAACGTGTAGAAAGCAGATGGGTTATTTTTATCAATATAGTTTTCTTCAGAGATGTTCCATCATTGATATTGCATTCAATATATTCAATATCAGGAGTTCAGTTTGTTAATTTCTGGGAGGCTATAAAATATTCCTTTCCTTTATATAGCCCCATAGGTGTGCTTCACACTCTAACAGATTAAGGCCTGGATGCTGCGCCAAGATCTGCTAGTGTGGACCTTGGTGCCCATGGAGAGTCCCAGTGAAGTCAGAAGGGCCCCTGGATTTTGGAAGGATAATATGTAAGAGAACATATTAACTCTAGCCAGAGCTGTTGTGGATTAATTTGTCCCTCCTGGGCGTTTGTATGCAGGCAGGGCTATGGGCCCATATGGGTCAGTGAAAAAATACTGAGTGTATTTTAAATGTTTCACAGGAAGAGAGCATCTTTAATACATGGTAAAATTTTCAAAGGGAGGGAAAGAGATATTGGAATGGAAATGAAAATTTTAAGCAGGGAAATCACACTGTTGAACTAGAAGACATATATTTTGGATTGTATTACAAAGACGGTCTTAGGTATTTCTTTCTCTGACCATTCTGAGCATAATGTTGATCTTTACCACAGCACTACTTAACATTTAATTATATTTCTGTGTTAGTCCCTTGGTCTAAATGGGGGATATTTAATATCGCCAAAGAATAATGTTAGAAATCAGCCAAGTGTGGGGAGGGAATAAAACCCGCTTTCTATTCTTCCTGGAGTACAATGGCTGGTTGGGGAAATTTGCTTATCTTGATTGATTGACCTGATTTCTTCTTGCATCCACACAACACAGCCTCTTATAAGAAAAAGGCTAGTCTTAAATTCATACATAATTGCACAGCAGGGAGACCCAGTTTAAAAACGTAAATTTCAGTGTATTAAGCAGTGGAAATCTCTTTGAACCCTTGAACTGTCTTTGTCATTTAAATGGCCACCTACAGAACCATTCTGCAGAGGACAGCAGGAACATAGAAGTCTCTCGTATTTTGGGGAGGGGAAAACGTATCTGGGGTTATTTCTCCCACTCCCCACCAATAATTCTGAAATGAAAGCATATTCTACATGTATAATAGTGGACACTAATTATAGAATTTGAAGATGTCGGGGCTACACAGTAGCAATAAATGATGGTATATTGTAGTAATGAACATGGAAACAGTAGTTTTTTTTCTTTGCTAATAGCACCAAACTGGGTTATTGTTGCATCTCTCTGTATTCTGTTGTTGAGTTTTATGAGCTCATTTAGGAAACTTGAGAGTCCTGCTAACTCTATCAATGGGGCTAAGACTTAGGACTTTGCCCTCCATTATATAAAATCAGAGACTGTCGTTGGAAATACTGCAATTCATCACATCAGAATGGATATCTTACTATTCTCTTTTTGTGCATTCATTGTTCTGCTGCTCTTCTAGCTGTGTATTCTGTACAACACAGCAGGGTTGGATTGCGTCCTGGCTTTGGAAAGATGAGACTGAATTAAATGCTGAGGCCATGAGTGCTCCATTAATCTTTTGAAAGTACAAGCAATGCATATTTAAAAATGTGGTACTCACATTGTACACATATAGCAGAAATATTTTACGGTGACGTTACTGGTTATAGTGCTACTGCCCTCAAACCTACTCAACGGTTATTTTATTAGCTCTTTAGAATTGTGTTAGTGCTGGCTGTGCATTTAAGGAATGCTGTGAGTAGACATTTGTAAGTAAAGTTGATAAAAGAGGAACCAGTATGGTGGCAGAGGAACTATTGCCCACAGGTCATTGCTAGATGGATGGCTGAGTTAGTGTGGGTTGTGTTGCTAGCTCTCAGGATATTATCAAGAGTCTCGTGATAGCTGGTGTTTTTCTTAAAATCCCTACAGCTGGAGGCATATGATTATGTGAGAATCAGCTTTCATTTAATAATAAAATTATGAAGAGAGCTACGGAACTAATCTCAGTGTCTTAAAAATCCAAATGTTTGTGTATGTTGTGTGTGTGTGTGTGTAGGCATTTTCAATATGCTTTTCACTGTGATATCTAGGTGCTTTCCATGTAAACACCCTTTACAGGGAACTGTCAAGAAAAGAACAGTTCTCCTGCCTATTTGCAGGGTCAATTATTCCCTTCTTCCCTGGTTTTTCTTCTGTTTCTTTGATGGAATGCTTTAGTGAAGAGGAAGGTCTTGCCATGTGATCTGAAGGTGACAATGCCAGGATTCTTCCATTTCTGCTGTGGGATCTGAAATATTATCAAAGAACAATGATTATAAGTTGATTAGTTTACAGTATTTAACTACCCTATACGTGTGATCTTGTTTAGATCTTTCTCTCCTGAATGTCTGCACTGTTTTTAAAATTAACTCATTTGTAAATGAGAGAGACCTGAAAAAACGTTAAGCTATAATTTTGGGTTTTTTTAAAGGGTTCCTTTTAGGTCTTGTGAACTCTTCAATTACTAAATACACCACCTTAAAAATTCTGTCTGGACTGTCAGAGTAAGAGGCACAATTTTGATTATGATTAACATTTTAATGTCTAACCAATGTAGATTTAGAAAATATAATGATAAGAAATCTATAGATCCAAACTAGTTCTAGATAGACCAATACCATTTTTATCCCGATAAAATAGTAGAAAACACAAATCTCAATTTTTAGAGACTATCCATGTTTCTATTTGAATATGTATATTGGCACAATAATGTGAAAGACAGTGACCCTGCACAAACAATAATATAATCAATATTCTAAGGATTAGCCTTGTGTAAATATTTTTTTTGTTCTATCTTTGTCTTTCTGGTTTTGTACTTATCCTTTTCTTTGATCTAATGCATCTTAAAGCTTGTGCGCTTGGCTCCAGGCTTTTAAAAACAAACGGCTTTTAGCACAGACATTGTTAATAACAAAACAATAACCACTTTTGGACTCAGTTGGAGCCTACTGTTTCTTAGTTGGCATTACTATGTTCATTTGATTCTGTTTTCTTAGTATACTCTTCTTGCATCATCCTCAGCAAAATTAACTATATTAAAACAAAAGCTATTGTCACCCTCCCCCCCGGCATTAGAATATTACTCTCACTGTCAAACTGAAGTTTCATAGATTCGCAAGGCAGAACGGATCACTGTGATCATCCAGTCTGACCTCCTGTGTAACACAGACCACAGATCTTCCCCAAAAGAATTCCTAGGGCAGTGCTTTTAGACAAACATCCAGTCATGATTTAAAAATTGCCAGTGATGAAGAATCCACCACGACTCTTGGTAAATTGTTCCAACGGTTAATTACCCTCCCTGTCAAAAATTCACGCCTTATTTCCAGTCTGAATTTGTCTAGCCTCAACTTCCAGCCATTGGATCGCGTTGTATCTTTCTCTGCTAGATTGAAGAGGTCATTATCAAATATTTGTTGGGTGACTAGTGGGATGGACTCAAAAGGGGTACCACGTGACTCATCCCCATTCCCTCCCCTTGCCACATTACCTGGCGAGGGGGCAGGAGGGCTCTGCTCCAGTTCCCCTGGCATGCATGGAGCCACTAATGCACTCTCTCAGGCAGCTGCAGCCATGCTGACTGCCTGTGCTTTAGGCATCATGGCCGGAGGCTGCCTGGGAGAGTGCAGCCGCTGCGTGCTGCACCAGGCAGCGAGGCCCCATCTCTTCCCTTCCAGCTCTGGCCCTGCCACTTCTTCTCTCTGGCTGCCGTCCTTGCCCTCACCGGCATTATGGGGAGGGTCATGTGACCCTTGTCCCCTCCTCCCCCCACAGGTCGCCATTGTTTCTGATCAAGTCAGCCCTTAACCTTTTGGTAAATTAAAGAGCTTGAGCTCCTTGAGTCTGTCACTAAAGGCAGGTTTTCTAATCCCTTAATCACTCTTGTGGCTCTTTTTGGAACCCTCTCCAATTTATCAGTATCCTCTTGACTTGCGGACACCAGAACTGGACACGGTGTTCCAGCAGCAGTTACATCAATGCCAAATTCTGAGGTAAAATAACCTCTCTGCTCATACTCGAGAGTCCCCTGGTTATACATCCAAGGATCCCATTAGCCCATATTGCACTGGGAGCTCATGTTCAGCCGATTATCCACCACGACCCCAAAATCTTTTTCAGAGCATTGCTTCGCAGGTTGGAGTCCCCTATCCTGTAAGTATGGCCTACAGTCTTTGTTCCTAGATGTATATGTTTAGCTGTATTAAAACTCTTATTGTTTGCTTGCACCCAGCTTACAAAGCAATCCATAATCATACATCTAACCTCTAGATTGTCTCAAAGATGGCAGGATGTGGTTCTTAGCACTGCTTTCAATTCTTCAACATGTCTATTAGGCATTGTTTGTGGCTTTAATTAGTGATGTGGGTGGGGTGGGAAAGGAAGAAGACAAGCCAGTAAAACCATAACGGGTCTGATCCAAGGCCCATTGAAGTCAGCAGAAAGAAGCCCATTCAAGAGGCATTGGATCAATGTCAAAATGAAAAGAAGAAACATGAAAAGCCATAAAAGAAAGGGGGATTGGTGCATTATGAACAGAAAATAGCATTGCCCTATAAGGGGTAAATTGGGACTAAGAGTACCCATACTGACGTCCTTTCATTTAAGATCATAGATGCCTGACTGCATCCAGTATACTGGGTGTGTCGGTTTATTTTCTGTTAAGTATGCTCTGTTGCCTTTTTTTATGTCCACTTTCTATTTGATTTCATTGCAATGCATATTCTTAGAGCAGTTAATGTATTTAAAAATGACCAAGTGCCGTTCTTTAGAAGTACTTTGAATTGGGTTCAGTATTTTCTCAGTACCATAATTATTTCAAGATTGTCTCTTCTGCATTTAAATTGGCAATGACAGATTTTTATGGCACCACATCACTAGAAGACTCTTTGAATGGCCAATGCCATGAAACGTGTGGGATAGCCCTTAATTACTATAGTACTTTATTTCCGTTTTTAACACATACACAGCCTCGGACTGCTCTGGCAATTATTTAAAATTACAAAATCAAAATACACATATCCATCAGCCTCATTAATTGTGCACAGCAGCAGCTCTTAACACAAAATGCTAATACCTCAGTACTTTGGGTAGCCCCTCAACCTCCTCTAATTCCATTCAAAGACCTGATGAAACACATGCACCTCCAGGGTTCCTTAAAGATTGTTGAATCTGGGCTCATTTCAGCCGGGGCAGGAAAGCATTCTAGAGCACTGGACTTCTTGAAGAGAATTCTGTGCCAGCAGCCTCCCCTTACTTATACTGAGGGGGATCTAGCATGGATTTTAGAAACAAACCCTTGTTGTTTTGGGGTTTGTGTTGCCTGGGGTTACAGGTACTGAAAATATATCATTTCTTGCTGCAAAATTGTGAGCTGCTTTTTGTTTTGTTTTTTTGTTAACTACTAACTGCAATTTGTTTATATTTTAAAATAGTACTACCCCTGTTGTGAGCTGCCTAAGATAGCCACATCAAAGCACTGCAGTGTGCATGTGGTGCCAGCTTGAATAATAGCAACAAACCATGGTCTCTCAAATCTTGGTTTGGTTTCATTGTTTAAATAGGAAACGAGTTAGTGTGATCCCTCTCACTGTGGGATTCATAGACTCTGGAGCTCATTGTTCTGGCATTCATAGCTTTATTTTTAATTAGAAAAGAAGGAAATACTTTGAGCTCATACTTGGATAAAAGCTGTAAATGATATTTATCACTTCCTAAAGAGTTTTCTTTCCTTTTAATTTGAGACCTAACATTAGAATCCTGTTTCTATTATAGTTCTTCCGTTCTTCTTTTTTTAATGCAGCTATAGGAATTCTTCTAAGGTCCCACCTATAGTAAAGGCTTTAGATTAAATCCCAGTCCTCCTGAAGTCAATGGGAGTTTGCTATTGACTTTCGTAGGGCCAGATTTCACTCCTTGCCTGCACTGACAGTTTTAGGTAATGCTCTCCCTGTTGCACTAGCATGGATGCAGCTCTGCTAGTGGGAGAGCAAGGTTAGTGCACTCATACAGATTGGCTGCTGATATCTTTCATCACCTACTAGCCCAGATCTGTTCTGACGGCAGTTAAATGGCATGGTGGGTTAAACTCCAGCAGCTGCTACCATCTTGTCCATTCTAGGGCTTCCAATGTCGTTGCTGGAGCTGCACCAGTGTTAGCAATGCTGGGAAATTTTAGGGGGAAAAGCCTTGTGTAGACATAGCCTTAGCCTATCTAGCAGGTTTAAACATTTAAATTAAAGCAGCCTTTTTTGTGTGTGGCCACACTGGCAAAAAGAAAAGGTCCAATATCTTGTTTCGGCCACAGCCTATGTTTTGAACATGCCTATGTTGGACTGTAAGTAGGGACTAAGCAATGTTCAGGACATAGAATCACAGAATTGTAGGACTGGACCTTAAGAGGTCATCTAGTCCAGGCCCCTGCACTCAAGGCAGGGCTATGTAATAACTACACCATTCCTGCTTGTTTAACCTGTTCTTAAAAATCACCAATGACAGAGATTCCGCAACCTCCCTAGACAATTTGTTCCAGTGCTTAACTACCCTGACCATTAGGAATTTTTTCCTAGTGTTCAACCTAAACATCTGTTGCTGCAATTTAAGCCCATTGCTTCTTGTCCTATCCTCAGAGGTTAAAGAGAACAATTTTTCTCCCTCCTCCTTGTAATAACCTTTTTACATATTTGAAAACTGTTATCATATCCCTCCATAGTCTTCTCCACACTAAACAAACTCAATTTTTTCAGTCTTCCCTAAATGGTCATGTTTTCTAGACCTTTAATAATTTTTGTTGCCTTTCTCTGGACTTTCTCCAATATGTCAACATCTTTCCTGAAATGTGGTGCCCAGAATTGGACACAATACTCCAACTGAGGCTGTATCAGCATGGAGTAGAGTGGAAGAATTACTTCTCATGTCTTCCTTACAACACTCCTGCTGATACATCTCAGAATGATAATCCATGTTCTACTGATAATTACTGAACATTGTTCATGGTTTGATCTGGACTGTACCACTTCCCAAACTATGTTAGAGAGCAGGGCTTGTGATTTGTTTACATTTCCTCTTCCAGTTATGTTTTTCCAGCTTTGTTCCGAAATTTGAAACTGAAGCCTGATATTTCCATTCTTGTTGCTTGGTGGTTGGCAGCTAACTTAAAGGTTGTTTTTATTTTCTAGTGAAAGGGAATAGCATCTACAGCTCTCTAACCTGAACTAAAACCAACCTTCAGTACCTCACTTTCAGAGTTACATCCATTGCCTGTTCCAGATAGGAATCTGGTCCAGCACAAATATTTCTCCAGTCAAGAATAAGTAGTTATTTCTCTAGTCTTTCTATGTTAGAAACCTACATTCAAATGTAGAATGTCTTGCATGACAGGTGAAAGTGTTCACAGTCTAGACCTTTGTGCATATTGGTCTACATCATAAAACTAACATGCAATCCATCCCAACTGGCATTCTCTTGTTCCAAGGAGCTCAGGACAAGTATTTCAGTTTAAGATCATGGTGCATTTGCAGACTGATGAAGTAATTACAACGGTCCCATTTTATATGAAGGTTATAGACTCAAAATATTCAATAAGTGTAAGCTTAAAAAAGTACTTCCCCTCTTATATTTTTTAAACTTGCTCTTATTGATTTTAGAATGTCTTCACAAATTATGCCATTAGAACCCTTCAAGCAGCACAGCTTGATGATTTGTATACAAATTAAAGACAACCTAAGACAATCTAACCTGTTAGAGTGACTCCTCCTGGATGTGTTGATTGGTACTAGTGTTTTCCATTTGATATTGCACTGTTCTTTAGCTTAGAATGATCCTGCTTCTCTCTCTCTCTCTTTCTCACACACACGCACATGACTTTGAGCCTACAGTGTAAAGGAAGTTAGCTAAAGTGTGTAGTATCTGATCTTTCATTTACCACAGTGTAAACTGGGAGTAGTGCTGTTGTAGCCGTGTTAGCGCTACAACATGAGAGAGATAGGGTGGGTGATGTAATATAAAAGATATTAAGATATTATCCAATAAAAGATATGACCTTACCCACTTTGTCTCTCTTAAGTTAGGAGTAATAATTCCCTGGAAGACCATGGAGACACACTAGTGTTAAATTGCTGTAAAAGGAAGGAGAATCAGGCAATGACTGGAAATTTTTAAATTGAAAAGTTATGGAAACCTCGGGCATACCTGAGGACTAAGGAAAATACCACAAACATGATTTTAATCATTAAAAAGGATTAAAGTGTGAGTGTGACGAGTGATTCTGACAATTATTGCTTTCTTACATCTAACTTAATTTCCCTAGAAAACTAACGGCACAAATATGTAGGGGGCAAAGACCACAGTCAGAGCAATGCATAAGACAATGTAAATTTCTTGCTGGTAAACAGGTGTAGAAGAATGTAATTTGGTGTGGCTTCCAGGAAGCTGGAAGAGAGGGATAGAGCAGTAAGAACAATAAACAGAAGGAAAGAAGAAGATGTAAGTTGGGCACCTAAACATTTCAACTTCCATTATAGCTTTTCGTTCTTCTGGTTCTTTGGAAGATAAATGACACCAGCTTAAACCCTCTTATCAAAGTGTAATTTACACCAGTTTTACACATCACCTCTGAATTTGGCCCAGAGTCTGTAAATCTTGAGAGGCTAATAGAACCATGAACAATGAACAGCCTGTCTTTTCAGAAAGAATAAATTAGACCAGATAAACTTGATCACTTTTTTTGGACTCAGTAATAGCATTACTGGATTAAGGTGATTAAGCAAATGTATGATATAGAGCCAGACCCAGTCCCACTGAAATCGATAGCAAAATTGCATCGACTTCAATGAATACTCAGATTCAGAAAAGTATCCCTCAAAAGCCAATTGAAAAATTAATTCTTATTTGTTTGGGTATGAGCACAGCCATGTAGATTAAAAAAGTGTCCGTGTCTTCTAATGATGAAGTCCTATTATGCTATGGAATAGCCTTTTAGCTTGAATTGCTCACATTTAGTCTGTGCAAAGTACATGAGTTTACTTTAAAGAGCATTTCTGTCGTGACAGGGGAATGGGCTGGGTGATCTAATAGCTCTTCTCCATCTCTTTGTGTGATGCTATGATTTCTTCACACTTCCCTTACTTGGAAACTAAAATAACAAATGACTGTCTCTTTCCTGGTTAAACATCCTTTGCACTCTTCTGTATATCTTATCTCTGTGTCTCATTGAGGAACTCCAGAGTTCACCCACAGTGATGGCCTGGCAATGTGATTAAACTGTGATTTACTAAAACCTGCCAAGCCAAGAGTAAAATACTTTTAACATATCCCAGCTGTTCATCATATATAATCCTTACGAGTTATTTTTATTTTTTTAAAGTCAAAGTGATGTACTGTAGAGTTATGACCCCGGAAGCTTCCCTGTTGCCTGCATATCTGAGGGACACTCTGCTCACTTATGTAGCATTTTCTTATGCTATCAGCTATCAGTTTCTGGTTAGAAACACCAGCAGGTAGTTTTCCTGTCAACAACCAGCACAAAGGACTTCAGGATAACATTATGAATTCAGTCATATGTAGTACATTTCAGAGGCAATCTGCACTTTAAAAAAGCATGCACACACAAAATTATATAGTAATATTGCAGTGACTATGTGCAGACATTCGGTTCATGGGAGCAGCTAAAAGGAAAGTATCCCAGGGGCCTCAGTGAGCATTGGATCAGGCCTGTAACACTTGGGAAATTACAGCCTGTCTTTCTTGAGGCAGTGCATTGATTTCTCTTCTGCCAACTTCAGTGGCCTACTTCTTCATCTTGAAAACCCCCTTCATGAAGTCCACACCAGGCAGGAAAACTTTCTGGCTCTGATGGAGTTATCCTTCCGTGTAGTGGGGGGAGACCTCAAAGCTTGCATGGAGGTATGTCTTATCTGTGCAGTTGGCCCTTGTCAATGGTGTATCTTCCAAGATCTGTACAGGGTTTGGAGGACCCTCTGCTTATTCAGTGGGGGCAAACCCTCATTATCTCATGGAAGAATTTG
Source organism: Dermochelys coriacea (assembly GCF_009764565.3). Classification (NCBI taxonomy): domain Eukaryota; kingdom Metazoa; phylum Chordata; order Testudines; family Dermochelyidae; genus Dermochelys; species Dermochelys coriacea. Next base: position 137,965,992 of record NC_050068.2, read on the forward strand.
GAGGGAACTCCTCAAGGGGGATCTCCATGGAATTTTCCTCCTCATGAGTGTCTTCCTGAAGCTGTTTCCACAGAATCTGAGTGATCCAGCTAATATTTGTTATGAATTAAATGCCTCTTTTGGGACTTAAACCCATGATCTTCTGGCCCCGTGCCATCAACTGAGCCATATAAGCCAGGTGTCATCAAAATGGGATTGAGTACAGCTGGTTCATCCAATCTCTTTTCCAGGATTTGTTTACAGTGGGAGTTAGGGATGTCTTCTGTTCAGCATTTGATAGAAATCATATTGATCTCTTAATTATAACCCTTGGTGGAAATTTCAAACCAAGTTACACCAGCTGCATTTATGGCTGACCTGTTAAGATGCCTTGTCTAGTTGCATGGGCTTGGTGTTTAACTAATTTAATTTCTTTTTAAGTTGTATGCTGCAGTTGGAAGTGGGTTCTACTTCACCTTAGCAAGATTTTTAATTAATCATAATATACTCTGAGTCCCAGACATAAAAAAAGGCACCATCTGCCATTGGAGGCCATTTGCATAGACTTAAGTGTAGTAACTACCCAACTGCCGCATATATATTTCATTTTTTAAAAAAATTGCTCAGAGCTTGAATGATTAATTTGAGGGAAAAGCTCCACTGAGGTGGAATAAGGACCACTCACTTCTTATCAGAATGTGCAGTTTGAATGGGAAGTGAAATTTGGGCTCTAAATGACTTGACAGTCACTTCGACAGGCCTTCTTTAACTATTAAAGAGAAAAGAAAACAAACCTGAGTTAAAGTCGCTAAACTATCACAGAGTGCTTAAGCAATTATATATATAAAATGATTTTATAGATGAGATGACCTATATGCTATGATAGATTATGATGTAGGTTGTCGTGTCTGTTAAACATGTGCCATCATTACCCTTTCATACAGAATCTGGGGCTTTGTAACTGGAGAGATTTTCATTAGACTAATTAATCTCTGGTTAAAGTATCTGCTAGCTAGTTAATACAACGGCCGAGCATGCACACTATCAGTCAAGTACATGATTAACTTTCTGGGGGCCCAATCATGCCACCTTTACTCTCAGCCATAGTCATTATAGTGCCATTACTTTAATAGACGACTCCTGCAAGTAAATGGCCCCTCATTTGCTTTGCCTAGCACAGAGAGCATCATTTATTGCTTTCCACCATCGGAGTATGAAAGGGTTGTTTCTTCCCATTTCTGCAGTCCAACTGGGCTTTAATGTTCTTACTGATTACCACTGACCCAAAAAGTCTGTCTAGCATCCCTTTTATGGAGTATATGTCAGTGAAGCTTAAAGTCTCTCCTCTCCCTTAGGCTTCCCTCTGCAGTCTTGTCTAGTCTGACAGCTGAAATGCCATATTTCATTCCCTGTCTTTTGTAGGGAAATGCTTGATCTAATAATGGCTGAATATTTTAAAAGGCTTTATATATCAGAAAGGTAGGAAAGTTTGAAAAGGTCTGCATCCTTGAAAAGTGGATGTTTATAACTTAAAACTCCCAACTTCATTTCAGATTGGTCTCTACAACATTTCCCCATCACTCTATGTAACCATATAAAACTAGGGCCTATCATAATGGTTTTATTTGTATATTTTTAATATGTTTTATGGGATTTGAAAGCCAAGGCAGTGAAAGCTGAAAAACTTCAAATTAACAAAATAGTCTACCATCCTGCAAACCATTCCCGTTATATCACATAATCCCTAATGCTAATGAGTGTGTTGTGTATGTGTCATGATCCTGTCCTTGCCAAGACTGACAATAACAAGCATTTGGGGTTTTCTTGAGAGAGTAATTTAAATTTGCTTATGCTGCTACCATCTGCCTATATTGTCTGTATGAATTACTCAGAGAGAAGTGTAGCCTCATCTGTATTTTCAGTGTGTGAATGAGTGTGGTTCACTATTAGGTTAGACCCTTCCCCCTGTTATAATTCCTTATAACTCTGGATAATTGGTCAAAAGAGAAATAAAGAGGCATTGTAACAAATAGAACATTAAAAACTATACAGCAAGTAAACACAAAAACAAATTTTATTTGAGATAAGTGGGGGCATTTTCAGTTCCTGGAGCTTTACCTCCACTTTCTGGTCATGCAAAATATTGATCAAGGGCAGTCACTTAAAAATTAAATTATACCTGTTCAACTTTATAGCAGAATAAGGTCTTGGAAACAGCTAGTAACCAGTACCTCTCATTCAACTGTGTATGCTATAACTTGCAGTGAGCTTCACCTGTTCTAAATGAAGTCAGCTCTGAGCAACTCAAGTACAGTGTGGCAAGTTAGAATCCCTACAGCTGAATGAGAGAGGAGGGAAGGGCTGAGAAATCTATAGCACCAGCTCCAAACTACTTGTCCCAGAGCAGGTGAATGAACCAGTGGTTGGGAACACATGCTGTACTTTGACTGAGACCGCAGTACTTCATGTGTGCAAGGAGCTGCCTCACTTCGAGGAGGGCAGAAACATTGGGAAGCCTTCTGAAAAGTTCATGAATTTTTAATATGCACCTGTCTCTTCTGAGAAGGGCAAGGATTACTGGTGTGCCAAGAGGGTACCAATTATATCAGCTTTCACTGTTCCTCTAGAAAAGCAGAGATTTCCTTCATAGAAAAATTTGTTGGACTTGAGATAAGAAATCTGCTATTATTTCTTTTTGTTAATCCCTACATTAACTAAAGTGTTTACAGGCTTTCCTTGGGGAAGGGAGGAAAATGAAAGATTGAAAAAAACAAAGGTTTCTCTTGCTCTTATTAAAATCTACATTTACACAAGGAGAGTATTGTACAAATGAAGCTAATGTCTTGGTCTATAAAAAGAGAGACTTGAACAAACTCTTAGGTCTGTGTAGATGTGCTCTTTATCTAATAGACAGTGTATATAAATAGCTATATGGCATAAGCCACGGATTCTCAAACAGTTTTTGGAGTGGGGAGCATGTTCTAATAAAAAGATTGTTTGTTTGTGCACACACCTCTCCCATTTGCATTCACTGAACATACCTGTGGCAGCTGCACCAACCACTTATATAAACAAATAATAGCAGGAAAGTATTTCATGTATTTTTAAGTTCATGTGGCCGAACTGCTCTCCCAGGACCACTAGCAAGGGCTCTGTGGCTCATCAGTAGTTCATTTTTTCAGCCTGAACTGGGGGATGGGAGGAGAACATGAACAGGTGTTTTTTGTTGTTGTTTCTTTTCCGTCTGGTTGAGCAGCTGAATAGAAAGAACCTTCTGAATGTTTGGGACCTGATCCAAAGCCTGTGGAAGTCAATGGGAGTCTTTCTATTGACTTCAGAGGGCTTTGGGTCGGACCCTTAAAGGAGAAGGTAAGTATTCTGCCCTCTCTATGGGTTGTGGCAGATAGTTGATTGGGCCGGGGAGGTTATTGGTGGTGGTCACCTCAAAAATTTATGACATAGCCATATTGCATCTTTTCATTGCATCAGCTGTCTAGGTCACTGTGGATGTAGCCAGTACAAGGTGTAATTAAGGAGCATACTCAATGGCTTTAGTGAGAGCACTGATGGGATTTGAACAATGTCCTCCTGTTCAGCCTTCCTCAGTCAGAACATGCTGGCCATGATGTGACCTGTAGAGAGGGTGGGGATACATATAGGTGGTAGGAGTAAGGAATCCTCAAAGCTCTGACAGGGATCCAGGGCATCTTCAGATCAAAAAACCCGAACTGATTTTAGACTAGGATATCTTTTAAAAGCATCTGCCTCTGCCCCTCACCTCCACTTACTCACGTCTGCTGGGGAGGATGGAATTATATAAAGTCTGTTTCGAATGCTTATACTTTAGATCAGTGTTGGGCAAACTATGGACCGGGGGCTGCATCTGGCTCTTCAGACATTTTAATCCGGCCTTTCCACTGGGGAGCAGGGTCCAGGGCTTGCCCGCTCCGCGTGTGCCGTGCTCCACATGTCTCCTGGAAGCAGCAGCATGTCCCTCATCCCTCCTATGTGTAGGGGCAACCAGGGGTCTCCGGACGCTGCCCTCACCCCAAGTGCCACCCCTGCAGCTCCCATTGGCTGGGAACCATGGCCAATGGGAGCTGCGGGGGCAGTGCCTGCGGATGGTGCAGCGCATAGAACCGCCCAGTACCGCGCCTTCGCGTAGGAGCTGGACAGGGGGACATGCCGCTGCTTCTGGGAGCTGCCTGAGGTAAGCGCCACCCAGAGCCTGCACCCCTGCCCCTCTCCCATGCCCCAACCCCCTACCCCAGCCCTGATCCCTCTCCCACCCTCCAAACCCCTTGGTCCAAGCCCAGAGCACCCTCCTGCATTCCCAACCTCTCATCCTCAGCCCCATCCCAGAGCCTGCACCCCCAGCCAGAGCCCTCACCCACTCTCACACCCCAAGCCCCAATTTTGTGAGCATTCATGGCCCACCATACAATTTCCATACCCAGATGTGGCTTGTGGGTCAAAAAGTTTGCCCACCCCTGCCTTAGGTATATGAACTTCCCCTGGGTTTTGTTTTGAAGTACAGATCTTCACTGCATGGATGTGAGGAGCCACGCTATGGCCCCTTTCTGTCTGATGACCTTAAGAATTAGTTCTGTCTTAGCTAGATCTCCAGTGTGCTTCTCTGGCTTGCTCATTTTATCTCTTTCCTGTGCTCAAACTATTTTTGTTTGTTTGTTCTCTTGAATTCTTTAACACAGAAGCCAAACTTCTCTTCCCTATCCCTGAACCCTGAGTCTGTTTCCATCCAGCCATGAGATGCGTATGTGACGGCTACCTACGTCGCCTTTTGTCCACAGGTACTTGGCTTCTCTCCCATATTGTAATCTTGCAGCGCTGCCAAAGGCAAAGCAAGTGGTGAATGTGTACGGACAGGGGGGAGGGGAAAAAGCTGAGGCAGAGAACTGAAAGCTGACTTCAGAAAACAGCTTGCCGTCTTCTGTCATTTTGCCAGCACCTATGCAAGTCAGATAAGAGAGTCAGAGCCTGTGTGCTGTGCTCCAGGGTTTCACCTGTGCCTAAGACATCTCTTTGATGCTCTTTACACAGTGTGATTGAAGAAGAATGATGGTAATAGGGTTCAGGGCGTGGGTATTTATGTCCCTCTTCCCCTAATTGAAGGAAGAAAGGACTCCTCTTCTGAGGAATGCTTAGATCCCTCAGCTCATAGAAGTGATGTTTAATGAAGAGGACTATTTTGGAATACGATACTTGTAAGAACAAGCTAGAATTCAGCAAAAAGCCAAAATATGTGTCCCTCCAAATCTCACATAGATATACATCAGTGTGTCATATGTGCATATGAGTGTGTGTAATCCCACAGAGAGAGAGAGAGAGAGAGAGATAATTTGAAGGAGCTGGTGCTAAACTAGTACAATTTTGAAAGAGTTAAGGAGAGGATCCGCTGTCTACATGCCAACATTTAAGGGGGGGGGAATGTGTGTGTGTGGGGGAGCTGTCCAGTCCAGTCCACTGCCTCATAAACTTCAGCACCATGTTCCCCCTGTTTTTATACACCAAGCTATTGCAGTTCTGCAATGTTACTGCAGCTCTTTAATGTTTAATTCACTTTGATTTATTCTACAGAAACATCAAGTGTTTCTGCAGGCAAATCCAAGGCATCCAAGGAGCCTTGCTGAGAATAAAACTCTAGAAAGAGCTTCAGAGAAATTAGAGAAGGGGCATTTTATTGGTTTTTACTGCAGTTCTGCAATTTCACCCTGTTTTTTCTCCATTTCCCCCCCTTTATTTAAATGTCTCTACAGGGCAGATTTATTTTAATCTCATGTCCTCATTTCCTCAGCCACTTTGTACATGACCCATGTGAGCTGTGTATGGTAAGATTAGAAAAATAAGCAAATGTTTAATTTTGTGAGGGCAAGGGGAAAGGAATCAAAGGCCCTGCTGCTGCTTCTGAAGAACATGAAGAGTCCAGTGTAAAAATAGGCATGTTAAAACCAGCTCATTAGAAAAGTAAAGAGATCAACTCAGCTCTTCTACTCAGGTCCTGAATATTTCATAAGGAGTCAATACGAAAAATACCTGGTCGGATATGAAGGAAGTAGGGAGGAATCGTTCTCCCCATGACATGGAGTCATTACAGGCTGGTTATGGAGCTGCTCCATGGAGGTTGTTAGCTGATAGAGCCCTCCATGTATCCCTGACACAGGGTGAAGAACTGGAGGATCTACCCTGCCATAGCCGCACCTAACCCCTGTGTATTGTCACAGAGACCCAAGGAACAGTACAGAAAACATGTGTGCCCATGCACCCTGCCCTAACTCCAGCCTTTGTGCAGTAGAATAGAACCTCATTGCTTCTGCTGCCAGGGATCTGCTATGATCCAGAGGTAAGGGCCAGATTTGACCCTTCTCTCACAGACTCCCTAAGTGGATTGAGTACGGGACTGAGGTCAGGCGGGCATTTGAGTTCTAACCCTGACTCTGTCCCCATCTCTCTTTGTGGTCTCAGGGAAAATCACTTCTGTCTCTCAGGCTGTAAAGCTGGGGAGGAGAATTCATGCCTACTGTGAAGCGTTTTGATAGTCTAGTTAATATTTGTCCTGGGCTTTGCACATGCAAACGACTTTCCTGATCTGCTTGGTTGCTGCCCCATATGCTTCCTGAAGGAGTACTTTTGTGCTGAAACTGCCACTCCTCCCCCAGCAGCTGTCTGTTACTGGACGCACATTGTGTGCGTGACTCCTGAGGGGTACATACTGTCCACTGTATCTCTGCTGGGCCCTCAGAACATAGAGGGCCAGGCAGATCAACATCAGAAAGAAAGAGAGAGAGACTGGAGAGAATTAAGCAATGATTGATAAGTGACTTTATGAAGAAAGATTAAAAGAGCTAAACCTATGATGGCGAGGCAAACGCAAAGGGGGACATCACTTTCAACAGTGCTAGTACTGTAATAATATTTTGCATTTCTATAGCTCTTTTGATTTAAGAACCTTAAAGGTCTCATTTTATTGTTTATTTATATAGTATAAACAGTGTGCTAGAAACCTGTGAACACTAGCCTCCCAAAACTCCAGCAAGGGAGGTGATTATTATTGTATCTGTTATATACATGAGCAATTTCAACTGTAGAAAGCTGAAGCAACTTGGTCATGGTGACATAGTGAGACTAAGGCAGAGCCATAAATGGAGTGCAGGTACACTGACTCTCTGCCCTTTGGCCTAACTACTACCCCACACTTATTGCCTGATCTAGAGCTAGCCCATTGGAGTCGATCAGACTCTTTCCGTAGACTTCAATGGACTTGGGATCGACTGTCCTGAAGGGGATGCTTTCAAGGCTAGCTGTTTTTTTAGGCTGGTGCAAATGATACAGATCTATAATCATTGGTGAAATCAAGTGAAAGAAGAAAGAAATGTAGATTATCAGGGGAAAAAAAACGTTTTAATGGTGAGCTCTCTTAGCCTATGGAAATCTTCAAGGGAATCTGTAGAAATCCCTTCCCTTGAGCTATGCAATACTAAATTGGACAATAAGGACCCTGGCAGCAGGATGGACAATTGTAGATGACCAAATAGGTCTCCTTGATTGGTGTGTGGGTGGGTAGATAGATAGATATAAAATAAAGAAAATTCTCATGAAATTTAGGTTGGGCAACAAACAAAAGGATACACTGAGAAGGATTTTTTTCAAAACTGTACAGCTTCAGATGTGAACACATTTTTTCATTGCCATTGTATGTCTGAGAGCTTTACCTTACATGCATGTTCAAACTCATTCAGGTAGTACCTAGATTTTGGGTTGAAGTGCTATGAAACCTTTGTAAACTGAAACAAAGTATGATAGTTGGTGTTCGTATTTGTATATGGACACATGCAATGCCCTTCCAGCTCTCACTCACTTTGCTGTATTTTCTTTTAGTTTCCTTTTATTTTCTTTATTCCACCACAAGAGAGAATACAAAAGAAAAAGCAGAAAATCTCTGTTACATATTGCACAAAATCAGAAAATTATAGTACAGTACGTAAGAGGGGAAATAAAGAAGAGACGGGTCCATAGAATTACTGTAATTCACTTATGGGTCTGATTTTTCAACAAGCTGCCTGCACACTTACCATGATTGTGCATGCAGATTGAATAACTGCATGTGCAAATAGCTAACTGGTAATTTTCAAGTGCAATTAGCCTATTTTTGTGTGGGCAATCACAGTAATTGCAGGTGTGTAACTTGTATGTACTGCAGTGCTCTTCAACTTCAGAATGCTTCATGAAGATTAATTAAACATTAACAGCAGTAACAGGAAAATTAAAAAAATACATTTGAGAGCATGATTATAGCTACTTACTTTCTTGCAAGTTGCATACATTTAAGACATAAAATACATTTTCAACAAAAAGAGAGCTTATTGCTTTTTTAACGCAGCTGTTCCTTTACAGTGCTGGTGTCATAGCTCTAGGAACAGACAGACAGATTTAGGTCTGCACGTGTGAGGATTTGGGTTCTTTATAATGCAATCTCAAGAGAGCTTGCTACAGAGGTAGAATGTAATATGGTATGTCACAGTGGGACTGTTATTACTTAGATAGCACCATAAATGCATGTGACACTTTACAAACATGAGAGGAAATAAAGTCCTGCCCTGAGTAGTTTATAAATCTGAGGACAATATGGGTGTGAAATGGTGCAGAGCCTCTATGCCAAATTCAGCATGTAAAAGGGTAGCTGGCCCATTAAATGAAACTGGGATCAGTGCTCCTGTTCCAGTCCAGGTGCTCCCGCTTGGACCAATTAAAAGGGTGGGGCAGTACCTGGGGTAGGAGGCTATAAAAGGTCAGTCAGGAGTCACACAGGAATCAGGCAGGAGGTGAGAGCTACCAGAGATAGCTATGGTTCCTAGGAGAGGGCTGAATGTAGGAGAGCAGCCAGAAGGGTTTTCTGGCTGGTGTCCCTAAGCCAGGACCAGAGGGTTGGAGCTGGCTGAAGGCAGCAGGATGGAGCTGTACAGCAGCAGAAGGAGATGTCTGCTGGCTCCAAGCCAGAGCCAAGGGAAGAGAGGTCTGAAAGAAGGGGGATAGCTGCTGATATCTTGCTGGAGAGGTGAACCCGGCGGAACAGTGCAAAGGCCAGGGGGAGTGAGGGATGCTCCCAGCAGAGAGGCTGTGGAGTTGCTGCTGGGAAGATCAGGGCTGCACCCCAGAAGGAAGTGCTGGAATGGCTGTCCTGGCAGAGGGATGGAAGAGAATGGCTAAGGAGCCTTGCTGTGATGGAAGACACTGGGGTATGGTGAGGAAAAAGGACCATGTGCACTGGGGTGATAGGGAGTATGTCTTGGGACTATTTGCACAAAGTTTTTGTAATAAACTGGCTCCCAGGAGGGGTATTGTTTAAGTAGGAGTCTGAAGTGGACTCCTTCGGGTTACTCAAGAGGGAAACTGAGGTGAGGAGCCACTTGTGGGGCCATGGTGAGGCCAGGAGGGAGTGTCCAGGATGAGGCACAGTAGCTTGAAGGAAGAGGATTGGGGTTTGCAGAGATTTAGGGCACTAGGTACAAAGGAAAAAGAGGCTGCTCCACATGTAATGAGGCATGAATAAAGCACAAAGCCAAGAGAGGAAGACTAAAAATTATGCTAAACAGAAAAGCTCTGTTGGTTTTTATTTCACCCGCACCGTAAATCCTTATCTCGCCATCTATCGTATTGTTGGCAAGTCTCAGAATCCTGTTGCTTTCTCTGTATCTTGTGTCTATGGGAAAGCCCTTGTTTGTTGCTGCTGACCCTCACCATCACTACATCATTTCATAGTGGCAGTCAGCCACTGATGAATTTAGTGCTGGCCAGAAACTACATCTTGTTTTCTTCCAGTGGGGGTAGGTGAAACTTGACTCCCTAATAGTGCTGGTGGTCTGTCAGACCCTTACATGAATCGAACACAAGCCAGCTGTTTATCCCAATTAGCAGCCAGCTATTCTTAAACCACCAGATTTAGTTTTCATCCAAGCAGTGGCCACCTTTGCAGTCTCCAAGTTGACTGTCCTCTTTAATTAGCTCTCTCTTTTCCTAGTCTGTCATTTTCTCAGTGCCTGGAAAATGACTTGAAGTCAACACTGATCAGAACAAACCATGAACACACTTCACTTCAGCAAGACAATCGGGGATACAAGTGATCCATAAGGCCTTGTAATATTTTGAAAATTCAACATATTACTTTAAATAAGCTTCCAATTAAAGTGAAACTCTCTCCTCCCTTTCCAGAGGAGTGGAAATAAGATTCCCTAATATCACATTGCCAGGGCTGAAGAAACCGTTGTGACTTGATCATAGGACTGAAATGGCTGCCTTACTGGTCATGAATCTCCAGTTATCCTCCCATTATGCAATGGGATATGAAAAATGACAGCTAGTTTCCCTTCTCTGGTTTAGTTTGCTATTGAGATCAGGTACCTCTGACATGCCAATATTTTAGGATTGTGCCCTGACTCAGACTCTTTAGAGCTGCTTCAAACAGTAGTCCAGATTTTATGGCTGAATGGTTCGGGTATGTGTTGGCTGTGGGGCAGGGGGCACAGCAGGATGTGGATGGTGAGGCAAAGTACAGCATTATTACAAAAAAGATGGATTATTCATGAGTGTGTGAGAAAACTCTTCTTCTAAAGAAGGGCCCCTTTCTATTATAGCCCTTACCTCTACTCTACCTTAGCAGAACCAAGCTGTGGAGCACAGGGAGAGAGACAGAACACTCTAATCTAATTCATATACTGACTGCAGTAGTAGGTAGAGGGGGAGGGTTTATTTCCCAGACACCAACTTTCAAAGCATTTCATAGGGCATGACTTTGCCTTGTCTTTAGTTAATTCTTAGGGGCTTGCTCTCTTATTTGGACACACACAAACACAACCAAAGGAAACAGCCTATGGACCAGAAACAAAGTTTTGTGCTCTTCAAAGAAAGTAGGGAGAGAGGGAAGGGATTAAGCCTCATGCCTATTTGTAGGCAGACCAGCCTAATATCGCCTTAGTTTTGGATAGCTGGCTTGTTCCTGCCATTATAGGCATTTTGATGATGGCTTCATAGTTCTGTTAAAATAATTGTTGGCTCTTGTTTAGCAAATGCTCCAGCTGACCAGCAAACGGATTGGTTGGTGGCTTTTAGGAGGCCCCAGGCAACAGAATCACAGTTGGCAAAATACCAGCTCTAGCGATGATGACGTTGCTGATGAGCATGAGGGGGAGGGATTCATTTTGGTTCCCAATGAGGATTGGACACACCACTCCATTTATTTACCCACAAAATAGAAAAAACAACAACTTTTGAGCATCTGAATTTCTTTGCCTTTTAGTGGTTTATGTCAGAGTTACAGGCTGGTTTGCCAGGCCAAATTCATCTTGTGAAAGAGAACAATGTACAGGCCTCAGTTTGAGTGTTGGCCAACATTCTTTTGTAAATGTAAGGTGTTCCATTACATAAACGTGAGGCTCTTCAATCCTTAGTTCCTGTTAAGTTTTATATGTCTAATTATTTGTATTAGGTTACAGTACTGCCTACAGGCCAGGGCATCATTATGCTAGGCATGGTACAAACATAATAGACTGTCCCTGCCCTGAAGAGCTTACATTCTAAGCGTAGACTATATGGACAACAGATGGCTCTAACACAGATTGGGGTGGATAATAATAATGGATAATAAATAAACAGATGTAAGTAGAATATATTATGTATCCCTGTCCCAATTACATGCTCACTTGACAGTTTATATTCATAAGTTGGGGTGGCTCAGGCCAGTTTTTCACGGGCAGATGTCCATTCCAGAACGACTTGAGACTAGACACTTGTGTCGACGGTCTCCACAGAAAGGAATAGAAGCAAGTCTGGCCCCCATTACCAGAGTTCCTGAGGCCCTCCGAAGCTTTAATGTATTTACCCTCACAATACCCCTGTGAGGTAGGGCAGTGCTATTATCCCCATGGTGCAGACAGGGAAATGAAGCACAGAGAGACTAAGCGGCTTGCGCAGGATCACACAGGAAGTCTGCAGGGGAGTAGGGAATTGACCCTGGATCCCCCAAGTCCCAGGCTAGCACCCTACAACTCCACGGTGGCAAAGTAGGGGAAGTTTGCACTGCCATTGCCAGTGCTGTACCAGCTGTGTGGACAGAGAGCTTAAGGTGAAATCCTAGTTCCATGAAAAGAAAACCCCCATTTCTTCAGCGGGGCCAGGATTTCACCCAACTCCTGTCCCCAGTCTCCAGGGCAATCAAACCAGCACTCCATTTGTAAAAGAATTACTTTAATATGTCATAAAAAGAAAAGGAGTACTTGTGGCACCTTAGAAACTAACAAATTTATTAGAGCATAAGCTTTTGTGAGCTAAAGCTTATGCTCTAATAAATTTGTCTCTAAGGTGCCACAAGTACTCCTTTTCTTTTTTGCGAATACAGACTAACACGGCTGCTACTCTGAAACCTTTAATATGTCATAACCTGTAACACCTGCTGGACAAATAATAAGAATGGCATCCTTAAGTCAGGTACACAGTTAATTAGAGAGCTACTAAAATGTAAATTACAGGCATCAGACCTCCCTCCTGACTCTCTTGAAGTTTGTAGAGACAGCTGGGGCACAGCCTGCTGAGAAACTTTTCAGTGCATGTTTCAGTGACCAAAGAAAACCTAATGGCTTTTCTGAAAGCACTAGGTTTTATCTGGTCAATGCGATGCATTTGACACGATAGAGCTGTTATAAGTCTGCTGTTGGAAGCCTTTCTCAAGGGACTGTTTGTCTGAAATATACTTGACCTCCAAAAGACAGTAACCACTTTACAGTTACCAAGTATGCACAATAGAACAGGAATGTAAAGTTCTTATTTAATTGAAAAAATGGTTCGCTCTATCTATGCAGTGACAGTAGGTAATTGATGGCTTTTGTTGATTTTTATTCCCTTCACCACCGCACCTGAATGCTTAAAGGCACTAGATTATATATGAACAAATCACCTGTACAAATTGTTCAAATTAAAAAAATACTTTTAGTTAAGTACTGTACAACATATTAGCTTGTTTACTGTAGGAAATAATCATTCCTGATTGAAGGGGTGGACAAGATGGCCTACGATATCTTTCACCTTACTTTTATAATCCTACACACGTATATTTTTGCACCCACTAAGAATTCTAGTTTATAGTGTCTGTTAGAGCCTAGTCTAAGATTATTGTAGCTAGTGAGTGAATGTCTCAATGTTCTGACACTTCACATTTTAGAATGTTGCTTGTAGTCTTGGGACTGTGAAAGCCCCATCTTACTGCTCCAGGGCTTATCTTACTACTTATCCTGTACCCCTAAGCAACTCCTTTCCCAAAATGATAAGCAGATATTCCCTGATCCATCTCCCACTTCTCATCTAGATGGCTTCTCCTTTACTATACTGTCCCCGGCCTGCCTACCTTTGCTGGAAATCTCAGTAGCCACTAGCAGTTCAGAAAAGAAGGGAATAAGTCTGAGTGAGAGCAAGTAATGATTTTTAAGAGTCCTACCAAAATAAATAAATAAAATAAAACACCCCAAGAGAGCAGGAGGTGGGTGCCTACTTTAAGCTTGCTTCTCCTTTTGTGGTCCCTTACCTGCAGACATTTGTAGTCCTGTGAGCTTGCACCAGAGATGAACCTAGCGGAGAAGAATTGTAACTGCAGTTAAGTGACAATACAACAATGGTGTTTTCTAAAGCAGAAACCAGGTGGCTGCAAAGAAAACGTCTCTTGCATAATAGTCTGTTGTCAGTATCTGCGGTATTAAATGGTAGAGGTAAAATAGTGAATTTGTGAAGGGGAAGAGGGGAAGGAATTTCAGCCTAATAAACAGGTAATTGGCATCATTCATTGGGGCTATGTATTGAAAGTCTGTGCAAAACTGAAGATGACACACTGGGAGGTGTCAGACAAAAGACCTAAAGGAGCAATGTATACCTAGCCCAGGGGTGGGCAAAACTTTTTGGGCCAAGGGCCACATCTGGGTGGGGAAATTGTATTCAGGGCCAGGGCAGGGGTTGGGGTGCGGGAGGGATTGCGGGGTGTGGGATGGGGCATGGTGTGCAGGAATTGGCTCAGGGCAAGGGATTGGGGCAGAGGAGGGGTGTGGGGTGTATGGGGGGCTCAGGGAAGGGGGTTGGGGTGCAGAAGGGGTGTGGAGTGCAGGATGGGGCTCAGGGCAGGGGTGAAGAAGGGGTGCAAACTGTGGGAGGGAGCTCAGGGCTGGGGCTTGGGGTGCAGGAGGGGTGCAGGATGTGGCAGGGAGCTCAGGGCAGGGGGTTGGGTTGCAGGGTGTGGGGGGGCTCAGGGCAGGGGGTTGGGGTGCACGGGGGTGCAGCAGGGGGCTCAGGGCAGGGGGTTGGGGTGCAGGAGGGGTGTGAGGTGCAGGCAGGGGGCTTAGGGATAGGAGTTGGGGTGCAGAGTGTAGGAGGGATTTGGGCTCTGGCCTGGCGCCACTTACCTAAAGCGGCTCCGGGGTGGCAGCGGTGTGCACTGGGGCCAGGGCAGTCTACCTGCATGCCTGCCCTGACCCCATGCTGCTCTGCTCTGGAAAGCGGCTGGAACCATGTCCCTGTGCGGCCCCGGGGGTGGGGCACAGAGCTCCATGTGCTGCCCTTGCCACACCTCCAGGTACCTCCCCCAAAGCTCCCATTGGCCGCGGTTCCCCATTTCCAGCCCATGGGAACTGCGGGGGGCAGTGCCTGGAGGCAAGGGCAATGCACGGAGCCCTCTGCCCCTCCTCCCTCCCCCCGGGGCCCCAGAGACATGGTGCCAGCCGCTTCTGAGAGTGGTATGGGGCCTGCGGCGCCATGTGGGGCAATCCCGCGGGCTGGATGCAAAGCCCTGATGGGCCGGATCCAGCCTGGGGGCTGTAGTTTGCCCATTCCTGCCCTAGGCGTACATCTTCAAACATTCACAAGCAATGTCCCAGAGCAGCTCCTCAAAACAGGAGCTACACAGAGAGCTGAATTGGTGACGGTCAAAGCCTTGGAAACTGGCTCTTTTCCTTTTGCCTCCAGAGAGACTGCACACAGAACCTGCAGATTGGACTAAAGCAGTCTAACTGACACAGTTATTAGAACTGGACCAGTTTGGAAAACACATTGTACTTAAACAGATTTCTTTACGTGTACATACCTTTGACTATTTATGGTAGATAATATTGCCCAAATCCATGAGTTTGGTCCCAATGAGATTTTAAAAAATAAGACATTTGGGATTCTGTTTATTCATACCTTAGTTTTTGAGCCTTTAGGATTTGTGTTATCAACTTTTTTCTCCACAATCATAAGGACTAGAAACGTCTTTTGTTTGTTTGGCTTTCATTTAATCACCTGACTCCAACAGATAGGGTTTTAAGAAAAATACCAAATATTGTGAGACTCATGATTAAAATCATGAGTTGGCAACAGTGGGTAGATGACCTGGCTGACTAGTAAAATGGCATCCAGAGCTGTAAAATTCTAATTAATTTTTTTTTAAGGCTGCAGGTAGACTGAGAACCAAGTTTCAGAACAAAAATGGTTATGCTGAATGTTGCCACATTTTGAATTGCTGTGACGGGTGTGGAGGCATTACATAATGCCCAGGATTTGATGGGTTAACTTCAGCTTCCCTTTGTCCTCTGCTCAGGGTGGAGAAGGGATATAGGAAGAGCTGTTGGAGAGACTGCCCGAGGAAAGGCATCCATGCTTGGAGAACTGGGTTACTCATGAGGCTGGGGAATCTTGTGTGACATTTTTGCTTCCATTGCCTTGTTTTGTATGTTAAAAAGTCTCTCCAGCTGCAAAGACCCTGCAGCCTATTGCTGTGTAATTCTGCTCAATCAATCACCCCTCCCCACTTCCAGTTTACAGCAACCTTATTTATTTATTTTTTCTCTTGCTGACCAGGTCAGTGTTGCTGTCCCTAGTTATTTTTTGCCACCATGGTATATTACAGTTCTAGGCTAAGGGCTGTGAGGGAATACTGGAAGAGAGACTCATCAATGGAGTCTAAATTAAAGGCTATACAACTTCAAAACAAAGTTGCTGGGGATTGGAGAGCTCAGGGCTTTGTTAATGGGATATGTAGCCTTTCCCTTCGTGGTCACTAGTGCTTCCCATTGAGTGTCCTGGATGAAATGAATGAAGGGTTTCAGTCCAGGTCGTAAACAGAAAAGGATCTCACAACGCAATTGCAACAGTAGGCACCTCTGTTGGCCGCCTCAGTATGGAGGCCAAGCAATGAAATGGCACAGAGTCTGGACCACTTTGCACTTTGAGGTTCTCCCTTCAGAACAGGCTCCGTGCCCACTGGTCAGGGAGCTGGCACTTCTTTTGACAGAGGGTTTTATTCTCCAGGATCACTATATTAACCTCATATGTTTTCCCATGAGCACTAAATTCACTTAAAAAAATCAGAAAGTAGAGGGGGTTTGGGGAGGGGTAGGGAGATGGTTGTGCCTGCTCCTCTTTCACTTTGCTGGGTGTGTCAGATGGCTTCTGTCCAGCTAGCCAATTATCAAGCCAATCTTATCAAGGTCGTTTTTATATAAAAGGCAAATAGATGATGTAAAAGACCAAAACAACTTAAAAGCTACCTAGGAAAGTGAGTCAGCTGCTGAATACCTATAGTTTCATCATGGGATTTCCTGCTTACATCTTTAACTTTTAGATAGGGTTGTTGGTATGTGTTGTCTTTGGTTGCAGGTCTTCAGTGTTCCCTCCTTTTGCCTTGGGAAATATGATATGGAAGTCCTATATGATGGTAACAGGATCCTTTGTTTCCCTGAGAGGGAGTTTCCCGTGTTGGGATAGAATATTAGTTTCAATTTGGAGCCTGTCTCATCAAACACAGACATGATCTGGATGCAGTGATCAACTTTTCCTTGGTCTGTCTAACAAGGAGGTAACTGTATCCATAAATAATTCAGCTATTAAAGAGATACCGGCAGCTTGTAAGGAAGGGAAAAGTTTCCACGGCCCTGTGAAATGTTTCTAGAAGAGCATTTCGTTCTTTTCCAGCCCTCTTGCAGTACCTGTTTTTGTGCCAGAGAAGAAGAGGTGTGCTGGCACTGTGTGAGGAAAGCAGTGGAGTGCTGGATGAAAACCACCAGGTTCATGGCCCTAACATTTCTGTGGAGTGGGTGGAGGCTGTCAAAGAGATGGCTCACACCCTTTCCACTTATCTCCACCTTCACTTTGCCAGCTGTGTGACAGCTGCATTTGCTCAAGGGAGGCAAGTAGAGTATCTGAAGAAGCTACTAAGTTATTGTTGCCTCAGTATAACTAGGGAAAATCTGTGAGAGAAAACCAGACAGAACTTGGGTCTTGTCAACAAACAATGTTTTTTACTGTTTGAGCGATATTGGTTTAGTTGAAGTCATATAGTACTCTCCCTCCGGAGTGTAAGTTATACTGGTGTAAGCACCTTTAGGTTGGCATAGCTGTTTCTGTGGTGAAGGGGAATAAACTATCCTTATATCACTATAACTGCAGCCACATTAGGGGTTATATCACTTTAATTATATCTGTATAAAATAATACCCCTAACTGAAAGTTACATCGGTACAAAACCTGTGTCTAGACTAGGCCTTCGAGGTATTGTGAAATGCTTTCTTCTCCATCTGTCCTCTTACTAATGTGATGACAGGAAAAGAGGAAAGTGTGTACTCTCTGAGGTAAACCGCTCCTGCACAGGCTACTTTATCCTGAAACTATGTTCTACTCCAAAAGTTTCCAAATTGTGACATGAATTTCTGGCTAGCCACCTGGTGCTGGCTCCTCTTCCTTATTTACAGACGCTAAGTCACATTAAAATTAGGGCTGTCAAGCGATTAAAAAAATTAATCGCACGATTAATTGCACTGTTAATAATAGAATACCATTTATTTAAATATTTTTGGATATTTTCTACATGTTCAAATATATTTATTTCAGCTATAACACAGAATACAAAATGTACAGTGCTCACTTTATATTTATTTTTGATTACAAGTATTTGCACTGTAAAAAACAAAAGAAATAGTATTTTTCAATTCACCTAATACAAGTACTGCAGTACAATCTGTTTATCATGAAAGTTGAACTTACAAATGTAGAATTATATACAAAAAATAACTGCATTGAAAAATAAAACAATGTAAAACTTTAGAGCCTACAAGTCCACTCAGTCCTATTTCTTGTTCAGCTAATCGCTCAGGCAAATAAGTTTGTTTACATTTGCAGGAGATAATGCTGCCCTTCTTGTTCACAGTGTCACCTCAAAGTGAATATAGGTATTCTCATGACACTGTTGTAGCTGGTGTCGCAAGATATTTACATGGCAGGTGTGCTAAAGATTAATATGTCCCTTCATACTTCAGCCACCATTCCAGGGGACATGCTTCCATGTTGATAACAGGTTCTGTTCGATAACAATCCAAAGCAGGGCAGACCAACACATGTTCATTTTCATCATCTGAGTCAGATGTCACCAGCAGAAGGTTGATTTTCTTTTTTAGTGGTTCGAGTTCTGTAGTTTCCGCATTAGAGTGTTGCTTTTTTAAGAATTCTGAAAGCATGCTCCACGCCTCATTTCTCTCAGATTTTGGAAGGCACTTCACATTCTTAAACCTTGGGTTAAGTGCTGTAGCTATCTTTAGAAATCTCACATTGGTACCTTCTTTATGTTTTGTCAGATCTGCAGCAAAAGTGTTCTTAAAATGAACAACGTGCTGGGTCATCACCTGAGACTGCTATAACATGAAATATATGGCAGAATGCAGGTAAAACAGAGCAGGGGACATACAATTCTCCCCCGAAGAGTTCAGTCATAAATTTAATTAACTCATTATTTTTTTAATGAGCATCATCAGCATGGAAGCATGTCCTCTGGAATGGTGGCTGAAGCATGAAGGGGCATGACAATGTTTAGCATATCTGGCAGGTAAATACCTTGCAATGCTGGCTACAAAAGTCCCATGCGAACGCCTGTTCTCACTTTCTGGTGATATTGTAAATAAGAAGTGGGCAGCATTATCTCCTGTAAATGTAAACAAACTTGTTTGTCTTAGTAATTGGCTGAACGAGAAATAGGACTGAGGGGAGTTGTAGGTTCGAAAGTTTTGCATTGTTTTGTTTTTGAGTGCTGTTATGTAACAAAAAAAATTCTACATTTGTAAGTTGCACTTTCACGATAAAGAGATTGCACTAGAGTACTTGTGTGAGGTGAATTGAAAAATACTGTTTCTTTTGTTTATCATTTTTACAGTGCAAATATTTATAATCACAAATAAGAATATAAAATGAGCTGTGTACACTTTGTATTCTGTGTTGTAATTAAATTGATATATTTGAAAATGTAGAAAAACACCCCAAAATATATAATACATTTCAATTGGTATTCTATTGTTTAACAATGCGATTAAAACTGCGATGAATTGTGATTAATTTTTTGGAGTTAATCGAGTGAGTTAACTGTGATTAATCAACAGCCCTAATTAAAATGCATTTCAACATATATTAAATACTTTCACAAGAGTTCTTTTCCATGTGAGCAATTGATGTTGTTACCAAGGGGATGTTATGTGATGTCTACAATGCAATCTTTGTGTCAAGATGTGGTCCATGATACAAAAAGTTTGAGAACCTCTGTTCTGCCTATTACACAAATATTGATGGGTGTTGGGGTTGATAGAAACCTGTTTAGTGATAAATGGGAACATAACTTGGAGTATAATATAAATGGATAGAATCAAGGAGTTAGGCTCTACTGGAAGTTAGCTTTTCAATACAATGGGCACTAATTTGCAAATATAAATCCCAAGTCTATTCAATAGCTGTTTAATTAAACTCCATATATTTGGTAACATTCTCATTAGAAAAGAAGACTAAAGGTGACTATGGATGCAGCTGAGGAATGCTCTTGAATTTTAAGTCAGCTTTTAACTCATGAGGGGGAAAAAATAATATCAGTGTTTCATCCATCCTTAATCCATTTATTCTCACTCTCAAATACACTTTCTCTGTATTTTATGATAAATAGTGTATTACAAGGGTTAAAATTAATGTCACTTCATTGATGGGTTACTCTAGGGTCTCCAGAAACATGGCAGACATCTGTTATTGAAGAGAGCAAAACTAACTGCAGTGTCCCCATCAGTCCTGGTGCCTGAGATTCTCAATCTGCTTCCCAGCAGCTCGTTGTGCAGGACCTGCCTTCTCAGGCAGGTCACCATTCTTAAGAGAACTTTGATCACTGAACATTGCCTTGGGATTTTTTCAGTTCTGATTTTCTCTGGGTGATGGTTTAACTTTTAAGCCTATTATTTACTCTGTTGATATCCCTACAAAGGAGTTGCTTTATTTAGTTAAACTTTCCTTAGTTCACAATGAAGACCCTCTTGTCAAGAGTGGTCTGCTTTCCATCTCAGTAATGCTAACAAGGGACATGTGAACGCACAGCAATACCAATGAAATAAGAGGAATATAGGACACAGCACACACACATCCAGAAAGAAAATGTTCGTGGGACCCATCTTTTGGTAGAGTAGAAGTGACTAACTTGATACTTCTCCCGCAGGAAGGAATGAAGACCCTTCTAAAATACTGCCAGCGTATGAACTGGTCTAATTGCTGGAGGGGTCCTGTTCCAAAGATGTGATGCTGTAAAGCCTTAAGATTCCATATTTTGTGATGGGCACTTAGAAAAAGCCAGAGTACTATTGAGTGTTTTACTCAGTGCTGTAGGAATGAATATTTCTTTCAGGAGAAGCAAAGAAGCCCATCCAGATCTATCAGTCCCCCCTTAGCTGAACGGCAGGGAAAAACAATTGTGTGAACTGCAAACGCTGTGCTTCTACTGTATGATGTTCCCTCCCAAAGGGACGGGCTGAAGAGGCATAAGCACAGGAAATGGCATTTTATGGCTTTTTAAAGTTGTTTATATATTTTTTACCAAATGCATGTGGACAATGCTACCATGCTTCTTTGAGAATTGCAGAGGGCTTATTTCCTCAAAGGTTGCAGGTATCATCAGTGTCCTTCCCTGCTGCTATAAGGGGAAAGGCAGTAATCCAGAAGCCATCAAACGAGTGCCAACCTGTTAAAGAGATATAGCAGCCTATTTCTTGAGGTTGTGCTATATTGAGCCATGAAACAAAGGTGCCTTTTGTTGTCTGTGTACTGCTGTCCCTTTACATTTCTAAGCGCTCACCTGGTGTGCAGAGTTCAGAAGCCATTGTTGTTCTCAGCGCTCAGCACAGACTTTCAGAGGGTTTGTGTGTGCTTGTGCACTTAGGGCTTGTCTACACACAAGTTGCACCCCTATAACTTAATTAGGTTTAAAAACTGCCTCTGGTCATATATGGAATTAAAACTGGTTATATCAGTTTAATTTGCACTAACTTGCAATTTGCACTAATTTGCAATTTGTAAATTGACTAACACAAGCTAACCTGCTAGAAAACCAGATTTATACTGATATTCTACTTAAGTTGTACCAGTTTAACAAAGTCAGTTTTAAAATCACAGCTTTGAATTAAAGTGGTGCAACATTGTGTGTAGACCAGGCCAAGATGTAAAATTAAGGTGATTCTGTCCTCCGCATATGGAAAACCGTAAGAGCTGTGGTCAGCATGGGTCAGCTTGTAAAACGTGAAGTCAGATGATCTCAAGTGTCATTCTGTTTTTATTTCTTAGTCGTGTGGTAGTACTGGGCTCTTTCTGAGAAGAGACTCTTGTTTGCTATTGTTTCGGTTTGTTTCTAACTTCTGCAGTGTTCCCTCTTTTATCAGTCAGCTAGGTTCCTTGTCTCTGAACCAGAGCTGTTGTATTCTTGCTCCATTAGCTGTTACTGTTTACTGAGATGTTAATGTAAATGAGGGCAGTATGGGGGAGGAGATGAAAGAGCAGGCACGGGGAATTCTACTGTTTTTCTTCCTCAAGGCTGTGCCTGACGCTGCATGTTTTATTACAGGTCCAGCACTGAGTGAGACAAATGATACAAGATGAAAGTCTGTGTGATCTCACTGATGGTAATAATGGCTGAGGGACTCCTTATTCCCACCCCCTCTCTCAAACTTGGTTCCATTGTATATTTCCTTCACTTCAGCACATTGTTTAGAGTCCACAGGTCTGGGATCCTTTAAAAGGCTTTTTTATGGTGCAATTTTGTGTGATTGAAACCACATTTTTATATGTGTCAAAACCAGTTCAGCAGTTAGAAAGAAATCATAATATAGATTGGATCATATTTCCTAAGTGGATGTCACCGGCTAATTCCTTTGTTATACCATTTAGCTACACAGGATTAACTGAGTGTTTACTATTAAGCCATTACATATGGGTCACATTAATTCACACACACTGGCATTGCTTTTGACTAATATCTTGTCAAATAGGTTAACATTTCAAAATGTCTCTAAACCACTGAACTGCAGGGACCCATTATTTTCAAAGCTCAAGCCCGTCTGCTGGGGAGTTCATGTGTTAGAGCAGTACTGCCATGTTTACATTTGAGGAGCTCTTCATTTTACACATTATGCAAAGCAAATGAAAGAAATCCCTCCAGTTTGTTTCTTGTTTTCTTCTGCTTAAAACGCCCTCAAAACATAAAAAGGAATCGTTTTGGCTGACTAAAAAAGTGGTTCAAGGAACAGCGAAATCTTGCACCATCCATTTCTCCTTTATCGCTCCTCTTATTTGGCAAGAGAATCCTAGTCTTTCCCCTTTTTCTTTCATCTCATCTGCAATGCACTTCTTTCCCCTCTTCTCCCCCCAGCATTTTAATAAGAAAGATTTGAAAACCCTGTGGGGCTTTTTCATCTCTACTGTACTAGTTTCTAAAGTGCATTTGGTCCCATTGCCCTCGCACCTCAGGATGGGTATGAAACCATTCCATTCCAATTCAGCCCTGCCCTGCCCTGCCATCAGTTTAGCTGGGGTTGTTTTGTGTGAAGGAGAGATGAGATGAAGTTGTGCAATGGTAAAGCCTCAAGTCACACTTCCTGCCTACTTTGTTCCACCATAGTTACCACCTTGACTGCCTGTTGGGCATCTTCTCTCACAGTCACCTCCAGGCCTTTATCCACGCAGTATGGTATGACTTACCTGAGTTCATCCACAAGATCCATACTCTGTCCATATTTAAGCTCCTCTTTAAAGACCCACTTCTGCTATGCTGCTTACAGTGAATGTATTTGATTTGTGTATAAAATTCCTTATTTGTTCTCCTTCCCCTAACCTCTGTCTACTTGTCTGTGTCTCAGACTGTCTTCAGAGCTGGAGTCGTACTTTCTGATGGCTAGTCTACCCTGGCAACTACACTGCCAGTGCGGGGCGCTGTCCACACTGATGCTTTACAGCGGTGAAACTTGCTGGGCTCAGGGGGGTGTTTTTTCACACCCCTGAGCAAGAAAGTTAAAGCAGCACTGTAAAGTGTCAGTGTAGACAAGCCCTTAATGTTCGCAAAGCACTAGCACATGGTGGGTGTTACCCTCAACAAATAATAATTTCCCTCTGCTCCAGAACTTCTATAGTTTCTTTGTGTTTTGCCTTTTCTTTGCCACTTTGTTTGCGAGGCGTGTTGGGTTGGAGTACTGTGAGGATCCAGGACTTGGTTCCCTTTCTTCGCTTGGATGTCCTTTTGAATCAAAGCTCACACCAAACCAAAGCTGAGCTGCATTTTTTTTCTCTTCTGGCCAGCTCCTCTGAAGAACAGAACTTTTATTTTCTCTCTCTTTACTGATGGATTTTGGTAAACATGCCATTTTGCAACAGAACAAGCCAATGAAAGTAAAAACTTCCTCTCTTCTGGTCTGTAAACATTTCCCAGAACAATATGCTCTGCTTTGAAATCATTTCCAAAGAGATTCTTAATACCTCCCTTGCTCCATGACTCACTTGATCAAAGAAAAATCGCCTTCTCCTCTGTATAAGCCACTTCCATGCAGGCTTGTCAGTCCAATAGGAATTTTGTGTAAGGAAAGCCACACCCAGGTTAGCCAGTCCCCAAGGATACACAGCTGGTTACAGGCTGCTGAAACTTCTTGGGAGTCTTTGGGCTTGGGTCCCACATTGCAATTTACTGGAGCAGGAAATTTTTCTTGGACACAGTCTCCTTTGCCTTAGTCAGAGGGATAAAGTTCACGGGCACAATACAGTAGACTGAACCTTTTTTATTACATGCTCCTTCTAAAACAAATAAGTGAGCTAATCGTTCCCTCTGCCCTGTCAGTAATGCATTACTTATTATAAAACTACTTTATTATAGAAGAAAAATGAAAACTATATATATTAAGCCTTAATAGCATGCAGACAATAACTTAAACACAATGTTTTAAGTTCTCTAAACTGTTTGTAAGTTAACATTTGTATGACTGTTTCAGAGTTACTAGCACATTTGGATGATGGGGTGCTGTCCTTAGACAAGTGGCAGTAACTTCACAGAAATGAAATGGTCTCAGCCAGTCAGAGCATGCTTGGCATTTACTGCCTGAGAAACCATATAGTATGTAAATCCTTGCACTCTGTCAAACATTATGACCACCCTCAGCATCCAACACAGGGTAGCCTTAGCGAGGCTTCCGTGCTTTATGGGTATGGGAGTGGTTGTTTGCTAATGCTGCCAATAGAGCTTGGTGCCATGGAGGGCTGCGGGGTGTAACAAGGTTTGCTCCTCACAGCTGGGGCACCCCGTCATTGCTCACCTGGGGAATAGCTCCGCCCGGCCTCACGCCCCTTCCCATCTCTCCGTCTTTGTGATTCAGTTGCTCCTTCTTCATGGCTTGGCCCTCCAGCCACGTCACTTATGTGTTTTCCTCTTTTTCAGAGTATCAGAGTCTCACTGGATTGTCTCAGGCAGTCTTCACTCCACTGCCCAGACTGTGCCACTTCCCCAGTGGCTGGTAGGGGAACCTGGGCCTACCCACTACTCCAGGTTCCAGCCCAGGGACTCTGTCTTGCAACTACGGTTTGCTTGCTCTCAGACCCTGTTGCCAGTTCCTTGGATTCCTTCCTACTTCCCTTCTCTATCTTCTGTGCCCCTTCTTTGGATTTGCCAGCCTAAACTCCTTCCTCCCAGGGAGTAACTGCGGACCATTCCTTTCTTTGACTTCTTGCCAGGCTCTGTAGCCCCATACACACCTCCCTTCGGGCAGGGAGTGACTTCTTCCCGTGCAGTGCTCTTCTTTTCTCCACTTGCTGGCTTTATACAAGCTCAACCTGTCCCTGCGCAGCTGGGCTTCATCTGGCTCTCCTGCAAGCGCAGTCTATCAGGTTAATTGTGCTAGTGACCTGCTCTGCCTTGTGTGAGATATGCACTCACACCCAACCCCAGAGTGGGAGGATGTGTTACGTGGGGAGGGTATGGCTGTGGCCACCTGCAAGCAGTTGGAAGGCTGTACTGGGAGTGGCATGTGCTACTTTCTTTTCTCTCCAAGTGTATTAACTGCTACTGGCCTACATGCTTAAGGGCGCTTGGACACTTTATGCCTGCTCCAGGCCTTGACAGGCACAATGTCTCCAGACATGGCTGTTCAGGCAGTGCAGCGACTTCCCACCTATCCATGGGGGCCAGCTAGATTCACAGTTTTAGGGTATGTCTGCACTGCAGCTGGGAGGTCTGACTCCCTGCACGGGTCGACAGACTGCAGTAACTCGGCTCCAGAACTTGTACACTGAAAATAGCAGACACAGGCAGTGGCTTGGGCTAGTCTCCCGAGTCCAAGCCTGCCCGGGTGGCTAGCCTGAGCCACTGACTGTGCTGCAGCGTTCACACTGCTATTTTAGGTGCTGGAATTAGAGGTCCTGGGGTGTGCTGCCTCACCCCCTGGCTTGAAGTGGTTTCCATTATATACAGAGTTTACAGTTTGGTTCAGTGTCTCTCAGCACCCCTATTCAAATTGTTCCCGCACTTCTGTTTCAATGAGCTAGCTTGAGGTGAGCTAGCACAAGTCTGTCTGTCCTCACTGGGACTCGCACCTTCCTCCTGCCGTGTGGGCTTACCCTTAGAGCTGTAACTCAGCATTTAGTCATTAGAGCTCTCAGTATAATAACTTGATGACGCTTCCTGTTAACTCAGAACTGCATCTTTGCCCTTGGAGTTCATTTAGTTCAGGATATGGTTATTCTTATCTTGTAAATGGGAAACACACTTACGTTCTCTATTAAAGGACCTGAGCCAACTCACTCCTATTGTAATCAATGGAAAGGCAGGTATTTTACTGCAGTGGGAATTGGATTGAGCCCTAACTTCCAGGACTTGTGGGGGAAGAGAGCAGGGAGGGGGAAATAATTGGAACAAAATGCTGAAACTGTGCTCTTCCTTCCCCACCCCCCGTCTCTCCAGTAGGGAGTTTGTACATCATGAAGTACAAGTTTACTAAGCAGCCCACTTCCCTTCACATCAGTTTCTCAGTGTGGCATTTCAGCCCAGGAATATTGTTGTATACTTCTGGGTTTAGTTGTTGCTGTTGTTTGTTTTTTTGGGGGGCTGGGGAGCTAATAGTTTCACATGTAATATTTTCAAGATTAGATGGCTGCTAGGGTGTCCTGTGTTAGCGCTCCGTGACTCTGTAACATGCTCCCCCAGCTTGGTCTGAAATAGCCTCAATACAGTGACTGTCTGGAAATACTGAAAAAGGACCTTCTTTTGAGAAAGTTTCTAGATAGAGTAGCAGGGCTATACATCCCAGAATGATGGAGGGGTGGAAAGGAGTGGGGTTTTTTGTAGCTGGCAGACTGGCTAAGGTTGCCACCCATCTGGTTTTTACCCGGACAGTCCAGTTTTTGGCTTCTGGGTCTGGGTGCCGTTTAGTTTAGTTTAGCTAAATGGCACCCGAACCAAAAGTCCGGTTACTGTGAGGCTGCGGGAGACACCGGGTCATTAACCTGCACCAGCCCCTGCTCAGCTGGGGCTGCCTGAGATAATCCAAAAAATCATGGGGGGAGGCAGGCAGAGAAGCGACCGATGAGGGCGGGGGGTTTGGGGGAAGAGGTGGAGTAGGGGCGGGGCCTTGGGGAAGAGGCGGAGCAGGAGCGGGGCCCCAGAGGTCCAGTTACCAACGATTAGAAGGTGACAACACTATGGCTGGAGGAGTTCCTTTTTTGAATATTTTAATGCTACCGGGGCTTTGTTCAAGTATTAATTATGTGTTCGGGCACCTAGAGTCTTTTGTAAGCATTATTTTATTATTTAAATAAAATATAGAATAACTAATTGGGTCTCTAAGCAAGGAGAAAGATGGTGGTGCTAAGCTATTGTAGTTCCACAAGCAGCAGTACATAGTGCTAAGAATGTACTGAGTGAGACACTATTTCTTTTCTTCTTCTTAGCTAAGCCAATCCGATACAAAGCACTGAAATTCATTAAAGCATGTTTTTACAGCATATATGTGTGTATATATATATATATATATATATATATATATATATATATATATATATATATATATATATATATGGAAGCCATATATAGATGGAAGAACTAAATCAACATGGATTTGGAGTTGTCTTTTCATCCTAGGGAGTTTAGTTGCATATAATACTCTTCAGTCTGAATGGATAAAAATCTTGCCTATCAGGGTTTTAAATCTCTTGTTCTTTGCATGTATCATATTTTATCACTCCCTGATTTTAATTTTAATAGTCTAAGGGGCATGTACGGATAGTTACTTCGGGAAGTACAAACATTTTGTTCTGGAAGACTATCCATCTCATATGGACTTTGACATTTGAAAGTGTTGCTGAAGTCTGTTCCCAGCACTATACAGAGTTTGTGAAAGTTTGAAGGAAAAACAAATACTGAGAATAGGGGAGAAAGATGGTCCTTTTCTTGCAAATGGCTTTGCCTGCCAAAATGCTGCTAATAGTAGTTTGGCAGGGCTCTTGGCTTTCCTAACTGGAACTATAGCCTTTTAATTACAAACTTTAAGAATTACTGTTCCTCACACTCTCTTCTGAATAAAGCCCCTTTACTTTTGTAGTGAGATTCCTTGCTGAAGTGTTTGCCAACACTGTCTGTATCTGTTTCTTCACCCATATAGCCATTCTTCTCCTCCATTAGACCACTGATTCTCAACTGGGGGTCCGCGGCCCCCTGGGGGTCTGCAAGCAGGTTTCAGGAGGTCAACCAAGGATTGGGCTTCTGCTCTGCGTGCCCTGACTCACCTCAGTGGGCCACCCTGCCTGTCTGCACTGGGGAGTTGGGTACAACCAAAAGTTGCAGCATCATGGGAAGAGATCTCCCTCTGCCATCAGAAGGGATTGCCTCACAAGCAGGCAGCAGCAGTTGGTCAAGGAGACACTCCACTGCTCTGTCTTGCTATACCAGCACTTCAGGGAGCAGGGCCAAATGGAAGGCAAAAATTGGGGGCGGGAGCACGTGACCCTAGGTGCCACCCCACAAGTTTAGGGATACCTGGCAAAAAAAAAAAAGATTGAGAACACCAACCAGCTGGCATTAGGGGAATAGCAAGCAGGGCAGTTGCCTGGAGCCCCATGCCACAGGGGCCCCCACAAAGCTAAGTTGCTTAGGCTTCGGCTTCAATCCTGGGAGGTGGGGCTTCAGGTTTTGGCTTTCTGCCCTGGGTCCCAGCAAGTCTAATGCTAGCCCTGCTTGGTAGACCTCCTGCAACCTGCTCGCAGCCCCCAGTGGATCCCGAAACCCTGGTTGAGAATAGGGTTGGCAACTTTCAAATTGCACAAAACCAAACCTCCTTGCCCTGCCCCCTGCCATACCCCTTCTCCAAGGCCCAACTCCCACTCCACCCATTCTCCAAGGCCCACTCACTCCATCCCCACTCCCTCCATCACTCGCTTTCCTCGACCCTCACTCACTTTCACTGGGCTGGGGCAGGAGATTGGGGTGCGGGAACAGGTGAGGGCTCTGGCTGGGGCTGCAGGCTCCAGAATGGGGCCAGAAATGAAGGGTTCTGGGTGCAGGAGGGAGCTCCGGGCTGGGGCAGGGGAGTTGGGTGTGGGCTTTGGGAGGGAGTTATGGTGCGGGATGGGATTCTGACCTGGGGCTGGGGTTTGGGATGCGGACTCCAGCCATGCAGCGCTTACCTCAGGCGGCTCCTGATTGGTGGTGCAGCGAGGCTAAGACAGGCTCTCTGGCTGCCCTGGCTCCACATGGCTTCCGGAAGCAGCCAGCATGTCCGGCTCCTAGGCTCAGGGGTGACCAGGCAGCTCTGTGCACTGCCCCTGCCTGCAGGCACCACCCCCACAGTTCCCATTGGCTGTGGTTCCCGGCCAATGGGAGATGTGGAGTTGGTGCTCGGGGCAGGGGCAGCACACGGAGCCCCCGTGGCCACCCCTGTGCCTAGGGGCCGCAGGGACATGCCGGCTGCTTCTGGGAGCCAGGTGGTGTCAGGGCAGGCAGAGAGCTTGCCTTAGCCCTGCCACGCCACTGACCGGACCTTTAACAGCCCGGTCAGCAGTGCTGACCGGAGCCACTAGGGTCCCTTTTCGACTGGGCGTTCCAGTCAAAAACTGGATGCCTGGCAACCCTAGTTGAGAACCACCATTCTAAAGCACTCAGGTGCTATATACAGGTAATTCTGCAAAAGTGTATTTTAAATTTAAAAATTGAAGATTTTAATACATTAAAAATGAGAATGATTGCTACAGTTAGTGCTGTTTGTCTTGATACTATCCTTTATTTTATGCTGTCCCCATTCTTTCAGTCTTCGATATGCTAAAAATGTCCCTATTGGGAACTCATAGATGCATGGTAGATATTGATGTGGAGTGAAGTTGGAGGTTTGGAAGCTAGGGCTTTTGCCACCTGGCAGGGAGTGGGAAGTCGCAAGGGATTGTGGCGTAAGCACACTTAGCTGGATGTTTCCGCTTAAATGAGTTGAGTGGAGCAGTTGAAAAGTCTGGGCATTTTTAAAATTGCTCTTAGGTTTCAGACTTAGCAAACCACTGAGATCAATGATGTAGTTCAGTGGTTCTCAACCAGGGGTATGTGTATCATTGGGATACATCAACTAATGTAGATATTTGCCTAGTTTTACAACAGGCTACACAAAAAGTGCTAGTGAGGTCAGTACAATCTAAAATTTCATACAAGGACTTGTTTATACTGCTCCAATACTATACACTGAACTGGAAGTACAATATTTATATTCCAATTGATTTATTTTATAATTATATGGTAAAAATGAGGAAGTAAGCCATTGTTCAGTGACAGTGTGCTGTGACACTTCTTTGTATTTTTATTTCTGATTTTGGAAGTAAATAGTTTTTAAGCAACGTGAAACTTGGGGATATGCAAGACAAATCAGACTCCTGAAAGGGGTACAGTAGAGAGAGGTTGAAAGTTGCTGGTGTAGTTCAGGCCTCTCAGAGCCTTGTTTCAGGCTGGCTGCAGGCTCAGGAAAATATTGCATCGGGTTATGTTTAGTAAAGCTGGTCAGAAATTTTCTGACAAAACATTTTTCCCTCAGAAAATTCCAATTTGAAATCAAAACATACCATGGGAATGTGTTAAATGGAGATGAAATTTGACGGAAACCAGGCAGATTTCCAATGGAGCCCTGCCTGCCAGCCAAATCTGCCTGGCTTCTTGCCACCTCGCCTTGGCAAATTCTGTAGCAGTGGAATACGTGGGGCTCTGTTTACACTGTTCCCATCACTATGGTTTACCTTTACTCTTGTGGTAGATAAAAACAATAGCATCTACTCCTAATGGATGCCATTTGGTGCCAGTGCAATCTTCCAGTTCCCTCCTTGCTTGCGAGTACTTTGCACTGATGTGATTAAATTATCTGTTGAGCATCATCAAAATGCCACAGCATAATTCCTTGATGTTTTGCCATTGCGGACTGAACATATGGCATTAACTCCATCCAAGATGGCAGTGCCCACCACTTCCAAAGCAGGGTAAGTAGCTAAAATACTCTACTTTCCTGCAGATTCAGAGGTCTCAGCCTCTAACTGGCTTTCAGCTTTTTCAAGCCACTTTCCAGGGCTGTGGTATTTCTTAGTACACAGAAGACTCTGCTTACCTGAGCTGGTGACTTCTGAAGATAGTGCACTAACAGTTCTAGGTCTTTAGAGCTTATTTTTCTTTCTTTCCTCATGCAGAAAGCTGTTTGGAAGTCTGTGCTACCAAGGGCTTGTGGAGGGAAAAGCTACATTGCACTGGCTGTATTGTCAAGTTATATACAGCTGATTCATTGAAAACTACCTGCTAAAAAGAGTATGGCTCAATCAATTAGTTTTGCTTCACTGTTTTCTATCTCTGCTCAATTAAGCCAGTCTCCTTTAAAAAAAAAACCCAAAAAACTCCAAAACAACAACAACAACAAAAACGCCCATGTGTGTTTATGAATGGAGCCAAAAAGGAACAGCTCCACTTTAACTAATCTGGGGAAAACCTCTGTTACAGTCTCCTGAGACTCCCTTACCCCATGGAAGCCACAAAGTTGTATCAATCAACAGCTTTGAAACACTGGCAGCAGCTGGGAGAGCCAGAATACCAATATTGGGGACTGACACAGCCCTACCTTTTCTGCTGTCAGCACTAAAAATGTCATTTTAAAATTTTAGAACAAATACTATGTTTAAATCGCCATTAATCCACAGCTGACACCTTCCCCTCTGTGCTTTTGAGAGCCTGTGTATTTCTTTTTCAGAGCGTCATGCAGCTTCAGTTTAGAAGCTAATATTTAATTTTCATAGTTATTATACCTCTCACTCCTGACTCCGAGGTTTCCTAATAGATTAAAGCAGTGCCAGAATTTCTTATTTTAAAATATGGCAAGTTTAGAAAAGAACAGCATTCATTGGACATTGTAATAATGGGGATGGTGAGGTAAGTGAGCAAAGAATGGCAGTAGGGGTTGAATAAACTTTTATTTAAATATTCATTAAAAACCCTTTAATCAAAGCCAGAAAGCCTACAGGTCCTGTGAAGTATTTGCAAAACCGGTTAATGAAGTGTAGTGTGTGTCACTTTATCTGGTTTGAATCAGAAGGGATGTTTCATATTATGGTATGTTATGAGCTCTTTATAGTAGCAACATCAATTCTCCTTCCAAAAAGTGGGAGAGGAGCATTCCTTTATGAGATTAATGAGCTACCATCATTTATTACAGTTGTCATTTATTTGATGTATTAGTTTTTACTTAAAATTTGGGGCTAGTTCCAGCCTCAAGAACAGGGAACAAATAGTGCAAGATAAAAAGAAGGTAAATACACTGAACCCAAATCTGTTTCTTACTTGTGGCAGTCCTATCAGATATGTACTTATGCCTGTCCTAGCTTGATAATGATAAAATCCATGTGTCCTGGCAGGTCACAGGCAGCCAGACCTAGTAGTAGTAGCCAGAGTCCACAATCATAAGATAAGCATCAAGAGTTGGCTGGGTCACAATACTGGGAGGTCAGCAGCTGGAGAGAAACTGGACATCAGAGCCATGATTTGGGAACCAGAGTCAGGCTGGGTCAGGATAGCAGAAGGTCAGAGGAAGCAGCCAGACTGGAGGCCAGAAACCACAAGTCAGCCAGGAATCAAGCTGGGTCACGATGACAGGAAATCAAGCTGCAGGAGCAGGAAGCACAAGACGCACAGTCCAAGGCAGGGCAGAGCCCTGTTGTCTGGACAGCTTCCTGCCCAGTGGGCCAATGGGCCACTCTGCCAATGGAACCTCAAAGGTGGAGCCTCACAATGGGGCTGAGTTTCATAAGCCAGGTAAGCCATTTTCAGCCTACTGCCAGGTGAAGGGTTGGAGTGTGGCTGCTCCCATGAACTCTGTGGATCTGGGTTCAAGACACATGGGTCATGACATCATGCGCTTCACCAATTCTATCACTATTGTATTCCCCCCAAAAAACTCATATTAAAAGAGTTCAAAGTCAAGCTTTCAAAAATTAGCAATTTGACACCTCCCGCCTGCGCACACTTTGTATGATGCAGTTTTTAATTACTGGAATGGCAGTAACAACAACGTGGGGAACTTCAGCCTGAGCAGTTACAGTTTGGCAAAAAAAAATAAGCAACTGAAAAGAGGTTTTTATAATTGGAAGTTTCAGACTACCAACTCTGCCAATCGTGATATCTATCAACTCTCACCTTAACACACTTTTGGCTCCCTCTGCTGAGGTTAATTAAAGTTAATTTTCATACTGGAATCTAGCTCCTTTTCACTCTCTAGACTGATTACTTTTGGGGGTGGTTGTATTGTTGAACTGTGTGGATGTTTTTGTACCTGTTCTAATAGGAATACAGGCCTTTGTGAAATACAAATTATGGTTGAGGCTGTAGCTGATTACTGGTCCTTGCCTGGCAGTTGATAGCCCATTTTGCCACCTGTTACATCAATGGGGATGGCAGATGTGTTATGTTTGGTAGCATCATTTTTAGTTCTCTTTTGAATAGCATGCAGATCATCCCAGCATGGGTAGACACAGCATGTGTTTCAGCATAACTGATTTATTTGCTCCAGTAATGATTTAAGATTGATTCAGCACTAGCTTAAAAATGCAACGGGGTATTCCAAGTCAAAACTGTGAATCAAAATGATGTTTCAGTGTTGTTGTAGCTATGTTGGTCCTAGGATATTAGAGACAAGATGGGTAAGTTAATACCTGTTACTGGACCAACGTTGTTGGTGAAAGAGACAAGCTAGAAGGAGAGTTCTGTGTAGCTTGAAAGTGTGCGTCTTTCACCAACACAAGTTGACCCAACAAAAGATATTACCTCACCCACCTTGTCTCTCTAATATCAAAATGATGTGAGACCGTAATGGGAGAGTTATCTTTGGATGGATACA
The DNA here is from genome assembly GCF_009764565.3 of Dermochelys coriacea. Lineage (NCBI taxonomy): Eukaryota > Metazoa > Chordata > Testudines > Dermochelyidae > Dermochelys > Dermochelys coriacea. The sequence goes on from NC_050068.2 coordinate 137,999,705, forward strand.
TATTGCATTTGTAGTATAGAAAATACATTTTCCCAAGGTTGATTTAAAAAGCTTTCCTTAACAATTGCTATCAATTTCTGCAGATTCTAAATTTCTATTAACAAAGTTTCTAGGTCTCCTTCTGGGCTATGAAGAAAAGTGTTTTGGTTTTGTGTGTTTTTTCCCCCAAATGTGTATCAGTGAAAACTCATCAGTGTATTGTTCATTTTCACTGCTGCTATTTAGATTCCTGTGGGCAGCAGGAATACTGGCAGGAATTAGGTCACTTTAGCTCCTCTGCTGCTTTGGAAAGAGATGAGCAGCTGCTGAGACAAGCACTAGAGCTACTCACGGTGGGGGAAGACTCAACAATTTGAGGCAGGGGGATGGGTAGAATAACAATATACCATCCAGTTGCTGCACCCATGAAGTTCTCAGATGAAAGGAGGAACAGAGAAGGAAGCTTCTTGCAGGCAGAGGTGGTTGGAAGGGTGCTGTGGCTTTAAATTGATCAGACATGTACAACCTGGAGACTGAACTAAATGAGGGAGGGTCTAGCCATGTACTCTTGCTAAAAATAGCAGCAGCAGCCTCTATCCCAGAAGCTAGAGGTGTGTTTACTTTATCCTCCTAAGCACTGCTCTTGACAGACCTCCTCTTCCTCCCTTATCCTTGCCCTGTTTCCTATTTGATCTTTGGCTAGCAGTTATGGGGAGGAAAAAAACATTTGGTGCGAAAAAAAGGAAACACTGCTCTGATACTTTGTGGTTGCGGAATTGGTAGAAGTTCTAGTGGAGATGGATCAATGGGCAGATGACAGGTGAGGCAGACAGTATGGAAATTGCATATGTGTGGCTGGCACTTGGAGAAAGGATAGATGTTCTAAACAAATTTCTGGTGTTCTGGTCAATCTCCCCCTCAGGAAATGTAATTATATCCTGCTTTTTAATTTCATAAAGTATTCTTCACTTCTTGTCTGAAACTGCTGCATAGTATTTCTATATGTTGTTAAACAGTTGCTGTGTTCAGCCCAAAAGATTGCTGCATTTCCGTGGTGGTGGGGATTCCTATATATGTTGCTTTCAAAGATCATAAGAATGAAAATCCCAGTACATAATAAAAGTAAGAACTCTTTGAAAACTTCTAAATGCAAGCACCTGAAAGAGATCTGGGGCGGGAGGGGGAGAAACTTGCTTGGAGATTTAAAAAAAATCTTATTTGATCAGAGTCTCCTTGGTATTTGGCAGTACCACAGAAAAGGAATCCTGTTTGGTTGTGGTTCTTATTGTGGGGTACACAATGCCCATAGACATGAATGCAAATTCTGGTTTTTGATCAGAGGACAAGGGAAAGAGATAAAATTTGATATTTAGTTTTTAATACAACATAGCCAATCTGAGTAAATTGCTGAAATAAAACACAGACCAAAAGGCTGGCTACGGGAGGCACAATCTGCCATTGAGAATGGTAATGTTGTTTTAATTATGCTGGGGCTTGAATGAGGGCTACATTAAGACCTTCTCCTCTGTGCTCTGCATGTCAGTGTGTGTCGTTATTGTTCCTTTTGTGTGGTTTGCCCAATCCCACCAGCTGCCAGCCCTCAATAAAGTTAAATCTGAGTCACTGGTTTCCAAAAGGATGACAAGTAGGTTGTGTGTAGCTGAATAGGATGATGCTACTCCTCCATTGAGCCCTCCAGCTTGGGTCTGGATTCAGGCCATAACTGCATGATAAATAAGAGCTAGTGCTGTCGTCTGTTTAAGTGAGTTGGTTGGTTTGGGGTGGGGAGAGGGGAGAGGGAGGGGGGTGAGAAGGAGACATTCAACCTCAAAAGTAGCGTATGTTGCCAACAGGAAGCCACCAGCTCATACTCTGCTTTCAGCATTTGGAGTGGGTAATTGGGAAGACACACTGGGCTGTATTTTGGTGGGGCCAGAGCAGAAAGCATGAGGGGAGTGCCTGTCACAAGTGCCAGGGCACTGTCACTAACTAACTAGCAGTTAGTTTCATGGGTCAGCGGTTTCTGTATGTATTGTTTATGTTGATGCTTTCTCATGTAGTCTCTGTAGCCACAAAGAGAGTACAAAGGCAACTACATTATTAAGTTCTATAGCGAGGGTGTGGAGTGGTGTGGGTTTCTTGGGGAGGGTTGGTTTGTTTGTTTAGGCCAGTTTGCAAGACCAACAGTGTTTATAGGAAAGAATCTGGATAAACTGGAAAACTCCCAAGCCTTTTCATGATTTCTCTATTATGTAAGATACTGCTGCCTCCCCCTACCTTCTCGGCTCTCCCGCTACCCTAGTAATATGGTCAGGGTTGAATATGAAATCTTTTCTTTTGCTCGCTGTTGTTTATCCTCCCTATTTGTTAACTGAGGTGATGGTATGGTGGGTGCACCTGTAAACAGTATGTGATGGCAGCAGTCCTGCTACTATTCCTTGTTTTCCATGGCATAAGATTGGTTGCAAACGGAAGAATCAGGAGTGGCGACTGTGTGGCTGCTTTCAACTAGAATTGTTTAAAAAAATTGAATAACTGTTTATGATAAGAAAATGCAGTTATTTGCTGGGAATATTATTTGGCAATATGGTTGGCCAAAGTCTGAAATAATAATTGAATAGCTATTCCATGAAAAAAATGCCAAAAATCTGCATCAAATATTTTTAGCTACAAATGCTATTTGAAACAGGCTATTATCATAGAATCATAGAATCATAGAATATCAGGGTTGGAAGGGACCCCAGAAGGTCATCTAGTCCAACCCCCTGCTCAAAGCAGGACCAAGTCCCAGTTAAATCATCCCAGCCAGGGCTTTGTCAAGCCTGACCTTAAAAACCTCTAAGGAAGGAGATTCTACCACCTCCCTAGGTAACGCATTCCAGTGTTTCACCACCCTCTTAGTGAAAAAGTTTTTCCTAATATCCAATCTAAACCTCCCCCATTGCAACTTGAGACCATTACTCCTCGTTCTGTCATCTGCTACCATTGAGAACAGTCTAGAGCCATCCTCTTTGAAACCCCCTTTCAGGTAGTTGAAAGCAGCTATCAAATCCCCCCTCATTCTTCTCTTCTGCAGACTAAACAATCCCAGCTCCCTCAGCCTCTCCTCATAAGTCATGTGCTCTAGACCCCTAATCATTTTTGTTGCCCTTCGTTGTACTCTTTCCAATTATCCACATCCTTCCTGTAGTGTGGGGCCCAAAACTGGACACAGTACTCCAGATGAGGCCTCACCAGTGTCGAATAGAGGGGAACGATCACGTCCCTCGATCTGCTCGCTATGCCCCTACTTATACAACCCAAAATGCCATTGGCCTTCTTGGCAACAAGGGCACACTGCTGACTCATATCCAGCTTCTCGTCCACTGTCACCCCTAGGTCCTTTTCCGCAGAACTGCTGCCGAGCCATTCGGTCCCTAGTCTGTAGCGGTGCATTGGATTCTTCCATCCTAAGTGCAGGACCCTGCATTTATCCTTATTGAACCTCATTAGATTTCTTTTGGCCCAATCCTCCAATTTGTCTAGGTCCTTCTGTATCCTATCCCTCCCCTCCAGCGTATCTACCACTCCTCCCAGTTTAGTATCATCCACAAATTTGCTGAGAGTGCAATCCACACCATCCTCCAGATCATTTATGAAGATATTGAACAAAACGGGCCCCAGGACCGACCCCTGGGGCACTCCACTTGACACCGGCTGCCAACTAGACATGGAGCCATTGATCACTACCCGTTGAGCCCGACAATCTAGCCAGCTTTCTACCCACCTTATAGTGCATTCATCCAGCCCATACTTCCTTAACTTGCTGACAAGTTATTAGACCAACTCGGCTTTGGCAAAATAAAGGTATTTGGGTTTTGCAGACAAAATCTATAGAGTGCAGCCCTGGCCGATTAGATGTAACGGTTAGCATGGATTATGAGAACTAGTTCATTTGCCAAGTGTGATAAAGGAGGTGAAAGATAATAGTCACTCCATCTGTGGAAATACCTGGATGAATTAAAAGACGTGTGGAAACTCAGCTTATTAGGATAGGAGGTATTAGTATCCTTCAGCTAGTATCCATCAATACTCTGATGTCCTGAAATATGATTCAAGCACAAAGCATAGGAGAAGCAGCATGCCCTGTTGTGGTTTAAAGATAGAACAGATACTGTGTTCTTGTACAGTGACTTTCCTCTAATTCCACTAATTCTAGTCACTTGTAGACTATAAGCAATATCTTGTAAGATCTCATGGCGTTTCCCTGAAAGCAGAATCTTTCATTTATCTTTGCCTGCAGTTATAAACTTTGTCAAGTGCAGCTCATTGTGCATGAAATGTAAGGGTGAAACTGGAATAAGCATCTGGGACAAATAAAACGCACACAGCCAAGACGTCTTTTAAATCATGATTGAAAGACTCACCTGCTTAAATGTACTGGATTGCTACTTGAATTCTGATAGGAGACAAGTGAGTGCAGAAAAGAGGTGATCTCATCTGAAACTCAGTCAAACAGTTCTGGCATCTTCTGTGACAGTGGACGTGAAAGCCTACGGACAATCTCACGTGTAAATTGAGACCTATGGAGTTACACAGACAGTGCAAATAAGAGTATATAACTGCCAAAGAATACAACATTATTTCTGGGGGGAGGAGTGAGGGAAGGTGAGTAAGGGCCTATCCAAAGCCCCTGATGTCAATAGAAGCCTTTTCATTGACTTCAGTCAGCTTTGGATTAAGCCCTAAGTGATATATAGGTTTTCACTGGTGTTCTATTTGCCACTTCAGAATTGGTGCTCTGCCATTTCGTGAGTCCAGTTAGGTTTTAATTGTAGAATTTTTCAGGTGACGGGGAATGGATTGCAGAGGAGGAGATGAAACACCCAGGCTGCAAATTTTCAACACATTTTTAAGACATGTGGGGAGAGAGTGTGTGTGTGTGTGTGTGTGTGTGTGTGTGTGTGTGTGAGAGAGAGAGAGAGAGAGCAAAATAGTAGTGGTGGAACCTTGGCATAGCTTGTACAAATCTTCAGAAAAGTCAAAAAGTGAAAACTAGCATGAGTTAAGAAAACTCTCGTTTGCAGCTTGTCTTCCCAGTTGTGCATGTCATTTAAGTGTTGCTGAAGAGGCAGCAGTTCTCCTCTCCATCCTGCTGTTTGTACTCCGTCAAAGCAGTAGTATTGGTAGTTACCGCATAGACCGTGGCTCGTCTTGAGTAATCTGCCTGGGCACCACACTTCATTTCAACGAGTTGCCCCAAAACAGAGTCCAGAGGGAAACAAGAATGGTTTCATTCAGACTATTAGCTTTCCAGGACTGTATTTGGGTGATATACCCTAGAGAGGAAGAGGGTGTCAATGTTTGGGTATTAATTAGACTAGCTTTTTCTGGGGAAGAATACCAGTTATATAGACTGTGTGCATGCAGAGGTGTAGAAAGCAGAGAAAGAGATCTCTCTGTACCTGATCGTACATGTGTGTATGCATATTTATGTTTAGTTTTAAACAAAACAGGGCTTGCTCTCCTGATCTGGCTGGCGTCAGGCTCACCTCCTTTACCACAAGATAACAATGGAGACTTGAGTTATACGCCATATGGCAGCAGTTGGGAAACAGATGAGGGTAGTCTGGAAAATCCCATGCTGTCAGGTGTTTAAGGAATGTCTAGATAATAGGGAATTAGAAGGGACTTCTGTGCTCAAGATAGATTACCTTAAAGTGATACAAAGAAGGTTTGCAAGCTGGGTGGGTGAACTGGAGTAGTAATGCAGTCTAGTTAGTAGCTGATTTTATAATTAGAAAGTTAGTGCTTTGTGGTAAGCGGGGATTTGGTAGAGAGAGGTTGAATGGAGCTTGGTTTGAAACAGACTCTTGACAGGATAAACAGAAGGAAAAAAAGGAAAACTTGGCTTAATCATTCAAAATGAATGAAATGGCTTCCAGGGCATGTTATGCTGAGGAGTTCCAACACAGGCAGGATACGATGATCACAAAGGATTGTTGTTGCCCAAGAGCAAACTACTATAATGCCATCCAATCTTTCGTTATGGAATATCTGAATGGAGTGTTTACATACAGTAAAATCACACATCCACCTGTTGTAGAAACACTCCCACACATACATACACTCAACAACCTCTGATGATGTGAGAAATTAGCTCCTTTAGGAGATTACATTCACTAAGCAGCACTCTAAAGGAGGGACAGCTTTATTAAAAAGGCTGAGCCTGATTTAACCAGGTATTACTCCGGTTCTACATCTGTGTGACTCTGTTGACTTCAAAGGATTTACAGTGGCATACATAGGAGTAATGCAGTAGTGATTCAGGCCTGCAATTTTCCTTCTGTACCATGAATTACATTGCAAGCCTAGCAAACATAAATTTCAGAGCGTATGTGGCTTCACACTAATTTCTAGAGTGCAGGTACTGTGCCAAATTTTGGCTGAATTAGTTCCTTTGAGACAGGGTGGGTTTTTTTGCTCACTGAGACTTCCTTGACTCTAACTTGGCAACTTCCATAAACAACCAGGAACTTTATTACATAGTTTAAACAGAGCTTGGTACGTAAACTTCCAAAATGGTGGCCAGGTGCCAGAGAACTCCTTCTCTTATTCTCTGTGCGCACACCTTCCTGAGGGCTGTGCAGTTTCACATTTGCTAGTGCTGTCTCTGGTAAACATCCTCTTGCAGAGCCTGGGGAGGAGCATATGCTAAAAGTAAGGCAGTGAACCATATTAGTCACAATGTTATCAAATGTATAATGAAAACAAACAGCGAGACAAATAATAAATTCTCTAATCCCTCTCTGTTATAGTATATTAGAGGTTATGTGTAACTATACTAAGTACAACATTTTCAGAAGGAAATGTATTTTAAGTTGGCATCTCTTTAAACTTCTAATGCCTCAGTCTTCCTATCTGTAAAAATAGGTGATAATACTTGGGGTACCTCACTGTGGGTCAGACTGTGTGCAAAGGGTGGAGAGGGCTTGAGGACACTCTTTTGGCGTGCCACCCGTGAAGTGACAGGCTACAATTTCAGTCTTTTAGCTCACTTGAATACAAAGATTGCACAAGGCTAGTAACCACCTCTGAGGAAAGGGGAGGATGCAGCTCTTCATAATTGTTGGTGCTGGGGACAGGTAAATTTTTGAATTTTCATGAGTCTTGCTAGCTAAGTCACAAAATCTTGATTCAGAAATTTTGAAGCACTTTGTTTCTGGTCAGTTTGAAACAAAGCTGTTTCTGTCTGCCTGCGCTGCTGTGGTGCCTCATGGGAATTGTAATTTGGGTGCCTCGTGCCTAGGGTTGCCAACTGTCTAATCGCACAAAACTGAACACCCTGGCCCCTTCCCCAAGGCCCCGCCTCTGCTGCGAGGCCCCCACCCCCACTCACTCCATTCCCCCTCCCTTCGTCACTTGCTCTCCCTCACCTTCACTCACTTTCACTGGGATGGGGCAGGGGGTTGGGATGTAGAAGGGGGTGAAGACTCTGGCTGGGGTTGTGGACTCTGGGGTGGGGCTGGGGATGAGGGGTTTGGGGTTCAGGAGGGGGCTCCGGGCTGGGGTCAAGGGATTTGGAGTGCAATAGGGGGCTCAGGGCTGGGGCAGAGGGTCAGGGTGTGGGCTCCAGCTGGGGGTGTGGGCTCTGGGGTGGTGACAGAGATGAGGGGGTTGGGGTGCAGGCTCCGGGAGCGAGTTTGGATGCAGGAGGGGGTTCTGACCTGGGGCAGGGTGTGGGAGAGGTTTGGGTTGCGGGCTGCGGCTGGGCAGCGCTTACCTCAGATGACTCCCAGAAGTGGCCAGCATGTCCGGCTCCTAGGCAGAGGGGCCAGTCGTCTCTGTACACTGCCCACAGGCGCTGCCGCCCGCAGCTCTGGGCTAGGGAAGCATGCAAAGCCCCACCTGGCTGCCCCTACACCTAGGAGCCACAGGAACATGCCGCTGCTTCCAGGAACCATGCGGAGCTAGGGCAGGCAGGAAGCCTGCCTTATCCCTGCTGCATCACCGATTGGACTTTTAGTGGCCCAGAGCTGACTGGAGCCACCAGGGTCCCTTTTTGAGTGGAACCCGGACACCTGGCAGCCCTACTCATGCCTCTGGTTTCCTCTGCGGGGTGAGCTCTCTTGCTGGACTACAAGATGCACTGCAGTGATTTGGCCACTGGGGAGACCACATTGCATCATGGGAGATGTAGTCTAGCCAGGGAACTCAACCCACAGAGGAGAATGGGGGCATGAGGCAACTCAACTCCAACTCCCATGAGGTACCACAGCAGCTCAGTTTAATTCCACCAAACCCAAAATAAAACATTTTGTTTAGACTTTTCCAGGGGAAAATCAAATTATCAGCAAAAACAAAATTCTTCTGGAAAATTTTAATTTTATAGAAAATGAAGTTTTAATAAAAAGAAACAAAAAACCAAAGCACCCATTTCAGTTGGAAATTCCTGACCAGCTCTGCTCTGAAAAATCTGGTGCTGACCACTGTCTGAGACAGGATAATAAACTAGATGGACCTGGGATTTGACCCAGTGCAGCAATTCCTTTGTTCCAAAAGCCCAACTCTTTCCTAGAGTGTTTGGAGGTCAGTGTTGCATAACTCTGGAGCTCTTGCCCCATAATTCAAGAGTCCCTGCTGCATTATTTAGGTACATCAGCATTGCTACCCAGACTGAAGAGAATGGAGAGGCAAATTCTCCCCTCAGGTATGCAAATGCAATTTCCACTAATGGCAGTGAGTTATGCTTACAAAGGTTGAAGAAAAATTGTCCCACTAAGACTTGATGTTTCAGTCTGACAACAAGCTATTTCCAGGGCTGTGGGAATGGATTGAGAGATGCCCAATACCATGAAGGGTTCCTACTTGGATCATTTCCACAAGGGTACCATTAAAAAAAATGAATTAAGATTAACAATGGTAAATTCCTCAATTTATAGACAAGGTCCAGTATAGGCATTGGAAGTGAAAGTTACCCCCAGACCCTTTCTCAGCCTTGTTCGGTATTAGGACTATCTCCGAGTGGAAAAGTTAGTTCACTATCTGCATATGTTTAGATTTTGACCTCTCTGATGCGAAAGCTAACAAGATACTAGTTATGGTGGCTCTCTTTGTGATGTGGATACCAATCTACTAGAGGGTCAAGTGAGACCACCAACTCACCACACACCGGGTACTGATTAGCCATCAGGTAATGCCTTTCAGCTACTACTGGTTGAGATTTGAACTTGTAACTTATTGGTGAGATATGCTATATTCCATTTCCAATCTCCTGGACCATCCATGAGTTAGCTCTGTTTTGGGGATAGCTACCCAGTAATAACTATATGTTGGCTTACTAAAGGAAATTCTTATAATTTCATAGAATCCCAATAAATGTGACAGTAATGAAATTTTACTCAGTAACATGTAATACTTTGTAAACAGTTGTCAGCATGGTTTTGGAGTTCAAGCCTTCCTAACACAAACCATAAATAAATTACAGTACTTTCCAAAAACATCCAGAAAGCACAACTGTGAGATTGTCAAACTGAACAGATCCTAATTAGATGCAATGGTAGCTGTAACTAGTCCAGACAGAAAATCCATATAGATAATTAAGAAATTATCCATTTGGGAAAAGCTTAACTATCTGCCACCTTTTCAACTATGAAAGCCAAAGCATGTAACTTGTTCCTCCTCCTCAGATCTTCACCACCTCCGATTACTTTAACAGCAATATAGGAATTGTAGCAGCTTTGAAAGGGGGTCTGGGAATATAGCTAGGGAGCCCAAGGATTGGCTAACATAATATCTGGTTGAGTATTTTATGGAAGAGCTAAAATTCTAATACAAAATACTAGCCCCAGGGATAAACAAACTTAGAAAAGGTTTAAAGAAAAATTTTCAACAACCATGCTATTATACATACAATAAGCAAGAAATGCACATTATAAGAGTCAGTGGACTCATGTGTCTTTCCCTGGTTTGGTCATTATGTTAGAATTGTTTCTTCTGACTAATTCCCTCCTCTCTTGATCCTGTAAAACCCAACAATCACATTATACAAGGTCTGCGTAGATAATAGATAAAATGTAACAAAAGGAAGTCTCAGATAACCTATAGAACAGAGAGATGTTTTTCTGTATGCACAAAGAAGGGGAAGAGAGAACAATGAAAGATGAAATAGCACTACGGATGTTTTTGGAGTGAGAATGCCCAATCATATCATGATATTCCAGTAAATAAAGTGGCATACAAAATATTCAAATTAGAAAGAGAGACTTTTTTCTCACATAACACAAGTCACTGGGATACCTCAGTGCATAAATGCCCATGAAAACTGAACTGCCCACTTGGAAGAGTTCTCTTTGGACAAGACTGAATCATATTGGTGGGGCAATTGAGGCCCATGGATGAACTGCGTGCACTGCTGCCACTTATTTTATATCCATTCTGTGGTTGCAGAGAAGGAATTTTTGACTCTAAGTCTGTCACCTTTTCAATGACACACAAAATTAATATTTTTAAAAATGCACAGAGCTGGGTGTAAAGTCATATGTGCCCTGAAAGGTAAACAGACAAGGAGGTGAGTGCCTCTCAGAGAGCTTTTTCCTGTCCTCCCAGTATATACTTCTCACCAGGAATGAGCATACAAATTAGGGATGAAAAAGATCTGCTAGGTCATCTGCAGTCATCCATCTTGTTTTATATTTGACCATTAAAGGAAGAGGGATGAAAATCTGGCTGCCTGAAACACAGTCATACACAGGAGAAATTTTAATCAGCAAACTCTGCTGCTGCAGAAGTCCCACCAAAAGCCAAAGGCACATTTTCTTTCAGTGGAGCAAATCTTCCCAAAAATCTAGAAACACAAAATCAATGGGAATTGTCTGCATGTGATTGTCCAGAGCTGTAATAGTCTTTGGCAATGGAATTTAGCACCCCATGTTAAATTCCCTACTCTAAAACCCCCAACACCAGAAGGTCAACATTATACAATACAATAGGCATTGCCGAGATTGTGGAATGACTATTGCAATTCTAATGCAAATTAAAAATATGTAATCTATGTCATTGCTGATGATTGTAAAACCAAGCCAGGGAGTATGGACATGCCAATAAAATAGTAGACAAATATATTAAAAATTATAAAACACTAATTAGAGAGACAGAAAATGACTATGAATGAACAGGGATGTTGTGAGGATAAATACATTGTGGAGTTTATGGGTCCATATAAGTATAACTGCTTTTCCATCTCGTGAAAATTTTCAAGATTTCAAAAATCTTCCCATTTTGGAGTGGGATGAAACTGAGACCTTTTGAAAATGTTTGTGAAAAAACAGAGAGATTCAGAGAGGCTGCCTTCTTCCCCAAAATAGCTAATAGCTTGCAGGATAAGGCACTCACCCGGGATGTGGAAGGTCTTGGCAGATACTCTGAGGTGGGTTTCTCTCCCACACATTCCATCCTGGACCTGAATAACTGGTTCCCAATGAAAGTGTCCAGGTAATCTCCATGCCAGATCTTAGCATTGAGAGGGAAGAAGATGAAGTAAGAAAGGTACAGCCATGGGTAGGAGAATGTATATAAGGAGCGAGGGCAGTGTGGATACCAGTCTAATAGGTTATACTGGTTGTAGAATGATTGTGCCAAAAAGAGTACAAAATGTGAGCGAGGCCAAACAGCAAAAATTAAGATGTTTGTACACCAATGCAAGGAGCCTAGGTAACAAAATGGAGGAACTAGAGCTACTGGTGCAGGAAGTGAAACCAGATATTATAGGGATAACAGAAACATGGTGGAATAGTAGTCATGACTGGACTATAGGTATTGAAGGGTATGTGCTGTTTAGGAAAGACAGAAATAAAGGTAAAGGTGGTGGAGTAGTATTGTATATCAATGATGAGGTAGAATGTAAAGAAATAAGAAGCGATGCAATGGATAAGACAGAGTCTGTCTGGGCAAAAATTACATTGGGGAAGAAAACTAGTAGAGCTTCTCCTACGATAGTGCTTGGGGTGTGCTATAGACTTCCAGGATCTAATTTGGATATGGATAGAGCCCTTTTTAATGTTTTTAATAAAGTAAATACTAATGGAAACTGCGTGATCATGGGAGACTTTAACTTCCCAGATATAGACTGGAGGACCAGTGCTAGTAATAATAATAGGGCTCAGATTTTCCTAGATGCGATAGCTGATGGATTCCTTTGTCAAGTAGTTGCTGAACCGACTAGAGGGGATGCCATTTTAGATTTAATTTTGGTGAGTAGCGAGGACCTCATAGAAGAAATGGTTGTAGGGGATAATCTTGGTTCAAGTGATCATGAGCTAATTCAGTTCAAACTGAACGGAAGGATTAACAAAAATAAATCTGCAACTAGAGTTTTTGATTTCAAAAGGGCTGACTTTCAAAAATTAAGAAAATTAGTTAGGGAAGTGAATTGGACTGAAGAATTTATGGATCTAAAGGTAGAGGAGGCCTGGGATTACTTTAAATCAAAGCTGCAGAAGCTATCAGAAGCCTGTATCCCAAGAAAGGGAAAAAATTCATAGGTAGGAGTTGTAGACCAAGCTGGATGAGCAAGCATTTTAGAGAGGTGATTATGAAGAAGCAGAAAGCATACAGGGAGTGGAAGATGGGAGGGATCAGCAAGGAAAGCTACCTTATTGAGGTCAGAACACGTAGGGATAAAGTGAGACAGGCTAAAAGTCAAGCAGAGTTGGACCTTGCAAAGGGAATTAAAACCAATAGTAAAAGGTTCTATAGCATATAAATAAGAAGAAAACTAAGAAAGAAGAAGTGGGGCCGCTAAACACTGAGGATGGAGTGGAGGTTAAAGATAATCTAAGGATGGCCCAATAGCTAAACAAATACTTTGCCTCAGTCTTTAATAAGGCTAAAGAGGATCTTAGGGATAATGGTAGCATGACGAATGGGAATGAGGATATGGAGGTAGATATTATCATATCTGAGGTAGAAGCGAAACTGAAACAGCTTAACGGGACTAAATTGGGGGGCCCAGATAATCTTCATCCAAGAATATTAAAGGAATTGGCACCTGAAATTGCAAGCCCATTAGCTAGAATTTTTTAATTAATCTGTAAACTCAGGAGTTGTACCGAATGATTGGAGAATTGCTAATATAGTTCCTATTTTTAAGAAAGGAAAAAAGTGATCTGGGTAACTACAGGCCAGTTAGTTTGACATCTGTAGTATGCAAGGTCCTGGAAAAAATTTTGAAGGAGAAATTAGTTAAGGACATTGAAGTCAATGGTAAATGGGACAAAATACAACATGGTTTTACAAAAGGTAGATCATGCCAAACCAACCTGATCTGCTTCTTTGAGAAAGTAACAGATTTTTTAGATAAAGGAAATGCAGTGGATCTAATTTACCAAGATTTCAGTAAGGCGTTTGATACCGTGCCACATGGGGAATTATTAGTTAAATTGGAAAAGATGGGGATCAATATGAACATCAAAAGGTGGATAAGGAATTGGTTAAAGGGGAGACTACAACGGGTCCTACTGAAAGGTGAACTGTCAGACTGGAGGGAGGTTACCAGTGGAGTTCCTCAGAGATCAGTTTTGGGACCAATCTTATTTAATCTTGTTATTACTGACCTTGGCACAAAAAGTGGGAGTGTGCTAATAAAGTTTGCAGATGATACAAAGCTGGGAGGTATTGCCAATTCAGAGAAGGATCGGGATATTATACAAGAGGATCTGGATGACCTTGTAAACTGGAATAATAGTAATAGGATGAAATTTAATAGTGAAAAGTGTAAGGTTATGCATTTAGGGATTAATAACAAGAATTTTAGTTATAAGCTGGGGACGCATCAATTAGAAGTAACGGAAGAGGAGAAGGACCTTGGAGTATTGGTTGATCATAGGATGACTATGAGCTGCCAATGTGATATGGCTGTGAAAAAAGCTAATGCGGTTTTGGGATGCATCAGGAGAGGCATTTCCAGTAGGGATAAGGAGGTTTTAATACCATTATACAAGGCACTGGTGAGACCTCACATGGAATACTGTGTGCAGTTCTGGTCTCCCATGTTTAAAAAGGATGAATTCAAACTGGAGCAGGTACAGAGAAGGGCTACGAGGATGATCCGAGGAATGGAATACTTGTCTTATGAAAGGAGACTTAAGGAGCTTGGCTTGTTTAGCCTAACTAAAAGAAGGTTGAGGGGAGATAAAAAGGATGAATTCAAACTGGAGCAGGTACAGAGAAGGGCTACGAGGATGATCCGAGGAATGGAATACTTGTCTTATGAAAGGAGACTTAAGGAGCTTGGCTTGTTTAGCCTAACTAAAAGAAGGTTGAGGGGAGATATGATTGCTCTCTATAAATATATCAGAGGGATAAATACAGGAGAGGGAGAGGAATTATTTAAGCTCAGCACCAATGTGGACACAAGAACAAATGGGTATAAACTGGCCACCAGAAAATTTAGACTTGAAATTAGATGAAGGTTTCTAACCATCAGAGGAGTGAAGTTTTGGAAAAGCCTTCCAAGGGAAGCAGTGGGGGCAAAAGATCTATCTGGCTTTAAGATTCTACTCGATAAGTTTATGGAGGAGATGGTATGATGGGATAATGTGATTTTGGTAATGAATTGACCTTTAATATTCAGGGTAAATAGGCCAAATCCCCTGAGATGGGATATTAGATAGATGGGATCTGAGTTACCCAGGAAAGAATTTTCTGTAGTATCTGGCTGGTGAATCTTAACCATATGCTCAGGGTTTAGCTGATCGCCATATTTGGGGTCGGGAAGGAATTTTCCTCTAGGGCAGATTGGAAGAGGCCCTGGAGGTTTTTCGCCTTCCTCTGTAGCATGGGGCATGGGTCACTTGAGGGAGGATTCTCTGTTCCTTGAAGTCTTTAAACCACGATTTGAGGACTTCAATAGCTCATACATAGGTGAGGTTTTTCGTAGGAGTGGATGGATGAGATTCTGTGGCCTGCGCTGTGCAGGAGGTGGGACTAGGTGATCAGAATGGTCCCTTCTGACCTTAGTATCTATGAATCTATGAAATTGACTCTTTCCCACTAAAAAATATTAGTTTCAACCAATTGCCATTTTCTAACCAAAAAAAAAAAAGTTGTGTTAAAAAATTCCTGAGCAGCTCCACATATAAAACCATAGAGAAATTGGTGAGCTAGTGGCTCACATGGGTTTTCCATAGCAGCCCTGTCACATTTTTGGGATAGGCAGGGGGTAAATCTAGTCCTGCTTAGATCTTGTTTGTGGCCTCAAATATTCAGTTTTTCTCTAATTGACAATCACGATGCTTCCTTTGGAGAAGGTACAACTCCACAGTGTCAAGGGATTTGATCATGTCTAGCTAGTAAGGATATGTCTACACTCTAGAGACTATAACAACATAGCTATGTTGCTGTAGCTATGCCAATGTAATCCCATAGTTTAGACACAGTTTACACTAGTGGAAGGGGTTTTTCCATCCTTATAGGAATACCATCTCCTCAAATAATGGTAGCTACGTAGACATAGCTACATCTACATTGGGGGTTAGATGGGCGTGGCTGTGTCAGTCAGGCATATGGTTTTTTTGTACCCCTGACCCACATCACTATGTCAACCTGTCTTGTTAAGTGTAGACCAGGCCCAAATGATTCAGGATAGGAACTTTGCTCACCTGTCTGTATAGCATTGTTTGTGCTTTAGAAATAATAAAGGTCTTTCTAGGCAATCTCTTTAAAGAGAATTTTTATGGTACCTTAGAATGGTTAGGTAGTTATTATGATGTGTTCAGTTTTTGTTTACAATCTTGTTCGTCACCTTCGTGCTACGGAAATAATTTAATGGGCTGCCATTATAATGCATTCTGTAGCATATAGGTTCTTAAAATCAGTTTTCCTTTTTTTGGATAGAGACCCAAAAGGAGTAGGCTCAGGCTGCTGAGTAACAGAGTTGGGTTAGTTCAACTTTTACTTAATTTATAATAACTATTTTATGGCCTTTATTTTTGGGCAGGCTGTAAATGACTCATGGGCCTGAAAGGAAATGAATGAAATGTAGCTTTCACATGCAAGGGCCTGATCCAGAATTCAGTGGGATCAGGACTGTGCTCAGAACCACCCAGGATCAGGCCCTAAATAAATGATAACTTCATTTTTCTGTGGGGAGGTCTACTGCATTCCTGGTGCTACCTTGCTAATCGCCTCTCATTAACTTCCCCTCCCTCAGGCAAACTCATGATTATCCACCATGACAGATTATAAATGCCTCATTGTAATACGCAACAAAATCCTTCCTCAGACCTTTAAATTTAATGGGCTACAGGGGGGACTTTCTTCAGAGGAGTGAGACGTGGCAAATCTAACTTAACCTGTTACAATAGGTGCTTCTTCTGTCCCTTCACCAAGCCACCTTAGTGACAAGCATATTAGACCTGATTCTTCTCTCACTTGTGCTGGTTTTACATTGGTTTGGGCTCTGCGATTGGATTTTCCCTTGATGTGAAGGAGAGAAGAATCAGGCCCATTGCCTTGCTTGTGCTCCCACAGCCCAAAGAATGAGTCTTCAAGATTGGGAATTGATTGCAGAGCCACTGCATCGAAGTGTAAAACACTAAGGGATCTAGCACCTAGCTGGTGTGCTGGCAATTAGGAGCCCTGTGCAACATCTTGGAGCCTTCAGTGTGTTTAAGTTTGTTTTAAAGAAAAGCTTTTTGTGTCATCTATTTGAAAACCACAACAACCCCAAAATTGCCGGTTGGAAGAAACATAGGATTCTCACAGTGTAAGAGGGATGCGGTGTCAAGTCTTCCTGAAAATGAAGCATGGGTTGGGGGTAGAAAGGAAGATGGGACAAGTTAGCATGAGCTCAAAGCTGACGCCTTGCCCTGATTATTTAGCAATAACTAAAGACTTTCAGCATAGATCAGCATTCTGGCTGGTTCCCAGCCACGATAAGAATGACGACGCGCAGTGGTAACCAGCCCCATTCATCATCAACAATGCACACAGCAATTACTGATGCTGTCTACAAACTGAAGCAGACTTTGTGCTAATTGATTTACTGGAGCCTTTTTATCCCCTTTCCTTTTGTTTCCTCTCTGCTCCCCTGCATTCTTATTTGTAGCATCAGTTCGTTTGGCCACAGCACACAGCGGTGCCTGGTCACAGGGCACTTGTACTTGAGATACAGAGATAGCTGTCCTGGCTCAAGACACGGAGCTCTGTGACAGACCTAGTCCTCCAAGTCTACATTTCCCAGTGTTTTGCCTGTGAGGCATTTTCTTTTTAAATACATGTAGTAAGCAAACTAGGTTAAAATGTCCTCTCCCTCCTCCCACTACCCTGTGTTCTGCAGCACTGCTGATTTGCCTCTCATTTCATGCTGCATATGAGAGAGAAATCTCATTATTTCTGATTTCGGTATTCGTGTGCACCTCCCTACAACATGTTACGCCAGTTGCCAGCTTGTTACGACATCACAAGAAGAATTCAAAGCACTGGTTTATCTGCTGTTTGAAATGACGCTTGGGTGAAAGGAAATACGGGAGGGGGGAGGAAGGAGGTGGCACAGAAGTACTGCAGCTATGTAGTCCACAAATCTAACCTTATTCTAGTTTATTTGCTTATTTGCCACTTTTCTACTGAATGGGCAGTAGCATGCTAAATGTGATCAGTTGTATCCTAAGAAGGAAAGAAGGGAAACCTTTTATTTCTACGAGGTGAATTGGGAATAAAGATCTTGCTAGGTCTTTCTGGGAGCTGTTGAATAAAACATGTGCTGTTTTGATTTTTAATCCCCATTCTTCCCTTGTTTCCTGATGGACAGCGAGCAGTGTCCAAAAATGCAGTATATCAGTCCCCTCCTTCCACTATAGGTTGGAATCAGATGTCTTGGGTTGTGCCTCTGTGTGTGTGTTTCATGGATTTTGATGAATGTTGCTGTTTGTTTCTGAACTGGAAGGGAGTTGGCATATCCCTTCCCTCCCACACACACACCTTCTCAGGTCTGGAAGTCAAGTTTCTAGCTGTCCCTAGACAAAGGGAACAGGGCCACTGATGTGTCTTAGTGTCCTGCAGCTTGCTTGTTTGTGTTGCAGTAGAGCCTAGGGGCTCCAATAAGGGATCAGGGCCCCACTGCACAACACTGTGTACACACCTGATGAAAAGATAGAGGGTCTCTGACTGAGGAAAATATCAGTCAAGTCCTGGCTCTGAAACCGAATGCAATGGTTTGAATTTGTTCACCAATGCCATGACTGGGCTTGATCTCTGCTGCAGCCTCATGTTGCTTCCATGGAAAGAAGGTGCAATCAAAGTCGGATGCAAATAAGAGCAATGGAGAATCCCTGTCCTTCTCTTGGTTCTGTGGGAGACCGAATTGTCTAGTGGGTGAAGTGCAAGCCTGGAATGACTGAGTTGTTGTAATCCCAATGCTGGAACTCCCTCTGTAGCCTCAATCTCACAAATTATAAAATGGCCAGGCTAGAAATCCATTTTTTGAAAAACAAATGGTTTCATAGACTTTGAAAATGTTTTTACTTGTCAGCGTGGGTACATTAAAATATGTTTAACATGGATTTTAAAAGCTATTCTCAAAAGTAAGTCATTGCCTACTGAAACAACACTTATTTGCTTACCTGTGAAATGTTGTGAAAACTAGTTAATGTTTATGCAGTGCTTTGAAGATTTAAAGTGCTTATTATTTAGCATTAACTCCTAAAGAATGATTGATGGCTGCTGCTTTACTAAAGTTGACACAAAATTCTGGGTATAAAATATATTAGAAAAATGTGAAAATCCAAATGGGGTGGAATGCTTTGAAATGATAAAGAACTATCACAATTAAGCTGTAAAGCAACCTTTACAATATATTACAAATCTATAACTAGGAGTTCATATTAAATGTGCATTTTGTAGTATCAACAGACTGATACCCTGGCTGGTTAGATCCAAAATGCTCCCAATTGAATATAGAGAGCATTATTCATTGAAAAAAAAATTACATTCCTAAAGTAAACTTTATAAGTATATTTTATATTAATAGGAGACTGCCAATAACTCTCCATGACATTTACTTAATAAGTTGTTGAAGTGATTTAGTGATCAATGGGCACTGACATTTGAGAAAGGAAAGGCAAACTTTGTCACTTCTTGTTACACTTTCCCTTCCCACTTCTTTCCTTTGCTCAGATATGAGATGGAAACTTTTATATGTTGCAGGAGAGGGCATTATTTTAATTTTCTTGCAGGGTGTGTGTTAATTGAGAAGTTAATTTAGGCCTTGATTTAGCAAGTTATTTAAGATCATGCCTGAAGACTAGGATTACTTGTGTGCTTTAAATTGGGCACATATTTAAGTATGTTGCTGAATAGACTTTAGTAGATTCTTTTCTGTAAATTAATCTATTTTCCCCTGTTTTTGTTCCCTTTTATTATATCACTTAAATAGTAGCATTTAGATATTGGGTGTTGGGCTCTCTGCAGATGCCTAAAACAGTAGGATCTTTTTATGTAAGCCAGTGGGAGGGAAGCATGCAGGATTGGGCCATGTCTTGTGTGTTCAGTCACAGAATCATAGAATATCAGGGTTGGAAGGGACCTCAGGAGGTTATCTAGTCCAACCCCTTGCTCAAAGCAGGGCCAATCCCCAACTAAATCATCCCAGCCAGGGCTTTGTCAAGCCTGACCTTAAAAACCTCAAAAGAAGGAGATTCCACCACCTCCCTAGGTAAAGCATTCCATTGCTTCACCACCCTCCTAGTGAAAAAGTTTTTCCTAATATCCAACCTAAACCTCCCCCACTGCAACTTGAGATCATTACTCCTTGTTCTGTCATCTCCTACCAGTGAGAACAGTCTAGATCCATCCTCTTTGGAACCCCTTTTCAGGTAGTTGAAAGCAGCTATCAAATCCCCCCTCATTCTTCCCTTCTGCAGACTAAACAATCCCAATTCCCTCAGCCTCTCCTCATAAGTCATGTGTTCCAGTCCCCTAAGCATTTTTGTTGCCCGCCGCTGGACTCTTTCCAATTTTTCCACATCCTTCCTGTAGTGTGGGGCCCAAAACTGGACACAGTACTCCAGATGAGGCTTCACCAATGTCGAATAGAGGGGAACGATCACATCCCTCAGTCTACTGGCAATGCCCCTACTTATACAGCCCAAAATGCCGTTAGCCTTCTTAGCAACAAGGGCACACTGTTGACTCATATCCAGCCTCTCGTCCACTGTAACCCCTAGGTCCTTTTCTGCAGAACTGCTGCCTAGCCATTTGGTCCCTAGTCTGTAGCAGTGCATAGGATTCTTCCATCCTAAGTGCAGGACTCTGCACTTGTCTTTGTTGAACCTCATCAGATTTCTTTTGGCCCAATCCCAATCAATCCAGTTATAACGATTCTTAAGTATCTTAATTCTTTAAATCACTCCAAGACAAGTGACCTGCTGTATGTTGGGGGTGGTGGGGAGGCGAGGTATAGTCAAATCTCAGTAAATTGCACTTTGCTAAACCACATACTTTTATTACTTAATTTCATTTCTTAGGATTTATGCACACTAAAAAGGATGCATAGATGCATAATCATATGCTCCTTTAAGCATATCAAGGCTCCTTTGATATAATTTAAAAGTGCACACAGGACAAGAATCTCCATTATGATTTAATGGCAGCAAGTTCCATAGCTTCTGTCCACCTCTCCACAAAGATTTAATAACAAGATGTGGGAAGAAATTCTCATCTTTCAATGTGCTACAGTAAATTACATTGTGCACTCTGCAGTATTACCATAAATAATTGCAACTTAACTACAGTTGGAAAAATGAGTAAAGTACATCTTGGTGATGGTGGTTGTTATAGGTGGTTTATTTGTTGTACTCATTCACTTGGGATCCAGTCCAGTGTCCACTGAAGTCAATGGAAAAACTCCCATTGATTTCAGTGGGCTTTGGGTCAGTGCCTTACTTTCTCATGAACCAATTTCAGAGTCTGCACTGGGTCACTCAGTAACTGATGAGGTTCTACTCCGTAGGGTGGATCAATTATCACAATGATCTATTTGCATACAGATTGAATGTGTGTGTATGTAGAGCACACTTGTGACTTTTAACTCCCTTTCCGTCTTGGGGCAGTGTGGGTCCATACTCCTCCAGAAGGAGCATTAGAAAATATTTAGCCTCAAACAGGTGCAATGCCTCTCAGAGTCTATGGATGAGGAGACAGTCCACTGCTACACTGTGAATTAGGGGTGAAATGCTGCTGTTGGATTCATACAAGATATCCTGAATTTGATATTCTGCTCTCTGTGTGTGCATTTCTTCCGTTGACATGCACATGCAAGGAAAATAGGATACTGGAGCTGAGATTTGTTATGCAAACTTGAGAGCAGAATTTTGCTGATAGACTTTTCTCTCCCATCTGTTAGATTTGTAGGTGAAGGTAATAAATAGAGACAATTCAGTAATTCTTCAGTTAGTTCTGGAAATGCCTCAATAGATGATTAAGGATTAATAGTCTCCATAGCAATTTATTTGTGGAGATGATACCCTACAAATTGTGCTCAATTACCTGTTTGGTACATTTTGGTACCTGATCCCAACCAGTTCAATTGCATGGTTCCTGAAACATTTTTTCAAATACTAAACATAGTGTTTGGCTTCTGACACTGAATTCTTAGTTAAGACAAATGGAATAAGGGATGCCTAGTAAATTGGCATTTGTAAGTCATTCAGAGCCATGCACACATTGCAAGAAGCCCATCAAAATGTTTAAAGCGTGCAGGTGACCAGTGGGAGTTGAGGTGAGGCTTAAAATGGGTTCTGTAGTTAGCTTTCCTTGTCAGTTTTGATTGCAGGAGGTTAGGATGGGACGGAATGAGATTTGACTGGGGTTTCCAGTCAGTGGAGAAAGTTATTGGGCAGGTCACACTGAGCCTTCCCTGTTCTGTTGGCCTCTCTTTCGGATGGCTGGAATGATGTGCTGCAAACTGACAGCTTGGGGATGTGCAGGCAAGATGCTCTCTGGAGTGCAGCTGCTCCATTGGACATCACTAAGGTAATGCTGGAATCTGCTAAGATGCCACTGGCTCTCCGCGATGCAGTGAAGAGAAAATAATACTTGGATACCAATGCTTCAGTTCTTGAAAGGCATGCTGGCACAGCACAGGGACTGTTAGCTTTTAGAGCTATTCATTTTTCCTTCCTTGGCTCCTTCTCCCCTTCATTTAAACTCTTTCAAGCAAAGAAGAGGCTTCTGTCATCTGTACCCTATAACATATTGTCTGTACTCCATAACATACGGCCTTCTTTTGCGGGGGAATGGAACCCCCAAAAGCATATTTGCATCTCTCCTGTCTCCCCTGTCTGAGTCTTCTCTTTGTTCACCATAATCTTAAAACTTTTCATGCCTCTCCCACAAAGCGGTCTGTCCTTTCAGAGCATAGAACATCCCTGCTTCTCTCTCATCTTTGGGTTAAAGTGTTACTTAATGTCAACATTTCATAGTCAGTTTCTTTCAAAACTCATCCCAAACACATTTATGCTTTTCAATTTCCAGTTCCCCCTTCTTGGGTATTTGGGTGAGTGTGCAGATGTTCATGGCAGATTCTTTTGAAAGGGGATCTTAGTTCCCCAATACCATGTTTGGGATAGTGCAAATGAACCCTATGCAAACTTTGTGCTTCTGTTAGGGTATGTCTACACTAAAAACTTAAGTCGATCAATATTAGGTCGACTTACGGCCACTGCAGTAATTACTATCGTGGTGCATGTCCACACTACCCTCCTTGGGCCAGTGGTGCACATCCTCACCAGGAGCGCTTTCACTGAGCTAAAAGGGGTAGTGTGGGGAGCTGAGAGCCCGGGCTCTTAGCTCTGCTGGCAGCTCCTTGCTGGGAGCCTGGCTGCCCCACAGGCTCCCTGCTGGCTTCCCACCTCCCCATCTGTTCCCTGCGTCTTGCTGGGAGCCTCTTCCCCTTGCCCTCATCTCCCTGCTGCCTGATGGGAGTGGGGCAGCTGCCCAGGCTCCCAGCGGGAAGCTGGGAGCCTAGGTGCAACTGGACTCCCAATGGGAAGCTGGGACCCCAGGAGCAGCCCTTCTCCAAGCTGGGTATGGGGTGCCTAGGCAGCAGCCTGGCTGGGAGCTGGGACCCCAGGGGGGAGCCCAAGCTGGAGCCATGAAATTGACAAGAATGACAGCCAATGTAAATAACACGGTGTCTACATGGACGCTGCATCGCCCTAACTACACCGACATAAGCCCTATGCCTCTTGTGGAGGTGGAGTCATTATGTTGGTGCAGTAGGGCACTTACATTGGCGGGAGCAAGGCCGTAGTGTGTACACAGACATAGCTAGGTCAACGTAAGCCAGCTTATGTCGACCTAAGTATGTAGTGTAGACCAGCGCTGAGTCTGAAATCCCACTGATGGATGCATCTGCCATGAAGCCAGCACTGAGCACTGCTTCTGTATCCTGGCAATGGTAAAATGTAAGAATGGAAGCTGAAATTTAACAATTAAAGAAGTGGGCAAAAACTTAACTGCAAACAGTTTCCTCAGATGGGGCTAGAAATTTTTGTTTTTCACCCGCCATATCTCTACATTACTTCTTTATTTTACAGCAGTGTTTTCTATGCCTGTCCCTTCTCTAGCAAACATAGAGGAGCAAAAAGTCAATGCAAGGGGTGCATGTATGTGGGGACTACTGTGACCCACAGGCTGGACTGTGATTCCAATCATTTTCTTTTATGTATCACAAGCAGCAAGTATCTATTCAATACTGTGGCAAGGAGCCATATAGATATTCCTGTAAATGAAAATAAACACTGGCTGCAGCAAATGGCATCACAACTGCTATCTTTTCAAATAATTTTAAATCGTGAGAAACTGCACCCGTTCCATAGTCACCCATTAACACCTCTGCAGTCAGAGGACAAAAAGAGGGGGCACTCTGCCTGGAATGGAGTTAACAATATGTGCTAGCTACTTATGCTAAACAATCCATTCCACCTTTCGCAGACCTGAAGAAGAGCTCTGTGTGGCTCAAAAATTCATCTCTCTCACCAACAGAAGTTGGTCCAATAAAAGATATTGGCTCACCCACCTCACCACTCTCTAATATCCTGGGACCAATACTGCATACAACCTTAATAATATTCTTTTAATGTAATTTTTTTCTGTGTAATATAAATATAAGATCATTATTCTCCCATCCTTCTTTCTCATCCCTGCCTAGAGTTACCTTGATGGTATTTTAAAATAAGGACATGAAAGAACAGTGATGTCACAGTGTACTAAGAAAGCAGAACCCTCTGATCTTGCAAGAGTGATACTTCTCTTCCTTGGCACGATGGCATAGGTGGGGCTGAGTGATAGCTGCCCTAGTTCTCACAGCCTCCTAATGTTCTGTTTCTCACAACATGGCATGTCTCCCTGGGTGTCCTCTTCTCCAGCCCCCTCCTCCCCCCCCCCATACTTTTGCTGAGTCCTCTGTAAAGATTTGTGGCTGCTCAGTTTGACTGGTGTAGTGTTACAAGCCTAGGAGGAAGGTGAGCGCAGATGAAGGGCTGTAATTTCACTGCTTGTTAAAAGGCAGAGGGAAAGGACTGGCACATTCCAGGCAAAGTTAACAGGTGTGAGGTTTTACAAAAAACCAGAAGGCAGTGTTTATGAGGGGGAGGAAGCCAGGGTGAGGGGAACCCGTCCCTCTCTTCTGGGTACTGGTAAGATGGCTTTAAATCCAAAGTTTCTGTTCTTGGTGCAGTGCCAGGGTGTAATCGAAACTTCCATCCAGAATTCTAATATCTTCCAAGCACAGCTCTGTCTTTAAGCAATGTCAGAACTCCTGACCAAATAAATAACACATTAATACCTTGCTTCTCTGAACTGTGTGTGAGACTGCCCCACCGTTAACTATGTTGTCTCTGCTTCAGGTAGCAGATGTGCAGGACTGGCTTCAGAGGACTGCAGTTAGAGAGGAGCTGGCTGGGAGTTTTGACTCCTTAAGAGGACTCTATCTGGTAGGGCTGCCCTTAGCAGAGAGAACCCTGCAAGGCATCAGTGTGTCTGCTGGTGCCACCATGGGGACTCCTCAACGTAGCTGTGTAACAGCAGGCATAACCAACCAAAGGGATGTGGCCTTGTTTGTACCAGAGGGAGTACATTGTCAGAAAGTGCATTTGCCTCAGGCCTTCATCACTCCTGCATCGCCAACAATGGGCACAGTAATGGGGACTGGGAATCAGGCGATCCAGGTTCTAATCGCAGCTCTGCTGCTGACCTACTGTGTGACCTCAGACTGTCACTTCACCTCTCTCTACTTCCATTTCCCCTTGCCTGTGTCTGCCTTATCTTATAGATTGTAAGCTCCATGAGACTGCCTGTCATTCTCTGTTTGTACAGTGCTACCACAGGGAGTCTCTGATCTCAACTGAGGGCTCTACTATAACACAAATAATAATAGTGCAGAGAAAAACACCTGTCCTAACGGGAAGGGAGGGGGCCATTGAACATGCTCTCTTCCTGTGTTGAAGTGCTCACACTTTCTGGCTTGGCTAGTTTCTGGTTAAACCTAGCCTGGGGTGAGCCTCAGTGGGTTCAGAAGTTTGGTTCCATCTGCATAAGCAACTGTTTGGCCTGTAAAACAGGGCTCTCATTCTCAGGAGACTGGCCTTTCTCGCAGTAATTTGGGATTACAGCTTTTGGTCTCTATTGGAGTCAGGGAAATAAAATGGAAGGTATGTACAAAAGACACAAATATGGATGTGGTGTGGAGGTGAAAATTCGAATCACTTCTTACTTGTACTTATAAAAAGTAAGTACACTCGGAGGAATTCAAACTGCTGCTTTGTCTTCATGAATAAATTGGCTTCCTAGGGAAATCTGGAATCCCTCTTCCGTCTCGCTGGAGTGTAATGTGATGTGAGTATAGGAAAGCATCGTGACTACCGCTGAAGACCCTAGTGGGTCAAAAAATGGGGTGATTTTCCACAGAAAAATCTGAGTTTTTGGTCGAAAACCTGAAAGTTTCCCCTTGGAAAATAGAAAAAAGATATTTTGATTTGCTGAATCAAATCAAAACATTTCATTCTGGGATGCCAAACTGTGTCTATGTGCACTGCCACAGTGCCTCACAGGAGCTGGAGTTCAGTTGCTTCGTTCCTCCATTCTCCGCTAGCGGCCAGGCTCCCTGGCTCGTAAGTCTCTCCCCTCATGAGTGGTCTCCCCTCTTGTTGACCTGTCGTGGGAACCATGGTGGCTCAGGAGGATGCGGTTTAATGTGAAAATTAAATAATTGGATTCAGGAATCTTGAAAGGCTTCATTTCCGCCAAAATGGAAATTTTGCTTTGGACATATTGAAACAGTCAGTTTTCAGCTGAGAACCAAAATCACTTCAGTTTTTGTGAGCGCCCTTTTTTTGATGAAAAGTCAAACATTTATGCAGAAAGCAGACACTTTGGGAGAAACATTTCATTAAGAGGAAAACTCTCTTTTCTGTTTTAAACCAGCCCGACTAGTGACATCATCAGCTCGTGTCCTGTCATTTCAGCATGTTTGTCCTGTGCAATGCTGCTGCAAAACCAGGGATATAGCCTTTGTAAAAGATTTCTTAAGTGTATCCCCAGGGCGTCTGGGGGGATGGGGAGGGGAGGAAATAATCGTTTTACAAAATATTAACCATAAGGAGGGGGAGAAAAGAGTCACAGTTATTCTGTTATTGCCATAAGTGTCTGTTATGGCTGTTTCACTGTAATAGAATTAAACATCCTTAGACTGTATTTCATTGTTACTAATGTTGAGAGCAGGGACCTATATTTTTACGCACACTCTCCTCCCAGGGTGTTTACTGTAGTTCTCAGTAACAGAACTTCTCCCTTCAGGGTGCCATTCTTCTTGTTAATATGTATTGATTACACCCACTGTACAGTAGGTGCTGTACAAACAAGATCCCTGCCCTGAAGAACTTACTAGCTAGTGGCTCCATTGAGAATTCACTCCTAGTCTAAGTACCAGGTGACGTGTTGAGGAGCCACTCCTGGTACGGCTTCCAGAAGGAATTGTCACCTGGAGGTGCAGCTCTTGAGTTACCATTTCCCCTGACTGCCCACGTTAAAAAAGACTGGGACGGCGTATACTGCTTTGACCTGTTGCCAGACATGGCATGCTCCCTATCTCATGCCTGGACAGCTTTGCAGGTAGCACATAGGGAAGGAAAAGAACTATGGCTCCGCCTTGTCTGTTCCCACACTGTTCCTTGCTGCCCACTTGCTCGCAGGGAGCAGTAGTGGCCCTGCAGAGCCTGCTTTCATCTTCCTCCATCCTTCCTCCTGCTCCCCTCTTTTCTATGCCTCTCCCAGGCCAGGCGAGCCCTTCATGGCCGGGCAAAGGAGTAGGTGTGGGGGACTTAATTCCCCTGACTTTCCTGGGCAGCCCTGGAATCAAGCCTGAAAGAAGCACTGAAGGATGGGGGCGGGGCCAGAGGAGAAGCAGTGTGTTGACAATGGTGGAGTTCAGCCTGTGTTGGGAGTGCTGTGCTTTTTTGTGTGACTTTATTTTAATAGGAGATTCACCCCTTGATGCTTTCCTCAATATTCTCCAGGGTTGTCACGCTGCATATAAAAGCACTGAGAGCCTTTCATTCCCTTCTCTTCCCTTCCTTGTTTACTCCTCAGAAATCTGCCTGCCCTGTCCAAATGTTTTTCAGCTGATTCTATAGGGAAACAAAAATAAATGTGATGAAGACACTTCATTATAACCATATCTCTTCTCACCGTCTCAACCCCCTTCTTCAGGCCTGACTGATATTAATTCACTTAAAGCAAAAGCCTCCTTAATAAGCCTTAATTAATAAGGCTCTAGCAGCTGTGGGAGGGGGGGATTTTTTTCTCATATGAGCTAAGGCCAGGCTGTCCCTCTCACACGTGACCTGAGATGTGGAAGCTTAGGATGGACAACCATCCTAATGTTCCAGCATGAACTTGTTCCTTGGCAGGTACCTCTACTATTCCAATTTCTAACACAATCGTATGGCTACATGTACTCCTGCCCAGGTGGAAAGATGATGTGTTTGCTCACCAGTTGCTATGCCAATACACAACAGTGAGTCTCCCTCCCTGCCTTTCCCAAAGTAGAGTCACAGTTTGGAGCCATATACAAGGAAACAGGCCCTTGTTGTTTTGAGTGAAACAAAAAATATGGTATCTTATAATTTTCTGTTCCATAACTGGGCCTTTCTGCTGCATCAATAATTATTAAACTGCTTCTGGTGCTCAGATGATCTAAAGCTTGGTAGAGGATTCTGGAGACACAACTTCTGCTAGATCATCTGTATAGATATTTGGGGCCAAATCTTGTTGCTCTTATTAATGAGCTGTTCTGTTGAAGTCCATGGGAATGTTTATATGGATAGAGTGCACTGCTTTCGGCCCTTAATACTTCTTCACTGGTTTAAACTTGAGAACAGCTGCCCATTTCCCTTTCAAAATTACTTCCACGGGGGAGGAAGAAGCAGTTCTCAAATCAAAGCTTGAATCTAATCATCATGGTTATAATTTCAGTTGATCACTAATAAAGGAAACTGTAGTTATTGCCCAAACCTTATTTTCCACCTCTCTCGGTTTTGGAGAGGTGGAAAATGTGCTGCAAATAATGGACCAATGTTGGTTTTATTTTTAATTGAACATGCTTAATCAAACAAAGCAGCCAGAGAATTTAAGTGAAACAGTACACACGTAACAGAATATTATATTTTATTTGTAATTCTGTCCTGGTTTGAATGGTATTGGTTGTCTTCTGTAAGAAACTGGAGTTGTATGTGTTTAACTGGGTCTTCCAGACGTGAACTTTCCAATGAAAAACCAGATGGCTCTGGAGGGTTGTGTCTTTAGTTCTAAATAGAGATATTCTCAAATCAAGTTTCCATAGTGAATAGTGGAGTTGGCATGCAGGAAGCTGGCAGGGTTGACCATACATTCCCATAAATTCTCTGGTGCCATAAATGGGTAAAACTCTGTTTACACCAGCAGAGAATTTGGTTCCTCGTCTCTACAAATAGCGTGAACTGTTTTCACAGTGCGTTTAATAATATTCATACCACCTAGAAGAAATCCCTATAGGTGATGTGATTGGAGGCTGTAAAGGCCCTTTCGGGGTAATGGGGAAATGGTCCTTTGTTGGAGATCTGGAAAACAGAACTAGGTGGGTTTCTACAGGATACTAGATGTAAAGGATACAGCAGGTATCCTGGAGAGAGAACAGCAGATGGCCCATATCCCATGGAAAGCCTTTTGGAAAATATAGCTCTAGATTATGAAAGAAGGAAGAAAACTAATTTAGCCTTTTTAGCAAATGTATGATGTATGGTGCTGTCAGACTTCTTACATATTAATATCTGACAGCTCAGCTCTAAATTGTATTGCAAATTCTACTTATTCTACTTAATTCTACTTATTAAATGTGCTGTTCTGTACCAAAGGGCATTCATTTAGCACTATTAGAGAAGTTCAATAGTACTGGTAATGCACTTACTGCATCTCTAGTGGCTGCAGAATGTTCAGACTAACACAAACAGGTGGGTGTCTAGATCTGTCTGAACATTTCTATGGCCCTCATCGCTTCGAGGCATTCAGAAACTGCAAACATGAATGAATTTACCCTCTCAACACTGAGTTCTGTGAGGGATGGAGAATACAACAATCACCATTTTCCTGTGGGGAATTGAGGCCCAGAATGATGAAGTGATTTGCCTAAGGTTACACGGGATGTATGTGGCACAACTGAAAATTGAGTCCAGATCTTCTGAGTCCCAGTGTCTTAACCACAAGACCAACAGAGGAAGAGAAGTCATGGTTTGAGGTATGTTGAAGGGGGTGGTTTTGGCTAAACTGGGATATGCCCAAAGAACAGTGACCTGTCTAATAGCATATTTGCATTTTCCACTTTATAATTTTTCAAACCCCATACCTGTAATCGCCATGATGGCTAAAACAGTATTGTCAGAGTTGACAGGACCAACATCTCACCTCCCTTGTTTTTCTCCCTTGTATTCATTTACAATGTCCGTATAACTCTTTATTTTTCTAATCAGTTCTCCCACGTGTTTTTTTTCTAAATAAATACAAAATATGTGCCAGCAGCCCATCATCTGTGATCGTCTCTTCAATAACAAATCAGAGTGTTGTGCAACAGAGGGAGGAAATATTTAGTAAACAAACAGATTTCTGTTTCAAATTCATTCATGTTTGCAGTTTCTGAATGGCACTGTAAATAACAATGAATACAACAATTACTTTTAAGTTACACAAAATACTTTTTTCAGAGTAGCAGCCGTGTTAGTCTGTATTCGCAAAAAGAAAAGGAGTACTTGTGGCACCTTAGAGACTAACAAATTTATTAGAGCATAAGCTTTCGTGAGCTACAGCTCACTTCATCGAAAGCATTTGGTGGAAAAAACAGAGGAGAGATTTATATACACACACACAGAGAACATGAAACAATGGGTTTATCATACACACTGTAAGGAGAGTGATCACTTAAGATAAGCCATCACCAACAGCGGGGGGGGGGGGGGGGGGGGGGAAGGAGGAAAACCTTCCATGGTGACAAGCAGGTAGGCTAATTCCAGCAGTTAACAAGAATATCAGAGGAACAGTGGGGGATGGGGTGGGGGGGAGAAATACCATGGGGAAATAGTTTTACTTTGTGTAATGACTCATCCATTCCCAGTCTCTACTCAAGCCTAAGTTAATTGTATCCAGTTTGCAAATTAATTCCAATTCAGCAGTCTCTCGTTGGAGTCTGTTTTTGAAGCTTTTTTGTTGAAGTATAGCCACTCTTAGGTCTGTGATCGAGTGACCAGAGAGATTGAAGTGTTCTCCAACTGGTTTTTGAATGTTATAATTCTTGACGTCTGATTTGTGTCCATTCATTCTTTTACGTAGAGACTGTCCAGTTTGGCCAATGTACATGGCAGAGGGGCATTGCTGGCACATGATGGCATATATCACATTGGTAGATGCGCAGGTGAACGAGCCTCTGATAGTGTGGCTGATGTGATTAGACCCTATGATGGTATCCCCTGAATAGATATGTGGACAGAGTTGGCAACGGGCTTTGTTGCAAGGATAGGTTCCTGGGTTAGTGGTTCTGTTGTGTGGTGTGTGGTTGCTGGTGAGTATTTGCTTCAGATTGGGGGGCTGTCTGTAAGCAAGGACTGGTCTGTCTCCCAAGATCTGAGAGAGCGATGGCTCGTCCTTCAGGATAGGTTGTAGATCCTTGATGATGCGTTGGAGAGGTTTTAGTTGGGGGCTGAAGGTGATGGCTAGTGGCGTTCTGTTGTTTTCTTTGTTGGGCCTGTCCTGTAGTAGGTGACTTCTGGGTACTCTTCTGGCTCTGTCAATCTGTTTCTTCACTTCAGCAGGTGGGTATTGTAGTTGTAGGAATGCATGATAGAGATCTTGTAGGTGTTTGTCTCTGTCTGAGGGGTTGGAGCAAATGCGGTTATATCGTAGCGCTTGGCTGTAGACAATGGATCGAGTGGTATGATCTGGATGAAAGCTAGAGGCATGTAGGTAGGAATAGCGGTCAGTAGGTTTCCGATATAGGGTGGTGTTTATGTGACCATCGCTTATTAGCACTGTAGTGTCCAGGAAGTGGATCTCTTGTGTGGACTGGTCCAGGCTGAGGTTGATGGTGGGATGGAAATTGTTGAAATCATGGTGGAATTCCTCAAGAGCTTCTTTTCCATGGGTCCAGATGATGAAGATGTCATCAATGTAGCGCAAGTAGAGTAGGGGCATTAGGGGACGAGAGCTGAGGAAGCGTTGTTCTAAGTCAGCCATAAAAATGTTGGCATACTGTGGGGCCATGCGGGTACCCATCGCAGTGCCGCTGATTTGAAGGTATACATTGTCACCAATGCGAAATAGTTATGGGT
The DNA here is from genome assembly GCF_009764565.3 of Dermochelys coriacea. NCBI lineage: Eukaryota > Metazoa > Chordata > Testudines > Dermochelyidae > Dermochelys > Dermochelys coriacea. The sequence goes on from NC_050068.2 coordinate 138,031,570, forward strand.
CAGGACAAAGTCACAAAGTTCTGCCACCAGGTTAGCCGTGACAGTATCGGGGATACTGTTCCTGACGGCTTGTAGTCCATCTTTGTGTGGAATGTTGGTGTAGAGGGCTTCTACATCCATAGTGGCTAGGATGGTGTTTTTAGGAAGATCACCAATGGACTGTAGTTTCCTCAGGAAATCGGTGGTGTCTCGAAGATAGCTGGGAGTGCTGGTAACGAAGGGCCTGAGGAGGGAGTCTACATAGCCAGACAATCCTGCTGTCAGGGTGCCAATGCCTGAGATGATGGGGCGTCCAGGATTTCCAGGTTTATGGATCTTGGGTAGCAGATAGAATACCCCAGGTCGGGGCTCCAGGGGTGTGTCTGTGCGGATTTGTTCTTGTGCTTTTTCAGGGAGTTTCTTGAGCAAATGCTGTAGTTTCTTTTGGTAACTCTCAGTGGGATCAGAGGGTAATGGCTTGTAGAAAGTGGTGTTGGAGAGCTGCCTAGTAGCCTCTTGTTCATACTCCGACCTATTCATGATGACGACAGCATCTCCTTTGTCAGCCTTTTTGATTATGATGTCAGAGTTGTTTCTGAGGCTGTGGATGGCACTGTGTTCTGCATGGCTGAGGTTATGGGGTAAGCGATGCCGCTTTTCCACAGTTTCAGCTCGTGCACGTCGGCGGAAGCAGTCTATGTAGAAATCCAGGCTGCTGTTTCGACCTTCAGGAGGAGTCCACCCAGAATCCTTCTTTTTGTAGTGTTGGCAGGAAGGTCTCTGTGGGTTAATATGTTGGTCAGAGGTGTGTTGGAAATATTCCTTGAGTCTGAGCCGTCGAAAATAGGATTCTAGGTCACCACAGAACTGTATCATGTTCGTGGGGGTGGAGGGGCAAAAGGAGAGGCCCTGAGATAGGACAGATTCTTCCGCTGGGCTAAGAGTATAGTTGGATAGATTAACAATATTGCTGGGTGGGTTACGGGAACCATTGTTGTGGCCCCTTGTGGCATATAGTAGTTTAGATAGCTTAGTGTCCTTTTTCTTTTGTAGAGAATCAAAGTGTGTTTTGTAAATGTCCACTTCCTGGACACTACGGTGCTAATAAGCGATGGTCACATAAACACCACCCTATATCGGAAACCTACTGACCGCTATTCCTACCTACATGCCTCTAGCTTTCATCCAGATCATACCACTCGATCCATTGTCTACAGCCAAGCGCTACGATATAACCGCATTTGCTCCAACCCCTCAGACAGAGACAAACACCTACAAGATCTCTATCATGCATTCCTACAACTACAATACCCACCTGCTGAAGTGAAGAAACAGATTGACAGAGCCAGAGAGTACCCAGAAGTCACCTACTACAGGACAGGCCCAACAAAGAAAACAACAGAACGCCACTAGCCATCACCTTCAGCCCCCAACTAAAACCTCTCCAACGCATCATCAAGGATCTACAACCTATCCTGAAGGACGAGCCATCGCTCTCTCAGATCTTGGGAGACAGACCAGTCCTTGCTTACAGACAGCCCCCCAATCTGAAGCAAATACTCACCAGCAACCACACACCACACAACAGAACCACTAACCCAGGAACCTATCCTTTCAACAAAGCCAGTTGCCAACTCTGTCCACATATCTATTCAGGGGATACCATCATAGGGCCTAATCACATCAGCCACACTATCAGAGGCTCGTTCACCTGCGCATCTACCAATGTGATATATGCCATCATGTGCCAGCAATGCCCCTCTGCCATGTACATTGGCCAAACTGGACAGTCTCTACGTAAAAGAATGAATGGACACAAATCAGACGTCAAGAATTATAACATTCAAAAACCAGTTGGAGAACACTTCAATCTCTCTGGTCACTCGATCACAGACCTAAGAGTGGCTATACTTCAACAAAAAAGCTTCAAAAACAGACTCCAACGAGAGACTGCTGAATTGGAATTAATTTGCAAACTGGATACAATTAACTTAGGCTTGAGTAGAGACTGGGAATGGATGAGTCATTACACAAAGTAAAACTATTTCCCCATGGTATTTCTCCCCCCCACCCCACCCCCCACTGTTCCTCTGATATTCTTGTTAACTGCTGGAATTAGCCTACCTGCTTGTCACCATTGAAGGTTTTCCTCCTTCCCCCCCCTGCTGTTGGTGATGGCTTATCTTAAGTGATCACTCTCCTTACAGTGTGTATGATAAACCCATTGTTTCATGTTCTCTGTGTGTGTGTATATAAATCTCTCCTCTGTTTTTTCCACCAAATGCTTTCGATGAAGTGAGCTGTAGCTCACGAAAGCTTATGCTCTAATAAATTTGTTAGTCTCTAAGGTGCCACAAGTACTCCTTTTCTTTTTACAAAATACTTTGTATTTCCTCTTAGAGGCTTGTAAGTATTTTCATGACAATTACTTAATCTCAGGGGGTGTCATATTTCATCCAGAAAAATTAGCTTGAGGCTGAAATGGGGCATTTAAATTTTAAGCTTTGAAGCAATTTTTTAACAAAACATTTATTTGGCTATTTTAAAAATGACAGAGGTCATTTTAAATGTAGGTACTTACAAATGCTTGCTAATCCATCTGTAACCTTTTTATCTTAATGGAAAAGGCCTAAGTCTGGTCTCAGTTACACCAGAAAGCTTCATTAACTTCAGTGGAGTTACTCTGGACATATATCCATACCAAGGTGACCAGAACCTGACCAGTGACTTAAGGTGTTTGTGGATATTTTTATTTAGTGCACATGCTCAGTAACTTTTTCCACTACACTTAACAGAAATGCAATGAAAAATAAAGGGATAAATGAGTATTAGTGTTCTTGCGATCTTTTTGGCCAATGACCTTCACATTAAATGGCCCATGAATACGCCTCATTGCTAACCCTCAATTCCTGTATCACTCCATTATGCCAGGTTATTTCAGCTGTTTTAATGAGTCCTCAGCAACACACTGGGGGAACCTATAAGCCATGGTGGTACATGTTACTGGGAGATATTGTGAGCATGCTGTGGGATCCTTACATGGATCTACATTTGTATGACTGTGGGTTGGCACATCTCATGTAAATGTGCAGGTATGTCATGTTATGGTCGCCTTAGAGATGCATCGTGTCACCCTGGTCCTATAAGGACTGCAGTACCTAGCCAGAGCACCCCTTCCTCCTCAGAAGAGCAAACCATATTGCATGCAGGAACTGCTGGGAAAGTGCGTGCTACACCTTCAAAAGAGTATAGGGGAGACATTTGGTTAGCATACTCCTCGGCCTCCTGGGCAAATTATGTGTGTCTCTGCTGTTTGCTGGCCTAGGGCTTCCCTCCACCACCTCTGGGGTTCTGCATCTACTAGCCCTCCTCCCGCAGTGCTCGGCTTGCTCATCAAGATATCGGTTCAATCTTGAATGCTAATTTAATGTGAGTTTTTTATGGCTGTTTCTGAGGCAGGAGGGTAAATTCCTCTGGTTTTAGGACCAGCTTGGGTGTTTCTAAAATCACAGCCATGTGATCTTCAAGGAGGAGAAAGAAGTGCGTGGATTCCAAATGGAGCCGCTAACATAACTGGAATGTGGTGGCTGCCTGTCTCTCTTTGCCAAGCTGCTCATCAGTTCCTATTCTTCCCTAGGTCTGAAAAGAAAAGACCAGCCTGAGAGCTCTTTCATAACTGGGCGGGTTCCTTAGTTAACAGTGCCAAAGGAGGGAGTGAAGCACCTCAGGGATATAGTGGGAAATCTGTCCTGTGGTCTGTGATGATAATTCCAGGGTTTAAGAGTGAGAACCCTGGTGGTTCCTGTTGAAAGTAACAATGCAGTTGTCACTTGTCATTCCTTTTCTCCTGTAACTAACTTAGTGTTGGGTGTGGTGTGTACCAAATGGCAGCAACAGCAGGTTTAACGAATGCTGGAGGCAGTCGCTGACAGTGGGATTAGGTGACATTTCCAAAGCTAATTTATTTCTTCTTTTTAGCCTGGGGAATGGCTTGGAAAGCATGTGGGTGAGGGATTTTTCTTTAGTGTAATTCAAAAGGCCTGGCCCAGAGTAGCAGGAGGGGAGCAGAGCCCTGTGTCAATATTCTTTCCCTAATCACCACGCCATGGTATCCCGGTGGCAGCAGAACAGAAAATTCTCCTTTACAGCATGGAAGAATGTGCACAATTTTAGTAACACAAAATTGGCCTAACTTGCTTGCCTTTTTAAAATGTACCTTAATCCCAACTTTATGCTTTTCCACAATATCCCTAAATCCCCCTTTTCTCCTGAAACAAATCCAGGTGCCTTTTGAACTTGTCTATATTCTTTTGTTTCAGCCACTTTCCTGCTAACTTATTCCACATGTTTATTACCCTGTGAGTGAAACAGTTCTGTCTGATGACTTCCCTATTTCCTCCCAATTGCTTTATTTTTAAGTTTTGACCCTTATGTTTTTATATTCCCACTCCTCCCCCCAAAAAACTGCTGATGGTTATGTCAATCACCCCCTTACATGATTTTGAAAATTCTCTATTAGTTCACTTCAAAGTAATCTCTTTTCCAATGTGAATAAGCATAACACTCTTGGTTCACCCTCATAATTTAAGACCCTGAAATAGTCAAGAATCTGGTTTCACTTTTTGTTGCCCTGTGCTACACCCTTCAAGGCAACAATATCCCTCCTGTGGTATAGTGACTAGTACAGAGGGTTTGTTAGACCCCTGTCTCATGCACTAACAGAGCCACCTCATTTTGTTGTCTTTCTAGATCTCTGCTAATTCAACTTTGTATCCTGTTTTTTAACACTGCTCTGCAATTTACTGATGGTTCTTGCATTTAGCATGTAAACTTTGATTCCTTGCTTCAAAATGAGTTTATTTTGTGTTTTTCTGGGTTGAACTGCAGTTTCCATAAGCTCACGCGGCCTTGCCATCTAAATGAGCCAAATTCTTTTGAGCTGCTCGCATTTTTTCTCCTTTGCTCTGCTCCCAGTTTTGGTATCGGACACAGAGTAACATCAGTAGACGCAGACCTTATTTTCTGCACTTTTGTGAGAATGTATACGCTGTACTATGAACAAAAAAGATCCTGAAATATAAAGTTTGTAAGGGAGTTAAACTATTAGAAACCTTTGCCAAATTGAAACATAGCTCATGAGAAAATTCTTGTCAGCAAAATTTTTAAATAATAATCAACCTCTCTCTCCCCAAATTAAACTGACGCCTCCACTCATTAACCCTTTTCAAAATTTGAAAAATTTCCATCTATTACTGCACTATCTCTGCTTGCTCATAAGCCATTGTTCTGCCCAACACATTCTTTTACCTCGTATTCCATAATGATTTACCTTTATTATTAATCTATCATGTTGAATCTTGTCAAATGCTGTTTGGAAAATCTAATCTGAGTACACTATATGCCATCCATCATATTTCCCTTATCTGCAGGGGCAGTATTATCTTCAAAGATATCCAGCAGGTTAGTTAAGCATGACCTCCTGTGTCTGAATCCATGCTGGCTAGCTATCCTTAATCAAACTTTCTTTCCAGGTGTTCTCATATCACATCCCTTAAAGGTTTCCCATGCCAGATGTTAACCCTGCTGCACTATAAATTCCTGGCTTGTCTCTTGACCCTTTTTTAAAAAAAATAATGGAGTTAGGTTTGCCAATTTTAGCTTTCAGAAATCTCACTCAGGTCTAGGGTACTTCAATAAATAGTCCAGTTCGTCAGTGTTCTCACTCACTGCTGTTAACACCTGTAGGTGTTTGTGACTCTCCCCAGGGTTATGAGCCGGGGTCCTAGAAATCCATGTCCCATGGAAAAATGCGGAATTTGCATTTTTACAGAGAATCTTTAGTTTTTACATTTTGTGAAAAAATAAAAACATGACTAAATTTTACTGAAAGTACCAGTGTCACTTATTCAAAGTGTGCAACCTCTCCCTCTTGTGGTTGATTTTTGAATGTGCTTTAAATTTACAGTGGAACCCCATTTATCTGAACTAATTGGGACCATGGCCAGATCAGATAATCAAAAATTGGGATAGTCCAGGAGAATTGGCAAAGAACTTTCTATCCCTTATTTTCAGATGGGGCGGGGGCTCTGGTGGTCAGCCCTGTGTGGCAGGGGCTCCGGCGGTCAGCCCCACCTGGGGCTGACACTGACAGCTGGAGCCCTAGCCACCCGGGGCTGACAGCTGGAGCCCCAGCCATTGTCAGCCCCGGGCATATGGTGGTTTGGTTAATATGGACAGCTGGATAATGGAGGCTCAGATAAATGGGGATCTACTGTATCTCAGTAAAACTTTGTGTTCAACTGATACTTTATATATATCGTGGCTAGGGAAACTAAAGTTCATCATTTCATTTCAATTGCAGAAAAATGCAGATTTTTTTTAAATCAGAGAATTGGTTTTTTTGATCATGGAAAACTAGGATCCCTGGTTATGAGGCACCTCACAGTTACCTACCTTTAACATGACACAGTCTTGTCTGTGCCTGCAGATCCCTGAAACCACCAGCCTCTGGCAGCACAAGCTTTGCCTTCCAGGCCTCCCCAGGTCTTTCTCTCTGTACAGGTAGCAACAGGCACACACCACCCCCAAGTCATTAGAGTATTCTCTGCAGTGCCCAGCCCCTTATCCACTGAACACAGAATTACCAGGCCCACTGTTCCCAAAGTCACAGTACATACCAGTTTGCAAGATTTAGCACATGATCACCCCTTTGCTTTACACCACAACACTTAGATAATATATTTATAGTGAAAATAAGATACTTTATCAAAGAATAGAAATTCTAGTGATAGCGAGTAAGAATATTGGAAACAAATGGTTACATGTAAAAAAATCATAACATGCTTTCTACAGACGAAACTTAACTAACAGGTTAACTCCTGCCTAATGAAATTTCTCATCTAAAGTTCTCTCCAGTATTGTCAACCAAGGGCTGAAACCCCTTTTTTTCATGAAACAAATTCACTGTCTGTTTATTCCTCTTGGAAGGGTGACAGGGTGTCTTCTTTGTTCCCTAAATATAGTAGAGCAAACCTTCGATATGTACCCCGGAAAGGGCCTTCCTCTTCTTCCCCCTCTACATATTTTCAGTATATCTACATAGCTTCTTACGTAGTATCTGTCCCTGTCTCACAAGGGTATTAATGACGAGGGTGACATAGGCTTTTATTAGAGACCTCATATGACATTCTATTGGTGAGCTAGAATGTACATACCAGACTCAGATTCCTGAACATAAGAACGGCCATACTGGGTCAGACCAAGGGTCCATCTAGTCCAGTATCCTGTCTTCTGACAGTGGCAAATGCCAGGTGCCCCAGAGGGAATGAACACAATAGGTAATCATCAAGTGGTACATCCCCTGACGCCCATTCCAAACTTCTGGCAAATAGAGGCTAGGAACACCATTCCTGCCCATACTGGCTAATAGCCATTGATGGACCTATCCTCCATGACTTTATCTAATTCTTTTTTGAACCCTGTTATAGCTTGGCCTTCATAACTTCCTCTGGCAAGGAGTTCCACAGGTTGACCGTGCGTTATGTGAATCCTATAATCCCTATCCATCTCCTCTGTGCCTCTTGCCAGTTGGCACTGACAGCTTCCTGGATCACAGTTTAGTCCAACTTCACCTTTTTAGAACCATTTTGGTATCTCTATATTCAGGGGCATGCAAACTTTGTGTAACTGAGAGGACATGTTGGTACCTTGCCAGAAGCCCAAAGACCAAAAATAAAGTGCTTAAAATGGAGCACATTGTAGCTGTTATCTCCAATACAGGGGCAGCTTACAGAATCTACAAGTGCCAGCATCTGATATTACATCATGAGCCAACTTTGCATGATAGAACTTTTCTCTGAGCTGTCACTTAGTATTGAAGATGAGGGAAGCCACAGGCTGTACTGTAGTACTCCGTGGCCTGCACTTGTTCATCTCTTTTATACTATCTGTTGTCCTTGGACAACTGAACTCTTAAGGCAGACTTCCATCCTTCTCCTTTATGAAGAAGGTAACAGAGTACTGGAATGTGCAGATTTTTTCTGTCCTGCATGCAGAATCACACTGAATAACTCTGAGCTTCTGGTTTTTCCTGTTCCAGAATGACATGATTCCCTCCCTGCTCCCCTCTTGCTATAGGGGTTAGCAATCTGCTGTTGGCCACTAACAGCACTCTTCCATGATGATTAGTTGAGCTGGCTGACACATGCAAGAACTGAACCAACAGTCACCCCAATCCCCAGCCATCCCCATCCGCTGCTGAGGCAAGTACCAGATACACAATACCCATTTATAGCTATGGGTGTAGACCCAAGATCCAGGAAGGTCATATACGTGTATGTGTGAGAGGGTCTCTTACTGCTCCTTATGTCCTTAAAAAGACACAGCCTGGGTTGCAATCTGGCCCCAAGAAATGAAATAATAAAATTACATATAAGCGTCCTGTGTTGTAATACCTAGTTTTCGTAATGTACAGTGTAAAATATACAGTTAAAGAAACATTCCATCCTCCACTCCACTGACACTCACAAAGTCACTACTCTTTTTGAAATACTGAATTAAAATAGTCCCATTTCAGCTTAAATTGCCAGTCTGTCCTTTTCTCTTGCCTCCTCTTTCATAGAGCTTGAGGATGTTCTCCCATAAAACTTAAGAAAGGAGCCAACATAGATGGCTTATAAGTTCCTGAGTTTGCTTCATTCCCACAATATGGACCTTTTCCAGCTCCCAGTTAACTGTAGTCATTCCAGTGATTTTAAAGAGCAAGAAATCAGACCATGGAAAGTGGGGAGACTGACTTCCAATCTCTTACTGTAGTATATTTCTCTGCTAGAAATAGTATTTTTACAAGCTCTGTGTTTTTCCATTTGCTGCTTCTGGCATTTTCCATTCCTAAGACTATCTCCTGTGGGGAAAAGTTAATATTTTTCATTCCAGAGATATTTTTGGTAGCGTTCATATTTTTTTTTTGCCAAAAATGTTACATCTTAAGGCAATACCAAATTATAAGCTCTGTCCCCATTGCAATATCTCCAGCATTGCTTGTGTCAGTAACTTCATGGACCACAGCCTTGCAGAGGTATAATAGAAGTGGTATAATAATTGAGTTCCCATCACATGTAAGAGAATGGTGCATGCTCTTGGTGTATGTTAGAATTTCATTCCCTTTCTCTTTCATGTGGAAGCCAAAAGCTTTTCCCCCATTTATCTTTGGGGCTTATTTTGTTAATTGTATTCAAACTATATAAATACTTATATGCACACTGTGATGAATGAGTATGTCAGAATGTATCTATCAGTTTGTAAACTCCATTCTCTTTTGTGAATGCCATTTTGATTGTAATCTGTACAGTGTCCCTTCATGTTTGCACTGCAGTCTCTGTCTTGAGCTGGGACACCCAAGAAGTGTTAGCAGAAATCCCTACACCTAGCAGAGGGGCTAACAATGGCAAGACATTGAGAGTCATAAACCCAGATGGTCCTAGAATAATAAGCTGGCAGCAATCAGTGGGAACCAGTTTTCCCAGTTTGGACCCAGGGGTAGAGATGGCAGAATCTAGAACTCTAAGGAACGGATCTTCTTGAGTGATGATAGGGGAGCTTCTCACTGGCCATCCATCAGCTGCCAACAAGAAGACTGAGCAGGAAGACTGGAATGCAGGAGAGTCCTAGGAGCCTGAAAGGACATTAAACAAAACTAAAAAGGCTCAGAGTGGTGAGGACACTGGAGGGAGTGGTTTTGCAAGCAGATGTTTTTCCTCAGATCTGTAACTCTTGTGCTTAGTCTGTGAGTTAGGGTATATGTAGTTAAGAAGTTCCTTTGTAAACTCTGTGTTACTAACTTTAATTGTCACATAGTTCCAGAAGGGTTAAATTGTAAACCAGAGCAAATCACAAGGTCAGAGCTCTGGAGAGGGAGGATTTGGGGGGCTACCAATAGTCTTGGGGCCTAATGCATCTGGACCATGGAGATACTAGACAGGGGGTCTTTTATCCTGGAAGTGAGCTAGAGAAGCTTACAGATAGTGCCTGGATACTGTTCAGACTCAGTAGGCTTTGGAAACATGTGGGAGCCAGAGGTTGGGCCCAAAATAGTGGCCTGGGTCAAACTCACCCAGGGCTGTAATGTACACTACTTGAAATTCCTTTCCAATGAGAGTCCAGAAATAAGACAGCCTTTAAATTAGTTATTCCATGGGTTGTTTGGCTTCTTTACTTAGTGATAAAACTATATTATGGGAAATTAGAGCTGGTTGGAAAATAGGAAGATTTTTTTGTGAAAATTTTCACACAAAATTTACCTTCTTTTATTAGTAAAAATTTTTTAATCTTTTTGACTACTACTACTGGAAATATAAGCATACACAGTTTTCTGCTTCCTATATTAAATTGAGGGTATGGTAATATTTCATGACATTTTTTACTAAACGCCTTTCCTGGGTTACCTAAAACTTCTGGAGCAAAAGAGTTACATTCAGTAACCAGGGTAATTAGATTTACCTTATGTAATGTTCCCATTTTCTTTTTTATTTAAGTTCATACCTCTGGTGCTGTCATAATTAAGGGATACTATTAAGGCCTCTGTTCATGCTATATTATCATGCTAAGTACCTGCTTAAGGTTTTTACAGTGCTTTGCTGAATCAGGGCCCAAGTGCAAATTCAGTCAGCGGGCCAATAAATATCATCTAGGTCTTAATTTCACAAAGATTTATATGCATGCTTAACTTTATGCACTGTGGTGAAATATTGGTCCCACTGAAGACAATGGGAGTTCTGCCATGGGCATCAATGGGACCAGGATTCCATTCTGTGACTAGTTAAGTGACTGCACTGAGACTAGCTCTTAATGTAATAGACACATCTTTGAATGAGCAGGGCCGGACACTGGACAGTCTTTTTTCTCACTCGAATTCAGTGAATATCGTAATTTCTATTGTTCCGTGTTGCTTAAGTTTGCAGCCCAGCAATATTTTTGAAACTGTGAAAGCCCATTATTTGTGGGCCAGATTGTTAACGGTATTTAGGAGCCCACAGAAAATCACACCGGGGGCCTATCTGCATCTCTAGATACCTAAATACCTATAAGAATCTGTCCCTTTCTCTTCTGAGAATAACTGTAACTTTTCTGTGTTTCTCTCACAAATCCTCACAGGTCTTCGACATTTTTCACAACATTATATTTTATTTTAATATACTAATCCCTTGCACAGATTGGCCAATAATAATAACTAATAATGTGCAATGGAGAAAGCGCTTTCAGCAAGCAATGCTAACACAGACACTCATACTACTATAGCTTTGTTTCTATAGCAGCAGCACTAGTGAAGTATGTTCTCTGGAAGCTAGATAATAAATCAAGGGAAACTATTGAGTATGTCCAGTAGGATCTTGTCCTACTCTTCAGTCCTTCTTTATCTGTGCTTTGCATAGTTCTGATTTAGATAATGGAGCATCTAAAAATAAATTATAGTCCTATTATTCTGATGCTCTTACTTGAGTCCTTTTCTCTCTAGCCATAACTGCCATTCGCCAAATTACTGCAGACATTCAGGAGTTTATTCCCCAGCAATTGTATAAAAAAATTTCTCCCCTGTGTCATTTAATTCAGGTTGTTTGGTGAGAATTTAAGAAGAGAATAGGCCTAAAAGCACCTAACTCATTCTTTTTAAAAAGAATGAGAGAATGGAATTGTGTTGAAATTCTTTTTAAAGAATACTAGAGCATTTTGGGTAGCCAAATAATTGTTAGAAGAGGTGAAGGCATGTGCCTCCAGCAATATTCAGTGTTCTGATGATTTCCTCAACCAGAGTTTCTCTGTGTCTTGCTAAAGCTTAGTGAAGAAGGAAAAGGGGAAGAATCGCTAGTGCCTGCAATGCCCAGCCCTGAGGGTGACCCCAGATACATTGCCTCTCTGCCAAGTTACTGGGCCAGCAAGGCACTCCTTTTTGTTACAGGAACAAATGTGCAGTTAAATGGCTGGTAGAGACAAATAATTGATTTGGCCAGCAGCCTGGCTTGGTTGGTCAGTCTGTCTTTGTTTCTTTCTCCAGCAAAAATAAATGAGCTTCCTTGTGTGGACCTTACATTTTTATTAGAACAAGTTTGGCCAGTTAATTTTCTTCTTTGATTGAACAAAAAGTCCAGAAACAGAAACGCAACCAAACCCGTTTGTAGCATTTAAGGGGACACAGTCAATATGATTTTTTTTAATTGGCTAATTGCAGGAAATTCCAGTTCCTGATGGACATGCTATGAGAAGGATGCTCTTAGAAACCTATTTCATTAAATTCCTTAAAAAAATGTGTATGGGTCTTTCTGCTCACATATTGATATTTATAAGTGTCTTTTTTTTTAAAGCAGAGGGAGGGGGACATAGGCCAGGTCTACACTAGAAACTTTTCCAATATAGTAATGTCCTTAGAAATGTAACAGTTATATGGCATTTTTATATCAGCAAAAGCCCTTTTGTAGATGCATTTATACTGGCAAAAAAAAATGCTTTTGCTGGTATAGTTTATTTTGTTCGGGGAACTGATATAAGCTATATCAGCAAAAGCACTCTTTTGTTAGGATAAGATGAGTCTGCTCTAGGAGAGTTTTATAGCTATACCAGTAAACCTTTTCTAGTATAGACTAGTCACAACTAAACCATGAAACAGACTATACACAAAGTGCTGTCTAATAAATATACAAAGCAAACAAACCATATAGATGGATAAAAATCCCCTCTGCCCTGTTCCCAAGCCTTCAGTTACAGTGATCTTAGGTAACTGTAGAAGGTACAAAAGACGTGATTTTCAAGCTGCATTGATTTTCAAGCTGTCTGCATCCCATTAAGCGATTAGAAAAAACAATGTCTAGTGAGTGGTTTGTTGTTTCAATGAAGGATAGTACAGTCTGTACTCTGAATACAGAGCTGCACCAGATGGTTTGGCCAGTCAGCTGTGCACCTCTCTTCCCTCCCCACCACTTTTATTATACTATAAATTAACCCTGTTCTTAATGAGATTCACTGCTAGTTCCCCTGCCCTCTCCTGCAGCAGATACAAACAATCAGATATCACGTTAGAGCTGGTAGAAATTGGACAGTATAAGCTCACATTTTCATTAAAGAAAGTGAGATCAGTCTTACTATGCAAATGGTTCACCTGGTTTCTGTTTCTGAATAGCTAAAATTTTGAGTATGATCTCATTCATATTTTCCCCTCGGTAGGTGATAGACGGCTTATCTTCCTTTTTGTATTGTCTTCAATCCAAATACCTGTTTGCTTCCATTATGGTGTATTATTGTTTTACACACCTAAGCTTAACATACCCTCTGGTTTATTTTATCAAGCTGATTGCCTTTACGTCCTGTATATTGTATAACTTGATCTAGGTTTAAATCGACTTGTACATAAATACTTTCTTTGCTTTCAAGTGTAGACACGTTCTTCATTTAAACATATCCATTTCAATCCTTCCGTATGCATGTCATTTCCCTCCTCACTCGTATTCTGTGTTACCTATCACATTTCATAAAGATGGTAGAGGCTTGTTTGTTTGTTTTTACTCCATGTGTTACCATTCACTGATTTAATGCCTTTATGTACAGTTCAAGATGTGGGGAGAGTGTGTGTGTGTGTGTGTGATATTTATACCACACATGGTCATGATTACCATGGAATAAAATCCTACAGTCTGTGCAGCAGGGGAATATTCTGCAACCCTGACCTTCTCTCCTGCACCCTGCCCACTGTAATCTAACTCTACAAGAACTACTTTTAATATTTCAATTCCATCGTGCGATTTTCAGGCAACACACCATTTTCTAATAAAATAACCCACCACAAAAACAGGTTTTTTTCTTCTGCAAGCCTCATCCTTGGCAGCCTGAATTAAGTCAGAGCAAGGAATGACAATAACACTGGTCTGGAACTTAATATATGCGGTTCTGGACCAGTGACACTTAACACTGGATTATCTTGTGAAACATCCAGACTAGAATGGATGTTGTATTGTTAAAGAGCTTGGACACTCACTTTTATAATGGATATGAGTCACACATTTCTAGTCCTGTTCACAAAATATCATTAAGTCTTAAAAATGTGTCTTTCTTTCGTACTAAGCCCATTTGTAGAAATTTGAGTTTTCCCTAGCAAGGGACATTCCTGGTCCAAAGAGTTTGCAATCTAAACAGACGTGGTGAAAGTATAAATCCTTAATTTGCAGATGGGGAGCTGAGACAGAGAGATTGGACACCTCAAATGTCACACAGGAATCTGTGGTGAGGCAGGAATTGAACCCAGATCGCTTAATTGCCTTTCCTTTGCTTTAGCCACCAGACTGTCCTCCATTAGCAGAAGCAGATAACTAGAATTGTCATTTAGGGCCATGTCCTACTTGTCTCACTCATGCATGCCCATGTAAGCTCTTAGCCTTTACATTCTACACATTCTTTCCCTATTGTCTCTGTTAGGATCTAGTCCAAGAAGTTGAACTGTAGTTTTAACTTTGTATGCATGGTGCTTCAGATAGCTTCTTGCATTTTAAATATTGGTATAAAATAAAAACAGTTCAGATAGCACCATTTGAATGGGGCATGTGGCTACTGTCACACAAGACAGTTGCAGCAAAAGGATGCTGTGTCAGGGGGATGGGACATCTCTGTATAAGCACTGTCTTTTGAAATATTGACACATTTCTCTCTTGGGTTAACTAATACAGTAGAACCTCAGAGTTACGAACACCAGAGTTACGCACTGATGGGTCAACCACACACCTCATTTGGAACCAGAAGTACACAATCAGGCAGCAGCAGAAACAAACAAACAAAAAAAGCAAATACAGAACAGTACTGTGTTAAATATAAACTAAAAAAAAATGGAAAGTAGCATTTTTCTTCTGCATAATAAAGTTTCAAAGCTGAATTAAGTTTAGCTGTAAAATTTAGGAAGACCAACCATAACATTTTGTTCAGTTATGAACATTTCAGAGTTATGAACAACCTCCACTCCCGAGGTATTTGTAACTCTGAGGTTCAAGTGTACTTTGAGCTCAATTAAAGGCATGCAATTTATGACATTTCAAAGGGCATGATTTTATAATGGTTATGTGGAGCAGGGTCTTGGGAGTGTGTTTTCAAGCAGGGATAGCAACCAATGACTATTCAAATAAAAGGAAAAAAACAATTAGGAATCATACAAACTGGGCAGAATGTCTATCACCCCTCCCTTGCTCACCACCCTTCTCTCCTGCCGCTCACTGCCCCTCCAACACATACATTAAAGGTATGTCTTCACTGCGGAATTAGCCCAGGTTTTTATTCACGTGCTGCCCCATATCCCCTCCTGCTGCTCCTTAAACATAGAACACCCTCCCTTGATTGATCTGTCAGTACTAAATCCTTTGCTGCTCCCAAGCTCTGCTCAAGACACACCATGGCCATAATGCCTATAAAAAAATCAGCCAATTTATGATGGCAATGCTATGGCACCAATGATGATTTGGCATTTTATTATAATATGGATATAGAAATTATGTATTTTCTTGTATCCCTGTCCGAACACCCATGTGCCACGGTGGCCAATGCCACATTTTTAGATTGCAAGCTCCTCTGGGCAGGGACCCCATCTTCCTGTGTGTGTGTTTGGCACCCAGCTGCTCATAGGGCCTGATCCTGATGGAGGTGGCTAGTTGCTGGGGTACTATAAACAATGGATAATTAGAACTGGGTGGGAAAAAATTTTCCCCCTTGTGGAAAGTTTTGAGATTTTGTTGCAAAATATTTGGCTGAAAAACAAAATATTTTGATTCTGAAATGCAGGCAGGGTACCACAAGAGAGCCTCAAGCCCTCATTTTCCTCTGTAGGCAGGGCTCCTGGATTGGATTATGTCTCCCACAAAGCACAATGGTCTCCATCATGGCAATCACATAGTAGCAGTGCATCAAGGGAAATGAAGTCCAGCTGAGGAGCCTGGCTAATAGAAGAGAGTGTGATCATGAGGCCCCCAAACTACATCTCCCAAGAGGTACCACAGCAGTACTCACGATTGTTATATTTCAAGTTTTGGACATTCAGTTTTTCAGCAAGCTTTCCCTTTGTCAAGTGAATAAAAGAGCATTGGTTCAGAATAACAGAGTCTGTTGGCACAAGCCACCTCTTGTTAGTGTCTTTGTGGAGGGGGGGAAGGTTGTTTCATTTTTGCAAAATTATATAAAGGGTGCTGGAGAAAACTGTGTGTGACTGCCAGGGGGCAAATTTAAAATAGCTGCTTGCTCTTCAGTATTAATCATGTTAATATATGGCTAAATATGACTCATTTGATTACATAGGAAATCAGAGCTGAGTGGTTTTCATTTCTGGGTGCAGAGGGAAAGGAGGGAGTGTGTACGTGTTTCACATTCCTTTACTGGCTTTTATCTTTCCAAACCCATAAAGGAAGAATGAACACAATATAATTTTTGAGTTCTTTTCTTTAGACTGCCTGTCTGGAGCGTCTCCTTCCTCTTTCCTAGAGACTTCTCATCCCATGCCATGTGACAAAACTTCAGGATGGTTCATATTTAGAATAAATGACAATTTCCAATTCTCCTTACTTATTTTAGGAAATTATTGTAAAAACTATTTTAGCTTGTTTGTATAGCTCCTAGCAAAATGTAGCCCTGTGCTGCATTAATAATAATGAACTATTTGTTAAAATGTAAAAGTAGATACAGTAAGTACCTTTGAGGAACATTTACTCATTTGCTGTAAAGAAAGTAACTATCTCAAAAGAGATCTTTTGACTTTGGCTTCTTTAGGGTATCTCATATAAAAGTAGATTTGTTTAATCTGCCTCCCTGAGATTCTGGAACAGAAAATGGTTTTATGGATAAGGCACTGGATTGGGAGTCAATGGGTCTGAGTACATTTCTTTGCTATCCACTTCTTGTGGGACTCTGGGCAAATCGCTTACTCTTCTTGTACCTCAATGCCTCATCTGAATAATCTGGAGAATAATACTGCCCTGTCTCACAAGGTTGCGGTGAAGACCATTTCATTAATGTTTGGCCCATGCTCAGCTATTCTGCTCATGGTGCCTATTGAAACATTCACATAGATCTGAAAATGGGGGTACCTACCCCAGTATTGCCTACACTAAGCATTTAAAAATCATGAGTCAGGCCCCAAAAAACTGCTTGTGGTTGGGTTGAAAACCATGAGATGTTGAAATAACATCTGACTTTTTTTTTATTTGCTTTCTGAGGCTCATATTTTAAAGCTTTTTCTTAAAGGAAAAGAGAACTAGGAATATACTGCTATTTAAAACAGAGGTTCTTGTGTAATCACATGACTCCAGGAGGTGGTGCTTTAAAACCCCCCACCAAAAATCCAAAAAAATCTTGATTAAAATTACAAGAGTTGGCAACACTTGTACATAGATCTGAAAGTTTTGCTCACATAAGCAAATGAGTCTTGAGATGCAACAGGAACAGCAGTGGAGCTTGCATGTTGAGCTGTCACAGTAATTGTTTCTTGGGGTCTGTCACAGGGTCTATGCCGGCACTCCCACTTTTGTGCCTGCACCCTGTGTTTAGGCTGATATAATAAAGAGTCCCACCACCTTCTTCAGTGGTTTCATCTTTGTGTCTTTATTTACAGTGTTCTTGTGCAGTCCCAATTCCCGCAACAACCACCCCACCCCAGGTCTTCTGGCCCTTGAGGTGCCTTTCAGTAGGTAAGGAGGCAGAGGAAACAGATCCTCCTGTCTCCTCCCAAGCTACCCCATCACTGAGGTTTTCCCAGGGCTTTTATAGCCTTCCCAGTCTTTAGCCCAGCTGTTCCCACTCGGCTTAGCTTGTTGAGCTAGCCCTCATTAGGGCTTACAGCTGGGCTCCCTGCTGCATACCCATGTCTCTCAACCTGACCTTTTGACCAGAGAGCCGTCTGCAGCCAGCATTTTGGCAGGGCTTTAAAGGGGGTTTTACCCCTGCCCTGCAACAGGGTCCCAGCATGAGGAATGGGAGCTTCTGAGGATCATATTCGGGGTTTTAAAACTGGTGCCTACTCACAGGATTAGCATGTCTCCAAATTCTCTCTCCCTTAATATAAAGGACTCTAGTGGATGTAGTAAGAATGGAAAATTCCTACCACTGTATACGTGCAATGTTTTGTTTCAGTGAGTGACTTTTAAAGAATTACTCAGGAACGTGATCTTTATAGTGGTATTTTGAGGTGAAAAAGAACTCTACAAAGCTGCTATTGATTTTTAAGTTGTAATTTTTGTTTGTTTGAATAAATTCAAGTTACAGACAGAGCATTCTGCTTAGTTCCCAAAAATAAATTATATTAAAAATACATTTAAAAAATGTCAGCTCCCTCAGCTGGTGAAAGCCAATAGCGTCAAGGTTTGCCCCCATATTTCCCTCATTTTGTGTTGAACAGCTGGCAGGGATAAAACTTACTGGAGATGGTCTGAACTGTGTAACTAACATATATTCACATAGGAGTAGGTGATGAATATAATTAAGCCACACACAGGCCTACGTCCTTAGCTGGTGTAAATTCATAGATTCATAGATACTAAGGTCAGAAGGGACCATTCTGATCATCTAGTCCCACCTCCTGCACAACGCAGGCCACAGAATCTCACCCACCCACTCCTACGAAAAACCTCACCTATGTCTGAGCTATTGAAGTCCTCAAATCATGGTGTAAAGACTTCAAGGAGCAGAGAATCCTCCCTCAAGTGACCCATGCCCCATGCTACAGAGGAAGGCGAAAAACCTCCAGGGCCTCTTCCAATCTGCCCTGGAGGAAAATTCCTTCCCGACCCCAAATATGGCGATCAGCTAAACCCTGAGCATATGGGCAAGATTCACCAGCCAGATACTACAGAAAATTCTTTCCTGGGTAACTCAGATCCCATCCATCTAATATCCCATCTCAGAGGATTAGGCCTATTTACCCTGAATATTTAAAGATCAATTAATTACCAAAATCACATTATCCCATCATACCATCTCCTCCATAAACTTATCGAGTAGAATCTTAAAGCCAGATAGATCTTTTGTCATAGCTCCATTGACTTCCACAAGTTGGGGATCTGGTACAAGGTTTTCATTAGCTATTTGCAGGAGTTCTCAAACTTCACTGCACCATGACCCCCTTTTGACAACAAAATTATTACATGATCGGGGTGGGGTGGAGGGGAGCTTGAGCCCCAGCCCCGCTGCCCCAGGTGGGGTTGGAGCTCGGGCTTCAGCTTCAGCCCTAGGTCGAAGCAAGTCTAATGCCAGCCCTGGTGATCCCATTAAAATGGGGTCCCGACCCACAGTGTGAGAACTGCTGAGCTATTGTGAAAGGTGAAACACTCCACCTTATCTATGTGCTCAGCACTCAGTCACAGATTGCAACTAGTCCCGTGATCGCACCCATCTCCTACTCCTCTTTGGGGAATTCACAAACTGAAATTTTAAAAGCTGGATGTTGTAGCTTTTGTAAGTATCGAGTGTTCTTTTCTCCATCTCCTCGAAATATCATAGAAATCCACAGAGAGACAAGGTGGGTGAGGTAATACCTTCTGTTGGACCAACTTCTGTTGGTGAGAGAGACAAGCTTTCCAGCGACAGACGGCTCTTCTTCAGGTCTCGGTTCAAGGTTTCTGGTTAGTTTTTCTCATGCCAAAGAGCATTTTGCTCATAAATGATCACTGCTCTGGTCCCTCTGTGCTCTCTGACAGAAATCTGAGCTGCGTTACGCTGTATCAAGTCCTAGCATTTATAATTTTCCCCGGCTGTGACTGAGACACATTTGCCCAGGTCCTAAGGGTTGAGATCAGATGAGACAGTGCAATTGTTGGGTTTTGTTTTGGGTTTGTTTGTTTTTTTGTCTCTGAAGGAGTTGATGTTGAACAACCTGCTGAATATCAGCACCAGTGGCAGCTCCTTCAAACTTTAGACTGCTGTCACCTGGAAAACCTGGATTGGATTTTAATGCCTGACTGGAGCTACAGCCACAAGAACAATAGGCATCGCTATTTTCAGCAAAAGACTGTTTTCTTCCTGTTTTCTTTTAGAGATTGGCCTTTTGTCAGTTTGCCTCAATTTCACAATTGTTTAAACATAGTGCATTATGAATTTCCTTGCCTTTTGCTGGGTTTTCTCATGAATATCTATTAATGAAATCACGCCCAGGGGATGATACGATACGTATGGGCCCATTTGGGAGTGAGATGATATGTACGTTATTTGGGTCACATCAACAACCCTTTCCTGGGTTGCCAGCTCTCACAATTTTATTGCAAGTCTTGTGATATTTTTCTCAACGCTTCAACTCCTGGTTATTTTTTGAGAATCTCAACTTTCCTTTAAAACAAAAAAGTTCCTGTCCTCGTGGCTTGAAAATATGAACTCCAAAGTTTCCAAATCTGAAAGACAAATAAAAAATTATTTTTCAAAATTTCATGAATTTTTAGGCCAATCTCACCATTATTTGGGGTCTGAGTCTTTTTTTTATGATTAGTATTGGCAATACTCACTGTATGTACTGTATTTTGGAATGTCTATGCATTATTAGTACATATCTGCATGAATATATTGTTTAAATCAGCACTGCATAGAATAATATAGCATGTTTATATTTCAAAGCATATTAATCAAATACATATTAACTAATCCTCAAAACACCCCAGAAAAGTAGGGACCTATTATTCCTCTTGGACAGCTAGGAAGACTGAGGCAGACAATTCAAGTGAGTTGTCCAAAGCTAAACATAAAGTCATTGTTAGAGAGGAGATTAGAGCTTGAGTCCCTCTGGCCCCACACCCCTCTCTTCTTCTCAGGATATGATTTAGTTTTCTTCTAGTGGCTTATTCCTTGCCCCAGAGTCCTGACATTCTAATCCTTCATTTGTTTTAACCTTCATATGCCTCCCTTCTTTAAACATTTTTTCCCCTGCAAAGGAGTCATCATAATCTACTGAGTCAAAAATCTAATTTGCATAGAGTGCCTATAAGAAATTCCAAATATATCTCAAACTTCTATTGATTTAATTTTACTATCATTTAAGTGTTTTGTCTTAACTTCTGAATCGGTTGTTTTTACAGTTTAGGTTTCACTTTTGCTTTACCAAGCAGCCCTACATATGGGACACATGCATACAGGGATTTTTCAAATATTTCTCATCTTAGAAATATAAATGGTCTTTGGCCGGCAACAGTGTGCCCCAGTCTCATCACCCAATGAACAGTCAGAAGTAGCCATTTCTGTTTCACATATGTAGTCTGTTTAATAAATGCCAGTTGCTGGTTAGGTTGGGAATTTTTTTGTGGGAGAAAACATCTGTGGTTTTCATTCTGCAAACACATACAATTTTTATTTTGAATTGAATTAAGTATGTAATAAAGTATGTTGCTTTTAGAGCTAGTTACCCATGTACAGAGTTCAACTGCAAAACATACTGGTTGAATACAGTATTTGAAAGATGTGCTTTGAATGAGTTTGTGTGGCAGTGTGATACATCCAATTCTGTTTTGTGTAGTGATCTGTACTCTTACATGTATAAAACAGCTTTTTTCCAGGTAAACAGAGCAGCAGTAGTGTTGGGTAGCTTTGATATTTTAAGCCTGGGTTTTGGTAAATCCCCACAACAGCACTGAGAGAGAAGATTTCTGTGTACTGTAACTGAAAGAAGGAATGTCAGGAGGAGATCTAAAAATGTATCCTGCTTGTCTGAGAGAGAGAGAGGCTGTGAATTAGGGAACAGAATAGATCTATAACCTTCATCATAAAAGTCATCGACTGGCAGAAGATATTATTCGGTCAAATTAATTTTGTGGTCAAATTTTGTTCTAACATACTCAGGGGAGGAATTAGTAGTAGTTTGGGATTCAGAAGATCCTGAATGCTAATCCTCACTTTGCCACTAACTTCCTCTGTGTTGCATTTAATTTCCCTTCCACAATTTCTCTGTCTGTGAAATGGGGATAATAATAGTGGACCACTTAACTGAAGGCATCCTGTGAGGATTAATTGCAGTTTGAACAGTGCATTAGCTAGGTAAAGTGCCATATAATCATTATTGTTGTTTTTCCAAACTTCACTCCTCACGTTTCTGAAACTCATCACTTTGTGACTGCAAAAGTTGACAGAATAACACAGCTGCTGTTCTCGTGCAGCCCACAGAAATACAGCCAGCTCTGAGGCAAGATCAGCAGCTCACCTGCCTCCAAGATTCCCAGAGCTCTGCTGTCTTGGCTTGTCCTGTTGGTGCACAGTGAAAGGTGTTGTAGGGGAATGAAGCGCTTCTCCCTACTGAGATAGTTTGCTGGTGTTTAGAAGAGATCTGTCCTTTTAAATTTCAGCACCGTTCACCCCTATAAACAGAATGTTATATGTTTCCATACACAAAGAGAAACCAAATCTTTTCGGTCAGAATGACCTTTGGTTTATATTTAAATAGTACAATAAAACAAAATAAAAGGGAGATGGTTTTCAGAGACCATAGTGTGTGTGTGTATGTGTGTACACCTCTTCTTTAGAATGCTGTACCTGAACATAAAATGGCTGCTGTTACTGCAGCAGGATTGAGAATTCGCATTTAAATGTGTGTTCCTCGGAAAAGAAGTCCTAGTAGCTACACGCTATAAATCTCAACATCTGATAAATGCAAAAAGACAAAATCGGGTCATGGTGTTAGGGAATATATTTTGCCTTTCTATAGTACCCTTCATCCATTGATCTCAAGCCACTTTACAACTTTACCACAGCTCCCTTGGAAACCAGCTAAGAGTCAGACAGGAATTTACTTCACCCTCCTGTGGTCTGGGATGGATGGGGCCACATTATATTTGTACACAGCAACAGTTTAAGACAAGAAGTAAAGAAGGGCACCATGCATTGTTAAAACTGTAGGGGGAATTCACGTAAGCACAGGTAATTAACTGAACTGGAATTAACTCTTATGCAAACAAACAAACAAAAAAAGCCCTAGGATTTTTAATCAAGGCTATTAGTCAGCATTTGTGGCAATCTACACGGATTACAAGATCAGTAAGCCTTAATTTTTCTTTAAGTATTTTTTTTTAAAATGCACTGCAAAGTAGAAATATCTCACTAGTTCATAGTATTGGCTTGCAGTGCAGAAGAGGAATGCCAGCGCTGTCTTTCATGCAGAGCTCCAGGCTCTGCAGGAATGGCAGTTTACCACTGTGTGGTTTAGGAGCCCTGGATGCCAGCTGCCTCCTTCTGCAAGCCTCACCTTTCACGCTTCCAGAAGCACAGTGATTTGAGATATGTTAGTTGTGTTATTGTACTGCCTAGGAGTCTGGTCATGGGCTGGGTGCCATTGTGCTGGGTTCTTTACAGACACAGAACAAAAGGAAAGCCCCTACCCCAAAGAACTTACAGTCTAAATATAGGACAAGAGATGTTACAGATAGACTGACAGGGGAGTACAATGAAAGTACAAGCGCTTAGCAGGAAGAGTGCCCCCTCCTAGTGAGGGCAGATTGTCACCATCTCCACTTTTATTTCAACCCCTAGATGTTCTTGGAGATTTTTAATCCAGGTACTGATCTGGCTTGACCTTGCGTATCTGATCATATCTGATGACATTACAGCACTAGGTGCTATGGCAAAAGGAATATTTCTTGTTTCTGAGACGAGAGATTACAAATGATTGATATGAAAATATCACAAATTAGAAACTATTTTAAAAAAAGATTCAAATGTACCTTAAACTTTGGTCAGAAATAAGAGGTTGGAAGTTTCTTGCTTCTTTTGATGGTATAAAACTTAATGGGGTTGGGTTTTTTGGAATATAAAGAGCCAGAAGTCTGTGTCAAACCCAACTTCCATAAGTACTAATGTGAGTCATCAGCATAAATGTATCCTTCACTGTTATAGGTGGGCAAACTATACCATGCTAACATGGATCAGGAGGGGCATTTGCTTGGTGTGTTGTGTGAATGTGACTGACTGAGTCCAAATGGAAATAGACCAGCTCTGGGGTTTGCTTTACTGGTTTTGGATGCAGCAGATTCTGAGAGGTGCTTTGTGTCTTGACAGCATTCAACAGTACTAATTGCCATGCAGTGCCATTTTTTACACTTCTCTTGTATTAATTACCTCATTTGAGTGAATAGGATATTGAGTGTACAATACACAACTTTTTCTGCTGTACCATATATCAGTATCCACCCTGAGAAATCAGTAAACTGACCCAAACTGGTGATCATTAAAAATTTTACAGGAAGTTTGTCCTCATTTCTTTTGTCTCTGATCCCACCATTAATCTCTGCTTACAGTGTCCTCCTTCACCACTGCCATAGCTAGACTTTGAAAGCAAATATCCTTGCCCCCCTATAAACATAAAGAAACGTGAAAGAGAAACTAGACTTGCTCTCCCAAGAGTAGTTCCCCCCAGTCCTTTTTCTACCTTTGTTTTTCCTCCTTCCATGAGGTTTGATGTCTTTACTCATCATTATAATGGCCAATATGATCTAGTAAGCTTTGTGGAACGGGACCTTGTGCCAGTATTTGATTTCACTTGTATGGATGTAAACAGAATTACTCCACATGTACACAGTTGTATTGAGAGCAGAGTCCAGCCCCGACTCTTGCCTGTCTGTGAAATGCCATCCACACTAATGGCACCACATAAGTGACTCTTCTTTTTATATGAACTGGGAAAGCTTGTAACATTACAAAGCTGTTCTCTCTCTCACCCTGTATCTCTTTTCTCATTTACTCTGTGCATTTAATTTTGGATTAAGTGTAATTTACTTTTCACTATGATACAGCTCCTTTGCCCTGCTAAGGTCACTTTGTGCTAGCAGAGCAGCTCTGAGGGACCTTAAATCCACCCTAAAGGGCAGCTGAGTATTCCCTTGGGAGATTCTCGGCTGGTGTAAAGCTGACCTATCTTTATGCAAATCCCTCTTAGCCTTCCTTGGTGTAGGGGAGTATGTTAGGGCCAGCAAGAAGGCATTCAGAGGGTTCAGACATACTGCATTTGGGTGATCCTCAACAACGTAAAGGCTCCTAAGAAGCCATTTCAAGCCAGCACATGTTATTCTAGCCCTTTTGACTGCTGTAATTCAGCCTCTGGCTGGACCACAGTAAGCTGGTTTCAAACTGTGTTGAGCATGATGACTGGGCCACTGAACACAATGGAGGGAAGAATCAACTGTGCTTTAGTTACACAATAGAAATATGGACCAAACTCACCTTTGATGTAACTCTGTTGAAGCTAATGGAGTTACACCAGGAGCAAATTTGTCATTTCACCTTTTGGTTCCTTTTCAGGCTGTGGAGGGGAGGACTTGCCAGTGACTAGTTTTAAGGAAGTGCATTCTTAAAAGAGCTGTTCAAAAAAATGGAGAAAATAGCAAAAAGCATGTTGAAACTTTCTGGGTTTTTTTGTAAATCAGAATTTCAGTTTGAATTCTAAGAAATTTGACCAATTTTAATTCTTAGCCTATACCTGCACTGCTTAACTTTGCTTATTTAATTTAATAGAGGTCTGACATTATTGATTTGTTATCCATATCCCCACTTAGGATGACTACTATGACAACTAGACAATGTTTTAATCCTTTCAATTTCAATTTCAGGGTAGGCAAACCAATAATAAAGTTAAAATTTATCAAGAGCACTTCAAGAAAAAAGTGGTTTTGAAGTCAGCACCCACCCTAAGGTTCTTTCCCACTCTTCTCCTTGGGACATGCTGCTATATATATATTTTTTTCATATTGATCAGAAATGAATGGTACTGTATTCAGTGCCCTATCCAGTTATGTCTTAGATCAGAGGTGGACAAACTATGGCCCGTGGGCCACATCCGGCCTGCGGGACCGTCCTGTCCGGCCCTTGAGCTCCCGGCTGGGGAGGCTAGACCCCGGCCCTTCCCCTGCTCTTCCCCCTCCCTTGCAGCCCCAACTTGCCATGCTGCCAGCACTCTGGGCAGCGGGGCTGTGAGCTTCTGCTGGGCAGTGTGGCAGCGTATCTGGTTCCGGGTGGCGCAGCTGCCAGTCCTGATGCTCTGAGCGGCATGGTAAGGCTGTCAGAGAACGGGGAACAGGAGTGGCTGGATAGGGCGAGGGAGTCCCAGGGGGCCTGTTGGGGGCGGGGATGCGGATAGAGGTTGGGGCAGTCAGGGGACAGGGAACGGGGGGGTTGGATGGGGTGGGGTCCCGGGGGCAGTTAGGAGTGGGGGTCCTAGGAGAGGGCAGTCAGGGGACAAGGAGCAGGGAGGTTCTGAGGGGGGAAGTCAGGGGGCAGGAAGTGGGAGGAGCCGGAGGCACAGACTTCTCTATCCGGCCCTCCATACAGTTTTGGAACCCCGATGTGGCCCTCAGGCCAAAAAGTTTGCCCATCCCTGTCTTAGATGAACTCCATCTGGTTCTAAACTTGCTTTCTGGAATACATTGCAATAGATACTGCACTGGCCAGTCCCTGCACCATCTTGGCTGCATGAGTTGCTAGATTTCATTTCCCTAGGTTTATGAAATTCATTATGAAAAGGCTTGTGGCGCCTGGTACGTTGAGCAAAACACACCTCCAGCATTTCCTGAAGTCCAGTATGCCCTCTCTGAACTACCGGTGCACAGATCAGTGGAACACAGGCACTCATGAGTACCACAGTGTCCTGCCACTGTATAGACATTGCTGCTGACATCGGGGTTATAATATCTTGGTCTTTCTGCAAGGTTCCAAGTGACTTTGCCCCCAGTTTCCCTCAGCATCATATACATATATGCACGCTTTCTTTTGATAGCCCATTCACAAGATGCCCTGTGTTTTAGGTACCATATCACAGGTTATGAACGGCTCTGTCTGGTGAATCTAAGAAAGAACACTTTGCTTCTCTTCCCCTCCTCTCCCCACCCCCCGCTCCCACAACAGAACCCCACACAAGCTTAAGATGGATTTATTTTTCTAAGCACATCAGAATTCTTCTAGCACAGCTTGATGTTCCTCATACTGTCAACTACTTTGGGCTGCTTGTCAAAAGGGGTGCTATGTAAACTGAAATGCTGTTTTTGCATTATCATTCTAGTTGCAAATGTTGTTATTTAATTAGACTCTGCAGTATGTTCCAGACCAAACATTTTTAACGGAAGGCACTGGCTTGATTCAAAATGATGCCTTTATTACAGCTTATCGAGCTGCAAACAACGTGCAGTGGAAAAAGCAAAATAAGAGGCTTGGGTCCAGAGAACATGACAGACTCAATAACTTAAGCCTGGCTCCATATTTGGCTGTGGTGTGTTGTTCCCTTCCGTACAGCTGTAACCATAAAAGGATAGCTGACCAGTTGTTTTCCAAGGAAAAGTGCTACCACCTTTCATCCAGTGTATATACTGATCCCCGCATTGTCCACATTAAAATAGCACATTGCCTTTTAATTAATCGTTAGGCCTTGCAGCTCTGCACAAGCAGCTTCTTCTTTTGCTTTTTTACAGACAGGTCCTGGGAAGGTTAAAGAAACAGATTTATTTCTGCATTGCTTTTTAAAAATAAAGGATGTTTGCATGTTTCTGATTTTTTGAGGAACGTCCCAGCCTCTTGCAAGCTCACTGTTGTGAGGTAGGAAGTAGTACCAGTTAAAGCCCAGCATCTTCCTCCCTCTGTCTGTTAATGAGCTAGTTGATTTCACCTTTGCATCTGTAAGTTATTTCTGCTCTTGCTTTATGGGCTGCAGAACTACTGCTGTCTCAGCTAGAGGGTCACAGAGTGGAAAAGCCTATAATGCTTTGCTATGTTGGCCACACAGTAAAGTTTTCTTTGATATCTTAAAAGATAACTTTAAGATTACTTTTTAAATGCTAGTTTCTCGAACCATTGTCTGTTGCTTTTTATTGCCATGCCAGTTTAATCTGGTTTAAAGGGGCCTAAATTCTGAGTAATAAGTTTCTGCTGTGCTTTTAACCCAGGAAGCAGTTCTCTGAGAGAGAGCTAGGCAGTTAGCATTGCTTGGGGAGCTGGATTAAAATGGGTTGTTCTACATTTATTTGAGGGCTGGAGCTGAAGGGGAAAGGTTATAATAACCAAGGGCCTGATCCTGCAAAGCTTTTCTCTGCCACCCGTATTCAACTGGGTAATACCTTACACTAGAAGTAGTCCCCTTACTTTCAGTGCGACTGTTCAGGGTTAAAATACTACCCAATGGGAATAAAGGTGACCCACTAATAATTGCATTAATTTTACTGGGACTATAATTGCATGAGGAAGGTTTTGCAGAATTGGGCTCAAAAAGTCAATTTGACACAAAAGCCAACTTTTTTTATTTTGAAAATACTGAAATGGGACAAGTCAACAATTTCAAACCTTTTTTTCTAAATGGGAAATTTGTCAAAACCAACTCTTACCTATGAACAGTTTCAGTTTCAACAAATTGGCATTTTCTGGGGAGGGTGGGGGAGAAGAAAGTTTCATAGAAATATTCTCAATCAGCTGTAATCCCAAACACAACAGGAACAGTCACCTGTACTTTTTGGAGCCACTGCTGTCTAGTACTGTTCTGTATAATATTGTAGTATTTTGTTTTGTTTTGTTCTTTTACTAAGAATAACACTAAATCTAAACCTATCTTGATAGGGTTTTTTTTAAAGATGACTCCATCTTAGGTTTGTTATTTTAACATCCATTTTCCTGCTTGCCTCTCCCTAGAAAACAAAACTTTAAAAAATAGGCTTTTGTAGGTCTTTGTGGGTTTTTTATTTATTTTTGTTAGCCTGGATGTCGATATGTTTAAAGAGGCATTGGTGCAGTCATTGGAGTTTTTCAATGACAGTAGTAGGCAACCTCCAGCATATTTCTGCAGAAAATTTTCTTGAGCCCACTTAAGGGCAGCAGAAGCAGCAGGCCTCAGTGGAATTAAGTTTTTTTTTTCTTTTCTCCCTTGAATCGTGTGTTTCTTTTGTTTTCATTGCATAACCTAGTTCAGTTGAACAGTATATTAAAGTTTCCACTGATCCTTTAGCTTTTCCCAAGGGAGAGGGCAACCTTTTAAAAGGTACAAAGATTTCAGAGATTCGAAGAGGTGGATCTGTATTCAGAGCAGTTCAAGCCACTGTCCAGAGAGTTACCTTGCATTCTGTATGTAGTGCTATATGCTCCAGGCCCATAGTACTAAACAGTGATTCACTTCAGCATCTACAGTTCGGAAGGTTATAGCATGCAAGTACTCAATAAAATGGAAAGAAAAATGCATCACCTAGAGCAGTGGTGGGCAACCTGCAGCCCGCGGGCCGCACGCGGCCCATCAGGGTAATCTGCTGGCGGGCTGCAGGACAGTTTGTTTACATTGACCGTCCGCAGGCATGTCCGTCCGCAGCTCCCAGTGGCTGCGGTTCACTGTTCCCAGCCAAGCTGGGAGCTTGGGGGAAGTGGTGGCCAGCATGTCTCTGGTCAGAGTAAACAAACTGTCTCGCAGCCTGCCAGCGGATTACCCTGATGGGCCATGGGTTGCCCACCACTGACCTAGAGAGAGCCTAGTTAAGGATATGAAGAGACATGGCCCCAGTGGAGCATAAAGGGGTGTATTGGGGAGGGTGGGAAAGGAGTTGGTGGGAAGCAGAGCAAAGGCCAGGCATCAGAATGTGTGTGGAAACATGGGAAAGATGGGACATGGGAAGGGTATAGAGTCACTAGAGCAACTGGAGAGTATCCCACAGACAGACTGAGTGTTTCAGCATATTGAAAATCTGGCAGTTGGTGCCTCATTAGAGCTGCATCACTGGGTCATGCATCCCTTCCCCCCCCCCAATTGACTTATCAACTATCATTTTTAAGCTTCAGTAGTCTATTCAAGAGATATGAGAATAATTTCTCTCCCACACGCACATACGAGCAATAGAACAGTGAAAACCTTCTGCTTGAATATACAGTAACTGGAATGATTTCATCAGCAAAAGTCCCCATTTCGATAACACAGCCAGGACAAGGTCACAGAAAGGACAGCATTACAAGTGCTGGTTGTGAGTTTGTTTGTTTATTTTAAAGGATGCAAGATTTCTCCCTGCTCTCTCTTCTCCTTCAGCAGTACCTCCTCTATCCCTCTGGTATTGCACTTAGCTCTGCACACTGATCCCTGACTATATCAGAGGATAACAAGATTAATTTGTGATTTGTGTTGGATTGTTTTGGCAGCCAGTTTAGAATTCCACACTGGGGGGCAGGTACTTCAAAGGCAACGGATGTTTTATAATACTCTTCAATGCCTTGGCACATATAGTATCAAACAAACAAATAGGTCCTTACATGAATATTCCTCATGAATACCCTCACCACCTGTTTATTCTAGGACTATGCTTGAAAATAATGCCCTGCCCTATAGTGTGTCCTAGCAGAAACAATCCTAGAATCAGTCATGCAGTGACCTGGGCCTAATAGTTGTCTGTCATAAAGCTGGAAGATGAATAGAACATAATTTGGGGGACAGGGATTGTCTGTGTTCTGTGTCTGTACAGTGCCTGTTGCAATGGGGTCTTGATCCAAGACTGGGGACTTGTAGGTGCTGTAATAATACGAATAATAAATAAGGCTACGATTTAGTCACGGGTATTTTTAGTAAAAGTCACAGACAGGTCACGGGCAGTAAACAAAAATTCATGGCCCATGACCTGTCCGTGACTTTTACTAAAAATACCTGTGATTAAATCTTGGGGGGGCATGGGGAGGCTGCTGCTGGGGGGACCTCTGGGTTGGGGGAGCATTGCTTGGGCTGGACTGAGGGAGGCTGCTGGGCGGGGTGGGGGAGCACCCAGAGCCTGTGTCACCAGCTGCCCAGGGCCGCGGGCCACGGCTGCTCTGGCTGGCTGCCCGAGGACTGCTGCCGGGGCCAGCGGACTGTGGCTGCTCCTGCTGGCCACCCGGGGACCACTGCCTGGGGCTGCAGATTGCGGCTGCCCTGGGATCGCAGCTGGGAGCTGTCAGAGCAATGGCTGGTGTGGCTGTCCCTGGGGCCACTCCAGCAGCGGCTGGTATGGCTGTCCTGGGGGCACCTGAGCAGCTGCTTGGGCGACCCTGGGGTCAGCCACACTGGCCCCTGCAGAAGTCCCAGAGGTCCCGGAAAGTCATGGAATCCGTGACCTCCATGACAGACACGGAGTCCTAACAATAAATAATAACAGTAATTATTAAATGACATCCATTGGGTTTTTGCCCGGGAATCAGCTCAGGGTTTGGTCCATAGCAGGAAGAAGGGGAATAAGATATGACTGGAAATGAGGAATGTTCTAAAGGACAGCTATTTGTATTGTCTGAAAACTAACTTGGGGTTTGAGGAAGCTGTGCACGGATACTGCATGTGTGGCAAGCTGAGTTGTTGGGAGGGGAATTGGGGGTATATACACATAGCAGATGTAATTAGTTATGGTAGTGAATGGAGATTTGGAGGAAGCACATATAAACTCTGAGGGTGGTTAGTTGGGAAAATAGGCGAGGATTTGAGAAAGGGATATATGTACCATACTAATTGCGTCTACTGAAGCTATCTTTTAAAAGAAATAGGGAAAAAAGCTTTTTCAGGAGAAAGATTGAAAAGCTCTCATATTGTGACACCTGTAAAATATTAATCTCTCTTTATTTGAACTCTGGCTCAGAACTGTAACTTTAAATAAAGGCTTTGTAATTATGGTGCCAATTTTTCCCAGGGGCCTCAATCCAAATACCAAAGATACTCTCACAGTTTTTAATCCACAGACGTTTATACCTTCTCACAGGACAGTTGGAACACTTGAACACATTGCACATTGTCCAGACATTATCTGACGTGCGTGCAAATTTGGTTGCATGCACAAGTTGTCATTTTCAGGAGCAAATAATTCTGTATGCAAAATTGTGTGCACATTTATGATTAATTATTATTGATACAATGCCAGTGCGATACAGAAAAACAGGAGAACCTGGTCCTGGCCTTGACGATCATACAATAAAAATGCAGAGGCCTTCTCTGAAAATTTAGCCCATAAGGTTACAGCATCAGAAGACTGCTCCTTTCTTTGAATGTATTTTGAACTTCGTATTTTTCAGTTTGTCAAAAAAAATAAAAAAGCGGGGGAAAATATATATCACCAAAATGATCTCTGGTTATCCTTATCATGACTATAGATAGATCAAAACATAAATCAGAAGGCTTTCTTATGCAAATAGGCCATTGTTAACATTTTTACATATTAACACTCAAAGTTCTCCATCATCTTCATGCAGGATGAAAATATATAAAGAGAATAAGCTATGCTGAAAGTACTATTTCTTGAAGCTTTTGAGCAGCATTAATAACCTGAAGGTGAACTGTCTTTTAAAAAAAAGATGCTTGTCATAATAATGGCATGAAGCCAGGATTTTGTACAAAGCATCAGATTCTGATGGCAGATTTAGCTCTGGAAAAATGATGTCAAACATAATGGGAAATGGAAGTCCTGTGATTTGGTGTTTAAACGTAAGTGGGGGATGCTCTGTGAAAAAAGGGAAAGTTCATTTGGCAGAGTCAGGAGGAAGTAAGAAAAGTTGACTATTTGTTAATTGGGAAAATGTTTCAAACTTTGCTCCACCCCCAGAGGGCTTTAAGTTTCCCTTTTTAAAGCTGTTGCACTGTAAATTTGAGTAATTTGGAATTCTTTTTTAGAATATTTGTTAGTCTCTAAAGTGCCACAAGTACTCCTTTTCTTTTTTGGAATTCTTGGGCAGTTCTTGTAACCAGGTTGGAAGAGCGTTTATGACTGGAATATTTATTGAAGGGATGTTTCTGAGCCCGGGAGGGCTTTGTAATGTGTTTCATCCCCCTAATTTGGAGACTGTTACCTCTCCCAAGCTTCTAGTCAAAGCCTCAGACATTTGGCAAAATTTCCCAGCTAAAAACTCCTCCTACTCCTCCTAGGGTGGACCTTTGGTGAATACTTAACAATAAAATCAAAGCAAACTTTTGGTGACCACAGTAGGTTGTGATGGGGTCTTGTTCTAGAAATAGCCAAATGCTTTTCTTACAGTCAGACCCCTGAGTCCTCTTGCAGACTTGAACCAATCCAATTCTGAATTTGATTGATCTTAATGAACCTTGTCTCTTTCTGTCTCCTTCCTTTCTTTTTAAAAATCCAAGTCTGTGACTATACTTCTCACCCTAAAGCAGGCCCAGAATTTCCTACATTTTTTGATGAATTATGTGGCTAAGCAGATCTCCTGTCTCTTCAAACTTCATTAATTTCTGGTCTTACCCATCAGACACATAATGCACGCTGTTGCAGAATTTACAGGAAAGATCCAGAAATACATGTGGTTTGGAATGAGAAATAGGCCCAAGTCCATAAGAGAAACTGGAGAACCACAATCCACCCTTGTAAGGTAGGGATTTATGGGCCTCAGCTGGGAGAGTGAGTGGATCTTGGCATGATTGGAAAATCAATGTGAGTGATCCCTGTGACTGCAGTGAAAGGAAAAGAGGTAGCCGCAGCAGGTCACCTGGATCTGGATGTAAAGTTGGAAGGGTCAGGGATTGCCTGGGCTTCTTGTATAAATGGAGGCAGGGAAGACTCCAGAGTCCTGCAAGCATGGTGGGAAGCATAGGCACCGACTCTGTGGGTGCTCCGGGGCTGGAGCACCCATGGGGAAAAATTGGTGGGTACTCTGCACCCACCGGCAGCCAAACTCCCCTCCCTGCCCCACCTCACCTCCGCCTCCTCCCCTGAATGCGCCACGTCCCCATTTCACCGCCTACCTCCCAGCACTTGCTGCCGCCAAACAGCTGTTTCACAGCGTAACTAGCTCTGGGAGGGAGGGGGGAAGAATGGGAACATGGCGTGCTCAGGGGAGGAGGCGGGGCTGGGGCGGGGATTTGGGGAAGGGGTTGGAATGGGGGAGAAGTGGGGGCGAGGCAGGGGCAGAATCAGGGTGGGGCCGGGGGCAGAGGGGTGTCGAGCACCCACCCCAGCAGAAGTCGGTGCCTATGGTGGAAAGTCTTTGATAGGTTTAGTAGTTTGGTTAATCTTCAGTTGGATGTTTCTTAACATTGTGTCTTCAAACAGTTCACCTGAGTGCATTGGCTTTCCATCTCTGAAAGCTGCGCACAGTTGGGCATAATTAATAATTCTTGTGCAAGAGTGGTCCTGGGTAAAATAGTTCAGTGTGCCCTGCCTCTGGTCAAGTCTGATTGGCAGAGTTATCCATAGATAATCAACACACTAACTTTCTAAACTAACTATTCATATGGTGCTTCTCTTTGTAGCTTCTGAACGTCTCATAATCATTCATGAATGTTTAATCTCTCAGAGTTTCTGCAAGGTAGGGAAGTACTATCCCCATTTACAACTGTAGTACTGGGTGAGTTAAGTGACATGACCAGGTTACACAGGAAACCTTATAGCAAGGCAGGGAACTGAACCTAGTTTTCTAGGATTCTAGTCCAGTGCCCGATCCACTAGACCATTCTTTTTTCCTCACGTAATGGACCTGATTCTACCATCTGTTGCCCCAGTGTATATCAGAGTTGCTCTGCACCTCTGTTTTCGTGGTTCATTACTTCTCAACTGACATGAGAATGAGACACTTCTGGGGAGCCAAAACCTTGAATTTGTCTTTTTGTTGTTGTTGTTTTGTTAATGATCTCAAGAAAAAAAAAGAAAAAAAAGAAATGTAGTTTACAGAACACACTAGTGCCTTCCATCTGGTAACATCAGATTGGTTAAAAGACACAAAAAAATGAACATTCAGAAGAATAATCACTGTGCATAGAATCCATGACCATACTGGTTTAGTTATTGTTTAAAATAGTTACAGGAAAGCACTTTACTTCTTCAAAGTGCTAAGTAGCATCCAGCAGACTCCACTGATGAGTTACAGTAAGGATCTAAGTTTGTAGGCTAAAGTAAATCATAAGTTTGTGATAAATGCTCTTAACATTGTTCTGGAGAATAATTATATCCCAGTCACTATAGTACTAACCCTACAAGGAGAGAATATATTCATTGCACATGGAGGCTAATTTCTGCTTGATGCTAAAACAGTTTCTTTTTTTATTTCAGGAAGCCAAAAGTGATATCCACTAACGCAATTTGGTCAATCATTTGGTGAATTTCCTTGTGAATCTGAAGGACCATTCCAAGTTTACATTTGGGTGGGGCTAGATTTTTGTTTCCGTGTTTTTTTTATTAGAAGTCAGCAAAACTGAACAATTCCCAAAGAGAAAAAAAAATTCCAAATTCAGCTCTTTTCACTGTCGGGCTGATGTCAGAAGGATTTACCCAGCTTTGGGAGCTTTTGTTTTGGGGGATTGGCTGACTTATTAGAAACAATGATTGGCTGGGTGCTGGGGTGCACAGCAGCAGGAGACAGGAACATGACTGCTGAATCGGTGCAGTCGTTGAGCAGATGGAGGGATCAGCCAGGGAAACAAAAGTAAAGCTGCTCCCAGCACATTATTGAAAAGAGAATGGAATGACACAAAGTGCAAGGCCAGTGGGAGAACTTCCTGAGCACATCACTGGAGAGGGGGGAGAGCTGTCCGCTTGTTGAGATGGCACAATTAGTAGAGCTTAAAAGGGGACTTGCCTGATTTAAAACGAAAAAATGGGGGACAGTCTCTTAGCATCAAATCCAGACAGGCTGACAGTGCACCCTTATCTGTCAGACTGTTTCCATAGATTTAGTGATCAATTGTACAGACTTACACAGAGTAAGAGCCCCAGAAAAATTGAGCAGATCTCTCTCATCAAGATTTAGTGTTAAAGCTAATTTGTGGCTCCTTCAGTGTGCTTTTTTGAAAAGGAATTTTGGATTTTGCTCCAAGGAAGAGAGCCTGGTAGTGAGTGGCATTTGTAAGTTGGAGGGCATGAGCAAAGAATTAAGTGGGTTGGCTTGTGGGGGTATGGTCACTTACTTTTATTCACAATTGCCCAGTCAACACAGGTGTCTAACTAGGTAACTGTTGTTGTTGTTTATTATTTGTATTACCATAGTGCCTAGGAGCACCCAGTCATGGAGCAAGACTCCATTGTGCTCGGTGCTGTACAAACACATAACAAAAAGATGGTCCCTATTCCAAACAGCTTACAGGTCAGGTATTTGCTCATGTCAATTGTTGAGTTTCTTTTAAAAAGCATTCTAATGGCAAGGCTTTAGTTTCACTTACTAGAAAATCACATTACCGTGTGATAGATTTGATTTCAAAATTGGTTTGATGTTTCTAGGGTGGGGAAAAGATTTTTATCGTTTTTGTATTAAAGCTTTACAGCATTAGAGACCACCTTAGAGACACTGTGACAAGACACGTTAAACAGAGAACTGCAGTAAATGTAAATGGGGAAAAACAGTATGAAACATGATAGAAATAAACACAGATCTAATACAAACACCCTGGGTCAAATTCCGGCCACTAGATTAGTCAGATGTGACTAATTTCCCTTGAAAAGTGATGCATTTTCAGGAGCAATCCTTTATCCAAACATTGGACAAGAAGAACCCATCTCAGCCTGGATTTTACAGCTATCGACATTTATTTGGTCAGGAACTCTGAGCCTTTCTACCCATATGCATGAGTCACAGGGGACATTCTAATCTGGAATTGGAATGATACCATGCCATGCTCTGCATGCAGTTGAGTAATACATCAACTTTGCTTGTGGAGTTGCTGATTAGACCAAGCCAGAAGATGATTTCTAAGGAGCCTACCAGGCAAGGCCAGAGGGAATTCTTGGGGCTGTCAGCCTACAGTGCAAATCAGGATGATGGAGAAAACTCACACTGCTACTGAGCTTTTCCACACCGGAGGGCTTGGTCCCTTTTAGCATTCTTGGAGAAATAGGAAGTGGATCTGCATGTATGTCAGTCGTTGCTCAGATATTTCAATTCTGCAGATGCTTGGAAATCCACTGCGTTCCAGCCTACTGCATTTTTGTATAAGGTCTTGCTAGTATTCTCTTGGCCCATCTCATCTATTTTTGGCCCCTGACATATACATGGATCACAAGTAACTATCTTTTGAGAGAAGCCCAAGTCCAAATTATATGTATTACAGTCCAATATAAACCAAACTGCCAAATGCAGCTGTGCAAATCCTACTGAACTCATGTTTTCCATCTCTTGTAGTAAAACACATGATGAAGTAATTTTAATCCTGCCAAAAGGAGATGCAGGCAAAGATTGTAAGGTTTTCAGGGAAGCCAGTATTTCAGAGATACAGAATTGACAAACTATTATTTTTGAGGAGGCTAAGAGCTGATTTGGCAAGCAGTTCTTATTTTCAGGCAGTTAGCATCTGTCTCATCATGGAAATAGGACTTTGCCTAGTACTTCTTTTCTTTTTGGTTGTAAAACCTATTAGATGTTAGAATGAAGGGGAAATTGGGAAAATGAATTTTTAGAACAACAGTGAAAATGAGAGCAGAAATAGGAAGAGTAACGTGATCATAAGCCAGGGGGTGGTGATCCATGTGCAAACACAAGAATAAAAACCTTTTTTGGAATTAAAAACAATCCACCCCACTTCCACCCCCCAAAACTGTGTGTTGCATGCATAATTGAGCATCTACAATAGCTGAGTCCTGTTCGGCATCTGATTTGGCACACAAATTGCTTGTTTTCAGTTTCACTGGGCACTTGAAATATTTCTGCTTACCTACATGTTCAGTTGTGTGCTGAACTGCACATCACTGCGCTCCTAAAATGCATTCTTTAAACAAGTCTTCGAGGGATATATGCAAGACTTCCCCATTTACTCTCCTGTCTTATATAACACAAACAGGCAACAAAGAACATCCCTGGCTTCTCAAAAAAGCAGCAGCGTTATAAGTCCACATCCTCCATTCAGGCCAAGCTGTGCTCAGTGGAAAAAAGTAGGAGGTGGGATAAAAATGGCTTTAAGTCACAGTTTTTTCTCCAGTCTTGGAGCTATCCAAGCACTGGTTCGCTTCCTGAGTTAAAGCAGCCTCAAGACTGCTCTGGCTTGTGATGGCTGCCCACAAACCCCAGAAGCTGTTCTGGCAATCGGATGGGGAATCAGCCAGGGGTAAGGGTGGCCTGACCATGCTTAGTGTTCCCCAGACAAGTTTATGGCTGCTTGGCACTGCCAGAATGGACTTGTGAATCTGGCCCCAATCTGCTCCTCAATAAGATAGATATTTTGAAGTAATTAGTCTCATCAGTAAGTCGTGCCAGGACTATCTTCAAAAGTTGTGAGTAAGATATCCCAGCAGGAGGGTGGTGTAGCTACACTATTTAGAGGTGTAGGTTGAAGTTTCTTAATGCACTCATACAATCTTTACTTGACCGGGGATAGAGCAGGTCCCATTAGCATTCTTCCAGCTTATCTGAGATATAGGTGAAGGCCTCTTCTGCAAGAGTTTTACTCTTTAATGTTGCCTGTCCTTTAACTCCTTCTGCAAGGGCAGAGTGGAAGAATAAGCAATAATACTGTACCAGGCATTTACTAGGCTGGTTCAAGTTCAGTTAATAGCACTCAGTCACTGGAAGAAGGTAAGGTATCAACTGACTAACAAGGCCTAGGAAGGGGCACCACTCCCTGCACATTATCTTTCAGTTTCATGTTGCAGGCTCTTGTTAATCAGTCCATTTATTGTACATTTTAGTTTTGCTGGCAAGAGTCCCTTGCTCAGCTATTTTAAACTGGAAGAGACCTTTCCCTTTTATTGTAAGGGAGTTAGGCTTTTTTCTGGTTTTTATTTTTTCTGTTCTTGGCTGCCAACTGCCCGAGTATTACATTCCTTTTCCCCCCAACCGCTTCCCTTCCCATTGACTGGAATGAGGTGAACATCTCTGCCAAGACCACTAAATGATGCTGGCTTAATAGATTCCTATTTCTATCGGGTCAAGAATTGTGCTCTTCAGAGGTCTGTGCTGTAAGTGCATTGACATCCTCTACTGCTAGGATACACTTCGGGGGGGAAGGCGGAGCTATTGCTAAATGAGCAACCCATGGCATCAATCGGGTAAGACCTGCTATACTGTAGGAGCATTAGGGTTTAGCACCAGCCATATGGCAAGATGGCATGTGAAAAATGATTTTATTACTTGGCTCGTCAGATGGCATTGACTACCTAAATATAGCCAGCTTTATTTATTTTATGGTGCATTGCTTGGGACTGCTTACAGCCTGCAAAAATTTGCCATTTCTTAAGTAGAGTAGTTCTCCTCTGAAGACATCCATTGGGTTGCATATGTACTAACTTATATCTTTCAGGGAGGGTTCTCTTCATATATTCTGCTGCTTCCCACATAAACCAGTATGGTCAAGACATTATGCAGGAATGGGTTTCCATCAAAAATATATCCCGCTTGATCTATTCTCCTTTACTGCATATATTGTTCAGCTCATCGGACTTGCAGTTTAGTTTGATAAAACCAGATTTGTCTCCCTGGAATAAATGTGGAAGGATTTGAATGACGATAGAAGAGAAAGGAGGTTGTTTAGTTCATTGTAGCATAAACAGTGTTGCAGTGTTAGTTTGTTATAATCATTTGAACGTTTTTTTATCCCACTGTTTCCTAAGTCAGTGTTACCTGCAGGCAGGGACACAACAACCATAATGGTTACTGCCACATAGTTTTAAATTCCTCGAGGTTGAGAGCTGCTTTTAAGTACCTTCCAGATTCCACTCTGTTCAGAAACAAGCTTCTAGATGGTAACATATGAAAGAAACACAATTAAAGTAGTATACAGAATTTACTGTGACATAATATGTCAAAACAGGAACATATATTTTATCTCTACACACACGTGAGTTTTTGTTTCATAAACTTGTAGTAGATTCTTTGGACCAAGAATGTCCTCTAATATTGCACCCACAATTTGGGGCATGTGGTGTTTTTGCACACATGTATTTCCACATGAAGGCCGTTGCACATGCCAAACCTGCAATCTGTGCCTGCACTTTCCGTTTGAATTTATTTGTCAGTATTTGCATGGAAACAAAAATGCACACATATAGTGAAGTGTATACAAAAAGTTGTGGGCAAAATTGCATATTCAATCTTAGTGGCTCCATTGATAACTCTCTGAAAATTGGAATGGGTAATATAGTGAACTTCACATTTGTAACAGGCAGCTTAATGGTGCCCATTGTGCCATCTGCAAGGAGGTTTTAGGATTATGACATATTCTGGGCTAGATTTTCCTTCTGTAGTCTCTAAGTGTAAGCAGTTGGGAGTCAGAGAATGGGGCTTGTCTGAACTGATGCTTGGTTTTCTGAATGGGCTGAACCTACTAACCAGGTCTGATTGCAGATAAAGGAAGGAGGGAGACCTGCATTTAGTGCTTGATCTAAAACCCATTTAAAATAAACCGAAAAATTCTCATTGATTTCAGTGGACTTTACTTCAGCCCCTTAATGAAAGTCAGTCGTGTCTCCTGTCTGCCTGGTGAAGGTGACCCTCAAGGGCCCATACAAAGATCTGTTCTTCAGTGCTCACATTTGCTCTGTTGCTCTGCTTCAACATGCATGATTACCTACATTGCAGCACCAGATGAATTCCACTATTGTCTTCTCATTGCTTTGTGGATCACCTCATGCTTAGATAGCTGTGATATAGCCAGAAAACAAGAATATATTGGACCATCCCAGGAGAAAGATCTATCTACTCCCGAACCATCTATGGCACTTGATCTCTCTGCTTTTAGGAAAGTGTGGTCTCCTATCCAACTATCGGCAGCTCAGAATCCTCTTCACAAAAATAATGCCAGCATAAAAGAGATATACAAGTGCACCACGTAATTCATTTTATCCATAACAATATGAGTGAAGATTAAAATCACCCTCTCACCCTCTCACAGTCCTATTTCCATAGGATTGTGTGGCGAATACTTGTGTCTTTTAAGCCATGTATGATGTTACATTGTAGGGCTAGATTGTGCAAAAGGCACAAAGCGCTTTGTAGCATGTGGTGCAAAGCCTCACTGCCCCTGGGGAGGCACTGGATGAGTTTGTGCTTCAGGAGGTGCAATCTCTCTGGGAGACTGCTCGCTGTACCTGGGTATGGTGTGCTGAATTGTTCACTAGGATGGCGCAAATTGCTCCCTTCAGCGTGCAGGGTGGTGTGGAGAAAGGCAGAGCCATCGTCCTACCTCCACCTGTTG
This sequence comes from Dermochelys coriacea, assembly GCF_009764565.3. Classification (NCBI taxonomy): domain Eukaryota; kingdom Metazoa; phylum Chordata; order Testudines; family Dermochelyidae; genus Dermochelys; species Dermochelys coriacea. The sequence goes on from NC_050068.2 coordinate 138,072,599, forward strand.
AGGGTGGTTAATCAGCATGACACTAAGGCTTCCTTTTTCAGGAGTCCTAAGCCCTTCTGAAAACCCAGCTCGTGGTTTCTCAAACCAAGGATCCAAACTTGAGGCACCCAAATGAGTCGGCACTTTTGAAAATGTTGGCCTTACACTTTTTTTCCATCTGTAAAATTGGGATGGTGATACTTGGTCCAACTGTGTAAAGCTTCTGGAAAACTGTGGAGGAAAAAGGGTCTGCAAGAGCCGATTAATAGTAATTTTGAAACAATTATGCTGCATAAGTGGATACAATGCATTATGGTAATATTAACAAAAATATGCACCAGTGCAGACATTTCTGAGTAAACCTGGCAATGGCACACAGCAAATATACATTTCATTAAAGACAGCTGTGAACTTTGTAAGCAAGTGTGTGATTTCTTTCAATGAGCCTCGTGAATCATTTGCTATTTTTGTCTTTTTTTTAAAAAAGAAGAGTCAGAGGGGGGATAAATACCAGGCTGTGGCTAACTGGGGGCCTGCATTTTGGTCTGAATATTTGTATTGCTGATCGCCAGCTTACAGTCATGTCTGAGCCCTCAATTTCCTGCTTCTGTGCTCTTGTTCAATTGTTGAGATTTCTAGCACTGTCAGCCTCTGCCTTTAGCTGGTTCCTAAATGAAATCTTATAATTTAGCTTGTATGCTTGGCTCTTGGTGGTGGTTGTTAAAAAACAAGCTATGCTATCAGTTAGTGGTGGTCTGCAGCAAACCTTTTATTCTTAAATTAAATTTCATTTTCTTTTTCAATAGAAAAGATGAAAACTTTTCTTCCCAATAGATGCCTATAACAATCTACAAGACTGATTCTCTTTTATACAGGTACCTTAACCATTACTGCTAATTTACTTGTGACTCAAAATTTCAACTATGAACAAACCAGCTTCCTGCAGCTCCTTTAGGGTATTTACACCATCTCTCCAAGGCTTTCCTGTGCAAGGAAACTCTTCCCCAGCCTTGTGTGTCCCACACAAAGGCAGGTCTCACTTGCACTCCTGTATGAGCAAGGACAGCTTTCCCTTTTCCCAGCTCCCCTGAAAGAGGAGCAGAGGAGGTAGGACCATGGCTCTGCCTTCCTCCACACCACCCTGCATGCTGCAGGGAGCAATTTGCACCATCCTAGTGGACAATTCAGCATGCCGTACCCAGGTACAGCGAGCAGTCTCCCAGAGAGATTGCACCTCCTGAAGCACAAACTCATCCAGTGCCTCCCCAGGGGCAGTGAGGCTTTGCACCACATGCTACAAAGCGCTTTGTGCCTTTTGCACAATCTAGCCCTACAATGTAACATCATACATGGCTTAAAAGACACAAGTATTCGCCACACAATCCTATGGAAATAGGACTGTGAGAGGATCAGAGGGTGATTTTAATCTTCACTCATATTGTTATGGATAAAATGAATTACGTGGTGCACTTGTACATCTCTTTTATGCAGGCATTATTTTTGTGAAGAGGATTCTGAGCTGCCGATAGTTGGATAGGAGACCACGCTTTCCTAAAAGCAGAGAGATCAAGTGCCATAGATGGTTCGGGAGTAGATAGATCTTTCTCCTGGGATGGTCCAATATATTCTTGTTTTCTGGCTATATCACAGCTATCTAAGCATGAGGTGATCCACAAAGCAATGAGAAGACAATAGTGGAATTCATCTGGTGCTGCAAAGTAGGTAATCATGCATGTTGAAGCAGAGCAACAGAGCAAATGTGAGCACTGAATCATAAATCATAATCATAATCATAATCATTTATGATTATGTAATCATAAATGTGCACACAATTTTGCATACAGAATTATTTGCTCCTGAAAATGACAACTTGTGCATGCAAGCAAATTTGCACGCATGTCAGATAATGATTGATCTTTTTATGGACCCTCAGAGAAATGACCAACATTTTGCTTTATTTCTACCTTCCTATTCCTCTCTATTTTGTAAGTCTGATGAGGTAAAAACCCAAATGCTACTGCTGTCAAAAATGTGCTGGTGCTGGCTCTGTTTCCTATCAGTTCTTGCTCATTTCAGAGCCTATGAAATTTAAATACTTGCAGTATACACAAAGTTCAGGTTTTTTAACGTGTCAGAAGCTAGCTCTCTGAAATGACAAAATGCTTTGATTTCTGTTGTTGCCTGTTTGTGTACTTACTGCACAGCGATGGGCAAACTGGAGAGAGGCGAAATACTGACCCATTGTAGCTTGGCTTTAAGGGAGGATGCATTTTAAGACATCAAACACACTTTTAAACATTTGAATCTTGGTTGGACCAGACCTTCGCTGTGAACGTGTATGTATGGGTAAGTAAGTGTGGGGCTGGTACAAGGAAGCATGGGGGTGAGAGAGAGTGGGATAGTGTGAGGTGAACTTGTTCCCAGCAGTGTTGCAGGATGTTCTAAAATTTTAAATTTAGTCAGTCTTGTCACATTGCACAACCATGCCGGTGACTTTAAGGAACGCACAAGCATGCCTGTATGAGTCTGAGAGGGTGGGGATAAATAGGATGATCTCATATCTGTTGGTGGAAATCTAAAGTGTATTTTTCCTGATGCCTCAGTCCTGGGGCCCTGCGGTCATGATGCCGCAAGGGGTCTCTCTGATATAAATGTGCCTCTGAATAACGTCTGGGGCTGGTTTTACTGCTGCTGAGCATGTGGAATTCCCATTGAAGAATAGCTAAGATTTGGGCCTTTAGGCAATTTCTGTGGAAGATTTTTTTTAAAAAAACCCCAAACTGCTCCAGCCAATTCATGAAGAGAGATTTAATGGGTGTGACTGAATCAATAATTCCTTCACCAAGCTCCTCCTCCTTTTGAGAATGTTTAGAGAAACTCACAGTGATGCAGTCTGTCCCTTAGTGCACTGGAATATATGCCATAGGGCTTCTCTGTCTTGTACATTTATTTTCACAGTGCACAACCACTTCTTCCAGGGTGCATCACAAACACAAGTTGACCCTCATAGAGTAATAATAATAATAACAATGATAAAAATGGTAGCAGCAAGTGTCCTTTTCATGTCACCTCCTTTCCAGGTTGCTGCACATTGAGTAGTCTGTTTCCTTTACGTGCCCCTGTGGCATTAGTTTCAGAACAAGTTGTTATAAACTTGGGGTGCATGTTGTTGCTATGCTAACTGCATGGTCAGAAATAACAGGGAATGAGAGAGGTCTGTAACACAGCTACAAGTACCACTGCACTGTGTGATCCGTAGCTTTGTTATTACGTTACACCTTTGCTGTGGGGTTTGATGATGCCGCTGATGAATGTGCAGAAGTAATAAAGGGAACGGGGGGAAGGACTATGTGTTAATACAACAGAAAGGAAAGATTATGTTCTCACCATAACGCCAATTTTATAGACAGTCTCTTTCATTCTAACAGACCTCAAAGGGCTTTATAGATTATACGTACGAGGATCATTCATCACTGAAGTGCAGCTACCTCCGGGGTGGAACATGTTCACAAAGCACTACACTATGGTCTTTAGGAAAGGAAGTGAAATGGTTGTGACCTTGGTTCTTAGAAATCTGAGAGGGATATTATGTATGATAAACTCTTCTGGCACTTGGCTAATAGCAAGGGTGAAACATATCAACTACCTCACTTTAAGGTGGGGCTATCATGGAACAATTTCCTGTAAAGAACAACACAATAATGTTCCCCAAACCCTTAGGAGCTAGTGCCTACATTTTATACAGTTACAGCAGTAGTAAAGCTTATAGTATAGTAAAGTATAGTAAAGCTTAGTTTCTCTGCATCATTAGGATAGTTCCGAGTTAGATTTTATTAGCAGATTCCTTGCTATCCAGCTAATACTTAATTATTCCCTTATTCAATATAGAAAGCCTATAGTGTAAAGGGAAGGGCTTATAATGCCCCTGCTGAACCACACTCAGGATTCTTATAGCTAAGCACAAGATATAAAGTTAGGAGACCCCTCAATGTTTCCACATTCATTCACTTGCCCTCTTGTTTCTTCACACCCAAGTCGCTCAATCCTCTGTCACCCCGGCCCTTAGTCACTGGAGTTTTTTGTCTCAATAAGGGTTGTAGGTCTTCTTTCCTCCTCCACAAACCAGACCAGAGGGACCAGGAGTTGAAAGTGGGGGCATCTCTTCCCCATTTCTCTCTGGGTTGTCCTCATACATGAAGGAGGGGGTCTGCAGATTCACTGTATTTTTTTCACACACACACAGTTGAGGAGGAGAGGGTTGAAGTGTCTGGCGATGCCGGAAGAGTAATCACTCCGCTGACCCCTACTGCTGTTTGTGTGGGATTGCAAGCAGCAGTTTGCTCATGCTTACTGAGGGACTCTGGCCTCCTGGTAAGTATTCATCCAGGACAACGTTATTGCTGCTCTCTGTCCTGCTCCTCTCAGCTAACTGCTGTCTTGTGCCCCTAGGAGTAGAATCGCTTTCTCAACATTCTGTTGTCTTGTCTAGGAAATCCTTCATCTTGTTTCTCCAATTCTGCTGGTTTGGTTTTTTTGGTTGCGCAGGCGCTTCCTAAAAAAGATGAAATATAAAGTGGGGAAATGTCACTAACTATATATTTTTTTAATTTTCTTTCTTTCACCATTTTACTCTTGTTTATGTTTAGATTTTACAGTTAGCTTGAGTGGCCGTTCTCAACTTAACACTCAGTGGCATTGCAGCCAGCTTTTCAGAGTGGTGTGAGAACACGTAAATCTTAAGAGCCGTCCTACGATTTAAAAAAAAGAAAAGAAAAACAACCGTCAGCCAGGGCTGAAATGGGCTGAAAGAAGCATTTGACAATTTGCGCATAGGTGGTGGGACCCTTTATTGAGTACCATCCAAAATCATCAGCAAACCCTCTTTCCCTCCCCCTGTCCATCCTCCCAAATCTCAGTGATTGAGTAAAAGTCAGAAGGACTGTGTGCTCTCCTGCGGCTAACCCACATTTGGTTTAAATCAGGCCAAATTTAGAGAGAGAAATCTTCACAGGAACATGCTTCCAGTTTTCCATTGTGACCAAAACAAATGTGTTAGGTCAGGCAGGTTTCTCTATATAAGGTAAACAAGAGTCTCAAGACACTGAGCTGACTGACAGATAATAGAAAACCAAAATGCATGACTGATGTGATGACATCACCAGCTGTAGGGGTTATGGCCAAAGAATAGCCCATAAAACTAAGAGCATGAGCCCCCACAGGGATTTCATTTTATTTTAGTTATTTGGGGTGGGGATCTTTTCTACCTGAGTGCCAGAAAGCCTGTTGAAATTCTCTATCCTGACAACTGTGCCAAAAATAAGAGGAACGCCCTGCTCTTGTTCTCAGTCTGGCCCTGACTGAAATCAACAGAATTATTCATGTGTTTAAAGTTAGGCATCTGCTTATGCATCTTGCGGAATGAGGGAAAACCTTATCCAGACACAAAGAGCCAGACAAACAACAATGACCTCTGCACATGAGTTATTTACTTGCCACTGTGGTCTAGTCTGTTAGGGAAACTTTTTGTGGTGTGGAGGTGATTATCAAGGTCCAGTGTAAATCATGGGCAAAGCTGACAATTTCATGGCTCTTGGTCTGGTGCTACAAATATCAGATTTCATGGCTTGTCATGGATTAGTGGGAAAAATGTTAGCGTGCAGAGTATTCCTGCCGCTTAAACAGTAATGAAAGATCAGATGGGTCATGAAAAATAAGTAGTAGGGGCAAATTCTGCCATCAACTACACCCTTGCAACTTTGGGACCAATGCAGGGTATCTCTGGCTTCTATTGTGCAGGTGGTCAGACTAGATGATCTAATGGTCCCTTCTGGCATTAAAACCTATGGATCTGTGAAACCACCAGATATGACTTATTCCCTAAGAGGGAATATTACACTATGACTCTGTGTTTCTGTATCCCAGTGCTGTAGGGAATGCTGTGAAAATCATTCTTTTAAATCTCTTTGCTCCTTCCCCCTTGTTACTTAATTTAATGATTCATCTCAGTGTGTTTTTGTGTCCATCCTACATTCTCACTCTGCCCTGACAAAACATTCAGTAACTTCCCAGCCTCTCCCCCTTTCTCTGTTTTCCCATTTGCAATATAAGGCACTTTTCTTCTGTCTGCAGTTTCATAACAGTTGTGTATCACTTCCCTGCCCAACCCTTCTGCTCAGAAAAATTTACACATACATCATAGAGGTAGTATTAAATTTACTATAAAATCCTCAAATCTGGGCCCATTTCTAACAATTTTTTAGTTCAAATGTGAAAAACTACCAATACATGTAGCAGGGCAATTGGAAACAACCCCAAGGAATAATTGTACTTTCATTTGCCTCTTTTTTGTTTTTGGCCAAGGCAGAGCTACTTAGCTTTCTGAGTTGGCTCCTTTCTTGTATTGAGCAAACTAGAGAAGGTATATTTTTAAATAAAGGGAAGATCACTCAGGTTAGTTTTCTTAATCCACATAGTCTTAAAATTGAATCAGGACCATATCTGCATTTTGTATTGTCTTCATTTTGCTCTCAACACTCCTTACAGCCATTAGAAAGGGAGGTGATCAATTTCCACCATTTCTGTAAAAATGCCGGGTTCCATAATGGGGTAGTTTACAGTGTGTCCTGTGTTAGTGAGTTACGACTGAAGATCTCCCGGATACAGTAGTCTCCATTTACAAAGTGGCTGCTCCCATTTTTGTTAACACATGTCAAACACCTAATCATGAATGATAAAATGGTGCAGAGCCTCCTCTGATAATGTCTCCTATTACAAACTGGAATATAGACATAGATGTCTGCATCAGCCACCCTGTTATGACAGTGCAGCTGCGACCATAGGATTCCACTTTAACTGCTAATTCTTCAATCATTCAACTCAGCTAAAATGCTCCAACAGAAACTATTAATATGTCAAGTTGTTTTCTTCCTTTCTGGTCAGTTGTTCTTTCCTGTACTTCCAATAAAAGACCTAAACACTTATATATTATAATTTTGCCAGATTATTGGATGATGTTATTTATATAGTGCTATAATGTGTGTGAGGCACTTTTCAACAATCTTACAGAGTAGACTGACAGATGAGAGAGCTGGGAAAGTATACAGTAAAAAAAGCACAGTGGCTGAAAGGTGAAGTTAGTTAGTGTACATCTTGTTTACATTGTGTTGGACCTTCTCAATTGGTTGTCTGTTTTGTTCAGATTTCCGTGAGTGGAAGAAGAGATTTTTAAAGGCCTTTGGGATGTGATATCATGACAGAACTGAATGAGGAAAGAATGGTTATGAGAGACTGGGGCAGGGAAGGTAATTTAAGATAGAGTGTATTGTGGAAGGAGGTCTAGAAATATGAACAAGAGAAGGAGAGAGATGGTTAGTTGTGTTTAAGGCATCAGACTGAGTCTCAGCAGTTCTCTGTTCAGTTTCTGGTTTCTGCCACAAACTTTTTGTTTGACCTTGGTCAAATCACTTAGGCCCAGATTCTGAACTGTGTCTGAGCTATGTTGACCACAGCTCCATGGGCCTGGAATAGTAGGACCACCGAATGCATCCGATGAAGTGAGCTATAGCTCACGAAAGCTTATGCTCAAATAAATTTGTTAGTCTCTAAGGTGCCACAAGTATTCCTTTTCTCTCTTGCCACCCTCTCTTTGCCAGGAGGTGGAAAGATGGTAGAGCACCTACACCACCTCAGAATTTCCTTTTATGAAGGCTGCCAGACTGGGGTGGATGTCAGAATCTGGCCCTTAGCTGATCGTGAATTGAGTAAAATGGGCCAACGCTGCATCTGATGGGGAGGGGTGTGTCTAGTGTGAAGTTGTCCTCATAGATGGAGCTAGAGTACACAAAGCAGGTGGTGAGTGGGGCCTGGGTGGCTCTCAGAGAGAGTGCCTCTTGGGCAGGACAAGTGGGAGCACGGAGAATGGGAATGAACACCATAGAGAGATGAGCATGCATGACGGAGGGGAAGAGTCATGCAGGTGAGTGGGTATCTATGGGGCAGCTCATGAAAGGTAGTGCATAGAAGGGCCCACCAATCTCTAAGGGAGAACAGACCACTGACAGCCTTCCCACCCTGAGTGTGCTATTTTGAGAACAGGGGAAAGGGAAGCCAAGTACTATTTTCTATACCCCCTCTCTAGCATACCTTCAAGCAGAGGGTCCTGTGTATGGCATCTTGCTTATTGTTTGTTGGGAACCCCCCATCACTGTCCTTGCTGAGCCAGTATTTCTGTTAAGAGTCAGACATTAAGACCCGTTCCCCATTTTTTTCACATGATTAGCTCTTTTATGGGGGGAGAGAACAGAGTGATATCCTTTCACTTCCAGTAAACTGTGGTATGAGCTACCCTACGGACTATTTATTCAGGTGATGCTGGATTATCATTATCAGACCTCACATTATAACCACATTGAGCCTGATATGTTTTGAAGTAAAAGTTTGGTGACTTGAAAGATTAACTCTTTCCTCATTCCCTACAACCCTTTCTATTTCTCTCCTTCCATATAATCATCATCATCACGATCCCAAAGCCCACACAGGAAACACTTCTCACAAGTAGCATTTGTGACTCAGTGTTATTTTTTATGTCCTGCTTGCCAAGAACAACAGGAATCAGCTTAAGTGATCTGAAAGCATCTCGAATTTATTAGTAACAAAAATGTTTCATGATTTCACCGCTCCTCCCTCAGGCTCCTTTCTCGTCCCCTACCGTTGCCCTGGTCAGCTCTTAAGGCTTTACTACAAAGTTTGCATTCAGTAAACAGTATTTTACAGTTTCGGTTTTGGGCACGAAGGCTGGGAGAGGGAAGGAATAAGCGGCGGCGGGGGAGGGGAGGGAATCTTAAAAGCAGCTGCCACAAAGCATTTGCCTATGGAGGAAGGTGTTCATTGGTGTGCACCACAAATGCATCAGTCCTGGAGGGCTAAAAACAAAAGAGAAAGTCAACCAGACCTTGTGAAACTTCCTGAGTGGCTTCTCAAAGCCGAGATGAACATAGGGAAATACAAAGAATCTTGGTCCTGGGTGCTTCTCCTTTATGTTGGGTGACATGGAACTGAAATGATCTTGGTTAATGTTAAGATAAACACAATCAAGGTGTGGAATAAGAGGAGGGCCTGGCATAAACTGACCAAAGAGCTGAGATTCAAAGTTAAGGAGATCTGTCTCCTTGATCTGCCCATTTAGATTTGGGGATTGCAAGAATCTCTGACTAGTGGGTCGTTTTGCCTGCCATCCACAGCTGAACAGATACCCAAGGGCTTGCTCCCACAAAGCTTTGTTCATAGGAGCTGACTCAGCTGACTCCCAGACCTCAGTGCATTTGCAACTTAAGGCAGAAGGAGCCTGACAGGCTTAAGCATTCCCACTGTAACAACAGTATTTTAAACTCAACAAGAGAGCTACCTAGACGTTGGGAGAGGCAAAGAGCAGAATCTTTACAGATTGAACAATGGACACTGGCATGCAGATCTGATTATTGGCCTGGTCATTACTGAGATGCTGTGGTGAAAAGCCCTATATGAAAAGCTAAACTAGATTAGGAAAGTGCAATGTGTTATGGGAGTCAGCGTATTTAGCATATTGGTAACCAGCAGACTGGCTACATCAGTATTCCCAACCGTGAGCTTTCAAAAATCATGGGATTGGCTTAGAAATCATGAGCTATAAAAATAATTTTTAACTTTATTTAACTTCTGGTTTCTACGCTTTGATGATTCATGTGTTCAAGCTTTTCTCTGCAAACAGGATGATTAGAAACTTACTTTTTTTTCCCTAAATGAAAGGTAAGATTCTCATGTAATCACCTGACTCCAAGAGCTGGGACTTTAATAAAAACATAAAATGTTACGAGACTTGCAATAAAATCATCACAGTTGGCATACACAGAATGTGTGCTGCATAACCAAGGCCCAGTGTGTCAGACTTCATGACACGGATACAGACATACATTCTGTTTTACACTAAAAAATGTAATCAAATTAAGTTGTTGTTTTTAATAAAATTTTGAACCGGCAAATAAAGAAAAGTTCCAGTGGGTGCTTAGGTGGAGTTCTTGTATTAAGCTTGGGCATAGTACAGATTTTTATTGCTTAATGCGGTATTGCTAACTCTTGTGGTTTTTATCATGAGACTTGTAATATTTGGTGTTTTTTCTTAGTCCCTCTTCCTAAAGTGTTGTGATTACCTGAGAGTCTCAGATTGTTTTTTTTGTTTTTTGTTTTGTTTTGTTTTTTAAATGAAATTTTCAACCCCTCATGGTTGCAGAGGAAAGTTTTAAAATGTTTCCCTCAAACACTAGAGGTAAAACAAAAAGGACTCTGAATGAATTATTTAAAAGAAAAAAACCTCATGATTTTTAAGCCAATCTTATGAATTTTTGGGGCTAGACTTAAGGTTTTTTTGTTTTGTTTTTTGTTTTGAATGCTTGGGATTGTAAATACTGTGAATGACCAAACTATGAAAAAGGAGTTTTTAAAATACATTAGCAGAGCCTATACAAAGAATGGGAATGTTCAATGAAACTAAGTTAACTTTAGAAATTGATGAGTTCCAATAACTGAGTTTCTCCTTAAAAGAGAAGGAAATACTGAGTCTTGCACAATAAAAATTTTTTATACCTAAAAATTAGAGCAGCAAATTGTAAAAAAAAATTTTTCTTTACAGTTTATTTTTAAAATCACATCATTCTGACTAGTTTTGTTCTTTTCTCCCTTCCCCACCCCCTTTTAATTCCAACATCAGTTTTGTGGCCACTGTCATGAAAATCACTAGAGCCAGAAACACATGCTGCTACTGTAGAGTATATGCGAGAGCAGCTTGGGACCTAGGTTCCAAAAGCATTAATATTTGACTCTAGCAATCCATGTAAAATCAGCATCAAAATGCCGGAATAGCTGCAAAAATGATGTGATTTTTGAAGTAAAATATCACATGATCTAACAGGTCTAAATGCTGGTAGATCAGTGTAATTGTTTTGAGACCTCTCCTAAGCACCGTTGATCAGAAAGAAAATATTTATATCCCTGAATAACACATGGACTCCAAATTTAGGAGGAGACAAAGGGCAATTATTTTATACTATCATTCAAAATGCTCTGGTTTACATATATATTTATTATATACATAAAACTGAAGCCCTGACCTGTCTCATGTTGCTCCTTTCACAGAGTTGGGCAAATGTTTTTGGCAATATTGTGACAATTACACTAAGTGGTGGAAAGACAATTTTTTGATCACTATCTAAATTAAGCTAGTTAGAACTAGAGAGAATGCTCCAAAGGCCCAAGTCCATTTTGTTTTTGTTTTCTGGTGTTTTTTTCCTCCAGAGCGTACTGCAAGACTCACTTTCACAAACGCCTTCTTGCAGTAAGGGAACTAATGGGAAGGAAATACCACAACTCAACAAGAACTTGAGCATAACCCCCAACTGAACACCCCAAGGTGTAAGCAAAAGCTGACGAACCTGTAAGAGGTCTCCACTATCCAGTTTGCTACAGGCATCTTTATGTGACTCTTAAGTGTAGCAAGTGGTATTCTTATACTGGTGACATGGGAGCCTTATAAATGGGGGGGGGGAGATGGGTTCACACCACACAGATTTGAAGCACCCTGGACTTTGGGGAACTTTGAATCTGGATCTGAACTTTCAGGCTTGATCCCATTACACCTGAGATTCTAACCTGATAATCTTCACTTGATTCCAGATAAAGTTTTACAGGTCTGTCTGAAGTTGTTGTAACTTACTGTTGTAACCCTGTCCGAGACAACCCACTTCTTTGGGAGATGGCGGGAGGAGGGGATACTCTGTGTTTTGATAAAATTTACATTTTCTTTTCTTAAAAAAGAAAATCCCATCTCACTTTGGTAAGTGAACTAAGCTGGCTCTTTTGCTTGCTGTCTGAACACCTATAAGGTAATGGGGACACAAAAAGCGCATCCTTGTTACAAGTTTCTGTGTTTAGTTGTCCACACACAACATAAAGAAACTTGTAATGTAGACCAGGTGGAGGTTTATGTATTTAAACAAAGTTATATTCTGGAGAATCAGAAAAAATGGAGTGCTAGTTCTGACATTAAACCCTAACGTAACAGCAGCTCTTGCACACTGACCTAGAGGAGATGGACCACAGGGCTTTGAGTTGTCTTGGCCAAATGACTCCCTGTCATCCTTGCTTCCGTGCACATTTGTAACATACAGCCTCATTTTCATATTTTGTAGAAAACCTCCCTTTAAGGAGACACTGCCAAGATTATTAAGTTTTAATGTTAAACCACTTTGACAGCTGGCCTTGTCCTGTTATTTTACGTGTTCCTTTTGGGATTCCAGGAAGAGTTTTGTTTTATTTGTTTTTTACTAATGGATCATAGCTGCAAGTGTGTGTGTGTATTTTAAACCCAAATCCCTGATTGTAAACAAATGGGTGCTCTTGCTGCTGTTGTGATAGAAGATAGCACTGCTTTGTTTACAGCTATACAGTGTCTATATATCTGTCAGTTAAATGGGGGACAATATTTTACTGCAGTGTGGCAAAGTCAAGGATCCAAAGCAATGATCACTTCAGCAGCCATAGCATAGCCCTCTTCTATATATTGAGTATTTTGTCTGACTGTATATAGGAATATGTTTACTACTTAACATATGTTATTTAAATAAAAGCAACATTAAGGATTCATGGTTAAATATTCAAAAGCCAAGGAATAAGATTTAACCTTAACTCTGTCCCCTTATGCATTTGGATTATGAGACATTCTTCAATTACTTGCTCATGTACTATTTCTCAAATAATATAATCTACGGACACTCACATTAGTCAGCAATGACACTGTATTATTTAAAAGGGCAGTGAAGTCAATGGGAATTGAATGAGATGTTCACTTTGTAGGATTAAGTCTTCTATTTGAACATTTGAAAGGACACGGTTTTTGTGTTTCTCCACATGCATGTCTAAAATTTTCATAAAACAAAAAAAATTCAAATGTTTAATCTCCCCTAACTCAAAAATAGTCAAACAGAATTTAAGTAAAATTCCCCTTGCCCCCCTCCCCCACCAAATCCTCTTCAGACAGCCCAAATATTCGGTGTTTCAGCCAAACAAAGGTTTGGTTTTGCTGCGCTTTCTGGACAGCTGGAGGCCCTTGTATGTAGGGGGCGTAGAAAGAAAGTCTTTTCTCAGCTATAGCAGCAGTGCTACAATGTTCTGTTTTTTGTGTTCATCCTGACCCTTTTCAGTATTTTTTCAGTTTGTTGTCAGAGGAGAGCTGAAAAGAATAAGCATCCTGGATGGCACACACATGAAGGGATTTTAGTTGCTGTTTTGATTGCATTAAGCAAAGAGGTCTCCGTTTCCTCGGGGAAGCCAAGAAATAGTGTTGACTTCCTCCCTGTGAGTGGAGGGGAACGGAGGCAAGTTCCTTCGGGGCATGTGAGTTAAGGTAGGAGCTGCAGTAGCGGGGCAGTCTGCCTCTGAATTTTCACAACCTGACACTCTCAGGGGAGAAGCACAAGGGGGATGGAAATATGGAGAAAACAATACTTAAAACAAGTCCTCATCACAGGAAATTAAAAAAAAATCCCATTTCGTCTAGGTCTTTAACTGAGTACTCGGAAAAGGATACATAAAGGTACTATAAATAGAGCTCAGTTACAATTAACATTGTGCTCCTGTATATTAGGGATGAGCAAACGAATGGAAATACCATTGTCGTACTGTTAACAGAACAATGTGCTTGCAACATTAAAGTTGAGCAAACAAGTTAGTATAATAAAATAAGGACTGATCCAAACCTGTATCCAAAACCAGTGGCCCTCAACTGAAACTGTTCAGAGCATTGAAAAATGTTTTCCTTCCTTCCTTCCTTCCTTCCTGGCAGTTCTAGCCAGGACCAGGAGCAGAGATACTGAAATACAGTGAAAGAGGCAGTTCAGCTAGAAGCAGGAAGTTCTAGAGCGAGGCCATGTTCCTTACAGTGGCATTGTCGCCTCTCTCTTCATATCTGCTCCCTTCTTATTCTTTCCCCTGTCAAAGTGAAAATCCCACCTCAATAGCTCTTCCTGTAGCTACCCATTAGTGGAAGAAATCCCTTCTTGAGTGGAGAGAGAGTCTCATCATGCCAACTCTGGTGATTTTTATCATGAGTCTCATGGTTATTTGGTGTATTCCTTAAAGCCCAACTCTTGGATTCATGTGATTTAGGTGAGAATCTTAGCTTCTTTTCTCTTTTCTTTTCTTTTGAAAAGACATTTCTAGCCCCCGTGGCTAATGAAAAAAGCTTGAAAATGTTGCTGCACCCAAGAGGCTCGGAAACAAGAAGGCAAACAAAGACCCCCAAGTTTTTTATTTTTTAAAATCTCATAGTTTTTAAGCCAGTCCCATGATTTCTGGCACCTGACTCATGATTTTCAAATGCTTAGAGTTAGCAGTACTGTCATCCCCACCTGCCTCAGACAGGTACTGGCCTTCTCCTCATTGGTGCTGGCTCTCTGATGGTTCTTCCTTTGCTCTGAACAGACCTGCCTTCCTTGTTGACTTTTGGTCATAATGACAATTTGGGAATGAGCAGGATTGGGAGGTTGGTCGTGGCTGGAGCACTGGTCCGGGGATTCCCCTTAAAATGGAAGTGGGGTACGTTTGGATTTAGGTCAGTCTGGAAGCCCAACCCAGCTCTGCCTTTGAGTCCGAAACCCCACACTCAGTCCAGTGACTCCACAAAAAATCAATAGTGTAGTTGAGGGTAAACACAGTTGACTCATTTCTCATTTGGGGACTATGGAGTTTAGTTTAGGTTAGTTTACTCGCTACTCTTTTTTACCACTACAGCACTGACAAAACCGTTGACAAATTTAGCTAGTTTTTAGATGACAGTCATGTTGCAGTGCCAATACTCTTTCTCTTAGATGTCCTGTGTGTGAAGCGAACTTCTCATTTGCGCTCCTATCAGTTAATAGTGATAGTGCCAACATATAACGGGACTGTTGTGTTGAATCAAAATGTACATATGCCCTTTCTTTTGCATCGGGGTAACATCATGCTCTCTCACTTAAAATGATGTGGTTTTGATTTTGTTCAAGGATGTAGGCATTTGTATCCTGATCAGTAGGAGCCTTGTTATAACATCTATCTCCCCTCCTTTATCTCCCTGGGCAGTGGACTTATCCTTAGCTAGTAGCTTTTCAGACTGATGCACATGAACATATTGTAGATCTGTGGAGTCTTTATTATATGTATTTATTTAGATTTATACCTAATATTAAAAAATGCACCTGTTCCAGGCTTTGATCACCTTTGAATGTAATTACAAAGTACAATGACATAAGAAACAAAACAGCAACTTCTCCACAAAATCAGGATTGGAATGGACCTCAAGAGGTCATCTAGTCCAATTCCTTGTTCAAAGCAGGACCAAGCCCCAATTTTTGCCCCAGATCCCTAAATGGCCCCCTCAAGGATTGAACTCACAACCCTGGGTTTAGTGTGCCAATGCTCAAACCACTGAGCTATCCCTCCCCCCAACCAACCAGCCAGCCAGCCAACCAACCAACCAGAGAGGAAATCAAACTCAGTACCCTGACTTACTTCCCTGAAGACTGGGAGAAGAGCCATGTGCCCAGAAATGGTTGATAAATCAGTGTGGTTTTGAGCCATATAAATCAGTGGGTTTTATAAGTTGCATTTTCAAACCAATGCCTTTAGCTTCAAGAAGACCAACAAAACTCTGCAGCCAAGACCTGAGCTGTAAATATGTCCAATGCCTTTGAAGACCTCATGTTACTGTATAGAATTATTTATGCAACAGTATGTGCTTTTCCTCACTGAAGGAGGCCTATTTAAATCAAAAAATGTCTTTCCAGGTTATGTAATAATTAATATCCTGTGAATGAGGTAACATAATAATAGGGTAGATTGAGTCCCCCATCACTTGTGAACTCTGCAATTAACATCTATATGTGCTATTTAACTCTGTATAGTGTGACAAAGTTCTTTCTCTATCTTGGTGGGTCTTGCGCTTATTGGCAGATTTACTTGCCTTGGAGATTCACGGCCCTCAGTTTGGCCGTTTTCGTGAACCCACAGTCCAGGTCAACTCCTCCTGTGTGTAACCAGGAGTTGGGAGGTTTTGGGGGAACCCGGACCTGCCCTCTACTCCAGGTTACAGCCCAGGGCCCTGTGGAATGCAGCTGTCTAGAGTGCCTCCTGGAACAGCTGTGTTACAGCTACAACTCCCTGGGCTACTTCCCCATGGCCTCCTCCCAACACCTTCTTTATCCTCACCATAGGTCCTTCCTCCTGGTGTCTGATAATGCTTGTACTCCTCAGTCCTCCAACAGTACATGTTCTCACTCTCAGCTCCTAGTGCCTCTTGCTTCCAGCTCCTCACACGCACACCACAAACTGAAGTGAGCTCCTTTTTAAACCCAGGTACCCTGTTTAGCCTGCCTTAATTGATTCTAGCAGCTTCCTGATTGGCTACAGGTGTTCTAATCAGCCTGTCTGCCTTAATTGTTTCCAGAAAGTTCCTGATTGTTCTGGAACCTTCCCTGTTACCTTACCCAGGGAAAAGGGACCTATTTAACCTGGGGCTAATATATCTGCCTTTGATCACTCTCCTGTAGCCATCTGGCCTGACCCTGTCACAATAGATATATAAACAAACTTTGAACACCCTTCTGGTCAGAAAAATTATGACTCCTGTATGTGTGATATAAAGCTGTCAGATTGTTGAATACACCATTACTTTTGGTTTACAGATCATAACTCCTGTATTTCCACTGACAATAGCTCCTTTAGCAGCCACAGGTTTGGTCTTCAATAAATGTTTTGGAGTTTAGCGCTATCACAGATGTACCCCATAAGGTCAGCATTGAAGTATACAGCTCTTTACAAGCAGGGCCGGCTCTAGGTTTTTTGCCACCCCAAGCACCAAGAGCGCAACTGCCAAAGCGAAAAAAAAAAGGTGGCTGGAATGCCACCCCTGGAATTGTGCCGCCCCAAGCACATACTTGCTTTGCTGGTGCCTAGAGCTGGTCCTGTTAACAAGTCCAGATGACATTAGTGTAGCTTTAAAGTATTTCAAGAGTAATATGAACTAATCATCCCACCCATGTGCAGTTCAAGCCTATTCAAGTTGCCTTAAATAACAGAGTCAAGCTATAATGTGCAAAATGTTCCCACACACAAATGGACAGCAAAATTAATGGTTTCTAATTCATTTTCTGGAAAGTCCTTCATTGTCTTAGTATGATGCCAGGAGCCATGATACTGAATGAAGGACTTGTAGGAACCATCCTTTTGATTTGCTGTAGAATGGTTCTACACCTAGAACAATAAGGTCTTTTCATCTGAAATCCAGCAATGATCTTTTCACTGGAGTATTTCCTAGCTGCCTACTAGACCTGTGCAAAGCTCTTGACAGGGGTTGGTGAAAATTTTTGTTTTGATTCATAGGCCAAGATTTTTATTGACTGCTTAGCTTTGAACAAGCTCAAAAATTCAGAGAAACTTAGTCTGAACAGCTGAGTTCAGTTGAGTGGAACAGACTTAGCATGAGCGAATTAAAGAGTTTCCATGCAAAACCATATACCAGCCCATGTTAATTCCAAGTTGGACTCCAGTTATCTCAAAAGACTCACAAACCTTAGCAAACCTTACAGCCACTTGGTCTGAGTTTGTAATGGAACTAGTTTGTAATGGAACCTTAAACCATGTGAATTTTGTGTGGTTTCAGATTTTATTGCAAAAAATTTGTATAACACAACCACCTGCTCCCATCTTGTGGGAACTGTTTTGGCTTGGTGGGAAATTCTGATGGATGCAGACTGATTCCAGCACATGTGCTTCTAAATGAATGTAGCAAAAAATCTTTAGGTGTCAATTAGTATTAGTCATACAGCTAAGTATCGTGTGTCCATCTTGTCTATAGGAGTGACAGCAGATGCCCACAGAATGCCATGGCGAGGTATGCAGTGTGCAGGAAATGGGTATGATGCACATGCACATACTCTCTGGGGTACCAGAGAGCAGGCACATTCTGGTTTCTTTCTATCTCCTCTCCTTTCCCCCTGGGTGATTGTCTGTGCTTTACAGAACTGTCCTTCATGCCAGGGGTGGCTGTATTTATAATACAATGAATGCCACCCCAGCAGTGCTGGGTGGCTGAATGCCCTTGATCTAGAAGGCCTTGCTGGGGTTATCTGGCATCTACTCCAGAGCCTGGTACTTTTGCTCACTTTGTTCCTAAATCTTTGCTTCTTGCTCTGTCTCCATACTACATCTTTCATTATATATTTTCCCAGCTCAACCCACCTCTCTCCTTTCTCCCAACTTGCCAAGGGTGTCAAAGTCACTTTCTCTAGGCTTTGTGTCACATGGCAGGCTGGGCTAGGAAGTGAAATGTGGCTGCTGAGATCTTCTTAGTCCCCTCAGCTGTCTAGTTGATTCTGCTTAAGGGCTGGCCTGTGGGAAAGCAGCTCCTAAGATGCTGAGGCTGCACGTGTTGATCTTCCCTTGATTTATAATTCCTGGCAGAATGGGTTACAGTTGCTGTATTTGAGGAACAGATATTTTGATTAATAGAATAGGCAGGAAGCAAACGACAATTTTTCCCTTTTATCTTGCCAGCTTTTCATCTTCCAGAAGATTAGGAACAATTGTATCCTAGAGCTATTCTTCAGGAACTGTCTCTTCTCTGTTGTCAGTACGGTGAGAGGATTCCCCCAAGGCAGAAATGCATCATTGAAATGAAGCTACCCTTACCTGTAAGGGCTAGGAATTTACATCCTGATGGGGGGGGGGAATGGACAAAATTATAATAATAAAAAAAAACTCTCAACCAAACAAAACACTGATTCTACTTGGCAGCTCTCAGCCTGATTCAACATGCCACTAAGCTGACCAAAATCAAACCATCTCATGTGAAGAATAAGGGAGAGGAAGGATTTCAAACCTTCCCTCCTGGGACACTGGTTGGGGAGTGGGTGCACGCATGTCAGGGGGCTAGTTTTTAAGTACATTTGAAGGCGTGGTGGAGATTGTTTACTCTTTCCATCTTTCTCATCCAGGAAAATTCACTTCTCCAGCTGGCATTTCCCCATCTCCCCAACCGTGAACCTGTGTTCTCTCTGTCAGGCATTCCCCTCCCAAGCAAGTAGCAGCACTCCATCTTCCTCTCCATCATTCCTGGTCTGGTTGTACCTTCTCTTCAGGGCAGCAGCAAGTCCATTTGTAGACTGTTATCGTGTCTCCATCCATTGTTGCTTGGTCAAGATTGTAAGCCAAATCTGTAGATTTAAATAAGTTTGTAAGATCTTCGGGCAGGAACTGATTCTTCTTTTTGTTGTACACAGCACTGGGGTCTGGTCCCTGTTTGGGGACTTTGGCTGTCTCTGCAATGGAAATAATACATATTGTAAGAGCTCTTATCTATTCTCCCATCCCCAGATCATTTTGTTGCAGGTTTCCAAATTCCCTCCAGTCTCCCAGTATCTCTCTGGTAATGTGACACCCTGAACTCAATGCAAAATTCCAAGTGCGGTCACGCTCCAGCCTTATGGTGGAATTATTTTCTGCTCCATGATGGGATGACTTTTCATATTCTGTAGCACATCAGAATTTTTACACTATGTTTTCTGCCATCAGCTCTGTGTATTTTTGAATTCAGTTTTAAAATTGGGGGGTGGGGAGGAGATTATTGTAGAGCATCCCCAATGTGTCAATCATCATTTAAATGTCTTAGAATGGAGGAAAATCACTTCAGGCTTTGATATACTGTAACCATATGGGTGTGTATGTGTAGGGAGATATATGTACTAAAGAACTCAAAATAAGTGACACGGAGCTGTGTGAGTTTTCATATGCCGCAGAAGCTTTGTCTATTCTGCTTTTATCTAGCCTAGTGGTTGTCAACCTATTTACCACTGTGGGCCGAACATGCAGCTCTCTGTGTTATGTGGGCCGCATCCATATATATATGGCCCATATGGCCCTGAGGCTATTACATGGGCTGCAGCTGTGTGCTGATTGGGCAGCAAGTGGGCTGCGGTGGGTTGAGAACCGCCGATCTAGCCCCTTCGTGGCTCTTTCAGGTCAGTTACTCTCTACTCTTGTTCTCTTGTTGTGGATACAGTGTGGTAATGCACAGTAATGCCCTAAAATGAGGTCCTGAAAGTTGTATAAGTGGCAGGAATGAGGGATCTGGTTGACTTGTGTAAATATTTATGTCTACATAAACATTTTGATTAGAAATGTGCACTGATGAGGAGCTAGGGTAGATGGCAACAGACTTGTCTCCCTTGGTTCCTGCTACAGTTTCCACCCGAGAAGGTCAAATTTGATGACACTCAAAGCACCCTCTGATGGCACTCTTGGGGGATGTTAATCCCCTTTGTAAAAGGACACACCATCTAGTGTTTAATTGTTTTAAATGTGTTCGTAATCCACAACAGGAATGGAAAACACAAGGGGCCAAATTGTCTGTTCATTTACCTGCCACTCATTTACCTTATCAGATATCCTTGTTGGTGTCAATGAAGTGGCAGGGGTGTAAGTCAGCACAGAATCTGACCAAAAAATCATTCATTAAGGATTAGGCCTTTTTTTCTGTTTGGCAAGCATTAGTATGCTCTTGGCACCACTGGGCCAGATCTAATGGAGCCAGGGTTAATGTAACTGTCTTTGACTGTGTCTCCGTAAAGGTATTTTGAACACAAAACTGCCAGTGGTTCCAGCTCAACTGGTGGTGGCACTACTGGAGGCTGAAGTGTAGACTCAGGCATTTTTACCATTGTGATGTCTAACGTTGGTCAGAGCAGACTTAAACTGACGTGACAGTAAAAACTCTTGAGCCTTGATCTAAGCTACAGCTTCCAGAGCTGCTGCTATCACTGGTGGAGATGCACTTATTGGAGATTGTGTACACTGGGATTCATTTCTTTCTTTCTTACCCTTAAAGCCTTTGTTTACAAAAATCTGTGTGCACCAGCATCACTGGTGATGATGTTGTCACAGGTTTGGAACTAGTTTGTTTGCTGCTGGGAAGCCAGTTGAGGGAGCTCACTCATTGCTTTCAGTTGGTGTCACACCGAGTCTGTTGCCTCATTGGTACATGCATGTCTGTTTTTGTGCATGCATCATCTTTCAGTGGTCATAGTCATACATTTAAAGAACAAAACAGATGAATCAGACTGTGTGTACCTGTGTATTTTGGATAGACTGGTCGTGAAATAGTCACAAGATGTTTGTGGCAGAGCCTTTGACAGAGGTTGTGAAAGAAAGTGGACTTTGAGACATAACTTTCCACATCCCAGGGCTTTCTAATGATTTCTTAACTAATTGACTTGACTTTGGTGAGGAGACAGCCAGAGGCTGAAAAGGATTAAAATTGTTAAATATTAGAAGCTTTGATGTGGCTGAAATCCTATTAAAATTTGGATAGAAGATTTCTTTGGAAATGTTACTTGTTAACCACCAAAGCCTCACATGGTGAGTCGCTCGTATAAAACACTGCTCTACATTTTTGAAGGCAACGGTGGAGAAGCAGGAACACGTAGGGGAACAGACTCTTAGAACAATTGTGGTTTTGTTTGTTGGTCAGAGTGGGGTGTCCTTTACCCCACGGATTCAGCAGACCTGGAGAATTTTTTTGTGTGGGAATGTTTTCCTCCTCATGTGTTCTTTGCCCCATGTAACCTGTGCCATGGCAGAGTTCCATAATATACTTTTTTCACGACTAAATGAAGCTAATGCCTGGAAAGATTCTGATGCAGGAGTGCCTTCACTTGTGACCTTCTGCAGCAGGAAAATGGTGACCTTTTTACAGGGTTTCTGAAATGCTGGCAGTTCGAGTAGCTAATTTAATCATGGCAGATCACATAGTCATTTTATTTTAGTGCCTGATTCAGCAAGATGTTTAAGCAGGTGCCTAACTGTAAACTCATGAGTAATTCCATTGACATCAGTGAGAATAATCACGTGCTTAAAGCTAGGTATGTGCTTAAGTGCCTTGCTGAATTGGGGTTCAGTGAGTAAAATGTATGTTATACTGAACAGACCACAAAGCATTGTATTGCAGGCCACAGTTTGTTCAGTGGCATTACAGACTAAAACCTGACTGTCTAAGAAATGGTCCAGATCATGTTACTCTGTCCTGTACCCATCATCACACTCAGCTACAGTCCTTTCTCACATAATTCTGGGTGTTCATAGTTTTATTTGTGGAACTATAATTTTTCCAGTTTGATCCAATATCAAGAACAATTTGATTTATTTGATGCAATTGAGTTTTATAGCAGGCTTATTATGAATGAACATTATACAGCTATGCTCTCTATAGTAATCTATAGCCTCTCATAATAGCATTGTCATATGTACACCATGCGTTATACTTTTGTGTGCAATTTGCTTTTCAATCTACTGTAATATGTTAGTATGCTGGTCTATGCAGTGTATGGATATACCTGTATATTATATCTGAATACTCTAATGCTTCTGGGGGAGTATATGTAGCTCTGGATCATAGTTATACAAAGTCTTTTCTTATGATAAGACTGCTATTAAAATTGTTCCCACAAAATAAAATTGTTCTTGTCATTTTAATATCTTCCTTCAGAACACTATAATTAGGCCACTGGGAACTAACCATGTTCCAACAGACTGCGATGCCATTATGTTATGAGTCTGTCAAGGCTTCCACTATAACCCCCCATTTATGAATATGTATACAAATTGTCTGAGTGTGCACTATTTTTCACTTTAGATTACTTTTGGGGGTTTGTTTAAAAAAAAGTAAGACCAAGTAAAATTAAATGTAAGAAATGCCAAAGTTCTGACTGAAACTCTCACAATTGAAAAAATAAGTCAGAGCTAAAGCTACATCCTCTCTCTCCCCCCCCCCCTTCACTTCAGTGTGTCTGAATTCTGTAAACAATGAGACTAAGTCTACTTGGAGCACTTCCTGACAGGGGTGCTGGAATGATTTCTACAGTGGGGGTGCTGAAAGCTATTGAACCAAACTGTAAATCCTGTATATAACGAAAACCACTTCAAGCCAAGGGTGCAGCAGCACCCCCAGCACCCCTAGTTCCATCCCTATGCTTCCTAAAATTCTCCTCCCCTTGCTAGCTACACTGGGGGCACCAGTGTGCTTTGGTGGGTAGCACTTTTAACAACGTGTCAGCTAACTCTGCTCAGAGTATGTTATGCAACATGAGAATAAAAATGCTGGTGCCCTGTCTATACTAGCACTTCTATTGCTGCCTGTTGGTGCTGCGTGTGGTGCCACGGCAGGAGATTTCCCCGTAGTTTGTAGAAAGGTTTTATACAATGGTTAGGACACATCTAATTAGAGTGACCAGACAGCAAGTGTGAAAAATTTGGATGGGGTGGGGAGTAATAGGTGCCTATATAGGACAAAGCCCTGAATATTGGGACTGTCCCTATTAAATCTGAACACCCTACATCTAATGATTTACAGGAAGGGAAAACATTAGTACATTTCTAAGGGCAGCTCCGTGAGGATATTTGTGTGCGTAGGGGCTGTTGGTAAGAGTATAGCTTCACAGGATTGGACTTGCATTGTGCAAGCTTATTGTAAATGTGTTCCTGCCTTTTGATTTTCAAAGCATCATGCAAGATTTTAGCCACACAACTCCCACGCATTTTAGAGTAAAACCACTTGAAAGTGATGTAAGGGCCTATGTTTTCCAAATGTAGAGGGGGTTGCATGTTTTTGCATGAATAATTGCATGTTTTTCTAAAATGTTTTTTTGACTTGCCAGCCACCGTGTGGCTTAACGCTGTGTTGCCAAATGCATATAGTGAGAAAAAGCCTCCAACTAATATGGCCCAATTAGAATTTTAAAAGGAATAATCTTCAGTTAACAAAGAGCAACTGCACTAGGCAATGTTTTGTTGTTGTTATATTAATTGTTTATTAGCTGTGTTCATCTGATCTCTTATTTGACACAAAATATTATTGTAAAATGGAGACATTGGGGAAGTGAAGCATGGTTAACTAATTTTTAAGTACAGAATATTTAAAGAAGCCTATGATAAAAAGAAAAAATGAGAGACTTGTCTGCTCTTTAAAGAATTATGAAATCTGTGTTCCATAGCTACTTGCTGTCTGCTTTATGATAGAAAATGTACAAGGGAAATTAAAGATTGGGATAAAAGAACAAAACCAGATAGGATTTATTTTTACATTCAATCGAGTTGCCAGTAGGTTGTGGCGTGTTTCTGTGTGTGCCCGTGTGCTGGGTGTGTGTGTGTGTCAATCCTTTCTGTCTAGTGTGGTGACCTAAATGGGAGAGACAGTCACTTCATGATCAAATAAGACAGCATTGCTGGCAGGCTGGAGTTATTGGAGTTGTAATCTCTTATAGGAGTATTTGTGCCATACATAAAAACAAATGAACTCTGCCTACAAGCAAAGGGCAGCATTTTCCAAAAATCCTTTTTCTGCCTAGAAATACAGTTCATTGGCTGAAAGGAAAAAAAATAAATAACTTATGGTAAGGAAGGGGGATTTAAAGGTGTTCAAAGCCTGGTATTGGTCATTTTTTTTTCTCTGTCCTAGACATCCATGTTAAATGAGGGGAGATTCAGTTGTTTACATTCCAGTATTTCCAAATCATTATATTTAGCCTAGTAGTTGCCTTCAAAAGGGATCCCAACGTACTAGTAACAGGATAGAATGCAAACCATTGCTCCCGAAGGGCCTGATTTGAAGTCCATTCAAATCACTGGAGGCTTTGGATCAGTGCTTAAACACCCATGTGTGTAATTTTCTGGAGCTACCTGATAGTGCAGCAATGCATGACGACTAAATCCTTTGTGGGGTGTATTCTCTTCTTAGTGGGTGTGCCTCTTAGGCACAAAGCCTAAGTCCTGTTTTGAGGGAAGCAGGCACAGCTGGCCAGCTGTGTGTGTGTGTGGGAGGGGGAGGGTAGCGTGCTCTGTTTACTCCCTTCCTCCTTATGGGTTGCGTCCCTTGGGAGCCACTCTGTAGCAGCCCCTAGGTGGCCTTTATGCATATTGCACATGGGCGAGGAGGTGAGGCTCCTTATCCACCATCCCACGTGTACACTACCTGGCCATATAAGGAGGGAGCGAGGTACAGCTATGTATTATAAGTCAGCATTACATTTGTATTTGGGAACATTATGGCATTGCTAGTTATTCTGTGCATTACATAGATTTACTGAAGATACAGGGCCAGGTCATCCCTAGAGTAACTCAAATGACTTCAGCGGAACTGCTTCCAGAGTAAGACTAGCCCACTTTCTTTTTGGTTTGGGGTTTGGTTTTGTAATCTGTTTCTCTGCCTTCTAGTGAATGTTATGACCATTCCACCCAGAACTATAAAGTGAGATATTTACATTTGTAGAGGACTGGTAGAGAAAGGTGGCTGAGAATGACTTGAGTCTAATGCAAAATTAACCTTTCTCCACCATGCTACTTGTTGGCTAAAGCCCACTTTATCAGATGCATGCAATGGAAAATACAATTGGAAGATATATATATATATACAGAGAACATGAAAAAATGGGTGTTGCCATACCAACTCTAACAACACTAATCAATTAAGGTGGGCTATTATCAGCAGGAGAAAAAAAACTTTTGTAGTGATAATCAGGATGGCCCATTTCAAACAATTGACAACAAGGTGTAGTAACAGTAGGGGGGAAATTACCATGGGGAAATAGTTTTTACTTTATGTAATGACCCATTCACCCCCAGTCCTTATTCAAGCCTAATTTAATGGTGTCCAGTTTTGCAAATTAATTCCAGTTCTGCAATTTCTCATTGGAGACTGTTTTTGAAGGTTTTTTGTTGAAGAATTGCGACTTTTAGGTCTGTAATTGAGTGACCAGGGAGGTTGAAGTGTTCTCCGACTGGTTTTTGAATGTTCTAATTCTTGACATCTGATTTGTGTCCATTTATTCTTTTGCATAGAGACTGTCCATTTTGGCCAATGTACATGGCAGAGGGGCATTGCTGGCATATGATGGCATATATCACATTGGTAGATGTGCAGGTGTATGAGCCTCTGATAGTGTGGCTGATGTGATTAGGTCCGATGATGGTGTCCCTTGAATAGATATGTGGACGGAGTTGGCAACTGCCTTTGTTGCAAGGATAGGTTCCTGGGTTAGTGTTTTTGTTGTGTGGTGTGTGGTTGCTGGTGAGTATTTGCTTCAGGTTTGTAAGCAAGTACTGGCCTGTCTCCCAAGATCTGTGAGAGTGAGGGATCGTCCTTCAGGATAGGTTGTAGATCCTTGATGATGCACTGGAGAGGTTTTAGCTGCGGGCTGAAGATGACGGCTCGTGGCTTTATGTTACTTTCTTTGTTGGGCCTGTCCTGTAGTAGGCGACTTCTGGGTATTCTTCTCACTCTGTCAATCAGGATTGGCTGGCTATGTAGACTCTCTCCTCAAGCCCTACGCTACCAGCACTCCTAGCTATCTTCGAGACACCACTGACTTCCTGAGGAAACTACAGTCCATTGGTGATCTTCCAGAAAACACCATCCTGGCCACTATGGATGTAGAAGCCCTCTACACCAACATTCCACAAAAAGATGGACTACAAGCCATCAGGAACAGTATCCCTGATAATGTCACGGCAAACCTGGTGGCTGAACTTTGTGACTTTGTCCTCACCCACAACTATTTCACATTTGGGGACAATGTATACCTTCAAGTCAGCGGCAAAAACAAAAACACTAACCCAGGAACCTATCCTCTGTATATATCTATATCTATATCTATATATCTACATATATATCTTTCTATTGTATTTTCCACTGCATTCATCTGATGAAGTGGGCTTTAGCCTATGAAAGCTTATGCCCAAATAAATTTGTTAGTCTCTAAGGTGTCACAAGTATTTCTCATTCTTTTTTGCTGATACAGACTAACACGGCCACCATTCTGAAAATGCTACTTGTGTGGTTTGTATGACTTCAAAAAGCAACAACTTAGTGAAAGATAATCCTCTTGAAAATAGCAGGAGTTTAATGAGAAGGGTTGCTCTGGGCAGTAGGAAAAGATGTGGGAAAACAAAGATCCAGACCTGAGCATGGATAAATAAACATGTCCAAAGTACCATTAAGAAAACACATCTGCACACTGTCAGTGGTCAGAGCAGACACAGGATCATTTTTCCTTTACTAGTGAGGGCTAGGCCGCATGAATCTGATGCAGGTCTAGTCAATTGACATTTCCTTCAGGTTTTGGTTTGAGCTGCATGTTAGTCTCACTTAATCACCCATCAGCCTGAAATCTTCAAAGATAATAAATGATGTATTAACTGGCCTCCTGAGGGAACTGCCAAAAGACCAAAACACAGTGATTGGCTGGAAACCACTGGGATTATTTTTCCTGTGTATTGTGTGGGTCCCTGTTTGGTGCAACCCCCTTTTGTGTATGTTCTTGGGAAGCCAGAGAATATACCATGCCCCATCCCAGTTTTGCCCCAGCTATGTACATCCTCAAGGTTGAGACCTTGTTCTGGCAGAGGAATTAGTCAGTCCACTCCATATAACCTGGTCAGAAGGTCAATTTGTTGAGGGATGTGAGGGCCCTTCTTTTCTCTTCCCTGCTTTTGCAGTGTTCCCAGCTTCCACAGGGCTGGAAAGAAACCCCATGGTGTTTATTCTTTCCTGGAGCTTCATGAAAAGACAGATAAACAACAGTAATAAGCAAATGTGACACAGACTGTAATGCAGACTGCCAAAGAACTTCCCTACTTCTACTTCTTCTAATGAGCACTTCCTGAAAACACCCCTGGGTTTCTTTGCCCTCTCTCTTCTGCTTCTCTGCCTCCCAATAATTTAAAATAATACTTTGCCCTTTTTATATTTTTAGATTAATTTTTTATTAATTTTCATAAAGAAGCAAACAACAAAAATATATTAGGTAAATGATTTACAGCTTGTATATATTACCAAATGCCGCACATTTCACAGAATATCCAATAAAATGATACATTTATGCAACTTGACAACTTGCCAAAGCTGCAAGACCAGATATTGCAAAATCAGGCAATATTACACAGATATAACATGGTAGGCTGGGAGTAACAATATATATAAAGACATACACAAATAGGAAAAAGGGAAGAAAGAGATGGGGGCAGGAAGAGGGAGGGAAAAAGCAGAGAGGTTGGGGCAATGGAAGTCTGGCATTATTCAAACTATTTCAGCATTCTTTATCCAAGCGTATCAAGAAACAGGGTCCAAACTTCTTTGAATTTGTATAATTGCTCTCTACATGGATAAAATAGCTCAGGGACTGGCAACCTTTGGCACGCAGCGCATCAGGGAAATCCACTGGTGGGCTGGGACGCTTTGTTTACCTGCAGCGTCCACAGGTTCAGCCGATCGCAGCTCCCACTGGCCGTGGTTCACCGTTCCAGGCCAATGGGGGCTGCAGGAAGTGGTGTGGGCGGAGGGATGTGCTGGCCGCCACTTCCTGCAGCCCCCATTGACCTGGAATGACGAACTGCGGCCAGTGGGAGCTGCGATTGGCCGAACCTACAGACACGGCAGGTAAACAAACTGTCCTGGCCCGCCAGCAGATTTCCCTGACAGGCCACGTGCCAAATGTTGCCGATCCCTTAGTTAGTCTTTCTTTTGCTAACTCAGACAGGTCCAAATGCCACTCTTCTATTCTAGGCATAAGGCTACTCCTCCGTTTTTGTAAAATTATGCCCTTGGTAATCATAGAAGCCCTCACTTACCAGAGTCTTTGCAGTGGCATTAAACCCAGTGTAGTAGGATATACTAGGATATAATTTTCAGCTGAGTTTTGGTTGCTGAAGCAACCAAATTTTCCTTCTTGTGTCCACCTCTTTCCCCAGCTGGCTGGCTATTGGACAGTCCCATAGTATAGGCATCAGGATGCCTTTTTTGTTATTACAGTGGCAACAAACACGAGAGGACAAGGTCCCCATCTTACACAGCCTGTGTGGTGTCCAATACACTTGGAATAGAATCTATTGCTGTGTCAGGCATAGCCTGCAAACCACAGAAGCATTTTTAATGTTCTGTAATATTGCTCTGCCAATGGGGTTCTTTTCAGGGCTGTGATAACTCCCCTTCCCATCATTTCACAAGCAACTCCACACCAGTGGAGTTCCTCATTGTTAGTAAAGCATACATAGGGCATATGGGCCTGGGGAATGTGTGAAGTGTTTCCAAGGTTCCCAGTAGCTCTGGGGCCTCTGGCATGTCCTAGGGCATCCAAACCAAATTGATATGTTAGCAAGTATTTTAGCTGTAGGTACTGACCCTTTGTTGAGGGTGGCAGGTCATAACATTGCTCTGTTAGAAAAGAGACAAAGCCCTCATCCATGATTAATTGGGATATCCGTATGATGCCCTTGCTCAGTCAGTTCTTCCAAATTACAGTTTTTTCCCCAATTTGCAAGTCAGGTGGGTGCTATTGCATGACGGAGGGGATGAAATTGGTGCCTCTTAGCTATCATAGCCCTGATCATTCATGTAGCCCCCACTGTAGGCACCTTATATTTCTCCAATGGACAAAAAGATGAACCAAGCAGACCTGCAGGGGGAATTGGCTACATTACTACCCCTTTAGTTTCCACCCACATTGGTATGAGGGGGTTAACATGCTGGAACCAGTCTGACATTTGTGACATGATTAAAACATAATATTAATTTTGTAGGTCAGGAAGCTCAAATCCCCTTGGCTATAGAGAGTTGGAGATTTTTAAGTGATTGTTGTGGGCATTGAAAGGCTCAGACTTTGCCCCTTTCTATTTCAATTCTTTCAGCTGAGGATCTCATGTAATTAGTGTTAATTATTTTACATACTACGGCAATGCCTAAAGGCCCTGACAAAGAACACTGTGCAAGCCCAGACACTGTGCAAGCCCATGGTGGTTCTTGTCTCGTAGTCTAAATAGACAAGACACTCTAAGGGTGGGAGAAAGGAAAGACTGCTATCCCCATTTTACAGATGAGGACCTGAGACGCAAAGAGATTAAATAACTTGCCCAAGTTCACACAGGACGGCTGAGTCAAGAATTGAGCCCAAATGTCCTGGATCTGAGTCCAGTGCTTTAATAGCATCCTTCCTCACATCATATAGGCTCCAATGTAGCCAGGTACTGAAATTCACAGTTAACTTTAAGCATGTGAGTAGACCCACTGATGTCAGTATATTCGCTTCTCGATGCATTCATATTCATTTTAATGGGAGCTGGACGTATACATAAGAGTGGAACTGGCAAATGAAGCTCCATGATTCCACAATGTGTATTGTGGTTGTGTGATATTGAATTCTTGGAACAACTTGGTCTCCTGACAGCCTTGTAATGAGGTTTATAGATCTGATTTACAAATTGTTTTAAAATGGGCCCAGGGAGCATATGTTGAGCTTTGGGACCTCGTACCATTCACAGTGCAGTTTTGTTTTCTCTGTCTCCTCTAATAAGTCATAACCCAGCAAAGTTAAAGTCGATTGTAGTGTTTGTTTTCAAATTAATTTTGAAGTGAATTTACTGTTAGTACAGGAGTGTTGGCTTTACAGCCCTGGAAGCAAAAGTCTTTCTGTTGTATCAGCCTAACAGGAGCTGCATGGATATCGGCTGTGCAAGCTCCCCTACACGGTTTTGTCAATGTCCTTTAACCTGAACTGGAGGGTCCACATTTAGGTTGTGTTCGAGGCCTCATTGTAGCATCCTGGACCATAGGATCAGCCTACACAGTGTCCCCCATGGTCCTACCCCCATGCCACATCCCTGCCTGTCCTTAGGATGGCAGCAGGTGCCAGAGTTAAGGTGAATGTCTTGGAGTGATGGTTTTAGGCTCTCTGCAGACTCAGGCAGGCATCACTTACATTTGGGTCATGCTGTCAAGCTTTTCTTTGCATCCACAAGGGGCTAGAAATATAACTGTTCTTATAACATGGAAGTCTGAGCTCCGTGACACTAGAAGCTGGGACCCTCGCATGGGCCTAACATGCCTATGCCACAATGTGCCCCTGATTGTTGTGTTCTTCTCCCAGTCTGTCCAGGAACTTATTAGACCAGAATCACTAAGCATGCACAGGTAGATAAATCAGAATGTCTATTTTTGTCTGGGAACCCAACTAACATAAAGGAGAGGAGCCTGCTGGCACAGGTTGTAGTCTCTGAAAGTTCCCTTTGGAACTTTATCCCCCTCCCTTGCCTTAACATAGCTTGTATTATTTGACATGTAGGGTATGCTACAGATGAATTTGTCCCTCTCGCTTTTAGGCCTGGGAGAGAATTGTGGGGCTGGATAGTGGTAGGACTTCGTCAGTTACATGCGTAAGGTCTGTTACACATATACATCTGCCTCACATGGGTAAGATCTGTTTTGATTATTTTTTTGAGAGAGCGTGATTGAGCATTCTTTATATTATGGATATAGAAATCAAAATAAATACATGTATCAGTAAGCAGCTGTTAGGCAGTCATAGTGAGAGGAGCGCAGTGCCCCTTTAATTGCCATTGAATCCTTGGCTTCTCTGTCTGCACTGCTCCATTCATTAGACATTCTCTCTATATTATACCTCCTAATTGTGGGTTTTGTGAGAGGAAGTGCTTTAACTGTACCTTTGAAACCCAGAGTATACGTCTTGTGGCTCCCAGACAGCAGTGGAAAAATGTCAAGGAATTCAATGAACTGTAGTGTGGGCAGAAATGTTAAGAATGTGAATAAAACGGCAACCCACTAAGCCACCTTGAACCGAAATTTGGCTTGTGTTTGTTTTTCCCATCAGCAAAAACTGTTTCCCTCGATAAGATGCTTTGGGCAGTTACAAAAGCATCCATACAACCTTAAGCAGTAAGGCAGTGTTAAGAAACCAAACAAAACCATTGGGACACCTAACTTCCAGCTGGCCTCCCGAGAGTTAATTAAAAGGCTTTTCCTGTAGACAGACAGGATGTAATGAGCTTGAATGTGAGAGTGATGGAGTCAAACCCTTTTAGGAACATAGGAATTGCCATACTTGATGGGACCAGTCATGCCTCTAATCCAGTTACCTGTCTCAGACAGTGACCAACACCAGCTGCTTCTGAGGAAGATGTAAAAAACTCTACAATAGGCAGTTATGGGATAGTGTAGCTTCACAATGTTATCTATCTCTTAGCTATAGGGAGAACATCAAAGTCAGAGGTGGATTCATAGTTGGACCTTACTGTGTCTTTTCTTTCTTATACTTACTTGCAAATTGCAGGCAGTATTTTGCAAAATACTTTCCCTGTTTGCCACCCCTATAAAAATACACGCTTGTAAACCAGCACTGGTTGAAACCCTACAACAACAAAGCAAGGTACGTACAGTACGCGAATAAGGGAAACTAAAATTCACTAAGGAAAAAAATGCATAAAGTCATATAATCATATTCCGTGGCGCAATTAAAAAATTTGTTTACCTTGAGATCTGTAGGTAAGGGATCTTTTAGTATTCCAGTTCTTTTAGTATTCTCTATTATAAACATAGGGAATACCTGCTCAAACCAGTAATATTGTATACATTTTACCCACACAAAAAAGGTAAAAGAGAATCTTTTAACTATACAAACAGTAAGTTATGGAAAAGCCCTATTCATTCAGTTGCAATATCATTACAATCATAGGAAAATATGATTTATACATTTTAATATATTTTATAGTGTTCCATTTTCCCCTTATATTATTTCTACTTTCTGTCTGTAAGACTGTCTTAAAAGGAGGATATTCCTTCCTGTTGGTGATGTATTTTTCATTTAGCCCACATTGATTGTTAATTTTTTTGTCTTCTGTTGCCAATGTACTTGTAGTTTGTAATGGATGAACTTTCTCTATTTTTTATAAATGTGTAATAATTGTTCAGACAAAGCAAAACTAAGTAAGTAATGTGAACTAAAGTACAAGTATACTCCAAATTTCAGGGCAAGTTCATCTGGAGATGGGAAGTACAGAAAATTTCAATGTGAACTCTTAATATTTAGGGCTCAGAAGACTTACATAGGTTTTGGCCTTAGAAAATTAGGTACCACACAGGGCCTGTGTCAAGGAATTGTCTCTCTAGATGGTGGCTATAGTACAGAGTTGTGGGCCAGGAAATGTGGTTTCTAATCCTGGCTCTGCGACTGACTATGACAGGGAGCAAGAAATTTGATCTCTCTGTTCCTTGGCCTCCCTTCCTTTTACCGTCCCCACATTTTCACTTCTGATATTCCAACTCATAACTGCACTGCTTTCAAGGATGAAGTTAGAGAATTTGTAATCTGAGGAGGAGTTGGAGGCAGTTAGGGATTGTGAGATAAGCTCATTACCTGGATGTTTCTGCTAAAATGATCAGTAGTGAAATAGTTAATTACTACATTTTGTATACATTTTGTATACATTGTATTTTGTATACATCGTACTACATTTTGTATACATTTATACATACTGTATTTCAGACTAATATAACCTATTGATGGCAAAGCTCATCTCATGAAGCAGTGTTTGCAGGCTTCCTGCAGGCTCAGTAAGATCAGTTCACATTCCTGTTCAAGTTCTCAAGGTTTCTTTGCAATTGTAAGGGCTAGAAACACCTTTTAGAAAAGTGAGTGTTTAGAGGACAAGTCTGGGGTGAGGTATGGATTCTGTAGCAAATTCAGTGGTCTTGAAACTTATAATACCAATGGGCCCTGATAATAATATTACTTATCGACTGCAGGAAATTGATTTTAGATCTGCAGAGCAAAAGTGGGAGATATCTAAGTGCAAGATATAACTGTTTCCTGTTACTTTATCAAAAATGATAGGAGATCTGCTGGTATTATACATTTTCCTCCAGAGACAGGCATGTGCCCTCTTTCAGTTGATAGCAGTCCCCATTAATGCATCCTCTTTCAGTTGACAGCAGTTTTTTGTTCTAGTGCATCATGAAACATCTCCTGGCAATGTACAGAGTGACATTCATGAATTTCCCTTGAAGTCTGCCCAAGCCTGTAGTGGACAAGTAAGTCATTGAGAAGGCAGGCCTGTAAATGATGCATGTGGGCTATTAGATGCAGGGAATCTCCAGATTCCTCTACACTGTACTAAGCATGAAATGTTCCTCCTTAATTAATTTCCTCTCCCCCCACTCCACTTTACCCCCCAACACACAGACACACAGTGTATGTCCCAAACGTTGTTGTGTTTTGACACGTCTTACGTTTCTCATTGTTCTCTTTATTGACTGCATAGAACCTTCCTGGCTTCATGTATGTTCTGTTATTAAATTTATGCATTTTGTGTCTGTACTTTATGGAGGTTTTCACTGAATTATTCACAGATAACTGACCCTTCCTCATTCTGTTTTCAAACCCTTGTCTTGTTTAGGACTGTCCTGCAAAATGCTGAGCGCTCTGACCCCAGTCCAGCAAAGCACTTAAGCATATGCTTAATTTTGAGCCCACTGACTTCAGACTTTATATATGTACTTGAGGTATGTGCTTTCACTACATACAATGTCGTGCTCCCTGTCAGTACTTGGCCAAGTCTGTCGAAGCTAATGATCCATATGTGGTGATGAATCCTGGTTATGTAGCACCTGAGGCACGTTGTGCATACGCTAAGAAGAAATGTACATATGATCCACATCCACTCAGTGTGACACCGGGTCTCTGTCTAGTGGTGGCTGGGCCACAGATCGATTTTGAGGTGCCTGCTGCAGCCTTGGCTAACAGACTTGGCTCTTTTAGCTTAGGGAGTAGAGGATCATGCATTAAGGACCATTAGTGCCCGGTTCAATCTCCACTGCTGACAATCCATCCAGAATTGGGGTGCTACATGCAAATATACTGTGGTGGTAGCCATCTGTGATGTACGTAGATAAGTTGTTATACTTTTTTGTATACTGTCATCGTGAGAAGTCTATGCTATGCCTGTTGGAAGGTGCTGGAGGTGGGCTGAGGAAGTCCAAGATGGTTGCAGTTATGGAGTAAGTCTCACATACCATGCTCTCCCATGGAGACCTTACAGCTGTTCTTTCTTTCTTTCTTTGTTGTTTACTTTGATCTGAAGTAGATCTTCCAGACTAAAAGGACATGCTTTCTCTTTGCCAAGGAGAAAATAGCACACCAGCCACATGTACACACAGAAGTCAGTGAGGTCATCTGACCAAATATTTGTAATCTACCCATTTAAAACAATAAACAAAATCCCTTTCTTCTATTTTTCTGCATTCTCTTGCTCCAGTTTCAGTGCTTGTCAATTTCTGTTTCCTACATAATGTAAGAGTTTAAAAATATACCCTCTGGTTTTAAAAAGCTCATGCAGCATGGCCAGGATTAATAAAAATGATAAATATAATATTAAATTCTATGTTAATAGTCTCACATTAACTATACTGGACCATTTAGGTTCGGGTATTCATAGGAAACTCTCAGAAGTTTGTAAATCCTGTTTAAAATCTGTATGTGTTCCATCCTCCGGATCCATTTTTTCCCTGCTGTACTTTCTCTTATGCTGACTTCTACTTACGTAGAAACACCATGTCACCCAAAGGGTAAGACAAAACTAAGTCTAGTCTCCACAGCAAACCCTTGGCTGGTTGAGATCAATCAATAATTACCCATAGGTCCTATTTTGAGCCTCCGTATTAGAGCTGTCTGTCATCTTGCCCTGCCTGCCTGAACCAATTCCTTCCCCGCTGAGAGGTACCATTTTGATTTAACATCCAAACAACATTTCTAAGAGGGCAAAGGGGCTTTTTCATTGTGAGATAATGGCAAGTGAGCTGCTTTGAGGGAGGTGCTGCAGCGAGTTACGGCAGACGCTAACCGCTATCAGGCAAACATGAGCTTTTTACTTCTCCAATAAAGGTGTCTGATTGGAAAATAAATGTGCCCTATCCATGTCAGCTTTATGGCCCAAGAAATGTATGCTTTTGAGAGGTGACTGCTTTCTCAATCCAAATCTGCTGGCTGCCCAACTTTCCCCTTGGTCAGTTTCTTCTGTCTGATGACACTGCTGAGGCCTACTATTTTCTGCTCCATCTGAGTTTTAGTCCCTCTTTTAAAGTTTGCATTCATACCATGGATTCATGGAAGAAGAGACTTCCTTTCCAATGTTGCAGCATGTCTTATGTCTGTGGATGAATACTGGGGATATTCAGGGCTTGGTCTTCCAAACTGCATGTGTGCTATTGTGTGCTTAATTTGCGTGAGCAATTACCATAATTGCATGTGCAAATACCAACTCTGAACACCCGGCCCTTTAGTTCAGCAGCATTGACTATACAGATAGCCAAACGGGCAGGCTAATCCCAACTGTGCAGGCTAGTCCAGTAGTATAGTCATGCAGGGGATGGAGAGTTTCTTCCTCAGTCGCTATCTCCTACCATTTTCCAGCACTGCCTGGGAATGTTGTAAAGGCCACACACTGAGAATTTAGCTCCTGCCACACTCTGTTTGCCTCACCGACAATATCTCTCGCTGATTAAAGACATGAGTGATGGTGACTTACTGAGGGGATCCTGTCCATGTTAAGCTGAAAGGATAGTGGGGCATGGCAGGGGGACGGTATAAAGCAAAGGGAAATTTAAAGGGGGTCCCAGGATTTTAACAAAGTCAAGGGGTGGGGGAGAAGGGGACATTATCTATGAAAGTTGGGGCTGTGAGGGCAAAGGCCATTTCAAATAGACAAAAATCAACAGCCTCAAAAGCAGCTGTGATCAAAGTAAATGTGTGAGAAAGTTCAAATAGCAAAGGAAGGTGCAGTAAAAACCCCAGACAAGTGGTTGAGATATGAAGGAGTCAGTTATTCCCAAAGATGAAATTTGTTAGTGTTTCCCAGAAGGGACAGTCAGGGACCCTCCTTGTAAAGTCTCTTGGGCTGGTTTGGGTGGTTTCTGTATTTTTGGTGACCTTTTCTTTGCTACAGAGTGACCTCCCCAAGCTCCACCCAACTGCCATCCAGATCTAGTAACAATTCCTCAGGAACTAGGGTCTTTGCATGTGGTGAACCAAGTTCAGTGTTGAAATCTGCAGCAGGGTTGGTAGCTCTGGGTTTGAACTGTGCTTCTTGTGAAATCTTTTACCTTTTTCTAAAAAACAGCGTTACTCCTCACAGTCGTCTACAGATGCTTTGCATGATTGAAACTGTTTGAGAAGGCCAGTGATTGGCTCCTGGATGCAAAGTGCCGAAGTGTGCATCAGACATGTCCTTAGCTCTCTATACTGGTTTCTGGTAGAATAGCAAGTCAAGGTCAAGTTCTTGATCCTTATCTTCTAGATGCGCAATGGCCTGGATATCTGAAAGCACAACTAAAGCCCTGTGGTGAGAACCACAGCTGATAGCTCTACTCTTCCAGTACAGTGGAACTTTCTACCATAAGGGCACAGCTCATACGGGCAGGAGCCAGGGCTTTCTCGGAGGCTTGTCCCAAACAGTGGAATGAATTTCCACAGGAACTAAGGACCATCACAAACTTTGCCACCTTCTGCTCTATGTGCATGGTGCATTTCTTCACTCTGCCTTCTCTAATATAAAGACAAGTCAACATGTACATTTAAAAAAAACCTCCCCCTAAGCCAGAACCCTACCAAAACAAAATGCTACTCTGCACACACAGTTCTTCTCCTGGAGAGAGGTGCTCAGATATTCCAGTGAAGAGGGCAATGAATTTATATTGGCTAAAACGACAATAATTTAGAGGAAAGGTAAGTTAGGTCAGTACTTCGATGATGGATGTTTATCCTTCACACACATGTCATTGAGCTCTGATTTTAATCGCCTTTGGGATCTTTGAGAGAGATTCAGGAAGAAATGTTTCCCTGTAGGACAAAAAGGCAGATGAATTTGACAGCTGCTTAAAGTGGAAAATGCATTAATTTTTAAAATATGTATGTGTTTGATAATTTACTGGTTTTAATCTATCCTCAAAAATTCCACTACATTGGAGCACAGTGAAGTAGTTATGTTGTTTGTTCACTAAGGATTGCCAAATGTATCCCTGCCACAAAATCTCAGGTCCTCACTTCCCGGAACACTTGGGCTATGCATTGATACCTGCATGATTGGGTGGGGTCTGGGAGAAGGGAAGAGGAAATGGAGGGGGAAATGATACAATAATATTTTCCCCCTTGCAACCTGTTAGTGAAATGGGATTTCCTGATGGGAAACATTCACCAGGGTGTGGGGGAGGGGAAGAAAAGCTTCCTTTCTTAGGATTTCCTCATCTATTTAATGGACTGTGTTATCTCTGATTGTTGTGTCTGGTTGTTAGCTGTGACTGCACAGGCCTGCCTTTTTCCCTCTGTCTCCCTACCTCCTCTTGCCTTGACACACCCAACTGTAGTACCCATGTTCCCATACACTCTCCTTTTTTCAGTAGCCTTAGTGGAGCAATGTTTCCTGCTGCAAGAGAGTAGGAAATTGTCTGATGTGCCTGCTTGTGCATTAGCCATTCTGGCCCCAGCCTCTTCATTCAGTAAGTGCATGGCAAACAGATATTTGAACACCACAGCAAAGCCATTATTTGAAAATCTGAATCAGGATTTACAGCAGTGATTCTCAACCTATTTACCGTTGTGGGCTGCAACCACACGATATATATACTACTTGTATGGCCCTGAGGATGTCACATGGGCCGCAGCTGTGTGCTGACTGGGCCACAAGCAGCCCATGGGCTGCGGGTTGAGAACCACCGATTTACAGTATTCTTTAAAAACATTTGCTACCCATGTTTGACAAACTAAAAAGCCACTGTTCATGTGAACAGGCTGGCCTGATGACACAAGCAACTTGTTTGTAATGAAGAAACTTGAGTTACATGAAGTCTTATGGACTCTGAAGCAAAAACTCTAGTAGAAGGTGACAAAGAATTGAACAAAACTCAGAGAATCTCGTTCCCCATCATGAGTAGCTTTTGGATTTAAACATACACTTTCTAACACTGGAATGCCCTATAGACACTCAGTATGCAGGAGTTAATGTGAGGTTTTATGGGTTAAGATCAGTTTAGTTTTATATTGCAACAGAAAAGGAAAAAAAAATCCCTTCCTGAATGGGGATTATTGTCTTGGTTTTGTAAATATGTATTTAGCTATATTTAAAATGTGTGTTATCAACCTCTCTTTTGAGTTGTTGCATTCTGTAAATATGTATTTAGGGCATTTTTAAAATGCAGATTATTGCTCTGATTATGCAAATTCAGCTGTAAACTGAAAATGCCAATTCCATTCTTT
The DNA here is from genome assembly GCF_009764565.3 of Dermochelys coriacea. Classification (NCBI taxonomy): domain Eukaryota; kingdom Metazoa; phylum Chordata; order Testudines; family Dermochelyidae; genus Dermochelys; species Dermochelys coriacea. Next base: position 138,111,775 of record NC_050068.2, read on the forward strand.
TTTTTTAAAAAAGTGAATGAATTTGATGCATAAGAAACTAATGAACTAACAGCAGAGTGGAGCATATTTAGGGCAGGTGCTGTGCAAACTTTCCAGAGCAACTTTGCCAAGACACCTAATGCAGCAATCTTGCTATTCCAGTCCTTGCTTTTTCTTGGGCAAAGAGCACTTTCACCATTTTGTAGTTGTAGGAATGCATAGAACAACGCTTCCTCAGCTCTCGTCCCCTAATGCCCCTACTCTACTTGCGCTACATTGATGACATCTTCATCATCTGGACCCATGGAAAAGAAGCTCTTGAGGAATTCCACCATGATTTCAACAATTTCCATCCCACCATCAACCTCAGCCTGGACCAGTCCACACAAGAGATCCACTTCCTGGACACTACGGTGCTAATAAGCGATGGTCACATAAACACCACCCTATATCGGAAACCTACTGACTGCTATTCCTACCTACATGCCTCTAGCTTTCATCCAGATCATACCACTCGATCCATTGTCTACAGCCAAGCGCTACGATATAACCGCATTTGCTCCAACCCCTCAGACAGAGACAAACACCTACAAGATCTCTATCATGCATTCCTACAACTACAATACCCACCTGCTGAAGTGAAGAAACAGATTGACAGAGCCAGAAGAGTACCCAGAAGTCACCTACTACAGGACAGGCCCAACAAAGAAAACAACAGAATGCCACTAGCCATCACCTTCAGCCCCCAACTTAAACCTCTCCAACGCATCATCAAGGATCTACAACCTATCCTGAAGGACGAGCCATCACTCTCACAGATCTTGGGAGACAGACCAGTCCTTGCTTACAGACAGCCCCCCAATCTGAAGCAAATACTCACCAGCAACCACACACCACACAACAGAACCACTAACCCAGGAACCTATCCTTGCAACAAAGCCCGTTGCCAACTCTGTCCACATATCTATTCAGGGGATACCATCATAGGGCCTAATCACATCAGCCACACTATCAGAGGCTCGTTCACCTGCGCATCTACCAATGTGATATATGCCATCATGTGCCAGCAATGCCCCTCTGCCATGTACATTGGCCAAACTGGACAGTCTCTACGTAAAAGAATGAATGGACACAAATCAGACGTCAAGAATTATAACATTCAAAAACCAGTTGGAGAACACTTCAATCTCTCTGGTCACTCGATCACAGACCTAAGAGTGGCTATACTTCAACAAAAAAGCTTCAAAAACAGACTCCAACGAGAGACTGCTGAATTGGAATTAATTTGCAAACTGGATACAATTAACTTAGGCTTGAATAGAGACTGGGAATGGATGAGTCATTACACAAAGTAAAACTATTTCCCCATGGTATTTCTCCCCCCCACCCCACCCCCCACTGTTCCTCTGATATTCTTGTTAACTGCTGGAATTAGCCTACCTGCTTGTCACCATGGAAGGTTTTCCTCCTTTCCCCCCCCTGCTGTTGGTGATGGCTTATCTTAAGTGATCACTCTCCTTACAGTGTGTATGATAAACCCATTGTTTCATGTTCTCTGTGTGTGTGTGTATAAATCTCTCCTCTGTTTTTTCCACCAAATGCATCCGATGAAGTGAGCTGTAGCTCACGAAAGCTTATGCTCTAATAAATTTGTTAGTCTCTAAGGTGCCACAAGTACTCCTTTTCTTTTTGCGAATACAGACTAACACGGCTGCTACTCTGAAAAAAGGAGGGAGTGAGGTAACTTGCAGTGGAATTGGCTTATCTACTAAAAGAAGAAGCTGCTTGTCAGGGGCCTGTGCAGCTAGGACCAGCTGCTGCCCTGCTCCCTGACTAACGTGACTGCGAAGCAATCAGTAAGCCCAGCCGCGCTGCTTTGGAACTGATGGAGTAGCAGCAGCACCCAATAGGTGCTGGATCCGCAATCTGGCTTATAAGCCTGGCACCCACAGCAGAGCAGTGGCTGCTCAAGATGTACCATGTCTGTTGCTACGCTTGCCCTTCTCCTGCTTCCAGCCTGCTCTTTGTCCTTGTTCCTGCCCCGTTCCTGAACCTTCTCCTGCTCCAGCTCCAGTTCTTGTTCCCCTCCGGATTCTGACTTCCGGCTTTGATCCTCAGCTCCATCTCTGACCTGAGACTCTGGTTTATCCTCTGGCATTTGGCTTCTGTCCCTCTACTGACCCTCAGTTTGTTTCTGGACTCTGCCCCACTAGATTCAGCTCTAACCGATAGGTTGAACTCTTGTTCCAACCACGAGGCTTGACCGCTGACAGCCTGGTACCCTACAGTTTCAGCAGCCATCGCTTAGTGGTATGGACACCACTAAGGCCAGTTTTTCTCTAGAGGAGCTGATGGAGGCCATACAGAGCTTGCAGACACGGGATACACCCTGCAGGCACAGAATGCGGCATAACGAGTCAAGATGGCTTCGTCAGCAGCTCTGGTGCCAGTCTCCAGGAGCTGAAGGTCCTGCTGCCAGACAAATTTAATGGTTATTGTGGTGAGTTCCAAACCTTTCAAAACCAGTGCCAGCTTCTGTTCTTGCTACACTCCCATCATTCCTCACAGACAAGGCCTGAGAAGGGCTCATCATTAGTCTGCTCATTGGGGAGGCATTAGCCTGGGCCTCCCCTCTCTTGGAACAGTCCAGCCCCCTCCTGGGCCAGTTGGAGCAGTTCATTCAGGACACCTTGGTTATCTTTGGTGACCTCCCACTGCACCTGAACCACTGAAGCTGCCCTCCTGCCCAATGTGCTGCCAAATTCCATTGCCTCTCCACTGACACCAACTGGAATGAGGCTGCACAATGTCATCAGTTCCAATTTGGGCTGAAGAATGATCTAAAAGATCAACTGCTGTGGGTCAAACTGCCACCCCCCTCAACGATCTGATTGACCTATGTGTTAGACTTGATGACTGCCTTACCAAGTGGTGCCATAAACATGGCCAAGCCCCTTGATCCCTGATGATGCCCCATCTTCAACCCCTCAATTGCAAGACCCCACTCCAGGATGTGGAGCTCATGCACATCAGCCAGGCCGGCCCATGCCTGTCTCAGGCAGAGAAATGCCGATGCTGAATTTTGGGGCTGTGTCTGTAGTGTGATGACATTGGACACTTCACCTCGGGATGCCCCACAAAAGTCAGACCAGCTTCAGGGGTGGGAAATGCCAAGCCCTAGCCCCAATAAGGGGTCCGTGCTGGGCCAATCTTTTTCCTCCTCCAGAGACTCTTGGCCTCCATATGCCTCTGTCAGGATGGCAGTAACTGCAATCCCACCCTTAATGCACCTCCAACTGCCATTGCAGCTACTACTCCTAACAACCCCAGTAGTCCACCTGGAGGCTTTGATTGATTCGGGGGCTTCAGATAATTTTATGGACCAGGATGTGGCTAAGACCTATGGAATCCCTACCATGCATAAGAATTCCCTGAAACTGGTGAAAACTATCAGGGGGTCACTTCTGGCCTCAGGGTAGTTACCTTTCAGGGGCACTGGCGGACCCTTCAGTTTGTGTTGATTCAGGCCCCCCACTCTCTGGTCATCCTGGGACTGCCCTGGCTCTCAGGACCATGGCCAGGGACTTACTTTTATCCAAATAAGTAACCAGCCCAATGCATGCTGCTTCTTGCCTGCCCAGATGAGCCATCAGCTGCAATGATTCACCAAACTGAGCCAACAAGACATAGGTATACTATGTACAGTTCTCTATTTCTGCTAAGGGTATTATAAGATTATGGCTGGGATAAGTGATATGGGTATGTGTTTCTTATTTTCTTAGCACCTTAAGGGCTAGATTGTGCAACACTTAGCGGTGCAAGTCAGCACTTACTCACATATTCGTAGTCCCACAGTGGGACCACTTGTCTGAGGAACTGCTTGCCACAATCTACTCATCACTGTTTGTTTGCAGTTAAATTCTCCATGAAGAGAATTTTTCCTCCAGTTTTACACCACTCCCCTCTAAGCCTAATTCATATTTTATCTTCCTATATCCTAGGAGGTCTGGTCAACACCTAAAACTTAGGTCGACCTAGCTATGTTGCTAACGGTGTAAAAAATGCACACCCCCTGAGATATGTAGTTAAGCTGACCTTAGACCCGGTAGAGACACAATTAGGTTGATGGAAGAATTCTTCCATTGACCTAGCTACCATCTTTCAAGCAGTTGGGTTTACTACAGAAATGGAAAAGTTCCTACCATCACTGTAGCAAGTGTCTACCCTACAGTGATGTAGCTGCAGCAGCACTTGTAGTATAGACATATCTGGAGGGTTAGAGCTCCACTTTGAGTCTAGCCAGAGAATCAAAGGTGAGAAAAATGAAGTACTCCTTCCATTCATCCCACGTCCGAGCTCTGTGCTTCCACGTACTTAGAATGTACTCTTCACATTACTGGCACTGGATTTCTCTAGTGAGCGTATGCTCTTTTGTCTTTTTAATGAAAAAAGGAAAAAGAAATGCAAGAAACTAAGGAAAGTTTTTTTGTTTTTTAAAAAGCAACCATTATGGGTTCCTTTTAAAAAGGAAACCTACAATAATATGTTCTTTAGCCTTAGAGAGTAGGGCTTCATGATAGTATTTATTCTATATGGTTTTCCATCATCATTTCCATATGTTGTGTTATGAACTCTCACAGCTTTATGGCTTTCTGGACAAGCCTTAGATGTTTAACCGAGGGAACTCCCCTTCAGTTTTCTCCTCTTCAAAACAGTCTGGAAGGAATTATTGTTTTTTAGACATAGCGTTTTGCAGAGAGGGAGGAGTCTACGGCAGTTCAAGACCTGGGGCAGCTCCTCAGCTAGTTTAAATGAAGCTATGATAATGTGTACCAGCTGAGGATCTGCCCATTGGGCGTGGCTCATTCTTCCCTTTTGTTACTCTTAATGGACCACTGGGATGCTTAAATTAGTGGTGGGGAGGGAGAAAACAAGAGCAACACCACAAGCCAGGACTCTTGCAGTTTTGAACAGATGAGCATTGATGGGTCTGCTTTCCATTCTGGAGCATTTTGATACAGCTGCCGTCGCCAAGACGAGATACTGTATGGGAATACGATGGGAGATGTTTTCATTAGTGGTTTGTATTTTCAGACAGACGGTCCCACACACAGAGAGAGGCTGGGTTTTGTATTATGAAAGAGAATATTAGATCATGGGGATGGCTGCTTTAATTTTTAATTTGCACTGTCTCAGACAGGATGAAAAAAATCTAAAAAAAAATCCTTGCTTTATCTTCCATAAGCAAAATATACATGTTTTTGAAAAAAACTAGAAACATTAAAGTCCACTGACTTTGAGGAGTTTTCCTATCAACTTTAATGGCTTTGGATCAGGCCCTAAGAAAGTATTCTAGAGAAAACATTAACAGTGATAACTCTTTGTTTTGAAAGGAAAAATTGTGGTTGCCGTGTGGGCTCTTCAGTGAGGGGCCTTGCATTTGATTTTTGTCCTTGCTAAAGATCTTGGAAACTTACCCTCCACCCTGCACAGTCTCTTCCTCTGCTTTACTGTACTGACCCTCTTATCTCTGGTAGCTTGAGTTCAGATGTCAGCTGGGAATTCAAGCTGGCTTTGGTATTCAGATATAGATCTTGAGACAATTTAAGTCTAACTACCAGAGATGTTTAGCCTTGGGGAAAAAATCCTCTTAATGTAGTCCCTGCATGTGATAGGGAATGCAGCACTGGGGCTGGGCAGGGTGGTCTCAGAAATTCACAGGGTTTATTTAATATTTTTTGTGCATCTCCCTTAAAATGATTGTGTTTTGTTTCGTTTTAAATTGACTGCACATCTGTGTGCCTGACCTTTTTTAAGCCCCTGCTGTAGTCCATCTACTTAAACTTAGATAGGGTCAAACACTAAAAACTGTAGTATGGGGACAACACTACAATACTACTACAATACTGAAGGTAGCTGGACAGGAGAGCATAGTAGGTAGGTCCTTTCTGTCTCAATTCTTGTAAGGCAGCTGTTTTCAAACTTTTTGAGCTGAGCTTACCCCACTCCTCACACCACCCCCATTGAGTTACAATTTTTGGTTGTGCCCCCCAACCCAGACAGAAATAGACACAATACCTGCCCCTTCCCACTCAGGTTTTCAGGGTGGGGGAAGGTGTGTGCGACGGTCTCTGGGGGCGGAGCCAGCACTGGGCATGGAAGCTGTTGGGAGTGGAAATTGGCGTGGCCGCAGTGGATGTTGACACTGACCCACAGGCTGGGTGACCCGCTATGGTGAGTCAGGGGGTTGAAGTGGCACTTCCTCCTTGAGCCTCACCAAATGAGGCTGGCCCGAGCCACTTGGCATCACTGCTCACCCCTCCTAACATTCCTCTGTGCCCCACTGAAAATCTCTATTTTAAGGCCAGATTTTTAAGAATGATTCAGCACCCAGAATTCCAGTTGAAGTCAATGGCAACTGTGCGTGCTTAGCAGCTGTGGAAATTAGGCCAATTCTAAATCTCTGTTTATAAGTAGCATTATACCCCTTTTGGGCAAATATTCTCTGTTTTTGAGTACTTTTTTTTAACCTTTTGAGCTTCACCCATCACTAATCAGATCACTGTTTTGATAAATGAATGGGAAAGGAGAGAAGTTGTTTAACATTGAATAATAATACATATTCAGAGAAATCCTGCTCCATTTAACTCAATAGTTTTGCCATTAATTTCAGTGGAGCAGAATTCACCTATTATTTTTAATGGGAGCTATGTGTGTAATTAATCTACAATCTGATGAAAAGATAAAGTGTAGGTTTGAAGTACATAGGTTTTTAGAGAAGGGGAGTGCTGCTGAGTGGTTAGAGTAGGTTACTGGAAGTCAGGACACCTGGGTTCTACTCCCAGTTCTTCCCCGACTGACTCTATGCAAGTCACTTAACCTCTCTGCCTCAGTTTGGTCTTCTGTAAAATGGGTATAATGTGTACTTCCAGGAATGTCATGAGACTTACTGAATGTTTGTAAAGCCCTTTGAGAGCCTCGGTGAAAGGCACTATAAAAGTGAAAAGTACAGGCCAATCTTGCTTGTCTCATTCATACAAATAGCTCCACTTGAATCAATGAGACTATCATGTGAGTATGGGAGAAGAATTTCATCCTCACTTGAATCAATGAGACTATCATGTTATTAGCTCAGACTGCTGCAGATCATATTTGTCTAATCTAATTTAACACTTAGATATCTCCATCATCATAGATGTTATCGGATTGCCAAATCAGCTAAATTGATATGCTATCAACTAGTGAGTCATGTCAAGTACACACAGAGAAACCTATTCCTGAGCATTATTAATTGCAGTATTCAAACTGATCTACTGGTATGTGCCGATTGCCCATCTGTGCTACTTACGGGGGAATTATTTTTGGAATAATGCTACTGAATTAGAAGTAAGAATCAAAGATGTGACTAATGGCTGCCAACTGGTGTTTGTAAACACTAGGGATTGAGCCAGTTTGGATGAAGTAAGGACCCAACCTAATTTTCACCCCAGACTGTAACAAAACAGTCTTGGTTTTGAACTGGGTTAATTAACTTTTATTTTTAAACATTATTTTTATTTTCATGCACCTTTACACTTGCTGGTTTTAAACAGGAGTTAAGTGAGAAGTTGATCCTGTATGATTTGTAGCCTGGTTGGAAGCCGGAAGTACCAAAAATCTACTGAAAAGAAACTTCTCTGATCAAATTCCTAAGGGCATTGTGTGTTTATGGGTGAAGAGAAGGTGCCACAAGGAATACTGAAGTTGATTGGGAGGTCAGTGGAGAAAGAACTTGTTTATGCCCAATTGGACAGGCTCAGAATTTTGATGCTTACCTGGATTGAACCTCTAACTTTTTGCAAGTTTTTCTGTCATTTATACAAAGGATTGATGGCCTATTTGATGTAAGAGTCTGTTATCACAGAGCTCGGTGCTGATAGAATGATAGCTCTTTAGTGAGACAAATTATGAGGAAGAAGTTGGGAAGCTCTTGGAAAGCTAGTTATCTCCAACTGTTATAATTGTAGTGCAGGGATTCAATATATTACACAAACACACCGGCCAAAAAAATCTATCAGTAGATTTTGTATAAACTGCAGATACCTCACTGTCTCTGGGACCTCAAAAATGAATGAAGCTGTTTGGTGGCGGATATCTGACCAGGAATGACAAGTTTGCTTTCTCAAATTATAGCTGTTAGAATTATGTCATGTTACAAGGAGTCATATAAATATGCTAGGTCACATTTTGTGGTTACCAAAATGTCAAAATAAAGATACAACATGAAATAGAATGTACTCCCTGAGAATAGGGAGAAAATAATTTTCATTCCCGAAAGGAAGGCATGGTACTTTGCCAATGTCCTTGAAATGGTTACAGACACAATGCTGTTCAGTTTTGTCAAGTTCCGTTAAATCCCATTTGGAAATGATTTGAGAATTATTTCATTTCATTTTTTTTCAAGATAAACCTGTTTTTGTGTTCTCATAGAAACCCTTTTGAAATTCCTTATTGCACAGCTGTGCAAATCCCATAAAATGGGTCACATGACATGCTTAGCACATCCCTAATTAATACACAGTGATCTAATTTTCACATATGCCCATTTGTGTATTTAATACTGGCTAGTAAAGGAAGTGATGGCACCCATTTTAATAATCTGATATTAGTAAATAAAGTCCTTACAGCCAACAGCATGTTAAAATCCTGAATGGGTGATGAAAGTTCCAGAATATCCAGAGCCTTTCATGTAATTGCATAATGACATGGGCTGGAACTCTGCCTACTAGCATCCATTTAATTAGTAAATAACACACTAGTGGGATTGCTTATTGTTAAACATACCCATAACGAGGGTGGTTGAAGGCTCTTGAGTATGTTTCAATACCCCTAAATAAAATTGTGTGGTAGACTGGAAAAGTGATAGCCTAAAGCAGTGTGCAGTTCTGAAGAGTAAAGTATAGATGTATTTTCTCATTTATCACATATGGTTTAGTTATAATTCTGCTTCTTCCTATATTAGGACAGTATACAGTAAACTTAACATTGGTCTATTGCTTTTGAACAGTTGGGAGAGTTTGTCATCTTCCAGTGACCCAGTAACAGTGTCTTCCCCATTAATGAAGACTCGTAGCACAGCCTGTCCAGCTATCACCCAATACAGAATGGTACCAATACACCCAGAGCCACCAGCTGGCAGAGTTCACTCCACCACTCTGAACATGGAGCTACTGATGCTTTTCAGTGGCTGAATAATTTAAAAGCACGGGGGGGCGGGAAGCAGCAGCCCATAGGAACCACGTCCCTACAGAAACTGAGTTTCAGTTATTTGGAGAGAGGTCCCAGTAAAAAACAAAATTTAAATGGAATGGTCACCCGAAAAGTAACTCTAGCATTATCCTAGACTTAGTGCCATCCTCCCAAAACAGTTACTGGGTACTTTCACAGCAGATGCCCCAAGTACCCCTCAGTTGCCTGTCTCCAGCAAGCATCTTAATATCAGCTTAGTGCTTTTCCATAAAGGTCTGTGTAGCTGAAATAGAACTTCCTTGTTTTTATGAGGTTGTTGCAGAGAATCCTGATCTGGGATCCCTGTCCAGTTGATACTATAACTTTGAGGTTCCTACCCTACAATTCCCTCAAAGGTCCTAATTTGGTTTCCATTGGGAAAATAAAGAATGTTCAAATGTCAGAAGCTGGTTTCAGAGAAGATCACTTTATGAATGTTAACCATGGGGATCTTAGGTTGCTGTCAAGACTAGGCCAAAGCTGTCCAGAAAGATGTTTGGGTCATTGCAGATATTGCCAAAGCTTTGGTTTCTGCAGATGACTGTACTCTTTCGATTTTACTAGTTTTTTTGAGAGTTCATGAGAGTCAGAGAGTTCAGCGGTCAAAATGCTGGTTGCTTGGGAGCTATGTTTCTAGGAATTTGAGGACGGCAAGTCATAACTATTTCATCATTGTAGAGCAGAGAATTCTCAAATGGGCTATAAAAATTGAAACAAACAAAACAAGTATGAATTGAGTCTATGCTGTGTGTAGCATGGTAGCTCAATTTCACCACTATAGTGCAGGGAACTTTAAGAATTTTCATGTCATATAATTGACTCATGCTGAATCTTGTATAGAACTGGAATGGAAGAGAAAGCGACCGGTGCATACTTTATAAATTTCATCTCTTTAAAAATATTTTCTCCACTCTTCTTTTATAATAGTAGATTAGAAGTTTGAAATTTGGATCTGCTTCTTCATTATGTTTCCTTTTCTTTTTTACTATCTTAGGCAGTGGCTTATTATTAGAGGTTTGCTGTGCTGTTTGCCGTTATTATTTCTGAGAGAACATTTAAATTGTGTGTGGTGGGTGTGTGTGTGTGTGTGTGTGTGTGTGTGTAATCTTTTTTGTAAGAGGTTATAAAAAGGAAAGCTGACAAATCTTAATTTGGCCTGTACCAGGACCTATGCAGCACTGTAGAAAGAGTACTTTTAAATATATTTATATATCTATCTGTCTAGCTTAGGTAGTTTTCTGCCCTGCATTAGCACTGTATCTGAATGCCTAACAATCACTGGTATATTGCTTCTTATGACACCGCTGTGAGGCAGGGCAATACTATTATCGCCATTTTACAGCTGGAGAAGCAAGGCACAGAGTGACTTGTTCAGGGTCACAAAGGAAGACTTTGCTAGAGTAGTAATTGAACCTGGGTCTCTCAAGTCCCAGGCTAGCAGGCTAGCCCCTGCCCCATCCTTGCTGTTCTTCGTATAGGCAGAGCTCTGTCTTTAGGACCTATTAATTTTGAAAATGAGACAGTGTGCACCCACTTAAATCATTGTTTTAAATGGAAGCTGTGCCACAAATCTGAACACTGCAGCAGCAGGGCTGACAGTGAATGAGAGACTCACATTGTTTCTCCATTGGAATTGGATCGTCAGCCCACAGTCAGGCCGAAGCAGTTTCCACAGTCTCCTTTCTCCGCCATCTTGCTTTCCTCTTATCCATTTCTTTGACCCTTCCCAGGCAGATTCTCAGTGCTACTACTATTATTATAATTGGCACCACTGGCATAAATAACACTTTCCTGATATATGAGAAGGCAGATCCCTGCTACAGAGAATATACAGGGAAGGCAAGGGAGTAGGGGAATGAATGTAAAGTAAAAAAAGTGATTGAGCAATTCAGCTGGGACAGGACTTGTTAATTCCAAAAATTTTATTTCTTTAATTTTTAATTTTGTAATGATTGCACTGGATTGTGAACAAAATTAAAGGCTGGGGATAAGTTAAGAGAACAAGCAAGGGTGGAATGATAGGCTAAAGTAGAAAGGAAGAAAGTCTGTCTCTACTGAAATCAGTGGAAAAACCTCTTTTGACTTGAATAGGGCTAGGATTTCACTCACAGTTTTTAGGAGAGATTCAAAGGCAGAATCCAAGGTTGCATTGACTTTAGTAAAGGTTTGGTGTTTTTGGAATGCAGTCCCCTACTCTTAACAAAATACATTTATAATAGGCATGGACGTTTTGCCACTGAGGCATTTTGGTTCACATAGAATGTGCTTTCTTTTGGGTATTGTATCCCATTGGATAGCAGTAGACATTTAAAAAAATAATATTCCACAGCCAAAATGGCAAGCATGCATTTAAATGTATTCAGAACAGCCATTCATCTTTGCTTGATTTATTTCTTTGAATTCTGAAGGCATATGCTTCTTTCGTCATGCTGAATTCCCTTTTCTCTGTCGTTCTGAAAATACAGTATTGCAGAAAATAGGCATTTTTGCACAAAAAAGGTTATAAATGCAGCACTGGGTACATGTGAGCATCATAAACTGGTACCATGATTTTATCATCCATTCAGAATATCATGGAACAAAAACAGTTGCAGATAGAACATAGGCATGTGTTTACCTTTTTTGGTGAAAATATTTTTACCATAAAGCAAAACATTTTCACAGTATTTTCTGCATGGTTAAGGATGCAATTAGTTACAGCTGTGACAGCATATTGTATACTTTTTATCATAAATTTCATCTAAATCTCTCTCTCTCTCATATCATCTGTTAATGCTTCACTAGAAAAACTAATTATGGCTTTTTAGTATGGCCAGACAGCCATATATGGGCTTGGTCCTGTGCTATTCAAACCAATGGGAGTTTTACCATTGACTTCTGAGGGTGCATGATTGAGCCTAGGACATGTCAGTGCAAATGGCCTCTGTTAAAACACTGACTCTGTTACGAGCTCAAATTATTTTTGTTTTACTATCATAGTAACTGTTGAAATAGTCTGTTACTAATAGAGGTCTTAAATTATTATTTTAAATTATATCAAGCTACTCTCATTATCCGAGTAGTTAAAATAATGAGCAAATGCCTGCAGTGAGTTACATAGAAAGAATTGAGTTTTGGGTTGTGGAGATACCTTAACAAGCACAGAATTTGAATGGAATTATGGGTGCTGATTCTGCCTGCACCTATTCAGATGTATATCAGGACTAACTTCACTGAAATCACTGGAATTATGTCAGTGTAAATAGAAGCAGAACTGGGCCCTTTGTTGCTTCAAGGGGGGATATAGCAATTTCCCTTACAGTTTGCTTGTCAGTCTGAAATAGCAACCTGGGGGAAAAGCAGGCTTTACTATCCAACATTCAGTGCTTAATTGGTGCCAGAGCTTGCCAGGGCTGAGCCCTGGCACCTCTGTGGTTGGTAGTTCATAGCCCCGGCATCTCTTGGCTTGCTGCATCAGTTATGAATGTAAAAAAAATTGCTTGAGCCCCGGGCCTAATTGCTTGAGCCCTGGCACCTCTAGGTATGTGGAAGGTAAAAAGTAAAGATCAGAAATGGAAATGTGCACAGGTATTTGATCGTGGAAATAATGAATTTTCTGTGGTGAATAGGTACACTTCAGAACAAATATTCTTGGCCTATGGTAGTTTTTACTAAACTAGTCAATATATAGATAGTTCAGCTATGTTGGTTGGGGGTGGGGAGGAAGTATGAGGGTGAGGAGAGATTTGGCATAAAGAAAACACGAAGATATGCTGGGAAAGTTCCTTTAATGTTTTTTTCCTTAATCTGTCTCTCTCGTTGTTTATTTATTCCTTTACACTACTAAAAATATCACTTACTTTAAAAGGCTAGGATAGTTTAGTTCATAGAGACTGCATATGGCCGTGGAATCCTGTAGATAACTCCAGGAGAATCACTTCGTCGCCCTCTAATATGGTCCTTGCAAGTATCTAGGTCATTATATCAAGAAATGATCTTGCCAAGGGTTTTCTCATAAATATGGTGCAGAGTGAGATTCGTATACTGATGGTATACAACCGTATTTCTTGCCTGATGGAGTCTTTAAGGGATTGTCCATAAAATACGTAAAACATTAGGGGGTGGGTGGGTCCTTAATTGTGTGTGCTCATTTCAGTATTAAAAAGTGTTACAAGGGGGTGGGGCGTCTTGACAACCACCAAAAAGTGTGTTAAGTAATTTATGAGCAGCCCCTATGTTGTCTTTTCTCTGGAGAAATTCCTTGACAGTATTGCCAGTGGGATGCGGAAGAGTTACCTTGTCCTCAGCCTCAGGCAAATAAAGTCTTCCTGCTGGATAGAGGCTGTATCTGTGACTCTGTGAGGCTGTTGTTATGAACAGACTCACTCATCCTTTATGTCCCCACTTGTTAAAATTAGTTCAGATGTAATGAGTCAGGTTAAAAATCTTGGCCTCACTTTTGACCTTCTCCTTTCCCTAGCAAACCGTGTGCGGTTAAAAAGTGAGTTGTCTCTATCCTCAGTTGACCATTCTGTGCATGCTGCACCCTAATTTACTGACCTCACAAAAACAATGTGGGGATGTAATTTCCTGCTGGCAGGTCTCGCAGCAGCACTTCTCTACTTCTTGCAGCTTGTGCTAAATGCAGTAGCATGTTAGCTCACGGGCTTGAGCTACTGTGACTTTAAGATGCCGCTTTAGTTGGTGGCTTTTTAAAAAAAGTCCTTAGTGGTATAAAGCCCTGTAATATTTAAAAGCTCGGCTGAATATTGGCTAGATGGGAATCCATCAGACTGTACCTAGTCATTAGGAAAGCCATAATTACATCTTAAGTTGATAGCCAGTCATGCCTTTACTGTGCTGGGCCCTATGGAGGAGAACTTAATCACTCCCATTCTTAATGCCTCTCCTCCAACACTGAGAAATACTTTAAACCCATTTTATTTCAAGTATGTTTTAGTTTGGCCATTGCTGGGCCTTCTGGATGCCATGTTCGGCCTCAAGTTGAACTACAACCTCCACATGAACAGCATGGCTGTATCTTAACCACATTATTGATTCTCACAGCATTTCTCCAGTGAGGTTTGTAAGGAAACCTGGCTGTTTATTAGATGATCAGTTATGTACTGTACCAAAAATACCAGTTTCTCTCAATATTTTGCTTATCTCAGCATTTCCTAGGAGGATTGAAGACCTAGAAGAAACAATTCTATTGACTGTAGGAAGGCATGCTGTATCACTTGATATCCTGAGTCCCAAATTTGAGAGAATGCAGAACTTTGCAGTATCGGGGCAAACACCCAAGTCAAGGGACATAGCACTGAAAATAGTTCTAAAAACTTTAAACAGTATGAGATTCAACTTTTGGTTCTGGCCAACAGATGTGGGTGCCTAAATTTAGGCTCCTCAATCCTTATCTAAGTACCAGTTCAGAAATGCTGAGAATCCCACTGATGTGAGCGGTTTCAGAGTGGCAGCCGTGTTAATCTGTATCAGCAAAAAGAACAAGGAGTACTTGTGGCACCGTAGAGACTAACAAATTTATTTGAGCATAAGCTTTCGTGGGCTAAAACCCACTTCATTGGATGCATGCTGTGGAAAATATAGTAGGAAGATATATATACACCTTTACCCCGACATAACGCGACCCGATATAATGTGGGTTTGCATACAACGCAGTAAAGCTCTGGCATGCTGCTCTGAGCAGCGTGTTACGGGTGCCAGGCCGGCTGGGGCTGAGGGGTTGGAAAAGGGGCAGAGGGTCTCGGGGGCGGTCAGGGGCTCCCCCCATAAGGTCTGGGAGGCAGGAGCTGTGTGGGGGCACTTTTGGGGGCCCCGCAGTCCCAGAGTGGCCTGGGGGATAAGCGAGGGACCGGGAGCAGCCCGCTCCGCTTCCCTCGCCCCGGCCCCAGCCATGTCGCTTGGGGAAGGGGGCTTGGGGGAAGGGATCCCCGCCGCACTCACCAGCAGCGGCGGAAGCAAAGCTGCCCGGCCCCAGGCCGCTCCACTCCGCCAGCTCCCAGCCGCGGTGCTTCGCTTCCCGCCGCTGGTGACCTTTCCCCAACCCCCCCAACGACATGGACAGGCTGGGGCCACGTCGCTCCGCTTCCCGCTGCCGGTGAGTGCAGAGGGCGTCCTTTCTCCAACCTCCCCACACTCACTGGCAGCAGGAAGTGGAGCAGCCCGGCCCCAGCCTGCTCCACTCCGCTCTGCCAGCTCCCAGCCGCGTCTTTTCCCCAACCTCCCCGCACTCACCGGCAGCGGGAAGCAGAGCGCCGTGGCTGGGAGGTGGCGGAGTGGAGCGGGCTGGGGCCGCGTTACTCCGCTTCCCACCACTGCCGGTGAGTGCCTGTGGATAGGGAGCAGTCAGGGGACAGGGAGCAGGGGGGTTAGGTAGGGGGTGGGGTCCTGGGGGTGATTAGGAATGGCGGGTCTCTGGATTTAGGAGTCTACCTTATGATACTTAGTGTTTCCAAACTTTGGCCAAAGCCCAGTTTCTTGCTTTAACATCTCTGACATAAATAACGGATAACATCCTGTGCTCCATTTTATCATATGTGGAAGTAGCCATGGGTCTCCTGACAAATGTCAGATGAGGAGCAGTTGAGAGGTAGATAAGTACGTGTGTGCTATTTCATCCTAAAGCTAATTAACAGTAGCATGCCCCCTTTCCTGCACATAATGCTGGAGCATTGTCACAAACTTTGTTGAGTCCTAAAATTCATGTAAAAGAACAGACCCATACAAATCCAAAAGGTATCCAGTGCAAACTGGCAAAATCCAAATTAACCTTCATTTCCATAGGCATGGTGTAGATGCAGAAGAACTTCAGAGTTAATTTCTTCTCATGGTGTGCAAGAAACGTACTTAGAATGGGACTTGTGTATTTTTTAAAAAGGCTGAGTGCAGTAATATTTTAAAGCTTTTTTTCCTTCTTCTCTCCTCTAGGCAGTGTGAATAAAGTGAGAGACAAAAAGCTCTCTATGCTGTAAACTGTGATCTAAAACTGAGGGGGCTGATATGGTGACTGTTGGCACATGTTGTAAATGTCAATTCCATGTCGGAATCATTCCAGAAGTGTGGGTTCAGTTTGCGTGGTCCCTTAATCAGCCAGCACCTCCGATTGTTATAGACTGAAAACAATGCAAGGGGGCACGGGTGGGTGACAGGAAGTGAGTTCACATACTTGCAATAGTATGCAGTGCCATAACCTTTATTATATATTGTTCTCAATTGTGTCCCCCTTCTCCCACATTTAACAAGTTTTATTTACATGACAAAGATGGAAGTGTTACCAATGTAAATACAACACAGACCACTATCTTCTCAAGGCACGGCTTCAAAGTAGCAGTGGTAGTTCAGTGACACTGAAGTCAATAGAGCTACTAACTGAGGTTCTGGCTCTTATCCTCCATTTTGTCTAGGTCTAAGAATTAATTTACAAATGGGAAGATAACATTTTTATCGAGTTTGGTTGTGCCTTTCAGTTAATCATGGTGGCAGGGGTGCTGGAACAATTTTTATAGTGGGCATGTTGAGAGATATTGAACCACAGTGTAAACGCTATTTATTTGCATTATTGTAGGGCCTATGGACCTTCTCATAGATTTCATGGGTGGGAAAAATTGGTAGATATGATTCCTCTATTGCCTGTGCTCACCTTTACATTCTTGTGCTAAATTTTATCTAGGACTAAATCAGATTTATTCAAGGACTAAAAAGATGAACAATTAGACAACTATGAGAACAGGATTCTAATCTGTGGGGGGACATCTGCCTTACACTTAGACCTGGTCAGAAATTTTCCCGTGGAATGTTTTTCATTGGAAAACGGTGATCTGTTAAAAGCAAACATTGTGTAGAAACATAGTGCTTTTGATGAAACTTTGTTTCAATAGAGAGGTTGGAAAAGTACTGCAATAAGCTTGAAACGTTCCATTTTGACCTTTTTTGGAATGGAGCACTTTTATTATCCTTTTCAAAATGACTTTTTGTTTCAATTTTTCAAAAATTTTAGATTAATATTAAAGTCCACAATCAGATTGCTGTGTTCCAGTTTTGTCAAAAAGAAACCTTTTGATTGAGCTGAAATAAAATCTTTTTTTTTTCCCCAGAATTCTGATTTGGTATGAAAACAAATTTTACAATGTCAGAAACTCTACTTTTCAACCAGCTCTGCTTGTGTGACATCTTCTCCCACCCCCATGCTCTGAGGGCATTCATGTCACTGATGTTAGTGGCAGTTCCCTGTGGTTTGAGGGAAGAACACCTTCCATGTTTATAGTTGCTGTTTTTATTAGAAGAGCACAGTCTGATGATATTTTGCACAGTCCCAGCATGTGGAGTGTGACATTCTTATTGGGCACAGGAGCAGGGAAAAGAGAACTAGGGAAAATCCCTAAAGTACAGTAGTGCTCTGAATCAGGCATCCCCATAGCCTACAAAATGAGGAACCCATTCCACCTCTGCTTGGAGCTGATATGCCCCATAATAGTGATTTAATCACATTTTGAGTTTAATTGCCAGTGGAACAGAGGCTTCCCTTTTGGAGGCTTCCAGCTGCTTTTCACTGGAGCTGAAAAATAAAAACAGCCCAACTTGATAAGGGTCTTCCCTCCCTGTGTGTGTGCAGAGGACAGTGCCTGTGTGTACAGTGCAATATAATGAAGGCCTAGGGGAGAGTATTAGCACTTCTGAAAAGAGCTCAGGGAATTCTAGTTTTTGCTCTGACAACTGAAGCCAGAGGAGAGTTTTTCCTTTCATGTTTGTTTTCAGTATATAAATTGAGTGAAAGCAAAAAGAAAAGGAGGACTTGTGGCACCTTAGAGACTAACACATTTATTTGAGCATAAGCTTTCGTGAGCTACAGCTCACTTCATCAGATGCATTCGGTGAAAGCAGTTTCCCAAAGGGGATGAGGCGAGTACCATCAATTTTTAGCATCTCTAATCTGCTGCCTTAATTTCAGACTGTTACATTCTCAGGTGGATTCTGCTAATGATACTGTAGGGCAAATTTCCCCCTTAAAGAGAGAAACTTATGTCTTGTAGGTAGGAAAAGGGGAAGCTTCCACATCAGGTGGGCTGGAAAAATAAACAACTTTACAGTGTTGAGCCCTAGCATTTGGGGATCTCTGTCTCTTCTTCCATCCGTCCCCAGCCTTTGTGGAAGTGTGAGTGCAGCCTACTGCTGTGCGATGCTGCTCGTGCTGAGAAAGAGACCACCAAGGAGAGTGAGGGGATAGGGCAGAAATCCATCTGTTCTGCACTCTTTCACATCTGAAGGAGGAGGATAGGCTGGGAAAAGCTCGATCCCACTGGTTCTCAAACTTTTTTTTTCACAGACCACTTGAAAATTGCTGAGGGTCTCGGGGGACCACTTAATGATCTTTCCAAATGTTGTTTGTACTGTTAGCTAACTATTGTAAAGTTCTTTGGATAAAAGCGCTATCTCTCTCTCTCTCTCTCTCTCTCTCTCTCTATATATATATATAATAATTAACGTTTTTTTGGTTCTACAAATAAAAGCACACAACTCATATTTTAATATCAGTAGTCTTACCTCATGCTCCGCTTACCTAATGTGATGGACGTGCCCTCTCTCCCCCGCCACGGAAGCCCCTGAGCTGGGGCTGGGAAGGAGTGGGGGGGTCTCTCCCCAGCAGTGCAGCCCTGGAACTGAGGAAAATCACCTCTTTCTTTAGCTGCCGCAGCCCTGCACATCCCAAATTCCCCCCACCCCCTCTTCTCACCACACTGCCCCCTCCCACCTACCACCTATACCTCCCAAGGCCACCACCTTACCTTACATGTGCATCTTCTCCCGGGTCCAGGCACCTAATTAGTGGAGCCATGCCTGCGCGGCTCCAGTTATTAGGTGGGTGGCCCTTCATTCTTTCATTTGTGGCTGCCGAGGCATGCACCTTAGAGGGAACTATTTGTGGACCACCTGAATGGAGCAGTCTGCGGACCACAATTTGAGAATCTCTGTTCTATCCGATGCTGGTGTCTGTTGGTCCAGGAGAACGGTCCAGGTTTTAAAATCCAGTCCCAGCTGACTGCTGTGCTTAGCCAGCATTTGGGGATTGCTGGCAGCCATGCAGCAGGCAAGCATCAGCAGTGCTGTGCTTAGAATACAGCCGTGCCTGTCCCAGTTGCTCAGCAGAGCTTACCTCCCTTCACCCACTGCTGGGTGCTTGTCTGAGCTGCGGCCTTCCAGCTCCCAGCTCTGCCCCTGCAACAGTCTCTCAGTTGTGCTGCTCCCGCTGAGGCTGAGAGGTGGGGATGTTGGAGCCAGAATAGCACCAAAGGTCCGTCCCATAGGAGGAGGGGCATACAGGAAAAGTACTGGGATGGAGCGGCATAGGCAGTGGTGAAAAAAATGGTGTCATTGGGGCGGGGCTGGGGATGAGGGGTTTGGGGTGCAGGAGGGTGCTCTGGGCTGGGATTAAAGGGTTTGGAGGGTGGGAGGGGGACTCAGGGCAGGGGTAGGGAATTGGGGCCCAGGAGAGGGTCAGGGGTGCAGACCCCAGACAGTGCTTACCTCAAATAGCTCCTGGAAGCAGCGACATGCCCCCCCCAGCTCCTAAGCAGAGGTGCAGCCAGGTGGCTCTGTGTGCTGCCTCATCCACAGGCACTGCCCCGCAGCTCCCACTGACTGCAGTTCCCAGCCAATGGGAGTTGCATGGGCGGTGCTTGGGGTGGGGGAAGCGTGCGGAGCCCCCTGGCTGACCCTATGTGTAGGAGCCAGAGTGGGGACATGCTGACTGCTTCCCGGGAGCCGCGCAGCACAGAGGCTAGCAGGAAGTCTGCCAGCCTCGCTGCGTGGGACCACCAACCAGACAGTCAATGGCCCGGTCAGCGGTGCTGACTGGAGCCATCAGGATCCCTTTTCAACCAGGTGTTCAAGTCAAAAACCAGAAACCTGGTCAGCCTAAGGGCCACCCCGGGTTTTTTATGTGAATTCAGATGAATTTAAAGTTATTTTTATCTGGCTTTTTCCATCTCTCATCTCAGAAGGAAATAACTAAAATTCACCATAATGCATATAGAACTGTTCAGCAGCTAAGGCCGAGTGGGGCCTAGATCCCCCTGCAGCTTTGATGAATTGCCTCTGATGAAAATGTTCACTAGTTAGCACCTAGGTAGTTGATCATGATACATGTGGCATATGGATGTATTTAACCTCTGCAGGAGGATTTGAAGTGGGAAGAGGAGAGCAGGATTGCCATTCTGCCAGAGCAGATTCTTCAAGTTACTACCACATACAATAAGGCAGCACAAGGGACAACAGAAAGAGGAAATAGAATGATGGTTCCTTCACTGGTGGTGGGGGCAGGGGTACTTGTTTTGGTTTCATTTGCAGCAGTATTGTTGGAAAGATTATGTCTGAGGGGAAAGTGTCACCTCTGTTGTCAGAAAGCTAGAAATTGAAAGCTAACTCAGTCACTAAGAAGGAGGCAGGCATAATCGGATGGAGTGGGATTAGCTGCTTATCTGTGATGGCACAATAAAGTTAGGATCTCCAGAGGAATAATAGCAGGGGCCAAATGATTAAGAAGTACTATTTACAATGGATTTAATATCAACAGCGAGCAGTTAAACCATCTCAGGTGCTGATCACCGAAAATACAGCCCAGCTTGAGAGAATGCTTAAAGAACTGAATGCGAAAAGTAGTCCAGTTGGATTAAAAATGAACCGATCGAAAACGAAATACGTGAGATCAGATGTTCTGCCAAGAACCCAAATAACTCTTGGAGGAGAGCAGAGCCAAGAGGTTGATAAATACATTTATTTGGGCCAGGAAGCCAGCATGTGCCATGATCAGAAAGGCGAACTGTCATGCAGAAAAAAAGCTGGATGGTGCGCATTCAGTGACATCAAGGACATCCTCCAAGGAAAGATCAGCAAAACAACTTGTGCAAATCTTTTTAACTTGACCGTGCTTCCAGCAATGTTATATGGCAGCGAAATATGATTGCTGACAAAGATTGAAGAACATCAACTGTCTGTCACACAGAGGGCGATGGAATGAACATTTTTGGGCATTTCGCTCCACGATCACATCCCCAATGAAATAATTAGGCAACAGTATGGAGTGCGAGACGTTGTTGTTGAAAGAAGGCTCAGCAAAATGTGGTGGGCAGGACATACGGCCAGATTCAGCGACAACAGATGGACCACAGCTATATCTGAGTGGTATCTGCGAGAACAGAAACGGCCACGCGGTCGGCCTCCAAAGAAGTGGGATGATTTCCTAACAAGGAGATATGGTCAAGCATGGTGAAGGTGAGGCCAGAGCAAGAGAAGATTGGAAGACGTGTCGTGATTGGCTCAGTCTCAACTGATGAAGGACCAACAGTCTATGCAGTCCACACATTTACAATGGCTGCAAACCAAAGTTACTCTTCACCTTGTTACTTAAGTGATAATGCTACAGTATTGTTTAGCCTATGAGGGAATACACATAAACTGCACTCAAACACCCAGGCAAGCCAAGTTTACCCAGCACTGCTATTGAGATGATTATCAAAAGGCAATATAAAAGAAAAGAAGAAAAAACATTGGCGCTCTCGGACTCCTGCCCACATGTCCCTTTCTGGCTGTATGATTTATCAAGTGAACTAGCACCACCCTATGGCTGGTTCAGTATTGTAGTGGGTTGTGTTTGGTTTTTGGTTTTGTTTATTTACAAGATGGATAATTTTATGACCAACAAAGAACATGCTACAATGAGATTAATCAAATTTGTGCTTTGGGTTAAGCTGATTGGTCCAGGGGGTCAGGAAGGATTTATCACCTCCCACGTACTCTGCATTATGGAGATTTTCACCTCTTGAAGGATCATTTATCGTCCATTGTCAGGATACAGGCTGCCTAGTGGTCACTTCTAATATGGCAAATCCTATGTCCAAATGATCCCATCAGCCCAGCTGTGAAGCACGTTGGGAAGTTGTGCCACTAGAGCGTGATCCAAATGCAACTGAAGTCAGTGGAAATCTTTCTATTGACTTCAGCTGGCTTTGGATCAGGCTGCTCCTCTTCAGTGTAAATATAGGATTTGTGTTTCCAGGCCTGTCCGTCTGGCACCTTCTTCAAGCACTAAATTAATTAAAACAATATTTAAGAAGTACTGAAGCTGTGTGGCTGATCACTTTGAGCCCAGAACTGTTTAGGGTTTATCAGAATTTCTAGCCTGGTAACAGACTCACTCATAGTATTGAAAATCTCTTCTCCAAGTAGGCAACAATTTTTTTTCTCTATCTCTCTCTCTCCTCCCCCCACCTTTCTCTCAAATTGGTTTCTTGCCAAGAATGTGTGCATACTAGTTATATATATTCTCTCTCACACACTTATACGCACATACACACATGCACACAAAGTGTGTCTGCATCTAACAGTCTAAATTAGGTTTTTGATATGTCATTTAGGTATTTCATTTGGAAATTTATAGTTGTGTCTATATTTGTTATGCGAGAGATGTCAGTAAAGGTACTACAGTGATTAGTATCTTGGAGTTGCATATCGTAATATATAGTAGATCTAAGTCAACTTCACATTTAGCATCAGGTTACTTGTTTAATAGTATTTCAGAGGCAAGGCGAGAGCTTAGCATAACTGAAATGCCTCGTGGCTTTTAGTTTTTAATGTGCTTGTAATTGTTGTTAATTAAGAATGAAGAATTATCATGTGGGTTGACAAACACATGTGGCACAAAAAGGTTTTAAGTGGCCATAATCGTTGTCTTCCAAATTGCTGTCTCTCAATTTAAAAACTCAACCCCCCCCCCCCCCCCGACACACATGCACCCAGACCAGCTTGTGCACACGTACATCCCCGGTTTACCATGAGGAACCCCTATGTTAGTAAGATTATAACTATTCTTTCTAATCCTTTCGCTTTAAACAAGCAAGCTTTAACCAGCAGCTGGGAACTTGAAACATGACCCCAGATCAAATGTTAAAAGGGTACTACCCTTGACTGTAGAACTAATAGCCTGGGTGTGACTGAAAGTTGTAGTTAGAAACAGTTTTTCCCCTCCTACCCTGGTCACAAGAAGGGCACCTTGCTAGATCAAAGACATTTTCAGCACAGTCCTCACTATAGCCAATAGTTTTGTGAGTCTTCTGAGGTAACAGAGAAGGCAAACATAGTCTGAGGATCAGTCTACACTACAAACTTATGTCGGTTTAGCTATGTCACTCGGGTGGAAAAACCACATCCCTGAGCAACGCAGTTGTACTGACCTAACCCTTTGTGTAGACAGCGTTATGTCAATGGGAGAGCTTCTCCTGTCGACTTAGCTACCGCCTCTTGGAGAGGTAGCATACATATGCCAACGGGAGAAGCTCTCCCATCAGCATAGGTAGCATCTTCACTAAGCGCTACATTGCTGCAGCTGCAGCACTGTTTGTGTAGAGAAGCCTAAGGGCCTGAGGTCTTCAAATCCATGCTCTTGAGGAATGGGCCATAGGGGAGAGGGTGAGTAGGAAAGAGAGGACAGGAAGCTAATAAAACTTCTACTCTTCTGGGATAATTTCCATGTTAGGGTCAATTAGTTTACATGGGTAATGTAGGTTAATAGGGTTCTTGTTTTGTTTTTCCTTTGATGGGGGGGTAGAAGCAGAGTATCAACTATTTAGAACTAACCAGCCGATGAGATAAAAAACCCATTTAACTCTGTGGTCTTGGAAGTGCTACCAACACTTGAGGAAGAATCGTTGAAAGAGATAGCATGCTAACTCATATGGGTACAATGAAATATACACGAAAAATATGTTTGACATGAAAAAGGTTGTATGATAACCCTGTTTTTCATAGTTAGCCTGCTTAAAGCTAGGCCAGAGAATTCAAGGAGGGAAGGATGCAGATATCAGAAACAGCCCTCTCTGCTGTCCTCGTTAATGTCTTTTGTCTTGTGAGATGCCATGTGGCATAGTGGATATAGTATTGGACTGGGACTTAGAAAACCTGGATTCTGTTCCTGGGTGACTTGGGGCAAGTCACTTCACCTCTTTTTGCTTCACTTTCCCCATATGTAAAATGGGATAATGTTACTGGTCTCTTTTGTAAAGCACTTTGAGATCTGGGGATCTAAATAGCTGTATAAGAGCAGGGTATTATTATTACTGTGATCATTCGTATATGGACCCCACATTGATTCAAGTACCAGAACTCTTCAACAATAAGCATAGCTAAGTCTTTATTGTTGAGGTGTTCGGGGATTTACTCCAGAGATCATACATCCTCCCTCAAGAGTCTGTGCCAAACATTAGCACATGGGCTATCCTTACAAAATGCAGGATTTAGTGCCTGAATTAGTTGGAAGACACTACATCAGTAGTTGAGGGAAACAGACCCAGCAAATTGCTTATTTTAATGAAGGAAGTGATTAGTGACATTGGCATCAGGTTGTGTCAGTTGCTGTGCCACCAAATTCTGAGGTATTCCAGCACTGCCTGCCGTGGCCTGAAAGACAGGGCTGAAAAGTGGCAGAGCGATGGAATAAATGTTAGGCATGCATAATCCCATTCAGAGTACATGAACAGCACAGTAGAGTGAGCCTTGGAAAGTAATATTAACGTTACAACTCTTTTCTAAGCTGGGGATGTTTCACTAGACTGTACTGCTCAGCACTTTCTAGTTTCAAAACACTCTACAGGCAAACTAATTAGAATTTTCACATGATTCATCAAACTGGAAAAAAGGTTGAAATTGTCATCACTTTTGCTTCTATCTTAAGTAAAACATTTAAAACAACCCAGTGCCCTGTACAAAGAGCAGGCAGGAGTGATTTGAGCCTGAGATTTGTGAAGAGAAGAACAGGAAGGCAGGATTTGAAGCACTTCCTTAGCTGATGCTTTACAAAAGTGTTGGTGGTGGCCTGCTCTCTTTCTCTCTGGAGGGGGGTGGTGGTTGTCCTGTACGGCTGGGGGCACAATCTCTCACAGCCTGCCCACTGATGCCACCCCATCCTGCTTGAGAGGGAGATGCCACAGAGCTCTTTATGCAGACAGCTGCAGAGTTCCCCGGGCCGTCTCTCCAGGGTGTTAATACTTCAATTTGTTTGCTTCTGCTACAATTAGAGCCACCCGGGGAAGCAGGCTTTTGCCCACTGTTAGCCACGAGGCAGCAGATGGCCGTGTATACATAGACTTGAGTTCATGTTTCCAGACCCTTGAATGATGAAGGCTGAAATAGAAAATGGAAGTGATCCATACTAGTCTCCAAGGGCAGGGGAGAGGAGGAAGGGGTGGGGATGCTGGCCACTTTGCTGATCTACTAAGCATTTTTTTAAAGGGAGTTGGGGAGGCAAGAAGGTATATAAGATGTTTCAAAAGCTAATCCCATTAATAGCAATCAGACTAAAATGGGACCCAAACCCATCAAATTACTGATAATACTAGTGGAAATTATGACATGTTGTGAAACATTGCTTTACACTGACAAAATATTCAGTTTAGTGGTATATTTATAGAGCTCATGTTAGGCATTCTACAAATAGCCCCGCCAAAACAAGCCTCTGAATCCCTACAGGAAACCCTACAAATTCCTGGAAGAGAACAGCAGCCTTAATACTGATTTTTCCCAATAAAGGACAATTCTTTTTAGTATTTTTAAATAGACCTCAGCTGTTCAGGGCCTTACTATCAAGCCCTGCTAGGGGAGTAGTGGCTTTTTTTTTCTTTGCAATGTTATTTTGCTGGAAACTGACACAAATGGTAGTATCCTACATGACCAGGGATTATAGCAATGATAGATCTGTTAGAGGAATTGTGATAAAGCATTAGAGAAGTCTTGTAGGAAACGAATAAGGCAAATTGCAGGGGGGGAGGGGGCAGTGAATGCAGAATGAGCTGATGCTAGCTATAGAGAATAAGATGGACCAGAGAGAAATATTAGTAAAAAATATTGGGTCCCGTTGTATAGAAGGGGGGGATTACCATTTGTAGTGGCGGAGACTCTGAATTTTCTTTAACAAGAAAAAAAAGTGTAAGGACAATTAGGAAGTAGTGAAGATTATAACAGGCTTAAACTTCCCCACTTGACGGATATTGGACATGCTGAGTTAAATCCTGGCCCCTCAGAAGTCAAAGGCAAAACTCCCATTGACTTCAGTAGGGTCAGGATTTTACCTTCTGGACTCTGGCTGACAGCAAGAATCTGTAGGAAGATATTGGGCACAAAGGACAGCTAGGCACCCAGCTCTCATCGCAAGCCACTAGAAAGTGGGCACCTCATTGCTCAGTGTGCCCTTGAAAATGTCTTTTTGTATTTATTAGGCCTTGAACAGAACGGAACACACAAACCTTTTGCAAGTGTCCCATGACCCTTTTCCAAGGCCCATCCTTATCGGCTCCTCTTTCTAGATGTCCTGATGTAAAGGCAGGGCATACAATGTCCTCTCTTTCAGCCTTAGTTGTTTAGCAATGTGGCTTTTCTTCAGTGGAAAAGCCTTCCATGGTGCGTTTACAAAAAAAAAGAAAAAGTATAAAAAATTGTTAGCTTCCTTCACTGAACAATATTAAAGCTACCACCAGAATTTTCCCTTGACTACTGTTAAATTCCTTAAAGATACAATGACCATTTCCCTGGAAATAAACACCACCCACAACCCTCAAAATATCAACATTTCAGTGTTAACAAGGTCTGGGGCAAAACAAAGCACAGCCTCCCTGTCTGTTATCCATTACAGGGCACTTGTTCTCACAGCTGCAGGTACTCCAAGGACCCCAGGTTTACACAGCAAATCTGTGTGTTTGCCAAGCAGCTAGCCAGGTCTTTCGGGGTCTGCATATCTCTGGTTTGAGTCCACTGCATTTTGAGATGCCAGCCTCTGCCCATTCCACAGACCCCAGTCCTTTGGTCCTGAATGCGAGGTTTGTGGAAGAGTGATCAGAGACAGAGCACCACACATGTGTTGAAAATATCTTTGTGGTAAATTATTATTATTTGTATGACCGTAGCACCTAGGAGCCGTAGTCATAGACCGGGACCTTGCTGTGATAAACTGCTCATATCACTGTACAGCACCTAAATCAACCTGCCAGATGAACATTTTTCTTTACTCCAAATATGAACTTTCTCCCCCACAATTATACTGGCTCAAGATGGGCAATCTTCAGTCCTAGATCTGTGAGAGGTTTAAAGTCAGTTAGATCATAACCGCGCAGAGCTAAAAACTGGAGCTTTATACCTCTGGAAGGACTGGGATTTCAGCTTCTGAGTAATACACAGAGCATTTGCTCCTTGCCTTGGATTCTCCCTGGAGAAATTTGAATGGTCTGACATTTTTACATATAGAAAAGCTATTTTAGATCATTTTTAGCAGCATTTTAAATTTTACATTTAATTTCTCTCTCTCTCTCAACCTTCTGTAATTGAACTATAGTTAAGGGCCCTGTCATGCAAACACAGATGGTTAGGCATAGGGTTTATTCCCATAAGTAGCCCCATTTGAGAACTACAGTATTGGTGGGTTCATACACTAGGGCACCTAACCTTACATTTTGAGGGGTACAAGAAACAATTGCATTAAAAGTGTTTAAAACTCTGTAAAATAGTTTTTTTGTAACAAACATACAATACATAATGGTGGAATGTGATATAAAATTTGTACTGACGTTTGTTTGGCGTGACCTGAATAATTTACTTGTGGGTTAGGTATTCATGAGTAATGTGGCTGTCCCAAAGTCTTTCAGATAAAAGTTTTGTACCATACCTCACCATCATATATTCCCCACATACATTCCATATCTCCCTATATATGAGAGTGCACTTGAAAGACTTGCACTAGACAGATTTGCCTTAAAGTGATGGAAGTATACGTCTGTCAAACAAAGCTTGAGATGAGATGTTATATTTCTCTCCAACAGACAAAAAAAAACAACCACTGGATCTGTTATTGTGAATGTTAATTTGCAAGCACAACAAACTTTTTTCTTTAAAAATATTTGTGACATTTCCATCAGATTTGTGTTTAAAATAGACTATACCTAACCTAAAATGAATAGATGCAGCTATCAAGTATTATCTTCTTTTTCAGTGGTTCTAGAAATGTTTACTTTGCGGGTAACTTGTGGGTTTTCTAGCTTTACTTTCAAACATTGGCAGTCACAGCCTTCAAACTAGTTTGGGTATTTAATTAAAAATGGGTTTCCAAGGCAGGTGTATCTTGGTATGAAAACGGTTTGTTTTTTAAATGGATTGTGTGATAGATATAGAAATACACAGTTGATTAATAAAACATGACTCCCTCTTCACTAGTATGGCTAAACATGACTACCCTTCCACTGGGGGGAAGGAGCAGTTGAGGAACCAAATCAGCAAATTCTAAAATTTTGCATTTGTTTGCTCTATTAATTCTTCCATATGTGGCTTTCACTGGTTGAAAGTGCTGAATTGAATTACGTATGGATTTCAGCATCTCTTAGTGGATATTAGTGCCAAATACTAACACTTCTTGGTACTTTCACCCCCAACTTCTTCCAACTAGGAACTTTGGACTAAAGGTGGTTCTGGTTGCTCTTAGTAAAATGCATATGGTCACGGGTTCTATTTGTGGATCTTCTCCCTCCTTTATCACCTAATGAACTGAGATCCCAAAACCTACACCTCAGAAGTGATAATCCTCAATCCAAGGTGCCAACCAGAACCACTGTTAGTATTGCTTCAGCTAATGGGTTGTACTCAGTGAGTCTAGTCCCACATAAAGACTGGGATTTGTTTACTTGCATGGTAGTGGAATTACTGCATTGTAGGAGGTACTGTCCTTTGAATAAGGCCTGTTTAAAGTTTAAACCAAGATTGGAAGTTAACCAATTGGAAGTTAAAGAGCCCACTGCAGTTCTTAAGGAGAGTTGAAGTAACTCCTTGTCCTGAAAAATATTCTCTCTCATTAATAAAACAGATTCTTAATTTGTTAGGCTATATATGAACTTTTGTAGATTGCAAATAAACAAACAAACCCATGTTTGCTTACGTGGTCTCTGCTTACGTGCTTACCATTTAATGCATAAGGGCACAATCCAGCAAGGTACTAAGCCTCTTTTCATCTCACTGAGTTCACTGGGATTTATAAGTGCTCGGCCCCTTGTAGAATTGGAACCTTAACTTTGTAAAGCATGTTAGGGTATCTTGTGAAAGGTGTTTTAAAACAAAATTCAGTTCTGTTCCATCTTTTCAAAGCATAGAGTTATCCCCTAAAGAGTTATCCCCTAAATAGTTCAAATGCTTTTGAAGCTAGATAAATATTAGTCATTTCTAAAACCAAATCAAGTACAAGGTAAAGGAAAGGGGACAGGAGGAATGTACAGTGGCATCCTAACAAGCTTCATTTTCAAATCACTTTAGCTTTGAAAGAGAACATTAAAGTATCATTTACTCCATGACCGGGCTTCTCATAGAGAATGCAGCTAATGAAAGGCCCCTTTGTGTGTTCGTACAGTAACTACAGAGACTACTAAAAGATTTTATGGACATAACCATTAAAAAGGGCTTGTGGGCCAGAATTGGTTTTACAATTAACTTCTGTTTGTAAGAGTGAAAACACCTGCTCAGCTGCAGTGTCTTTTTAAAATTATTAGAGTTTTAATCCCCTATCTGTTCCCAAGGCAACTCCTGTGTCTTTAATGATTTATCAGAGTTCTATACACGTAACAAGCTCAGTGGAAAACATTCAGAAGAAATTGCAACAAGAAACAGCAAAGATATCCATGGTAGCTTGCAAGTCATCGGATATGTAAATGTTCTTCCACTTGAAGACAGTAATAGGAATAC
The DNA here is from genome assembly GCF_009764565.3 of Dermochelys coriacea. Taxonomy (NCBI): domain Eukaryota; kingdom Metazoa; phylum Chordata; order Testudines; family Dermochelyidae; genus Dermochelys; species Dermochelys coriacea. The sequence continues at coordinate 138,141,778 of NC_050068.2, forward strand.
TTGTAGGAGTGGTCATGCAGACAGTTGGTGACATTATAGATTTCTTATCCCACAGTTTGGATGAAGGGCTTTGTGCTGTTAAAATCCTTTGATGTCTCCTTTCCCTCTCTTCCCTTTTTTTGCTTCTGTATTGGTTGTATTATTTTAAACTCTGTTCTGCTTTGTGACTCCCCTTACTGTGGTAACAGTGCCCAGTAATTGAAGCAATAGCAGTTGAAAATGCCAAGGGCAGTTCATCCCAATGCATCAGTGCTATAGCAATCTTCATTGCATGGTTCAGTCCCCTCATTTCAGAGCCACGTTTCCCTCTGGATCCCACACAAAGTACCTGCTGATGTTCTGTGCATTGTCACAGAGACATCTTAGCAGTAGGAATGGTGAATTCTCAAATGGAATGCCACCCAGCCATTGCTGATTCCCATCACATGCATTGTACAAAGGGCTACGTGAACTTTACAGACATTTCTATTTTGGGTGTGTCTGTATATGTATATAATGCACACAAAAATACTTTAAAAATAAAAGTAGGGTAAATTGCTATATATAGTTTTTGGTCTTTCAACCATGGCAGTGTACTTCATGTAAGTCTATTCTTGCATCAGATAAATCAATTCCACATCACGGTGCTTTCCTGTTCTTCTGAATTTGTTTTGACAGTTTTGCCAACATTTAATGGCTAGCTCTAGCTTTCTAAATCTTCAGTAATTCTTAATAAGTAATATACTATAAATAAAATAAAATGGGAAGGGTTTGAGGATTGCACTTCAGCTAAAGACAAACCTTACCAGATAAACTCATCTTCCAAAATCCAAAATTTATTCTGGTAACTGCATTTACTGAATTATTTTGCCTTAAACTTCCAGGAGAATTAAACTGTCTGATTAGAAGCAAAATTCACTCTTTGATCAAAAAAATGAATCAGTTGGTTCCTGTATTGATCTCTTGGCATTGTTATGCATGTTACACCTCCATACGTAATACAGTAAACATGGGCATAATAAAGTATGAATCTGGACAGAACTTCCATGGAGTTTGGAGGTTGTCAAACCCAGAATTTTAGTTCAGGCCCATCTCTCTCTCTCCCCTTCCAACAGAGATTGTAGAACTGATTAACTCATCAGCTGATATAACAGAAGCACTTGGACAGTTATAACATTTTATCATGTACTAAATCTCTGGCTTTCAAAGATTTTAACCTTCTTGTTTTCTTTTTGGAAAGAAACAAACTGTGACATTTTCAGAAGGCCACTGAGTTAAAAAAAGTGTTTTGTGGAGTCCTCTTTTCTCATATCTGTTTTAAATTCTACTCTCCCTTTTCTTTTCCATGCATATACCTGCATGAGTTTCCTCATGCACAAAGATCCTCTATAACCAGCAGAGGGCTCCCCCTATGGTTTGTGATAAATCTTTGGAAAAGATGTACTTTAACACAGAAAAATCAGGGTTGTGTGATTAAGCAAAGCCGGGTAAATATGGTTTTCACCAACCAAACTTGGGTTTCCAGTATTATTTTTTTACTTGACAATCATAGCAATATTCTTGTTGATGCCATGAACATATTGAAAAATAAATCAGACTATTTTTGACATATAAAATGTTACTTCAGAGTAAACTAGAATAAACCTCTTTGCTTCATTGGAGAGATTCTTTTGTTGACCATATAACATGCCTGAGCTTTGCACAAAATGCAGTAGAATGAAAATAAAGGCTTTGTATTCTTACACAGCTGTAGAAGATCTTTGACTTCTACGTTTGTTTAAATTGGTCCAAAAAGAATGTGCACCATGATCAGTGTGCCTTCAAAGTGGTTATATCAACATTGCAAAATAAACAAAATAACTCTAATGAAGTGTTCTTCTGCTCCGATTACTAGTTGACAGGAATAATTAGAGGAGAAAGAAGGTATGTACTGCAGTAATTGCCTAATGCAGTTGTTTCTTCAGTTCCTGCAGTGCACAGTGAATTAGGCTGTGAATTAGAGGCTTAGCTGCTGATTGTTATCAATAAGAAGAGTGGGAAGAAAGATAGCTATCACAGTTGGTAGCCTTTCACCTCTAGGAACAGGAGTTAAGATCTGGCATAGATCATTTGTCCATATTCCAAAACCAGCATATAGATTGGCATCAGCTTTCACACTGGCAGCCTTTGCTCAAGAGGGGCCCACAAGTATTTACTGGGGTCGGTCAGGACTGAGGCTCTGACAAAGCTTTATGGGGAGCTGATTTGCATGGCTTTGGTGTAGCCAGTTTTCTTGAGTACTAAAAATCACTGTTTGTCTGACACTCTCTCACACACACAGGGTTGAAAATGACGAAATATGAAAAAGTTCATGTCTAGATGGAATTTTAAAAAGTCTCCTGGAGTTCATGCTTACTATAATCAGCTTTACAAAAAGTAAATAAATCCGTGTGCTTTTAAAATATGCAACACTGTAACTCTCTTTACAATGAGCCCCATTTGGCTGTTAGCTCCAGGAGGACATTTTTAATTTATTTGCTCTTTTGGGGAGAGGGTGAAAAGAGGCATGACTGTCTTACCTGAATTCACTCTCCTCTTTCACCAATCTGTTTTTATATTCTTAGGGTTTATTCTTCTTTTGCTAGTAAATGTTCTATCTTTTGTCTGGGTCTTCCCTCAGGAAAATGCATAAACACATTGGCTTTAGTCTGTCCTTGCTGGAGAGAGAGGAAATAAACAACTTTGGTATTTACTGGGGTAGAAAGGTTGAATTGAAAATACCTGTGCATTTTCTTCATGAGAAAGTCTCATTGTCAGGAGATGCTCTAAGGATATTTTAAGCCATCTGTGCCCCTCACCTTTCAGAGGCACTGAATTGTTGACAAAACTAACAGTTATGCTTGAAAGAGGATTAAAAGGAGAGAGATTGAGCTAATTTTCATATTAAAGGAGTGACTAACAAGCAATTTTTTGATTGCTTGTAGCTAGACAATTGATGGGTTTCTTTAGCACCGCAGGTGAAATTTCAAAGAGAGACACTCTGGACTGATTGAGCAGAAGTGTTAGATTTCATATGCAGAATTTTGAAATGTAACAGAGCCATCCTGCCATTGTGTTGGTATGTGGACAACCTCTTTATAAAAAGTGGTAAAAGCCCCAGTAAATCTCACAAAGTGAATGACAGTTTGGACTATGAATTTCTTCAGATTCAAAGGGAGAGCAATAATGTTAACTCTGACCCAATAGCTGGTATTTCTGAGACATTTTTTTAAGGAGTTTGTAGAACCCATTTATCATTTACCTCCAAGTAGTAGCTAACTTTGTTAGCACTAAATGATCTTTAAAGACTGTTGTTTTATGTATTTTTCTTTTCTACTCTTCAGTGTCTCATCCAAGCTATGTTTGATTATTTCAACTCCTTTTCAACCCCAGCTTGTCGTTCTGTTGGATAGAAGTGGAAAACATTTCTGAAACAGAGCATGTCATCTGCTACTGTTTGGTAAAAAAGCATCTCCCTGCTCTAGAGGGGATTACAGCTTCCATCTGCTCCATAATGTGAAAAATATGTGCAGGTCCTCTTCCTCTAGAGTCACTATGCTACCAAACTGCATTAACTTTCGGCATTTGGGCCTGTTGACATTTGATTGGAGGCAATCAAGCTGTCACTCTGCAATTATTTCATTAGAGCCACAAATAAGCATTTGAAGGGTGGTCTGAAAGCCATGTTATTGGGACTCTGAAAAATACCCAGTTCTTCATATTCTGTATTACATTTGTTTAGATTAAATATGGCATGGATTTGAACCTATAAAATATAACATTCTGGGGGGATATGTTTCTAGTGTGCACACAAATAGTACACGTTATCTACATAGGCAATTATACCATGCTTTTCAGCTTCTGTGTATGCACATTTGTCTAAAGTGTAAGTGTCCATTTGTACAGATCAAGTCAGACGTTTAATAAGGAGCGTTCCATAGCCCCATGAGCCTGGAGTCAGGCTTGCTTTAATAAGAGGGGAATGGAATTCCTGTGCTTTGCTTTTCTGTATCACCATTACATGGCTGTTAGCCACCTTCAAGTAACAGTTTCCTCCAGAACTACAAATCCTGCCCTAGTAATATAATCTTGTGCTGTGCAGTCACCAGTGTGAGAGTAATCAGATTAACACACAGGTGTACGCATGCTCTCTCTCTCTCTCTGTTGTTTGCTTATGGCAGGATAGGTTGAAGGGGAAGTAAGGTGAAGAATTAGAGGTACTGCTTTCTGAAAGTGTGTGTGAGAGGGTCAGAAACAATATATAAGAGAATAAACCCCCATTCAGTGGAGGCTAGAAGTGGAGAAAGCAATTCCACTTTTTTGTCAAACTTGCAATGGAAAAGTCACAACAAATGTGGAAACGTTGTGCTGCTCCTCGACCAGCTCCTAGATACTCAGCCTTGAGCAGCTTCACATGTGATACTTCTCAATGGTGAGGAGCAATCACTGATTTTTTTGTCTGAGCCCCTGCTGGACCAATAGCTACAAATGCAAGAGAGACTGTTCCCTGCTCACCTCAGAAACAGGGGAGATGGGGTGCTGGCACCGCGGGTAGCTGGGGTATGGGGGAAGTCATTAGGGTACAGGGTATTGAGGGGAGGAGGAAAAAGGGGAGGTTTGCTGAGGGGAGCCGGTATAAGAGAGGATTAGTGGATCAGAAACAATTGCTTTCTCCACTTCTAGCCTCCACTGAATGGGGGTTTATTCTCTTTTATATTATTTCTGACCCACTAATCCCTCTTCCATAATTCTTGCTTTGCAAACCTACAGACAGACAACAACTCAGCATGCACCCTGAAACTTTTGGATTTGCCTACTGAGTCTATAGCAGCACTGCTGTGAAATAGCTGGAAAGTTGAAAAGCCTTCTGGGTACTGATATGGAAATGGAATTGCTTAAGTGTCTCCCTTCCCTTGGAGCTGCTATTCTCATCTCCAGTTCTGCCAACAGAAGAAGCTCTTTAAAATGGAGCATGCCTGCCACAAACCAGGTGTGCCCACCAGAAACATTTTCACCCTGTACTGCTCAGCAGCATGGGAAAAAGCAACCTGTGGGGAATGCAACGGAGAAGCACTACCTCTGGGAATGGTGTGCAGGATGTATGTCTTTTTTAGAGCTCCCATCCACTTTTGGCATTTCATATCCATATTTCTAGCTGGCAGGGCTGCCAGCGGCCAAACATTCCCGCATCCCATGGCACTTCATGCATTCAACTGAGCTGCAGGCAGGAGATGTAGTTCCTTCTGCCAGCTTCCAGGGGACTCTTGGCTCTCTCTGCTACCACTGCTGGCACCCCTGGAGAAGGCTGCTGCCGCTGGTAGGGAGACCAGGTGAGGGGATCCTATACGGGAATGGAAGGGAGACAGAATGGGTGTGGCAAAGAGGAGGGGGCTAAGATGGGAGGTGTGAAAAATGGGGGGAGGCTGATGGGGAGAGGGGAGGAATGGGCCCCACAAACCTTAACAACCCCAGCCCCCCACTGTCTCTCTGTAACTCCTCCATTGACCACAAACCTCTCAGGCTGTGTTCCAAACCCCCCTGCATGCTCTCCTCTCCTCCACTAATCCCCTCAGCAAACCTCCCCTCTTTCCTCCTCCCCTCAATACCCTGTACCCTAATGACTTCCCCAACCCTGGCTACCCCTGGTGCCAGCACCCCACCTCCCCCATTACTGAGGAGAGCAGGGAACAGTCTCTCTTGCATTTGCACCTATTGGTCCAGCGGGTCAGACAAAAAAAATCAGTGACTGCTTCTCACCATTGAGAAGTGTCACATGTGAAGCTGCTCAAGGCTGGGCAATTAGGAGCTGGTTGAGGAGCAGCACAACGTTTTCACATCGGTTGTGACTTCGTTGCAAGTTTGACCAGAAAGATTTGCGGAATTGTGAATTTCAAGAACTTTCAACTGTCAGCTGTGACCCAGGAAGCTGCTGAACTCTGGGAGCGGCTCTAAATCAGTAACCCCAGCTCAGCGGGTTGGAGTGTCTCACGATGAGACTGCTTAAATAACAGATGATGGTGATTATTATTATTTATTATTTATTAATAATAATAATTAATAATAAAAAGCCTGCACTGTGGGGGAGCTGAGCATCAAAACTGCTTCCAACACCATGCTCAAGGGAAGGCACTTTTAAAGGTTTATCTGGAAGGTTGTGAGAGAGGAGATGAAAAGGAATAGCTATGTCATCCCTGCCCACAAGTCCTTCCCACTCTTTCCTCCCATCACACCTTCACCCATCACGTTATCTATGGTAATCACCATAGCTAACTTTTTAGGTGCCCCTTGGGTTTTGTGTTCACGAGCACGGTATCATGACTAAAGGAATCAGTGTAATGAGAAACGATGAATGTTTTGGGTGTAGGGTTTTACAGTTTGTAATACTGAAAAATGGAAAAGGAAAGACTCCTTGTCTGCTTGTGATTTTTTTTGGCATATATTGTTTTAATTACTGGATGTTATTCCATCAGATATATTAATCATCTCCTCTTGTTGACCATTTTTATCCAAAGAGAACCAGGATTGGGGTTTTGTTGTTTTCATTTTTTTTTAAACTGGTTGCATTATTTTGGAATTAACTGTACTGACTACAGCAAACTCCACTTAAATCAGGCCCTGCGAGTGGGACCTAAACGACTGCACTCACTCCCAAAAGCGATAAGAACGACCTCACCACTTCCAGAATTAAATTCAAATCTCCTTTCTTCTGTTTCACTTTGCCTTAAATTCTTAACACTTAAACACGACACCCTCACTCACACCCAGAACATGTGCTTCCACTGAAGCAAAAATAAGCCCTTTCAGCAGTCCTCCATGCCCATAGCGTTCCAGCCTTCCTCTTAGCCATTTCCCTACTCTCTCCCTGCATCTTGGGTTGCTGTCTTCTATGACCATTCCCCGTTTCTGACATACCCCTGTGCCCTTGCTCTTCCCGCTGGTTCCCTTGCCCCTTTGTTAACCGGGAGAGAGAAGTTTGTCCAAGAGGCTCAGCCCGTGAATGGCACTAATTACAAGTTGTGTTTGGAAGTAGCTAAAGCTGACCCAGCAGGCTCCAGGGACCTCTCAATTAACATCAGTGTCCTGTGGACTGGCACGTTTTGTTTCACAGCAAAGTAAAATACGTGCAGAACGTTGGAACCAGTGGCTAGAATAAAATGCCTTTTTATGTAGGCTTTGTTTTTACAGAACAAAAGTTAAAACTCATCTGTGTGGAAAACTTTCCTTTGTGACCTTGGGGGAATCTCTTATGCAGGGTATGCCTCAGTTTTCCTGTCTGCAAAATGGGGGTAATGCCTGCCTCATGGGGCTGTTGTAAAGATTAATCAGTGTGTAAAATGTTTTGAGGCCCTTGGCTGTAAACTGCTAAAGACTATAAGGAAAATTAATGTTACTTTCTTTTTACATTAGTTTGTATCTCTAACAAAATCTAACACTTGGGCTGGACCTCAGCAAGCTATGCTGGCTTACACCAATTGAAGATATGGCTCTTTTCATTTGACGTAGTTGCTGAAAAGCTCCCCTTTGCTTCCATGGGAGATTTGAATAGACATCCAAAGGCAGGATTTGGCCCATTTTCTCTGCTCTTTGTTGTGAAATGGCCTCATAATAGGTTGGGCTTACCATCATAGCACCCCCTCCTGCCTGGAGGCACTGTTGCAAGGGCTACTTGTCTGCACCGCCTTCCTCTTGCTGGGTCTTCCAGGGCTCAGCCCTCTGGCCAAGTCAGATAAAGTTCTAACTCCTTTCCGGGTACTCAGAGTCCCCAGATAAATGCAATCCTGAGCAATAGACCCAAATTAACTTAAACAAAAGGTCCTTTATCCCACTTGGCCTCAACTTTAAACAAAAAGTGTTTTGCCTCACTTGGGCTTGATTCACATCTCTTCTTACTTTTACCAGAGTGCTGACTCTCCAGGCTTTTCCCCTCTGTGAGTCCAAATGCAGTATAAGTGACACTGACCTTCCACCACTCCTGGGCATCTCTTCAGTTCCCTTATCCCTGGGCTCTCTCTCCCTGTCTCCTAGAGCCTACCCTGCTCCCTGTGGGTCTCTTCTATTCCTTGTTGCCTTTCCGGAACACCAGCCCAGCACTGCCTCATTCCTTCTTCCAGGAGCCCACCACAGGAATTAGCTTTACTCCTGTAGCCCAGTTTTCCAGACACAGCCAACCCCAAACTGCGGGCTTGGCTGACTTCAACAGCCCCTTTTCTACTGCTACTGTCTCCTCATCCTTACTAGAGGACTTTACCCTTTCTTGCTCCCTCCCTAAGAGCTAGCTTGAAACTGCAGGACTCTACAAAGGCACCTGCCAGTTCTCTTCCCTGAGCTAACAGCTGGTGGTCCCTTGTGGTCTCCCTTCCCCAGGGCTCTGACAGGCTTCGTTTGAGGCTCTCACAGTTACCTCCGAACCCTAACTCAAGGCTTGTGCTTCCAAGCCCTAACACAGGGCATCCCCCCTTCAGGAGCCTATGCTGCTTCCTGTGGGTTCCCCCAAGCCTCCAGTCCCAGGCCTTTCTCAAGGAGAGAAATCTGTTCCATCACTCCCCTGGGATCTCCCTTCCTAACTGAGCAGCTTTCTACTCATAGAACTCAGCTGCTCCCACCACTTGGATCACCTACCTGCTCCAAGGGTCACCATGGGCCAGTTAAGCCCTGATTCTGCCTGAAGGGCCACTGGCCCCATGATTGTCCTTTTATCCCTGTTATGCTCACATTCTGGTAGCTGCATTTTGGGTAGTTAGGTTGAATTAGTTTATTTTTACTTACATTTTTCTTCTTTGAGTGAATTTTGAGTTTTTGACAAGAGCCAGATGTGCACCCCCAGCAAATGAAGTCCTTTATTCATCCACAGAACTGGCACGACACTGGCATGTCTACAGTGCAAGCTTCCCCACACCCACATTGCCAGTGTGCCATTCCCTTAACTGGATGTAACACTGTTTTCTATGCCTGTTCAGCCCTGGGCTTCTCAGTTGACACTGCCAACTAGTGCTAATTTTGGAAATGTATTTTGTGATGCGGATGTGTGTCCTCTAGGAATTGGACTGAAACCATTCAATCATTTCACATAGGCCACAAAGCAGCCTGATCAGGTCATAATGCCTGTTGGTCATTACTGACTCAGTCTGTATTTGAACTGATGACCTAGAAGTGAGAACTTGATTACCTGTTAAGCCCTGAGCCATCCAGCCCCTCTTGATTCTCTTTACTTTAAAGGCAAAAACTTGGTTAATCTGACACCATTCACTGCACCAGCATGAACATTATAAATACTTCCGAATGTCATTTATTTGTTTATGTATCTGTCAAGTTTCCACTACACAAATATGAGACATAATGCTGGGGAAAGACTTCAGATGAGGGGAGAAAGAAAACCAGATGTGCAAACAGCTACAGACAACATGAGACCAATTGTTGTAGTGGAAAGATTGCTGTCTAGAAACTTAGTTTCTTGTTTCAGCCTTCGTGGTGTACACAGTTCATTAAAATGTATGTGAGATAACAGCAGTAACTTTGGGGAGAAATAAATTTGGATGTAAATGAGGCAAACCTCAAAGGGCAACCGCTCAGTTGAGAAATCTTGCTTGTTTGTCTTTGTAACAAAGACATGTGAATGGCCTTCCTGCGAGCACTTATAACAGACGGTCCATCATTCTTTTTGGAAATAGTAATTCTTCGATAAAAGGGAGGAGCAAATGTCTCTCCACATAAGGAGCAGATCCCATGATTGCTGTAAGTCTCTATGCAGAGTAATCACTTTTTGCTTTCTGGAAGCTGTGCTGGCAGCTTCTTTTGGAATTGGATTATGTTTATAGTACCCAAGCGTGCCATAGCTGATGAAATATAAATGACTGAGTAGATTCTAAAGGCTGTAAAATAAGTCTGGTGTTAAAAGTGTAAAGCCGGCGTGTATGTTTGCTTGGTGAAATATTTGTTGTTTTTTCAAAAGGGTCATTGCTTCAGTTTTCATCTGAATTTTCATTGCGTAATGGAACATATTTTGCACATTTTCACAGCTTTTGAGTGAAGGGCTGGAACAGAATACTAAAACTGTGCTGTTGGTTAATCCTTCACAGCTCTGCATAATGAAAAGCATTGCTGATTTTACTCTCTCTGGTTGTAAGGGCATATAAGGCAGAGGTCAGATACCACTGACTAGGTTGCACCTTCATCTAGCGGAAATCCAGGATTTGCACAAATGCAGGATCTCACAGCTGCAGAAAGTGCCAGTTGCTTTATTGGACCTCCCACACACACACTTTCTCCCTCTGTGGGTCTCTTCAACCCTATGTACATGCAGTCTTGCCCCTAGTTTGGCTTATTAGCTCTGAATATCAGTCACGGTGCCTATTTCCTTCACAAGTTTGAAGGGCGAACCTTCCCAAACATAGTTCCCTGCTTATTACTTGTTAATGGCTAAACAGTCAACATCTGCCCCTGCTGTACAATAAAGGCCACTGTAGGTTTAGAGTTTGGCCTTTTCAAGACACAATACCATTATTGCAAGAAAATCATGGTTACCAGGTAAATCTTTTCCTTTTGCATCCAGTTTTGACGCTTCCAGAATGACAGTCCTTGCACTAATCAACATCTGTGCCAAATTGATCCTTTGTGACTTTTTAAAAAATCAACAAACCTCACTTGGACTTTGATTTCAGGGTGGAGGGGTTCTAATCATATTGGAAGGATTTAGTAGTTTATGCCAAATCCAACATGGGTTAAGTCACTTTGCTGCTGATTGGAAAACAAAGTCAATCTTTTCCTGAGACACATGCCATATTTAGTCAGGAAGTGATAAATAATTCCATTTGAAGCACATTTATCCTAAAAACCAAAAGAAACTATAAAGTATAAATAATTTGTAATCCTAATCTGAAGATTTCTTGTCATTTTAGGCTTGTTTGCATTCTCTCTCTCCAAAAAACTCACTGTAAAAAGTGGGTTGTATGTTACTTTATTTCTTTATACAAATAATTAAAATTACATAAGGAGATTTGTAGTTCATTTGCATGTGCTTTATTCTCTGTCCTCTGATTCCTGATCCAGTACTCTTACTATGTGACCTTTTCACCTTACAAGGGAGTTCATTCATTTCTATTTGAAACGCCAGTGGTGACGCAGCTGTGAAACATTTCTTCCACCAGTGGAGCCTGCAGTGGGTGCTGCTCTGAACATGCGTATCAGCAACCTCTAATGGAACAAATCTTGCAATGGCTTTTCAGCCATTCAGTTTCCTGGCTTTCTTGGATCAAATCAACCTAGATAGATTCCCTTTGGTAGAAAGTGTTGTTGCCTCCTTTTTACACATAGAGAAACTGAGTAAGGCTGGCTAGAAAATGGTAGATATATTCCACAGAAGATTAAGAACAAAACAAACATTTCTAGTTTGGTCTGAAATTTTTTCACTGTTTGTTTGGTTTTTTTGGAAGAAACTAATCAAAACAACCTTTTTCTACTAGTTCAGATTCAGTGATTGTTTTGTTTTGAAATTAAATGAACATTTCTGTTTCCTTTCGAAAAGCCATTTTTTGGTTGGAAATCCTTTTTTTGACCCATGCTCAGATCTGTGAATGAATGTCCTGTTCAGCATGACTCAGGAAATCTGTGTAAGAATAGAACCCAGATCTCTGACCACCTAACAAGCATTCTGTGCCAGGGCTTTGGATTGGGGCCATCACAGAGGTGTTCTGAGAGCTTACGCTGATGTTGCACTAGGAATATTTCCCAGGTACAGTACCATTTTCACCCATTTTATAACCCTTTTATGTCACCAGAGCAGCATAAAGGGGTTGTAAGTCAAGTGAGAATCGGGACCCATATTAGCAACTGGATTGATGTTGGTTTTGATCCCTTCATTGTAATTCTACATTCAAGGAACCCAGGGCTGAAATATATAATTTTTGGTGTTCTCTCTTGCTGTGCCCTTTATATCGTCCTCATTTTTCCTTGGGCTCCAGTCCCTGGCTATATCCATCATCTGAGTCCCTGTTCTCCAGATACTGGCTTCCTTTCTCACCACCCGTCTTAGCCTGTTTCTCTTCCTTGTTCCCTAGTGCAACAAACTTGTTACTCAACTTACTTTCATCTCCCCTAGCCAGTCTTTTCCCTGCTTTGTCCTTGTGGTCATGTTCTTCCATGGATCATCCTCCTCTTCCGTCCACCCTCCGGGTCCTTTTTTTGGCAGGTGTCCACAAATCTTAAATTGTCTGTGTCACCTCTTCTCTCCTCTCCTGCATTATACCTTCAAATCCTCATCTGAATTCCATCATCGTCTCCTGCTGCACCTCTAATCCTTAGATCTTCTCTGCCATGAGCTCTACAGTTTAGTGCAGGAACTGATGAATAGTTTATCCAATTAACATTAGAAGGGAGTATTTCAGGGTAGGTAGAATGTAATTCCACAAATTGGAATTTGGTCAGAATACGAGGCTGACACCTGTAATTTTTTGAAAAGTACCATGAGATCTTTAATGAGGCAAGTAGTCAGGCCATTGGTTTTACATCTGCAGTAGAATGAAAAACTGCATAGCCATCATAGTGTGTGTGTATATAAATCTCTCCTCTGTTTTTTCCACCAAATGCATCCGATGAAGTGAGCTGTAGCTCACGAAAGCTTATGCTCTAATAAATTTGTTAGTCTCTAAGGTGCCACAAGTACTCCTTTTCTTTGTGCATCATAGTACAGTGACACTTAGCACTATCCAGGGTACTGGTTTAGTACTGAGTCAGAGGCAATAATACCACTTGCAAAGTCACCAGTGCCATTTCCTATAGCACATAGCTTTACTTAGGAGGTTTCCAAGCTCAACTCTGCTTATGAAATCACAGTCCAAGGTAGTATGGCTACATGCTAAATGGAATTCCCCATTCATACTAACATAAATTAAGATTCTGCTTGGCCAAGCATATTCCATCCATGTCTCTATGACTGTCCTTGATTATTTATATTCAAAAGTTCCCTCTTTCAGCTTAACAGAGAGTTAACTTTTGATGTTTACTCTTCTCTCAGGCTGTAGGCTCGCAAGACAACAGGGATGGAATGTCTTGTCTAGAAGTGTACGCAGGCACACACCGAGGATCAGGGCCAACACTAGTTTATCAGCAGAGCACCCGAAGTCTGGAGCAGCTTGTGCACAGCTGCCTGACCCTAACAGCTGTGTTTGACTTCTTGGTTCAGCTATATGGTGGCCTTAAAGAGATATTCCATCATGAGGGCACCACTGGTTTACTTTGGGAAGATTTTCTTCACAAGTAGAGAGAGAGAATTACCTTTTTCTTAAATAAAGACTTAGATTCTGGGGAGTGCAGGAAAATCTTCATGTACAGTAGGTCCTAATTCCTTGATTCTGTGTACATGGTAGAGTAGTGTCCTTTCTTATGGCAAGGAAGAAGATTTTGTCTAATGATTGACCTTTGCAATCACACCTAATGCTAACAGTGAATCCTTCAACTTTCTTTGCTGGTTAATTACAAAAGAGATATGATTTAATTACAGTCCTGTCACAAGAACTCCAAATGGATCACTGCACCGCAAGTAGAAATAATGTGTGGCCATGGTAACACACAACTTTGCATGTTGTTACAGGAGAGTTACTGCACAACAATACCTTGTGATGAGATGGTAGCTAATGCACGTCAATACTGTAGCAATGGAATCAGACTAAGGATGGAGTCCTTCAGTCGGTAGAGGCAGTCATGTTTACTTGGGATAGCTGTAGTTTCAAAAAGTCAGAGCACTTACATCATTCAGGAGTCAAGTTCAGCTCCTTTTCCAGGAAGAACATTTTAGTTCCAAGATGAGGAACTGACAGAACAGGGATATTTCTATTTCAGTTTCAAAATTCTGAGACAGATCCTCAGCAAGTGTAAATTGGCTCACATCTATTGAAGTCAATGGGGCTACACTAATTTACACCTGCTGAGGATCTGGCACTCTATTATATGGGGTGCAATTTAGGGCTTAGCAATGTTAACAACACTGTATAGAGTCAGGCATAGTGAAGGAAAGAATTAGACACACATTGCTATCTCTGGTTTCAGAGTAGCAGCCATGTTAGTCTGCATTTGCAAAAAGAAAAGGAGGACTTGTGGCACCTTAGAGACTAACAAATTTATTTGAGCATAAGCTTTCGTGAGCTACAGCTCACTTCATCGGAATGCATCCGACGAAGTGAGCTGTAGCTCACGAAAGCTTATGCTCAAATAAATTTGTTAGTCTCTAAGGTGCCACAAATACTCCTTTTCTTATTGCTATCTCTGTAAACACACCTTATCCTGTATAACCTCTGTAGTTGTGACTATTATTCTTATGTATAGAACATCATAGCGTGCAAGACCCTTTATAGACAAATGCCTTGGAGAGCTTACAGTCTTGCTATCCAGCATGAGATATTTATCTGAACTATCCTGCCCATGATAGCACCACATCATTTTAAAGTCTGTCTTTTTTTTTTTTTGTATGGTGCTGTTAATTAAATTCCAGTCCCTTCTTGACTGGATGGAAGACAGAAATATATCTTATTGTACATAGTTTATAATTCTTAAGAGGCCATGGTGATGAGCATGCTATGGCAACCTAGTTAGATATAGAGTAGGCTACCGGTTATATTAATGTGTGCCAGATTTTGGGTTGGTTTGAAAATGACATGTAGATCCATGTCTTCTCTGAGTTATCCTGGTGTAGATGAGAACTTTTAAACACGTTGGGGAACCCTGGTTAAACTTAGCTGAAAATGCTTTAAACGACATGTCTTCTAATCCACTGAGACCTACATTGGCACAGGGATGTGCTCACACAATTCTCAATGCGTGATCAGGGGCATAGTTTGGCTGGCCAGTAGGAATGGGGCCAATCAAGGTTAGAACTGTTTTGAGAAACCATTTGAACTGGAATCTGTCTAACCCAAGTTTAAGCATAGTAACTGATATCACAAGCCCAAAATAAACAAAGTTTTATACCAAGGCCACAAAATCTAGTTCACTAAACTACTGCAGATTTGAACCTAGCCTTCAGCGAAAGACAGATCAAATTCTCCTATTCTTGAGTGGGGATCCCACTGAAATCAATAGGTCAAATTAACTGCTGACTTAAGTGGGTGTAACTCTATTGCTTACAACAGAATGAATTTGGCCTAATTTCTGAGCCCATAACTGCTTCAAGGACAGAATTTACCTTGAATCATTAACCCTGCTCAACACCTTGCTAGACCATTGAGGATGGCATTTTAAATAGTGCTGCAAATTCACATGGATTGCATAGGATGCAAATGATTCATGATTATTAGCTTTAAATAGTGTTAGTTAAGAATGCTTATATATTCAGATATAAGGCCAAATCCAAGAGGCTGAGCACTCTAATCCCATTGTGGAAAATGGGTGCTGAGGTATTCAGCAACATATATTAATATACATTGTACATATGTAGCACAGACTAACACGGCTGCTACTCTGAAACCTGAAGTCAGTGGGTTACTGTGGATTTATATCCATGCAACTGAGAGCAGAGTATCACCCCTTTTAAGTGTGTAGATATGTATACATGAATAAATTGCATTAACCTTACACATTACTGTGTGTGCATGGATATTATGTATGGGTTTGTATGTTTGTCAGGGGGTGCATATAGTAGAAGACATACCACTTTTAAAGTTCTAATTTAGTCAATACCTGAGCTATCCAATAGCTTCTGTACAGGCAACTGCGACAAACTTGTTTTTCAGAAGTTGAGTAAAAAAGCCTATAGCACAACAAATCTGCCAGCTTTTGCTCATTTGAAGTAAGACCTGTTTATTGTGCTTCATCTTGAATCTTAATATGCTATTAAAGAAAAAAAATCTCTTTTGCTCCTCCAACTCCTCCCCCTTTACCATCTTCTAGTTCAGGGGTGGGCAAACTTTTTGGTCGAAGGGCCACACTGGGGTTGCAAAACTGTATGGAGGGCAGGGTAGGGAAGGCTATGCCTCCCCAAACAGCCTGGCCCCCAACCGCATCCGACCCCTCCCACTTCTCGCCCCTACTGCCCCCCTCAGAACCTCCCACCCATCCAACCCCCCATGCTCCTTGTCCTCTGACTGCCCACTCCCGGGATCCCCTGCCCCTAACAGCCCCCCCGGAGCCCCACCCCCTATCCAACCCGCTCTGCTCCCCGTCCCCTGACTGCCCCAGGACCCCTTGCCCCAGCCCCCTTACCATGCCACTCAGAGCAGCATGTCTGGCAGCCGCGCCACCAACCGGAGCCAGACACGCTGCCCTGCAGGAGCGCGCAGCCCCACAGCCCAGAGTGCTGCCCGCATGGTGACTTGGCTGCGGGGGAGGGGCTGGGGGCTAGCCTCCCCAGTGGGGAGCTCAGGAGCCGGGCCGGATGTGGCCTGCGGACCAAAGTTTGCCCACCTCTGATCTAGTTCCAATAGCCGGAATAGCACCTTTGTACTTTAAAAAAGTAGCTGTGATAGCATTAGGCACTGCTGATTGGACAGCTGCATAACCTACTCTTGGCTAATAAGCATAGTGATATGCAATCAGCTTGAGAAAAGTTAGGAGTTTGGGTTTTTTGTATTTCTGGCTCTATTTTGTAAATAGGTGGATGAAGAAGGAGTTTAAAATAAAAGGCAGGCAGGGTATCTTTGATTTTTTTCGGTGATGTTAACATATGCTGATGAATATTATTACCTGAGCAGTAGCTAGCAAGTTGCTGCAATAATGTGCTGATGGAACAAGAAAGTAGCAGTAGTTCTGAATAAATCATTTATGCGTGCACTGCAGACTGTGCTTCAGGGGATGGCATTAACAGTGGCACACTTTCAGACAAACCGAGGAAAAGGCTTTCACCCAACTTTTTACTTAAATCTAGGAGGAGTAAAACAGGTCAGTGGTGAATATTAAATTAACTTCTGGCCATCTTCCAAAGTGATTTGGCCTACTTAGGAATCATCAAGAATGAAGAAAGCTTTACTTCTTCACATCCTGATTTCTCCAGGGAGGGGGCAGAAGAGCTCTGTGCATGGATTACAAAGGCAACCTGATTTCATAAATCAACTGTTCTCTCTCTCTCTCTCTCTCACTCACACATACACGTGTCTTTCAGTGTCATAGCAATATTTATTCCATATTCATTTAATAATTCTAACATATCTGATATGTTCATACGAACAGAACAACATACATAGATAGATGGGGTGGATCAGGCTGGTATTCAGCCTTGCAAAATCATTGTGAAAATTTACCAGACCAGAGACAAATTTTACTCTCCCTCCATTCTGGTGGATGATGATGAAAAGAATATTACTCAACCATAACAAAATATGCTTGTCCGAGGCTAGTGGACAAGCAGAACTTTGCAGGGCTTTCTTTCTGATACATTGAATGAAGGATATTCTATTGTCCTTTGTAGTGTGCCAGGTCCCTTTTTTGGTATTAATCTAAATACAGTATTTGTTTACTGAAAATAAAACTATGTTTTAGGGTAAATCTGGATTCAGAACATCAGATAATCCCAGGATTGGGAACAATGGGGTTAAACCAGCTATAATGGTTTGAAGTCCCATAGGAAAAAATATTGTGCCATATCATCCCCTCCTAGAGAAAAATCCCTGAGAGGGAGTTGTATGAACAGGAGAAGCTCTGTAAGGTTCCCTTACTGAATTTTCACCCAAAGCTTCTTATTCCACAGGTGTGAAGGGAAAGAGAATGACTCACCATCCCTAGGGTGACCAGACAGCAAGTGTGAAAAATTGGGATGGGGGTGGGGGGTAATAGCAGCCGACATAAGAAAAAGACCCCAAAATCGGGATTGTCCCTATAAAATCAGGACATCTGGTTACCCTAACCGTCCCCTAGAATGAGAAGGAGGGTTAGCCACTAGAACCTGCAGATCTCTATGGCCTCTGTATGTATAGCACCATTTTCATTGTGGAATTGGCGGGGAGTGGCAGCTGGATGCAATCTTAGGGCCTTTAGCTTAGTTATCATTAAAACCATCCTGATTAAAAAGGCAGCCCAGAGAGAGGGAAAATTTCCCCCATTGGGGGGGTATAGCATAGTCACTAGAGGTGTCTGAAGCAATGTTAGATATGTTTACAGAATGAGTGTGTAGGAGTCACTTTGCTTCATTCAGGGACTGGTTTCAGTATGAATAGTGGTAATGTTTATTGACCAATTTGGATACTGTGCATTAAAGAGGCCATTGAAATACAAGGTTAGAGCATCCATCCATCCTTTCCCCCTACTAATGTATTTTGTTTTCCTATGATACTCCACCCACACTTTCCCTTTATTTGAAATAATAACAGATCTGGTCAAATATTTTTATGAAACTTTTTGGATGATAAATGGCTTCTTGTTGAAAAACCAGAAACAAAAACACCTATAATTTTCTAAAAATCTGTAGATTTTGGTAAAGATTTTTGGTTTTGGTTTTTGAAAAATGACTTTTTTCCCCAAAAAATGGCTTCAAATTTTTTTGGTTTTAGTTTTTCATTGAAAACCTTAAAAATGTTCACAGGGAATTTTGAGGGGGGTGGGGGGGAGGAAGGGATTTTTTTTTTTCAAATTTTCCCTGTGAAAACTAATTAGGATTTTCCAACCAGCTCAAAATAATAATACTTGATGTGCTGTCCAAGTGATATGGCAGTACCTTCACTTTATAGCCTTGGTGGCTGGACTTTTTTGGTGAAGGGTCCTCAACTCTGGAATTAACTCCTCCCACCTTTGGTGTGAAGATATATGGATCTGCAAGTCATTCTGCAAGCCTTCTCATTTCTTTAAGACTTTTGTGAGGGGGTGAATTGAATGGAATGTGAAGGGAGGATGTACTTATCTCTTCTGTTTGTTTCCTGGGTGGTTCACTCCTTAAATATGAATATTTGAAATATTGTGTCTTTATGAAAATTGTAAGAAACCTAGAGCAGTAGGGCTCTTTGACTATATATATATATAATCAAAGATCTTTACAAACACTAATGAATCTTTCCTGAAACTCCCCCATTGTTATCCCCATTTTAGAGCGGAGGAAGCTGACACACAAAGAGCCTGCTCCTGCTCCCACTGAAGTCAGTAAAAGTTTGCTATAGTTGACTGGGAGCTTGCTAGGGCCCCAAATGACTTGCCTCAGGTCAGACAGTATCTATATGTCACAGCCAAGAAGAGCAGTATGTCTGCCGACTCCTTCCTCTGGGCTTTAATCGCCAGATCATCCTTTTCCCTTGGAAGCATACTCCTCAGACCTCAGTTTCAAGGGCATGTGTCTTGGACTAATCTGGGCCACACTTAGCCTTAAGCCTTTGTTGCTTACACACAAAGATGTGAAGATGTATAGGCCACTTCAATCCTATAATCTCTGGAGCAAAAGAGATAAGCACAAAGTGCCAAAGAAGAAAAAAAACACATTTATTTGTTTGTTTATTTATTTATTTATTTTAATAATGCCTGGGTCCTATTGTGCTGTGTCCTTTACAGACACGTAGGCCATGCCTGTGCGACAAAATTATGTCAACCTAACTTACATCGGCATACAGCCACCGCAGTTATTAAATCACTTGTGTGTGTGCACACTTGGTGCCTTGCATCAGCAGTGTGCATTCTCACCAGGAGCACTTGTATCGATTGTATTGTCAATGTGGGCATTGTGGGATGGCTCCTGAAAGCCAGTAACAGTCGAGGTAAGCAACACAGTGTCTACGCTGACACCGTTGACCTAATTACTTACACTGTTCGGGAAGGTGGTGTTACTAAATCGATGTAGTGAGGCATTTACGTTGGTGGGAGCCAAATTTAAGTGAAGACACTTCCACAGCTAGGTTGATGCTAGGCAGCTTACGTCAACCAACACCTATAGTGTAGACCAGACCTAGTAAAAGACGGACTCTGCCCTGAAGAGCTTACAGTCTAAATAGACAAGAAAGACAAAGGGGGGAGGAGAAACAGAGGCACAGAGAAGTGAAGTGACTCACCTACCTGGAATAGAGCTGGGTCACTTGAGCTCCAGTTCAGGACCCTATCCACTGGACCATACTCCCTCTGTACAGTCGGTCAGTAATTCCTGCTGAATTTATTAAGATTGAAAGGTAATCATCTAAGGGCATTATTATGTATCATTTACTTTTTGACTAGTTTAAATCAAAATCACAACTGTTTTATGAACTAACTTCTAGCTGAACTAGCCAAATTGTCTGCTGATGTCAGTCCCATCAAAATCAGCTGAACTACACCCTTCCACACCCGCAGAGAATTAAGCTCATCGTCTTTATTTAGACAATCTAGTACGGTTCTAGCACCTTTCAGTTTTAATCGGAAATTTCAGCCTGAAAGATCATTAGGAAGAAATAATAAATTTCAAAGATGAGGATTCAAATGAATGTGGCCTCAACTAAAGTCCAAAATCTGTGTTTGACCAATAAGAGCTGACCGTGTGCTGTAGTGCCCACACATGCTGTAAGGAGTTTTTTCTAACTCATGAACAGAGCTCAATTCTGACATGACAGCGAATCCTTAGTAAAGTGACTGGGGTGGCATTGGTGGGACTGGATGGTGAATTTGTTTCATATGGTATAATGGTAAGAATAGCCATCTGTGAGTTGTTCATTATCTATCTTTTACGGTTACAACAGAGTTATTGTTATCAAAGCTCTAGGAACTGGTGCCTAAACAACCAGGAACGTGGGTCTGGTTGCAGACTTGAAAGGGAAAACAAGCTGTAGGACAGTAAGAGGCTCACTCCTTCCCCAGCACCTACTATGTCATTGCCAGAAATCACGATGTTTCCTGACTGTCTCTGCAAATATGCATGCTTGTAGCCCATTCAGAGCACAGCATATCTGCTGACAAACTCCATTTTACATATAGAGTCCAGGTTTATCTCTCAGGCTCCTCTCTGTTTCCCTGTTTCTCTTCAAAGACTTTATTGGGACTGCTGTAGCTGATACTGTAAATATTTGTTGGAACAGGCGGACAGACACATTAAAAATAGAATAATCTTCAAGGAATGCAGCGTTCATTTTCTTGGTTTAAAAAATAGTAAGAGAGATTTTGTAGAGCTGGTCAGAAAATGGATTTTCTTTTTCCCTGTGGAAAATTTTGATGTAAATGAAAACAAAAATCATTAACTCAAAAAATTGTAAACCAAAAATTTTGGCTGCAAATTTTCAGCTAAATTTCAGCTAAATATGGAAAAGCTTCAGTTCAAAAATACCACTGCGGTGCCCTTGTGGGACTTGTACTTTGGGTTCCTCCTGCCCCCATTCTCTTCTATGAGCGAGGCTCACTGGCCAGACTACATCTTCCATGATGCATCATGGTTCCCCTCTTGCTGAGCCTATGCAGTGCCTCATGGGAGTCTCGGGTTACTGTACAGCATGGGAGACGTAGTCTGGCTGGATAGCCTGGCCCATAGAGAAGAATGGGGGAATGAGATGTTGAACTACAGATCCTATGGGGAATTTCCAAACTGAAATTCTTCATTTTTCAGGTGGAGCAATCCAGTTTTGGGATGTTCTGTTTTTTGATGGAAAGCAGACATTTTTGTAACAGATTTTTAGCTGAAAATCCAATTTTCTGTCAGACAACAGTTTTGATAGAAAATTTTCAATCAGCCCTAGATTTTAGTGCTCCTGAAATGAGGGACTAATATCACTGTCTTAAAAGCACGATAGAGTATGTGAAAGCTCTGCCAATGCACATCAGTTCTGACCTGCACCACCACTCTGCTCTCCTAGTTCTGGACTCCTCGTTAAGCAAGCCTGTCCACATGTGTGGTTAGTTTGCTGATGTGTACAAACTGTGCTCAGTCTGAGACTGTCAAACTTCTCTTCATTTGTGACCCCAGCCAAGTTTTGCAGCAGGTCTTTTTTCCAAAGGTTGAAGGTCTAGCTCACTGAGCCACCAAACCCTCAATTATGTTTCAACATCTGGTTTGATTCTCTGCAGATAAATAGCAGCTTTGCCACTAACAACAAAACCTTAATTCACTGTGGTTTGCTCAAGCCCTGAGAGCAAATATTTTCCCTTTGCCGTTTGGGGTCATTTTGAGGGAAAAACAGAGTTGGAGATATTTCAACCCTTTTAAAATTATTATTACTTCCTAGAAAAAATAAAATGTAAAGCACCTTTTCCTTCCATTTGTGAGATTATTTTTATGGGGAAATTGCTGGCCTTGGAAGGAAACATTGTTGACTAAGGATCAGGAAAGATGATACAAGTCAATTTTGTTTTAAAGAAAACAATCATTTTTAATTCAGGCCTTAATAAAGCCTCATAAAAAGGTACAGTCTGCTTCTCTCAGTCTCTTTTCCTCTCTCATTTTCCCCCGTAAAGCATTGCCAGGGTTTACACATGAAGGGAGGGGGGAGAACAAGTCTGTGAGTATTGTAATTATAAGTATTTTAGGAAATGTCCATGGCTGTATAAACCGCTGATTCCACTTATTGATGTTTGGAAGGCTGAAGTTTCTATCTCGGTCATGTTCTCCAAGGCTGCTGTTTCTATTACAGCCAGACCTTCTGTTGACTTGGGCTGTCTTAATGCATGAAAGAGCCTCTGCTATGCTTCAGTTCCTGTTCTGAACTCAAGTTGCACCTTTCAGTTTTTGCTTATAATCACTGAGGTGGGTAGCCTAGCAATGGGAAGTCAAGCATTAAGCAGTTACTTTCTAATACTCCAAGAAGAAGGAGGGGAAGGCAAATTCTTGTCATGTTTTTATTATTATACATTTCAAAATCTCTTCTTAAATCCCTTTCCCCACCCTTTTTTCTTTTTAGGATTATGCACATCATAATCCAGTTATTGGCATCAAAGATAATGAGAGTTGAATCCTAAAGATCAGTGAAGATTCTTTTATTAAACATAATTTTAAAAGAGGGGAACAGGCCAGTACAAAAATAAAAATATTAAAGCTATGTGGGAATGTTTCCATGTCTCTGTACAGCACAATAATAATAATAATAAAACAATAGGTAACATTTTGTGGTGGGATAGTTCACTTGTTTGGCTAGTGGATTATGTGTCTGAATTGTTTTACCTGTTAATTTAGGTTGGCACGATCACTCATCGTCCTCGCTGTGGTGTAGTACAGCATCACAGATATGGAGGGTGATAAAAAATACAGCATTTTAGAATGTGCAGTTGGTTACTGCCCCACGAGACCTATTGTGGAAGGCATTACATTGGGAGGGCATTTGAAATTTGTTCTCTTTTATTACGATTTTTAGACCTGGAAATTGCAATACAAATTTGTTTCATAATGTAGGATCAGGTCCTGCTCACTGTTATATCAATGTAAATCCAATGTAATTCCAGTGACTGGAAGCAGAATCTGATAAATGTTTTATAATCGCCCCCTTACCAGATATTTCTCAGACAGCTGTGCTCAGGATAGAATGGGATACATTGTGTGATAGTGTTTAGCTGGGGCAGATTATAGCAACATCTTTTTTCTTCACTAGTGATGCAACAGTTTGATTTTTCCTTCTGGTCACTCTACTGCCTCAGTTAATATTTATACATTCCCACATCTCCCAACTGTTAAAGGATTGTGTTCAGATCCCTTTGCTGTTAGACCACAGCACTAACCAAATGAGCGGAGTCCCAAGATTCTTTAAGGGCAGGAAAGTGTTAAATCCCTCATGTGATGGAGAGTAAGAGAAGTGGGATTACTGTTCACTACTCTGATTTGCCATTCTGCTGGACCGTGAGGAGATTAGAAGGACCAAGTACTTGGGCTAAACCATCTGCATGTCTCGAAGGGGAGTGTGGAGGATGTACAGATGTTCAGTCAAAGTCTATGCCATCCGTGTTCCCAGAAGATTATTCTCCCTGACCCTCTGCTCCCCCCTTACTTAAGCAGGTCAGCTTTCGCATAGCACTGGGACTCAGTAAATACTATGGATAAAAGGAAAGAAGCCTGTTGGGCATTGGGATACTTTCTTGAAAAACACAACAGAGTGTTCAACCATGGCTCTGGGCTGCTGTGTGCTGAAGAATGCAGGTATTTTTGTTTTTAATTTGTAGAGAGGATTTCCTGCTGTAGCTTTTTGGTGGGGGAAGGGTTTTCCCCCATCTCCTGTATAGAAAAGTTTGGTTTCCCAAATAAAAGTTGCTCCTGTTTTCCATTTTAAGAGCCAAGGAATGCAGTAAAGTTTCAGCAACAGGTAGTTCCTGTCAAACTTGATTTAAAGTGCCAGAACTTTTCAACTTTTGTCCTTGCTCTGTGAATGCTGGCATGTGTGCTTTTGGAATTTCATTTTATGATTTTATTTTTGTTTGCACGTAGCACAGAGATTTGTCTGAACAGTGCATTCACTGTCAGCTACTAGACAGGATTAAAGAATACAAAGGAGCTGTCTGAAAACTTGCTGCATAATCAGTCTGTTAGTAGCCACCAGGTATGGAATGAGTTTGGTGGTTCTCTCTTGTCTGTTGGCCATTCCTAGTGTGTGACTATTAATATTGAGTGATGTTTTAATGGATGAATGTTAGTAATTTGGCACAAAGTTCATGCTTTTATTTTTATCTCCCTCCTTGTAAATCATCAGACAATTTTTATTATAGCATTTTATTATTAACAACACTGGTATCATCTAATCATGGCAGTGATATAATCTGTGGAATCAGGTTGTATTGTTTTTTTGATTTAAGTTTCTGCTGCCATGGAGAAACAGCTCTATTTGTTCGTCACTGCAAAAGTGCAGACTGGACAGGATTATTTGTTGTCAAATGAAATAAAAAATTAAAAAGACCCCAGGCAAAACACCGATTCAGTCACACATTTTTGCATCAGATGCATGATCAGTTTAATAAGGGAGATCCATCTACTGCTTGGAGGGAGGGGAGCTGGAGGGAGGGATAGAAAAAGAGGAAGAGAGGGACTTGATTTGTTATGCTTGACAATTGGCTCTTTCAGCTTTGTTTCTCCACAGCTAGAGGGGTCTGTGGGGTTGGACCTTGTTTTGTTTTGTTGTTAAAACTCATTAGTTTCAAATCTACTGATGTCTGATAAAGATTACACTGATGTGTAAACCCGTGGGGGGGGGTGTGAGAGAGAGAGAGAGGGAGGGAGAGACTGTTACTAGTATGCAGGTGCTAAAAGGATTAGAGGCAGGGTCAATAACATATCACTTAACACAGTGGCAGAGGTTGACAACCTTAAACTACTGCAAGTGAAAGCCGTGAGTGCAGATTGACATGCCAAGCATCCAAGTGTTACTGTCTTAATTCCCTCTCCTTATACTGTCCTATCTGTGTCTTCTGACACATTCAACACAACTCCTCCATACTCTAGCTCCTCCTCTAGCATGACACTGAGCAGTGACTGTTACTACAGAGTGACACCAATCAGTGGAAGAAGCACCGCAAGCAATCTCACTGCAGTTCCTCCAGAACTGCCCCAGGACTGTTTTATGAAAATGATACTTAGCTGACACAGATGAAAGCCTGTCAAGAATAATCTTCCAGGCATAATATACATGAGGATTCTGGGTGGACTCCTCCTGAAGGTCAAAACAACAGACTGGACTTCTACATAGAGTGCTTCCGCTGACGTACACGGGCTGAAATTGTGGAAAAGCAGCATCATTTGCCCCACAACCTCAGCCGTGCAGAACACAATGCCATCCACAGCCTCAGAAGCAACTGTGACATCATAATCAAAAAGGCTGACAAAGGAGGTGCTGTCGTCATCATGAATAGGTCGGAATATGAACAAGAGGCTACTAGGCAGCTCTCCAACACCACTTTCTACAAGCCATTACCCTCTGATCCCACTGAGAGTTACCAAAAGAAACTACAGCATTTGCTCAAGAAACTCCCTGAAAAAGCACAAGAACAAATCCGCACAGACACACCCCTAGAACCGCGAGCAGGGGTATTCTATCTGCTATCCAAGATCCATAAACCTGGAAATCCTGGACGCTCCATCATCTCAGGCATTGGCACCCTGACAGCAGGATTGTCTGGCTATGTAGACTCCCTCCTCAGGCCCTTCGTTACCAGCACTCCCAGCTATCTTCGAGACACCACTGACTTCCTGAGAAAACTACAATCCATTGATGATCTTCCTGAAAACACCATCCTAGCCACTATGGATGTAGAAGCCCTCTACACCAACATTCCACACAAAGATGGACTAAAAGCCGTCAGGAACAGTATCCCTGATAATGTTACGGCAAACATGGTGGCTGAACTTTGTGACTTTGTCCTCACCCATAACTATTTCACATTTGGGGACAATGTATACCTTCAAATCAGCGGCACTGCTATGGGTACCAGCATGGCCCCACAGTATACCAACATTTTTATGGCTGACTTGGAACAACGCTTCCTCAGCTCTCATCCCCTAATGCCCCTACTCTACTTGCGCTACATTGATGACATCTTCATCATCTGGACCCATGGAAAAGAAGCCCTTGAGGAATTCCACCATGATTTCAACAATTTCCATCCCACCATCAACCTCAGCCTGGACCAGTCCACACAAGAGATCCACTTCCTGGAAACTACAGTGCTAATAAGCGATGGTCACATAAACATCACCCTATACTGGACACCTACTGATGGTTATACTTACCTACATGCCTCCAGCTTTCATCCAGACCACACCACACGATCCATTGTCTACAGCCAAGCTCTACGATATAACCGCATTTGCTCCAACCCTTTAGACAGAGACAAACACCTACAAGATCTCTATCAAGCATTCTTACAACTACAATAGCCACCTGCTGAAGTGAAGAAACAGATTGACAGAGCCAGAAGAGTACCCAGAAGTTACCTATTACAGGACAGGCCCAACAAAGAAAATAACAGAATGCCACTAGCCATCACCTTCAGCCCCCAACTAAAACCTCTCCAGCACATCATCAAGGATCTACAACCTATCCTGAAGGACGAGCCATCACTCTCACAGATCTTGGAAGACAGGCCAGTCCTTGCTTACAGACAGCCCCCCAACCTGAAGCAAATACTCACCAGCAACTGCACACCACACAACAAAAACACTAACCGAGGAACCTATCCTTGCAACAAAGGCCGTTGCCAACTGTGTCCAAATACCTGTTCAGGGGACACTATCATGGGGCCTAATCACATCAGCCATACTATCAGAGGCTCATTCACCTGCACATCTACCAATGTGATATATGCCATCATGTGCCAGCAATGCCCCTCTGCCATGTACATTGGCCAAACCAGACAGTCTCTATGTAAAAGAATAAATGGACACAAATCAGACGTCAGGACTTATAACATTCAAAAACCAGTTGGAGAACACTTCAATCTCTCTGGTCACTCGATTATAAACCTAAAATTTGAATTCTTCAACAAAAAATT
This sequence comes from Dermochelys coriacea, assembly GCF_009764565.3. NCBI lineage: Eukaryota > Metazoa > Chordata > Testudines > Dermochelyidae > Dermochelys > Dermochelys coriacea. The sequence goes on from NC_050068.2 coordinate 138,169,087, forward strand.
TCAAAAGCAGACTCCAACAAGAGACTGCTGAATTGGAATTAATTTGCAAACTGGACACCATTAAATTAGGCTTGAATAGAGACTGGGAGTGGATGTGTCATTACACAAAGTAAAACTATTTCCCCATGTTTATTTTCCCTCCCTACTGTTCCTCACAAGTTCTTGTCAACTGCTGGAAATGGCCCACCTTGATTATCAGTACAAAAGTTTTTTTTTTTCCTCTCCTGCTGGTAATAGCTCACCTTACCTGATCACTCTCATTACAGTGTGTATGGTAACACCCATTGTTTCATGTTCTCTGTGTATATAAATCTCCCCACTGTATTTTCCACTGCATGCATCCAATGAAGTGAGCTGTAGCTCACGAAAGCTTATGCTCAAATAAATTTGTTAATCTCTAAGGTGCCACAAGAACTCCTTTACTTTTTATGAGGAGAGTTGTTTATCAACATTTTCTACATATTTTCAGAGCTTCTGAGCCAGGTAAACCCGTCCCCTAAAAATTTAAGAAAAAAAAGTTTCTACAAATATCTCTGCAGACTTAGTTTTACTTGGTTTTCTGCCTCAAGTAAGCGATGTGTTTTGTTCAGATGTTGTTGTTAACAGATTCATCTTGTGAGAATAGTTTATATGCCCAGTTGCTGTTTCTAGAAGTGAAAACAGCATTAGTATATTTCATACACTATATATATAAAAAAGAGGGAGCCAGATTCTACCACCCTTAGACGTTGTCTTCACAAGAAAGATAAACCAGTTTAATTTAAATCAATTTTAAAACAATTTACTTAGAACTATTACAGATCTCTGTGAGGACACTTTTATTTTGGTTTAAGAGTGACTTATTTTGGTTTAGCCTAAAACAGTTCTGAGACCTTGCCTACATGGGAAATTGTCACTAGTTAAACTAAAGGTGCAATTTTAAACAAATTTAATTAAACTGATGCAAACTCTGTGGAAATGCTTATTTCTGATTAAGCAAGTCTTATTTTGATTTAGCTTAATTTATTTAGGAATCAGTTTAAGCTAAACTGAAAGGAAAACACTGTCAAAGTGAAGTAGACATGCACACGCAGTCAAATGGCTGGGATGATTTGGTTGGGGATTGGTCCTGCTTTGAGCAGGGGATTGGGCTAGATGACTCCTGAGGTCCCTTCCAACCCTGATATTCTATGATTCTATGAAATCAGTTAAGCTTTATGTGTGGAAAAGCTCTTATTCCTCAAGTAGTCCCACTGAAATCACCTCAGTGGTGAAATCAGTGGGACTACCCAGAGTACAGTACTAATCAATGTAAGTAAGGGTATCAGAATGTGGACCTATGAAATTAGCAGACAAAACTAATACTACAATATCCCTCTATCTGGCCCAAACCAGCCTCTGCAAGAAAATTCAGAATTTACTGGTTAGCTACTGCTCCAGCCTGGCCCCTTGACATTATGACTAGGTAATGAAGCAAATATGTTACTCACCATCTCATGCTCTGGTGAGACCTCTTGCAATACTTAATCCAGGGTAAATTCCAAGCTCTGAATTTCATTACTTTTCTTGACTTAGCTGTTATGTGGTCCATCAAAAATACAAGTACACCTAGTTGCATTAGCGTAGTTCTGCTATTGCCAAGCTACTATGGTTCTTAGTGGATGTCAATAGGGGTAAGAAGTTGGTGTTGTACTAGTTCAGTAGAAATACTATTGACTCAGTTATGATACCACTGGATCCAGTGGCCAGACATTGTTAATAAGAAGAAAGGACCAGATCGCATCCTATTGCTCCATTGTGCAAGGAGGGGAAGGAGGATGCAAGAAGCCTTCTATCACTTACACCTCTGTTCAGCAGCAGGGCACAACTGCAGCCCCTGGCTTCCCTGCTCCATACACATTGGCCAGTGGAGCTAGCTGCATGTGCAGCGCAGAGTACACAGCAACCTCTGGAGGTGTAGCAGCAGGTGTACTCTTCCTGCTATTGTTGGCTCAAGAAGGAATTCAGCCTTCCAAGTGTAAAATCCCATCGGCAGTCCTCCTGGGAGGGTGCTGCTCTGTACTACCCCTACCACATGGTTGTGTCTTAATGGCACAAGTGAGCCCATGTTGTTATTTTATTTATTTGTATTACAGTAGGGCCCATAATGTCCATTACACTTCAAAACATGTCAGATGACACATTCCCTCTACCAAAGAACTTGCAGTCTAGGGAAGTGAGCGCTAAGGGCCAGATCTTGACTCAAACATTGCTTGGGGGGGCCCAAGAGAACTCTTATCATGAGGAATGCAAATCAAAGGGCCACTCCAGACAGGATCCTGTGGCCCCCACCTTTCTTTATTCTGAGATCACAGTTTTATTCCCATGTGTATCTTAACCCCACTCTCTTTCTTAGGGCCTTATCCAACTCATTATTTCACTGAAAACCTTTCCAGTCGCTTCACTGGGACTTGGATCAGGCCCTTGTCATTAGCATGGGACACAATGCTGCAAGGTACACAGCACTCTGATCCTGGTCCACCAAAGCCCTGAAACACATGCTTCACTGTAAGTATGTGGCAAGCCCCACTGACTGCAATTACAGAATAAAATGGTTTTCCAAATACACTTTTACTTAAAAGAAGATTGGGACCACTCCACTTATGTTTTGGGTAATGATCTATCATAACGTGGGAGGGATCTTTTGTCTTGTCTGAACCTTGGTGTAGCTTGGGTATTTTGTCTTCTACAAGCCATAGCACTGAAAGCATAGGTCCGAGACCTCTTGGAGCTGCTAGCAGTCAATTGCAAATGAAAAGCTATTAAAATGAAATTGTTTTATTATTAGAATTGATGTATCTGATCCACCTGAATAATATCCTCCAACTTACTGACAAGTGGCAGTGTTTGTGATGCTGATTCTGTGGTGTGCGGGAGCCCAAACTGCAAAACTGTACCTGTTTCTGTTCTGTTTAAGCAATTAGCAAATGCACTTTATCCAGGAAGCACTAAACGTTTTGTTTAAATATTAAACAGCAACGTTGATGGTTAAACCAGTATTTAAAGCAGGCCAGCAACTGATTAACAGTCCCTGTCACTGATTTCAGTAATCTCCTTCATAAACAAGGGGCTGAATAATTACCTCCCTAAGCAGATGGGCTATAAAATTTAGATCTGAAGTTAGAATGCCATTTCACCCCAAAGTGAGAGCGCTCAGCTTTGGACCCTTTATTGAGATAGATCCTAGTGGCAAGATTTGGGTTGGGATTTTCCTTCTCCTCAATTGAGGGTGCTTAGAATCAAGATTCTGGCCCAGCTCTAAGGTTGTTGGTTCTTGGTGTTGTTGTTGTTGTGTTTTTGTTTCTTTGCTAGAATCGTAGGGTTAGAAGGGACCCCAAGGGTCATCTAGTGTTTAACGCCCTGCCAAGATACTTGGTTTTTACAGTATTTTGTTTGTGGCAATTCAATAAGAAATGCTGAGATTCTTTGGGGTTCAATTGAACTGTGTGTATGGGGCAGCACCCTGAGTAGACTAGGAAGCAGAGTGTGATTCAATGAGCCAAAGGCTCTGTCTATTCCTGGCCACGTGCAAGGATGGAAAGGATGTAATGGCTTCTGTGCAGACTGCTTCAGTACTGTGCAGCTAACCATGGTGGTGCAGGGAAGTAAGGGAACATGCAGCCTGTGTCACAATCTTGTCCCTTTGTGATCTTCATGGCAAGCAGTTGGTCACATAGTTGCAGCTGGTTAGGGATCCTGGGGTCTGTAGTGTGTCTGGGACTGCAGTATATAAGTAGTGGTAACCATTGCTCAAGCTCAGGTCTGAAATATTTTCATTCTCCAAGAAGCTTACACACTAAGGCTTAGGGCACTGAAATCTGATTTTGATTCAAATTTAAAAACAATCACTCCAGTTCACAAGAGGAAGTTAAGAATAATGCATTTACTTGATTCATTCATCGATTTTAAGGCCACCAGGGCCCATCATGATCAGCTAGTCTGACCTCGAGTAGTAATGGGGAAAACTGTTGTACTTGGGCCTTGGTTTGGATTCTTATGTAAAGTGTAGCCCAACTACAGTACATGAACCTCTTGATTCTACATAACTGAAATGGAAATTCCCAAGAAAGCCCATTCTCATGAAATTTCTGGTACTTCAGATTCTGGGTGGCAAATTTGTGACAACTGTCAGTTTCATGGAATTTTGCCACTTTGGGTTCTGGTCAGAACTATGAAATGCAAAAGTATCCAATATCAGGACCTCAAATGATTTTGGTTCAGTTTTGAAACAAACAAACAAAAAGAGTAGAGATGTTTCCTACTTTATGTGAACCCATCCTTAGATGGTTGCCCAACCTGAGACCATCCAAAGGGACATGTCTTCCTTGCAAATTGAGTGCCACATGGATCAACTTCTGGCAAGGTGTTTAAGGTGGTCTGGTTGTCTATTCAGTTGATGTCCATCATTGGCAATTTTGTGCCACCAAAGCTCTTGGCATCCACATGATCACCAGCCATCTAGTGGCATTCATTGATACACATGCTTCGGAATTTTTTCTATTCTAATAATAAGACCATATCAAGAAAGTTGCTGAAACCAAACCAGTGCTGATGGGGATGGATACTAGCTTTGGCTTTGATTATCCTCATTTCTGATCTTGTCTGACAAAGATGAGAATAAAAGAAGTCAATGCAATGTTCTTTAGTCTTCCTCAGAACCCACATTTCACTTCTGTACAATAGAATTGGTACAACTGTGGTTCTGTAGAGCCACAACTTTGTATCAAACTTGATGTAATGACGTCCCTACAGAGGCCTCTGCAGGGCCCAAAACGTGTAGGATAATTTGGGGGTTTTTTTAACTATAGTTTCAACCAACTTGCCTGGTACTGAAGTTAGGCTTACCCGCCTGTATTTGCTCGAATTGCTTTGGAGCCTTTTAAAAAAATCAGTGTCATATTAGCTATCCACCAATTATCTGGTACAATTGGTGATTTAAGTGATAGGTTACATACCATAGTTAGTAGTTCTGCAATTTCATATTTGAGTCCCTTCAGAACTCCATACCATGAATACCATCTGGTACTGGTGACTTATTACTGTTTACATTTTCAATTTGTTCTAAAACCTCCTCTATTGACACCTCCACCTGGGACAGTTTCTCAGATTTGTCACCTAAAAAGAATGGCTCAGGTGTGGGAATCTCCTTTACATCCTCTGCAGTGAAGACTGATGCAGAGAATTCATTTAGCTTCTCCGCAATTGCCTTGTATTCCTTGAATCAATGACACAAGCTGAAGATCTGGCCTACTGAGTGAACATTTTGGAGAAAACTTTTCTTCTCTTTGCTTTACTTTATAGAGTGACACCTAGAGGGCCTTGCTTAGTTTATGAATAATACCCAGATTAGATTTTTAGTTGATGACTTTTCTTCATGATTATTTGCTGGATTCCCTCTAAATCAGATGTGCCACATGCTTTCAGCTTAAAAAAACCTAGATTTACTTCTGAACACCGTTGACCTTCTTTTAAATCTGAAACACAGAAGCAATTTCTCAATGGTATATGAGTTCCAAATGTCAAACACTGATAAGAGGAAGGAAACTAATGTCTCGCAAATTGGAAGAAAAGAGGGCCTCATGGAAATGCTCCACTTCCTTTCTTACTTGATTGCATCCACAACTCGTCAAGAGGAAATTGTGATTTAGTTTTTCAGTGCACAGTAAATTACTCTTATAATCAACACCCTGTCTGTGTTTTATACTTACCATGGATGGCCTCTGGCCGTTAACCATAACCGCAAACGTTTTTTTACTCTTTGAAAGGCTCACTGGTAATTTAGAACTGGGCCATTCATTTTGAAATAAAAATGTACTCAAGAGCAAGCTTGGAGCATGTGCAGTCTAATGTCGAGCCCATGGCTGAATGGGCTATAAATAACATATTAAAAAAAATAAGAGTCCTGGACTCATACCGTAGTGAGTCCTTTGTAGTGTTCCCAATTAATACTACTATATATATGTACTAGTGGGATTTGCCCTCCTGCCCAGGAAAGCAGTTAATAGTTAAAGGAACTGAATATAGGGAAGGGTTTTATTTTCTTGAGTTCATGTTCCCAACTGCGTGGGAGCACATTTTAATGTAACCCCACATCGTGACAAAACCCCTGATTTCACATTAGCTGTCATGTTCTGGGGTCCACGGCTCTGCCACATGGGAAGGAGTAACTGAACTGGACTAATTAAAACAGACCATTGACTTCCCCCCAGAAGCTCTTTTTCTATTATTTGGAAGGGGTTGAGGGAGATGTGCCAGTTGCTAATATGACAAGCCATGTTGATCAAAATATCATAGCATGAAATCGATCTGTCAGTGCTGCTGTGGACTATGAAAAGGCATTGAAGATGGAAGGTAGATAGAAGATGGAGATAAAAGCAGTGAATAGTGGCAGGGGGATGGCTTATGTTGAGTGTAAATAGTTCTGTTGTTACTTACTGCTCACATGTATATGCTTTGTTGATAGGTCACTCACTTGTCATGTCACTAATGCAGTGCTTTAGGTAAAGGTTGAACAAGGGATGAAAATGATTACAATTGCTTGTTTTCTGTCACAGTTTTCTTAGAGAAATTTTTACTATTAATTATTATATGTAGCACCCCTGTCAAAGCATTCAGTGTCTGTACAGTACAAAAACAAATACAACACAATAAAGATATGATCAATTATTATCCTTTAAAATCCAATAACGAATCGGGATCCAGTTTAAAACAGTGGAGAGAGAGATCCTGGAGTGGAAGATTATGGTCCAGATGTAAACAGTAGCTTGGGGAGGGTAAAGTGATCTTGCATTAAAGTCTGAAACCCAGAAGCGGTTTGTCAATGGAATAATGGCTTCAATGGAGCTATGTTGATTTATGTCAGCTGAGGATCTGGCCCAATAAATTTAGGGCAAACAGTTCTAAAAACCACTGTTTGGGGAGAAATAGTTTTAAAGATGTTCGCTAAAGGTGGGAGGGATGCGATGAGACAGATTTAAGGGTGGGGGAGTGGGTTTTACATTATAGGGTTCATCACAGCAAATCTGCAATTATTTGCCAATAGCAGATGCAAAGGTGAACTCCAAACAATGGAGTAGGTCTCCAATAACACCAGGGTAGAACTGGATGAAATTTTTTGGCTGAAACTTTTTTTCGCCAAAATAAAAATGCAGTTACAGGTTGACTGAAACATTTTACAAGTTAGCTGTATTGTTTTGGTCGGAACAACACCAAACCAAACAATTCAGGAAAAATAACTGAAACATCATTTTGACATGAAACATTTTGATTTTTCAGTTTAAAATGGTGGGTTTTTTAATTTTTACTTCTATTTTATTTTTTAAGAAAGGGTTAAAAAAGACTAAATGTAACATTTTATTTTGGATTGAACAAAACATTTTATTTGATCTGAAACCATTTTTTCCCCTGGTTTTTGGTTTGGTTTGGTTTGGCCAGTGAATTGAAATGTCAGCTCTTTACACAGCTCTAAGACAGGGCCAACATTGTTAAGGGGAAAAAAAACCCCAGTGCAAGTATAAAGTCAATCCATTCCTCTATAGGTATCAGCACTGCAGTAGCAAGTGGACCACAATAATAAAGAATGTGCAGTCATTAGTCAGCACCCACCCCCAAAATCGTGGGTCAGTCTAATCTTTAAAGGTATGTTCAGCAACCTGGAGGCCTCCTCTGCAAGACAGTTAGACAGTTCCCATGTTTATTTCAGGCCTCACAATGCACTCACTCTCCATTTTCATATAAAGACATGTCAGTACATATGGAGGTTGCATTATGCTGTGTGGCTGCAACATCATAGTTGATACAATGACATTCAAATATCACAATGAAGCAGCATTATGTGGGGTTTTTTATGGTCTGTGGTACAAAAAGTGGCAGTCATGGTGCAGTCTGATGTGTCATAATATGGACTGCTGTGACAAATGAACTGTAGGGTCATACTGACAGAGGGTTCTCCAGAACCGGGGCCGGCTCCAGGCACCAGCATTCCAAGCAGGTGCTTGGGGCAGCGCTGTGAAAGGGGCGGCAGTCCATGTGCCATCAGAGCGTTGTCTCATCTTTCCGCAGCAGTGGCAATTTGGTGGCAACCTCTTTCCTCAGGCTGCCGGAGCGGCAGTTCAGCGGCAACTTTAGTCTGCAGCCTGTCACGGCGGTAATTTGGTGGCAGCTTCTGTCTTCAGATGTCCTGCTTGGGGCGGGAAAAACGGTAGAGCCGGCCCTGTCCACAACAGCATAACCAATGCAGAGTTCATGGTTTTGAGGTTAAAAAGAAAATTATAGATGTAATTAAATACATAAATTAGAGCCTGCCAGCTCCTGAACTGCTGACGCAGGTTCAGCCTCAAAACAGTAATCTGAAAAGTGATTATTATAACAGTGTCTGGAGCCTGCAACTGAGATAGGGGCCCCATTGTGCTAGGTGCTGAGCATACATATGGTAAGAGATGGTTCCTACACCCAAGAAGTTTGCTCCTCAGCAGATAATACTAAGGGAGGGGAAATGAACGAATGCATTTGACAGTTGTGGAGCTAAGACACAGGGCGACCCAGGGTTACAAAGGAAGTCTGTGCCAGAGCTGGGAACTGAACTCAGATCTCCTAAGTTGCTATCCAGTGTCTTAATCACAAGAACATCGTTCCTCTCCAAATGATCCATTTTACTGGCATAACCTTTCTGTATATTACTTCTCCTTGGGTTTGTTTTGCTTTTTTTAAAATTCAGTGACCTATTTTGGAGTAACTTAACTAGACAAGGGCCTTTAAAGGACACTGCTATAAAGGACAAAATGTGATGTCCTTATCATTGGCAAGGGGGCTAAATCATTTCAAATTATCTTTGAAAGATACAGATATTGACGTGGTATCTTATTATATCTTTGGTGTTTTCCCTTCAATCTTCAGCATTGTTACGTCTTCTGTACTTGCTTTTGGAGTCAAATGTACATGCAATTTTAACAGCCCTCTCTTACATCTTACCCCCTTACTGCATGGCCGCCAGCCTCCAGTTATTCTGCTGTTTAAGGAAATGTCTGTGTGAGCCTGTGGATGGAAGTCATGTGAGACAGAAAAAGAGGGAGAAAAATCTCCAAACAGAAATAAAATGTACAGCACCCAGGACTGCAGGAAGTGGAGACTGGCTCTTAGCAGAAAGGTCAAGTGAAGGTGTTAGTGAGAGAGTCCAAAGGAATATCCAGCATGCTCTGTGTGCTACGGTTATCAAGCAGCTCTGGTAACACTATGCCTTTCGGGAGGAAAAGAATAATGTGCTAAATTTTTGGTGTAATGGGTGAGTGTAGGGAAAGTCAAACATCAGGGCCTGCAGTTTGAAGGTCTACTGGACTGTTCAGAGAGTTGAGAAAAGCAGGGAACTGGGCACGGAGAAGAAGGGAAATAAAAAGTTGACTTTGTCTTTTTACTGCCAATTCCAAGTTTTAAGTATTGGTGTATTAGAGTCCAGTGTGAAGTACTGAGTGTCCTTAACTCTAGCTAAAGTCAGTGGGAATTGAGGGTACACGGCACCTCACAGAATTAGGCCCTTATTTAGGAAAATGTGCAGGCATCTCCGGGGCAGAAGACGATAGCACATAGCAGCAGTACCCAAAATGTTAGCGGAAGGTAGGATTGCCAGACATCCGGTTTTCGACCAGAACACCTGGTCGAGAAGGAACATGCACTGACCGGGCTGCTAAAAGTCCAGTTGGCTGCAGCACCCGGCTCCGCGCAGATCCTGGAAGCGGCCGGTATGTCCTTCCAGCTGCTAGGCATGGGTGCTGCCAAGTGGGCTCCGGGCACTGCCTCTGCCCTGAGTGCCAGCTCCGCAACTCCCATTAGCCAGGAAGCACGACCAAAGGGAGCTGAGAGGGGTGGCACCTGTGGATGGGGACAGCATGCAGAGCCCCCTGGCCCAGACCACCCCTGTGCCTAGGAGCCGAGGGACATGCCGGTCGCTTCCAGGAGCCACGTGAGATAAGCACCTCCCGGAGCCCCCACCCCGAACTGCCTCCTATACCCCACCCCCTGCCACAGCCCTGAGCCCCCTCCCACACTCCAAACCCCTTGGCCCCATCCCAGAGCACCGCAAACCCCTTATCCTCGGCTCTACCCGAGAGCTCACACCCCAAGTTGGATCCCTCATCTCCTCCCACACCCCAATCCCTGGCCCAGCCCGGTAAAAAGGAGCGAGTGAGCGAGGGTGGGGAGAGCAAGTGATGGAGGGAGGGGGAATGGAGTGAGCGGGGGCAGGGCAAAGGCAGGGCCTCAGGGAAGGGGGCGGGGCAAAGGTGCTCGGTTTTCTAATGCATCCGATGAAGTGAGCTGTAGCTCACGAAAGCTTATGCTCTAATAAATTTGTTAGTCTCTAAGGTGCCACAAGTCCTCCGTTTCTTTTTGCAATCAGAAAGTTGGCAACCCTAGAAGAGCGGGGGGAAAGGAGGTTATATTCAATTGAAATTAAATAGGAACTGAGGGAGGCAAGGCACTGGGATAACTGTTAATCTTAGAGAAAGTGCCACGGATTTTTCAATATTGATAAGCAGTTGGGACCTTGGGTTTATGTCTCATTTGAATGAATCAAAATATTTAACAAGTTGGTAAGGAAGGATGATGAAAGAGGAGAAAAAGTTCTTAGAGGACAGAGAAAAGAGGACGGGGAGAGGTGGGTTTTGAATAACAGAATAGGAGGTCAATCTAAGCAACAGGAGAGAGAAGGTCCTGACAGGCAATAGGACAAAAAAGACCAGGAGACAAAATAAGGCTCAGGAGCAGCGAAACAAAGACAGTATTAAAAATGGACTACACACATGCTTACATGTAAATCCATTTGATAGGCAGTATTTTGTACATAGTACACTATATTTTGATTGTGTGCGTATGACGGAGAGAGAGAAAGAGAAGAATACTGAATTTATAAGCATGACATCAATAGCTTGTAATATTGTTTATTCTGGGGTTGTATATTAAACAACCTGCTGAAACAATTATACAAAAAATAAAACCACTCAGATTCCTTCTTAAGCGTAGTTAGTCTCTGTTGCTTTAATCATTGTCATCATCCATTCTGTTATTACTATGTATGTTCACAACTCTGATTAGGCCCCTTTATCAAATTTTGCTTAGCCCAGTACTTTGAAAGTTTCCAAGATAAGAAGCACTTTTCAGCACAAATGGGTTCTGTGCTGTTCTTGAAAACAATTTTTGTATGAAGTGCTGGCCAGCTAGATCGTGAATAAGGGGGAGTAAATCCATGTGTGACATTGGCAGCTTGTGAGTCCACTGTAAGAAAGATACCACTTCCAACCTATTTTAATACAGGTTTATCAATCAGAAGAAACACATAGGGCCATCTTTTCAAAAGAGCTTGCCTTTGCGAGTTACAAGAGTGTTCAGTGATTATTTTCCAGTCTATACACGCAGTCCCATTTCTGTTTTACCCGGTGTGGCTTTGAAACAGAAGCCAAATAATGATAAAAATGATCTTCCGTTTCCAAACATACCAAAGCTCTGATGCTGACTGCATACTTTGTACTTCTACAATGATTTTCATCCACAGATTGCCTAGCACTTTATAAACTTTTAGCCTGGGATTTTCAAAGGAGCCTCAAGCAGAAAGTGGAGTTCAGTGGAACTATACTGATTTACACCGGCTGAAAATCTGTCTGTTGTGTTTTGATCGTGATTGTATAACACTCCAGTACTATTTTTTTCTAAGATAAAATTGCTGTGTAGGCCACCATTCAGTGTCTTATGTTTTCCTTAATTTCCGTGCCTTGTTACATTTCAGCAATTTAAGAACCCAACATTAAGCAGTCAAGCAGGAGTAAAATTAAATTGGGCAATTTTGTTCTCAGTCTTCCCCTGAGTAGCACCCCCCCCCCCATTCCCTTTGATCCCTAAAGAGCCAGCTATGGTTTTAAATAAACTATAAGTTGGGACCTGCCACTGCTTGACGTCTGGCCTGTGATGGAAGTAAAGTGTCACCTCCAATTTTATCTTGGTGTAGAACAAAGAAATCTGTGACCAATTTACTGCACAATGCACAGTGATTGTCAGAACAGGGAGATTTGGTGGAAAGCATATTTCAAAGCACAAATGGAAGCAATTTTTAAATGCTGGTGAGGAGAGATTATTTTACCTGTTTTAATTTCCATTCTTGGCATACATTGTTTTTAATCTCGGGTACTATAGCAATGGGTGCCATATAAGAACCATGATTAGATAAGGGCAATGTTTTTGGGGTATGAAGTCTATTCAGGCCTTAATCCTACAATTGGATCTGTGTAGTGGAGCCCCACTGAAGTCATTGGGGCCTCACATGAGGGCAGAAAATCTGTCCTTGCAGATTCAAGTGCAACAACACAGACTTGGCATGTTTGGAAGGTAACTTTTATTATTATTTGGATTTAGCTTATTTCATTTTTCTGTTTCAAAGCCATGCTAGGGAAAGCAGATACAGGACAGCTGTTAGATTCTGTGTGGCACTGCTCATCTGTAAAGGAAGAAAATCTAACTAACTAAGTTGAATCACTGTTATAAATACCAAATTAAAAAGCCTTAGCAATGTATGTGCTAGTACTATCTGTGTAACTAGCATCACAGTGTGTGGCTGTAAGAGAAAGGTTTTTACGAAAAATTAAAGTATGAAAAAGATATAGCCAAGGTTCCAAAGTTTAACACAGAAGAGCTGTTTTCCTATCAAGTAGGAATATAGCAGACTTCTATGACAAATAAAGAATTTGAATAAATTGTTGGGAATGCCTTCAACATTAAACTGTGGTGAACAAATTTAATGGAGGAGAATATGACCTGTCAGGCAGGGTTTCGGTTTCAAATCAGGCAGAAGGTAGTTATGTCCCAGAATGGTAGAAAGGAAAGAGTTTTATTTCTCTGTTTGTCTGTTCTCTGATGACCACCCTTCTGTTTTTCCTTCCTCTCCTGCCCCTATTAGTTTATGGGCATCTTTTTTTCTCTTTCCTTTGTATGTATTTGTACAAGTCTCCCTTTTCATTGGTTCCTTTTGTTTGGTGTGTGTCTTTCTATCTCTCACCTGGGGTTACCACCTTTGGGACTCAGTCCTATGGGACAAAAATGTTACACAGCACAACACCTAACTATTGTGCTGCATGTAAGACATTTTTCCTTCTATGTGAACTAAATTGTACTTTTGTTGTTGGGATTTGTTAGGTGTATTGCCAACACTTAGTTACATGGTAGAGCCACACAATTCAGAACTGCCCTGTGCAATTTTGGGTGGATGGCTACCCTTTGATCTTTCCCTACCTGATGTCATGTACTTGCTTTGTGTGTATGTTCTCTTTCCTCTAGAGACTGATCCACAAAGGGATGAGACCTGATATTACTGTCAGGTACATATATTTACCTACATTTCTAATATACCAGAAAAGGCCCCTATCTTCCATTCTAAGCATCTCACAATACATTTAAAAAACAATTAGTTAATTAACAAATTAATCCAGCAGCTGTAACAGCAGCACACCCCAACAAAACCCTCTTCTCCACGATAATTAGCCCCCATCAAGACTCAACATCCTTAGAAGCTTGAGTGAATAGAGAAGTCATTCATAGGGCATGCCTTGAAAATGCCCAAATCTGGGGTGATATCCTGCCCTACTGAAGTCATTGGGAGTTTTGTCAATGACTTTGATGAGGATGAAATTTGATACCTGGACTTCTTCAGACTGGGGGGCGAAGTGGGGCCTCATATGAATACGGCTATATCACCAACCACTTCTCTTTTATATTGAGGGGCTCCAGCTTACATTATCATAGAATATCAGGGTTGGAAGGGACCCCAGAAGGTCATCTAGTCCAACCCCCTGCTCAAAGCAGGACCAAGTCCCAGTTAAATCATCCTAGCCAGGGCTTTGTCAAGCCTGACCTTAAAAACCTCTAAGGAAGGAGATTCTACCACCTCCCTAGGTAACGCATTCCAGTGTTTCACCACCCTCTTAGTGAAAAAGTTTTTCCTAATATCCAATCTAAACCTCCCCCATTGCAACTTGAGACCATTACTCCTCGTTCTGTCATCTGCTACCATTGAGAACAGTCTAGAGCCATCCTCTTTGAAACCCCCTTTCAGGTAGTTGAAAGCAGCTATCAAATCCCCCCTCATTCTTCTCTTCTGCAGACTAAACAATCCCAGCTCCCTCAGCCTCTCCTCATAAGTCATGTGCTCTAGACCCCTAATCATTTTTGTATTTTTGTAATCAATGAATGCATTAAGCTACTTTGCCACTGCATTGCACTGGGAGCTCATGTTGAGTTGTTTTTCCAGTATGACCCCTAAATCCTTTTCCTTTCTAGAGGCCTGTTTTGAGGCCTTGAAGGCTCAAGGTTCTAGTCTTGTTTCCCTGGGTGTGTGACTTCTGTGTTGATTGTGTCTGTTGTCTGTAGCACATGGCTTTATTTCTATGCATTTCTCTCTCCCCTTTGGTTATGTATGTTTCTTTCTTCTTCTCACACAGAACAGATTGAAATAAGGCAGAAATGCAACTCTTCTCCTACTTCATCCTCAGCGGTAAAGGGAGATTATAATTTTGCTCTGTCAGACGTGTGTGTTTGGCCATGTTACAGGCTTCAGAATGATACTGAGGCTCCATAGCAATTGTACTACTATTTGGCAGTAGAAGAAAAAAAGACAGTATCTCTCTTTCACACACACACACCTGCATGAGAATGAGCACGTGCATACACACACATTTGGGTGCTTCTTCCTTCCAGTTCTCTTCAGGCTGGATGGAAACTTTCTATAGATTTCAAACAGTTTCTAATTTTCTGCATTCAGCTGGGTTTCCACTGTACATCATTTCACCAGACAAATATCTCAGTTTAATAGTTAACAAGATTTAACAATAGCACCAAATGTTGAAAGTAAGCTGAAGTGTGCAGGTTTATGTTACTCTGGAGTGGTGGTGAGCTTGGATCACAGGAGGATTCCTCATGCTGTCCTGTGAGACCACACACAATGCTGTGGAAATACGCCTGCTACTCCAGCACCTCTTATGCTTCTTGCTTATAACCACCTCACCACAAATATGTGTCTATTAAAGCAACAAGCCAACATCTCCCATCTCCAAGTGCCTGCACTATATTACGGTAGAATACCCCATACCAGCCACACTAGAATGAAAGAGACAGTCATGCACACATACATACTTCTTCCTCTTCAATGTATCCCCACCTGGTGCTGTAACCCTGGGTAACTGTCCACTTCTACTGCCACCTGCTGTAGCCGTTGTAGCATTACAGGTTCCTCTCCACAGCACAGCTCTCAGAGGAGCAGCCATGCTAGTCTGTATCCGTAAAAAGAAAAGGAGTACTAGTGGCACCTTAGAGAATAACAAATTTATTAAAGCATAAGCTTTCGTGAGCTACAGCTCACTTCAGTAACCTACTGTACTGCTAGTGGATGCACTTAACCCTTCTGTTGCAGACAGGTATTTTTCTGGCTTTCAGACATAACATCACTTGAGCACAGGTTTCAGAGTAGCAGCCGTGTTAGTCTGTATTCGCAAAAAGAAAAGGAGTACTTGTGGCACCCTAGAGACTAACAAATTTATTTGAGCATAAGCTTTCATGAGCTACAGCTCACTTCATCAGATGCCTGTCCTTTTTCTTTTGTAGAGAAGCAAAGTGTGTGTTGTAGATGGCTTGTCTAGTTTTTGTAAAGTCCAGCCGCGAGGAAGTTTGTGTGGAAGGTTGGTTCTTTATGAGAGTATCAGTTTTGAGAGCTCATTCTTAATCTTTCCCTGTTTGCTGTAGAGGATGTTGATCAGGTGGTTCCGCCGTTTCTTTGAGAGTGTGTGGCACAAGCTGTCAGCATAGTCTGTGTGGTATGTAGATTGTAATGGATTTTTTACCTTCAGTCCTTTTGGTATGATGTCCATCTGTTTGCATTTGGAGAGGAAGATGATGTCTGTCTATATCTGTACGAGTTTTTTCATGAAGTTGATAGAGTTCCACTCCATATGGCTAAATTCAGTGCTTTGCATAATAATAGGTTTCAGAGTAGCAGCCGTGTTAGTCTGTATTCGCAAAAAAGAAAAGGAGTACTTGTGGCACCTTAGAGACTAACAAATTTATTTGAGCATAAGCTTTCGTGAGCTACAGCTCACTTCATCGGATGCCACTTGAGCACAGATGCAGTCAGGGCAAATGATAATCAACTCCTACTTGGCTGACTAGGAAAAAGATGTGGGAGGACTTAGTAAAAGAAAAACAGGATTCCCATGATTGTTTTAAATTCCTTGCTTGCTGAAAAGAATTGGGGTGACTCTCTTGAGGCAACACGTGCCAGGTTCCCTCTGGGATAATGCCATATTGATTCTTGTGTTTGTGGTTATTACTTTTGGACGTCCAGGTAGCCTGTTTTTTCCCTAGCATCAATAAATACATGGTATGAATTTTGGGAATCATATTGTCTGTGTAAGAGTGTTATGTCCTGAATACTTAACAGGAAAAAAAATGTATAGTGCTCCCTTTATATTACATCTCGAGACACTATTCTGACAAGACAGGCTGGTAGACAATTGATGTACTTTGTCACCAAAATTCAACTGAAACATCTTCAGGGTTTAATTTGATAACAAAGAAGGAGGCAGTTTTGGAGGAGTATTGTTGAAAATCAAAGTACTGTGATACGTTTCCATAGGACACTGTTGAATATTGGCTAAGTAATAATAATAATTCCTACCAGGGCAGTCAGTACAGAATGATAATGCCCTTATTTATTATTTTATATTTGTGGCCAGTACAGTGCTTTAAAGCATACAATAAATTGTAGGAGATTATCACAGCTGTTCCTTGTTTTAACAGGTCAGAATATGGTAGTTTATGCCAGACGATTGGCAAGATTTCGAGATAAAAATTATATTAGGACAATAATATGGATGCTACTTTGGATAGAAGAGTACTTGAATTTTGTCTTTTGATTTTAAAAATAAACATTTACACTCTTCACAAGCTATTGAGCTGTACTACAACAGCAGTGTCTTTGCCCGTTTGAAAAGCTCTGGTCTCGCAGACAGAAATACATTGCTGCCAGTCTGGAAACAAAAAATAAAGATCAAACATCCATATTTGTGGTTCAGGGATTCATTAGGTCCCATGAAGTAAAAAAGAAAAAAAATCTTGTGAAGGGGGAAAATTCTATTAAAATGCAATAAACACAACACAAAAACCACACAGTACAAGACTCACCTTTCTACATAAGCTTACTCTTGATAAATGGAGTTAAATAATGACCCACATCCCAATTGATTTACCCAGGGATTGAGGAAAGTTACAAAACCCAAAAAGAGTGCCTCCATATGCCGTGTTGAACCAAAGAATGGTGAACCGTGGAATTCTTTACACAATTGTTAACTTTTTTATTGGCACCCAAATATCCCGGTGATTGATGCATTAGCGATACTTATGAATCACACAGCACTTTGATCCACATGTCCAAATCCCTTTCCTGTCAAAGATAGTTGTGAATGCTGATGGAGGGTATGTTATGATCCCATATATTTATAGTAGCATAATTCCCATTTTAAAACACTTTTATTATGTTACAGTAGCATGGGAACCAAGCAAATATATAAGTCCTACTTAATATATTTGAAAAATCTATTATATTTGTAAAAACTCTATGGGCTGGATTATGGTTTAACAATCTACCCAGAGCATGGGCCAGCATGCAGCTGTAACCCAGGAATACCTTAGGAAAATAATAATCTAGTGGGGGGTAGTAATCTGGTATTTACTCCAGTCATGGCTCCTATGATGGCTCAGCTGAGGTGGTTTGAACATTTTGGGGGAAAGACAGAAGCTAAGGCTCCATCCGTGCCTTGCCCTTCTCTGCCCACCTGCAGGGAGTAACAGGCTTGCAGTATATGCTTAGCACGGCATGTCCAGATTCAAAATCTAGGGAGGCCATATAAGCATCAGGGGAAGTCTTGATCTCCCTAAGAGCCCTGCATGGACAGACAGCCTGGGCCGCAATCTGATGCTATAATCATATCAGCAGCATACACAGCATCACCAAAGTGTAATTTCGAAAGAACTGAAACGAGAATAAAACAAGGAAATAAAATTCTACAGATGATTGAAGTACCATTGTTTCTTACAAATATATATCTTTTGCTAGACAAGGACATGGGGGTTGTTTATTTTTTTTAAACTAAAACATTTCATTTAAAATGACATCCCAGATAGGTTTTTGTGATCTATCATGAAGAAAAAAAATCTTTAACCAATGACAAAATTTACCTTAAAGCAATGTAGAGTGGAATTGTCCTACAGATAATAGAATAACTTCACTATAAACAGGTCATTACGTAAACAGAACTGCAATTAGTACATTGTATATTTTAATGGGTAAGGCCTAAAATAAACCATCAGCTAGTTTGAAAAAAAGAGAGAACGAGAGAGCAAGTAAATTGCAGAAGCTATTTTTCACAGCTGTGGTGTCATAATTAAATCCAGCATAAAACTTCACTTGTAGCTGTGGCTTTTGGGTCTGGGAGCCCCCGTGGAGGCTCCCCAAACCTGCAAAATGGGCAGCAAATTAATAGAGTGGGGTGTGTGTGTTAAAACATGAATTATATACCCCAAGCTGTGTGTGAACATGAATTATATACCCTAAGCAGAGCAACCTACAATCAGAGCATTCTACAATCAAAGACGGAAGAGAGCAGAAGACTATACGAACTTCACTAGGAAGAATGCATCCGATGAAGTGAGCTGTAGCTCACAAAAGCTTATGCTCAAATAAATTTGTTAGTCTCTAAGGTGCCACAAGTACTCCTTTTCTTTTTGCTAATTTACCCAGGCAGTGCTTACATATTATGGAGATGTGTTCTATAGAAAATCTTATTAGGAACTGGGCCTTTAAAAATATGTGCTGCATAGAAATTACCCTCATAACCCTACTCAGCACTCTGTAGGTGCATGATCATGTGCCACTGAAGTCAGTGGGAGCTTTACCATTCTATGGGTGCAGGATCTGACCTATGTGCAGAAATCCGGGAGAGTGAGCTGAGAACGTGAACTCTACCGCCATCTAAAGGGTCGTGTTGATTATGCAGCTCAAAGATCTTTGTAGCAGCTTGCTTAGCCTGGTAGGAGTGGTGTTAAGGGGGTTAGCTTTGAGAGCATAATGGGATGAGCATGGGAAGGATCCACTTTTACGTAGTCTCTGGAGAGAAAAAGGAAGAGATTACCCCCTCCCCAAGACCTGGGTTCTTGCTCAGATTACCAAGATGATGAGGGCTTCTTGAGAGCAGAACAGGAGGTTGAGAGGGGTGGTTTGGTTTGGTTCTCCAGTTCCAGGATCCTGCGCCAAATGTATTTCGGAGATTCTTGGACGGTTTGGGTGTACTCCTAAAAAAAGAGCAGAGCCCTCCTCCCCAAGGTGAAAACAGTTCAGCTCAATCACGAAAGCCTGGATACAGCTTGGCTATGCCAAAAACAAGGGAGCTAATTTTCTTGAAGGCAACAGCCCTCCCAAATCTCTTCCTTACAAGGTCTCATGCTGCTGTGGCAACAGTTGCCATAGTCTACTATTTATTCTTCCCAGGTTGAGTCCTTTCCTCTTTGACATCAGTATTATTTTAATATTTAATATTTCAAAACTCTGATCTACTTTTTTCTAACCAGTGACTTTGAGTGTTGTACCTTTAAGTATCTGGTCAAATCCCAGTTACCCATAGAACACACAACAGCCAACTTCAATGTGGGACTAGGAAAAAAATTACCTCCACTCTTTTATTAGCTTTAACTACTTTGATCATTATCTCTGTACAAAGCCTATAAACATAGAAATAAAACTTGTTTTTTTTCACTGCTTTGTATGTTAGAAATTATCTGTTTTGGAAACAAACCTAACTGACAGTAGACAGGAAAGAAAGTTTTAAAATCTTCCAAAGCAGGTGTGGAAGCTGCGTCCTTGTGAGGTTCCTTACAAGATGGCTGTCACGGCCATTAAAAGCTGCAGAAATGTAGTACAAGGAATGTACAAAAAGTGCAAGATATTGGACTAGATGGTCCATTGGTCTAATAATCCAGTTTGGCAATTCCTGTGTCCCTATATGAAGCTTCCATTTCTAGCTCTTTATTTGCACCAGGAACAGGACTAAATATGCTCATAATGATCATTGGGCCACTATAATTTTTTGTGCCGGTGGATAATATTTGAGGATGAAGAGGAACGATTTCTCTAGAGGGTGACTTATTTGAAATGTTAGAAGAAGCCCAGAGGGAGATAGTTCGGAGCTTGATCCTGTTCCCATTCAAGTCAGTGAAAAAACTCCCATTGACCTAGTGGGGCAGGATCAAGTCCTTAGTGAGCACATAGCCCCAGGTGAGGTGACCAAGAGTGCATATTAAATGAAACGAGCCGGTCATATAGCTCTGTTGGTTTATTACATGGCTGAAATTTATCACATGGATATATATCACTGAACTGGCCTGTGCCTTGTTCCGGGGGTGACTATTGTATTCTATCCTATAGCTCTCTACATACTTTATCTGTCTCCCACTTTCCTCTTATACCAAATCTATTTACTCTTCCTCTTGTCTCTCTCTCTTCTCATTCGAACTTAAGCTGTAGCCTGTTGCTTATTTTCTTTCTTTCTTTCTTTCTTTCTTTCTTTCTTTCTTTCTTTCTTTCTTTCTTTCTTTCTTTCTTTCTTTCTTTTTCTTCAGTACTGGTCATGTGCCTACCTCACATAGTTCTTGCTCTTGTAGCTTCTTTGTAACTCCAACTCTTGCTTTGGGCCTCTTGGCCATCTTCTTCTGTCATCTTTACCTTTTTTTTACTGTGTCCATCCTCTGTTTTTGCCCTCTGTATAGTTCAACATCAAAGACAATGCAGCCAGTCACTTGCCACCTCTGATTAATTTGCATACTTCATTCCTTTTGGCTGAAGTGAAGTAAGTCTGGCGGAGGGAGATAGGCAGACATAGAAATAGTCAGACATAAAGACATTTTCAAGGTCAAGAGAGCTCTACGGAATCACTTAATCAAAAAGCCAAGACCTTACTGCACAGCTACAGTGCTCTTCAGTTACACGATCCACGTCAAAACTGGTAAGGAAACAGCAGTGTCTTTCCCTGGGAATTCATTCATTAATTCAGACATTCAGACAGATTCCAGAAATTACAGTGTATATATAACATATAATTGAGTATAACAAGAGCCCAACTTGCAGCTAGCAGAAGAGTTCTGTTTCGTGAGGTTGATGACATGAGAGGGCTATAGTTTGGTGACATTTTAGCCTCGAAAGATGAATATTTTTTTAAGTGATGAAAAACACAAGGCATTTTATACAGGATTTTAACCAACTGCAATATTAGAGTAGCTGTGAAATGTATTGTTTGATAGCTAGGAAGGAGAGGGGGTTTTAAACATATATAGTATGTGTGAGAGTGTGTATCTGTGGACACATATGTATCCTTGCATATGCATTAGGGTTACCAGACAGCAAGTGTGAAAAATCAGGACGGGGGTGGGTGGTCATAGGAGCCTATATAAGAAAAAGACCCAAAAATTGGGACTGTCCCTATAAAATTGGGACATCTGGTCACTCTAATATGCATGCACAGAATAAGGCTTACAAATAAACATATGAGACCAAGATATATTTCCATCAAGTAATTTTGGTGATAGCCACTCTTGTGACTTGTCCCCAAAAGCCTCAAGATGTATCTTTGTTGCACTACATTGCTACTCTAGTTCATATTTATTTAAGTAATGCATAAGTTCTCTTTCTCTTTGGCATACCATCTGTTTACATTCTGTATTCCAAAATAGCTCTCTATATCCTAGCACGGTAAGATAGGAGATGAGATATTCAAAGCTGCCTAGAGGATTCTGTCTTTAATGGAAGATATATGTCTAAGTCTCTTTAAAACTGCTTGGAAAAATCTCAGTCATAGTTACTAATGAGATCTTCGATACTGGAGATTTTCTAGATTTCCATATGATATTTCCTCCTTTTCAACACAGGCTTACGATATGTTTTATGTTACTTACACATACAATGGGCATTGCTTTGTTGCATGTAGCTCAAAGGTTACCCCAGGATGGACAAATAGGAAATACTTTTGAGATATCCTTATTATATTGAAATATGCTTTCTTGTCTGTCGCCTTTTCTCTTTAGCCCTTCTGACTTGGATACTCCCACTCATCCATGCTCAAGAATGCTCACCCCTGCCATTCCACAATTAGCCATATTTCTCTGCATGACAGTATATTTATTTTTAATCTTCCCCCTGATTTACCCCTCCTTCGCTTATTTCAACAACAGCGACTTGAGTTTACAAAACTCCTCTTGTGGCTTCAGTATGTGCAATAAAACATGGATCACCGTATACAAAACAAAATATAAAAGACAGTGATTAAGAACAACTGAGCGGTGTGAGAGACATACATTTCTCTAACCCGCTTCTCAGTTCCATCGTTGACTGACATTTGGGGAAAACAATTGGAGGTGAGAGGTGCCCATGTGCCCAACAAGTCAAGGTTGAAATTAGGGCAAGTCAAAGATGAGCCCAATTCCTTTAGAATGTGAGGAAGGAATACAACAATAAACAAGCAATAGGTATGTTTGGGCTATTCCCCTAAGAGCCTTAAAAGTGAAAAGAATGTTTAAATCAATGAAGATCTTTATAAGGAACCGAGTAAAGATTTCGAGATTGGAACAATGTGTTTAACTATCACTGTGGCTGCTGCATTCTGGATGACTTCCGTTCTGTGCATTGGTGACTTGCATAGATTCATTGATTCCAATGCTGGAAGGGACCATTTTGATCATCTAGTCTGACCTTAGATATCTCACGGGCCTTTGAATTTCCCCAAAATAATTCCTAGAGAATATCTTTTAGACAAACATCCAATGTTTGTCTAAAAGATATTCTCTAGGAATTATTTTGGGGGAAATTCAAATTAAAAATGGCAAGTGATGGAGAATCCACCACAACCCTTGGTAAATTGTTCCAATGGTTATTATCCTAAATTTATGCCTCCTCCCCTGAGCGCGCCACGTTCCCCTTCCTCCCCCGACCCTCCCAGAGCTTGCTACAGCTATTTGGCGGCGGCAAGCGCTGGGAGGGAGGGAGGAGCAGAGATGTGGTGCACTGGGAGGAAGCAGAGGAGGAGGTGAGGCAGAGGTGGAGGTGAGGCGGGGGAGCGGGGCAGGGCGGGAGCTTGGCTGCCGGCGGGTGCAGAGCACCCACTAATTTTCCCCCGTGGGTTCTCCAGTCCCGGAGCACCCACAGAGTCGCCACCTATGCTCCTGGAGTCTATCACTATAAGGCATATTTTCTAATCTTTTAATCATTTTCATGGCTCTTCTCATAACCCTCTTTAATTTATCAACATTCTTGAATTGTGGAGCCCAGAACTGGACACGGTATTCAAGCAGCGGTTGCTCCAGTGCTAAGGACAGTGGTAAAATAACCTCCTTACTCCTACTCGAGATACCCCTGTTTAAGTATCCAAGGATTGTGTTAGCCCTTTTGTCCACAGTGTTGCACTAGAAACTCATGTTCAGCTGATTATCTACCATCACCCCCAAATCTTTTTCAGAGTAAGATAATAAAATATGAGCTGCATAATATGTGCCTTGCATGCATAACTTGTGAATTGCATAACATGTGCATGGAAATGGGAAATTACAATACTCATGCCTCCTTTTTCATTTCCTTCCCCGCCTTCCCTTCCCTCCCCACTTCTTTTACAGCAATTCCACCTTCCCCAGGGGTCAAATGCTGAGCTGCTGTTAGGCATTGGGGGCGTGGCTGAGTAAGTTATAAATAAAGTGCGAGTCAGCCCAATAGCACTAATTTATTTTGCAGTTAAAGAGTGTTTACACAGGGAATGTTCGGAGCACTCTTTGATGTTCCATGAGCTACTCAGTCGTGGGAATAGGAGGCACAAGTAGCCTGCGTGTGAAGCGCCATTCAGCCAAGTGGATGAAAGGGGAAAACAGGCCGGATGGATTCCTTAGATCTACCTCTGAGCACCTGATACATGGCCCTTCCCCAGCTCACTGTCCCACTTCAGATCAGCAGAGCTGATGGGGGGTCCCATTTTAATCACTCCCTACATCAGTAAGCAGTGACTGACTGAATAACAACCTTGGGATATGACCCACTGAGAGGGTTGTGTTGGGGAGAGAGTATCCCTGCTGCTGTTAAGGGAGAGGAGGGCCAGAGGAGGGAAGGAAAGATATTAAAAGAAATAATTGACTAGAAGTTACTTTTTAGTGGGGGAGTTACAGATTGAGCTTTCCTTAGGAGCAAGGAGGGGCGGAGGAAATTAAGTGGACCTAATGCACCAGAGGTTGTATGGGTGTAACTGAGTAGAATTTGGCCTGGGATGAATGTCCTGTACAATTTGGGTGAGTGACAGTTACTGTGGGAACCTGAACTTATCAGTAAGTGGCTTTTGTGCATTGAAGGCCAGATTTTCAAAAGTGCTCAGCCCCTGACAGCTGCCGTTGTGAGACTAATGGTCAGATCTCCAGTGCAGCTCAGTGCTCAGCGTGCTGAATCTGGTCCCAATTGTATATTCTGGGACTGAAAAAATCTTGTGAATATCTGGTCCTAAAATTTCTAATCTTTAACGTTTTTTTTCTTTCAAAAAGGTGGAGTGGAGGTGGGAGGGGGAAACTGAATTGGCTCTGTTTAATGGTTCGCTTTTAAGTAATCCAGTCAGCTTTGAAATTCAGACCCCCTTGAGGTGAACACAGTAGGGCAGGATGAGTTCCTCTTTGGACTGCTACTGTTATTTGACTGAAATCAGTTTTTTTACAAGGCCAATTTAAAAGAGCAGCAGGCTACTATGCATCGACTTACCTTGTGACAGTGCTGTCTTTGAATTGGCAGGACGGTGAAACTTAAATTTTCAGAAAATTGCAGAATCCAGGGAAGATTGCAGAGAGATCTGAAAAGAAGGGAATCCTAATTTTTTTCCACATACTATTTTTTTCTGTCTCTAATTTCAAGGACATAAATGCAGTGAAGGATTTTTATGTGTAGGGTTCAGTGAGACATCTACAGTTTTCTTCATGTGAATTGTCCTTGCCAATTATCTTTGAAGGTCTTGATCCAAGAATAAAAATAGTTCAATGACCTGAACCCAGTTCTAGTCCTAAAGGACTTTAGAAACCAAATGCACCGCTTAATATAGTACATTTGTCAGGCTTTGCTCATGGGCGGCTTAGCATTGAGCCAAAAGGGATGTTGCAAATCCTGATTTAGGTGCGTTTGCCAGTAGTGTGGGAAGTTTATACAGTATGGAACAACTTCTACCCTCATTTAAACCTGGGAAAGTGTAGCCCAAGTGTCCATATTATACATATTATATAGTGTGTATATATCAATCTCCCCTCTGTATTTTCCACCAAATGCATCCGATGAAGTGAGCTGTAGCTCACGAAAGCTTATGCTCTAATAAATTTGTTAGTCTCTAAGGTGCCACAAGTACTCCTTTTCTTTTTGCGAATACAGACTAAAACGGCTGCTACTCTGAAACCTGCCATATTATACTTAACTCATAAATTATCTTTAGCTATCTTTAGCACATTTTCTTGAGCACTAATCTTCGTCTAAGGTTTTGTCTACACTAGCATTTTTGTTGGCAGCACCTTTTTTGGTCAGGGGTGTGAAAAAACACCGCCCACCGACGTAAGTTTCACCACAAAAGCGCCGGTGTGGACAGTGCTATGTTGGCAGTAGAGTGCTTCCCGCTATATATAATATATATATATATATATATATATATATAATATATATATATATATAATATAACTACTGTTGCTTGTTGGGGGTGGTTTAATTGTGCTGGCAGTACAGCTGTCCCCCACCGGCGTAGAGCAGCTACTCAGGAGACCTGGTCTTTCTAGTGTACCTTGCAGCGGTACAGCTGTGCCACTGTAAGGTCTGTAGTGTGGACGTAGCCTGATTCACCCAAATATTTGAGCCAAATGCATTGTCCATTGAAAATATCAATTAACATCAATATAACAAAGCAGAAAATGGGGGGAAATCTCTCTGGTTTATTCTATTCAGAGGGATTTCTTCATTCCTTGAGCTGGAATTTTGAAACTCTGTGTGGTATTTTATCAGTTAATTACCTATATGTTGGGTTTTTTTCTCCTCCACAAACCCTGACTTTCCTTTGTCTGTTTTTCTTATGAGTATGGTCTTGTTTGTTTCCTATGAAGAAGGTTCACAATTAGGGAAGAATGTAACTTTTGTCATATGACAGTCATTAGATCAGATGGCACTTTTTCAACACTCCTAACTTCAGTTTAAATTCTTGTTGTGAGTGTCACGTAGAGGAACCAAAATAAAATGAGGGAAAGAGTCTTCAAAGGTTTTTTCAAAGGATTAAATATGCTTTGTTAAGAAGAAACATGTACCTTTTTTAATGTTGTTGTTTGGGGAGGGCTCTAGTTCTTAAAATGCATTGACAGCTCTTGTATACAGGGTGTTGGAGCACAGCCCCTCCAAACTACACACGTGCGTGCAGGCACATACACACTTACCTCTGTGTGTGTGTAACTATATACAAATCCCAAACGCAGCAAGTCTATACCAGGGTGTTCTTCTCCATTGCTCCTGTGGCACATGTGCAGTTATGATTTCCAAGGTCTGACAGGAGACGAAACCGTGGTGATTTTCACTGGGATTTGGGGAGCTGGATTCACCATCCAAGCCATAGGCTGTGGTGGCTGTAGGTCGCTCTAAGGTATTGTTCTCTAACTGCCCCATGTAGACAGTCCTGGCACAGTCTAAAATGTACCTAGTTCACATTGGTGTAGTCCTCTTTCGAACATGATTATGTTAACATGCTTTTGGTACCTTTTAGAGTGCATCAGCAGGGTCTGCATAGGGCAGATATTATTGTAGTGCCGAGGAGCCCCAGTCCTGGATCAGGACCCCATTGTGCTAAGCACTGCACAAACACAAACATTTGTATGTGTGTAGAGATTCATTTATATGCATGTACTGGGCAAATAAATCTCTGTACACATGCATATATAGTATGTGTGTTACGTTTGTTACTGGTGAAATATTCTAGACCTATTTAGTGGTGTTAGTAATCTGCAGTACTGAGGTCCAGAATATATAGATGTATATAGTGGATATGCACAGCCTTGCGTGTGTATATGCACATGCACATGTACACAGACTCCTCTTTTCTGCCAGTGCTGTAACTGCTGCTGTTGCTCCAGACTCTGCTGCTGTTAGCCTCCCAGTGAATGAGAGAGGATGCAGAACCAAGTAGCTGTCGCCCCTTAGACCAGTGGGGCTTACCAAGGATGTTGTGTGGTGTCTACTGGCCACATCGGGGATGGGCAACTCCCAGTACAAGCTCCAACGCTACCCAAGAAGAAAATACAAAGGTATGGGGAGTAGGGATGTCTGTGCCCTTAGTAACAAACAGCCAGGCTGAGCAGCAGGCCCTGCTTTGCTGCTGAGTTTGTGGCTGTAGTCAAGAAGCTGCAGCTATGAGTCAGAGGTGAAATTATTTTTCTAAGGTTCCCTTTTAGTAATGTTTAGACTGAAGAGCTTCAGAGTGCAGAGGAGTGTTTGGAATGTTTATGCTGTGTGCCAGCAAGCTGGCTTCCTTGCACCAGTCTTGTCCTGCTGGCCAAGGCATTTTGCTGCAGCGTCCTCTTCAGCAGTTAGGTAAGGGATGTAAACGTAGCGACAAGGTGAATTACGCATGCCGGGGAATGTTATGGGTGTATCTATGCACTGTCCATCCCAGGTAATTACAAAATATAGAGCCCCTTGTGATGAAAATAAACCTGATTTCAGAATGGCAGTTTTGTGGCCTGATCTCCAGCAAATACAGGGTTAATAAATTCAGATGACAGTTTTTTTAAGAAGCTACACAGGCTTCAGCATCACTTTGGTCCTCCAGATGACCTCATCCCAGGTAGTTCCTATTCAGAATTATTTTTTGTACAGTAGTAGAGTTGGAGTCAGGTTCTGATGATGTCACATTTGGGGGAGGAGGGGGAGATAGATTGCAGTTCTAATGCAACATGGATACAGAAAACCACCAGAGAGGGCCATCTGCTTTATGAAAGAAGAGGGAAAAGGCTGAACCCAAAAGAGACTGTTTCTCTCACTATTGCTTCAAACATGAAGACTGTTTGCCTGCTTGAAATCTACCTTTAAATGGAGCTGGCTCTGTAATGTATTATGCATAATGAGGTTAGAACTATTATGATTTCTTAGGGGACAGAATATTGTAGCTTTAAAGTAGATTCTATTGGGGGACACTGTACAAGACTTCAAAGAAATGAATCTGCTGTCCTGCATTGACACAAATTGGACTGGTCAGCTGCAGAACCCAGAACACGGATGGGACTGGTTCAGTAGCCAATGCAGGGGTGAGAGGAGCAGCTTGAGCTGTTTTAGCAAGTGAATGTGAATGTGAATGGGGATAGGTGGGGGAAAGAATCAGCAGTGATGTCATTTTTAACTAATTCCTCACACAGCTGGTGAATGAAGTTAGAGGAAAAACCTGCAGTCCCAGAATGATTCTCAGCATTGACTGGAGATTCTAAATTACTGAGAATCCTCACAATGGTAATTTATTTTCACTCCTATGCAGAGCAGTTCTTGTAGTCCTTTATTTTTGGGTCAAGCAAAGGCCATATTTTTTTCTCTGTGCTGTGAGGTTTTGATTTCAGTGTTTGTCTGGTTTTCAGAATGCCTTTTTAGTTTATTTGAAGTTTTGCCTTGCTAGTAGTGGATTTTTATCTGTTGTGTGAATCCTTGTCATTGCATGCAAGAGTTTAGAATGCAGCATTTATGCTACTAGCCAGAAATGGAGATTCAGAGGTTGCCAGGCACAGAGCTCCCTGCAAAGGAAATTGTGTACTTTTCAAATCACTTGTGGAAGAGAAAGGGCTCAGGTATTTTGTCTCATTTAATGCTGATGTAAAAGGAAGGAAGACTCATTCATCTATGCAGACAACAATTGAATCTTCCTTTGGAGACTTCTATTTTTGTTTTGAAAGCCAGTTTTTATTGGGAGGGATTTTATTGTAATGGAACGAGATGCAAAATGTGAACATAAAATGGGCTTTTCTAATGGTCTGAGAGAAGAATTTTTAATACCATGCATTAACCCTTTCATTGCTGGTCCCTCGACCATGCTGGCCCTGTTGCTGTCTGCCATAGAAATCAATGGAATGTAAGGCTGTTCCTCAGACATGCAGCAGCACAGACGGGTTTTTTTGCTTGCTTGTACCTGGAATCTTCAGCAGCAATCAGGCTGTGTTTGGTGGTGGTTGTTATTTTTTTTAATAAAAGCCATTAAGAAAATTCCATAAAGGGTAAAATAATCCGGCCAAGATGGTGGACAATTATTAAGTGATGCTGCTATTTCCAAATATTTTGCTACTTGTGTAATTTTTGCAGTTATCTTGGGTCAGTGTTTTGTTTTCATATTATTTGGTCTGAAGGCAGAGATAGCCATGCTTAAAAGTCAACTTGGCTTTGGTAATCACCTAGCGTTCCTCTCCCGTACTTCCACTCGCCAATGGATAAGACTTGCCTGCCTTTTACTCGACAGAAGCACTGAGATTACTAATCAAACAAGGCCTGTTTCTTGCTTACTAGGAACTTGTGGCATATCTGTGATAGGTTTTAGTGCCATTCAGCTTATGATGGCAACAATGAGTAAGAAGTTTGGGGGTTTTGGTTCAAGAATTCAGAAGACAGTGAGAAAAATTGAGAGCACAGTGTGCAATAATGCTGATTGACAAATATGATGCTGTACTTACAGAGTATATTAATGGCTGTAACAGATTGGGAAATTTGTTGCGACCTGTGAACAAGCTTGGAATGAGGAATGTCAGGGAGGCATAAGGTTCTTTTTACAGTCTATTTTGACTGAAGGTCATTTTGAACTCCTCCTCCTGCAACGTCATGGTGCACTGGGAAAGCAAATCCACTATTTCCTTCCTTCTCTCACCCCAGCTGCACCTTCAGTATGGTTCCTATGGAATGGGCAAGTCTTGGAAGCAAAAGCAATGTTTTAAAATTGTCACTTAAATCTCAGTCTAGTCTTCAGATTACAAGAACTCTGTTTTATCTAGGTACGTGCCTCTTTGTCACTGGTATTAGAAAGTACTTATGGAGTTATTTTGCGGGGGGGGGAAGTGTGCACAGGATTGATGGTGAAATGGGTGACTTGCAGTGCTGAGATAATGGGCTTGGCATATGGAGATTTCCGCCTCTGTGTTGCTAGACTGAATTTGCTGCCTATGCTGGCCTGTGGATAGAGAACTTCATTCTTCAGTGATTTCAGTGTAACACCCTTCACTAGCAGAAAATTAATTCATTTAGAATATAGAGAGAAAACTATGGGTCTGGGGTGAGCAGTGCTTTATCCTGCTTAGCTGAGGGACCTGTGTGTGACTTGCAGCAACAATGCCCAAGTCCTCACACTGGCCCCCCCAATACGCCTCACCCCTGTTCAGAGGGTTCCACCCCCCCAAGATGAGCATGGTTGAACCCAAGACCTTCCTACTGAAACTGTCCACAGAGGCGTCTGGTAATGTCGGGACGGTGGGTGGTTTTCATGAAGTGGAGACTTTCCATGTAGCTGACTGAAAAGCAGTTAGGGCCTGATTCAACCTCCATCGAAGTTTAGTAGCAGTATCTCCATGGACTTTGGACTCAATGGGCTTTGGATTTGGCCCATAGTTGGTTACCTTGTTTCTTTACTCCAGATGTTGGAGACAAACTGTTTACTGAAGAAGGCAGACAGCTAAACAGGACTGTGACACATGGGAACTCTTACCTTTCTCATTGTTAACTTTGACATGCTCTTTCTTCCTAAAATGTAACTCTTATGCTTGTTTAATTGCCAAAGTTTACTTGCTGTTGTAGATAGTCCCAATTTGTATGATCCCTCCTGGAGATGGAAATCAAAAGAAAGGATGTGCGGTGTGTGTTGTTCATGTATGATCCAAATGGTATAGGGATACAGTGGAGGGGGAAGGAAAGATAAAATGTGAGTTAAAGAGGATGTTTTATGGCACACATAGGAAGTGGCGGAACCATAGAAATAGATGTCAGGGAAGACTGAGGTTCAGCCCAAGGCCTCCACAGGAAATACAATGGCAAGGGATATGCCCACTGGTTCCAAGAAGATGAGCCTAGTTCAGTGCTGCAGAGGGCACTAAAAATAATTCAAGGACCCTGTGAATATATCTTTGGGGGGGAAATTCCTGAGTTCAATCCTATGCATGTGACCAAGAACCACTAAGGTCAAGCATCTAATTGCATTATACTTTGAGATACCATTGCTGTCCAAGCAATTACCTTTTTTCCCCCTTGGACTTCAGTAGGGTGGAACTGAAGTGTTTTTGGAAGGAGAATCAGACCTTTGCTAAATTAGCAACTAGGTAATTAGTGTGACTTACAGCTAACTAGCTCCTTGTTCTTAACTCTTCTACCTTCTATTTTAGGCTATTTGTTTGAGTTTTGGAGAAATCCTTTTAACCCTCATGGCTATCTCAGTTCTTGGAAATACCTGAAGTAACTCTCCTTTCCCAGAAGTATGGCCTTGATGGCTTTTTTTTATTTTTTTTTTAACTAGAGGAACAGGCTTTCTGACACCAGTTCCATACTACTGCACATATGATGTGATCTTGCACCATGTGAATGGGAGCAGGATCAGACCCAGCTTATCTTCATAATGGCACATGGTCTAGCCAAACAGATGATTTTGGTATACTCCATAACTTATATGGCTTCCTCTGTCTTCAGACAGCTTGTGAAGAAGATCTTCGCCCCCTTGAGTGGGTTAACAGCTGTTCTACATCCTATAAGACACCAGGCAATTGAATGGTCATGTGTCTTTATTCATAGGGGTTCGTCATAATTAAAGGAAAAGTGCCCCCATTTAGCTCATCCCCATAACAGCAAGGTTCTTAGGGTCAGAAGACCTTATTTAAAGGAAGAAACTGTGCAAGGGATTTTGGAAGTGTTTTACTTAGTATTAGCATTTGGTCATCTTGCTGAATATGCAGCCCATTGTGGCACTAACACTTTGAGATCTCTTTGGAAGTGACTATAAAACAACTGCTGATTTTACTCAACCTTGTGGGGGGGAAAACAACAGTGGCCAGAATTGACAAGTTCTCTACAATCTCCACTTTCCTCAGAAAATATCGGACTCAAAAAATACCACATTATGAGCCGAGAAGCATCCCAGTGCCAAAGGGCCAGGGGCTCACAGGTATTGGGTAATGAGTTTCAGCTGGTCTGAACAATTTAGTGTTCATCAACTCATCAAGATCTATTTACATATTGGGTAAACATAGCTATCAAGATAACAAACAGGGAAGGAGACCTTTGGTGTCTGTGCCCCAGCAGGGAAGAGAAACTTTATCTGGGCTATAAAGACAGGGTTGGGGGTCTGAACCCCAAAGGATAAGCAATTGAATCAACTGATTGATTGTATACAATAGTACTGTATTTATAAAAGTATAACAGTTGTAGTGTTCTATGAAAGCCTATGACTCACTGGTGATTAATATCATTGTGAATTATATGTATTAACACTATGTAAGGAATTATGGATACTCATTAATATGCTTGACAGTCTGTGACCAAACAAAGGGATAAACAGGTCTCTCCCAGATAGCAGGGAATATCACAGCTATCTATTTGTCTCCAATGAAATAAAGCAAGGTGTGACCAAAAACAATGGAAGCCCCATTTACAGTCAACTCAGCAGCGAGGCAAGAAGCCCACAGGAAGGGGAAAACAGAAGGAGGTCATCCTGCCTCTTGAAGCAAGGTAATTGGACTTTGAGATAGATAAGCAGAGACAGAAAGCCATTTTGGCATCCATCACTAGATAGACATAAGGGGTCAGAGCTCTCACAAGCTTACAAAGATGTGTCCTTCACCCAAGGAGTGGTTGAAGTCTCTGGGAACTGAATATAGGCCAGAATTC
The DNA here is from genome assembly GCF_009764565.3 of Dermochelys coriacea. Lineage (NCBI taxonomy): Eukaryota > Metazoa > Chordata > Testudines > Dermochelyidae > Dermochelys > Dermochelys coriacea. The sequence goes on from NC_050068.2 coordinate 138,202,100, forward strand.
TGCTTAGGCAAAGATCTTTCATTTAGGAAGATAAGGGAAACCAGCACCTTGTACTTCTGTGAAAGGTTCTGACTGAGGGAAAGTCAGCCATGGCTGGGAAGAAGAATGACTGATGAAAGAAACCATCTTGAACGAAGCCTGTACCTTGCTAGATTGAGTTTTAGACTTTTAGATGCATATTTTCACTTTCATTTGATTGTAATCATCTCTACTTTTATTTCTTTTACTTGTCATCACTTAACCTATGTCCTATTGTTAATACATGTTTTATTTTTACTATAAACCAGCAGGTCCTGAATTTGAAGGAAGTAGTGTTTTCATCACAGTTGAATCAATAAGCTGTAATGTGCTTTTGTCTCTTCAAAGGAGAAAACAAGACCTTATTATTCCTCTGAATGTTGCAGGAGAGAGCTGGTCATTGCAGAGCACATGGCCTTGGGGAAAGTTCAGGACTGAGGGTGTCTTGGGGTCTCCTGCTAACATTAACCAAGTCTGAAAAGACCAGAATGTGTCTGTGATAACTCCTGGCAGGCTGTTGGATACAAAAGTGGTTGGATCAGAGCTGTACAGTATATAGAACATGAAGTGCATGCTTGCTGCTGACTCTGTGTATGTCCCAAGCAGGGACCACCATAGCAGAAGCATTTTGGGGCACTTAGGGTTATAATACAAGTGCTGACAGATCCTCTCACTGGTCTGAATTGCATCCAGTGACACTGTCAGTCACATTTGTAACATATAGTTTCAGAATAGCATGCCTATAATCTATCCGCGACTCCAGACTTCTAACTTGGAAAAATGTCACTGCTTTTTTGATTGCAAACTTAATTTGATATCTTATTGGCATTTTCTTGCACTCCCTCCCTCTTCGACCCATAATTTTCCAACATTCTGTTCTAGCTCACCTTTCCCAATCACAGGGAGAAGGGAACTGCAGCAATGTCTGGATATGTAGCTATACATTTAAGAATTTGTACCTTAGCTGTGTCATACCTGATTTTTTTTTCCTTTTGGCATAGCACAGGCAATCAAAATTTATCTTCCAAATTAAGACTGTAATTATATTTTGATAAAGATCTGGCAATTCAGTGAGAATGAAATTTTAAGGGTTGCTGGGATACAGATGACTCTGGGTTATGGAAAAGTGTTTGCATGTGGAATACTAATAGGCTAAGGTCGTTCAGCAGCCTTATCTAGACTTTTCCAATAGTGTCTGATAACACAGGCAATCAAGTGCTTGTTTCTCTGCTATTATTCTGGCAAAGTGATTAAAGATACAAGCTGTCTTTTTATGAATGAAAAGGTGACCCGCTCAACAGGAACAGCACAGATATTTCCCTCCATTTGATACACAGGGAAAGTTGAGGGATATTGTATTAATCGCACCCACATTATTGAGCCTGAAAAATAAGCCTCCCTTTATTTCTTTGAAGTCAGTCTTTGGTAAGTGAAAGTCCGGGGCCCTGAGGATTCTGCATGGCTTCCATTTCTGGAAAACAGAGGAGCCCATTCCTCATCCCAGAGGGACCCAGATCTAGTCTGAATGAAGTCAATGGGAGGAGAACTGGGTGTCAGTTTAATTTTTTCTTTCTTTCTTCCACCCTTCTTCGTTTGTATGTACTAACATTGTGAATTAACAGCATACTTCCCTGTGCATATTGCATATCTGTACTGACGGGATCCTTGCTATAAAAGTTGGGATCTCAGATGGATGAAGTGGGCTGGAACAAGTTAATTAGCAGTTTGAAATAAGCAAATGCACAGGGAAACATTGGTAGCCTTGGGGTCACAGGAAAAGGGATCTAGGACTGTAGTGAATGGCAAATAGTGTGATTCAGCGTTGTGACAACACTGCAAAAAAGGGAACGTGCAATCTAACATGTTAAATGCTTGATAAGCCAATGTAGCTACCCACCTGAGCAAGGCAGCCACAATTTGGCCTTAACTTTTTAGTCCTGTTGAGGAAAAAGAGGATGATTCTGACATCTGATAATTCCATAGCAGGGAACTGTATCTGGTAGTAAATGCTAGAGCCAAGAATAGTACTTTTCAGGTTTAGATCATTGGTCTGAATGTGACCCAGTCGTTACCAGCCAGTTCTTGCCATCTGATAACATTTCAGTGGCCTATTTGAAATTTATTGTTGTTTAATATTTATAATGTGGCAGCACCTAAAGACCTTAGCAAGGTTGGGCTCCAGTATGCAAGTTACTGTAAAAATAATACATAGACAATCCCTGCCTCAAACACATTGGTAGTCTGAGGCCAGGTCTACACAAACACTTACTTCGGTATAATTACAGCGCTCAGGGGTATGAATAAATCACACCCGGGGCAACACCTGCGGGAAGCAGCAGCCAGCACATCCCTTGGCCCATGCTGCTTCCTGCAGCCCCCATTGGCCTGGAACGGCGATGCGTGGCCATGGAAGCTGCAATAGGCTGACCCTGCGGACGCTGCAGGTAAACAAAACAGCCTGCCGGCGGATTTCACACGGACAGGCCGTCTGCTAAAGGTTGCTGATCCCTGGTGTAGTGGATAGAGCACTGGACTGGGACTCAGGAAAAGTGGGTCCAATTTTGGGGTCAGCTGCACACTTTCAGTGTTACCTTTGGCAGGTCACTTACTCTACAGGTCTTCTTCTGTAAAATGGAGATACTAGTACCTCCCTACCTCACAGGGGAGTTGCAAAGATAAAATTCATTAGTGATTGTGAGGTGTTTGGATGCTACAGTGAAGAGGGCCATATAAGCAGGCAGACAAGTTGACCCAGTCTAAAATATGGAAATGCCTTTGAAACACAGTGTTGTAATTTGAATAGACAGCAGTCTGCCAGTAGGTGATGCAGTTCACCACTTGGGCCTTTTGTTTTCCCACAAGGCTGCATTAAATTGTGCGACGTCATTTATTTTTCTTCTTCGTGCTTTGTAGTATCCCTATTACAGCTGCTAAATCTGGTGACTGCTTTTCACTGAGGTGTATATGTATATAAACTACACCATTCCTTTCCAATCTTTGTTCTTTTTCCAAAGTATTCTGCATGGGGGCTGGAAAAAGCTCAAGATTATAACTCTCCAAAGAGGAAAATAAATCTGGAGAAACGAGGTAGTCTGATTGCAAGATCCAGCTTCCAGGCAGCTCATCATGTCAGCATTGGGATAGCTCTCCAAGCAAGGAAGTGACAAAAAGGCAGGAGTTGTTCTTCTCCCTTCAGTAGTGCATAATGTCTTTGCTGCTAGCTGCTTGAAGCACTTGCCAGAGAAAATCAAGTTGGGAGATGACGGGGTGAGACACGACGATCTGGTTGTTTGTAACAACCTTGGCAGAGGTGGTTTAATGAGAAAGAAAAGCGATTAATATATGGAATAGTGTTGTAGCTTTGATATATTATCTAATATGGTTCCATTTACATAACCAGATTAATAGAGACTGGAGTACAATAACTATTTTGTTCTCTTCACCGATTTCTTATTGCTGTGTGTGGTGGCTAAGTTATCTGCTTTACTGAAACTTTGGAGGACGAGAATGTAGTTTAGTCATTGGCCTGGCTTACTAAGTTTTTAGATCCCAGATCAGTTCTAGTTCTAGTTCCAGACACAGTGACAAAATCTCCTCTGATTCTAAGGAATAACTTTGGTTTGAAAGTGAAAGAGTCTAAATACAGGGTTCATCTTCTGACAACCACAGTTTAGGAACAGACACTGTTTATACTCTCAACAGACACAGTAAAATGTTGTCATTTATATTATGCATCATGGCCCAAAGGCCACAGGCAGAATTTGGAGTCAGTTGAGGTAGGTGCTGTATAAACACAGAGGTAGTCCTGTTCCTTGCCCAGAAGACTTTATAACCTTAGAACAGGAAAATATTTTCTACTGCATTGAATGGAAATTTGTAATTCTGGTCCTATATAAGATGGGCCTTTGTCTTTATGTAGTTAGTAAATACTTTATCTATTTCCATAGACCGCTATGTGACCAAGAAATATCGGTCTTTCCTATTGTTATGGAGGACCTCGGGAAAGAAAATGGCTAGTACAATGCTTAGAGTGAAACTCTCATTTAACCTTTAATTTGTGTCTATCAAGCAGTCTATCAAAACCAGCATTACCTAGACACATTGCTGTAACAGTTAGCTATAGCCAAGAAATGGATCCTGTTGGACAGTTAGATTTATGTTTAATTGGATGTCCTGGTTTAACCATGTTAGAGAGAACAAATTGCCATGCACCACTTGCAGGACCTAGACTGATATGAAGAAAAGTGAGCAGCAGCAAGTGACTCTGTTCTAAAGCAAAGAATAGACTTTCATCTCCCATCTACTTATATACCAGTGACTGATGAGAAGTCGCACTGCAGCTATTAATCCAGCAATCTCTTCTCTTGTTGAAGATATATTGATTATTATATTATTGTCCTTCTGCACTGGCCTGTCCTTATTAAACATGTGTCAATAATTCCTTCTTTAGATATATATGACAGTTAATGAAATATAGAATGTGCAGTGCTGGCTTAAGATGGAAAAAGCCCGACTTGTCCGTCTTATGCAATGACAGCTGTAAGACGATGAACATGTAGGAGCTTTGTATAGCATAAGGAGAGGGGAAGCAGAAGGTGAATGTTTAATTTAATGGGAGAGCAGAGAGCGGAACTTACAAGGAAGGAGGAGGCAGAATGAATTGGTATGAGGAACAACTGGGGAAGGAGAGAGAGAGTGTTGCGGTGCCAGACCTGAAGGGAGCAAAGAAATAGAAAGTGCAGGAGAATATAGAATGTGTGTGTTTTGGAGGGAGTGTGGGGGGAATTCAAGACTGGATTCTCCAGTCTGCCAAGTTCACTTTGGCTCTTATGCAGCCCAAAGTGAACTTAAACTGACACTTGAGAGAGTGATCCCAGAGAATTGCCCTGGCTAGTGAGGCTCTCTTCACAGGTGTAAAGCTGGCAGAGGTGACATACTTCCTGTGACAGGTTAGATCACAGAAACCCCCTTGGGATTGCCAACTGACGTGCCAAGACTACTTCTGCCCCTGCTTTCCCTGCCCACCTTGGGTCTCCAGCACCCTGTCTTGCTGAGCCAGACACGCCAGTCTGCTCCAACACAGACTCAGGGTCTGAACCACGTGCCGCAAAGCAACTTAAGAAGTATTCCTGTCTTTAACACTCAGATGCTCAACTCCCACTGGGGTCCAAACCCCAAATAAATCTGTTTTACCCTGTATAAAGCTTATACAGGGTAAACTCATAACTTGTTTGCCCTCTATAACACTGAGAGAGAGAGAGCTATGCACAGCTGTTTGCCCCCCCACCTCCCAGCTATTAATACATACTCTGGGTTAATTAGTAAGTAAAAAGTGATTTTATTAAATACATAAAGTAGTATTTAAATGGTTCCAAGCAGTAACGGATGGAACAAAGTGAATTACCAAGCAAAATAAAATAAAACACGCAAGTGTAAGTCTAGTACAGTAATAAAACTGAATACAGATAAAATCTCACCCTCAGAGATGTTTCAGTAAGTTTCTTACACAGACTGGACGCCTTCCAAGTTTGGGCACAATCCTTTCCCCTGGTACAGCTGTTGTTCCAGCTCAGATGGTAGCTAGGGGATTTCTCATGATGGCCGCCCCTTTGTTCTGTTCTATCCACTTGTATATCTTTTGCTTAAGGTGGGAATCCTTTGTCCCTCTGGGTTCCTACCCCTCTTCTCAATGGAAAAGCACCAGGTTAAAGATGGATTCCAGTTCAGGTGACGTGATCACATGTCACTGTAAGACTTCATTACCCACTTGCTAGCCCACAGGTATACAGGAAGACTTACAGAGCCATCTACAGGTAATTGTCCTGGTTAATGAGCCATTAAGATTCCAAACCACCATTAATGGCCTACACTTTGCATAACTACAAACCTCAGAATTATATTTCATATTTCTAGTTTCAGATACAAGAGTGGTACATTTACACAAATAGGATGACCACATTCAGTAGATTATAAACTTTGTAATGATACCTTTCAAGAGACCTTTTGCATGAAGCATATTCCAGTTACATTATATTCAGACTCATTAGCATATTTTTATAAAATCATATAGAGTTCAACGTCACACTCACTTTCTATGCCAGTTGTCCATCCCACCCTGGAGTAAGGAGGAGGAGGGGCATGTCAGGGAAGAGATTATGCCAGCAGTTGAATTTAGAGTCCCCCCCCCATGGATATATTTCTGCCAGTGCTGGGTGGCTGAGGATCAGGGACCCAAAACTGGTTCCCTGTAGCTGCCACTATCCATTGTGTGAGAGCACAGCTGAGACCTAATGGAGAATCAGGACCCCGATTTTCTGTATGGCATAAGCATGTGCCTAATCTGTATAGGAATTCAGTTTGATTTGTGGAAGTGGTGTAATTCAATATACTTCAGTAGTACTCTATAATGCAGTTCTAGAAGAGAGGACCTATACCTTCAGGTTAAGTATGAGGGGGCAGGCAGTGGAAGTGTTCTCAGTGAAGGGTCTTTAACTCTGGAACTCTCTCCCTATGACACAAATCTCTTAGTCCAACACAGTAGGGAATTGTTTACTTTCTTGCACTTTTCAAGGCCTTTCTGGGTATGTCTACACTGCACACTGCTCTGACTCAGGTTTGAGCCAAAGCCCCCATTCCATCCATACACAAATCAGTCCGACTTGGATCAGCAAGCACTCACAACGTTGGTCTTAGGACCTTGCTAGGAGGGTCGGTCAGAGTCCAAGTCCCAGTATGCCTTGGGTCTAAGCCCTGTCATTTTGCAGTGTGGACACAGGTCAAGCCACAGACCTGAGTCAGAAGGTCTGCATAGTGCAGTTTGGACGCGTTAGCTTGGCTGTGAGATTCAGGTCCAGCAACTGTAAATCCAGGTTTACAATGCAATGTGGACACTCATGCACTGGCTTGGAAACACCGAGTCCATTAGTGGGCTGAATTGGGTAACTTGGTTGAAGGAGGAGATGCATTTTATTTATATATAGGATTGGAGGAATCATTGGGATGTTATCATTGTATGGTATAAAAATGTACATTTGCCTAGAAGCTTCAGTTGGTTCTAATTAGTTAAGATAAAAAATATACCCCAAAATGTCTGCAGCATCATGAGTTAACGGGGGGGGGGGGGGGGGTTTGAGCAGGTTCAGTCCTGTGCACACATCCAACTTCAGTAACGTGTGGATATGCTGAATAGATGTCCTATCTGAGCTTCCTACCCTGGAGCCGTCATTTTGATATCATTCCAGTCAACATTGTGCAGTGCTTTGGACGTCGTTACTTGAAGTACCTTCTTTTAGAGGCATTGTTTCTGGGAATGAACTGTTCCTTTGCTCGTTGAGAGTCCCCTGGCAAACTGGGCACTGTGGAGGGCGAGCCACAGGCACAAGTTTGAGTATCCCTCAGTCATCCCATTTTTAGCTAAGGCTGAAATTTCTCCCAGTCCTGTACCAACTTGAAGTCAGTGGGAATGGTGCCATGGGCTTCAGTCAGTGGAAGCAGGATCAAGACTTAGAGACTAGAGGCTTGAAAGCTGTTCTGTTGTTCTGTGAGAGTTTCTAGGAATATGTTTCTCTCTGTGCTACTAGTGTGATCTCTAAGCAGAGATTTTCCTGAAGGCTGACATTTGATAGTATTTTTCCATCCCAAAGGTGGGTATGAAGGTGTTTACAGAGAAGGTATTTCCCTTCATCCCCAGTAGAAATTGTACCTGTTCTCTTAAGGAAATGTTTCAAAGACAAAAGGAATTAGAGGAGTGATGATGGGGAGAAAAAGGGGTAAATTAATCCCAAATTTCAGCTTCAGGTGATGTTACTGTCTGCACTAAAATAATTTTCTCAAAAAATCCATTTTATTCTGTGTTGTTGCAACTAATCCTAAAAAAAAAACCACACACAAATCTCATTTCTGAATAAAATAAGTGTGTGTTAAATTTGCAAATGACAAAAACTTCAACGTTAGTTTTGTCTAACCAGATCCCCACCAGCAATGACCTCATCCCCACTTGTATAAGGAGATATGCTGCCATCCACAAAAAAATAAGTACTTTCTCCTTCAAACATACGTGAAAATAAAGTTATCAGCAAGGAAGTCAAGGAAACAACCTTTTCATTGTTTTTTTTTTTTTTTTTCAGAATTAGCTGAGGTTTAAATTGAACACTAAAAACTTGATTACACACAAGGCCACTAGTCACTGGACACCTGTTAATTGTGGAGAGATTTTGGTTTTTTATGAAAATAAATTCATCTGAAAGTTGTCTTCTTTGTTTATTGAGCATAGCAGATCTCTTTTGTGAATGATATGCTATCCATTATTTATCCAGAAGCAAATACTCACCAGCAACCACACACCACACAACAGAACCACTAACCCAGGAACCTATCCTTGCAACAAAGTCCATTGCCAACTCTGTCCACATATCTATTCAGGGGATACCATCATAGGGCCTAATCACATCAGCCACACTATCAGAGGCTCGTTCACCTGCGCATCTACCAATGTGATATATGCCATCATGTGCCAGCAATGCCCCTCTGCCATGTACATTGGCCAAACTGGACAGTCTCTACGTAAAAGAATGAATGGAAGGAAGAATTATAACATTCAAAAACCAGTTGGAGAACACTTCAATCTCTCTGGTCACTCGATTACAGACCTAAGAGTGGCTATCCTTCAACAAAAAAGCTTCAAAAACAGACTCCAACGAGAGACTGCTGAATTGGAATTAATTTGCAAACTGGATACAATTAACTTAGGCTTGAATAGAGATTGGGAATGGATGAGTCATTACACAAAGTAAAACTATTTCCCCATGATATTTCTCCCCCCCACCCCATCCCCCACTGTTCCTCTGGTATTCTTGTTAACTGCTGGAATTAGCCTACCTTGCTTGTCACCATGAAAGGTTTTCCTCCTTTCCCCCCCCCCTGCTGCTGGTGAGGGCTCATCTTAAGTGATCACTCTCCTTACAGTGTGTATGATAAACCCATTGTTTCATGTTCTCTGTGTGTGTATATAAATCTCTCCTCTGTTTTTTCCACCAAATGCATCCGATGAAGTGAGCTGTAGCTCACGAAATCTTATGCTCTAATAAATTTGTTAGTCTCTAAGGTGCCACAAGTACTCCTTTTCTTTATCCAGTCCATTGACTTCAAACAGTTTTTGTGATTGGCAGAGATGCTTTAGTTCATTATGCTGCTAGAATCTATACATTGAAAATGCCGCCTTCACATAGATGGCTCAGGGAATATGAACCAGCACCTCTCCATAAGGTTTCAAATCCAGTCAAGTTTGGGAGTAACCAAACTTCACTATGATCTGATAGTAGTAGTAGTTTGGTTTTTGAAAATATTTTCTATTTGTGTTGGAGTGGCACCTTGATGCCTCGCCTGAGATTGGGAGCCCCATTGCACCCGGCACTATACAAACACAGAGCCAGAGACAGTCTATGGCTCTGCCCCAGGGAATTTAAGATTTAAATAGAAAAGAGAGACAAAAGGTGAGAGGAGAAACTGTAGCACAAAGAGGTGACGTGATACGCCCAAAGTCACAGAGCAGGTCATTGGCAGAGCTAGGAATAGAACCTCAGGCTGTTGAGTCCAAACCCAATGCCCTATTTGCTGGATGTGCTGCCACTCCTGAGTCTCTTGTACAAAATGTATCTAACAAAAATGATAGAACAAACAGCATGTGTTAAACATCATCTTCTTGACCCCTCTGCTGGCGATTGCATCACAACTCCTATGCTTCTGATTCTTTTCAGATTTTAAGATCTGCTGTAGGAACTCATTTTCGTATTCTCTGTAACTCTCCTAGCACGCTTTTGGCACAACATAGATAATAAGCAGATGCCTGAGAATTGATCTGTTTGTATGAAATTAATTGGGGAGGTCTCTATCTTAACAATGTCCTTATTATAAAAATCTGTTGCCATTAGTTGCCCCCTGAGTTGGCAGGATGTAATCAAATAGATATGGAGATTGACTGTCACACACCCTTTGAGGGGTTGGGGCATATTGGTGGGTGTTGTCTGTGTGTTAGCTATTCAGCGGACAAAGGATTTGAGTTTCTAGAGCAGTCTGACACTTCTTACACACTTTTTTTTTTTTTCAAATGCTACTTTTAAAATATATGTGAAATAAACAGCGACAGAGCAGGGAATGCAGTAAAGTGGCGGGGATCAAATTAGAGCCAAACCTGAAGTCTTTACTCGGGCAAAGTTTTCACTGAAGTCAATCCGAGCTGTGCCTAAGTTAGGACTGAACAAGGACAGCAAAGATTTGCCCCTTGGTCTTGTTTCTTCTTTTTGGACATTTCTAAGCTTGTTTGTACAGTATCTAAGACCATGCTTCATCTTTCAAGTTAGATGTCACCTATTCCAGGCTGTCTTGCTTAGCCATGGTCTTTGTACTATAATAACAATGTAAAGTTCTTTGTGAAGATTCTTGCCTCATTATCCATTGGTAGTCCACTAAAACTGAAGAGTTCTCACACAGCAATGACCTTCCCGAGTTTCTTTCACAGCTTCTGGTTCAGGAAAGACTATTTTGTTCCCCTGTTCCTTGTTTATGCCAACATTAGTATTTGATCTCTCAGTGGTTGTCACTAGTAAGCCAGGACCCAAAAGAAGTTATTTTCAAATTGAGAGATCAAAGGCTCTCCACTGCATGCATCCAATGAAGTGAGCTGTAGCTCACGAAAGCTTATGCTCAAATAAATTTGTTAGTCTCTAAGGTGCCACAAGTACTCCCTTTTTCTTTTTTTAGACATGGCTCTGTCATGTAACAAAGCAAATTCATTCACTTAAAGTGTCAGCTACAGATAACTTAAGGAAAGAATGAGGAAGGGGCATCACTCCAATTTACTGACCATTGTAGCACTTGGAAGGTCTGGGGGGAAGGGATGGAAAAGTTGAGTAGAGCTGTTCTGTTGATTTGCTTGTGTGTGTGTTTTTAAAAAAAAAAAAACACTTTAGTAGTAAACTAAGACTGGGAGAATCAGGGAAGAAGTGAGAGAAATAGGGCCTGGAGCAATCAGAAGAGCAGAGACCCAAGTACATTTGCTTATTTGCTATTAGATAAATGCAAAAAATAAATGCAAACAGCCAGCAACAACTTGGCAAAATTAATAGTTTCAAAGCATTTTGATTCCACTTCATCTTCAATGGCAGGGTATCTCCTTCATGCAAAGAGACGTTGGCCTTCTATGCTTCCTGCTACACTCTTGGTTCACCCAAGAAACCCTTCTCCTATGGTGCACTATTTCTCTTGACATCGTCAAACATTGGTTTCTATTTGATGGCAGCATTTTAGAATTATACTTCCTATTAAGTAATTTAAATTACTGTGTGTCCTTTGTTTTTGTGCTTCTCTTTCCTTTTCCTTTCCTGAGTATCTTTTTTTTAACTCTGTATAGATCTTTTCCTGTGCATTTTACAGCGTGTGTTTTCCTGCAGCTTATTTTTATTAATTTTCACTAATAGTTAGAATGTTGTTTGGGGGGAGGGGGGTTACAGTCAGTGTTCCAGATCAGAACCATCTCAAATGGCACCTTTGATGATAGTTAAGCTGTAGGCTGGGACTTTACAACCACAATTTAGCCCCTGCTATAGAAAATAAAGACAACTGTTTGAATTGTCCTAATATTTAAAGTGTCTGAAAGGACTATATGTAGTTACTGAGACATACTGGACCATATTTTAAGCCAACAAGGGTACAGAGAAGCTCTGAACCAGCGATAGGTCCCAAAGGTGTCAAGACTTACCCAGGCAAAATGGTTCTGGGTACAATGGGTGGGCACATACCTAACTGGGATCTGTGATGCCTTTTTATGTTATGCAGTGCATGCTCCCCATGTCAACACAGCTCATGCAAGTGCAGGTTCTTGCACAGAGGAGAGGGCAAACAGTAAAGAGGGGAAGGCTTCTTGTGCCATCTCTCCCCACTGTTGCGCAATCTTGCTGTGCCAACCAGAATCTGTCCCTAAATATCTTTCATGTATAAAATATATGTGTTTTAGAAAATATCTAAAAAGGAAAAAAATGTTTTCAGGGTGAGATCTCTTCACTTATAAAAACAAAGACACTGAAATGAAAGCAAACTCCCCTGCCTAGTGTTAGATATGGTTTCAACAAGTGAAACCTCACAAGTTAAATGGCTATAGCATTGCATTCCTCCTTGCTAAACGCTACCCTTAGAATGACTCTGTGAGCTTTTATGGCCATATTCTAGCTAACCTTCTATGAAAGGGAAGGTAGACTCCTTTTAAGGAGTATTGGGATAGGCTGTTACACTATCCTACCAAGTGTGCACCAAAATTATATTCAGCCAAAATAAAAGGGAAATATCCTAAAGGTAAATAAGGATCTCAAGATACTGTACCTTTAGTTGGACCTATACATTGTTATTGTTATTTATTTGTATTGTGGTAGCACCTGGAAGCCTAAATCATGGACCAGGACTCCATTGTGCTAGTTGCTATACAAACATAAAACAAAAAGATGGTCCCTGCACCATCTAAGGAGCTTAAAATCTAAGCAAATAACTTATAATATGCAATCTGTTGGGTCAGAAAGGGAGCTTTGAGACCAAAAAGGGAGCTTTGAGACCAAAAATGGATGCATTTATAACACTTTTGTTGGGTCAGTAAAATGTATCAGTTGCCTGCTACCTAGGAGAGGTTTAACAAGTGTGGTAGAGATGGCACATATTGACCCAAAGTTTACTCTCTGATACACCCAGGCAAACCCATTAAAGTCAGTGGGGTTGACCATTATAACTAAGGAGAATTTGTCTCACTGTTTTTAAAGAAAAAAAGAGATGATTGACTTTCTTATCTACCCTTGCTGTGCTTGGGAGTAGTTAAAATATGCACAATCATATTTACTAAATACAACTGAAAGAAAATGTTGCTAGCTATCCAAACTAGCAGTTAAACAGAGTTCAGTGCAGCCAGCCAAGAGCGCTGAAATGACAGATGGGAGGAAAAAAGTAAAATATGAGGCCTTAATTTCGCTTTTAACATTTGGGTGGTTGACATTGTTCTACAGAAAGATAGATGGATATATATAGATATAGATATATATTTAAGCTCCTTGTTTTTCCAAGTGCCTCAGCTTGGGAAAACTTAGGGATTTGTTTTTTTCATAAGATATTCTATATATCTAGTATCCGATTCACTCCAGGATCCTTATGAGTTTCTACCAGAGCAGATTTGCAGAGGGGAAGGATAGTCTTATGATTATGGCTGTAGCCTAGGACTTGGGAGAGAGTAGAGCTGGGTTTTGGAGGCAAAGAGGCCAAAAATGCAGTTTCAAAGCTATTGAAACTATTCATGAATTCACGCCATGTGAGAATAGTTTAGACTAGATTGAAAAGGTCAAAACATTTTGCTAATGTCTAAATGAAACATTTTTGTCTTCACCAAAACGTTTTTTAAAAGCTTTTGGTACAGCCTGAAAGAAAAAGTTTTTTTTGGTTTGTTGGTAATTCCAAAAAAATAAAAAACCCATTTGCTTAGTGCTACGTGAGACCTGGGTTCAAGTTCCTGCTCTGCCACAGGCTTCTTATGTGAGCTTGGGCAAGTCATTTGGCCCAGAGCCTCAACAGTATTTGAGCACCCATCTCCCATTGAAATCAATGAGAGTGGGGAACCTAAAATACCATTTAGGATCTGGGCTTTAGCCTCTCTGTGCTGCTGTTCCTCCTCTATAAAAGGGAAATAAAAGCACTGCCTTACCTCAGTTATGAGGATCAGTATGCATTAAAGATCACAAAAGTGCTCAGATTCTGTGGTGACGGGCCATGTACATACCAATAGATCCAAGTGGAAAATCCATCTGGAAGGAAAGCAGGTTAGTTGTGTTGTTGGAAAGCAGCTAGTGTTACAGTATTGTTTTCTTTTTTGAGGCCAATGTTTGCCCTCAGTTACTGGCTCATACATGCAAGCTCATCAAAGGCAATTTGGGGTTACACTAGTGCAAATAAGGAAAGAATTTGGGTTTTATATAATTTTCTTTTTATAGAGGGGATCCCTCTAATCTTTCTGTCCTCCTCCCCCTGCCACTTCCTTCCCCTACATTTGCTCCTCTTTCTCTACCCTCAGGTTGCATGCCAAGTAAACCGTCTCTCTGACTGTGGAGACTTGGATAAAGTCCTCTTCTGGAGCCTATCGGTGTTACTCTGAATGCCAGCCAGACAGGCCTTGCTTAAGAGAAAGGCAAAGCTCTCTCATTTTCCCTGAAGGGAATGTTGACCAGGGACTGAGGGACCAAATTCTTTTTTTCAAGTCCCTAACTGCTCTTGAAGTTTTGCCCATATTGTGAAGATTCTTCCTCATAAAATTGAGTGCAGTTGTTTTCCTTGAGGTCAGACAACAAATGTTCTTTCTCTGTAATGGAGCTCACATATGATAAATGAGATGTCAGGAGTAATTAAAGATAGTGATGGGGAAAACATATGAAAGATGCATCCCTGATGCCGTTTTGCTAGGGCAATGTGTGGCCTACCCACTTTGTTCTTTATTTTTATTATTCCTATTTATTTTAACATTTCTCCTGCTCTGTCTTTCCTTGCCAGAATTGTGGCACCATCATTACTCGTGGCAAGTGTGATGCTTTGGGGATCGCCCAAACTAGTAAGGGGTTCTCTCATCACCTGTCCTGTAATCTTGGTATGCCTTAATGCTGTGCTGTTATGGTTTGAACCTTGACACCAGCAGGCAGCGCACAAGCATAAAGGTCTCACCCGGCTTCCACCACCTTAATTATTCCTTGTAGGGTGACAGCAATGGCCCTTCCAGTCCAGAGTCTCTCCAAATCCGCCCTTCCCAAATTGTTAACTACAAAGCAGATGTTTCCCCTCTGCTTTGTCACCCCCAAAGGTGTGAAAACAGCCCCCCGTTATCAGTTCACTTTGGCACACCCGCTCCAAGCACAGACCTGCTGGGGGTAAAAGTAAACCAAGAATGGATTTCATAGAAGAATCACAGATTCAAAGATGAAATAGTATGAAGGGCAAATGCATACAAGTTACACAGAAAATACATGTAAAGACGCAATTTCAGGCGTTCTACTTCTACATTAGCTAAAGTCCCATCTCTAATACAAGTTACCTGTTGCCTTTTAACAGTTTCCCAGAGTGCTCCCTAGCCCTATGAGGGATCCAGCATTCACAGACAGCCCTCCGCCTTTGAGACTGTTCCTAAGTTCTGCACAAAAGCTTCTGTTTCAAGCCTCCTTTTAAAGGGCTTTTTCCTCCCCTTTTTTTCTATTCACTCCTGGTATGGTGATTCGTGGTTATTTAGGGTGAGGAAATTCTAGCTGGGATGTCTCAAAGCTTTCCCATGATCTCTTATTTGTCTCTTCCTGGGCTGTACAGTGTTAGATGCTTGGACCTATTATTAGTCTTATCTGGCTGGGGAGGCACAGACCTTCCCTGCCTGGTTGCCCACTGCCCCGCTGTGATGTGGAGCTGAATGTTGCAGTATGAATTATGAGCACAGTTTTATATATACACAAATGCTTAAATTCATAACCACAGTCTGCACACATCTTTCATAATGACCCTCAAGTTCAAAACGTTACAAGGTGTCATAAAAGACCTTACTCAATGTACTTTTATAGCACAAGAATCTGATTACATACAATATTAAACTGCTTATTCTGTGGGGTTCAACCCCCCCGCCCCGATCTCCCTTTGGGGTGTCTGGACTGTGAAGGTCACAACAAGCAAATTTGGGGACAGGTTGGTTAACAAGATTTGTAATGTGATATAGGGACTTTCCTCACTAGGACACCAGTTTTAATCCAGCCCAGATCAGTAGTGAACAAAAACGATAACCATCTGATGGTTCTCCATTGTCCTGTTGTGAAATGAGTTGGTGGTCTCAGTCTGGTTTCTAATGGCCAGATGTCCACCTCACAGTACAATCAGCACAAGTAGTATTAAGTTGGCACTTTTAATGGTGATGTCAGCAGAGAAGCCCAGGACTGAATGAACATGGAGACTCAGCTATCCCTTTGCTCCTAGGTGGTGATATCAGGAAGTTGTGAAGACTTCAAACAGAATGAGAAAGTATTTACTATACAAAGAACGTTCAGCAGGTTCTTATCTCCACGTGTGCCACGGCAACAGAGTTCTATGTCAGTTGGTATCTTCCCAGTGTGTATTGGCAAGGCTGAGAAGGTCCCCAGTTCTGTGTTGACATATGTGGAGAGGTTGCTTGTGTCATGGGTATGGATGTCGATGCATGAGCTTGTGTTTGTTCCTGAAGAGGGGGTACTGGGGTCAGACTCAGAAGAGAATTACTGAAAAGTGCCCTTCAGAAGGCAAATAAATATGCAAAGGAGATTAATGTCTTGGGTAAGATAATTGGCAGGAGTCAGCGATTGAAGTTTTTGCAGAAATATCATTAGACCTATCATAAAAATGTGCATAAAATTGTTCATTAAAAATAGTCTGGCGGGAAATATGGATGGTTTTGTCATGAGATCCTGAAACTGAGTATTAACCAAAGCAAGCAGAAAAAACACATGAATTCTGCAAAGCCTGACCATGGATGGTGGCATGTGAAAATCAGCATTGTGAGAGCAACATCACAGTCAACCACACCCTACTTTGTGATAAAAGGAGGAGCACTACAGTGACCTGTTGAAGCAGCTAAGGCAAACTCTACGGCTACAGTGGTATGCACTGATTCAGTACATGAAAGAAGTATCAGTGTGGGGGAAGCGAAGAGTGCTTCCTGAGTGTGCTACAGAGGTTACACACTCAGCCACTGGTGCTGCAATGCTTCTGGTACCCCAGAGAATACAGAGATGCTTTCTTTTTTGATAGGGTTACCGTATTTTAGAGTCCCAAAAAGAGGATACTTCCAGAGTGGGGGAGCAGGTGGGAGGGAGGAAGGGGGAGCTGGAATGGGGGTAGTGTAGGCAGTGCGTGTGGCGGGAGTATTCACTGGAGGTAGGGGGCAGTGTCACTCTCTGTCACAGTGACAGAGAGGCTGGCGCAAGCCCAGGATGCAGTGACAGCCATCAGTCAGTGCCGCCCTGTGCCAGGGATGGGAACCGGGGCCTGAGTGGGTGGGATCTGCCAGCTGTGGCTGCAGGGGAATGGACCAATCGGATGCAGGGAAGGGACCAATCAGGAAGCGGACCAAGTGGGGCTCTTTCTGAGACGCAACTGGTCTATTCTGCAGAAACCCCAAACGTTTCCTGTTGTTTGAAAAATCCATCCGAACAGAGAAAGGAGGCTCAAAAGAGAGGCAATGTCCGGGAAAACCCAGATATATTGTAACCCTATTTTTTTGGGAGCATAGTAGCAAATTGGAATGAATAGTGGCTCAGCTTGAAAGGAAACTGAGCAAACAGCAGCCTTAAATTTGCCTGGCAGAAGCTCTTCAGTTTTCTGCCTTTTTGCCCTTGTCCTGATGACATACTCTCCAGACCTCCACCAGCATTGCTGCTGCATGTTGAATCTGCCCTCCCCCCTGTTATAAACATGAAGAAGCTCAGCTGAGGCAGAATAACCTTTCTGTAGGACAGTGGGAGCTGCAGAAGGAGAGGATGAAATGTTTAATTTTATGCACACACCACTGACAAAACTTTGTCTAGTCACATGCCTTCAGCAGCCCTAGGAATAAAGCCGGAGCGCCTCTGTAGTTTTCCATTTTGCTTACTAAGCTGCTTGCCCTAATGGATTTGCTTCTGCCTATAACAGAACAAGGCTCACAGAAACAGTATGGCTGCACATACGTTATTTAATATTTTAGACATTTATTAATAGATAAGCATGTTGCAGTTCTCTTCAGTACTTTCTGTCACCGTGCATCAGAATGGATGGGTTGCAGAGGGATTTGTTATATGCAGAACTCTTGTATGTTTGTAAAATGGGGAGTGCACATTAGGTTGTGTGTATTGTAACAAAGCTCTGTCCTTGCCTCCATGGGTCCCGCATTTCCTGACGGATTTCGCTAGCCTCAGAGGCTCACTGTGACCCTCCACGTAACCCTTCTTTCTCTAGAGACAAGGGTCACAGTCTACTGAGCCATTTTCATCATAAGCCAGCGAGGGAGGTGAGGAGAAGTTATCCTTCCTTGCACAGTCTCTGTTGTCTTCCAGTCTCAGTGATTAATCAGGGGGCAAAGGTGGGGGGCGGAGCCTCTACTCCGGGTTCCAGCCCAGGGACCCTAATAGTATCAGCTATGGTAGCTGCCCTTTTAGAAACATGACATGTACAATTCCCTGGGTTACTTCCCCCACAGCAGCCCTCACTTCCTCAAGCTCCACTTCACCCTTACCTCAGGACCTCCTTCCTTGTACCTGATATGGTGTGTACTACTCAGCCTCTCTAACCGCGCAACTTCTTCCCACAGCTTCTGACATGCACCCCCACCTGACTGACTGGGAGGCTTTTAACTAGTTTCAGCCAGCCCCTGACTGGTTTCAGGTGTCCCAATCAACCTATCCTTCTCCCTGCCTTCTGGAAAGTTCTTAATTGGCGCCAGGTGTCTTAATTGACCTGGAGCAGCTGCCATTTCACTTATCCTGGTACCAGGGATTTGTTTAGCCTGGAGCTAATATATCTATCTCCCACTACTCTTCCATAGCCATCTGGCCTTGCCCCGTCACATAATGTACATAGATATGTATAATATATGTATACACGTGCACATACAGTATAAATGCTGGTTTTATTCCCCACCTTGCTCACGGGTTACAAGAGTATGCAATCTGTTAGTGAAACACTCAAACATAAGCCTTCTGTTTTTAGATACGCTCTTTGATACTCATCATCAGCAGAGCTCATCAAGCCATTGCTATTCCAGCTGCAGCAGTCTCCTGTTTGAAACAGTCTAGGGCACTGATGGAGAATAAGAATAGAGAGAGAAAAAAATACCATTGAGCAGGGGAGCTTTCCAGGAATGAAGGCCTAAAAATAAACAATGGTGTGTATTTCTGGGAGGTTATTGTCCATCCCTTAATGAAGTCTTTGAAACGCTCAGGCTTATGGCAGACCATGCTATAAGTTATTTGATGCTGTGAGAGAAAAGCATTTAAAACTGCATTCATATTTGGTCAACAGTGATTAAATGTGGCAAAGTCAGGGAATGTGATTGCAGAGCGGTACTCTCCAGGTAAGTGCTCATTGCTTAATGGCACAATATTCGTACCTGCATAAGAATCACACGCTCCTGATCCAGCCCTCTTGAATTGCATGTGGTGTTATTCCAGTTAAGTCAATATCAGGTAAATGCTTAAGTCAGGTGTCTGCATACCAAAAGACATCCAAATAATGCTTTCCAATGTTTTAATCTGTCCTGATAACTGAACACTAAATGCTAATGAGTTTTTGGCTGCCCATTAGTTTCCCCCCCCCCCAAACAGCTGTTATTCCCAAATCTGCGGTACACCGTAAGACAGGAAAATGTCAGGAGTCATTTAGAAAATGTGGTTGCAACATAAAAAGTGTCACTTATTGGCAAGAAGCAGGTACAATATATGAATAGCCTGATCGTGGTCTTGTGGATGTCTAAGGCTAAGATTTTGTCACAGATATTTTTAGTAAAAGTCACGGCCATGTCACGGGCAATAAAGAAAAATTTGCAGAAGCCCATGATCTGGCAGTGACTTTTACTAAAAATATCCATGACGAAATGAGAAGCTGCAGGGTACCTACACTGCTGGCAGTGGCTTGGCAGCTGTGGAGGCCCCAATTTGGAGCTCTGGGTCCCCACCACTCATTGGGGCTCGGAGCTCCGGGTCCCCCGCCATCTGTGGCTTGGAGCTGTGGGGCCCCCTGCTGCTTGTAGCAGCTGGGAGCCCCAGAATACCCTCCACTGCCTGCGGTGGCTCAGAGCTGCATTGCCTCAGATAGTGGGGGTTCCCTGCAGCTCCTGGCGGCGGGGACTATGCAGGTCCCCACCACCGCAGGCTGAAATCATGGAGGTCTCTGGAAGTCATGGATTCTACGATTTCCGCAACCTCCGTGACTAAATCGTAGCCTTACGGACGAGGCACTGGATTTGGACTCGGGAGATCTGTGTGCTGTTTTCAGTTCTGTTACAGACGTCCTCTCTGGGCCTCTGTTCCCCATCTATTGAATGGAAGACATACAACTTCCCTATCTCACCAGGGTGTTTTGAAGATAAAGTCATTAGTAATTGTGAGACATTCAGTTACTATGGTGATGAGTCCATATACAAGTCCCTAGGTAGAAATTATGGCTCTCCTTACACCGGTATGTTATAGAGGGGAGAGAGCACTTGCACTCTTCTCCATCCTGCCATGGACAGGCATAAGCTGCCTGCATGCCTGGCAGAAAGGGACTATTCTAGTTGTGTTAAGGCATGTTGTGGAATGTGCAGCAAGCCATGTCTTTTGCTGTTCAGCCTTTACCCTCCCCTGAACTGGAAGCCTTTAGTATTTCCATCCCCAAAGCATTAAAAGAAATCATGATTCAGGCCCCCCAAAATCATGAGATTTATGTGAAAATCTCATGCTCTTAAAATTAATAAATTGTAGGTTCTTTTGCCTTCTCTTTTCTGAGCCTTTAGTGGTCACATTTTCAAGCTTTCTTTCAAGCTTTCTAACAATGAGAGTTAGAAACTTATTTTCTTTTTTATGTGAAAGCTGATATCTTGCATAATCAAGGAGCTGGGGCTTTAAGACCCATGTTAAAATCATGAAATTGATGACCTTGAGCCTTTCAAGAGCCTCCTGACACCTGCACAGTCTGTTGCTCCTCAGCAGAGTGAAGCCTTACAAAAAATATAACCGAGATCTAGGATTAGCAGAGGAAATATTTACCCTGAACAATGTCTCTCAAAATCCTCTCCCCAAATTGTTCATCAGAAATTCAGAAAACTTTCTGATCAGCTCTGTTCCGTACTTGGCTGGTCTCTCTCTGTTTTGTGAGGTATGTGATCAGTACGTACTAGTGAATATTTCTACCAGACCTAGGAAAGTTATGACTAGAGCTGGTGGTGAATAAATTGTTGACATGTAACCCTTGTTTCTTTTTGGGGAATTGATTCGGTATGAACCAATTCTGATTCCTGCACATGGTTTTGTTTATTTGCAAATATCTGTTTTTAGGTTTGGTCAGTTTTCAGCCTAAAGGGTGTTCATGAACTGTTGACTTCAACTATTTAGTTTATTATTTGCTATTCTTGGAATGTGAGTAGTCATTTAAATCACATGGTATCATTTGTGCTTCTCAGTTGGATGATTGAACCATCTCAGTAACAGTGCTGAAGAGTGAATAACCTTGCTCCAAGAACAGCCATACCTCAAATGTTGATGCAAATTAAAAAAGCCCTTTGCACAAACATTTGTGAATCATGAATAAAAAGGAGCCAGAAACATGGTCAATCCAAATAACTCTTTACAGTTCCAGTGAACTGTTTTTGCAATATTAGACCAGCCCTGCTGAGGACTGATGTCCTGGGAAATCTTCAGATGTATGCATAAGAAAGAACTAGCAAACTCTAGAAGGCCACTGAAAGATATCATCATCATCATCATCATCATCATCATCATCATCATCATCATCATGGCAAATCCCAAAAGAACATAAATTCCTTCCAGACTGAGTGCCACCTGGATCAATCTTTGGATAGGTCTTTAAGACTGGCTGGCTGGATGTTCAGTCTGTGTCCATCATTGGTGATCTTATTGCACCACCAAAGCCTTTGGCATCCCCATAATTGCCAGCCATGCAGCAGCATTTCTTATTTCACAGCTCCCAGCAGTTCTTCTGTCTCATGGCTGCTTCTTTCTCTGGGTCGCTGTCATGTATTGGGGAAGGCTGGGCAGCTGCCCTTGTGCCAGGAGGAAGGAGAGCAGCAGCTGCAGAAAAGGTTGCCATGAAAGATCAGAAATTGCTGATACTTTACACACACTGTGTGGCATGCACAACAAACAAGAGACTGTACATTTTGCAGCATTGTAGGCTTCACCCCCCTGGATGTAACAGCAAAGACAAAAGTACTTAAAGGAAAAAATCATTTGAGACAGTCAGGGCTATAAATAAAATTCACATCAGACTGAGCACTTGCCTCAATGAAACATTTATGCACTGATATGCATGATGAAGTTGAATGTGTTCCCAGATTATCTTGTATTTGAGAGGGACTGGTCCTTCTCAGAATAAATTTTCTGCATTTCTTACAATATTCTGCATATAAACTTTACAGACGGTAACTTACCATTGACCCAGGCAGCAGGCGTGGAAGAGTTTGATCAAACAGAAGCTGCTGCTAATGATCCTCATTAGCTGCAGACAGATGTATGCTAAACTGAGTCCATATATAGCCTTGTTGTTACATTGAACTGAACAGGAAATATGCTGCCTTTATTAACTGAAAAGGACTTGAAAAAATACACTTGCTAAAATGAAAGGGCAGCTTCTCTTGAATACAGGGCAGTAGCAATGGAGAAAAAGGACCTCTCAACCACAACCCCACACATCTGATTATTTTGGATTTACGAAGCACCTGGCCACCATACACGGCACTATCGTGAAAAGTAGGTTTTGGCCTGGGGTTTTTTTTTGCGCAGCCCCTACTCTGTCTCCATTTTTTCTGGCTTCTTAAAAATGACTGGCAGATTTGAGAGTCATTATCATTAGAGCCACTCAGAAGAGGAGCTCTGCTCCAGATGCTAGAATAGGTTTATTCATTAGTCTGATCCTTTTCTACTTTTCCTTTTGGAATGTATATACTTTAAGAAGGATTCAGCAGCCTCCTTGGTTTTGTTTCTGTTGTGCAGCGCTTCATTGTATTATAGTTCTGAGCTTTCTAATCCTTAGCATATAGGCTCCCCACTTACTCTGCAAAAATCCCCTCCTGGGTCTGCCTTTTTTCACATATTGCAACAAATACAGTAATGCCTTCTCTCTGAACCAGAAAGCACGTGACATTATTTTCCTGTTACCCAATGATAATTATAATCCCTACCACCACCACCACCAAAAAAAAAAAACCACCCTAGAAAGTTAAGGAACTGAAGGAGCTGAGGGGAGGGGGAATGGCAAGTGAGAGAGTAGGGGGAACCCCCTGGATCTATCAAAATAAATAGAGCAGAAATCTTTCTTGCTTGGCCTTTCTGTCATATTATTAGAACAAACACGCTTGAGTGCACAAGGCTGTGCTACCTTCAAGCATCCATACACAGCTAGTCACATTATGATTTTGAAAACCATAAGGAGGAGGGATGATGGAAGTGAGTGGAGAGGGGATGAGAAGAGCCTATGAATACTAAATGTGATCAACTCTGGTTACACCTCCCTTTAGAAAACTGCAAAATCTGCTGAAGAGAATAGTCATTAGTGTGTGTCTGTTTGACTCAGATTGACACGAAACCAACCAATGTTACATTACCCGTATCTAATGGGGACTATATTAAATGGAGGTCTTGTTTTTTTCATACCACAAGAGATCAAACAATTGAGTGATTCATGGGTGAAATAAACTTAATAGTTTGTATGATCCTCTTTTGTCAAGGAAAAAAAATCGGTGTGGGGTGACAGAAATTTTATATTTCATACATCTGTATTGGATTTTTTCAGCCTACTTTGGATGGTCAGAAGTTAATAATTAAAGAGTTATGGTTTTACAGCTGATGTGTCACTTTTATTTATTTAATTTATATATTTATTATCTATAATACAGTAGTGCCTAGAGGCTAGTGCTAGGCATTGTACAATTACAGTTCCTGCCCTGAACAGCTCACACTCTAAAGAGAGAAGACAAAAGAAGGGGTGGGAGGAAAAATATTATTACCTCCATTTTACAGCTGGAGAACTTAGGCACAGGGAGACTGGATTACTACTAATCCAAGCTTCTACATCAAATATGGGGCAGAGATGAGAATGGAACCACGGTTTCTTGAGGCCCAGCCCGGTGATCTTTAACCGCAAAATCGTTCTCCCCTTGTTTATTTAGTTGTTTATTTTAGTGCAGACAGTAGGTTCAGCTCTGGGCACAAAATGAAACTGTCGCTGCCTCAAAGAGCTTACAGGAAAAGGCTCCAGTTCTGCAGTTGCACCCACTAGCTTGGACTTGCAGCCTTTGTACACAGCTCCCAATCAATGCGTCAGCCAATGGACATAAGGGTCTGTGCTAACAGATGTGATTGCAGGACCAGAGCCTAAAAGACCAAAAAAAAAAAAAGCATAAAAGAGGAGAGCAGATGTACTGGGAAACCCAGGAACTTTTTAATGATATTAAATCATTTCTGTGAGCATTGTACAAAAGGCTATGACTTATTTGTTCTAGTGGGCTAGATTCTCAGCTGGACTAAATCAAAATGGCTCCAGTGGAACTAGTGAAGATACATTGATTTACACTAGCTGAGGATGTGGTCCAGTATGTTTGAAGCTTCTTAGCATCATATCCTTTGAGAATGAACCATGTGTTTGTTCTTTAATGTAATACTATATTTAGCTCGCGTACGTTTACCTGATAGAGAATTATTGTGGAAGGGGTAGCAGAGTAGGGAGAGAATACAGGCAGTTTACATGTAAAATACCATGAATGCCTATAGCACTGCATAGTTAATACATAACACAATTGTACTCAACATTTTTATTTTAAAACCTTTGTGGAACACATTCAGCCAAACCCTGCTCATCTTACTGCTATATAATTGCCACTAAAGCCCAAGGGAGTTCTGCATGAGTGAAGATTTGCAGGATCTGTCGCATTGTAATGAAATATACATGAACATTTTATTAGTAGCTAAAACTCTCCATTTCCTTAGGGCCGCCGCACAAAGTTACATGAGCTGGAGTCCAGGCAACTATTCTGGGGATGGGAAGGGGCGGCTTGTGCCTGCCATTTTATTTGTGTCTACAGTCATACATTCTTTATAGCACGTGAGATAGGGGACGTTCATTATCACAGAATGTTTACCACAATTACAATGATTGCCAACATTTATACATTTTTTTCCCCATGGATAATTCTGCAAATAAGCCTTGAGTGGTGGATAGAGTGATGGACTGGGTTTCAAGAGACCTGGCTACAATTCCCACCTCAGTCACTGACTTTCTACGTGACCTTGAGGAAGTCACTTAATCCACCCCATGTCTCAGTTCCCTGTCTGTAAAATGGGGTAAGGCTTCCCTATCTCAAAGGGGTAAAATCCATTAGTCATTGTGAGCAGTTCAGATTCTTCAGTGATGAGAGCCATAAAAGTAGATAGATAGACCATCCACCAAGGGTTGCATTATTTATTATTTTTTATATTTATATTAAATATTAAATAATATTTATATTATATTTATATTTTTTATTTATAATATTCATAATGGAATAAGTATGGCTTCAAAACTAATATTTAAAGGCAAATCACTACCCCCAAAACATCTACCACCATGTTCATTCTCAGCCCCATGTAGTAGAATGCATTAAGATGTTAGAATACACAGTGGCGATTTGTCACAAGGACGCAACACTGCAAAAAACACTTTGTAAAGATGCATATTAAACCAGTGATAGGAGAACCCCTTTAGGATTAGTTCAGATGAGTATCCTACAGCTTGGGCATTTGCCTGGACCTCAAGAGGGCTCCCACCATGCCCTGCAACCCTCCCCATAACTGACACCCCTGCTCAAAGGCTTTGGGTGACCTTTGTCATCACTGGGGGAGTTTAGATAGCCTGCCAACTCCCTCCATTATGTTTGTCCAGGCTGGCTCTAGGTTTTCTTCCCTTGCAGCTTCTTCCCCTTTTCTCTCCCTCTCCTGTGGTTCCCCCTTTCCAACACTTCCCTCTGGGATTTGCCCTTCCTCTCTCCATACAGAAAAAAACAACCATATACTTTCAATCTGAACAATTATTGTTTTTAGAGTAAGGAAAACAAAACAAAAGTAAAGTCTCCATGAGAGAGCACAGTGTTTGCCTTCTTTGTAACATGCTGCTTCAGCTCTCCCTCATAAAATGGCAACTGCCCTTGCAAATATCAGATTCTTAAAACATGGAAAGGTGCAGTGCATGGGAAAACTAAAATATACAACATGCTTTTTCCAACCCTTCCACTCTCCTACTCCATGTTGTCTTTTCCTTCCACTCCTGTTTCATGGTGGCTTTCTCTTAGCACTGTGGTATGCCTATTCTCTTTATTATTATTTATGTATTACAAAAGTGGCTAGGAACCAACGAAGTATAGAACTTCATTGTGCTAAGCACTGTACAAACTTACAGTAAGGGACAGTCCCTGTCCCAAAGAACTTAAAATCGTAAATAAATAAGACAAAGAGTAGGGGAAAAGGACAGAACATACAAGCAGAGTCAAGGATGTGGTGATTTGCAAATGTCATGTTAATCCCCTCAATCCTTGAGGGAGGACTTTAGCTGCTGCTTTTGAGGACTGGACTGGGACTGAGGCAGCCTATGGTGCTAGCTGTCTCCTCCTCTTCCCAGCTCATCCTGTTTCTCCTCCAAATAGTAGGAGCTAGGAAGCAGAGCAATGGCAAGGATGCACGTAAAGCTGTCAGTGGGGCAGATGCTGGATGCCCATAAGCAGTATCCCTGAGAAATGGAAGGAGAAAACCACAGCCAAAATTGCAGATATCTGGAACACCCAGTGGAATCCAAGAATGTCCTGGAAATTTTGTAACCATTAGCCAAAACCTGCAGTTCTTACTCAAACAAATTCTTCAGGATATGTCTTTTTGCTATTACCTGCAGAGTAAGCAGGGGGTAAGCAGAATGGATAGGAAGCCAAGAGCTTTCACTGTCTGCAGATATCAGTTTCCCACGTGTATTCCTTGTTACAATTGGGAAGGAGTATCACTTGGTATTGAACTACAACCTTGTCAACAGTATGGGTGGGAGAACCACTAAGCACAAATGCAGGTGGTCAAGAACCAAATTGAGCCCAGTCCTTTGAAGAGGCCAGGTCTCTGTTCCTGCCACCATGTCAGACAGACATTCTGAGGTGTCCCTAACTTTGAGCAGGAGGAGCTTAAAGAACTTCGGACACTGCTAGCTGATCAGTCCCCACTGAATGCTATCACTATACATGCTAAGTGGTGGTGTTATGTAGAAGAATAGTGGTCCCTATCACCGGATAGGAGGAGACATGGCGTGACTCCTTCAGCACCCCCCTTTTTAGCAGTAACTTACCTTCCAAGTATGATGCCTAGCTTACTATTTCAGATAAGCTGCATGTAAACAGTGGGTAAATGCCCTATTCTCTTGTTTTTGATTCTATAGCTGTCTCTAACCTGGATGCAGAGAGTAAACTGAGTGTGTACTACCGAGCACCTTGGCATCAGCAAAGAAATATTTTCCACCCCTCAACCAGACCACCCTGTGTGGAGGAGCTGCACCGCCACGCCAAACAGAACCTGCGAGCCTTGCGTAGAGGTAACCACTTCCACAGTCCTCCCTCACTTTACCCACACTAGTGAATAAAGATGAAAAAACAGGAAGCCACGCTAAGCAGAGTTTGTCCCTTGTTTTGCTTCTTTATTATGTAGAAAAGATCCAAAACATTTTTAAAAAAATCCAGGGTACACCCACATTTTAAATACTGAGTGCAGTTCTGATTACCCCATCTAAAAAAATATTTCAGAATTGGAAAAGGTACAGAGAATGGCAACAAAATTATTTGGGGTATAGAACAACTTTCAGGCAAGGAGAGATTTAAAAAGACTGCTTAGAAAAGAGACAACTAAGGGGGAATGTGAGAGAGGTCCAAAGAATCATGAATGGTGTGGAGAAAGTGAATAGGGAAATGTTTACCCCTTCATGTAACACAAGAACCAGAGGTCATCCAGTGAAATTAATAGGCAGCAGGTTTAAAAACAAACATGAAGAAGTACATCTTCACACAACGCACAGTCAACCTGTGGAACTCATTCCCAGATGATGTTGTGAAGGCCAAAATGAGTGAGTTCAAAAAAGAATTAGATAAGTTCATGGAGGATAGGTCCATAAATGGCTATTAGCTAAGATCGTCCAGGACACAACCCCATGCGCTGAGCATCCCTAAACTTTTGACTGCCAGAAGCTGGAACTGGATGACAGGGGATGGAACACTCAATAAATTGCCATGTTTTGTTCCTTCCCTCTGAAGCATCTGGCTCGGCCGCTGTAAGAGGACAGGATACTGGGCTAGATGGACCATTGATCTGACCTAGTATGGCTGTTCTGATGTAATATCTAATATAAAAAAACAAGCAGAAGAAACCATCACCTTTTTTGTGCAGGTCACCTTTAAAGTGTTCAGCAGCAGCTTTCCTTAAGTGAAGTAGATTTGCATCAATATCAATAATTCTCTTAGTCATTTGTTGTTAATGATAATAATTGATTGATCAAATTTGTTAACCTCATCTTAACTGGATAAAATGTTACAATTAATTACCACATTTTGACCTCTCTGCAGGTTTTAAACTCAGCAGCTAACTGTGGGTGCAGTATGTCTTAATAGCACTGCAAAGAGCCATAAAAAGGAATTACAATCATTGTAGCACTAAAGTTAGAATGGAACTGGGGGGGGGGGGCGGGTTCCTTAGCCAATCAGCACAGCAAGTGTCCGAGCATCAGGATAATCTGCTTCTGCCATCTTGTGGACAGGAGAATTTCTGTTAACCAAAGCATAACGAAAAAAATGGATAATGGTGTTAAATAACAAATTGTGCGTTGACAATGTACTATCCTCCGTATTTAATATTAACTCTGCAGTGTTAGCAGACAGTTTGTCATATGTTGTCATATTTTATTTTCTCTGTATTTTTATATTGTAAAATGCAGTTATACTCTGAAAAGCTCACCTAAAGTGGCATCATACTTCCTATATCAAATTTGCATTATTTACAAGTAAAAAGATATTTTTAACTGCTAGTGCTTCAAACTCAATGTTAGATCAGAAAAAAAAGTTACGTTCTCCTTGCCTCTCTCATCAAATGCCAGTAACAAAGACTGTGCTGTTGGCACTTAGCTGACAATGTTGTGGAGAATGCATTCGGTAAAAAAGAATCCAGCTTGCACTTCCATTGGTTCTGCATGCTAACAGTAATGGAACTACTTCTATCTTGGCATCAAGAACAGAGGGAGAGAAAAGACAGAACCATTCCCCTGTCTCACATGGACTCCCAGAAGATTTTGAAGAAACTTGAGTTTGGGCATGGATCGATGCTGGAGAGACTTCAATACTAGAGCTTTCTAGGCAATGAAAGACTCTACAGCGCTTGAAATTTTCTTGGAACTGAGAGAGACTAGTATAGCTGGTGCCTTGAAGACATACACCTCAGTTCTGGGACAAGTCTTTGCCTCAGCATCCATCTCCCTGGTGCCAATCAATCAGTCAGAACCCGATGCAGCTGTGGAACCAGGGAACGAAATCCTAGCCTGGAATGTTCTTATTTCTCCTCAGTGCACCTATTGATAGACTCAGTACTCTATTATACTACTTAATGTTTCTAGGCAAAAGAAGCTCCCAGCTCCCATTGGAAGTTAGGCCTTGGGTCCAAAGCATCTCATGTTGGCCTCACCACCATTTGGGATGTAATTTAAATCCCGTTTTGGGAGACCTTGGCTCATTAGCCTCTGATGTAGTGTCTTTTAGGAGAGTGAACCCTCCACTGGCCTGTGGCCCCAGTGGATACTCTTTCATCTTGCACCATGGCTGGGTCAATGATGAATCCACCTTATCCTTACAGTGCATGTAGTACTTAGCTTATGGAAGCCTTTCAGAATTGCATTCAGTCCTCAAAGGGGAAGATAGCTGCACTTTATCCTCCATGGACTTGCCTACTGATCTTTTTCTCTTTTGATTTTGTTTGTATTTAAGACAAAAACAAATTACAGGTAGGAAATTTTCAGATTTTTGGGCAATGACAATAAATCATGTGTTTTTTCCAATTATTTACAATTCTTGATCTTTGAGTCTCCGGCTCTCAGTTTTGCTCTGTTTCTTCTTAGCTTTATGTAAGAGGTGGAAATACATTTGCATGTTTACGGGCAATTTCTCTCTTTACCAATGGGGAGATCATCTTCAGCAACCATTATCTGGATTTTAATTATGTTTCTAGGGGAGCAGTCTCCTTCTGTGATCTGCATTATGGGGGCTGGATGTGTGGGAATGACCTAGAAGGGTTTCTGTCTTTGAATCATAGAAATGTAGGACTGGAAGAGACCTCGATAGGTCAACTGGTCAAGTCCCCTGCACAGAGGCAGAACTTAAATCTAGACATGCATCTGACGAAGTGGGTAGTCACCCACGAAAGCTTATGCTCCAATACGTCCAGGTGCCACAAGACTCTTTGCCGCTTTACAGATCCAGACTAACATGGCTACCCTTCTGATATTTAAATCTAGACTATCCCTGACAGGTGATGATCTAACCTGTTCTTACAAATCTCCCATGTGGGAGATTCCACAACCTCCATAGGTAATTAATTCCAGCGCTTCACTACCCTTATAATTTGGAAGTTTTTCCTAATGTCTAACCAAAATCTCCCTTGCTGCAATTTAAGCCCATTACTGCTTGTCCTATGCTCAGTGGTTAAGGAGAACTATTTATCACCTTCTTCTTTATAAAACCTCCTACATACTTGAAGACTGTTATGTCCCCACTCAGTCCTCTCTTCTTCAGACTAAACAAATCCATTTTTTTTCAATCTGTCTTCGTAGATCAAATTTTCTAGACCTTTAATCATTTTTGTGTTCTAAACTGGACTTTCTCTAAATTTTTCCACATCTTTTCCAAACTGTCGTGCCCAGAACTGGACACAATACTCCAGTTGAGGTCTTATCAGTGCTGATAGAGTGGAAGAATTATTTCTCATGTCTTGCTTACAACACCCCTGCTAATACATCCCAGAATGATGTTTGCTTTTTGTGAAACGGTATCACTTTGTTGGCTCATATTTAGTTTATGATCCACTATAGCCCCCACATCCTTTTCTGCAGTACTCCTTCCTAGGTAATAATTTCCCATTATGTATTTGTGCAATTGATTATTCCTTCTTAAGTGGAAGGAATTTTGCATTTGTCCTTATTGAATTTCATCCTTTTTACTTCAAACCATTTCTCCAGTTTGTCAAGATCATTTTGAATTCTGATCATGTCCTCCAAAGTGCTTGCAACCCCTCCCAGCTTGGTATCTTCTGCAAACTTTATAAATGTACCCCCTTGCCATTATCTAAACCATTTATTAAGATATTGAATAGAACCAGACCCAGGACAGATCTTTTAGTTGGGTTTGAGTTGCTAATGTTCCAAAGAGTATATGATCTATTTTGTTTAAAGATGAGATGAGCCAGTCCTGGGTTTTAGTTTTGTAAAACCTCATCAGTCAAAAAGGTCTGGATACTTTGCCTTGAAAGGGGATTTTAATGGGGTATGTGGGGAACTTTGTACACATTTAATAACAATTACATGTATAGCATAAAAAACAAAGTTACCCTGCGACCTTACTGTCTGACTCTTTGTCTACCAACTCTTCTGTTTCATCCGCTAATGTAGCTCTCACTTACTGTACCATTAGAATGCAAGCTCCTTGGGGCAAACACTGTATCTTCCTCTGTTTTTGGAAAGTACCATTCATGGTTTGGGTGCTACTGCAGAAATAAAAATAATAATAATAATAATTAATAATGAGGAAGAAGACCAGCCTGAATGTTTGCTAAAGATTAAACTTCATATTTATATCTGTTTAAATCTCAATAAAGAGATTTTTGTTTAATGCATCAATCAGAAAAACTGACTTCTAGTTTCTCCATTTTCAAAACAGAACAACGAAACTGGGGTGATAACAGAGAGCAGAAAGTCCCAGGGCCCATCTCTGTGGTGGTTCCCCCATTTCCCCCCTTCCCTGCAATCTACAGTCAGAAGAGGAAAGAGATAAAGGACCGTCACTTGTTAACAGTAAGCTTTTCATGCACACTAAAGTTATAACATATATTATTATTGGACCTAATAACGATGCTGTTCGTTGTGACCTTTATCTATTATCAATGCTTAATAATTACCCTATGGTTACAATACAGTTGATATTGGTCTCTGCCTGATCAGTAACAAAACACAGACTGATTTCCAGTAAAGATATTACGGGTTACATTTTGAAGATTCCATTAGGAGACAGATGGGCACTTGAGATTTTATCCCCCTATTCAGGTGCCGCAATACCTTCAGGTGTCATTCTAAACTAATGCCTGAGCAAGGTGTAATACTTCCAAGAGGGAACATAGTGTTGTAATTTGAGTCCTGGAAATACTATTGCCAAGAACCAGGAATTCTAGAATTTAAATAATGATGGGAGGTAGTGGTACTGCTTTACTACCCAAGATACCTGCAGTTATACACATGCCTACAGAGTATTCATCCATCTCTAGTCACAACTTGCTTTATTGCTAATGGACTCTCCTCTGCCATTGTACAGTATTGTACATTCAAATACTTTATTGTACCATTGACTTCTGTGAGTACCGTGACTAGCTCAAGAGCCAACAAGTAAAAATGGTAGTGCAATTAGTGAAGTTGCATTGATTTACACCACCTGAAGATCTGGCCCAATGCATGTGTACTGACTAGCCCTTGGCACAAATTTGAAATTACATACTGATTTCACAGATCTACCATTGTAAAAGGAATTAATCTCACCAATATTTTGAGAACTTCACTGTGAGTGAACTTCACCCCTGTGCTAAGGACCAGTGCAAGTCCCAAATCCCACTTAGGCACCCAAAATCAGGCTTATTGAGACTTAAATAATGCATACACCTTATGTTGGCATCAGCACAGGGATGAATTTCACCATTTGAGTATGTACACAGTATGCAGCTGGGCACCTAGACGTATGTCTGTGCCTGAATAAGTGGGTAGCTAGGTATTGTATAGTCACATACTTAATTTAGCAATAAAATATATACAAATGTAATACAAAAGTGCAGTAATGGGAAAGGTATCTGAGGGTAATGCACACTTCCAACTAGTGGTGAGCTCCAAGTGCAGTGTTCAAATCTGCAGCCAGTTCCAATGAAGTGTTTTGTTTCTTTTCGGAAAACACAAATTGCATTATAAGGTATGGATTAGTTCTGTTTATTTTATTTTTTAACTAAATGGATGTTTTAGATGGCTATTTTCAAGGAGGCCCCATGGCAGAGGTGAGTCTTAAAGAGGCAATTGAACAAGGATGGGAGCCTTGTAAATCAGCTAAGAAAAGATATTCTGGGATTAGGGGCAGTGTAGAAGAAAGGGTGGGGAAGACATTTGCAGGAGAAATAGGTGAAAGGTGGTATCATAGGGAGAGCAGAGCAGACAAAAGGGTCAATGAGAGGCAAGGAAAAAAGGTGTCCAGGATGATGCCAAGTTATGGATCTGAATTGGTTCAATGTAATGATTTGGAAGTATATTGGATGTAAAGTTTCCTTAACTAACATCACATGAGGAAAAAAACTTGCCTTTGAAAGTGATGAAAGGACTGAATCATGTGTTTTGAAAGTGACTAGTAGATTTAGACACTACTTTCTTAGATTAATACAAAATAATAATTAATAATGAGCAAAAATCTGAGCTCTGTACTGGCAGAAATTAAGCCATGTTAACTGCAGACGTCTGACACCTTTTTCCCTGTAAAAAAAGAGTCAAGCCTTGTGTCCATCTCGATTGGGGTTTTTTGGAAACTGCCCAGGCTCAATGTTCCCCAAAGCAGGAGCAAGCAAAAGTTACTGGAGCACTTGATCCTACTGTTAGTTAGCTAGCAATGTCTTGTTTTTACAACTAATTCAAAGCTCTCATCACACTGATTAGAGCACACTGCATTCATGGTGGAGTTGTAAAAGGAGAGGATGTGGCAAGGTGGTATAGAGTGCACATGAACACAGATACTGCTTGGCAAACACTGACTGAAGATTTGTAAGAGCTACTCAATCAGTGGAGGACTAATTGAATTTGTCAGTCCTCCCTCCTCCCGATTTAATGGCATCATTATTAAAGAAAGTTGAAAAATACTGTCAGAAGCAAGATTTCCCTTTTCAGTGTGTTACATCTGCTGCAATAGCCTTGTGACTTCTCTGAATTCTAAATGCTTCTGGGAGCTGATGGATAATTTTAGGCATATTATGCCAATTACTAAAAGAAAAGGAGTACTTGTGGCACCTTAGAGACTAACAAATTTATTTGAGCATAAGCTTTCGTGAGCTACAGCTCACATTATCAGATGCATGAGTGCCACAAGTACTCCTTTTCTTTTTGCAAATACAGACTAACACGGCTGCTACTCTGAAACGTGCCAATTACTGGTTGCGTTGCCTGACCACTAATAAATAACAAAATATGATGGCTGAAACCCACCAGAATTTTCATACATGGAACAGTAGCATACTTCGTATTTCCCTTCCTTTGCCTTCAAGGAACGTGCTAGAGAAAGAAAAACTAGCTCCCGCCAACAAAAGCCACTTTCAATGCATCTTAAGGCTGAAAATTCAAGCAATTGGGAATTGAGAAAGTTCCAAAAGTTGCAGGCCAAACTTTTCAAACTTGGGTACATTAACATTCAGCAAGTGGCCTGATTTTCAGAGGTGATGACTACCTACAGCTTCCATGGATTCCGTGGGAGCTGCGGCAGTTCAGTACTACTGCAAAACAGCCTATTTACTTAAGTGCCTAACTAGAAAACACAGCATAATGTAGGATCATCAAACTTTTTAGGTGTCCAGGGCATGTGTCCAAAATTCAGCTTATTGTCTTACCTTTCCACAAAGCAGAAGTCTAAGTACCATTCATTCTGCCCCACTTGCCTATGAAGAAAACAAAAACAATTTGGGAAAGACACAGACTTGACAGAACAAGGGGATTATTCCTCAGACATGTTCCCATGACAACCCTGCATGTATCACCTCCTACTACAGCCATTGAAAACTGAGATTCTGTGTCATTGTGACTGCAATTAAGACTTTTGTTTCACTTTCTTCAATCTTTTCTTCTTTTTTTCTGGTGCCCCACTCAGTCTAGTGAAGCATGAAGCTCCAAAAGTTCAGAGTTTGAGTTCAGAACCTCGTGATTCTGCAGAATTGGTCTGGAAATCTCATAAGAATAAGTTTTCTCACAGATCTCTGGCTGTTCAACTTCAGGACATAAATACTTTTCAGAAATGGGGGGGAACACTTTCACATTTTGAAATACATGCTTATATATACACAAAGTTCAGTTTAAGCTTGACTGTAAATACAGTCTGGGCAAAGATTCAAGAGACTTCTGTTTTCTGAACTTACTTGCCCCATCCTTAGACAAGACCTCAGCTGGAACAAGTAAGGAATGGAAATTACCCATCAGGTTATTTATTCCATCTCCCCTGCCATTTCAGAAACATTCCCTGTGGTATGTTCTCCAATGCTTTGTATATACCAGTTTTAAATGATTCAAAGGGAAACTCAAGTCAAACACACCAAGTTTCACAGTTTGTGTTGAAGCCATGTGAAACCTCAAGGAAATACTAATGGGCTGAAGGATTTTAATCAATCAGCTGTGCACTTCCTATGCACAAATGGCATCTACCATTCTTCACAAAAAAAGCCATCTGTAGTATTGAATCTGAAGATTGAATATATAAAGCAGTAAGTGAAGTACATACAGACCAATGCTATAGGATTATTATTATTACGTGCCTTCCTCTGTTAGCACACCGTGTATGGTATGACTTCTATCAGAAAACAAATCTTATTTTTGTATTTACCTTGTCAAAACACTGAAGCATTACATTAATCATTAAAGGATTGTCAACATCTTAACAAATCACACTTGTAATGTTCCAAACTAAAATAAACAGCCACAAGAAGATAAAACAAAAATTTGTGGAAAGTAAACATATGGAGATATAAATTCTGAGAGTAGGCAGGTGAGCAAGATTGTGTCTTATAGCAATGAAATGGGAAAAAATAGCATAGTAAGAACTATTTTTTACATTTTCTCTACCAATATTGCCTGACTACTTGAAAAAGATACTGTGATGTTACAGAATATTCATGTCTAATATAATACACAACCTTTGTTCAAATCATTGGAAATACACTGATCTTTTACTAGCACCCCTTTTCCTTTTCCCAACAATGTTAATTATTCTATCAATTAAATAAGCAGTTTTGCTTTGGCTACATAAGACAAACAAATGATTTGTTCTGGTCTCTTAAAATTCTGTTATGGGGAGAGTAACATTATTTAGCACTTACACAGTGCTTTACAATTCCAAAGCACTCTACAGAAGTGGTTTAATTTATCCTTGTCACTTGCCTTTGAAGTAGAGAAGTAGTAGTCTCTCCATTTTACAAATGGGGAAGCTGAGACAAGGAGGTTAAGTGATTCACCCAGTGCCACTTGAAAAAGTCAGTGTTAGAGACAGAATTAGTACTCAAGAGATCCTGGTTTCAGCACTGGTTTCAAACCACTAATTCACATTTCTCCTACAGCTTATTTCCCAATATATATATATATTTTTGTTTTCATATTTAAAAGTTATGGAGTCTTATTATTGAAGAGTTGTATATTCATTTTGGGTGAAGTAGGCCAGCCTCATGCTGACCCTCTGCACTGGGGTGATTTCAGCTTTTTAAATTTTATCATAAGGTCATCCAGAAAGGAAGTTTCCAGCATGGCCTCTCTTTTTGACCTGTCCAGTGGTACAGAAATCAGGGCTATAAACAATGCTTAATCCCCTTTTTGTTAGTTCTTGCTCTTAGGGTCAACGATAATGTTATTGGAATTATAAATTGTGTCATTGGTACATTACTGTTAAAGCTTTGTCAGCACTTCCTCTCTTTGCAAGGGTTTGGGAATCAGTCATCAAGATTTCCTGCAGGCTAACATTTAACATATGTAATTTAAGTAAATTTTTGAACTAATTTTGAGGAAAAAAAATCAGTTTAGCCATTTCTAAATTAAACAAACATACAGGGAATAAAACTTTCTGCTCTTGAAAACTTTTCTGCACTCACTAAACAGCTTTGAACAGAGGAACACAATGAGTTGTTTGCTCTTGGTTTTTATTTCTCCTATAACCTTTTTGCTATGGGTTCCATATCCTCTGTGCAGTCACTTACTTTGAAATACCAACATTTCCTGGAATACTGTCACTTCGAATGAGGCATGCGAAGTGCATAATGCAACATGGACATTGCTTTTTTCACAAGCCTTCCCTTCCTATTTGCAAACCATAAACAACACTAGAGCCCAAAACTCTTGGGAGGAGAAAAAGGAATCAAGTAGTGATTTGCCACTCCCTGTAGACCAGCTGCATTTCCTCCTCCTCATCCCATTACTGGAGCAGAAAATTGAGTTGGTCTATGAATTGCCAAGCTGGCAAGTGCACAACTGCAGGTGGCCTTCATAGTCACTTGCATGATTAGTTTTAAGGTTTGCATAACCTGGTATGTTATACCATACAGAAGTGGTTAACGTCAAAGAGATGCTGAAAATAGGATATGTATCTGTGCAATTAAGATTTTTACATGGATAGTCTGATATTTCAAAGACTTGGCACATTAACAATTGCACCCATGAAAAGAGTTGCATTGAAGATGATGGGATCTCTCATAAAAGTAACGGTATTCAAATGTGTCAGTGTTTGCAGCAAAAGTCCCTAAGTAATTAATTACACACTAGACTGGAATGGCTTCAGAAGAATCTTTCTAGTCTAGTGCAGAAAAATGCCTTTAAAAATACTGAATTTGTATTTAACAGATCAACTGTTGCCATTGCTGTTGTCAACAACACTATTAAAATGCACTATGAAAACTGCCTTCAAACAAAATTAGCTGACAGACCAGAATGGCCCTGGGTGTTTAATATGATTTCATGACTAATTACATATTTCCCAAGCCAGTTAGAGCTGGTCTTTTGAGTTTGTGAGAGATTTTTTTAAAAAACAAACCAACCCTCCAGGTATGACCTATTTAAATAATAACATTTTGTTCTTCCGACTGACTTCAAATGGACTTTTTAGGTGCCCAGCACATCTGAATATCAGGCGTAAGTGGTCTTAAGTTGGGCAACCCAAAATGACAGCTCCCTAAATCAGTGGTCGACCTAAAATGTTATCATTAGGGTCCATCATGCAAAGTGCTCAGCACCTGGCAGGACTGGGCCTATAATTTGTCATAGAAAGTAACATCTGAAAAAAGACAGTGTCTGATCTGATTCAATCTGTGGAAAGGAGAGGGCAGTTAATGATGTAACAGATGCCAGCTTGACAGCCTTGT
Organism: Dermochelys coriacea; assembly: GCF_009764565.3. Classification (NCBI taxonomy): domain Eukaryota; kingdom Metazoa; phylum Chordata; order Testudines; family Dermochelyidae; genus Dermochelys; species Dermochelys coriacea. The sequence continues at coordinate 138,240,313 of NC_050068.2, forward strand.
TTGAAAATCTGTATTTAGCCACAGCACAGATAAAACATGGACAGCAACAGTACAAAACTTCCTCAGATTGCCCCACCAAGTGCCTCGCTCTTAATCTGGATGAACCACCTAGAATTGAATGAATAGTGTAGCCTCATGCAAGCTCAGTTCTTGGCCTCTATGCTGAAACTGCCACCACTTGTGGTTTGGTTTTTGTGATGGAGTCTATTGGGAACGGAAATGAGATTCACTGACCAGTCATCAGATGGAAGATATTTTCAATCACTACCAACCTTGGCTGGATAAGAACTGGTCATCCAGGCAGTGCCTGACTAAGAAAAAAGATGTGTTCTTAACTGGAGTGCTAACTTGAGGTTAAAAGCCCTAGTGAAGACAAGGCAGTCTGTAGATTTCACATGAATTGGCAAGTGGATTTAAGACTAGTCTTTCCCATATCTTTAATATAACCTGCTGACTTGTGTGCCAACTACAGACTGCCTTATCTTCACTCAGATTTAACTAGAGTTAGTTACTTGCATTAAGAACACACCTTTTTTTCCTTGAAGCCAAGGCTTGAGAATGGAAAAGCTGATGTTAAAGACAGTATTATTTAAACAAGTTTTTTTCTTCAGCCATTTTATTCCTTCTTTCATCTCTATATTTTTAAATACCCAGTATTGTGGTGTAGTCATACCAAGTCTTTCTTTAGAGTTGTATTTCAATAAAAATCTTTTCTATTTTCTTATTATTAAACAATCCTAACATTTTTGCCAATAGCATTCTGCCTGCACAAGCACTTCTAATGTAGATTATGGCCTCTTACCTATTAAGTCTTTCAGAAATCCCGTAACATCTCTGTGGGCATTGAGTGCCTTTATCAGTGCTGATAATATTTTAGGCCATTAATATGAATACACTATTATGATTTGTTGGCATTTTATGGCTGCTTTTAGCATTGGAGCAGAGTTTTGTAATTTTTTTTAATCCATTTAAGGATTTAAAAAAAAGTCATTTTTGGAAAGTAATTCAGGCATTATGCAGTCTGCATTGAGCAACAAAGCATTATGAATGATTATTTAAAAAAAACAACCCTCCCCTATCAGTCATGTGATTTAGCTTCTTTCCCACTGTTTCCATGGCCGAATTTGCATTTCTAGGCTTCAATTTCCACAATTGCCTTCTGAGAATGCTTGTATTATAACAGTAGTTGGGTAGGCAAAACCCTACTATTAGAATAACCAGTTTTTTGTTACTGTGGTACTTGGAAATCATCATTTACCATTTCAAACTTACTTGAGGGGGGCTGTATTTGAAAGGGATCCCTCTCCCATCCTTAGCAAATAAAAACTATGTAGTACTGGTAGATAGAGAGTTCAGTAGACATAAATGGCCCATTTGGGAATATTGTGGCCTTTGAGAGGAGCTAGGGAGCAGGAAGACTGTACCAGTAGCAGCTCCCTAGGACTGACACAGTAATTCTGGGAACACTGGGCTAGTGCAGACACCACTCACTCTTTTATAGGATACAACATAGCTTCCCTCTGATTGAGGCCATCTTCTCTGTCAAATTTGTGGCCAGAGCCCCAACCTTGCCATTGCTTTTTCCTTTTGGGGAGGCAGATGCTGTTTTGGGTGCAAACATGGAGCAGTCCTTGCACTCATTTTCAGCCTTGGAGCAGAGGCACAAAGTGGGAGAGAAGGAATCCCCATGCTCTCTCCTCTCCCTTGGTCACCACTGTGCTGACAGGCCCCAGATGGCCCTTTGTTTAATAGCACAAGGATTTCCACATTTAAGAATCTGTCACTCCCAAGAGGTCTGTCTCGATTCAGCACTCTTCTTAGGAATCCTTTGAAATCTTCAGCAGCAAAGTTGAATTGCAGGGATAATCTCTACTGCTGTAATTCTGCTCTGGGTCAATTACTGGTGACTAGGCTCGGTGATGAAAGGATAGTATCATCCTTGCGTATCTGAAAAGCTAGTGGAAACTTAAATTTCATAATTATTTTTTTGGTTCCCTTAAAAACCATGAAAGCATTTGTCTGCAGTAATATCAGACACTGGTCTGTGCTAAAGTCCTGTTTCCTAGCCCCTTTCCCATTTTAAGAGAATTGGTTTTGGACCTAATCTAGATGGCTTATTATCTATTTTTAATAAATTGGAAGTGGTCTCTGATTTGATTTGCTCCTCCTTTTTTCCATCAGATGTGTGGGCAACTAATTTTGGAAGTTGCAGTCAGTTTTAGTCTCGCACAAGGAAGCAAGATAATACTGGAGGGGACTTTGCTGTATAGGTCCTGGGTAGGTGTAGAGGGGGTGATGTTATTTCCACGGAAAGCTGTCTTGGTTCAGTACCAAGAATTAGTACCTGGGAGCCTCAGCATATCTATCTGCTTGCTGTGGGAAAAGAGTTCTCACTCCAGTGGTTCCACACTGGGTACATTCAGTGTCGATCAGGAGGGAAAGATGGCCCATAATAGCATTTCTCTTCTTTGAGGGCCTACAAAATGAGACCATTCAGAGCCACTATTAACCAAAATGAGAAACACTTGGTAATCAAAGCTTTTAAGGTTATCAAGGGCTACATTTTCTTTTCTTTTTTTTTATTTTTTATGTATCATTTCAAAAGACATCGTCGTTCAGTCATCGGTGTTAAAACAAGACACTAATCACAAACAAACCACGGTCTTGGAGATAAAAAGACATCAACACTATCCTGCAACTCACCCAAGAACATGTAACTGTGCTGGACATCTCTATCTACCCTTTAAAGCATAAGGAAATGAATCTAAAGCCAATTATCCTTTGTCATTTTGACATTATGATTACAACTTAGGCTCTTTTAATACTAACATCAAAAATGAAATTGATCTACAGAATATTTAGATATATCATCTTTAGAATCAGCCTTATTTACACTCATTCTTTTAGATGAGCAGATAAATCTTAACTTAATCATGAATAAATAATTACATGTAATTGGATGAATACCTTACAAAGTTTTGGCTTAAATCTGTAAGGAATTGATGTAATGCTAAAGGTATATAAGGCACCCTTGAAGATGATTTTTAACAATGGCCACAGCAGACGGGCTTGCCCCCAATTTAACTATATTAGTTGCTAAACAGTTTAGCTAAATCAGTACAGTTTTGGGGTGTGGACATGTCTTTATGCACCAGGTGATGAGATTGGGGGTTTCTTCAGAGACAAAGGAACCTTTTTCAGGATGGTGAATTTTTCTGCTGGAAACTTTAGGTTGCGGTTATAGCTCAATTTACATCTTTTATAGCAATTTCTCTAGACAGAAATTGATGTGCTTTAATCAAAAACATTTTGTGTATGTTTTTAATTTTATCTCCCCCCCCCCATTTCATGTTTATAGTTTAACAGCACCGCTCGCCTTCCCCACTGGTGTTGCCAATGACCCCATGGAGCAGAAAGGTATTGGAAAAACAAGCACTCTTAAACTAACCGTCCTGTCTCACTATTTTTTTCCCTTTCAAACCTCTAACCCTTTCATTTGCTTGCTTTTGCTTCTAATTTGTTGCCATATCTCAAGAAAACTTTTATATGCTACTCTCTGATCAATAAGGAACAACATTTTTCCCCCCATTTTGGGTAACGTGATAGGTTTAGTGGACCACAAGATCATTTCTTCTATTGACTAGCTTTGAAGGTATGGATCAAGATGGACTCTATAATGTGGTGTGATTGCATTTATTTTCTTGCAATGTTCAGAATAGGCCAATATTTTTCAAAACCATAAGAAACCATCAAAATGATGCCAGAGCAAAAGCATACATTTATTCTCTGGACAGTTGTCATTCCCATTGTTTGCCAAACAGTAGCTTTGGCAGACAAGTCAGAGCCTGAAGTCAGGTCACTACATTCTTTGTCCAGCAATCCATTGTTATTCAGGGAAGGAATCAGCAACAAAATGGTATAGTGTGTGTGTGTGTTGGTGTGTGTGTGTGGTGTTTCCACCCATGCCCCAAACTTTTTTTGGGGGGAGTGAAGGGCAGGGAAGTTACCTAGGAAACAAAGTCTTTTGTGCTTGAAGTTTATATGAGCTACTCACAGTTGTGGTGATCAGCACAAAAGCTGAGGAAAGAAAGACAGCTTCAAAGTTTTACTAAAAACCGTATATGGAAAAAAACACTTTTCTCAAAGGGGGGGAAGATACCCTGTCTCCTGAGTTTGTGGGTGTTTTTGCAGATAACATTTATAAGGTAAGTGTCCTGGAATAATTTAAATAGATGGCTGCTTAGTATGATCTTAAACACTTTTGAAACTGCTTTGGAAATGTTGTTTGCCAAGCTTTAGACCTTCAACTCCCACAGGATTTGTGAGAACTCTATGAAGAGGAATGGCACAAAGATAATAATTAGGGTCTGATCGTGTAATATTAGGTAACTACATGCTAAATACTGTGCCAAGAAAGGGAGAAAAAATTGTTTGTCTTAACCACATAGGTGCACAAAACTAAAACTCTGGAAATATACTGTAAACAACAGCCATAGGCAAGAGCCCCAATAGTTAGCCAGCTGGGAATCTAACACTAAAAAGAATAACCAGGCTCAAAAATATTTCACAGTATCTAGAAAACGATGTAAGCAGATGTCCTGACTAGTCAAGGACTGATCAGTCACTACAGAGAAGTATATAACTTCAAAAGGGGGGAAAGTAGGGCAGACATAGAGTAGGCATGTGGGTTCCCCCCCCCATTTCCAAACAAAATGGAAATAGAGAGAGTTTGAAACTGTGTCTTTAACTGTAAAGTTAGGAGAAAATGTTTTTCACTTATTACTTATTGTTAGGTGAAACTACAACAGTATTAGAGTCAGGACCTTTATTCTATTTTAAAACACCTGTTTTCTTCCATTTAACTGACTTTTCTCTTGCTTATTTGGCTTTCTATACTTTCCATGTCTAGTGGTTATGGGTAACATGTTCTGAATTATTTGCATGGTTTCTAAATAATACTTTGAACTTCTTAACAGAGCTGTTGATTAATTGCAGTTGACTCATGTGATTAACTAAAAAATATTAATCGTGATTAATTGCAGCTTAATCACACTGTTAAACAATGGAATACCAATTGAAATTTATTAAATATTTTTGGATGTTTTTCTACATTTTCAAATATGTTGATTCAGTTACAACACAGAATATGAAGTGTACAGTGCTCACTTTATATTATTTTTATTACACATTTGCACTGTAAAAATGATCAATAAATAGTATTTTTTCAATTTACCTCATACAAGTAGTGTAGTGCATTCTCTTTATCATGAAAGTGCAACTTACAAATGAGGATTTTTTTTTGGTTACATAACTGCACTCAAAACAAAACAGTGTAAAACTTTAGAGCCTACACATCCACTCAGTCCTACTTCTTGTTCAGCCAATCGCTAAGACAAACAAGTTTGTTAACATTTATGGGAGATAATGCTGCCCTCTTATCTATTTACAGCGTCAACCGGAAAGTGAGAAAGGCGTTCACATGGCACTTTTGTTGCCGGCATTGCGAGTTATTTATTGTGCCAGATATTCTAACATTGCATGCCCCTTCATGCTTCGGCCACCATTCCAGAGGACATGCTTCCATGCTGATGATGCTCGTTAAAAAAATAATGCGACTGAATTCCTTGGGGAGGAATGTATGTCTCCCACTCTGTTTTATCTGCATTCTGATTTGACAAAACACAGAGAAGGTACCGTTCGTGAATTTCTAAAGACAGCTACAGCATCAACCAAGGTTTAGAATCTGAAGTGCCTTCAAAAATCTGAGAGGGACGAGGTGTGGAACATCCGTTCGAAGTCTTCAAAGAGCAACACTCCAATGTGGAAACGACAGAACCCAAACCACCAAAAAAGAAAATTAACCTTCTGCTGTGGCATCTGACCCAGATTATGAAAATGAACATGCGTTGGTCCACACTGCTTTGGATTGTATTGAGCAGAATCCGTCATCAGCATGGATGCATGTACTCCTGGAATTGTGGTTGAAGCATGAAGGGACATAGGAATTCTTTAGCACATCTGGCACATAGGTATCTTGCACGCCAGCTGCAACAGTGCCATGCAACGCCTGTTCTCACTTTCAGGTGACATTGTAAACAAGAAATGGGGAGCATTATCTCCCCGCAAATGTAAACAAACTTGTTTGTCTGAGCGATTGGGTGAAGAAATAGGACGAGTGGACTTGTAGGCTCTAAAGTTTTACACTGTTTTATTTTTGAATTGAAGTTATTTTTGTACTAATTAATCTACATTTGTAAGTTCAACTTTCATAATAAAGAGATTGGAGTACAGTACTTTCAATGGGGAATTGAAAAATACTATTTCTTTATCATTTTACAGTGCAATATTTGTAATAAAAATAAATATAAAGGGAGCACTGTTTCACTTCATATTCTGTGTTGTAATTGAAATCAATATATTGAAAATGTAGAAAACATTCAAAAATATTTAAATAAATGTTATTCAATTGTTTAACAATTACTTTTTTAATCGCTTGACAGTTCTAGTGCTAAGTTAATTCTTTAAGCAGCTACTCCTCTCCTGGTTAATCTTATCTTGACACCAGAATCAAACACCAGTTATAGCCAAATGTATAGCTGTAGTTTTTCTTTTATCCTTAAATCTGAATGCATTCCTAGCTGATTAGTAAAAGTGAACTTTGTTATCTTTTTTTTTTCTGAACCTAAGGATTGGTACTTTGAAAGCTTTGGGCCTCTTAATGCATATCTTCAAATTAATGCTTACATGGCGCCAGTTTTCAGTGGTAGTCAATGTATTTGTGTGTACAAAAACTTGTATGTACATTCTACCCCAATTTAGCAAATATACTAGAGTGGCATGCACAAATGGATATTTAAATGCCTAAAATTGGTCATAATGTGTGCACACTAGCAGCAAATGCACATAATAAAGTGCATTTCCTCTTCCCATTAAAAGTGTGTCCTATACACATTTAATTCTACACTAAAACATTTCCAGTATGTTGAGGTATTTGCTTTTTACTGTATTCATGTATCTGTGGAACAATAATCATATCATTATTGGAATATCTATAATTATTCATTGCTCCCCTGTAATTACCTCTAATCTCTTTCTACTTGCTTTGTTTAAAATTAGTCTTGTATGACTAAACAGTGAACACTGATTTGAATGTATTCATTTGCAGTCCCATCCACCAGAGGAGGAAGATACAGATGTCATGCTAGGCAGAGCCGACAAATCCAATACATAATACCCTTCTACACTGGATAAGCAAACTAATTGGAACAAGCACTACCTCTCCCAAATCAGAGGAGAAATGGAAACAAGATGCCAAGTGATTTCTCTTGCTTCTCCCCATCAATGTCACGGGTACAAATCTCTTCTATTTCTTTTGCTTGATTCAAGGGTGGTCAGGTCAGAACATTTCATTATATTACTGTGTTTCAAACACAGGACTTTACAAACCTACAAGTAAAGACTTTGACTCAAGAATTTAATTTTGTACAATACTAACGGGCTAAATTCCTCCCTCATGTAGATCCACTGAAGTCAATGGGCATTACATCCAGTATTAATTTGGCCCAGTGTATTTGTGTACATTACAAAACTGTTATCTAACACTAAATTACATAGTATGATGTGTAATTTTGTTCTGTGAATGACTGGCAACTGGTATTTAAAAGGACAATAAAACAGCTCTTTGAATTTAGCTAACTGAAATAATGCAGAAAGCCATAGTGGTCAATCATATGACATCATGTGTAACCAAGCAATAAGGGCAGAGAAAATATTATAACACTTGCAGTACTTTAAATATGCAAGTAATGGTCATGTAGTATGTAAGCCATTGCTTTGAGATCTCTTGTCATGCTGCTAAGCTGAAGGTATAGTAATGCATCTCATTTATTTATAACTCTTTTAGTTTATGCTTTTTGCTTTATTAATTTTAAAAATTTGTTTACATATTAGTATGCAGCAGGTATATACATTATTAAATGTATGGGATTAATGAGGATAATTTATTTCCAAAAGCCAAAATAAGCTTCCATTTTCTTTCTGTCTGTCTCCTTTTCTTTCTCATGTATGATTCAGTGGATTAGAGACTAAATCATCTGAGTTTTCCATAAAACTTGCACCAATTTTTGATTAATTTCAGAGTGTAAACTAGGCAGCCTCTATGAATGAAGACTCAAGTGTAATGATCAGCAAGAAAAGCTGTGTACTTACCAGTTAAACTTATAAACTAGAGTTGGGTGAAATTGTTCAGCTGAAGCTTTTTTTATTGATTCAGCACACACAGATTCATGATTTATGTCAGTTTTGCCAAATTGTTTTAGGGGGGAAACATCTGAAAAAAATTGAAACATTTCATTTCAACATTTTCTAAGTGAAACATTTTGATTTTTTTTCAGTTTGAAAAGATTTTTCATTTCAAAAATTTCCTTTAATTTTATTTTCAAAAATTTAAAATGTTAAAAAAAAACCAAAATTGAATTGAAACATTTTGATTTTGTCAAAGCAATATGTTTTATTAGATCCAAGATTTTATTTGTTTCAATATGCCAAAAATTTGGAACATTTTCATTTTCAGTCTAACCCAAAACATTTTTATTTTACTTTTCAAAATTGCCAATGAATCAAAAATTATTTTATTTGCACAGCTCTACTTAAAAACATAAGAGTAAGTATTATTTATTCCTTTGTGCTTTTCTGGTACTGCTCTAATCAGGAAAGGGTGTAAGGGTCAGATATCCTTATGGGACATCAGAGCAGAAAGTAATACTGTGATAACTAACAGGATTGATTATAAGTACAATGTAAGGCCTTAAAGAGAATATTCTCCTCAGCATGCATCCACCTATTTCCTACTGTCACTAAAGTTACACATACATATTTAAAGGAGAGTATACCCTTAGATCTGGAATAAATGTCAATTTTTCCAGTAATAGAGTTTTTGTCTGGTCTCTCTACCTGCCATAAATTGGAACCAAATTTCCACTGACCAGTTTACAGCCCAAGAATGGTACATAATTTTCTGAATGTTTAATAAAAAGAAAAGGAGTACTTGTGGCACCTTAGAGACTAACAAATTTATTTGAGCATAAGCTTTTGTGAGCTAAGTGAGCTGTAGCTCATGAAAGCTTATGCTCAAATAAATTTGTTAGTCTCTAAGGTGCCACAAGTACTCCTTTTCTTTTTGCGAATAGAGACTAACACGGCTGCTACTCTGAAACCTGAATGTTTAATGTGTATCGTTCCTCATTAACATTATGTGAATAATTTGTACACATAAAGGGGAGAGTATACCCCACTCCACCTGCCACTGGGAGATGACCTGGCACATTGGCCACAGGGGTCACGTGCAACTAATTCATAATTGCTGGAATATCAGCAATTTTAAAGTAATTTGATTGTGTTTAAAAAAAACCCTGATAAACATTAACATTAAAAAATTACAGGTAATGAAATTTAGAGCACTTTTCTTCATTATTAAAAGTTCTTCCTCTCCTTATTACAGGGGCATTGGTGGTTACGGGACATCTGTCTGAAGCCTCTATTACACTGTAGTAGATATCAAGAAGAACTTTTACAAGAAAGTTACTTTTTAATGTTTTACATTGTTATGTAATGTAATATGTATGTGTGTGTGTGTATAATTATGTTTAATATAATTATACGCTATTTAACATAGAGCTTTTATTTTTTTAGTCAGGATTGGATTGTTTTGTTTTTTCTAAAGATTGCAAACCAGAGAAAGAGTAGCCTCAATTTCACTGTTTATAGCCCTGGCCCACTTATTCAAACATGTCTTGCCAACTTTAGAGAGCATGACTTTGCATTTGCTAGAGAAGCCAGCCCAGCTAAGTGCCATAGGTACTGGAACTAGGGGTGCTGCCGCACCCTCTGGCTTGAAGTGGTTTCCATCATATACAGGGTTTGCCGATTGGTTCAGTGGCTCTCAGCACCCCCACTATACAGATTGTTCCAGCACCCCCGCTACGTGCTCTGTTTTTTGGCTATCTTCAATTTAATTTTTTATTGATCATGGAGAAAAACAAAGCTTCCTTTAGTACCACCATACAAATGTAAATAAATGAGATGTTCTTATCTATTCTGTATAGCCAAAAAAATTTTAAAATGAGTGTCTAACGTTCAGTCTTAAATCCACATTTAGACACTTAAGTATGTGCTAGTTTCAAAGTGCTTGTCACCCAGCAGCCACCATTGACTTCTATGGGAGGCTGCGGGTAATCATTCCAGTTCTGAAGGTGTCTAAATGTGGATTTAGAAACTGAACTTTAGTACACATTTATTTAAATGTTGACACCTATATAGCAGTTAAGCACAATGTTCTCTAAATTGTATGTGGATATAAAATACTTTATTCACCTGTTCTTTCGCACCTCGGTCTCCTCAGACTTACCAATCTATGGCAAAATAGTTTATGAATCAGTTTTTTTATATAGTAGTTACTTAGTAATTAGTTTGTTTAAATGGAGTCCAGAATATAGCTGACCAGATTCAGGTTATCATTTTGGCTGCTCCCATTCTTTGCAGAGGTGTTGATGTCATTGTCTCCATGGTAAACAAATAAGTTAGGTGATAAAGATGCCTGCCATGGAGAATTCTCTAACTGTTTTCCTTTTCTTATTTGTTTACTTTATTTTTTCTCCTTCTGTTTCTTTTGGCAGTGCAGGCTGCTGAGAGGGAGCCGGAGTTAGAAGAACAGTGTGATATCCGTAATATAATTTTACATAAGAGCTGCATAAGGGCTCCATTATATTATTCACTAGGCTTAATCCAAGCTCAATACCCTCCACTGTGTTCCAGCCATTGACATTGTTTACCATTCTAAAGGCTAATGAGACCTATTTATGGGTTGCAGGAGTTGGTTTGACAGAGAGGCTAGTATACGCTGCTCTCTTGTTCATTCAACAATCTGTACTACAGCGAAGACGAAAGTTGAGAAGGAGGAAAACCATCTCTGCATCCCCAGAAGAGTACAACAAGAAATAGGTGTAGTATAAATAAAATCTTCAATAGATAGCCCTTCTAACTGAACTTAAATCGCAGGGATCTGAGGTAGTAGCCTGCCTCCAAACATGCTTTCCAAGGAACATTTCCACTTTTATGGTTGTGGAGTGCAGAAATGTGGTGTTTTGGTTTTTTTTTCTTTAATACAGTAAGCAAAAGCTATATTACTCAATATGGCCTTGACATACCACAGGCCTTATCGAGTGATATAGATATACATGGTTCAACCCGTATTGTTTAAATGTAATCAGTTACTTAATTTTTTTTTCAGTTTATTTTTGTTCTATAACCATAAGTATGTGCATAAAAAGTAACTAGATTCAGTGAAAGTTTTTTCTGTGCAAGATCTTAAGCTAAAGAAGTGACAGATCTTATCCTGCAAGATGATGAGCTGTCACAGCACCCAGAACAACTTACATTTAGAACAACTTACATATATAACCAATTGAATATTTGCATTAGACAATCTGCAAGTGCTTTTCTGGAAACTTTGTCAACATTATGCTTATCTATTTTTCCTATTTCAATTCCCATTCATTCTTTATTACGGAGGATGAAATCAGGAGGCCGAACTCTGATCTCTTATCAGTGTAAATCAGAAGTAACTCTTTGTAAGTCAGCTCTAGTGTAAATGGGTGCGAGATCTACATTAGATCCAGGATCTTTATTTCCTAAGCATACATCTATTCCTGAAGCCAACCAGGAATGTGTTGATATGAGGGAATTAGCAACTAGAGCGTATGAAACAAGGATCCTGTTATTATGCAAATGCCCTCGATAGTAAAGATAAGATAAAGGAAATTCATACATATACAATCAAAATAGATTTGTTTAAATAAAAATGATTACAAAGTTTTCTATAAGGCAACAGCTCATTAAAACAGCCTTTATTTAGTTGAAATACAGTGACACAAACTAAAAAGTGAATATTTATCTTGTCACAGCAAGATCAGCTCAGCGCAAGATCACATTGCAGGAATAGGAGAACCAAGATCACATTGCAGGAATAGGAGAATTTCCCATCTTACCGGGATAAGGTCTGCCTTATATGCTTTTTATAGTAAAGTTACATTTGGTACAATACTCAGCAAGAAAACGTCTACAACAAATATGTTTCTTGGGTTACTCTGCGGGTCATTGTAGTCAGCAAATGTAAAATGTATCTCACACAATTTTACATGTATCCTAGATTCTGATGAATCACCAGTAGCGAGAGAACGTAATGTGATTGTGCATGCAAATCCAGACTTCTCAGTACAATCAACAGGAGAGGTACCAGAGACTCTGAGTGCCAGACTGAAGAAATTCTCATTGCTGCTCCATCCAGAAGAAGAATCCGAGCTCAGAGAGGTCAAAGTGTTGTAGCCTCCTTGTCACATTCACCGGCAACATTTTGGTGTTGACAGACAACAGTGACGCAATGTTCACTGACAACAGTGAGCAACCGTATCCGATCACGGAGTCTTCCCTCGTGAAGGTGCTAGAGCCAGGGAAGCTGATCAAGATGCCGATGCCAAAACTTCAGTGTAGGAAGCAGAAGACTTTTGGCAAGCCAAGAAAGAATCCGAGAAAGGGTAACAATGCCATCAATAACCAGGGGTCACAAAACACCAGCCCATAGGTTTAACTTGTTCTCAGCACCTTCACAGCCCAGAACATAATGTAAATGGAGAGGGAGGTCGAGGTTGTCAAGGATGGCAGATTCTGGAAGCTGTGAGATTTCATCAAACTCTGACACCTTTGGGAGCCCCATTCACTCTATCTCCACAGCAGGAGTCCTTCTTAGCAGTCACATGGACCAGAAAGATGACCATCAATCCTCGAGTGGGAACTGGAGTGGAAGTAGCTCAACATGTCCCTCACAGACATCGGAAACCATTCCTCCTGCTGCTTCTCCTCCGCTGACTGGCTCTTCACATTGTGACTCAGAATTGTCACTGAACACTGCTCCTAATGCCAATGAAGATTCTAGTGTCTTTATAACAGAGCAGTACAGTGATCACATCGATAAGGTTCGAGGTCACAGGGCAAGCTCCTTCACCTCCACTGTAGCAGATTTACTTGATGACCCCAATAACAGCAACACAAGCGATAGTGAATGGAATTACTTGCATCATCATCACGATGCATCCTGTCATCAAGATTTCAGCCCTGAACGCCCAAAGGACGACAGCCTAGGATGCCCAAGTTTTACGAGTATGGCCACTTACGATAGCTTTCTAGAAAAGACCCCATCTGACAAAGCAGACACTAGCTCACACCTTTTCTGTGACACTGAAGGATATTATACCTCCATGCACTTTGACTGTGGTCTCAAAGGTAATAAAAGTTATATTTGTAACTATGCAGCCACAGGCTCTGAGAGTGGCCGGAATGCAGATGTTGCTTCCAGTCTCACTGATTGTGCCTGGCAGGATTACGTAAACCACAGGAGGCAGGGAGACAGAGCATCTCTTTCAAGAAACCAAAGGCAAAGCCAGCCCCACCAAAACGCAGTTCATCTTGAGGAAATCTGATAGCAGCACAGAACTTCCTGAGAAAAAAGAAACCAAAGATAACAGTGGGCAGCATGTGCCTCACACTTCCAGGGAAATGAAGCTGCCACTTGAGTTTTCAAATACACCTTCTAGAGTGGAAAACTCTAATCTGCCAAGCAAACAGGAACGCTCCTGGATTAATCAGAATGATAGTGAATTAAAGAACATTCAGTTTGACACCATGGAAATTCCATCATTTAAAGATGAAGGTGCTGAACAATCTCACTATGCAGATCTCTGGCTTCTAAATGACTTGAAATCTAATGATCCTTATAGATCTTTATCCAATTCAAGCACTGCTACGGGTACTACAGTCATAGAATGCATAAAGTCGCCAGAAAGTTCTGAATCACAAACATCACAGTCCGGATCGAGAGCCACCACTCCATCCCTCCCTTCTGTTGATAATGAGTTTAAGCTGGCTTCCCCAGAAAAGTTGGCTGGTTTAGCATCACCCTCTAGCGGTTACTCCAGTCAGTCTGAAACACCAACATCCTCTTTCCCGACAGCTTTCTTCTCTGGGCCCTTATCTCCAGGGGGTAGTAAAAGAAAGCCAAAAGTACCAGAAAGGAAGTCCTCATTGCAACAGCCTTCTTCTAAAGATGGCATTGTTTCTCTAAACAAAGATCTAGAACTTCCAATTATACCTCCTACTCATCTTGACCTAAGTGCTCTTCATAATGTCTTGAATAAACCATTTACACACAGAAACCAGTTGCATGCTTTTAATCACAACAAACAGAATATGGTAGGAGAAGCACTGAACCCTAATCCTCCACCAGCCCTTGCTATTACACCTTCAGTTCTAAAATCTATTCACCTTAAATCAATTAATAAGCCTGAAGAAGTGAAACAAAAAGATGATAATATAGACCTTCTCTGCATACAAGAAACCACATTAATGGTGACTGCCATTTCTCCAGGCAAAATGACGCCAGTTGTAGCTAAGAAATCAATATCACGTCAGTACTCTACTGAAGATGCCATAATGTCCTATATTGATTCTTCTCCAGTGGAGACAGGCCCTGATAAACTGCATTTAGAAAAAGATTCATCTATCAGTGTACAGAATAATTGTGATCAAGAAACTGTAACCTTAGCAAATGTGGGTATTTTAGAAGCAAAAACCGTGAAAGACCAAATGCACCCAGTTGGTGAGCCTTTACCAGAGAACACACAAATCTGTAACACTTCTGCAGAAGGGTTTCAAAAAGATTTAGCTGTCTTTACAAGTGATTATGAAGTTAAGATAACTTATCATGAAACAGAACAGGAAGGGAGCCTTGATCCTGTGCAGATTAAGCAAGAATTACCTGCAGTCTGTGAACAAAAATTGGAATCTAAACCTGTGGATGAAACCACATTCCAGTCTGATACACCAGCTCGGGGAGCAGACATTAGTAATCAGCCTAAGCATCAGTTTGATATAAGCCACCGTGATGACAAAGTGCCTGGGAATATCAGCTATGAATCAGAGATATCACCTGTAAATTCACTTAATGAAAAAGGTTCTGAGCAGGAAAATGATGTTGCATCAGGTATTCCAACCAAAAGTGCCTCTGATGACAGCAGGGCAGAGGAGATACAGGGGAGTGCAGATGATGCTTCACTGAAAGGTCAGTTTTATAATTAACTAATTCTATAAAATAAAAGTGATTATATAGAGATGATTTTTAGTGACCAATAAAAATATTGGATTCTCAGGTTGAGAGACTCTTCATAACTCCACTGATTTTAATGGAGCTATCCTGATTTATGTCAGCTGAGTATCTGGCTGACTTTATTTTAAACATTCTTACAAGAATATATATTTTGCATTCTCCTGTTACTTCATTTCAGTTAAGAAAAGAGTACTAAACCATTTATACCAAGAAACATTACTTTGACAGATGAGTACAATATTTAGACTAGATTTAAAGTGCATATTATTGCATAGACAATACCATTATTAATTGAGCTTGTGAATTGCATTAGCATCCTATTGTAAAATGTGGCAAGCATCTGACATTGCTTCTTTTCTTACTTAAGAATCTTCTCCAAGTGATGATTCCATAATTTCACCATTGAGTGAAGATTCCCAGACTGAAGCAGAAGATGTTTTTGTGTCTCCAAACAAACCTCGCACTACAGAGGATCTATTTGCAGTCATTCACAGGTGATCTAGCATTACTGTTACTGGAATCCATATGAATACAGAATACAATCTTCTCCTAAAATCTGCAGCTAAGCATCAACTAACAATGTCCAAGAAGGGAATACATTCACACTGGCTAAGTGAGTCGTTCTCATTTACTAGCTGGACCACAATAAGAGCCTACTACTCTTATTAGCTAATGGAGATACTCCTTTGGTTCATGGTAGAGAGTTTTGGTGCTGAAGATTCTGAGTTCTATTTCCACTGACAGTAAGAGTATTATGGAAGTTCCATTATGCTACCATAGTTAAGATTGTGCTGTTTTACACTTACAGCAGGATTCAAGCTCTTTGTTTTATATGAAAACCACAGTGTATTTGCTCTAAATTTTTAGCACATAATCGCTGATTAAAAATTGAACTTTCTGAGCAGTTTCAAGAAAATCAGCTTATTAGATTCTGAATTCTAATCTATTAGAAATCAATCTGTCCAGAATTCACATTCTGAATCTCATGAGGTTTGGGGTCACTCTAACTTAAAAACTGCGAAGGGTAGAAAGTAAAAAATGTGTTTCGTGAAGCCTCTAAGGTTATATAATTATTTTGTTAATTAACAAAAAAAATTGCTAGGACTTCTTGTCATAACTGTTGGTTTAAGTTGTGGTGAACTGAAGGAGACCGTTGTTTATGGCAACCAGAATCTTCTGTGAAGTAGTAGCTGTTGATTTGTCATAGAAAAGAATTCTGTGAAACTGTTCGGTCAGTTCAGGAATGAAGCTGGTCTTCATAAAACTATAGTCTTCATTAGTGAAGCTCCTGACCTAACTAAACAATGCCACAAAGAAAAGTGTTTTTGACAAAGAAACAGCTACTGTATTGAGGGCCTTGTTTTTTGTGAAATTGTTCAGTGTGCTCAGGGGGTTCCTTGTCTTCGTGAAAGCAACAGCTACCCGTGTTGAAGATCCTGTTCTTTGTCAAACTGTTCAGCCAGTTAAGGAGCAGAAGTAACTCCTGCGCCAGATGGGCATTTTCACAAAGTAGTCATTGCTGGGTTGGAGATCCTTTCTTAATCTAAAAAACTGGGAATCTAAAAAACACGAAGTAGTGTGTGGGTTAAGGTAACTTTCTATATAACATACCTTACACAAAATGACAAAAGCAAGGACATGAAAAGTTAAGGCATCTACATGACATACCTTTTACTCCTCCACCAAGATGCATACCTCACCACTAGAACCAGCATACAACACATACAACAAACCACAAACCTCTGCCCCTGTAGGGATGCCAGTCTACCAACACCCATCAAGTGCTTTGCTGACTAAGGATGGATTTAATCATGTTTTGCTTTATTGGTATCATAGGGAGTGTTGAAGAATTATGTTCAGTGGGAGACTGGCTGCATCCCCTTAATTGTGCATTACCAGACTTTTAGAAAGTTGGATTTTTGAAGTGGCACTGTATTTTTGTAAAGGAAGTACAATCTCATTATTGGGTGCTAGCTGGGTTCCATTAAAACATACCTTCAATCTCAACTGTTTTTAACAGTGGTTTCATTATAAATTTCCTGTTTATTTAATGAAAGCCAAGATCTTCAATTGAGTTGGTATATAAGGGCTACAGGAGAGTAGCTCTACTTCAGCAGAGTTTATAAGCTCCACCAAAGTAGGGTTCCCCTCCTCCAGATGTTAGGAAGTCCATAGGAGGTGTGTGTTTGATAGTGGGAATTACTTCAGCTTGGGATACAGGGTAGTGGACAGTGGAGGAAATGGAGGATATGATGCGACTTTTATGCCATAAAAAAAACTTTTAAGCACTCTGCTTTTCTCTGTACCTGTCCTTATCATCATATATGCCTTCCCTGGTTCCCTGCACCATCCTTGCCTTTTCTCTTCTTTCCTATTTCGTGCCCTTTATACTATTCAAACCTATTTCATTCCCCCTTCCATCCCATCAGTGTTCTGCCTGACTCCTCCTCTACAGCACCCCAACTCTGAGACATGGCTTCATACTACCCATCTGTATGCCCCCCAGAGCCCTCACACCCAGTCCTTGTCCTTCCTAGTCCTTCTTTCCTTTCTCTGATTTCTCTCCTGAAATCCTGCCTTGTCACATTTCCCTGGGTCTCTTACTCCACATATCTAACTCAGCCTAGTAGCTTGTCAAAAGAACATCAATTTATATTTATAAATATTGCTCTTCATATGATGAGCTAAAAAGACGTGGAATTATTTTCAAAGTAAACTATAGCTTTTTCAAAAAATCATAATCGTAAACTCTGATTTTTACCAAACTTCCAGAAAAACTGTATGCTGGGATGACAACTGCATGACAATTGTTGGCCCTTTATTTGGAATCTTTCACCTGCTCCTTTCTCTCTGTGCTGTAGCCCACCTTTATTTATTTTGTTAAATTTTTTAAAGGGGACTTTTAAAGATTTCTTTATTATAATATTGTATTGTATTGCTGGTCAACAGCTTGAATATCTTTATAGAATGAGTAGAACAATTTACAAATACAATTGATGCCATTCATTATTGTTGTTGTTAACATGTGTATCTCCTGAGCAAAATACCCACAATCATCTCTTCATTCTGCCGACTGGCTCTGTTCTTATGAGCTGGCCATGACATTGAAACCCAAGAGAAGCCAGCCAGCGCTCCAGAATTAGATTTTTTTTGGTATCTAATTAAAATTTTCCATCACGACTTAAGTACAACTGGAGTTTTCTAATATCAACTACAATGGATTAAAACAGGTTACAATTTATAATAATTAAACCTAAGAAGACACATATCTCAGTATTCAAATATAGGGCCAATTGCCGCCACCTCTTCTGTAAGTAGAGGGGAATCCGATCTGGTGGCTCTTGCTGGAGAATGGGAACCAAAAGTAGAAAGAATGTCACCTTTGTTGCATTAGTCCATCCTTTTCCCAAGCCTGCATAAGTCCTACCGTAGATGAATTGTATAGACTGGGCCCGCAGAGTTGAGTGGGACAGGAGCTACTCTGTAACTAGTGCCTAATGTACATACAATTCTGACATGCCATTTAAAGTTTTTCATTATTATTAACCTACATTACTTGGTGGGGTATTGTGAGGATTCATTAGTTAATTGGTGTCTAGTTCTGTGAAGTTGTAAAGTGCTGTAGCAATGCTATATATTATTTCATGTGAATAACATACAAACATATGTGCCTTTTGTTTTTTATCAGATCAAAAAGGAAAGTACTTGGGAGAAAAGATTCTGGAGATCTTTCTGTAAGAAACAGATTGAGAGCTTCATCTGGGGCCAGCAGCACGTCACCTGCCAGCAGCGTGCCACCTGCCAGCAATGTGGGAGCCCCAGCAAGCAATCAGAGGTCTCCTGGTCTTATTTACAGGAATGCCAAAAAGTCCAACACATCTAACGAGGAATTTAAGCTACTGCTCCTTAAAAAGGGCAGTCGATCTGATTCTAGCTATAGGATGTCAGCGACCGAGATACTAAAGAGCCCTATTTTGCCCAAATTTCCCAGTGAGCTAATTATGGATTCTCCTCAAAACACTGATGAGAGTCCCCAGGCATCATCAACTCCTGACACATTATCCCCCCTGTCTCCTTGCTCCCTAGAGTTAATGCAGAAGGTTTCTCCTCCAAGAGCTTTTCTATGTCTGCATCTTCAAGAGTAGGGCGCTCACGGGCACCTCCTGCAGCCAGCAGCAGCCGTTACAGCGTACGGTGTAGGCTGTACAATACGCCAATGCAAGCTATATCAGAAGGAGAAACTGAGAATTCAGATGGCAGCCCTCATGACGACCGATCTTCTCAGAGTTCAACATAGGTTGCCTATGCTCCAGAGAGCCACACGGTTGACTGTGAAACTTGTAAACTCTGAAATTACTGGGGTTATAAAAGGATGTGAATATAACAGGCCAACTCTGTAGCAGTCAAAACAATTGCAGGGCAATATCAATGCTTAAAAGTGTTTGTGTTTATAAGATGCTGGGAAAACAAAAATTTAGAGCTGTAGCGAATGATTACATTTTCTAAAAAGTAGAAATATATACTATGTCTCTTCTGTTTACCTTTAGTTTCATTTATCCTACTCTCATTCCTGTTGTCACTGTAGATTTCAAAATCATCCATTTTCATAGAATTAAAAATAACTTTTTTTTTTTAAGTTGCCCATTTAGGAACAAAACCTCTCACTGTAGTGCTTCCCTAGGGAAAAAATGAAATTGTGCTTACGGATTGGTATTTTTCTACACTAAAATGAACTGAAACAAAATTTAGAAAAAATTAACAAAACATATGTAAATACCATATTTTGATAATAATCTGTAATAGAATTATCAGAAAAAAGTGGACACGTGGCAAATAGTTTACTGCATAACAACTTTGTTTATAGAAGACAAAAGTAGTAAAATGTACTAACTGTATTCTGTGAATACCATTTTTATATCAAACATCATATTTACATGTCCACCAATACCACTTTCAGTGTGATCAAAAAGCCTCAATCTGAATTCTAACTGTATGAAAGAAAATCTCAATGTTAATTAATGAAATATTAAGGCTAATTAAGAGCTAATTAATTTTAAAGTAACCATTTGTCTTTCAAAATTTAGCTCAAAACAAGGTAGTTGCAAAGTGCAGCTGTGAGTTTCAATGTGGTAATTGGTAGGGATGGAAAGCATGCTTTAACAGAACAAAATCATTTCTAATGCAAAGCCCCAAGCAGTCACATTTGACAGTGTCCCTTAGCCCTTTATTCTGACATGGATTGCATTAGAGAGAATAGATATGAGGAAATAGTACTTATTTTCATATTCTTATTAGGCTATTGGGACACATAACCGAGTCATAACCTGAGAACTATAATCTTTAAACATGATTAGTTTCTGGTTCTTAAAGGAAACAAATAAATTATAAGCATGCAACAAACACCGTTTTATCAGTAAATATTTGCAATGAGTTTTCAGTGAAGCTTTCTCTTTGTGCTGATGAGATTCATGCTACCTAAATATTTACAGAAATGACACTGAAAAAAATGTAGCTGGGAAATAGGTGTGTGTGTACACATTATTTATATTCATTATTAAATGAGGAATGCTCTGGTTCATTATGCCAGCCACATACAGCTTAAGTTTTGTCTGTGTTTACCAGAAATGCTTAACAGGGTGGGGGAATGAAATGGGGGAGGGAAAGGAGATGAGTCAGAGCAAATGCTTTGATAAACTGAAGGCAGGGAAACAAAAGCTGAATTACTTGAAGTTACTTGAATTTTCTTGTCTTAAAACTGAAAGAAAATGTAGCTGTGAGCTCAAGCCAGAAGTTGTTTTATACCTTTAATTTTTAAACAAAATAAAACCAATGTTTAAAATGATAGGCCTGATTCCCTTTTGTTACACCAGTTTTCCAACGGTGTAGCACTGCTTAAGCCAAGAGGAGAAACAGGTCCTATTTTTCAAAATGTAAGCAGTTGGTATTGCTTACAGACAGTAGAATACGCTTTTGAACATGGGATGGTTTAATGCAGAGGACAGCTTTTAAGAAAGAATGTGGCATGCAGTAGGACAGAGCGAGTAGGATGACAGAAAGGTACTTTGATACTAAAGAAATCAAATAAATTTGGCTTCAAGCATAAGTAAACGATGATAGGGAAGTGGGATGTGTGAAAGGGGTTTTATTGGTTTAGATTTTAGTTATACAATGCGTAGGGCAGAGAGTTTTAAAAGAAGGCAAATAATGTTTTGAAGAGGAAGGTTCTATTTAAAATTGGAATGATTTTGGAATGACTGAATAAACTAGAATGACTTAAAAAAATTTGAATGTTATTTCCCATTGGAATATATCCTATTTTATCTCGTGTACACCACAAAAAATATAATTCAGGGTTTCCTACTGTCCTTCTGTGCAGTGTGATCGCATACAGTACGTGGATTATGGTCAGTGTGTGCATGTGAATGTGTGTGTTGGGGGTGGGAATTAAATCGGCAAAAGAGTTTAAAACATCAGAAAAACCTGGAGGTGTTTAAAGAAAGATAAGTGGGTCAAGGTTTTGGAAATAAGTCTCATTGCCTGTGTTAACAGGCTAGTTAAGAAACCTGAGTCTAAGTGCA
Organism: Dermochelys coriacea; assembly: GCF_009764565.3. NCBI lineage: Eukaryota > Metazoa > Chordata > Testudines > Dermochelyidae > Dermochelys > Dermochelys coriacea. The sequence continues at coordinate 138,262,105 of NC_050068.2, forward strand.
GGTGAAATAAATGAATTAGTATGTTTTTTACCGGGCATGTTTAGCATATCTCAAAATACTTTTTTTGGAGAGCATGAGTAAATGAAATTGATGAGTCAGACAGAACAGTCTTCTTCAGTCATCTTGGGTCATTTACCTTAGAATGTATATCAGCAGCCCTTTTATAATATCCTTAAAGATGTTATATGTGCTTTAAAATCATTCTAAAGTTTAAGTAGAAAACAGCTGAGTTGACTTTGATAAATTGATATCACCTTTTATTAACAAACTAGGCATTTAATTTCATACTGGTACCATATAGTATATGGTACCAGTATGAAATTAAACATGTATGAAATTAAATATATATATATATATATATATATATAAAGATAAACATTTTGACTTGAATTATGAGGCGTTAATATACCCTCTGTATGTATTGCTCACAGAACTATCACATCAAATATAGTTTTACTTATTTTGTTTAATCTAAAATCTATGACAAAGTTTTCTATTTTCTATTTAACAGATTTAAACCCAAATAAAGCTGGATTGTAAATCCTCCAAGAAAAAAAAAAAGAATTCAAAATCATAACAAGTTTGGGAGCCAGAAAATTTTTAAAGGAAACCCCTTTAGTGAGGTATTTATCTTTAAGGCACTCAAGACAAGCTTTAGAAAATAACAACACATATCTTGAAACTTATGCAGCTGTTTCTGTGTCTGAAAAATAACGTTTTTTTCTTTTTTTCTTTTGTGGCAGCATAGAGGACATGGAATAGTTGTAGCAAATAAAGCAAATGTTTGCTTTTGCCAAAGGTCAGTGATTGAGTGCATTTGCTGCAATGGTGGCAGATTTAGAGAAATACTGTAGGTTATGACTAAGATTAAAAAAAATTAAGAAGGTTACAGTGTAACTATTTTGGTACTAGCACCAGTTCATGCTGGCAGAAAAGACAATGGTTTATGGACTTGCATCCATTTTGTATTTTTGTAATATTTGTAAATATGAACTTTTTAAATTGTTGCAAAGATGGTTTCTTTTGTAAATGTTTTCAAAGTTTACATTAAATCCAAGCCTTTGTATATTTTAGAGCTGTGCAACACTTTAAGTCTTGTATTTATTTTTAGTAAAACAGTGACAGTTTCATTGTGAACCCTCAAAAAATGTGTCAAAAGTTTGATTACCTAGAAAGCGTGTATAGAACTGCAAATAAACGTGACTGCAATTAAACCATTGTCCTCCAATGAAATGTTATTTCTAATCAATAGTCTGCAAATGTGGCAGTTTGCAAAAGTAAGTTTCTATGTACATTACACATTTCATACAGTCTATTCTTATTCTTTTTCCTTGAATTCTAATTTGTAGTTCAGAGGACAAAATCCAATTGCCATTGACTTTAATAGAATTGTTAATGGGAGTTTTGCCTAACTATAAAGACTTCTGGATTTGCTGTAAGTTTATTGCTTGGGGAGACAAAATAACGATGGCAAGATTGCTTGCTTATCTGTGGTTGGAAGACCTAAAACAAACTGGTTTCAGACTAGCAGCCGTGTTAGTCTGTATCCGTAAAAAAAGAACAAAACTAAACAAGAATAAAACAAACTGTAACAATGAAAATCCAAGGTGTAACCAAGCCCCAGGACTGAATGTCACTTGGAAATGCAGGTGGTGGTCAAAAGGCAGAACATTTAAAAATAAAATTAAAAATGTAGGTTTTGCTGCCATTTTAAGTACAGTGATGATGGTGGGGGAAGTTGTGATCAGACCTTTATATGGATTCATAATTTGGGGTGGACATAAGGTCCCTCTCCCTCTATTTAATGCAGGACTGCTCACAATGACAATCCTTGCACTTAAAAAAACATAGTGGAAGAAGATGTGGAAATGATTAACCTTTCTCAAATGTATCAAGAGAAGAATTTTTGGCCTAACCATTTGTGAAGGGCTTTGTAATACTCTGCATGGGTACTTAAAAGAAAAAAGATATGTATGGCAGAAGAACTGAAATCTGCAGCTATGATGCCTAGAGCATGTGGAAAAAATTAGCATTAGGGAATGCAGCAGGTTTATTTAAAATTCCAGTCAAGTGAATGAAGATTTCCTTTATGGGTGTGGTCTTGAAGGAGTCTCCACCTGGGATTTAGTTTACATAACATTTGTTTTATTCAGATGGTGAACCAGTTAATGATTATGTAGATCATTTGCTGCTGTTAGTGTAACATGCTTCTCTCAACCAAGAAATATAAATGAATAAGAGTTGTGGAAAAAGCTCAGTCTGCAAAAGCAGATACAGAATCTGCTTTTCATCCGTTCCCAGAACATCCAGTTAGGCTGTCCTGGAAATGGATCAAAATCATACCTGTGCTTTTCCAAAGGATGCGGTCTTCTTTTTTCCCCAAAATTACTTGCCTCGTGCTGTTCTGGCTAGACCCTTCTTGACTCTGAGTTGTTTTAATAGACATGTAGACAAGTCAGATGGTTGCATACATTACTCCTGAGGGAATTCTGTGCCACTGCGCAATGCAGAATTTTGCAGAAATTGAGAATTTCCTTACCCCCCAGATAAATGGGCTGCAGTGCTGTTGACCGCCACTAGGGGCCGGTGGACCCAGGACAGCTCACCCATAGAAGATACTGTCATGGGAGGGAGAGAGAGCGAGATGGTTCTTGGCAGCTGCAGTTCCCCGCATGCCCTGAGGGAAGGAGAGAGTGGTGCACAGGAAACTCTGTGCATGCCTGGGACACCATCAGGCCGTTTCTCCTCCTGGATCCCTGAGCTCAGGGGGTGTGCGTCTGGGCTGGGGGGGGGAGAGGGTGGGTTTTTGGGCTGGGGGGCCTGAGACTGGACTCTGAGGGGGATAGGGGTTCAGGTGTATTGGCTGCGGGGGAGCCCTGGTTGGGCTCTAGGAGGGAGAGGGCAGAGAAGCAGGAACTGGGTTGTTGTACGAGTTTCTTTAAGTCTCTAGTCATGGGGGAATTTTTTTGTTTCTGTATTGTTACAGACATACTTGCTGACAGGTACTTCCAATTATTTTGGTAATTTATTTCAAAGTGGTGTGATTATGCAGTGTTATTTTGACAAAAAATCTGCAGAATTTTAAAATATTATGCCACAATTTTTTATTTTTTGGCACAGAATTCCCCCAGGAGTAAAATGTAAGAACACCAGTGCACCAAATTTGCCTGCCATTGGGCTGTGCTTTAATCATGGCACACAGAATAAACTAGTCACAATTCAATTTACAGATTATTTGATTTCTGCCAAGAAAGGTGAGGCGGTCATAGAATATTAGGGTTGGAAGGGACCTCAGGAGGTTATCTAGTTCAACCCTCTGCTCAAAGCAGGACCCAATCCCCAACTAAATCATCCCAGCCAGGGCTTTGTCAAACCTGCTCTTAAAAACTTCTAAGGAAGGAGATTCCACCATCTCCCTAGGTAACCCATTCCAGTGTTTCACCACACTCCTAGTGAAAAAGTTTTTCCTAATATCCAACCTAAACCTCCGCCACTGCAACTTGAGACCATTACTCCTTGTTCTGTCATCTGCTACCACTGAAAACAGTCTAGATCCATCCTCTTTGGAACCCCCATTCAGGTAGTTGAAAGCAGCTATCAAATCCCCCCTCATTCTTCTCTTCCGCAGACTAAACAATCCCAGTTCCCTCAGCCTCTCCTCATAAGTCATGTGTTCCAGTCCCCTAATCATTTTTGTTGCCCTCCGCTGGACGTTTTCCAATTTTTCCACATCCTTCTTGTAGTGTGGGGCCCAAAACTGGACACAGTACTCCAGATGAGGCCTCACCAATGTCGAATAGAGGGGAACGATCACATCCCTCGATCTGGTGGCAATGCCGCTACTTATACAGCCCATGGGATTCTTCTGTCCTAAGTGCTCTGGACTCTGCACTTGTCCTTGTTGAACCTCATCAGATTTCTTTTGACCCAATCCTCTAATTTGTCTAGGGCCCTCTGTCTCCTATCCCTACCCTCCAGTGTATCTATCTCTCCTCCCAGTTTAGTGTCATCTGCAAACTTGCTGAGGATGCAATCCACACCATCCTCCAGATCATTTATGAAGATATTGAACAAAACTGGCCCCAGGACCGACCCTTTGGGCACTCCACTTGATGTCAGCTGCCAACTAGACATGGAGCCATTGATCACTACCCGTTGAGCCTGACAATCTAGCCAACTTTCTATTCATCTTATAGTCCATTCATCCAGCCCATACTTCTTTAACTTGCTGGCAAGAATACTGTGGGGGGACCACAGATAACTGGCTCTGTGGATGAGGGGAAAGCAGTGGATGTGTTGTTCCTTGACTTTAGCAAAGCTTTTGACACGGTCCCCCCACAGGTTTCAGAGTAGCAGCCGTGTTAGTCTGTATTCGCAAAAAGAAAAGGAGTACTTGTGGCACCTTAGAGACTAACAAATTTATTAGAGCATAAGCTTTCGTGAGCTACAGCTCACTTCATCGGATGCATTTGGTGGAAAAAACAGAGGGGAGATTTATATACACACACAGAGAACATGAAACAATAGTTTTATCATACACACTGTAAGGAGAGTGATCACTTAAGATGAGCCATCAGCAGCAGCAGGGGGGGGGAAAGGAGGAAAACCTTTCATGGTGACAAGCAAGGTAGGCTAATTCCAGCAGTTAACAAGAATATCTGAGGAACAGTGGGGAGTGGGGGAGAAATAACATGGGGAAATAGTTTTACTTTGTGTAATGACTCATCCATTCCCAGTCTCTATTCAAGCCTAAGTTAATTGTATCCAGTTTGCAAATTAATTCCAATTCAGCAGTCTCTCGTTGGAGTCTATTTTTGAAGCTTTTTTGTTGAAGGATAGCCACTCTTAGGTCTGTAATCGAGTGACCAGAGAGATTGAAGTGTTCTCCAACTGGTTTTTGAATGTTATAATTCTTGACGTCTGATTTGTGTCCATTCATTCTTTTACGTAGAGACTGTCCAGTTTGGCCAATGTACATGGCAGAGGGGCATTGCTGGCACATGATGGCATATATCACATTGGTAGATGCGCAGGTGAATGAGCCTCTGATAGTGTGGCTGTTGTGATTAGGCCCTATGATGGTATCCTCTGAATAGATATGTGGACAGAGTTGGCAACGGGCTTTGTTGCAAGGATAGGTTCCTGGGTTAGTGGTTCTGTTGTGTGGTGTGTGGTTGCTGGTGAGTATTTGCTTCAGATTGGGGGGCTGTCTGTAAGCAAGGACTGGCCGGTCTCCCAAGATCTGTGAGAGTGATGGGTCGTCCTTCAGGATAGGTTGTAGATCCTTGATGATGCGCTGGAGAGGTTTTAGTTGGGGGCTGAAGGTGATGGCTAGTGGCGTTCTGTTTTTTTCTTTGTTGGGCCTGTCCTGTAGTAGGTGACTTCTGGGTACTCTTCTGGCTCTGTCAATCTGTTTCTTCACTTCAGCAGGTGGGTATTGTAGTTGTAGGAATGCATGATAGAGATCTTGTAGGTGTTTGCTCTGTCTAAGGGGTTGGAGCAAATGCGGTTATATCGTAGCGCTTGGCTGTAGACAATGGATCAAGTGGTATGATCTGGATGAAAGCTAGAGGCATGTAGGTAGGAATAGCGGTCAGTAGGTTTCCGATATAGGGTGGTGTTTATGTGACCATCGCTTATTAGCACCGTAGTGTCCAGGAAGTGGATCTCTTGTGTGGACTGGTCCAGGCTGAGGTTGATGGTGGGATGGAAATTGTTGAAATCCTGGTGGAATTCCTCAAGGGCTTCTTTCCTATGGGTCCAGATGACGAAGAGGTCATCAATGTAGCGCAAGTAGAGTAGGGGCATTAGCGGATGAGAGCTGAGGAAGCGTTGTTCTAAGTCAGCCATAAAAATGTTGGCATACTGTGGGGCCATGCGGGTTCCCATCGCAGTGCCGCTCATTTGAAGGTATAGATTGTCCCCAAATGTGAAATAGTTATGGGTGAGGACAAAGTCACAAAGTTCAGCCACCAGGTTAGCCGTGACAGTATCGGGGATACTGTTCCTGACGGCTTGTAGTCCATCTTTGTGTGGAATGTTGGTGTAGAGGGCTTCTACATCCATAGTGGCTAGGATGGTGTTTTTAGGAAGATCACCAATGGACTGTAGTTTCCTCAGAAAGTCAGTGGTGTCTCGAAGATAGCTGGGAGTGCTGGTAACATAGGGCCTGAGGAGGGAGTCTACATAGCCAGACAATCCTGCTGTCAGGGTGCCAATGCCTGAGATGATGGGGCGTCCAGGATTTCCAGGTTTATGGATCTTGGGTAGCAGATAGAATACCCCAGGTCGGGGTTCTAGGGGTGTGTCTGTTCGGATTTGTTCTTGTGCTTTTTCAGGGAGTTTCTTGAGCAAATGCTGTAGTTTCTTTTGGTAACTCTCAGTGGGATCAGAGGGTAATGGCTTGTAGAAAGTGGTGTTGGAGAGCTGCCTATAGCAGCTGCATTAACTTCACCCCCTGAATAACTGGTAAGATAGTCAGACTATTTTGTACATCTGGTATGAAAAATTTCTCTGTTTGGTTGGAAGGTGCTAAATTAAAGTACTAAAATTACACTTTTTTAACATTTGCAATTTAAAAGAATTACTTTTGCACAAACAAAGAAGCCTCGCTTTCTATTAATGTTCTTGCAATTCTTTGATTTTATTCTGAACAGGGGAACATTAGCCTGCTTACCTATGTTATCAGCCTATAGAATAAGCAGCAAGCATGGGAGTTATGGAAATCAAAACTGAAGTTTTATTGAGAAAGAGAATTATGCAGATAGCGTGTGGTAGAAATTGTGGTTTGGCCAGGTTATTAACTTGCCAATTTTGAATATCTTTCAATTGGCTCAACTTTTAAATTCTATTACAAACTTCTGATGCTGAAAAACAGACAAGCCAGTTGCACCAAAAAAAAAAATGCCCATAACCACGGAGAGCATTTGAGGAAATGTAGGGGTGATGCCATGTATAGCAATAAATACTTGAGTAGCTTAGTTTATTAGGGTATAAAACAAAAAGTTGGTACAGCACTATTAGAGTTATTTGTCACTATTTGAAGCGTTTATATTTAACATTAAGTGGCACTGTTTCTTTATAGTTTCCCTATTTTTGTTTAAATAACTTTAAAGACATACCCTGGCTAGATCATCAGTAGGTGAGCTTCTTAGATGGTCTCTCAATTAAGGGCTACAAAAAAATTATTGGCCTTATGACCATTTGGTAATCTTGGACCCTCAAATGGAACCCAATTTTATCCCATTCCTTTATCTGTCCCTCTTCCCCTCTCTTTAAATTTAAAAAAAAAAAAGTTGAGATAACTTAAGTGTGCTCTCTCAGGACATGAGCCAAAGCCCACCAAAATCGATGAGAGATGGATTAGGCCCTATATGTTAATTTAGTGTAGATGCTTATCAATTTCAAAGACAGAAAAGGCTTTAGAAGCTATTCATGATCAGGAATGGATAATGGAAACTAAGGCTATGTCTACACTAGCACTTTTGTTGGTAAAAAGAAAAGGAGTACCGGTGGCACCTTAGAGACTAACAAATTTATTAGAGCATAAGCTTTCGTGAGCTACAGCTCACTTCATCGGATGCATCCGATGAAGTGAGCTGTAGCTCACGAAAGCTTATGCTCTAATAAATTTGTTAGTCTCTAAGGTGCCACCGGTACTCCTTTTCTTTTTGCGAATACAGACTAACACGGCTGCTACTCTGAAACTTTTGTTGGTATAACTTATGTTGCTCAGGGATGTGAAAAAACACCTTTCTAAGCTACATAAATTAAACCGACAAAAATGCCAGTGTAGACAATAATATGTTCATATAATTTAGGTCCTTCATAGGCTTCTCATTTACTGTTTTCAGGATCTGTTTTCATCTAACAGCTTTAATCAATTCCCTTTTTCACCAATTATATTTCCTTTTGTTTTTTTCCCCTCTTCATACTCTCTCTCTCTCTGCTAGGTCTGCAGATTTTATTTCCCTATATTTTCCTTCTGTGATAGTGCCTGCTCACATACCCTATTTTTTTCTGCTTTTCCTGACCTGAAACCTTTCCTATTTATCTTCTTTCCCCCTTCTCACTTCTAAGTCCCCTACTTTTATTCTGCTGCTCTCATCTCCTCACCTCCTATCCCAGCTCCGGTTCATCCACTAGCTCAGCATCTAGCTTCTCTTCCTTCTTCTCTAACAGCTTTTTCCCACTGCCCCCTTTGAGAAGATTCTGAATCCCCCTTTCCTGCTCCCCCCCACCAGCCCAAGCTGCCCTCTGATTGGCTGCCTCTCCCCAGGGCAACATTCTATGCTGCTGCATCACAGCTGCAGTGCCAGTGCCAGGGCAGGGTTACCCACTTCAGCCTATTCCATAGTGATGATGAAGAAAAGGTGGCAGCACTGTTTACTGTGAGCATTATAGAAAAAAAATTAGTATTTTATATAATTCTTATCCTCAGCCACAAACAGATAATTAGTTTGATGCTACAGCAGTTTGGTTTTCCCAACTGGCTTTTCCTATGGTCTGGTAACAGATAGAAATAGATCTAAAAGACAGAGAGAAGGCTGCATTTATACTCTTCAAGTTGCTCAGGAGCAGGCTACTGCAATGTTGTGCCTCTCTGATCCTATTACACCTGGATGATATCTTCCTGGCGCATGCTAAATCTTTAGGTGAGAAAGCGATCCACTTACAAATGGCCTGTGATAAGCTTAAGAACGTCTATCTGAAAATGAACCAAAAATATGAACTGATTAAAAAAAAACAGGTAATCCACACTGTTTATTTGAGAAGTGAGGGAGACACTTCCCAAAACAAATCAAAAAACAAAACACCATCAAAAAGCCACACATCGCACCTCAAGAGTTGCAATGGGTTTTCAAAGGTTCTCATTATGGCAATTTCACTATTTAACAACATAACAAAATAACTGACTAAGTGAGAAAAGACCTCCTCTATAACCAGAGTACAATTAGACATTTCAAGAGTCACATAAAGTTCTTACAACTAGTTCTTGCCTGTCTCAAAATTCCTTTCATATTTGACACAAGAGTAAGAATGTAATGTTTGGTCCAAAAATGAGGACTTGGAGATAATGGCATATTACCGTGTAAGTCTAAATTCAACAGACAGAAATTATGCCACCAAAAAGGAAGTGGTGAGCTACTAAAATCTACTTAATCTAGTTACCCTTTTCCTTCTTTATATTAGAAAATCTGGGGTTATAAAAGATCATACTTTATAAATGGTTCTTAAACTCAAGAATCCTGATGGATAGTTAGCTAGGTTGGTGAAAAAATTATAAAAATAATATCTCAGTGTTGCACAAAAATGCGGGCAACACGGCAATGCTTTGTTATGTTGACCACGGTGGGAAAGAGAGGAGAGAGTGAAAAGATTGGGACTATTTAGTTCAGGGGTGGGCAAACTTTTTGGCCCGAGGGCCACATCGGGCTTGCGAAACGGTATTGCGGGCTGGGTAGGGAAGGCTGTGCCTCTGAAAACAGCCTGGCCCCTGCCCCGACTGCCCCCCTCAGAACTCCTGACCCATCCAACCCGCCCTGCTCCTTATCCCCTAACCGCCCCCTCCCAGGACCTCCTGCCCCAACCACCCACGGGGACCCCACCCCCATCCAACCCCCCCTGCTCCCTGTCTCCTTCCGCAACCCCCTTCCCCAGACCAGTGAAAATGAGCAAGTGCGCGAGGGTGGGGGAGAGTGAGCAACAGAGTTGGGGAGGGATTGGAGTGAGCAGGGGTCGGGCCTTAGAGAAGGGGTAGGGCAAGGGCTTTCCATTTTGTGGGCTTAGAAAGATGGCAAGCCGAAAATCTCACCAGGGTTCTGGGGCCCGCAAGCAGGTTTCAGAGGGTCCGCCAAGCAGGGCTGCCTGGGGCTGAAGCCGAAGCCTGGGCAACTTAGCTTTGCGGGGCTCCCTGTGGCACGGGGTCCCAGGCAATTGCCCGGCTTGCTACCCGCTAATGCCAGCCCTGGCTTTTATATGCAGACCACCAGTTGTCGTGGCACAAGTTGGCCGTGGAGCGTTTATAGTGGGGAGCTGGGGGGGGGGGGGTGCTCAGAAAGAAAAACGTTGAGAAGCCCTGCTGCAGAATCCAGGAATCGTGGCCCAGCGCTGCGGCCCAGCTTGCCATGGCGAACACATGAGCTGTAGCTCACGAAAGCTTATGCTCAAATAAATGTGTTCGTCTCTAAGGTGCCGCACGTCCTCCTGTTCTTCTTACAAGCCCCTTGGTTACATACAAAAATAGATTAGGGAGTACAATGGCCTACAGCACTTGCTCTCACCCTTTTCTTTAGCCCGGGGGCGCAGGGAGTCACGTGCTCCCCCCCATTTCCCTGCCCCGACGCTCCGGCCCGGATCAGGACAGAGACGCTGCACCCTGGCTGGGACTGTCTGACTAGACTCCCGCACCCCAGGGGAACAGCCACCGCCCCTCCCCCTCGCCTGTGTGCGGGTGGTGGGGGGGGGGGGGAGTCAGGGCCGGTCTCCCCGCAAGCGCGCTACCCGTACGTGGGGCTAATCAGGACGGGAGATGCTGCCCCTCCCCACCTGCGGGGCTCTGGGGAGTGCCTGGGACCAGGGGCCGCTCCCGGGCGGGACGCCGTTTGCCGGACGCGCCCCCGTCCCCACTGCGCAGCCGCGCGGATTCAAAACAGTTTGTTGCTCACGTCGGCGAAGCCGCTTCCGTTTCCAACGCCACATTCCGGCCACACCTGCCTGCGCGGAGCCCGGCTCGCCTCCCGCCCGCCCGGGACATCCCCCACAGCGCCCGCCGGCGCCATGTCCGCGGAGGGTAAGTGCCGAGCTGCTCCCCCCCCCCCCGGCCGCCCGCGCGCGCGCAGGAAACGTTCCCCCATCGTTCGCAACGGCCCGACCCAAACGTTCTTTGCGGAGCCGGCCAAGCCACGCCCACAATCCCCCACCCTATTGGCCGGCCCCGACCAACCTGACTGTTGCTATTGGTCCTCGGGGCTGCTCGTCGCCAGCGGCGTCATTGGCCCGAGCGGCAGAGGGGGGCTTTGAGGGAGGGGGCGCATGGGGGTGGGCGGTGGCTTCCTGCCTTGAGGGGCTGGCCGCGGGGCGCCCTCCAGCTTTATGGCGTGAGGCGGCTCCGAGCCCCGGGGCGGGGGCGGGGGCGGGGGCTGGGAACAGGCCGCCCCCACCAGTGTGGGATTTGGCGGAGGTGAGTTAAACAGGGCCAAAATCCCCAGCCCCAGCCGCCGGGAGTAACCGGCCAGGAGGTGCCGCTCCCCGCCCCCCAGGGGAAGAGGGAGAGGGAGGGGGAGGGGAATTCAGAGGGGACAGGAGGCGTTGGCCCCTCCAGTGGGGGGTGGGGGAGGATCAGACGGGAGCTGCTGCCCTCGCCACCCCCGGGCTGCTTTAATGCTGGTCTTGCTTCGCCTTTGAGGAGTAACTTGATTTACCACCTTGACTTCCTTTCAGCGTAATTATTATTATTATTATTATTATTATTATTATTATTTTTTGTTTTAGCGCAATCGCAAGTGGTTGCAGATCTGACTTACCCCGTTATCCCTGCCTGCCCCTTCTGTCCCACCGGACCACCCCCTCTTCCCCTCCCCCACAACTTCCTTTGCCCCTTCTCGCACCCTCTGCCTTATAGTCAGGTGGCGTCTTCCTTCTGGGTAGCAACGTGGGGAGCACTGAGAGCACAGATGGGACCGTCACCCTGCTCTCTGTTTTTGTGCCCGGTAAACCCTCACCCGCCCCGGGCAGCTAGGAAGAACAGTCATAGAAAAAGTGAAGTCCTGTTCAATCCAGGCTGGAGCGTAGCCGGTACCGACGGGATTTTTTGGAGAATTTAGTTGCTAAACTCTTAAGCTCAGCATGTGCGCGGTATGATTTTTCAAGGGCCTATAACCTGGCCAAATTTGTGCAGATTTTCTCGGGGCAGTAAAAAGGCAAATTCCTGTTGTAAGTCCAGCCCCCCTTCCAAATTTCAAGACCCCTTTTCAAAGCATGTTGGGACTACCCCTTCTTAAAACTTTCTCGCAGCTGTTTAACAAGTGCAAAACACTTTTTTTTCCCCCATAAACTCATTTTAAGAAATGGCTGAACTGTTTTTACTGAAATGTTCTCAAAAAATTAAGCAAGAGGCAGACGCTCGCCATGGGATATTTCCATGCAAATGTTTGAAGATAGCAAAATTACAAGCACCTAAAAACAGGGTCTTATAATGGGAAGTGATAGGAAATGGAACGTTTCGGTTTGTTGAGTCTTTCTATAGCAATTCTCACAGGGGGTCTCCAGGCAACTGTGGAGCAGTTGGGATTTCCTCATGTTGTTCTTTTTTATTGTGGAAAAACTCTTCATAAGTAATTTTCAAACCCCTTATTTTTGTGTGTATTTTGCAATGTATTTCTTGCAACGGTTCTACTGTGTTCCTCTTTCTTTCATCCATCTCACTTTTCTCCACTCCGTTTAAATTATTTTCCTATCTCTGCTTTTCATTGCTATAGTTTGGTTGGGGATGGGGTAATTTTTACAAACAAAAAAACGTAATTATCTGTTAGGCTGTGGGAGACCCAAAGCTAAATGACAAATTTTCAGACAAGAGTATTGGAGCCTTCCAATAACCTATAGAGCAATTTTTTTAAAATGTTACTTGAAGTACACCATGCTGGTAAACAGAGAATCAGAAAATAGATTCTGAGCCTGTAAGCAATGAAGAAGGCACCATCCTGCAATCATGACTAAGAAAGGTAGAGTACCTTCTACAACAGTAGCCCTAAAGGCAGTGAAGAATGACTCCCTGTCATATGACTGTAATCATGTGACTAGGACCAGGAAATAGATATCTTGCCAGCACCCTTGTATGTCAGAATGTTAGTATACCTTGCATCTCTTGAATCAATAAATAGCTTAATTGGTATTGATTTGCATCCAGAGAGTTCCATATCCATCTGTCCTCAGCCAAAAGGAAAAGCAGGTCGATACAAAATCTGTGAGTTTAGAGAAAAGTTGAAGGAAATCAAGGAAGAGCTCCACATTAAAAATTGTTTCCTAACGAAGGATTCATGTGAGTCTGTGTATGTGTGAGAGAGAAACCCACCTGTATCAAATAATGGTTTTGCTTTTATGAATGAAGCCACATGCATGAAAACATGCATTCCCAATAATTTCAGAGCAAGCCATACGTCAAACAGGTTCCAACACCTTTATATACTGATTTTTAAGAACACAGGCATTCTGTATTCCAAAAAATAATATACATATGCTGTACACTTTGTAATTGACACTGGCATGTCATCAGAAAGTGAAAATGAGTGGAAAAATGTTATTTAATCAGTGCCAACTAATGGTGCAAGCAGAGCAAAGTGCTTTGGGAAGCACTTCTAGTGGGTGAAAATGAACTAGGAAAGCAGCATAATAGTCAGCAAGCCATCTGCTCAGTTGAAACCAGGCTCCATAAGAGTTTGTGTTCAAATGTCACTACTGACAGTAGTAATTTTTGACAGCAGTAATTTTGATCTTGCTAGATATAGGCTATAGTTTAAGATACTAAAATTTGTGTTACATCTTACTGATGCAGTGAGACTAACAGTTTTATCTCTATATAAGTCATCATAAAGCAGCCGCCCTGCACTTTTAAATGTTTTTAACTTTTTTGCAGAGATTCTGATGGTTCTGTGCAAAGGCAAACTAGAGTTCCTCATAAATAGTGTACTGAAAAATGCTGAAATAATTACAAATAATCATAAAACGTTGTTAAAACTGACAAAAACGTGTCACAGAATGTCTTAATCAGTGTGTAACTCTGCTGTGTCTACAATAATCTTCCTGTGCTCTGAATGTACAAAGTATGAGGTGCACTTGTATATCCCATAGGGTCATACAGTATATAGTATCCTGCTACTTTACTGAAAATAACTGGCCATCTTCTAAACAGCATAACCCAGGGTATGTATTGATCCTGAACAAGAAAAGAGTTAAATTACTGAAGCTTTCTTTGGACATACATTTACTCCTTATTACATTTCCCGGCAGAACTTTGTTAGCCTATTGATTCATTGGAATGACTGGTTAAATGATTTAAAGAAGTAGTACTAAATACATTTACTTAATTTATGACACAGCAAAGCACCAGTATGGCTTTTTTTTCTTAATTTTTCCGTGAAAGTAATTTTTCCCTTAAGAAGGTGCAACTCAAAACCTGAAGAATATTTGACACTATTTTTCTTAATTATGATTTTCTTGTTTCCATGAAAGAGTTACTGGAAACTTACAAATATCTCTGTAATTTTTTTTTTAATCACTTGATGCTTATCTGTTCTGTTCATTCCCTCTGAAACAGCTGGCATTGGTGACAGGGCTAGATGAACCATTGCTCTGACCCAGTATGACCATTCTTATGCTGCTTGTGGAGTTACATAGTCAGTTAACATTCTAGCCATTATTCCCAGGAATTTGGATTAAAATCTGGGTTTGCATCAGAAATTAAAAAGATTTTAGTGGCTTAATTCTAGTTTCTATGTGGGGCATGTTACATGGCATTTGTCTGCTGTGTGCTATTGATTTCTCATTTTTAAGAGCACCAAAAAGAGCACAAACATTTATAAAGAGAAATTACTGCTGTACTGCTGTGAGTAAATATTTATCTGAAATGTTCTTTTGTACTAAGGTTTTGAAGGCGTGGATATTTTAACCTGAATAGATGAAACATTTTTCTTTTAGACTATATAACTGGTACTTAAAAGTGGAAGTGATCTATTAAATTATGAGGTTCATTTCTTCTGCTGGTATAGGACAGTGTGCCCCGATAGAGGGCATATCCAGTATTTAACTAATACTATGCTTTACTTTTAAAAAACTCTCTAGTATTAGATGACGTAGACTTGATTAAATGCCAATCTCCATCTATGCATTTTACACCACAAGCCTAAATTTAAAAATGGTACTGATTTTCTGGATCCTCAACTCCCCTTCCTCCCCTCAACAATTGCTAGTAGTACGTTACCCAATTGCTAGGTCTCTTCCATTGCTCATAAATAACATGTGATATATACCATCATGTGCCAACAATGCCCCTCTGCCATGTACATTGGTCAAACTGGACAGTCTCTACATAAAAGAATAAATGGACACAAATCAGACGTCAAGAATTATAACATTCAAAAACCAGTCAGAGAACACTTCAATCTCTCCGGTCACTTGATTACAGACCTGAGAGTGGCTATCCTTCAACAAAAAAACTTCAAAAGCGGACTCCAATGAGAGACTGCTGAATTGGAATTAATTTGCAAACTGGATATAATTAACATAGGCTTGAATAGAGACTGGGAGTGGATGGGTCATTACACAAAGTAAAACTATTTCCCCATGTTATTTCTCCCCCTCACCCCCCATCCCATCCCCTACTGTTCCTCAGAGGTTCTAGTTAACTGCTGGAAATGGCCCACCTTGATTATCACCATAAAAGGTTTTCCTCCTTCCCCCACTCATTTTCCTGCTGGTAATAGCTCATCTTAAGTGATCACTCTCCTTACAGTGTGTATGATAAAACCCATTGTTTCATGTTCTCTGTGTGTGTATATAAATCTCCCCACTATATTTTCCTCCGAATGCATCCGATGAAGGGAGCTCTAGCTCACGAAAGCTTATGCTCAAATAAATTTGTTAGTCTCTAAGGTGCCACAAGTACTTCTTTTCTTTTTGAGATTATAGTGGCAGACTATATTGAATATTCAAAATATGCTTCCTTTTTCTGGAAATACTTGTCATTGTTTTAGGTTCCTCATAGCTGAATGGTTCTGAGGAAGGGCTGATCTGCAGATGTCTGCAAACTTCCACAGTTGTTTGTTTAAATAAGTCAATTTATTGGGAAAGATATAGTTTCATATGAAACTGTTTTTAACACAAAATTCAGATAAATAAAATATTTCTTAAAACAGTTGTGAAAGTTTCCAGCCTCTCTTATGCATCTCTCTGCTGAGGAATAATTATTTTGTTGGCATCAACAGACAAGCAAGATAGCAACTTCTTGTTTGTTTTGGAATTATACAAGTTTTAAAATAAAGGCTATATCAGTTAGATCAGACTTACCTGTCTAAGATGCAGACAGTTCATTATTTTATACATCAGGGGTGGCCAAACTTACTGACCTGCCGAGCTGCATATGACAATATTCAGAACTTTGAGAGCCGGGGTACACTTGCCAGTAGTCAGAGCTTCAGCACCTCTGGAGATGCCTGCCAGGGCTCGGGGTTTCAGCCCTGCTCCTGCTGAAGCCCCAAGCCCCAGCAGGTGCACCCTGTGGGTTTGAAGCCCTGAGACCCTCCTTTCCTCTGTGTAGAAGTCCCTATCTCATCACCCCACTGCAAGGCAGAGGTCCCAAGTCTGGTAGATGGAGAATGGGGGTGTGTGGAGGGGGCTTTGAGAGCTGCACTTTAACTGTTAAAGAGCCACATGTGGCTTGGGAACCACAGTTTGGCCACCCGTTTGTTTTTATATATATATATATATATTCATCAAAACACACATTCTATTTATTTATTTATATATATGATGCCTCGGTTCAGCCAGCCTCTTAAGCAAGTGCCTAAGTTTAAGCATAGCTGTAATCCCATTGATTCTTGTGATATTACCCATGTGCTTAAGTACCTCTCTGAAAGCACCTTTAACGTGCTGAGTCAATGTGTCATAATGTGATAGTGCCCAAACACTGCTATGATATGATCTGGTCTTGCCTGAGTAAATGGGCTCAAACTGTGTTACTGAAAAGCTTTTTAAAGATCTGGTGGGAAAAGGCTCTATATCCCATTTTTGGTCTGATCAAAAAACTGAGTGTGGGGATCGGATAGGAGCAAAGAGGAAAGGTTGCAGATTCATACCCTGAGCACAGTCCATGTTATGCACTGAATTAGGTAGGGTCCTCTGGAAAAATAGCATGCAGCTAAAGATAGTATCATAATACATCTGGAGGAGGAGGCTAAGTTGCACAGAGAGCCTGAATTCTGACTCTTCCTAACTTTTCAGTGCTTGACCTTATAGTCTTACTGTTCCTTTAACATCGTTATATTGCATGTACTTTTTTTAAAAAAGTATTTTCTCAAAATAAAGGAAATGCTGGACTTAACTGCAGGGCAAACATTTTGAACCCAAAGCATTTACTGTGGTTGTGTCAACATTTGGCATGTTACAGTTAGACTGTAAGCATTTTGGGACAGGACCTTTGTCTTTCTGTATATTTGCAGCGTCTCTCGTATTGGGACCTCATTCCTGTTTGGGCTCAAATGCTACCATAATATAACAACTAAGTATGGAATCGTGAACTGATGTACTTTGATAGCTCCTGGTAATTATGTTTTCTCATTGGTTCTCCAATTTCAGTGCCATTGAGTATTTAAACATAAAGGGTGAGATTTTCACAAATGCTCATGGGCCTAACAGTTCGTAGTCTGTAGAAACAGTTAGGCCAATGCCAAGTGCTTTTTAAAATCTCACCCAACGTGCTTTGTAACCTTCTCCCTTGTTAATATCACTTAGAATCACAATGCATGTCTCGAAAGATGACTTAAATCTTAAACACTCAAATTTCAGTTTAATTCCAGCTAAGCTATTGTACAGTTCAAATAAGTGGGTAATACTAGGTGTGGTAAATGTGCTACTGCCATTAGAATGGTATACAGAATGGTGTCCAGACTTTTTTCTTTCTTACATGCTTTTAGATTATGTTTCTGTGAGAGTTGAGGATGATGTTGAAGCTGTGATCATTCAAAATTCTGAAATAGAAGATGCAGAAAATGGACTGTCCACACAAGGCTGCGTGTCAGTGGAACAAAATGCTCAAGTAAACAGTGATGATCACTATATGACTCAACTTGCATATGGTAAATACACATAATTTCTTCTGACAGTTAATGCCCATGGCCCATCCTTCTGGCAGAGTGCTCAGACATTGCATCTTTAACACTATATTCCCCATTACTTTTTCTGTTCTGTCTGTGACTCTAAAACCTTTAAAAAGCTACTTATTAATAGCTAATAGTTTTGATAGTATAGTTTAAAACAAGTAACTTTAGAATCTGTTTCCCCTTAAGGATGTTCCCTGTTAGTGGTGATCTCAATAATAAGATTTAAGAATTGTTTTTCTCACATATACATAGGAATTCATTATTTAAAATAGAATCTGTTGTACGAAGATTAATATGTAATTTGGAGGGGAAAAAACAAGACCAGAGAAATCTGGCTGCCCAGTAGGTGTGGCATTTAGTTAAATTAATTGGGATTCAATGAAAATTCTTTTATGTATTGTTCTAGTAAATTTGTCATTTACGTTGGGGTGTTGCCAACTGTAGGTACCCTTTAATGTTTTGAACTCTAGCTGGGGGAGAATTGGGTTGTAGTTTTGAGAAACTTTGCTTGCTTACTGTTGGATATAAGATGCCATGAAGGTAGTGTGTGTGTTTAGGCAGTTAATTTTGTTGAGTGTGTTCAGCAAAACATTTTTAAAAAAGCAGAATTACCATCCATGCCTGGGAAATGGACAAAACAAGCATTGGATAAAAGAGTCCTAAACACAAGCAACTATTTACAGTGATTATTGTCAGGATGTCTCTTCAGTGGATCCAAGCCATCTCCCATGTTTCATAACACTGACACTGTTTTCTATTGTTTTCTGCTTGACAATAAAGTTTACTCTTCGTTTTTGTAGATTTCCACTTGAAAACACATTGATATTCCCTCTCCCTTCTTTTCCTCATCTCTCCCCAGCTATAGTGAGGGGTATTTTGTTTGTTTTTGTTTTCTAATACAGCAGAACAAACATGCCAGGTCATCTGTTTGTGAACCAGCAACCACAGATGGATGTCAGCCCAAGTCTCTGAGGATAATTTAACTATTATTTCAGAATCAGCAGAGGGAGCAGGATGATGATTTTGTGAGCATCCCCTCCCTCCCCCCCAGATAGTGGGTTGGTGGTGTTATTTTTAAATAGCAGGCAAGTAAGGAATTTTTAAAGACTGCTGTCATAGTAAGTAAGAGTTGGCAGCTATTCCACTTGAGGGTGTCCAGCGCTTACCATTAAAAGCCCCTGTTTTCAGCTGTTAACTGTCATGTTGTCTGAGCGGCTCACAGCTGAGTGCCAGCCTCAGGGCAGACTGTCAAAAAGAAGGGCAGAATCCCCAAACTGGTTGTATTTTCTATAATTATATTTTACCAACCTAGCAAAAAGTGTGAACTCCTAAAGTACTGTAACAGTCTTAACATCAAGTCACAGACAGTCCCCTTGGGCATTCTAGTATATCTTGCCATCCAGGCAAGCTGGACTATATGATAGATGGTCACTTTACACCAAAAATCACAGCAATATTCAGGTTACTACAGTCCCAAAGGACCAGTCACCTTAGGTCAATCGTACTCAGATCTCAAACCAAAGACAATGCCTGTAGCCAATCCTTTAATACACTAACCAAAGATTTATTAAGTAAGAAAAGCAATAAAGTTATTTACAAAGTTAAAACAGGAAGCATACACACAAATGAATTACAGTCTTAGAGTTAAAAAGGTAATATAAGCTTCTATAATAAGCAGCTCTATACATCCTCTAGGGGTGACCTAAGCTAAGCAGCATGGGGATCTCCTCCTTGTGTTTAGGAATCTTTGCCTCTTAGAGTCCAGACTGCATAAAGAGACCCAGTTTCTCCTTGTCAGGCATTTTTATCCCCTTCACTCCAGAATCCAAGCTGATGGGATGAGTTCATGCACATGCCCTCCCTTCCTGGAGGGAGTGAGGAATGCAGTCAAAAAGGTCTGCGTCCTTTGATGCTACACAATGTCTCATTTGCCTTCACTGGGCCATCTTGTTTGCAGGACGAGCACTTTACCTTCATTAATGCTGCTTTTCCTGTTTGGTGAGTTACACAATTACAGAGGTTTACAACGCAAACACTCAATATAACTTTATACCATGAGATACAGATAGTATAAATAGGATTAATACATGTAGCATCCTACAAGCATTCCATAAAGTCTTAACACTTTCTTATAACACCAATGTCTATTTCTGGTCTGTCTATTTAAGTCGGACTGGTTTCCAGCTATGGGTTTGACAGTGTTCACTGAGGCCCTGGGCTTTTGACATGAGCTGGCACCTGGTCTGTCAGCATCAAAATAACTTTCCAGACTTAACCATTTGGACTGATATTGTCCGTGTTTGTTCTCTGCATTAAGCTGATATACTTTTAATAAAGTTTCAGCAAAAGTGGTTCGGCCATTTTCAAGAATGAAGTTATTTTCTGGGAGTCCATGGGGCTGTGTTCTTGGTCCCCTTCTCTTCTTGCACTATGCCTTATCTCTGAGTAATCTCATCCACAAATTCAACTACCATCTCCACCCTGACAACTCTCAGATCTGCCTCTCCACTCCAGACCTGTCTTCTGTCCAAACTGAAGTGTCCGTCTGTCTGTCTCTGAACCTCTTTGAGGATATCTAGGTATCAGCTCAAGTTCAACATGGCTAAACGAGAGTTCTTAATCTTTCTTCCCCCCCCCCCCCACACTTCCCCATCCCATCCTTTCTTGATCATTGTGGATAACACCACAGTCCTGCCTGTCATTCAGGCCCATAACCTAGCTATTATCTTCATCTTGGACCTTTCTGTAAGTCCTCGCATCCAGGCTATGTCTATAGATATTGGGGTTTTTTTTTCTGCATAACATCTTTAAAATATGACCTTTGCTATCCCTTCACACCGCTAAAACTCTCATCATCTCACTTGTCAATTACTGCAATGTCCTTCTCTCTGGCTTTGACAAATGCAGTTTTGCCCCTCTGGTATCCATTCAGACTGCTGCTACAAAGAGAATTCTCCTAGTTCATCACTTTGACCATATCACTCCTATCTTCTTATCCCTGCATTGGCTCCCCTTTCTTTATTGCATCAAGCATAAACTGTTCTTGTAGGTCAATAGAAGCTAGGGATCGCAAAGGGAGATCAGGGCTGCCCCATTGCGCTAGGCCCTGTTTGCACCAACAAAGCCATTCATGTCCTATCCTGTCTCTACCTATCATCTTTCATTCACTATCAAGATGTTGACTTCTGCCTCAGATTGGCCAATGCTGCCAGTGTCTATTGTCCACTTGTTATTTTTCAACAAGTATTTTTCTTCTTTCTTCCATGCTGCTCCTCATTCTTGGGAGCAGCTCCCTATAAACATCTGCAAAGCCACTTCATTGTTCTCCATCAAATCCCTTCTTAAAACTCTTTTTGCCGTAATGCCTGCAAAAAGATTGGCAATGGTTAGGCCACTGGCATGCTGAGACCACTGCCTGTCATGCTAACCAATATTGTTTCATTGTTTCCTTGTACTCCCCCATCAGTTTGTCTGTATCTGTCTGTCACCTCATGTCTTATACTTAGATTGTAAGATCTTTGTGGCAGAGATCATCTTTTTTTACAGCACCTAGCACAATTGGGTCCTGGTCCAGACTGGCTCCTCGGTGCTACAGTAATACAAATAATAAAATTAGGCAGAAATAAGTAATTCTGCTAATGTTTTTGCCTCCAGCTGTTCCTTTTAAGAGCTTTTTGTTTAAAGCGTTCTTCTACTTTCAGAGTTTGAGGCAGGAACTGGAAATTTTGGCAGGAGAATAGGCTTGGAGGCTGAGATGTGCCTTTCGCTTTCCCTATGAAAATCCACGAAGATTTGCCAGAGTTCCAAGCCATTGGAAATTGCCATTTGTAGATGCTAAATAGAATTTGCTAAAGGGTTGCTGCAGAGTTTCCAAAAATTCCATCTTTATGAACAGTCTTAATCTGGCATGTCATACCTTCTCAGTGCTTGACTTTGCAACCTTAGCATAGAATTTGTATGTAATTGTAGTGTCATGTTTTTGATGTAGTTAGAGACATGACAGAACTTCCATCATACAGGAATTTCTTATGATTTGTGGGACCTTAGGTTGCTAGAGCGGAAGTAGTAAGGTCAGAATGAAGAGGTGAGAGACATTCCCACTGCCTGAGAGGTGAAATTGGTTAGGCCTATGATTTGCTGAGTCAGTGCAGAGCAGGAGAGGGTGGTGGGTGGATGGGTGGGGGTGGGGGGGTGTGAGAGAGAGAGAGAGACAAGCAGTCTTTTGCATTGTTTGTGTTGCAAGCCATCCATACTAGTTTAAACTGTGTTTCTGGACTTTATGGGCTAGATCCCCAAGTGGCCTCAAGCAGCATATGGTGCATCTTGGAGGTGTGGACATAGGTGACTTTACACTCTTTTCTCCATTTCACCCCCAGTCATGTTGCAAGTTGAAAGAGCCTCATGTATATTAATAATTATTTGTTTGTAAATCAATAGAAGCTAGGAATCGCAATGGGAGATCAGAGCCGCCCCATTCCCCTAGGCCCTGTACAAATGCATAACTAAAAAAGAGTCCTTGTCCCAAGTAGCTTACAGCCTAAGTATTGGTCAACACTGTTCTCCACTTGTAAGGTAACTGCCTTCTCTTCAGGTGCCAGTATATTTATGCCTGTATCTGTAATTTTCACTCCATGCATCTGAAGAAGTGGGATTTTTTTACCCACGAAAGCTTATGCCCAAATAAATCTGTTAGTCTTTAAGGTGCCACTGGACTCCTCATTGTTCTTGTGGATACAGACTAACATGGCTCCCCCTCTGATAAGTATAAGATGAGAGCTAGTAGGTGAAATATATTTAAAAAAAAAAAAAAACTATGAGGAAGCACAAGATAACAAGGGGACTTGCACTGGCAGATAGCAGCTCTCAAGGAGCAACGCTGCCAGCCAGGATCACATCACCTATTAGCCCTTTCTTTCCTGTCCCTATTTTTAATTCCCTTTGTGCCAGTTCAAAGGAGACTTGAGATGGGCTGAAGATCTGGCCCTCTAACTTAGTTATAAAGTTTAGGATAAAATCTGACATATGATTCTTGTTCAAGAAGTAGTAACTTTTTTTTTCCTGTCAATTGCAGGCAAACTTAATTTAATCATGTAAAAGTTACAAAAGTATTAAAATAGAAGTTGGCCTATGTCAAGCATTTGTTTGCAGATGTACAGTTTTGCTGTTAAATGTTTATCAGACAACATCAGTTAGTTTGCTCTAGATCATCAACTTTTTGGGGGCAGGGATTAGGACCAGATCTTTTTCTTCACACGGCTCTTCACAGAGATAAACACACTTAAAAATTGAAGGTGATAAACGGAGGGAATACTTAGGGAAGGGAGAGATGAGGGTAAAGAAAATACAAATAATGGTGAGTTCTGTATCGCATTGTGAACAATGCTTTTAAATTCTGATTCATAGATTTTTGTTGTGGGGAGCATTTTAAATGAAGAATGAGATAAGGCAAGAAGAGGCGTGGGTAACTCAGGAGTGAAAGTCAACAATGGAAAGTATGGCAAATGAAATGAATTTTGAGGAGGAATTGGAAGGAATAAAGTTTAATAAATAAATTAGAGGATAAAATGAGCAAATAATTTAGTGCTTGATACATAGTTAGATAGTAATTAAACTTAAATGGCCAGGATGCTGAAGTTTTAAAAATAAGCTATTGTTCTTGCTTTTCATGACAGATGTCAAATTCATAGATTCCATGGCCAATAGGGACCATTGTGATCATCTAGTCTGACCTCCTGTATAATACAAGCCATAGAATTTCCCTGAAACAATTCATGTCAATTCAGTGGGAGAAGTTTTCTAACATGCTTTCTTTTAACTTTGGCTTTTATAGGAGGGGAAGATTTGTCAGTACTGAGTGAGCCAGTGGTGTCACAGATGAGCCATTCTACAAGTGTGCAGAGAGATGGTCAGAACCCAGAAGAAATGGAGTATGTTTTTTTGCATAAAAGACGACGACTTACCCCCTCTCTGGTGAGAAATAGCATGGTATGTGTATATAAACAAACACTTGTATGTAAGGGAGCAGTATGACTGCTCAGAGCTCCGGTACGAAACTGTGGAAAAACCTGAGTGTCTCTGGATTAAGTTTAGAAGTGTGTGCAACAAGAGTGATGTCATGGTGGGAGTCTGCTATAGACCACCGGACCAGGGGGATGAGGTGGATGAGGCTTTCTTCCGGCAACTCACGGAAGCTACTAGATCGCATGCCCTGATTCTCATGGGTGACTTTAATTTTCCTGATATCTGCTGGGAGAGCAATACAGCGGTGCATAGACAATCCAGGAAGTTTTTGGAAAGCGTAGGGGACAATTTCCTGGTGCAAGTGCTAGGGGAGCCAACTAGGGGGAGCGCTTTTCTTGATCTGCTGCTCACAAACCGGGTAGAATTAGTGGGGGAAGCAAAAGTGGATGGGAATCTGGGAGGCAGTGACCATGAGTTGGTTGAGTTCAGGATCCTGACGCAGGGAAGAAAGGTAAGCAGCAGGATACGGACCCTGGACTTCAGGAAAGCAGACTTTGACTCCCTCAGGGAACAGATGGCCAGGATCCCCTGGGGGACTAACATGAAAGGGAAGGGAGTCCAGGAGAGCTGGCTGTATTTCAAGGAATCCCTGTTGAGGTTACAGGGACAAACCATCCCGATGAGTCGAAAGAATAGTAAATATGGCAGGCGACCAGCTTGGCTTAATGGTGAAATCCTAGCGGATCTTAAACATAAAAAAGAAGCTTACAAGAAGTGGAAGGTTGGACATATGACCAGGGAAGAGTATAAAAATATTGCTCGGGCATGTAGGAAAGATATCAGGAGGGCCAAATCGCACCTGGAGCTGCAGCTAGCAAGAGATGTCAAGAGTAACAAGAAGGGTTTCTTCAGGTATGTTGGCAACAAGAAGAAAGCCAAGGAAAGTGTGGGCCCCTTACTGAATGAGGGAGGCAAGCTAGTGACAGAGGATGTGGAAAAAGCTAATGTACTCAATGCTTTTTTTGCCTCTGTTTTCACTAACAAGGTCAGCTCCCAGACTGCTGTGCTGGGCATCACAAAATGGGGAAGAGATGGCCAGCCCTCTGTAGAGATAGAGGTGGTTAGGGACTATTTAGAAAAGCTGGACGTGCACAAGTCCATGGGGCCGGACGAATTGCATCCGAGAGTGCTGAGGGAATTGGCGGCTGTGATTGCAGAGCCCTTGGCCATTATCTTTGAAAACTCGTGGCGAACGGGGGAAGTCCCGGATGACTGGAAAAAGGCTAATGTAGTGCCCATCTTTAAAAAAGGGAAGAAGGAGGATCCTGGGAACTACAGGCCGGTCAGCCTCACCTCAGTCCCTGGAAAAATCATGGAGCAGGTCCTCAAAGAATCAATCCTGAAGCACTTAGAGGAGAGGAAAGTGATCAGGAACAGTCAGCATGGATTCACCAAGGGAAGGTCATGCCTGACTAATCTAATCGCCTTTTATGATGAGATTACTGGTTCTGTGGATGAAGGGAAAGCAGTGGATGTATTGTTTCTTGACTTTAGCAAAGCTTTTGACACGGTCTCCCACAGCATTCTTGTCAGCAAGTTAAGGAAGTATGGGCTGGATGAATGCACTATAAGGTGGGTAGAAAGCTGGCTAGATTGTCGGGCTCAACGGGTAGTGATCAATGGCTCCATGTCTAGTTGGCAGCCGGTGTCAAGTGGAGTGCCCCAGGGGTCGGTCCTGGGGCCCGTTTTGTTCAATATCTTCATAAATGATCTGGAGGATGGTGTGGATTGCACTCTCAGCAAATTTGCGGATGATACTAAACTGGGAGGAGTGGTAGATACGCTGGAGGGGAGGGATAGGATACAGAAGGACCTAGACAAATTGGAAGATTGGGCCAAAAGAAATCTAATGAGGTTCAATAAGGATAAGTGCAGGGTCCTGCACTTAGGATGGAAGAATCCAATGCACCGCTACAGACTAGGGACCGAATGGCTCGGCAGCAGTTCTGCGGAAAAGGACCTAGGGGTGACAGTGGACGAGAAGCTGGATATGAGTCAGCAGTGTGCCCTTGTTGCCAAGAAGGCCAATGGCATTTTGGGATGTATAAGTAGGGGCATAGCGAGCAGATCGAGGGACGTGATCGTTCCCCTCTATTCGACACTGGTGAGGCCTCATCTGGAGTACTGTGTCCAGTTTTGGGCCCCACACTACAGGAAGGATGTGGATAAATTGGAAAGAGTACAACGAAGGGCAACAAAAATGATTAGGGGTCTAGAGCACATGACTTATGAGGAGAGGCTGAGGGAGCTGGGATTGTTTAGTCTGCAGAAGAGAAGAATGAGGGGGGATTTGATAGCTGCTTTCAACTACCTGAAAGGGGGTTTCAAAGAGGATGGCTCTAGACTGTTCTCAATGGTAGCAGATGACAGAACGAGGAGTAATGGTCTCAAGTTGCAATGGGGGAGGTTTAGATTGGATATTAGGAAAAACTTTTTCACTAAGAGGGTGGTGAAACACTGGAATGCGTTACCTAGGGAGGTGGTAGAATCTCCTTCCTTAGAGGTTTTTAAGGTCAGGCTTGACAAAGCCCTGGCTAGGATGATTTAACTGGGACTTGGTCCTGCTTTGAGCAGGGGGTTGGACTAGATGACCTTCTGGGGTCCCTTCCAACCCTGATATTCTATGATTCTATGACTTGCTCTGCTTTTTTCAGGCAAATTGCACTGCTATTAGCAATTCCAGTTCTCATGTGAGAGAATTGTCTTATATGCTTCCCCCTTTTGTGGATTATTATTGTTTGTATTACAGTAGTGTCAAGAAGCTTTTATAAGGGTTGGTTGCCATATTGCTAGGCATTGTACATGCACAGAGGAAGAGACAGCTCCTTTCCTGAAAAGCTGACGCTCTAAGGGTTGGTACTGCAAGCAAACCTTTGACATGCAAGCTCATATTTTTCTACAAAGCAGGATACATTAGGGACACTTCCTTCCTTTCCCACAGGTTTCGAGATGGAGTGATACCAATCATCCTTCCTTACCTGTTACCGATGGTCAAATTATTGGGCAAACTATGTCCAAAAATAGACCATGCATCTCACACATTGATGCATGTCTGTGGGCAGAACTTGGCTCATAGCATGGAGCTATGCTTTAATGGCCAGCTGAAGAACATAAAAAAAAAATTACATTTTAAATATCAACAAAGTGGTCTTGTCAGTACTAAAACAGGGCACCAGATTATATTTGAACTCTGCCAGTATTACACATTATATCATTTTTCATTTGAGTAGTGTGACAGAAATTTGGTGTAATTAAAAAAAAAATCAAATGCAAAATAGTTTATGCTGGGCAAGAAGGGTTTCTCACAGCTTACAAGTAAAATGAGCATCTTTATTTTAATTTTTTAAGTCTTTCTCCACAGGGTGGCACTGTTGCTTCCTGTCTACAGGAAATTTTCATGTAACAAGGGACACTATGGGCATGTGTACACTGCAATTAAAAACTGGCAGCTGGCCTGTGCCAGCTGACTGGGGCTCAAAGGGCTCGGGCTGCAGGGCTGTTTAATTGCAGGGTAGATGTTCAGGCTTAGGCTACAGCCTAAGCCCTGGGATCCTTCCACCTCAAAGAGTCCTAGAGCCCAAGTCAGTTGGTATGGGCCAGCCACAGGTTTTTAATAACAATGTACCATACCTCTTTCTCCTAGCTTCTGAAGAGGCACTTCCATGGGCTCTTTTGTTACCTGCATGTTTTGTTGTGTCTGCCATTTTACTTAAAATGGTCTTTCCTGAAGAAGAGACCAGGCCTTGGCTGTTTTGTTCTTCACATTAATGAAAGAAGAGCTTGTGCTAAACAAAAGATCTTTATTTTTAACTTTTTACATCCACTTTAGCATCACATAACCTAGAGCCTGCTCCTAGCTATTGTAAGTAGCATTCTGTTCTGAAAACATTAATGGAGCCCTTCATTCCTATGGGAAAGGCCACCCTTTAACTCTCCAGCTACATCCTTGCATAGCAATAGTAACTGCTCCAAGAGCCATGCCAAAGAACATTAATGTTTCAGGAGTACAAGGACACCCAGTGTCAGATCAGGTTTACCCCAACATATAAGGACTTGTCTGCAAGCAAAGTTGCACTGATTTGAACAAATGTATGACTTTTAAATTGACTCATTTAAACCATTACAAAAGGCTTTGCAGACATTCTTAAATTGTTATTCAACCTGACAGATTTTTGTACAGTGTCTAGCACAATGGGGCCCTGGTTTCTAGGGCTTACCAAAATACAAATAATTCACTAAATTGATCAGAACTATTTAAATTGATATAAGAACAGTTTTAAGATGTACCAAAATAAGAACATCTAACATGGTTTTGCACTGGTTCTAGCTAAATCTATTTAAAATCTGATATAAATTAAATCTGTTTACATAGTGGCCAGGCCTTGGTTGTGGTAAAAAAAAAAAAAAAATTTTGTGAAACAGTCAGTGGAAAGATTGCAGGTTTTTTTGTTTTGTTTTGTTTTTATATTGCAGTGACTTTTTTAAATAACCATTCCCTGCAGCCTAAACACTTCTCCATTGTTTTAGTACATGAGTAATTGAAAGTGATATTGACTGGTAACTGACTACAAACAAAAGTGAAATTGAGTAGCTTTGTCCTCACTGAGAGACATGCAGCAAGTAAACCTTACAAGATGTGAAAAATAATGTGGATTTTGTTTCTTTACTTATTAATAAACTCAAGTGTCAATAAAATGTACATGGATATGTATATATATTTTATTTTAAACTATTTGTAATCCCTATAAAGGAAAACTGACTTGAAAACTTATGTCACAGTTACGATGTGACTAATACTAGAACAAATATATATTAATCTGCGGTGTTTGAAACCATCCTCCTCGTTAGTTGCTATCCCTAATATATTAAGCTAGTGCCTTGGTTTCCAGAAAAATATATAGGTCATCTAGGTCATCCAGTGGTTCTCAAGCAGGTGTCTGGGAGCCCCTGGGGGGCCGCGAGCAGGTTTCAGGGGGATCTGCCAAGCAGGGCCAGCATTACACTTGCTCGGGCCCAGGGCAGAAAGCCGAAGCCCCACTGCATGGTGCTGAAGCTTGGGGCTCCAAGCCCCACCCACTCTGACCCGGTGCAGAAGCTGAATCCTGAGCAATTTAGCTTTACAGGGCCCCCTGTGGCATGGGGCACTGGACTATTTCCTTCTTGCTACCCTCTAACACTGGCCCAGATTTTTATATGCAGAAAAGCATATAGCTGTGGCATAGCTGGGTCGTGGAGTTTTTATAGCATATTGGGGGGGGGCCTCAGAAAGAAAAGATTGAGAATCCCTCATCTAGACTGTTTTATGCCTTGTATTCTGTGATTATTCCTAATTTTACATGTTTCTAAATATTTTTTCTAGATAAGATCCAGGGAAACAGAATATGAAGATGGTGGAAGTGTTATTTATGAATATGAACCAGATTATGAATGTGTAAGTCTTTTTATTTTTTTTATTGCTTTTTTGTTGGTAATAACTGTTGCTTTGGGGGTTCATTACAAAAACAGTATTCTTTGTTTTTTTTAACATGATATGAGATCCTAAAGCTTGGTGTTTCTCTGTACATGTTGCTGGCTGCAAAGCATTATGATTTTAAGTTTTAGCTTAGCTTTTTTATTTTGAAACGAAACAGGGAAGTGTTGTGTCTGAAGCGTCCTACGCAGGAGATCAGCAGAAAACTCTTATGGAAGTCCTCAGCTATTGTCAGGTACCACATTTTTATCTTCAAAATAGTTTATAAACCTCTGCAAAAAAACCAAGGCAAAATTATGTCATGTTTCTATCCCTGTATATGTGCCACTATAACAGCAATTTGCAACTCTATTGCACCCAGTTGTTCATTTCTATAAACTTCACTTGACTTAACTGCAAATGCATTTTGGTTATTTTTGATTGACGTTTTTATATGCAGCCACTGAGCCTTTTACAATGTAATTAACCTGAGTGTCTCCAAAGGTCAGTATTAATACAACATATGTAATACAGAGTCCATTGATTTACTTCAAGGAATTGCAAGGTAATGGGAAATGTTTGGCATATAGACTTTGAAGGCATCTGATGTTGGCTTTTAGAATATTACCTTATTCAGAATCTTTTTGTTCAGGCTGAATTAGGAGAATTTATTGCTTATGTTATCTGAAGAAGTAACTGGCAAACCGAATAACTGCACCAGTGAAGATAAAACTAAATGAATATCTTACTCATACAGGTGACCAGTTATAGTAGGGCTACTCCTGAAAGTAATGGGTTGGTCCTCTGTCCTTTAGGGAGCATCTCCTTCTGGAGTGATTTACAGCTAAATGTTAATTAATGTCATGTATGCCTTACTGCTTGCATCAGGGCTGCATGATTAGGTCTTTGTACATTGCTTTTAATACACAGCAGTTTAAGCTTTTATTGCACCTTATTATGTAAGGCATTTCATGGTGCTTTGGAGTCTCAATTTATGCAGGGCTATTGTTACTAGAGCAATACCATCAACTTGAAATCTAGTTAATTTTATTTTTCAAATTTGGTTTTATAGCCACATTTTCTATTCTTTTTTAAAAATTTCTTTCTTTCCTGAATTGTTATGTGATAGAACCACACAAAAAGCAGCAGAAACTGACTGTGCTTTGGAAACCGTGATTCTGACCATACACTCTGAAAACACAACGTGTTTCCTCTCTACTCATTTAGTTCAGTAACTTTCTGTGTTACTTGTAATAATAGTAGACAAAATTGTTCAGGTGTGTGATTTTCCTTAAGTTGTATATATAGACAGCTGTTGGCCTTTGAACTCCAATTTGATTTACCTGGCTCTTCTATCTATGAAGTGTTGGGATCTTTACAGTACTGTTACTTTAAAACCTTCATATCTGATTCTCGAAGTAAGGCAAAGTCAATTTTTAAATCTGTGGGAGACTCAAATTTCTGAGCTTGAAAAAAGACTGAAAATCAGCCAAAATGTTCTGTGTACTTTCAACCAATTAAGTATTTTTCAAATTCTGTTTTTTTTTTCCCTTGAGTGTAATCAACGGGTATGCAATTGATTTCAGCATTATAATCATTTTGAGTCTTGGAGCTGAAACTGTTGCTCTCTAGAGCACTTACACTTGTTATCTTACTTTGGAATACAGATTCTTCCAAGGTATATTTCCCATCAGTGATGTAGAAATCAATACCTCATGAGCTATTTATCAGTATCTCAGCCACGTATTTGGAAATAGATAATTCTATTTATAATCTAACTACCCGTAAAGTAGTGTTAAGCCTGTGATTTAAAGGTAGTATGACACTTCAGATAACACATAATAATTCTTCTTGTGCCACTAGTCTACTTCTGAGTTTGCTTGATATCTCTTCAATGTGAAATAAAATGCACCATTATATTAGATAAAAATCAGCTGTATATTGGGTTCAGTAGGAAGAATAACCGTTCAATTCCGGTCATGTGCAGCAGGATGTTAAAACAGCAAGAGTAAGTCTTTCCCTGAAATTAGATCTTCCAAAAGAAGCATGCTTTTTCAAGCTTGAAATTAGCCTGTGGTTATCTTTCCTTGGGGTGCATAAGTAAATCAGCCTATAATTCACTTTACAAAGTGTATTTATTATCCACTGAACTGTTGCAAAGTTTAGACATAAGTTAAGGAAGGAACTTCAACCTTAATGAGACTTCCTTGCTTTTGTCAAATTTAAATGTAGTGCTTTTTATTTACTTTTCCTCTAAAAGTAGAAAAATTCCATTAACTTTCACATTTATTGCCAGGCCATGTATGATGCCATTCAGAAGTTGGATAAGAAATTTGATCTGCTTCATCGAAAGGTTTCAGAAATGCAACACACCCGAATGAAGCCATTGCTCCTCAAACCTGTGAGTATTAAAGATCTGAAATGTTCAGAGTCCCTTTACGAGCATGAGTAGAAATTAGAGGGTTAAACTCTCTCCTCACCTTCCACTGTGGTCAGAAGTGGATTTAGCATCCATTAGAGGCAGGTTATTATATACTACTTGGCATTCGTGAGCTCAGTCTTCTATCGGTGTAGTAGCGACCAGAGTCAATTTGGTAGGCTAGATCAGGGGTTCTCCGGACAAATTTTTTGGTGGCCTCAGAGTGCCGCCAAGGGTTGTGATGGATTCTCCATGTTGGACAATTTTTAAATCAAGATAGGATGTTTTTCCTAAAAGCTATGCTTTGGAATTATTTTGGGGAAGTTCTGTGTCTGTGTTATATAGGAGGTCAGACTGGATGAGTGGTCCCTTTTGGCCTTAGAATCTATGAAACCATTTCTTGAAGGAATGAGTGAGGGGCCAGTCTTACTCCATACAAATGGAGGGAGATGGCATGATGTGGTGGTGCCACCCACCTTATGCTTTTTATACCAGTGGTTATAGAACTCATGTGGGAGA
Source organism: Dermochelys coriacea (assembly GCF_009764565.3). Taxonomy (NCBI): domain Eukaryota; kingdom Metazoa; phylum Chordata; order Testudines; family Dermochelyidae; genus Dermochelys; species Dermochelys coriacea. Next base: position 138,294,386 of record NC_050068.2, read on the forward strand.
TCCTCTTTCAATTCCCCCATCTGTCTGAGGGAGAGGATTTGAACAGGGATCTCCCACCCCTCTTAGAAGAGTGTTCTAATTCCTGAGCTATAGGATATTCTAATGTGGGGCTCCCTCCATCTGTCCTGTTGAAGCTGAGGCGCTTTGGATAAATACAGAGTCATTGGACCAGAGAGTGAAGTCCAGTGGTTTAGCACATCCATCTGGGAGGTGGGAGACTGAGGGTGAAGTCCCCCTGCTCCAATAGCTATTGCATTGTTTATACACAATAGAACAGCATCAATAGAGGAGATTGAGAAAAGCCCAAATCAGAATATCTCAGTGGTTAGAGCTCTCTCCTGAGAGCTCAGAGACTCCTGTTCAAATCCCTTCTCTCTAGGAAGGGGAACACTCGCCACCAGTGCTGCCTAGTGACTGTGCAGGGGTGTGGCAAGTTGGAGGCCCAAAAGGAAGACCCCTTTCTTACTACAGCTCCACCCTGCAGCAGGCTGTCCTTTTAGTGACTCAGCTCTCCAGTCAGGTCACACTTTCAGTTCACTCCTTTTGGGTTATGTATCAAGGGTCTAATAATGGGGAAGTCTTCAGAATTCAGTGAGGGAATCACGGTCTTCCCCCAATTAGGTTCTCTGCCAAGGGACAGACTTCCATAGTTGTCCCACTTTAGGGGTTGGTAGGGGAAGCCTGGGTCTACCCTCTCCACTGGGCTCTGATCCAGGGCCCAATGGTAGCCAGCTATGTCCTACTCTTTAGAGTGCTATGCGGCCGACTCCCTAGATACTTCCTACCTGTCCCTCTTTTCCTACAGGGTAAAGTAAATAGCTAAAACACAAATAAAGTCTCTGCCTTCAGAGAGTCACAGGTCCCTTCTTTATAGGCTTGGTCAGGTCACTATCACCATGCCTCAGGCAGCAAGAGCTCCTGTGCTGCTTCTTTCCAAGGGTGCAGGCCAGCTCACTTCCGTTATCTGCTTGCTGCTGAGCGACTCTGCTCCTCTTTTTAACTTCCCCCTCTAGCTTGGGCAGACACTGTGAGTATCCTGGGGCAAGGCTGGCTGGGCCCAGAGAAGCGCTTTAGCCCTGTTCTTTCCAGTGTGGGGGGGCTTGTACACCCCATTACACTCCCCCTCTGGCAGAGAGGGGGATAATTGAATCTAGGTCTCCCCTATCCTGGCTGAGTGCTGTAACTACTGTGCTAAAAGTTATAAAGTGGGTACCACCACTTCCTCTTCCTCCTCCTCCTGGATATTGAATCAGTCCTGATCCAGTAGGTGTGCTCAGAGCATGCCTACCAGACCAGGTCCTGCAGGGAAGATAGATGATGTCGTCCTCCTGCTTCATGGGTCACGCTGAGATTAGATAGGAAATAGACATCTGGACACGTAGTGTGAGGCAGCAGTGTGCACACCCAGAAACATAGGTCCCGGGGAAACTTTTATCTGGAAATTTAGGTGCTGAGGTGAGTGTAGGCACCCACAGGTTAGGTGGCAGCAAAGGGGAGTTTTGTGGACTGCAGTGCTGCCTAAAACTGGGACTTAGGCACCTAAATCTGGGGCTTAGGTGCTTTAGTCTTGATTTAAAGACTTCAAGTGATGGAACACATATCACATCCCTGTATCATCTGTTCCAATAGTTAATTATTTTTTCTGTTAAAAACTACATTTATTTTCAGTTAGAACTTTACTGACTTCAACTTTTAAACTAAAGAATCCTCTAGTCTCAGATAGCTTCTCCGTGGATAGGTAATTTTAGGCCATGATCAAGTTTGTCTCTTAAACTTCTCCTTAATAAACAAATTAGATTGATCTCCTTTAGCCTCTGATAGTAAAACATGTTGTCCAGGCCAAAAATCATTGTTTTCATTTCTGACCTCCCTGTTTTTGCTGGAAGAGTTGTTGGGTATCTTGAACGTATATTTTTAGCGCTTATTCCATAACTACTACTGTTTAATAGTCTCATAAAGGCATTCTTTCTCTGAAATGTTAATAATTGAAATTAAAGCATTTTTAGTAACACCTATTATTTCTTTCAATTGCTCCAGTTTTAGTCCCTTAATGCAGTGGTGGTCAAACTGCAGCCCATCAGTGGCGGGCTGCGAGACAGTTTGTTTCCATTGGCTGGGCTGCCCGCAGCTCCCAGTGGCCACAGTTCGCCAGTCCCAGCCAATGGGAGCTGCAGGAAGTGGTGGCCAGCACGTCCCTGTGGCCCATGCCCCTTCCCACAGCTCCCATTGGCCAGGAATGGTGAACCGCAGCCAAGGGAAGCTGCGGGCAGCCGTGCAGATTACCCTGATGGACCGCAGGTTGCCCACTATTGCCTTAATGTCATCACTTCACAAATCATTTCCAGTCATCATGACATCTTCCAGCCGAAATAGGACCTGCACTTCTAATGCATCAAACAGATAAAAGGCTGTCCGGCTGAGACAAAACAAAACTGTTCTGGCCTACTTCACTGTAAAGAAACCAACCAAAATAAAAGGTGCAAAACCAAATGTTTTGCCTTTAATGCAGCAGCAGGAGCATCAACTTATAGCTCAGCAGGTTGTTGACACCAACTGATGAATTTTTCAGCAAATATTGTACAAAACTATGCCCATTATCAATTACTAATACATGTACAGTCTGTTCCTCAGATATTTATTTAGCTCTTGAAGGAATGTTATGCTAGCAGGTGATTGGGAAGAACTTTAGAATTAGGATGCAAACACAAGAGAAGAATGCTTTGTTGGTGTTTGGACTGTGGAAACGAGTGAAGGTAGAGACCCAAAAACATGCAATAGTTAGATTCAAGAGGTCAGAGCTATCTTTATGAAAAGACTATAGTTAATGCTAAATGCTTAGGATGAGATCTAATCTCTCTCGTTCACGAAGAAAAAAACAAAACAGATTTGTGCAGTTTTACCTTAATTATTGTTTTCATATCACATTTGCAGAGGCCCATTGGATTTACATACAGAAGTTCCAATCATTTATCCCATGGAAAAATTAGAGTACAGAAACCAATGGAAAAAGAGTCAAGTCTTCATATCTCTCCCCCGGGACAAGCAGGGCATAGCCCATCAATGAGGGTTAGGCTACAAAAGAGCCATCTCCAGGCCAGCTCTGCAATAAAACCAGTTCAACAAACTCTTCAACTTGAATCGCAACAACCTGTGCTTAGGCAAAGCCCACCCCTACCCACTATAGTCTCAACTCATTCACTGCATCCACCATACACAGTGGCTAACAGGATCCCTGACCTTCCTCCACAACCAAATCTTGTAACCACAGTCATGGAAAGCACCGCCAATGTTGCATCTTCAGCAGTGGGTTCCCCAATGGTGTCGTCGGTGATGCCAACCCCATCTGAAACCAGTTTGGGGAGAAACACCATGATGATGAATTACAGGGCCTCACCGGGAAGTGCGAATATTAGTAAAGAACTGCCATCTTCTTCTGTCTCTATCAATCCTAGTTTTGGTGAGTTAAAAGTCACATATGCTCAGTATAGTAGAGTGGAAAATTACAGAGAATAAAATGCATGTATAAGGCACTCAGTTTTTTTCTTTAACAAAAATAAATGAGCAGAGCTGACTTTCTCCTTTTGCATTTTAAAAGTCGATTAATATTTAAAGCTTTCTGAATAAAGCTATTGGGTGTGCGAGATATACAGGAAGTCACTAACACTTGAAGTCAAATATTCAAAAAGTTAGTATGTACACTGTACTAACACAAATACTCAATTGATTCTTACACGTTACTGATTATTCTGATGTGCAGAATAACTTGGGCACTTTAACAAATCTTAGTTTTACAACAGATATGCTTCAGGATTGCATTAAGAATGAGCCCTCTTCTTCTTTCACTGTCCTACTGATAAAAGTTTTTTTTTCATGCTGCCAATGGTACAGAACAGCTAGGACTCCCTGCAAGTACAGTGACCCAATATGCATCAGTAAAATCTCGACAGCCATTACAATGGAAGTGCAGCATATTAGAGTTTCTCTAAATCTAAGGATTTTCTTGGTAATGCTTTCATGTGAAAACTAAATATTCTCGTATATAAAAAATACTGACGATAATTCTATAAAGACTATGTCGTCCATAAAGCAAGGTGTGGAACATAACTTACAGTATGTTCTGCATTTGAGAAAGCAACTTAATTGTTTTGTGTGTAAGGAATGCTAATTCTTGAATGGGATAAGGCAGAGATTTTCTAATGTTTTCATTCTGTGGACTGTTTTGTAAGAGAGACCCCTCCAAATGCTCCAGTACTTATTTTTCTAAAATATTTAATTCTGTGGATCACCAGAAAGAGCTCCGTGAACCATTTCACCGTAAGAGGCTGGGAATGAGTGACAGGGGATGGATCACTTGATGATTACCTGTTCTGTTCATTCCCTCTGGGGCACCTAGCACTGGCCACTGTCGGAAGACAGGATACTGGGCTAGATGGACCCTTGGTCTGACCCAGTAGGGCTGTTCTTATGTTCTAGGTAAGCACACATGACACAGGCAGATGTTAAGTTCCTTCATGATGTACATATATATCCTGAGTCATGCGGAAGGTGACATTTTTTTTGGAGTTTAAAAAATAAGTGAAAATGTGATTGAAGAGTAATATAAATAATGGGTAAAGGGTTCACAGATGCCTCAACTTCTGCTTGTGCACACCTAATAAAATGGAAACTCACACCCGATACCTTTGTGAGATGTTTTCTTGAAAATGTGTATGTAAGTATCTGCACATAGTAGGTCATTCTGAAAATTTTGTCTCATACGCATTTAAATGCTTTTAAAAAATGCTATTACTATTATTTAATCAATTTTGGATGCTTGATATGAGTGAGCTAAGAATGCTAATTCAGTCAGAAGATACTGATAGAAGCTATTTCTGCGTCTCCTGTAAGTGCAAAGATGATGATATATGGTAGATCTAGTTTTGGTAACGAAAGGTTAGGAAATATGAATTTACTATGTGATAAAGGTAAAGAGAGAAATTGGTTTGGGGAAGAGCTCCTTTTTTTTTTTTTTTTTTTTTTTTTTTTTAACAGATTTGTGCTAATCTTTTAAAAAAATGTTTTTGCTTTACAAAGAATATGTTGGTGACCCAAAGAGAAATGTAAAGGTTCTTGGAAACTATTTGATGAAAGCCCGACAAAAGACCAAACCAAAGTACGCAGCACGTTACCTAGTCCGTGTCTTGTTCCCCAAGGAAACATTGCTGTGTAGCATTATGGGTGTCAGTGCCCGGGGGCGCAGAACTTTGGATCCTAACAAGGTTGCTGCAGTTAGAGGTATGCTAATTTACAAAACATACAGCGTTCACTTTTCTTCCTTAGCAGTTTTCTTGAATTCTTAAATTATGAACCTTACATTGTGTCCTTCAATCTACCCTTTTGTGACTTGTTATCCAGCAACTATTACATTACCTGGTAGTGAATATTGCTCGACTGTGCACCTTTGGGTTCTGTGGGGAACTTTTATCTACCCTCATTTACCCTCAACTATTATCTATCTTAACATTTATCCTCAAATGCTCATTGTAAACTCTTTCAATATTTATGGTAGTTTCTCTGATTACTCTAATTTCATATTTTTCTCATTAATCAATCAGAGCTGATCATATTCATTTTGTATTATGAGGCCATAACACACACAGGACACAAATTAATGGACATGTCAGCATTTTTCTCCTAACCCTCCATTTCTTCCTTGTTTGAAAAGTGGTGAGGGTGGCAACATTTTGAGAAATGCCCTTCCCAGCCCCTAACCCACATGCGCCCACCTATGCACACACTAGCTACTCCTTTTTGTAGGACTCACAAATCAGGCATTCATTTATTTTGTCTTGGCAGAAAGCAAACCACAGTTCATATGACTAATAGAATGATATATGTTAGCCCACTTGCTTGTCCTGTCGTCTCTATTGATAGGTAGTTTGTTTGACAATTTCCGTGTATCTACTAAGAAATATTGAATAATGAAAATGCTCCTTATCAGGTACAGGGAAACTTTTCTGATGCATCTCATTTTTGTAATGAGATTCAGAAGTTTTACAGTGCCTGTCTTGAAAGTACCAGTCTACTATACATTTCCTTAATATAAGCTAAAATCTAAAACTCATTCACAACCTTGGTAAGCTTGAAATTTATCTCATTGTGTTCTCTTATTTGACTAAAGCTCTTTTTAGTTCTGCTTTATTATCACATAGTTTAAAAGACTTTCTACATTTTGTGTGTAGAATTTCTTGCAGCTCATTTCCCAAATTATGACCTGAGTGAATATGGAAGGGACTGGAAAACCTGCATAACAAACGTCAATGCCATGATCCGCTGCTTACGCTGTGAAACCAAAATAAACCCAGTAAGTCATCTCCAGGTGTTATTAATGAGAGAGTAAATGTTTTCTTACAGAATTAGATATATAAGTAAGTACCTCACCACTTGAGCCCCATAATTTAAGACTCTTTGGGACTTATTTTGTTATGGTTCAGCACAGCTCCACTGACTCCAGTCACAATGGTATGTGTGGAACAGTGTCAGCATTTTTATATTTTATAATATTAACAAAAGAGACACACGTACTGTATTTTCATTTTAGGATTTTGTAATATTTGCCTATAGATAGTAAAATTTGTTGCAACTTGTAGTAATTTTATAGAATAATTACCAGTCTTACCAAAGTTTAAGTAGTTAGTTATTAGAAGACCTGTGTGATCTGAATTATTCCCAGTCATCTAACCCTTTAAGAACATGCATAAATCTTTGCAGAATTGGTGCCCTGTATAACTACCTATGCCACTCCCCCGACTTCTATCAATAATGCAGATTATCCTTTGTTAGAATTTATTTTTAAGAGCTCTTCATTAAGGATCAACTCAAACACACTTTTAATGGTCATGCATGAATATTTACTTAAAACAAATAAAGTTAAAAACAAAAAACCTTTAGCAAAAATTACTGTTTAAGAACTGTTACTAATTTATTTTATTTCTTACATTTTTCAGTATTAAACTATTTAAATAAAACCATTTGCAAGTGCCCTTGTTTGGTTAAACTAATGGAAAGAGTTTTACCGTTTATCATACCACTACTATTAGGGACACAAAAATTTATCTTAACCTATTGATGGACAGTAAACTGTCTCCATGTCACTGGAATTTATTTACTAATTAATTTATTTATAGTCTATTAACATTATTGCAAATTGAATGAAAGCTCACTTCTTATCCCCATCTATCAAACCCCCTTTAGTCAGTGTCCTTCCAAAACAATCTGCACTGACTTCAGCAATGTCTTCTGTTACTCTAAAGTGTACAGCAGGGTCCTTTCCCAGAAGCCTTGACAATTATTTCACTCCCATATCTTGTACTGTTTTGCAATAGCTAGGGGCTCAAAACAGTGTTGGAAAGGTGTCTTACAAGTTAAACTGTTGATTCGATATGCAGAATTGAATGCTGCAGTTGTTCAGCTAGCTATAAAGGTTTCCCTGGCAAGTAATATCTCTGAGATTTGTGTTGGGTGCAATAAAAGGATCAGAACTACTCTACCTACACTATAGTTCTTTTGGCCTCTTTAATTCAAATCAGGGATGTCGTCTGTCTTCCTATTGTTCACGGATAATAGTCACAGTTCCACCCAAAGTATCTCTGGCATGATCTCCAGAATTTCTCACTTTATCTATTTTTCCTCTCTACCTTGCGACCCTTAGGTCTTCAGTGTGTCTAGATTATGCTTCCCCAAGACTGTACCTCCACTGTATATTCTTATAGGCCTTCCCACATCTGGTCACATATTTCCAGCTCCTTTGCATCACACTGGTATTTTACCCCAAGAACACCTGGAAAATCCATGCAGCTCAGCTTCCAAAGTGCCTCATTACACAAGGACCTCAACGAGTGGCTGACATGTGGCTCTTGTGGTTGAAACGTATGGTTAACAATTTCTCAAATTTGGGAAATCTAATTCCTAATAATGTAGAAATCATTTGACGCACTTAATTGGAAAACTGGTAGACTTCTCCCAAAGCACGTGTTAACCATATTTGTGTGTTTCAGGAGACTACTGAAGGGAAGGAGAAATCTGCTGACACTCCAGACACATCCATTTGTGTGGATTTAAACTATAATGGGGAAGATAGTGAAGTCAATTCTCAATCCTCTCAGAAAATGACCAGCTCAACAACAAACAGACTTCAGAATACCACATGGGATAAAGTCCCTGAGATGTTCCATGCACCTTCATCCAATAAACTACAGTCTTTGGAACCAATGGGTAAGTTAGGAGACTCTTATCTTCTGGGTTAACACAAATTGCATTTTATACAATTGATTGAGAAGTAGTAGATGTTAAGATTCCAAAACTACTGCGCTAGTTTAAGTACAGGTAAGTACAGGTAAATCATTTGTGATATTCAGTGCCTTGAATCCCACACAATGGTAAATGGGGTTTACTGACTTACAGGACTGCTTTCCGTTTTTCCCAAGACAATCCCTCAGTATAGGTAGTATGTCCCCTCGTGGCAAACAGACTCTGGCAACAGACTACCTGTGTGATAAGGACATGGGTGGAGGAGAACAAACACATTTTGCACTTTTTCTGAATAATTAGATTGGCGATCTCATCTGTGAACTAGTCCATCTAGCATTTCAGGAGTTCATGTATTATTACCCTATTTTCCCACTTTATATGAGAAATAATAGATGTTCTAAGGCAGCTTGGCATATTAAAGAGGCAGAGAAATTTTCTATATCCTAATCTGACAGGCAGATCTTTCACTGTGCTAAACTTTATGACAATTTCCAAATAATCCCAAAAGCAGCCTTAAAACTTTTTATTTTCTTCCATTAATAAAAGTGCACAGTTTATAAATACAACAGTAAAACGAGATACCACATGTGGCGTGTAATGGCTATAGAGATCTCTGGGGGAAATTCTCTGTGGCCAGTTCCCTGGGAGACAATTGGTTGGGTGGGACTTGTATAAGGCTTGAGCAGCCCAGAAAAGATTTGGCAGGACCCTCTTACCCAACAGGCCTTGTAATTGACTCTTCTTTTGCTACATATTGTGACAGACCCAGACCAATAGGATACAGGAGTCTGGTAGAAGGCAAATGTATTGGCCACTGGATGAACAGTTTTCTGTTCCCTCAGTGACCAGAGCAGGGGCTGCCCTAGAGCAATCAGGAACCTGCCAGAATCAATTAAGACAGGCAAGCTAATCAAGACACCTGGAGCCAATTAAGAACTTTCTAGATTCAGTTATGGCAGGCAGGCTAATCAGGACACCTGGTTTAAAAAGGACCTCCCATCAGTTAGTAGGGGGGCACGCCAGGAGCAGGCAGTGAGAAGGCATGCTGCTGGAGGAGTGAAGAGTTCAAGTGTGATCAGGCTTCAGGAGGAAGATCCTGCAGTGTGGATAAAGAAGGTGCTGGGGGGCAGGCAATGGGGAAGTAGCCCAGGGAGTTGTAACTGTCGCGTAGCTGATACAGGGAATATTGTGGACAGCTGCTATCCACAGGGCCCTGGGCTGGAACCCAGTGTAGAGGGTGGGCCCGGGTTCCCCCCATACCCCTAACTCCTGATTGGACACAGGAGAAGTTGAGCTGGTCTGTGAGGAACACCAGAAGGGAAGGCCTAATTTGGAAAAGGGATCTGGCCTATCCCTGACCCACTAGGTGGGACGCAGAGACTGCAGAGATTGTTCTCCGTTTCCCCCACGCTGGCTAGTGATGAGGTTAGCTGAGTGGCCAGCAGGTTTGAGCCACTAACAAGAGTGAGGGCTGCCGTGAACCTCTGAGGCGATCAAATCCGCCAATAATCGCAGTACCCACAGAGGCAAAGGAGGAACTTTGTCACACTATAATGTACCTTTTATTCAGTGTGTGGTTCGCTTCTTCATTGAAATGAAGTAGTTTCAGAGTAATATAGAAGAATGTTCATACTGTTTTTCATTCTCCACCCACAAAGTTTAAATACTATCAGAAAGCAGCACTGCTTTTATTTCTTGGAAGGACTATTTATTTATTTATTTTAGCTGAAATGACACAATACAGGAAGCAGTCCTGAAGCAGGTCAAGTTGCATAACTAGCATTTCTGAAAGCATAACAAAGGCTCTGTTATGCTACTATACAGCAGAGCAAATATATATATTTGAAATAATTTTTTTGGCTGCTTAGGGTGGCTTGCAAAATAAACCATTGTGTTTAAAATACCTAGTGTTCCCGAATGCCAGGTTCCACCTGCATTATTGCACTCCTTAGATGCATGGAGTTTTCTGCATTACTGTGTGTAAAACTCTTCAGGGAGCAACTGTAAGGGTCACACAGACAGGACCTTGATTTCTGAGGATCCCATGATGCTTTTTGTAAGACCAGGGCTTGCTTCATGTCCTTGGCTAAATTTTTTCTTCCTCTCCTCCACATTCAGTATGTTGCACACTGGTTGTCTGCCTAGCTAGCTATCATTATTGCATCCCAGAGCTGCTGAATTTTAGTTCTGACTACAGTGATTCATTTCATGACTGTGCACATATCTTGTATAGTTTGTCAAGTGGTTTGAGATCTTTCAGGATGAAAGATGCTATGTGTATATATATGTTAAGTTATTTCTTCTGGACTTTCCAAACTAGTAGTATGGGGGAAAACATTGTCTTCTACCTTTCTAGTATAATGTGGTCCCCTTGAAAGAATGGAAAACAACATTTCTGCAATGAAAATAAAATATTTCTCTCTCCAACTTCCTCTCTAGAACATCTTGGGAGTCCATGGCGCAATGTTCAGTTGCCCTTCTCAGTTATTTATGTAGCCAAGGGGAAGTCTCGGCCAGAGTTGTCAGCTCGCTATCTGATTCGCCATCTCTTCACAGAAGATGTATTGGTGAAGAGCAATGTGTATGGTAATTTGGAACGTGGCATGTGTCCACTGGACTGCAACAGAATCAATGCTCTCAGAGGTATGCACAGCTAAACTCTCTTCAAAAGATGGGCTGGAAATAAATAAAAATTACTAACCTTGTATCCATAATAAAACACACAGCTTCCAAAACATTATGTGAAACTGCCATGAGATTAGAGGCACAACTAGTGGGAGGAATGGAGGAGGGGGATATATTTTTACCTCAACTCCTGATCTATGCAAGATTAAAAAACAAAACAAACAAACCCTGTCCACATATTATCTCCATAGACCATCTAGTCATTTTTCTGTATTTCAGCTTTTCCAATAACTTTTTAAAAATAGACTTCATCATCACTCTAGCTTTGATCCTTGTAACTTAATGGTGTGCTTGACTGTATTCTGTACTGGGAGAATGCACTTTTGAATACTTGTTTTGGCCCAGTTGTGTCCAAATAAAACATGTAAGCAAAACGGAGCTTGCATAAATAATTGATGATGATGCCCTACTTATCTGGTTGTTTTATCTTTAGACTTTCTTCAAGAGAACTACCCATCCTTTGATCTAAAGGAAACTGGATATGATTGGAAAGCATGTGTGGCTGCCATAAACAGTACAATCCGCAGTCTTAGACATGACCATAAGAAGGCTGCAATTGGAGTCCGAAAGAAGGTCTTGGCCACACTGCCATCAAGTGAAAAGAGTCCTCCACAAAGCCCTACTTCAGTAAAGCCGTATGAAAGTGACACTATCAACCTTACAGACTAAAAAGCTACGTCTTACAACCATCTGACATCTAGCTGCAGTCACGCTGTAGGTTGTTCAAAATACTATACAGAAGCCAATCTTGTTGGGTTGTCCCCAGCACTATATAATATACTCCACAAGGCCAAAACGGCGGAAGACCTGGGGTCCCTCCCTTCTTGAGCCACTGGCACTGATGCCTTACTCCATTCATGGTAGGTTGCATGACGGGCACTTGTCTGACAAGCACCTACTTTCAGTGAAGTACTGGTCCCAGAAGAGAGCATTTTGTCTTGAGGAAGTACACTGCACAGAACAGGAAAGAGAAAATGATTTGTCCCTCTGAACAAAACAATAAGGATTCAAAAGCCTAGCTAGGTCAAGCTTGTTGTGTTTGGGGAGGGGAAGTTGTTCTAACAGCTGGATAATATAATTGAAAAAACTTATAACATAGAAAGGAGTGTGTGATTGGTATTGCACCACTTTGAGTTGTCAGACATTTCGTTTTTTTCTCCCATCCTACAGCAGAGATTTTGTTGTAGGATAAGGGAAGATGAGGGCAACTACAACAAATACAATTGCTGGTAAGTAATATTTTTCCTCTTCCCAATGGTTGGCTCTTGTCTGGAATGAATATTAAGAGAGAATATTTTTGTATATATATTCTGGTTCTCTTTTACTCAATGTAAAATACAAAGTATAATCATTCTGAAGGGATAATCAACATATACCATACCATAGCATACCAACATAACCCACTGTTCCATGTTTGTTACATGTCCCCCTCTGTGTGTAATCCGCCGAGGATAGGAGTCTGTTTGAGCTTCCAGCTAGAGAACTTGGGTCCTGATGGACCAATGAAGTCAATGGAAGGCTTTCCATTGGCTTCACTGTGTATAGCATCAAGCCATTGGTCCTTTAGCTCAAGCTAAAGAGACTCATGCTTTAGCTCTGTATGTTCTGAGTCATGCTTAAGATGACAATTGTTACACCTATCCAGACTCACCTATAATAGTCACAGCTTTTAGGTTTCTGGGCAGTTTGTGTGAACTATCAAGCATATTTGCTCTGTTTTTTGTAGGTTGTTAGTAGTTCGAATCATTTGACATCCTAACCCTACAAAGTCAAACCCTGAAAGGTGAAAATGCAGACTCTCTTTTCAGACATTGTTTGTTTCCAAGATAGTCAGGATTGCTGGAGCAATCCGAAATAGTCCCTCAGAAATAGTTACATATGTTCCTTATTTCCCCCCTCCACCATAAGATTTTATACATAATATGTTGTTAAAGCATCTTATTTTGGAAATTACTTGACTCTAATAGTCATAAATACTGTATATGAATAGAAAATAACTTTCCTTCCATTTTTTACATGGCTGTATATACATTTAGGCTTAAACAAATCATTTGAATGGATTTATTTTCACTATAGATTTTATGCTGTTGTTGTTTAGTCCTCAAATTAACATTTGAAATAGAGTTGTTCTTGTTTGACCGACAAACTATCATTCTTCTTCTTTAGGATCCTCCTTGCAAAATACCAACAGTTTTAGAATCTAGTCTGTTGGTATTTCCAGTTACAAAACTCAGAAAAATACCAAAAATACTAGGATTTTTTTTTTTTTTTTCAGTATTTGTAGAGAATTTTTCCACTGTCATCCACAGATGTAAATGTCAGGATGGCATATTTATAGACTTGGCTAACTAGCACTGAATTCTGTCAATGTGATGTGTACTTCTATCTTCCATTTTGAAGAGACCCAAATAACTGAACAAAAAATAGTAATAGTTTCCTCATAATTGTACCAATTTTTGCTAACTTTTGTAAAATGTATTTTGCCCTTAGGAAAGAATATTTTACAAATAAAATTAGAATATATTTGCTCCTTTACTGACTGAATTTGTATTAAATACTGGTGTTTCTTGTTTGGGGACCATAGTTGAAGGGTAGTTTTACCTAGAAAAGGGACTTTTTGATCTCCTGTCAAAGACATGGGCTTTGGGAAGAGTTTTTGCCTAAGATTAACTGGCTGCTTCTGCACATGTTATAAAAAATTGATTATTTTGGCCATCAAAATCGTAAGTAACCAGATAATATGTTGTCTACGTGAGGAAGTTGCAATGGGTTGACTAGAGGGGTAACTTTCAACTGATTTAGTTAAGCCAGAGCAAACCCTTGTGTGGACATGCTTGTTTGGGGTTCACTTAGGTCAATTAGGAATCTGTTTTAAGATAACCTAAAACAAGCCATCATAAACTGAAATAAGCATGTCTGCAAAGGCACTTGCACCAGTCTAACTAAATCAATTCAGGAATTAATGTAAACTGGTGTGACTTTCTTGTGTAGACAAGATCTTACTCTGACATGATTCCAGAATCTAGTTCTGAAACTAGATTCAAGGTGCTCGTTTCAACATCTTTATACATCAGACTTAATGGGCAACTGACACAATTTAAGTCCGGAGGCCACTGCATGTCTGCTTAGTAACTGTAAGGTTTAGAAAACTAAAACTCTTGTTGATGCATCCATTGCAGACATGTGTGAATGATGGCGAGTATGGGTTTTTTCACATTTTAATGCAGTCCAGTTTTCATGTGAAAAAAGAATGTAAGTTTGAAGGACATCCAAGTTTAGCCATGAAACCTGGGTTTTGCCCATATGTTACACTGAGAATGAAAAGAGCTGTTTATCTGAAACATTCTAGAATGAATTTACAGTTTAAGATTGATTCTATAAAAATACAATGATGATAGAAAGGTAAGTATTGCAACAAATATGGGGCCTGATCCTGCAGTCCCAGCTCAACCTATGGACCTTAATGGAAATTTTGTATCGGGCCAGCAAAACAGCCCTTCAGCATTGATTTCCAGATCACCACTCTCACAAAGAAACCTCGGGCAGGAGCAAGAACATCTCCACAAATATTCCCTCCATTTCCAATATATTGTTCCTGTGGGATTCACAGAAAGAGTGGGGGGAGGTGTCTTCCTCTGCATTCTTAGTTCTTGGGGGTTCTGCGGGAGGTCACAGCCATTCGCATGGAGGCGGTCTGTCTCCGGAACAGAATGTTGGGTGCCTTCCTCCAGCCCCCAGGCAAGCACAGCTTCGCTTCAGGTCAGTTACCAAGCACATTCCTCCTCCTCACAGCCTCTAGGATCTCCCACCATGCTGGCAAGGATGCGTGGGTGGGTGCGAGAGAGGGAGGAAGAGGAAAACAAATGAGGATAACACATCCACCTCCCCATGCACAGCAACCCCACTAAGGTCTCTCAGAGGGAGATTGGGGAGGATTGTGCTATGAAAGGAGGACGAGATCTGTGTGCTGATGGGGGGGGCCCCGTCGAATGATCTAATTCTGACTCTTCCTGTCCTCCAGTGCAGGGATGTACGTATGTTTTGGATAGCAGTTGGGGGCTGGAATTCCATGGCTGTTGGTCGTATTCAGTCATGCACATTTCAAGGCATGTGTTGAAAATATCCAGCTTGTGGGCAGACTCAGCTGTAGTAGGCATAACTCATTCCTTAGAACAATAATATCAGTGTGTCAAAAGAAAAATCTAAAATAAGTTACTGAAATGAATATAACGATACAATTTATGTCATACATACAGATTCTAGAAAACCAATGTTATATGCTAACAACTTTTTAGTTACTGAATAAATTAAATGCAAATGAAACAATGGATCATAGGTTATTTTCTTACAGATGCAGTAAACGATGGTGTCCATGTATAGAAGATAAGGGAATATAGCAAAATCAAGGCACTAGGTTTAATGCTGGAGGAATCTGGGCTTGGAGTGCATTAATTCTCTATACCCGTTTTGTCCTTGGCACTTCTGGGACCACCAACCAGGGTGCTAATTGTGATGGTGGATTTTGTGATCGTTGTAATAAAAGAGCATCATTGCAGTTACATCTCTGTTAAAAACTGGACTGATTATCGAAAAGGGGAGTCGAGTCTACATTCTGAGTGGATCTAGCAAGCATGCAGTAATATGTTCTGTTCTATTTCTAAAGCAAGGTGAGACTTCAATGGTGAATTTAACTTTGAAATTTAAAACCACACAGTTTTCATTGGGCAAAGATAATTTCCCACGCAGTACTATTCACTTTGGTGTACATCTGTTTTTACCAATTGTGTCGATAACCTTCAAAAGCTGTTCCAACGGTACTTTGCAGTTGCAACTGTTAAGGTCACTGAGTCTTCAAAGGTGAGCAAGTTGCTTGTGTCTCATACAGGTTTGGATTTTCTTTCTTTTGGGGCTAGTGCATGTTCTCCCTTAGCATTTGTTTGGTTAGTTTGGTCAGAGGAGGAGTTCAGAATGTGATATAATATGGGTACAATATTTTGCACATTTTTATTGCTGGCTTGTGTTTGAGAGTTCTTTGATGCAACAGTCACTTTGTACTTCCCTGGTGTAATCACTGAAACTGCTGACTAAATGCTCTTTTTGTTGAGAGTTTGATTAGGTGCTTAAGCATTAATTTTATTTAAAACTTCATGTTAAAATCATTTTGGTCATTTTAAATACAAGGTTAAGTATCATCATATTTACTATTTTTTTGTGTTCTCTTTCACACTGTAGGATTTTTTAGAAAGACATGAGACCATCAGATTAGAAGTGCTTACAGCACCATCAAGCAAGGGCCTAAATAAGTTCCATGTTTAAAGGATAATATTAAGCATTTTCACAATAAACATGCAGTATTGCGAGTTTCATTTTTATCTGAAATACAGATTTCAAATGCTCAACTTGACACCTCTTGGATAGAGCTGGTCAAACATTTTCAATTTTTTTTTTTTTAAACTGAAAAATGACCTAATTCCAAAAATGATTTTGTTGACATTTTGCAATTTGAAAACCATTAGCAAAATATTTATCTCTTTCTTAATCTGGGGTTTTGATAACATTTTAGAGATGCAAATAGTTTATTAAAATAATTAAATATAAATTTGGAAATCCATTTCTGAAAAGTGACTTGCTGAAATATCTTGACTACATGCTGAAGCAACACCTGGCATATATGCTGAAAAAAGAAAATCAGGCCTTCAGTCAGCTGTATGGAGCAAGTGGTCATTTTGAACATTTTTGTAATTATTTGTGATGTTTTCTCATAAACCATTTCTGGTAAGAAAATCTAAGAGTTTTGTCACAGTAAAGACTTCAGAATTGTGCTCACAATGAGAATGTATTGGGCCAGTGCCAAAGGAAAGAGGGGTGGGTGTGTGTGTGTGTGTGTGTGTGTGTGTGTGTGTGTGTGTGTGTTTGTTTTTAACGAGGCATGAAATTCTCTAAGCTCCTGTCTTTAGACACAGAAGTTGCCAACTACAGACAAAAAGGTACAGAACTAAAGAAATAGTATCCTTTTTTATTCTAGTTATTGAATTCAGTGCAGTATATTTAATTGAAGCTTTGCGCAGACTACAATGACACGGTGTGGTTTTAACACGTGGTAACTAACAGTCTGGAAAGTCTAGTGCAGCCTCTTTTTCTTTTAGTGTAGTTGGTCCAATAAAAGATACTACCTCACCCACCTTGTCTCTCTAGTGCAAAGAAGGCAGTGTATATATCTAATATGTGCTAAGCTGGTTAAAAGTTAAAGCCTAGGCTCCAGATGGTATGCATTGTCTAGACTAGATGTTGGGTGTGGTTTTTTTGGTTTTTTTTTTTAAACACGTTAACATATGCTAACATCCTACCTTTAAACCCTAGTCTAGACACAGCCTACAAGGCAGTTGATACCGAGAAGTTACATCAGCATAGCTACATCACTCGGGTGTGAAAAATCCACACCCCTGAGCAATGTGGGTTAAGCCAAACAACCTACCGGAATAAACAGCACTAGGTCAATGGAAGAATTTTTCTGTTGACCTAGTTATTATCTCTTGGGGAGGTGGATAGTGTCTTTACTGAAGCACTACAATGGCACTGCTGTAGCATTTCAAGGTGAAGAAACCCTTATTGTCTGCAGGAATCCAGACTGTTACTTTAAGTTGTTTCCTCATAAGGTTTGGCCCTGCAGGCTACTGAGTTTGGACAAAATAAGTGCAGAGGAGAGGGCTAGCACTGAGTAGGCCTGATCCTATGGCCTTTCATCACACAAGTAGTCCATTTTAATAGTTCTTACTTTTCAGAGAAGACCTGCATTTTAAGTGCAATTCTCCATATGCAAATGGCAACCCCTGTGTTGCATAGTGCTTCCTGTGAGATGCTGACTACCCTCAACTCCTTTTGAAGTCAGTGGAAATTGGATTGGGAATTAGTTATTTCAAGAACTTCATGCCACCTGCAGTATGTATTGCCATAAAAAGCGTGCCAATGAGCAGACACCAGGAGAGATTGATAATATAGGGCAGTCACGAGGGCCTGCCACAGAAGTGCTTCTAGAAGTTATCATGAAATTGTATTTCATAATCAGTTCCATGTCTCATGATGTATTCTGGGCACAATGTTGTTACTGGCCCATTAGCTAGAAGTCGCCTACTTCCCTCAACTACCTTCGCTTGGATAGACCATAACAAAGCACCATGGTCTATAGGTGCCCCGATGATACAGTCTCACAACCCTGGCCTGTAGCATGCAGGTGAGGCCCTTAATCAGGACAGCCATTTCACTCAGATATTTTCCTGTTCATCAATCAGGGTTTCTCAATTAAGAGGATTCTGTGTGGTAGCAAAAAGACAGATGCGTTTTGTCTATTTTGATATTTATATTCCTGATCTAATACCGTGGGCTTTGAAAACCTGCTGATCATTAATTTTCTAGTAGCAGTTGTGGCCCAAGAAGTTAACACTGTTTGTTTGTCTGTCTGTAATGTTGGCTTAGTTACTTGACCCGTCCCTTTCTCCCAAGTTGAGGAACAAATCACAATTACCAGAAGGATTGTTGGGTCACACATCACATGGAGTATGCTAAGCGCACCACTTCTGCAGCATGTAATTTAGGGACAGGATACTGGCTGCAGCTCATGCAAACCTTATACTAACAATGCCTAGCTCCTGTATCGCCATGCTCCTCGGTAGACCTGAAAGTACTTTACAAACGAGGTTGGTATTATTATTCCCATTTTACAGACGGAGAAACTGAGACCCAGGGAGGAAAGTGCGTGAGGTCACTTAACAGATCAATAACAGAGCTTGGAATTGAGTCCAGATCTCCTGAGTTTACTCCAGTGCCATACCTAGTACACCACACTGCCTCCCATGAAATATTTCACTGTTAGCTTGTTCTCTCCCCTTCCTCTCTTTGTTTTTCTTCACTTTATTTATTTTTTTATTTATTTAATTTGTGTGGCAGGAACCCTCACCCAGGTTTGCTATGCACTGTACAAATATATAGAGATAGTCCCTGCCCCATGCAGCTCACAATATAAGTTAAATTTCTATGATCAAAGAGGCAAATTTGAGCAAGTTTGTTTATCTGGCCCTGTCAAGGTTCCTTCCCCACTCTGAACTTTAGGGTATAGATGTGGGGACCTGCATGAAAGACCCCCTAAGCTTATTCTTACCAGCTGAGATTAAAAACTTCCCCAAGATACAAACTTTGCCTTGTCCTTGAACAGTATTCTGCCACCACCAAGCGTTTTTAAACAAAGAACAGGAAAAGAGACCACTTGGAGACATCTTACCCCAAAATATCCTCCCAGGGCCTACACCCCTTTCCTGGGGAAGGCTTGATAAAAATCCTCACCAATTTGTACAGGTGAACAGAGACCCAAACCCTTGGATTTTAAGAACAATGAAAAAACAATCTGGTTCTTAAAAGAAGAATTTTATTTAAAGAAAAGGTAAAAATCACCTTTGTAAAATCAGGATGGTAAATATTTTACAGGGTAATCAGATTTAAAACATAGAGAATCCCTTTAGGCAAAACCTTAAGTTACAAAAAGACACAAAAACAGGAATGTACATTCCCTTCAGCACAGCTTATTTTACAAGCCATTAAACAAAAGAAAATCTAACGCATTTTCTAGCTAGATTAATTACTAACTTTACAGGAGTTGTAAGGCTGTATTCCTGATCTGTTCCCGGCAAAAGTATCACACAGACAGAGAGAACCCTTTGTTTCCCCCTCCTACCCGCCCAGATTTGAAAGTATTTTGTCCCCTCATTGGTCATTTTGGGTCAGGTGCCAGCGAGGTTACCTTAGCTTCTGAGCCCTCTACAGGTGAAAGGGTTTTGCCTCTGGCCAGGAGGGATTTTATAGCACTGTATACAGAAAGGTGGTTACCCTTTCCTTTATATTTATAATAGGCCCAATGCAGTAACAGTAAAGACCATCTATGCTATGTTGCCTTACGGGAAAAGCTCAACAACAAATGTAACTACGTAGAAAGAGATGGCTTGATTACTTGCTGATGGTTCAGTGATTTGGATTCATGGTAGTATCCTTGCTCTTCCTCCTATCCTGGCTCATTGGAATCAGGAGTCTTCACTGCGATTTGGCAACAGATGTACAGAGAGGGATTGTCTGAGTTATCTGATCCACAGGATAATTCCCTTTCCTTTAAGCAGTTATGCTGGCAGGAAATTTGGAAAGAAAAGGACTGCAGAAGCCATTTAGGTTGACTTGATAACCTGTTTGTATTTTAAATGCAGAGGCTCTGTCTCCTATAGTCTTGGTTAAGGGGGTAGAAGAGAAGAAAGCAGAGAAAATGCAACACCCTGATGTCTGTGGCATGAAAGTGCAGAATATAGACACAAGTTAAAATAAAATGTCAAAGCTAGAGAAACTAGAGAGAGCATTTCAGTGGTATAATCCTCTCTGACTTTACTGACCCTAACTTTATATTCTTCATGCAGTTATCTGTAAAACCATTTAAACTAAGAGCCAAATAAATTATTTAATATGTTAAGAGGTCAAAAGATACTTTTCATTGTAACTATTTTCCATTTTCCTTGTTGCAACTCTGAAGAAAGATTTAGTTTCCCTTTTAAAGCATGTGACCTTCTGGAAAACAAATGGATTTGTAAAGGCTGCTTATTGTATTCTAGAAAACCAATTAAAGAGATTTTAAAATATATATATATATATATATATATATATATATATATATATATATATATTCAAATTGGTCTTCCATGCATTTCAGAGGTTTCCTTTTCAAATCCCGATAAGACATTTTCAATAAAATGTTGGTCTCCTTTTGCATGCATTTGGATTATACATGGGGATTATTTTTCCTGCTGACTTATCTCTGATGGAAGATGCAAGTACAATTGTAATAGCTACCTCCTTTTTTAAAAAAAACAATATACAATAAGCAGCCTTTACCAATCCCTTTTGATGTATGAAATCCTGTATAGAATGGCTATTCTGCAACGGCAGGTAGCAGGTTCTTTTCTTTTAAACACTTTTTGTCTTTCATTTTAATAAATATATTTTTAGTGATCATGGGAGAAGGAGGGCTCAGAAGTTCCTCACTATTCTCCAGGTAGCAGCAGAGAAATAGTTTCACATATCAGTCATATTTTCAGTGTGTAACTTTCTTTTTTTTTTTAAACCTCGTGGCAGTAATATATGTTTCTTTTTAGCCAGCCAGAGGGCAAAGACAACACATCTTCATCCTACAAAGAAGCCAATGTTATGACTTGCCTTATTTTTGTGGCTATTCGGTATTTCATTTTGAATATACAGTGTGTCACATGGGGCCTTTTCTCTCAGAAGCCAAGAGAGAAATGTACTCAAGCAAGAGTAGCGCGTCTGGAAGCCAATCTGTAGAGGCATTCGTTTGGGTTTCATTGTTGCATATTATGGACCGATCTGCAAATACCTGCCCAAGTGCTTAACTTTGCTATCCCAGATGGGACTACTCACAACAGTAAAATTAAGCATGGTAAGTATTTGTAGATTAGGCTTAAAGCCAAGTGAAGCCATCAAACATGAGCCAAAAAATAAAACCCCACCTAAAAAGATCAGGGTGAACAAATTTATGGGCCAGATACTGTCTGCCTGTTTTTTGCACAGATCTGAGAATGTTGAGAGCACTTAAATATAGTAAAAACAACAACAAATGACTATGACTGACCTTACAAAAATGCTCGAAATCTGATCTTCAAAACATTGAAATGGGGAGATGTTTCCTATGTTTTGTCTTAACTTCTCAGCAAAAGGCCCAGTTTAATTAAGTATTGGCCAAATTCCAGCAGTCACAAAGAAAGATACGATGGGGACCATTCGCAGCCATTCGAATCAATGAGAGTCTTTCCATAGATTTCAGTGGGCTTTAGATCAGCCCCTTAATACATAGCTAAATATTTAAAGGTGATGTGTGTATTTGTATCTAAGATATTATCATCAGTAATAAGGAACCTTCAACCATAGCGCCAGGCATATATTTTGACCAATTTCTCTGCCACCAAAACCCCCCTTTTTTTTTTTTTTTTTTTTTTCCTTCTGGATTTAGGCTGTGGCCATTCCAGTTTCTGAGCTACCTCAGTCTTCCCTCTCCCTCAAGGGATTTGAGCCCACACTTCTCGCCCCCTCCCTGACTCTCCACTACTGGATCCCTACTCCTAAGCCATTCTGCTCAACAGACCAACTTTGTAACTTGTCCCAGCTGCTGCAATTCTCTGCCCTCCAAAAAACCTAACCTGTCTCCCAAAGAATTCAATACCCAGAAGTCACCTACTACAGGTCACCTACTACAGGACAGGCCCAACAAAGAAAATGACAGAATGCCACTAGCCATCACCTTCAGCCCCCAACTAAAACCTCTCCAACACATCATCAAGGATCTACAACCCATCCTGAAGGACGACCCATCACTCTCACAGATCTTGGGAGACAAGCCAGTCCTTGCTTACAGACAGTCCCCCAATCTGAACCAAATACTCACCAGCAACCACACACCACACAACAGAACCACTAACCCAGGAACCTATCCTTGCAACAAAGCCCGTTGCCAACTCTGCCCACATATCTATTCAGGGGACACCATCATAGGGCCTAATCACATCAGCCACACTATCAGAGGCTCATCTCATCTCATCTGCGCATCTACCAATGTGATATATGCCATCATGTGCCAGCAATGCCCCTCTGCCATGTACATTGGTCAAACTGGACAGTCTCTACGTAAAAGAATAAATGGACACAAATCAGACGTCAAGAATTATAACATTCAGAAACCAATTGGAGAACGCTTCAATCTCTCTGGTCACTCGATTACAGACCTGAGGGTGGCTATTCTTCAACAAAAAAACTTCAAAAACAGACTCCAATGAGAGACTGCGGAATTGGAATTAATTTGCAAACTGGATACAATTAATTTAGGCTTGAATAGAGACTGGGAATGGATGAGTCATTACACAAAGTAAAACTATTTCCCTATGTTATTTCTCCCCCCTGACCCCACCCCACCCCCCACTGTTCCTCAGATGTTCTTGTTAACTGCTGGAAATAGCCTACCTTGCTTGTCACCATGAAAGGTTTTCCTCCCTCCTCCCCTGCTGCTGGTGATGGCTCATCTTAAGTGATCACTCTCCTTACAGTGTGTATGATAAAACCCATTGTTTCATGTTTTCTGTGTGTGTAGATCAATCTCCCCTCTGTATTTTCCACCAAATGCATCCGATGAAGTGAACTGTAGCTTACGAAAGCTTATGCTCAAATAAATTTGTTAGTCTCTAATGTGCCACAAGTGCTGTTTAGGAAAGACAGAAACAAAGGTAAAGGGGGTGGAGTAGCATTGTATATCAATGATGAGTTAGAATGTAAAGAAATAAGAAGCGATGCAATGGATAAGACAGAGTCTGTCTGGGCAAAAATTACATTGGGGAAGAAAACTAGTAAAGCCTCTCCTACGATAGTGCTTGGGATGTGCTATAGACCTCCGGGATCTAATTTGGATATGGATAGAGCCCTTTTTAATGTCTTTAATCAAGTAAATACTAATGGAAACTGCGTGATCATGGGAGACTTTAACTTCCCAGATATAGACTGGAGGACCAGTGCTAGTAATAATAATAGGGCTTAGATTTTCCTAGATGCGATAGCTGATAGATTCCTTCATCAAGTAGTTGCTGAACCGACTAGAGGGGATGCCATTTTAGATTTAATTTTGGTGAGTAGCGAGGACCTCATAGAAGAAATGGTTGTAGGGGACAATCTTGGCTCAAGTCATCATGAGCTAATTCAGTTCAAACTAAATGGAAGGATTAACAAAAATAAATCTGCAACTAGGGTTTTTGATTTCAAAAGGGCTGACTTTCAAAAATTAAGGAAATTAGTTAGGGAAGTGGATTGGACTGAAGAACTTGTGGATCTAAAGGTAGAGGAGGCCTGGGATTACTTTAAATCAAAACTGCAGAAGCTATCGGAAGCCTGTATCCCAAGAAAGGGGAAAAAATTCATAGGAAGGAGTTGTAGACCAAGCTGGATGAGCAAGCATCTTAGAGAGGTGATTATGAAGAAGCAGAAAGCATACAGGGAGTGGAAGATGGGAGGGATCAGCAAGGAAAGCTACCTAATTGAGGTCAGAAGATGTAGGGATAAAGTGAGAGAGGCTAAAAGTCGAGTAGAGTTGGACCTTGCAAAGGGAATTAAAACCAATAGTAAAAGGTTCTATAGCCATATAAATAAGAAGAAAACTAAGAAGGAAGAAGTGGGGCCGCTTAACACTGAGGATGGAGCGGAGGTTAAAGATAATCTAGGCATGGCCCAATATCTAAACAAATACTTTGCCTCAGTCTTTAATAAGGCTAAAGAGGATCTTGGGGATAATGGTAGCATGACAAATGGGAAGGAGGATATAGAGGTAGATATTACCATATCAGAGGTAGAAGCGAAACTGAAACAGCTTAATGGGACTAAATCGGGGGGCCCAGATAATCTTCATCCAAGAATATTAAAGGAATTGGCACCTGAAATTGCAAGCCCATTAGCAAGAATTTTTAATGAATCTGTAAACTCAGGAATAGTACCGAATGATTGGAGAATTGCTAATATAGTTCCTATTTTTAAGAAAGGGAAAAAAAAGTGATCCGGGTAACTACAGGCCAGGTAGTTTGACATCTGTAGTATGCAAGGTCCTGGAAAAAATTTTGAAGGAGAAATTAGTTAAGGACATTGAAGTCAATGGTAAATGGGACAAAATACAACATGGTTTTACAAAAGGTAGATCGTGCCAAACCAATCTAATCTCCTTTTTTGAAAAAGTAACAGATTTTTTAGATAAAGGAAATGCAGTGGATCTAATTTACCTAGATTTCAGTAAGGCATTTGATACCGTGCCACATGGGGAATTATTAGTTAAATTGGAGAAGATGGGGATCAATATGAACATCAGAAGGTGGATAAGGAATTGGTTAAAGGGGAGACTGCAACGGGTCCTACTGAAAGGCGAACTGTCAGGTTGGAGGGAGGTTACCAGTGGAGTTCCTCAGGGATCGGTTTTGGGACCAATCTTATTTAATCTTTTTGTTACTGACCTTGGCACAAAAAGTGGGAGTGTGCTAATAAAGTTTGCAGATGATACAAAGCTGGGAGGTATTGCCAATTCGGAGAAGGATCGGGATATTATACAGGAGGATCTGGATGACCTTGTAAACTGGAGTAATAGTAATAGGATGAAATTTAATAGTGAGAAGTGTAAGGTTATGCATTTAGGGATTAATAACAAGAATTTTAGTTATATGTTGGGGACGCATCAATTAGAAGTAACGGAAGAGGAGAAGGACCTTGGAGTATTGGTTGATCATAGGATGACTATGAGCTGCCAATGTGCTATGGCTGTGAAAAAAGCTAATGCGGTTTTGGGATGCATCAGGAGAGGCATTTCCAGTAGGGATAAGGAGGTTTTAGTACCGTTATACAAGGCACTAGTGAGACCTCACCTGGAATACTGTGTGCAGTTCTGGTCTCCCATGTTTAAAAAGGATGAATTCAAACTGGAGCAGGTACAGAGAAGGGCTACTAGGATGATCCGAGGAATGGAAAACTTGTCATATGAAAGGACACTTAAGGAGCTTGGCTTGTTTAGCCTAACTAAAAGAAGGTTGAGGGGAGATATGATTGCTCTCTATAAATATATCAGAGGGATAAATATAGGAGAGGGAGAGGAATTATTTAAGCTCAGCACCAATGTGGACACAAGAACAAATGGGTATAAACTGGCCACCAGGAAGTTTAGACTTGAAATCAGATGAAGGTTTTTAACCATCAGAGGAGTGAAGTTTTGGAATAACCTTCCAAGGGAAGCAGTGGGGGCAAAAGATCTATCTGGTTTTAAGATTCTACTCGATAAGTTTATGGAGGAGATGGTATGATGGGATAATGGGATTTTGGTAAGTAATTGATCTTTAAATATTCAGGGTAAATAGGCCAAATCCCCTGAGATGGGATATTAGATGGATGGGATCTGATTTACTACAGAAAACTCTTTCCTGGGTATCTGGCTGGTGAATCTTGCCCATGTGCTCAGGGTTTGGCTGATTGCCATGTTTGGGGTCAGGAGGGAGTTTTCCTCCAGGGCAGATTGGAGAGGCCCTGGAGGGTTTTTTTGCCTTCCTTTGTAGCATGGGGCATGGTTGACTGGAGGGAGGCTTCTCTGCTCCCTCGAAGTTTTGAACCATGATTTGAGGACTTCAATAGCTCAGACATGGGTGAGGTTTTTCATAGGAGTGGGTGGGTGACATTCTGTGGCCTGCGCTGTGCAGGAGGTCGGACTAGATGATCAGCGTGGTCCCTTCTGACCTTAGTATCTATGAATCTAAGTACTCCTTTTCTTTTTGCGAATACAGACTAACACGGCTACTACTCTGAAACCAGGGTAATAGGATGACTCAATTATATTTGTGTTGGGATATAGGAATGTTTGTTTCCTTTGCTCTTCATAGAATCCACTCTCTCATGCATACTGCATTTCTCTTCTCTTGGCCCATCTCTAACACCCTGTTGCTTTCAAGTGCTCCTCTGCTGAGCCTCCCAAAAACTAGCATATACAAATCAGCTCTAACTCAAGCCCCTCCTATTGGGATTTCAGTGAGACTTACTGCTCCAGGGCATTTTATTCCACTTGCCTACCCAACAATGCTTAATAATTTCTGAACACCCTTTGGTTTTATATGATTTGACCTGCAGCTGGAAAGGGCAGCTGAGAAATACTGTTGTTTAAACAAATATAGCTCAATGAATTGTGCCTTACTAATTTTGATTGTCTGAAATCTCCAGATGTGTATTGGGAATGAAAGAATCATAATAGCAAAGGTGCTCTAGCAAATCTAGAGACCTTGGTTTTTATAAACTCAAAGAAGAGCATTTGTCTGAGATCTAGAGGCCTTAGGATATTAAGTAAGATTGTTTTCCAAAAAGTGTATAATTTCTTAGTTTCAATAGGACTTTTAGCTGAAAAAATTCAAAGAATGGGTTGTTCTCTACATAAGAAAATAATGAGTAAAATGTCTATGTATGGGCATGACTGTATAGGAATTAATTTTGCGTAGAAGCTTGTGTCCATTGTGAAAGTGGCTGAAAATATATTGCAGAGGGTTTTGTAAAAGGAAATAACCACAGTGCTGAAATAAGCAGTGTAAGAAAATGCCATTGAAGAGATGAAAAGCTATGAAATGAAATGAAAAGAAAAATGGAGTGGGGAAAAAAAGACTAATACTACCGTAACCTTGAAAGTACAGAATCCATTTTATATCTGTACATAAAGGCCATCCCTTCCAATAGAAAGAAAAAATGGACTGAACCTTTTCTGCACTTAAATGCACAAAGCTTTAACAGTTAAAAACAGATGCGTTCCTTATTCCAGTCTCTCTATTGTATCCCATCTCCAAAGCCCACCTATGGATAGGCTGCAGAAGTGTATTCGTTGTCTGACTTCCTTTCCCTTCCCAGATCCATGTGGCATTTTTGGGGGATCCTCTGTAAGACCATGAATTCTACTATTCTCATGCACTGTAAAATAAAATATGAGAATATTAGGTCACTTTAAAAAAAATTGTCTCCTAAAGAAAGAACTTTAAATAATATTTCTTTGCAAAGGATTCCTGTGAAATCCTTTATATGAGAGCATAGGTCCTAGCTTGTATGTAAAGAATACCAGTGATGCCCAGTAAACTATGTACACTTACATTAGTTTAATATTCCCAAGTGTACTAAATCTAATCTACTTGATTGTGAGGTACTGCTTCTTCTTAATAATAATTTGTTTGACAGTAATGTCTAGTGGCTCAAACTGAAAACCGGGACCCATTGTGCTAAATGCTGTACACATACATAAGAAACGCATCCATGCCACAGTCTAAGTAGACAAGGTTGGAGGCAGGAAGCATTATCATTATCATCATCATCCTGTTTACAGACGGGGACTTGAGACAAACATATTGTGACTTGCCAAGGTCACACAGAAAATCTGTTATAGAAGTGGGACCTGAACCCAAACCTCCTGAGTCCCAGTCCAGGTACCTAACCACATGACTGACCTAGTATCTTGTGACTGCCACTGACATAACAAATACAAGCAAAAAACCCCTATAATGTAAAACAAGTATATTTATGCATCCCTACTGTATGAAACAAGTGTCTTCCTCCTTTCCTAACTTAGCCAGAAGAGGGCACTACAATGCTAAGGCTGTTTTTTAGGGGGTTTTGTTTTTTTGTTTTTGTTTTTTTGCGTGGAGTGCTTCCGAGAGCTGGCTGCCTTGTCCAAGGTATTATCTTTAATCCTTGCAAAGCCAGAGGGAGGTGAGGCCGCTGAGCCCCATGCAGGATAAGGCCCTGTATACATGCACCATGTCCTGCAAACTATATGGAGAATAATATTGTGTATTATGCTTCTTGAAACAAGATTTTTCAGGTATTTGATGATGAGAAAGATGAAGTGATGAAAACGTGATATCCTTTTGCAAATGAGATGAAGATTTCTAATAACCTCCCCCCTTGGGATTTGAATTCACTGTCCTGGAAACCCAGAAACTTTATCCATTAGGCTACACAATCTGTATTATCTGCTGGATTGAAACCAAGGTGTAAAATTAACCACCGGAGAGCTCTCCTATTGTTCCCTGACTGCAATGCTAACATATGGGAAAAAATAATTGAAAAAGTCAATAGTATGGGACATTGAGTACAAGCAAAGCCTGTTCCCTCATTCATACCAAGATGTACCTGTATGTACGATCTCATGTCAATCAGACTTGCTTTTGGTTCTTGTCAAAAAATAAAAGGGCGGGGACGTGGGGATGAGAAGAATTTCCCTATGTTTAGATATACCTATCTTCACAAGAAGGGGATCTCATTGAGACAGTTTGCAAGTGTTGGGAGTGCATAACGGTGTGTGGAAATGCCAAAATAATTGTTTTATTGCTTGGCACGGGCAGGAGAATAGCTTGGCTTGGTCCTGTGAAAACAGTAACAATAGTCTGGTAGTGCGCTCTGTCTATCTTGGTCCAGATCACTAATGTGATTCTCAATAAAAGCACCCCTTAAAACATAAATCTGGACTTAACCAGTCCTAAAAGGTCATTGCTTATTGGCTACAAAAAATGTTTTAAAAACTGCCCCAATACGCATCTGTCCAGGAAACTAGAGAGGCTCCATCTGAGATTTCCTTCTAGTCTATTTGGTACTGTACTAAGCATAAATTTTAAAATTTGCCTAGATACACATTTATCCAATAGACTGGAGTGATTTCAAATTGGTTATTCAAGTGTTTTTTAATTAAAAAAAATCCTATCTAATTATATGCATTTGCCCAAGAGATGGGAACAGCTGCAAAGGAGCCAGTCTGATTTCTCTGATAAATAGTCTGCATTTTATTTATTTAAGTGCTCATAAAATGTGCCAGACTGAAAGCCCTAGAGAATCAAATCCTCTATTTATAGACAGAACAGGTAGAGAGCAGGCAGCCACACTTCTGGCTTCCCCACACTGCCCTTCAAAATGCTTCAGATCCGACGAGAGGCTCCACTTAGCTTAAGGCTAAAGGGGCATCTCTCCCAGAAATGGGGAGGATTGCAGATTGACAATGGACTATATCTGGGAGCAAAGAGAGCAGAAAAAGAGGAATAAGGGAGAAAAACCAGCATAGCTTGGAGGAGGGAAAGAGGGCAGACAAGAGAGGATGGGGGTTACAATAAAGAATGAATGAGAGGGAAGGAGATGCTCATCAATCTGAGAGGCAATGTGGTCTGTTACCTAGTGCACTAGACTGGGACTCAGGAGACCAGGCCTCTACTCAAAGCTCTGCCCCTGACCTCATGTCTGTCTGATTTTGGACAAATTTTGGTGCCTCTGTTTCCCCTTCTACTCTTTTTCTACTCTGTGGAAAAACGAATCCCATATACTTTTTTTGTTTTCATTGGCTTGCTTAGAATTCCAGGTTACTAGTAGAAAATTATTATATTTTACCATCTGTCATTATCTTTTTCAAAAGAACAAAAAATAAAGGGACTGTAAAGGACAAACCACAGCCTATTTACAAATATGAAATTCATTGCATTAAGTGAAAAAAGAAGGAACATTTGGGGCCATATTTTCAGACATCATCTCTGCTTTACCTGCTTATGCTGGCAAGCTTGTCCATGCACTTACAACATATGTGCACATAGCATTTTATCTGCATGTGGCGATGCAGTAGTTGGATTAGTAGGCATTTTATTGGCACATGCAAGTGTATGTGGATTTACAAACAGGAATGTGCAAAACTGCATGTAGAAAATTAGAGGGCTTTTTAAATTTAATTTAGAGGTGGGATTTTTAACAGTGCTCAGTGTTAACTGAACTCTGGTCCCATTATAGTCACCATTACCTTCAGTACAGTGGAAGTGGAGTTAGTCTAGCACTGAGTACTCTTGCCCATAAAGAGTGACAAGTTCACCCTTATAAAATCAAGGTGAGAAGTCAATGGCAGTTTCTACATTAACGTCAATGGAAGCAGGATTTCCCTCATGGTCCGTCGGTCGCACCGTTATGCTTGTATTTCCTTTCTCCGTTTTGGTGCCAGTTTAGTATGGAATGTTTTCTTTAACTCTGAATTGCTTAGATTCCACTAATACCACTGTGGGCAGGTGGTAGGTTCACTCAAAATATAACAGGAACATGGTGTTAAAGCTGGTTTCAAAATTTCACATTTTTAAATTTTTCAGTTGAGGGGGGAATGGGACAAATTTTCCACAGAAAGGTCTCTGTTTTGCCTATTAGTCAATGTAAAGAAGGAGGATCAGCAGGTAGCCCTAGGAGGAGGGTTGAACATAACAGTTCAGTTCCAGCCTAGGAGCTGTGGCGAAGCATCAAGTCAAGATCTAGTAACTACCAGTGCAGGGGGAAAAGGGAATGTTGCAGCTGTGACAGATTGGCAATTTCCAACAATATCCTGGACAAACCTCACTAGATAAACTTAATTCAATACAATTTAACTTCAAGTATTTTAGGAGTTTGTTGTGTATTAAAAATGCAAAGTTCATATATTATTGTGGGGTTGTATGTAACTTCTCTAGAGTAGAGACATGGCTGGTGTAAGCCTTTGGAAAGGTTATGAGCTTCAAAGGACAATTGTTAACAATGTACCAGCCAGTTAAGTGGGGTTCCTAAGAAATACCTGGGGGGAGGTGAATACAAATTATCACCTCCAGTTATGCAAATATCCAACCTTAGGAAGCATTGCACTGAGGAGGGGACCCGTGTCTGGCTGGTTGCCTATTTATGTCTCTGCAGATCAAAGACCCCAATTGTATAAAGGAGTGACTGTGGGCCAAGCCATTTATGAACTGGTACCAGAGAACAACCCCAGTATAGGGTTTGAAGGACTGACCACCTCTCAGAGCCCTTGTTGGACTTGTAGGGGTGATTTCTGGTTATCTGTGTTTAGGTCCTTTTATTGTTTTAGTGTTTTCTCTGTAATGCTTTCACCTTAAGAATAAATGTGCTTGTTTAGGAAAAGCTGTGTGGTATCTTGTAACTCTGGGCAATTATGCTGTTTGTAGCCTCTGAGTAGAAAAGCAAAACTGGCCTACTGAGTCAGTCTGTCTTGGTGGGGTCTTCACAGAGTAGGCAGGGAACCATGCAGCCTGGAAAACCCTCAGTCAGTCAGGAGAGAGACAGAGGGTCTCTGCCTAAGAGACATGACAGGTGAAAAGCCCTTGCTGGACCATGAGACGGAATTTTATACAGGTGCCATTGCCCTGAACTGTGACAGCAGCATTACGCCATACAGATCCCAAATGGATGGATTCACCAGATGAGCTTTAAAAGAGCAGTGGAAAGGTCAAGGGTGCTACCCAATGAAACAACTGGATAATACCTACAGGCAGTTTACATTAATTGCTAATGGATTATTTTAGAAACTGACTGGGTGCCAGCCTCATTGCTTCTGAGGATGTAAATGTTCAAGGCAAATTAGTCAGTGTTTTTGTGCATTTTGTTTGCTTGCAAGAAAAATGCAGAGTGTGGATTTTTTTAAACTTAGAAGTTGAACTTGGTGCTCATAAAAATGAGGATAGTAACATTTGCTTCCCAATGAAGCGTTGTACAAACGAGGCAGAAAATCTGCATAATTCTCTGCGCAGCTTTGCCAATGCACCTCGACGTTGGCTTGCAAACGTCTTTGTTAGTTCAGTTGAGGTCTCTGAAATGATGATTTTAAATCATGCCAAATTTTGTAGCACTTTACCATTCAACCTATCTCCCCAGTATGTAAATGGTACGTCTGTTACTAAACCCATCCGTGGCCACAGTGCTTCAGGTTAAGGTGTACTGTAGTTAAGGTTTGCCTTGTGTTTGCTTCAGGCTATAACCTGACAGACAAAACTCCATCTGTGAATTTTTTTTTTCATCAAATGCAGAACTGTTCATTTTGGCAAATAAGAGACCCCTAATGTGAACTCTCCTCTTTCAACATTATCATGAGTAAACAATAACAATTAGCATTCTGAAGGAGTTCTGATTTGATGCAACTTTAGTTCAAATATCCAAGAGTGCTTTGGTACCTAACACCTGTCTCTCCAATGTCACTAGCTGGCTGAAAAGTGGCTGTAGGGCTAGCACTTGGCCTGCAGCAATCCAACACTAGACATAGCATGAAAGGCTGAGGGGTATGGCCACAGTCCAGAAGCCCCGTTCCTAGGACAGAAGAACAGCTAGTAAAGATCCCTCCAGTTGAGTCCACTTTGCCCCAAGAGCACATTCACAGCCAAAAAAAAAAAAGTAGAGTCTGTCTGGCCATTTTGAGAGGGAATGACGCAGATGGTGAAGATTAGCTATTCAGGACCGGATTGAAGAGCAGCATCAACATCAGAGGAGCCTGAAGAGCCTCCAGTCTCAAGGTCAGTAGTGGGAGGGTGAAGAAACAAATGCCAGCCACAAGGTACCCCCACCCAAAGGAATTTTTTATTGTGTTGTTTTGATGGAAGAGGGAATCTGGGTGGGGGTTGGTGTGAGGGTGGGGAGAAGGCTACAGAATGCAGAAAATAAGAGTGGGACAGAGGCAAATGTCTACAAGTCATGCTTGCCCTGAGTGAAAACCTCAAGAAGAAATGGTGATTTGGGCTTTCACAGCACAGGCAAGAAACAAGCAGGCAAGAAAAAGCATTTTCATCTGGAGGGGCTGGGTGGGGGCGATGGGATGGGAACACTGGAATATGTGAAAGCCATTGAGGAGTGAGCAGGGAGGGAACTTAATGACTGTTATTGGACATGTGTTTTGAGAGAGAGAGAGGATTAGATCTTTTTGAAAACAAAACAAGTACGTTCTCTCCATTTTTGGAGTGGCAGACCAATATGGCTCTTCCTATGTATCTGTTTAATACTATTAGTGTGCAAATTATTTCAATACTTTATATGATTGTTTATTTTAATAGTACTACAGTAGTATCTAGGAGTCTTAACTAGGACTGGGGTCCATTGTGCTAGGCGCTGTACATACACAGAGTAAGGGAGAATGGCTGCCCTCAAAGAGTTAACAATTTAAATCAGTAGTCCCCAAACTGTGGGGTGCACCCCCTGGAAGGGTATGGAGGAATGTTGGGGGGCACAGAAGGGCCTGGGCCAGCCCCATGGGGGGGCAGGGAGGGAGCACCAGCGAGTCCTGCTCTGGCTTCACTCCCAATAATGGCCCCACTCCTAGCCCCAGACCTGCCCCCAGCTGTCGCCCCAGCCTCAGCCCCCTTATCCCTGTCCATACACTCCCCCTCCCCCACCCAAAAGCCATGGCCCCACTCCCAACCCCAGGTCCTGTGGTGGGGGGACAGTCAGGGTCGTGGGGGATGTGATGTGAAAATTGGGGGGCTAAATAGACAAGACAGACAAAGGGCTGGATAGGAGGGATGTGCACACAGAGCGAACAATGGGATGGTCAGCAAATGTCATGTTGGTGCTGCCATTTTTTTAATGTTGTAGATGGGAGTATTGTTTAGTGAATCCATATCTGAAGAAAAAAATATTTGGCAAACAGTATGTCTCATGGCCCACTGTAATGACAGGCGCTAGAATACATGTATTTGCCCTGGGATCCCTACCTTTGAATTTCCAGACTTTCCTGAGTATTAAGTTAGAACAATAACATTCCAGTCATGTAGACTTCTGCACTGTACCTACTTAACTGGTGTACAGATCCATACAATCCAGTCTGGAAAAACAGCTGCTATCTAGTTCTAGTGTTTAAATCTATGTGCATTACATTTGTGATTATGAAAAAAGAAATGGCAGCAAATATCACTTTCCATCAGAGGATTTCAAAGAATGCGACAACATTATTGAATTAAGCTTCACAATATCCATGTGAGGCAGGGAAGCATTATTATCCTGGATAGGGAAACTGAGGCACAAAGATTAAGTGACTTGCTTAAGGTCAGCAGAGCTAGGAATAGAACTCATATTTCTTGCCTGCCATTCTTGTGGTTTAACCACAGTGAAATAACAAAATGTTGCTCTGTACATTTTCAGTGATGTGACTGATAGAGTAGTTGCTCTTTTTCTCATTTTTGTTTTTATCGCCCTTTAGAAGAGAGAGGTTCCCATGCATTCCTGGTACCCGCTGTGCCAATATAATTACACAGCACTGCATCTGTTATAATGACCCCTCCTTTCTCACACTCTGTTTTTACAGGTGCCTTCCTTTTTCCTAATGAACATGAACATACACTGCATAGACTATGACCTTCCTCCATGTCATCCTACTACTGTTCTGGGGGTGGAAGCTCTTTGCTGCTTATCTCTTCTGAACTCATTCAAGTTCTTTTTCATTACTTAGTTCATCTTTATTCTTTTCACTGTAGCATAGGTTTCTTTTCTTGTCTTTTCTTTCTTTTTTTTAAAGCATTTCATTCCTTTTTTTAAGGAATGAATCCCAGAAAACAAGCCTGCTAAAGCATTCTCTCATCTGTTCTGCCTCTCTTCAGCAATGCCATTTGGAATAAAAATACCTCCTATTAAAATGAAAGGAGACACTGGGAAAGAATGCAGGCTGTTAAATACAATGTGTTGTTGGGAAGTCTGAGAGACTTCCCATACTTAGGAGAGCTATAGCAGCCCTGGAATGCCTGCAGTAATACTTCCTAAAACATGTCTTCTCCTGTGGGCTGGCCAGAGAATTTAAACCCCTTTCCCCCTATTATAAGAGGCAGTTTTCCCAAGTCGCCAGCATGTGGGAATGTTGCAGTGTGAGAAAATAACTTCCCAGTGATGAGTGTGTTCGTTGCTTCCCAGATAAGTTGGAGTGATTAATCAGAATATGTTTCATTGTTTTTCTTTTTATCACCGAGCACTGTTAATGTAATTGCCAAAGAGCAAATGCTAGCCTGCACTATTCATTCAGTCTGCTGAGGAGCTAAATGGATTTTTCTCATGTCAGCATGAGGTGTTCAGGAGTGCTGCCACTGCCCTGCTCTCCCAGAAGAGGTGGTGGCAACAAGTAGGGGTTGTAAATGTAATATGAGCCAGAAGCCAATGTGCTGGTGACACGTCTTCTGCATTGCTGTGATACCAACCTGTTCACTGGGGCCAGAGTTTTCAGAACGGCTCAGCACCCACTAACTGGGCCAGATTTTGCAGGCATTCAGCTCCCATTTAAGGACCACCTCAGTAAGGACCTGTTCCAATGCCCACTGACATCAGTAGGAGTCTTTCCATAGCCTTCAACTACCTTCAGGGGCCAGCCTTTCTAAAAGGCTCAGCAGCACCTGACATGATGAGCCCCATGATAATCTGACTATAAGTGTCACAATGGGAGTTCCTAGGTGCTGAACACTTGGGAAAATCAGCCCATATTTGGATGCCTGTGTGAGAGTTGAGCTCTTTGAAAATATTGTCTCAGTTATGGGTGTTGGGCAGTTGAAAATCCGGTCCTGAGCTGTTTTGAAAATGTGGCCCTACATGCTACCTAATTAAATCCGCTTTGATGTCATTGAACAAGATGGAAAGTATGCAGCGAACTTTTATGGTCAGAGACAGAGTTCCTAAAGCCCCTTCATAAAATCCACACTTACAGGCATAGATGAGTCACCAAAATAAACTAAGCACTAGCAAACTAAGAGTATATGTGATAGCAAGGCCACCTCCCATTAGATTGGAAGGGGTTAAGATGGCCAGGCAGGCCAATTAACTCCACAGCTGCACCGGGAGGGGGAACCAGTGAGCAGAGAATTGATTGAAAGCAGATTCACCTGGGCAGGAGCATGCGGGGCCTATAGAGCCATGAAGCTGGCAACAGACGGGCTACTAGCAAAGGCTGCAGCCACTCTCTGGAAGAAGGGTTTGGAGCTGGTACACCTAGAGAAAGGAGGGGAACCAGGAGATGTAGGAAGGAGCAATAAGGGCTGCGGGAAAGCAGGTCAGAGTTCCTGGACGGGAACCCAGAGTGGTGGGTGAGCCCATGTTCCCCTACTGGGCAGTGTCAGAGAAGACTGCCTGAGATGGTTTGTATGGAAGGGTTTTGGGTAATCCCTGGACGGGAAAACCACAAAATGACCCGGTCGGAGGGCCAAATCACAAAGAGGAGGCTGCGGTATCTGGGGCAAGATGGGATGGATGAAGACACTGCCAGAAGAGGGTGCAATGCCTGGCAGAGCTAATCCCTAGGACAGCCAGGAGGAGGTACCACCTGTGGGGAGTGGACACTCTGTCACAGTGTAGATGTACTGAGCTGGAAGGTGTAAATTCCAGCTCAAGGAGACTTACCCACGATGCTAGTGCTGATCAAGTTAGCTCACTACGAACAGAGATTATAATCTAGTCCAAGTCTACAGGTACATACTCGGGGCGCTTGCCATTAATGCTGCTCGCATTGCCACAGCTACGTCTGTTTTAGAGATCTAGCTCAATCCATGCTAGTGTCAGCGGTACATCTCCTCAAACTGGAATTTACACCTTCCAGCTCTCGGATAGACCTACTCTAAAGGGGTTAATATCTACAAATGCTACCCACATCGTGCACCCTATGACTTAGGGAAGATGAGCCAAAATAAGTCAAGTACCGATGAACAGTGTCCAACACTTTTAGCAGTTCAATAGAACACACAAATATACATCTCTTCAAAATCAGACAGTTCATTAAAGAAATGTTGAGAGCAGAAAATGAAAGTGATATTTCAAATTGGAACTCTTTTGCTGAGCAAATAAGTAGTGCAAGTGTAGGTCATTCTCCTCTGTTTCTATTTGTTCCTTCCCTCATGACTTAAAATCGAGGCCAAATTCTTTCCTCAACAATTCTTAAGAAGTCAGTAGGTTGTACTATGTAACTTGGGCAAGAATTTGGCTCCTGGTCTCTAAGCTTCTTTTCCTGTTTCCAGAGTATGTTTTATTATGTCCTTTCCCCATTTGCACCTGTCTAACTCAGCTTGTATTTCCAGATCTGCTTCCTACAGTTCAACCTTTTTTGATGCTATTGCTGCTGTTTCATTGATACAATGCTGATCACCAACACAAAACACCCCTGTTTTCAGCTCCAGAAAAAACATTACTAGATGGTGGCTTTTTGAAATGAAAAGACAAGAGTCTGATTAATTGCAAAAGCATCTGCAGTGACAGCATCTTTCTGAAACCCAACCAGGTATTGAGAACTGTGTATAAACTAATGTGGTTTTCCCCATACCTTGACACTTGTGGAGCCTCTTAATGCTCAAGTCACTGAGGTTAATGATACTGTGATGGTAACAGATGTATTTTATAATGGTAATTGTATTGATCTTGGCACACATAGGCCAAAAGAACAGCACTTTTCTATCGAGTTGACGGAGAGTTGGCATGCCTTATGTTCCACATTAACACAAGGTAATAGAGTCACAGAATATGCAAAATCAATAGTTCTCATTGTAGGAGATACTGTTTCCAGTTGAATGAGTGGTTTGTTGTCTGATATGGATTAACATGCCAGGTCTCACTGACCTGGAACTTGAGTGTCTTTTAGAGTCCCAGCTCTGCTTAACTAATAATACATCCCTGCTTTACTCAAAGCACGCAACAAGTCAGAGAAGGGAGTGGAGGTTTTTCAGAGCTCTGGGAATGTCAAAGATGCCAGACAAAAGAATGTACTACTTGTGCAAGGTGACAGATTGTCTTCTCTAGAAACTAATGATGGGCCTAAGCCAAAAACTAGACTCCATAGCCAAAGTGCCTCAAGGATCAGAAGTATACATTTTAGCCAATCTCTATTTGAAATTGAAGTTCCCCATTTATCCACAGACAGGGCTAGATTAACGCAGGGGCTTTAGGGGCTGCAGCCCAGGGCCTCGGGTTAAGGGGGGGGCCCAGAAAAATAAATCCATAATTTATACACAATTCAGTGGTCACCAACCCATTGATCGTGATCGACTGGTCGATCCTGGAGCCTCTGCCAGTCGACTGCGATCTCCAGGCTGCTAAAAGTCCAGCGATGCAGCAGGGCTGAGGCAGGCTGCCTGCATGCCGTGGCCTCGCACCGCTCCCGGAAGCAGACAGCTGCTGGCACGTCTCTGCGGCCCCAGCAGAGGTGGAAGGGGAGGAGGATCTGCGTGCTGCCCCCACCCCCAGCACCATCCCCGCAGCTCCCGTTGGCCAGAAACTGGCCAATGGGAGCTGCAGGGGTGGCGCTTGTGGGCTTGGGCAGTGCACGGAGACTGTCCCCCCCAGGTGCATGCAGAGACATGCCACCAGTCGGCCACTTCCGGGAGTGACATGGGGCTATGGCAGCAGCCCTGCTGTGCTGCTGGCAGGGAGCTGCCAGTGGTAAGTACCTCCTGGCCGAAGCCTGCATCTCGCACTCCCTGTTGCCTCCCAACCCTCTGCCCCAGGTCAGAATCCCCTCCTGCACCCAAACTCCCTCCCAGACCCTGCACCCTTCACCCTCCCCTGCATCCCAATACTCTGCCCCAGCCTGGACCCCTCTCCTACACCCAAACTCCCTCCCAGAAAGAAACTAGTATAACAGCTGTTCTAAGGTAAGAAGTAGGCTATTTTGAATTAACTTAACTATATTTTACATGTTTTAAGACTGAAATGTAACCACAGAATGGCTTTATGTTAATTAAAAGGCAAGTTTAGTGTAGCGTTAATAGCCTCAATGCCATAATTGTGATCATTTTGTTTTAAATTAGGAAAAAGACTTGTATACAGGTGCCCCACAAAATCTAATAGCCCAGGGTCCACAGGAGAGTTAATCCGGCCCTATCTACAGAGCAGGTAAAGCACAGCCATCAGTAGCGTCAATAATGCAAGCTTCCCCACCTTACTCTGTCACTGTGCTTTTTTACTCTGCTCTGGTGAAATCCAGCTGTATTGGGATGAACAGGTAGTTCATTCATGAATGCCCATTCAGTCACTGAAGCCTTTTGCTGAAATTGTCAAGGAAGGGGCAAATTTTGTTGGTGGTTTTGTGATGTAGACACCTGCCCACTGGAAACTGGATTTATTTCATATCAGACATTGAACCACAATCAGACAGCAATGACTTTTGCACCTTACAACCTAGGCTAACCTTGAAAACATGCTCCAAAATCATCCAGAAGTGATCAGAAAAAATGCTTACTCTACAGACCAAGACCTATCCGATTTCATGAGTTACATGGTGTTTAAAGAACGAGGAGTACTTGTGGCACCTAAGAGACTAACAAATTTATTAGGGCATAAGCTTTTGTGGGCTACAGCTCACTTCAGGTTTTAGCCCATGAAAGCTTATGCTCAAATAAATTTTAGTCTCTAAGGTGCCACAAGTACTCCTCATTCTTTTTGCTGATACAGACTAACACGGCTGCTACTCTGAAACCTGTCACAATGCATGGTGTTTAAAGAAGGCAAAGCTATTAGCTGATTCAAAAACCCCCTTGAAGTTTTCTATTTTAAGATTGCATTTTAAGATTATTCTTTTAACAAGTTACTTAGGCTTCAAGTCAGCAAAGACTTTAAGCAGATGCTTAACTTTGAGAACATGAGTAAGCTATCCCTATTTATGCCTGTATTCAACATAGCCCTTAAAATTAAATACATGCCTAAATGCTTTGCTGAATAGGGATGGGATTACTCATGTGCTTCAAATTAAATATGTACTTGACTGTTTTGCTGAACTGGGGCCCAAGTCTGGTATTCCTTTAAAAGAAATTCATTATATATTTTTGCATAGTATATGGTTTTTTTACTCTGAGGTTTTTTTAAGTGGGATTTATTGTACATTATGGATCATGTGGATCACAGAGCTATTTGACTAATTAATCTGAAAAGCAAAAATATTTTAACATAGGAATAGTTCATTTCTTGATTAACCATTCCAAGTAGAGGATGGGTAACAGTGTAGAAGAGTTTTGGGTGTATCTATATCAGTATGTTCTGGAACTATGTACAGTGGTGTTTTCAGGTTTTTTCCATTGGTTTGTACGTGGGATATAAATTCAACTTTTGTAAAGACTGTAAGAAAAGAGACAACAGGAGCTTTAAATTTAAGCTAATACAAAGCATTATACTCAGAATTATACAATGTGGTTCACTCACTCATAAAATACCATTTTTAATCCATGAAAATCTAAAACTGATCAAAGGGTTCAAGACACAACCCAAACAATGGTGTTGACGTTGGACGTTGCCAAGTATCGCTGGTTTCATTTTGTTTTGTTGAGGGGGGGTAATTTAGCCAGGAATGCTTCGTTCAGCAGCAGTGTGTGGTACATACTGAGTACTGGAGCATACTAAGGTCCAGTCTGTTTTCATCCAGATTAACAACTGGATTGACTGAGACACAAAGAAGTTACACGACTGGCTCAAGGCCACAGAGTGCATCGATGGCCCAGCTGTTTTCAGAAACCAAAACTTTCCTGTCTCTCTCAACCCTTTTCTTTAACCAGAGATGACTGGTAACTGCTGATAGGGGGAAGAGTACAATTTAAAGATTCTGTTCGTATGCAGCGGGGCTCAGGGCAGAAGGTTGATTTCTAGAGCTACTTTTGATGTCATGTTTTATGATGCTATTAATAGCAGATGGAGATGATTCTAAAAGAGAGCTACACATGAAGCAGCTCTGGATTGCACTAGTGTGTTATAGCAATTTGAAGAACAAAGATATTTACAAACCGATCCTTTTGATATGATATTTTAGAGCTCTAGTGATAATATCAGCACCTATTCACTATGTCAGGAACATTCTAATTTAATCTTAAAATTCTTTTCCCTCTCCATTTGAATCCACTCTCCTAGGCTCACAGGGAGACTTTGGCTCTCTTGGGCATCACAAATAGCAGAAAACTCCTGCTAACCCTCCTGGTAGCTATGATGTCTTCTGGCATCTGACTCTTCTGGTATCTATAGTAACACAGCATGATGAATATGGGTATCACTAGCAAACCGGTTAAAACAGATTTCATGGCAGGAGGATAGTGGTTTGAAAGAATTTTTTAAAACAGATTTCTAAGCTCAATATCCTGTGCCCAGCCCAGTTAGCTGGGACGTTCAAGTCACGTTTCTGAGCTTGCCTACAATTCTTTACAGATCACTTTAACCTAGAGATGCACCCAAAACTAGGACACAGAATTCAAACCACTTAGAAACATGAGGAAGATCAGATCTAGGTCTAGATTTCAACTTCACAGCTGAGGTTTATTTTTATAAACTCTTAAGCATATGCTCAATTATAAGCATGTGAGTAGTCCCATTGAAAGCAATGGAACTGCTCAAGAGCTTGGACTTAAGTACATATAAGTACTCTGCTGGGCCTTTAGAAAAAATGAAATAAAATATCATTGTCATAGTTTCAGAGGAACTGCACTTGTATTCCCCCCACATTGCCCCTGGCCCCTGCTGCCTCCCCCAGACCCCGCTGCTTCCCTTGACCCTCCCCCCATCTCCCTGCCCTCCTCCCCCAGCCTCTCCACCTCCATTACCCTGTGCTCCCTTCTGCAGCCTTACATGCACCTCAAGCAGGCTCTAGTGTTGAGCTGTGGTAACTGCAGCTGCTACCATCATGGTCTCACTTCCCTGCTCTAGGCATCACCTAGTGTGTGGCTCAGCAGGAGCTCTCAATACTGGTGCCTTTCCCAGGCACATCCCCCTCAGTGGCGCTCAGCCTGACTCCCACCCTGGTAGAAATCGGGGGAGTTGGGGGGCACATGGAGCCTATGGTTCAACTAGTTTACTGCAGGGCTGTCTTTCTACAAAGTAGAATATTGGGTTCCCCATGGCATACAGTTTAACACCAGAAGGAACCACTGGATCATGTAGTCTGACCTCCTCTATATCCTAGGTCACCAGCACCACCCACCATCCCCACGCTACAGTCAACAATCCAAAAAGGGTGTGCTTTCCTGGGCAGTTATAATTGCTCCAAATTCAGGCTAGATTATTGTCTTTCAGAAATGAAAAAAAATGATGAAAATGAAATGAAAATGATTGTAGCCATCTTCTCCATGAGTGACTAGTGCCATTTTTCTCTTCACCTTTACGAAGTAACTGGACAAAAAGAGCTAAGCACATTAACTTTGTTTGGAGTTATTAGACGTACCCAAATCGTGACCAGGTTTGTGTATTATTCACCCCCCTTTCACTTCTTTCCTTTCCCAGCCCAATTAGCCTCCCAGCATGATAATACTCTTCAGAAGTGTCTCTCTCTAAGATTTACCAATTTTTCAGCTCAGTCTGCATGGCAGTTTCACTGAGCTTTTGCCAAGTTTCTGTTAATGTCCTCTCAGAAACCAGCGATTTGGCCTCTCGTATGCTTTTCTGTTTCAGTTTTTGAATGCTTTTAGGGATGGGTTTATTTTGGTTCTGAGCGGATAACATGCAACTCTGTAGGTAGGTTTTGCTTTTTGTTTTTGAAATTCTCTTTAAGAAGCGTAGTCAGTGCTCCCTAGAGGTGCTAGATTCATAACAATGTCCTCTGCCTAGAAAGCAAGTGCAGTAAGGGCAGTAACACAAGCTTCCCCACTCTCCGCATCAATGTGCCAATGAGGGACTGCCTCTAGGGGGTTGTGTTGCTTTCTGGTCCCATCCATTCCTAAACCCTTCTTCTGGGAATGCAAAGAAGACTGGCAGTTATAGATGTGCTTTTTATAAACAGGACATCTGGAAATTAGGAACTGGACCAAGAGCACCACATTGTGTTTCACATCATCAGTGGGAATTTTAGTAGCCT
The DNA here is from genome assembly GCF_009764565.3 of Dermochelys coriacea. Classification (NCBI taxonomy): domain Eukaryota; kingdom Metazoa; phylum Chordata; order Testudines; family Dermochelyidae; genus Dermochelys; species Dermochelys coriacea. The sequence goes on from NC_050068.2 coordinate 138,337,536, forward strand.
CCATTGGACTCCTTCAGCTGTTGGGGTTACTGACCCTCCACCTGAATCAATGAGCCCCATTGTTCTGTTCCAAAACCAGGTACTGAAAACAGTAGGAACCAGTTGAAAATTTTAAATTGGAACTTTCACGATAGCAAGACCAGTAAACGGTTAAGGGGCCTAGTGGCTAGAGCACTGGCCTGGAACTGGGTTCTATTCCTGTTCTGCCACTGGCCTAGTGGATAAACTGCCCCTCTCTATGCCTCAGTTTACCTATCTATAAAATGGAGACAATGATACTGCTCTCCTTTGTAGAGTGCTTTGAGATCTATTGAACAAAAGCATTAAAGAGTCAGATATTGTTGAATTGTAACAACATTTAGTCATTAGCATCCTGAGTTACTTCTGAACCATAGTCCAAAGGTGTTTTTGATTTTATTAATCCCATTACCTGAACTATTAACTTGCCCCTGTAAATAAATGGTAACAAACTTCCACAACATGCTAAATCCTGTAATATTTTATATTGCAATTCTGCTTTTAAAAGTGACTGTGACAACTGCATGATGGGGGTTCCATATTTATTGTTGTCAACAGTAGGAGGATCTGGGGAACTACAGGCCAGTCAGCCTCACCTCAGCCCCTGGAAAAATCATGAAGCAGGTCCTCAGGGAATCAATTTTGAAGCACTTTGAGGAGAGGAAAGTGATCAGGAACAGTCTGCATGGATTCACCAAGGGCATGTAATGCCTGACTAAACTAATTGCTTTCTATGATGAGATAACTGGCTCTATGGATGAGGGGAAAGCAGTGGACATGTTATTCCTTGACTTTAGCAAAGCTTTTGATACGGTCTCCCACAGTATTCTTGCCAGCAAGTTAAAGAAGTATGGGCTGATGAATGGACTATAAGGTGGATAGAGAGCTGGCTAGATCGTCGGGCTCAACGGGTAGTGATCAATGGCTCCATGTCTAGTTAGCAGCCGGTATCAAGCGGAGTGCCCAAGCGTTGGTCCTGGGGCCGGTTTTGTTCAATATCTTCACTAATGATCTGGAGGATGGTGTGGATTGCACCCTGAGCAAGTTTGCAGATGACGCTAAACTGGCAGGAGAGGTAGATACGCTGGAGGGTAGGGATAGGATACAGCGGTACTGTGATGGTCATGCAGGATGGCTATAGGAGAGTAATAGAAGGCAGATATATAAGCCCCAGGCTAAGCAGGTCCCTTTTCCCTGGGTAAGGTAACAGAGAAGGTTCCAGAACAATCAGGAACCTTCTGGAGACAATTAAGACAGGCTGATTAGAACACCTGCAGCCAATCAAGAAGCTGCTAGAATCAATTAAGGCAGGCAAATCAGGGAACCTGGGTTTTAAAAAGGAGCTCACTTCAGTTTGTGGTGTGCATGTGAGGAGCTGGGAGCAAGAGGCACTGGGAGCAAGAGGCACTAGGAGCTGAGAGTGAGAACGCAGACTGTTGGAGGACTAAGGTGTACAAGCATTATCAGACACCAGGAGGAAGGTCCTATGGTGAGGATAAAGAAGGTGTTGGGAGGAGGCCATGGGGAAGTAGCCCAGGGAGTTGTAGCTGTCACACAGCTGTTCCAGGAGGCACTCTGGACAGCTGCATTCCACAGGGCCCTGGGCTGGAACCCGGAGTAGAGGGCAGGCCCGGGTTCCCCCCAAAATCCTCCCAACTCCTGGTCAGACACAGGAGGAGTCGACCTGGACTGTGAATTCAGAAAAATGGCCAAGCTGAGAGCTGCCGTGAAGCTCCAAGGCGAGCAAATCGGCCAATAAGCACAAGGTAGTGCAGGAACTTTGTCACAGTACCTAGACAAATTAGAGGATTGGGCCAAAGAAAGAAAATCTGATGAGGTTCAACAAGGACAAGTGCAGAGTCCTGCACTTAAGATGGAAGAATCCCATGCACTACTACAGACTAGGGACCAAATGGCTAGGCAGCAGTTCTGCAGAAAAGGAGCTAGGGGTTACAGTGGACGAGAAGCTGGATATGAGTCAACAGTGTGCCCTTGTTGCCAAGAAAGCTAACGGCATTTTGGGCTGTATAAGTAGGAGCATTGCCAGCTGATCAAGGGATGTGATTGTTCCCCTCTATTCGGCATTGATGAGGCCTCATCTGGAATACTGTGTCCAGTTTTTGACCCCACACTACAAGAAGGATGTGAAAAAATTGGAAAGCGTCCAGCGGCGGGCAACAAAAATGATTAGGGGGCTGAAGCACATGATTTATGAGGAGAGGCTGAGGGAACTGGGATTATTTAGTCTGCAGAAGAGAAGAATGAGGGGGGATTTGATAGCTTCTTTCAACTACCTGAAAGGGGATTCCAAAGAAGATGGATCTAGACTGTTCTCAGTGGTACCAGATGATAGAACAAGAGGTAATGGTCTCAAGTTGCAGTGGGGGAGGTTTAGGTTGGATATTAGGAAAAACTTTTTCACTAGGAGGGTGGTGAAGCATTGGAATGGGTTCCCAAGGAGGTGATGGAATCTCCTTCCATTGAGGTTTTTAAGGTCAGACTTGACAAAGCCCTGGCTGGGATGATTTAATTGGGGATTGGGTCCTGCTTTGAGCAGGGGGTTGGACTAGATGACCTCCTGAGGTTCCTTCCAACCCTGATATTCTATGATTTAACAGGATTTTTTTCACTTTAAAAGTAAAAAGACAGTTGTTTTTTTTCCTAACTGCCAGCCCTGAACACTTACCCGGGATCTGACAGTCAAGCTGGTTTCTTTCTGGCTCATGCACCAGCTCCAGTAATAAACATTCTTCAGGCCTCTCTTAGCCCTCATTTCCACCTCTGCAACCCCATAGGTCTCAAATGCTGCCTGCATTCACCCCACCTCTGTAATAACTGGGCCTACACATTTACCCTAATCCTGAGCTCAACTGTTGCAAAGTGAATAAAAGGTCACAATAACCTAGAGTAATGAATGCTGATGGGAAAAGGTGAAAAAGAGAAATAGACTGAATTAGCTTTAGCAAAAAGGCCTACTGATATAATTCAAGGACTATGTTAAGATCATGCCTGACAAACAAGAGAATCATGGAACCAGAACTCAATTAACCAAAATTGGTATGTCAGAAATTAGGCCTAACTGGTGGACAAGATAATGAGAGGATTGGTTTTCCCTCCTATCGTGGCCATTCGGGGTCCTCAAAAAGAGACTGTTGCGAATGCTCGCTGACGGAAAGACAAGGGAAGGCAAAGGAGGGAACTTTACCATCACGGCTGCCACTTTCACCATCTCCTGGAACCCTGGAATCCAGCTTGACCCCACTGTGCCGAATCCTGAGAGACGTCCTGACCAGGCTGGGCAAGAGGAAGGGACCCAGATGATATCGCCATCTCCATCAGCTTCAGCTAAAACCCAGCCACCACCTGAGATGTGAGGTTTTGTCACACACGCATTTCGCTTGTGTCCCCTTTTTCTTCTCCACCTGATTTCTCCTCTTTCCTATTCCTCTTGCCTTATCAAAGTCTGGCTTAGCTGGCCAAGATTGTATGTTTTGCAACACTACTGTAAGCCTGTGACCAGAGAGGCAGCTAAAAACAATGCCCTAAACAGCCCGACACCAGTACAAGTGTGCCAGGTTTCTGGGGGTATGTCTACACTGCAATTAGACACCCGTGGCTTGCTTGTGCCAGCCAATTTAGACTCGCGGGGTTTGGGCTAAGGGGCTGTTTAATTGCAGGGTAGATATTGGGGCTCGGGCTGCCGCCCGAGCTCTGGGACCCTCCCACCTGCAGGGTCCAGCCCAAGACCGGACATACACACTGCAATTAAACAGCCCCTTAGCCCAAGCCTCGTGAGCCCAAGTCAGCTGTCACAGGCCAGCTGTGGGTTTTTCTTTGCTGTATAGACAGACCCAGAGTGGCTGATAAAACCATATGATGTGCCTGTGCTTTTTCAGCAGTGAGATTGCAAGTGAAAATCAACATCAGAGACAGGAGCTGCTTTTTCTCTCTCTGCTGTTCTTTTCTCTTTCCTTTTGTGTGGTTTGGCTTGTTTTGTCTTCCAGGAAACTGGATCAGACTTCAATAGCAGCAGCAATAACAAGAGCTCTAGCTCTTCCCAATTAATTTCCTCTCTTCTCCCCAAGAAAGGACCGTTATCACCAACTTTGATACCATCAAAGGCTGTGTCTATACTCTGAGCTAGGGGTGTGATTCCTCTGCTCCTGTACACATACTTGTGCTAGCTCTCAGCGAGCTAATGTGGGTATAAATAGCAGTGTAGCCAGAGTAGCACAGGGAGCTGAGCGGCTGTGGCACAGCTGAGCCAGGACGAGTACCTATTTTCCAATTTGCATAGGTGCTGAAACTAGAGGTGCCGGGGTTCTACTGCACACTCTGGCTTGAAGCGGTTTCCATTATATACAGGATTTACAGTTTGGTTCCATGGCTCTCAGTATCCCCACTATACAAATTGTTCCAGCACTCTCCAGGCTGGTTTGTACTTGCCATGGCTCAGCCATGCCTCCATCGCTGCTGCCAGCATTACTTTGGCTATCCTGCTATTTATACTTGCACCGGCTCGCTGAGCGCTAGCTAGTATGTGTACTAGAGCAGGGCATTCACACCACTAGCTCATCGGGTAGAAACAGGCTAAGGGACTGTAAAAGAAGGGAAGGGGTGGGGGGATTCCTTCTAGAAACTCTCTCCAGGAAAAGAGAACAAGGGATGTTGTTAAAATGAAAGCCTTACTTAAAGCATTTGGTCTGTAAAGTATTAACTGTTTTTCCTTCTGTTCTGAGTCTTTAATAAAAGGCTAAAAGGGTTTTTGATGATGTTTGCCATGGTACTAAACAGGCTGAGGTGTGTGTGTGTATACCAAACCCCAAACCATATTTCACAGTGTTTAATGCTGGTCAGCAACTGGGTCACATTAACAATTTTGACTCTTTGGGCCCATATAGTCCCTCTAAATGAATACAACAGGTTACACAGGTACAAATGCCCCAGCAGTTGGCCCTTAGCTAATAATTCTGTTGATGATTCCCAAGCCAGTTCCCTTGCAGATAGTTGTGTTTTCTCTGCATGGCTGACAGGAGTTAGCACTACTGCACTTTACAGATGCAGTGGCTGAGGTCATATACATTTTCATTAATCATTGTGGGCCCTGAATAAAAGAAGAGCTGCTGGCAGCTCTGATTAAGAGCTTGCTATAGCTCATAGGAGCCAAAATCTAAAATGAATTGGTTAATGTTAGAGGCCTGGGATAACAGTCAAATAGTTTGATTTATCAACAAACCACACAGTCAGTAGAATGTAAAAAGAAAATATCTTAAACAAGAACATTTCCATTTTAGGAACAGTGCTGCAGCTGGATCAGTGCAGGCACAGGGAACTGCCAGCACAGATCCATTTGCCGAATTGGACTTTTAGAGGGGTGGGTGTGTGTGTGTTTATCCAGTCCCTTCAGGAGAGTTCCAACATGGCTGTGTGTCCCCCTGGCAGGGGTTTAGCCAGTTTAGCAGCCCCCTGTGACTGGAGATGTGCTTGGGAGAAATAGGACTAGCCTGGATGGCACTATGCTTAGGCAGCTGGAGATCACCACAGCAACCATTTGACTCTGTTAGTAGCCAGCACAAAGCTGAGCTGCCCTGAGACAGCTTTGCTTTAAGTCAGGATCAGCCCAGTGGCTGGCCAACCATAAGATTGGGGCAGGTGAGGACATTGAGGTGGCTTAATGACAGCTTTGCCCACTACCCTTCTGAGCGCCACTGAAAGGCGCTTGGACAGAGCAAGAACTGGCCTGATATTTTACTTACCCATCAAAAAAACCCCATCCTTCCCTGGAGAGGGTAGGCTTTTGCAAAGTTGGTATAACTTAGAAATACAGACCCAACCCTGGGATTTACCTGTTCAGGATGTGGCAGTGGCACCGGAGTGATTCCAATGTGGTAGACAGATTTGTCTTTAGAATTGTTGCATATGTATGAGTAATACCGACTTTACGTACATTACCTTACGAGCAAGCCCTTTTTGCATGTGTGTATTTATGTATGTGTATGTCTGAAAGAGAAAATATATGCCGTATAGTCATTACATAAAGTACAGCTAAGCAGAACACATGTTGCTCAAACAAAATCAACAACCAAGGTATTTCTCTCTGGGGACTGCTAATTCAGTTCTGCGTACAACTAACAATACCCACTGGTGAGATTTCTTTACAAGGACATTGTAATTACAGGATTCATTTTCCTCATACTCTACTTTGTTGGTACTAGTGTCTTAGCAGTCTTGAAAATCTTTTCCCATGCCAGTTATGTAGTTTTCCATTTGCAAAGAGTCTGCAAATGTTGTTTTTCTACCTTTTTAGTCTCCCATTGCTGGCCCAGGCCCATTCCCCAGTGTATTGAATGGAGCTGATATTAATCTGGTTGTTTATGCTTAACAGCAAGAAACCAATTGAATTTACCTATTGGAGCTCCTTGCTGTGACTTGCTGTCTCTTCGTGCCAGGGTCACTGATTAGGTGAGCACATTGAGGGAAGCAGTGTTTTCTTGTTTTCTTACTTGTTTTCCAGCACCAGTGACCAGCAGAGAAACTTTAACACCAGGCCAAGTCATTCTAGCCCCCTTAACATACTGGGGAACTCGAAACTGCTCCCAAAAGTTCAGTTTGAAACGCATGGCGTCTCTGGCTTTTGTGTCTCAGGGTGAGCGGTTTGCAAATGTACTGAAAAGGCTGGGCCAAGGACGCTGAAATCGTCATGAAGCCCAGCAATCCACAAACACATCCTATGGCTCCTGTGGGTGTTTGTTGAGGGGTCAGCCTCCTTCCTCTGTGTGCCCAGCCTGCCCTACTCACCTGGTTTATTCCAGAGCTGTCTTGCCATTGGTTCCCTTTCCTATGGTAGCACTCACCTATGTGTGTATGTGTCTCTCTCTAGAAGGCAGCAATAATTACCACACAAATCGCCTCCTGGAAATCTTCCAGGGATGAAAGCTGCATTTAGTTGCTTTACCCCTATAATGTTACAATGCAACAAAACTTTATTTAGATTGAGGGCTACATTGTCAGCTAGCGTAAATTGATAAGGCTCCCTTTCTCCTTTGTATCACCAGGGGCCTTCTTGTTTGTAAAATCTGCTGTTCCCTGGAGATACTGGTCAGCCAATTTGTACCTGTTGAGGATCTGGCCCTTGGTCTTGTCCCTCCAGTTTACAATTTTAAAATAAAGCTTCATGCAGTTAAACTATTTTAATTTCTACCTGCAAACCGATACCCAGCAGATACTCGTTCAAACAGCAAAACAATTTTGTGGATTTATTTCTGTTTATGGCTCTTTAAACTTTTTTTTGGAGGGGTGGGGCTTAGTCATTTAACCATGGTTATCTGGGAAGAGGAAAATCCTGTTGGTGTTCAGAGCCCCTGGTTTGTATTCTGTGCTTGCAAGCTGAATTGCCATTGATGCAGTTGTATTTTTCAAGTTGTTAATAAAATATGCGCATATTTAAAATACCAGGGAGATTTCTTACCCTACTGTTGTTTTCAGTTGATTTCTTTCTTTGTTTTGAAGTATGTTCTGAATATTAAAATAATAGGCCCAAGGGAATAGGAGCATTTCAAGCAATTTCTACTTTGTGATCCTGATAAACAGATGATGCCACTAATGGAGGCCCTAGCACATTCTTGGAAGAGGAATATAGATGGCATATGGCGGAGAAGAATAATTTCATTGTAATAAGGAAAGGTAGATTATTAGTGAGACAAATCTTTGTAGCTAATGGCATTTTGGATAATGAGGGTGGTGAGGTGGAATCTGTTTTTAGAGCTTGGAGGTATCAAAGTGACAAGCTCAGCAGATACTTAACTATTCTTGGCAAGCTACCAATCCTTCGATAAAGTTTGTGGCAAGTCATCACAGTTCTAAAACCTGAGCTACAGCACAGCTTTGGAATCGGACTCTGTTTTCATTGGCTGGAGAACTGACTAACAATGTTGTTGCAGAGTGCTGTCAACTTGAGTGGCACTCGAGGACAAACTGCAGGATGGCACAGCAGTACAATTATTGTTGACAGAGTACAATACTGTTCTGGCTTAATCCCCACATGTTCATGCTCAGAATGCTTGGGGTTTCTATGCAGAGTAACAGTATCTTAATGTAAATATAAAAAGATGAATTTTTGTGCTCACTAAAAGGAGGGACTTGAAGGACTTGGTAGCATCATCTAAAAAAAGTCAGCTATGAGACACATGTTCACTATCTACCGTTCCACCCATGCAGCTTTATCAGTGCATCACAGTTCTGACCTACGAGTAGTAATTTCCGTTCTAGACGTCTCCTTTGGCAAAGCCTGCTTGTTTTGCCAAAAAATGAGACGGCTTGAGGATGTGGACAGTCTAGAGGAAGCTGAGAAAGCTTCCCTTCATGATCTAGCCTTCTGGTGTGAGTATGCAAGCTCAGTGACATGCCCGTAAGGATTTATCACTAGGGGGTGCTACAGCCAAGGTTTTCAAAACAGCAGTGATTTTTAAGCGCCTCCATTTAAGACACCTTAAATGAGCCAGATTTTCAGAGGGCAGATGCTGAGCACGCAGGTCCCATTTAGATGTCTTAGGCAGTAGTGTAGACATAGTCTATGTCAGCAAAGCTTATGTTGCTCGGGGTGTGAATTTTCCACTCCCCTCAGTGACATAAGTTACACCAGCATAAGTGCTTGTGTGCACAGTGCTCTGTCGGCGTGAGAGCTTCTCCCACTGACAAAGCTTACGCCACTCTCAGAGGAGGTTTTTTTTAATGCCGTTGGCATAGAGCATCTCTGCCAGATGCACTGCCGCGGTGCAGCTGCACTGATGTATGTATAGACATGGCCTCAGCTGGGAACCCAAAAATGCGGGCACCCAAAATCATTCGTAACTTTTGAAAATCTTGGTTTACAACTATTCTTGGATTTGATTAGCTGCCATAGGCATATCCAATAGACTGCACCTCCATTTTTGTTGATACTCAAATGATTTCAAAACTCTGATACAAAACCCTGAGTAGCATTTAACACTTTTCAGCTTAACATCCATCCTCATAGACTGAAACCAGTGAGTTGCACCCACTTATATCAGGTCTGTATTTGGCTTGGTGTCTTCAGTCCTGTGACGCTAGGGACTGATCCAAAGTCCGATGAAGTAGATTGAAAGACTCTCATTTTACGGCAATGGGCTTTGAATCAGGCCCTAAAGGAACAAGCATCTATTCCCAAGGTCCCAGTGTATAAGATAAAGGATGGTGCTAAAGAAAGAATTATTGCAGTGCCAAGGTCGTAGATCATCTGTGGAGAGCAATAAGAGTTGTGGCTCCTTTTCTCTAACAATGTGTAGGCCATCATGCAAAGAAAAGATTAAACTGGAAATAAGAAGCAAAAAACAGCAAGATTATAGAAGCTTTTCTTCTGTCACATCCTCCAGGGGAGGCTGAGGGAGGAAGGATGGTCCTGTGGTTAGGGTCGTACTTAAGGCTTGGGCCACTTGAGTTCAAGCCCCTGTTTTGTCACAGACTTACTGTGTGACCCAAAGCGAGTCACTGAGCCTGTCTGTGCCTCAGGTTTCTATCTGTGAAATGGGGAAAATAACAGGGGTGTTGTACAGATAAATACATTAAAGATTGTGAAGTGCTTTGAGGTCTATTGATGAAAAGGTGCCATATTATTACTATAAGGGAACTGGGTCCCCAAAAAAAGAAGATGAAACAGGACGAAGGGACTGGTAGGAGAAAGCTGGACATAAAATGCTTTTAGTGATATTTCAGCAAGACTTAATCCGTTACACAATTAACAAACCATATTACTGCTACTCCATATATATATATATCTCAGCACTTTCACATATCAAGAATTGGAATCCTATAAAGTACTTGAATAAAGTATTAAGTAGCTAAAAGAAATGTCTCATCCTCATTGTAGAGGAGGAGAAAATATCTAAAATTTGTATAGAATAGCATTTTTCTTTGAACCAAGTCATCTTCCACACAATCTGCTGGTCCCCCAGGCTCCTAAAGTGCTGTTTTTGAATCTAAATATTTCTTTGCATTATTACTAGAATTGGGTGAATTTTTTTCGTGTGAAGTTTTATTTTCACTGAAAAATGCAGATTTGAGTTTATCAAACTTTGCAAATTTGAGTGGATTTTGGCAATTGATTTCAGTTTTTAAAAAATTCAGAAATACCAATATGGTTCATTCTGGCATTTTCTAAACTAACCATTTGACTTTTCATTTCAAAGAGACATTTCATTTCAGAATTTCCCTAGATTGTTGTTTTTGTTTTTGTTTTTTAAAAAACAACACTTAGAAATAGAACACCTATCTCCCCTCCCCCCAAAATTAAATGAAATGCTTTAGGTCAAACAAAACATTTCATTTGATCCCAAATTATTTTTTTAAACTAATTTTGCAGAGGAATTAAAAAAAATTTTGTTCAATCCAAAAACAAATATTTTTTTTGTTTGGTCACTGAATCAAAAAGTTAGTAATTTGCCCAGCTCTAATTAGAACCACAGAATATGTCTGTCATAATATCTAGCACTTTGCTTCTATAGATCTAAAAACACTGGGCAAAGGCATGGCAAAAATATCATATCTTATTTTACAGAGAGGAAACTGCATAAGAGACTTGCCCATGGTCACATGGCAATTAGAACCCAAGTCTTCAGATTATTCACTGCACCATACTGCCTGTTTTTGCTGCATAGAATGTTATATTGTATGTTGCTTAATTCGTTTCAGAATGATTCTTTTCTGCAGAAAAGAATATAGATCAGAATAAAATATAATTACAACAGTGGTACTTCCCCTGGCTTCCTGAGGTTTATCCTCAATCGTATGTTCCTGTTTATTGGGTGTAGTATTCCTGTGGCTAGTGATTCAGGTGTTCTCTCTCTCTCTCTCTATTTGTATAAGCTGGATCAAATTTGATCTCTGATATTTCTTTATGACATACCACTTGCCCTCTATTGTCTCCACAACATCACTGTACTACTTACTATCAAGTGCCCAAAGGCTTATCATTTTAGCAGAGTTCACTTGTGATCTCAAGCTTGTTCTCCAAAAGCCCATTCTCTTAAGCAAAGCCAGCATGCTTTAATCATACTTACAGTTCTTTAACATGTGTTGGAGTTTTTAGTTTAGTTTTTCCTATTGGTTATTCAGTTTGTAGTTTCTCCTGGTGACAGTAACTGGAAACTTCCGGTTTAACATGGTGTGTGTAACTGGCACTGTGTTTAAAATCCTTCATCATATAGACTGTGGCAATGTCCAAGAACCTGTACATGAATCTGGACCTAAGACATCACCTGCTGTTTAAGATGCCTCCCATCAAATTGAAAGCTGATAGTGGAACTCAATCAGAATCTTTTTTTCAACTGACATTTCAAAGAAAAATATCTGCACCATTTTTTCCCCCCACATTTCGCCCTCCACCCATTTTTCAACGAACTCTAGCCGCTCGCTGTCAGGCCTTTGCTACGTTCTAGAGTGTGGAACTTGTCCCCCTATTAAATCACTCTCATTTTCTCTCTCCCCTTTTTGGAAAAAATAAAACCTTGGGGTCTTGTGACAGGGCAGATCGGCCCTGCGCTGGTACGGCAGGGGTTAATCCTTCCCTCCTAGCAGAAGAAGCCCTGTGCCTGGGACCCTGCTGGGCATGCTCCACCGGGAAGTCGGGTATAAAAGCCTGCAGAGCTGCTCAGTCGGGGGAACCGTCAAAGGGGAAGGAGGCTCATCGCTCTCTCCAACAGAAGAGAGGCCTGCACCCCAGGACGCAGTGGCCAGAAACGCCCAGACGCATTGCAGAGGTGAGGCAGAGGACGCCGCGGATCTGACTGAGCCTGAGGACCCTTCAGGCCAGCGTGTTTCAGGAAGATCCCTGCCGGACCTCTGGTGAGGAGAACTCGCCACCAACTGGGCCCTGCTGGGTCAGGACCTGGTGGAGGGGGTGGGCCTGGGTTCCCCTACCTCGGCCACCCACCTTTGAGACTGGGTGGCCCACTCAGTGAGTTGGTTGGACTCCGGCTGCTAGGCCGCATTACCCTGTTGGGGAGGGGAATTTGGTGGACTCGGGCCTTACGGCCCTAGGGGCACATTGTATGGTCTTCAGCTGCTAGTCCGCATTACCCCTTCAGAGGAGGGGAAGTAGGTAGACTCTGGCCATTGGGCCATACTGTGCTAATTACAGAGGGGTCTAGAACACAGACTTGGGCGTAGAGAGGCAGTGTTACCTCCCATCCCCTTGACTTAAAGGGCTGACAAGGTACTAACCCTCCACAGGTCTAAAGGGAATTTTAGCTCCTTTATAAAACTTATTATGAGTAATAATGGCATAATTGGTCTGACCATAATTGTACCAACCTCCTCAGTGCACACACTATCTCCCTTTCTCTCTCACATACCCCCTTTGTTTGTCAGACACTCCCCTTTTTGTAGCAGAAGTTATATTAAATCACTGGAATTGCTGTATGTGCTGGGCAGTCTTCACAGTGGATTTTTTCCAAAGATCTCTCTGCTTCTGCCCCTGTACACGTCCACTTTCCCCATCTATGGACAGGTGGAGAATTTTGAGGGCAAACAAGTTCCACCGTCTCTGGGAAACATTAGAACAGTGAAAGAAGGAAGGAGGGTATGAACTGTCAGGAAATATACTGAATCCGTTTTTTTTTAAAAAGTTAGTCAAAACAATAATCACAACTTGCATTTGCTGTATATAACACCTTTCATCAGAAATGATCCTGAAGCACATTCTATACCTGAACTACAAATAGACATAATTTTCCCTACCCCTGAAATGCAGTCACCTCTGAAGCATCTGTTTCACAGCAAATAGCAACACTATCCAAAAGTTTAGGGAAGGAAGTGAAGAAGTATACAGAATCTATTTACCACTGCCAAGGGAATATAGGTAGCCAAAACTGGAATTTGCTTTGGGTTCTGGGTTTTAAAACTCTCCTCTTGTGAAATGTGTCGTATGGAATTAACATCCACAAGAAGATGTAGGTATTATAGACTTTATTATCAAGATGTAGGTATTATGGACTTTATTTTGCACCTTCTGTAGTCATTTACACCAAGATGCACAAAGTGAATTCAAAATGGGCATACAACAGTCCCATTTAGATTAGGTTCTATTTTACAGCCACCTGGCACAGTGTAAATGAGTGTTCCTAGTGCAGGGAAGGGAGAAATTGTGTGCGCTGTCTCCATTTTTATGTAGTGTTCAGACTGTCAGATAAGGAAGGAAAGTGTGGTCCAACTTGTGGAAACAAGAGTAAATAAATTCTAAGCATAACCTCTGAGACACTTTCATTTTTCTCATGGAAAATGAATGTTTATGTAGCTGAAAGATGAGCAGGTGCAGCCATGAATATATAGCACAAATTTCTTCAAGATGGATCATTTGCTTTTATTTTCTGACTTGCTTTCCTTTCATTTGGACTCTTTGTCTTTGGTCCATTAAGACATGTTCACAGCTCAAGCTGTGATTTATAAGTGGTTGGGCAGGTAGAAATGGTTGATATTTTGATAGCAAGTTTACAAATTTTCTTAAAGGATGCAAATCAATGAGAAATCAAAGCTGAATAGTTCCAATGAATTCTGTTCCTTTCTTAGACTGTCAGGATGTCTTTTCTGCAAAATTATAGTACAAAAAAATTGCAAATTTGTGGGTGTAGTTTGGAAAATAATTAAGGAGAAGTTTTAACTTTGGTTTCGTTGACTTTGAAATGATTTCCTGATAGCCAGCTGGACCGTGGTAGGGAAACTGGACTGACATTTACAGTTCAGGCAGCTGGGAAGTTTATATTGTAAAAATCACCACTCTTCCATTTATTACTTTAGGGTCAGGGCTTGCAAACCCTTACTCATGGGATTAGTCACTGTGGCCCATATTCTGATTTCATTTACTCCAGTATAAATCTGGGGAACTCCAGGAATGGAAAAGGGAATGGCAATAAGGCAAAGCCTTGTGACGCCTTAGAAATATACAAGCCTCTCTGGAAAGGTTTGGAATGGCCTTGAAGAACAATCAATAATTACCATGTTGAAGAGACCACAGCCAGGAGCTAGAGGAGCTGGAACAGAATGAAAAGCATGTGTACAACCTGCAGGAGGCTCATCTCCTGAGCAGAACCAGCCACCATGCACACGTCACACCAATGTGCCATCCCCTCCACAAACTCCTTGTTCTAGTCTGGGTTCAGTGCAAGCTCCTGGTCCGAATCATCAAAGCCATTAGTGGTTTAGGTCCCAGCACCAAAGAGACTGCTTCTCCATCCATGACCCAGCAACACAGCTGTGGTCATGGGGAACATGGAACACTGACTGTGAAACAAGAGATGGGGGGGGGGGGAGCCGGAGTGAACCAGAGGAAGGACATTCTTGATGCCAGGTGGGGTCCAGTCTATGGAATATTCTGCCAAAGAACAAAATGAGATGTAGTCTGATTTCAGAACCTGGTGCAAAATGCACCTTTTCACAATAGCCTGTCTGCAATAACAGATGTAGAATGAATAGGCAGGGAAGAGAAAGAAAGAAAGAGGTAGAAGATGGAGGATGAAGGAAATGGCCACAATCTAGGATGACACATCCATATAGAGTCTTGAAAACAAAACAAAAATCGCTTCCTGATTTCTCCCTGTTTTTAGTTCCTTCATACTCCAATGACTGTTGCTGTATAAATATCTTAGAAAGATTAGACCAAGAGGATTCTGGTTGGAGAGACCAGCCTCAGCATGCAGGACCAGGACAGTTGGCTGGCAGCAGATTGGTGTACCTATGTATGGACACGAGGCTATATGAACCAGTGCAATTCACCAGTAGAAATAACGTTTCAGGAATCTCCCAGTTATGCCTCTCAGCACCTGTGAATGTAGGTTTAACAAAGCAGCATTCTATTGTTTTGTGGAAATGCACTATATATCCCAGCAGGCCAATTAAAGAGCGACACCTCCTTAAAGCCAATGGCAGCACAGTGTGTGCACACTACATCACTGCACACAAAAGGTGAAATTACCAGGTCAGATTCCAACAGGGAAATAAAAATTTCCAGCAACAGGAATCTGCTCTATGTCTGATGCAATAGCTAAGCTCACACTGCAGAGCCGCTCTTGATCTGTCTCCCACCCACCCGAGCAGCTGCACAGTCCACTGCCCCCATAGAGCCTGTGTCCGCTTTTATAGGCTTAATGGCAATGAGCTCTGTCAACTTACTGGCTCAGCATCCCAGGCTTGACTTAATTGACAATCAATGTACATGTAACACCATGTGCTACAGAACAGTTATGTTTGTAGCCCTGGACAGCTTTGTACAAGTTCTATAAAATGCAGGCAAAGTATGTTCAACACAGTATTGCTGAACATACTTGTCTGATGCACCTGGGCACCTCTGGGCCTTGTTACCATTACCCAGGATGGGATAAAAAGTACCTTTTTAAAAAACGACATTTTTGAAAGACGAGATGACTGCTCAGGGATTTCTGAACCTGGAGTTTATTAACAGTTAATGAGGTGTGTCTTGAAGAAAAAGCAACATTAAATATTGTGTTCCTTTTGGAGCAGGGCATTTTAAGACTGAAATGCACAGCTTATTTTGTTGTATTTATTAAATTATTTGTATGCTAAATCCTCAACGACAACTACAAAATATGTTGAATGTTGATTTTACCTACATACGCCACAAAAAATAAGGCACAAATGGTGTTTTGAATGTATGTGGCCTAAAGGAAAAGAAACAAAACCTAGAAAAATTGGAGTCACTTCTGTGCAAGCTACAGAATCACCCTGAAATAACAAAATAACAATTACAACTTGACCCCTCAGTGTTGCAATGGTGTGGCATCCGTAAAGCCCACAGTGCCCCCTCCAGACCATACGAAATACTATAGTGAAAGTCAACTTCCTTGCTCATTGTTTTGATCACGTCCCTCTTTGAATGTCATCTGCTATCATCATATTCAAGCTCCTAGTTACCACTTTCCAAACCCCGTACATATCTGCCCCTTCCTACTTAGCCAAGCTTGTCTCATTCACGTCTCTTCCCTACCCTCTGCACTATGCCAACATTCCCATCCTCAGCTGCTCATTTGTCAGCATCCCTTCCAGTCATCTTTGTATGTTCTATGTGCCCCACCCCAATGTGTCGTATGACCATCCTGAACTTACCCATTGTACACTCAAGTCCTTCTTGAAAACCAACTTTTATCATGCTGCCAGAGTGAATCTAATGGATCTATATATACAGGAAATGAAAAGCAAGAAAAAGGGACATGTTGTTTTCCATGCCTTAGGTCCTTGGGACAGAAATCATTCACCCTTCTCTCTAGGAAGCACCTAACTCACTATGGGTACTAAACAAATAATGATAAATAGTACCTTAAGGTGACAAATCCGATTCATTATCTAAAATGCATCATTGCAACAGTGCATAAAACGAGGTCTTAAGTTATTTCATTTTTTTCCCCTTGACCATCAAAGCAGTTGCATCATGTGAGCTAAGCAATAATTATTTGCTGACTTGTGAAATGTAGCCAAACAGGTTATGGTACATACATTCTTCTCGGTCCCAAATGGCTATTAGAGTTTGCTTATGAATTAACCAGCTGAGTGGTTAAAAACACAGTGCTCATATTTGGATGGGCAGGCCTTCAAAAGCAAGCCTATTACAAATATTACAGAATGATTTATAGTGTAGTCCCATGGGCCATGTACTGTACAATAAGTGCCTCTTTAGTGGATGTCAACTGTATATCACAGTACACTCAGATAAATGGGTTCAGGAGAGAGCTGGGTGAAATAAGTGTAGCAAAATTTTTGTTCCTCAAAATTTCTGAACCTGAATGTTGTAAAACTCTTTATTCCTCAATATATGTTAATTGGGTAAACTCGTGTTTCTGTTCTCAAGTTCACAAACCTTTTGACAACCTGGAGTTTTATGAAATGCTGATATTTTTGTGATAAAATTTCATATAGAATTTGTTGTTGTTTGAATGACTCTGAAAATCTTATGGCTCCCCTCTGCCCCGCCCTTTCCACATTTTTTGAGATGGGTTTGTTGGTTTCAATGGATTATATAACTCATGTGAGATTGGCTCTGGTTCCCTGACTGACAGAGCATATTGTGTCTGGCCAGGAAGGTTAGCAGAAGTCATTTCAGCTCATTTTTCAGAGTAAAGAGTTGCAATTTATGTGAGCTCTCTGAGACAGTCGAGTAGGGGACTAAAAGCTCTGGTAATACCATGGTTTATTTGTGGTGTGGCTCATCTATCAGACATGCTCCAGCCAGAAAACTGAGGGGGTACATCTCTGTCCCTTCAACTGATATTCATGCTGCAAAAGGATATTCCTTTTCTGTTTTCATAGAATCATAGAAATATAGGTCTGGAAAGGACTTGCAGTAGTCATCTACTCCAGCCTCCTGCACTGAAGCAGGACCAAGTAAACCTAGACTATCCCTGTTGGGTGTTTATCTAACCTGCTCTAAATAACCTCCAGTGACTAGAGATTCCAGTCTCCGTTGGAAGGCTATTCCAGTGCTTAATTCTCCTTACAGCTAGGAAACTTTCCTAATATCTAACCTAAATCTCCCTTGCTGCCAGTTGAACCAATTACTTCTTGTCTTACCTTCAGTGGTCGTTGAGAACAATTTATCACCATCCATTTTAGAACAGCCCTTAACATATTTGAAGACTGTTTATCAGGGCTCCCTCAGTTGTCTTTTCTCAAGATTAAACTGGCCCAGTTTTTTTAACCTGTCCCCATCATTCAGGTTTTCTAAACATTTTCTCATTTTTGTAGCTCTCCTCTGGACTCTCTCCAATTTGTCCACAACCTGGACACAGTGCTTCAGCTGAGGACTCACCAATGCCAAGTGCCACAGGACCTTTACTTCCCATGTCTTACATATGCCACTCCTGTTAATAAACCCCAGGTTATATTAGCCTTTTTCACAACTGCATCACCTTGTTGACACACATTCAATTTGTGTTCCACTATAACCTCCAGATCCTTTTCAGCAGTGCTACTACCTAGCTAGTTATTTCCCATTTTGTATTTTGTGCATTTGATTTGTCCTTATTAAGTGTAATACTTTGCTCTTGTCTTTACTGAATTTAATTTTGTTGATTCAGACCAGTTGTCCAATTTGTCAAGGTCTTTTTGAATTCTGATATTGTCCTCCAAAGTGCTTGCAACCCCTCCCAGTTTGGTGTCATCTGCAAATTTCATAAGCATACTCTTGATTTCATTATCCAAGTTATTAATAAAAATATTAAATAGTATTGGACTCAGGATGGACCCCTTTGGGACCCTGCTAGAGAGTCATCCTAGTATGATGACAAATCATTGATAACTACTCTTTGAGTATGATCTTTCAGCCACTTTTGCACCTATCCGAAAGTAATTTAATCTAGACCACATATGAAAATGTTGGTGAGACTCAGTCAAAATCCTTACTAAAATCAAGATATGTCAGATTCACAGCTTCCACCTAATCCAGTAGGCAGGTATCCCTGTTAAAAAAGGAAATTAGGTTGGTTTGGTATGACTTGTTCTTGTCATATCCATGTTGGCTATTACTTATTACTCTATTATCTACCAGGTGCTTATGAATTCATTGTTTAATAATTTCTTCCAGAATCATTCCAGGTATCAAAGTTAAGCTGATTGATCTGTAATTCCTTGGGTCCTCTTTGTTACCATTTTTAAAGATAGGTACTGTGTTTGCTCTTCTCCAATCCTGGGAAACCTCACCCATCCTCCATGTGTTCTTGATGATCTTTTCTAACAGTTCTGAGATTCCTTCAGCCAGTTCCTTAAGTACCCAAGGATAAATTTCATGAAGCCTTTACTGACCTGATTACATCTAATTTATCTAAATATTCTTTAACTTGTTCTTTACCTATTCTGGCTTGTGTTCTTTCCCCTTGTTGTTAATATTAATTGTGGTAAGTATCTGGTCACAATTATCCTTTTTAGTGAAGACTGAAGGAAAATAGGCAATAAATATTGTGATGTTGATAGTTCAGATGCCAGCTCTTGCCAGTCAGCAGGTATTAACCAAGAACTGACAAACTCATAGCTGGAGATCAGAGCAGTTCACTTGTGTGTTGGTGTTGCTCAAAATAGGTATAAATCTTATAAGAATGTAGTGTTTCGACCGTATAAAAGATTTGTAAATTGCAGTAATACATGCATTAATTTTACTTGTAATGTCTGTATTCCATGCTGTAAGAAAATATGTAAGTTTTGCTTTACAAGCTTGAAAACGTTTGCTCTGAATTTGTGAACCCAGGCATGGGAATCGTCCACCCCCCCTTCCAGGAGGACTGTCAAAATGTATGTGGGCTTTTATAAGACAAAGCTTTATTAATTGTCCCATCCACCCATAGAAAAGTATGTGCAGAAGGCCTCACTCAATCACTTTGAATGCTGAAGAGGGAAATAAAAATAGCTGACATGAAGATTTTTTCATCTCTTTACTTTTTGAACTCTTACAGAGAAACAAAACGGAAGCCAGAATCCCCAGGGGTTATCTCCTAGGTCTGCCCTGAAATACACTTTGAATTGACAGATCTCTGCAACTATTTCACTTTTAGGATTTAGATGGTAACTCATTTGTGTGTGTATGTTTGCTTACTTTAACCTGTAAATCTCTTATTTCTCTCCACCCTGCACTTAAGCAGGGAGGAGTTTGGCTGGCTGGCTGGCTGGCTGGCTGGCTGGGGAGAAGAAGGCAATGCTTTCTGGCTTGGGGGAGGACGGAAGATGTAAAGTTGGTGAAAAGAGCAGTCAGTGTGGTAAATGACTCACCACATAGGAATGTGGGGTTTAAAAAGGTCAGTTGGGTCTAGCCCCTCCCGTCTTTACTCAGAACTACATTGACCTACCTGGGCATTCAGCTGAACACCAGGGAGGGCGTCTCTCGGCTCCCTCTGGATAAACTTCAGGAGCTATCAGAGTTGCTCCAGAGACCACTGGGGGCTTAAAATAAAAGACTACAAGAGCTGCACTCTATTCTGGGGCACTGGAACTTTGCTTGCAGGGTTGTTGCCCCGTTTTGTGCGTGGCAGGTAGTGGCAACGGTCAGCATAGCCAGGCCACACCATTACATACCAGGCACTAGACATATGAAGGAATACTTGGAGGGTGTGGAAAATTTTCTGAGTCAACTTAATGGGGTATCATTGTGGAGGAAGCAATGGTTATTACAAAGGGGGGTTAAAAATCCACTCGGATGTGGCAGGAGGTGCAGGGTTTGGGGTGTTTTATCAAGGCAAATGGTGTGCACAAAATGGCCCACTACCTGGACGCAAAATGGGGTTGTGCACAACATGACCTCCTTGGAATTTTTTCTCCATTTTAGTTGCGATGGTCATTTGGGGATCAGAGCTGGCTAATATAAGGGTGTACTTCTGGCAGATAGCACAGGGTTATGAAGTTAGTAAGGGCGTTTGTTCTACAAATGCTTAACCTTCAACATCTGTTTTTTCTTCCAAGCACGTGCTGGGCATGAATAATGGCATAGCAGATGCCTTGTCTCGTTTCCAGTTCCACAGATTTTGTGAGCTTGCAACAGGGGCTAGCAGTCAACCCCAGCACTTGCCACGGGCTATCTGAAACCTCGGAATGTAATGTGGTTGGTGGAATGGAGATTTTTGGCTCCAGTTTACAAATTGTTTTGTTTTCATTAAAGGAGTCTTGTCAATTCAAGGATCCAGAGAAGGGGTCGCCTATGCAGCCCTTCGTGGAAGGCGGTTGTTGCAGTACCAGGTCAAGAACAATGCAGTTGCTGGTGCCCCACAACAATCACACATGGCACAATGGGTCCTTTATCCCCAGTAGGGCTGCTAGGCCAAAGGCCATTTGGAGATGTCTGGGAACCCGGCTGGGTGTGGTGGGGAGGCAGCCAAGTTAATGGCTGGTGCCTCCTTGTGGCAGATGTTTAGTGCAGGTAGTCCTTAAATTAAGACACAAAAGAATGAAAAAATGGCTTGGAAAAGGAATTAAGGAGAGGTGCTTGGTAATTGAACAAGCCAGGGGCAGTTGGGGACTCTTATGACTGGTACAGCAGGGAGACAACCCCACCATCATTATAGTCCACTTTAACCCCCCCTATTAGGGGGCATGGTCGTTAAGGTCCCATCAAGGGAATTGTGCCTTTAATATTGTCTCTTTGAGAAACTGCCAGCTCTTCTGAACTCCTTTTTCCCTTAGATTTTCTTCCCATGAGATCTTACCAATCAGTTCTCTGAGTTTGTTAAAGTCTTCATTTTTAAGTCCATTATCCTTATTCTGCTGCTCACTACTTTTCCTTAGAATCATTAAATCTATCATTTCATGATAACTTTCACCCAATTTGCCTTCAACCTTCACGTTCCTCTGTGTTAGTCAAAATCAAGACTAAAATGGCTGTCCTCCAGCTACTTCCTCCATCTTCTGAAACAAGAAGTTGTGCCTAATACCTTCCAAGAACTTATTGGACATTTTGTGTTTTGCCCAATAGATGTCTGGGTAGTTAGTCCCCTATTACAACCAGGTCTTGTGTGTTGGATATTTCTGTGATTAATTCTAGAAATGACTCATCCATATTCTCTTCCTGATTTGGTGGTCTATAGAATACCCCTGCTATGACATCACCCCTGTTTTTCCCCCTTTTATTTTCACTCAGTGACTTTCAACTCATCTGCCTCTCACCTTCTTCTGGACCTCAGAACAAACGTATATATTCTTGATGTATAAGACAACACCACCTCCCCCTTTTTCCCTGCCTCTGCTTCTTGAACAAACTATATACCTTTTTACCAGTATTCCAGTCATGAGATTTATCCCACCCAGTAATCTTTTGTAACCTATCCTCTTGGTGACAATAAACATAATTTGACACTAATAGATTTTTTTTATGATTTTGGGTGTTTTTTATAATATTTGATCATTTTTTCAGGGGACAGTCTGTTAATCAACAGAACTGCCTTTGGATTATGTGTTTTGATCCTTTTATTTCATAAATTTTCTAGGGATAATGTTCCCATTTACTGTAGGAATATAGCTAGTTTACATTCAGGTTCAGGAATAATAATTCCTCCTTAAGCAGCTGCAATAAAGCACTTTAAACAAAATCTTATGTTTGAACCTACATCCAGACACAGATTTCACCATCACAGGTCTGGAAATTTTCCCTAGAGCCAGAATCACAAGCAAGACCCAGGTCGAATCCCAGGCATTGAATGGTTGGATCAGCAACAAGGAAACCATTCCAGACGTCTTTAGCCGACCATCCGTTGTGCCACAGGGCTGATGCTGACAGATTCCGATCTGGCAGCTGAGACCACATTGGACGTCTCGACATAAGCCGTGCTCTGGGGTGACTGAAAATGTCTGTGTACAGTGGGAGACATGGATTGACATGTAGCTTTTCCGCCAGTCTGGCTGTAGACTCTCTGTGATGAATGTGTGGAGGGGCTATGTTGCTCAGAACTGGTAGCCATGGGATAGGAGTGGAGTGCAGGGTGCCTGTGATGATACACATGGTCAGATTCAATTTGATGTCAACCAACTTAGTGTGTGGCAAATGACACCACACAGGGGCACAGTATTCCACCAAGGAATAGCACAATACGAGAGCCAATGTGCAAAGTGTCTATGCCCCTGCATCCCACGTCGAACTGGCTAATTTGCTGATTCAATTATTCCTGGTCCTGACTTTGGCAGCAGTCTTTTTTAGATGGTCATGGAAAGTCAAAGAACAGTCCAGCGTGACAAAAAGGTATACTAGTTTTGCCTCGTGTTTCAGTTGTTTTCCATTGAGTAAGATGTCTAATTCATGTTTAATGCTTGCATTGTGGAGTTGGAAGATGCTTAAAACTGTCTTAGTCACATTTGGTTGGAGCCACCAACTGCCACAGTAGGCTGCCAGGTAGGCATTCAAGATGTTCTCCAATTTGGTGAAAGAGCATAACTGGATACTGCAGCAGATGTCATCTCCATTCATTGAATTGAGCCTCCCTGAATCAGCCATTCTAATACTGAGCTGGA
The DNA here is from genome assembly GCF_009764565.3 of Dermochelys coriacea. Taxonomy (NCBI): domain Eukaryota; kingdom Metazoa; phylum Chordata; order Testudines; family Dermochelyidae; genus Dermochelys; species Dermochelys coriacea. Next base: position 138,360,552 of record NC_050068.2, read on the forward strand.
TGGCTGGAGACAAAGGAACTAGTGGTTGTGTGCTTCCAAAAACTGCCAGATGTTGTGTGCTTCCGAATTTGAAAAATGTGTTGAAAGACGGAGCTGAACAAATTATTCATTACAAATGATCTTCATCGCAAATTAACTCCATTTTTGGTTCATGAACCACTCCTGTTTTTCTATGACTATATCTATAGTTCATAAATATTTGTTAAATGGTTTGGATGTAACATTCAAACTATGGGTTCTTCTAACTATTTGTTTCAGCTATTCTCTATTTGTATAGTGTTGGTTACCTAAGTCACATGGCAATGTTTTTGCTCTCTGATGGATGACTGAAACCACTTGAACAAGAGAATAGCAAATAGTAAATGAGGTACTTCCAGTGCAAATGTTCAGAAGAATACTCCTTCATTTTTAAAATTTGTGTCACTTTCAGGAGTAGCAAACATTGTCACATACATGGCCGTTGTCTAGATCCTTATACATAACAAATAACATGACACTCCCCCCCCATGAATAAAAGCAACTGAACTTGGTTCTGTTAGTCCAAAACTATTTGAATCAGATTTTTTACAAATATTTCCAGCCCTTTCTGTTTGTTTGCTGTAACATAAAGAAATATCCTAGACTTAATAGCACAAATGTCAGTGAGTGATAGTCTTCCCAGAATTGTTTAGCCTTAACTCTAAATTTTCCCTGGTTTTGTGTTTTTGTAGAGTTGTGTGTGTTCTAATTAAACAATAAAGCACAAGCCCTGCCCCAGGGATTAAGACTGACTGGGGGTGTGGAGGCAAAGCCAACAGCCATTAACGCCAGCTGGTCATTAATTCCCCAGGCAATGCTAGTGCTAAGCTCATCATTGCTGTTATAACAATCTCGCCCCACTTCTTTTTTTTAAATTAAGAAAAATACCTTTGGCTTCTCTAGTGCAGATGAGGCTGCTACTGCCCCCTTTCTAGGAAACCTCTATAGCCAGTCAGAATATGGACTGTTGGAATATTGTCTAAAGTATAATAAACTAGAGATTCCATTTTTGAATCATAGTCTGAGAGGATAGCATGCAGGCATTTTCTGGGTACAACCTCCAAATAATCCATATTTAATTAAAAGAAAAAAATCAATGATCTCTTAAACAAATAACTATGAAAAGAACGGTACTGTCTATCTACAATCTTAAAGTGCACCCATCATTGTGGTATGGTGCTAATTTAAAATGTTAATGTATCAAGCTTATCCAATGAATATATTTCTGCTTTACTTGCCTAAAAGAGAACAGTGGGTATATCCATCTAAATACTTTTGTATTCCTGATGGAAATCTTTTAACAATCCCACTGACCCCCACTCTGGTTATTACAGCACCTTTACTCTGAGACAGACATGCATTGCTTTTCGGAGAGCTCCTTCACTGAATTCTTGGAGGTTAATAATGGACATATATGTATAATATTGCCATATGAATGTTTCTATGCCCTAGATAAATGTGCATAATTTCCTTTGTATGTAATGGGCATGAGTATTTAATTATGCCAAGTTGTGAGTTTTGCAGTTTATCTCGGCCCCTCAGGGAATCCTTGAAAATGAAATTTCCTATGTCACTGATACATTGGAAATGCAGTTTTATAATACCTCTATAGTAGGATATTGTAATCCATGTGGCTTCCCCTCCCCCACAGGAGAGAATAGACACAGAACTAGAACTTTTTTTGAGCATATGGGTCTATATAGCACAGCAGGAGGGTATAAGGTTAGGAAAAGATTTAATGACAAATGGGTTGCAAGATTGTGTATATATGTATCACAGATTACAAATGATATAAATTTCTGTATTTACATTAAGTCTCAGGTTAATTGCACTGGTTTAATAAATCACTATTAATCCAGGCTGCTGTTAATCAAGTTATTAAGAATATAGAATACATTGGGTACTGACATTATTTCTTGGGCTACTAAGGAGGTAAAATGTATCAGGTTTGCCTGATGAGTCAATTGATGTAACATTTTGTGTACAAACTATTTCTATATTTGAAATACAATTTAAAGCTTCACTTTTCCAAGCTTCTCCTCCTTTGTCGTCTCCTGCAAACATACCCTTGGCCTTTCTCTCTCACACACACATGTATGCATTTGTGTATGCACATGTACACACACAAGCTGAGTGAAGGCATCATTTACTTTTGTTAACTTGCTCTGCAATGCATGATTTCCTGCTGTAGTGTGTACTTTCAGTAGATAACAAAAACGGTTACTAAAACCTCTAAACAGGAAAACAAAACACAGATGGCATCTTGAATGCAAAGCATCTGGGGATGACAATCAACTAGGGCCTCAAAAGATATTTTATTCCATCCCATTTTCAAAGAGAAGAGAAGAAAAGGCGTGGGGGGGGGGCGGAGGGGCAAAGCCGGCGGGGTGTGTGTAAATGCTGTGTGAGTTTCTGGAGTGAACTTGACAACGTCCAAAAAATTGAATCTATACTTAAAATGAATCAATGTTTAGTGTTATTGACGTTTAGAAAATTTTAGGTCACCCTATCCTGGTATCTTGTTATGGTTTAGCTTCGGTAGCCATCTAAATGGTTTTCATGATTTAGATTGATAGCCAACTATTTTAGAACCTGCAGAAAACCTTCAAAAAAGAAAAGAAAATGTGGTTATTATTTGTTCTGTAAATTCAGAAAATGGAAGACTAGCCAAGGGTTGGAGAGCAGATGATGCCGTATGGAAAACATTCCATTTAGAAATATTTATGTCTTGTATCATATTTTAAGTATTTCTCTTCCTTTGTGTCTCCCTAATACAGAAAATAGACCCAATTTTGATATCAGTTGCATAGTGTACATCCAGAGTAATGCCATTGACCTCATTTGAGTTGCTCTGAATTTACACCAGGGAAACCAAGAGCAGAATCTGGCTCAGTTTTAATATAAAAGTCTCTAATAACAAAGAGTTAATCTCCTCTCGTTGTGCCAACCTGCTAACCTTCTCTTTGTGATATCACATGGAGTTCAGATGCAATATCACAAACCCAAATATAGATACAGATAAAAATAACAAAGCATCTGTGTCCTGATCCTCCTCTGCATCTGAGGAGCATGCGGCCCATGTCAGGAGAAGTGTGTGCAGAGGTAGCTGTGCATCATTCCAGTATGCTAGAGCAGGATTCCGGCTGCTCTAATTTGTGTCTGCTGCCAGAAGCTCCAAGTGGTAGGTACAGCAGCTGAGAAGCACCAGAGTGTAGGGAAGATTCATGCATTGTTATGCCCCTGGAGTCTCTCATGAATGGCTATGGCTGGTTGAAGGGTGACCCCAGGTTATCTATTCTTCTCTCAGGCTCCTAAAGATGTTTTTAGCTCAGCTGCCCTGGATATTTCATTGGCGAATACAACTTGCATGATCTTGCAGAAAAGAAAAATGACATGGGGGTGAGTGGTAAGGTTCTTTTTTGTTTGATTTACTTATAAAGAATTTAAGCAGATTGTGGTTTGAAACTGATCCTTCTTCCCTGAATGGCTGTGCAGATGCAGGGGAGTTTTGAAAAGAAACAGGCTGCAGGGTGTGGATGTGCTTTTATCACTCCCAGTGGATTACTGGGCTAGCAATGGAGTTTTTACTATTGAAGTAAGTATTGGTGTACCTCATTTAGATGGGAGTAGCAAGAACTGAAAAAGCAGAGATGGAGGAGCTGTACAGCAGCAGGATTTCGAACCCCTCGCCCCACTTTTTTTTCCAGCTGTGCATTCTTTTTCTTAACCTGCAGTGCATCTAGCCTCTAAAAACTTGTGAGGCAAGAGGGAGAAAATGGCAAAAATTCCAGTTTGGAAAATAAATAAATATCTCTTTGTTAACATCCCAAGAATGTGAAGCAGCCAGCTATCCATTTGTAGTCTGATAAACTTATTTCCTTGAGATTCCTTTTGAAGGTAAGAGGGGGAAAATGTACTGACATACTTTAATATACTCAAAAAGAACTTATTTATGCACTAATAAATTTGTTAGTCTCTAAGGTGCCACAAGTACTCCTATTCTGTTCTTTTTGCGGATACAGACTAACACGGCTGCTATTCTAAACTCTAATATACTGTAAATCATACATACTTCTACTAAATTGAGTCTAAAGTCTGAAATAAATGAATGAGCCGAGCAGCAGAACACTAAAAGAATACTGGGCAGAACTTTATCTATGCTCAATCCATTGGTTTCCAAGATGATAATGCAGTTCAGAATAAATGGCTCCTTAAGGAGCTCTATCTAGGCACCAGTTACCCTCAAGTAATGGCTACACAGTGTATGTATGCATTTGAGATGCTATATTAGGGAAGACCATTTTGACCATGTGCAATGTGGATCTAAAATGAAGCTGAATTAGTGTTGTGATGGGAGTCTTAACTTTTGAACGATCAGATTGCTGCTATGTGTGTAAATTTCCAACCTCAGTTTTGCATGAAGATAGGTGGGGGGATTTTGTTCATTTTTTACGTTGCCCTTATTTTGTTGAAAGAAAAAAAAGACACATTTTGATTGATCTTTCATGTCTTTTTTTTATTAGTCTAGATCATATTGAACAATTTTCTTCTGTGTTAATCAAGATCATTCCATAGGAACAAGTCTTTTCTGAGTGTGTTTCAACAGGAAGGACTGCCTTGTAATTTGGACAGTAATGTTGCTTCATGGGGACATTACTTTAGAGAGAACATTTTGCTTTCTCTATTGTGCACATTCTGGTCCCTGTAGAGTTTACAACCTCACTTTTACCATTGTGTAAAGTATAATCTCTGTAGGGACTCCTCAGTCCTAATTGTTGTGGATTTTACAGTCTCTACTGCAATCGATGTAGAGGAATAACCTCAGTGGGAATGGAGATTGCAATCTCTGTACGTGGGGCCCTTACAGGAACTATTGAGAGAGAGGATCAGAGGATCGGTAGGACAATCCACAGAAACTGAGATGGAGCTTAGAAGCTGTGCAATTGCCTCAGTTCCCACAGAATTGACCATCTCTGCATTGAATGCTATGGAGATTCCTAAGTCTGCCGGGACAGCTATAGAGCTCTGTCTTTGTCTCTGCGGAGTTTGGACCCTGTCAGGTTAGAAGTGGCTCCCTCTCTGGCTCTAACACATGTGCTGATGGGACTCACCAATGGGACTGGACCTGGGAGAAGGCTGCTTAACTGGAAGGAGAGGTCATATTGGCTTATTAAGCAGCTTCTACACTATTATCTTTCATTTTGAACCATGAGTCTACTGTTTTCTGTAGTTTTGCAGGAGCTTTTGGTTTTAGATCTCAATGACTTCCCTTTACTGTACAAATGCAGTCATCACCTCCTATTATTCTCTTCAGGATGTGGTGAAATTCATACAGATAGGGACACTCCTGTTGTAAACTGTCTGTCCCTCAAGGCCATAAACTAATATTTTTCTTTCACTCAATGTACCCTGAAACAACCCTTAGGCACTAGATGGCGCTAGGGAGTCTCCATCCAGTGCTCCAGACCCAAGTCAAGTTGGTGTTACTATAGTAACTGTAAAAAGAGCAGGAGTACTTGTGGCACCTTAGAGACTAACACATTTATTAGAGCATAAGCTTTCGTGAGCTACAGCTCACTTCATCAGATGCATTTGACATCCGATGAAGTGAGCTGTAGCTCACGAAAGCTTATGCTCTAATAAATTTGTTAGTCTCTAAGGTGCTACAAGTACTCCTTTTCTTTTTGCGAATACAGACTAACACGGCTGCTACTCTGAAACCTGTAAAAAGAGCGAGGAGTACTTGTGGCACCTTAGAGACTAACCAATGTATTTGAGCATAAGCTTTCGTGGGCTAAAGCCCACTTCTTCAGATGCATGCAGTGGAAAATACGGTAGGAAGATATATACATCTCTGTGTGTGTGTGTGTGTGTGTGTGTGTGTGTGTGTGTGTGTGTGTGCATACAGAGAACATGAAAAAATGGGGGTTTCCATACCCACTCTAACAAGAATAATCAATTAAGGTGGGCTATTATCAGCAGGAGAAAAAAAACGTTTGTAGTGATAATCAGGATGGCCCATTTCAAACAGTTGACAAGAAGCGGAATGTCCGGGTTCCAGTAACACAGACACAGGTAACTAACCGCTTTCATGTTCTCTCCACAGGTACCATTGCGGAGAGTGGACCAGATGATATGTCTGGGGGGAGAAAGCAGAAGGAGACTCCGCTGGTTGGGAGGCATGAGATGCGATGTCCTGAGGTTGGGGGTTCCACGACCACCACTCCCAAGAGGAGAAGGCGGGTGGTGGTGGTCGGGGACTCTCTCCTCCGGGGGACTGAGTCATCTATCTGCCGCCCTGACCGGGAAAACCGAGAAGTCTGCTGCTTGCCAGGGGCTAAGATTCGTGATGTGACGGAGAAACTGCCGAGACTCATCAAGCCCTCGGATCGCTACCCCTTCCTGCTTCTCCACGTGGGCACCAATGATACTGCCAAGAATGACCTTGAGCGGATCACTGCGGACTACGTGGCTCTGGGAAGAAGGATAAAGGAGTTGGAGGCGCAAGTGGTGTTCTCGTCCATCCTCCCCGTGGAAGGAAAAGGCCTGGGTAGGGACCGTCGAATCGTGGAGGTCAACGAATGGCTACGCAGGTGGTGTCGGAGAGAAGGCTTTGGATTCTTTGACCATGGGATGGTGTTCCATGAAGGAGGAGTGCTGGGCAGAGACGGGCTCCATCTTACGAAGAGAGGGAAGAACATCTTTGCCAGCAGGCTGGCTAACCTAGTGAGGAGGGCTTTAAACTAGGTTCACCGGGGGAAGGAGACCAAAGCCCTGAGGTAAGTGGGAAAGCGGGATACCGGGAGGAAGCACAGGCAGGAATGTCTGTGAGGGGAGGGCTCCTGCCTCATACTGGGAATGAGGGGCGATCAACAGGTTATCTCAAGTGCTTATATACAAATGCACAAAGCCTTGGAAACAAGCAGGGAGAACTGGAGGTCCTGGTGATGTCAAGGAATTATGACGTGATTGGAATAACAGAGACTTGGTGGGATAACTCACATGACTGGAGTACAGTCATGGATGGTTATAAACTGTTCAGGAAGGACAGGCAGGGCAGAAAAGGTGGGTGAGTAGCACTGTATGTAAGGGAGCAGTATGACTGCTCAGAGCTCCGGTACGAAACTGTGGAAAAACCTGAGTGTCTCTGGATTAAGTTTAGAAGTGTGTGCAACAAGAGTGATGTCATGGTGGGAGTCTGCTATAGACCACCGGACCAGGGGGATGAGGTGGATGAGGCTTTCTTCCGGCAACTCACGGAAGCTACTAGATCGCATGCCCTGATTCTCATGGGTGACTTTAATTTTCCTGATATCTGCTGGGAGAGCAATACAGCGGTGCATAGACAATCCAGGAAGTTTTTGGAAAGCGTAGGGGACAATTTCCTGGTGCAAGTGCTAGGGGAGCCAACTAGGGGGAGCGCTTTTCTTGACCTGCTGCTCACAAACCGGGTAGAATTAGTGGGGGAAGCAAAAGTGGATGGGAATCTGGGAGGCAGTGACCATGAGTTGGTTGAGTTCAGGATCCTGACGCAGGGAAGAAAGGTAAGCAGCAGGATACGGACCCTGGACTTCAGGAAAGCAGACTTTGACTCCCTCAGGGAACAGATGGCCAGGATCCCCTGGGGGACTAACATGAAAGGGAAGGGAGTCCAGGAGAGCTGGCTGTATTTCAAGGAATCCCTGTTGAGGTTACAGGGACAAACCATCCCGATGAGTCGAAAGAATAGTAAATATGGCAGGCGACCAGCTTGGCTTAATGGTGAAATCCTAGCGGATCTTAAACATAAAAAGAAGCTTACAAGAAGTGGAAGGTTGGACATATGACCAGGGAAGAGTATAAAAATATTGCTCGGGCATGTAGGAAAGATATCAGGAGGGCCAAATCGCACCTGGAGCTGCAGCTAGCAAGAGATGTCAAGAGTAACAAGAAGGGTTTCTTCAGGTATGTTGGCAACAAGAAGAAAGCCAAGGAAAGTGTGGGCCCCTTACTGAATGAGGGAGGCAAGCTAGTGACAGAGGATGTGGAAAAAGCTAATGTACTCAATGCTTTTTTTGCCTCTGTTTTCACTAACAAGGTCAGCTCCCAGACTGCTGTGCTGGGCATCACAAAATGGGGAAGAGATGGCCAGCCCTCTGTAGAGATAGAGGTGGTTAGGGACTATTTAGAAAAGCTGGACGTGCACAAGTCCATGGGGCCGGACGAATTGCATCCGAGAGTGCTGAGGGAATTGGCGGCTGTGATTGCAGAGCCCTTGGCCATTATCTTTGAAAACTCGTGGCGAACGGGGGAAGTCCCGGATGACTGGAAAAAGGCTAATGTAGTGCCCATCTTTAAAAAAGGGAAGAAGGAGGATCCTGGGAACTACAGGCCGGTCAGCCTCACCTCAGTCCCTGGAAAAATCATGGAGCAGGTCCTCAAAGAATCAATCCTGAAGCACTTAGAGGAGAGGAAAGTGATCAGGAACAGTCAGCATGGATTCACCAAGGGAAGGTCATGCCTGACTAATCTAATCGCCTTTTATGATGAGATTACTGGTTCTGTGGATGAAGGGAAAGCAGTGGATGTATTGTTTCTTGACTTTAGCAAAGCTTTTGACACGGTCTCCCACAGCATTCTTGTCAGCAAGTTAAGGAAGTATGGGCCGGATGAATGCACTATAAGGTGGGTAGAAAGCTGGCTAGATTGTCGGGCTCAACGGGTAGTGATCAATGGCTCCATGTCTAGTTGGCAGCCGGTGTCAAGTGGAGTGCCCCAGGGGTCGGTCCTGGGGCCCGTTTTGTTCAATATCTTCATAAATGATCTGGAGGATGGTGTGGATTGCACTCTCAGCAAATTTGCGGATGATACTAAACTGGGAGGAGTGGTAGATACACTGGAGGGGAGGGATAGGATACAGAAGGACCTAGACAAATTGGAGGATTGGGCCAAAAGAAATCTAATGAGGTTCAATAAGGATAAGTGCAGGGTCCTGCACTTAGGATGGAAGAATCCAATGCACCACTACAGACTAGGGACCGAATGGCTCGGCAGCAGTTCTGCGGAAAAGGACCTAGGGGTGACAGTGGACGAGAAGCTGGATATGAGTCAGCAGTGTGCCCTTGTTGCCAAGAAGGCCAATGGCATTTTGGGATGTATAAGTAGGGGCATAGCGAGCAGATCGAGGGACGTGATCGTTCCCCTCTATTCGACACTGGTGAGGCCTCATCTGGAGTACTGTGTCCAGTTTTGGGCCCCACACTACAAGAAGGATGTGGATAAATTGGAAAGAGTACAGCGAAGGGCAACAAAAATGATTAGGGGTCTAGAGCACATGACTTATGAGGAGAGGCTGAGGGAGCTGGGATTGTTTAGTCTGCAGAAGAGAAGAATGAGGGGGGATTTGATAGCTGCTTTCAACTACCTGAAAGGGGGTTTCAAAGAGGATGGCTCTAGACTGTTCTCAATGGTAGCAGATGACAGAACGAGGAGTAATGGTCTCAAGTTGCAATGGGGGAGGTTTAGATTGGATATTAGGAAAAACTTTTTCACTAAGAGGGTGGTGAAACACTGGAATGCGTTACCTAGGGAGGTGGTAGAATCTCCTTCCTTAGAGGTTTTTAAGGTCAGGCTTGACAAAGCCCTGGCTAGGATGATTTAACTGGGACTTGGTCCTGCTTTGAGCAGGGGGTTGGACTAGATGACCTTCTGGGGTCCCTTCCAACCCTGATATTCTATGATTCTATGATTCTATGATTCTAAGGTGTGAGTAACAGTAGGAGGAAAATTAGCATGGGGAAATAGTTTTTAGTTAGTGTAATGACTCATCCACTTCTAGCCTTTATTCAAGCCTAATTTAATAGTGTCCAGTTTGCAAATTAATTCCAGTTCAGCAGTTTCTCATTGGAGTCTGGTTTTGAAGATTTTTTTTATTGTATAATTGAGACTTTTAGGTCTGTAATTGAGTGTCCAAGGAGGTTGAAGTGTTCTCCGACTGGTTTTTGAATGTTATAATTCTTGACGTTTGATTTGTGTCCATTTATTCTTTTGTATGGAGACTGTCTGGTCTAGCCAATGTACATGGCAGAGGGGCATTGCTGGCACATGATGGCAAATATCACATCGGTAGATGTGCACGTGAATGAGCCTCTGATATTGTGGCTGATGTGATTAGGTCCTATGATGGTGTCCCTTGAATAGATATGTGGACAGTTGGCAATAGGCTTTGTTGCAAGGATAGGTTCCTGGGTTAGTGTGTTTAGGGGAGGGATAGCTCGGGGGGGAGGGGAGGGATAGCTCAGTGGTTTGAGCATTGGCCTGCTAAACCCAGGGTTGTGAGTTCAATCCTTTTAGGGATCTGGGGATTGGTCCTGCTTTGAGCAGGGGGTTGGACTAGATGACCTCCTGAGGTCCCTTCCGTTCCTGATATTCTGTGATATTCTAATATTCTGTTGCGTGGTGTGTGGTTGCTGGTGAGTATTTGCTTCAGGTTGGGGGGCTGTCCTGTCTCCCAAGATCTGTGCGAGTGAGGAATCATCCTTCAGGATAGGTTGTAGATCCTTGATGATGTGCTGGAGAGGTTTTAGTTGGGGGCCGAAGGTGACGGCTAGTGGCGTTCTGTTACTTTCTTTGTTGGGCCTGTCCTGTAGTAGGTGACTTCTGGGTACTCTTCTGTCTCTGTCAGTCTGTTTCTTCACTTCAGCAGGTGGGTATTGTAGTTGTAAGAATGCTTGTTAGAGATCTTGTGTAGCAGATAGAATACCCCTGGTCGGGGTTCTAGGGGTGTATCTGTGCAGATTTGTTCTTGTGCTTTTTCAGGGAGTTTCTTGAGCAGCTGGTGTAGTTTCTTTTGATAACCCTCAGTGGGATCAGAGGGTAATGGCTTGTAGAAAGTGGTGTTGGAGAGCTGCCTAGCAGCCTCTTGTTCATATTCCAACCTATTCATGACGACGACATCACCTCCTTTGTCAGCCTTTTTGATTATGATGTCAGAGTTGTTTCTGAGGCTGTGGATGGCATTGTGTTCTGCACGGCTGAGGTTGTGGGGCAAGTGATGCTGCTTTTCCACAATTTCAGCTCGTGCACGTCGGTAGAAGCACTCTATGTAGAAGTCCAGTGTGTTGTTTCAACCTTCAAGAGGACACTATACTGGGTGGGTGCTGTGTGCCATTTTTGTTATAATTACTATTTATTATTCATACTTTAGATGTATGGCAGAATTTCTCCCTTTAATGGACGTAGTGACTCTGCAGATGTCTGTTTGGTTATTTTTTACTTTTCACACACGCTTTAAGAATTCAGCAGTGGAAACATAACTGAAATGGCTAATCTGACTCCAAACCAGGGAATACAATTGCCATCTGGTGAATCTGTTCATTTCTTGCCTATCTGTGTTCAAGACTTCTTGTGGTGCAGACAGTCACGGTTTCTGTGTACCATGTTCTTTCTTGTGTTCTTCTCCAGGGCCTGAACATCCAAAAGCTCCCAGTTAGGCACCTAAGTTAAATGCCCAGATTTTGCTCAGTCGCAGCAGCTCCCCTTGTTCTCAATCTTCATATCGTTCTCAGTGGGAGCTTGTGGGTGCCAAGCACCTTTGAAAATCTGACCTAAAAAACCTCACAATTGTGGATAGGAAAATGGAATGTTTCTGTAGCCAGCTGTTGGGCCTGAGGAGTTTGAGATGTGCCTTATCACCCTGAATTTCAACACTCTGTTAAACATTCTCAATATGAATCACATACAGACAGACTTATGTCTCCATATCCAGTCATGCCCTTTGGATTAACTACCCTGACTTTAACTGGATGGGCGCGGCAACAGGAAGTAAACTTAATGACAAAAGTGAATCGAACCATTACAGCAAGAGAGTCCCCCTCATAAGTTTCAGCCTAGCCACTCCATTCCCAGGTTCAGTCTCCGGCTTCAACTCCAGCGGCAGCTAACTTCCAACTCACCAGTCTTGTGTACGCCACCAGCACGGAATGTTCCAGCTCTTTTGCAATGCTCTCTCTTTGCAGTGCTGTAAGGGAAAGGAGTTGGCAGACATTTGGCCACATTGCATTAGAAAGAACATGCTCTATAGGGTGAGAGTGCTCAGTGGATTGGGGGACATGCTTTCAGGACAGTTGCAAGCAGAGTCTGCAGGGTGGGTGGGTAATTTTACTTTCCTTGCTGCTCTTGCTGTTTGAGATGACCTACAGTTTGTCAGCCTGCCATTGGTAATTTGGAAGGCTTGGAAGCTCCGTCTTCCTATAAACGGTCCCAAAGATTGAGAACAGTAGGGGATACATTTGATGACAGTATATTTTTGTTTCATTTTATCCTTTAAGTTCCGTGAAGTGACTGTTGAAATATATGATCCCTTTTGTTTTTTTTCATTTGATGCTGTATAATTGTATCAATAGAGAAGTTATCATTTTCATTGATCATAAAGGCTGTAATGAAGGCACATAGTCCACATGTTGTAGGAATCCAGGGCGTTGGGTGCAACAGCATGCACCTCCACCATATTTAGCCCACGAAAGCTCATGCTCTAATAAATTTGTTAGTCTCTAAGGTGACACAGGTACTCCTTTTCTTTTTGCGGATACAGACTAACACGGCTGCTACTCTGAAACCCACCATATTTATAGTTGCAGTAACCACACAGAGTCAACACGGTTCTTGAAATGCCATACACAATGCCAGCTGGAAAGCATGAGTAATTCATAATGAGATGTGAGTTGATTATTATTTGTAGTACCTAGAGGCACTTCGCAGAGAAGTGAAGTGACTTGCCCAAGGCAGGGTAGGGAGTAGAGCCCAGGTTGCTATAAATGGGAGCTATCTGTTCAGCCATGCTGCCTTCCAAATTAATTTTTCCAAAGCAAAATGTCTAGACAATCCAAGCAGCTTTGAAATCAATTTCTCAGCTCTGGCTGAGAAAATTCAAGCAATGCTTTTCACCTTTGGGATAGGAAAGACATAAGGCATATTTGGAATTCACTAATAAAATAGTCTTTATTGAGAAATAAATGATAACTTTATCTACAAAAGTTTTTTCTTTTTATACTGTCAAACAGTAATTGCAGCCAGAGCTTCTGTGATGCTGGCTGATCAGGTGCCAGCTCATGCCAAGGCCTTGAACCTCACTGAACACTGACAAATGCATAGCTGGAAACCAGTCTCACTCACCTATGGAAAAAAGACGAGGAGTCCTTGTGGCACCTTACAGACTAACATCTTAGTCTCTAAGGTGCCACAAGGACTCCTCATTGTTTTTGCTGATACAGACTAACATGGCTGCACCTCTGAAACTTGCCTGTGGGTTAATCTAAAATAGATATTAGAGTTATAAGAATGTTTAGACGTGATAGATTCATGTAGGTATACTAATCCTACCTATAAAAGAAAAGGAGTACTTGTGGCACCTTAGAGACTAACAATTTTATTAGAGCATAAGCTTTCGTGAGCTACAGCTCACTTCATCGGATGCATCCGATGAAGTGAGCTGTAGCTCATGAAAGCTTGTGCTCTAATAAATTTGTTAGTCTCTAAGGTGCCACAAGTACTCCTTTTCTTTTTGCGAATACAGACTAACACGGCTGCTACTCCTAATCCTACCTATAATATCTTTATCCCATGCTATAAGGCAATACTTAAGTGTTTGCTCTAGAACTGTAAAATGTTTGTTCCGAAACTCTATAACTCACCAAAACGGGGAAAAAACTTCATCTAATGCAAAACGCTGGATTCCTACAGAAGGTGTTATCGCCTACCCATCAGGAAGGACTATTGAATTCAAATGGGTCATTGTGGAAGAAAGACTTTGTTGATTGCTTCCCTGCCCCCCCTCCTGTCTCACCCCCACGCCCCAGGATGAGGTTAGGTGAAGAAGTGCTCATCCCACCAGCTTGGGCTCTAGGGAGATGGTAATAAAAATCCCTGATCAGAAGGAAGTGGGGTCTCTTTATGCTGTATGGACTATGAGGGGCAAAGATCCATAAACATAAGCAAGAGATCCTCCTGCTTGGCATGGGTCAGCCCTAAAGGACATAGAGAGCTCCTTATTATAGAACCTTATATTACCTTTTTAAATCTCAGACTGTAACTCATTTCTGTGTCTATGCTTCCAGTTTTAACTTTGTAAATAACTCCCTTATTTCCAGGTTTCAGAGAAGCAGCCATGTTAGTCTGACCGCAAAAAAAAAAAAAAATAAAAGTACTTGTGGCACCTTAGAGACTAACAAATTTGTTTGAGCATAAGCTTTTGTGAGCTACAGCTCACTTCATCGAGCGGTAGCTTATGAAAGCTTATGCTTAAATAAATAAATGTGTTAGTCTCTAAGATGTCACAAGTACTCCTTTCCCTTATTTCCTTTTTTCCTAGTTGTTAAACCTTTAGTTAATTTCTTACAGGAGTGGCTACAAACATTGTCTTTGGTGTGAGATCTAAAGATGCAATTGACCTGAGGTAAATGACTTGTCCTTTGTGACTGGGAGTACCTTAATATTTTGGGATTTTTGGTATAAAGTGACCATCTATCACAGAGTCAAGATTTCCTGGCTGGCAAGATAGATTGGAATGCCCCAGGGGACTGTCTGTGACACTGCGTTAAGGCTGTTATAGTGCCTGAGGAGTTTACACTTGTTACTGAGTTGGTGAAATCTAATTATAGAACTCACAACCAGTTTGGGGGTTTTGCCCTGCTTCTTAAGTCTGCCCAGAGGTTGGCATTTTAGCTTGTGAGCCACTTCAGACAGAGTGACAGTTTCCATTCTTCTGTCTGATTCCTACATTTTTTAAAATTAATTAATTAGAACACAGCCTTAATTTAGAAGACTAATGCTATCAGGTAAAGTACTGAACTAGGAGAGAGAACTTTCTGGATTTACAGCTTCTGAAATAAAAATCATTCGTTTCTGAGGAATGTAAAGTGCTAAGGAAGAGACCAGCTACTAATATTCATCTGGGAGCAGTTTAAAGTACAGCTCTATTTCTCTGGGCATTTGCAAGATATACATATATTTTTAAAAGGACACTGTTCATTAGAAGACAAGGATGTTAACACTTAGATTACAATCACTGGAAGAAAAGGAGTACTTGTGGCACCTTAGAGAGTAACCAATTTATTTGAGCATAAGCTTTCGTGAGCTACAGCTCACTTCACTGAATGCATCCGATGAAGTAAGCTGTAGCTCACGAAAGCTTATGCTCAAATAAATTGGTTAGTTTCTAAGGTGCCACAAGTACTCCAAAGCAAGAAGAAAAGGTGTTAGCACTCTTCTTTGATTAATTTAGTTACAAAGACGTACATAATTCAGATGCCTGCCATTACATAAGAATAAATAAGTGAGACCAATACAAGTAACATTCCATTAGTTTTCATGAAGTTCTAACACCTGAATACATTCTTCATTAACACATGTTTGATCTAGGGTTATTTAATTACAGGGTGTACATAATGTAGAAGTAATGTAATAGCAAACTACAGGATACAGACAGACAAAAACAATGCAATCAGCATCTCCTTTGATCTCTATTAGCATACAAGTGATTTAGTTTGAATGCATACTAACACTTAACATTTTTTGATATTCAAATATCAGTGAATTGACCTATGGCTTTGGCTTCAGCTGGTCTGTCAGCATCACAGTGACATAATTCCACCCAAAGATTGGTTTTTAAAGCACTAAGCAGCCACTATTAGCAATAGCCACACCAATAGGATATTGGTGCACTTCTCAAGTAGCTGCAAGCTCTTGGCTTTTCAGCCTAGTGCTTCACAATCACAACACCCCCCGAGGAATGCCCCAAAAGCTTGCTAAAGCACAAACTGTTGTGCTATATTGTCATAGAATCATAGAATATCAGGGTTGGGAGGGACCTCAGGAGGTCATCTAGTCCAACCCCCTGCTCAAAGCAGGACCAATCCCCAACTAAATCATCCCAGCCAGGGCTTTGTCAGGCCTGACCTTAAAAACCTCAAAGGAAGGAGATTCCACCATGTCCCTAGGTAACCCATTTCAGTGCTTCACCACCCTCCTAGTGAAAAAGTTTTTCCTAATATCCAGCCTAAGCCTTCCCCATTTTTTTTTCTTTTTAGGCACCTAAATTAATGGCAGTTAGGCATCGAGTTGCTTTTGTAAATGCCACTGGGTGCCTATCTGCATCCTTAGCTGTCTAAATGTCCACTACTAATTTATCAGTTCTTATTCTGTATGATCCCGATCCATTTCCCATTAAACTCAATGGAATGACGTTAGTTGACTTTAATGGGAGTCAGATTTGAGCCCTACACTATTGCTATACAAAACCGTAGTTATCTGCAGGGCTGTTTAACATTTCTGAAAGCTTTGTGAATGTTGTCAACCTCGAGGACTGCTTTTTTAATCCACAACAACATCAATCCAGTCAAAATTAAATGGGTCAATTGGAACACTTCAGGGAATGCACAGCCCCCCCCCCCACCCATGAAAGAAGATAAAGAAATAATAGCTCTTCTGAGTGCTCATCTCACAGAATTCCCTCTTAGTCTCCCCTGATTTCCCCAACAGATTTAATCCTCCTTTCCTGTGTCAAAGGTAGTCACAATCTCTCCCAGCGGGGCAGCAAATCCATTCTAGCTCAGCTTTTAGTATTCTGATAATCTCTAGAATTCCTTAACTCAGCAGCAAATGTCTTTATTAACCCAGCTGGCCATCCCCTGGAATCACTTCATAAAACTCTCTCTCAAAATCACTGGCCTGAATTGAAAACACAATTGGGAATTATGGTAGGTAAAGTATATACAAATAATCCTGTCTACTACCTTGCCTTTCCCTTCTATGCTCATGTGATTCCTCACCCAGGGAACACTGTGCTCCCCCTCTCTCTAGATTTTTTTGATTCTAGTATGCCAGGTTCTCATGTTCCTTTCTCATTTAAATCTTAATGTCTGATTTTGTTTACTTGAAAAATAATTATTTCAAAAGTCTGCCACAACCAATAACCTTCAAAATATCTATTTCCATGACAGAAAATACTTTATCAGAGTAAATGGAAATGAAATGGTCAAACATCTAAGATTGTTTTGTCCACTTGCTGTGTATGGACTAGAATCGACAGATTAGAAGGGAGGTACAGGAATTGGCATTTATTATTGGTGTACAGTGCCCTAAACTGCAATATAAATGATAAATTTAAAAAAAAAGAATATCAAGAGACAGCTCGTTAGCTTTCCCTACTTCTGTATACTCACATAAGGGTCTGTCACAATCTGGCCCAATTATTTTTCCCTCCAAATTCTTGAGATGTCATCAAAGCCATCAAATATCACTTCTAATCCTTCTCAAGCAATGAGTCTCAACCACGGGTATGAGTACCCCTGGGGGTATGCAGAGGTCTTCCAGGGGGTACATCAACTCATCTAGATATTTGCCTAGTTTTACAACAGGCTACCTAAAAAGCACTAGTGACATCAGTACAAACTAAAATTTCATACAGACCATGACTTGTTTATACTGCTCTATATACTGTATACTAAAATGTAAGTACAATATTTATATTCCAGTTGGTTTATTTTATAATTATGTGGTAGTAATGAGAAAGTAAGCATTTTTCATTAATAGTGTGTTGTGACATTTTCGTATTTTTATGTTTGATTTTGTAAGCAAGTAGTTTTTTAGTGAGGTGAAACTAGGGGATACACAAGACAAATCAGACTCCTGAAAGGGGCACAGTAGTCTGGACAGGTTGAGAGCCACTGTCCTAAAACAGTCCCTGGGCCTCAATTTCTGGGTCTGGTGTCATTCACATTAGTGTAAATCAGGTGCAACTCCAGTGAAGTTGATGAAGTTGTACCAGCATGGGTGAGATCTGAATCAGGTCCTCTGTCACCTTATTATTATTATTCCACCATCTGAGTGTAAAATGGTGTACCAGTCTCCAAAAGAGCTACGTATGTTTGGCCACCAAAAGATGCCTTGCAGGAAAGAGATAACAAGATCTCTAGCCTTATATCTTTCCTTAAAAAGAGACAGAGGGATCATGAATTAAAACTAGGGCGGTTCATTAATCGCAGTTAACTCATGCAATTAACTAAAAAATATTAATCGTGATTAATTGCAGTTTTCATTACACAGTTAAACAATAAAAGAAAAGCAGTACTTGTGGCACCTTAGAGACTAACAAATTTATTAGAGCATAGGCTTTCTAATAAGTTAGATGCATAAGTTGCATCCGATGAAGTGAGCTGTAGCTCACGAAAGCTTATGCTCTAATAAATTTTAGTCTCTAAGGTGCCACAAGTACTCCTTTTCTTTTTGCGAATACAGACTAACACAGCTGCTACTCTGAAACCAGTTAAACAATAGAATACCAACTGAAATTTATTAAATATTTGACGTTTTTCCACATTTTCAAATATATTTGATTTCAATTACAACACAGAATACAAAGTGTACAGTACTCACTTTATATTAATTACAAATATCTGCACTATAAAAATAAGAAATACTTTAAATTCACCTCATAAAAGTACCATCCTGCAATCTCTTCAGTGTGAAAGTGCAACTTACAAATGTAGATTTTTTTTGTTACATAACTGCACTCAAAAACAAAATAAGTCCACTCAGTCCTACTTCTTGTTCAGCCAATCGCTAAGAGAAAGTTTGTTTACATTTACAGGAAATAATGCAGCCCACTTCTTATTTACAATGTCACCTGAAAGTGAGAACAGACATTTGCATGCCACTTTTGTAGCCAGCATTGCAAGGTATTTACATGCCAGATATGCCCCTTCATGCTTTGGCCACCATTCCAGAGGACATGCTTCCATACTGATGACACTGGTTAAAAAATAATGTGTTAATTAAATTTGGGACTGAACTCCTTGGGGGAGAATTATATGTCTCCTGCTCTGTTTTACCCACATTCTGCCATATATTTCCATGTTATAGCAGTCTCAGATTATGAACCAGCACATGTTGTTCAATTTAAGAACACTTTCACTGCAGATTTGACAAAAAGAAGGTACCAATGTCAGATTTCTAAAGATAGCTACAGCACTCAACCCAAGGTTTAAGAATCTGAAGTGCCTTTCTAAATCTGATCAGGGTGGGGTGTGGAGCATGCTTTCAGAAGTCTTAAAAGAGCAACACTCTGATGTGGAAACTACAGAACTCGAACCACCAAAAAATAAAATCAACCTTCTGCTGGTGGCATCTGACTCAGATGATGAAAATGAACATGCGTTGATCTGCACTGCTTTGGATCAAGCAGAACCCATTATCAGCTTGGACGCATGTCCCCTGGAATGAGGGTTGAAGCATGAAGGGACATATGAATTTTTAGTGCATTTGGCATGTAAATATCTTGCAACGCTGACTACGACAGTGCCATGAGAATGCCTGTTCTCACTTTCAGGTATTGTAAACAAGAAGTGGGCAGCATTATCTCCTGCAAATGTAAACAAACTTGTTTGTCTGAGTGTTATGGCTGAACAAGAAGTAGGATTGAGTAGACTTGTAGACTCTATCGTTTTACATTGTTTTATTTTGGAATGCAGTTTTTGTACATAATTCTACATTTGTAAGTTCAACTTTCATGATAGAGATTGCACTACAGTACTTGTATTAAGTAAATTGAAAAATACTATTGTTTTTACAGTGCAAATATTTATAATAAAACAAATATAAAGTGAACACTGTATACTTTGTATTCTGCATGGTAATTGAAATCAATATAGTTGAAATGGTAGAATACTATTTATATAAATATTTTTGGATGTTTTCCATTATTGTTTAACAATGCGATTAATTTTTTTAATTGCATGACAGCCCTAATTAAAACTAAAGTGGAGGAGGCAAATGATGGTGAGTTCCAGGCTCTTTAAACAGCCATTTTATCAGAAAATTCTTGCAGTCAGTTTTAGAGTTTGTCTTTCCCCAATCCTTATATTTATTCCTAGTAATTTTAATTTAATATTTAAGTTAGCCTGTGATGAGTCATTTTCTTTAGCCAGGATGTACCAGCTACTTCTGCAACTCTCTCTTTGGTAGTAGTCATAGAAACTCTCCACCCTATACACTTTTTGGTCTACATCTGAAATTATCAAATGCACTGCATCACCTAGTTGATTATCATTTAAATTACTTTCCATTATCATAGCTGCAAGATTCTTGAAACTGAGACCCCAATTTCTAATTTGAACAAGAAAAATGTCTGAGGGGGAGCTGGTCAGAAAATAGTGCTTTATGGGGGGGGGGAACCCAAAAGAGGATAAAATTCCAAATCTGTGTGGAAAATAGTCCGGGAGGCAGAGAAAGAGAGAGTTTAAAAAAAGATGAAAAAAAAATCTGAAAACTGACAATATTTCATTGAAAAACTGGGAAAAAATTCAACTATTTCCTTTTCAGAAAAAGCCATTTTCTTGAACAAGAGCTCTATGCAGCTCGAAAGCTTGTCTCTCTCACCAACAGAAGTTGGTCCAATAAAAGATCTGCCCTCACCCCCTTGTCTCTAAAATGTCAATGTGTATGTCTACAAAATCAATAATTTGTGTAGTTTTGGCTTTCATTTGAAATAATACTTCATTCTTATTGTGTTCAAATATGTTATCTGATACAGAAAGAAGAGGAGAGGCAGAGATTAGGCATCAAATGGATTTATTGGTTAACATGAAAAGACTACACTGACATAATCCCTATTATATGCTGTTTAGTAAGTCTGTCTAGCTGAGGTAAATAGTTGCAGGTGCAACTAATTAACCTAAAATATTAGCCATCCATATCAAGAGTAAAATGGGAAACCTTTTCTTAAGAGACATTTGTTTGTGAGTAGGAGATTTTTTATTTACATTGACTGTTTTTGATCAAAATTTGTGAAACTTCTTTTAGTTAAAGGTAGAAAATATGTTGCTGATTGTCTTTTAAAAAAGCAGTATCGTGTAAATGACTCAGAGATGATTAATAAAAGGAAGACTTTTGGATGAAAATTAAATCCAAGATAGTCACAAATCTCATGGCATTTTTCACAAGAGGAGGCATTCTAGCTCAATATCCAGCAGTATGCCTTCCTAAATCCTCCTGCTCTTAATTGCCTATGTTGTTTTCATTTCCTAAACTGATGCATTGTGTTTTTGCACAGTGTTAAACAGTAACCTCATTTCCAGAGGTGGCTGCACTGCAGTGCTGAATGAAATGGTCCCAGGCTATAGTCTGTGTATCAGTTTGTAAAGTGCTTTGGGAAAACTTTCCACTGGACAGTGTTGTTTTAAATGCAAGATTAGGATGCTTGTGGAAGGACACAGCAGGTTCTGCTGTTGACGCATCCTGTTAGCAGGTGCGGGAACCCTGCAGGGAAATGCTGAAGGAGTCTTGCTGACTCCTTGAAGCAGATGGAGCTTGTTAATGCCATCATGGCTATAAAGGAGGTGGAAGCAGCCCTGTGAGGTCAAGAGCGATTGGCCAATTCTCAACTAAAATGGAGAGAAGCAGTTAAGTTTGGGATTTTATTACACTGGATTGGGCATGGAAATAAATCTCTGACCTTATACAGCATTTGGGAGCTTTATTTTGAAGCAAGGTAGGAAAGCCATCTGCTCGCTGACCTTTACTGAGCTGAGTGGTTCCTCCCCTCCCCCATACCTCCCTTGTGTGGTTTGTGACTGTGGGGTTGAGTTTAAACCACCCAATTAGGTGAATGCAAGATCCCTGGAGGCAGGTTTCTAATGATCTGCCATTATAAGGTGGCAAGGTTCCTTCCCCACTCTGAACTCTAGGGTACAGATGTGGGGACCTGCATGAAAGACCCCCTAAGCTTTTTCTTATCAGCTTAAGTTAAAAACTTCCTCAAGGTACAAACTTTGCCTTGTCTTGAACCCTCTGCTGTACCACCAAGCATGTTAAACAAAGAACAGGGAAAGAGCCCACTTGAAGACTTCTTCTCCCCAAAATATCCCCCCCCAAGCCCTGCACCCCCTTTCCCAAAGAAGGCTTTATAAAAATCCTCACCAATTTGTACAGATGAACACAAACCCAAACCCTTGGATCTTAAGAATAATGAAAAAGCAATCATCAGGTTCTTAGAAGAAGAATTTTAATTAAAGAATCATCTCTGTAAAATCAGGATGGTAAATACCTCACAGGGTAATCAGATTCAAAACATAGAGAATCCCTCTTGGCAAAACCTTAAGTTACAAAAAGACACACAAACAGGAATATACATTCCATTCAGCACAGCTATTTTACCAGCCATTAAATAAAAGGAAATTAATGCATTTCTAGTTAGATTACTTACTAATTTAAGTTAGTTATGAAAAGCATTCTTGATCTGTTCCCTGCAAAAGCATCACACCAACAAACAGACCCTTTGTTTCCCCCCCTCCAGCTTTGAAAGTATCTTGTCTCCTCATTGGTCATTTTGGTCAGGTGCCAGCAAGGTTATCTTAGCTTCTTAACCCTTTACAGGTGAAAGGGTTTTGCCTCTGGCCAGGAGGGATTTTAAAGTTCTGTATACAGAAAGGTGGTTACCCTTCCCTTTATATTTATATGACACAAGGCTTAACCCCTTAACTAGTCTGCTGCCTAGTAGATTTTCAATCCTGAACTAGGTGGTAAGGAGCCACATAGCTCCTTATGCAATGTAGGGGGATTGTTAGGCTTCCAATTTCCATTTTTAAGTAACTAACAGGCTAACAGGCCTATGCAAGGCAAGGGCAACCTTGAAGCGGTGAGAGATGGGTCAACTCCCAAGCACCAATACATGCCTGAAACAATTGTGTTAGTCAATCTCAGGTGTGGCTGCTGTTGAAAGTGCAAGGACACTTTTGCGGCTTAATGAAATGCTGAGACTAGGGCTGCCAACTTTCTACTCACACACAACCGAACGCCCTTACTCCCTCAGGGAACAGATGGCCAGGATCCCCTGGGGGACTAACATGAAAGGGAAGGGAGTCCAGGAGAGCTGGCTGTATTTCAAGGAATCCCTGTTGAGGTTACAGGGACAAACCATCCCGATGAGTCGAAAGAATAGTAAATATGGCCGGCGACCAGCTTGGCTTAATGGTGAAATCTTAGCGGATCTTAAACATAAAAAAGAAGCTTACAAGAAGTGGAAGGTTGGACATATGACCAGGGAAGAGTATAAAAATATTGCTCGGGCATGTAGGAAAGATATCAGGAGGGCCAAATCGCACCTGGAGCTGCAGCTAGCAAGAGATGTCAAGAGTAACAAGAAGGGTTTCTTCAGGTATGTTGGCAACAAGAAGAAAGCCAAGGAAAGTGTGGGCCCCTTACTGAATGAGGGAGGCAAGCTAGTGACAGAGGATGTGGAAAAAGCTAATGTACTCAATGCTTTTTTTGCCTCTGTTTTCACTAACAAGGTCAGCTCCCAGACTGCTGTGCTGGGCATCACAAAATGGGGAAGAGATGGCCAGCCCTCTGTAGAGATAGAGGTGGTTAGGGACTATTTAGAAAAGCTGGACGTGCACAAGTCCATGGGGCCGGACGAATTGCATCCGAGAGTGCTGAGGGAATTGGCGGCTGTGATTGCAGAGCCCTTGGCCATTATCTTTGAAAACTCGTGGCGAACGGGGGAAGTCCCGGATGACTGGAAAAAGGCTAATGTAGTGCCCATCTTTAAAAAGGGAAGAAGGAGGATCCTGGGAACTACAGGCCGGTCAGCCTCACCTCAGTCCCTGGAAAAATCATGGAGCAGGTCCTCAAAGAATCAATCCTGAAGCACTTAGAGGAGAGGAAAGTGATCAGGAACAGTCAGCATGGATTCACCAAGGGAAGGTCATGCCTGACTAATCTAATCGCCTTTTATGATGAGATTACTGGTTCTGTGGATGAAGGGAAAGCAGTGGATGTATTGTTTCTTGACTTTAGCAAAGCTTTTGACACGGTCTCCCACAGCATTCTTGTCAGCAAGTTAAGGAAGTATGGGCTGGATGAATGCACTATAAGGTGGGTAGAAAGCTGGCTAGATTGTCGGGCTCAACGGGTAGTGATCAATGGCTCCATGTCTAGTTGGCAGCCGGTGTCAAGTGGAGTGCCCCAGGGGTCGGTCCTGGGGCCCGTTTTGTTCAATATCTTCATAAATGATCTGGAGGATGGTGTGGATTGCACTCTCAGCAAATTTGCGGATGATACTAAACTGGGAGGAGTGGTAGATACGCTGGAGGGGAGGGATAGGATACAGAAGGACCTAGACAAATTGGAAGATTGGGCCAAAAGAAATCTAATGAGGTTCAATAAGGATAAGTGCAGGGTCCTGCACTTAGGATGGAAGAATCCAATGCACCGCTACAGACTAGGGACCGAATGGCTCGGCAGCAGTTCTGCGGAAAAGGACCTAGGGGTGACAGTGGACGAGAAGCTGGATATGAGTCAGCAGTGTGCCCTTGTTGCCAAGAAGGCCAATGGCATTTTGGGATGTATAAGTAGGGGCATAGCGAGCAGATCGAGGGACGTGATCGATCCCTCTATTCGACACTGGTGAGGCCTCATCTGGAGTACTGTGTCCAGTTTTGGGCCCCACACTACAAGAAGGATGTGGATAAATTGGAAAGAGTACAGCGAAGGGCAACAAAAATGATTAGGGGTCTAGAGCACATGACTTACGAGGAGAGGCTGAGGGAGCTGGGATTGTTTAGTCTGCAGAAGAGAAGAATGAGGGGGGATTTGATAGCTGCTTTCAACTACCTGAAAGGGGGTTTCAAAGAGGATGGCTCTAGACTGTTCTCAATGGTAGCAGATGACAGAACGAGGAGTAATGGTCTCAAGTTGCAATGGGGGAAGTTTAGATTGGATATTAGGAAAAACTTTTTCACTAAGAGGGTGGTGAAACACTGGAATGCGTTACCTAGGGAGGTGGTAGAATCTCCTTCCTTAGAGGTTTTTAAGGTCAGGCTTGACAAAGCCCTGGCTAGGATGATTTAACTGGGACTTGGTCCTGCTTTGAGCAGGGGGTTGGACTAGATGACCTTCTGGGGTCCCTTCCAACCCTGATATTCTATGATTCTATGATTCTACTCTGCCCCTCCTCTAAGGTCCCGCCTCTTCTCTGAGGCCCTGCCCCCTCACTCCATCCCCCCCATTCTGTCGCTCACTCTCCCACCCTCACTCACTTTCTCATTTTCACTGGGCTGGCTCAGGGTGTGTGGGCTCTGGGGTAGGGCCAGGGATGAGGGTTTTGGGATGCCAGACGGGGCTCCAAGCTGTGGCTGAGGGGTACAGAGCATGGGAAGGGGACCAGGGCTGTGAAAGGGGGTTGGGGCCTGGGAGGGGATCAGGGGTGCAGGCTCTGGGTGGTGCTTACCTCAGGCAGCTCCTGGAAGCAGCGGCATGTCTCCCCTCTGGCTCCTACATGGAGGTGCAGCCAGCCAATGGAAGCTGTGAAGCTGGCGGTTGGGGCAGGGGCAATGTGTGGAGCCCCCTGGCTGCTCCTATGTGTAGGAGCTGGAGGGGGGACATGCTGCTGCTTCCAGGAGCTACACAGAGCCACAGCAGGCAGGGAGCCTTAGCCCCACTGCTGCCAACTGGACTTTTAATGGCCTGGTCAGCTGTGCTGACTGGAGCTGCCAGGGTCTCTGATCAACCAGGCATTCAGTCAAAAATCAGACACCCAGCAACCCTAGTTGAGACTCCTTTTGCTTCAGAGACTCTCTCTGGACAGGACACTCAGCAGATCCATGGCCAGACTCTGGAGATACAGGCAACAGACAGAGGCAGTGGTGAGTCAAATCCCTTGCTGTGCTAGACTGCCTACCTTTGTGTTTTGCCAGGGAGGGAGGAGTACTCTGTACACACAAAGTACACACCCAAACACCATAGCCTTGATTCACAGGCCCAGAGAATTCCCAAGAGTTAGCAAAGACAAGCTCTAAGGGAAGTCAGCCTCATCAACTCCCCAGTCATATCAAGGATGGTCTATACCTTCTTGTGAAGGGTGGGGGAAGGGAAACTGGATCCAGGCCCTGGAGTTGTATTATTGGCTGGTCAGCCCCAGGGGTTCTGGAACAATGGAAAGTGGCAGTATCTTGTATGTGAGGGAGAAACTTGGAAGCCCTGCCAATCAGGCAGGTGATTATCATGGAAGTTGTGATGGTGGAGAGGTAATTCCAGAATCTCACTAAGCCACTGGAAAAACACCAGTACAATCAACAGGTTCCTGAAGTTAGCTGGAGAGTTGTGTGTGACCTCACCTACATCCCAGATCAGGAATGGAACAGATCATGTTCCACACACCCTCACTTGGGCGCACTGCCACTACAGGCACCTCCCATGGACTGCAAGTACATTCGGCTGTCCCCTGCACCGACGTGTCCAGGTACCCCGGAGGCTGCTGCATAACCAAACATTGCTACATTCCACCATCAATCATCACTCTCCTGGATAGGGAAAAGTGTGGGGGGGCACAGCTCCTTGTTGGCCCCCCACATTCTGGTAGTGAGTACTCCCAATCTAACACTCCATCAGCTGGGGCTCCTCTCGGTCAGTTTCCAAGTATAATTTAAAGATAGTTTTCTTTCTTTGCCTCTTAAAGGGAAATGGCCAGAGGTCAGCAGCAACTCTGGGCTTGCACCAAGTTTAAGTGCCCTTAGTGAGAAAAGATAAGCCTATAGTCTGTCCAAATGCCTCTCTGGAGCGAGGGAGTTAGCCACCTTCCCTTCTTAGGTATTGCAGCTGGTTCATGTGCCTGACATGTCAAGTAGGTACCTCCCAAATCTTGGCATTTTCAGCCACATAAACCTTGGGTGGTGAGGTGCCTATGGCAGGTATCCTATTACCTGGCAGTGATTGGGTAGGAAATGACAAGGAGATGTCACAAGGTCATCAACATACAGTGCCACATTTAAAAGAAATCATACATATGCCATTCCTGGTTCCCCTTACAGAGGGGAATTGTGTGGTATGGTGGAATTCCAATATATTCTCCTCTGTGTGCTCCATTTGGTAGGAAACTGGGTATCTCTCAGCAGGGCCCTCAGGAATTGGTGCAGGGCGTATGATGAGGTGGCCTGTGTGATGTCTGTTGTCCTTCCTATGACCCTCTGGAATGATCCTGTGGCCAAGATTCCTGGGGCGCTAGTGACCTGAGCAGGCACAGAGTGTTGGATGGAGTCCTGGGTCGGCCTATATGGTAGGCTGTAGTGCTGCTCAGGTAGGTCAGTCGGTGTGAGCGTGCGGATATGAGCGGCACTGCATCCCTTCTGGCTGGGTTGCCCTCTCATCATAGAAATCGGTTTGGTGTTGGATCATGCTTTTCTCCCTGAGAAAATAATCTGTTGCTCCATATCCATTCATCCTCACCATCTGTAATGTATATTCACATAAGTGCCAATCACTGACCATTGTAAAGTTGTGGAACATTAAAATTCCACCTCTTCTGCAGGGAGCAGAGTGATTTTTATGCAGGATCTCACTGTTATTCAATGGACTTCTCCTGCAGGTGACTTCTTGCCCTGGAAGATGAACTCCAAGGCTATAATGGTACAGTGAACACAAAAACATTAACAAGTCATTTCTAGTGGATTTAATCTGGAGGATCAACTTCTAAAAGTACTTATGAATAGCAGCACAGTAAAGGGCAAAGTGTGAAGGCAAATAAACCCTGTCCAGAAGAATCTACAGATGCAGGTCAGACCAATACCATATAGGATAAACACACCTGGGCGTAGGTTGTGGTGTCTGTCACTAGAAAGCTTCACGGAACTTATGGGGTCTTTAAAGGAAGAAAGGGGGACCTTGTCAAATTTGACTGGGGAGCTGGTTCCAAACGAAGCACAGAGTTGGAGTGGATGAAGGAGACAATGGCAAGGGTAAAGAAACACGTGGGTGGAGCATAGGGAGCACAAAAAGGAGGATCACTTCAGTGAAAGCTGCATCCATGTATCTGAGGGCAGGACTGGATCCAATGTCATGACACTGGAAGGCTATTCTGAAATGGCAGATAATATAGAAAGATACAATTATGTAACTCTGGATAGAGTTCTAAAGCTTTGTCAGCCCAACCCTTTACAAGTCACCTTGATTCTAGCACAACTGAAAAACACACACTTTGTGCGAGATATATTCTTTGCAAATAAAATGGAAAATAAAAGCTTTTACTGAGGGAAGGACCTCTTTAGAAGGATGTGGATGATTTGTAGCTCAGTAAAATCACAAGGATGACCGTGTTAAGTGGAATACAGGTTAATGTGGTTACATTTCACCTATGAAAACAGGGGTACAAATCCTGAGTATGTCATAAGTTTAAAAAATAGATTTTTTTTCCAATCCAGGGAAAAATTAATAAGACCTTTAATGAGTCCTACGCAAACATTAGAGTAGCGTTAGTCACTTCCTTTTTAGTAATTATCAGACTTGTACATTCCATTAATGGAAATGCAGAGCAAGAAAAGTGCTTCCTCATGAAGAAAAATAAGGAAATGGTTGATAAAAGTGAAATAGTCAAGGATATGAAAATGCCATGCCCTGCTCCTCCATCCATGGAGAGAGAAGAGAGGACAAACTCCTATACAAATTATACTTGACTGAGGTTCAGATACATCTGAGATTATCATGCATTCAAGATGTATGCCATCAGAAAGACACTTTTTGAATCTGTGGTGGGTTATGTAATCCAATGATTATGAAAAATAACCTGTGAACAAATGTAAATTATATTATAGAATGATCTCTCCTGACAGACCCTCTTGATGCCTAGCGAGCATATGGATGGATGCAAGTTAAGTCTTGTTAGGGTAACAAAAATGACTCTCAAGCACTGATGGGACACTGCACTTTATCTCCTGGCCTGGACAGCTGCAAAGGCAAATACCTTTGTAACGTGATGGGGATCGGTAATCAGACCCCAATAGTTATTCTTATAGTTTTGACTACTGGTTCCTGGTGTTTTGGATTTAAAAGTTGCAAGGGATTATTTACAACCAAACATTGTCTTTTTTTCATTATGAGGTGAGAAACCCTCCCATTCCGTCACAATGGTATTGATTCGGAGGTATTCTTTGTCTTGCACTACTGCCGCCATTTTTGGTGTGACTGTACAATTCCATTGCAAGGGTATTTTTTGTTCAGTCTTCTAGTTAAAATTTATTTCTATTATGGCATGTTTTTCTTTTCTGTTACTTGGGTTGCATGAGTTTTCATTAAGGGCTGTATTTGGTAAATTATATATTTGCTGTTGTTTTAGGTGCTGTATGAGTAAATAAATTCCTCAAAGTCTCAACTACCCTTAATGAAAAAAAAGTGAAACCATGTAGAGCCAATTTCAGACCTGTAGTAAGGAGAGGTAGGGGGCTGTTCTATCTTTCCCTTCCCTTTCTGGGAAGTGCTTTTCCCAGGTTCCAGAACCCTAGTCAAGTAACTAACCCACATTCTTTCCTTACGCTGAGGATAGTACATGATCAGAAGTAAAGTTTTCCTTTCTGTTTTTATTCGCTCGCATTGCCTAGCATACAAGTAAAGCAATAAAACCATTAACATGTACAAGGCAAAAAATGGTGAGTGATTTGTGACATGCTGTATCTATTCTCCACTTATCAATGAGCAAATGTGTGTAGGGGATGTTTAGTTGAACAATAGCGGTATGAATGTTAAGTATGGTATTTTGCAAAGTACCAGATTCTCCTGACAGCCACCTATGAATTAGTTCTGAATAGTGTGGTATGTCTGTCAATCCTGATGCATCTCTTAACAATGATACTTGGATAATAATTCTTGGTTTAGAAATTCACTTCCCGTCAACCTAAAATCTATTGTCATGGAAATAGTTGTGAAGTTAGATGTGTGAAGGAGCTTAACTGGGCTGGAAAAAATGCAGATGCATTCCTCTCATTCTGCCTCTCGAATTCTTCTAAGCGATGTACCAGAAATACATTTAAAGACTAAATGAAGTCTGAGCCAAATACACTCACTTTCTTGACAGATAATTTCACTAGGTAAGAAAACTGTCTATAAGCACATTCAAGCCGCACTAGGGAATCAGCTGTAGTGCTATATTATGGCTTCTTCTTGGATATCAGCCAAGCAGTAATCATCAAAGTCCTGTGCAGTCTGAAGTGACAAACCCTCAAAAATAATCTGAATTTTGTAACAAAAGAATACATGTGGTTTAATAAAGACAAGAACAAATAAACTAGATTGAGATAAGAGGAATGGTAAGAGTTATAGGAGGTGAGTGCAGGGAGGGATGTGCCACTTATGCTGTGATGAAGTTTTTAAGGTCAGGCTTGACAAAGCCCTGGCTGGGATGTTTTAGTTGGGGATTGGTCCTGCTTTGAGCAGGGGGTTGGACTAGATGACCTCCTGAGGTCCCTTCCAATCCTGATATTCTATGAATTTTAACTTTCTGGAGGCAATCTCTTGTTTTGGGGTCTTTGTCAGAACTATTACGCCTTTCTATTTATTTATTGGACCTTTCTATTTAACTCCACAACTGGTGTTAGTGACCATTAACTCTGAATTGGATCTGCATTGGCGGGTGCAGGGACCATACATAGCATGACCCCACTCCCTTCCCCTTTTCTTGGCAGCTCAATAATCCAAACAATAATTAAGTTCCCTTCCTTCCCGCTCAAGTTCTGCTGCCCAAAGGTGCTGGTGCTGTTCACAGTAATGTCAGGTTTGTAAACACAGAGGTAATCCAGCAGGGGCTAGTGGGGAGGCTGTTGTCTCTGCCTGTGTCTCTGGCACAATGTGAGGATGTAGCAGGATGTGTCCCTGGCCCCCTATGGCCCTTGCACTGTTCCTTGCAGTGTGGAATGGTCTGAAGCATCCAAACCCAAAACGTGAAGAGATGCTAGAGCATCACGTCAAGCTTTGCTCCAGTGAACTGTGACAAGAATTCTGGCACCATAGGTCCTGCAAAACTTCAGGCAGCGGTAAGTGCACCTGTAACATGATATTCCCTGAACACTCTCTACCGCTGTGGCTTGCACCAGTTCCTTTTCAGCTGTGCAGGTGGCAACAATGTAGTTCTTGACAAGTTGTTGTGGCATATATTGATTTCAGTGGAACGCATTTAAGGGCCAGATTCTAACACACCAGTATACCAGCTTGTGATTTTTTTGGGCCCCACTGGAGCCTGTCTTGCCATGGCACAAGAAAATCCAGGCCTGCCGTGGGGAAGCTCCCTCTGATTGTCTGCCTTTCCCACCACTCAGCTGCTGCTGCTGGAAGCAAGCAGTGTCCTCATGGGTTATATACACCCTGTTGCCTTTCCTAGGCCTGGTGGTACAGGGATGGATGGAAGGAGAACAGAGACCAGACTTTCACAGGAAGGGAGGGTTGAGGAAGAGGGAGCAGAATGACCCTTAACTGCTGGGGTCTTTCTGCTTCCTCACTCTGCCCCCGCAAGAATGGAATCAGCTTCTCCCTCTCTCCTACCCAAGAACTTCTCCCCACCATCCTGAGAAGGGGAGAGGTGATCCCACTGCAGCTTCCCGTCCCCAGGCCTGGCAAAGGAGGCAGAAGAACCCCTGGAGCTTCAGGAGGAGCAGAGGTGCACTGAGGGGAAGGGGCAACTTGGGGCTGGTGGGGGCAAAATTGATGTGGGGGGCTGAGGGTGCATTAATGAATTGCTGAGCTGGGAGATGGGCAGATGTGTGGCTGCAGGTGTCACAGAATTAATTACCAGAATTTCTGGGCGTGGGGAGAGGCTGAAAGCTCTGCACCATGAGGTAGCCGGTGGGAGCTCCTGCATGGGGGCTTGCTCTATTGGGGAGAATTTGAAACACTGGTCCTGCCACACATGCATTAGGCGTGAGCGGGGGAATTCAGCGGCTAGAGAAGACAGATGGCCTACGGGTGAAGGTGTGAGCTGAGGCCTGGGAATCTATATTCAATTCCCTTCGCTATCACAGATTTTCTATGTTACCTCCTTGGCCAAGTCTCTTTTTCTGTGCCTCTGTTCTCCCACTGTAAAATGGGGATAGCATCTTCCTGCCTTACGGGGGCTGTTGTGAGACAAAATCAATTAAAAGGGTTGTGGAGCAATCAGATACTGTGTTAATGGGGTCCAGGTAAATATCAGAGATTCAAAAGGCAAGACTACCCAAAAAAACACACACTTTGGGTGTGGGGTGGGAGTGGGGTGTCTTCCTCATGATTTTTTAATTTTTGGGGTTGGCTAGTGAGACATTGGCTTCCAATAAATCATTTAGATGTCAAAATCCCTGATTTTTGGGCACAGTCTGGGATTTTGACATGCGAGTATTCTAAATGGCAAGCACACATAATTTTGGGCACCTGCACCTGCAATTACATGTACCTGCAAAAACAGAAGCCTTATTAATGCTGAACTGAAAACTTTGCCCTTGGTATGCAAGCTATTAGCAGCTAGTAGAAATGGGGCCCATGCTGCAAAGTTCAGATCTGGAGCCATGTGATGTAGAAGCCCTCTACACCAACATTCCACACAAAGATGGACTACAAGCCGTTAGAAAAGGAGTACTTGTGGCACCTTAGAGACTAACAAATTTATTAGTTAGTCTCTAAGATGCCACAAGTACTCCTTTTCTTTTTGCGAATACAGACTAACACGGCTGCTACTCTGATACAAGCCGTTAGGAACAGTATCCCTGATAATGTCACGGCAAACCTGGTGGCTGAACTTTGTGCCTTTGTCCTCACCCATAACTATTTCACATTTGGGGACAATGTATACCTTCAAATCAGTGGCACTGCTATGGGTACCCGCATAGCCTCCACAATATGCCAACATTTTTATGGCTGACTTAGAACAACGCTTCCTCAGTTCTCGTCCCCTAATGCCCCTACTCTACTTGTGCTACGTTGATGATATCTTCATCATCTGGACCCATGGAAAAGAAGCCCTTAAGGAATTCCACCGTGATTTCAACAATTTCCATCCCACCATCAACTTCAGCCTGGACCAGTCCACACAAGAGATCCACTTCCTGGACACTATGGTGCTAATAAGCGATGGTCACACAAACACCACCCAATACCGGAAACCCACTGACTGCTGTTCCTACCTACATGCCTCCAGCTTTCATCCAGACAACACCACACGGTCCATTGTCTACAGCCTAGCTCTACGATACAACTGCATTTGCTCCAACCCCTCAGACAGAGACAAACACCTACAAGATCTCTATCAAGCATTCTTACAACTACAATACCCACCTGCTGAAGTGAAGAAACAGATTGACAGAGCCAGAAGAGTACCCAGAAGTCACCAATACAGGACAGACCCAACAAAGAAAATAACAGAACACCACTAGCCATCACCTTCAGCCCCCAACTAAAACCTCTCCAGCGCATCATCAAGGATCTACAACCTATCCTGAAGGACAACCCATCACTCTCACAGGTCTTGGGATACAGGCCAGTCCTTGCTTACAGACAGCCCCCCAATCTGAAGCAGCTACTCACCAGCAACCACACACCACACAACAGAACCACTAACCCAGGAAAATATCCTTGCAACAAAGCCCATTGCCAACTGTGTCCACATATCTATTCGGGGGACACCATCATAAGGCCTAATCACATCAGCCACGCTATAGAGGCTCGTTCACCTGCACATCTACCAATGTGATATATGCCATCATGTGCCAGCAATGCCCCTCTGCCATGTACATTGGTCAAACTGGACAGTCTCTATGTAAAAGAATAAATGGACACAAATCAGACGTCAAGAATTATAACATTCAAAAACCATTTGGAGAACACTTCAGTCTCTTTGGTCACTTGATTACAGACCTAAAAGTTGCAATTCTTCAACAAAAAAAACTTCAAAAACAGACTCCAACGAGAGATTGCTGAATTGGAATTAATTTGCAAACTGGATACAATTAACGTAGGCTTGAATAGAGACTGGGAGTGGATGTGTTATTACACAAAATAAAACTATTTCCCCATGTTTATTCACCCCTCAACCCCCCCCACTGTTTCTCAGACATTCTTGTCAACTGCAGGAAATGGCCCACCTTGTTTATCACTACAAAAGGTCCCCCCCCCCCGCTCTCCTGCTGGTAATAGCTCACCTTAAGTGATCACTCTCGTTACAGTGTGTATGGTAACACCCATTGCTTCATGTTCTCTATGTATATAAATCTCCCCACTGTATTTTCCACTGAATGCATCTGATGAAGTGAGCTGTAGCTCATGAAAGTTTATGCTCAAATAAATTTGTTAGTCTCTAAGGTGCCACAAGTACCCCTTTTCTTTCTGCAAATACAGACTAACATGGCTGCTACTCTGAAACCAGTCAGGAACATGTTGCTCCAGTGTCCCAGTTCAGGCTGTTCTCTGCTGGATACGTAAGGCATATGTAGCTCCAGTGAAAGGTCTCCTTTGGAAAAAGCTGCTAAACTTCCTTTGGAGAAGTAGCTACATTCAGTGTCCTGCTAGCATTACACTTTCAGTCAATGAGAGTTAGTTATGAAGAGTTTATCCTTTTAACACGGTGTTTCATTGATTGAATGTCGTGTTCAAAATCCTGGTGGAGTGTCAGTGAAGGAGTCATGGGCAAGTTCAGAGAAATCTCTCTTCAGCTAAATAAGGTTTTATCAAAATCAGTTGTCCTTGTTCTAACCTCCTCTGGACTCTTCAGGTAGAGGGGCTGAAATCCCATTGGATTCAGGTAAGACAGTGCAGAAGATGGAATGCTATATTGTCATCCCAGTCCTGCAAAATATCTTGCAAGAGGAGCAGGCAGTTAGGGAGGGGGCAGGAGCAGGTGAACCCATGCTGCTGGTGGCATTATCCCCTCACCAGCACTGTGGTCACTGCCTAAGTAAGTTAATGCTGACCAAGTGAATGCAAACTTCCTTCTTCATCATCTGCTCTGAACCATGTTCTTATGGAAGATGTGGTTCTAGGAGCAGAGGCTAACAGGACCACTCCTGGCACCACTGCTCATGGGACCAGAGCGGGTGAGGGGTATCTGGAAAAGAGTGCAGAGGAAGAGGTTTCCCAGATCCCTACTGCTCTGCCTCCCCCACTTCCATGAGGAGTCAAATCCATAGAAGACTGTGAAGGAAAGTTAGTGAGGTTGGTTTAACCCGAGTACGGGAAGCGATGTAGCCTGAGTGTTCCAAGCACATCACGAAGGGTTTGATCTTGCAGCCTCTACTTACATGAGCAGTCTCACTGAAGCTGATGTGGGACTGGGTCCCAAGTGGAATTTGTGCTTTTCTTACTGAATACAGAAGCTCATTCACTGGGGCTGAGGGTCCAGGTTTGAAATCTGCATGGTTTCTCTTTAATGCCTTATGGTGTATGTAATTCATTAGCATTGCATGACTTCACAATAGCAATGATCTGGTAGCAGAAGCAGCTATTAACCAGAAGTTATTTAATGTAGCCTTGATTTTATTCAAAGAATTTGAAGGAGAGAACTCCTCTGTTCTAATGGAATGATCCATGGGGGTTGTTGTGTCCAGGAGCAGGCAATACGGTGTTGTGAGAGTAGCACAAGAAGGGCTCTTAGAATTCTGAAGCATTCTCCCTTTTGAGGGGTCCTAGATGCTGGGTGACTGAAGATGAAACAATATTTATAATCATGATATGGATGATTCATAATTTCAAAGATTAGACCATTTAAAAATGGGATCAGTGCTGAGTCTCTTGTACACTGATGTTAGAAAAGGCTGAAAAACAGACTCTGTCAACTTCCCTAGATCTTGTAATGGTCTCTTGCACCAACACCATACGTTTCAAATACCATCCACAAGCATTTCTACCTCTTTCCCCATCTCGTAAAAATCACAGCCAATAAACACAAATCACCACCTGAACGAATAGGTGCTTTCTTCTGACTTTAATATACTTACCCAGACTTCAAAGAGAGGCTGAGAGATTCTCATATCTATGGTGCCCAGGCTTCCCAGTTAGAGGCAAGGATTAGCCATGTGTGCACTTGGAACAATCTGCTCTTAGTTTACTTTAACATGTTTTTTATCCTTCTAAATCATGCTTTGCCATTTGACCTGACAGCAGACTAATGCATGACCTGTTTGGGGTTGGGGTGCGGGGGGAAACTTTAACAGGAAACCTCACTTACACCGGTAAGATCTTTCTCCTCTGTTCCTGGCCCCTTTTCACAGTCTTTGTACTTGATCTGCTGTTCTTTCCCAAAGGCAGGTCTGGAAGCATTTTGGGATGCCAGGAGAGAATGGCAATGATTTCAAGGCAATAAATGGCCTGATTCTAAGCAATAGGTGACAGGTAGTCACCTTTAATTGTAATAGATGTCGTTGGTGGCAGTTGGCCACAATGTAAATATTTTTGAGTGCTAGGTCTTCTATAACTGTGCTGTACACCTCCATCTTTTATGTAATTCTATTCTCTGTTCACCAAGGTATGTCTAGTATCTAATATCTGACTCCTGATATTATGAGCACCCTCTGGCCAATGGCATGCCTGGATGAATGGTTTCCAGCGACTGTAATTCTTTGTTTACAGCAGTGATCTTCAGAGAGCTGCCTGACTGACACCATGCATGTGCAGCTCAAATTTGAAGTGATGGCAGGAGTCACTTTACAGACTTCAGCATTTACTTCATTCTGTATTCCTGAAAGGCCGTCATGTTAACATGTGTGGAATGCTAACGTCTAGTAACAGTGAGTATGTTTTGTTAGCACTTGCACTGCCAGTTTCTTCCCCCCTCCCCCCGCCGTCACGTTTCAGATTAGAATCCCCAAATTTAAACAAAGTGAATACTCTAGAATATTAAACAAAAGTAGTTTTTCATTTGGAACTTCTCTGGAACGTAGCAGCACTTAAAACATTTCAAATTGTTGCACGGGATTTTAGCCATGTGACTCCTATTAAAGTCAACGAGTCACGCTGAGCAACCCCCAGACGCTTTGAAGATAAACTTCAATTTATGTTTTTATGATCTCTGTTTTTTTTTTTTTAAAAAAAATTGCAGAACGGGACTTCCAGGCAGGCTTCTCAAGAGTGACTTTCTTGCTTTAGTTACTCCTTCTAGGAAGCATGGAGAGAGAGGGAAGGCAACCAGCTAGTTTTATATTACAGAATCCCTATTTGAATAGGCCATGCCAGTGGGTGACACTCATTTTTTTCCTCATCTAATGAAGTCTGTATAGTTAGTAGTTAAACCTGGTGTTAACGCAATGACTATGAAGAAACCCGGGGTGGATTTGTGTAGGAGCAACTGCTTTTGACAGAGCGATAGAAGGATGATGTGATTAATAGAACGAGCCTTACATGAAGGAGGAAAAAGTCGTGTCCAGAGGACTTAGCACCAGATTGAGTGGCTCTGAGGTATATGATTGTGGCGGTGGTGGAGCTTTTGTTTTATCCCCTGCTCACTAGGGCTCCTTGTATTTCAGGTCCTGCAGTGGGGGGGGGGAGGGAGAGTGCAGTACTTCTCATTCCGTGCACCCTCAGGGGCACCGTCCAGGGTGCTGGAACAATTTGTATAGTGGGGGTGCTGAAAGCCATTGAACCAAACTGTAAACCCTGTATATAATGGAAACCACTTCCTGCCGGAGGGTGCAGCAGCACCCCCAGCACCCCTTGTTCCAGCACCTATGCATCCATCTCCCTAAAATGCAGGGGGAAGAAGGGGGCTGTTCTGCCCCAGCCTGCACAGTAGTAGACCAAGCACACCAGAGATAGTCTAAAGGATGATATAGCCTGCCCAGTCCTCCTGTACACCAGGCTGCTGGAAAGGGATTGTGCTTCCCCTCCTCCCCACAAATTCCCCTGGGGCAGTACAGCTTTGCATCATCCCCAGTAACACCACAGTTTGGTCCATACAGGTAGTACACTTCTCCCACTTCCCTAAGCCTCTCTTCTCTGACTAGAATTTAAAAGCTCTCACAAAGGCTGCTGAAATGGGGAAAGTTTCTTCCTAACAGCCCTTTCTCTTCCAAGAATGCTTCATTGTTCTTTCAGCCAGTCGCTGCTTTTTCCAGAGGCCACTCCAATACAATTACTGGGGCCACCCAAGGAAGTTCAGGGTGCTGCCCTGTGATTTTCAGTAGCAGCAGCAATACCTCCGTGGCCTGATCTTAGGGAGTTGCTTCAGTTTGAGGCAGCCTGGCTATGTTCATAGAAAGCAGAACTCTTTTTTTTTTAATTAATTTTTGAGTCAGTTTCAAACCCATAAAGCTTAAGAGATCTTGAAATGTGCTTGAGTCACTGCCCCCGTTGTGATGCTGAACTCCTTCCTCAACGTCTGTTGACAAAAATCCACCAAAGCAAATGTAGAGTGAAAGAGCAGAGAAGACATCAAAACACAAAGACTCCCCAGCTTGGAGGTTTGACTTTTGTCTGGTTTCCCAGTGCATTATCGGCCAGACCTTCAAGTGCTCAGCACCCATAATTGGGGCCAGATTTTCAAAAGAGATCAATACCTAGCAACTCCTGCTCTTCTGAAAAATCTGGCCACATATGTTTAAACATAGGCATCGACTCTATGGGTGCTCCAGGGCTGAAGCACCCACGGGGAAAAATTAGTGGGTGCTCTGCCCAGTTCCTCCTCCTACCTTCCAGCGTTTCCCACCCGGCCGCCACCAAACAGCTATTTGGCGGTGTGCTAGGAGGGAGGTGGAGGTTTATAATTTTCTCAGATTCCTCTTTGGCAGAAATCTTCCATATTGAGTCTCACTTTAAAAAATAATAATTGACTACTACAGCCTTTAAGATCAAACAGTCTTCCTCTCAGCAAAAAACAAGCTGGATGCCATTGCACTTACCTGAAGAAGGCAGGTAGGTTAGACCATGTGTAAGTTGACTCTACACATTTGCATGGGGAAATTTATGCTGACTAATGAAGTTGGACTGTCTTCTTCCTACTACTTCTTGCTCAAGAGAGGAGGGTAGCGTTTACAAAAAAAAATTCTGGGCTGCGTTATGGCGCCTTTATACACTTCTGCAATCTAAACGGCTCAGAGCACTAGGTTTCTGCAGTCAAGAATTTCCCTGGTACAGGAGGCTCTGCGTGGAGTATGCCCAACATAACATCCCTACACTGCTCTCCTTGTAGCCCCTGGAGTAAGGACTTGCTTGATGGGGGATAGGACATGTTGAGGCAGGAAGAGATTATGGCTTGGATATTTGCTGTGAGGGCATAAAGTAGTCTTTAATTAGTTTACTTTGGAGATCAAACAAGCCGTCTGCTGCTCCAGAATCCCAGAGGTAGCATAAAACCACCTTTTGCAGCCCCTGGGCAGTATTTCATGAAAAGGGCAGCTCGGAACTGCACACACGTTTTTTTACCTCTTACTCCACACAGTCAGCTAGCAGGAAATGGGCTGGGACTACAGTCATGAGCTTCAGAGCAGACAAAAGTTTGACCGCCGTTTTCCATCAACTAACGCAGTTTTGTCAAGATCAAAAGGCTGTGTGGGAATGTGTTGATTTCAACTACATTTTTTTCACAGGAAAAGGAACATTTCCTTTTAATAGTATCAGTTGTTTTGTTTCAATAGTGTCAAAATGAAATGTGTTAACTTTTTTATAATATTTAAATATTATATTTTTAATATGCTATAAAAGTCAAAATGAAACATTTCACCACTATCTAAACGAAATATTTCAATAATTCTGAATTAAGGTTTTTCCTGAAGATTTGTTTCATAGAAACTTTAGCTTTTTCATTCCAATTCAGAATGAAAAAAAAAATTCAAAATGTCAGAATTTTCCTACAGAATGAAAACTCCTGTTTTTGACTAGCTCTGGTGCTCAAAGAGCAATGAGATCTGAGCACATGGAAAAGGGGAAAGAAAGTTGAAGAATAGCATATTGATTTTTAATTCTCTTTCTCTTGTGGTGCCCTCTGCTGAACAAATTGCAGGACAGCTTCTCTAGCGATGCATTGTTTTTCCTTACAAGCATTTATGCAGGTAGCTAGTGCTTTCAGCAGTAATATGAGAATATGGCCCTTAATGCACAAAAGACAAATATTCAAACACAGCCCTGAATGTGTGAAAGACCCAATCCTACAAGGTGCCGAGAACCATCTGTTTATACTGCATTGCTCTTCATGGTATTAAAGCACCTTGAAGCTGAGAGAACTTCAGCATTTCGCACAATTGCACCCAAGAAGTATGTGTGTATCTTTATGTATTATCGGTAAAGGAGTACAGCCAAGGTTAGGAAATTAAAGTTAATTAAGAGGAGCTCAATTTAGCAAAAGGAATTATGGGTTTATATTTACTTATATCGCTGATTTTACCTAATAAATTACATGGATTTTTTTAAATTGAATATATTTACCTAAAATTCTAGACCTAACATTTCCACAGCAAGTCGATAGATACCACCTGTAATCTGACTTGTTCTCTGTGAAATGCCGGTTTCCTTTAGAAGCCAACGTTTTCACACTTGATGCCTGAAGTTAGGCTCCTATATTCATAATGAGATACTGTAATACAAATGTCTTGGTTTTCAGAGTTGCTAAACCAACGTCAGTAAAGTCTATTCAGGTGCTGAAATATGAATTAAGGAATTGATCATAAGGCCCCTAAATTTGACTAAATTGCTTTCACCAACATTTTCATTCTTTGGTTCTAATGATTTATTAACTTTCTGTTTCTTAAATATTGACTACAGCTTATTCATTAACACTGAGAAGCTGAAAAAAGATCTCATTTTCTGTGGTGGGTTGTACCAGTATCTGTTGAGGAATGTATTACTGAAGTATTCGGTCAGGTTGATATAGGATGTTCACTGCTTTCGGTAGCACATCAAACCCAGAATCATAGCTTAAAGAGGAAAGGGATAGTCAAATCACCGAAAGATTTTATGTACAGATAGTTGTGTATAGGTGTTAAAAATGTTGATTTGAGAATGAGGTCCAATAAGATATACAGCCCTGTATCTGTACACATGTGCCTTTATAATACAGCTATTCATTCCAAAGAGCTGGCAATGGTTAAAGTGGCAGATTTATTGTGTGTACCATAAGTCAAGGATCATAGTTCACTTTGCAAATATTGTTTTCAGGTGTCTGTGAATTCCTATAAAAACACAGGTACAAAAACACGCCAAATAATTATTTTTTATTGCTCACCTGACTCTGAGTCCAGATGAAAACAAGACACACACATTCTTGCAGGGAATACTGGGAGCTTGCTTAATTTCCAGGGTAGCAGGAGGAGATAGATACCCGGCAGTCCCAAAGGACAGCTACACCTGAAATTATCTATCTCATGCACTTGTAGCTGTATGTCCTCTACAATGTTCCATAACAATTGTTTTGTTTTTAAATTCCATTCATAGTCTGAATTTTCAGCAATGGCTAAGATGACCAATCCAACTACTTTTTAAAAGGTAACTCTGACACCTCTTCCTACACGTACAAAAGTTAACGGGGAGCTTAATTATAGCCAGTCTTACGTTTACATTATTTATCACTTTTTTTGTAAAACATCTGATTGTGCATAGAATAATAACCACACTTAATCTTCCTTTGGCATCTTCAGCCAGTGATAGTGAAGCACTTTTACAATTGTTTATTAGCCATTATAATACCCCTAGGAGGTATTATCCCAATGTCAGGCATAGAGCGGTGAAGTAACTTACCCAAAGTGACACAAATCAGTAGCAAAGCAGGAGGTAGAACTCTGCCTATAGGTCTCCTGAGTGCTAGTCCTGCACTTTAGCCCGTACACCATATTTTCTCCCAAGGAGTAATGTGCACCATGTCCTTTGCTTGTTTCTGGAACTTATTTAAAATGTTGCTTAGCTGTCGTCTTTTATTTTATCCACTACACTAGGGAGAGGAGGAATGCTTCAGCAACTTTCAAATGTGCACAAGGAGTGTGGCTTCAAAAGGATCCACTGAAACAAATATGCCTTTTTTTAAAGTCTGAGTTGCATTAGATACGACTTCCCATCTGGGGGTTGGCATAGGACTGTGAACAGAGATCAAACTTTCAATCCAATCTCCGTGAGTGGGGTGAATGGAAGTGGAAGCACGGAGCAGATATTTTTAATGTAAGAGACGTAAGTAAGGCCCTGAGGTGGGGAAGAGCAGAGGAGGAGTCCGATACACTGACGGGAAGAGTCATGGAGATAAGCCGGGAAGGGAAAAGCAAGGGCGTCTCGAGCAGGTGGGAATGGGGTCTGACGGCAGACATAGAGGATTGGCATCTGAGAAGCCTCTTTTGATCACTAGTATCAAAGCTAAATGATTATCTGGAGGAATAAGAACTCATCTAGGAGTCAGGCAGTCCAAAGTACAGCTGGGTGAAATTTTTTGACTGAAACTCTTTTCAGTGAAAAATACAGATTCAGCAACACCAAAATGTTTCACAAATGTGTCATTTTTGATGGTTTATTTTGAAACCCCTCCCTCCCCTCTCCCCAGTCAAAATGTTCTGTTTTGACATTTTCAAAATGAAATGTTCTGATTTTTTTTGTTTCAAAATTTCCTTTAATTTTATTTTCTAAAAAATTCAAAAACCTTTCAAAATGATCAATCAAATGAAGCATTTTTTTCAAAATCTTCAACAAAATGAAAAATCAGCTATTTGCCCAGCTCTAGACCCGAATTTTAATCCCAGCTATGCTTCTGATTAGTTGAATGTAGGCAGTGATGAGCTGCCAAAATCTTAACAACGGGTTCCCTCCTCACCCCACGAGGGGATCATTGCCCACCCCTGCCCCCCTGGACTCCTGCCCCATCCAACCCCCCCGCGTTCCTTGACGTACCCCCCCCAGGACTGCCCCATCTACCCTGCTCTCCTGTCCCCTGACTGCCCCCAGAACCGGGCAGGAGGGTCTCATGGGCCACCGTAGTGGGTGCCCACCCCTAAGAGCCAGAGACACCTGCCGGGGGAGTCCCGTAGGTGCTTACCTGGGGCAGCTCCCAGGAAACATCCGGCAGGTCCCTCTGGCTCCTAGGGGTGGGGGAGCATAGCTGGGGGGGAGCAGGGAGAGCAGCCGCTCCCCCACTGATCACATCAAAAGTGGCGCCTTAGGCGCCGACTCCCTGGGTGCTCTGGAGCTGATTCCCGTGAATCAGCTGTTCTGCAGGAAGCCGGGGAGGACTGAGAAGCAGGCGGCGGCTTCCCACTCAGGCCCATGGGGGCAGAGGTGTGAGCTGGGGTGGGGAGCGGTTCCCCTGCGACCCCCCCCCCCAGGTTATCTGGTATT
Source organism: Dermochelys coriacea (assembly GCF_009764565.3). Classification (NCBI taxonomy): domain Eukaryota; kingdom Metazoa; phylum Chordata; order Testudines; family Dermochelyidae; genus Dermochelys; species Dermochelys coriacea. The sequence continues at coordinate 138,403,617 of NC_050068.2, forward strand.
AGATTGTCCCCTTATTAGATCACAGGGAGCTCTCCATTATGGAATCCTTTACATGCCCAATTAAACCATATTTGTTTGTTCCTTTAAAGAGACATCATGTCTGATAAGACCATGAATTGACCTACTTTTTGTTTGATAGTTGTTACCAAACCCCACTGTTTTAATGTGTTTATGTTTGAGAGAGAAGCTATACTAGTGGCTTAGCACTCCTGAGTCCAGCCCTACAATAGAACCCTGTGTATACACAAGAGGAGACCTATTTTTTTTGGGTTTCAAAGTTCTAAGAAGTTATTTGAAATGAGTTTTAAAAAAATCACAATAGGTAAGTTTAAGGAAACACTGCATAATATTTAATGTGTTTTAAAGGATTAAAATATTCTCTAAAGGTGTGGTTCCTGCACCCTTTTGTGGCAGTATATGTGATGCCAAAAAGCTGTGCACACCTTAGCCAATACATGGTGCATTCAGTCATTCTCTGCCCCTGGGCAAGCTAATCTTGTGCTCCATACACAATCTGGAGAAAGGGGTGTGGAGTGGAGGTAGCAAGGGGCAGCTTGATCCTAGCTTCTTCCCCCTCCTTGGGGTACAGAGTAGTCACTGGAGCTAATTTTCCATTGCCCTGCAATGCGTGACCACTTACCCTGGTGCAAAGCAGGTGCAAATCTGCTTTAGTAGCAATTTAGTCATTTTACACTGATGTAAATGGCAGAACAAGATGCAGGACAATAGAAAGCTAGGCCTGCAATCTCTACCCTGTGTGCATGAGCAACTTCCCATCCCACAAGGGTGAAGCAGGCCCTATTTCCACAAGTGTGGGATCAGGACCCAGTGTCAGAAAACATTCTGAAATATTAGGGGATCCACCCCCATCCTAATACACTGAATATTTCTTTAAATCGTCCCACCCTGCCAACCACCTAGAAGGACGGTATTGTGATCTCACTCTATAAGGGCAAGGGACAGTGCAGTGAATGTAAGAGCTAAAGGCTGATCATCTTGCTCTCCATTCCAGGGAAGATGTTTGTGCATGTTTTGCTGGCACGCCTGGAGCCTTTGCTACATTGGAAGTGTCGTCCCCAACAGTCAGGCTTTATGAGGAACAGGTCCATGTTAGATGCCATTTTGGCCCTTCGCTTCTTGTCGGAGATACACCACGAGTTCAGTAAGCCCCTGCACATAGCATATGTTGATCTTAAGGCTGAATTTGATTCCATAGACCGTGTCACATTATGGAAGGCCTTAAAGGGCGTAGGTGTCCCTACTGCTCTTCTGGACTAGATTAGAGAGCTGCATAATGGAACCACTGCCTGTGTTTATTTGGGGAACCAGATGTCAGTGCCTTTTAAATCAGTATCTGGTGTCAGGCAGGGTTGCATTCTGGCCCCTGCACTCTTTTTATCAGGCAATGGATTTCATAATGCAGCATTCCATCAGGTCCATAGGCATTGAGATTGGTGATCTCTCGCTCACAGACCTGACTACACTGATGACATTGTTCTTCTGGTACGGGGCACCGATAGGTTTCGTGAGGCACTCCAGCATATGGAGGAGGAGTCAGCTAAAATTGGTCTACATGTATCGTGGTCAAAGACAAAGCTGCAAAATCTAGGACCAGGTCCACCTGCAACTCCAATCTCTTGGAACAATAAAACCACCGGAATCAGTTTCCAGCTTTTGCTATCTGGGTTCTATACTTACTAGCTCCTCCAATTCTCACACTGAGGTTCTCCATTGGATGGGCATCGCTGCATCTGCCATGGACCGTTTACAATGGATATGGAATCAACATCATCTCAGTATGACAACCAAGTTCGGGATTTATTCTATCTGTATCCTTCCCATACTGTTGTATGACTGCGAAACATGAACACTATGCCGCTCAGACTGGACAAAGCTGGAGGCTTTCCACACAAAATATCAACGTCATATATTGGGCATAAAGTGGAATGACTTCATCCGTAATGCAGATGTTTATGGTCTCTTGGGTCTACAGACTACTGGGGCCATTGTCCGCAGGAGGCGCCTTACACTTTTTGGACATGTCGCAAGGATGCCACAAAATGTTCTAGCAAACGCCGTTCTCCAGGTGGCTTGTAACATCCAGGATAAAATTCCACCAACTGAGGTTTGGAGGCAGCACAGAGGCAGACCCCCTATTCCATGGGTTCATCAACTCTGTGCTGATATTGGAGTCTCAGGCCATCAAGCCTTTGCGATTGCGCAAGAACAGACCAAATGGTGAATGATCCCTATGGCCGACTGGTTAGGCATTGGAGAAGAAGACGACCCATAGCGGTATTGCTAGAGTTAAACAGTACTGCACTTAATTCACAAAGGATCTCTTAGGAGAAAATCTCTCTTTGAGACAAGTTGCAAGACTTTACATTTTGTAGCCACTCCCACCATGTGTACTTCAATAGTTGGGAAAAACAGCTGGGATTTTTGAAGGAGCAAAAGAGTTAGGTGCGCAACTCCCACTGAAATTGAAATTTCCTTAGGCTCGCTTGAAAATCCCAACGAACACTTCCATTAATTGGCCCAAATGCTGTGTTCCTACATGCTGGTGTAAATCTTTCATTCACTTCAGTAAACTTACTCCAGACTAAAACTGGTGGAAATGAGAGCAAAATTTAGTTCAGTATGTTAAAATCATGCAGTCTTCTTCAAACCCATGCATAGTCTTCAGTTAGCAATGCCCTCAATTTAAGGATCAACAGCAGTTTTTCCATCCCAAACGTACTTTTTCTGAAACTAAATCAGAGTGCAAGTCAGCAAGCCAAAGACAGGTCATGCCTGTATCCAGCAAAATGCCTAGTTCTCTAGTTACAAATGAGGATGAGCCAGAAATACCAGCTTAAGTGAAAATTTTGTGCTAAAACGATGGTGTCACTGTGACCTCTAGGAAAATTGCTTCGTGTATTTTTAACTTAGTAGGTAGCACAGCCAGCTCCGAGATGGCTTGGCTTGTGCTTTGGCTCAGCGAGGGGAAGAGAAACTAGATATCTTGGCTTTACTCTAACTTAAATTTAAAATTCCTTTTTTTTTCTTTGCCCCATTCTAATATGAACACGTTTTCACTTTTATCTTCATGATCCTGGAATAAAATTCAAATTCAGAATGGCAGAACAGAAGTTTGGGAAGGAACAGGGGTGAAAGTAACTGAGGCCACTTACCAGTACGGGGCGGGGCGGCTCCAGCCCCCAGAAGGGGCGGGGCCTCAGGTGGAGGGGGCGGGGCTGGGGGTCAGCATCCCCCAGCCAGCCCTTCCCGTCTGGCTGGCCCATGCCACCCAGGGCTCTTGTGTTGATTTAAAGGGCCCGGGGCTCGGGACGTGATGCTGTCATAGCGGCAGCAGCGTCCAGAGCCCCGGGCCCTTTTAAATCATGGGCCCCAGGGCAGTTGCTCCCTTTGCCCCACCCCACCTGTCCGTTGGCGGCCGGGAGGCCAAAAGGGACAGGAACATTAGAGCACTGCAGGGTCCTTTGCCGCAGCCCCGCCGACGGGGGTGCGGGTGGGGGCATAGCAACATTAAAGCGCCGTGGCGGCAAAGGGCCATCTTTAAAGCACTGCTGCGGCAGCACTTTCATGTCCCTGCCCCTTTTGCATCCCCTGTTGGCAGCAATGCTTTAACGTTGCTGTCCCTTCGCCCCCTTTCGTCGGTGGCCCGGCCGGTACAGACCTTACCACAAGGCCGCCGACGGGAGGCAAAATGGGCAGGGACATGAAAGCGCTGCCGCGGCAATGCTTTAATGTAGGCTGGGTATGGGCCAGTGCCGGTTCTTACTGGTATGCAGCACTGGCCCCTACCGGCTCACTTTCACCCCGGGAAGGAAGCGGCAACTAAGGGGTTAAGCTCTTCAGTAGTCATTTCAGGACAGCTAGTTTGCCTTGATGTTTTTGTTTAATATTTTAACTTACTATAACGAGACTTGTGCAGCTCTATTGCTATATAAACAACCAAATCAAAAGCAGCGTTTCCTCTAAGTTTTATGTGCAATTGCCCAACCAAACCTCAGCTCCCACTCAGCACTGAGTGACTGCCACTCATAGATGTCATCTAGCTGTCTCCACTACTTCTGTTACACTGATAATGTGGCCTCTGGCCATAAGAATGTCATGCAGCTCAGCAGAAGAGCTGCATTGAGTGGCTGCCAGAGGATGCAATGTACGGAGCCCAGCAGGGGCAATTAGGCCTGGACAGCTAAAAGCTCTACCTAGGAGCCTAATTCCACAGTGACTGCATGGTGCAGCCCCAGTCTCACCAACAGCAGGGATCACATGAAGTATAGATGAATGTGGATGAGACAGGGTTACTACTGGCTTTCCCCCTCCCTAGAGATATAGGGAAACCCTAGTTCCCTTTTCTCCTACCACAGGAGAGAGTAAACTGGGAACCAAGCAGGCCTTGGGAAAAGCCTCTGGACCCCAGACCGCAGGGGAGAAAGAAGAAAAATTGATTTTCATGGGGGGAGGAGGAATGCTGCAGCTCCAGAGTCAGAAGTGTTTAGTCTCTACAGAATGACTGCTTATAGTCATCTTCCCCTTTCCCTGCCCACTTCCACCATCTCGAAAGGCTTCCTTACTCCTGCTCTCTCTCCTCCACTCTGCTCATTCTTTGTCACCCCCTTCTGAAGCTAGTCCTGTCAGGTCATTGGAACCAGTATGTTCTGCTGAATCTTCTGCATTAAATACCTACTTACGAGGATGAAAACAGTCTCATAACAATAAGAATAAGAATCCATCAGAAGTAGAGCTTGGTAAACAAACTAAGCTTTGAGAATTAGACTGTATTACTGCTCATTTCGCAGAGCCAGGGTAGAGCTATAAACCAGCTGACTCTATCCATGAGTGACAACTATAACCCAAACTGGGACAAGTGTTCCATAGATACTGTAGTCTAAATGAGCAGTCTTTCTACAGAGCTGAATATACAACATAGAACCTTCTATTAATTGATAACTATATCATGGCTATTAACCTTCTCTTCTGGGTTCCTAAATACTCCTTTTCAGCTAATGGATTATAATTATTGCCATTCAGTACTAGATATATTTTAGGTGTCTTGTATGCAAAAATCACTAAAACATATATATATTCAAGAAAGTATTTTAAATGTAGAGCATGGCAAATACTGCAAAAAAGAATTTCTAAAAATACTCTCGAATTTTTGTAAGGAAGTCACATCTGTCCTGCTTGCTCTTCTTTTCTGTTCTTGCCTTCTGCCAAGACTCATGCAACTGAGTTTTACTGGCATTCATGGAGACTGAATTTCAATGGAGTGTGTGCGAGGGCTGGTGGAAACTAACATTTTTAATTTGCATGCATCAGTTTCACACTGCAACTCTCAGCAATTTGGGGAACAGAAACAATTTTATGTGACTTCTGCCCAATCGCAAGCAGCCAACATATCTCAAATACTGGATATTTGGGCAAAAATGTTTGGAATGCAGCTGTTGAGATACAAAAAAAAAAATCCATGAAAAGCTTTTGTGAAATGATTTGAGATGATCAGTACATTTGAGGAAATTGTGATCTGCTCTTGGGATATCCCCAGGTAGTAAAAAAGAGACTTAACTCCATCAGCTAAATTATTCATTGCGCTTTATTCACTCATCTCTAATCAAAAGCCTCTGCTATAGTGTGATATAGTCATCTTTTGTCATGCCCTCTTTTAATGTTGTGGGGGAAATTGCGATTAACCTTGCTGTTGAACCTGACCCCATCCCACTCTGTGACAAGATCTATGCACTATATGCAGCATAGGCAAGAGCGGTAACACAAGAGGCCTACAGGCCTGCATCCTGTAAGACTTAGCTTAAGCTAAGAGCATTTGCATATGCTGGGCCATGGTATTTTGACCCAGATAATGAACTAGGCCAACCTCTTGCCTAGCTCAAGTCCCTAGTTGTGCATTGTATGCAAACCCCTCCCCCCTCAAACCTGCAAAAGCCCCGAGACAAAATGCTGCCACAAGCAAACCGCAGATCTTGATAATAATGAAGTGCATCAGCACAGTGCTAATTATGAAACTGTTTACTTTGGCTCCTTATAAGCTTTATTAACAATGCTTGAGTGATAAAAAAATTAAGGTAATGTATCATTTGACTTGAATGTAAAAAACTATATAAGACTGGTATTATGGGGCAGGACAGAGAGAGACCAGGGTGGCACCTGTGTGTGGCCATCTCTGTCTCCTTCTCCCTGCATGCTTGTACTCAAATAAAAGGACCTCAGACTGTTTGAACCAAACAGATGGTGTAACTCGTTTTCCACAACAATGTGATATTGGATTTAGAATGCAGGGTAATTTTCTTCAACACTAAGCCCATCTCCACTCTATTATCTCTGAATTGACTTTTGTTGTTTGAATTTAAATTAGGGGATCACTTGCAGGGGACACAAAGTGAAATTGTAACCTCAAATTGAAGTGATGCACAGCACAGGGTTTAAAGCAGCTAATAGAAGAGAGACTTGTGGTTCAGGAGGCTGGAAATGGGATGCAGTGCCTTTCAACTGTTAAGTTATCACCTTACGTCCAGCCACAATCTGTGGTGACTAAATACTCATTGCTCTTCAGGCTATGTGAAATGAATTTGTAGTCTTAATCCAGTTTCCAGCAGGTTGTTGAACATAATGGGTACAACTGGGTCAGTTAGTGCCAAGACCTTTAGAGAGGTCAAGTCAGAATGAGCTTGCAGCTACTTTCCTCCTCTCCAGAGGCGGTCTGCTCAGGTCAAGGGAGATGCATGCTGGCAGAGCAACTTGGGGAATATTGTGCTGCCATTCATTAGTTCAGAGGTAAGTAGTGTACCTGACTTTGGTCTGTAGAGTATATAGATCCAGAATCCTTTCTAAGCACTAAATGCACCTAACACCCCCGCACCGTCACCCCTCCCCCCACATCAACCATTAAATGAGTGCACACAAAAAAATTCAGACTCAGGCTGTGACTACACTACGGACCTTACAGTGGCACAGCTGTACCACTGCAACTATGCCACTGTAAAGTCTCCAGTGTAGTTGCTTATGCCAGTGAGAGAGAGAGAGCTCTCCTGCTATCATAATTAAATCAACCCCCACATGTGCCTGTAACTATGTCAGTGGAAGAGCATCTCATGCTGACATAATGTTGTCCACACTGGCATTTTTTGTCGGTGAAATTTATGCTGGTCAGGAGCAGTGGGGTTTTTTTCATACCCCTAATCAACAAAAGTGCCAGTGTAGACAAAGTCTTACAGATCTGCAAACAGTGAATCCTCTGCAAGTAAAATGCTGGAGACTGCAAGTCTTGAGACAACCAGGGAGTTTGCATTTGGCTGATTTGTGGAGTTTCCCTTCACTGAAGGATTTTTTCCCATTTCATAAAAAGAAAATATATAAAACATACCAGTAGACTTATCTACTCTCAATGGTCATAGAAAGTCAGGCTGGGGAGACTATCCAGTGTGAGAGTTGTCTCCTGGTAGGATCTCCTGGGAATCAGGTGGGAGAGCTATAGGAGAAGATAAATAGGCTGAGGAGCATCTATGCACATAAGGAATTCATTGAAAATATGCATATGAAGACCTCCAAGGTTGAAGAAGCAATCCAGCTGGAGGGGACTGCAGTAATACCATCAAGGTAGGGAGGAAGCTAGCTGCTGATTACTCCTGGCAGCAGACTTGCTTCACCCCTATTCCCTCCCCTTCATGCTTTGGCCACCATTCCAGAGAACATGCTTCCATGCTGATGATGTTCGTTTAAAAAAAATGTGTTAATTAAATTTGTGACTGAACTGCTTGGGGAGGAATTGTATGTCTCCTGCTCTGTGGTTTTACCCATATTCTGCCATGTATTTCGTGCTATTGCAGTCTTGGTTGACAACTCAGCACATGTTGTTTGACCAAGAACACTTTCACTGCAGATTTGACAAAACGCAAAGAAGGTACCTGTAGTGGGGCAGCTGCCCCATTCCTGGAGAAGAGGGGTTAAAAGCAGCCCTGGAGAGGGTTGTAGCTGGGAAGATCTAGGCTGATTGGGCTGGCCCCAGCTGGAGCTTCTTTCCCAATCAGGGCCCAGCCCACCCTGATAAAAGGGCTGTGGGACAGGAGCTGTGAGAGTCTCTTTCTAGCTCTGGAGAGAGAAGGACCTGGCTGCTGGGGAGAGAAAGGTACCGTGGACGGAGCAGTGCTGCGGAAGGGCAAAGGGAGCTGGGGAGTTCCAGCCTAGTAAACCTCCTGGCTGCAGGCCTTGTTAAAGGCCCAAAAAGATACCAGGGTTGCAGAGGGGCAACCTGGGAATAGGCAAAGTCAGCAGGTCCTAACCTCTTGCCAGTGGTGCGTGGCCATTACAGACTGCAGTCTGCCCCAGTGAGCAGGGGCTAGATGATGACTGGCAGTAGCCACTGAGGCAAGGTGGGGATAGAGGGTTGGGGTTCTCCTGGGAGGGGAAACCCAGAGTAAGGGGATGCTGCTGGGGCAGAACCCTGCGGTAAAGGGCACTGGGGTCCTGGAGGGACACAGGACCAGCGGCAGGTGAGACACTGGCCAGGAGGAGGCACTCTGTATGTTGGAGAGCTAATTCCCAAGATGACCAGCAGGAGGCGCCTCAACAGTGAGTCTTACTTCATTACAGTACTAATATGAGATTTCTAAAAATAGCTACAGCACTTGACCCAAGGTGTAAGAATCTGAAATGCCTTCCAAAATCTGAGAGGGACAAGATGTGCAGTATGCTTTCAGAAGTCTTAAAAAAGCAACACTCCAATGAAGAAATTACAGAATCCGAGCCACCAAAAAAGAAAATCAGCCTGTGGGTGGCATCTGACTCAGATGGTGAAAATGAATGTGAGTCCATCTACACTGCTTTGGATTGTTATCGAGCAGAACTAGTCATCAGCATGGAAGTGTATGCTCTGGAATGGTGGCCAAAACATGAAGGGGTATATGAATGTTTGGCATATCTGAAACATAAATACCTGCAATGCTGCCTACAATCGTGCCATGCAAACACTTGTTCTCACTTTCAAGTGACATTGTAAATAAGAAACAGGCAGCATTATCTCCCGTAAATGTAAACAAACTTGTTTGTCTTAGCGATTGGCTGAATAAGAAGCAGGCCTGATTGGACTGGTAAGCTCTAAAGTTTTCAATTGTTTTGTTTTTGAGTGCAGTTATATTTAAAAAAAAAATTCTATGTTTGTAAGTTGCACTTTCATGATAAAGACATTTCACCTCATACAAGTACTGGAGTGCATAGAAAGATACTATTTCTTTTGTTTATATTTTTATTACAAATATTGGCACTATAAAAAAGACAGTGAGCACTGTACACTTTATATTCTGTATTGTAATTGAAATCAATATATTTGAAAATGGAGAAAACATCCAAAAATATTTAAACAAATGGTATTATATTGTTTAAAAGTACAATTAAAACTGATTAATCATGATTAACTTTTTAAATTGTTTGACAGTTCTAATACGAAACAAAATCATAAAATGCAAACTAGGGTCTACATTTAAGTTACCTTTCCTATCTGATAAAAGAGGTTTCCCCCCAAACGTTCAGTCTGTTTCAGAGCTGGCTGGCTTCAAAAGAATCGGGATCCAGTCTTTCTTGAAACATGCCCACTCAACAAGGGCCATCCCCCGTCTGTTCCTTTTTACCTCCAAGTGGTTTTGATTGTTTGCCTTTGTTTTTGTTGGTTTTCCATTGCCTGTTCTGGAAGGGGGCAAGCCTAGACAATCAAATCTTGCATTATGCCACCAGCTGACCAGGGAAGGTGACAACTTCCTCCTGCCTGAATGGGCCATCACCCAGATGTATGATTCCCTGGTCACTAAATTTGACTCCAAGACAATAAAGGCAAAGTTTTCAATATAGTTACATTATTCCTTAAATACTACTCATTTACATAATCACTGTGAGATGTGTGTATTGATAAGTTACAAGCTTTCAGAGAGACCACACATGCTACCCTTCATGGACAAATGCCATGAAAGTGTTGCATTTGGTTGAATGTCAGGTCTGAACTGTAAACTTGTAAAGAACAGTGGGCCCTGCCCATTGACACCAATGGTCTCTGTGTCATAATGTGACAGTAGAATTGGAGTATGGCGGAATTAAGTGGGATGTTCCTAGGGCACCAAATTGCCTTAATTCATTGCTCTCTGTCCCTTCTCTGGCTGGCTTCACCCACTTTCTGGCTCCCTGTGGAGTTGGGGTGCGGGAGGTGCAGGCAGCCCAACCTGATTTCTGCCAGAGGAATGCTGGCAATGAATTGACAGATTCATTAGTGACTCATTACTGATTCAAGATAGATTTATTAGTAACTCATCTGGTGGTTTGTTTAGGCAGAGGTTAGTGATTATCATCCAGGATGAAATTTACTACTGTGCAATATTGATTCCAGCTGTAAAGTTGCATGTCAAGATTTAAAAAAGTGACTAGTGATTTTTGGGTGCCCAACTTGTGACGTCCTTGATTTTCGGAGTGTGGGTGCTCAGCCCTTTCTGAAAATCAGGCCTCCTTAAGGTGTCTTAAGTTAGATACCCCAAACCACTAGTCACTTTTCAGCTGTTACAGGGGAGGCAGTGTGGTCTACTGGATAAGGCAGTTGGGAGATGTAGGTTCTATTCCCAGTTTGACCCTTAACCTGCTGTTTGATCTTCAGTCACTTCCCCTCTTTGTGCTTTTAATTATTCTCCTGCTCTGTCAGATCTATTTAGATGGCCTTTGGGGCAGAGACTATCTCTTACTATGTGTTTGTACAGCACCTAGTGCATCTCAGTTGATGCCTCTTGGCCTTACTATATTACAAATAATATATACTAAGAGAATATGAAGGCACCTTTCCCATTGGAGGAATAAGAAAAGAAATTACTTTTACTTTAAAAATCAAAACTTGCTTGTAACAAAAGAGGCTAGGATAATGGCACACAAACAATATAGCAATATCAATGGCTACAAAGTAGCAATTAGCATTATTCATGAAATATTGAATGATATTTAAGATAGAGATTCTCTTGATCTACTAGCTGGATATGTACATACCAAAGACTTCTTTGTAACATGTCCTTGAAAATTCAATTAAAAATATGGAAATAAGCATTGGCTTGGTGAAAAAAATAAATAGAAATGAAGGGCATCTTAATTAGCCAGATGAGTTGATATAATCTTGAAACTCTTAAAGGGGGCTCTGAAACTAAAAGCATACATCTGATGGTTTCAATAAGAAGGGGTTTTCTCTTCATTTGTCTTAAATGTATTTCAGTATTAGCTGGCATTGAAGCTTCTCTCGTCACTGCGTGGGCAGAGTACGGTATGGTATCTGAGAAACTGGCAGAGGAGAAGCAGGACACATTGAACATTCATGTCATTACTCAGGCTGATGAACATCCTGGAGCTTTGTTTGATTTCTCATTATGAAGAGAGAACAGTCTCTCTCCACAGGAAATTTGGTCAGTGCTTTCAATTAGATTCTTAATCTGACAGCTCTCTATGTCCTGTAATAATGATACTTTGCACATTAGGGTTTCTGGGGATAAAGTTTGGACTTCCGTATGGGACATTCCCATCTTCTGATAGCCACCAATAAAAAGAAGTAATGGGGGGAGAGGGTGGAATATAAAGAAAAGCCTGGAAAACAGAAAGAAATCAATACTGATTTGCAGGTTTTTAGCTGGAGGAAGAGAAGCCATGCAATAATGTAGCACATTGCCATTTTGATTATTGTGGTTTATCAGAAAATTCTGAAGCAAGCCCAAAGATGCAATTGTTCTGCTCTTTTCCTTCTCTTCTGAAGGAAGAGTGCTGCTCTGTTATTACTTGAGTGAGATTTCACTCTTGAGAGGTCTCCCATGGCCTGTAGGTATGTAGGCTGCCTTTCAGCTGTTCCTGATTTTGAGGGATGCCCCTCAATTTATATTGAAAATTCCATCCCTGTCCCTTTCCATGTTCTAGTGATAACTTGGGAATGTAGTTTCAAATGAACAAGAAATAGCATCCGACTATAAAACAACTGTTGTGGGGTTTTTAATTTAATTCCCCTCCCCCAGATAGTTCAGCAGCAGCATCTGGTTCACAGTGAGCTCCTGCTATCACACAGCTTAATAGGTGGGTTGACTGAGATGCAAGAAGGTCACATGACTCGCTCAAAGATCACATGGTGAGAAGAAGTGTCAGCTCAGATTAGAAAGTGGGATCTCCACCCCAACTTCTACTCCTTTTACTCTTGCCTTCTGATTGTCTTAACCCCTGGGATGAGTCCTTGTCATGCAGATTACAAATATGACCTTAAAAAGCTTCAGTCTTTAGGACTGTCAAGCTAATGCCTTTCCCAAGCACTAACATTCACTCTGAAAATGTTAAATATACAGTTTCATGCAGAGACTGACAGGAAGGTTTTGCAGAATAAGTGAAACCCAAAGCCATCAAGTGCCCCTGTATTAGGTATTGTGACAGGGTCAGGCCAGATGACTACAGGAGAGTGATCCTATTGGGATCCAGGAAGTGGGTGGCCAAAGCCCGCCCTACAGGAGAGTGATAGAAGGCAGATATATTAGCCCCAGATTAAGTAGGTCCCTTTTCCCTGGGTAAGGTAGCAGGGAAGGTTCCAGAACAATCAGGAACTTTCTAGAAACAATTAAGGCAGACAAGCTGATTAGAACACCTGCAGTCAATCAAGAAGCTGCTAGAATCAATTAAGGCAGGCTAATCAGGGCACCTGAGTTTAAAAAGGAGCTCACTTCAGTTTGTGGTGTGTGCGAGGAGCTGGGAGCAAGAGGCGCAAGAAGCTGAGAGTGAGAAGACGTACTACTGGAAGACTGAGAAGTACAAGCATTATCAGACATCAGGAGGAAGGTCCTGTGGTGAGAATAAAGAAGGTGTTGGGAGGAGGCCATGGGGAAGTAACCCAGGGAGTTGTAGCTGTCACACAGCTGTTACAGGAGCCACTATAGACAGCTGTAATCCACAGGGCCCTGGGCTGGAACCCAGAGTAGAGGGCGGGCCCGGGTTCCCTCCATCCCCCCAACTCCCTACTTGATACCGGAGGAGTTGAACTGGACTGTAGGTTCCACCAGAGGGGAAGGTCTCTGGCCTGTTCCCCGATCCACTAGGTGGATCAGCAGAGACTGTGGTTGTTCTTCCTTTCCCCATGCTGGCCAATGATGAGGCTAACTGAGTGAACGGCAGATTTGAGCCACGAATGTGGCCAAATTGAGGGCTGCCGTGAACCTCTGAGGCGAGAAAATCCGCCAATAAGCACAGGACCCTCCAAGGCAGAGAAGGAACTTTGTCACAGTATTTAAAATAAGTCTATTTTCTTCTATGAAAAAATGATGCAAAAGAAAAAAATTGTGGGCCCTAAATTGGATGTTTGTCCTTAGCCAGTGTTTCCCACTTTTAAAAACCAAGTCTCTCAGGAAAATAATGCCAATTTCACACAAACCCCACCATGTGTTGTTAAAGTCCTTTATGTCTTAATTGGTGCATCTTTTTGTGCCCCACCTTCCCCATTTTGGGAAGTGTGAAATTCTTTCCCGTCTTACCTGCTGTGAGCAGAATGATAGTTCACAATATTGACATGTAAAGTATCACTATTGCCATTTGAGTTGAAATGACTGGGGCAGCCTGCACATCAGAGCTATTGTATCAGGCTGTCTGCAAACTCAAGCAGATGTTTCTGCCTTGGTTAACCTTCAAAGTGTGAAGAGAGTGTTTCTTCATAATCATAACAGCTAGAGACTTTTTAATGAAAGCTGAGACTCTGGAGAATAATTGTGAGATATTTCCTCACCACCCCAGCTAGTCCCTTCACACACTGTACAGAAGTACAACTCACCCTTCAAGAAACATTGGCCTAAGCCACGTCTGAACAGCAGAGTACTATTATGCATTTGTATTACCGTAGTGCCCATGAGCCCTACTCATGGACCAGCTCCCATTGTGTTAGGCTGTGAACACAGAACAAAAAGATTTGTTTCCTTTCTCTAAATATTTCAGTGCTTTCTCTTGTGTCTCATTCAACATCCCCTTCCTCTCTCTTTTTTCAAATTATTCTTGGTTTCTCTTTCCACTATTTAACCCTGCGTCAGGCTGTTTAGAGGAACATCAGTAGATGTGAACTGCACCATAGGACGTGCATTATCATTGCATTCTTTTCCAGTTTCACTACAGTACATACTCATTCCCATCCCATCAGCTGGCAGTTGTGAAACAAGTTCTAACCTAACCTTGAGTTGCATGTTGTGAACATGTTGTTTTATAATACATACAAAAAGCTCATTTGGAACAACATGCAGAAAAACCCTCCCACTACATCAACAGTAAAACCCATTCTGTCTTCTGCAATGTTCTAGTACCATAACAGGCCAGTTTTAAACCCCTTACTCACGTTGGTGAGCAGTTATTCTCTTAGGAGTGGAACTGTGCATGGGAGCAACTGCCCACCAATGTGAGCATGGGGTTCACAATCTGGCCCAGAATGTTTTTTTGCTTGTTTGTGTTAGCATAGGCTATATCATAAATATAAAGAGAAGGGTAAATACCTTTGATTCCCTCCTGGCCAGAGGAAAAACCCTTTCACCTGTAAAGGGTTAAGAAGCTAGGATAACCTTGCTAGAACCTAACCAAAATGACCAATGAGGAGACAAGATACTTTCAAAGCTGGAGGTGGGGGGCGGAGGAGAGAATCAAAGGTTCTCTCTGTCTGTGTGATGCTTTTGTTGGGGACAGAACAGAAATGGAGTCTTAGAACTTAGTAAGTAATCTAGTTAGATATGCGTAAGATTCTATTTTGTTTAAACGACTGATAAAATAAGCTGTGCTGAATGGAATGTATATTCCTGGTTTTGTGTCTTTTTGTAACTTAAGGTTTTGCCTAGAGGGATTCTCTATATTTTGAATCTGATTACCCTGTAAGGTATTTACCATCCTGATTTTACAGAGGTGATTCTTTTACTTTTTTTCTTCAATTAAAATTCTTCTTTTAAGAACCTGATTGGCTTTTCATTGTTCTTAAGATCCAAGGGTTTGGGTCTGTGTCACCTATGCAAACTAGTGAGGATTTTTATCAAGCCTTCCCCAGGAAAGGGGGTGTAGGGTTTGGGAGGATTTTGGGGGGAAAGACATTTCCAAGCAAGCTCTTTCCTGGTTATATATTTGTTAGATGCTTGGTGGTGGCAGCAATAAAGACCAAGGGCAAAAGGTAAAATAGTTTGTACCTTGGGGAAGTTTTAACCTAAGCTGGTAAAAATAAGCTTAGGGGGTTTTCATGCAGGTCCCCACATCTGTACCCTAGAGTTCAGAGTGGGGAAGGAACCTTGACAGCCTACGAAAAAGATTCTTGGTCAGAGATCCAGGCAGAACAGACTTTTGTGGCTCTTGACTCAGCATCTAAAAAGAACTGCATCGCAACTGATAGGCTATTCTTTCTTTGTTAGATACTTGGACCTAGCAAAACCATTTGTGATAGTGTCACCTGGTGTCTTCCAATAACATAACATCCTCAACTCATTCAAGTAATCTGTCTTGAAAAGATAAATATCTGACTTTCTTTATGTTGACTGTTCCTAGCTGGCCTGCAAAATGTGTTTCCAACTGTATTTTACAACATTCTGACTAGTAACTGTTAAACATACTTATCTAATAGCATTTGTTCTATTCTTTGTTTCCTATTTTTGCTGAGTAAGGGTAGTCTTATTTACTTTTGTCTTTTTAAATAAGCTTTGACCATATCACTCTCATTGATTCTAACAGGAAGTAAAACAGCTCTTTCAAACTCGGACCCTAGCTATTGACTAACAACAGAACTGTAGCTGAACTAAGGTAGTGGAAGCAGCGTTGTCTGATATAGCAGGCACAGACTTGGGAACTCAGAAAATGTGGGTTCTATTCCTCTTTAAGCAACTGTGTGTCTTGGGGAAAGTCACTGAAAAGAAGGCAAGTATCATTACCCCCCCTTATACAGACAGGGAAAATGAGATGGGAAAAAATATAAACACTTTGACCTCTATGGTTAAGTGCTCAGTAGCATCTTTATTTATTTATGATGACATTCATTGTCTTTCTCAGGTTTTTCATCTCCCCCCTCACTGTGTACAAGTTTTCTCTAAAACAAAAGGAGTACTTGTGGCACCTTAGAGACTAACAAATTTATTTGAGCATAAGCTTTCGTGAGCTACAGCTCACTTCATCGGATGCATTTGGTGGAAAATACAGTGGGGAGATTTATATACACACACAGAGAACATGAAACAATGGGTTTATCATACACACTGTAAGGAGAGTGATCACTTAAGATGAGCCCTCACCAGCAGCAGGGGGGGAAAGGAGGAAAACCTTTCATGGTAACAAGCAAGGTAGGCTATTTCCAGCAGTTAACAAGAACATCTGAGGGACAGTGGGGGGAGGGGTGGGGGGGAGAAATAACATGGGGAAATAGTTTTACTTTGTGTAATGACTCATCCATTCCCAGTCTCTATTCAAAAGTCAATTAATTTTAAACATCCAATCTATTTATCATTATTTAATGTAATTAATTTCTGCATTTCATCTGCTTGGACAATAAGAATCTATGAAGACAGTTGTTTCTCTCTTTTTAGTCCATTTAACTCTCAGGTTCCTAGTGCTGCACTATTTGGGCTCAAACATTAGTGAGTTGTTGTTTTAAAAAGATTTAAATTAACTTATAGGGAAATTTTTATCTGCCTTAACATTTTAAAAGCTTGCGGTTACAAAATGTAACTTTGGGGCAAGATTTAATATGATAGTATTCCTTTGGATGAAACTTGAAAATACAGTTTAAAAATCTTTTGTCTAACTGAAGATAGCAAGACTAGAGAATTCTATCTTGCTCTTACCTGGAGGCTGCCCACTTGGTCTCCACTTAAATTCATTGGTATTTTTTCTTTCTTGTGGCTTCCTCCTATATTGCACTGTACTATTGTGTTTTGTTCCCTAGTAAACTCTGTGACATTGTGAAGCTATTAAATTCTGCCAGATCATCCTTTGTGAACCAGGGGACGTAGATAGAGCCACAGCCCCATCTTTCAGCCATGATCTGGTATTCAACATCCTTCAATTAGTATGCACAATAAATCTCACCCAGGACCCCCACTGCTTTATGTCACTTACATATTAACCTCATTGGTTCCCAACGTGTTCCTCTTATTAAGTCATTAAAACACTTGCTTTCATTCACCTGCCAGCATTATGACCTCATTTTCTATCTTTTACAAATTTTAATACATTTCTGAAGGCTCCAGTTACATTCATTTTATTCAAAATTATTTTCTTTATGCTTTCTCTCACCTGTCCTCCCCATGTTTGTCATCCACTGTATCTCCATGACATTATAAGGTCTTGCTTGAGTACAGCATGGTTGTCACTGTGTGTTCACAAAGCCAATAGTTAAGATTGTTTCAGTACATCCATTATAAACCCTAGTTTTGAGCAGTAATTGCTTAATCAAATATGAGCAATGATCGTCACGTAATATGATCTAATTCAGAGTTCACACATTACAGGGTGTAACCTCCAAGGGGCTGTGAGCAGGTTCCGGGGTCATGCTGCGGCTGCCTTTTCCATATTGCTCAATGTTCTGGCTAGATGGGAGTGGGAGAAGAAAGGCAGGGGGCAGGCACTGGTACCAACATGGGATAAAAGGGCCCAGGATGCCAAAAGGTTGAGAATCGCTGGTCTAATTACTTTTCATGTTTTAGAAAATGGAGACATTGACGTGAAAGGTTGGCTTCTACATATACGATTTTTGTTCTGTGTCTTTGCATTGTTTAAAATAACAATAACAATTTAAAAACTATGTTTATGTTGGTTCAGATCCTTCAGCCTGGACATCTGATGCCAACTGAGCTTGGGAACAGCAAAAAGGTGGCTGTAACCCTTTGGGGAGAGGGCCAGCTCCAAGGATCAATTTGGAACTGTCTCAATAACTGGAACAGTGGTTGTATTCTCACTCTAGGCCCAATCTGACTCTTGTTGACACCAATGGGAAGCTTTCCATTGGCAATTCAGTGGCAGTTTGATCATGCCTGCTCTTTTAAAGGGAGAGAGGTGCTGTGTTAGCACTGGGTGGAGCAAGTGAGGAGCCATCAAAACACCTTCACTCAGCCGTCTTCACTCGGAGTGAAGACCATGAGCAAATGGACCCAGCAGTGTGAGTGCCTTGTTGAAACTAGAGACTCCACCTCTCCCCCAATCCCAGAAAGAACCTACCACTAGGAGGTGGGGAAAGGAAACAGAGAGGCAATGCTTCCATACTTCTCTTCCCCACAAAGAGTGGAGAGGAGCGAAGAGATTCTTTATACCATATACATGGCTCACAGGTTTCTGGGAAGGGGGAAAAGAGAGACAATCTCTCACCCCACAACCAGCTCTTCTCAATTTTCACCCTCCTCCCCCAGGTTATGCATCTTAATTAATATATTAGACATTAGAAAGTAGCACATGACCAAAAAAGAGGGAAAATAATTGGAAAATACTTTCTGCAGAAAGTTCCCCCTGAGTTGTGATCACATTCATGCAAAAACATTCAAAAATATTCAACTCGGGGAATGCCCAAAGAAAGGTGTATAATCTATAAAATATGTAGCTGCTTCCTTTTTTCATCCTCGGAATAGGGACTGCAAGTATTTAACAAACTCTCCTCCTTCTCAGAACAAAGTTTGACAGGTACAGCACACTTGCTTTTCCTCTTGTGCTTCAGGACAGCTATATTCTAATGTCTGTGGTCCAATAAATATCTTTTATTCAATCCAATCAGTGAAAAAAAGAATTTCCTCACATAATACATAAAGTGACAACTACTGCAACTAGACTCAGTAGAACATTATTGTAATAAAGAGACTCTTCTAATAACTGACATGCTATTAAGTTAAAAATTTGTTTTCTCTGTACCTTTACTCTAACTTTTCAGTGTTTCAGGAAATGGTTCTTTTTGATTTCCATAGGGACATGTGTGTAGCATAGGTGCTGGTAACACAGTCTATTATTAAGGTTGCCAGACACTTCCCATTATAAGATCCTCTTTTCAGTTGCCTATAATGTTGCCAATCTTTGAGGTTGGGGCCAAAATTTCCCAAGATGGGTGTTTGCCTCTGTCTAAATTTCTGGGGAAAATTTCAGCCAAAACAGTTTCTGAGATTGAGTCTAGGGAAAAATACGTTGTCTGGCCCCTGTTAAAAAACATTAAAATGCTGGCAATCTTTTGTTTGGAAAACTCTGGAAGCACCATGCTTTGGAGCCGGGAGATTGAAATTTACGGGTGGAGGAAGGGAACCCATTGCACCAGGGATGCACCTTTTGCCATCCCTGTGAAAATGTGCCCAAATTTGGCCCAGGCCATTGAAAAATTGCAGTTCGTACATGTTCAATAGAGACATGCTCGAGCTTTGCAGCTAAATTCCCAGAACATTCTGTCTGCAGTGGGCAGTTGTTTTTTTTTACTGGTGAGGGTACTGAACCATTGGAACTATTTACCAAGGGTCATAATGGATAGTTCCAGTCTCCACTTGCACTTCCCACTCCTACTCCCAGGCTCCTTGCCCAGCTGGTCGCTGCCCCAACCCCATTCCCAGTTTTCCTCTCCAGCCTCTAGTTCCAGTCTCCCTCTTAGGCTCCTTGTCCCAATCTGCTCCTCAACCCCACAGGTCCCCGTTGCATTCAAATCGGGCAGCTTCCGCCTTCATGCTGCCTGGGCCCAGCGGTAGGGAGGACACTGACAGCACAGGAGAAGCAGGGTCCCTGTTCTCAGTTCAGGTGCCCAGACACAGATATTAACCAATTATCTCCCTCCAGCTAAACAAACATATATGGACCAAGATTTTCAAAAGAGACAAGTGATTTTTGGGTTCCCAATCTGAGAAGCCATAGAGGACCTGATTTTCAGAGGGAGGGTACTTGGCACTTTATGAAAATTAGGTCCCTTTAGGGAATCTCAAATTCAGTTCTCAGAAATAACTGTTCACTCTAGAAAAATCTTTGGTCTTTTTTTGTTTAGTTGTTTTATATTTGCAAGGATGAATTCAGCTTGTCATACCCAATTACTAAATAATTAACTTGATATTGAATATATCTATTTCTTGGACAGGTGGCTCCATATAATTTCAGAAGGTCTCATTTTACTTGGCTCACTACGTTCTAGTTTCATGCACCTGCGTAGGAGGTTATGGGTACAGCACATGGGAACGCTTGTTGCATCAGATATATGGAATGTAGCAGTTGGCCAAACCAGTTTTGTTTGTGTTTTAGTTTTGCAAAACCGGCAATGGTTTGGCTTGGGATTTGCAACCTATAGGAAAATAAGAGTACTTATTATATATATGCTGGGGGATTAAAGGCATTTAAGACATGAATTTATGGATGGGCTATCTGCATTGCAGGTCACAGTGTTGTGGTGATGCAGGGTACACTTTAAAAAAGAATTGAAAACCCCCACAACTATACCATCAAACATTTTAATGATACGTCTCTCTCATTTCCCCCCTCCCCCACAGAAAATTCCACTGCCATATATCCATGAACAGCCTTAGAAGAAAATGTGGGGTGGCAAGAACCATTTTGGCAAGGAAACAAAAACAGATTCCAAAATGCTACAGGTCATTAAAACCAGACAGGTGAAACATAATTTTAAAAACAAAATACCTTGATAGTGCCATTGTAGTAGGATGTCTGACTATCAGATTCACATAAAAAGAGTCCAGTAAAGGCTGGATCTCCTCCAGTCTATCCATGTGTTGTTGGTATAGTAACTTAGAATCTCATAAATCTACCTAACAAATTAGAACAGAAGGAATCTCTCATTGGCTGAGTTCCAAGACAGTGTTATACATTAACCTACTGTCAATGGAAATAACCTGCTTCTCAAGATGGACATTAACAATGTGTTTCCTTAATCTGCCTGCTTACAATGCGAATTGTGCTCTCTTAAGCTATTAAAATGCAATTCAAATGAATGCAAATGGACAATGTCTGACATGAGAAAAGGGGGGAAAATAGGGGAAGGAGCAATTGTAAGGGATTTGGAAATCTTTCCATTTTGAAGTGGCTTTGGCCACCCTTAAAGACTAGATTCTATTATAACTGTATTTGTGAAGAGCCGACCTTTCACTTCTTTGTAAAGGTGGCTGCATATTAGTAAGTGGATCGTTCCTGGCTTTTTTGTGCTCCTGACAAATGAGAGGAAAGACTTCTTCCCGCTCACCCTCACTTACATCCCTCCCAAAATCATGTTGCCTTTTATTCCAGACCAATTTTTTTTTAAATGGCATGCTGTTGTAATTGGTGTTACAGGCAGATGTTTCTTAAGGGAAATGGAAGCAGTTTAAACATTCATGATGGGCTGATTCCTGATTTCCATGATCCAGGCCTGAAATTATCTTTAGATAACTTTTGAAGACTACATGTTGTTTCACTCCCTGAGTATGCAATACTTTGCAATAAGCCGTTGAGTGCAGCTGAGTCTCTGAAAGAATTTATATTCCCTTAGGGAAAATGCTGCTGATTTAGCTTTTAAAAATAGTCATTTCATAGAATTAATTGATTATGGAAATTGCACATAGTACTGAGGATGTTAGGTTTTGGTAACCAATAGAAGCATATTTGAAGGATTCAAAGTCAACTTGAGTGCCTTGTTTAACACTGATACTCCATGATGACTTCCAATAGATTCTGACAAATGTTCTAATATGCATAAAATGTGCACAAAAGTTATATGCTATTGCCTCCTGACAATAAAATATCTTTCAAGCTAACACTTTTATGAAAACTTACGTTAATGTAGGAACTATCTCCAGCTCAGGGAAAGCTCTCTGGATTTATTTGTTGTGAGTACCTTCCCATTTATTGTCTCCTTGCAGAAGCTTTTGTGAATTTTCTCCATAAAAACCATCATTGTTTTCTGTTAACATAATTCCACATCTGTCTAAGTCACAGTGGTTCTCAACCTATTTACCATTGTGGGCTGCATATGCAGCTCTCTATATCTTGTTATGTGGGCCACATCCACATGATAAATATACTACCTGTATGATGGCACATGAGCTGCAACTGTGTGCTGATTGGGATGCAGGTTGAGAACCACTGGGCTAGGATGAATCCCATTTGATCTGTCTTGGTAGGAGCAGGAGCAGGGCAACATTTTCTCCACATGGACAAAGGTATTTTAAAATCTGGTAAAATCTGTACTCATGAGAGAGAAATTTAAAATGAAAATTGTATTTTCTCTGGCATGTTTGTTTTTTATCAAATAAGTATCTGTGTTGCAAAGAAAATGTAGAGAAAAGAGTCCTTAATCAAATGAGGTTATACAAAAGATATAGATACAGCTGTATCCTATCACCCCCCTGTATCTGAAATAGTACTTTATCGTGTGTAGTTCTATTTAAATTGATAGGGTTACCTACACAGGAAGATACTATTTAACATGAGTAAAAGTGGCAGATTCTGGCCATAAGTGTTCTGGTCACTGCTATCCAGGCCAAGATAACCTTTTACGATTGCTGTAAAGTAATTAGGGAGGCTTCTCATTTTCCTTAGAGAGCTATAGCAGGATAATTGCTGTGCTCTGGACCATGCATCTGCTATTTTACCAGTTCTGAAAGTTTGTGAGATGTGTATAATATGATTAATAGTGACTAGAGCAGGCTGACATTTTTTTAATTTGATGTAGAGGGGAAAAAAGAGGAGAAATTTCCCTTTTGGAGGGATCAACTGTAAGAAGGACTTCTATTATGGTTTTGTTCAGCTGATTATATTAGGAGACTTGATTGATCTATCTATTCCATCCCATTCATCACCACGGTATTGGATCACCTTTACATGTTACTTATTGAACACAGACAATGTGTTCAGCAATGTACAAGTATATATGTAGATATAGTCCCTGCCTCAAAGAGCTTATGATCTAGACCAGTAGTTCTCAACTACTGTGCCCCTTTCAGGAGTCTGATTTGTCTTGCATACCCCAAGTTTCACCTCACTTAAAAACTACTTGCTTACAAACTCAGAAATAAAAATACAAAAGTGTCACAGCACACTATTACTCACAAATTGCTTACTTTCTCATTTTACCATATAATTATAAAATAAATCAATTGGAATATAAATATTGTACTTATATTTCAGTGTATAGTATATAGAGCAGTATAAACAAGTCATTGTCTGTATGAAATTTTAGTTTGTACTGACTTCACTAGTGCTTTTTATGTAGCCTGTTGTAAAACTAGGCAAATACTAGAAGACCTCTGCATACCCCCAGGGGTATGTGTACACTGGGTTAAGAACCACTGACCTAGGCACATGCAAAAGAGTGCACCCATCATCTTAAGGTGGTTTAGAAATCTTTCGAGCTTCAGAAGATCACCATCCATTACTGCTTGTAAAAGTGCTGCAAAAGACAAGACTAATATCAGGGATAAGGACACCAATACAATTATTATTTACATAGTTCCACAGATCAGTACAATGTTTAAAGGCTTTGGTTTGCAGATGGATTGAAAGGAGGAGAGAGAGAGAGAGAGAGAGAGAGAGAGAGAGACTACTGAGCAAAGTGGTAGCATGCACAAAAAGATGAAGATGAGAATGGGACAAGGATGCAACTGGATAATCTAGGAGGAAGGCTTGCATGAGGAAAAGGAGTGTGTAGCAAGAAATGAGAGCAGAGACGTACAAGAGCAGATTTGTGCCAGACCTTGGAATGCAAGGATCAGAAGCTTGTGTGGAAGCCAGCGAAGGGAAGAGTGACATGGTCAGATAGTAGGCAGAAGTGGAAGATGATTTCTGGTTGGACTGGAGGACGTTGTACTAGTCAAATGAGAGAGGACTAAGGCATGGCCACGGGTCTCAGAAGTGGTGACGGAATGAAGAGGCAGAGTTCTTAGTTGAAGCTGTGAGCGCAGAAGAGACAAACTAGGGATAACATATCTGACTGAAAAAGGAGAACGAAGACAGAACCGCGAGGGCTTGCCTGGTAAGAGGAGGAGGAGAGAGACACTGAAGGAGCAACTGAAGAGCCAAGAAACACAAGGGCCCGAGGAGATGAAGGAGAGATCATCTGTGCTGAAAGCATTAGCTGGATCAAAAAGAATGAGAACAGAGAAGTAGTCTTTTGATGTGGGCTGGATTGAGGTTATTGGTGACCTTGGTAAGAGCAGTTTCATTGTATTGGCGAAGGCAGAAACTGTGGCAGAGAATCCAAGAGGAGAGAAGGTGACAGCAATGGAGACAAAGGGGCAGAGGGAATGAGGGCAGTAATTAGGAAAGGCAAATTGGGGTCAAGGGCAGTTCTTTCCTTTTTTTTCTGTAGACACTAAGCTAAAACATTTCCCCAGAGCTTGTTTACAGAGTGTGAGGGATCAGGTCTCTCTATTCTGTAAATTGAATCCAGTGTCAGTTTCTCTTCCTGTGTTTCCTTTGGGTTGTATGGAAAGCTTTTTCTTGTACTTTGCTTTGTTTTCATCACTGATTTTTTCTCACTTGAGCTTAAAAAGCAAACCGTAGTGGATCTTAAGAGCCCAGTGGTGTCCTTGGGTAGCGGTGTGTGAAACTGGGGCAGAACTGGAGCCTCCCACCTGGGACAAAAATATATGTGCCATATGTGTAAATGCCATGGAAACAGTATGGACCAGATTTTCAAAACAGATCATTTCCTATTTAGACACTTAAAAAAAAAAAAAGAGCTTGTCCAAAGCTTCTGAGTAAAAGCAATACATATTACAACATCACTTATGTGGTCTTTGTAATAGATCTCTCCCCTACCTCTCCAACCAGCCCTTGCTAGCTGCAGTTGGCCTGATTTTTCACAATGGCTTTATTTAGGCAACAAAATAAGTACCTAGATTTTTAAAGAGTTCTGCATGTTGGGTGCTGACCTCTTTCAAGGAATACAGCCTTATATGTTGGACATATAAGTCTATATTTCCACCCTCCCCAAAGTTTTCAGCAAACTGAAAAAAGTTAGGAATCTTTTCTTTCCGGTCAAGCAATATTTCATTTGGCCTGAAACACAATTCATTTTTTGGGTATGTAATCTTTTTTTTAAATAAAATTGAAGTAAAATTCAAAATGAAAAGTCATTTCAAATCAAAAATGTTCAAATGAAACATTTTGACTTTTTCAGAATTATTTTGTTTGGTTGTTTCTGACAAAAAACAATTTGGCAAATTCACCATGAATTTGTCAAATGTTTCAGTTGACCTAAATCTGCATTTTTCAGGAAAAAAAAAAGTTTCTCCCAAAACATTTCAGCCAGCTCTAATCACAATAGCCTCTCTAATACATTAATAATATAGTAATAGTAAAGATGAAGATGTGTTTGCCATGTAATGACAAAGTAACAAAAGGATAGATTAGATGCGCAGATGTAATTAATTTCTCAAGGACACTGTACCTTTGTCACTAGACTTCTCATTTTGTGGCATCCCACAAGGATCAATTATCTCTCCAGTTCTATTCAACATCTGCATCTACCAGGTGACTGGTCAGATGACATGGACTCAAGTTCTATTAATGTGCAGATAAAACACAGCTCTACTTAACTTTCACCACATACAACCATAAGACTATCACCAAGCTGACCTAGTGGTTGGATGAGATCAGTTCCAATCAAGATGGAGATGATACTGTGGGTAGAGGAAAGCACTTTGAGGAGCCTGTAGTCACAGTGCACTTTCCTTTGGTGGAATGCACTCACCCATCATTGGTCAATTTGTTCCTATCGCTTAAGAGTATTGTTGGACTTCTTCTTGTCACTACGCTCTTGCACAGTACCATCAACAAGTAATACTTTCTCTCATCTCCAGTTGGCTAAGAGGCTCCATCCCATCCTGCTGGAAGATTACTTGGCTTCAATTATACATGCCTTAATCACCTCCCATCCGGACTTCAGCAATGCAATATACCTGGGCATGAACCCATCAGTCCTTAGGAAAATCTGGCTAGTACAAAACACTGTCTCCTCCTCAGGCTACCATGCGCACATCACATCTGTACTCTGCTCTGTACACTGGTTTCCCATAGAATAGAGTTGAGTTCAAGGTCTCAGTCCTCCTTAAGGCACTCAATGGCCTAGGCCCAGCATATCTAAAAAAATCACCTAAAACTCCAGGGTAAAGGACTGTAGTTGACAGTTTCACTCCACTGCAACAGTGTAACTTTCCACGGGAGTGGTCTGAAACTGTGGAATGAACTCCCTATATGGATCTATGGACCATCACAAACGTCACCACCTTCCACTGTAAAGGCAAGGCGCAAATCTTCAGTCTGCCTTCTCAAATATAAACACATGCCAGTGTCTACATTTAAAAAAAAACACCCCAACACAAAACACTCCGCTGAGCACACAATTCTCCCCCTGGGGAAAGGATGAGAGAGAGAAACAAACAACACATGACAGATGTTAGTCATGTCACTTAATGTACAGTTGGAAGATGCTCAGAAACTACAGTGAAAGAGTGGTACAAGAACCTATACAGAATAAAATAATAGCATCACATTCTAGACAAAGGGATATAAAATTACTTACTGTCTGTATTGTTTGTGTGTGTGTACAAGATGATGTGGTTATTTTTTCTTGTGCTGTTAATGTCAAGGGAAATTGGATTTGATAGACAATTAAATTCATATTTATTTACAGTAAAATCTATTTTTAAGTAGCAATTAGTCATTTTATTGAGTAACATGAAGTCATTTATATTTGGTTATTTATGTATGTGCAGTATATGGGTAGAATTGCACTGACTCATATTTTTCTAACCTGCAGCATATTTTGTGCAAGGATATATTTTGCTTTCTCTTGCTGTGTCAGACTAATGCAGCTTGTTGCTATGGCAATGGAGATGTTTGAGTCTGCTTTGTCACCTTTGCCCTGCCTTTTTTTTTTTTTTTTTAAACACACATTTGCACTGCAGTGGCCTGGAAAGCATACGTAGGGTTTCCTTTGAGAGCTCACCCCCCCTCCTTTATTTATTTATTACAGCAACTTGGCAAATTTATGTCATCTTCATTTAGACTTGTAATAAAATGTAATGTAAATATCCCCTGATGTATGTGTTGGTGTTTTGCCCTCCCATGCTAGTGAAAAACAGAAAGAAATGTTTAAAGTTTGCTGGGTTGTTCAGTTTTTCACTAGATGAATTCTTAGAATGTTATGTTGCATGTGGACTTTACCACTGGAGGAGGCCAGGACACCACACGTGGATTAGAGTGAGGTTGCAACAGTGAAGGAAGCAAACTAATATAAGCCATTTCATAAAGGTATGTGGTAGTGCCAATCCCAATTGTTTAAATAAAAAGACTGCCCCTCCCCTCCCCCAAATCATGAGATGTAAAAAAAAAATACACTGTGGATTCTTTTGATTTACCTTCTGGTTTTCAAGTGTATTGGGGTCATATTTTCATGCTTTTCTCTGCACCCGTGAGGGCCCTAGACTTTTTTTTCTTTAAATGAAACTAAGACTCTTTTGCATTCACACCACTTCAGCAGTTGGGGCTATAAGAAGGACACCGTTTATCCCAAGATTCATGATAAAAGTCATAAGAGTTGGCAACACTGGATGTACAGGATCTCACACAGGACTGTTGGTAAGACTTTTCCTGAGCCCAGTCATGTGACATGGGTCAGCATTTGAAAAAGTCACATGGCAATCAGCAGCAATATCCCTAGACTCCAGTGGCTCCTGTTATATGGGAGATCCTTTTAATCAAAGAGAGGAATGGCCTGAGCATTGGACCAGAAGCCAGGAACTACAAAGTTCTGATTCTTCTTCTGGGCACTGGCTGGTTGTATGGCCTTGAGCAGGTTATTTCAATTCTGTGACATATTTTTCTCATCTATAATAGGGAGATAATATTTACCCTGCCTACCTGACAGGGTGGTTGTGAGGATTAGTTATTTAATTACCGAACCTGAATAATGGCATATAAGCTATAAGTATTATCAATATTATTTCAAAATGTAATAAAAACACTTAGTGTTATAATTTTGAGCTTTGTTCTTGCACTGAGAATTGTAAGTGGTTTTCTGAACTATGAAGACTTCGTAAAACAATTACGTCATGTCAGGAAATGTCTTGCTCTGTTCTTCATGATGGTAGTATAATTTGTCCATGTTATACTGTTGGCGTAGATAACAGCCACTCATGTAGCTAATACAAGGCACCCTTGGGGGTTGGAGACTGCAGATGGGTATATGCATGTGTTTAATAGTTTTTTCTTTTCTTCCTTCAAATTCCTGCCTTGGTGAATATAACAGGAAAATAAACCTTTGTCAGATATTTTACTTACCATTTATACTGGATTATTTTAAACAGAATATTTATATGGTTTTATCTCTATACTGAGAAAATTGAACAAAATGAGAGTTAGACTCAAGACAATAGGAGACCAATCTGTCACTAACGTATTCCTCTGATCCTCATGATATGCTGAAAATTATTTTTGAAAGCAACAGAGAAAGTATTTCACTAAATCTGTGGAAGGTAAGCAGTCAAAGATCTCCCAGTGCAGCAACATAACATCTTGGATTTTGTCTAAGTATGGAGTAACAGCATTACTGCTGTTCAGTTTTACAACAGGTGCACCATATTAAAGGCAGGAAACTTCAAATATCCCATATGAGAAACTTGCATGTTTGTTTAAGCATAGAGGTGCAGTTAATATCGCTGTTGGACAGAGTCCTGATTGGAACAAGGAAGGAAGGTAGCAGTCCAGAATTTCCCAGCCTCTTTCTAAATCTCTAGTTATCAGGTTTTCACCAGCATTCTTCCCTCTAGGAGCTACATACTCTCGTTCTAGATTGAGAGCGACACATATCATTAGAAAGTTCCTTGTGTTTCTGGTAGAGTCTGTATTTTTAAAAATCTACATGAGATCAAAAGAGATGAGGGAAGATTCTTTAGAGGGGATTCTGTTTTTTCAAGAAAGCAGAAAATTTGGGCCTGCCAGAAAACAAAATGATGGTAATTTACCAGTTTAAATTATATTTTACATTGCTTTATACTCCACATATCACCAAATGTCAAAATATATTTACTATGTTTTGTCTTTTCTGTCATGTCTGATAAATGAAAGGTTCATAAATATTGGGGGTTATTAACTCAGCTACAGCACTTTGTTCGACACAACTATACCCACCTTTTTAAATGGACACCACATTAAAAAAAAAATCTGTTGAAATCTGCCTGAGACATTTTTACTGACTGTTGCAACTAACACCTACACTGGAGTTCTTTTTCAGCTTTTTTACTTTGATAATGTACAAAGAGCTGTAAAAATGCTCTTTTGACCTATATGACTAGACCGTGATCCCTGTTTTTTTTTTTGTTTGTTTTTTTTTTTTACTGTGTCTTTCAAACACAGCAACAACAGAGAGGAAAAAATACTTAAATATAGAAAAATGTGATTGTAAAACCACAGAAATGGTCCTGGACAGGAGGAATAATTGGGACTACTTTTGAATTCACTTTTTGAAGTTGGCTAGATTTTAAGTTGATGGGTATCCCTTTAAGAAAGGGATCCATTTTTTAAAAAATACCTGCCCAATAAAGCTGAATCTCAAAATTACCATTCTTATAAAACCTGGAATTTATCCAGTGGTGAATGGAAGCTACTAAGACTCATTTCTTCAGTAGCAAGTGGGCTTTTTCTAAACTCCTAGGGAATGCCAGGGCAGCTCAAGGGCTGTATAGATTGCTTCGCTAATTGGAATTCTAAGTTGTTAAAAATCTATATCCTGGAAGGAATAACTGTAATAACCTTATTTACCTGAATCAATTATTAATTCCATACAAATTTAGACAAAAAAGATCAAGAATATTATTTTACCTAATTTGCTGTCTTTTATCTTAAAAGTTTCCTCTTCCTCATATTCTCTTTCTTGGGATTTATTGATTGGCAGTAGCACAGCAGTAACATGTCATGCAATATTTTCTCCCAAAGATTAGAATGTAATGTTTCTTTGTGCTTTGTTTTTGTTTTGGGGGTAGGGGGCTCCTTGCCTAAAGATAACCTCTTGATTGTTCATCCCAAATACTCTCAGGAAATAATCTACTGGATAAATGAGGGTTTCCAACAGAGGAAGAAAATACTGTTTTTCTTTTTCTTTAAAATTTTGAATGGATAAAAATAAATGGCAATCAACAAACCCGTGACTAGAGGAAAAATCCTTTTAACTCGCATTTTATTTTAGCTACATTCAGGACAAAGAAGCACATTGCACCATGTGCATGAATAGATGCTTTATTATTCAAAACAAGCTTCAAAGAGCATTATGTCCCCTATAGAAAATATGCAATCAGTGTTTAATTCAATGCTAGGATGAAAATTTAAATTCCCATAAGGGGAAGATTGTTAATGCCATTTAAATTGGTTGTAAATTACAGATAATACACTTGAGACCCGAATACAGATTAGCGGAGTGTTGCTCTATGAATCCAGTCCTACTTTGAACTTATTTTCTATTAGACTCTGGGCAACATGGGCTTGCTTACCCCTATATTTTATTACCTGTCTTTATATGTATGCAGAAAAGTACATTTCACTTTTAAAATTTGGAACGTGGCTCCAGTTTAATGAGTTTCATTATTTAGAAAGGTCTTTATATTTGCAGCCATACTAGCACTCTTATTTGTCTGCTACAGTGCTTGATGTTCATGCAGCCTTTGAATTGCACAAAAATATTAGCCTAGAGGCATCAGCTTTTTCCTTCTTTATTAGTAGTTGATGTAAGATTCTAGTTGCTTTCATTAGTTCACTAGTTACAAGCATTCGGGTGAAAGACGACTACATTTTGCAGGAATCTGTAACTGGCAATGTCTTTGTTGCTTAAGGTACATTGGCTGATTAATAATAGTTTATGATTTTCTATCCTTCTATATGTGTAGACCAACTGAGTTGTCCATGATCTTGGTGACCGTGGTGGGTTGTCCACACCACACAAGTCAGAGTAGGTTAAATTAGGATAATTAATCTAATGGGCTCCACCTGAGGAAGAGCCAGGGCTTGAAGGATTGATTGAAGATGGAGCCCAGCTGGGAAGGAACGGGCAGGGCTAGAATAAACCAGGAAGCTGGCAATAGAATAGGGCTACAGTGAGGGAATCTGCAGCCATTCGCTGGACAGTAGACAGGGAAAGAAGGGAAACTAGGTGGAGAGGGTGTAGGAAAAGGCTGAGGGAAAAGATGGTAAGGTTTTAAGGGGGTGCAGAGCTTGCTGAGTACATGACCCCTGAACTGGAACCCAGAGTAGAGGGTGGGCCTGGGTTCCCCTGGCAGCCACTGGGAAAGTGGCACCATTGGGATAGAAAGAAAAGGAGGACTTGTGGCACCTTAGAGACTAACAAAT
Source organism: Dermochelys coriacea (assembly GCF_009764565.3). Taxonomy (NCBI): domain Eukaryota; kingdom Metazoa; phylum Chordata; order Testudines; family Dermochelyidae; genus Dermochelys; species Dermochelys coriacea. The sequence continues at coordinate 138,434,955 of NC_050068.2, forward strand.
TTATTTGAGCATAAGCTTTTGTGAGCTACAGCTCACTTCATTTGTTAGTCTCTAAGGTGCCACAAGTACTCCTTTTCTTTTTGCGAATACAGACTAACACGGCTGCTACTCTGAAACCAACCATTGGGATAGTGAAGGGAAGATTGCCATCTTGGAAGAAGAGACTGATACCACGGAAGCGGAAAATGCCCAGTGACCTGGCCAGAGGGCCAAGCCACACAGACACAGCACCCTGAGTCACAGAGCATGAGAGAGAGAAAGAGAGAGGAGCAGCAGCAGAAAGGGGCATAGGATTTCAGTGGAGCTAATCCCCAGCAGTGGCCAGGAGGAGATGCCATCCAGCAGTGAGTGGACTCTGTGATAGTGATGCTAAGATTTGTTCCCCCCGTCAGATATTTTTTTGGTGAAAAAAGCCATTTAACTGTAACATTCTATATTAAATTTGTTAAAATTATTGAAAAACATTTATAATAATGTATTTACAGTGACCCATAACCTATACCTCCTCATTTGTGCTTTATTCCTTAATTTTGTATATCTAATACTCACATTTACTGCTTCTGCACAGGAAAATTTCAGTGCCAAGAACTTTTATTTTGAAAAAACCTAATAATTTAGGGCCCAATCCAGAAAGTCATTAGTTATGTGAGTGGTCCATATTCATATTCATAGATTCCAAGGCGAGAAGGGACCATTGTGATCATCTAGTCTGGTCTCCTGTGTAACCCAGGCCACAGATCTTCCCCAAAAGAATTCCTAGAGCACATCTATTAGAAAAACGGCCAATTTTGATTTAAAAATTGTCCAACATGGAGAATCCACCACAACCTTGGTTGATTGTTCCAATGGTTAATTACCCTTATTGTTAACAATTTGTGCTTTATTGAGTACCCTTATTGACAGGTTTCAGAGTAGCAGCTGTGTTAGTCTGTATTTGCAAAAAGAAAAGGAGTACTTGTGGCACCTTAGAGACTAACAAATTTATTAGAGCATAAGCTTTCGTGAGCTACAGCTCACTTCATCGGATGCATCCGATGAAGTGAGCTGTAGCTCACGAAAGCTTATGCTCTAATAAATTTGTTAGTCTCTAAGGTGCCACAAGTACTCCTTTCCTTATTGACTGAATGGGTAATTAATACCCCTGACACCATTGGGACTATTCATGTGAGTAAGGTTTTGTGCCATAAAATAGTTATGGACACATTTCTGCATATTCTTGAGATACAGAGCACATTGTCCATACTTGGGAGTGTACTACTTATCACTTTACTACATGTGCATATTTCACATTGAGTAAAACCCTTTTGGTTGGCAGAGAATTTGTAGTCAATTTCTTCCAAGGCCTGTGGAAGTGCATTCATTGATGTATATCAGAGTAGACTGGAAAACATAAACCCAGATTTGTGGCTCAAAATAAGAGACAGTACTCCTGTTACCTCAGTCTTTCCACTTCTGCCTTTACCAGGATTTTTCTGAGTTTATAGAATTCATTGCATATTCAACCTGAACTGATTGTGGAAGAAAGTGTCTCATCCCTCTTACTGCTCTCTTTCTGCCTTTGTTTTGATAGTTTACTGGCCAATCCAATTCTCTAATGTGAATTAAAAGCAATATGGTAGCAGCAGACACCAGAGTGATTGTTTTCCTCGGGAGTCTAGTTTTACCGCTTCAGTATAGAACTGTTGTTCTTGTATTCTGTCAGGTTAGACCATATCAGAAAGTGCTGAATTTTCTCTGGCTGCTAGCCCAGCTTTTTCCTACTTCTGTGTTTGTAATAAGGAACGATGGTGATGGCAACTGCAGTTCATTTCCTACTTCGATTTCTTAGTATGGGGAGGGTTTCCTTATTGAAGAAAATGAATTTGTGTGTGTTTTAATATTACAGTGCAATGTCACCAATTTTGATTGTTGTCTTGCTTCTATTTTCACTGTGGATACCAAAGAGAGGGGAGTAGGGGGGGTTTCTGCATGTGGTAGGGACCAATTGTTTTAGTACATAAAATTCCAAAGGAAAAGCTAGGGAGCATGTATATTCATAGATTTTAAGGGCAGAAGGGACCACTGCTATTAGATCTGGTCAGAAATTTTCTGACAGAACATTTTTCCACTGGAAAATGTTGGTGTGTTTTTTTTTTAAAAAAAAAAAAAAAAGGGGGGGGGGTTGTTTTTGTTTTTGGGGTTTTTTGTGTGGACATGGAGATTTCATTGAATCTTCTGATGGAAACTAGGCATGAAATCAAGGAAAACCTGTCTGGTTTCCTCCCAACTCCCTCCCTCCCCCGATCATGTGTTGCCACAGAGCTGGGAGCCTGGGATGCAGGAAGCCAGACTTCTGGGCAGTCTCATCATATTGTTTAATGAGCTCACCTTGCCAAATGATGCAGGTTGGCCTGTACAACTGAGCTGTTCCCATCATTATTTACTACTCCATCAATTTTTGCATCATCTGCAAACTTTGCTGGCAATGATTTTATATTTGCTTTTACATCATTAAGAAAGATTTTGAATAATGCTGAGCTGAGAATAGTTCCCTGTAGGACCTCACTGGACACACCCCTATTGGATGATACTTCCCCATTTACAATTATTTTTTGTGAGTATCAGTTAACCAGTTTTTAATCCATTTATCATGAGATGCAGTGACTTAGTATAGTGCTAATTGTTTCCTCAGAATAACAGAAATTAATGTATATTATATCAGTAAAGTTAGCTTTATCAACCAGACTTGTGATTTCATTAAAATATCAAGTTTGCTTGACAAATCTATTTTCCATAAAACCATGTTGATTGGCATTGATTATGCTATCATCTTTTAAGACTTTACCAATTGCATTCCATATCAGCCTTTCCATGATTTTGCCCAGGAACAATGTCAGGCTAACCAGTCTAGAGTTTTCAGTTTTGTTGTTTGCGTTTTTTTCCCCCCTTGCAGTCTTCTGGAACTTCTCCAGGATTCCAAGTTTTTTTAAAAATAAACATACATCTGTCAGAGAAAGCCTTGGCCAATTCTTTTAATTCTCTTAGGTGCAAATTATCTGGCCCTGCAGATTTGAAAATATTTACCTTCAATAATATAGGAATGCTGGTGTTTTGAATTGACATTTGCTAGGTAGGGGAAAATAGGGTTGTATGATTAAAGAAGGGATTCTGAAGCTCTGGTTTCTAATCTTAGCTCTGCTGTAGTCCTGTCAGTGACCAGGCTTAGTGGCCAGAGCAGGAGTCAGAGATGGAGTTGGAAGTTAGGGATTGGAGCTGAGGGACAGAACTGTGTTACCTGGAGTGGGGCAGGGCTGAGGCCAAGGAAGGAGCAAGGCTGGGAACAAGCAGGCACAGGAGCTATCACAGCCATAGGCAGATGCTTTGAGCAGCCACTTAACTGTTGCTGCTGTTGGGTTTACATGCCAGTCCGCTGACTCTTCCCATCAATTAGGCCAGGTGTGCTTGTTAGGTTGACTGGAGACTGTCTCTGCTGCAGGCCCTGCTTCCTGACACATCCTTTCTCTATGAATTTGTACAAGTCATTTAAACTCAGTGGTCCTTGCACCTTATGTAGCCTCTGACACCAGTGCAAGGTGGGTGTAAAATGTTACCAAATCAGAATGTCTGCTCTCCCTGCACCATCCATGTTGCCATCTTGAGGCCTGATCATGCTCTCATTGAAGTCAGTGGGAATTTGAAATGGACAGCCAGGGCATTGGAAGGGCAGGACATAGGCAGGCCCTGGATTTTAGGTGCCCAATTCCCTTAATCTCTGTTGCATTGTGACTTAAAATTGGGATTGTCACGGTTGTGAAGAAGTTAATGTACTAGTTAAGCAGACCCAGCCTGATTTATTTTGATTTCATTCTACACGTTGTGGCCCTAAGTTAATGTTTGCCTGCTGCAAGTGGTCAAAATCAACATGGGGGAATTCTTTTCAAGAGCATATAAGGATTTTCCAAACAATTGACTTGATCCTGCAAGACACCAAGTGTCCTGAATTTCCATAGAAGAAGGGACTCAGTGCTTTGTAAAATCAGGCCCCAGGTGCTCAGCATCTCCCAGATTTGTCCTAGTTAAATACTGTAATTTAACTGTTTTATTTAATTAAAGTTGCATGGTGGCTGGCCTAATAGGCAGGCACTCCAATGCCATGTCATAGTGGGACTGATTATAAAAGTGACAGGAATGAATCCTACTATTCTCCCTCTGTCTTCCACTGGAAGCCTCTACCCCTTTCATCTCTTTTGATCAGCATTTTTGAAACTTAATTAGAATAATTTCCCTCTTTGTGCTCTCAGCTGCAGATTCCAATCTGCAGCCTCATTTTTGACCAATGATTAAAATAGGTCTTAAAATTAAACTCAGCGTAGACCTTTGACTTCCTCATTGCTGAGTGACACGTTCCCTATCCCACCCCATCCTTTCAGTCTCAGTTCATATGAAAAGTTTATAGATAAACGTAACCTCTCCCAGTGCTCTCCCTTAGCTGAATGAATCAATTGTTTGTTTCAAAGACAGACCAGAGCAGAGCACTCTGGGATGGTGTCAGGAGCCCACAACACATCTGGCTGAAACAAATCCAATAAACACAGCAACATGGAGCAAAGTGGGTCAGACAAGAGTCTAAAGCCAAAAAAAGGGGGCTAATCCCTCATTTTACACTGGCACCCTATCTAGCAACTTGTAGAGTTCTGTAGTACTTCAAATGGAGAGCCTAGTTTGCCCTCCAAGATCCTGCAGGAAACAGTGAGATAACATATCAACCAGTTAAAGTCATGAGACATTGGGCTATATTCCTAAACGCTTCAGTGAATTGGTAAAGACACAATAAATTATTGCTTCAGAAGTTTCTCGATTCACCTGCTTCAGGCAAATGGGAAAAGGACAATCAATATTTATTTCTGAAATGCCAACACTTCTAAACATATGACACTTCCTGACAGTCCCTAAATTTGCACTGGAATTTTACAAAGTTGCCTTAGTTGACCAGTCCCCATCATACTTCAAACAAGTTTAAAAAAATTGTTATATATACAACTCTAGCTGGGTTTCAATATTTTACCATAAGAGCTAGGAATGTGCAGCATTCCAAACAAAGCACCACATTTTGAAGTCCTATTGACTTCAACAGGAAGAAGAAAAGCTCCCTGTCAAAATTCACAAAGCAGCTACCTTATCCTCTTCTAAATTCCACCTTAAAACCCACCTTGGCTACAATGCCTACAAATCTCTCCCATATGGCATTACTTAGACAAATGACAAGCTGTTTTGCTGCTAAACTTTGTGCATTTTATTTTTTCCTCATCCTCCCACCTCCTCTATATCCCATTTGGCTGTTTGGGCCACCTGGTGTATCGTCTTGCCTAACATGTTGGTTGTGAACTTGCATGGGCAGGGACTGTCTTCTGTGTGTGTTTGTTTTTTGGGGGGGGGAGGTGTCTGTACAGTGCCTAGCACAATGTGTCCTGAATCCTTGACTGAGGTTTTTAGGGGCTACATTACCCCAAATAAATGATCTTTTGGTCTCCTTTTTGTGTTTGAATCAGTAGTGAAATCTTAGATATTCAACTCATCATTAAGCTTAATAGTTAACATGCAATTGAGATGAATAACGGCCATTCACACCTCTCTCAAGCAATGCCTCAAGTTGTCCCCCAGGCTCAGGCTGACATCAATTTACACTTGGTTCACGTTTTGAATGCTACCTTCACAACAACCTTAGCTGGATTGAGGCAGCCCATTTCAGTCTTGGTTCTGAGCTAATTGCTTTTGTAGCACAATCAAAATTCAAGGTGAATAAGTAATGGTGAAAATACTTTTCAGATGCTGCTGATAGAAATACTGTGTGTGTAAGCTGCCAGGGCATGGGCAGCCTATCTAGTGGGGCAGTTTGGGTGATGACAAGCAAAAATCCAGGGATCAGGCCTGGACCAAGGGTGACATCAGAGTCAGGATCAAGGAGTGAAGCCAAAGATCAGAACCAGGTTCAGAAGCCAAAGCCTCAGCCAAAGAGTAAGCCAGAGTCATAGTTAGAAATGTAGCCAGGGGTTCAGTGCTGGGATTCAGAAATCAAAGTCTAAGCTGAAGGGTAAGCCGAAGTCGTAGTCAGGGATGTAGCCAAGAGTCGGAGTCAAAACCAAGACAGACAGAGAAGCTGTAGCAGGGGCAGGGCCTGGAACAAGGCAGGAGCAGGAGTTGGAGCAAAAATTGGATCAGGAAGTGAAAGTGAGAGCAAGGTAAGCACAACTGCATGCTTGATATGCATTGAGCAGCCGCTGTGCTGCTGCAAGGCTCAAGTAGCAGACTGCTGGCTCCCCTGACCAAATAGGAAGCACAGCCATTTGGAGGGGTCGTTGTTCCCAGCTGAGCTTGCTGGGCAGCCTCACAACCAGCCAGCTGTGCCCCTGACAGTACCCTCTCTCCTAGGGCTCCTTCCAGAGGCCATTGTCACTGGTTTGTCAAGGAATTGCTGGTGAAATTTGTGTAACTGGGAGAGGGTGTGGATGTTTTCTGAGGGCTCCAAGGATCTCTCCTCTGGCCCATACCCCTTCCAATCCATTAGGTACTGGAGCTTACCCTTTACCTGTCAGGAATCCAGGATTTGATTAACCTCTTACTTTTCCTTTCCCTAGACTATTAAGAGTGACGGTGGTGGATCCATTCGCCCAGGAAATGGTACTTGTGGTCAAGCTTGGCAGAGGTTGATTTCAAATTCTGGGTAAAGAGACGCACCAAATGGCCTACGCTGAAGTCTGGGCTGGCTTGTTTATGTTAATCAGCATAGCTCTTATACGACTCTTTAGCATTAGTCAAATACTCTGCGAATGCCTGATGAATTTGGTGGATGTGGAGGACCAAATCTCTGGCTCCTGGAATGGAGGAACCCTCTGATACTTCAGAGTGAAATCTGGGGGTCAAAACTGAAGTTCGCAAACAACTAGTTTAGCTGGATGGAGGTGTAGGTGGTGTTATTGTAGGCATATTTGGCCAACGATAATGGGGGAACCCAGTCATCTTGGTGAAAATTTAAGAAACAGCAGAGGTAATGTGCCAAGTCTGGTTAGGACTTTCAGTCTGGCCATCAGTCTGAGCAGGGAGGCAGTTGAAATGAGGGGCTTGGTGCCAAAACAGCAGAGGAATTCCTGCCAGAACCAGGGGACTATTTGTGGGCCTCGATCAGAAACTCTGTTCTGGAATGCCATAGTACCGGAAGATGTGTTCCACAAAGAGCTGGGCCATTTCATAAGCTGATTGGAGAATATGGCAAGGGATGGGCTATTTTTGTCTGGAAGTCTACAATGGTCAGGCCCACTGATTGTCCTTGGGAGCATGGCAGCTCCACAATGAAATCCATCAAGAGAGTGGACCAAGGGAATGGGGGCATAGGAAGAGACTGGAGAAGGCCTACTGGTCTTGTGCATGGTCTTCTAGTGTAGGTGCAAAGGTCACATGTCCTGGATTCCCCACAGTACAGGCAGAGTCCTAGAGTCCGGTGCCAGTTCTTTTCATCGGTGGAGAGGTGCGATTGAACTTTGTTGAGCTGCATTGGCTTGGGGTAGGGTAGATTACCTGGAGTCTCACAGAATGGAAGGATCTGGTTTGAAAAGGGTTGGGGTTGCACTTCTTGTCCTGGTCTCATTCTGTTAGTCAGTCAGTCTTCAATCCTGATGCACAGGTCAACCTGGGTCCTGAAGCTAGGCAGGGGTTCCACTCAAGCTAATTCATCTTTAATAGAATCCTTTGACAGGTTTCAGAGTAGCAGCCGTGTTAGTCTGTATTCGCAAAAAGAAAAGGAGTACTTGTGGCACCTTAGAGACTAACAAATTTATTTGAGCATAAGCTTTCGTGAGCTACAGCTTACTTCATCGGATGCATTCAATGGAAAATACAGTGGAAAATACTGTATTTTCCACTGAATGCATCCTAAGAAGTGAGCTATAGCTCACGAAAGCTTATGCTCAAATAAATGTGTTAGTCTCTAAGATGCCACAAGTACTCCTTTTCTTTTTAATAGAATCCTTGAATCCTGAATGGAGGCAGTGTCATTGCTCAGCCTTGTTTCAGTGGGTAAAGGCTTCCAGGCATCTAAACTTCAGTGCATATCTGGCAAAGGGTCAAGGTGGCTTGGAATTGAAGCCTCTGCAGTGTGCTTTTAGTTAGGGTCATCAAAAATACCTGCCAGTGCCTGGACTTAGTTCTCAAAACATTTACGAAAAGGGCTAGACGCCCCCCACCCCCCAATAGTGGGGAAACCCATTCCAGGGCCACTCAAGTAAACAGGCTAATCACAAGTCCTACTCGGGGCCAGTCTGTGGGATATGATAGCAGTCACACTATGATCAGCAGGCATTACTGATTCAAGAAACCCTGGAATTTGGCCTGGACCCCATTGAACTGGTCTGGTAGGGCTTGCGAACAGTAGGTGTGAGAGTTTGAAGGCAGAGGGCTGTAGCTGCCACCTGGGCCTGCAGGATTGCATCCTGCTCTCAAAGCGCAGCAGTTCCTGTAAATAGGGTGACCAGATGTCCTGATTTTTATAGGGACAGTCCCAATATTTGTGGCTTTGTCTTTGTTATAAATATAAAGGGAAGGGTAACCACCTTTCTGTATACAGTGCTATAAAATCCCTCCTGGCCAGAGGCAAAGTCCTTTTACCTGTAAAGAAGCTCAGGTAACCTGGCTGGCACATGTCCCAAAATGACCAATGAGGGGACAAGATATTTTCAAATCTGGAGGGGGAGAAAAGCCTTTTCTCCTGTCTGTCTGTGTGTGATACCTTTGCCGGGAACAGATCAAGGATGCAAGCCCTCCATCTCCTGTAAAGTTAGTAAGTAATCTAGCTAGAAAATGTGTTTGGTTTTCTTTGTTTTGGCTTGTGAAATTCGCTGTGCTGGAGGAAATGTGTATTCCTGTTTTTGTGTCTTTTTGTAATTTAAGGTTTTCCTAGAGGGATTCTCTATGTTTTCAGTCAGACTGCCTGTAAGATTATCTTCCATTCTGATCTTACAGAGATGTTCTCTTTTATCTTTTTTTGTTCTTCTAATAAAGTTCTGTTTTTTTAAGAATCTGATTGGGTTTTTTTGGGTCTTAAAAATCCAAGGCTGGTTTGTGTTCATTTTGTTTATTCTCAAGCCTCCCCAGGAAAAGTGGTGAAAGGGCTTGGGGGGATATTTTGGGGAAATAGGAACTCCAAGTGGTTCTTTCCCTGATTGTTTGTTAAATCACTTGGTGGTGGCAATGTTTACCTAATCCAGGGGCAAAAACTTTGGGCTTGGGGAAGTTTTAACCTAAGCTGGTAAAAATAAGCTTAGGGGGTCTTTCATGCGGGTCTCCACATCTGTACCTTAGAGTTCAGAGTGGGGAAGGAACTCTGATAGTGTTATATAGGTGCCTATTAATCCCCACCCCCATCCTGAGTTTTCACATGTGCCATCTGGTCACTCTACCTGTTAGGCCCCTAACAAGTCCACAAGGGTGAGCAGAGCTCCTGCTGTGCTCATTCCAGGAGGGGCCTCCATGTCATTAAGCCCAGGCCCTCTCTTCATCTGGTCTTTTGTGGGCTGCTCAAACTGTCAGCTGCTGGTGCATGGGCAGCCTACCTGGCGGGTGGAAGAGGATCTTGCCTGGTGGTTGTGGTGGCAGTTTGGATGATGACCAATGAAGATCCAGGAATCAGGCACTGGTCCAAGGGTGAAATCAGAATCAGGGCCGAGGGGCCAAGGTGAAGATCAGAACAGGAATCCGAAGCCGGAGTCCTAGTCAGGGACATGGCCAAAGGTTGGAACCAGGAATCCGAAACCAGAGCAGACAGCGAGGCTGAGGGTGGAGCAGGGCTTGGAGCAATGACTGGAGCAGGGTATGGAAGTGAGAGCAGAGTAAGCTCAGCTGTAGGCATAGTATGTATTGAGCAGCTGCTGCTGCTGCTGCAAGGCTCAAGTAGCAAACCTCTGGCAACCCTGCCTCATCAGGAAGCTCAACTGTTTGGAGGGAGCTCATTGGGACCAGCTGAGCTTTCTGGGTTGCCTAGCGACCAGGCTGGGAGCCAGCTGTGCCCTTAACAGTGTGTCACTAAAGAGCCTCCTTTTTGTGAATCTGGCTCATCAGTACAGAGAATGGTGAAACAGCAATGCACTTTGCCTCCATGCCTACCCTCAAACGTACAATATATACTACATATGTGGAGGTGAGATCCATGTGATAAATTGTAGAGCTACATGCTTGATGAATGTACATTTTATGGCACCTCCAACAGCCTCAACTGACTTCTGCCTGTTACTCCAACTCCCAGAATTTATTCTAATATTCCAACACCTCTGACGAGGCACAAAATAAATCAACTTGCTGGAGAAATGTTTCCTCATTCAACCAAATGTTGAATTTCCTCCAGATATACCCTAGCCTGGGATAGGATGCACAAGGTCCAGCCCTGCACTAGGAACAGCTTTTCTAGGCATTACCTTATCATGGACCTGAGTTTTTGTTGCCCTGAGTTGTCATTTAGTGGGTGTAAAATACTACCATTCTGATTTGTTAGCCTTTTATCCCCCACATGGTGCACAGACCATGTGACTTTAAAGTCTAATATCCCCAAATATTCTGGAATGCTAGAAATAAAATGTTTATATCATGTGGAAGGGGAGATTTCCAGCTTTCTAGTGGCACTTACTTTTAGACCTGGAAGATAATGGACTTTAAATAATGATTCATTTTTATGTTTAACATTTGATTTTTGGCTCATGGTGTTTTTTATAGCTCCCTGTGCACATGTGTAATTGGACTTTTGGTAACTGAGGTGCCTGACTTTACATGCAGAAGGATAGAAAAGCAGTCAAAATAACCGTTTTTAAAAAAAAATGTTCTAAAACATAAGCGGTTATCAACCTGTGGTCCACAGACCCCTGAGGGTCCACAGAGTATGTCTAAGATTTCCAAAGTGGTTCACACCTCCATTTGAAATTTTTTAGGGATCTGAAAATGAAGAAAAGTTGTAAACCACTGTTCTAAAACATTCCTAAAAATAGTTTTCCTCTACAATATTTGGCATATGCAGTATGCATGATGATCTGATGTGACAAAAATGTTTTATCTGCATTCATTTAACATAATCTGCATAACTCACTTTGGTTTAAATCAAAATTATTCAACTGGGTATCATAGACCCTATAATGCTAAGAGGGAATAGTGGGATTATCTTTTTAGCTCAAGTGGTTTAGGCTTGTGATTTCACAGTAGAAGTCCACCTTTCTGGTTTGTAAAGGTTGTAGAAGCCCCTCCCCAATACACTCCAGTTCTGCAGAGTTTCATCAGCGTTGGGGGGCCTTTTGTGTGTCCTTGAGAATCAGTGAGATTTTTCCCTCCATTTTTTAAATGAAAAAAATTGGTGAGAAACAGTTCTCCAGACAAAAGTTGGGAATCTCACTATATAGTTGGCATTTAAAATAGAGAGATTAGCCAGAAGATCTCAAACCCCATTGTTTCATTTTATCATTTGTTTTCCAGTTACAGGTAGAAAAGAAAATGTCTGGAGGAGCAATTTTACATGGGGGAGAAAATCCCACAGTTTAGCTAGTTCATGTTTGAACAGAACCATAGAAATACTAATTATTCATTTCCAAAAAATGGCCTAAAAATTTGACGTCTCACAAAACATCTACGTTTTTGAAAACCAGCTAAGGTTTTGTGAGATTCAAAGCTTTTTCTTCTTCTACCAAGTTTCATTTGTAGCAAAAGGATTTCAGTCTAAAGAAATAAAATCCTACTATAATTTTCATTATACACCAATGTGGTTATTCTGTTAACAAGTGAGTTATTAAATATAAACCACAGTAATTGTCATTCTTCAGTAGTATGGAATGGACAGTGCAGCTTTCATAGATTTCTGAGGTTAAATTATAAAAATGAGATCTTCGAGAGTTCCTATGGAAGCAGATGTTTATACTTTACCTCCATGTGTGATATAACTATTGAAAGAAATTAAATGGTAGAGCAGATGCAGTGGATATGTGATATATGCGATCCAGTGACTGTATGGCAACAGAAAGGAAATCAGACTTCACAAGTGTTCTTAGCCTATTCATTGTTCATGGAAGGTTATGACCAAAGGGTGAAAAAGATTGAGGTTATACTGACCACAGGGTGATCTGAATGAAAGAAATGTGTAATCCTTGCCATACAATCTATAAGAAGGTGTAATTATCTAAATGAAAATCTGCTTTAATAGTGGGTATATGTAATCTGCAAATAAAATGTCACATAAAATAAGTAGCACTGTAGCTCTAAATTTCTAAGGGCTAAGAGGCCCATATTCCCTAAATAAAATATACAATTATTTCAGCTGTAGTGTAAAAGTGTAGGGCCGATTATCACTATATTGGAAACAAGAATAATGATCATGGGGAAAGCCAATCTACTATACATTATGTGGTATGAAATATGATGAGATGTGCAGAGGCCATGTGGATAAAGATAAGGCAGATTATCCAGACTCAGCAGGGTATCCTCCGCATCATGTGTTTGGAAAGAATGGGAGCTCTGTGAAAGCAATGGAAAAAAGAGACACCAAAATGCTTTACCTTATGAAATGTATTTCATGGTGTGTGAATGCATAAATCTTCCAGGGCTAAGTTCTTCCATTAGATCTGCCGAGCAGATCACAAATAAGTGGCTTAAGTGAAGGATTAGCTGGGTTGCAGTGCATAAATGGGATTCTTCCACACTTACAAAAACTGTCCCACATGCTACCCTCCACAGAGAAGAAGACTATGTCCTTCTCATCCTTTTTTCTGTCTTTATTTAGGCTCCAGTCCTGCAAACACTTACCCTTGACTGACAGGATAGTCCCATTTTATTAACTGGGACTACTCAGAATAGTCAAGATAGGCACATGTGTAAGGATTTGCAGGATCAGAGCCTCAGACTGTAAACTCTTTGAGGCAAAGACTGTTTCTCACTGTGTGTCTGTACAGTGTCTGGCACAATGGTGCCCTGATCTTGGATGTAGACTCTAGGCATTCCCATAAAAAGAAAGTAGCAAATTCTGCTTGAAAATGTCTGTGCCCCCAAATCCAGAGGGAGTGGAGAGCAGTGGCTCTGACACATTGTTCCCCTCTAATCCTCAGTCCCAGTACAGGAAAACCTGATCCAAGAGGCCTGGGCTCCACAGTAAGTGAGACGAGGAAGGAGTTCTGTTCTCCCAACTGGTCTGAATGGATTTCAAAGCAGACCCTGCCGCCCCGCCCCGCCCCTGCTTCTTCCCCCCCAAAAATGGACAAACAGTAACAAACTTTTTCCACCTCTCCCTCTTCAGCCTCCACTACCATCATCAGATGTGGAACCAGTAGGCATATTGATGGAAAACTCTATCTCATGTTCGCTGAAGGTGATATAGATTTAGGATGTTTCTGGAGGATATTAGTTTCCAGTTCTGTGGCCCAGATCCTCACAGGTATTTAGGTGCCTGACTCCTATTGATTTCAATGAGTTAGGTGCCTAAATACCTTTAAGGATCTGGGCCTGTGTTCTTTCTTTACAGAGTGGCAGACTCTAGGACCCTGTATAAGAATTCAAGGCTCTTTTATTAAGGCTATGTCTACACTTACTAGCTTACAGCGACACAACTGTGCCACTGTAAAAGCGCTCATATAGCCACATTATGTCTGTGGGAGAGCGCTTATGCCAGCAAAACTCATGGTTTTTTTCCACACCCCTGAGTGACAAAAGTTTTGCCAACATAAGTGCTAGGTAGACATGCTAGGTAGACATGTCATCCTTGGCTCAGGTGCTAAAATCCTGGTTTAAGGTTAATTACTACAAAGTAATTACTTTTGTGTCATGATAGGTGGGTACCATAAGCGCCAAAAAAGATCTAAAGAATGTGGGAGAATACTCTTTGTGCTAGAGGAAATTAGAAGAAGTCTAAGGGGAGGGAAACTGCAGAGCAGCCAAAATAGGTAGGAGGCTTTGGCCAAAGTTTACATTGTGTTACTAAGTTTCCAATAAGAAAAGGAGTACTTGTGGCACCTTAGAGACTAACAAATTTATTAGAGCATAACTCACGAAAGCTTATGCTCTAATAAATTTGTTAGTCTCTAAGGTGCCACAAGTACTCCTTTTCTTTTTGCGAATACAGACTAACACGGCTGCTACTCTGAAACCTAAGTTTCCAATAATGTCAAATCCTAGGGAAGCAGAAGACTGGGGTCTGTGTGTCTTGTTGAGGCCAGGGTAGGAACTCCTACTAGTCACAACATACTGCTACTTATTACAGTGGTTTTCTAAAAGCATTTTATTAAAGCAGCTGTGCTCACTGCATTCATGTTACAGGATTTAGCAATAGAGTATGAGCAGCAGATTTCACGTGCTTCCCAGAAACTGATCAGACATAACTTCCTTCAGATTGCCAAAGGAAATGCTATCTTGTTTATTTCATGTTCATTCTTATGGTAAGTGTTTTTAGTGCCTGTGGGTTTCCTTCCAATCAAGGGAAGCAGCCTGCTAGACAGCCACATTTTCAAGAGCTAAATGTGAAGACGTTCAAGAGGATTTAACTCATTAATAATGTCTTACAGTGTTATCACAAAAAATATTTACAGCTTTTCTTAAACATTACAACTAACTTGCTGATTTTAATATACATTTGTCCCATGGGTTTTTCACCCATTAAGATAGATTAAGTGACTATTCTAATGCACAATAGCAGATTTTGCCCTGTAGTTTAGCGGCTGGCTGTGGTTGACTGATACTCAACCCTGTGAATCCCTGCTGAGTATCTAAGCTCTATGAGCTGCACTGAATGCATTTGATCTACATAAAAGAACACAAATTGCATATTAGCCTTTTTGAGCCTAGTAATCAGTTTTACAGTTTGCTTAATACATTTCTCTGCAGTCCAAGTGGCTGTCGTATGCTCCAAGGAGGCTACAAGGATTCTCATTTTTTTCCTGCATCAAGTAAAAGCAAAGTGTTTGCATTTTGATTGTGCTCATTGAATGACCCCTGTAATTTATCCATTGTTCATATTTAGTGCTGACTGGAGTCCTGCTGGGCAGCTGATAACAATAATTTGTAATACAGAATATGCAGCTCTCTTTTGGTTCTTGTTTTCCCTAATATGATGGAATTAGATTTGTTCATTAAAACAGGTGAAGCCAAATATGATTCCAGGGTTGCACAAATGTATGGATTATCCCAGTCTGAAATTTAAAATTATTATATTTGGTATTTTATATAACTCTTAAAAGCAGGTACAACCTAATCCTCACACCACCCCTGTGAAGTAAAATGCTGTTCCCTAATTTCTCTAAGGAAAATGAAGCAAAGAGAAGTTAAATTTTCCAAAGCTTTCATGGGTTTGGTATCAGTGGGTCAGAGATGATTTCATTGTAATGCCACTGGCTGGGTTAACTTTGAATTTCAGACTCTCTGCATGGTGACGGTGGAGCAGGGGTTATTTTTGTTAAGTGTGGTAAGAATCTTTTGTACAGTTTGGAAAGTGTCTTCCCCCCCTTTTGGGGTGTGTGTGTGTACAAATGCCCCTGACCAACCATGGAACTTGCCAGCCCAAAAGGTGAATTCTCCAAAAACCTATGAGCATGTTGAAAACAGTATAGAATCAAAAGTTTGGCACCCTTAACTATGAAGCACATGTTATAGATTCAGAGAGAAAGAGCTACAGATATACGGCTGCTACTCTGAAAACTACTCCTAAAAGACCATCAAGAAGTAAGACTGCTGTTGTTCCACTTATTCATTTATACTTCAGTTGGTAAAATACCTGGCCTGTAAAGCAACACAAACCACACATCTCAAGGTTTTTTTCCCCTTAGAAATATTCTTCAGAACATCTGGTGGACAGATATAACATTTTCCTGTTTTGAGTTTTAATGATATTCTTGGTATCTGTTATGCTAAGCATCCTTTGCTTTTAAAAGAGCATACATCATGCTTGAAGTATACAGTAAATTAAATGATCTACTAAGGATTGTAACCTAGGTTTGGGTTAGTTGTCACTTTTAACCGAATACACTATAAATAATGGAAGAGGAAACATTGAAAATATGAGCAACAGTTTTCACCCAAAAGCTATAGGTGTTGACAAGAATAGTGTAGTGAAAAGTGGAATAGCATATTCTAGAGCCTGTAATCCCCAGCCTTAGACAAGCATCTTGCCATCTGAAATGCTAATCAGTCAAGAGAGTTGAAGAAACTGACCATTTAACATCTCTCTCATTTTAGTAGCCTAATGTTTAGAATGAATATTTCTCCTTAGTCCTCTGTATAGGATTTCAACAAGTAAATATATGAACTGAGTTATCAGGTTTCCCAATGCTTAATAAGCTATGGTCAATTTTTAAGGACTCTTGTGTTAAAGTTGCTAAGAAAGCAGGAGTGAGGCAGAAAGAGTGAGTCCATATTAACAGGGCTGGCCTTACCATAAGGCGAACTGAGGTAGCCACCTCAGGTGCCAGACTGTCGGGGGGGGGGGGGGGGAGTGCCACTAGGACCCAGAGTTTCAAAGTTTTGGCCCAAGTGAGGGGGAATGGGGGCATCATTTGAGTTCCTCGCCTCAGGTGCCAAAATGTTGTGGGCTGGCCCTGAATATTAATAAAGTTATTGAAATTATGGAGTCAATAAAACGAGTATTTGGACTACAGCTAAACAGAAATGAGTGACCCTGAGGTGAGGAACCAAAAGAAACAGAGAAGGTATCTTAATGAGCCTCTCTTAGAACTTGACTGGTGTGAGGGAACTGATGGAAGGAGAAGGCCTGCAGCAGTGAAGATCCTCTCCAATAAGATTCCCTCCTTTTGCTGCTCCTGAGGTTGTGCAGCTATGTGCTGCCCCTCAGGGCTAGAAGCAAAGTGACAGTCCACCTCATTAACTTCAGTGGGACTACTTGTGAAGTAAAGGCCAGATTGGTAAAGGTATTTAGGTGTTGAAAGACGCAGATAGGCGCTCTTGAAAATCCCACTTGACTCCTACCTGCATTTTTAGGCACCTAAGTAACTTTGGATCAGATTTTTAAAGTTATTTAAGGCCATGTCTACACTAGCGAGCTGTCAGCGGCACAGCTGGAGTGACGCCGCTATAAGATCATGCGTGTAGGTGCTCTGTGCCGACAGAGAGAACTCTCCCATTGACATCATTAAACCACCCCAATGAGTGGCGGTAGCTATGTCGGCAGGAGAACTTCTCCTGCTGACATAGCACTGTCCACACCAGCACTTCTGTCAGTGAAACTTAGGTCTCTTGGGTGTGAGTATTGTGTGTTTTTTCACACTCCTGAATGACAAGTTATACTGACAAAAGTGCTAGTGTAAACATAGCCTGAGTATTGTGAGCATCAGGGCCGATAGGAAACTTTTTTTTTTTCTTCAAAGCAAATGCATTAATAGTCTCAGATTTGTCCTCCATTTGAAATTGTCACATTCTGGGAATATTCAGTATAAACTACTTGCCAAACTATAATAGTAACCTTAATGTGAGGCTGGATTCTGAGCTCAGTTATACTGTTAAGATGCCAAAGTAACTCAATTGACTTTGAGGTCACTGGGCAAGATAGTGTTGTTAGATTTTAAAAAATCACATTGGCTTAATCAAGATCAGCATAGAGCCCTTAGTCCTGAGTGACACACGGTAACACCCAAGAGCTGGTTCAAGAAGTGTGGTTGAGCTACTAGGAAACAGTGATCCTAACACAGGATCAGATCTTGCCACCATCATGTTGTCATACCTTACTCTGTGAGAAGTTGTACTGAAGTCAATGGGACTACTTGCAGTCTCAGAGTAAGGTACAAACTAGCCCATGGAGAAGTATCTTCACTTTACAGGCATAGGTGCTGGAACTAGGAGTAGTGGGGGTGCTGCCGCACCCCCTGACTTGAAGTGGTTTCCATTATATACAGGATTTACAGTTTGGTTCAATGGCTCACAGCACCCCCACTATAAAAAATTGTTCCTGCTCCCCTGTTGACAGGATTGGAGGATAGCTGTAGTGACCAGGCATTGAATTGTGACTTGGAGAATCACAGTCCCGCTCTGTTCACCTTTATACTGGGTGGTAAGTTACTGCTCCCCTTTTTGTGCAATGGCTTTCTCCCCAGGGTGTGCCAGCCAGATCTGGCTGGGCAAGTAGGTGGCAGAATCAAGGCCTTCTCCATCCCCTTCCTGGCCAGTAGCTCACAGCAGGTAATATCAGGCAAGTCATGCCTGCTCTACCACTGCTGCTGGAGTCATAGTCTGAGAGGGGGAATATGTACAGTGTGGGCTGATTAAGGGCTCTGATAATCAAGCCCCAAGTTAGGCTGGGAGAATCTGGTCTTTGATGAAATCAGGCATTCTCTGGGGGGCTTTTGCATGTTGGACTGTCACCCATCATCGTAACTAAATGTCAAGCAGAGAAATTCTTAACCAAAAAAATCAGGAAGTAAGAAACGACCTGAAGGGAATAGCTGGGAAATTGAACTCCATTGAACCAGCATGGAGCCTGATTTTAGCATACGGTATCTTTATCAGAGTCTTGTAGTATTTGCAAGCTCTTCAGAGAGAGAATCCATGGCTATGTTTGCGTTTATACAGCACCTTATATCATGGGGCCTTGATCCTGACAGGTTCCCCTAGGCACTACTGTAATGTAAGAAATAATAATACAGAATTATAATAAAGGGGACTAAGAGGAGGTCTGAACAACAACAAATATCAAATTAATCCTTTATTTCAGAGTAAGTATGCTTGCTAGAGAGTCAGGGGTTCCTGTAGACCCACCAGGGTGTAAAAAGGACAATCAAAGAGGGTAAAGAAATTGCAGAGAAGCTAGTTGTTTCTTTGCATTGTTCTTTACTACACAGGATAATGAAAGAAAACCTACTCAGCAGTTGGTCTTTACAGTCAAAGTGAGGCAAAGTAAGAGGCAGAGTTTTCCAGAAAGAACCGATGGAACAATTCATGAAATAAAAATGCAGTAAAACACTAGGACCAAATAGCATTCATTTAAAAAAAATTCTCAAGAGACTGTGGCCCAAATAACTATCTTCTGAAATGTACAATAAATTTCCAGTTAAATCAATGGGAATTTTATGTATGTATGTATTTTTGGGCAGCGCCTGCATTAAATCACAAAGTACAATAAATACCTGACAATAACTACATTTTACTAAACAAACAAAATAATAAAAAGAAAAGGAGTACTTGTGGCACCTTAGAGACTAACAAATTTATCTGAGCATGAGCTGTAGCTCACAAAAGCTTATGCTCAAATAAATGTGTTAGTCTGTAAGGTGCCACAAGTACTCCTTTTCTTTTTGCGAATAGAGACTAACATGGCTGCTACTCTGAAATAGCTGCTACTCTGAAATAATGTTATTTTGGTAAGTCTCATACAATCACGCCTAGAACTGGTGAAAGTGTTGCCAGGATAACTTCTGCATCTTCTGTAATAACAGAACACAAACCTCTGTGCATCCTATTTAAAGAGGGGTTAATAAAAATTAACTCAGTGTGCGTGGAGAGTTATATTAGCCTCTGAATGATAACCATATTAAAGTGGGTCATATGTTGGCCTAAATTATTTGAAAATGTCCCTTTCAGATCATTCATTCAAATTGTTCTATACATTTTTTTTAAAAAAATTCCATTTTTTTAAAAGCTCTTGGGAAATGTTTGAGCTTTTTAAAATTCAATTTTCCCAGAGACAATGCAAAGTCAAGTAATCTTTTCTTTAAAAAAATCACCCTTACATATAAAAAGGAAAGCCCACCTATTACTTGGGAGAAAATATTTATATAACAAAACACTGCAACAACAATTTTACTCAAATTTCCCTACTGATAGCCATAAGAACTGCAAGCAGTACATATATTCTCTCAAATAATATGAGATGTGTGAACTTTTAAAGGACTGGAAGCTAGAAGGAAGGACACAAAACCACAGCACTGAATCCTGCCGGGTGCTGAAAATCTCCTGGGTGGCTGTGGTTGCCATCAACCCCAGTGGGAGGTGAGGCCACTCAGTACCTTGAAGGATCAGGTCTGTAGATGGTAGCATAAGAAAAGACCCTGTGGTTCATGCAAAATGACCCCCTCTGTTACTCAGGGCTACTCACTATGTCATTCCAATGAATTTTTTCTTTAACCTGTGCTTGCATAGCTGCAGTGATTTTACTTAGTGCTTTAACCGCTTCCTTTGGCAATTCTTCTTCCTATTAAGAACTCTTTCCTGCAGCCTAACCAAAACTTCTCTTTTCTTGCCCTAAGGCTATGGATCATTGTTGTGCCGTAAATAATTCCATAAATTCACTTCTTTTGTTACCTTGAAGGTATTTTTGCCTGTGATCATATCCACCTGAAACTTGTCCTTTCCATACTAAATAAACTGGGCTTCTTTATTATCTCCTCATAAGTCTCATCCTCCAGGATTCCAAGGTAAAACAGAATGCCACCTTTGTAGTTTTATGTATAATTCCTCCTATATACATTGAAGAATAGCATTGTATTCTTTCCTGATTCTGTTACTGTGCCATCTATGATCAATCCTAGATTTTTCTTGAGCACAATAAGGCCCTGAGCCTACAAAAGCGATGTTGAGTGGTCCCCTGTACAAAAACAGTATCCCATTGATCCCAAACATCAATAGTATTCCATGCAGGTACAAGGGTCCCCCCTTCCTCATTACCTGCAGTGAGTAGTCTAACAAATTAACTTACCAGCAGGAATGCTTGAAGAATCAGTTTATTTCAAGCAAATGCTCAAGGAAGACAAAGTCTGAACTCAAAATGTTGACCACAGATGGACAATACAGTGGTGCAAAGGACACAAATTTTGCTTGTGTTGTATAGCTTACAGAATCAACTAGTTTCTCACAGTTATCATATGACTAACAGTGACCGATTCCAAGAACTTCTGGACCTAAGCAATGAAATTACAGCCAAGCTACAGGACAGTCAAATTTCATTTGCTCTTCTGCAAAACATTTGGAGAAAACAATATACTGGAGGATGCGCCAGTAACAGTTAATGACATTAAAAATGATATTTATAGTAATTCCTGTAATCTAATCAAATGCAGTATATCAAATGCATTAAAGCAGCAGATGCTGACTGTGCCAGAGGGTGGGGGGTGGGGAACCAAATGTAGCCTTACAGATGTGTCATACTGTGAAATTGTATTTGCATAATAGAGAATGAATGTTGGTTTGTGATGCTTGATGGTAAATCTGATTTATACTGTCCTTAATGTTAGAGGAATCTGGACATTACTACCTTGTGAAGATCATTTTATTCAGTCTTCTCTGTTACTGGTCTTTCCCCAAGGATTTTGTGTGTGTCAGGGGCGTGGGGGGAAGAGAGAAAGATCAGTTTATGAACTTGACCAAAAATTCCCATTGATTTCACTGGGGCTTTTGGATGTCAAAGAATGGGGGCTCTGGACGTTTATACCTAGATAATTTTTGCCACTTGTCATAATATTGCTGTCTGGGACTACTCTGTAATGTATTTAATAAACAGCACTGAATTTTCAAACACATTTTAGCCAATACCATCTGTAGGGTGAGAATCTACAGAGCACTAGTAATTAATAACACACTTTCTTAGTTTAATTGCTGTTTTTGATATTTGGTTAGCTGTTTTTAGGATGGAAAATTTCAGGAGCTTTTGTTTTAGTTTTAATTGAGGGGCGTAGTGATGGGCGAGGGGGACCTGAAGAGATGAGGTTTTGTAACAGTACTTTGATATTGTGTGAAAGAGGATGCTATTGTTACGTGACCTTGCTATCTATTTATTGGTCTATAGCATAACTAGGCACAGTCCCTGGAAATAAGACAGAAGGGGGCAGCTCATTAAACAAAAGAGCCATCCGCTCTTCCAGCAATAAGTAGAACACAGGCAGCTCACCTCCTATTGTTATATTCCCACTTTCTCGCAGAGATAAGAAAAACAGATACAACTGACTTTCAGTTACTTCCCGAGCCTTTCCATGAGGTTTTTCATAGGAGTGGGTGGATGAGATTCTGTGGCCTGCGCTGTGCAGGAGGTCGGACTAGATGATCAGAATGGTCCTTTCTGACCTGAGTATCTAGGAATCTATGAATCTATGAATAGGGAGGAGCTACACCGCTTGGGTGTGAGCCAAGACACAGTCACGCACCCAGTCAATACAATAACTGTTATGTGATGCCCCTGTGTCGAGAAACATAAGTGTATTGGTAGGAATATAGAAATTACCAGTGCCACCTGTTGGTGAATATGCAACTTTTAAAAACTTTCTTATTTACATAATTTCATATATGGTCTGTTTTTGTTTTAATTATTTCAAGAAAGGATGTTTGTAAATTGGGAGACAAGCATGGTCTACAGGTGAGAGCACAGGTGTGGGAGGCAGGAATTTCTGGATTCTAATTTCAGCTTCTACTTCCTCTGTGTCAGATTCCCCTTTTGTAAAATGAAGCTAACACATAATTTTAAAGAGCTTTTAAATTGAAAGCATGGAGTGTACTATTAATAAGGGTGAAATTCGCCCACGGTGTGGGAGTTCAGTGCAAGGCCCTTGCAACCACTGCATGCCTGCATTTGGGCTGGTTGGGGGGAGTTGCAGGCATAGCAGCAGTGTGGTACTGCTTGCATATGCCACCTTGGAAGAGGACTCTGAACTAGACTGTAAGCTATTTGGGGCAGGTGCTGGCTTTTTGTTCTGTGTTTTTACAGCGCTGAGGATAATGGGGTTCTGGTCCATGACTGGGGCTCCTAAGTGCTATGGTAATACAAATAATAAATAGTAAGAATTCTACATAGGCTGCGGTGGAGAGATGTGATGGGCTGTTGTGTTTATGAAGCTTTACCCACTTTTCACTAGTTAGACTAGCAGTTAAAGTAGGCCTCAATTATTACACCAAGAGGCAGAGCAGGGGAGGATGGACAGGATCTATGATTATGCAGTCCAGTGACTCTAACAGTCTGGTACAAGCAGCGTGAAGGTGCTATGGCCATTACTTCAGCTCATTCAATCATAGTAACAGCCTTGGCCTAGGGTGGGGAGCTGCCCTTTAATCCCAGGTCCTAACCCTGGGTTCAGGGTGGTGGATTTCAATTGCACAGTGCATTTTACCTGGCATAGCACCCATACAGGCTCTTTGCAGGAGAAATGAATTTCCCTTTGTGCTTGGATTTATGTATGCTGTAATTTGGATGAAGGTATTAACTTTAAAATTAGTCACAGAGAACACTGGGAAAAGAAGTATGTTTTTTTCCTAGAAAAGGATTCCAGGTAAGCTTTAATTCTTGGTGGAATAATGTTTGCACTGCTCTGTGCCAAATACGTTTTGCAGGCTTTGAGATGATAAAACAGCATGGATTTAAGGCTAGACTATGTCACATAATCTGATATTGAAGTCTGCTCATAGCAAAAATCTGTCTCCTTCTCTAGTTTAGTGGTTGTTTGTGCTTCCAGAAAGACCAATGGTTTCATACTAAAAGCTCCAAGATAAAAATTCACTCTGGCATTAAGTGCTAATGCTGCATAAGTATACTGAATAGTTTTGGTACAAATTCTTTAAGACATCAAGATTGTCTAGAATTTCAGCCAAGGAACCAAATCCATCCCTGGGACTTCCACACTTGACCCATATGGTCTATTGCCCAAATAATGGAATACATTCCTGACTCTTTTTTTTATAGAGCATACCCGGAATACCTGCATGTCTGCACACATATGACTCCCCAAAGTTAGATTCTACAAGAAAAACATTCTAGCAGCTATGGTTTTTTTTAACTGCAGCGTGTTCCCTACACCTGCAGTGATACTGTAAAATGAGCCAAATATGTCAAAAGGTGAGCCTCAGTGGGGTTGGGTCATGATTATGTCCCTTCTGGGCAGTCTCGTCATTATGTGCAGAGCCATACAAGCTGCCACATCCCTCCTACATCTTCTAGTTTCAGTGACTTTCTATTCAGCCATGTGAACAAGGCTCTGCTCTGTATTTAGGAAAGTCTTCTCTATTTCTGCTTTCTCACTGTCACTTTTATTTCTAATAAATGGCAAGATGAGGGTTTTTTTTATTGCTGAACTCGGAAAGAGACTTGAACCAGGCAAATCCTTAAAAGGTGAAACAAGTTGATTGTATAGCAACATGAATATATTTCCCAGAAATCTATATGTCTTAAGGCAGTACTAAATGCTCTATGCTCCATTTAGAGTAGATTTGGTGTATGGTAAAGCAAACCAAAGCAATGATGTTTTCTTGGGTTTTTCCATTCTTTTATCTCAGTCAGTATATGATTTTGACTTCATGCCTTTTAAATGATGCTTTTTATAAATCAGATTATTTTTAAAAGATTGAGAGATACAACATGGATATTGTATCTTGATTTTTATGAAGGCTGACCATTTGGAAAGACCATATTAAAGGAAGATCAAGAATTAGATACAGCTAGCAACTGGTAAGCTTAACCTACAAATTTCAGCTTTACAGAGTGAGCCACTCTAAAAATAGCCTCTAATTGTCTTCTAGCTGTTCTAGCAGCATAGTGAAAACATAAATGGTTGAGCAATATCAACAAAAAAAGGACTCTGTGTATATTTTAAAAAAGTGTTGTGGTTTCAGAAAGTTCTAATTAAAAAAACAAAACAAATGCCACGCTCTCTGAAGTGTAGGTACAAGTTAACCTTTTTTAATTGTATTCGCTCTATTTATTTTACCCCCGTAAGACTGCATATGCTGCATTCCAAATATCCCCTGGCATGCTGTAAATGGAAAACCTAGCTCTCCTCCTTCCAGAATTGCATGAGAACCCACCTAGGTGAAGCTTTCTAGACTCAGTATGTTAAAGGGAAATAATGAATATTTTCTTTTTAAGCAGCCTCTCTGCTAGTTAAGTCACTGAGTTTTTCCTGTCTCCTTTTTAATGGAGGTGGAAATAGGGGTGGCTCTGGTGGTGGTATTAAGTTAATCTGGGATGATATTTTGAAGTGGTGTGTGTGTGTGTGTGTGCATAATCCAGAAATCTGTAGATGTTACAATTCTCTCTTTTTGGTTTAAGTCATTTGTGTGTGACAAGGGTATACAGGATTCAAATACAGCAAGAGCTAAAATTAAGATAACATAATTTCACATATACATGATGATTCTTGATAAAGAATCATTATCAAAGGAAACCTTCTGAGTATGACATTTAAACAACAACAAAAAAACCTTTTAAAGTAATTTTTGAAACAAACACCTATTTGGTAGGGATTGAGACAAACTACCAGTTCTTTAGTCGCAAAGGTTCCTGGATTATGATGTGGGGTTGGAAACCAGTGAGACTGTGCATGCATTTAAAAAAAAATGTATAGAGGATCTCTGAGTACTCCTGACTTCAGAGGTCCATTAGAAATAGTGGCATCGCGGCAGTCCTCCTGGTTAAGGCTGAAATAAATGCTAGATTCCAAACTGTGAATTCTAACATTGGGAGCATCTCCATTTTGACTTGAACACTCTTACCTACTCTGCAAGCAGAAGATGGATGGAGGCACACAGAATTGTTAGGGCTTCAAGCGTGCCCCATGAAATCCAGTGCACTATGTGCTGTAGCCATTCCCTTACTGGGTAGTGAGCTTGCCCAGCACAAGCAGAATTCCATAGATTACCTTGAGGGTCCAGATTTTCAGCTGGTGTAAGGTGACATATCTCCACTGACTTCAATGGAACTACACTAGTTTACACCAGGTGTGAGTCTGGCCCCTATTCTTCTTACATTGCATGGGCAAATTGTGCAGGAAAGACAATGATAATGGGATTCATAGAAGTAAATCTTCCTTGTACTAAAGGAAGAACCAGACCCCTTCACAACTTCGTAGTTAATAAGTCATTCCCTTTCCTTGATTATACAGAACTTTTATGTCTCACAGAAGCATGGCTAACAGAGCCTTTAATTACTCAGAAATGCTGAGACAATGCAAAACTGGCATTCATAAATCATACATTAGGGGCATATTAACAAAGAGCACATTTAAACCATTAATGGGATATTTGAAACTTCCTGGACTAGACAGAATCAGTCATATACATGCCATAGAAATACATATATAATAATCATACAACCATGTATCACACTTGACCCAGGCACTCAGCTCTTACTGATGTTGTTAGGAGCCCTGTGTGGCTCAAGAACTGTACAAGGCCTAAAATATTCACTCCCCCTATATATCTAAAGCATATGCCTGTACAATTTGTATGTCAAAATGGCAAATATATATTGGGCATTGATAAACAGCCGAGTGAGAAACAGATGGCAAAAATAAATATTCCTAGGCATAATCCAAAAGATGAGTATAGGATCTAAATTGTAAATTTTGTACAGTAAACTGATTTGTTTTCCCTAATTTATAGATTTCAAGGCCAGAAGGGACCATTGTGATCATCTACTCTGATCTTCTGTATAAAACAGGCCGTAAACTTCCCCAAAATAGTTCATAGAGCATATCTTTTAGAAAAACATCCAATCTTGATTTAAAAATTGTCAGTGACAGTGAATCCACCATGTCCCTTGGTAAATTGTTCCCATGGTTAATTACCCTCATTGTCAAAAATGTACACCTTATTTCCATTCTGAATTTGTCTAGCTTCAACTTCCAGCCACTGGATCATGTTATACCTTTCTCTATTAGATTGAAGAGACCGTTATTAAATATTTGTTCCCCATGTAGGAAATATAGACTGTAATCAAGTCACCCCTTAACCTTCTCTTTGTTAAGCTAAATAGATAGACTCAAAGAGATCAGTCATTATAAAGCATGTTTTCTAATCCTATATTCATTCTCATGGCTCTTCTCCGAACTCTCTCCAATTTATTAACAGCATTGTAATATTGCAGGCACCAGAACGGGACACAGTATTCCAGCAGTGGTTGCACTAGTGCCAAATAAAGAGGTAAAATAACCTCCTTACTCCTACTTGAGATTCCCTGTTTATGCATCCCAGATTGCATTAACTTTTTTGGCTACAGCATTACATTGGGTACTCCTGTTCAGCTAACTATCCACCTCAACCCCAAATCTTGTTCAGTCACTACTTCCAAGAATAGAATTCCCCATTGTGTAAGTAGG
Organism: Dermochelys coriacea; assembly: GCF_009764565.3. Taxonomy (NCBI): domain Eukaryota; kingdom Metazoa; phylum Chordata; order Testudines; family Dermochelyidae; genus Dermochelys; species Dermochelys coriacea. Next base: position 138,462,011 of record NC_050068.2, read on the forward strand.
GCCTACATTCTTTGTTCCTAGATGTATACATTTACATTTAGCTGTATTAAAACACCTGTTGTTTGCTTGTACCCAGTTTACTAGGTGATCCTGATCACTGTGAATCAGTGACTTGTCCTCATTATTATTTATCACTCCCCCAATTTTTGTCCTCTGCAAACTGTGACAATTGTATGTGTTCTTCCATGTTTTTAATCTACGTACTGTGTGCCATGTTAATTTATCATTGTTCTAGTTTTAAAATCAAAGTATAACTTCTCTCCTAGATCTTTTAAATCACAACCCCATAGGGAGTGAATGGCAGGAGGTGAGCTTTTCACCTGTAGGTCACTGAATTGAATTCAACATAAGTTGACAGTACAAGAAAGTAGTTGTCATCTGCCTGATGGCTCGGTGGCCTATGCGACAATGAAACCAAGGATTGATTAGGCTTGAAGGCTGCATGACTTGCCCTTACTAGGCTTGGTCTCTCTAGTTTGGGGATGAGGCTCCTTGACAAGATAACACGGGGAAGTTTGCACTGTTGTTGTCCTTGTGCTTATTAGATAAACCAAGAACTTCATTCCCCAACACTGTCCATATGGCATTTTCAGGAACACAAATTTGATTAAAGAAATTGAAGACACTTCCTTCCCCCAACTCCTATGATGCAAACAGAGTTGGCCACACATTGTTTATAAATTAATAGATACTATACATGGTACAGTACTTCTAAAATACGTGGAAAGCTACAAAGGGAAGAAACACCACTTGTCAAAACAGAGTTCTATATTTTAAATGTTCCTACTTTTAGTTTCATTTTACCACATACACAAATCCCTTCACTCTAAAGGTAGTACTTTGTGCATAGTTCATACCCTCAGACCTGATATGGATGGATGTTCAGATATTCAATTGTTAGTAGCAATGGTGGATATACAGTACGTGGAGTATTTTCATCTCCGTGGTTTTTTTCTTCTTTTTTTGCTGCCTCAGGTAGAATGTATGGAATATTTATTTGTATGGGTCACTTATTTGCAAACCAGCCTATCTCTGAAACTGCTGTATAATCACAATGGCTGGTAATGAGAGGCTAAGCCTCACCAATGAAATCCTCTCTGTTTTATTTGGTTAAAAAAGAAGAAAACCTTTTATGTTGGATAATTCTTCTCCCCTCCTGTCCAGCAGCCCAATGGCATGTGGAGCCGAGCATAGGTGTTGGGAGGAAAAGAGAGGATCTGTTCTGGAGACATGTAGCGCCTTCAGCCCAGTCCCATAGAATGCTGGGGAGGAGCCAGAGGCCCTTACCTTCAGGTGGCTATTTATTCCATTGAAAGTATAGAACAGTGCTGAGATCAGCTCCCGCTTGCAGGCTGATGTTTCAGTCTCCCTTGGTGTTGGACCAGAGTAGCCCCAGTCTGCGTACAGGCACCGGTGATCTGATTCCCTGTGAATTGTGGGGCTCTCCAATGGACGCAGTAGTGAAGAAGAAGGGCAGAGCAGTGATTTCTTGTCTGTGTGTATCCACTGGCCATTCTTCCCTGTGGAGGGAGACCACACTCATCATGTGGGATTGTACAGTTGGAAGACTGCAGTCATGAATACAGAGTGGCTCTGCTGCCACTCTGTGGGCTGAGGGTTTGTCCCCGCTCCCTGCTTCAGTCCCTGCAGAGACCCTCAGCATGCGAACTAGCCATTTGAGCTATGTGCACTGTGAATCCGACAGAATAAACTGAGTAAAACAACTTGTTAAACCGCTCATTATATCTGATTTGATTTCATCAGCTTTGGAGGACAGTGAATCACACCGTGCTTAGGAGCAATGTGTCTCAAATGCTCATGGCTGTTAGGGTGCAAGCTATTTCTTTCTCTCTCTGATTAGATTGTCATGCATACTGGTAAATTGCATTGTTTGTAGATTATATTGTGTTCTTGCAGCATAATACTTGGACTGCATCATTTTATACAATATGTTTAAAAAGAAGAGTTAAAAAATAAAGGATGGGCTGATATTGTTCCAATGATGCATCTAATGCAATGCAATGATAAATGCATGTAGAAGTAATGTGCCTGAGGATGATTTTGGGCACCATGCAAAGGTCACTGTCTTCAGACTCTAATTTCCCAGCAAATGTGACATTTAAATTGTATATCATTAAGATCACAAGAAATGTATTTATATCCTCTGTTACTGGGATCATTTTTACACACATTACATGTTTGATATATTATGTGCTATTTGGATCACAGTGCATTTACATCATAATATAATGTCATGTGCCATCACCAAGACATTGTGTGCTAGGCACAAAATGTTACTCATTTGCAAGTTGTCTTTGTATGAGCTGTCACAAAGCAACTGGGTAGTGCCAACATTATTGGAGATGTTTTAAAAAGGATTGGGCAAATAATCCAAACCTGAACCATGAAAAGGGGAAGTCGTATTAAGATAAACATGTGTGTGCATGCATGCATACATATGAACTGAGTGCTGAACCATTTCTCCAGTGTTAGCTTTAATGTATACAACTCTCATTGGAACTTAGTGTCCAAGAAATGACGTTTCAACTCCTATAGGAATTGCACTTTTTTTTTTGGAACCAATAAGAGGACTTGAATTGCGCGTTTAATGAGGCTGCTCATTTAATGTATCTAATTAGTATTTTTTACCATCCTCATATTTCTTTGATTTAAAACATTGTGTTTTAGCTTTGTATACTTTAAAGCCATTATTATTCATCTAAGACAAACTGTATTATGGGAGGTCCTTTTTTGGTCCTGTTTAGTATATATGAGTTGATAATTTCAACTGTCTGGAAGCAGGTTTAAATATGCTAGAATTATTTGCAGTGGCTTCATTATTCTCTAAATTGATTATACATATACACATTGTATATTTGGGGTTATTTACCTTTATAATGTACCTTAAACACTTAGTGCTGCACAAATCCTAAAACAGCTACAAAATCACTTTCTGCTATCTTCATGACCTCATGGCATAAGAATCAGGAACTGAAGGAATACTAGTTTGCTTCTGAAACTAAAGATAAACTAAAATTCATTAGGCACTTCTCCAAGTGTTTAGCTTTTCTTTTCTTCTGCTAGAGGACTGGGGAGGATGGAGGAATCAAATGATTTTAATAAAGCCTGTAGTAACATTTGGTTTGTTGTCTTTTAGGACCTGAGACAAAGCCTAATAGATTTCTTCCATTGATTTCAATGGGCTCTAGATCAGACACTAAGAGCTTTCCTTTCCCCTCACCCCAAATCATATTTCTTTATATTAAAATTTCTGTCTACTACACTGACTTCTCTTTCCCCCCCTTGTTTTTTCAATCTCTTACTTCTGTTCCTCATTTTCTTTTCTCTGTTCATTTTATCTTTCCCTCAACATCTCTGGTCTGTCTTTGTGATTTTTCAATTCTCCTCCCCAACCACTGACCCCACTGAATCGATTCTGCATGATTACACTCTGCAAATATGCTGCCATTGATGGACAGGAGCTTCTTGCAGCATAGCTTATGGATTGTACAGTACTCACGTGTCTACATATTGATTTTCATCCAGAGATCTCAAAGCACTCTAAAAAGGAGATTAGGTATGAAATCTTGGCCACATTGACATAAATGGGAGTTTTGCCATTGACTTCAATGGGACCAGGATTTCACCCTATGTAACACAGGGGAAATAAGGGATAGGGAAACTGAGGCACAATGAGGTTAATTGGCTTGCCTATGATCATACAGTTAGTCAATGGTAGAGTCAGGAATAATGGTCAGGTCTTCTGACACCCACTGGACCACACTGCATCTACTAATCAGAAGCCTATATGGAAACTTCAAAATCTAAAGCTAATCAATTTTGATCTCTGGACCAGTGGGGCTCAGCTCCAAGCTGTATTTCAGGATGTGGCATTTGAGCCTTCATAGCTGATGCCTATGATAACATCCTGTTTCAGTGCAAAACTAGGTATGCCTGACTGGCAGATTTCACTGTGAAAGGCTGCTTCTCCGTCTGCTTACTAATTGTGCTAGAGGTTCCTTTTGCCACAGGGACTTGGCTATTTTACTGTAAAATACAGTATAATGCATGTATAATTAATAGATATTTCACTGGGGCAGATTTTGAAAGCATTTGCATTGTGGATGGGGCAATAATAAAGCTACTCTTATCTGAGGATTGTGTCTTTAAAACCTGGAGTCAGTCAGTCTACTGCCAAACAATTATAAAAAGCAGTAGTTGCTGTTCTTCTGGGATGTAGACATAAACAATGGAATACAAGTTAACTAGCAAACCCTATTCTTAGAGCTCTGTTGGCATCATTGATGTCCCTGGTGCATAAACAAGGAAAGGATCGATTAGCCATGTTAATGTTAAGTTCCTTTCAAAACTCTGGATTGAAAAATAATGATTAACGTTAAAGTCCTCCCCCCCCCAAAAGGTGCTTTGGAGATTGCACAAACCATAACCATCAAAATATTAAATGAACAATTGCATCATAAAATTCAAGGGTTTGAGGACTCCAGGAAGTTTGAACACACGCTTAGAGGGAGAGTATGAGGCAAAGGGCCAGAGAGAGCAAGGTTCGTATCTGGAAGGGCCACCATTCCGCTACTATGACCTCTGTAAACCTCAGGAGAGTGTGATGTATGTTACACACACACACACACACACACACACACAATGGTCAGTAAGGGCCAATTTTCAAAGGTATTAGGTGTCTATCTGCATATTAAAGTCCCTAAACTATTAAAATCAATTAGGGAATTAGGTGCCTGACATGCTTAGGTGCTTTTGAAAATCTCACCAGATGCATATCTGCTTCTTTAGAAGCCTAAACACTTCTGAAAATCTGGCCCTAATACCTCAATGGGGAAATGCTCAGGAGAGCCACATCCCTGTCTGTAACAGTTTTAAATGCCAGCGGAGCACACTTTAAAAATAAGAAATAAATGCATAAAAGAGACTTTTACATTCATGAATCTACGAGGCAGTTTCACCTAGTGAAAGAAACAAAGGCTCTTTGAAGGCTAAGTGGTGCCACACACTCTCATGGTAATTGGTACCTCGCTGTGCAGGTAGTTCTGTGGAAGGAAGTGGTGCTATTTGCTTTGAGTGAGGCAGCACCATTTCACTCTACACTAAACCAAATTTTCACTGTCCTAGCCTGGCTTTGGTAAAATCTTATGCAACTAAATTCAGTCAAGGTTGGATTTATTTTCATTATTATAGGGTATACAGAGCCTGTTTCTGATTCCTCTTCTCTATTTTTACACAGATGTGGTGATTACACCAGCACGAGACGAGAATCAGGCCCATTGTCTTTAAAGATAACAGCCTAACTTCATTGTTGCTGTCTCTGAACAGTCACATTCAGAAAGCTCTGGTTCAGTACACAGGCAGACAATCCGATGTGGGTTGCTTGGACAGTTCAGGTTGCTGCAGGCAGGTGGGTTTACACGTAAGCTGGAAGCAGTCTCCCACTCCAGCTGCACATTCCTGACTAGCAAAATATCTTGGCTGATGTCAGCCTGCTACTCAGATGTTGTGTAAAACAGCTCCCTGCAAGATTTTTGGCTTGTACCGTGCATAGTGGGCAAACTTCTCAGCTTGCCAATCTACTGGTTTTGGATTGACGACAGTTGGCTTCTCTACAGTGGCTGTAGAGTTGTCTTGCTGCTACATTAGCTTTTAGGAAATTTGATGTCTATGTGACCTGTCCATCTTGTTGGCTCTCTTCAGAACGGCCTGATGACTTCTCTGCTGCTTGTGATAGAAGAAACTTTCCAACTGACTCTCCAACTACCTTATCTGTTATTAAAATGTAAAGCAAGAGTGCCATTTCAGAACAATTCTGTGCACCAAGGAGGCACCAAGTACCTTTTTTACTTTACGAATCTGAACACCCAAAGTAAACACAGGAATTTCCCTGTATCTTTTCTTTACAGATAGAGTGAAGGGTACAAAATAGTGGACAATGGAAATAAATTCTTGAGGAGAGAAGGGGCGTCATCCAGGAGGTCAGTATCAAGCTGATGAAAGCTGATGGTGAGATTAAGCCACCATTAAATATAGGAGAATCATAAGAACCATTGGTGAGCAGATTACGAGTACAAACCGTGAGTTATCACTTTTATGTGTCCATCAAAGGACATGCATTTTGATATCTAGTACAGTTTGTCTCTTCCTATGACCTAAGCGGAGATGCCTTTATCCCAAATCATTAATTAATTCTTCTTGATTGGGGCAAGAACCTGTCCTGAATTTTCTTCTCAAGGCTTCATTCTGGTGACTATTCTCACCCATCCCCCTTCAGAGTATTCCTTGGATATTTCTCCAGACTCAACAATACATAACGTGCATCTTGGATGAATGCATCTGATATTCTAACTTCAGCACTGACAGGACTCAGATACAAGTTTGAAAACACAAAAGGAAAGACTTTTATCTCTCAGCGTAAGGAGGATTGGTCATATTATTGCTACCTCAAGAACAGAGCTGGTTGGAAATTTTTCATCAAAACATTTTTTTCAAGGGAAAATGTCTCTTTTGTCAACACTGAAAAAAGTGTCATTTGTTCAAAAATTCAGAGGGAAAAATATTTCAAAACATTTTTTTTAGTTTCAGAAAAATTTGCAATGTCATTTTAGAATTTCAAAAATTTCATTTAGAATTTCATTTAGAATTTTATTTTATAATCATTTTAATATTTTATTTTACATTAACACATGATCTTTCAGTAGTAGTGGTGATGCTACATAATGTGACACACAAAGTCTCAAACTGTCTTATTACAACACAAACGGGACACACTTGATCTAGAAAAGATAAGATGTTTCAATCTGTACTAAGTAGCAGCTGCCCTTAATTTTTTTTAAAATAAACATAATAGATTATTAAACTAATTATGTCATAATAGCATCTGAGTAGTCATGAATATAATGCACTATTATAAAAATGAAAAAACCCATAAAATAAAATGCAAAACAATTTCAAAATGCCAAAATGAGATTCCAAAATCTAAAACACGATTCCAAAATGAAATGTTACTGAAACTGAAATATTGCAGAAATTGCAGGTCACAGGGCATTTAGAAAATATTTTGTTTTATTCTGAAATGGAAACTTTGCAATTTCCCTTGGGCTGGAAAGTCTGAGTTTCGATCCGCTCTGCTCAAAAGCTAGAACCCATAGAGAAAATTTCCAGTGGCCAGAGGGCCTTGGCATTCACCTTCACCCAAGGGAGAATTTAACTTCTCCATGGGTGGGTGAACAGCATTTCCTGGAAAAAAAAAAAAGTAAACTTCTGGAAGTAACGAATGGTCTCTGAAAGAGGCTAAGGGGCTTTCATCAAAATTACCAATCAGCTCAAATTCGAAGAGATTCTCTCCTCCTCATTGCTTCTTCATCTCGTTCAGTTAGAGGCCTGCTGAATGAGTCTCAGACACAATCCTATCTTGTCAGATTTCTATCCTCCCAAAAAAATGAGCTTTTCAAATGTTAATATGAAAGGTAGATGATGAGGTACAAGTCTCTATTTGAGATTTTACAGCTGGCTGCATTGCAATAAGAATAGTGATTGACTGCCTGAGTAAAGTTATATGAGAGCTGGGGTGTATGTGGAAACAATATCTTCTTTGCAAATAATGCCCCATACTTCAAGCAGCTGTAGCCTAATAACTTTGCAAGTTAACCTGCAACATTTTCTCCTTCAGCAATTGTGATGGTCTAAAAGGAGTTAACAGAGATCAGTAACACTATCTGATCCCTAGCCTAGTGCTGTCCTAAGGCCCCATCCTTTGCTCAAGTGTGTAACTGTTAACTGACAGGGCCAGCATAAGGCATCAACCACACTGGTGACCATCTTGAAGAAAATATTTAGGGGAGGTTCCATTCTGGGCACCCCATGCCTGCCATCTAATGGCTAGACAGTTTCAGGGGCCTACTACTTTAGGAGCACCCTCTGCACTGCAGGGCAGTGGCCTAGACCATCAAAATACCTAGCAGTGCCTCTATACATAACTACTTACCTGATTTCAATTGTCCCCACTAGGACAACTCCCATGAGTAATGGGGAAGAAGGGGGAAGAAAGGGAGTCTCTCAAGATTGGAACCATAATGAAACATCAGTACAGTCTGTTGGGGAGACAACATAGAAAACTTCTCCTGGCTTCATGGAAAATGAGCCTCAAAGTTTCCACTGCTCATTAAATGACTGATCCAAAACCTAATGTAGTTAACAGGAAGACTTCAATTGACTTCAATGGGCTTTGGAACAGGTCATACAAATCTGGGAATCCCTGGGTGTGATTCCCATAGCCACTCCGCATGCTGAACTCCCACTGAAACCAGGGGGTATTCTGGGTGCCCTTTGAGCCCCTTATAATATTAAGTGGGCTCAGATTGTGAGCTTTGCTTCTGCCTGACCTCAATTCACCAGTACATGCTACAAGAAAGCCAATAATTCTGGCTAAAGCATAGTTTAAAAAAATGCTCAAAGCAACACTAATGCATTATTCACTACTTACTGGGGCAGGAAGAGCAGAGATAGACATTTGGGTCTTTCCTGAGACATACAGTATACTGACTTGGTGTGCTTATGGCATTATAATAGATTTTTCATTACTAAGATTATTTAAAAGACGTCCCTATAATCAAAGGAAGAGATCTGTATGAGTGTTGGAGTGAACTACATTCAGTTCACCTTTGCTTTTTTACTCTTATAATGGCTAGAGATGTTTCTGGTGCTGTCAGTTTTCTCTAGCGATAAAATATGCATTTTTTTTTCTTTTAGAATAGCAAATATTTGGGGAACTCATGGAGTACTTAGTGCAAAATGCCATCTTCTCAGCAGCTAGCCCAATGCCCTAGGACTTGCTCCTGAATGTGCCATAATGAGCATAGATCTCACCACCTTCCAAACAAAATGCAAAACTCACTTATTTAACTTTCCCAAAATAAAAAAAAATATGAGGGAGAGAGAGAGAAACTTAAGATACATAAAGAACTAATAAATAAATAAATGAAATGAAATGTGATAAATAAATGAAAACCCTCATAAGGCATTTAGGTTCCATTGTGATAAACACAATGTAATAACCTAGATAGAATACATTTATAATGATTGCTATAGTGAGACGTAATCTCAAAACAGACAGAGATGCCGGGTTCTTCCTGGTCCTTCAGAACACACATTTTGGACTTTCCCCAAATTAGAACCTTTTTGTTCTATGATACTTTATCATATCTCAGCAGTTGTACAAGTTGTAGTGGCATCACAGCCAAGCCTTGTCCATACCACAGAGGATATAATGTTAGACAATTTCCTCTGCTGTTGTTGGTCAAAAGAAATATCACACTTTACTTCGGAAACCTGAAACTCCACCAAGCCTGGTTAGCTGTATGGAGAAGGCCTGCTGGACCCAGGAATAGCGTGATGGAATTTTAGTTACAGTTCCTCAAGGTAGGTTCTGCCTAACGTGTTTTGAGTCTGATACTTCATGATTTTTAGCTGTGACTATACATTAGTTTGCACTTAAATTACTATCTTCTTTAATATATTACCAATATCCACAATTGATCTGGCACGGAAGCCACTTACTCAGTTTGCTGAATAACAAAACAAGGAAGTGACCACACCGAGCTGTAAAAAAGCAACAAGGTTATGTGCTATAGTTTTATCTACAACTTTGTTATAAACCTCCCTATATTTATCCTTTTATAATACAGATATACACACTCACAAACACACACTAATGCACCTGGTTTATTGGTGATTTTCTTCATAACCTTAGATAATGGTTGTAACTCGGGATATAACATGATTTCTATAAATAAGAATTTTATTAAAAGAATAATAATTGGCAAGGGAAAGAGTTCTTTGAAGTCCCTATTCTTGATAGAATTTGTATTTTTCCTCTGTTTGATCCCAGAAGCAAAGTCTAAAAAACTGACACCACAACTCAATATTATGGATCTCAGTAACAGAATAGTTTTTAAAAATGTAAAATTCAGTCAGTAAACCAATAATAAAGAACCACCCATTAATGTGATTTATTTTTTTAAAGAAGTTTAAATTAAGTCAGTAATGTGAGCTAGTTATAACTACATTAACATGACATTGCATGTCAAACATCACATGACATTATGGTGACATCACAAATCGCTAAACTATGCCATTGTCATTTATTATTATGTCACTAAAACCTCTTGATATATTTAGCAAGTGGTAACACCAGAGGCTATATAAATCCATTGCTGAACTACAGTGATGAAATAAACCGTGGAACTCAAGTGGATTATGACCTCATGAAAACTCAAACAATAGAAATGTAGTTTTATAATCTCTTTTATTCATTACTCATTTTATAATATACAATGCCTTAAACAATTTTTAAAGATGCCTGAGTCTTCTTGCAGTCAATTCCTTATTGTTTCAAAAGCTGAAAATTACTTCTCTTACTACAAATCTTGCATCTGTTCAGAATTTCTATGCTCTCACCCCGTTTACTGTGTTCTGAAGAGTTTAGAACAAATGATATGCACGCATTGGATTATAAACCCCACACAGCTCAAAGTATCAGTGTTGATTATAATTCATGAATCCAATTTAAAACTTCTAATCCATCTTGGATTGCTGCATTAATAACAAAATGTGACAGCATTTCTTTCAATATGTATAGCATTGACGTGATCAAAGTGTTTCTATGCAATCAAGAGTAAAGCAAAGATGTGTGATCCAATTGGATTACTCATGTGCTTTGTAATATGAAATAATAGAACCTTGTTAGGATTACCACTAAAAATAATCTATTAAATGGCTATAGTACCTATATACAAAATGATCCTGACTACTTTAAAACAATACAGATTAAGGTTCTGCTTCCGTGTTGGAATCCACGAGTGCATACCCTGTGTCCATGCAGAGTCCTGATACTTATTGGGGGCCCACTAGACAAATGTTGTCTTTTAATTTTGCCACCAAAAGATGTACAAATTCCCTAAAGATGCACAAGCAATACTAGGGCTCCATTATGCTTACATTGTATGTAAGCATTTACAGATTTGGGCCCCTTAATTTGCATTCTTATTTTAGCTGCCCTAAGTATAGCAACCCAAGCAAATTGTTCCTAACAGAAACAAGATTCTATTCTAGCACTGGCAGTGTTTATGTTATTAAGATAAGTAGTTTTAGGAAATACCATAGGGATAGATGGATGAGGTAGACATGCTGATGCACATCCATAGAGCCGTATAAATTAATAAATAATAATTGCTCTCTTAGTAACATGGTGAAGTGCCTGAGGCCATGCTATCTCACCTTCCTCAAGAGACATGCAGCAAAATGACATAATGCTTACCAACTTGTTTAGTGACATTGACCATGGCAGATCTACGAGAGCATCAGTGTGAGACATGAGAAGAGGACAATCAGCCATCATTGACATGGGGATTTTTAACTGATTTTAAATTAAGGTCACTGTCCCCAGGCCACAGCTAGATTCGATTATTTCTGGCATATCTCTGTTCATATATTTCTGATAGAAATATATGCGCAGCACTGACTTGGGGGGTCATGAGGGTTTTTGTAGAGGTCTGTGACCCAGTAAACTTTCATAATGTGCAGTACACCTACAGCTAACTATCCCATTGCTACTATCCCACTGACAATAGTTAACATCTTGTTTAAACATTCCATTCATCTCTTTTAATATTAGGTTTTATTGTTACAGTTTGTAACACCACTACAAATGTCACTGCTTTCCATTCCCAGTGTCTGGGAATTTATAATGATCTCTATCTCAGTAGAATACATTTCTCTGTTATGAGAAGTGATCAAGGAACTAGGATTTTCTCATCTAGGTTTGATAAATCTCCTAGGTCTACTTGTTCATGGGTTTTCCACCTAGGCCTGGTGACTCCTCTGTCCTTCCTATATTGCTAACAGGGAAGGAGGTCTCACCTACATCTACGCAGTTGCAGTTTGGAAAAATCCAAGAACCTCGTGGTACTTGGTAATAAGTCAATATGTTTACTAGCAGGTAGGTTTCACCTAGATTCCTAAGGGGGAGTGGAGAAACATTTTAAACAAAACTGCACAAAGGACTAGAACGGGGGTAGGCAACCTATGGCACTCATGCCAAAGACGGCACGCGAGCTGATTTTCAGTGGCACTCGCACTGTCTGGGTCTTCGCCACCGGTCCAGGGGGCTCTGCATTTTAATTTATTTTTAAATGAAGCTTCTTAAACATTTTAAAACCCTTATTTACTTTACATTCAATAGTTTAGTTATATATTATAGATTTATAGAAAGAGACCTTCTAAAAATGTTAAAATGTATTACTGGCACACGAAACCTTAAATTAGAGTGAATAAATGAAGACTTGGTACACCACTTCTGAAAGGTTGCCAACCCCTGGACTAGAAGATAGACTATAGGGGACACTCCTGCACTATTTGGGAGAGGGATCAGATGACCTAGTAAGTCTTTCTCCCCTCATTAGTTTCAATGATGCTATGATAAAAGGGAGTGTTCTCCTTTAGTATTTCTAAATCCATAATCTATTTGATTGATCCATAATCAAAGATTTTGAAATGACATCATAAATTACAACTCCAAATTTGGAGTAACTAGTTAATATCACCATAAACCAAGATGGAAATGCAATCATTTATATAATGTGCATTTAAAGGCATATTATGTAATATTGGACATGGATTTAGTTTAACGCTCAGAACCATCCAATAAGCTGCTAATGCCACTAACAGCAATTTAAAGTATCTGAAAAAACTTTAAAAATTGGGTTACATGATAACAGCTAGGCTGGGGGGAATTCTAGGGATGGGGAATGAGGGTATAGGAGTTGCAGAGCAAAATAAAAACCACAATGAGGGACTAAGGTAAACAAATGTAGGGAGAGGGTGCACTGTAGAAGCAGGGGAGCCTGGTCAAATATGGGACAGAGGAAAAACAGAGGGATCAAAAAGTGGAGGGGTATAGGCCAAAACACTCCTGTTAGAAGAGGAGAGGTCCTATGGCCTCGCCCTTCTCTAGCTGTTTATGAGGATGTCAGGATTGTATTGCAAACCTTAGGGTTAAAAATCCGGTGACCCTTTCCAAGGGGCATAGTGTGTTTATTTGGTTGCTGACGATGGGCCACCTCCTCCCACAGGATCGGTGGGGGCAGCAGACCCCTGGCGCACCGCGAAGAAGCCGGGGCCCCCTCCATGCAGCTCCAGTTGCAGAAGGGGGCCCAGCAGCTGCGGAGCGAGCTCGAAAGGGAGGCGGGGTGGGGGTGCGGGGATCAGTAACGCCCCAGCTTCCCCTTTGGCACGGGATCCTGCCCCCTCCATCCCCCGCTCGCCAGTTCCCCCCGCGCTCCTGCCTTTCCCAAGCACCCCCAGTTCCCCCCACACCCGCTGATTATCGCCACCCTCTCTACACCCCCCCCCCCTTTTCCTTCACGCCCTGATCAGCCCGCCTGCTCCCCTCACCCTCCGCCTCCCGCCGCCGGCCTTTCCCCCTGCACACGGGGCCGCCCTGGGGGCCCTTCTCAGCGGGAAGCCGGGAGCAGAGGCAGCCCCAGCAGCGAGCGGAGAAGGCGCCGGGGCGCCAGTGGCCTCCCTGCGGCTCAGGCATGCGCCGTGGCGGGCAAGCGGGCGGTTTTGGGAGACGTGACGCTTCCCCGGCATGTGCACCCGGGGCGGGGACGCTCCCTCCACCCCAGCCTCGCGGGGGGAGCCAGCCAGCCAGCCAGCCAGCCGGCGGCGAGGACAGGACGCGCGGGCGGCCCCGCGGCACGTACAGTGGCTCGGCCACGCCAGTCGGGCGGCGGCGGCCGAGGCTGACGGAGACGCAGGATCCTCCCTCTCCGCCCCCCCTCGCCCCCCCCCGACTCCGGCCGCGCTCCATGGAGCCCGCAGCCGCCGGAGGTGAGTGGCAGCCCCGTGGGGAGAGCGGGGGGTGCGCAGGGACCCGGCGCGGCGGCGGCGGCGGCGGCGGCGGGGGGGGGGGTTGCTGAAGGGTGACCCCCCCCCCGGATACCAGCGGGAGGGGCGAGTCCGCACGGTCGTTATGGGGAAGGTGACATTCGCGGTGGGAGGCGGGGTGCAGCCGGCTGACAGGTCGCTGGAGCCGCCCGGGGAGGAGGAAGCCGGCGGCGGGGCTGGAGGGGCTGCCCCCGGCACGGGCAGCCGCCGGCACCCAGAGGCTGCTTTGCAGGGTTTGCCAGAGACAAGGGGAAAAGGGGCGGCGGGGGTGGGGATCGGAAGGCAAAGGGGGGGTTTTGGGGTGGTCCGGGGGGGGGGGTGATGGGCGCAGCCGGGCGGTGCGAAGGGGACCGGGGCTGGTGCTGGAGGAAGGAGGCTGTTTGCGCTGCTGTTGATGCTGATTTGCATCCAGCGGAACAATGCTAAAACTGCCTTTTGGTAGGTGATGGGGAGGGATTGTTTGTCTCCTCTTAGATTTGTGGCTGGGAGAATGAACTGGGTTGTTGTGGGGTTTTTTGGTGGTGGTGGTGGTTGTTTTTGTTTTGTTTTTTTGAAAAGCGCTGTCTGCTGCCGGCGGCTCCAAGGAGCAGGGTTTGCTGTGAACTTGTATTTTCAGGGATTTTGCAAAATACCTCCCCGCACCCTAACTACGTGCCTGCTGTAGCAGTCAGATTTGGCTCTGCGATGTGCACTTCGGGAGCCTTATAATAAACATTCTGAGCTTCTGGGAAATAGTCAAAACGTGGAAGATATGAAGTCCCCAGGCATAAAGCAAACACACAGAGAATTGTGGTGTTATTTCTCTTGCCTTAGCTACATTTCTAGCCAAACAAATCCTGCATCCGATGTGGCTTTTCTAGCTGAAAGAGTTGATTTCATATACATTTGTTGTAAACCATGACTGTTGTGTCACATCGCACTGAATGAGGTCTGAATGTTCAGTGAAATGAAATCTCATCACAGTTGCTTTTTAGGGTTAGAAATGTTGCCAAACAGCTGCTGCTTTGTGTTTCAATTGTCGAGGTCCCAGGAGTGGATTTTGGACACAGTAAGAGAAAGATGGTGTGTAAACATTGAAGGAAGAGGAAGAGCATATACATGTACATAGAGTGCCTCTTTACAAAACTTTTAAAAATAATTATTGGGGTTCTGGAGTGGGGAGCTTTGCATGTGGGTGAGAGAGACATAATTTAGATGAGGTGGTCCGATTTTTACAATAAACAAACACTTCCCAGTTCTCAGTGGTTCAAATACTTGCATCAGTGAAGTAAATGAAAGCCAGAGAGAAATTAAAAATTTTTTGTATCTATTTAAAGGTTGGCAGTAATGTGTTATGTAGATATTTTTCACAGTCAGTAGTGAAACACTTGGAAGATTTATGGTTCAAAAGTTGCATCACTTCCTTTCTCATTGTTCAGATTCATAGAGAAGATTGCCAGGAAGATAAATTGTCACCTGTGTTCTTTGTTATCTACAGTAGATAGAGTTAATTGTTTCTTCTGGACTAGGTAATTATGGGTTACGTGCCACTAGTGTCACAGTAGTGAGTTTTGGATGCACATCATCTTGGCTGTTTAAAAATATGTAAATATTTTACTAAAGAAGTTTTACATGAACCAAATGGTATTGTGCAGAGTCTGAGCATTCAGTGATGGAGATAAATAGATAACATCTTTCCTTAAAAGGCTGGTTTTGCTTGGGTTTTTTTGCATTTGTTGTTTACGTTAGTTTTCTCGGGTTATTCTCAGTATGAATAAATTTTTTTAGAAGAAAATCTTACTTAAAATACAAGAAAAATGCGGCGAGGTAAATTGTAATCTATCATTTTAATTCTAATATCTTAGTTTGAGAGGAAAGATCATTTGGTTGCTGAAGAATTCCTGGATTCTTCTGTATTAACCCTTATTTGTTTAGATCACATTTTCTCTTTTTCATTGTCACCTCTTTAATGTAGTTTATTCTCTAGGGAAATGATTTAAAATATATTTGAAAATAACAATATATTTTTCCCAGCCAAAAATATATTTTGGCAACTGGCAAGAATATGTTTAATTACTAAAATAATAGAGAACGTCAGAGTATTCCCAGCATTACAATTATATATAGCAGTAGTTTTCAAACTTATTTGATCGGGCCCCCCTTTTTTGTGTCTTTAATCATTTATGGCTCCAACCCCAACAGTATTTATACTGCTACCCAGCTCTGAAGGCAGAGCGGAGAGCTGTGGCTGCTGGCTGGGTGCCCAGCTCTGAAGGCAGCGCAGCGCCAGCAGCGGCACTGAAGTAAGGGAGGCAATGTGAAAAGTGGTATTTGTCACAGCACTTTTCACAGGAGACTTAGCACCCCATTGCCACTCTTACTTCTGTGCTGGAGCTGCTGCTACCACCCTGGGGGCTGGTGGCTGGAGCCCCACCACCTCCAGGTGAGGGATTGGAGGAGCGGAAGGAGGAGAGCTGGAGCCTAGGCGACCTCCCAGTGAGGGATTGCGGGCAGTGGGCGGGGAGGAGGCGAGCCCAGGTAGGGGGGCTCTGGCTGTCAACTCTGTGGCGGCGGCGCTCCAGCTGTTCCTTTATCCCCATCTCCCAGGCATGCGTGGCCCTTCTACATGAGCTCCAGCCACCTGGGATTGACAGAGCTCTTAAAAAACCAACCAACAAACAAAAAGCACACAGCTCGTGTCTCCCTTGCCACTTTCCCACCCCTCCCTGGGAGGCCTGTTCCAACCGCTAATATATAGGAAGTAAAATCAGAGTGCTTCCTTTTTCTTTTCATTTGATATATGAATTCGGGGAGTTGTTCTACTCCTGGAAAGAGAGAGACATCAGTGGCAGTGACTGCAACTAGACACTATGGGCTGAATAGATACCTGGGGATCGGGTCCAATAAGATGCAAATACGATGCAAATTTTCCCACAGACCGCTCTCAGTGCAGTTCATTAATTACTTCTAGCACTCTTGATATTTTGTCCTTAGAATCTCTGATCAATTTTGTGGTAGTTTTTTATGGTAAGAGCAAAGCTCCATGTGGGGTCTCATTGAAAGAGCCAAACCTTGCCTTCCCCTAATCTGCTCTTTTTATTTTATTTTATTTTATTTTATTTTACTTTATTTTAAATCTCCTTTCTTTGAAGCATGAGAAATGGCCACAACGGGAGATGGGGTGGGTCAGGGCTCTGAGGTGGCACTAGGCATTCACTCGCAGGTGCTTGGCTGGCTGGTTCTTGCTTACATGCTCCAGGTCTAACAGATCATCATATATGGGGTCAGAAGGAATCTCCCCGCCCCAGTCACGTTAACAGTGACCTTGGGGTTTGTTTGTTTTTTGCCTTCCTCTGCATCTTGGGATGCAGGTCACTTGCCAGGATTATCTGGGCATATCTCACTTAATCATTTCCCTGCTATTGAGAGGGTGTCAGGCACTGGTACACTTCAGTCCCTCCCATTCTCGGGCTGTGGCACATAATAATGTAGTCTCCTCTGGTCTGTAATACTTTGGTCTAATTTTGGTTGTTGGATTTAGTGTGTGGGTGCTGGGTGGGATTGATGGCCTGTGATACACTGGAGGTCAAACTAGATGATCTAGTGGTCCGTTCTGGCCTTGAACTCTATGACTCTAAACCCATTTTTACCTTGCAATGTGGCTGAAGCCAAATTTGAACATGAGGTAGATGCTAGTAAATTAAGCTAGAGCGACATTTAGCTTCCATTTATGTATATAAAATTCTGAAACAGCGCCAGTAAAAAGATCTGTCTGAGTCTGACTGCATCAAGAACCTCCAGAACTATGATTTTTTTCCAGGGGTGCTTACTGCCTTCTAATGAGAACACAAATGATAAGCATTATAACTTGCATGGATTGCATTAAAAGCAGAGTCTCTAGGATAAAGTCATTGGAGCTGGTTAGATGAGGGCATAGAATCCGTGTTAAGAGGGTGGATCTGAACAGGTTGCCGCTTCAGGAGGCTAGAATCGTCAGTGAACAGCCATTTGAAACTCATGCTTGATTAGCGCTCAAAGTAAGATTATAGTATAGTGGATTATAGTAGAAAAGGTGTGTCCATATGTAACGAAGAAGATTGACCCTGGGGTCTGGGGCACAGGAGATTTTTGGTTCAATTTCTGGCTCTACCACAAAGTTCTTATGTGGCATTGGGCAAGTCACTTAATCAAAATAGATAAAACAGACAAAGGGTGAGGGAATTGTGGCGCAGAAAGCTTATCAGCTTTTCAGGGCAGGGACTCTCTCTCTCTCACTCTGTGTTTATAAAATGCCTAGCACAATAGACCTTGATCTTGTTTGGGGCTTCTAGGCATAACCGTAATGCACATAATAAATAGTAATGTAACAAAAAGGTGGCCAACAAATGGTACCTCGAGAGTTTCCTATGCTGTCATCTGTGTAAGTCAACAGAGAATGGAGGTGGAAGCAAGCAGCTCTCTTGGAATAACAACAGGCTTCTTATTTTAGCATGGAAAAGAGCCAGCGATAGGGAGGTTGTTGCTGCCTTGCTGGTCAAAGTAAAACAGAAGTCTTGCTGAAAGAGTAATATTTTCACTTGGGTACCATAAGAGCAGAAAAGCTAGCTCTGGTCTTAAAGACAGAAGGCTAAAGTAGCAGTTTGCTTTTATGAAAATACAAATGATTGTAATTAGGCCCAGACCTTCTTAAGTGACACATGGATTTATTTATTTCAGATGTTTCCATCTCCCAGGGATGGGGCCAAATATGAGGTGTTTGATGTCGCCTGTAGTTTAACCCCAATTACTTCTACATAAATCACGTGACTATTAGAGGCGCTAAGTACACATTTGTCACATAAGTGCTACCTATTAGAAAAAATTAAGGTAACTTTAAAAAATGTTGTTCCAGTAAAAATCTTTGAAAAAATAAAGGATAAGCAACACTACTAGACATTAGCTTGCCTGAGCTGTGGAATGCCTTGTGCAGACAATGGAGCCACCTATTTGGCTCCAATAAGAGAATGAAAATGCAGTATCTAGTCTCCTATATTCTTTTGGAGAGCATTTAAAAAAATAAACTAAGAAAATCAAAATGCTGTAGCTGTACAAACTCTTTGTGCTCACCAGTCTGTATGCTTAGAGAACTGAAATGATGGTTTTGTAGAGCAGTGAACAAGAGACCAGAGAAGCAAAATGGGAGCTGGCAAAAATTTTTGTTACAAAACTGTGATGGATAAATGATTTACAGGGATGTTTGCTTTCTTATTTTGGGTGAAAGGACTGAGTTGACAATGTGTAGTGATAGCTGTGAATTGTTTTGTTTTGGGATTAGACTGCATTGGGTCACACCTTCCAATCCTACATCTCCAGAATAAAAATGCAGTAGAACACTGCGTAACATCTCTCAGAAAACCAGCTATAACATCTGTAGACTAGGTTTAAAAAAACATTTTTTTTCTTTCTTTCAGTCCTTATGCCATTCTGCAATTGTTCCAAAAGTGTCTAGGTCACAAAAAGGTGGATGTAACTTTGGCACAAAGTCCTAGGCACCTTCCTTCTTGCTGGTCATTAGCATTTCTTCATTTTCCTTAGCAATTCCTACAGCTTAGATTTTCAAATTGGTCACCTTTTGCAGGACACCAGAAAAGATGCTATACATCAAATGTGTGAAAAAACCACATCATCCACAGTGTAATCTTGCTTAGTAATTTTGGGTTTCCTTCCATCTTCTATATGTGTGTGTATACACACACCTTACTACCCTTACCAATCCCCGCCATACCTTCATTGTCACATAGGCAATGTTTCATGTATCAGGTCTGCTAAACTGGAGAGTAATTTTGTAGTTCTAGTTGAATGATCTTACAGGACTGCATTATAAGATTACTAAGTGTATGTGTTTAAATAATAGCTCATGGATGTGAACAGGGAAGGTGGAGGCATGCTTTAATGTTGTCTTGTGTCTGGCTGGATCTCTTGGGGAGCCTTAGCAACAGTGCCACAAACATCAGTACAGTCTCTCTATCACATATTGTTCTCTGATTTTGTGTTCTATGAATTCAAACCTCAAAGGCTGCTTCAGGAACAATTCTTTCAACACAGACTGTGGTTACTAATGTGGTACAATTTTTGGAAAATTCTTCTGTCACGCATCTGATGGGAGGCTGAATGTCTTCAAGAACTAACCCAAATCTCTCAGGCATTCCATGCCCCTACTGCTTTCTTTCTCATTGCCCCTTACAGTCTTCATGGCATAAACTGCCCATCAACTTTGTGAACCTAATCTCATTGACATTTGCACAATGAACCTCAGTTTCTTTAAATTAGTTGCTGAAGCATTTTCAGGGGGATTGGGCTAAAACTGCAACTACAGTTGGGAACGGTGAGCTAATTGCTGTTTTGGTTGAACAGGTAGGTTTTGATTTTTTCCCCCCTGGCATGTGTTGAATTCTATGGACAAGTTCCAGGACTGGTCGTGCCCATAGCTTTTCATTCGAATTCTGATGGGAAACCAGCCTTCACTGAGGCATGTGACTGTGGAGTGCCCATCGGTTCTTAATTACAACTTGGATTCTTATGTCTTTGAGACTACTTTTAGCATCTTTTGAAAATCTCAGCTTGAACTGCTAAGGGAGTTAGGTGGTTAACCCCACCTCTGTTTCAGTGGCTGTTGGGTGCTTAACTCATTTAGGCACCTTTGAAAAATCCCAGCTTTAATCTCTGAATTCACTTATTGTAGGATAGTGGGAAGATCAATCTTGAGCCAAACATCAGAATTTACTTAGGCTTTCAGTATTTTTTCTGCTTCTATTGTGACATGATAACAAAGATGTTCGATGAACACTGTGGCTAACATGAGGGCTGTGAGGACAATGGCTTTTACATGCTATGGTAGACAGAGCATTCTTCTTCATGGCAAATCTGGGTTATTTGCAGGAGTGCACTAAGCAAGTCCTACATTCCTGTGAAAAATAATTCATTAATGGCAAGAAAATAATCAGTTTACTCTAAAAAGCCACTCCAGCTGCATTGCTCCAGCTGTTCTTTTTCAGCCTCTGAATCATAGTCACTGCTAATTTCTTGTTATTGTGTATGTCTAACTGCAGTGTCCTTTTTTCCCTGAGTTTTAAAGGGAAGATGATAGTAGTAATTGCAGAGCATAGCTATTTATCACTATTCAGGGGAGGACTCTTCCTCTATCATTGAACAGACAAATTGCTGGTCAGTTGTTGCTAGATTCACAAAAGGATTTAGGTGCCTACCTGCCCTGATTTTTGGCACCTAACTCCCAAAATCAGGCCTACTGGTATTTTCAGAATCCCTCCTCTACTGCTGCCGCATGCTGTAGGTGCCTAAGCTCCCTTAGTGCCTAAGTTTTTGCAGTAAAAGTTCTCTAAGTGCCTATGTTTCTGCCTCTGTGCATGCACATGGGTGCCCCGCCCCAGTGTTCAGATGCCTGAGCCCCAGAGCAGTTCACAAACCAGGTGAAGATAGGTGTTCGTCTGCCTAACGTGCCTGCAGGGCCTGACCTGGTGAGTGGACTCAGAGCTCGTCTACCAGATTGGGTCCCTATAGGTGAGCTTACACAAATTGGAAGGGTGGGGAGTAAAGAGAAGGCCTTCCTTCGTAACTTCTAGCCTGGTGGTAAGGGTGTTCACCTGGGAGGTGGGAGACCCCCTGGTTCAAGTCCTTCTTCTGCCCGAAAGGGAGAAGGGATTTGAATAAGGAGGGATCTGTTACTGCTCAGGTGAGTGCCCTAGCCACTGGGCTATGAGATATTCTGATGTGGCCTCCCTCACTCTCTTCTGTTGAAGCTCTTCCACTGTGGGTAAACAATTTTAAAAAGTCATTGGAGTAGGGGAGTGGATCCTGGCTCTCCCACCTCTCTGGTTAGTTCTCCAACCACCCGCCTACACAGTCATCCTCATGCTTGCTTTCTCTTTGGCCCAGTGATTCGTTCATTATTTATTCACAGTGGACGAGGGTTCATAGCTGAGTCACTGGCAGAAATAGGCACCTCCCTGCAGCCCAGATTTAGATGCCTAACTCTGTGAGAGGGGTGGGGTGTTGCATCTTCCATAGTCTAATTTAGGAGGCTCCCCACTTTTGTGACTTTCAGTCTAAGGCACCTATCTATCCCTGTTCATTGTATAGGGAGCCTAGGCACCCAACTCAGACTTTGTGAATTGCAGTGTGTTCCTGTGATTTCCCCCCCCCCCCCCCCCCCCGGTGCCTAAAAGTGCCTAAGTGTCTTTGTGAAGTTAGCCCTTGGTCCTTTAGTTTAAGCAGCAGTGTCTCCAGAAGTCTTGGTTCATTGCCTACAGATACCCCTCCAGGATTGTTGTAATACAGGCTACAGAGCTCTGGTGCAATATGCTATGTATGTGAAGCACTGCTTCATAAGCAGACAGCCCCATTCTGTGTTATCTTAAGTTACTGAAGGATCTAAATGGTATTAATGTGTAGCCCCATCAAAAAGCACAATGCAGTTGTCTTGTCTAAAGGTGAGAAAGGTGTGTGGATAACTGTAGCTGAGGCTATTATGTCTCATTTGCGAATACAGACTAACACGGCTGCTACTCTGAAACCTGAGACTATTATGTGGCCTCATGGCTCTTTATCCCTCTGTAGTGGTTACGTTGTTATGGGTAACACCTGCTTTGGCTTCCAGTTAGTTTCCAGGTGAATTGAAGGTGTTGGCTTTGTAGTTTAAAGCCTTAAATGGTTGGGACTTGGTGCTTCAGGAACTACCTTTCTCCAGGTGAGATGCCCGGTACTTCCAATCAGTTGAGGTGCTAAAGCTAGCAGCCTCCTGCTTTAAAAAGGACAGGGCATTTCCATTAGGGCTCTTCAGTTCTGAACTCACTGCTCCCTTTGGTGTGATTTGTTTCCCTTCAGGGGATAAAGTCAGGCTTAATTTTTTCCCACTTGGGCTTTTGTTGAAAGGATAGGTTAAAGGTTATAGTGTGGTTAGATGTGAGGGCTGTTTTCACATTGGACAACGTATTTTTAGTCAGGCCAGTGGTTTTGAATTCCTATACTCGTTATGTGCAATTTGATTTGTGAAAACTCTCTATTTGATATAGACTCCTTTAAATCTATGTATCTATATATATCTATAAATCTCCTATCTATATAGAGAATGATGGAACAGAAGACGTTTGTAGTAAGTTGAGCTAGTTATGCTGGTAGTATCTCTTCTTAAACATTTAACATGGATTTAAAAAAACCCAAAAGTATCTTTCCTTCTGTTTAAATTTGACATTTAAAAAAATTAAAAATGGAAAAACACGCATTTTAGATGAACACAAATTGTTTATAATTCCCATTCAGTGAGGTTTGGTGCTTTTATAAATCTGTTTCAAGTGTATTATTCATTTTAAAAGGTCAAAGGTAAGCTTTAAAATGGATACCAAATTAAGATGATTTGGAAAGATGACATGTCTATTATTGTATATAGTCTGAATTTGACTGCAGGCAAAACAAGACAGATTTCATTATGGGCCTGATCCAGCAAAATCTTATTCACATGAGCAAGGCTTAGCAAGACAGGGTCCTAGCTAAATCAGTGTACTCCTGTCTTCATGTCCAAGAAGCTTAGCCTTTGATTTCGCAAAGTCTTACTCATGCGAACAGACTGAGGGACGACAGCAGATAGATAAATATATCTAATACTATTTATTTTCCAGTACTTTAGGAAGATGTGGCTAATCTGCATCCTAACCTTTTTTTTTTCATTTCTCCTGCCCTTTGTCTGAGAGCCTAAAAACTTTAGGGAAAGAACTGTAGGTTCCTCTGTTTGTACAGATCCTGGTGCATTGTGGGTGCTATCAGGAACAAGTAGTAAAATATAATGTGAGTAAATCCTTTGACTTCACTGAGGCCTGATCTACACTACAGAGTAAGGAGTGGGGAGCTCCACCTGGAACTGAGAGCCCCATGCTTTCAGCTCTCCGTACTGCTCCTCTTAAGTCGGTTTAAGTGCTTCTGGTGAGGACTCCACTGACAGAAGGAGGGTAGCATGGACATGGAAAATCTCCGTAATCACTGCGTGTGGCTGTATGTCAACTTAACTTAAGTTGACTTAAGTTTGTAGTTTAGACATGCTCTCTGAGAATAGCTGCTGATTAGTGGTATGAGCAAGGCTTATAGGGCCAGACTCTAAGAACATAATCATGTAATTTTTTAAAATGTCAGTGTTTTATTTTTTGGAGAATTCAGCATCATCTGAGTGAGGACTGAATCTGTGGATTTTCTGTGCCATGGACTTCTGCTGCACTCTGTTTTTGCAGATAGGACCTGACCCTGCGAATGTGCCAAGTGCCCTGGGAGTTCATGATGCTCCACTCCTTTGAGGACAGGGCCCTTGGTGGCAGGTATGGGTCTTGGGCTATATAAATATCTAACTTCACAAGTTACTTATTTTCATTCCCGTTGCTTGGCGAAACCTATAAATCAAAATAAAAAAAAAAATAGTTAAAATCCCACCAAATAAATCTTTGCTTCCTACACAAGGTGCTTCATCAAAGGTATGGCATCCAACATAAGAATATGGGTCACCTCACACAGAGGGGGGGAGTTACCTCTGCCCTGTATTTTATAGGGAAACATGTCCTCACTTCATGAATGCTGCAGATGATATGTCAAGTTGGGAAGATCCAAAACTGCTTTTAAAACAGTTATCTTTTTGATAGAAAGTAACAAATAAATAAATAATATTTTTAAAAGATAAAAGCAAATGTTTTTGTTCAGTGTTTGACTGAGAGCCCAGTCCTCCTGTATAGTATTGTGTTTTTCAGGTAAGGTCCGTGGGGCCAGAGGGAAATGGACAATCTGTGTCCCTTGGACAGCTCAGACTCCCGAACTTCCCCCTGACTTCCCAATTCCCATGTCACCCCCTCTCCCTGCCCACCTGAAACCTAATTGTGTGAAGTGCCCACTTGAAGGTTCAAGGGGGAAACCTGCAGTGGAGGCAGCTGAATGTAGAGCAGGGGAGACTATGCATAAAAGGGTAGATCTGGGGAGGATGAGTCCCCATAGTGCTTTGGAGTCAAATTCTGCTCTAAGAAAAGGAGTACTTGTGGCACCTTAGAGACTACAGCTCACGAAAGCTTATGCTCTAATAAATTTGTTAGTCTCTAAGGTGCCACAAGTACTCCTTTTCTTTTTGCGAATACAGACTAACACGGCTGCTACTCTGAAACCTGAAATTCTGCTCTGTTACCTTTGACTAACTGTTAGTTTCTGAAGGGTCACACAGGTATAAAGAGCAGATATGGTCCTGCCCCCACCACCGCCTCACTGATTTTACTACAGTAACTTTCCTCAGGTCAGAACCACCTCCCTTCCAAGTGAGGGGCCAAATTCTGATCCTATTGAAGGCAATGTGAGTTTGAAATGGAAGGCAATGGGATCAAGATTTACCAGCTATGGCTGAGTAGCTGATTATCAAAATAATTGCATTGTCTTTTACTGATTCTCATCCGTAGCTAACTAATCTTTGCTGACTAAGTGCCTGCTCCAAAACCCATTGAAAACAATAGAAAAACACACATTACATTCAATGTGCTCTGGGTCCACCTGTGTGCAAGTTTTGACAATTGCCCTTAAGAAGTTAAAACTAAAGTAACTTCTAAACAAGAGGGAGGTGCATGTCTCAAACCTGAGCCAGCAGGCAAAGGTCTAAAAGATGGATGGAAATCTGCCACACTGACCACTCGTATCTCATCAACTAAGCCCCACAGCCAGCTTATTCTTTATTGTTGCAGGAAAAAAGAGAGGCTGGACAGGCTTGGTACTAGAATGAAAAAGAGTATCACATTTTTTTCAAGCTGATAAATTGACAGCTTATAAAGCCCACAAATAATTGTTCCAACTCTTGCTAGCAGATCTAAGGACATCATGAGTGATGTTGGGCATGCAGAACTGGGTAAAGAGGCATCAGATTTTGAATCCATTGCATATGGATTGGTCAGTTTAGTGGCAGGCAGCATTGCTGTTGGAGTACAGAAACTTGCGGGATTGACATTTTGTTAATAACATTGATGATAACATAAATGGTTGTGAAACAAACACTTAGGACTTGTATACGCTATACAGTAGAACAATGTGCACTACAGGAGTGAGTTCTAGAGTGAGCTGACATGTTGTGCATTAATTGGTCCACGTAAACCCTGCTGGTGTGCAGTAAAGATGCTCTAGTCACAGTGTGCTTTAACATTATACTGTTTCAACAACACTATTTTAAAGCCCACTAGGGAACATTTAGCATGCACCAACACGGTTTACTTGGGCCAATTAATGCAGAACACATTAATGCTCTTCAGAAATCACACTCCCATAGTATGCAT
This sequence comes from Dermochelys coriacea, assembly GCF_009764565.3. Taxonomy (NCBI): domain Eukaryota; kingdom Metazoa; phylum Chordata; order Testudines; family Dermochelyidae; genus Dermochelys; species Dermochelys coriacea. Next base: position 138,488,290 of record NC_050068.2, read on the forward strand.
TTCTGCACCATATAGACAAACCCTTAGATTTTTTTTTTTTGTCATAAAGCTGGAAACCACCCTACTGCAGGGTTAAGTAAAATGCATTTTGTTGCAGCTATATCACATAGAAACAAGCCATTTTTGATTCTTTTTAATGACATTTATTTATTGCAGGTAGTGCACAAGCTGCTGCTATTTCTCAGCATGCTGAAAGAATGTTCTCCAGATGGCACTTGCAGTTTATGCTTTTATTCACTTCACTTGAACATAGCAGCACTCTGTACAAAATCCAGAAAACTGAAAAATAAAAATAATACTGTTTCTACAAAGTGCCACGTTATTAGCTGAGAAAGCTTATATTCTGAATGATGAGAGAGAGAGGCCTCAAGCCATCCTGGATGATTGAACGTTTCTCAAATACTAGTTAGATTTACCAAATGGATAACAGGCATCTGCCTCAGTTTTAAAAAGCATCTTACTTCCCTCTTCCAAAAGGTATTTTAAGCATGACTACTGTTATCCCCGTATTTATTGCCTCCTACTTCCTTTTTTCTGGCCAGGTTGGATTTGTTGGAATTTTATGAGGGTGTTTATAATTATGATATTTTAGCTGTCTTTTACATTGATATAGAGCTTCTCAGTGGGAATTGTGCTTGGAGCAAGGTGCTTTATAAATTTTTATTTTTTCCATTGTCATTCGCTTGGCTTTTAATTTCAGTGGAAAAAAATGTGGGGCTTCCTGCTGGTGCTGTTGAAGTGAATACAGCTCCTGTTGACCTTCAAGGGAACGTGATCAGGCCCTGATTCTTATTCATTAAAATTACTAAACCGTATAGTATTATCCAAATTATAGGCATGGTAGCCCTTTCTTATTCCCTTTGACTTCAATGGGACTGCTCGCCTGAGAAGGTTCCAGGCCCAGGCCCTTTTCTGTTTATAGAAATCCAGCAATTTCCTAAGGGTTATTTTGCCACCCTTTAGTAGTTTCAGTGGAACTCCTTTTAGAGTAAGGTATTACTCGGTGTGAGTAAGGGTGGTAGGATCTGGTCCAGAATATAAATATTTAAATCCACTGGTTAAATATTTAAATCAACTATCTTTTTTTAAAAAATTGAAATTTGATAATCATTACTATAGTAACTATTTCATATAGCTACTTCTGAAATTTAAACAAAAGTCAGGATTTGATGATTTGCTGCAATTTAGAAAAATATAAAATATATAATTCTTATGCCTTTTGTGAACTGGGCTCAGTATGACTACATGGAAGAGACAATGTCGGGTTCTGAAGAATTTGGAAGAGTCAAGGGGATATTAATCTCAGCTCAAGAAAGTTGGTCCACTTCCCTATTTTGTTTTGGATCAGACCCCAGTTGACATTCAGTTGTTCTTACACAGACAAAACCTGTTCAAGTCAGTGAGAGGCTCTCCCATTTACTTCAATAGGCACTAGATCAGGCCCCTGAAGAAGAGAGAGGCTGTTGCCTTCTGTGGTTGCAAGGTCAGATGGCTAAACACTGAGGGGCAGATCTATTGGTGTAGATTGTCATAGCTTCATTGAAGTAAATGGAGGAATCACAATTTACACACTCTGAGGATCCGCCCCTCAAGACAGAAGTCAGGATTAAAAGATGGAAGGGATCATGAACCAAGAATGAAAAAGACCCAATGATTCAATCCTCCCATTCATCTTTCTGTCAAAAATATTGGTTATGTTTAACACAAGGTATTATGAGTAGGGTTTAAAGTAGAGCTGGTTTGAATTTTTCAAACCAAAAAGTTGAATTAAAGAAGTCTTTTGAAAATGGAAATTTTTTGGTGAAAAATAATTTAAATGACAAACTTTGACAATTGGCTTTTTCCAGTTTTTGATCAAAACATTGTCAATGGTTTTCAGTAAACAAAAATATTGATAAACACTTCAGTGTTTTCTGTTTTTAAACAATGAAGGAAAAAATTGAAATAGCAAAGAACAGGTCAGTTTCTAATACTTCAAAATGAAAAACAACTTTGATTTTTTTTGTAAATGTATTTAATGGTCAGCCAGCTCTAGTTTAAAGTATTGGTAGTAAATATTGGTGTTAAAACAAAACAAAAAAATAGGTGTACAAATGGATTCCAGTGTTCCCCAGCTAAACAGCAAGGCAATATTGTGAGATGTTTCTGTTTCTTTCCACTTTCTATTCCCCAAGGGATACTCCCTTTTCAACCAGAATTCTTGCTACATCAGCTACACGCTGTTTATATTGGTTACTCCCTTGGCAGTTATTATTTCTTAATGTGTTAATTGCAGTTCTTGGACCCTTTGAGAGGTGGTGTGTGTGTGTGTGTGTGTGTGTGTGTTGCCATTTCCATTGTGTACATATTACATCCAGTAAGAGGATCTAATGGTAAGAATTCAAATAGTAAAAGAAGAACAAAATAGCCAGCGTAAATGGGAAGAATAGCCACCATTTTCTGCTTATTCAGTAAAGATTCCTACTACTATTCTTCGTTTGTCTGATGTCTTTTAATTGAAACATGACTTATGTTGGTTGCTTTCCGCCCACTACCGATATTTTATAGTTAATTCCTCTACAATTGTAGCTAGTCAAGGATAAGGAATGACTTCAATGAGAGATGGAGATTTTTAGTGATTTAAAAAGAAACCTATAGATTTTAAACATGTAGAGCTCCACTTGGGCTCTAAGTAGGGTTGCCAGTTGTGGTTGGATGTATTCCTAGAGGTTTCATCACATGACATAATCTTCAATTAAAGATTAATCTTCAATTCCTGGAGACTCCAGGGCAATCCTGGAGGTTGGCAACCCTAGTTCTGAGCCTTCAAGCACTTTACTCACAAGAACTTTACATTCAAATAGGCCTACTGATTTCAGTTGCAGGATCTGACACCTTTATATTAAATCAGTGTAATTTGATTGACTTCAGTGAAGTAGCTCCAGGTTTACATTGGTATGGTTGAGATTCAAATCAGGTTCTAAATAATGGGTTTTGTACATATACGTCCCATGAAAAATCATTTATAGAAAATATTATGTGGAATTGGGTCATGGAGACTGAGTATAACTTATTTATAGTTAAATACACGTAACATTAATTAATATGTTTTCATCAACTCCTTTATTCAGTTGTAACCCTGGAAAGAGGCAACAGTTGAGCACATAGTACTGTATATTTTCAGGGAAGTCAGATTGAAGACCGTTATATAAGCACCATCTACACAGCGTTCTAGAAATTTGGTTTCATTTTATAGGTACAGTATTCACACACACGCACGCTCTATGGGGTCCATTATCCTTTTGAGACACACCCCGGGCTTCAGTTAACTTTACTGAGAGACACACGCTTGCATCAGGAGGAGAAAAGTCCTCTGTGCTGGTTAGAAATTAGCAATAATGTTTTGCATCTGTGCAACAGTTTAAAATGAATTATTCAGAACATACAGTTGAGCAGCGTGCACATATATGGCCATTTACTACTACCCTCCATGGTGTAGTTTTTATTGATGCCAATGGGAATTGAGCACATGGACTGAGGGCAAGTTTTGGCCCATAGCCTGGAACACCATTAGACTGCACCTATGCAGAAAAGGATAGGAATATCTCCCTCACCATATTCAGAGACCTAGAGAAAATGCTGTTTTGTTCTTTTACTTTGAGTATTTCAGAGAAGTTATGAATGAAGGGATTTTTTAAAATAAGAAACTGTTAATAGTTTTGACTGTTTAAAATATGTTCAGTGAGTAAAAATTACATTTGTTTGATTAAATATATCCTGTGAGATATCGAACACACTTGACGCCCTTTGAAGCTCAGGTGAGTTGAGGGTTTTCCAGCACCTCAGGATTGGGCTTGTAGCTAACAAATCAGTTGATGCACAAGGCAGAAAGAAATCCAGGGACATCTCTCAAGACTGCCTTGGTTCTACAATGTTAGAGAATTAAAATCATCTATTTCTGACAGCAAAGTAAACATATGAGATTCACACTACACATGCATAGCCTGTGAAGTGTCTGAGCTGGTTTGGGTTAGCAGGCTGGCGGTGGTGTGAGTGACATACTGTGGGGAATTGTGGTGAGGAGACACTGTATGAGGGAGCATAGATTAATTTACTCAACAACAAAAATTCACTCACTTCATATACAGTTTCCAGGATAGGTGTGCAGGGTAGAAGATGGACATTCATCTTATTTTACTTCCTAATTCTGGGAGGTGTTCAGTTACCATGATGGATGGGGTAAAAAAACCAAACAGAATAAAATCTGTTGATTTAAGAAGGTGCTATTTCTAAATAATCACTTTTTGGGCTATAACTGTATTTTAAATATACAAAGAGTACAGTATAAGGACACTTTTTATTCTCTGAATGATTGTGATTTCATCAGTAGCCTTTGTAATATAGGCATCAGTCTTATGTCTCACAGTTTGCTGTTTGGAATTTTTCCTACTCTGTGTTATACAGAAATATATATTATATATGGCTAAAATCCCATTTACTAGTGAGTGAGGGAAATAATCTTTTATAGGTGTTGTATAATTAATAACTGTGAAGCCAACAGCCATGAATTTTATTTAGTGTAAGAAAATTCTGGAACATTAGCACTTCAAAATAGGATTGTGGTATCAAATGAAATGGTCCAACCACCATTGTTCACAGTCTTGAAATGGCAAATTTAGTTTTTTAAGTCTGCCCGAGTTTTCTCTTTTCTTCCACTTTATATCTCTAACAAATATCATCTTCTAATACAGGGGTGGGGAACCTTTTTTCTATCATGGGCCATTGACCCACAGAAAATATCCATCACGGGTGCTCACCCGCCGGAGTGGGCGGAGGCTCAGGGCTTCCCGCGCAGCTGGGCGAGCCAGTGCTCATAACTCCAGCACCGTGGTGGTGGGGGCGCTGCGGATTGGATGAAATTAAGCAAGGGGCCGGATCTGGCCCATGGGTTCTCCACCCCTGTTCTAATGTAACTAGGTCAGTACTGTACCTAGAGAGGGAAAGATGCAATATCCAGATAGCTGTAAAACAAAGGGCTAATAGACATTAAAGCCCTAATCAGGGAAGCATCTCTGTTCAGTAAGCATTTGAGGGGCTGCATTACTTCACGCATGTGCTTATGTCCCATTGAAGTCAATAGAATTTAAGCACATACTTAAGAATGTTAAGAATGTGCTCAATGTTTTCCAGGATCAGGACCTATGTTCTGATAATAGTGCAATAACTGCAAGAGTGTTGCTCAAAACATTCAAATCCTATTGTCTACTCAGTTTTATATTTGACTTTGCTGAGGTCTTTAAATTAGCAGAGAGAAGTAAAATTGTAGCATATTACTGTGGTTATATTGTTTATATGTGTTATGGTAATATATGCATCTTGATATGTTAGATTAGTGTTCCCTCAGAGAGGAATTTCCTGTCTACCCGTTAGCTGACAATTAGGAGTTTTGAAGTTTTCTTGCCATTACATTTTTTTTAAGGTGTGTGTGGAGGGGCTGACTGTGTGTTTAGGACCATATCCGTTATCCGGTATGTACAAAATATGTTGTGTGTATGTGACATCATTATTTCAATTGCAACTATTTTAGGTACTTATAGACTCCCATCACTATCATACCTGTGCACCCCACAATCTTCAGTGTATTTACCCTCACAACCCCTCTGTGAGGTAGGGAAGTGTCATTATCCCCATTTTTCAGATAGTGAAATGAGTCACACAGAAATTTAGGGCCAGATTTGAAAGTTATTTAGGAGCCTAAAGATGTAGATGATTGATGTTGAAAATCCCACTAGGCACCTATCTCCTATTAATTTCTGAATCATTAGGTGCTTGAATACCTTTAAAAATCTGATCCTAAATGACTTGCCTACGGTCACACAGGAAATCTATGGCAGAGTGGGAAACTGAATACAGGTTTTCCAAGACCCTGGCTAGGAACTTAACTACTGTACTATCCCTTCCTAAAGTACTTAGGAAGAGTAGGTGGGGATAATAAAAAGGACCAAAATAAAATGAACAAAATAAGTATCATGAGTAACACATGTGGTGTGGAGTGCATAAAGTTTTAATTGATGCTTGATTGGGAAGATGTATAACTTGTGAGCATTCACTCATTAGTAATACAGTTAACCCATGCAGGTGGCAATAAAAACTTTATAGGACCTCAGAGCCTTATGTGTTTTCTTTCTGCATCTTCATGTATACATGTGTGCGTGTGCATGAGCGCTGTTGTACAGTGTATAAAAATATATAGTATAGCTAGTTTAATAGAGAAAGTAAATATTTTAGCGGTGAATAACCTCATGGGTTTTTGTACAGCATTATTTGGAATGTTTAAAAAATAATCTTTGACATACAGTAATTTGTCTCATACACAAAATCTGTGTTTTATTTTGCTGAAATGTATTAAATTCTTTAAAGAGCTTCTGTAAACCATTCCTAGAAATATTTTGTTGCTGCAGTTTTATGGTTAGCAACAAAACTGCATTTTTTGAAAAAAACACTCATCTTCTTCATGTGCATGTTTGAAAAGCAATACAACAGTGCATCAAACAAGGCAGACTGGAAATTTCCAGGTCAATTTCCTGTCTAATTCATGCTCATAAAGCTGGATTGTCTGTACTGTATGTAGCTGCAGTACTGCAGAAAGTCAATAAAGAGCTGACCGCCCCACCGCTATCAAAAGTGCTGAGAAACTCTGCCTTATTAAAACCACACTTGACACCTGCAGAGAAACATAGCTGGAAACCTTGAGGAAGAAGGAATAAAAAGGAAGCTAAAATTGCAGTGAGTACTCTATACATTTAGGCCTTTCAGAGAGGTTAAAGTGTATTTATTATAAAATAAAACAAAAAAGGCAGATTCATTAAAACATCATATTAAATATGGACATTTTGCTTGAACTTCTGACTCTCCCACATACAGTTTGACACAGAAAGAAGGTGATTAATTTTTCCAGCAATGAGTGGATTTAAGTAGCTCCCTAATGGGTTTTGTATATCAGAATTATAAAATATATATATTTCTTTATTCTCTAGAAGAAAGCACATGATGAATAATTAGGAAATAAGCAATAGAACATGTACTGTAAGATATTTGGAAATGGGTTTATGAAGGGCCTACTATTTTATTCTTATCCACTGTATAGTATTAATTTATTGAATGCTCGCTGAGCTTTAGATAGCATCAATCAGGATTTCCCTCCCCTCCTCTCTGTACTCCTAGCTTTTTCTCACCTAGTGAAAAAAGAAGTAACTTTAATGGAAAGATCACTGGTTAAGCTTCATATTGTAATATTTCAGAGACTGAATTCGCTGAAAGTGATGAAACAAACCTAAAGTTATGCTGTGAATTTGATTTCAGACATGTGAAACAAAGCTAGCCCGTTAGCTTTAACCCCACATACTTTGAATTTGTATGAAGGTTTCCAAACAATATATACAGTATCTTCTGCAAATCAGTTGTTTTTAACAATGACTGTAAATAAGGGCACCCATAAGTAGCACTAGATAAAGAATTATTGGAAGTCCCTGCTGCAGAGCCCAGCATATCTGACCATTATTTCAGCTATGTTCATTACCTTGGTGATGCAAGGTTATTTTTCACAAGAGCAACTACTGTGAGGTAGTTTCTGCATAGACTGCTTCCGCCGACGTGCACGAGCTGAAATTGTGGAAAAGCAGCATCGCTTACCCCATAACCTCAGCCATGCAGAACACAGTGCCATCCACAGCCTCAGAAACAACTCTGACATCATAATCAAAAAGGCTGACAAAGGAGGTGCTGTCGTCATCATGAATAGGTCGGAGTATGAACAAGAGGCTACTAGGCAGCTCTCCAACACCACTTTCTACAAGCCATTACCCTCTGATCCCACTGAGAGTTACCAAAAGAAACTACAGCATTTGCTCAAGAAACTCCCTGAAAAAGCACAAGAACAAATCCGCACAGACACACCCCTGGAGCCCCGACCTGGGGTATTCTATCTGCTACCCAAGATCCATAAACCTGGAAATCTTGGACGCCCCATCATCTCAGGCATTGGCACCCTGACAGCAGGATTGTCTGGCTATGTAGACTCCCTCCTCAGGCCCTTCGTTACCAGCACTCCCAGCTATCTTCGAGACACCACTGACTTCCTGAGGAAACTACAGTCCATTGGTGATCTTCCTAAAAACACCATCCTAGCCACTATGGATGTAGAAGCCCTCTACACCAACATTCCACACAAAGATGGACTACAAGCCGTCAGGAACAGTATCCCAGATACTGTCATGGCTAACCTGGTGGCTGAACTTTGTGACTTTGTCCTGACCCATAACTATTTCACATTTGGTGACAATGTATACCTTCAAATCAGCGGCACTGCTATGGGTACCCGCATGGCCCCACAGTATGCCAACATTTTTATGGCTGACTTAGAACAATGCTTCCTCAGCTCTCGTCCCCTAATGCCCCTACTCTACTTGCGCTACATTGATGACATCTTCATCATCTGGACCCATGGAAAAGAAGCCCTTGAGGAATTCCACCATGATTTCAACAATTTCCATCCCACCATCAACCTCAGCCTGGACCAGTCCACACAAGAGATCCACTTCCTGGACACTACGGTGCTAATAAGCGATGGTCACATAAACACCACCCTATATCGGAAACCTACTGACCGCTATTCCTACCTACATGCCTCTAGCTTTCATCCAGATCATACCACTCGATCCATTGTCTACAGCCAAGCGCTACGATATAACCGCATTTGCTCCAACCCCTCAGACAGAGACAAACACCTACAAGATCTCTATCATGCATTCCTACAACTACAATACCCACCTGCTGAAGTGAAGAAACAGATTGACAGAGCCAGAAGAGTACCCAGAAGTCACCTACTACAGGACAGGCCCAACAAAGAAAACAACAGAACGCCACTAGCCATCACCTTCAGCCCCCAACTAAAACCTCTCCAACGCATCATCAAGGATCTACAACCTATCCTGAAGGACGAGCCATCACTCTCACAGATCTTGGGAGACAGACCAGTCCTTGCTTACAGACAGCCCCCCAATCTGAAGCAAATACTCACCAGCAACCACACACCACACAACAGAACCACTAACCCAGGAACCTATCCTTGCAACAAAGCCCGTTGCCAACTCTGTCCACATATCTATTCAGGGGATACCATCATAGGGCCTAATCACATCAGCCACACTATCAGAGGCTCGTTCACCTGCGCATCTACCAATGTGATATATGCCATCATGTGCCAGCAATGCCCCTCTGCCATGTACATTGGCCAAACTGGACAGTCTCTACGTAAAAGAATGAATGGACACAAATCAGACGTCAAGAATTATAACATTCAAAAACCAGTTGGAGAACACTTCAATCTCTCTGGTCACTCGATCACAGACCTAAGAGTAGCTATCCTTCAACAAAAAAGCTTCAAAAACAGACTCCAACGAGAGACTGCTGAATTGGAATTAATTTGCAAACTGGATACAATTAACTTAGGCTTGAATAGAGACTGGGAATGGATGAGTCATTACACAAAGTAAAACTATTTCCCCATGGTATTTCTCCCTCCTACCCCACCCCCCACTGTTCCTCTGATATTCTTGTTAACTGCTGGAATTAGCCTACCTTGCTTGTCACCATGAAAGGTTTTCCTCCTTCCCCCCCCCCCGCTGCTGGTGATGGCTTATCTTAAGTGATCACTCTCCTTACAGTGTGTATGATAAACCCATTGTTTCATGTTCTCTGTGTATGTGTATATAAATCTCTCCTCTGTTTTTTCCACCAAATGCATCCGATGAAGTGAGCTGTAGCTCACGAAAGCTTATGCTCTAATAAATTTGTTAGTCTCTAAGGTGCCACAAGTACTCCTTTTCTTTTTACTGTGAGGATGCCAACCCATGCATACGAGCAAACCCAGTCCTACAATTCTTAGCCATATGGACACTCCTTGTTGATCTCAGTGGAACTACTCTTATGGTAGTCAGAGTTACTCATGTGAGTGAAGCTTGTGGGGTCAATACCCCAATTTCTAATTATTTTTATTTGCTTTTACAGTGCTCCTCTGGCCAGAACTTGCTCTGTCCACTGTACATGTAAGAGGCAGTATCCCATTCAGGACAGGAGATCTGGAGGTGTCTGTTATGCTGTCTGGAATGGCTCACAACCAGGAGTGCCAACCTCTGGGCAGACAGTCAAGAAAAATGGCAAAAACCCCAAACTGGTTGTGTGTTCTGTGCTTAGATTTCACCAATCCAGTAATAAGTGTGAACTCCTAAAGCACCATAACAGTCTTACAATGAGTCATAGACATTCTCCTTGGTTATTCCCGTCTATCTTGCCACCCAAGCGGTCAACAAAGTCTTTTGTCCACAGTGGTTTGTCTGATGTCTTCTTTCGTTGGGGAGAAGATAACATCCCTTGTGATGAACTGGTATTTCACACTTGATAATGTTTCTCCCCTGACTGTGGGGGGATTTACAGGCTTAGCAAACATTTTTATAGTTACAGAGCAAACATTTAAACATTACCTTTAAAACATGGGATACAGATATTATAAGTAGGATTAATACATACAGCACCCTACAAGCATTCTGTGAAATCTGAACACTAAACATATTCTTATAACTCTAATACCTATTTTAACAATACTAACCCACAGGTGAGCCAGACTGGTTTCCAGCTATGCATTTGTCAGTGATCAGTGAGGCCTAGGGAGTGTGGCATGAGCTGGCAGCTGATCTGCCAGCATCATAGTCATCTCTTCGTGCACAATTTACACCTGTGCAGTAGTTTAGTAAAATGGAGGAAGTTGAGGATATATGGGCAACTCTCCACCACATCTGATGGTTCAGAAGAAAGAACAGCAGGAGATTACTAAAAACCATGAGGGGAGCCAAAATAGGACCAGATGGTGGTGGGGCAAACAGAAGAAGAGTTCTGAAGCAGAGAATGGGGCTAGGTGAAAAGAATAGTGAAAAGACAGTGGGGAAAGAATAAGAAAATGCTGTTCCTAGGTAGGAGGTTAAGAGTGATGAGGTGATGGGCGTGAGTAGTAAAATGTGAGTAGTTTTGGGAGTGTTTCCATGTGAGGAGGAAATGAGGAGCTGCAAGGGAGGTTATTACTGTGATTGGATGATGAGAGGACCGGTTAACTCGGGAGACTGGAAGGTCCTCCAGGGAGTCTATGAGCTGGATTACACTTGGTACTGGTCTTGTGTGGGAGGGAAAGAATCTGTAGATGGGAAGGAGGTTGGACGCTAGGCTGGAGCAAGTTGCCAGTGGGTTGGGTTGGCATTGGAGGTCAGGGGTTTGTCACTAAATTCTCCATCTCCATCCATGAGCTGCACTGAGCACTTTTCTGGTGCTATATATTTGAAATAATGTGCCAGAGGATAATTTCTTCCAGCATGATGAAATTTATATTTGGGTTTTGCTCTGCAAAACCCCAGTTCTACTACAATATCATACTGCCGAGGGCGCCAGAAACACCTACTCTTTTGCCCGACCGCTTAAAAAAATATGAAATTCAAACTTTCTCCCCCCCCCCCTTTTTTTTTGCTTGCTGGACATGGGCAGAAAAGTTCCAGAGGTCAGGATGTGTCCAAATAATTGATCATAGATTGATAAATTCCAATGCCAGCAGAGTTCATTGTGATGATCTAGTCCAGGGAGCGGCAACCTTTGGCACTTGGCCCATCAGGGAAATCCGCTGGTGGGCCGGGATGGTTTGTTTACCTGCAGTGTTCGCAGGTTTGGCAGATCGCAGTTTCCACTGGCCACGGTTTGCCACTCCAGGCCAATGGGGGCTGCAGGAAGTGGCGCGGGACGAGGGATGTGCTGGCTGCCGCTTCCTGCAGCCCCCATTGGCCACAGAACTTCCCCCAAAATAATTCCTAGAGCATATTTTTTAGAAAATATCTAATCTTGCTGTAAAAATAGTCAGTGGGGTGGAGACTCCACCATGTCCTTTGGTAAATTATTGAAATGGTTAATTATCCGCACTGCCAAACATTTATTCCTAATTTCCAGTCTGAATTTGTCTAGCTTTGACTTTCAGCCATTGGATCATATTATAACTTTGTCTGCTAGATTGAAGAGCCCATTATTAAATATTTGTTCCCCATGTAGATACTTATAGTCTGTAATGAGGTCCCCCTAACCTTCTGTTTGTTGAGCTAAATAGATTGAGTTCTTTGGGTATGTCTTCACTACAAAAAGACATCTGCGGCTGGCCCATGTCAGCTGACTCAGGCTGATGTAGCGCAGTCTGCGGGACTAATTGCATTGAAGATGTTTGGGCTTGGGTTGGAGCCAGGGCTGTGGGGTCCTCCCCCTTGCGGGATCCCAGAGCTCAGGCTCCAGCCCCAGTGAAAGTTGCCGTTTTGCTACATGACAAATTGTACTTTTTCCTGTGGCCGGGGGAGGGAGGGAGGAGCAGGATGGACAATACACCCTTAGTACCCATGACCACAGGCTCACTCATTTCAGCCTGCATTCAGTGAGGTGGAAATGCAGTGGATATGAAGATACAAGCTGGATGCTGAAGGGCTGCATCAGGTGCTTTCCTTTGCATGTTTTCCACAGATTTGTACCCTTCTTCATAGCAGAGGCTGGCAGCAGGATTCAACCCTTACTGAGGAATGCTGTAGCTTAAATGTTGCTATCAACTTTAAGTTAGATAGTTCAGAGGTACAGTAACAGACATTTCTCAGTAACTGAAATAAAACTACAGCAGAGAGCATAGCTCGGAGGGAAATATAATTTTACACATCAGCAATTTTTTATGATTAATAACGTTATCCTGCCTTAATTGAAAAATGGCACGGTGCCCTTAAGAAAATTAAGCTGCAGATGTTAGTATCTAACATCTTGATGATGAATGTATATTTTTACACACTGCATATTACTATCAGTGCATTTAGAAATAATAGTGTAGCGTATTGTAATAAAAAGTCATCCTGTGTTTGTAGTTTCATGGCACCATTCTGTCTGGCTGACTTGACTCTTAGAGCTGAAATGCTTGTGTAGATTCAGGATGAGGATCCTGAAATCTTCAAAATGGAATTAATGTACAAATATGAGAATTATGTGTGGGCTCTGAGCTTTATCAGTTGTTATTGCTGAGAGGTATTCACAGCAAGTTAACGCCAGACATAGCATTAGCAATTGTCAGCTCCAGTGCCTTTGTGAAAAGTAAACTGGGATTGCTGTTTGTGTGACTTTAAACATTTAATGAATCCTTTTGCATGGTAGGTCAGTTATTGTGATGAGTTTGTGTAATGCATGTTTGTGGGCCAATCTCTCCTCCTAGCCAAAGATTGAGAGTGAAAAAAGGTGATTTCAAAGAACAGGGGGATTTGTTATACCTACCAAAAAGCTTATAGCTGCGCATGGCCAACGTTTGCACGTCAGTGTAAAGTACCAGAGGCATGTAATAGTCCTCTTCTCCACCTACCAATACTCACTCAGCCCAGCAGAGATGCCAAATTGTGACTGAAGAGCACAATACGCATCATGTGGAACCAGACCCTCACCTGGTGCAAATCACTTCACTCCAGTGAAGTCAGAGTTGCACAGGTTTACATTAACTGAGGATCTGACCCGTGATGTGAAAAGTCAGGTAGTAAAAAGTATGGATTCATCTTTGCTCCAGTGGAGTTATTCTCATCCCATCTGTTTACTACATACCACTAAAACAGGACCATGGCTGCCTTAACAAAAGGAAAGAGAGGCCAGTTTTGTTGATATGAAATTAATTATACAAGTGTGAACGTTCTTAATCCTCCAAACAGCACCAACTAAAACTGCAAAATAATAATATTGGCTGTGGTATTGTCAGCCCCAAGCATTCAAAAAAACCACAAGATTTTAAAAAAACAATGAATTTGGGGTCTTCTTATTTCTTTGTTTCTGAACCTCTAGAATTCAAGTTTTCATGCTCTTCTCTCTTGAAACTGAGGACTAGAAACATTGTTATATATGGAGGGAAGGGAAGGAAGGTAAAATTGTAATGCAGGGATCGGCAACCTTTGGCACACAGCCCGTCAGGAAAATCTGCTGGCAGGCCGGGACAGTTTGTTTACCTGTAGCGTCCACAGGTTCGGCCAATCGCAGCTCCCACGAACTGCGGTTCGCTGTTCCAGGCTCATGGGAGCTGCGGAAAGTGGCAGCCAGCACATCCCTCAGCCCACGCCGCTTTCTGCAGCCCCCATTGGCCTGGAGCGGCAAACTGCAGCCAGAGGGAGCTGCAATCCGCGGATGCTGCAGGTAAACAAACCGGCCCGGCAGCAGATTTCCCTGATGGGCTGCGTGCCAAACGTTGCCGATCCCTGTTCTAATGTAATCACCTGACTTAAAGAACTGGGGCTTTAAGATAAAAATGGCGTTGGATTTTTTGATAAAGTCATGAGCTGGCCACAGTGTGGCTTTGCCGACTGATGGACTTCTCCAACTATCAAGAAGAGAATAAGAGGAGTTGTTAGAAATGTTCCACCTGTAAGCACCTGTGTAACAATGCTGCACTTTCCATCCAGCAATAACACCTGTGATAGATCCAGGCCAGTTGGGTACAGCAGAGTAGCAGAAGGCAGATATACTGGCCACTGGATTAAGTTTTCTGTTCCCTGACTGACCAGAGTAGGGGCTGCTCTAGGCTAATGAGAACACCTGACTCCAGTTAACCGGCAAAGAGTTAGGTGAGGCTATTAAGTTAATGTGACCACCTGACTCTAATTAAGGCCCCTCTGATGATATAAAAGGGCTCACTCCAGTCAGGCAGAGAGGAGCGGAAGTGCGGCTGAAGGGCTGATTAATGAAGACACCCTCAAGTCATTGATAAGGGAGCCCTAAGGTAAGGGTGAAGAAGGGAGAAGCAGGAGAGCTGTGGGGAAGTGGCCCAGGGAAACGTAGCAACTCCGGCAGTAAAAGGTTGGCTGCTACCATTAGGGTCCATGGGCCGGAACCTGGAGTAGAGGGCTGGCCCGGGTTCCCCGCAACTCACCAATACAGAAACATCTCCTGGGAGGGGAAAACAGGCCCCTGTCAGGACAGGAAGCTAAACTGTTTTGGCATGAGGCCGTAGGAGCAACAGAGACTGTGGGAATTCTCTCACCAACCTCCATTGCTGGCTTATGATGAAAAGGGTTCAGTAGATTGTATCCCTGGCCCTAGAGAAAGAAGGGCTACATGGGGGTTGCAGTTAGTCTCTGAAGCTAGCATAAACCGCCTGGAAGCGTGGGCCCCACAGGGACAAGGTTGGAGTTCTGCCACAACTGGTGTTATCAGTGGGATACATGATTACTCACAGCATTGCAGATCAAAGAGGTTTTAAAAAAAAAAGTGTACTAGGATTTTTGGTGTTGAGTTTTTGTTTGTACCATAATGGAAGAGGAGGTGAGAGCGCTGGTGCAAGCCATGGCGGCGCAGCAGGAGGCAACCCGTGCTCAGGCGATGGCGCAACGGGAGTGCATGAGGCTACAGCAGGAAACCAACCAATTATTAATGAGCCAGGCGACCCAAGCTCAAGCCCTCCTGCGTGAGGTAATGGACCAGCTGAAGATCCTCACCACCCAGGCCCGGGGGTCCGATGGGACCCGAACCCTGAGGACCACCAGTTGTCTGCCAAAGGTGACAGCAGAGGATGACATAGAGGCATATCTCCTCTCATTTGAAAAGTTTGCTCAGTGTGAGGTGTGGGCCAGCATTCTCGCCCTTTTTTTGTGCGGAGAGGCCCAGAAGGCCTACTTTGATCTGCCCACCAAGAACGCCGCTGACTATTCCCTGCTGAGGGCAGATATCCTAGCACAATCAGGTGACAGCAGCGGTACGGGCCCAGAGGTTCCAGGAGTGGAAATACAGGGAGAATAAACCTCCGAGGTCCCAACTATTCGACCTCCTACACCTTGCTCGGAAGTGGCTATGGCCTGAGGCATGCATCCCAGAATAGATTTTGGAGACTTTGGTAATGGACCATTAAATGCGGGGACTGCTGCCAGATTTCCGCAAATGGGTATGCCAGAATGATCCATCCACCTACAATGAAATGGTCACATTGGTGGAAAGACGGATGACAGCCAGGGAATTGACCCAACTCTCCAAGGAAGGCCCCTCATGAAGCAAATACTCGATCTTGACCCTGGAGGGTTGGGCAGCCAAATCCCCAGGAAGTCCTAGGTGGAAGAAGAGGGGGACTGAAAACCAGCAGGGAACCCAGAAGGAAGGAAAAGGCCTGAGTGGGGGGGATCCTGGGACTAAACCCCCTAACCCACATGATAGGAGAGTGACTAGAAGTTATTATAAGTGTTATGAGTGCGGGGAGTTGGGGCACATAGCAGCCCAGTGCTCCAGTGTCGTAGAGCCCATACAGTGTAACCTGGGGGACAGGGCAGACCCATGCAGCCTATCAATATTGTAGGGGTTGCAGTCACCTCACATAAATATACAAGGCAGGTAAAGTTGAATGGGGTAGAAACCATGGCACTTGTAGACTCGGGGAGTGCTATCACCCTAATTTTGGGTAAATTAGTGAAGCGTAGCCAGTTAATGCAGGCTAAGCATATGGCGGTAACCTGTGTCCATGTGACTGATAGTTACTACCTCATCATACCAGTGAAAATTGAAATTCAGGGAAATGTCACTGGTGTGAAAGCAGGGGTAGTCCCAAACCTCCCATACCCCGTGCTCATAGGTAGAGATTTCCCTGGGTTTGGAAACTTGCTCCCACTGGAGGAATTGGAGGGAGAGGAGCTCCCCGAACTTCAGGAGGCTTCCGCGGCAGAATGTCACCTCCCATTTTTCACGGAAATGTCCCAGGAGCTATTCGCTGTTCCGGGGAAAGGCAGGAATACCAAGAGAGAAAGAAGGGCAGCCAAGGCCTTGGATACCCGAATCCTGATACAAGGAAAGGGGACTGCCTGTGTAGGCAACGTACACGGTAAACCGAAGGGGAGGGCCCTGAGACGGAGGAGGGGTCAGAGACCGCTTCCAACCCCAACCTCATGGAGCCAGCCGAGAGGGCAGAGACAGATCCCTCAGAGTTCTGACTGATAAGCCCCAGGAGAGAGACTTTTGCATGGGACCAGATGGAAGACCCAAGGTATGAGAATGCCAGGAAGGAGGTGGCTGAGATAGATGGCGTACCTATGGAGGGAAAGGCCTGGGGGCCAGGGCCTTATTTTGTGATCAAGAGGAATCTCCTATACTGGGTCGTGCAAATGCAGGAGCAAGAGGTACACCAGCTCCTAGTACCTCGGAAACACCAGAAGGCAATATTAAGCCTCGCTCATCGTTACCATTTTGGAGGGCACCTGGGAGTGGAGAAAACCCAGGTGCAAATCTTACGCAAGTTCTTCTGGCCGGGGGTACATGAAGATGTCTGGCGGTACTGTGCCTCTTGCCCCAAATGCCAACGGAACAGCCCTCGTCCACATCTAAGCGCTCCTCTGGTACCCCTGCCGATCATCGAAGTTCCATTCGAGCAGATTGCCATGGATCTTGTGGGGCCACTAGAGAAAACGTCCCGAGGCCACCAGTATGTGCTTGTCATCCTAGACTATGCAACCACATACCCAGAAGCTGTCCCCTTATGAAACACAGCTTCCAAGTGCATTGCCAAAGAATTAGTGGCAATTTTTGCCCAGGTAGGGCTACCAAAAGGAATCCTCACAGACCAGCGAACACCATTCATGTCCAAGTTGATGAAGGACCTGTGTTCCCTGCTCCATGTCCAGATCCTGCGGACTTCAGTTTACCATCCACAAACCAATGGTCTGGTGGAAAGATTTAACCATACCCTCAAGGCCATGATGAGAAAGGTGGTAAGCAAGAATGGGAAAAGATTGGGACAACCTACTACCATACCTCATGTTCGCCATCCGTTAGGTCCCCCAAGCTTCCATCAGATTCTCCCACTTTGAGCTGTTGTGTGGACGCAACCCCCGAGGCATCTTGAACATAGCCAAGGAAATTTGGGAGGAGGAAACCAGCGAGGGGAAGAATGTAATAAATCATGTGCTATGGATGAGGGTCTGGATAGACCGGGTCACTCCCATAGTGAGGGAGCACCTAGAGAAAGCCCAAGAGGCCCAGAGAACCTACTACAGCCGTCAAGCCAAGGTTCGTCAGTTTAAACCCGGTGACCGAGTAATGGTACTGGTACCCATGGCCAAAAGTAAGCTGTGACTGATGAAATAATATGAAATAGTCAAACCCATAGGGGAAGTAAATTACAAGGTGCGACAACCGGGATGTTGAAAACTAGAGCAGATATACCATGTCAACCTTCTGAAACCCTGGCATGCGCAAGAGGCGTGCACAGTGGTTCGAGAAGAGCTGCACACAGGGAACAAAAATCCTGAACAGGTGGGGGTGTCTCCTGATCCAACGACAGCCCAGAAGAAAGCGGTAACTGAGATGATTGCCCAATATCAAGACGTATTCTCGACAAAGCTGGGTCGCACAACCGGGACATATCACCACATCATCACGAACCCTGGGGCCAGAGTAACTATGAGGTCTTACCGGGTGCCAGCAGCCAAAAGGGAGGAAATAAAAGCAGAAGTCAGGAAAATGCTGGAGATGGGTATCATCAAAGAATCCCACAGCCAGTGGTCCAGCTCAATAGTGTTGGTGCCCAAACCTGATGGCACCACTAGGTTCTGCAACAACTTCCGTTGACTAAACGAGATATCCCAGTTTGATGCCTAACCTATACCCTGCATAGATGAACTAGGGGACTGTCTGGGGAATGCTTGACAACCCTAGACTTGACAAAGGGGTACTGGCAGATTTCCTTAGCCAAAGATGCAAAGGAAAAGACAGAGAGTTTTCTGCACCAAAAACTTTCTTCCAATATACGGTCCTCCTTTTTGGACTACATAGGGCCCCAGCTACCTTTTATTGCTTCATGGACAAGTTATTACGCCCCCATGCCAGTTATGCTGCGGCCTACTTGAATGATGTGGTGATTCATATCCCAGACTGGGAGACCCACTTGGAAAAAATGGGAGTGGTCCTTGATACCTTCAGGCGAGCTGGCCTTACGGCAAACCCTGTTAAGTGCGCCGTAGGGTTCATGGAGGCCATATATCTTGGCTACGTGGTAGGAAAAGGACTGGTAAAAGCCCAACTATATAAGTTAGAGGCCATCCAAAATTGGCCATGGCTGAGTTGTACAAATCAGGTCCGAGCATTCCTAGGGGTGGTGGGGTATTACCAGTGTTTCATCCCCCATTTTGCCACAAGGGCAAGTCCCCTAATGGACTTAGTGAAGGTCCGTGGTCCTGATCCAGTCAGATGGTCTGATACAGCAGAGAGGACATTCGCGGACCTACGGACTGCCCTCTGCAGTACCCCATATTGATAGCCCTGGATTTCACCAAGGAATTCATCCTACAGACGGATGCATCCGAGGTGGGGTTGGGGCCGTCCTGTCGCAGATGGTTGGGGAAGAAGAACCCCCAATTCTCTACCTCAGTAGGAAACTCCTTCCGAGGGAACAAAAATACGCAGTGGTAGAGAGAGAGAGCCTCACCGTAAAATGGGCTATGGACACATTGCATTATTATCCGCTGGGGTGCAGATTTATCCTTGTGACCGACCATGCCCTTTTTCAATGGATGCAATGGAATAAGGAAAAGAACACAAGGGTAACCAGGTGGTTCTTATCCCTCCAACCTTTCCAGTTCTTCATACAGCACAGAGCAGGGAGTCGCCATGGCAATGCCGATGGCTTATCACCCAGACACTGTCTGGCGTTCCAAGCTGCCCAACCCTTGGTGTTGAGCAGGGGGAAGGGATATGTGATAGACCCAGGCCAGTTGGGTACAGCAGAGTAGCAGAAGGCAGATATACTGGCCACTGGATTAACAGTTTTCTGTTCCCTCACTGACCAGAGCAGGGGCTGCTCCAGGCTAATGAGAACACCTGACTCCAATTAACCTGCAAAGAGTCAGGTGAGGCAATTAAGCTAATGTGACCACCTGACTCTAATTAAGGCCCCTCTGATCATATAAAAGGGCTCACTCCAGTCAGACAGAGAGGAGCCAGAGGAGAGGAAGTGCGGCTGAAGGGCTGGTTAATGAAGACACCCTCAAGTCATTGATAAGGGAGCCCTAAGGTAAGGGTGAAGGACAGAGAAGCAGGAGAGCTGTGGGGAAGTGGCCCAGGGAAATGTAGCAACTCCGGCAGTAAAAGGTTGGCTGCTACCATTAGGGTCCATGGGCCGGAACCCGGAGTAGAGAGCTGGCCCGGGTTCCCCGCAACCCACCAATACAGAAACACCTCCTGGGAGGGGAAAACAGGCCCCTGTCAGGACAGGAAGCTAAACTGTTTTGGCATGAGGCCGTAGGAGCAACAGAGACTGTGGGAATTCTCTCACCAACCTCCATTGCTGGCTTATGATGAAAAGGGTTCAGTAGATTGTATCCCTGGCCCTAGAGAAAGAAGGGCTACGTGGAGGGTTACAGTTAGTCTCTGAAGCTAGCATAAACCGCCTGGAAGCGTGGGACCCATGGGGACAAGGTCGGAGGTTTGCCACACACCCCACTGCAATTTTGGGGTGGGGGGCCGGATCCAAAATCCTTCACGTGTATATTCTAGAGCTCCAGCTTGGATGCACACACTCCTCATGTGAGGACAGTTCTTACTGTGTTGATCCTCTCCTGGGTACATAAAAGTATCAGTGCAAAGAGGTTTTAAACACTATACTATACCCACTTTGCACCAGTGTTTTGGCCACACAAGGTGCCTGGCAATGATTAATTGATTACATTACCCTTCTCCTCCTCTCCTCCCGGCAAGGGCTGTCCAACCAGAGAAATTTCTTCTTCTGTTTTCATGAGAATAACTAACTGAAATCTTTGCCCAATCTTGTTGATAAAACTGTAGCATAAAACAGTGAGAGAGATGACAGGAGGTATTGGCATTTTCCTGCAGCTCTTCCAGATCACTGATACTTTGGTGCTTATATGTTGGCCCTGATCCACCTTTCCACTTACTCTTTGTTCATATTTGTAGGCAAATGTCTACCTACTTACCTTCCATTTTGAATTCTAGTCAGTGTCCCTATGAAAACAGACAATGAGGAAAGCCGTAATAATATACATCCTTCTTCCCCCCCACCGCACGTTGTCCCTTGAGGAAAGATTTGTTTCTGCCAAGATCTCAGCTTGCAAAACTAAACAATATAAAATTGCAATAAAGTATTTTCATTCAGTGGGCCTAGCATCTAGGAGCTGCACTGCAAAGGGAATTATAAAAAGGATCCTCTATAGCTATCCAGTGGGAGAAAAAATAATCTTTCATTTTCAGTGTATTTTAAATGGAAGTACTAGAGCAGTGCAGATGAAGAACAAGGGACTTCTTTGTCAAAACTTAAGGTTCTTAAGAGGCTTATTATTCAGCATCTGTCAACAGCTTTCTGTCTGACTTTTATTTCTGATTGGTTATTGCATATAACCCTGTCAATATCCCTTCATGTTTTATGTGTGCATGTGCTGTTGTTTTTAATATTTGAACAAGTGGGGTGTCTTACTGAGAACACTGAAAATGAAATATGTGAACTGAAATTGGTTTCCTCTAAGGTTTCTCCAAATGATTCAAACTGAAGCAAACCTAAGTGATGGGGTAATCCCTAAGAGATGAGCTTCTTTGGAATCTTGCCAGTTTTGCAGGCTGGGTAATCTGCACTGTCATCAAGATTTGCAGATTAGCTATTAGTGAGGTTAGTTGGTTTTGTCATTTCATTAGGGGAACTTTTCTACAGTCAGGCACCCCAAGTCTTTATATTGTAATATGTGGATGACCTACTTTTATTGTCTGTATAACTTTTAAAATCTCCAAGTAAATAGTGGAATTGCAAAGAGGTCTACCAGGTACTTTTGTTAATGGTGCACTGAAGCCTGCTCTACACTTAAAAATTAGATTGACCTAGCTACGTTGTTCAGGGCTGTGAAAAGTTGTATACTCTGAGTGCCGTAGTTAAGTCAACCTAACCTCCGATGTAGATGCAGCTAGGTTGATGGAAGAATTCTTCCATCAACCTAATTACCGCCTCTTGGAGAGGGTGAATTAGCTGCATCGACAGAGTAACCCCTTCTGCTGATGTAGGAAGCATCTATGCCATAGCACTACAGTGTGCACTCACCCTGACTTGTTTGCAAAGTAACTAAGTGGATCAAAGGCTGATACAGAAAAGAGATTGCTTATCCTAAAGTAAGAATTTAGAGTCACTTGGGGTGGGGCGAGGGGAAACAGTGAAAGCATTATTTCCCAAAACAGAATATATGTGTTAAAGCAAGTGTTTAGCTGTATAATCTGCTACGGTGTTGAAAAGAAAAACAGGATTTCAATAAAATAAATTCATAGCTGAGCCTCAAAGGAGCTTTTTAGAATTTTTCTTTACTACAGCGTTTCTCAAACTGAGGTCCGCAAGGGTACTCCAGGGGCCCCGGCTGATCAACTTCTTCCCCTCCCTCCCAGCGCCTCTTGCATGGTGGGGAACAGCTGTTCAGCAGTGTGCAGGAGGTGCTGGGAGGGAGGGGGAGGAGTGGGGATGGGGCGCGCTCAGGGTAGGGGACGGAAAGAGGTGGGGAAGAGGAGGGGCGGGGCGCACTGGGGCGGGAAGAGGTGGGGTGGAGCCTTGGGGGAAGGGGTGGAGTGGGGGGTGGGATCTTGGGCTGAGTGGGAGGTCTTGGGGAGGCCATGAAGTTTTTTAAAATCAAAATGGGGGTCCTCTGGTTTTTCAAAACCAGTGATTTACTAAGGAACTTTGGAGAAAGACTGGTTGTGCAAATGAGAGAGCAAATTCTAATGCTAGAGGAATGTGTGCAAAAGAATAGAGACACAGTGCTGCAATCTGTCTGGAAGGGTCAAGGGACTGGGGAAGGGCACGGTATACTAACTCATTTGTTCACAGAGATGTTTGGTGATAAGGGCTGTTAGTATGCATGATGATGATTAAGGACAAAATAAAAGATCATCCAGTGAGCTCCTGGAGCTCTTTTCAGAAAGCTGACTTTGTCCTGTAGATTTCTGTAAATTGGAAGTGTCTTAACTTTTTAGCCCTACTAGTATTGGAGGGGAGGGCAGGGGTCATCCTCTTGGTCTGTCTGGTAGCCCCAGTGACTGTCCCTCCACTAGGGTGACCAGATGTCCTGATTTTTATAGAGACAATCCTGATATTCGGAGCTTTTTCTTATATAGGCACCTATTACCCCCCTACCCCCGTCCCGATTTTTCACACTTTCTATCTGGTCACCCTACCCTCCACCTTCATTTTATTTAAATAATAAACCCTCATGCACACACCCCATTTCTTTTCAGAGAATGTCCTGTCCCTTCAGCTGAGGAATGCTTGTTCCTCTAGAGCAGAGGTGGGCAAACTACGACCCACGGGACTGTCCTGCCCAGCCCCTGAGCTCCTGGCCTGGGAGGCTGTCACCCCCTCCCCGGCAGCCGCGTCGCCGCACAGCGCAATGATCTGGGCAGCGGGGCTGCAGAGCCCGGCCTGACCTGGTGCTCTGTGTTGCGCGGCTGTCTGTCCTAGTGCAGCTGTGCCACTGGCCATCGGTGTTCCAGGCAGCGCACTAAGGGGTCAGGGAGCGGGGCAG
The DNA here is from genome assembly GCF_009764565.3 of Dermochelys coriacea. NCBI lineage: Eukaryota > Metazoa > Chordata > Testudines > Dermochelyidae > Dermochelys > Dermochelys coriacea. The sequence goes on from NC_050068.2 coordinate 138,511,890, forward strand.
GGGGGGTTGGAAAGAGGGCAGGGGAGTTCGGGGGGTGGTCAGGTGTGTGGATAGGGGTCGGGCAGTCAGAGGGTGGGGAACAGGGATTAAATGGGGGCAGAGGTCCTGGGGGGCCAGTGGGGAAGGAGAGGAAGGGTTGGATGAGGTGGCAGGGGGTGGTCAGGGAACAGGGAGCATGGGGGGTGGATGGGGCAGGGGTACTGAGGGGGGGTCAATCAGGAAGGAGATGGGGGGGTTGAATGGGGTGGTGGGGGGCAGTTAAGGGGCAAGGGGTCTGGGGGCGGTCAGGGAGAAAGGGTGGTTGGATGGGGCAGGGGTTCCGGGGAGGCAGTTAAGAAGGAGGGAGGGGTTGGATGGGGCGGCAGGGGGCAGTTAGGGTCCGGGGGCAGTCAGGGGACTGAGAGCAGAGGGGGGTGGATAGGGCCGGAGTCCCCGGGGGGCTGTCAGGGAATGGGGGGGTTGGATGAGGCAGGAGTCCCGGGGGGACCATCGGGGTGAGAGGTGGGGGGGTCAGATAGAGGGCAGGGCCCGGGCCATGCCTGGCTGTTTGAGGAGGCACAGCCTCCCCTAGCCGGCCCTCCATACAATTTCAGAAACCCAGTGTGGCCCTCAGGTCAAAAAGTTTGCCCACCCCTTCTCTAGAGCCTACCTGTGCAACTCCCAGAGGGTCACAGAGATTGTGAGAGTGTACTGTGGGGTGATCTCTTCTCCATGGGGAAAAAATCCTGACTGAATTTCAGCTGCTATATGGACCAGGTGTGAAACCTTCGTACTATTGTTTTGAAAAGTGAAGTTGAGTTTTTAAAAAAAACACTGAGCATACTTTACTCAGAGAAGAAATATAGATAAAATTAACATCCATGTTTTACATTCTTTGAGCTGATTCACTTCTCTGACTCTGCATTTATGTAGATGTAACAACTCCTTTGATTTCAGTGGAGGCACATGCACATAAAACTGGAGTAATACAGGGGTGACTCAGGCCCTTAATCTTTAGGGCAAGGCATAAAGGGCCTTATCTAGCAAGATGCTGAGCTTCTTCCACTTGCATTTGGTTTAGTAAGAGATGAGGATGTTCAGAATTGGACCTTAAGTGCAGAGTCTGCTGGTGTCCATGTAGAGAGGGCTAGATTACCGGGCAGAGCTGCATTTTATACAACACACATATATGACAGTGGACTTTTGTTCCTGAAGAAAGATAGCAAATAACCTCATAGTATCTGATAGCTGTAGAAGATAAGCATCTGTTCTGATTTTCTGAATATTACTGTAGAAATTTAGAAAATAACTCAGTAGTTGATACCAATGCGGTAGTAATTACCTATACAATGAAACTAGACAGTCTTTCAGTCCATAAATCAAAGTACTGTACCTGCAATTCCTATTTCAATGGTACTACTGAGCAAAAAAAAAAAGGTGATCTGTATCCAAAGAACTTTATTAAAATCAAAGTAATAAGAAAATTGGTGTTGACTCTTCAGTTCTTTGCAGTCCTTGTTAACTTAACCTGGAAAAGTGTGTTTTAATTGTTTTTTTGAGACTCCATTTTGTGTCCTCCTTGTATTTCTTAGAGAGATTGTAAGACTATGCAGTATTACAATTACATTAACTTTTCTGGAACATTGGGCACATCCCTTATATTTATCTGGGACAATGTAAACGGCCATGTGTTGTAATCATTTTTGCTATTGCACTGATTTGCGAATTGGAAGCATAAACTGGTAAAAAGGGATCATAGGAGTCCAGACTTCAGTGCAGCCCTAATAGATTTCTGAATTTGTTTAGTAAATTGCCAAATGCATATAAGATTGGCATCCATACAATAGATTATTATTACTTAGTGGTTTCAACATGATTTCTTTACTTCCAGAATGTAAAGTGCAAGAAATTCCTGTTTGAGAGTGACTGCCAATTTAAGGTGTTTTTTCCCCCCAAAAGCATTGAGTGTCATTCTAATTCTCTTCATACTGAAAATAGGAAGAACTCCTATTCATGTAGCTGGGAGATGAGTTAGGCCACTGCTGATTACTTCAGAAATCCCATCCCTTCAGTTGGACGTAAGGTATTGTTCAACCTGAATAAAAATATCACAAGCTGTCCCTTAATAATCAGACAGAAGATTGGGGGTTGTGAGGAGAGATTATAATGAAGAACAATCCATTAACTATTTGGACTGCTGTCTATTGGCAACAAATAGAGATCTAGGGTAACATTTTCAATAGTGTCTAAGATCCATTGCTTTCACTGCGGCTTAAGTACCTAAGTCACTTAGGTTCTTTTGAAAATGTTACCCTGACTTTAAAAAGTAGTTCTTTGTACCCTTAAGGTGAAATCCTGGCCCCATTGACCTCAGTAAAGCCAGAATTTCACCTTTAGTTATTTTTCTAACCATATTTTTGTCTGGACAATTTCAGTGACACACATCTATCCAATGACATTGACTGTCTACCCACGGGACTGAGTCGGTGAGGTGCTGAATGCCTTGAATTCCACTAGCTTTGGTGGGAACTGAGAGCATGTAGCCCAACTCAGGAAATGCTCAGCACTTTGTTTTATCGGTACTATTTTTCTCATTTATATCAAATGTAATTTGACAATGTAAATATACAGTGGAGATAATTGACCTCCACGGAAATAACATCATAAAGGACACCTATATTTTTATAATAACAAAATAATGTATATTACAGAATGGGCCACTTCTCTCTTTTTTTTTTTTTTAAATAATTTGAGGAACATCCATCATCTTCCATCTCTGTTCTTGGCATAGTGATAATGTTATAGTTAACATTTTACCATGTTCAGTCTCTATTAACATTACACTACTAAGAGTATCAAACTACTGCTACATCCTCATCCCTTCTGTGCTATGTAGTTGGTGTTCAGCACTGGGAAGTAATTAACGACAGAACACAGTAATGTGACTTCTGTAACCTAGTGTCTTTGTGACATCAATACCCTCATAATTGCAGGACAAGTGTTAGCTTTCTATTGCAGGAACTGTGGGCTCAACCCTGAGAGATGATCAGCACCCTAATCTCTTACAGAGAAGTCAATGTGAATTGAGGGTACCCTGCACCGGGTAGGAGGCTTTTAGCACCAGGCAGGATCAGGCCAATGGTAATTGTAGTTTAACAGTGGAAAACAACAGCTATTTCCTAGCCTACCCTCCTCCTTCAACCATATAACAAGGGAAAAGAAGAGAACAAGCCTCTTATCTATAGTGCTGGAAAGAAATGTACAGTGCTAATGTTAAAGTGCAATGGATTGGTGATCCATGAGGCAGCTGTAGGCACATGTGCAATGCCAGTACAAACAGCAGCACTGCTTTCCCTTCAGTTACAAGGAGATCATCTTAAAATGGTTTCCTTATTCTTTTTTCCCCAAAATCTTTTGACAGAATTCACTAACATAGCCCAGGGTCCAGCAATCCCTCTCTGAGAGAAAACCCACAGGAAGAGAGTCTAAACATGGACTATAGTTCTTCCCTGCACTCCAAGAGGCTAGAGGATGAGATGATGCATGTCTCCCACTGGCATTCTCCCCTTGCCTGTTTGCCCACTCTCCCTTAGCCACCCCTCTCCCATGAATGAATCCACAGGAGTCCCTGTTCTGCATGGAATGGGGAGATCTGTGCAGGAAGGGTCCCTTCTGTGCATGGATTTGAGGGGTAATTGACCCTGGAGTCACTTGTAACCAATTTTTTTCTGAATGTGTTCGACTTGCTAGCGGAGGAGATCAAAACAATCTCACTTTCCAGATATATAGGGCTTTGAATAATAAATTACATATAACGCAACAAAACAAAGTCTCGGGGAAGGAAGGAACTCTACTAAATGATGCATCTTATTTAGGTTTCAGATAAAACAAATTTAGTAATTTATTCATAGACTCCTTGAAGCAATTCATCTTCGAGTCATCTCTGTATCATCTGACTTGTAGTGTGAGGCTAAAATGATGCTGCTCTGACTGTGGTTCTCACTTTACATCTAGACTTTGAGCTCTAGGTGGTCTTTCAGCTTTCTTTTTATCGTTACCAGTAGGGATCATTATTTTTTTAAAACAACTTCCTCTTTATTTATCATTTGCTGCAACAAGAGTACGAAAAAAAAGCCAGGCAAGAGAGTTGGAAATCCACCCACAGAAACTATAAAAGGCACCAAGTATGCTTTCTTTTCTCTACAAATCATAGTTATTAACAGACACATCTTGAGGGGTAGTGCCATCAAAACAGTCTTCCATCCCCACAGGCTCCATAATGAACACCACACAGAAAAAGAAATACAGCTTCTCTCTTGACAATTTTGAAGGTAAACATTTTCATCATTATCTGAATTAAATTCTTTTTTGGTTTATTTATGATTTTAAGTGATATTATTGGGAAAATTCTTGTCCTGCTTTATTGAAACTTTCAGTGTTTTGTTTTCCTTTTCTTGAACTGAGATTACCAGTTTCATCAAATAATTAGGATGAAGATGCAACAAAGAATATTTTCCAAACTAATTTTAATCCAGAAATCTATTTTACTTTTGACTCAGTCCAGGTTCTTTGAAAATGAAAGTGTTGAAGCTTTGGTGCACTAAGCTGTGCAATTCTTCCCCCTCTCCCTTTAAAAAAAAAAAAAAGTGTGCTATTGCACTAGACTGAGTGTAATCTGGATGCAGCATACAATACAGCTCTAAACTATAAATATCAGTGACCCAGATAAGCATGTTTTTAAAATGTTTGGCTTCACAAGACGGAAGCAGTGGAAATTCTAAAACAGTCCCTACAGATAAACGTATGAGGTAGAACTCATTAATATAGTGCTATGAAAAGTAGATTCATTGCTAATTTTTAATGAAGAAAGTCCTAATATAGAAGTATTAATGTGAACAATATACAGATAATCTATGTTAAGAGTGGTTTTTAGTTTGCAAAGCCAGGCATTTGACAGGTAGGAAATGCCAGATTTACAGTTGCCCGTGCAGTCTTCCTTCTGCTCCCTTATGCATTCATCTTGTGCACTGATTGAGGCAGGAGTCCTGTGGAAAAAAATAGTATGTAATTAAGACTGCATCGTAATGCACATGCACAGAATCAGGGTTGCACAGACAACTATAACAGTAGCATTTTGTAACTTTTGACTGCACCCTTAATGTTCTTTTGACAGTTTGTGTGTAATTTCTGAGGTGTGTTTTTTTTGGTTTGGTTTGGTTTGTTTAAGAAGGTTAAAAACAAATTCTGTGATATGCAACAGTAATACCCCTGCTGCCATTTGCCCTAACTCATCAACAGGGTTTGACCTGTGAACCTTTAGACTTGTGGCACAGGCTGTTCACACTTGACCTGCAGAACTAATCATGTTAGCTCAAACCAGGAAAAGGCTTTTATCTCCAGAGGGGGAAATGAGTTGCTGGGTTCAGGCACTAGGAAGTGATTGGTGAGCGAAGCCTCACTCTGTCCCCCACTCCTGGGAATTTGGGGAGCTCCTGCCCAATCTGTTGCTCCCAATGGGGGGAAGAAGGCATTGGCCATTGATACCATGTGCTGTCTCAGGAGATAGTTGCAGAGAAGCACCTGAACTTCTGGGTCAGGAGAGAGAAAGCTGGCCTGGGGGAATTCCTGCCCCCAAGGAAGGAGTAAATGGAGACATGTGCTAGCTACAGACGTGCTACACCTGTTCTGGCACCCCCCTGGTGGTCTCAGCACAGTGTGCTGCTGCAGCCTCGGCAGGGTCAACAATTTTGGTGGGCTGCCAAGATTTTCTTGAGGGACACCAGTAAGAGAAGAGAAATGGTTATATTTAGCACTTTATTCCTTAACCAAATTTGGATGGAATTTCATGGTCCAAAGAAAAGGCACTTCTGTGGCCCAAAGGAGGAGTGAGAGCTTCTCAAAGAAAGTCACCAAAATCATTTATAATATAATTGAAAGTGTCAAAATATAAAAGTTGCTACCAGCTCCCCTTTAGTAGTGTGCTTTACAGCACGTTCCATGCCCCAATGATCTTGCAGTCCAAGAAAGACAAGCCAACGAATGTGCCTCATATTGCAAATCTTATGTAAGTTGGTAACTTGTACTCACAACCAGTAGATCCATCTACTAGTAAAGTTTCTTGTAAGGTTTGCAGGATTAAGTGCAAATACAAAATGTGATGAGGAACAGCAAAAATGATTCAGATAATGGAGGTTGCATACTAATGATTAGTGAGGAAGGAAAAGATTATTCCTGGAAGAAATGTATTTTAAAGAAGGATTTAAAGAGTGAGAGAGAGCTTGCTTGTTGGGGACATGAATGAAAGTATGCAGCTGAGAGTGGACGGAGGAGTCAAAGGGAATGGTAAATACAATTGTCATCCCCTAGTTCAAAAGTCGTAAGTCCAGCCCAAACAAAAATGCAGTTTGGGTTCTTTATATTTGCCTTCTGGTTTGTGAGCCTTTGGGATACACTTGGGTTATGTTTTCAATTTTTCTCTGTGGCCATGAGGGCTAGACATTTTGTTTTTAAATACAAGCTGAGATTCACACATCTTAGCATGACTCCAGGAGCTGGGGATTTAAGAAAACCACAAAATGTTATAAGACTTCTGATATAATTATTAGAGTTGGCAACACTGTCTGAATGACTTATGCAGGTGAAAGGATTTTAATGAAGAATTGCACTGAGTTTTATGATATTTACCAGCTCTTTATTAATCATCATTTTTGTTGTCCTTCAGCAATTTCACCTTCTCTCTCTTCCTCTCCCCTCCCCACTCTGTCTCTCTCTCTATCGCGCACGCGCGCGCGTGTACACACACACACACACACACACACACACACACACACACACACACACACACACACACACACAAAATGTCCTTGTGTGTCTTTCTCTCTTCTCCTGCTTCACTCTCTGGTCCTTTTTGTTTTCCTTCCTGCTTCTGTAACTAAAAATGAATTTTTGGACCAAAAATGAAATCTCTGATATTTAATATCATCCTAGTAATGGCTCCATTTCTAAAATCTTTTGTCTAAGAATGGCTGTTGATTATTGTGGGTCTACTCTAGCAATCACTTGCCTATGGAATTCTCATTGCAGTGATCAGGAGTTCCTTGTACAGTGCCTGTGCAGAATCGGGCCCTATATTTGTGGAAAGGGCTTTGTGTCTTTCACATACTGTATTACAATTTGCCCAGCCACGTACATTTTCATTTTTCAAGTCTCATGAATTTTTAGACCAATAAATGGCTGTCAGATATAAACACAGAGGAAAAATAGGACATGAGAAACAACCTTCTAATAAACACTCAATAATTAATAAAGACAAAGAAGAGTGAATGTACTTGCTCTGCACATGGTATAGACTATTACACAAGTGCAAAGTGGCGGTAAAGTACTACTGTTCCAATTTGGTAATGTTTTACACTCACTTTGCACACATGTAACTGACTGCACCTTGAGGTACATGGTAACAGTGTGTGAGCCTTGTGCTGCAGTGAGTCTTCATGAAGGTTAGGGAGACGGAATCTACTGCCTCCTTCCTCCCAGGGCACACAGCACATTACAGTCTATGGGCTGAGTAAAAAGCCATGGCTTTTATGCATCCCTTGACATGTGTGGTTGTTGAGCAGAAGATCTGTATAGTCGTAACTCCACCCTTTAACTAGGCTTGACTCCTTCCCCTCCCTTTTACTGCTGCTCCGCACCCTGCAGCGATGCTTTATTTTCCCAGGGGACCTCCCCCGTGAACAGCCCTGTTCACTCAGACGGTGGGCAAAGCTAAGGAACTAGTACCAGAACCCTCGCTAATTCTGTTACTAAAACCTTTATGTAGCTGCTTTGACTAATGTTACTGTATAATAAAATGCTTCTGTGATATTGGGGACTGTACCTTTAAGGGCAGAGCTTCCCAGAGGAAGAGTCTGGGTCCTGTGAAGCTCTTGTTATGCTCAGCCACTGGAAATGGGACACAGAATAAAGCTGAGCTTTTCCAAGCATCTGACGCACAGAATACCTCACACCTCTTCGGCCAACCGGTGTAAATTAGCAATGTTCCCTTGACTTCCATGAAGCAATGCCAGTTTACACCAGCTGAGGATCTGGACCCTTGTATTCTAAGCAAGTTCAGTGTTCTATGGTTCTCTGTAGCTATAGCCAGGCTGGTGAAAGCAGAGTGCCACTGCTGTAGATACATGGGGGAGTTAAGGAAAGACAGGTTCTTGATATTATTTTTACGTACTCTTTTTATAGATAGATATACAAGTTCAACTTTAATCGTTTGAAGGACAAAGAAGGGTTTGCAGGCGTATATTTCATTGGGTGACTTTGGAATCTCTAGAGAACTTTTTTATTTTTGTTTAATTATTTTTGGTAGCCTTATGGTCTTCTACTTACTTTGATTAGCATTAAGCTATAAAATTGTTAATGTCAGACAGGAAAGCCCATATCTTGTATTGATTTTTCAGTATTTTTAGATGTGCAGTATGAGCATATCCTCTGTATAAGTGCAGACTATCTCCACCAGGTGGTTTCAAAGTCCAGGCATCAGGAATTGCTAGGGGCACGAATCTTAAAGGCCCCTTGATCCTGCAAAAGCTTCTGTATTGGCTTAACTTTCACATGTAAGCTATCCCATTGAGCTCAATGGGACTGCCCACGTGCCTGAGGTTAAGCACATGTGTGTTTGCAGGGAGGTATGCCTGTTGGTGAGCTAGGTGGTAATATACTGCAAAACAGTACATCCAGTCATTAGAGTAAATATTTAAAAACACTATATCATAGTTAAGGTGCACCAGATAAACTGGTGTCCCCATGAAGGATTATGCTGTTCTTGTATGAGAGAGCCAAACAGTCAGTAAGTTAGTAATAACATGCTAGGTTAGTATTTCTTGAACCTCTTTTGATAGTGGGTGACCAATGTCTCCCCCTCCCCTTGAAAAATGCTATTTCTAAATCTGGCTTGAATAGGGGTTCCAATCTGATGATTCAGGGGGCTTCTCAGACCTTTTTATTGTGTGCCCCACATCAAAATGGGAAGATTATCTCAGGGACTACAGCTATCCATACCTGCACAATTCCCTTCCATTTGCAATCACACAGAAGTCCTATAGTAGCTACAGGAATTGCTTATGTACAAGAAGAAGAAGAAAGTACTTAACTTTCTCCACTACCCAGGTGACCTATTTTTTCCCCACAACAAAGAGGGTGGGGTGACTTTGTGGCCCACTGTGCTTCCCTCTGAATAGTTTGCCTGAGGCAAGGCCAGTATGTATGGTCTTCCAGGGCTTCTGTGGCTGCATAGGCTACAAATAACTTTTTTCTGAAATGTTTTTGGAACTTGTGTGTATATATATATGTTTTGTTTTGTTTACCTCAAAACTCTCACGCTCTGTTGCTTGTGGGGCCATCTCTCTCTTAAGCTGGCAGGGTTAGATTGGTTCAGTGGGCACTTAGATATCAGGATGTCCAATGCTCTTGAATGAGTGAGAGGGCACAGATGCACTGCTGCTGAAAGTTATTTTCTTGTTGGACAGAGGGTTTACAATAGTTAAACACAGGGTTAAAACATTAATACAGATATTGAAAGAGAAAATGCTTAATTCCAGCGTGTTAGTGAAACGTGTCCTGAGTCAGAATGTAGAGAACACTAGGTACTTCTACAGTGTAGCTGGGAACGAGCCTCCGAGCCAGGTAGACAGACTTGCACTAGCTTTGCTCGAGCTATCACTCCAAAAATAGCAGTGTGGACATTGCAGCTCCTGTGGAGGCTCAGGCGATCCACCCAAGCTCAGACCCATTGGGTCTAATGGGCTTGGAGTCAGGCATTTAGCCTGCGCCACTGCTGGAGCCCAGGCATCCACACTGCTATTCTTAATGAGCTAATTTGAGCCCCATGAGCAGGTATCTGCCCGGCTTGGAGACATGCTCACAGCTGCAGTGTGGACGTACCCACCGAGACAGGCAGGGATATCCTCATTTCTCACTATGAGTTTACTTCACTCAGTCCTACCTCATAAAATAGATTCCTTGGGCCTGACTTTCCTGTCACATCAGTTTTACACTGGTAAAACACCGTGGACTTCTCTTGTTTTATAACAGCATGAGAGAGAAGGCCCCAGGTCCTTCTAGAATAAGGATAGGCAGTGGGGATTCAGCACAGCCATATATATTTTTATTTATATTCCTATTTGTTGGCGGAAGCATTCTACTTGATCTTTATTTAAGGGAGAGCCTAACAGAAGTATGTTTCAGGCAGCAGAAAACCTCTTGCCTTTCTTCTATAACAGTTGTTTTGCCTCCATTTTCACAGCAACATTTCTCTAAGCTACAATCATCTGAAAAGTTTTGGTACCCATGGAAAATTTGCAGTCAGATTTGCACCTTGTATGTCTAGGGTTTTTTTCCTTTACAATAAAAGAAAAGGAGTACTTGTGGCACCTTAGAGACTAACAAATTTATTAGAGCATAAGCTTTCGTGAGCTACAGCTCACTTCAGTGAACTGTAGCTCACGAAAGCTTATGCTCTAATAATTGTGTTAGTCTCTAAGGTGCCACAAGTACTCCTTTTCTTTTTGCGAATACAGACTAACACGGCTGCTACTCTGAAACCTTCCCTTACAATGTTGTTCTTTCTATTAATTGAATGAATTCTGAAAGCAGCATTCTTGATTATTTATTTTATAATCTGAATTCTGCTGTTTTCCACAATACATGGATCTTCCAGTCTGCCTGTTGTCTGCAAATAACTAAACGTGTGTCATTAAGAAGAAGCTGAAATTCTCTGTCCTTCCACATTTCCAGGCACTGACTTCCCATAAAACTGTGTGAGCCTCATCATGTGTGCAGAGATCCTTTTGGCTACACATGCTATTTCTTTTTAACCTACCTCTTCAAGCTGAATTGGAGAGCCAAATACAAAATCTAGCACTGAGGGTTATCAGTATGGCCTTGTGACAGTCCCTGGAGGATTTAGGGTTTGTGATGATGGATTACACTGATCCATTAATGTAGTAGTATCGTCTGTGCAAGATGTAATTGTGGCCTTGTATCCTGCCATTTCTACAAGTTTTTGTTTGTTTAGAACATGGTGGTGTATAGTAGCACACGTCACAATGGAAATTGCTTATAAAGAATGTTACAGTAAATGTGTCAGGAACTTGGTAGTGTATAGCTGGGATAGTTTTAGTCTGGCACTACCCAGATATATTTAGGATAGGATTAAAAAATACAACCTAGAGCTTTTTTCATTTGTAATGTTATATATTGTCTCCAAAAGTCTGACAGGGAAAAAATGGCTCGTGCTGATTTTTGCGTCTTTGTGGTTCATCAAAAATAGTCTCTGATCATACATTTCAACAGAATATTTCTGTATTGTCTGGTTCCGGCTCATAGTTATAGGAAAAAATTATTTACCTTTACCTGCAGTAGCACTGGCTGAAATATAACCAATGTTCTTCTTCTTTACCAGAGTTTGTACAGCTAAACACAAAGAACATTACTTGACTGTATGGTATTTACAGTTAGTAGAATGGTAAATGTTATTTCAAGAAAAGAAGTATGGAAGCCCATTCTGTGTTTGAAAGGCAGAAATAGGCACTTTATGAAAACAAAACAGTGTTAATGGCACATAACTATTTAAGAGGAAAATACTGGTTTAAAACTACCTCGTCTGTGTACACACATTCTCTCTCTCTCTCTCATTGATTATTTTTATTACAGCAGTATCTGGCAGCGCTAACCAAGATTGGGGCCCCATTATCCTAGGCACTGTGTTTTATGTTAAACATGCAGTAAGAGACAGTTCCTGCCCTGAAGAGCTTACAATCTTAGACCCAGCAGAGGATGGAGAAAGGAAATATTTACAGATGAGGAACACATGCATATACGTACACTCTGTGGTGTGTGTGTAAATAATATAGATGTCCTGGCTAACGGTATGTGGATACAAACCCAGAGTCAGCTCTGTCAAGACAGATCTTCAGTATCTCAAGTTAGTTATACATCATTTGTGACATAGAGACATCTTCAAATATTTCACAGTTAGGTGTGTGGACCTTGAGGAGAATGGAATCGGATGCTGGGAGTGAATGTATGTTGAAAAAGTTGTGAGACTCCTCTGATCACATCTATCGGCATTGTAGTGTTGCATCTTACATTGGTGTTATCTCGATTTCAGTCAAAAGTGTGAAGTTTTACACATGAGCATACAAAGGAGAGGTTAGGTTGTTTGGCTGTCTTACAAAGTAAAACAATTCATGACAAAGTAATGAATTCTCAGTAAAGCGGATGGGGATGAAAGTGAGTACTTTAGAGTAAGGAAAAATTAAAAATACTGTGCACATTACCAAATATTATAGGAGCCTTACATTTTCTATGCTTGGTCTCTGCCCAGAGGTGAATTTTTTAAGGCCTTTTTTTAAGGCCTTTTATGCAAAATCCCCAAATCCTTTCAGTTTGTTTATAAGTTTTGCAAGGGTGTGAATAATATAATTTCCCCATTTAAAACATTCTCTCCACACATTTTTAGACAGGACTAAGGAAAAAATAGGTTACATTTGAAACTTGACATGAACAAACTTTCCACTGAGGACTAGTGCCTTGGCTTGGTTAGTAAAATGTTGGGTTTGGTTTACCAAAGTTATGTGCATTTGAATATTATGTACTGAGCATACACAGTAGATTGCCTGTTAGATCTAATGATGTGCACTTAGGGCCTGATCCCACACACTAAGATCATAGAGTTTAAGGCCAGAAGGAACCACCACATCATCTAGTCTGACGTCCTGTATATCACAGGCCACCAGCAGCACTCACACACAAAGTGAATAGCATTTTGAAATTAACTTTAGTGAGCCTGGTGTCTTACACCAGATCGTCTCCTAAATACACATCCTGTGCATTGGGGAATGAATCTTCCTCACCATAGCAATATATGAGTTCTTCTGCAGCTTACTGTCTGAATGAGCAGTACCTGCCCCACAAAGCGAGAATAGTTGGAGGATCTGCATACTTGCAGATCCTCTGACCCACCCCAAAATCCTCTCCTTCATGATGGGGTGCAAGGGACTTCATTGGTGGTTTCCTTAGGGTGCAGAGATCTACTGACTGTCTGGATTACATGAAATATGACTCCTCCTCCTCCCTGTGTAGCATAACTATGTTGATTCCACGGCCTTCATGACCCTTCTGAGCCATGGAATGAGGGCAGTGGCCAGTTGGGACAAAATGAAGAGCATAAGCGTACATGGCTAATGACATACGCATTCTTCAAAACTGATCTTAAACTTAAACTCTCAAAACTTTAAAGCTACTGACCTGATTCTCTTCTCAATTGGATTTTTGGTACATTACTCTGAGACTTAAATATCAAGCCAACTTCTATTAAAATTGGTTTCAATATGTTTGTAAGTATTTGGAACATTCAGATGCACATTGAAACCTTTTCCTTTGTTTTCATTTTCTTCTGTTTATATTTAGATTGACTTAAAGCCAGAGTAGGTATGGCAATAGATGCAGTTTATAAAATAGTGTGGCTCTCAATCTAAGTGGGATTCAGATGGTGTCGGAACTTACTGATTCTAAGCATCTGTGACTTTAAAATCATTAGACTGATTTTTTTATGTACTTCACTTAATCAGTCTCAAGGAGAACTATAAAGCAAATCGAGTTTAAAGAAAATAAAGCTGAATATTTTTGAAGTTATTCACACTTTGGTCTTGTCTTCACTAGGAAAATAAAGGTTTGTTTTTAACTCAAGTTAGCTAACTCAAGTTAAAATCCTCATGAAGATAAGACAATTCATAGTTTTCATAGGAATTAGCAAATCGAGTTAAAGATTGTCTGCCTAGTTCCCTGGGAATCCCATTGAAGTCAGTGGAAGGATCTGCACTAACGGATCCCATTGCAGGATCAGTGTCTTAGATTGGTGTACACGTCAAAAAATATTCCAGAATACATCATTTGGGTAGATGGTAATAAAGGGACTGCTGGAGTTGTTGAGGTTGCATTGATGTAATTATGTAATATTTAATTCAGTTGAAATTTGTAGCCAAATACCTGAATTGGGGCTCACTGGAATACAGGAAGCTTTTCTCCTTTAATGCCGCAAAGTCTTACACAAGGGGCGTGTGTAATCCATGCCTACTTGATGTGATGCTCTGTCCTTCTCTACAGGCCCCATAGGCTAACTGGAGATTAATTAATCTGCTACAACCTCAGCTAAGAGCCATGTGGCTTTTCGCTCATGCAGTAGAGGCTCTCACACGAAGCTTCAGAGGTCCCAGGTTCAGTCCCACCTGCTGATTCTTTGTTGTCAGTTTTATGCTTGCACACACCTAACCACTGCTTATCCTGCTACTCTCCTCCCTCTTCTCTTCACCCCTCCCCCCCACACCTGAGCATATAGTGGATTTTGTTACATCAATACAAACTCTTGTTTTGATTTGACAATTATGAAAAATCAAACGAATTTAGCAAAAACATCACAGAATCTTGGATCAATGAAACTGGGTCAGGAGAAATTAGCAAACTGAATACTTATCTGCTGAATATAAACATCAGTCACAGAACTAATACTTTGAAGTCATTTTTTAACTGACACACAACTCTGAAATCCTTTGTAAGAACTGAGGTGTTTTAAACCAGTTTAACAAAAATCTAGACCTGTGGTGGGCAACCTGCGGCCCATCAGGGTGATCTGATTGCAGGCCACAAATCATTTTGCTGATGTTGACCGTCCACAGGCACAGCCATCCACAGCTCCTACTGGCCACGGTTCACCGTTCCTGGCCAATGGGAGCTGCAGGAAGTGGGGTGGGCCACTGGTCTAGACTGTGATAAAATACTTGTTTTTTCTTCTGAAGTTGATTTTTTTTTAAAATCCATTTTAATTAATATCCCTTTTTTACTTATGTTATCATTGGGATATCAATTGCTGAGAAAACAAAATGCATGTTTTTTTAAATGATTTTAAAATAATCTCGCTCTTATTTATTTTTTTAGCTATGTGTTCTCCAAGCAGCTCATTTTTCTGTGCTTTTTTGGAGGTTATAGTGTTATGAATAGAAATGATACTAAGTAATCAGTCAATGGAGAGACTTTAATTACAAAGGAAAAATATTTAAAAAATTTTCCCATAGGAAAATCATGCAGCTTAGATATCAAGTCTAAGCAGACTTTTTAGTAGTAGTATTGTTCCATATGCTTCCTAAGATCTCATCCCAAAACAAGTGAACACATTTTGTGTGTGTGAAGTTTAGCAAACTTCAAGAACTATTTTTTTAGGCTGACAGAAAATTCTCCTAACATACAGATTTTTTGTATATTATTTTTCTTCAAAATTTGTCTCTTCGATGCTTGCTTCTTTTTTCTCACCATGTCTTCTAAGTCAGAGTATCTCAAACTGTGGTCTGCGAACTCCATTCAGATGGTCCGCGGATAGTTAAGGTGCACACCTGGGCAGCCTCACACGAGAGAATGAAGGGCCACCCACCTAATTAGTGGAGCCACTCAGGCATGGCTCTGCTAATTCGGTGCCTGAACCCTGGAGAAGTCACACATGTAAGATGAGGTGGTGGCCTTGGGGGAAACTGTGTAGGTCGGAGGGGGCAGTGGGGTGAGAAGAGGGGGTGGGAGGAATTTGGGACATGCAGGTCTGCAGTGGCCAGAGAAAAAGGCGACTTTCCCCAGCTCCAGAGCTGCGGCTCAGCTCTGTGGCTGCTGCAGTGGGGGAGACCCTCCCACCCCCGTTTTCCCAGTCCCAGCTCGGAGGCTGCTGCGGTGGGGGAGAGAGGGCACATCTATCGCATTAGAAAGGTAAGACTACTGATATTAAAATATGAGTTGTGTGCTTTTATTTATAGAACAAAAAACGTTAATTAAGTTTTTTTTACATAGTGCTTTTATCTAAAGCACTTTACAATAGTTAGCTAATGGTACAAACAACATTTGGAAAGATCATTAAGTGGTCCACTGAGACCCTCAGCAATTTTCAAGTGGTCCGTGGAAAAAATAAGTTTGAGAACCACTGTTCTAAGTTGGATGGAACCCCCTAGTGTTTGAACGCAAGTAACAATTCCAAACCCACACCATGTTTGAGTCGAAGCAAAATACCTGTTCCTATAAAAATTTGCAACAGGAAGTGATACTTACCAAGTACCATCTTTGGGCAAATTCTGAGACATGTTCAAACTCCTTAGATTCTAAATGGGATCAAGTTATCCTCAAGCTTACTATCTGTGAAATTAGAGTGGCAACTCTGTATGTAGTTCTCCTTACAACACCTCTGTGAGCTAAGGAAATACCATTATTACTTGGTCATAGCTGGGGAACTGAGGTCCAGAGAGGCTAAGTGACTTGTTCAAGGTCACATAGGAAGCTGTGATGTAGCAGAGAATTGAATTGGGTTCTCCCATGTCCCAGGCTAGCACCCTAACCACTGAACCATCCTTCCTTGATAGGCTTGCTCCCCGTGGTTCACCTCAATCAGCTACATCAAGGTAAAACTACACCTTGCCCTGATGACAGTAGGATGTTACATTGAGTTAGCGATCTTATTGTAAAACGCACCAATTTTTCCTAGTGTAGACAAGGGCAGTGGGGCTCCACAAGAGCTTGAGAGTTCATCCACGTGGATCCAATTGCAGGATTAGGACCTATGTGAGTTTAACATGTGGTCATCCTAATTTGTTAGCATTTTATAACTACTTTGTACTAATACAAATGACAGGAAGACCGTGAATAATCTGGCCCAAAGGCCCAGGGATAAAATCATGGTACCACTGAATGGGAATTTTGCCATGGACTTCAGTAGAGCCAGGATTTCACCCAGATCTTTAGCTGTGGGTGGGGAGTAAAATGTGACTTTAAGATGTGTTTGCATTCCTTCAGTCCTGGTCCATCCCAGAGCCAGTTACATCCCCATTATAATTTAGAGCAACTTCCTATGCCAGTTGCCAACAACAACCAGGTACCATTGTGACAACCAGGGATCATGAGGGCCTAGTGTGTCCCAGCCTTGACATCTGTGCCAGCTGCTGAGTGACATAAGTGCCCATCTCTCAGCTCCTCTTCATCAGAGGACCCCCTTTTTACAAGGGCAATCCTTAAGAAGTTTGATCTGCTGGGTCTTTGTGCCAGCAGCTCGGGGCAGTTTTTGTCCCTGAGTATTTATTTATCAAGCTCCAAATGGGGTCTTCAGTACATCGCAAGAGACATCAAGGGAAGGTTGATTTCAGTGGATGTCCTTGTAATTGCTTTAGGAAATTTTTCAAAATCAGCTGCTCCGTTTCGCTGTTTGAACTCAAAATCTGAACAAGGAGTCTGTTAAGTTCTGAGTCACTCTGTTATGTTAAAGGAACCTGACAAAATATATGCAACATGTGACTCAGCAGTAATTACCGTCTGTGAATTTATTTTCTTCCTCCATATGTCATGCTTAATATGTCAGATTTCCATACAGTATTTCAGCTTCAGATCAAATGTGTTACCTACTGCAGGCTAAGCAAATTGCTGTTTTTATCCAAGGCTGTACTAAACTAAAAAAATGGTTTCTAGGTTCTTTTGGAAAACCGAGCCACAATATACCTGTCCATTATGGTTTAGGGCTTTCAAATAGCGAGAGCTAGAACATGTTACAGATATGAGGGTACCTGAACCTTAGGGAGTAGCAAGATGAACTCAAATAATTTCAAACTCATCATGTTTTTACAGTACCTGTTTGTCGACTAGTTCATCCAGTTATCAGAGTTGTAAATGAATGGAGCTGAGCCAGGGAAAATTCATCTGGAAACACAGCAGCATGTGGTATCCCCATTATAGTTTGGGGTGTGCCATGGTCCCTATTGTAAACACAGTTGTTGAGGGTTTTTTAATTTGGTTATAAAAATTCATTACAGATTGAAAATTGTCAGTTAAATGTTCTGTTCCTATCTCCGTACTCATTGTCTACCTCATCTACTTTGCCCTTGGGAGCGGAGACCAATGTCTCAGACGTGGGGCAAATCTTTTAAAAAATAAATAATGAAATTAATTGGGTTGATTTATTTTTAAATTAGAAAAAAGCAATTTCCCCTTTTCCAAAATGGATCACTGCCTGTAGACCAGTGGTTCTCAAACTAGGGCCGCCGCTCAGGGAAAGTCCCTGGTGGGTCGGGCCGGCTTGTTTACCTGTCACGTCTACAGGTTCGGCCGATCGCAGCTCCGACTGGCCGCAGTTTGCCACTCCAGGCCAATTGGGGCTGCAGAAAGGGCGGTCAGCACATCCCTCAGCCCGCACCTCTTCCCGCAGCCCACGTTGTCCTGGAGCGGCGAACCGCAGCCAGTGGGAGCTGTGTGCGGATGCGGCTGGTAAACAGCCCGGCCCACCAGGGGCTTTCCCTGAACAAGTGGCGGCCCTTGTTTGAGAACCACTGCTGTAGACTCTTGGCATACCACTAAACTACCATATAAAAATATAATAATATATCCAATACTTTGCAGATTATTAATCTGTGAAGTAGGAAAATATTTTAACTGTTTCTAAAACAAAATATTTTAAAAAGATGAAATATGAAGGTTTAAAAAAACTCCCCTACTGCTTTACATTATTTATGCATGAAGTACTTCTGAAAACATATTATGTAGTCAATATAATATCAATAATATGCAACTTTGTGCTGCTGTAATGATTTTCTTCCCCTGCAATCCCCTTTGTAGTTAATAGCTTACATATGAAAACCTTGACAGATCCATAAAGCGACATACATAAGCGGGGTTGAGGAGTCCTTATTAAAGAAATACTTGATGTGTGGTCTGCGTCCTGGGCTTCTGCTATTAGCTGGTATCCCCCCAAAGTTGTATTTCTAGATGGGCTTTTCATGGCATTCATATCATGTTCCATAATAGATCTCCTATATAAAGTAAAATAATACACCAGGGGCCAATGCCTAAAGGTTGCTTAAAGGATGGTGAATGTTACAGGCTGGTGAGAGGGTGGAGGGGGAATATGAGTTGCGCAGCTTACATTCTGTAGGGGAAGAAGGGAAAAGATGTGGTGCTGTGTGATGAACATCAATTGATAGCCTCTGTGTGATCCAAAGGGGTAGTCACCAGAGTGACTGGGGAGGGTTAAGGAGGTGAAGAGAGAGCCAGAACCAAGCCCCCAAACTGGTGTCTTCCTCCATACCCTTGTTAGATGATGGGAAATGCAATCACCTTGAGGACTCCCCTAGCAATCTGATTGCTGGGTAGAATTAGGGGCAGAATTTTTAGCCCTATCTGTCCAACTCTGCTCCCAGATGATAGTTGTGTTCTGGATCTATTAGCCAGAAGTGCAATGTAAAGAGGAGCACAGCCTCTTTTTAAATATTCTTGGGTACATTGATTCCTTTAGTTCTGCATGCACAGTACCTCCCCGGTGATATCCCCAGCTGCTCCAGATTGGGGTAGAGTCACTGCATCTATCTTGTGGGCCAGGGATAGGTTTTGCTAGCGTGTGGTCACCCAGAACCATCTCTGAATATAACTGGTTCTCCCTGGGCATATTCAGACGTGGCTGCATACTTTTCATCAGGCTCTGCATGTATCTAATGCTAGTTCCATACTCAAGTGGGACTCAAATTGTAGCTGTGATGACCTTGCAACCTGGTGCATGGTGGGGTGTCCAACAGAGCTTCTGAGAAACTGAAATGAAGAGGAAAACATTAATTTAATATTATTTGTGAGCTGAATACCTTTCTTCCTTTTGCAGTTTGAGGCATTCAGTACATCATCGGAAAAAGACACCGATGAGCCAGAACTTTCCAGTTAAGGTGCCTAGGCACCTAAGTGAATGGAAGTTGGGGAGGCAAGCACAACTGAATTTGGGCCAGTTTTTTAGGTGCTTAAAGTTAGGCAACCAAGCCTGAGTATTCTGACTGTAGTTCACTTAAATATTTGCAGGTTCTTTAACTTTTAACTTATGCCAATAACAACATGATAAAGGCCTTATTTTTGCAGGGTTATTAATGAATCCCCCACAAGATTCCAGGTTGGAAGATGATGTGAAGTTTCAGCCAGGAAGCCACCTACAGAACTTGAGCGTGTGTGTGTGTGTGTGTGTCTGTGTGTGTGTGTGTTGGAGAATCCCTTAATGGTTTTAAAATTAAAAAGCACTTGTCCTCAACCCCCCAGGACAGGTAAATAATACAATTTGTATTTATAGGGCACCCATGTAAATGAAAGCCACTGGGTCATTAAACACAGAGTAAATGTGAGCAACAAGGCCTGCTAAATATCGGAACAGGCATAGAAATGAAAAACAAGACACACACCAAAACCCCATCCCAAATGCACATAAATAAAACATGCCCTTCAGATGAGGGGTGCCAGTGTTAATGTTGTATTTTCTTGCTTTTGTCAGTGTGTATCCTCATAATTTTTTATGAGAGAGAGAGAGATGACCTTTATGTGAGGATGAATTTAATAGGTGAGATAGCTGATAATGGATATGTCTACCTAACAGCAGGAGCTATGATTGCAGCTTTAATATAGATAGCATGAGTACCAATAGCAGCGAAGCTGTGACAGTGGGAGCTTCAGCATGGACTGCACAAGCATACACAGGACCCTGAGTACTTCAGCATGGGCTAGCTACCTGAGCAAGTCTCTGCCGCCTTGGCTTTGCCGCTGTTGGTACTCACGCTAGCTAGATTAAAGTTAGCTTGGATATGTCTACACGTACTGCAGTTACACCTCTGACTGCAGGGTAGACGCACTCAATGTGTGGACATGATTCTATGATCCTTAGAACAGTTTTTGGTCTGTTATATCTGTAACTCAGAATAATTCTACAGTGGAGTTACTCCCAGTATATCCTGGTGTAACTGAAATCAGAATTTTACTGACTAATTTTCCATAGGAGTTCTGCTGGAGTGAAGACTGAACAACGCAGGCTAATACTGGCAATGGTATTAGTGAGGCTGAGCAACAGGCTTAAGCTATTTTTCTCCCCTGTAACTACAGCTTCTGAGCTCTGAAGCCTTAAAGACTATTCTGGTCCAAATTCTGCTATAATTTACTCACCTTGCAGTTCTACTGAAATCGGGGCTTATAATTTTGCTTTTATGTATAGTGCTTTGCATATACTAAAACGGGTTGGCAACCTTTCAGAAGTGGTGTGCCAAGTCTTCATTTATTCACTCTAATTTAAGGTTTCACATGCCAGTAACACCTTTAACGTTGTTAGGTCTCTTTCTATAAGTATATAATATATAACTAAACTATTGTTGTATGTAAAGTAAATAAGGGTTTTAAAATGCTTAAGAAGCTTCATTTAAAATTAAATTAAAAATGTAGAGCCCCCCGGACCAGTGGCCAAGACCCGTGCAGTGCGAGTGCCACTGAAAATCAGCTCGCGTGCCGCCTTTGGCATGCGTGCCATAGGTTGCCTACCCCTGTACTAAAAGAAAACCCTACATGTCCACTGTTGCCAACTCTCATGATGTTGTTGTGAATCTCGTGCTATTTGGTGTTTTTCTGGTAATCCCGGCTGCTAGAGTCATGTGCTTATTTGAGAATCTCAACTTTTTGGAATGAAAGTTTCTAACTTTCATAGTGGTGGAAGAGAGCTTGAAAACGTTAACCCTCCAGGCTCAAATACCAGAAGGCAAATAAAAAGTGCCCCAGATTTTCTTCTGAGATCTCACTCTTTTTTAAAAACCAATTTTCATCATTCTTTGTGGTCAGACTCATGAGCATTGAGCACTTGGGGTTGGCAATTGTACTGCTCTTTAGGCTTCTGAAGTGCTAATTAATGTTAGTTATTTCTATCCTGCCATAGTTTCATTGGGTGGATGGTGCACAAAGCTAAAAGAAAACACATTGTTCTTGAATAAAGCTTACAATGTAAGTCTCCAATCCTGCACTGAGCTCTGTGTAGACACAAGGATCTGCCCATGTAGAGTTCAGTACAGGACTTGTTTGTCTTCACCTTCTTTCCCATCAAGCATCTTGTTTGTTATTGTCCCACATAATGTTACATTACATAAGAACATAAGAATGTCCATACTGGGTCAGACCAAAGGTCCATCTTGTCAAGTATCCTGTCTTTCAACAGTGGCCAATGCCAGGTGCCCCAGAGGGAATGAACAGAACATTGATATTGTTGTTCAATATTGATATTGAACAGAACATTGATCATCAAGTGATCATCCCCTATCAATCATTCCCAGCTTCTGGGAAACAGAGGCTAGGGACACCATCTCTGTTCATCCTAGCTAATAGCCATTGATGGACGTATCCTCCATGAATTTATCTAGTTATTTTTTGTACGCTGTTATAGTCTTTGCCTTCACAACATCCTCTGGCAAAGAGTTCCACAGGTTGACTGTGCATTCTGTGAAAAAACACTTCCTTTTGCATATTTTAAACTTGCTACCTATTAATTTCATTTGGTGATCCCTAGTTCTTGTGTTTATGAGAAGGAGTAAACATTTCCTTATTTACTTTCTCCACAGCAGTCATGATTTTAGAGACCTCTATTGTATCCCCCCATTGTCGTCTCTTTTCCAAGCTGAAAAGTCCCAATCTTACTGATGTCTCCTCATACGGAAGTCGTTCCATACCCCTAATAATTTTTATTGCCCTTTTCTGTATGCTTTCCAATTCCAATGTATCTTTTTTGACATGGGGCGACACATCTGCATGCAGTATTCAAGATGTGAGCATACCATGGATTTATACAGAGGCAATATGATATTTTCTGTCTTATTATCTATCCCTTTCTTAATCATTCCCAGCATTCTGTTAGCTTTTTTGACTGCTGCTGCACATTGAGTGGATGTTTTCAGAGAACTATCCACAATGACTCCAACATCTTTCTTGAGTGGTAACAGTTAATTTAGACCCCATCATTTTATATGTATAGTTGGGATTGTTTTCCAATGTGCATTCATTAGCATTTATGCACATTGAATTTCATCTGCCATTTTGTTGCCCAGTCACCCAGTTTTGTGAGAGCTTTTGTAGCTCTTCACAGTCTGCCTGGGACTTAATATCTTGAGTTTTGTATCATCTGCAAATTTTGCCATCTCCCTATTTACCCCTTTTTCCAGATCATTTATGAATATGTTGAATCGGACAGGTCCCAGTACAGACCCCTAGGGAGACGCCACTGTTTACCTCTCTCTCCATTCTGAAAACTGACCATTTATTCCTACACTTTGTTTCCTATCTTTTAACTAGTTTTGATTCTTGATGTTTCCATTTTATTGTTTGTATTGGGGTAACACCTGGTTATACAGTGGAGTCTTGGTCCATAATCAGAAAGGGCAGTCCTGTCCCTAAAGAGCTTAACCACAACAATTGTCACTGTGCAGACACATTGCTGACGATTAATGTGCCCACACACTCTCAGTTGCAGGATTGAGGCCTACGATTCTAAGCAAAACACTTCACAGCAGGACAGTCTTTAAATTTATTCTGTAAAATGCCTAGCACACTTTGGATGCTCTATAAATAATTAATAATGAGATAAGGTGCAAGACGTGGTGCATACAAGCAGGTAAACTATAAGGACAAGCTGGGCTTAATGGCTTTAGAGAGACAAAATCTGTGATTCCATCTTACGGCACATAAGTGCTGACATGATAGAATTAATCACCACTCCTTTAAATGGGATTTCCATGTAGTTATCATGTAGTTTCCTATAAAATAACATACATCATTGCATGTTTCTATGCACTTAACTCCTATCACCATCCCAGGGGGAACCTACCAGTATTTAACGTAGGTCTATTTTCAGTGCTGTGAGTTTTGTTTTACATTAAAACAAACAAAAATAAATTAAATATTTAAACCAGTAAGTGAAATCAAATCAGTTTCTGGCACTGAAGCTTGGTAGATGGTAAGAGGAAATTTTAAGATTTCACTCACTTATATTAAATTGCAGCTTTATAATATGTACGTTAAATAGGCCGTCTGTGACATGAACACTGAAAAATTATTCTATGAAATTAAATCTTAAGGGTTATTAAAAGAAAGAGACATGGTGGGTGAGATAATATCTTTTATTGGACCAACTTCTGTTGGTGAACAAGACAAGCTTTTGAGCTACACAGCTGTTCGAGTCTGGGAACGGTATTTAGAGTGTCACAATTAAATACAAGTTGGAACAGATTGATAAGCATAAGAAGTTAACACATGGTGCAAGAGACCATTCCGGGTGAGGTGGGCAATTAACATCTCTGCTGTCATAAGACTAAGGAGTTATAGATTGTTGTAATGAGACATAAAACCAGTGTCTTCACTGAGTCCATGATGTTTACTGTTTAGCAAAGTTATGGATTTAAGCTCCCAGACTCATGTTTAGAAGGTGTCGTGCAGGTTTCCTTTGAGGACGAGGACTGAGAGGTCAGATATAGAGTGATTGTTTTGTGAAAAGTGTTTGCCTAGGAGTGATTGTGTGTTTTGTCTGTTACCATTTCTCTGTGTGCGTTCTTTTGAGAGCATAGTGATTGTCTGTTTTCACCCACACAGTTGTTGGGGCATTTGATGCACTGGATGAGGTACAACACATGTTGTGATAGGCACGTGTAGGACCCATGGATCTTGAAAGGTGTATTGTATGGGGTGTTGATCATTGTAGCCATGGAGATACATCTGCAGGTTTTGCATCTGTTGTAATCACAGGATCTGGTGTTGCTTTGAATTGGTGTGTCCTTGTCTGTGGCGAGCTTGGTGAGGTTGGGGGTTTGTTTGAAGGCCAAAAAAGGGGGTTTATGAAAGATTTTTTTTTCAAGATGTGGCCCCCAGCAGGTATGAGCTATAATTGTTTGATGCAGGTTCTCTCAGGAATTTGGGTGGCCTGTTCTATGATGTGATCTATCTCTCTGGTGGAATATCCTTGTTTTGTGCAGGTGGTTTTAAGTGTTTTAAGGTGTGTATCCTGGACTTTCTCCCACATTGCATATTCTGAATTATCTGAGTGCCTGGCTGTAGCTAACAGATTTCTTGGTATGTCTGGGGGGGTGACTGGATCTGTGAAGGTAGGTGTGGTGATCCGTGGGTTTCTTGTATATAGATGTCTGTAGGGTTCCATTGTTGAAGCTAATCACGATGTCTAGGAAATTGATGCTGGTGTGGGAGCATTCCAAAGAGAGTTTGATGGGTTAGTGGTGGTAGTTGAATTTGTGACGGAAATTTATGACTGAGTTTAGGTTGTTTGTCGAGAGGATGAAAATATCAGTGTATTTTAGGTATATCATTGGTTTTGTAGTGCATTTTTCCAGTATTTTTTTCTAGAGATGGGTCAGGAAGAGATTGGTATATGGGGAATGTAAAGTTGTTATGGGTGAGAATGAAATGGGTGAGTGTAGCGATGTGTTGGGTGTGGATATCTGAGGGTTGACCATGGTCTTGTAGATATTTGAGGCAGACAGTGAAGCCATTATTGCGAGGGATGTTGGTGTATAGAGAGGTGACAACCATGATGGCAAGGATGATGATCTGAGGGAGTTTGTTAACGTTACAGCGTTTCTGGAGGAAGTCAGTTGCGTCCTGGAGGGAGCTGGCCCTTTGTGTGGTGAATGATTTTAAGATGTTTTCTATGAGCCCAGATAGTCCTTCAGTAAGAGTGCCATGGCCAGATATGATGGGTCTGCCTGGGTTCCCTTTTTTTTTGTATATCTTGGGAAACATGTAGAAGGTTCCTGACTAGGTTCCTGGCAGATAAGGTTGTAGAGTTTCTCTTGGAGTTGTTTGGGGGAAGGATTTGATGATATCTTTAAATTCCAGTGCGAATTGTGCTGCGGGGTCTTATTTGAGCTCTTTATAGTTGGTGGTGTCAAGAGCATTGTCCGTTAGCCTCATTGACGCAGTCATCATGGTTGAGGACTATGATGGCGCCTCCTTTGTCTGATGTTTGATGAGTAGCTGGTGGTTGGATTTCAGGAACTGTATAGCTTTGGTGGAGGTGAAGATGGAGAGATGAAGGTGGATGTGATGTTTGTTAAGGATTTTACTGTCAATTATTTTTTGCCTGAAGCAATCAATGTAATGATCAACTGAATGGTTTTGTCTGTTGGAGGGTGTCTAGTCAGGTGATTCTTTTTTCTTTTTATGACTTGTCAGTGGGAACATGGTAATTGTGGGTGGTGTCATCTTTGTTGTGAAAGAATTTTTTGTGGTAGAGTTGGAGGAAAAATTTTAGTCCTCCACATGTTAGTATAGTATCAGGTTTTGTGGTGTGGGAGAAGTTCAGTCTCTTGGCAAGTACAGATAATTCATCCCTGGTAAGGGGTAGTCTTGATAAATTAATTATGTTGAGGTATTGTGTAGTGTCCATGTGGCAGGTCTTAGTGTCTTGGTTTCTCCCAGAAGTCTTTTTTTAACCCACTCTAATTTTATGCAGAGAGAAATATGAGTATTAGCATTAAAGTTGGAAAAAATAGCTGAGCTACTCTTCCGAATTTTGATTACATTTTGGATCCCTTAGCAAGGAGTACAGTGTAAGGGGAGGTGGTCCTTTAAAAAAAAATTCTCCTTTGGTTCCTAGATTCTTCAGCTCTACATTCACAGTACATATACACATTTTAAATAAAATGTAATGATTAGTGTAGACTGTACCTCCACAGATAGGTAGTGCTGTATCTTTATTTTAGGATTAAGTTGCTGTCTTGTTTTGATATTACATCATTATATCTGGTCAGGAGGTTTATAGGAAGATTTAGTCTTGCATGTGTTTGCTGGATTTGTTACTTGCAGTGCCCCAATAAATCCTTTGATTTCTATAAGTGAATATTCTGATATTGGCAATTGTCTAGTTGGATTGGCTTGTAGGTCAGATGGGAAAAATATTATAAACAGTGCAGTGAACAATTCTACTTTTGAGTCTATTACATCTTAAACCCCAACAATGTTTGTCAGACTGCTATGTATTGTTTGCATGTTGTTTTATATGATGTGAAATATGATGATACATTTTACATCTATTCTCTGCTGTGATCACGTACATAAGAACAAACTGTCATAGAAATAAGCAAGCTATCTTTCCACACATGTGTAAAGGAGAGGAAGAGCATAGGTTTAGTTTTCTAGCAGCTTTACAGTTAATGTGCATAGGAGAAAAATGTTGGCAGAGTACATCATGTTATAAGGACAGCAGAATTTGAGATTCTGCCTTTTCACCATTATAAATCTGTGTGCATGCAGTTCTGATTTTGGGGGTGCTGCCATTATCCAGTTCTGGCAAACCTGGTCAGTGTTTTAAATCCTTAAATAGACCTGTATATAAGAGCTTGCTTTGTCTCTGCTGTCTTTGATTTACTGTCTTGAATTGAAAATACACAAATAGGGCCTGATCCAAAGCTCCCGAATCTTTCTGTTGCCTTCAGTGAGCATTTAAGCATACCTCTAATGCAGAACTTGAAAAAATTGACCAGACTCCTATTAGCCAGGGACTGGTGCAAAAGATGGGGGAAGACTGCCAACAAGGTCCAAAACTAAAACCCTGGAGAGAAGGCCAACCCTGCTGCCGCCAGGATTCCTGCCAGAGAACTCCACAGCCACTGATTTAGAGGCTCCATTGACTCCTAGCTGCTGCTGCAAGGGTGAGGTAGATTTGGAGTGGTGTCCACTGTTCTACTCCTCCCCTGTCCTCTTGGCTGCTGCCAGATGTCATGAAAGTTGGTCTGTTGTTCTGCCCCAGCCTGTGGTTCTTTTTTGATGTGGGGTTGCCTCTTCCTTCCTTCCCAACCCCACACATGAATAGTTACAATGCATGCCCCTGCTTAGCGCTTTGCCAAGCAGGAACAACAGGAGCCCCCACCCCAGGCATTCCAAAATCATGAGAATGTAAAAATAATAAATTTTTTGGGGTTCTTTTGCTTGGCCTTCTGGTATTTTTGGAGCCTAAGGGGTCACATTTTCAAACCTTTCTCTACAACCTGAAGAGCTAGAAGCTTCCTTTTTCTTTTTAAAAAAGAAAGCTGACATTTTCCCCATAATCCCCTGACTCCAAGCGCTGAGAGTGTTGGCATAAAATTGAGAGGTGACAATGCTGTGAAATGAAAACGATTCTTATCAGTTTTGTAGCTGCCCTTGGGGGTTTTGTCATTCACCCTTGCCCACTAGCAAGAGAGACAAGAATGAAAAAACACAACCCCTACTTTATCATTTAACATAGTTTAAAAACACACAGTGCCTCCCCCTCTTTCCCCTTTGCAGTTTCCACTCTTACAGTTCTGCATCTCTGTTGCTAACAAGCCAGAACCCTCAAGCAGTGCCAGAAATATTTTCAACAAAATAGAGATTCACAGGACTCAGCATAGAAAACAGTATTTGAGCGTGTTTAAAGATGTCCCTAGCCTTTTCTCCAAGGTGTCAGATTTTGATACATGAGGTCGTCTTTCCCTGTCTAGCTATGTCCTCTGCGTCCAGCCCTGTAACATTTTAAGGCAGCAGTGTGGGGTTTTATGATGTTTTATACTTTCATCTCCTGCAGTTATCCCTGTTTCCCTCCTGGAGTCTGTATGTATGGCATGCTAAGTCATCACGTCTGTAGTGTAATTTTCACCCTGTCTTCCCTATTTTTCAATGTCAGTTGAACTTGGCAGAGGAATAGAAAGTCGTCTTCTGCCATTACAAGATCATCATTTCCCATGAAACCACAGAAATTTCTGTTTTAAAATATATAAAAAATCAGAGAAATCTGACCTAATTTGCCAAGGATGCAAAATGCATTTCTGCGTGCCAACATTTAGAGAAGCAACCAGACGGGTGGAAAATACAGTAGATAAGGAATTTGAAAGTGACAATTAAAAACAGCAGAACAGAGGTTTAAAAAAGAGATGCTTTTCCTGGATTTTTCTAATTTACTAACATGAACAGGAAGGTTTTGGTTTTTGAAAACTTGAACTTGCCAAGTGCTGTTAGCTGCATTATCTTTATTTTTAGAAATGTTTGTTCTTTACTTTCCAAAAACAGGCTGACCTGATTTTTTTGTTAGTTCAAGCGCCTTTGTTACAGTTTGAATCACTGATGGGTTTTTCTGTTTGGAAAGCAAAAATCTCAATAATTGTTTTTATTTAATTTGCTTTATCTAGAGCTGGGCAAATAATCAAAAAACACAGCACCCTGTGTTGTATGTGGATGTTTGATTCAAATAATGTAATAAAATAAGAATATTCATAAATTATTCTCCCAGTTCTAGAAACTAGGTGAGTAAGAGGGGAAAATAACGGAGTAATTTGTTACTAAAATAAAAGTTTGATAAATTATGGTCTTATTATTCAGCCAGCCTTAAACTATTGGCCACTCGTATATTTGTAGTGTAACACACTGTGATATCTACATCCTAATACAAAGATTTAAGTCACAGGAGAGGACAATGAGATCATAATTTAATTTTTATTTTTTTCTGTCTTGGTCATTTTTTTTAGCTGTTGGATGTGTTTTATTTGGTCTTGGAAGGATTAAATTTTTATTGGTAAATGTTGATTTCACAATGAACAAATATTCCATCAATAATAATCAAAATGTACATATAGGCTAAGTAAGAAAAATGCTACTTGAGAACTTACTGAAGTTTGATTTAAGTCTATTTACTTTGTATATTTTGACATGTGATGTTGACAATTTGTTTTAAGTTTTAACTTTTTGAATCTCAACGTGTACTGTCATTAAATAATTGTTAGGCACCTTCCATAATTTCCAATCTAAATGGATACAAATTGGAAAAAATGCTTAAAAATAAATATTGATATCTGTCAAAATTATAAAAAATCAAATTCTGCCAAGCTTTATTATATTCCCTTTTAGCTTGTGCGTTATGGCCCCAATCCTTCAAACACTTACACATGAGCGTAAATTTACACTCATGAATAGACTCATTGAGTCAGGGAAACTACTTACATGCTTTAGGTTACTCATTTGCATAAGCATTTGTGGATCAGATCCTATGGGTATGTCTGCACTATGAAATTAGGTTGAATTTATAGAAGTCGATTTTTAGAAAGCAATTTTATACAGTCGATTGTGTGTATCCCCACTAAGCGCATTGAGTCAGCAGAGTGTGTCCACGGTACCGAGGCTAGCGTCGACTTTCAGAGCGCTGCACTGTGGGTAGCTATCCTACAGTTCCTGCAGTCTCTGCTGCCCATTGGAATTCTGGGTTAAGCTCCCAATGCCTGATGGGGCAAAAACATTGTCGCAGGTGGTTTTGTGTACATGTCGTCAGTCGCCCCTCCTTCTGTGAAAGCAACGGCAGACAATTGTTTCACGTCTTTTTTTCCATGCGGGCGCCATACTGCTTTCAGCAGATGGTGCAGTAGGACTGCTAACCGTTATCATCGAACCACCGCTTTCGCTGCCACTCTGCTCTCCTGCTCTTGTCTCGATAGCGAATTTCTCCATGTTGTCTGTCATGGGCTCCCACTTCCGCTGAAACTCTGCTTTCATGAATTCACCTTGCAGGTCATCAGCTACTGCTTCCGCTGCCACTCTTCTTTCTTGGTGTTCTCACAGGGCCGCTTCTGCTGCTACTCTGCTTGGCTGCTCTTGTCTCGCCATAACACGGCAAGCGTGCAGCCTGCTCAGCTGTTGTGTCCTGGCAGCAGACGGTGCAGTAGGTCTGCAACCATCATCATTGAACAACTGCTTCCGCTGCCACTCTGCTCTCCTGCAGACGCCATACCACGGCAAGCATGGAGCCCGCTCAGATCACCACGGCAGTTATGAGCAGTGTAAACACCTTGTGCATTATCATGCAGTTTATGCAGAACCAGAACCTGCAAAAGCAGGCGAGGAGGCGATGGCAGCGCGGTGACAAGAGTGATGAGGACATGGACAAAGACTTCTCTCAAAGCACAGGCCCTGGCAATTTAGCCATCCTGGTGGCAATGGGGCTGGTTCATGCTGTGGAACGCTGATTCTGGGCTCATGAAACAAGCATAGGCTGGTGGGACTGCATAGTGTTGCAGGTCTGGGATGATTCCCAGTGGCTGCGAAACTTTCGCATGCGTAAGGAACTTTCATGGAACTTTGTGACTTGCTTTCCCCTGCCTTGAAGCACAAGAATACCAAGATGAGAGCAGCCCTCACAGTTCACAAGCAAGGAGCAATAACCCTCTGGAAGCTTGCAACGCCAGACAGCTACTGGTCAATCGGGAATCCTATTAGGAGTAGGCAAATCTACTATGGGAGCTGCTGTGATCTAAGTAGCCAACGCATTCACTGAGCTGCTGCAATCAAGGATAGTGACTCTGGGAAATGTGCAGGTCATAGTGGATGACTTTGCTGCAGTGGGATTCCCTAACTGTGGTGTGGCAATAGACA
Source organism: Dermochelys coriacea (assembly GCF_009764565.3). NCBI lineage: Eukaryota > Metazoa > Chordata > Testudines > Dermochelyidae > Dermochelys > Dermochelys coriacea. Next base: position 138,543,141 of record NC_050068.2, read on the forward strand.
GAACTCGTATCCCTATCTTGGGACTGGACCACCAAGGCAGCCAGTACATAAACCGCAAGGGGTACTTTTCAATGGTGTTGCAAGATCAACGTGGGATGGCTGGGAAAGGTACATGACGTTCGCATCTTCAGGAACTCGGGTCTGTATGAACAGCTGCAGCAAGGGACTTACTCTCCAGACCAGAAAATAACTGTTGGGGATGTTGAAATACCTATAGTTATCCTTGGGGACCCAGCCTACCCCTTAATGCCATGGCTCATGAAGCCGTATACAGGCACCCTGGACAGTAGTCAGGAGCTGTTCAACTATAGGCTGAGCAAGTGCAGAATGGTGATAGAATGTGCGTTTGGATGTTTAAAAGCGTGCTGGCGCAGTTTACTGACTCGGTTAGACCTTAGCGAAGCCAATATTCCCATTGTTATTATTGCTTGCTGTGTGCTCCACAATATCTGTGAGAGTAAGGGGAAGACATTTATGGCAGAGTGGGCAGTTGAGGCAAATTGCCTGGCTGCTGATTATGCACAGCCAGACACCAGGGCAGTTAGAAGAGCACAGCAGGGCACGCTGCGCATCAGAGAAGCTTTGAAAACGAGTTTCATGACTGGCCAGGCTACGGTGTGACAGTTGTTTTTCTCCTTGATGAAAACCCGCTCCCTTGGTTCACTCTACTTCCCTGTAAGCCAACCGACCTCCCCTCCCCTCTTAGATCACCACTTGCAGAGGCAATAAAGTCGTTGTTTCATATTCATGCGTTCTTTATTAATTCGTCACACGAATAGGGGAACAACTGCCAAGGTAGCCCGGGAGGGGTGGGGGAAGAGGGAAGTACCGTGTGGGGTGATGGATGAAGGGAGGAGGGAAGGACAAGGCCACACTGCACTTCAAAACTTATTGAATGCCAGCCTTCTGTTGCTTGGGCAGTCCTCTGGGGTGGAGTGGTTGGGTGCCTGGAGTGGGGCCCCCCGCATTCTTAGGCATCTGGGTGAGGAGGGTATGGAATTTGGGGAGGAGGGCAGTTGATTACGCAGGGGCTGCAGTGGTGGTCGGTGCCTTTCCTGCACCTCAACCATATGCCAGAGCATATCAGTTTGATCCTCCAGTAGCCTCAGCATTGCGTCCTGCCTCTTCTCATCATGCTGCCACCACCTCTCCTGTTGCTCTAGCCATCTATCCTCTTGCACGTTCCTCCTGTCCTCGCGTTCATTTTGTGCTTTCCTGGACTCTGCCATTGTCTGCCTTCACGCATTCTGCTGGGCTCTTTCAGTTTGGGTGGACTGCATGAGCTCAGAGAACATTTAATCGTGAGTTCGGTTTTTTTCGCTTTCTTATCTGCGCTAGCCTCTGGGACGGAAATACTAGTGACAGCATTGAAACATTTGCAGCTGCGGGGGGGGGAAAAAAGGGAGATTAAAATTGAAAAAGACACGCTGGCTATTTAAGAGGAGGGGCTGATGTTTTCCGGTTAACGTGCAGCACAAACCCTACTAACTCCTCCCTCCCCCACACACACACACCCAATTCTCTGGGATGATCACTTCACCCCTTCCCTCCACCATGTGGCTAAGCGGGGATGATTTCTTTTCAGCCACAGGCAAACAGCCCAGCAGAAACGGCCACCTCTGACTGTCCCCTGAATAAAATTCCCCTATTTCAACCAGGTGACCATGAATGATATCACTCTCCTGAGGATAACACAGAGAGATAAAGAACAGATGTTGCTTGAATGCCAGCAAACACCAGGACCACACACTGCCATGCTTTCTTATGCAGTGATTCCAGACTACATGCTACTGGCCTGCTGTGGTAAAGTGTCCTACCATGGAGGAGGCAATAAGGCTGCCCTCCCCAGAAACCTTTTGCAAAGGCTTTGGGAGTACCTCCAGGACGGCTTCATTGAGATGTCCCTGGAGGATTTCCACTCTAGCCCAGGACATGTTAACAGACTTTTTCAGTAGCTGTACTGGCCGCGAATGCATCCCAAGTCATCAGAGCAAATTAATCATTAAACACGCTTGCTTTTAAACCGTGTATTATATTTACAAAGGTACACTCTCCAGAGGTGCCTTCTTCGCCTTCAAGGTCTGGGAGTCCAGGTTGGGAGGGTATTGGATCCAGGGTGATAAACGGTTCCTGGCTGTCGGGGAGAACAGTTTCTCCGCTTGCCTACTGTGCGCTATCTTCAACCTCCCCCTCCTCATCTTCCTTGTCCCCAAAATCCTCATCCCTGTTGCGTGAGACTCCCCCCTTGCAGGAGTCCATGTACAGGGGTGGGGCAGTGGTAGGGGCACCCCCTAGAATTGCAGGCAGCTCATCATAAAAGTGGCATATCTGGGGCTCTGACCCCAAGCGGGCGTTTGCCTCTTTGGTTTTTTGGTAGGCTTGCCTAAGCTCCTTAAGTTTCACTCGGCATTGCTGCAGGTCCCAGTTATAGCCTCTGTCCTTCATGCCCTTGGACATTTTTTTTCAAATATTTTGGCATTTCTTCTTTTGGAACGGAGTTCTGATATCATGAATTCATCTCCCCATACAGTGATCAGATCCAGTACCTCCTGTTCGGTCCATGCTGGAGCTCTTTTGCGATTCTGGAACTCCATGGTCACCTCTGCTGATGAGCTCGCCACGCTGGCCAAACAGGAAATGAAATTCAAAAGGCTTTTCCTGTCTATCTGGCCAGTGCATCCGAGTTTAGAGTGCTGTCCAGAGCGGTCACAATGGAGCACTGTGGGATAGCTCCCAGAGGCCAGTACTGTCGAATTGCATCCACACTAACTCAAATTCAACCTGGCGATGTTGATTTCAGCCCTAAGCACCTTGTCGGGGAGTACAGAAATCTATTTTAAGAGCCCCTTAAGTCGACAAAAATGGCTTCATTGTGTGGACGGGTACAGGGTTAAATTGATCTAATGCTGCTAAACTCGTCGTGTAGACCAGGGCTAAGATGTCAAATTGTGGAGTTACATTTAACTTCATTTTATCTCATTAAGAAACAGTACTGAAATAAATAAGGGAGAAAATCTCCTGAACTGTTCAGCCTAACAAATGCATGAATAATAATGCAGATATATTTAGATAATGCAGATATTTAGGCAGTAAAATGCAGGTCAGCGTAACTGGAAATGTAAATTTGGGGTGCTTTTCTACTTCCCCATGGTAACAGAGTTAAATATAGACAAGTTTCTATGGCAGTTGTTATCACAGGATGGAACAGTTTAGGAGCATCACCTTCTTGTTTTCTTCTGTACTACTGTATCAAGAGATCTTAAAGAGAAGTTTTGCATATGGTAGCTTCCATGGGGGAGAGAGCGTTCAGTGAGCTTACTGCCTATATGGGAGAGAAAATCTTTTTAAGAAATATGCAAAAATTTCTCTAGGCTTGTAAAGGGAAAAGATCTCCGCACTTCTTATTAACATTTGCTTAGTTAAGATAAGGAATTAGCTTGTCAAAATAAATTTAAAGTTGCTTTGATTTTTATTCTTTGCAGCTTATTAATAAGTTTTCTGGTTCATATTACTGTCATCTAGCTCTAGAGCAGGAGGTGAGTGCCGAGTTTAGGTTTCTTTTTTTCTTTATTTTTTTTTAAGTGGGAAGAAAAGCATTGTTGTTAAATAAACTAAACTGCCAAACTACATAGTCCTGTGCGTGTGTGTGTTGCTGAGCTACTGATTGCTCTTTGTTGTGCTGTTTACTGCAGATTTTGAACGTGCTATGTAGTGTATGCATGGATCGTCCGATTTATTTTAGGATCTTCAAAGACAAGAAAAGGATGATTAATTTAGGCTGAGTGGGGAGCCTTTATCCACGGAGAGCCTTCACAACTTCACAATGGAACGTTTCTTAAGTTTATTTTTAGGAAAGTTTGTTTTTATGCTTTTTACTGAGTTTAAACAGTGCAGTGTCTCTTGACTGTGCCATACCCTGTCATTTCATGAAGCTTTGTTTAAAAATGTAAAATGTACTGCCTCGGTTCTTTTTTTATGCTATGTACTGACACTTTTTTCTTTGACTGCAGTTAGTTCTTTAGGCCTTTAAATAATCTATGTTTATAGCTAAATATAAGTTCCCCAGAACTCTTCATATAACACTCACAGATGTATGTACTGTATTATATACAGTATGTATGTATAGAGTGTACAGTATAATGGAGCAGTTACCCTGAAGTGTGGAAACATTTTATAGCTTTTATGTGATAGGCTTTTTAAAGGCAGTTGCAAATATTATTTTAAGAACGAGATTTATGCAGTGCCTAAAGTATGTTTCTGTTCTGCAGGCCAAGCTATGTTGGTGCAGATGCTTTTGGCAGCCCTGACCCAGTGTGGATCCTGGTGACAGCAATGTAAACGTGAATTTCTGCAAAGTCTCAGAAGTCCTGTAAAATGGAGGAACTGTACAAGGACACACAAAATCTGCCCATGGATGTTACCAATTCTCCTTCCACAATAGCTAACAATAAGCTAGAAAATGGGGTCGCTCAGCTGATAACTGCTGAAGCCTGGAATATCAACTCCACAGACTTGATGAAGAAAGCACTTTCACCACTTGTGACTGTCCCAGCCCCTTCGATCCTGACCCCACCAGCGGAATCCCAAAGTGGGGTAGCTCTGAAAGTAGCAGCCACGGTGCTCCAGCCAATTTGTTTAGGGGACAACCCAGTGGTTCTTCCAATACACCTGCAAGTAGCCGGGAGCACCACCCCTCAGATTGCGCCTAATAACAACACTCCATATGTTATGACGACTCAAGGTCCAGTTCCACTACCTGTCCTCTTGGAGCAACATGTGTTTCAGCATTTAAATTCTCCATTGGTGTTACCTCAGGGTGCTCCCTGCTCTACAAATCCCATTCACGGCAATCTTTTCCAGGGTTCTTCTGCCCCAATTGGACAACCCCAGTTACTGGATCAGAAACCATCCAACCAGACCCAGGAGCCCATCTTACCCCCAGTGTTTCAGACACCAGGATTTGCTGCAGTTCTTCAGGATTTGTTTCCTTCACAGGGCACCTTAGGTTCATCACCCTGTCAGCCACCCCCAGATTACTCCTCTGTTCCACCCCAGGCCTTCAGTTCCCCTCTATCTCCACTGGTACCCCCAGCCACCCTCCTAGTGCCATATCCGGTGATTGTCCCCTTGCCAGTCCCAGTCCCCATCCCTATCCCTATCCCCATCCCTGTGCCTCACGGCGCTGAATCCAAGGTCAACCCGGACTACCCCAAGCCACCATTGTTCACCCTGTATTCCTGCAAAGGCACCCAAACCCCTCTGGAGAAAGAAGAATCTAAACCCTTTGATTTCATCCACCACAGGGAATTTTCCCAGCTGAATCGTCACACAGTCATCAAGATGAGCAATGAGAATGAGGCCCTGGACCTTTCCATGAAAACGGTGCCCTTGCTAAAGGCAAGTGAGGTCAGTTCCCAGCTCACCCCTGAAGATAGTGCTTTAGACTTGTCGATTGCTTCCTACAGGAAGCCGGGCAATGCTGGGGTCCATGCTGAAGCAGCTAGTGCCATTTGCTCTGGATCCATGATGGACAGTGCCGCTCATTCCATGATGGATAAACTCTCCAGTGCAACAGTCCCCTTTGCCCCTCCCAAACCTCACGAAGCCTCAGCCAAGGTTGACAGCAGAATGACTGGTAGCAATTCGGCCGAGCTCCTGAGACAGCAGCAAAAGTGGCTGGTGGATCAGACGAGCAGAGCAGCCTGTGAACCCAAGGCTGGGAATAATATTGAGATTGTGAGCACTTCGCAGACTGCCAAAGTAATAGTCTCTGTCAAAGATGCTGTGCCCACTATTTTCTGTGGCAAGATTAAAGGCCTCTCGGGAGTATCCACCAAAAACTTCTCCTTCAAAAGGGACATGCCCCAGGACTCCGTTCTGCAGTGTTACGATGTGAAGAACCAGCCAGAGCCTAGGGATAGTGCAGAAGCTCTTAGGAAACCAATCAAAAACAGGAGTGTAAAGTTAAAGAAAATGAACTCCCAGGAGATACACATTCTTCCAATCAAAAAGCAACGGCTCGCTGCCTTCTTTCCAAGAAAGTAAATTATGGGGTTTTTAGAATTTTAAGATATAATTATTATTATGAAAAATAAAAAAGATGCACTTGGCTTAAAATGCATTTAAAACTTTAAACTATCTTTGTAAGTTATTTTGGGGAAAGCGGGAGAGGATTGGATGTAGATTTTCTGTAAAGCTGGGGGAGGGGAGTTCTTTTGGTTTTGTTTTTTGTTATTGATTTTTGACTTTTCATGAAAATAAATAAAAAGCAACCTATTTTTCAAGCGGATTGCACATTTTGCAGCTTTAATGGAATAATGGATGAGTCAGAGGGGTAAGAGCTATTTTCACTGCCATAAAGTGCTTTGATGATGTAATTCTTAGAAATGGGTACAATGGAAACTTCAAAATAAATGTTTGTATGTGGTAACTGGTTGTGGTTTATTTTGTCATTTATAAATTGCTTTCATTATTGGGGAAGATTTGGCAAAAGTCTGTAAACTGTAAAGCACTACAAGTTTATCTTTTGTTATAGCCCTGAAATGTTAAGGTGACCAGGCTAAGAAAAATTATATTGCCCCATAGCACCATTAGAGAGCGCCTCTGAACAGCCACTAATGATGTGTTTCAACTATCTTCAATAAAAATGACAGAACAAGATCACTGTTATGTCTGGCATGAGTCCAATGCACAGAAAATATTAGTTTTATGATTAGAAATAGAGATCAGTTTTTAAACACAAAGTAAACACTAATGATTATTTTAATAAAAGTTGGGGAATTTGGTTGCCCCTGGGTGAGGAAAAGTCGCATAATTTTTCCCAGCCTGTATATAGATATATGGAAAAGTGTTCGTTGTAAGTTTTACCATGTCTTGATGGCTGAAATCAATGCACACGAAAGAGTAGAACAATGTAACTTTACGACATTACAGTGTAAAAGCCAGCCACGTGAATGAAGAAATGTGAATGTAAACTTAAAATAAAAGCCTGCTAGGTGACAGTTGCGCTTATATGTGAAAATGGGCTGGAGATGTATTATTGCATGTCTGCTTCTAAATTTACACGTCTTGCAGCTAAAATATATCCAGCTGTTAGTGTGAACATTGGCGCAGGAAAGTATTCTGATGGATGTCAGAGATTTATTCTGAGGCCCCCTTACAGTTTAGAATGTTATTGTTTAGCTGTTCATAGCATGTGCTGCCACAACAGCACTGGTTCCATTGAAATAAACATGAGATTGTAAACAAGCGAGCAGGGGTCTGTATCAGGTTTACTGGTCCTTACTCTGCAGGGTTGCAGCCAGCCTCTCTACTTCCAGTCTGCTCAGTCATTCTGCAGTTTCTTGCATTAATCCCTGAGCACTGAGGCAAAGACTCTCAAAACTTAGGCACCATTTTAAGGCACTGGCCTTTCTCCCCATCCCCAAATATTGAGCACCCAAAAGGACAGTGTTTTAAGATGACTTTAGCAAAATCTTGGCCCAACCATCTTCTGGTTAAAAATAATATAGATGTTGCATTTTCATTAGTAAGACTCCTTTTTTTCCTCTAATACCTTTTCCTTGGCTAGAGTATTGCTGCTGTTGGTGCTTTATCTTCAGTGCTATCTTGCTTTCTATGGGGACCAGGAGCTTCAACGTTCAGGACTTGTTAGGGCAGTATGTATGTTTGTTTTGTAATAATATTTTTTTCTTAAGCTAGCCTTTTACTTCTCCCAAGGCTGGCCGAATGGAGTGTACAAAATAGTTTGAAGGATCAGCCACTCAGTTAATGTTTATTGACTCCCTTTTATTGTCTATCTGCAAATACTTTGCTCTCTTCCCCTTGGACACAGTTTTGATTAAATAAGAGAGGTGGATCTTGTGATTTATGCAGTGTGCAGAAATACGAGTTATGTTGTATGGTATGAATGCCCTTTCTGATTGCTGCTTGCCCCCTTTGTGTTTTAAGTTGGACATTTTCAAACCGCCAAGATCTTCTGAAAATTTACTTCATTCCAACTGGGAAATTTTTAAAGAGGAAAGTCACAAAATCAGCTGCTGAAACACTGAGTTCTCAAATAATGCAAAGAGCAATAATCAGTGGGAAGAAACATGTATCAGATCAGTAGTACTTTCATATAGACCCCATGACCCTTGTTAAATACTGTACTTCAAATGGCAAGTGAGCGAGTCCTAGCCATCAAGTTCCACCTATTAACTCCAGTAATTCCTCTTAGCCATTGTGTTAGCAGTACCGATCCTCTTTGCAGGCAGTATGGAGTAGCTAGGGCACTTGAGCTATGCCAGCCTTTTCCCCAGATAAACCCTTACTAGTAAAGCTGAAATAATTGGGGGTTAGGCTCTACTGAAAGCTTTAACAGTTGGGGGCTGGCATGGAGCCTGCTTTGGCCCATTGTGTCTTAGCCTGAAGCAGTCTTTTTGACTCTCTTGGGGGAATGTAGCTGCCTGGGAGATTCATGAATTGGATAGGGAGTCTTCAAGGTGGCTTCTACCCAAGCTATTAAGTGCCCAGTAAATCAAAACTAGGCTCCTATAGTCAGGCAATGGTGCAATGAGTTCATGCCTCCTTTGGCTGAATAGTAAATGTAATAGTATTAATTACTATTTAAATAGTAAACACACGAGCTTCAGCTTCCAGGTGCTGTTCAGATTCATTCCCTGATCAAGTAAGTGATGTGGCCTAAGCAGGAGTTAACACTCAGGTGGATGATGATGGCAAGGTCTTAACTGCAGAAAAAAGGTGGCATTTTCCTGGGTTAAGATAGTACTAAGCATTCATGCCATGTCTGTGGTGTGGAATCCACCAGGACCATGCAGATACTGTAAAAGAGTGGCATGCTGGCATTGAAGTCTATGTACAGAATGGTATAGCGCTATTTGACTGACTTACACTTGCAGCCTGACCAGCTGATCCCTATTAGCTTCAACCCAGCATCTAAAGAGAGTTGTGATGCACTTCTGTGAATAAAGCTAACTAGGCCCAGGGAAATCAGATGGGACTAGGCTAGCTGTGAAATCAGACCCTCTTACCAGAATAGGTCCAACATAACCCAACCCAGGGCTGTGATAGAGCTGCAGGTGAAGTATGTGGAACTGTTTAAATGACCCTACTGGTCAAGTTAGTACGCAGTAGGGTAAGGCCTAGCAGAGGGGCGTCACTCTGCTCTGGTATTGAACCAGTGCTCACACTGAGCATTCAAAAGCTCTGGTCCTCTGCGTGTACCAGTTTTCTGAGGTGCTGTACATCCAAAGAGTTTACAATCTACATGAGCCAAGTATGGAACATGAAGACAGCTGGGGAAGGTATGATAAAAAAAAATGAGGGTTATGTTATGGTGTTTGTATTTCATTGGTCCTACTGGAGTGATTGACCCTTAAGTATGAGCCTGAGGGAGTAGAGCAGTAGCCCAAGGAATGGGCTGTCTTCCCAGGATTAGTGAGCAATCTGAAAAAGGCACAAAGCAGGAGCAGGAAGAGACCCATGGGAGCACTGAGGTGTGACGAGTAGACAGAGCAGAGGGAGCGATGTGGAGCGCAACAGGAAAGGGGAGATGCAGACAGGGACAGAGCCTGAACTTTGACGACGAGGAGTTTGAACTTTAATAGAGGGAACCAGTGAAGGGACGTAGATGGCGTGACATCGTCGGAGCAGGGGAGGAGGAAGAAACCTTAAGCACGCTGCCGTTGCTACAGGGTTAGGAGGATCTAAATTTTGGACATAAGCACTTAAATCCTTTTACGATCCAGCCATTGGTGAAGAGGCAAATGTGGTAGGTTGGGTGAGGATGTAATTAAATAAGGACTGTAAACCCAGAGGGGAGAGAGGAATCGATAAGATGTGGAAGGTTAGGAAAAGAAGGGGGTCTTATTTGCCAAATCTAGATACTTTAGTTGGAGAGAGGCTTTGAGACCCAGAGGGCACAGCAGGTTAAAAAAGGACAAAAATCAGTAGGGGAAAAGCAGGGAGGGATGAATTCCTGCCAGATCTTGTCAATGTAATGCATTATATTGAAGTGAGCAAGATTCAGGCCAGAGAGGAGAGGAGGGAACAGAGCACAAACATAATGGAGGAAGCTGGCAGCCAGTGTATCCATACAACAACATACATGCCAAGAAGTCTAAAGGGGTATAACCTCTTATCACACATCTTCATGTTAGCTACGTCTCCTGATGCACTAAGACCCCTTCTGCCCTGTGGGCATGCCCTCTATTATGCTCCTTCACCACTTACACCCGCTTCCTGCTCAACTTCCACTACACTGATAAAAGTTACACCCCATTTTATGTCCTTGTAGAATTTGGCCTATGGGATTTTCCAAGTGTTAACACAAAATCCAAGCTCACGAAGCAGTGGGCCTGTAAACTGACTGATGATCTGAGGCAATGCTGAAATTCCATTTTTGGTTCAGAGAAGTTACCACTAGCTCTCTAGCAGATGGAGGCTTAAGGACAACAGTGACTCTAATGCCATAAAGTAGTCTTGCTAACAGTCTACCTGATAATCTCAGAAAATGAGTATCCACAAAGCAATAGCATGGTCGGGTCTTCGGAAAAACAGGTATCACTTTGCAAGCTGGTGGCAGATATTTTAGTTTTTCCTGGTGCTCAAGGTTTATATAAAATATGCAGAACTCTTTAGCCAAATGCCTTTGTTTCAGGCATCCAGAATCAGTTATGGCCATCTCAAATCCAGCTTGGCACATTTACCTCGAGAAGAAAAACAGTATAATATAGAAGTGCAACATACTATTTTCGTTCGTTAACTTCACACCTTAACCTTTCCCTACATTTCTGCTTGAGAACTATAGTACGTACTTGATAAACATGAAGTTTAAAATCCAAACTATTTCTGAGTTGTCCATCTGCGCACACACAAAAAAAAAGCTGCTCTACTTTTTTAGTTTCTGATTTCCACAGTTTTGTCATGCAAGAATAACTCAGAAAAGCTGAATGGATTTTCTTCAGATTTTATGCACACAGAAGTATGTCTGACATGAGAAATTTCAACCCAGATGGGGAACAGAATTAATAAATGAGCCACTTAAAATAAAGATTAAGCACTATCCTGTTTGTCCATAGAAAAAATAGTTACCTACCTCTCGTAACTTGTTCTTAGAGCTGTGTTGCTCATGTCTATTCCAATAGGTGTGCGTGTGCCACGTGCATGATTGTTGGAAGGTTACTAGCTGTACCCATTGGGTTGGCCGTGGAGACCCCTGGAGTGGCATCTTTATGGGGCGTATGTAGGTCCTTGCCGACCTGCTGCCTGCTCAGTTCCTTCTGACAGAGTGGAGGCGGGTGGGATTTGGAATGGACATGAGCAACACATCTTGAAGAACAACAGTTACGAGAGGTAGGTAACCATTTTTTTTTTTCTTCAAGCGATTGCTCAGCTACATTCCAATAGGTGACTTCCAAGCAGTTTCTCTGTGGGAGGGGTCGGAGATCACCTGGTTGCTGAGTGCAGGATTGCCCTGCCAAAGGCTGCATCGTCCCTTGCCTGTTGGATAATGGCATAGTGTGATGGGAAGGTGTGGGTGGATGACCACATTGCTGCCTTGCACATGTCCTGGATAGGAAACTGCATCAGGAATACTGCAGACAATGCCTGTGCTCTCATGGAGTGAGCCATAAGAGGAGGGGCTGGAATTTTAGCCAGGTCATTGATACAGGATGTGATCCATGATGAATTGTGCAGGGATGAGTTTGGGAGCCCCTCATTCTTTCTGCAATGGCGATAAAGAAATGTGGTGATTTACAAAATGGCTTTGTGCGCTTAAGGTAGAATCCTAGGGCACACCTAATGTCCAGGGAATGCAACATGCACTCTCTTTTACTGTCATGGGGCTTAGGGAAGAACAAGGGTAAAAATGTGTCTTGGTTCACATGAAACTGGGAGACGACTTTTGGCAGAAATGCAAGGTGAGGGCATAGCTGCACCTTTTCTTTATAAAAGACCATATGGGGGGGGGCTCTGAACTCTGATACCCTTCTGGCCGAGGTTATGGCCACCAGAAAGGCCACCTTCCAGGAAAGATAGGACAGAGGGCAGGTTGCCATGGGCTTGAAAGGGGGCCCCATGAGTGTGGACAAGACCAGGTTGAGGTCCCACTGAGGAACGGGCCATTGTACCTGGGGATAAAGTCTGTCCAAGCCCTTGAGAAACCAGCCCACCATGGGATTACTGAAGACTGACCTACCCGCTGCCCCCAGGTAAAAGGCTAAAATGGCAGCCAGGCGTACCCTGAGAGATGATATTGCCAATCCCTGCTGCTTGAGGTATAGCAGGTAGGCCAAAAGAAGGGGAATTGGCACGAGTTGTGGTTCAGTTCCCCTCTGCAGAGACCAGATGGAAAAATGTTTACATTTTTCCAGGTACATGGCACGAGTGGTGGGTTTCCTACTTCCCAGCACGACCTCCCTCAGTGGGTCCAAACACTGAAGTTCAAGAGGATTCAGCCATGGAGTTTCCATGCCATGAGGTAGAGGGACTCCAGATTGGGTTGTTGCAGACGGCTGTGGTCCTGTGTGATTAGGGTCAGACAGACAGGGAGCGCCCCTGGTCTGTCCACTGAGAGGTTCAATAGCATGGTGAACCAGTGCTGGCGGGGCCATACTGGGCTATGAGGCTCAAGGAAGCCCCGTCCTGGTGGGCCTTGAGGAGGACTTTGTGTATGAGAGGGAAAGGCGGGAATGCGTACAACAGGTGACTCATCCATGAAAGGTGAAACATGTCCACAATGGAGCCTGGGCTGTGATTCAAGAAGGAGCAGAACTGCTGGCACTTCCTGTTGCTCCACATCATGAACAGGTCGATGTAGGGAGAGCCCCACCTCTGGAAAATCAAGTGTGCTATGTCCGGCCTAAGGGATCATTCGTGACGGTGAAATGAGCGGCTGAGGTGATCGGCTAGCTCCTTTTCTGCTCTTGGAAGGTGTGACGTCTCTAGGTGTATCGAGTGGGTGATGCAAAAATCCCAAAGCTCGGCCGCCTTCTGGCACAGGGGAGAGGAACAAGCACCACTCTGTTTATATAGAACATCACTGTGGTATTGTCTGTCAGCACTCACAGAAGTGCACCCTGAAGGCAGACCTGGAAATTTTGGCATGGCAGTTGAACCACCCTCCGCTCCCTTACGTTGATATGCAGCAATAGTTCTGTGTGGGACCATAGGCCTTGCGTTCTGATAGTGCCCAGGTGTGCTCCCCAACCAAGTGCCAAGGCGTCCGTGATTAGGGATAGTGTATGATGGAGTTTAGCAAAGGGTACTCTTGCACAGACCATTTGTGGTTGCAGCCACCAGTGGACAGACTCAAGGATGCAAGGGGGGAGGGTTACTATCTTGTCCAGTAGGTCCCTGCCTGGCCTGTGTACCTATGCCAACCATGCCTGAAGGGGCCGAAGGCATCACCTGGCAGGCTGGACCACATAAGTGCAGGCTGCCATATGCCCCAATAGTTTCATGCAATTTCTGGCCCTGGTTGTGGCAAATTGGCAAAGGTTTTCAATAATGTCCTTGAGTGCTTGGAAGCACAGCTCCGCCCTGGCCGGCGCTGAGAGCCCCTATGAATTCTATCCTCTGCATCGGGGCCAGTGTGGATTTGGGCACGTTCAGTACGAGGCCCAGCCTGTGGAATGTGGCCTGGGCCAGGGCCACGTGCTCTGCGGCCTGTGCTTGCGACTCGGCCTTGATGAGCCAGTCGTCCAGGTACAGGAACACTTGCACCTGATGTTTGCGGAAGAAGACTGCAACAACCTCCATACGCTTGGTGAATACCTGGGTGGGGGGGGCACAGAGAGCCCAAATGGGAGCACCCTGAACTGGTAGTGCTGGCCACTGACAGCAAATCTCAGGAATCATCTGTGGGCTGGGATAATGGATATATGGAAGTACGCATCTTTCAAGTCAAGGGGGGCATACCAGTTCCCCAGATCCAGGAATGGAATGATGACGGCCAGAGAGATCATGTGAAACTTCACTTTCCTTATGGATGTGTTGAGGTCTCACAGATCCAGGATAGGCCAGAGCCCACCCTTGGCCTTGGGGATGAGGAAACAGCAGGAGTAGAACCCCTTGCCCCTGAACTCCTGAGGAACCTCCTCTATTGCCCCTAGAGCGAGGAGTGATTGCACTCCTGCAAGAGTTGTTGTTCGTGAGAAAGGTCCCTGAAGAGGGATGGGAGGGATATTGGATAGAATATCCCACCCCTTCTGTGCTGAGGACCCAACGATCTGACATGATCTGGGACTAAGCACAGTAGAAGTGGGAGAGTTGATTCACAAAAAGGGGGTAAGGATCTGAGACTGAAACTGATGCTCCATCCTTGGGCGCATCTTCAAAAGTTGGGCTTCGGGCCAGTGGCCTGTTTGGCCAAACCCTGGCTTTGGCCTGAGAAGGACTGTGGCGGGCACCTCCTATTATTTCTGCCCCTGACAAGTCTTGCCTAGGAGGCCCAGAGTAGAAATGGGACAGGGGCTGAGGCTTAAAAGGGTTTCTTTAGGGTGCAGGGGTGTGGATCACCAAAAGACTTCAAAGTTGCCCACGAGTCCTTAAGGCTGGGCAGGTGACAGTCCATATTTTGGGGGAAGAGGCCCGTACAGTCAAAGGGGAGGTCTTGAATTGTGTTCTGGATCTCAAGTGGTATCCCAGACACCTGGAGCCACTCACTGCGCCTCATTGTAATGGCGGTGGCCATAGGCTGAGCCGCTGAGTCCGCCGCATCTAATGCGGCCTGGAGGGAGGTTCTGGAGACCACCCTACCCTCCTCAAGGAGCATGCTAAACTCCTTGTGCGAATCAGCCAGGAGCAACTCCTGGACCTTTGCCAAAGAGCTCCAAGAGTTGAAAGCATAGCGGCTGAGTACCACTTGCAGGTTGACTATTCGAAGCTGGAGTCCAGCTTCTTAGCATCCCGAGACGTAGGCACAGGACCTGACTGTGCTTGCTGCTCTTTGTGATTTGCCACATTGACCACCAGAGACCCTGGTTGGGGGTAGGTGAAAAGGTGTTCGTACCCTTTCTGCGGCACAAAATAGCATCGTTCCACCCCTTTAGCGGTGGCTGGTATAGAGGCCGGAGTCTGCCAGAGCACCTTAGTGATGTTTGGATTGTTCTTATTAAGGGTAAGACCACCCTAGAAGGGCCCTCAGGGGTAAGGACATCCACCATCGGATCAGACTCCTCCATGACCGCCTCTGCCTGGAGATTGAGGTCTAGGGCCATCATCCTAAGAAGGTCCTGGTGTTCCCTGGTGTCCATCGCTGGTAGGGTGGTGGTGATGCCCGTCTGGCAAGGAGGAGGCCCATGGGATAGGGTCATCCTGCCCTTCTGGCTCTCTGGAGGCCGGGTCATGTACCTCAGAGCCTCCAGTGAGTGAACGTGGCTCTAGCGTCACTGATGGTGCTGGTTCAGGTGCTGCGCCTGAGCATGACAGCCCAGAGTCCCTGTCTCATGGGGAGCCCTGTGGGTGTGGCGAGCCAGTGATGTTTTTTGGGGCAGGGGGGAGGGAAGAACAGGGTGAAGATGCCACTGATGCTGGCCTGGAGTCCTGACCCTCAGCCTGATGGTAGGCCCAAGGGGTCCAAAAGGGCCATTGTACTGGGCCCTGCCAGGTGACTGTCAGTACAGATGATTCCACTGGTCTGCGGTGCTGGGACCGGTAGTGGCTACGTTGAGAGACAGAAGTTACGGCATCTGCCTCAGACGAGTGGTCTGTGCCCAACCATGGGGGGAGGAGCCCGATGGTGCCAGGGAGATGGTGAGCGGCCCCGTAACATCATAGGCTTGCCACAATGATGAACTAGAGGCAGTGCCGCCATCAGTGCTGTAAAGGATGCCAGAGCTTGCAGTGCCAGGGCCTGCACCTACGGGGCCAGGGACCTCATTGCCATGGCAATGAGGTCCCGCGCTGCCTCGTAGATATTCAGCATGGAGGGAAGGTCGAGCTTTTCCTCCAAATCCTCCCAAGTTGGAGAGTCCACCAGCACCGGACTCGACGGGCCTCCTGTTGGGGTCAGAGTCAATAGTGCTGGGTCTTGAGGCCCAGACAATGGGTGTCCCACCGGAGGACACACTCCACTGGAATCCCCTCACGGCTTCTTGACAGGGGAGGGAGGAAACATTTCCTAGAGGTAGGAAATCAGAGGGGAGAGGTTGGGAAGGTGAAGACACAGGCACAAGCCATTTTTCTGAGATAGGAGCATGTGGATGTGCCTTAGTCAAAGGCTTTTGGCACCAAAAAGCTTGTGACCAGCTAGGTGTGCTAGAGATAGGACAAATCTACTTCTCAAAAAAGTGTTAAGTATCCAAAAATCTAATTGTCATAATTGGTCACCAGACAATAAAGCCAGCAAAACAGATTTTTTTACATCTCTAAATTGGACAATAATATTGAACTATGTAATTTGCCAGTCACAGTGTGCTTTACCATTACCATTTTGACACAGAAATACTGTTACTCAGATGAAATTTAATGTTGATAAATGCAAAGTAATGCACATTGGAAAACATAATCCTAACTATACATATACTATACATGTACAATGATGGGGTCTAAATTAGCTGTTACCACTCAAGAGAAAGATCTTGGAGTCATTGTGGATAGTTCTCTGAAAACATCCACTCAATGTGCAGCAGCAGTCAAAAAAGCAAACAGAATGTTGGGAATCATCAAAAAAGGGATAGATAATAAGACAGAAAATATCATACTATTTCTATATAAATCAATGGTACGCCCACATCTTGAATACTGCATGCAGATGTGGTTGCCCTATCTAAAAAAAGATATATTGGAATTGGAAAGGTTCAGAAAAAGGCAACAAAAATTATTAGGGGTATAGAACGGCTTCCGTATGAGGAGAGATTAATAAGACTGGAACTTTTCAGCTTGGAAAAGAGGCAACTAAGGGGGGATATGATAGAGGTCTATAAAATCATGAGTGGTATAGAGAAAGTAAATAAGGAAGTGTTATTTACTTCTTCTCAGAGTAGCAGCCGTGTTAGTCTGTATTCGCAAAAAGAAAAGGAGTACTTGTGGCACCTTAGAGACTAACAAATTTATTAGAGCATAAGCTTTCGTGAGCATTCGATGCATTCGATGAAGTGAGCTGTAGCTCACGAAAGCTTATGCTCTAATAAATTTTAGTCTCTAAGGTGCCACAAGTACTCCTTTTCTTTTTACTTCTTCTCATAATACAAGAACAAGGGGCCACCAAATGAAATTAATAGGTAAAAGGTTTAAAACAAACACAAAGTATTTTTTTTCATGCAACGCACTGTCAATCTCTGGAACTCCTTGCCAGAGGGTATTGTGAAGGCCAATAATATAATGGGCAGTATTGGTCAATTCTAAGGAACCTACATCTTTGAAGTTACGGGAAGTCACAACATGGCCCAAAGTTTGGATAAACACCCAGGCCAAATTTTTCCAACCTAGATACTTTAAATTAAGCTCCTAAAGCAATATTGGGACTTTCAACAGTGCTGAGCATTACCATAACTCTGCTTGCACTGAAAGTTAATGACAGTAGTAGGCTACAGCTGAAGCCTTTTGAAAATCCCATCCTTGGGCACCTGAAGCATGGAAACAATTTTCCAGAGGTACTGAGTTCGTGCCACTCTTATTGATGTGAGTGAGGGTTGCAGGTGATCAGCTGTTCTGAAAAATTATGCTGCTGCTATGAATCATATCATAGAATCATAGAATATCAGGGTTGGAAGGGACCTCAGGAGGTCATCTAGTCCAACTCAAAGCAGGACCAATCCCCAACTAAGTCATCCCAGCCAGGGCTTTGTCAAGCCTGACCTTAAAAACCTCAAAGGAAGGAGATTCCACCACCTCCCTAGGTAACCCATTCCAGTGTTTCACCACCCTCCTAGTGAAAAAGTTTTTCCTGATATCCAACCTAAACCTCCCCCACTGCAACTTGAGATCATTACTCCTCGTTCTGTCATCTGCTACCACTGAGAACAGTCTAGATCCATCCTCTTTGGAACCTCCTTTCAGGTAGTTGAAAGCAGCTATCAAATCCCCCCATATTCTTCTCTTCCACAGACTAAACAATCCCAGATCCCTCAGTCTCTCCTCATAAGTCATGTGTTCCAGTCCCCTAATCATTTTTGTTGCCCTCCGTTAGACGCTTTCCAATTTTTCTACATCCTTCTTGTAGTGTGGGGCCCAAAACTGGACACAGTACTCCAGATGAGGCCTCACCAATGTCAAATAGAGGCAAATGATCACATCGCTCGATCTGCTGGCAATGCCCCTACTTATACAGCCCAAAATGCTGTTAGCTTTCTTGGCAACAAGGGCACACTGTTGACTCATATCCAGCTTCTCGTCCACTGTAACCCCTAGATCCTTTTCTGCAGAACTGCTGCCTAGCCATTTGGTCCCTAGTCTGTAGCAATGCATGGGATTCTTCCATTCTAAGTGCAGGACTCTGCACTTGTCCTTGTTGAACCTCATCAGATTTTCTTTCTTTGGCCCAATCCTCTAATTTGTCTAGGTACCTCTGTATCTTATCCCTAACCTCCAGTATATCTACCACTCCTCCCAGTTTAGTGTCATCTGCAAACTTGCTGAGGGTGCAGTCCACGCCATCCTCTAGATTATTAATGAAGATATTGAACAAAACCGGTCCCAGGACCAACCCTTGGGGCACTCCGCTTGATACCGGCTGCCAACTGGACATGGAGCCATTGATCACTACCCGTTGAGCCCGACGATCTAGCCAGCTTTCTATCCACCTTATAGTCCATTCATCCAGCCCATACTACTTTTAACTTGCTGGCAAGAATACTGTGGGAGACTGTATCAAAAGCTTTGCTAAAGTCAAGGAATAACACGTCCACTGCTTTCCCCTCATCCACAGAGCCAGTTATCTCGTCATAGAAGGCAATTATATTAGTCAGGTATGACTTGCCCTTGGTGAATCCATGCTGACTGTTCCTGATCACTTTTCTCTTCTCTAAGTGCTTCAGAATTGATTCCTTGAGGACCTGCTCCATGATTTTTCCAGGGACTGAGGTGAGGCTGACTGGCCTGTAGTTCCCCGGATCCTCCTCCTTCCCTTTTTTAAAGATAGGCACTACAGTAGCCTTCTTCCAGTCATCTGGGACCTCCCCTGATCGCCATGAGTTTTCAAAGATAATGGCCAATGGCTCTACAATCACATCCGCCAACTCCTTTAGCACCCTCGGATGCAGCGCATCTGGCCCCATGGACTTGTGCTCGTCCAGCTTTTCTAAATAGTCCCGAACCACTTCTTTCTCCTCAGAGGGCTGGTCACTTCCTCCCAATGCTGCCCAGTGCAGTATTCTGGGAGCTGACCTTGTTCGTGAAGACAGAGGCAAAAAAAGCATTGAATACATTAGCTTTTTCCACATCTTCTGTCACTAGGTTGCCTCCCTCCTTCAGTAAGGGGCCCACACTTTCCTTGACTTTCTTCGTGTTGCTAACATACCTGAAGAAACCCTTCTTGTTACTCTTAACATCTCTTGCTAGCTGCAACTCCAAGTGTGATTTGGCCTTCCTGATTTCACTCCTGCATGCCTGAGCAATATTTTTGTACTCCTCCCTTGTCATTTGTCCAATCTTTCACTTCCTGTAACCTACTTTTTTGTGTTTAAGATCAGCAAGGATTTCACGGTAAAGCCAAGCTGGTCGCCTGCCATATTTACTATTCTTTCTACACATCAGGATGGTTTGTTCATGTAACCTCAATAAGGATTCTTTAAAATACAGCCAGCTCTCCTGGACTCCTTTCCCCCCTCATGTTATCATCCCAAGGGATCCTGTCCATCAGTTCCCTGAGGGAGTCAAGGTCTGCTTTTCTGAAGTCCAAGGTCTGTATTCTGCTGCTCTCCTTTCTTCCTTGTGTCAGGATCCTGAACTCAACCATCTCATGGTCACTGCCTGCCAGGTTCCCATCCACTTTTGCTTCCCCTACTAATTCTTCCCAATTTGTGAGCAGCAGGTCAAGAAGAGTTCTGCCCCTAGTTGGTTCCTCCAGTACTTGCACCAGGAAATTGTCCTCTACACTTTCCAAAAACTTCTTGCATTGTCTGTGCACTGCAGTATTGCTCTCCCAGCAGATATCAGGGTGATTGAAGTCTCCCATGAGAACCAGGGCCTGCAATCTAGTAACTTCCCTTAGTTGCTGGAAGAAAGCCTCGTCCACCACATCCACCTGGTCTGGTGGTCTATAGCAGACTCCCACCACGACACCCCCCCCTTGTTGCTCACACTTCTAAACTTAATCCAGAGACTCTCAGGTTTTTTTTTTGCAGTTTCATACCAGAGCTCGGAGCAGTCATACTGATCTCTTACATACAATGCAACTCCCCCACCTTTTCTGCCCTGCCTGTCCTTCCTGAACAGTTTATACTCTGAAGCCATCCATGACAGTACTCCAGTTATCCCAATCACATCATAATTCCTTGACTGTGCCAGGACTTCCAGTTCTCCCTTGTTTCCCAGGCTTCATGCATTTGTGTATAGGCACTTAAGATAACTCGCTGATCATCCCTCTTTCTCAGTATGAGGCAGGAGCCCTCCCCTCTTGTGCTCACCTGCTCATGTTTCCTCCCGGTATCCCATTTCCCCACTTACCTTAGTGCTTTGTTCTCCTTCCACCAGTGAACCTAGTTTAAAGCCCTCCTTACTAGGGTAGCCAGCCTGCTTGGAAAGATGTTCTTCCCTCTTTTCGTTAGGTGCAGCCCGTCTCTGCCTAACACTCCTCCTTGGAACACCATCCCATGGTCAAAGAATCCAAAGCCTTTTCTCCGACACCACCTGCGTAGCCATTCATTGACTTCCATGATTAGATTGTCTCTACCTGGGCTTTTTCCTTCCACGGGGAGGATGGACGAGAACACCACTTGTGCCTCAAACTCCTTTATCCTTCTTCTCAGAGCCATGTACTCTGCAGTGATCCACTCAAGGTCATTCTTGGCAGTATCATTGGTGCCCACGTGGAGAAGTAGGAAGGGGTAGCGATCTGAGGGCTTGATGAGTCTCAGCAGTCTCTCTGTCACATCGTGAATCCTAGCTCCTGGCAAGCAGCAGACTTCTCAGTTTTCCCGGTCGGGGCGGCAGATAGATGACTCAGTCCCTCTGAGGAGGGAGTCCCCGACCACCACCATCCACTTACTTCTCTTGGGAGCGGTGGTTGTGGAACTCCCTTCCCGAAGACAGTGCATCTCATGCCTTCCAATTGGCCGAGTCTCCTTCTGCTCCCTTCCCTCAAATGTATCATCTAGGGACACTCTCCACATTAGTACCTGTGGAGAGAACATGAAAACGGTTGCTTACCTGTATCTGCACTGCTGGTACATGGTCGCTCCCCTTTCTTCTTCTGGAGGTCACACGTTGCCAAATTTCTTCACCGTCCTTCTGTCCCCGCTGCGCAGCCTGCTCTGAATCTTCAGAATGTTGTGCCCATAAAAGCGTATCCTTAGGCCTGTCTAGGAAATCTTCAGTTTCTCTTATGCAACTCAGGGTTGATACTTGTTTCTCCAGACTTTGAACCTTCTCTTTCAATATGGAGATCAGCTTGCACTTTGTACATAGTCGCTTCTGTCCTGTGGAATAAAGACAAACATGGCATATCCTGTGCAGGTAACTGCTGAATGCTCACCATCCATATTACCTTCCAAGAGCTTCCTCAGGTGTGGTAGTAACTACTCAGAGACGCCTACAAGATGAAAGCCTCAGTGGGTTCTCCCCAGGCGAACTTGCAGGCAAACTCCCTCTGTTAGCCTCTCCACTGTTCGCTGCTCAGCTAGTTTTTATAGTGCCTTTTTATAAGAGTCAGGCCCACTCAAGGCTCACCTGGAACAAAGCACTCCCAGTGCAGGAGCCCCATGACAGATATAGAAACCTAAGCCCTGGTCTACACTACAGGGTTAGGTTGAATTTAGCCACGTTAGGTCAATTTTATAATGAATGCATCTACACAAGCATCCCGTTCCATCGACCTAAAGGGCTCTTAAAGTTGACTTCTGTACTCCTCCCCAGTGAGGGGAGTAGCGCTAAAATCGACTTTGCTGGGTCGAATCTGGCATATTGTAGACACAAATCGACATTATTGGCTTCCGGGAGCTATCCCAGAGTGCTCCAATGTGATCGCTCTGGACAGCACTTTCAACTCCAATCCACTAGCCAGGTACACAGGAAAAACCCCAGGAACTTTTGAATTTCATTTTCTGTTTGGTCAGTGTGGCGAGCTCAGCAGCACAGGTGACCATGCAGTCCCCCCAGAATCGCAAATGAGCTCCAGCATGGACCGAAAGGGAAACACTGGATCTGATTGCTGTATGGGGAGAAGAATCTGTGCAGGCCGAACTCCAATCAAAAAGAAGAAATGCTAATATATATGACAAAATTGCACAGAGCATGATGGATAGAGGCTACAACAGGGACACACAGCAGTGCCGCATGAATGTCAAGGAGCTCAGGCAAGCCTACCAAAAGGCAAAGGAGGCAAACAGTTGCTCTGGGTCAGAGCCCCATACACGCTGTTTCTATGATCAATAGTATGGCATTCATCGGGGGGGGACCCTACCACTACCCCACCATAGTCCGAGGACACCTGCAAAGGGGGAGGATTTTGTGGATGAGGAAGAGGAGGAGGAGAATGCACAGCAGGCAAGCGGTGAATCCATTCTCCCCAGCAGCCAGGACCTTTTCATCACCCTGGAGCCAATACCCTCCCAAGGCGGGATCCCTGACCCTGAAGGTGGAGAAGGCACCTCTGGTGAGTGCACATTTTTAACTACAGTACAGGGCTTAAAAGCAATAGTGTTTAATGTTTGATTTGCCCTGAAGACTTGGGATGCATTCGTGGCCAGTACAGCTACTGGAAAAGTCTGTTAACGTGTCTGGGAATGGAGCGGGAATCCTCCAGAGAATCCTCCAGTTCTCCTGGAGGTATTCTGAAAGCCTTTGCAGAAGGTTTCTGGGGAGGGCTGCCTTATTTCATCCTCCACGGTAGGACACTTTACCATGCCAAGCCAGTAGCAAGTAGTCTAGAATCATTGCAGCACAAAGCATGGCAGCAAACGGTCCTGGGTTTTGGTCGCATTTAAGCAACATTTGGTCTTTATCTTTCTGTGTTAGCCTCAGGAGGGTGATATCATTCATGGTCACCTGGTTGAAATAGGGGAATTTTTGTAAGGGAACAGTAAAAGGACCCCATTCATGCTGGGCTGTTTGCGCTTGGCTAAAAGGGATCATGCCATTGCCATGTGGCAGGGGGAGGGGTGAAGAGATCATCCCAAATAGCCATGCGGAGGGGTGGGGGAAGGTGTGCGCTGCACATCCACCTGAAAACTGCAGCCCCACCTTTTAAATGGCAAACCCAACCAACATTGCTTGCTATGGGAAAGGAGAATGCTGCAGTTTGAAAACATTCCCACGTTATGAAGGCGTTTGAAGCCAAACCCGCGTATGCTTTGGTTTACCATGGCTGCCTGGAACCCGAATTCTGTTGCCCAGCCGTGTGTGATGTGTCACCATACCGGCAGGCGCTCAATATAAAAGGCAAAATGCGACCTTGTACCTAAAGCATGTGTGCTGTCTGCTGTGAATTGCTTGAGTCACTGTGAAAGAGTCTCCCTTTTCTTCTCAGAAATGTATCATCTTAAATTTTACTCTCCCTTTTTATCCCCCGGCAGGTGCAAATGTTTCTATGCTCCCCCATCATCTCTGTCCCTGAGGTTATCGCAGATTAGAAAGCGAAAAAAAAAACACACTTGTGATGACATGTTTTCCAAGCTCATGCAGTCCTCCTGTACTGGTAGGGCACAGCTGAATGCATGGAGGCATTAAGTGGCAAAGTCCAGGAAAGCATTAAGTGAGCGAGATGAGAAGAGGCAGGATGCAATGCTGAGGCTAATGGGAGAGCAAACGGACATGCTCAGGCATCTGGTGGAGCTGCAGGAACAAGAGCACAGACCATTGCTGCATCCACTGAACAACTGCCTGCCCTCTTCCCCAAGATCCATATCCTCCTCACCCAGATGCCCAGGGAACACTCCGGGCACCTAGCCACTGTACTCCAGAGGATGGCCCAAGCAACAGAAGGCTGTCATTCAAACAATTTTGATTTGTAGTGTGGCTACAATAAGCAATGTGCCCTTGTCCTTCCCTCCTCCCCCACCCCACTCGGGCTACCTTATCAGTTATCTCTCCCCTCCCTTTTTTTAAATTAATAAAGAATGCATGGTTTCAAAACAATAGTGACTATTTCCTTTGCCAGTTGTGAGCAAAGGGGTGAGGGTGGTTGGCTTACAGGGAATTAAAATCAACAAAGGGGGTGGGTTTGCATCAAGGAGAAACACACACAACTGTCACACTGTAGCCTGGCCAGTCATGAAATTGGTTTTCAAAGTAATGCGCAGCATGCCTACTTGTACTCTTCTAATCAGCCTGGTGTCTGACTGTTCAAAATTGGCAGCCAGGTGATTTGCCTCAACCTCCCACCCCACCATAAACATCTCCCCCTTACTCTCACAGATATTATGGAGCACAAAGCAAGCAGTAACAGCAATGGGAATATTGGTTGCGCTGAGGTCTAACCTAGTCAGCAAACAGCACCAGTGAGCTTTTAAACGTCCAAAGGCACATTCTACCACCATTCTGCACTTGCTCAGCCTATAGTTGAACTGCTCCTTACTACTGTCCAGGCTGCCTGTGCATGGCTTCATGAGCCATAGGAGCAAGGGGTAGACTAGGTTTCCAAGGATAACTATTGGCATTTCAACATCCCCAACAGTAATTTTCTGGTCTGGGAAGTAAGTCCCTTCTTGCAGCTGCTCAAACAGCCCGGAGTTCCAAAAGATGCGAGCGTCATGCACCTTTCCTAGCCATCCCATGTTGATGTCGGTGAAACATCCGTTGTGATCCACCAGTGCTTGCAGTACCATTGAGAAGTACCCCATGCAGTTTATGTACTGGTTGGCAAGGTGGTCCGATGCCAAGATAGGGATATGCATTCTGTTTATCGCTCCACCACAGTTAGGGAAACCCATTGCAGCAAAGCCATCCACTGTGACCTGCACATTTCCCAGAGTCACTACCCTTGATAGCAGAACATCAGTGATTGCATTGGCTACTTGAATCACAGCAGTCCCTAGAGTAGATTTGCCCACTCCAAATTAATTCCCGACTGACCGGTAGCAGTAAGGCATTGCAAGCTTCCACAGGGCTATCGCCACTCGCTTCTCAACTGTCAGGGCAGCTCTCACCTTGGTATTCCTGTGCTTCAGGGTGGGGGAAAGCAACTCACAGAGTTCCAGCAAAGTGGCCTTATGCATGAATCATCCCATACCTGCAAGACTATGCGGGTCCCACCAGTCTATGCTTGTTGTCCGGGCTCAGAATCGGCATTCCACTGTATCAACCAGCCCCACTGCCACCATGATGTCCCAATTGCCACATCCCATGCTTTCAGGAATGTCTGTGTCCATGTCCTCATCAAAATCCTCCTTGTGCTGCCGTCTCTTAGCCAGGTTCAGCACATACTGCAGTATAACGTGGGAGGTGTTTACAATGCTCGCAACAGCAGTGGTGAGCTGAGCGGGCTCCATGCTTGCCATGGTATGGCATCTGCACGGGTAACCCAGGAAAAAAGCTGTGAAATGATTGTCTGCAATTGCTTTCACGGAGGGAGGGAGGGAGGGAGGAAGGGGAGACTGATGACATGTACCCAAAACCCCCCGCAACAATGTTTTTGCCCCATCAGGCATTGGAGCTTAACCCAGAGTGCCAATGGGCGGCTGAGACTGCGGGACAGATACCCCCAGTGCAACGCTCCATGAGTCTATGCTAGCCATGGTATTGAGGATGCACTGCACAGACTTAATGCGTTTTGTGGGGATATACACAATCAACTGTATAAAATTGATTTCTAAAAATCGACATCTATAAAATCTACCTAATTTCATAATGTAGACAATACCCTAACTTTAGGCACCTGAAAGTTAGAAAAATTTGGCTTTGCATTTTTGAATGCTTATCTGAAAACTCCTGTTTAGACTGGCCCACCAGGAGCAGCATTAGTGCACGCTTCCTCCAGTGCCTTGCCCATATGCCTGAGCATCTACAGCTGAAAGGGTAGGGCAGTGTTTAGTCAGTCCTTGAGCTCAGTTCTGAGACAGCAAACATAGGTGTTTCTTGGGACCAGTTGTCACAGTGATTACATGCATTTTTTTTCTGCTATTGTAGCTAGAAAAGAAAAGATTAGTTGACATGGGTATGTGCAGGCTTTCAGCTCTACCATTTTTTTTTCTTTTCAGCTCAAAGGATGAGCTATTTCTTCCCTCTTTGTGCTGAAATTTCCCCTCCCCCATACGTGTCTGAAAATGTTGAGGTAGGAGGCAGAGAGATACATTTACATACAGGGATGAAAAGCTTCATGCCAGCTTTTGACCAGATGGTGGCAGTACACAGCCTTCCATGCAAGCATCTAGACGGCAGTATCAGGAGCTACTCTATTTGAAATAAAACCTACCATGTGCCAGCTCAAAGGACAAACTTTCACATAAACTTTGACTCAGTGCAGGATTCCTTATCTAGTACAGTTGTGGAGTTGCAGACTAGTAAGGTCCTGGGATTTACAGATGTACTTCAGAAAGAGCTAGGACAATTACAGTTCAGCATAATAAACCTACTGGCACCTGTATGGATGATCCAGACAATATTGGCAATTGGAATCTATAGGTGGTAAAATGGAAAAATCATTAATGGGTGCAATGGAATATCTAAAGTATTTTTAGGACTTTCTCCACTTATAAGCACCATAAGGGCCATCTACACTTCCTGGGGAAAACTCATTATTTGATTATCTTTAAATGATTTTTTTTCTACTTTTTTCTACTTTCTACTTGGAGAATCTCTAAGCCTCCTAAAATATGATACATATTTTGTGTCCATTTTACAGATGGGTTATCTGAGGTTGGTGGACAATTAAGTAATTTGACCAATGCTATGAAGATTAGATTAAAGTATCAGACTAAATAACGCTGCATGATCCTTATTACAGAAACACCTACAGTGAAGGAACCAGATGTGCTAGACTGTGTGAAAGTCTGCTTTACAGGGTTGGAAGACTACAATCCAGTCTGTTGAAGAATAGGAGACCATTCCACAGCAGGTATTCATTGAAAATCCTAAAAAAGAAAAGGAGTACTTGTGGCACCTTAGCGACTAACAAATTTATTTGAGCATAAGCTTTCGTGAGCTACAGCTCACTTCATCGGATGCATTTGGTGGAAAAAACAGTGGGGAGATTTTCCACCGAATGCATCCAATGAAGTGAGCTGTAGCTCACGAAAGCTTGTGCTCAAATAAATTTGTTACTCTCTAAGGTGCCATAAGTACTCCTTTTCTTTTTTGCGAATACAGACTAACACGGCTGCTACTCTGAAAATTGAAAATCCTAGTGTCCTTAATGCTGCATAGCCCTTGAGCAGTTCAAATGGATATTTTTCATTCACCAGCTAAATTACCATATATACTCGTTCATAAGTGAATTTTTTTTTAGTAAAAAAAGGGAAGCATCAGAGAAGGGGGTCAGCTTTTGAGCAGGTATAGAGAGAGGAAGAGGTGGGACACAGCCCCTCCCCCAAAAGAGTGGGCAAGGAGAGACAGCAGAGCCAGAAGGGAAGAGGGGGCCAGAATCTCTCCACTTCTGGCCATGCTGCTCTCCCCCCAGCCTCCGAAGCAGCTGCATGTTGCAGCTGCACCGCCCAGCCCGCTGGAGCAGCTCCGGCCAGGCCAGAGACATCCTCCCCTAGCCTGCCCCAGCTAAGGTGGGAAGGGATGGGATGGGGAGAGTGTGGAGGTCCTGGGCTAGGGGTGGGGTCATGTGGAGCGGGTGTGTGGTGACAGAGGTTACTCCCCTGACCCCCAGCTTCTCCCCCCGTAAAATTTCCCCACCAGTAGCTGTCCAGACCCATCAGGGTAAGCTGCTGGCTGGCTGGGACACATTGTTTACTTAGGTTTACCTCTGTGCCTGCGGCGACTTGAGGTAAATAAACTGTCTCAGCCCGCCAGAGGTTTATCCTGATGGCCCGGGAGCCAAAGTTTGCCGACCCCAGCTTATGATCCAGTATATATAGTACGTTCCCTTCACTAAGTACTATGAAAGCTGGAAGGGATGACGTTGCACATTTATCTTAAGGAGCTTTGTAACTTTTTTAACCTTGTTTTTTCAGTAGTGAGCAGGACGAGCCTATATCTTTGTTATTGTTCAATGCTTTCAACACAGTCAAAATGTAGATACCTGGTTTAGTTTATTAGGACAGGTCCACCTATGCTGCAGTTACAGCTATGCTTCAGAATTTTATTCTAAAACTACATAGATGGTAGGGCAATCAGGCTTACAGCAAAAATGAAAAATAAAATACCTCTTCCACAACATCAACCTTTGTCTTTTTAATATAATGAACTTTAATCCCTTGTCTGGTTAATGAAAATGGACAGACAGAACCTAACATTTATTTAGGCATGAACAGATGTAGAAAGAGTCCTTCCAGATACAGTAGTTTATCATATGCATGGTTACAAGCCAAGCAATTCTTTGCATACTTAAGGCTTTCATGGAATGCAAAAATCCAGTGATTTATTCTGAGGAGTGTTTTTACTTTTTCCCCAATACCATTACCTTTCCAGTTGGTTGCCAGCATCATGTTTAACCATTACTTTCTCCAGTGGCCTTAGAAAAATAAGATACCGATTCTAGCATTCCTGTTTCTTAGTACAGTTGTCCTTTTATAAATTTCCTAAAAATGTTTTAGATAGGATGTGGACATGACAACCAAGCAGATTTGAGGTGAGTTTGCAATAGTATAAGGCAAGCAAAACCAGCCAGCGCAAATTCAGAAGCAAAGAATAATAGCGGCTCCTAGACTATGGGCCACGGAGCACTTGCTGGAAGTCCCAAGAGGGTTGGGGGCAGGGAGAAGATGACACATGGTGCTGTCTCTGCTCTTTGTTTCTGGTGGTTAAGTTATAGTACCCCCACAAAACACCCACAAAGCTACTGTCAAATCCCTCCTCAAAACTGTTCTCTGCCATGAAGCCTACAAAAAACTGAAGTTTAGGCTGTTGGTCAGCATGGTAGGCAGTAGTCAGGTCACAGCATTGTCTCATCATTTATTTGCATTCACCTGTCTACGTCCACCTATTGGGCTCCTGACTTACACTTCAAGTGGAAGCCCCTTGGGGAAGGGCCCATCTTTTTGTTCTGTGTTCGTACAGTGTGTAGCACAAGGTCCTGGTCTATATCGAGGGCCCCCAGTGTTACAGTAATATAAATAAGAAGTTAAAACTAAGGCTGTCAATTAATTGCAGTTAACTCACGCGATTACATAAAAAAAAGATCAATCACCATTTTTCAGTTTTAATCACACTGTTAAACAGTAGAATACCAATTGAAATGTATTAAAAATATTCACTTTGATTTCAATTACAATATATATGAAAATATCCAAAATATTTATTACAAATATTTGCACTGTAAAAATGATAAAGAAATAGTATTTTCAATCCACCTCATACAAGTACTGTAGTGCAATCTCTTTACTGTGAAAGTGCAATTTACAAATGTATATTTTTTTTGTTACATGACTGCACTCAAAAACAAAACAATGTAAAACTTCAGAGACTACAAGTCCACTCAATCCTACTTCTTGTTCAGCCAATTGCTAAGACAAACAAATTTGTTTGTGATTGAACTCCTTGGGGAAGAATTGTATGTCCCCTGTTCTGTTTCACCCACCTTCTGCCATATATTTCATGTTATAGCAGTCTCGGATGATGACCCAGCACGTTGTTCATTTTAAGAACACTTTCACTGCAGATTTGACAAGGCGCAAAGAAGGTACCAATGTGAGATTTCTAAAAGATAGCTACAGCACTCGACCCAAGGTTTCAGAATCTGAAGTGCCTTCCAAAATCTGAGGACGAGTTGTGGTGCATGCTTTCAGAAGTCTTAAAAGAGCAACACTCCGATGCAGAAACTATAGAACATAAACCACCAAAAAAGAAAATCAACCTTCTGCTGGTAGCATTGGACTCGGATAATGAAAATGAACATATGTCGGTACGCACTGCTTCGGATTGTTATTGAGCAGAACCCGTCATCACCATGGATGCATGTTCCTTGGAATGGTGGTTGAAGCATGAAGGGACATATCAATCTTTAGTGCATTTGGCACATAAATATCTGACTACAACAGTGCCACAAGAACGCCTGTTCTCACTTTCGGGTAACATTGTAAACCAGAAGTGGGCAGCATTATCTCCTGCAAATGTAAACAAACTTGTTTATCTGAGTGATTGGCTGAACAAGAAGTAGGACTGAGTGGACTTGCAGCCTCTAAAATTTTACATTGTTTAATTTTTAAATGCAGGGTTGTTTTTTTTTTTTAACATAATTCTACATTTATAAGTTCAACTTTCATGATAAAGAGACTGTACTACAGTACTTGTATTAGGTGAATTGAAAAATACTATTTCTTTTGTTTTTTACAATGCAAATATTTATAATAAAAAAATATAAAGTGAGCACTGTATACTTTGTATTCTGTGTTGTAATTGAAATCAATATATTTGAACAAGTAGAAAACATCCACAAATATTTAAATAAATGGTATTCTATTATTGTTTAACAGTGTGATTAATTGCGATTAATATTTTTAATCACTTGGCAGCCCTAGTTAAAACTACATTAAATGCTTTCCTTAAATTACTTCTCCATGTACAAAGTGCCCGTAATTAGCACAGGGATGTTATTTCATTATGCAAAGTGAGTTAGGTGGGCTATGCAAATGAGAAAAACTATTCGGATGCAATCCACCCTATGAAAGCATTTAAGAACCCCTGCTTAATACATTCAACCAAGTCATTCCACCCCCAAAAGAAAGAACACACAAATAATCCCCTGCCAAATGGGCCAAAATCCTTAGGTTCTTACTCAAACCTCCATCATATCTTTGCAGGAATAACCCAGATAAAATAATTCCTGTAATCCTGTGTAAGATTAGGTATCCCATTAAGGAGCCTTCGAGCATGAATTTTGAACGTCCCATGCACCAATCTCAGCTCTAGCAAGATTAGCATGGCTTCCAGGGAGCTTTTGTTTATAAATAATTGAGGGGGAAAGCAGTGTTTTTTAATGCCATGAGCATTCAAGGTGAGATTTCCTGAGCAAATATCTCCTTCTCCCATAAGTAAATAACGAAGTGCCCTTATTAAAAACAACCCTCCTCCCCCCAGTATTCATCCAAATCAGAATTTATAGAACGTGCTGCTGAGTTTTGCTCTATTCCAGCAAAGTACTGTAATAGTTTACAGTTATTTGTAATGAATATGTTGTAGTTGTAACAAGGTCAATCACAACAATTAATGAGCCTTGTCTTAGATAACTCCTTAGTTTCTAATATCGGGGGTAGCCGTGTTAGTCTGTATCCACAAAAACAACAAGGAGTCTTTAAGGTGCCACTGGACTCCTTGTTGTTTTTCCTTAGTTTCTGTTACACCACATCACTGTTTTGCTATGAGAGTTACAAGACTAGTTAGAGACGCTATTGTAAAAATAAATAAATAAATAAAAATAAATAAATGAATTTTTTTTTAAAAAAATCAATCCCTAAACTTAATGTCAAGGAGTTAATTTTTAATTGTAGGTTAAATAAATTTTTACAGAGTCCTATATAAAACTTATATTGCTGCCTTATAACAGCAATAGGAACTAGAAAAGAAAGTACAGAAACAATCAGCCGCAAAACCGTGCTAGCAGCAGAGAACACATTTCATGTATACCCTACCTTTTTGCATGTAATCAATATATTTTGAGAGACTGAATTCAAACCACCTCTTGATTATTTTAACTGGATCCCAACTTCTGTAGTTTTCCTCTCCGTGTTTTGCTTTGAAATTACTATTCACTTGATTAAGTTACTTCTAAATTGCAATCTGATTGTTCAGTGCTGGCATCAGAACAATAGACTTCTGTGTAACAGCATTACTGTGTAACGGTAATAAAATCTGAAGTACATTAATCTGTAATTGAGGTCTATGTTAGTTGATATTAAAACATTTGACTTAAATACTTCGGTCTTTGCTTAGACACAGGACACAAGCATTGGGCAGTGTGTACTGGAAGAACAATGAGTCAGATTCAGAAGTGATGAACACCCACAATTTAAATAGAAGCTCTTGGGAGCAGTGGTGATCAAACTGAGCCCCACCAGAATACATACCAAATGCCACCCTTTTGAATTTAAACAGATCCCTGTGGAAACCACAGCCACAACCAAATCCATGTCCAGTCACTTGAAACTCAAAGGGTAGAATCTGTTTTAATTTATGTATGCAGTCTGTCTATATGTTTTTAACTGCATTTTTAAGCATGACCCAGATTCCGGTATATATTTATAAATAACATGAAACAAGTATAAATCCACAGGATTCTTATAAAATGCACTTGGTGTACAAGTTATGAACCACATTTTATCAAGGCAGCCATTAAGCTGAAAGGAAAACAGTCTACTCTACACATCTCACCATTCAAGATTTTGGAAAGAAAAAAAGTAAGTAGTGACTGATCATACAAGAGGTTCGTAGGGGTCTCCTGTCCTTTTCAAATTAATGGATATTTGTGTGGAAATTTTGTGAAACATATGGTACAGCAAGGTACAGTATACACTACAGCTATAGAGTGTCACAAATATTTCAAAAACACAGATCCATCTAAGTTCATATATTAATTGCTTTTGATAAGCAGATATTGCAAGGTTATATTCCTGTAATAAAAAAAAAAACTTTACATCAGAAGTTTACATGAACTGCCAAGTTTTGCAAAATGCTGGATAATATAGCAAACTATGATGTCTGCACAAGTGTTAGTTGAAGTAGGAGTACATATACAATGTCAAACAAAATGGAGAATTATAACACTGAACAATTTTTTTTTAATTTTAGATAAGAACATCCAGTTGAAAATAAACAATTAAAAATATATTCTGTTACACCGCTTGGATCTCATGCTATAAATACAATGTAAAACTCTAGTACTATGACATTCTAGCATTTCATGTGCATGTATGTGCACACAAATTCTGTACAGATATTTATACCATAGCCATGGAGTGTATGAAAAAGAGGCTAAAACCTCATTGTTCTATATGGATGTTGTAGAAAACAGACAACCTAAACATCTTAATTTATACCAACTATTTGGACAATGCAATAATATAGTTTCAGAGCAAATTACTTCCAATGCAATTTTAAGAGAGTGTTATTACTCATTCACGTTAAAAATTCAGCATAATGCTTAATATATTGATGAAGTGTGGCATAAGCAATATATAACAAATATACTAGATATTTCTCCGTCATTGTTTTGCCCTTTCTAGATATAAAGCAGGCATGTGTGTACTGTCCATCTAAACACACATGTGCACAAAGGACATGTAAAGTAACCCAAAACACATAACCCTTAGTGTTAAATGTTTTGTGATAGCAGAGCAAAACAATCCTCAAAGACAAATGAACTTCTAAATTAAAATTGTGTTGTAGTTATTTAAATGACTACTTGGAAAGCTGAGAACTACAAAATATGATTTTGCAATATTTCTGCTAAAACCTGAGGAATATTAAGCTAGCAATAAGCAAGGCATTTTCAAACAAGAAATTTGTAAAAAATACACATTTTTTACTAGAAACTTTCATATATAAAAAGACAATAAGAAATATAATAAAACCTATCCTTTTAGGACTACATCTTCCCTAGTAAATAGTTCTTTATTCTCACTTGCACTATTACATACAGTACATTCGATTTCCTACACAGAAAATGTACATTCTTGTCCCTGATGTATACTTTATTGGCAGTAATAGCAAGCTATTTTATTATCAACACTCACTTCTGTAGCTTATAAAAACAGCACCAAGTTTTATGCAAAACGAGTATTAGTTTAAGTGAAATATTTAAATTAAAGAAGTCAAAAAACAAGAAACATCAGAACCGAAATGCATATTTCCAGAAACCATACCAGAATAAACGGCTTAGAGCTAAGTAATGATTAACCGGGAGTTTTGCATAGTACAGGGCACTCTCCTGTTTGAATCCACCCATCCATTGATTGTTCCTTACCCCCCAGGAATGGAAAGTAAAGTGGACAAGTGCTAATGAATATAGAAGTACACAAAAAATTTACTGGTAAAAAAAAATTGAATTGTACAGTTTCTCATTATCTCTGTCACAGTGCAAAGTATATTTTAAACACATTTTTAAAAAAACCAAATACATATGTACAGTATATATGTATGTACCACACTCGCGCACACACATATATATACACACACATAAGCATGAATACAAATATCCATGCCAAGTTCAGCAAAAGGATGGAATGTTTAAAATGTGGGTCTTCTGTTCCACAGAAATCTGGAAGTCCGTTCACCCCAGAACAGTTGGCTGTTTAAAATGGCCAAGAAAATGCCCCCTCCATGAAACAGAAATATTGCCTGCATAAATTGACAACATACTGTATATTTGTCCTCATAATTCACCAGAGAACTGATAACCACACTTTATAAAAGCTTATATTTGTATTAAAAACACACAAATCAAACAATTCATATGGCTATTCCCTTGATGGAAATCTGTATAGCATAATTCAGATGAATATTACTTTTCTGGAGCACCAGACAAAGAGTATTCACTAAAGAGATGAAGTCTACTGCTGCTTCTTTAAAATTTTCTTATAATGTAAAGTTTTACAGCCACCCCTGTAAAAGTTAACACCTGATGCTGTTTTTTTCCTTTGGGATTAAGCTGTTTTGGTTCTGAATGTGAATGTGTCAGTTGAAGTCTGTAGCAGAAGAATGGATTTCTCAGCACTCTGTGTGAAGTTAGTACTCATGAAAGCATTGCTTTTTAAAAAACACACAACACCAATTGGCTTTTTGGTGTGACGTTTCTAAAACAGTTGTTAGAATATTAGAATGTAACAGTCCTTTTCACTTGGTAGTAAATATTTTATCACATTTTGAGAGGAAACTTTTGCAAACTGAAGACTGTTTATGATGACAAAATATTCTTAAATAAAGAACATGTCTGTGAACCTGAGAGTTAAGTCTGATATGAATACATACATTACAGTGTCTCCACTGGCTAGTACTTTCCTTGTTTAAGTCTCTCAATATGGTAGCATAGCTTTAATGCTGGCCCCAACTTCAGTCCCATATATTTCATTATCATATCGCTCCTTAGTAACAGTAGTGCCTTTCCATCAATTTCCTACAGAAGGAATAAATACAACATACAACGGCTTTAACAGGTTACATGGTAAAATCAAAAAGTACATTGTATTAGTTTATACCATAGTAAAACTTAATATAGAGTATATAAAACAGTAATTTATTAGAATTTAATACCTCTGATGGCTATTAAAACTAAACTGATTTTTATTTAAGTGTTTTCTAAGGTACCTTTTGGTAGATACTTGAGATAATGCACAAGTCAATAATAAAAGGCATTGGACAAAACCAGATACTGTAACCAAAACAAAAGTAACTGGGCCATGAGAAAAATCCAGAAAGGAAGAGCTGATAAAGAAGGGAGGCCTCTCTAGTCAAAGATGAAATGACCCAAACACTGAGGCCTTGCACTGAACCTTGAAAACAGCCATAGGGAGACTCTGGCATGCATGCATGCAAGCGCGCGCACACACACACACACACACACACACACACAGGAAGGCAGTTACACATCATCTAGATCTGTGACACAAGACAGATCTGTGTCTAGCCTAAACCAGATGGAATGTTAGGATCAAAAGCAAGGACAATTGAACAGATTTTCACTGCCTTGAAAAGAAGCTGTTGCAGTTGGACAGGCCTAAATTATTAAAAAAAAGTATTGGCAATTCAGCGACTATTTCCCTGAAATTGCATACTGAAATCACTCTTTTTTAAAAACAGAATAAGCTGAAA
The DNA here is from genome assembly GCF_009764565.3 of Dermochelys coriacea. NCBI lineage: Eukaryota > Metazoa > Chordata > Testudines > Dermochelyidae > Dermochelys > Dermochelys coriacea. The sequence goes on from NC_050068.2 coordinate 138,579,150, forward strand.
AATACTATGAAATTTGGTCCCTATTCTAAAAATTTCCAGAAAAACCAAGAAGGGGAGGAGGTTTGGGTTTTTTACATCTATCTATATTTCAGTATCTTGAAGTTTCCTTTGGACCTAGCTTACTCCAAACTTAAAAGAATTTTTATTATGAACTGGTGCAGACAATGAGAAATGTTACCATTTTACACCCATTTTGCCCAGGTGTAAAGGAATACACAAGGCAGTAGAGATTCTGGCTTGTTGGGTTCATAATAAAAAAAAGCCAGACACTTCTTGGTGGGGACACTGCCATTTTGAGATGACAGTAGTTCTCTATTAGGCAGCCCATCATGTAACCACATAGTGAAAGGAAAACCAGTGAACGAAAGTATACAGGACATGCAGAGTTAGAGCTACGAACTTTTGATCCTCCTAAATATATCATCTAGCTAGTTCCAAAGCAGAGGGGCAGGAGGGCGAGAAGTGGAATACAGATAGGGACCTTAAATCTCGAAGAATTTCCAGTTGCAGGTAAATAACCCCCTCTTCTTCAAGTGATGGTCCCTATTGTATTCCACTATGGGTGACTGAAAAGCAGTACCTAAGAAGGAGGAGGGTGCGAGGGTGTATAGTAGGGCTGAGCGGAGTACTGCTAGATAGTAGGGCTGAGCGGAGTACTGCCATCCCAAAGGAGGCATCAGCAGAAGTGTCCTGCACAGGGGAATAATGTCTTGCAAATGTGTGAATGGAGCTCCATGTGGCTGCTTTACAGGTGTCCAAGAGAGCTGCCACCTGAAGAGATGCCATAGTTGTTGATTGTGTTCTGGTGGAATGAGCTCTTATTCCATTGGGGGAAGAGAGTGGGGCATGGGTGGAGGTTTGAAAGCTGATGGAGTAGAATGCAGCCAAAGACCCATTTGGAGAGTCTGTGGGTGGAGATGGTGTGCCCTTTGACTCTTTCTGTTATAGCAAATGGTGGAGCGTGCCAGGGGAGGGGCGTGGAGGAAGATTCAGGGGGACACGGCTGGGGCCAGGGCCAGCCCTGATGGGGGGTGGGGAGGGAGCACCACCCAGCTCTGCTCCTGGCCCTGGCCCCACACTCTGGCTGCCAGCCTTGGCCTCTGGCTGAAGCTCTGCTCCCAGCCCCGCCCCCACCATCAGCCCTGCCCCCAGCTTCAGCACCCTTACCCCATCCACGTCCCCTGCTCCCGGAGCTGCGGACAGAAGGTAAAACATTTGGGGACCACTGTGCTAAAGTAACAGACAGCCTCAGGGATTTCCTGTGTGGCTTTTTTCTCTGTAGGCAGAAAGCCAAGGCCTCCGAACATTGAGGAAATGGAGTCTTCATTCCTCTGAAGAAGAGGTTTTGGAAAGAACACAGGTAAGTGAATGGACTGGTTAAGGTGAACTTCCAAAACTACCTTAGGGGTGAATTTGGGGGGGGCGGTAATTGTAAAGAAAACATATCCATATGGAATACGTCGTATGGAGGCTCTGCCATCATCCCTCCAAATTTGCCAACCCTTCTTGCTGAGGCGATGGCTACAAGAAAAACGACCTTCATGCAACAGAGTGACATGGAGCAAGTAGTTAAAGGCTCAAGTAAGGCCTTGTGAGTACTGAGAAAACAAGGTGCAGGTCCCACTGGGGCTGTAAGCTTGGTCAGTGGATCTTTGAAAACCAAATAGCCCTAAGAAGGTGCATGGGATGTGCTGGTCGCCACCAAGTGGTCAAGCAAGGTACTAAGGGACAAACCTTACGTCTTCAAAGATAGGATATAGTCCAAGATGAGAGGAATAGCCATAGTCTTTGGGAGAACACTCTTTGTTGTGCCCAAGAAGGGAAGTGCTTCCATTTAGCTAGGTAACATTTTCTAGTAGAGTCCTTTTTACTATTGGAAAGCATGTCTCGTACAGCTGTGGAGCATAAACATTCTAATGATGATGCCCATCCAAAAATCATGTCCTGAGGTTGAGCGGACACAGATCAGGGTGCTTGATCCTGCCGTTCTACTGGATCAAGAGCTCGGGGAACATTGGGATAACATGCATAGGAGATTGGGAAAACAGAATTGCCCAGGCCAGAAGGGGGCAATCAAGATTACACATTACTGAGTTGTGGAGTTCCCACTCCTGGTCGACTGTGAAATGTCTGCTGAGGAAATCTGTGAGCACATTTTGCTTCCCCAGAAGGTAGGCTGCCAACAGAGTGATCTAATTGCTGATGCACCACCTTTCACTTCAAATTCAATAATAGCAGGGAAACTCACAAAAACTTCCTGCACAGATTAGTAACGTGCTCAAGTCTAGCAGAATAGAAATAGAAAATATCATACGTGTCTCCTGAAGAGTTCTGCATGGGGTGCTAAAGCCTGAGGATCAGCTTCTTTCACAAATTGCATTACTTCATCTATTGACCAGACAGAAGGATCCTTATTTGGTACTCGTGAGGGTTCCCTCTTTAGTGCAGTGAGATCAGGACCTGTTGTAGAACTTGCAGCTTAAATGTAAAACATTGGCAAAGGGAGAAATGTCATAAGTGTCAATGTAGTAAAAACACATCCTTGCAGACTCAAATGAAAGGAAAAATAAGACATTGTTAGTGTCCCGTATTAGTAGCAGTCCTCTCTCTTCTACCAGTGTATCAACCTGGCTAAGATCACTCAAATTTTTACAATTTATTAAAATGAAAAATATTTGATTTTCCTTCTAAAGTGTCACTGAGATGTTCTATTTGGGCCACAGCATGAATCTGTGTTCAGATGACTTCTACAATTGCAGATACACACAACGGTATAAGTGTTAGCACTATGTACCATCAGGGAGGGATCAGTTTGAGACATTTGGTTCCTAGCTCCCAAGACACCAGCAGCTTGGAATGTTGTGCAGGAAGGGAAGGGAACCCCTCACTGCAAATTTCAGTGATCCTTTGGCCAACTTGGCAGCAGTACTTGAGAAGCTGGAGAAGAAGCTGTAACCAGTACTGCCCAGCCAGGCAGGCTGCAGGGTCTTTGATAGCTAGCAGAGTAAAAAATCGTATGCAGGATTTCTCTGCCTTGTACAGTATTAGAGTTGAAAGCTTAAATTCTGTATTCTGAAATCACGTTAGATGGTCTGACATGTTTGCCTAAGTCTGACTCCTTGTGTGAAGTCTTGGATGTCAAAGCACTTTGCTTCATAATTCATAACCCACTGACTTTGCATACTGCTAAAAAGTAGTTAGCAATGCACATTTTAAAAGGTTAAGTGTATGCCATACCTTCAATCCTCCTCTGCATTCGATTCCTATTGACTTCATAGTAACTGCTGTTCCCAGCAGAGCTTGATGACAGCCTGTGTAGGACTGGGGCTGAGTTTGAAGCAGCAGTCATTGGCTGAAGGGAATTTCTATAATATGCTGCACTCCCTGAGGTATGATATTCAGTGGAATTTCGGCAGGTTGGGCTTGCAGGATTTACTGAATTGAGTGCAGAATCCATAGAGTCCTCAGAAAATCGGTGTTCTTTGGCAGTGCCATTTTCTTCAGTTGGCAATGTTTCTGCTACATAATATGAGTAACACAAATACTGATCTATTCAACATGTTAGATTTTTGTAACCTTGTTATTTAATTCCATGCTACTTATTTTTAACACTAACTACAATTTTTAAGCCTGTCAACAAGCTCCCCATAAAACAAGCACCAAATACAACCAGCACCATTCTCCTTCTCTTATTTAAGTAAAAGTAGTCAGTAGGAAGTTCATAAAATATATTTAAAGTTACAGCTGTAAAAAACCTGATTATTGTATAGTTTGATGAGAGCTTGAAGGTCACTTTGGATCATACAAAATTTTCAATACTTCATTTCACTGTCATTTCATTCTATACAAAACAAAACTATATCATCAACAAAGGGGGAGATTTGATTCGCTAAGAATTATCTGAAGGTAGTATCAATACATTTGCAGTTATAGGCATAGATATAGTCACCAAGAACGCATATCCACAGTTTAAACATTTTTTCTAAAACGCAGCCATTAAGCCTGTGTTATGTTTATCCTGTAAGAGATTTTTAATAGGAATAAAAGATAAACCCACAGTATAATATTTAATTTGCCTAATCTAAGCAATACAGAGAACCATCAACTTCTAATTAGAAACAAGTGTGCAATTGTGTATCTATAGATCATACTATCTTCAGATACAGCGGCCCTCTTTATGAAGTCAACAGATTGCAAACTGTTGCCACAATTATTTCCTGTATTGAGGAAAATCCTGGTATTTCAGATACTGATGTGCTAATTATTAAGAAATACTGACCACTGTACTTCACTTACACGCAGGCAACTCTTCTCTGGATACGAAAATATAAATGAAACAAATCAATTAAATACATTCTGGCTTAAGAAAGAGGTAACAATCCTTTGATAAAATTTGAAAAGGAAAGTGTTTATCAGCTAATCTCTAATCTTTAAAACATATTCTCAAACTCCACTTCAATGCTTCACAGGACTCAATGCAGAGCATAGACATACAGCTTCAGAGTCAGCTAAAGGTTGTTGCTATACAGCAACATAACAAAGTCCTTCCACCTGCCTATAGGGCTTGAGTGTTTGGTCTGTTTCAGTTTTTTTTTAAATCATGACTGTTGAAGATTAATAATATATTCTGATTAAAGTATGGCCCAGATTGGTCAATATGCTATTTGAGAAAAAGAAATTAATTGGCAAGAAATTGTTCCATTTTTTAGCAATAAATTTCTCTGCTCACATTAGACAAATCTAGCACTGAGAAAGAAAAAAAGAAAGGGAGTAATGATGAATATGGAGAAAGACTGATAATTGCTGTGAAATACGCTTCTAAAATGCATGCTCTTTACTCTTCTAGAAATTGTATTTTTTATTTATTTCCTGCATCACACCAACATCTGGAATTAAAAAGATGGTAAAAGAACCATTTTCCTGAAAACTTGTGATGTTTTCACATTTGGCTTTAGAGGTCTACCATATGCCAGACGTTCTCTTTTTCAAAACTTGGCTTAGAGGTATTCTTGAGATCTGGAAGCACTGGGTTTATTTTAACAGTGATTATTTTAACATAATCCTGAAGAAAAATAAGAAATAAGAAATTCACTCTATGGTTTAAGCAATTAATTAATAAATCCTTCTTGCTGACATAACCCAATTGCAAAATGAAGAAAGAAGGGTTTCAAGGGCAGTGTATTTGGTTACCTCTACTTAGAACACCACCTTTTTGTGACAAATATTGAGTAAAACTGGTTCAGGCCTTAAAAGATTAGACTTTCCAGAACTGGCCTAGAAGGAAAACTATTACTGTGCAAGAGATTAAAAAGTCTGCTCGACCTGCATCTATATCAAAAGGTGAAAACATCCTCCTCTTGGCTACTGAGGCCTGTATAATAATAATAATAATAATAAAAAAAAAATCGGAGGACTTGAAAAAAACAGGAGAAGCTAGAAAATGACATCATTGCTGGAAATTTCAGTATGGGAAGTAAAAAAAGGGGGAATCATAAATGAATATGTAAATGCTGAATAGAAGAGTTTGAGAATCAACTGCAGATATAAATCTCAGGATTTTTGGTTTTTAGAATAAATTAACTGGAGGGGATATACTGCAATAGGGATTAATGTGTGGAACCCTTTGGTTTAACCAGCATACAATTTCTAGTGCCTTAGAAAGGGTCCATTTTATTGCAAGGAAGCAGAGGACCCTGTTAGGAAACAAATAAAATGTTTTTTTTTTTTTTTTTAATACTCAACACGCTAAGGAAGCAGAAAGATTGTCAGGCTGCATAATGTTACATGAGACTCATATTTTACTTATCCAGATTATGCAGCCTTATCTCTGAAGTCAGAGACCTTGGAGATAATGGTGGTGTCTGAGATGAAGACTTCTTTAAGACATCTTCATGAAATTCTGAGACAGATGAGATTTTTTTCTTTTCAAGATATTAGGGATTTGAAAATCTCATGAAATAGGCCTTGGATTCACATATGCAAGGTAGGAAAGTTCACAGAAGTCAGAATTTAAGGCCTGAAGTGACATTAGATCATCTAGTCTGACGTCCTGTGTATCACAGGCCACCAACACCACGCAGCACCCGCACACAAAACCCAACAACCAAAATTAGTCCAAAGTATTACAGCCTACAGGAGACTAAACTATTATGTGCCAGAGGGAGAGGCAGGAGGTGCACCAACGTCCCTGCAATGGCAAGAAATGGATTAAGAGAGATACCCAGGTGATCCCGGCATGCTGCACAGGAAGGCAACCCCTCGCCCCCAGATCATTGCCAATCTGACCTGGGGGAAATTAATTCCTGACCCCACATATGGCAATCAGTTAGACTGACTATGTGGGCAAGAGTTAGCCAGCCCAGAACCTGAGTGAGAGAGAGAAAAAGAATGCTCCGTACCATCCTAGCACACCAGCCCACCCCATCCAGAGTCCCACCTCAAGCCATGGTCATCTCTGATGCTTCTGAGGAAGGAGAAAAAACAATCCAGAGTACACTGGGGCAAAAAAAATCTCTTCCTGACCCCCTGCAGGTGACCATCTGATACACGAAGCATGAGATTATAGGGATATAAGACAAACTGGTAATAGCCTGTGGGGACACCTGAAACATTTGTATAACTGGGCATTCAGATAAACAGAAGCGTTATTTTGAGCTGGATTCCTGCTTCAGGCTGCAAGGCAGTAAAGGTCTGGGTACAGCTGGGAAGCAAGGGGGCTGAAGAGCCACATAGGGGCACTGTTTTGCCCACTTGGCTGCTGCTGTTGCCCTTCCTAGATTATCTTTAATATTTTCCCCATGCTCACTCCATAGCAACCCAACCTCATCCATCCTTATTCACTTCTTTTAATTTATATAACTAAAAAACCTCTGGTTATTTATTTTAATTTTCTGAGCAAGAGCTAATTAAGATAGATCTAGCAATTTTCACTTTATTCCTACATTTTTAATCTCCAAGATATAGCTGTCTATTCTAATCGATCCCCTTTTTCATTCCCTGTAGGCTCTCTGCTTATTCCTAATAACCTCTTTGGGATGGTTTCTCATCCAGTTGGTCTGGAGGCTTTCTGTACAAGATTTTTCCCCTTGCTTGGGATGCAAACTGCGTACAGTTTTTGTATATTTGTTTAAAGAAATTCCAAGGCTCCACTACTTTTAGATTCCTGAACTCACCAGTACAGTTGATATTGTTAACTAAATTTCCTTATTTCTCTAAATCTGCCTTTTTGAAATAAACCATAGTTGGATGACCTGGCTTTGATTATTCCTCCATTTAATTTAAACTGAATCAACTCATGATCGCTCAATCCCAGGGTGATATAACCAGCTCAGAATAATCCTTTTTAAATCAAGATCCCCTTTCAGTGAATCTGGGATGCTCTAATGGCCCCACTTGAAGGAGACCTTGTCTAACCAGCAGTCATTTGGTCTGAGATCTGAGTGAGTTTTGGTATTTGATAGAATGGCCAAGAAGACTTTAACTGATATTTTGAATATCTGAAATAAGCTATGGAGAGAAGGCATGGACATGAGGTTTTCTTAAGTCTTGTTGGAAGTTCTACTTCCGAATCCTTGGTGTTTGGAGCAGGCTATTGACAAACAAGGAAAGTGGCCTTATGGTTCAGCATAGCAGAGGCCTATGTTTTAGCCTGAAGATCCTTCACAAGAATTTGAAAAATCTTTTAGATCCTCTGGGAATTGGGAGCAGAAGTCAAAGGTTCTTCTTAATACAGGATTAGAGTGATGCATTTGGCTACAGTAGTTAGCCACTGAGGTTGCAGCTTTTTCCCATTATTCTCCATGACTGCAAAGAGGAAACCGTCATCTAGCAGAACAGATAGCAGAAGTACATTGAGCAGATTGGAAAGAAAAAGTGTGGCTAAAAGAAGACCCTTTCCAACAGATATTCTTGGTCTTTCTTGCTAACCAGCCCATGAGCGAGAGATATGAAATTACCTCCAAGTTTTCAGTAGAAGACACTGCCCTAAAAGGCTGAGTGGGAGACATACAACGCTGGAGAATATTTTGCCTCTTCAAAACACATAAAAACCTTATTGAAAACTTATCAAAACGTTTGAAGACAACACAAATTCTGACCCTTAAATATGGCAACATTTATTTTCCCTACAGATTTTTTTTTTTGGAAATCCAGGAAACCAGACTGTATAATAAATGAACTACTGGTTCTTAAAACCTCCTTGTACTATGTAGTTATTAGACCTATATATTGAATAGGGATAGGAAAGCGATCAAGCTTATTTTGAGTGCACAAGATTCCTTACTGGATACTGCAGCTAACTGGCCTATATTTGAATCATACATTTTGGTTTGCTCCAATTTGAGCAACCCTATTTTAGTACATCTTAGGGTACTAAGCCATGTGCTATATTTATTCATGGACATACCCAGACTCCTCTAAGTCCATGTCCATTAGAAATGTCTGACTCAATTCCACAGATTTATTGTATGTATAAAATAGTATCTCCTTTTTAAATCAACTAACTTTGCTACCAATGTCTGTGTCCCCTGCTTCTGTTATTAGATTAGATGAAAAGGAATGAGTGATCTGTCTTAAATAAGCCTAGCATTTATCCGCATCTCCTCTTGCTTTCTCAATATAGTATAATGGCTCCATCTGCAGAGGAGCATAGTTCTCACTGAAGCTAGTGGGAGCTGCAGGAGCTCAGAACCTCTCAAAAGTCAGGTCACAAATCTCTAATTTATTCTCATAATCAACACTTGCAAATCTCCTGCCATCCTCACTGTCCTTTTCTGAACTCAAGTCAGGCTACCAACAGAGTGCAATACTCCAGCGGTGCAGAGAGTATGTGTATTTTACATAGTTGTTACAGTAGCTTATTTTCTATCCCATTATAATGGGATGTAGCAGCCTACTGGCTTTTTAGTAAGTTGTTGCATATTAAGCAGACAGCTTCATTCATCAGTGGTCTGCGGTGAATCTTTAAACCCTTTCCCAAAAAAAGAGCTAGTTGTGTTAGAGGCCAAAGCTCCCATTAGTTCTCCCAACATGCAATATTTGTGCCCATTCACCAATAATTACTTATACACCCCCTCCCCCACCGTGACTATGCATTCTGTCAACAGCTGATGGATAAGGCTAGGCAAAATTAATTGTACTTGTTTCTCTTTTACTTGAAATACTATAAACACAAATAACCCTCCCACAAGCTGCAACAAATACACTTACGTTACCTTCAGATGGGCGAGTGTCAGGTCTGGGGAGTTTAGGGGAGAGAGGGGCAGTGTAGGGCGGAGAATCCTGAGAATATCGTTTAGTACTTCTGTTTTCTGATATTTCCTCTTTTGCTGTCAATAGAAAAAGTTACAGTCTTTCACTTCAGAACTAATCAAATTGTTGGGGGAAAGAAGAAAGATACAAAAATGAGGTGAATGTGCGCTGTATTTACTAGATTTTAATTCTGCTCCCCATCTTGTGCGTCTTGTAATGGCTGTAACAACTCAGACAGTGCTACCTTACACCATTCTTAAACATTACCCAAAAGTCGTCAGTGATATCATCTTTCACTATTAACTTAACCTTATCAGGCAGGCTCAGTTATCACCACACAAACTTTCAGGGCTAAAATATAGTTGGGTTAGACAGTTATACCCAAGTTGGCTTGAGCTGACTTCACCCTGAAGAGAGTTCAAAACAGCGCTTCTCGCTTGACAGACAAGATTAGAGAAGCTTAATGACATATCACATCTATTTTTCCACCTTATTAACCAAATTTACAAAAATTACATCCAGATTACAGCTTGTTTTAACTAGCAGCTTCATAGGAGAAAAGAACACTACTGACTTCCAAAGGAGCACACAGGAACACTGGAGCTTCTATACAGCCATCCTAATAAGAATCTTTTGAGACTGCAGCCACGTCAAATATTTGCAGTTATGAGCTAGTGGATAGAGCACTGGACTGTGAGACTCAGGAGACTTGGGTTCTATTCCCAACTCTGCCACTAACCTGCTGGGTTACCTGGGGTAAGTCACTTTTCCCATCTGTAAAATGGAGATAATGTTACTGACCTCCTTTGTAAAGTGCTTTGAGATCCACTGTTGTTATTATACATCATATAGATGGCAGCTATACTTCTGCTAGAAATATTTAACTAAAAATCAAGAGCTACAGGAATAGGGTAAAAACAGTTCCTAACCTTTCTGTAACTGTTGTTCTTCGAGATGTGTTGCTCATGTCCATTTCAGGTTAGGTGTGCATGCATTGCATGCACTGTTGCCAGAGATTGTTCCCTCAGTGGTATCTGTCAGGCCGGTTCTAGCACTCTCTGGGGTTGCACGCTCATGCACCGGTATAGGGGTCTGGCCAGCCCACATCCTCACAGTTCCTTTTTGCCAGCTAACTCTGACAGAGGGGCAAGAGGGTGGGTCGTGGAATGGACATGAGCAACATGTATTGAAGAAAAACAGTTATGGAAAGGTTAGTAACTTTTTTCTTCTTTGAGTGCTTGCTTGCTTCGAGTGCTTGTTCATTCTATGTTAAGTGAATCCCAAGCAATACCCAAGGAAGTGGGGTCAGAGTTCACAGACATGTGGCTCACAATACTACTCTATCAAACTTGGTATCATGTCTAGTCTACAGGGTGATGGCATAGTGGGAAGAGAAGGTATGTAGATGACCAGGTCCCTGCTCTGCAGATATCTTGGACTGGGACCCGGGCCAGAAACACTGCTGATGAAGCCTGAACTCTCATCAAATGGGATGTCAAGATGGCAGGAGGTGGGATGCCAACCTGCTCATAGCACATACAAATGCAAAAAATGATCCAGGATGAAATTCTCTGAGCGGAAACCAGTAGGCCTTTCATCCTGCCTGCTATTGCCACAAAGATCTGCGTGGATTTATGGAATGACTTCATCCTCTCAATGTAGAGGGCCAGGGCGCACCTGTGTGTGCCAGCTGCTCCTCCAAATTCTTGTGCAGTTTTTGGAAGAAAACTGGCAGGAAAAAACCTGATTACTATGAAACTGAGACCACCTTTGGGAGGAATGCTGTGAGGGGGCATATTTGAAGCTGGTTCTTAAAGAACACAGTACACAGGCATTCTGACACAAGGACTCCAATTTCTGAAACCCTCCTGGCTGAGGTAATCACTACCAGGAAGGTGATCTTTCAGGAGATACAAGAGAGGGAACAATGCTAGCGGCTCAATGGGAGGGCTTGTGAGTCTCGACAGGACCAGGTTTAGATCCCACGAGGGAATGGGTTCGCGAGTTTGAGGGAATAGTCTCTCTAATCCATTGTGGGAGAAGACGAACTTTCTGTCCATCAGAGGGTGGAAGCCTGAGATTGCTGCTAGATGCACCTTGATCGATGAAATGGCTAGGCCCTATTGTTTCAGATGGACCAGGTACTCTAGCACAAACTGGAGGGGTGATCGAGTTGGTAAGAGGCCTCACTGGGATGACTACTCCGAGAAACGCTTCCATGTGGTGAGGTAAGTCGCTTTAGTAGATGGTTTTCTACTACCTAGCAAGACCTAGCGGACTCGTTCTGAACAAGCTAGCTCTGCCGGATTCAACCATGGAGCTTCCACGCTGTCAGGTGGGGGGTCTTGAGTTCAGGTGGGGCAGACGGCCATGATCTTGTGAGATCAGGTCCCTGAAGGGTGGGAGCAGTAATGGGGCTGCTACTGTCAGATCCACTAGCGTGCCGAACCAGTTTCGACACAACCAGGCAAGGGATATAAGAATAACTCTTACTTTGTCTCGCCTTACTTTCAGTAGGGCCTTGTGTACAAGAGGAATGAGGGAAATGAGTAGAACAGGTGCTTTGTCCACGGGAGTAGGAAGGCATCTGTGAACAAGCCCAGGCTGCAACCAAATAGTGAGCAAAACTGCTGACCGGTCTACAAGGGGAAACTTCCACCTCTGAAAGATGGATCTTGCTGTGTTGAGGCGAAGGGACCACTTACGGTGAGAAGAGAAAGACCTGCTTATGTGATCTGCCAGAGCATTCTGGGCTCCCAGAAGGTAAAAAGCTTTGAGGCGGATGAAGTGCTTCCCTCAGAAGTCCCACAGGTGAAAGGCCTCTTGGCACAAGGTGGACAAGTATGTTCCTCCCTGTCTATTGATGTAAAACATGGCTGTTGTGTTGTCCACGAGTACTCGCACTACTTTGCCTGCGATCTGTGGTAGAAACACCTGGCATGCTAGGTGGACCATTCTGAACTCTCTGACCTTTATATGCAAGGAGATCTCCTCCTGGGACCATAGGGCTTGAGTCCTGAGTACTTGAGGTGAGCCACCCACCGAGATTAGATGCAACCGAGGTTAAGGATACTGATGGCTGGGGAGCGACAAAGAGAATGTCTGCCCTCACCAATTGGAGATTCCTCCAGCAGTCAAGGGAAGCGAGGACTGGGGTGGGAACTGTAAGCACTCAGTCCAAGTGGCAACAGCTCAGTGAGTAACTGAGACCAGCCAAGCTTGAAGGGGAGGATGATAGTGGACCTGATTTATGATGAATTTGAGGAGCCTTCTGTGGCACAAGAAAAGACATGTGGAAATAGGCATCTTTTCAAGTCGAGGGCGGCATACCAATCCCCTGGATCCAGGGAGGGAATAATGGAAGCCAGGGAGATCATTCAGAACCTCAGCTTCTTGAAATAACTGTTGAGGCTACACAGGTCTAGGATGGGTCAGAGACGCCCTCAAATTCTAAGGCACATCCTCCACAGCCTCTACCCGAAGGAGGGCTTGCATCTCCTGGAATAGAAGTTGTTCGTAAAAAGAGTCCCTGAAGAGAGACGGGGATGGGGGTGTGTGTGGAAGAAAACTGAAGGGTGTAACCTTTCTCCACCATACTCAGCACCCAGCGGTCCAAGGTGATGAGGGACCACACCAGGCTGAAGTGGAAGAATTGGTCTGAAAACAAAGGGGGGGGCAGGATCTGGTATGGGAACTGATATAACACCCTTGAGCGCCTCTTCAAAAGTGGGGACTCCTGGGTATTTGTGTGAACCCGGAGCAAGGCTGAGGTGGAAGGAGAGGTTGCCTGCGCTTATAACACCTGTTCTGTTTCTTGGTGAAGTGGTGAAGTTGAAGTCTGAAGTGATTCCTTGAAGATACCAGGACAGAAAGGCCGTGAGACCTGAGAGCGGCCCTAGAATCTTTCAGGCCAGGGAGTTTTGTATCCATTAGTTTGGAGAAGAGAGGTTCCCTCAAATGGAAGGTCCTGAATGGACGGCTGAACCTCCAGTGGTCGTCCTGAGGATTGGAACAAAGAGCATCTTCGCACGACCACTGTAGATGCCATTGTTGTAGCAACCGTGTCAACGGCGTCTGGGGCCGCTTGGAGGGAGGCCCTGGTTATAGTTTTCCCTTCCTCAACCAGAGCGGAGAATTCCTGTTTGGACTCCTGGGGCAGCAAGTCCTTGAATTTTGACACTGGTCTCAGATGTTATAATCATACCTCCAACGCAAGGCCTGCTGGTTGGAGATGGAGAGCTGTAACCCACAAGTAGAATAAATCTTTCTACCAAACAGGTTAAGCTTCTGAGTCCTTTGTGGGTGGCGGCTTGCAGTCCTTGCCAGTCTCTTTCATTGGCTGCTGCAACCACAAGGGACCCGGGAGGGGGATGGGAATATAGGTATTCATATCCCTCGGAGGGAACAAAGTACTTTTTCTCTGCTGTTTTTGAAGTGGGGGAGCAGAGAAGATGGGGTCTGCCACAGGTATGCGACTGGACCCACAACAGCCTCATTGAGGGGTAGGGCCACCTTTGACAGGGTTGCTGCAACCAAGATGTTGATCGTGCTGTGTGAGGACTCTTTAAGCACCTTCACCTCCAGCCCTAGGTTAGAAACCACCCTTTTCAATAGCTCCTGGTGAGCTTTAAAGTTGTCCTGTGGTGCGGAGCCGCTCGGCCCCGACACAGCTTCATCTGGGGAAGAGGCGGCAGCAGCCTGTACTGGCAGGAGCCTTCCTCCTCTTCTTTTGCACCGACCATGTCACGCAGCCACAAGTCCTAAGTATGAGTATCGGGTTTGGTACCAGAATCCGTGTCCGGTGCGGCGGCAGAGGGGCCCTTCTCTTGGACACTGCCAAGTACTAACAGCTGGAAAACAGTCCCTGTACTGAGGGGAAACCCCACGAATGCAAAAAAGGCCGCTGGACCTGCATAGGCCACTGTTCATCAAGCCAGGCTCCTGGAGGGGGCCTCACATCAGGATCCGATAGAACATACTTTGGGTACTGGTATTGGCCCCTTGGTTGGGTGCACGACTCCGCCTCCAACTCTGAGAATGAGTCGGTTTGCGGGGACAGTGGCCCTCACCTCTGTCAGCCAATGCCGAGGGTCTGGGGAATGGTGCCATGGCTGGGACGACTTCACCGACATCAGCAGGGTCAGTTTTCCTCTGGTCGGTACCAGTGGACCCGGTGCTGGATAGGACCTTGGGGCAACATGCTCCCTACTGCTTGACGACCTTACCAGTGCTGGAACTTTCCCCGCAAGAGTGGGTGATACCAAGAGAGCCATCTGGTTCCCTGGCTGTTTCAAACACCTCCGGGCTGGATGACACCACTATTCCTTTGGCACCACGATGACCCTCTGGTGTTGATGGGTGGTCCTGCACCAGACTCAACAGCACCTGCCAGAAGGGTGGGGTCGACAGTGCGGTTTGCAGAGCAGAGATAGAGGAGTGGTCCAACACACGTCTCACTCTGCTGCACTCCCCAGGCTTATCCTTACTCAGTTCTGGGGAGCATCCCCTCTTCGACCGCTGTTTTTTGTGTTTCTTCCTTGGCACCAGTGAAGGGGAACGATGCTGAGAGACCCATGCCGCCGGAGAAGCACTCCGAACCAATGCCGAGGTACTGGGTGCAGAGTCTGACCGGCTTGGCTCCAATGCCAGTCTGAGTGCAGGTTCCATCAGGATGGACCTTAGCCTAGCCTCCCTGTCCTTTTTCATATGAGGCTTGAACTGGCAGCAGATCTGGCTACGCTCTTGCATGTGAACCTTCCCCAGACACTTTGGACAGCTAGAGTGTGGGTTGCTCGTTGGCATGGGCTTGCTGCAGGAGGCAGAAGATTTGAAGCTTGGAGACTGGGGCATCCCCGACCCTATGGGCAGAGGATGCCCCTCTATGCTAAATATGGGGGGGGGGGTTTCTAACCATATACACTAATAGTAAGAGAAATAAAATGAAGATAACTAAACTTGTGGAAAAAAAAGGAGGAAATAACAGAACCATTGATTGAACACACTGCCGGGGCAATATAATTTGTTCCCGTAATTGCACTGTTAAACAATAGAATACCAATTGAAATTTATTAAATATTTTGGATGTTTTTCTACATTTTAAGATATATTGATTTCAATTACAACACAGAATACGAAATGTACAGTGCTCACTTTATATTATTTTTATTACAAATATTTGCACTGTAAAAATGATAAAAGAAATAGTATTTTTCAATTCACCTCATACAAGTATTATAGTGCAATCTCTTTACTGTGAAAGTGCAACTTACAAATGTAGATTTTTTTTGTTACATAACTGCATTCAAAAAGAAAACAATGTAAAACTTTAGAGCTTACAAGCCCACTGAGACCTACTTCTTGTTCAGCTAATTGCGAAGACAAACAAGTTTGTTTATATTTACAGGAGATACTGCAGCCCGCTTCTTATTTATAATGTCACCTGAAAGCGAAAACAGGCTTTCACATGGCACTTTTGTAGTTAGCGCTGCAAGGTATTTATGTGCTAGATATGCTAAACGTTCATATGCCCCTTCGTGCTTCGGACACCATTCCAGAGGACGTGCTTCAATGCTGATGATGCTTGTTAAAAAAAACTGTGTATTAATTAAATTTGTGACTGAACTCAGAGGAAGAGAATTGTTTATCTCCTGTTCTGTTTTACCTGCATTCTGCCATATATTTCATGTTATAGCAATCTCGGATCATGATCCAGCACATGTTCGTTTTAAGAACACTTTCATAGCAGATTTGACAAAATGCAAAGAAGGTACCATGTGAGATTTCTAAAAATAGCGACAGCATTCGACTGAAGGTTTTAAGAATCTGAAATGCTGTCCAAAATCTGAGAGGGACGAGGTGTAGAGCATGCTTTCTGAAGTCTTAAAAGAGCAACACTCTGATATGGAAACTACAGAACCCAAACCACCAAAAAAGAAAATCAACCTTCTGCTGGTAGCATCTGACTCATGATAATGAAAATGAACATGGGTTGGTCCGCTCTGCTTTGGATCATTATCGAGCAGAACCTATCATCAGCATGGACGCATGTCCTCTGGAATGGTGGTTGAAGCATGAAGGGACATATGAATCTGGCACGTAAATATGTTCTGATGCCGGCTACAACAGCGCCATGCAAACACCTATTCTCACTTTCAGATGACCATGTGAGCAAGAAGCAGGCAGCATTATCTCCTGCAAATTGTAACCAAACGTGTTTGTCTGAACGATTGGCTGAAGTAGGACTGAGTGTACTTGTAGGCTCTGAAGTTTTACATTGCTTTTAAAAGGCAAACAGTTATTTTTGTATATAATTGTACATTTGAAAGTCCAACTTTCACCATAGAGACTGCACTACAGTACTTGTATCAGGTGAATTGAAAAATACTATTTCTTTTGTTTTTTTACAGTGCAAATATTTTTAATAAAAAATAAATATAAAGTGAGCACTGTATACTTGCAGAAATAGGTTCCTCATTTCCTAAACCACTACAGCCAGCCATCTATAAATCCTGGTTTCTCTCCCTACCTATGATAGACTCTACGTAGTCTCAACACCTTTGAAATGGTCACAGAAGGGAAAAAGAGAATCAGGATGAAGCATCTTTCAGTTGGGTAGAGGGGGGCTGCATTGAGTCTTATAGGGCAAACTTCTTTTACGCAGGTAATAATTATATTTTGCTGCTGTGAGTTAAATATATTTTACTATGTGCATAAATCAAGCAGATTAAATGTAAAGTTTAAACAAGATCTTCTGCAGCATCACAGTGGGATGTATAGATTTTCTTGTTTACCTAAAGAAAAGAAATTGCCTAACAATACGGTGGAATCTCCTTCCTTAGAAGTTTTTAAGGTCAGGCTTGACAAAGCCCTGGCTGGGATGATTTAGTTGGGGATTGGTCCTGCTTTGAGCAGGGGGTTGGACTAGATGACCTCCTGAGGTCCCTTCCAACCCTGATATTCTACGATTCTACAGTTTTTCCACATGTGATATAAATAACCCCATCACACTAGAACTAATTTTACTAAGAACCACAAAGTACTCATTTCAATCAATTCAAGTTGTAGGAGGACTGATCAAAAATGAATTGCACAAAATAACCATACACCCCAAAACATGTATAAATTTAGTATTACCTGGTTTGTTCCTATCATATTCCGTAGGACTATGTGCACTCCCCATATAAGGGCTGAAGGGCTGGCTACTAAAAAGATTATCACACTGCAGACTATGGCAGAGCTTCTCCAAGAAACGCAGGACAAACGATGCACTGTTTACAGAAGGAAGATTGATGGCATGTTTCTCCCCGTCAAAGGTGGCTGTGAGTAAGAAGATGATGTCAGACACCATCCAAACACGAGAAAGTAGAGTACAACACCACCACTAACTAAAATATAATACATCTTGCTTTGATTAAAACAGTGTAGAGGTAAAAAGAGAGGTAAACAATTTTTCTGGTATCTTATGAGACTATTTAGCAAATGTACCTTCAAAGGGACAGATGCTGATCTCAGTTACATCTGTATAAATTCAGATTAGCTCCCCTGATAGAAATTAAACATTGTCTGTGTTATTTGCTTATTGAACAGCTGGAAATAAAACAGAAGACAACTTTTATAGTACTTGGGGGTTTTTGAGGGGCCTGATTTGTTAACATGAACTGCTCATACTCGTCTGTTGCAGACTGTCACCTGTTACAATTACAGAGATGGCTGGAGTAACTGGTTTGCCATTTTAAGAAGCTGTGTTATTCAACATTATAGAACCCATTCCAGCAGTCGTTGTGCAGGTCAAGCTCCTATTTATTTAAGTAGGAACTCAGCCAATGTAGTTACATGGCTTTAAAAAAGTCAGTTTATTACATGCATCTTAGACAACACAAAGGTTGATATGCTTATACTTTATTTTATATTTGTTACATATGAACGGCGATACTGGGTCAGACCAAAGGTCCATGTAGCCCAGTATCCTGTCTTCCGACAGTGGCAAATGCCAGGTGCCCCAGAGGGAATGAACAGAACAGGTAATCATCAAGTGATCCATCCCGTCGCCCATTCCCAGCTTCCGGCAAATACAGGCTAGGGACACCATCCCTGCCCATTCTAGCTAATAGCCACTGATGGGCTTATCCTCCATGAACTTATCTTGGTTTTTTTTTTTGAACCCTGTTATAGTCTTGACCTTCACACCATCTTCTGGCAAGGAGTTCCACAGATTGACTGTGTGTTGTGTGAAAAAATACTTCCTTTTGTATGTTTTAAACCTGCTGCCTATTAATTTCATTTGGTGACCCCTAGTTCTTGTGTTATGAGAAGGAGTAAGTAACACTTCCTTATTTACTTCCTCCACATCAGTCATGATTTGAGAGACCTCTATCATATCCCCCCTTAGTTGTCTCTTTTCCAAGCTGAAAAGTCCCAGTCCTCTTAATCTCTCCTGAATGGCAGCTGTTCCATACCCCTAATCATTTTTGTTGCCCTTTTCTGAACCTTTTCCAATTCCGAAGTATCTTTTTCGAGATGGGGCGACCACATCTGAATGCAGTATTCAAGATGTGGACGTACCATGGATTTATATAGAGGCAATATGATATTTTCTGTCTTATTATCTATCCCTTTCTTAATGATGCCCAACATTGTTTGCTTTTTTGACTGCTACTGCACACTGAGTGGATGTTTTCAGAGAACTATCCACAATGACTCCAAGATCTCTTTCTTCAGTGATAATAGCTAATTTAGACTCCATCAGCTGGGACTATGTTTTCCAGTGTGCATTACTTTGCATTTATCAACACTGAATTTCATCTGCCATTTTGTTGCCCAGTTACCCAGTTTTGTGAGATCCCTTTGTAGCTTTTCACAGTCTGCTTGGGACTTAATTATCTTGAGTAGTTTTGTATAATCTACTAATTTGTCACCTTACTGTTTACCTTTCTCCGTATCATTTATGAATATGTTAATAGGACTAGTCCCAGTACAGACCCCTCGAGAACACCACTTTTTACCTCTCTCCGTTCTGAAAACTGATCTTTTATTCCTACCCTTTGTTTCCTCTCTTTTAACCAGTTAAGAATCCATAAGAAGACCTTCCCTCTTATCCCATGACAGCTTGTTGTATTAAAAGCATCGATAGGAATTAAAATGTTTTAGGGAAAAGCCAAGCATCTTCTTCTGGCAAATAGTGAGATGAAAAAAGTTAAGACACTAATTCCAGGCCTATAGATGAGCAATTCTCATTGCATTAGCTGTGTTCTTTCTAACACGTTCTATTTCTATAGAAATAATGTACAATGTAACATCACAAATCTAACAGGTAACAAACGTAATTTATGGCTAAAAAGAAGTTGCTATGAATATTAAATTTGCTTTTCCTGCTCAAAAGTACGATGTGGATGCGTGCAAGAGTTTAGTATGAGACTTTCCCTACAAAAAATAAGAAGCGCTGGAGAGCATCATATTCCATTGATAGGGAAACAGAGGTGTACTTTCAAAAACAATACCTTTCTATTAAAAATCACAGAAATCTGAATTAGGAGCCATACCATGCTGAGAATCATTCCACCATCAATAAGGGGCAATGTATTCAGTTTTAAAAACGTATCTACAGTGATTTAAACCAATATCAGAAAAGTGATACAAATAACCCCTCTAATGCGAAGCAATGTTGTACAGGTATGTTATAAATGCAGTAAATATAATTTAGTATAAAAATGTTACAATAGAACCATACTCATTTGCTCTCATAACTGGACGATGCACTGAGGATTACTGAATTAGGTACAAATCCTGGCCCTTCTTTCCTTCATGGCAAAGAAACCACTGAGGTCACTAGATTAACAAGACTCTGAAGTCCAAATGAAATCTTAAGGACTCACTATACCACTTCAGAGTCACCCAGAGAAGATTGTTATTTTGTGGGTTCCCAGGGAGCAGATTCCACCTAGCTCTGAATCAGTTAGGAGACTGAATGGGCTACATGGCCTCCCATACACCTCCTGACAGACATACTGCAAAACAGCAAGGTCCATCACAATGAAAACCCAAGATCCATCAGGATGGTCTTGTGGTCTTCCCATGTGATCTTGGGGAAGCCACTTACTCTGTGCCTCAGTTTCCCATTTATAAAATGGAAATATACTTCTTCATCTCATAGGGATGTTGTGAGAGTAAATCCAGTAATAGTTGTAAAGTAATCAGTTGTTATGATAAGGATCACTATAGAACAAACCCAATAAATAATCTGGGCAAAAGAAGCTCTCCCAAGGCCTCACAATGCACCATGGCAATCGTGGGAGTGTGATATCACTTGCAAACCTCCTAGCCCCAATGAAAATACTATTTTAAAAAACATTAATGGGAACTCCTCCTGGTCCCTGCTCCCTGTGTGATAGCTTTTTGGTGGTTTTCCCAGCTCCATAGCTGTTGTCCCAGAATCTAGAGGTGGGAGAAATTTAAAGGTCATCTTGTCATTCTGCCAGTCACTGCAGACAAGACAATTTGTCAAGACAATTCACCAGTCCAGACACAATTTATTTGCTTATCCTTTACTATGATAAAGTTAATGAAATAAATTATGTTTTTTAACCAATCAGTCCAAACATATTAACTCTACCTGAGTGTCCAGCTTGAATTTTGCAAAGCTGCCCAACCTACTTTATATTTACTAGTGTTTTGTCCGGTCTATTCAAAAAAACTGTCAAACACTGGAACTTCCATTACTTTCCTTGGGACATCATTCCACAAGCCAAAGGATCAGTTTTTCCTCATATTCAGACTTCATATTCCCTTTCTTAATTTTATTCTGTTACTCCTCATTTTATTCTGCTAAACAATTCCTCCCCCTACTCAGTGTTCACACCTAGAGCTGGTTGAAAAACTTTTGATAAAACAGTTTTTCAACAGAATCTGTTGTTTTGTTGAAGCTGAAATGTTTGAGGATAACATTCAATTTCAATGACACTCTGCCAGAAACCAGCTAGGATCCTAATGTTTTCCTTCCAGCTTGCCTGCCCAGCTCCTTGGCAGCCTGACTAGCAGACTGATGGGGAGCCAAGACCAGGACTCCCAGGGCTCTCACTTGTGACTCCTCATCAGCTTGGATTCCCAGGAGAGCTGGACGAAGAACGAGAATTCTCTTCTGTGAAGAATTTTGGGCTTTTGTTCCAAATTGGAACTAAACCAAACTTTAAAATCACTAAATCCTCTAGGAAACAGAATTACAATTGTCTGCCTAGTTCAATTCACACCCCTTACTTACACATCCCTTGGGCCAGGATTTAGTCCCTTGTAAGCAATCAATAAAAAAAAAAAGCAAGGATAATGCACATCATAAAATGTATTTTGTTTTTGCAATTTGACAGTTTTTGGTGTTAATTATTTATGACAATACTTAATGTGCTAGTAAGCATACTGTAGTATATCCTGTACATATAAAAATGTATTTTTTGAGAAATAAGGTGAGAGCTCCATTTTGGGAACAAACTGGTATGCAAATTGTGCTTGAGGATTAGAGAAGTTCTGCTGCATGTGGGTCAGGCTGCTGTATTTTAACACTGTTAGGCAGCGAGTTCTTTTATGAGAGCTTAAATAAACCTGCCTTCCACTAATCATCTTTCACATCTGGTATTAATATAAGGCGATTAAAGTAAGACAAACCCTTTTTACTGCCAGTGATGAAATTATGAATTAATGTGTCTTACTATAATACAGAAGACTGCCAACCCAGAAGGGGAAAAAAATGACAAGACGCAGATACTGAGTTTGAGCTCTGAGGATAATTTATCTACAGAGCTGCCCTTAGCATATATAAGAAATAAACCCACTCTGTAGTAGAGCAGGGGTTCTCAACCAGAGGCTTGGGGCCCCCTGAGCAGGTTTCAGGGGGTCTGCCAAGCATAGCTGGCATTAGACTTGCTAGGGCTCAGGACAGAAAGCCAAAGCTCTGCCGTGCAGGACTGCATCCCGGGGCTGAAGCTCAAGCCTAAGCAACTTAGCTTCGTGGTGCCCACTGTGGTGTGGGGCCCCAGGAAACTGCCCTGCTTGCTACCCCTTAATGCCGGCCCTGGCTTTTATATGCAGAAAAACAGTTGTGGCACAGCTGGGGCGTCGAGTTTTTAATAGCATGGGGGGGGAGGGGTCGCAGAAAGAAAAAGGTTGAGAACCACTGTAGCAGAGGACATAGGTGCTCAAACACTGACCCTAAGACATCTCTAGAATATTAGTACAGAAAAAAAAAGGGAAGCAACAGCAGTTCTATTTAACATATGGGATCAGTTATCTGGAACCTAAGCAGATTAGTTTTAAACTTTTTACCCACTTGGTTACAGCATCAAGATGACAAACACTGTGTATGGATAAGACGTGAATTAATAAAGCTGAACTCCAATTTGCATTGAATTTGCTTGACAAATGTTTGGCGATGGCTATTTACTGCAGTATACAAGTTTTACTTTGTAAAATATCGAACAATGCTGTATGGAATATGTAATTTTATATAGTCACTGCTGAATTCAAATTAAGAAAACTGGCTGTATCATTTTATACCCTATATTAAGATGTAAATTCAGTGCTGGCCATCAATACACCACCAGTAAACATAGCCACAGTTGGGTATTCTTAGCTTTGCTTAAAGATTTACAAAAGTAACAAAAATGTTAATCATTGCTTTGCTACTACTTCCACTCCCCTACTCTACACCACACTCAAACTTCTCAAACAGAACCCAGTGAACAAATTGGAAAAATTCAAGGACTTTACATACCTGTTATCATCTCCCCTCCATGATGCCCTGATTTGAGGAATCCAAAGACTGTTTTGGATAGATAGGCACAGTCTACACAGGCCTGCACAGCCTGCTGAAGTACCACATTTACAGGACCTGGTCCAAAGTGGTCTGGAAGCTGCTGAACTTTCTTCTTATCCAGGTGAGGTCCAGAGTTCCCATGCTTGTTAACATAGACGCAAACTGAAAAATTACAAGCCATATTTATGGAATCTGCCCACTTCAGGCACAATCACACTCAATCAAAAAGTATTTCAATGGCTCTCACTGAAAATCATATTGAATTCGACTGATGCACACAAAATGTAAAACCACCATACATCTTCTGTGCATACACTTTTCTTTAATAACATGGTTTACCAATAATTAACAACTTAGCATGCAATGCATAAGTCATGAAATCCTGGCAGATTAAAGTAAAAACAGGATTTTGACCAGGTTCCAAAATTATTAGCTACCCAGGCTTCCCGTCCCCTTTAGCAGACCACATTGCACTCAAGTGCCTCCCCTCTGTATCCCAGTATTTTTTAAAGCAACTCTAGAGCAATCTCTCTGCACTGGATGCTCAAAATGGCATCATCATTGCATTGTCTCCACATTGACAAGAAATGCAGCTCGGTTCTCTAGTATTTTTACTTTTAAAATTGTACCCACTGCACAACAAAATGGTGGTGCCAAACTCCATGACAAATATCTCCAATGCAGCAGCCATTCACAGCAGTATTCATTTCCTTCTTTCTCAACCTGATAAATCAGCCTCCAACACCCTCCTATATCACACTTCCATGGTGAGTTTATCCCAGCCTACACCCATTTGTGCTTGTCACTGAACTCCACCTGCATATGGGTTCCGTTACACTACATCTAACCTGGTAGATGCTCTGAGCTATAAGAATACAGGGGTCAAAGTGAAGACCTTAATAAAATGCATTACTTTAAAATGCCCTGCGTTATTTCTAGAGTTAAAATCTGCCAAAACAACAGTCAAGTTCATTTTAGGAAGACACTTTCTATGGAAACAAAAAAACCCCCAACAACTGTCTGTTCAAGAAAAGACAGGCACCTGAAGTAACTCAGACCTATCACAGGGATCATGCTCTGTGGTTAAGCAACAAGACAAAATAAGGGGTGAAAGCCTGACCCCACTGAAGTGAATAGAAATTTTTCAATTAACTTCAGTGGGATCAGGATTTATTGTGTTCTAATAAGGATATGCCTTGCTGGTAAGGCAATAGACTGAAGCATTAAAGAAGATTAAAAAAACCTGCTTTTTAAAAATGAATTACAGTATTATTTGTGCTCAAATGAAACTTAGATTTTTCGAACAACTGATACTTGTAAAAAGACTGTAATGCTCCTGAACTCTGCATTCATGTCTATTTTCTGTTTGACAGCAGAAACTGCGGGAGGCACAGACGTGGATGTGGAGAGAACAGGAAAACTCTCTAAAATATGTTAGTAAACTCTTATTTGGGCTCAATAATGTTTGTAAACCTGACAGGTTTCCTTTAGTATGAAATAATTGCCTATTCTGCCCCAATGTTGTCTAGCACTGAAAGAGGGGTAGCTGCAAGGACGTGGAGGAGACAAAGCAGAGGGACAGTTTCTTTGTAAAAGCAGCTTAAAAATGGCAAAACATTAAAAACATAGCAAATTTTTCCAACCATTTTTGGTGGGGGGGCACTTTAGAAAGTCCCAGGATTTGGTGAGAACCAAACAGCTGACAATTTACAAATTGTCTCATAACTGTGTAATAAAGAGACTACTCAGAGGCAGTTCTAACTAGCTTACTCCTTTTCCACCACCCATTTTATAATATAGTTCACTGCCTTTGTATTTAAAATGAGTTCTGGTTTTAACCTGGCCCATTTCTCCTCGATTTTGTTTTTTCAATGACAAACTATGCATCTGTATCTCTATTTCCATACTCTCTGGAGTGTAACAGTAGTGTCCAATGGCCTTTTGGTAACAGTCATTTTCAACACTGACTGTTAACAAGTAGGAAGTAAGGAAAGGAAGTCTTACCTTACTTCCATCCCAATCAGTCATTTGCTACTGGTTGGGATGGAAGACAAAGCATGTCCCTTCTTCTTTATCAAGCATTGTACTCCAGGCTATGGAAGACTACTGAAAGTGCAATGGATTTTCCTATTTACACACCAAAGAGCATGCTAACCAGACATCAAATTCCTGAAGTTCTGGTGTTTCTTGCCATTGCACCTACACCAAATACCAGTCTTACCTAAGCACATTTGGAGAACTGCAATATAAAAATATATTTTTATATGAAGATGTTAGCAAAACAATTGATTTTCAGCAAGTGTTTTAGAATAATAGTAGCATAAAACAATATAATTATTTTTATTTAGCAGGGGAAGTAATTTCATACATTCAGAGTGCCCTTTTATACCTGTGGATATAACTGCTGCTGTTGCACCAGCAATGCCAACTCCATCTTTATGTATCTGTGTACTGCCATTGTCCCCCTCAGGAGAAGTAAGTGGAGGAGAAGGTGCAGAAGGAGATTTCACTGGCAGCATTTTTTTCTGTTAAAAAAAAAAAAAAAGCCAAAACACAAAATCAGCAAGTGACCCTTTCTTAAACAATTCTCATTCATAAATGAACTATGCACTATCAATCACCATTCACTACTGAGGTAAGGGAACACTCACCTTAAGAGTTCCACCTACTACAGTGAAACTGAACTCCCCAACAGGAAGACATTCTAGAAACATTAACCCATTCAGGGTATTTAACTAAAACAAGACAGCCAGACCTTTGCACTATGTCTTTGTGACATGGCTGAAAGGGGTCATCTCTGGGTATGTCTACACTGGTGTAATTTCCAGCTTTGATAGATGTACCTGTGCTAGTTTTCATTGAACTAGCATTCTAAAAAAAAAAAAAAAGCATAACTGTGGCGGCATAAATAGCAGAATGGGCTAGCCGCCTCCGGTATGATCTCGGGTAAAATCTTAAGGAACTACATAGGGTGGGTAGCCCCTCCTATTGCTACGGCTACATTTCTATTTTCTCATGCCCTAACTCAATCAGAGCTAGATCAGGTACGTCTACCTGAGTTGGAAATTACACCTCCAGCTCCAGCGTACCCTCTGCCTAAGATGGGAAAGAAAAGGGGGACAAACTGAGAATAGGCAATAAAGGTGCCTAGAAATAGGGAGCTCATATAGCTGTCTAATTCTTATCAACCACATACTTGGCATGTTAGTTTACTCTCCCTCTCTTCATGCTCTGAGCTGATCAAGTCTCTGAATAGGCTGGTTGGGCTGGCAGGCAGCTCCCATGGCAGCCTCCTCATGGCTAAGGTACTGCAGGAAAACACAATACAATACTGGATAGGGCCCTAATATTGTGAAAGGAAATGCCAGACAAGCCACCAAAACTGCAAGAAATAACACATGCATAATGAGAAGTCACTCGTGAAAAAGAAATAGTTTGTCAGATCAGTAGCTTGCCCGTTGATGGCTCTACATTTGTAACATTAATCTTCTTTTCACTCCAAACAAATTATTTTTTAAAGGTATAGCCTGAGCTAAGATTTATTTCATTGCCATAAACTACCTCATCCTTCCAGCTGTGGTAGTGCCCCTGTTACACTGGAGCAGGTCATCTGAAGTAGCATAACAGTGAATTTGGTGTGGAAATGTTACTAATGATCCTGTTTCACTTTCATGCTAAATGGAAAAAAACCCACCATGCTAAATATATCTTGCCTTCTGCTTTCAGCTCCACTTAAACTTTTCTTTGCATTTGCAGTTGGTTTTGATAAACATTCATATGTGCGGATCTAAAAGCCAGGCCATGTAAGAATTTAGGAGAAGAGGGGGTATGGTGATGAGGGCAGATTTACTGCTCCATGAAGATAGCTGAAGGCTTTGAGCCTGTGAAGGTCAGAAAAGACCTCCAGAGGTGTTAAGTGGAGAGTGAAAGAGAACAAGCTCACTGTCAGCTGCTGTTATACTTGTTCTGCAGATGCAGATTGTGCTTCTCTAAGCACTGCCCTGCAGCTGCAAGTTGGTGCACAGAGAGGTGAGCTCATGCAATATTGCTAGTACAAAATGTTAGACACAGGTGTCATGCTCCCCCCAATTTGTGAGATTGTCTTGAAAATAATAGACTTGCGGAACTTTATTTGCTTTCTCATTTGAGTCTTTAAGATACATTCAGGTCACATTTTCAAGCTTTTCTCTGCAACCAGGAACACTAGAAATTTGCTGAGATTCTCCACGATCACTTGTCTACTTTAAGTAAAAACACCAAATCGCAAAGCTTATGATAAAATCACGAGGGCTGCTACCACTGCATATGCTCTACACAGCACAGGTTGGCCAGTCTCCACCCCTTCATTCTACAAATTATAGGCACCTCCTGCACTGGAAAATGGAAAACGAGAGGGGTTCTCAGTACACACAGGTACAGAGCAACCACAATCTGGCCCTTTTATTACACCAGGGAAGCATTTCATATTCTAATGTTCTAATAAACTTTGTACGAATACATGAAAATACAGGGGATTTTAAAGCAGTTCTACCCACATTCCCCATTTTCCTTCATCAGAACAGGTGACTTTAAAAAATGGCTATTCCCATGCGCTCATTCATCCCACATACACTTGCTCGTACTTAAACTAATGTAAGCAGAGTCACGATGAGCTCCACCCTGACATCTGGTGATGAGTTGTGGCAAGTTGTGGAAGAGAACTTCAGGGGCTGCTCTCATTTGCACAGGCACACCCACCCCGCCTACCATGAGCCCATAGCTGCCCAAATGGTCACTTTGGCTGCTGTGGGATCCCCAGTTTCTCTGTTATTGGGGCAGGAAGAATAAATTGTTATTATCCTGATTATGTGAATCAAGGACAGTAGAACAGTACTTGGCCTTGAGTAGCACTCGCTAAGCAAGGGACATGAATTCCAAAACTCAGTGAATGGAGAGAGGCTGAGGACAGGTATTAATACCTGGTGGTATGGGCCCCTTGGTGAGGGCCTTGCATGCTAATTGCACTTCCTCCTTTCTCCACTGTGGAATGTCAGAGCTAATTTTGATTCCATTAGGAGTCTAGTTACAGGCCACTGAGCTGAATTCACTTTGGGCCAATGGTGCACCAGCACTGAGACTCCCCTACTACAAGCTGAAATAACAAAAGAGCTAAACTTACTAAGAGCTGAAATCACTGAGTGTTGTGTTAAGTAGTGGGGGAGTCTGAAGATATATTGCGGAGCAGTTTGCAGGACGGCTGGCAGAGCAGAGCGGCTCTTGGAGCAGAGCAGTTTATGGGATGGCTGGAGCAGCTCATGGGGGCGGCTGGCAGAGCGGAGCAATTCAGGGGACGGTTGGTGGAGCAGAGCGGAGCCTCATGGAGAAGTTGAGGTAATTGGCTTTGGACCACGCAAGGTGCCCCTTAACCGCCCCCCATCTCCACCCAGGTTGGGAGGTAAAACTCCGCAGATAAACTTTCGAACTCTGGTGCTGCACTGACCAGGGACAGAGACTTCTGGGTTGTTGGATTTTTGGGACTTTGGGTTGCTGGACTCAAGAACCAAAGGGAAAGGTCACGGCCCAATTTGCTTGGGGTGGGTTTTTTTTGCTTCTGGGTTGTGTTATGAATTCTGTTGGTGGTGTTTCCCCAACATAATGCCACATTGTTTCTCTCTGTTATTAAAAGGCTTTTGCTACACTCAGACTCTGTACTTGCGAGAGAGGAAGTATTGCCTCTTGGAGGCGCCCAGCGGGGATGGTATATATTTGTCCCAGGTCATTGGGTGGGGGCTCGAGCCGGTTTTGCATTGTGTTATTGGAATGAAAGCCCTAGATACTGAACCCGGCCCTTGTTGCTGCCAACTCTGATGGGCAGAAGGGTTACACTAACATTATGACCCAAGTCAGATGTACCTCAAACAGAAGTTTTCCTGCCGTTTGCAGACAGCAGAGAGCTGGCTGGTGATGTGGTGGGGGTTCTCTTCATTGCTAGCTCCTGACCTGCATTAAAAGCTAAAATTCACCGAAGATGGAGTTTTCAAAAGGAGACTACAACAGCTAGGAAACCAGCTCCCATTGGCCTTCAATAGAATTTGGGAACATAATGCCCTCAGGTGCATTTGGAAAACCCAGACTAAATGTTATTCTGCATCACTTTTGCATGTAAACAGTTGCCATAAGGAAGCTGAGATCACAAATGGGAAGGGGGATGATCTGTGCAACTGTGAATGGGAAAGGTGCACATGACAATCTTTCCCTTAAGCTGTGAACCAACACAGATTGATTTTGGCCAAAAATTGCATTAAAAAGCTACTCAGCTATTAAAAAACAAACATTCTCACATAAGACTTCTATGATAGCAACTGTCATTATGTGATTTCAGAAACAATTTTATATTGACACAGTGACTTTTCACTCAAGTATCCTAAAACAACCAAAATACAGGACTTTCAGTTTATGTATTCACTCTGAACACTGCTGCAACATCTATAAAGAACTGCTTTAGCTTGCTATGAAATCCATGGTACATGGCAAGCACTGAGATATTTCGTAAAGGTCAACAGGCCAGAAAGGGCTGATTGGAGAGTCTATTTGGCATTGGGTGGTGACTGACGTTACTGTAAGGATAATAAATATAGTGGCAGGAGTTATATTATACTGATGATGGACACAGATGGTTTAGAACAGATGGAATAATATTCTACTGAACAGGGCAGTCAGTGGCAGCTTCCTAGTACACCTAAATATCAAGTAACAGAAAGGACTCAAATCATCCTGGACACAGAGAATAAACATGTACTGTAGTTAGCTAGGGCAAAAGCTCCAACTTCCTAGGCATGACAATCCAAAAAGTCTCTATACAACACTACAACAGGTGACTTCACTCTACTTTGGGGCCATTGGTATTCCATAGCACAGAAAGCCATAGATAACAGAGAGGAAAATTCAACATGTGAAGAGATGGAGACATGAAAAGGAAATAATATGAACATTCACGTGGGAGACATGGAGGGACAAATATCTTCAACAACTAACACAACAGTGCATATACTGACTGGCTACTCCCCACATCCTCATTAAGGACCAAGGTACAGCTCATATATTTGAAATACTGAAATATGTGGTCTGTTTGTCTTGACAGTAGTCTGGTTACTTGTGTTGCTAAATTAAAGCATACATTTAAAAAATAAACCATTAAAACAGATATAAAGGGAAAATGGTTTTCCTTTCATATTAGAACTGAAATTAATAAAAAACACTACATATTGAAATTGGGAGAAAGATGGTAAGGAGTCAAAATACAGGTAAGGGGGATTTTGCATTGAACTTTATTGCACTGTTATTGGGAAGTATTTGGATGAAAGACATTACATGCAAAATAAGCTTATTTTCTATTGCAGAGATGTAAATGTTGAATATTACATAATGATAAACAGTGAAACATGTTGATAAACAGATATTGCAACAGAATGGACTGCTTCTCCACCTGAGAATTATTTGGAAATTCAAACACATTCACAATGTAATGATCAAAGACTGACCTCCTTAATTATACATTTTCAAACTAGCACAAAAAAAACTTGTGAAAGGCTTAATCAGGCCGAACTGGCCTTAAACGTTTACTCTAGTGGCCTTTAAGCATAAGACATTTTGCTATATTTAATGTCTGTTCTAAGATGTGCAGGCTTCATGATATTCAGTCTGAATCTCACAACTCTCTGAGTGTGGCACTCCCAATGTAGTCAATGGGATATTTTATTTTTTCATCATTCTTTTGTAATACCTGCCATGTTTCAAAAAGTGTGTATGGATAATATTTCTTGAGTTAATTAAAATATTCTTCTGGGTAAAGTGTGTGGTAAAATGAAAGACATTAATAAAAACAACCAAACATCATCCTATATAAGCAGAAACTCTGTTCAAACAATGCTGAAACAGAATCTTTATTAGTTTTAACCAATAAGTCATTTTACAGAAATCAGCAGAGCTTTAAATTTATACTGTTTGATGGAGAGGGTGAATTTTATATCACATATACAATAACTTAAGCAACATGTTACACAATGCAGCAGTAATAACCTTTTATGGAATTTCAGAAGAAATTCATTTTTACGTTTTCCAGTCTAAAATTATACACAAAGCCTTGGTTTCTAACACGCCCTAAAGTAAGGTAAACATTGGGCAAACTTAACATTTATTTCAGTAAGAAAATAATTAAATCTAATAACCTAAGGGATTGTCTAAACTTGGAAATTTACTGAAAAAGCTATTCTGGAAGAGTAAATAATAATAATTAATAAATCCAGTGGATTAATCTAAATCAGAAAAAGGGTCTCTTATTCTAGAGTAAGAGTGTCCACATGGTGGCTTGCCTCAAAATAAGAATTCCAGAATACTTGTTTTGCTAAATTTCAACTGGAGACAAACCGTAAGTGCTTGATGGGAAAACAGCATCAGACTGAACATGGAATTACAAAAAGCATGTTCAAAATAATGAATCACTACAAAGTTCCACAATACAAATTAAAGTAGCAACTGTAACTAACCTTTCTTCCAGGTTTTAAACCTTTTTTCCTTGTTTTGAGATTTTCAGTAGAGGTGTTTTTTGTCAGAGGAATGGCTTTAGGAGATCTTCCCTTCCTAGGAACTGCAGATTGTCCAGGGGGGTTGCCCCGACTTGTTTTCCTGCCACATTGTGTTGGTACTGGAGCAGACTTCTGTGGAGACTGCATTGAACGCCGGGTTACTTTGGAAGGGGAAGACTGGGCTTTTGCACCTCTTTTTATAATGGAAACTGAGGGGAAAAACAAAAAACTCACCTCAAAATTAATACCAGATTCTGAAGGTATTGTGTGTCATTGCCCAGAGATTACTTTGTACTACAAAAGCAACTTTTCTAATGATTTTAAAAACTTGCTACATATTAATTTAAATTTTAAAATCAGTGTAAAATGAAGCTATCTAAATGTAACAAGTGTTTGGTATCAAACTACTTCATTTAACTAAATCCAGAAAGAACAAAATCCAGTCCTGTTTTCCCCCTGAAAAAATATATTTAAGAGGGACTTTTCTACAAGAGACAGTTTTCAGATAAAAAAAGAGATAATTTGAATACACTCACCTTACAGATGTTTCTCATAGTTTCCATTACTACCACAACTATTACATTCATATAATGCCTGTCATCAAGAAGGATCCCAAAGTGCTTAACGAATTCTATAGAATATAAAAAATCTGTCCACCTCTAAATGCAGCTGCCACAGAAGCAAAACAATGTCAACTATTCCACTGTGCACAGCAGAAAGTGAAGAATACCATCCAAGTAAAGAGGAACACGTTTTGATAGTCAAAATCTTAACTGGGAATTTGTCCAGGAAATCAAGTTTAACACCCAGAGTTCTTGTGAAAAATGCCAAGGATTAATTAAAGAGATGAGGTGGATATGACCTGAAGAAGAGCTTTATGTAAGCTCCAAAGCTTGTCTCTCTCACCAACAGAAGTTGGTCCAATAAAAGATGTTACTTCACCCACCTTGTCTCTCTGATATCCTGGGACCAACATGGCTATAACAACACTGCATGCAAAGATTAATTACTGAGTGATCAGCAGTTCAGTTTTAAATTTCATTTGAAAGAAGGTCTTCTAGCAGCACAGTGCCCACTGAGACTTGGATTCAACATGACTCAAAGGGGAAAGAACGAAATATTTCCTGTAATATCAAAGTTTTCCTACGTGGGATGTCCACCAAAATACAAACCTCGCTAACCCTATGCAGCTCAGATCTGACTAGATCACAGCCTGATAACAGGCCGGAAGCCATGACCAGATTTCTCTTCTATAAGAGCCTCCTAGTTAATAATGTATTTTCACCTATTTGATTGTGCTCTGAAGTCATTATGATGAATTTATGATAACTTCCTTGGCAACAAACTGATATTAACACACAACAGAAGGAGTTTCTACATACACAGATACCACTGATGGGAAAATGTGTTATGTCAGTCTCCAGTATCTCCTCTGGCCAACTCAAACAGCAATGACTGGTTACAAGGGAAACTTATCTATTGTCATTTAATGAGAAGGCTGATCAACAGAGCTATAGATGCTTTTGAGGAAGTGGTGAGGAAATAAAAGGCAGCGAGAATCGGACAACACTTGCACCCCGAGAGGCAAAAGTTCAATTAAAACTAACAAACAAATAAAATGGAGGAAAATAAGCCTTCTCTTGACCCTCTTCCCACACCCACATGTATGCGAGCACATGTACACACACACACACACACACACACACAGGAAAAGAAATAAGAGACAAAAAGGTTGAATTTGATGGATTCTGTGTCATGTGAAGTATTTAAATCAAGACTGGATGTCTTTCTAAAAAAACTTCTGACTTAGCTAAAGCATATGAGGTTCCTTGATTCAGGAATCACGCAATGATATTCTATAGTCTGATCTCCTGCATAACACATGCCAGATGATCATAATGGTCCCTTCTGGCCTTAAAATCTATGAACCTGTACTTAACATGACAAAACTTGAGAAATTCCAAATTAATGTTAAAGCTGAACTGACATAACCAAAGCTAAAATGCCTGATCTGGAACACTACTGCAAGCTGAAAGGGATGGATTTTAAGACTTTATTCTAATTTCCCGAGTTTTGTGTACATCAGAAAATTGTTACTGCTGAGCTATTAGTGATTGAAAATATATTTTGGAAAAAAAACACCACAAATAAAACTAGAAGTTACATTTTCAAGGGAATCTAGATACACAATTACTATTAGTCTGTATAACAATGCCTACCCATACATGTGACGTGCATCTCAGCAGTCCAGTGCTCTGTCTTATAAGTAAAAAGAAAAGGAGTATTTGTGGCACCTTAGACTAACAAATTTATTTGAGCATAAGCTTTCGTGAGCTACAGCTCACTTCACTGGATGCATTCAGTGCATTCATGCATCCGATAAAGGGAGCTGTAGCTCACGAAAGCTTATGCTCAAATAAATTTGTTAGTCTCTAAGGTGCCACAAATGCTCCTTTTCTTTTTGCGAATAGAGACTAAGACGGCTGCTACCCTGAAACCTGTCTTACAAGTGGTGCTTTTCATTTTATAAGTACTTCTCCCAATGAGTTAACTTTAACAAACAAATCATCTGAAGAGAAAAAGTGTCAAGGTAAAGTGAACTGAACGGCCTGCGCTGTGCAGGAGGTCGGACTAGATGATCAGAATGGTCCCTTCTGACCTTAGTATCTATGAACATCCCAAAATGAGACTTTAGATGCTTATAAAACAAAACTTCTATTCAAACAAGTTAATAACGTTTTAGGACACGTTAAACACGTTTTGTTTAATTCATTTATGAATCAAATGTCCTTGAGCAATTTTTTTAAAAAAAATCCTTTTTACTAATATTTATAATCCTAAATACATTACATTAAATATATTTTCTGCCTCTAGGTAACTAGAAAAAAGGAGCTTCTGAATTAGGAAAGTAATCACTTTCCTTTTATTTATGCATGATAGTACTTACAAGTTTTCATGTACAGTAGCAATTTAAAGCAAGTTTAACTGAATTTTGGTCAATACAAATAACATCACTCTTTTATGTTATGCTTTTTAATCTTCCAAGTGACAACTCTTACTAGACAACATATCTGGAAAGCAAAACAAGATTATAATAAAATACAACTATTTTATTCGGACCACACAATTCTGTGCTTAATAAATAAATAAAGTCAAGAAATTGCAAAAAATATGTGCTTCATAGATTCATTGTCTGGCTATACTGAAATCTAGTAAATGCTTTCATAGTCTCTGTTGCATAGTAAATGAAATGTTTAAATACACAGATAATCCCAATGACAAATTTTAATGCCAACAGGTTCTAGGAGTACAGGTACATGTTTCTACACAGTGGGTAAATTTCAACTGCTTTGTAAAGAGGACTGATATAATTTACTAAACAAAGGCTAACAATGCAAACAGTACTAATCAGGTCTGGCTGTACTCTTGAAATACAATATAAAATATGTTCATTTTCAGCATCTTCCTACCTTTATATTCCAGAGGGCCAAATTCTAGCCGCGTTGCCCATTAAGGGGGTTTAGGTCCCATTAGATAATTCTTCTTCTTACTAGGATTCAAACTGCCTTTTTGAATAAGCAAGTCTACAACAAAGCCCATGCTGCCTGAGCAGCAGCACTGAAATACTAGCAAATGGGAATGGAGCTATTTGCATTTGTTGGTTTAAGAGATGGGGGAGTGGAGGGAAGTGAGAGACTGCTAAAGTAATTCCCATATTGTCTGCAGGCTGTATTGACAGTGATCATCAGTCACCTGCTCATACTTCCTTCACCCCTGCCTTCGGAGGGAGACCAAAGGTTACACTGGGTCAAAGAATCTGGAAAGAAATGAAAAGACATGCAAAATCTAGCTGCCAACCCACTGCATCTGTAGACAAAGTTATCCCCGCTGGACCACATGTTCCAAAAACTAAGACGTTTTAATAGTCTCAAGAGAACTTGTTAAAATATATCAATGAAAAGAAGAGAGAAAAAACACCAAGCTCTGCTTGCAATTACTGCAGCATTTAGCACGGATATTTACAACAGAAAAAGCACATTTGCTTTTTTTCAGGACACTGCTTTGCATTATAATGGTCTTCTCATTTGCACAAACAAAATAAAGCATTTGTTTCATGCTGCTCTACTGAAAAAATAAAATATCAACAGTTCAAGTTTCACAGGGTTTATGCATATAATTTAGTAAGCAGTGTTCTTTCCCATGTCTCTTATCCTAAGTAAAATCTGTATTCAAATCCTTTGAAAAGATGGTCTCATTTAACTAAAAATATTATAAACCATAGAGTAAGCAAATAAAATGTTGTTAACTGTTAATAAATATTCAGAGTTTTCACAGATTACAATAATTACACTACTATATTATAGGTATACAAGTTAATACACTCAAAAATTAAAGATCTTTCATGCTTTCAATTATTAGTAACATGACAACATTTTCAAAAGCTCCAAAATTGTCATTATCTGGAGAACACAATATCTGTAACTCTGTACCAAATATGTAGAAGAGCAAAAAAATTCAAATATCCCAAGACCCCAAATCCTGGAACACTTACTAAGGGTCCAGTTCTTGCACATGCAAAGCCAGTGAAATCAACTGGTACTACTTGCTAGAGTAAGGTTTTCAAGGATCAGGTTTTTGTTCAGGGCCAAATTCTGCTTGCCTTACTCATACAAGCAGGACAACTGACTGAGTGGACTGAATCTTTGCAAAGGACTGCAGAATTAGAACCCAGAATGTTTTACTGGGTATTTCCTGTTAGACTTATTCAGATTTATAAGGCTATCCGTAAATGTAATGCTACAGAAGAACTCAAACATAGAGGAAAAGGAAAAACTACAGTTCAGAAGCCTGAAGATTGGTGCAATTCCAATTAATAGAATTCTCCTTAAAAAATTCCATATCAATTTTTATTTTATGTTGTTCATCTTGAGCGAAGTCATAAACCTACAGAATTTGTAACATATTTGGAACACTACGAAGTTCTGTTGCTTCAGACAGTTGCTGATAGGTGATTATAAAAAAAAATTAGAAACTCTGAAGTGAAATTACATGAAAATAGACCCCATCCCCAATGCTGTGACAGATCCGTGTGCAGAACTCCCTTGAATTTCTGGGCACAGAGCACTT
The DNA here is from genome assembly GCF_009764565.3 of Dermochelys coriacea. NCBI lineage: Eukaryota > Metazoa > Chordata > Testudines > Dermochelyidae > Dermochelys > Dermochelys coriacea. The sequence continues at coordinate 138,615,888 of NC_050068.2, forward strand.
GCTAAATTAGGCCCAAGATGTCAATTTGGGCAACAGAATGATTTTTTTATGCAAAAAAGTTATACAAGTTTAACATTAAATCACATTGTTGTCTTGCCTCTGTTCTTTATTAATTATTATTATATTACTGATTACTAGTAGTATAATAGTAACTTCGGGCCCCTCAGAAGACTGCATCCCCCCCATGCTGAGCACCACTATATGTATATATTAAAAACAGTCCTCTTGCCCCTATAGAGCTTGAAACACTAAGAGACAAGAAAAAGGCTGGGGAGAAGAAAGTGCTTTTTCCATTTCACCAGTGAGGAATGGCAGCAAAAAGATTAAGTAATTCAGATCCACTATTAGCCAAAATAAATCACCACTACCTTCAGGGAAGGGGAACCTGCCAATTTTCCTTGGGAGGAGGAAGTTCCCCCAATCCTGAAAAAGCCAACATTATGTAAAAGACTCCCCATTTTTGTCCCACCTCTAGCCTCCCATTTCTAGGTCAAACTAACAACAAAATGACAACCAAGCATCTACAAGAAAAAAAGTGTAGGGCTTGCTGCAAAAGCCTTGTCAGGGTTCCTTCCAAACTCTGAACTCTAGGGTACAGATGTGGGGACCTGCATGAAAGACCCCCTAAGCTTATTCTTACCAGCTGAAGGTTAAAAACTTCCCCAAAGTACAAACTTTGCCTTGTCCTTGAACAGTATGCTGCCACTACCAAGCGTTTTAAACAAAGAACAGGGAAAGAGACCACTTGGAGACGTCTCTCCCAAAAATATCCCCCGAAGACGTACACCCCCTTTCGTGGGGAAGGCTCGATAAGAATCCTCACCAATTTGTACAGGTAAACACAGACCCAAAACCTTGGATCTTAAGAAGAATGAAAAGTCAATCAGGTTCTTAAAAGAAGAATTTTAATGAAAGAAAAGGTAAAAGAATCACCTCTGTAAAATCAGGATGGAAAATATTTTACAGGGTATTCAGAGTCAAAACACAGGATCCTCCTCTGGGCAAAACCTTAAAGTTACTGAAAACAGGAATAAACCTCCCTCTTAACACAGGGAAAATTCACATAAAACAAAAGATAAACTAATCCACTTTGCCTGGCTTACCTATACTGGTTGCAATACTGGATTAGGATGGGTTGGAGAAAATGGATTTTTGTCCGGCCTCTCAGTCCCAAGAGAGAACAAACACGTAAATAAAGAGCACAAACAAAAGCCTTCCCCCCGCCCACCCCGCAAGATTTGAAAGTAACTTGTTCCCTTATTGGTCCTTTGGGTCAGGTGCCAGCCAGGTTAGCTGAGCTTCTTAACCCTTTACAGGTAACAGGATGTTGCCTCTGGCCAGGAGGGATTTTATAGCACTGTATACAGAAAGATGGTTACCCTTCCCTTTATATTTATGACAAGCCTCCTTACTAAAACATTTCCAGTACAACTAAATGATGATTGAAGATTAAATGATATCTTATTTGTCCAAGCACAGCCTCTTTCACTGGGAAAGAAGAGCAGAAGAAAACTCGCTATAATTCCTAAGGGATCTTACTGTCCAGCTTTAAGTGTTCAGATACTATGGTGATGGGTGCCACAGTGAACCCTTAGAGATTGCGAGCTGAGCACATGGGCCGCGGTAGTGCTTATGTCACACCGAGCCATCTCCAAGTAGAGTTGTGGTTCAATGATGAGGGCACTATTCCCAATATTTATTGTTTATTTGTATTACAGTAGCACCTACAGACCCCCTCACCCCCACCCCAGCAAGACCCATCGTGAGGGAGGCTGTACAAACCACACACTTACTCCAAGTCTGCCCACAAGGAGAACCACTGTGAAGTGAAGCTCTGCACCATGAAGCAATCTGTTGAGTCCCCGCTTAGCAGCCTCTCTGCTTCACACCATTTCTATAGCTGTGTACCAGGTGGCAGGAGTTAGCTTTAAATGTATTGGAAAAGGAAAAAAACTCCTTAGGTCTCAATGTTTGAAATAATCAGAATTTGGGGAGGGTGAGACAACATCCAAGAAAATAAAGGACCTTGATCCTGCTTCTATTTTAGTCAATGGGAATTTTGCTATTGATTTCATTGGGAGCAAGATTGGGTCCCAAATGGGAAAATAAAATGCAACAAGCCTAAGAAGAAGATAAAGTCACCCTGGAAACTGGTCAATTGTTTTGTCTGAAAAGTACCATACTTGAATTATGGCACTGTTATTCCTGGGGTGGGTTATAAATACTGAGATGCAACGGCCAGAAACCCACTAAGTCCCAGCCACTGTATGGCCAGTAACAAACATTCATGACACAAAGGTACACAAGAAGAATTAAAAGCAGAAGAAATGAGAAAACAGAATCCATTAAGTAATGGGAAGACAAATAACACTTGGAACACTGCTATAATGTAATTTTAACAAGAGAGAATTCAAACGGCCTTATCCTAAAGCATCGTCTGGGCTTATTCATGCAAAGACATTCAACACAGTCTCTTCTTTGGGAAGAAGGGGAAAAAACCCTTTCCTCCTTTTACAACAGATGCCTTACTCTGAGAGATACCACATGTGACTTGTTATGAGATGCCAAGAAATATTAAGAGGGGGAAAAAAAAGCTTAACAGTGAGAGGATGGTGGCAAATCATGTTTTTAGCCTTAAGCATTGTGGATTTTTCATATAAAACTAGGACGACAGTATAAATCTGCTATTTTGTGCATGTCTGGTTTAACTATTGTGACCTGGACATAGAACAAAGTTGAGTTAGAGAAAAATGTAATTCACGCCAAAATAAAAATGTTACATTGTTAATACTCCACTGAAAAGAAAAATAGATTATTGTGCTGTATATAATGCTTAATTTAAGGTTTTGTACTGTAAAAATTTCAGACTCCAGAGTAATTGTATTAATTTTTAGTGAAATTGTTCATTAAACTATTTTTTCAGCTGTTCATTGTTTGCAAAAACATTAATTACCTTCTACACTTGGGTAAATACAAAATCAAGGTACAGGACAATTAGTTTTAAATAAAAAATAATTTGAATATCACCGTAAAGAAGTGAATTTGTGATATCATCTTGGAAAAACTGAATGAAGAAATTGGATGTTGAAAATATCGTTGGAAAGCAAAAGATACAGACAAGGTACTTCACATTATCTGTTTTTGCCTGCACTATTCCCATGCCCGCAAGCAGCTCCTGAAGGGGACCTTTAATATCACAGGTTGATTAGTGTAATGAAAGACGACTGCTCTAACCAACAATAAAAGGGCTGCACTGGGAGATAAGTGATGAGGTGACACACGTGGGGGGGGGGAAGGAGGCGGCTAAGGATAAAAGCTGCAGTTGATCATCACATATCACTTTTATATTTAGATTACTGGACACCGTCTTCCCTTATGGTCACTAAAATCTGTCTCTCCAACACTTCAGCGAGAGATTTCCTTTTGTGACTCCCCCTATTGCCTGCATCTCATTTTTTCACACCTTGGCTCATTTAAATTCCTATTCTGATAGTCTAGGAAGGTCTGGATGAGAGAGAAACTGAACTTTTTTCCCTGGCACTGTCTGCATGGAAGATCGTACTCAATCTTCGCAGATGAAGCTACTTAATTATATAGTTATCAATATCCAGACAGGCTAGTTTCCAACTGAATTTTCAAAATCCTCTCATTACACTTCGTTTTGTTTAAGGAAGCATTTCAGTTGTTGCAGTATTGTGTGTTCTTTTGTGCAGGGAAAGGTGACGGTCTCATAATACGGATACAAGATGTATTATGTTGTCTAGACCAGGGATCGGCAACCTTTGGCACGCAGCCCTCCAGGGTAAGTCCCCTGGCGGGCCGGGCCGGTTTGTTTACCTGCTGCGTCCGCAGGTTCGGACCATCGCGGCTCCCACTGGCCGCAGTTCGCCACTCCAGGCCAATGTGGGCTGCGGGAAGCAGCGGCCAGCACATCCCTCGGCTCGCACCGCTTCCCGCAACCCCCATTGGCGGGCCGCCGTGCCAAAGGTGCCAATCCCTGGTCTAGACAATTGTAACCGATATGTGATGAACTTGAGCACACAAATGTCCAACAGAAACTTCCCTCTTACTATGAAGTTCTACAGCAGCTTGAAGACTGTTCTGATGATCCCAGGTTAGTTTCCACCTAATTCAATCTTAAAACCCCCAGACTGCTAGCTACAATGAAGAACACTACACTAAGTATGGTAGGGATGTCTTGCATCAGTTACAGTCAAAGATTCTGAGGATTACACATTGAAAAAGTCATCAGTGTGAGAAAGTCATAACTAAAAATGTACAAAATTGAAAAGCAAAATACAAAAAACACATTGAATGATAGTGTTAATATTTTATAAAGTCTGCCAAACCTATGATGATGGAACTCAGGATTAGTTAATGTTAACAAGTCAACCAGACACTGTTGCAAAATTTCTCTTTTTCTCATATACCTCCCTCCACCCACTACTCTGAAAGAGTCAAACATGGGAAATACCAGCAATAAGACTAACACCCAAGGGTGTTATAAACTACAGTTTATCTAGCTAAACAATATTTTGTTTTAGATAATCAATAGTTAGCTCTTCCCTCTCAATTTTACCTTTTTATTACCTCTTTCATAGGGCAGATCCAATGCCTATCAAAATCTATGGTAATCTTGACTTTCATGATGCTGGATAAGGCCCTTAAAATGTAAATTCTTTGGGCCAGAGATTCATACGTATGGACATCATCTATCACACTGTGATAAATTTATGATGGGATATCCCTCATTTTATACCTGAATTTACCTCCATGTTATATACATCACATGCTATTTCTACCTCCTCCTATGATAAATTATTTACATCAGAAATGTTAAGCTACTTAACCAACCTGTAGAAAATGTATTTAGATTAAGATAATGCCATAATATTTCATGCTAATTCCTAAAATCTCTGCTTGCTCTTGTATCACTCACTTTGTCACACATTTTTGCCCTGACAGATTACAAAGTATATGATCATGGCATCCAAGATTAAAAAGACTGCTATATTAATTAGGAAACTTGAAGTCGTTCCTAATATTTCAGAATTAAAACACATTGACTACAAACTGCCTATTACAAATATTTTCAGCTTTAAAAAGTGCAGCATACTACTTTCCCTTTTTTAAGTAGGCTTGAAAGTGATACGATGGTAACGAGTAATCTACCTTGAAAGTAAGCAAAATGAAATTTTTGTCTATCTTCGTAAGCTGTCTATCTAGATGTTCACTGTGACAGACATTGCAACCCCATGTGGTATCTTTGGGGACCACTGTACTAAATTTATGAATGGTTCATGTAAGATTGTGTTGTACTCCATGGATTAAGGTGAGTCACTGAAACTAAACAATTCTCTTCATTTTGCTTCAGCAAATGGACATGACTCTCTGTCCAAGGGGGGGGGCAACTCTTGTTAAATGGGATATTGGTCTACCTACCAGACTCCCCATATGGAAGATGGGTGATTTCTGGTATGTTTAGTATGGATTTAAAATCTGTTTATTGTTTGTTTGTTTTTTAAATATTGTAGTGAGGTGGAGTGACCTCTCTGATGCTTACAGGGAAAAACCACTCACCCAGTGGGTGGAGCCAGGCCAAGCCTACCCTTTGGGTCAGAAGTGGAGGGTGGAACAGGAAGTATAAGAGGCAGGGCCTCCAGCTCAGTTGAGGGAGGCCCAGGGATGGAGTCGGACACTGCTGCCAGCCCCTGAGCCAGGGCGTGAGCTGTCTCAACCCCTGCCTCTGGAGGAATATCCAGAGGAGCTGCTGCCCGGTGAATACCCCGAGCAGCGTGAGGGCCTGTGAGTGATGAAGCCCTACAAACAGGTGGGAGTAAGAAATAGCCCTAGGAAACCAGACATTAGTCCAGTTATGTTTGCTGAAGCTATGGTCAGCGTGTTTCAGCAGCATCCCCGCTGACCCAGATTTCCTGCCACTGTTAGGGTCTTGGGCTGGGACTCAGCAGTGTACGGTGGGCCCGGGTCCCCCTACCACCTGCTGCTAACCCCATCCCTGGGATGGCAGCCCACCCACAGAAGGCTGGATGGCCTACATTTGTTTGCTGTCTGTCTCAGACAGCGAATTGGGTCATAAATTACTTTTGCTCTTCCCCGCCTAGAGGGCTTGAGTTTGACTGTTCGCTGTCTGCCCAGCCAAGGAGCTGGGCCACAGACCGCTTCTGCTCAGCCCCACCCAGAGAGCTTGAGCCTGACTGCTGGACATTGCTCAGACCCACCCACAGAGCTGAGCCTGACTGTGCCTGCTGCCTGTCCCATTTACGTTTTCTTTGTAATGCTTTTAATCTATGAATAAATGTGCTTGCTTGGAATAGCTGTGTGGTCACTGGTAAAAACTATTTCATTGTTCTCTGGAATAAAATAGCGTACACACTAGACTTTAAGGCAGACTGGCTTCTTAGGGATATCACTGTGGATGGCAGGAGGCTGTGCAGCCCTAAAGCCCCTGCTAAGAAGGGAGTGAGACAAGGGTCCCTACAGAAGGGCAGGTGATGGCTGGAGACCTGATACCTGACTGGGCAAACCTGCAGTGGACCACAGGAGGGAGGGGAATAGGAGTGCAGTTATCCTGAAACCGTGACATGGATATACTGAGTATATCTAATATATATTGAAATTATACTGTATATGTTTACATCTGTCATTCCTGAAGACAAAAATTAAAATCACAGACCAATTTTTCCAACAACTGTTTGTTTGCTGATGTTGTTTCCCATTCTGAGCAGCAAGAAAAGTTAATTCATTTAATATAGCTGCAATGATCTTTTGGTTCACTTTTAAAATAAAAAGAAGTAATTTGCCAAATTTTCCCAAGCAACCCCCGTCCATTTGTGACTGTAACTATCAAAAGATGCCACACTTGACCTACTTTAGAAGTTTTCTTAAGAATACCAAAATCACCATCTTTGGTAAGACCAAAAGCAAAAGATTTTATGAATGTTCCAAGCCTGATATATAACAAATCAGAGTAGTATCTACTGTACTTCTAGAGTTCAAATTATTTGATGAATTTTACTTTTATTTGCTGAGTAATGTATTTAACAAAATGTATTTTAACGAATTGATCAATTCTATTAATCACCTTACTATGTGAGTCTGAGGCTTGGGCTCTAACAACAAAAAATCAGAAAGAAAGATGCTTTATAAATGTATTGCCTCACAGCCTCAACTGTAATTACCTAGAGTTGTCAATGCTGCAGCTCTTGAACAGTCGAAGTTATCGCTAATGCTGTTTTTCAAAGAAATTATACTGGTTTGAGCACACTGCTCAGCTGCCACCTAAATATCTTCTGAAGAAAGTCTTCTACAGAAATAAGAAAAGGAGTACTTGTGGCACCTTAGAGACTAACACATTTATTTAAGTATAAGCTTTTGTGAGCTACAGCTCGCTTCGTCGGATGCATGTAGTGGAAAATACAGTGGGGAGATTTTATATACACAGAACATGAAACAATGGGTGTTACCATACAGACTGTAACAAGAGTGATCAGGTAAGGTGAGCAATTACCAAAAGGAGAGCGGGGGGGGGATGGGAAGGAACCTTTCGTAGTGGTAATCAAGGTAGACCATTTCCAGCAGTTGACAAGAACATGTGTGTGGGGGGAGGGGGGAATAGTTTTACTTTGTGTAATGACCCATCCACTCCCAGTCTCTATTCAAGCCTAAATTAATTGTATCCAGTTTGCAAATTAATTTCAATTCAGCAGTCTCATTTTGAAGTTTTTTTGTTGAAGAATTGCCACTTTTAGGTTTGTAATCGAGTGACCAAAGAGATTGAAATGTTCTCCGACTGGTTTTCAAATGTTATAATTCTTGACGTCTGATTTGTGTCCATTTATTCTTTTACATAGAGACTGTCCGGTTTGGCCAATGTATATGGCAAAGGGGCATTGCTAGCACATGATGGCATATCACATTGGTAGGTGTGCAGGTGAACGAGCCTCTGATAGTGTGGCTGATGTGATTAGGCCCTATGATGGCGTCTCCTAAATAGATATGTGGACAGAGTTGGCAACGGGCTTTGTTGCACGGATAGGTTCCTGGGTTAGTGTTTTTGTTGTGTGGCGACTGGTGAGTATTTGCTTCAGGTTGGGGGGCTGTCTGTAAGCAAGGACTGGCCTGTCTCCCAAGATCTGAGAGAGTGATGGGTCGTCCTTCAGGATAGGTTGCAGATCCTTGATGATGCGTTGGAGAGGTTTTAGTTGGGGGCTGAAGGTGATGGCTAGTGGCGTTCTGTTGTTTTCTTTGTTGGGCCTGTCCTGTAGTAGGTGACTTCTGGCTACTCTTCTGGCTCTTTCAGTCTGTTTCTTCACTTCAGCAGGTGGCTACTGTAGTTGTAAGAAAGCTTGATAGAGATCTTGTAGGTGTTTGTCTCTGTCTGAGGGGTTGGAGCAAATGCGGTTGTATCTTAGAGCTTGGCTGTAGACAATGGATCATGTGGTGTGGTCTGGATGAAAACTGGAGGCATGTAGGTAAGCATAGCGGTCAGTAGGTTTCTGGTATAGGGTGGTGTTTATGTGGCCATTGCCTATTAGCACCGTAGTGTCCAGGAAGTGGATCTCTTGTGTGGACTGGTCCAGGCTGAGGTTGATGGTGGGATGGAAATTCTTGAAATCATGGTGGAATTCCTCAAGGGCTTCTTTTCCCCAGGGCCAGATAACGTCATCAATGTAGCGCAAGTAGAGTAGGGGCAGTAGGGGACGAGAGCTGAGGAAGCGTTGTTCTAAGTCAGCCATAAAAATGTTGGCATACTGTGGGGCCATGCGGGTACCCATAGCACTGCCGCTAATTTGAAGGTATACATAGAAATGAACTGGGTACAAACATAGATGTCTGTTTTTAAGAAGGCCTGAAGTGTTCCCATGAAGTTCCTCATGCTACAACCTGAACTGACTGAAGAACCTCAGTGAGGAAGAAAACCACCACCTCCAAGTAAAAAGACTTGAGATTCTAAGTCTAGCAATTTGTTTCTTATGACTCCTGGGAAGCTAAAATTCCAGCTCTTGACATCCTGCTTTTCTCATAAACCAGGACTAAAGATTGTGAATATGTAAAAAATAAACCCATATGTGAAATAATATTGTACAAGCTATTACATTTGTAATTCACCATGACGGTTTTATATGTGCTCTCAACTGTTGCTGCATTGAAATGCGGTCCTTTAAATCGATTTGAAAGCAGTTTTTTTTTTTTGAAGTAAAAATCAGAGCATTTAACCTACATCCTGGGTTAGGTGGAACCCTATTGGACAACCCAATCTGGCTACTTAGGTTGTCAACTTTTTGGGCGGGGACTCTTTTTGTTCCGTGTTTGCACAGCACCTAGCACAATAGGTCCATGACAGCAACACCCACATGCCATGAAAATGCAAATACCACCACCACTACTGAAATCATAGCAAAATCCCCATGTACTTCATTGATAGCACTAACCATCTGATTCTGTTTTTTAAATCAAATAATTTAATCAAAATTAACTGCAGTCCAAAAAAAAGTTAGAAATCAGCTAAAAGATACCAGTGCATGATAAAGCCACCAAGCTCCCCAGATCATACGCAACTATTTACAGTATTGATGTAGCATTAATGAAGTTACATTAAAATGGTAGCTTGTAGAAGAAGATCAATTCCTGAAAAATAAAACTAACAGTGATATCATTTTAATATCTTATAACGAGCTGCATATATCCTCATTTGCAGCTGTAGCTTGAGTTTAATACAGCCTTGAGATGATTTAAAGGGCTAAATTCAACCCTGCTCTAAGCCCATTTATGGCAATGCCAGTTACACCCGAGATGAATTCAGCCCCAAGTGTTAAAACCTTCTGGTACACAAGTAAGGTCTATTTGAAGAGTCTTAAAGCAAACACTATTTAGGCTATGCAGTCATTTTTGGTATTTATCCAAGGCAATCATGTATGATAGGCCTGCCAGACATTCTTTGCTGTTCACCATCCTGACTGAGGTCTGGTCTACACTACACTGTTAGATCAACGTAAGCTGGCTTGTGCGGACCTAGCTGTAGTAGTTCTTCACTTAAATTTGGCTCCCAGTGACAAAAGTGGCTCTCTATGCTGATTTAGTACCACCTCCTCCCCAAGGGGCTTAAAGTCACAGTCGATGTAAGTAAGTCGATGCAAGTCTCAGTGTAGACACTGAAATGCTTACATCAACTGTTGCTGGCTTTCAGGAGCTGTCCCACAATGCCCCATGCTGACAATACAATTGATACAAATGCTCCTGGTGAGGAGGAACACTGCCAACACAAGGAGCCAAGTGTGCACAAACAGAAGCAAATTTATTAACTGTGGTGGCTGTATACCAACGTAAGTTAGGTTGATATAATTTTGAAGAGTTGACATGACCTCATGGTTCTTTGTCTGTGACCTTGTAAAATCAGCATCCTACTTCAAGACACCCAGGAGCATCAGCTGCATTCACATTTCAGTGATGTGTGAAAGCACTTCACACATGGAACCATGCTAATTAACTGCAATTGCTAACAACTATGGGCTTGTCTCCACTTAAAATACTATGGAAGCACAGCTGCGCTGCTGTACCACCATGTGGACACTACATACCTCCTCAAGAGGTGGTAGCTAGGTTGACAGAAGAAGTCTTCCATCAACATAGCTCTGCCTAGACAGGAACTTAGGCCTTGTCTACACTACAGAGTTTTGTCAACACGGTAGACTGTTTAAGTGAGTGATGAATCACGTTATTATGCAGGTATGGATGATGGGCAGTGGCTCCAGAACTTTCAGATGTGGAAAGCCATCTTCCTGGAGCTGTGTGAAGAGCTTGCCCCAGCACTGCGGTGCAAGGACTCCAAAATGAGAGCTGCTCTCTCAGTGGAGAAGTGCATGGCTATTGCTTTATGGAAGCTGGTGATTCCAGACTGCTACAGTCATTCGCTAAACAGTTTGGAGTCAGGAAGTCAACTATTGGGGCTGCGGTAGTGCAAGCGTGCAGAGCCATTAATCTCATCCTCCTATGAAGGACTGTGACTCTTGGCAATGTGTGTGAAATATTGCAGCAGGACAACAGGTGGCATGCATATTTCAATTTTGGCCCCGGACCATCTTTCGACAGAGTACATCAATAGAAAGGGATACTTTTCTATGGTATTGCAGGCATTTGTGGATCACTGTAGGCGTTTCACTGACATCAACACAGGGTGGTCCGGGAAGGTGCATGCATCTTCAGGAACACCTGTACAAAAAGCTACAAGCACAGACTTCCTTTCCAGACCAGAAGATTCCAGTGGGGGATGTTAATATGCTTATAGTGATCCTGAGAGACCTGGTTTACCCCTTACACCCTGGCTCATGAAACCTTACACAGGAAACCTGGACAGCAGCAAAGAGCACGTCAACAGAATGAGCAGGTGCAGAATGACAACAGAATATACATTTGGCGGATTAAAAGCATGCTGGCACTGCCTTTATAGCAGAATCAGATCTAAATGAGAAAATATTCCCAGTCATAGCAGCCTACTGCACGCTCCATAATATTTGTGAGGCTAAGGGTGAAAAGTTTTCCCTGGGGTGGAGCATGGAGGCAGATCACCTGGCTGCTGAATTTGAGCAGCCAGATACCAGGTCTATTAGAGGGGCCCAACAGGGGGGCTACATTTTAACCACCACTTGTAGGAGACAAATAGAGATTGCTTATCTTTCAGAGAATTTGTTTTTATTAAATACCAATTAAAACACACACACAAAAGACTTGGTGGGAAGAGAGATAGGAATGCAGGGCAGTGTATGCTCTCATATCTGTGTGCAAGTCCAACTATCATTCTGGAAGCTGTTCAAAGGGATGGAGTGAATGGGATACTGAGACGCTGGGGAATTTGCAAGGAATCTGTGGGAGGAGTTTGGGGAGTGCAAGGAAAGCAGTTGTGTATCAGCTGCGGGGAGTCGTGAGCATGCATGTCTTCTGCCTGGAGCTTGATTATGGACTTCAGCATCTCGTGTTTGCTCCTCCACCATGTCTATCATCCACTCCTGGCCCTTTACAATGCACTCCTCACTCTCCTTTCTGTCTTGCCTTGCTATTTTAAATTTTTCTTTCAGGGTCTCTCCCCAGTCCCTGCATGCTCTTTTTTGGGCCTCTGAGGATTGGAGCACCTCTCAAAACATGTCCTCCTTGTTCTGCCTTGGTTGCTTCCTTATTTGGCAGAGGTGCTCCACCAATGTGTAGAGGGTTCCCCTATAGGCCACATCTGCATAAGCACAAGAAATAATACACAGAAGCATGACTGTTAGTTCACACACAGCATTGAATCAGTATAGTAAAATTCACCTCCTTTAACATCTGAATCACTTTCTCTCTGTCCCTTGGCAAGCACACATCTCAGCAAACACCCTAAACATGGTGAGTTTGGCCCAGGGAGGGATGCGGGGTTGGACATTCAAGATGGGGTAAGGGTTTAGGTGGTTTTTTAACTACAGGGAACTAGGGAATAATATTGTAAATTCTGCCATAATTTTCCACAGGTGAGGGTCAGTGAAGTTGATATCTTACTCCTGAAGGTAAGCAAGGATGCAAAAGTGAAGCGTTCAGCTTCAGACCCAGTCCCTATGCTGCTTGCCTGTGTGCTGCTTTGGTCCCTGCACAAGTGATTGCCAACTGGCACAGGACAGTTTCCTACAATGGGGGAAGGAACAAAGCAGCGCTGCCAAGGAATCTTCAGCAGAGAATTGGCAAGTACCTCCAGGTTTCCTAGAGATCTCTCTGGAGGATTCCTGTGAAATCTCGGTGTGCATTAAGACTAAGTTCCAGCACACTGCTGAGCTGCACAAAGGAACATGAAGCACACGCAAACACAGCTAGTGTTGTACATTTCTATCCTTTCACTCACTTCTAGAATACACAGAGCAAAGAACAGCTCTGCCTCATATAACCGAACATCATCAACTCAAAAAGATCACTTACCAGAGCTCTCCTCTCCCTCATCATGCACGCTAGAGATGGACTGCTGGGATTGGCCAGACCCCTCTGCAGTAGAAAAGAGGTCCTGACTCACTGTACCATCAGATGACCCTGCTGTGTGCTCCACAGTCCTCCAACTCAACCTCCTCGCCCATGACTTTGTCTTTAGGATTGAGTCTACTGTCCGCCACCATTTCCAGCCCCGCCATGTATCCATGGGGTTCTTGGTGGTGAATATGTGATTACCGTCAAGGATGGCATCCAGCTTCTTACAGAAGCAGCAGGTCTTTGGCGCAGTGACAGTTGCCTCCCTTGCCTTTTGGTATGTCTGCCTCAGCTCCCTTATCGGGGCACTGATGCATGTCCCATTCATAGCCCTTATCACACAATTCACGAGAAATTGGACCATAAATATAAAAATTCCTAAGGCTGGAGCGGAGCTGGGACTGCACAGCACTGTGGGGAGAGGAAGCTGTGCAGTCCCAGCAGGAAAGCATTTGGAGCCACCATGGTCAGTTGGGAAGATGCAATGTGAGCTGTCCAAACCGAACCAACAGGAAGTGGCATTTCAAAAATTCCCGGGCCTTAAAAGGGGGAAGAACAGATGTCTGTGTACGTGGGTGCAGGGCAGCAGAGTTTGAACTGCCAACCAGAGAAGTCAGGATGGGCATTGTGGGACACCTCCTGGAGCCCAATTATAGCAACATAACCAAGTGCAGTGTCTACACTGACTTGGTCAATACAACTTTGCCAAAAAAAGTTCTATGCTTTATTTTGTTGGCAAAGCAGGAGAATTTTATCGGCAAAAGGGGCATTGCAATATGTACATCTCTACTGTTTTGTTGACGAAAACTGACTTTTGTCAACAAAACTGTGTAGTGTAGACAAGGCCTTAGGTTGGCTTAATTATACCACTCAGGAGCGTGAATTGAAGTGATCTAATTTTCTAGTGTAGATCAGGCCTCAATGTAAAAAAAGCTCTACACTTCAGCCCTACAGCATGCAACAAAAAAAGACCAAGGTGACCAGATGAAAAAACATTTAGATGACAAATATGGTGATAAAGAAAAGGGAAGAAAGAACCCTTTGCAAGCATTAAAAAAAAATGTAAGCTTCACAACACTTACGTAAAACCATGAAAATTCTTTCCTAATTCAAAGATTGGGATATTGAAACAGTGTTTTAAAAGGAATCATCTTTCAAATGTGCCCAAATTCAAGTGGTCCAAAGGAGGGTGAGAAAGTGAGAAAGACAGGTATTTCTCCAACAAATATTTGCTAGTTAATAGCATACATCAAGTCATCAAGCTGTAGTCTGCTCCATAATTTTTGCTTTGGGAAATAGCATCTCGCATTCCTTTGGATTTAGCTTCCAAAACAATAGGGAAATACAACCTCTTTCCTACAAATATACTCAGTAGTAGCCAGTACCCCACAGATTACTGTAGCTCAGTTTAGCTCTGAATTTCTTTTCAGCCACACATTCAAAGGTTTCCCTTGATCATAATCTCCTCTTTAGTTCACTGCTGCAGGAAGGATTTAGGTCTGAATATAGAATATTAGGTCTCTCTATATTAGGTCTGAATACGGAAGAGAGATCTTTGATTGTAAATCTATGAACTTGGGATCAATTTGCTTGCAGTTGCATCTTCAGATGACAGAGGTGCCATAGATCAAGAAAACATGTTGATAAAAGAGATCAAAGCCAATTTGAAGATTCGGGATTAGATTTACATCCAAGTCCTTGATATTTTCTTTAAACTTCATAAACATTCCTAGAAAAAACTGACCACGTGACCTAAACTGCTGGATGGACAATTTATCAACAGAAAGGCAGTGGATGAGATTCCTCTGTATGCTACAAATTACAACTGGGATTTTTAAAGGAGCGTTAGGGAGTTAGGCATCCAACTCCCCTAATTTTCAATGGGAGTTGGATGCCTAACTATTAGTCACCTTTTAAGATTCCAATCTATTTGCCCTGCTCTGCTTGCTACTATCAGGTGAGCTAAAGCTGCTGAGAAAACGCTGAAGTTGTCACTAAAAATCAACTAAAACGTATTTCTTGTATGAAACAAGAGATTTAGATATAAGAATCTCCCTGGGAATTGACTGGAAATGCAGCTTTCTTATCTCCAATCTCACAGAAGTATTGCTTTAAAATTATGTTCCTAGCTATAAATGATAGACATGTAACTATATGGAGAAAACCCTCCAATCTTCAAAGACTTTTTAAAAAGAAGACAGTATTATTTTTTTCTACTTACTGTGACAAAGTTCCTCCTCTACCTTAGTGGGTCCTGTGCTTTTTGGCGGATTTGCTCACCTCAGAGGTTCACAGCAGCTCTCAGTTTAGTCACTACTGCTAGAGGCTCAAACCTGCTGTATACTCAGCTAACCTCAGCACTGGCCAGCATGGGGGAAATGGAGAACAATCTCCACAGTCTCTGTTGTCCCATGTAGTGGGTTGGGGACAGGCCAGATCCCTTTCCATATTAGACCCTCCCTTCTGGTGTTGCTCACAGACCAGGTCAACACCTCCTGTGTCTGATCAGGAGTTGGGGGAATGGGGGAAACCCAGGCCCGCCCTCTACACCGGGTTCCAGCCCAGGGCCCGGTGGATAGCAGCTGTCTATGTCTTCTACGTCTGCGTGACAGCTACAGCTACAACTCCCTGGGCTGCTTCCCCATGGCCTCCCCCCCACCACCTTCTTTATCCTCACCACAAGATCTTCCTCCTGAAGCCTGATCACGCTTGTACTCCTCAGTCCTCCAGCAGCACACCTTCTCACTCCTTCACGCCCTCCACTAACTGATGGGAAGTCCTCTTTAAACCAGGTGTCCCGATTAGTCTGCCTGCCATAACTGATTCTAGTATGTTCTTAATTGGCTCCAGGTGACTTAATTAGCTTGCCTGTCTTAATTGGTTCTAGCAGGTTCCTGCTTGCTCTAGCACAGCCCCTGCTCTGGTCACTCAGGGAACAGAAAACTATTCATCCAGTGGCCAGTATATTTGCCTTCTACCAGACTCCTGTACCCCACTGGTCTGGGTCTGTCACAGCACCTAAGGTACTTACATGACCCCCATTATCGTAGAATCTGAGTGCTTCAATGCTTTTTAAAAATCTTTTCATTTTATCATAATCAACATACATGAAGTTTCCATACAAGTTTTAACAAATCTTATTCAGTTTGTATTTGTTAGCCTTTATCCTCACAACATCCCTGTGGGGTAGAGCAATGGTATTCTCCCCATTTTATAGATGGGGAACTGAGGCACAGAAAGACTAAACTACTTGTCCAAGGAAGTCTGTGGCAGAGCAGGGAGTCCCAGGCTAGGTCCATAATCACTGGACCACCTTTCCTCCCTCATCCTGTTTCAGTCTAGCAGGTTCTAGGAAGGTTGGACATATGACCAGGGAAGAGTATAAAAATATTGCTCGGGCATGTAGGAAAGATATCAGGAGGGCCAAATCGCACCTGGAGCTGCAGCTAGCAAGAGATGTCAAGAGTAACAAGAAGGGTTTCTTCAGGTATGTTGGCAACAAGAAGAAAGCCAAGGAAAATGTGGGCCCCTTACTGAATGAGGGAGGCAAGCTAGTGACAGAGGATGTGGAAAAAGCTAATGTACTCAATGCTTTTTTTGCCTCTGTTTTCACTAACAAGGTCAGCTCCCAGACTGCTGTGCTGGGCAACACAAAATGGGGAAGAGATGGCCAGCCCTCTGTAGAGATAGAGGTGGTTAGGGACTATTTAGAAAAGCTGGACGTGCACAAGTCCATGGGGCCGGACGAATTGCATCCGAGAGTGCTGAGGGAATTGGCGGCTGTGATTGCAGAGCCCTTGGCCATTATCTTTGAAAACTCGTGGCGAACGGGGGAAGTCCCGGATGACTGGAAAAAGGCTAATGTAGTGCCCATCTTTAAAAAAGGGAAGAAGGAGGATCCTGGGAACTACAGGCCGGTCAGCCTCACCTCAGTCCCTGGAAAAATCATGGAGCAGGTCCTCAAAGAATCAATCCTGAAGCACTTAGAGGAGAGGAAAGTGATCAGGAACAGTCAGCATGGATTCACCAAGGGAAGGTCATGCCTGACTAATCTAATCGCCTTTTATGATGAGATTACTGGTTCTGTGGATGAAGGGAAAGCAGTGGATGTATTGTTTCTTGACTTTAGCAAAGCTTTTGACACGGTCTCCCACAGCATTCTTGTCAGCAAGTTAAGGAAGTATGGGCTGGATGAATGCACTATAAGGTGGGTAGAAAGCTGGCTAGATTGTCGGGCTCAACGGGTAGTGATCAATGGCTCCATGTCTAGTTGGCAGCCGGTGTCAAGTGGAGTGCCCCAGGGGTCGGTCCTGGGGCCCGTTTTGTTCAATATCTTCATAAATGATCTGGAGGATGGTGTGGATTGCACTCTCAGCAAATTTGCGGATGATACTAAACTGGGAGGAGTGGTAGATACGCTGGAGGGGAGGGATAGGATACAGAAGGACCTAGACAAATTGGAAGATTGGGCCAAAAGAAATCTAATGAGGTTCAATAAGGATAAATGCAGGGTCCTGCACTTAGGATGGAAGAATCCAATGCACCGCTACAGACTAGGGACCGAATGGCTCGGCAGCAGTTCTGCGGAAAAGGACCTAGGGGTGGCAGTGGACGAGAAGCTGGATATGAGTCAGCAGTGTGCCCTTGTTGCCAAGAAGGCCAATGGCATTTTGGGTTGTATAAGTAGGGGCATAGCGAGCAGATCGAGGGACGTGATCGTTCCCCTCTATTCGACACTGGTGAGGCCTCATCTGGAGTACTGTGTCCAGTTTTGGGCCCCACACTACAGGAAGGATGTGGATAAATTGGAAAGAGTACAACGAAGGGCAACAAAAATGATTAGGGGTCTAGAGCACATGACTTATGAGGAGAGGCTGAGGGAGCTGGGATTGTTTAGTCTGCAGAAGAGAAGAATGAGGGGGGATTTGATAGCTGCTTTCAACTACCTGAAAGGGGGTTTCAAAGAGGATGGCTCTAGACTGTTCTCAATGGTAGCAGATGACAGAACGAGGAGTAATGGTCTCAAGTTGCAATGGGGGAGGTTTAGATTGGATATTAGGAAAAACTTTTTCACTAAGAGGGTGGTGAAACACTGGAATGCGTTACCTAGGGAGGTGGTAGAATCTCCTTCCTTAGAGGTTTTTAAGGTCAGGCTTGACAAAGCCCTGGCTGGGATGATTTAACTGGGACTTGGTCCTGCTTTGAGCAGGGGGTTGGACTAGATGACCTTCTGGGGTCCCTTCCAACCCTGATATTCTATGATTCTATGATTCTATTACCCTATGATTTTGTGTGACAACTCTTCCTAATTCTCACCCCAATCTTTAGTGGTTAGCCTTACCTCTGATTCTTACATTGTTGTCCTAAAAATGAAAAATCTTGGGAAAAGAACCATATATGGTTACTTGCCTTCTTTGTTCTACCAGCTTTTCTACAGAAATGTGCTCTTCTTGTTTCTCATCCACTTAACACACATAGTGAAACCGTTCATGATTAGAACAAATTCTTAGTAACAGCAGAATGAATTTAAAATGCGATTCCAACTTATAAAAACTCCTTTCACACATCTTGAATCTGAAAGGAGTAAGATAATACAACCCAAATTGTTTTAGAGCAAAACCTCAGATATCTTATAAGATACCCCTTAGCATATCACAGATATTAAACAATGATATTCCTTTTTCATTTCACATACCTTGGCAAAGAAGGAAGTGGGTATATGACAACAGAGCAGACTTGGCTATTAGCTAAAGGGGCTCTCTATCCACAGGTTCACATAAGCAGGTAGATAAGCAGCAAACAAAGCATTTGGAAGATACTAATACACAATTTCAAAAACAGAAAAAGTTTACAGTCCAAAGCAAATGCTACAGGTAAGCCTAGAGTTTGAATCCCTTGGAAACAATAAAGAAACTTATTACATTTCCTACTTTAAAACAGTTCTTTGTTGTTCTTGGGAGCTCCATTCTATAACCTTGAGGTAAGGTGTTGATGCAAAGTTGAATATAAACTCCTATGAAATTCAATTAATACAGCTACCAACATTACTGAGACTACCAACAATACAAGTAAAAGGTTTAGATGAAGTCCAATATTCTTCAAAAAGGACATAGAAAACTGAACGTAACCAGCTCTCTCACTGCAGAAGAATTTGAATGCAATTGGTTTTAATGGAATCAGTTTAGATTTGGTCTTCTACCATTATCAGAATTAGAGCAGGAATGATAAAAGAAACAAAATTATGGCATGTCAATGTCAGTCAAGATGTGTTTCCATAGCTACTGTGTGCACAAATAGTTGTGAACTACAGTAAATGAACAATAATAGTTTCTCATAGAGAACACAAAAAGATATGGATTAAGGTTAAGATTTTGTCAAGGTTATTTTTTAGTAAAAGTCACAGACAGGTCATGGGCAATAAACAAAAATTCAGGGGAGCCATGACCTCTCTGACTTTTACTAAAAATAAGCAGAGGTTGGAGGAGTAATGACAACTGGAGCCCGTTGGAGCAGGGGGAAGAGATTGACAGCCCGAGCCCCACCACTACAGGGGAGGGGTGGGATATAGCCCCTGCTCTAGGCACAAGAGAAGGGAGGTCGCACACTCCGATCGCAGCTGGGGAGGGGCACACAGCTCTGGCCCCAGCTATAGCCATGGTGTGCACAGTGACCTACTGGGTGGGGGTGCAGGCGCACAGCCCTGTCTTGGCCCTGGCCACTGACAGCTGAAGAAAAAGAATTCATGGAGATCGGATAAAGTCATGGAATCCGTGACAATCATATCCTTAGGTATGATACAGTGAAAACGTGTCACTATTTTATCTGCATCAGCTGTTTACATATTAAAATCTGCATAAGATCAGTTGGTTCTTAAGTCCCAGCTGCTTGACAGCAGCAAAATTTGGGAAGACAGATTAAGCGTTATTACTGGTAGTTTTACCATTGTTGCCTGGTGGCTGTAGTGCATCTCCCGTCAAGCCACACCATCCAACTGGGAAGATATCTCGAGAATCATATTTGCACCAGTAGTCAAATGCTCCCCTCCAGCCATCAAATGTAATGAAAACTTCATCTCCTCTAACATCTCCGATAGTCGCTGGGCAAATTAAATAAGGGTTCTTTTTGTCTACTGCTTCAAGTTTCATTCCAACTTTAAAATAGTTTGGAACAGGTTTTGGTGGTTCCTGTCAAAATAAAAATTGCAGAACATCTAGGTTTCCATGAACTCTTGAAAGACAGCTACTTTTCTCTAACATTCTAACTTCTCATATTGACTACCCCAAAAAGGTTATACAATACACATTTAATACATTGTTACATGTTTATTTTAAATTTTCTATACTACCTAGGCTCAAGTATGCTCCTACTTATGTGACTGGCAGCAAGGTTATGCCGAGTCTACTTAACCAGTTGTCTGAGTAAATCTGATGTATTCTATGGGACAGTGAACATACACTAAAAATAAATGGCATAGTTTTATGTAGGGAGAGGACAGGATCAGAAAAATGTACTTCTACGAGCAGTGATGAGCTGCCAAAATCTTAATCACCAGTTCCCTCCTCACCCCACAAGGGGGTCGTGGCCCACCCCCGCCCCCCGGGATTCCTGCCCCATCCAACCCCCCACGTTCCTTGACGCCCCCCCCAGGACTCCTGCCCCATCCACCCCCATCCCCTGTCCCCTGACTGCCCCCAGAACCGGGCAGGAGGGTCTCGTGGGCCACCGTAGTGGGTGCGCACCCCACCCCTAAGAGCCAGAGGCACCTGCCGGGGGGGGGAGGCGAGGTGGGGAGTCCCGGCGGTGCTTACCCGGGGTAGCTCCCAGGAAGCATCTGGCAGGTCCCTCTGGCTCCTAGGGGTGGGGGAGCATAGCTAAGGGGGAGCAGGGGGAGCAGCCACTCCCCCCACTGATCACATCAAAAGTGGCACCTTAGGCGCCAACTCCCTGGGTGCTCCGGGGCTGGAGCACCCATGGGGAAAATTGGTGGGTGAAGAGCACCCACTGGCAGCTCCCGGCCCCACCTCACCTCACCTCCGCCTCCTCCCCTGAACACGCTGCCCCGCTCTGCTTCTCTGCTCACGCCGCAGCAGGTAACCCAGGGAGGGGGAGGGATGGGGACATGCAGGGGAACCGTTCCCCGCCCCAGGTCCGCTAATCAGCTGTGCGGCAGGAAGCCTGGGAGGACTGAGAGGCCTGAGCAGGAAGCTGCCACCTGCTGAGAGTGGCGGAGGTGAGCTGGGGCAGGGAGCGGTTCCCCTGCGTGTCCCCATCCCCGGGTTACCTGCTGCGGTGCAAGCGGCCCTCTTCTTGAGTGGCCCCTTGCTTCTGAGCCTGCCCCGGCTTCCTGTGCGAACAGCTGATTCACGGGAAGCCTGGGGGGGGCGGAGAAGCAGAGCGGGGTGGCGGGGAGGAGGTGAAGGCAGAGCAGAGGTGAGCTGGGGCCTGGGGTGGGGCAGGGAGCTGCCGGTGGGTGCTCTGCACCTACCAAATTTTCCCCTTGGGTGCTCCAGCCCTGGAGCACCTGGAGTCGGCGCCTAAGGCGCCACTTTCGGCTGGTTAAATTTAGAAGCCCTTTTAGAACCAGTTGTCCCTCGTGGAACAAGCGGTTCTAAAAGGGCTTCTAAATTTAACAACCGGTTCTAGCGAACAGGCTCCAGCTCACCACTGTCTACGAGGGACTGAATGTTTCTGGGGATTGATAATGGACTAGAGAATCTTTCACCTCTTTGTTACTTATAAAAATGTACATACCAATCATTAACATCTGAAGGCTGTTTTGTGGCCTGGGTGAAATAAGTTGGACTGAAGGGAAACCAAATTACATCCTACCCTCAAGAGGCAGACTCTCCAGAAAAGGCTGAGGCATATTGCTGGGACAGTATCGAGGAGCTTGCAGTGCCACTGCTCATGCCATAGGTATTTTCTGAATGCATTCAAATCAATATGTTCTCAAAATGAATGGGAATTCATGAACAAAGATTACAGGATCAAGCCCAATGTACGTTTTACTAACACAAATTCATGCAAAGCCATTATCAGTACTAAGAAAGAAATCACTGAACTTTACTCTGATTTTAGCAAGCTCATAAAAATGGTAGGAGGACAAATCAAAATCAACAGATCAGCTGAGTCATACTTGCATCCCTACATTTTTTTGCATAAAAACATTTCACACATTTTTCTTAAGATCCTCTTTTCTTCAGCATAAAGGCCATCCTTCTAAAACTGAGAGCATTTTTTTTATTACTGTCAGCTAAGTCCCCACTACATTCTTAACAGCTCAACTGTCAAGTATCTGCCAAATAAAAATATTCAGCATAAACTCCCCATGCATTCCTGTGGCTCTCATTCCCCCTTACCAGTTTTATCCCAACACATACACAGGCACATCATGAATACATTACTGTCAACAAATGAGAGAGACTCATGACATCTTAAATCCATGAAAAAAACCAAGCTAACAATTTTTTCTAAACAACACAGCATACCTGAAATGTCCAAACACAGGAAAAGAGGTGCCCATCCATTTGGACTAGAAGATGATCATTTCCTGTCCAGTTTTGTGGCTTGCCAATCCACTTCAAAGTAATTTTAAACAACATTCTTGCCTTTCCATGCTGAAGAGAACAGTACAATATCCTGGCATCCTCAATAAAAATGTAATCATGGACCAGTTGATGGAAGCTTGTTTACTAGGAGCCCCTTTCTTCTTACCTTCTTAAAGAATGCTGCAGGTGCCATTTCAGCTCCATTTAGTGTTCTTAACAGAAACATTGGCCAAGATGATGCATTCATCTGGAAACCTAATTAACATAAATAGATTAGTTGTGTAAAAGATTCTAGACTCACATTTATAAAACATGAATATACAGGAAAAAGGAGGATGCAGAGTTTACCCCACTCCTGTCCAAAACCCTCCGGTTTGGACTTGGCTAGAATTAAATGTGGCCAAGAAACGTGAATGCATAGGGCAGCTATTTAGTGCAGTAAACATGTTGGATAGTATATTTCCTTTCAGGAGTGATTTGACTACAAAATCATTTATCATGGTTACTACATTAAGTGTGACTAGCAACATGGAAGCTGTGGTACTGCAGATTAAATCACTCTATATTCTCTGGTCCCAAATCATCTTCCTTGCATAGTACCCAGTTATATTTACTGGGCCAGTTTTCCTTCATTTTCAAATGACATCCTCTGGTGTAGCTTCTCTGTCATCTAACTCTTATTTTTTATTAGAAACATTTTCTTCTCCATTGAGGCTCTTTCACCAGAGTCCTTCACGAAAAGAAACAAGGAAGAACAAACAAATCTCAGTGAAACAATACATCCTTTAATTACAAATACAAGAACACAAAACAGGGAATGATAGAAATGAAACATCTTGATAAGTGTACGCATCACATTGCAATTGCATAAAGTGGAGAATGTTTCCATGCCAAAATTCTTCATTAAAATGTCAGTGAATACAATGCACAAAGAGTTACTATAACCGCAACCTGCTTTTATTAAGAACAACTTTATCTTATCAAAACAATTGTTTGGTTGAAATATTCTTCAAACCATGGCAATCTCCCTCAGAACCAAGTACCTCCCACTAAAGGAACAGACATGCTTCTCTCTCCGTCTGCTCTTGAAGCACCTTCAGGGCTGTGTTTGAAGCTACTAGACTGATTCAAATAGACAATAGATATTTTGGGCCAGATCTTTAGCAGGTCTAAGTCTGTTGTAGTTCTCTCCAAAAAAACCTAACACAACAAAACAAACTCAATAGGAAACTTCTCTCTAAAGCAACTACTACTAGAATCCTTGTCTGGACTTGAAGAGTTTCCTTACAATCTAGGTATGATTTTTAAAAAACAAAAAACAAACAAAACCTAATGATAGATATGGAAAAATTTACATGACTTGATTAATTACCATTTAAACCTTAATTCCTGTCTTGGATAAAGGCTCCCTGACACAGTGGCCTTAAGTAGTACTTAACTAAGCAAACAGATTTAAAAGTTGTTTAAAGTCAGCAACTCAAACTATACTTTAAAATTGGATATAAGCAGTCTTGTATATGTGAGAAATTGTCATGTTTAAATGTTCACAGCTTAGAAACTACTGAGCTGATTTTTAAACTTGCATTGATTTCCAAGTCTTAACATGATTTATAAAACATGCCATTCTGGAAGTTTCTAGATTCACCTTTTGAATTAGCTGAGTAGAGCATTTCTCACTGGAAAGCACAGGGAGTGCATGAGTGCACATGCCAATAACAGTAAGGGTGACACTACTCAATTAAGTAGCTCAACTGATTTCACTTAAGCTTTCTTAAAAAATATAATTTCTAATTAGATCATGGAAAATGTTATCCCCAAAGGAATTTGTTTCAAAACATTATAAAGAACTTTTTTAAAAAAGGGTAGTTTCAAATGGAAATTGGAATTTGAAACATTAACTAGACACAGAGCACTATTGAGCCCCTGATGTAATATGTGAAACCATCATATGTTTAGAGCTCAGGTGGCAGGGACTATTTTAACTCATTTGTTACTGTGAGAGGAATCAAATGTTGGGACCAGCAGGCTCCATTCCAATTGAGAAAATCAGTTGTGTAAGTGTCTAGCAGGATGCAATTATACACCCAATTAGCTCCCAGCTTTACCCAGGAACAGGATGCTGCAAAAGTGCCAAGAAGGCTTTTTCAAAAATGTATCCATCTATGCCAGGATGTTTGAGTGTTGGAACCTAGCTACTACTAAAGAATCAAGGACTGGAAGGACAATATGTGACTATTTCTTTTCTGAATAAAACTATGCAGTAGAATGCTGACTATCATCATGAGAGGAGCCAAACGTGCATTCCTGGATAGTACAAAAACATTTGCTTATTAGGTACAACATTTCAAATAATTTCAATCAACAGGAATGGCAATCTGAACACAAGGACATCACTGGTCATAGACTGGTCTATACACATTTTTTGTACCACTGTAGTAGTTTAGGAACAGATAATGTTAAAGTGGCGCAGCAGCTAGTGTAAATTTAGTTATACCAATATAAAAGTACTAATATCAGTGTAGCCTATTTCGATACCAACCAAGGCACCTTCATACTGGTAATAATTGCATCCACATTAGGGGGTTATACTGCTTTAACTATATCTGATCCTAAAGCAATATAGTTACAGTGGCACAAGCACATTTTGAAACACTTGAAATAGATCACAGACCCACACAAAGCAACTTGCTGCTCCATTTTGGTTATCTCCCTCACACAAAATTTGGAAGGTTCAGTTTTGGAGTAGAATAGAGTGATATTTTAATAGTACTTCACCTTTCCACCAGCAGATCTCAAAGTACTAACTGAGCTTGAAACATAATATGACTTAGTAGCCGAGGACCAGCCGTAGCGGAGACCCAATTTGTACTTGATATAAGATCAGTCTGTCCAAAAGTTCTCTGATGCCATTAGGTACCTGCATTTTTCCTGCATCTGGGAGTGTAAGTGAACTACTATACAGCCATGACCATCTACTTTATCCTTCTCTTCTCCAGGAATACAACCATTTTCCTCAGTAATCAGAGTACAATACACGAACATCCAGATGGCTCTCTAATGATTAACTCTGGACTTACTGTACTGAGTATTTCACTGCTGGTGTAAGAGTGGGCTCCTCCTGGGGGTCTAGTGGAATATCACAGGTAGAAAAGAGATAAGGAGTCTCATTCTATATTTCTCAACTTTAACTGAACAGTTACTTCAAGGATCCCAAGCACTTGTTTATCCATTTGCCAATGATATAGTAACAGAACAAAAATCTCTCTCAAAATATCCACCCAGTACTTAGAAGCCCATAGATGAAGCATTTCCCAACTATTAATGTGAAAATATTAGAATGCACAAAGCCCTGTAGGTCAGGGTCAAGTTTACCAGGATTTGGGGGGGGCAGGAGGAGGGGGTAAGAAGAGGAACTCTTAAAAGTCATGAAACGCTCAACTGAAAGCACAAAATACCACGATCACTGAGGGAACCAAGGAAAGGAAGTAAAAGTAGGTATTTAAATAATAAACTTGAAAACAAAAACATATACTGGAGGAGTTATTCAATGGTTTTTATTTATGGTAGTTACTGGACATTTTTGTTCTTTTTTCTATAAGTTACACTGATCAGAGATAAAAAAGACCCTACTGTGCTACACGGGAAAACACTGTGTGGTTAACTGTTGGTAAACGCTGACCACTATAAAAAGTGGTGGCTTAGGTTTATTGTCAAGTATGATTACTGAGTGCAAGTGAAAATGTCTTCCTGTTGCTTTCTGTTTTGACCAAAGAAGTATTAATATTTATATTCCCTTTATTATACTTAGGGGATACATGTTAGTGTGGTATCAAAAGGTTTTATCAGCATAAATTTAAGATTATTGTATTCCCATGAGCAAAGTCAGCATTGAATTATGAATGTTACTCCTAACAAGTTCTGATAAAAACTTTATACCATATCCTCATATGTGCCACATTTAACTAGAATAAGTGTTTTAGGAGGTATAATTTTTAGGCAAAATTATGCATTTGTGTTGTTGGGGAAAAGGAAAGAAAATGTTCTCTGACTGGTTGGTTTTATAAAATGACAGCTTTTAAATTTGCTTAGGATCTTGGAAAGTCAGAATACAATCCCAGCCAACTATATTCTGCAGGCAACCTTATAGAGTAAAATACTTTACACCACACTAAGTATACTTCACCACAGCATACATGATACATTATAAGTATAGGAAATGCCATAGTAATGTCAATACCACAGTACAAAATGTGTTTAATTTTTAAAGTGTGGTTATCGTTTAAAACCAGTTGGGTCAAAAAAAATTTAAAAATATCATTTTTATTTATATTAAACATGGGTTGTTGGTTTTGTTTTGTTTTTTTAACAAAAATAAAGCTATTTAGAATTATATTTGAAATTGACAATCTATATTAAAGCCTAAAATTATAATTAAAGTTATCTAATTTAAATATAAAAAATAACATTAAGCAGTACACACCTGCTGCCAGGTTTTAAAGAAAGTCTGGTAGAAGTCTAAACTGGTAGAAG
Source organism: Dermochelys coriacea (assembly GCF_009764565.3). Taxonomy (NCBI): domain Eukaryota; kingdom Metazoa; phylum Chordata; order Testudines; family Dermochelyidae; genus Dermochelys; species Dermochelys coriacea. The sequence goes on from NC_050068.2 coordinate 138,642,962, forward strand.
ATACTGACTAAGCACCTGGAACCAGAGTCTGTTGAGTGCTAAACCAGTATTTGATAGAAATAGAGTAGCTCCCTGCAATTCTACCAGAACTTGATGGGACCCAACTACAAGTATCAGGTTTGGATTGGGTCAGAAAACAACCTGAACCTCTGAGGCTTGGGTCAGGTCACCTCTGAAGTCTCTCTCTTGCCCAGGAGGTTGGCATAGTGGTGGCTGCTGCCCCACTCCTCCAGCCACCTTTGCCTTGTTGAATAGTATGCACTGCCAAGTGTGTGCTCTGCACCTCTCACTCCACAGAAAACACACAGTGCAGCAGGGGCTGGCAGCTGGCAGGATTGAGGCAAGCAGCTGCCACCATCACACCAACCCCATGGGCAGGAGGTGGCAGCGGTGCCGCTAGCTCAGGTTTGGAGGGAAAGGTCAGGGTCAGGTTGGAAAATGACAACACTCTTAGGCTCAGATGGGGTGGATTTAGGACTGGTTTGGGTCTGGGCCTGAGCAGACCTCTAATACAAAAAAAGTAACCTAGATTCTATTCTGATTCATGAATCACCACCATCATTATCATTAAGTGAGCTCTGAATGCAGATCCTGGTGGCAACATATGATTCGCAAAGAACACAACTTCCCTCTTAGCAGCAAGGTTGAGTGAGCCTTAAAGGAAAATATTTTTCCTCATAAAACTAGCAAGTGTGATTTGAAAATGACATTGTCAACTCAAGTTTAGTATTTTTAAGTAAAGACTAAGAAGTCTCTCTTGTATAGTTTTTTAATTTTTGCCCCCAGTGATTTTGTGTCACAAACACTTCCACAAAAATACAATCCTAAGGATGGGCTTATGCATAAGCACAATAGATAATGAGCGCTCTCCTCTACTGCTGAGAGAAACTGCTCCTGCTACTAATCACCACCCACAGGAGGTGAACAGGAACCACTGCTTTGCTTTTTTATATATTACACAGTAGGCCATGACTACACTAGAAGCATTTTGTGGGAAAAGATATACTGATATACTATACCAGCAGAGCGCTCTTAGTGCGGACACAGCTTATATTGGCCAGCAAAACTGCACTACAGTAGAACCTCAGGTTATGAGCACCTCGGGAATGGAGGTTGATGGTAACTCTGAAATGTTCTTAACTCTGAACAAAACATTGTGGTTGTTCTTTCAAAAGTTTACAACTGAACAATGACTTAATATAGTTTTGAAACTTTGCTGTGCAGAAGAAAAATGCTGCTTCGCCCCCACTTTTTTTTTTTGTAGTTTAACACAATACTGCACTGTATTTGCTTTCCCCCTTTTTTGGGGGGTGGGGGTGGGGGAGAGGTCTCTGCTGCTGCCTGATTGTGTGCTTCCGGTTCCAAATTAGGTGTGTGGTTGACTGGTCATTTCGTAATTCTGACGTTCGTAACTCTGAGGTTCTATTGTAGTACAGTTTTTCTGGCCAATATAAGCTGTGCCCGCACTAGGAGTGCTTTAAGCTAAACCAGTAAAAGCACAGATTTTTCAGTATACCTTGCATCTACAGTAGGGGCTTTTGCTAGCACAGCTATGCTAGTCAGCCAGCAAAACACTCTTGAGTTTAGACCTGTCCAAATATGGGAGGGATTTTTTGGAAACTATGGATATCTGAGTGTGCAGGAAGATTATGTGGTGAAGACGACTTCTGGAAGGACAGTGGCAAGGGACTGCTGGCTTCTGTAGTGCAGCAATAAAGAGTGTAGTGCTAAGTTATCAGTCTAAAACCCAGAAACACATACTACATTTGCTCCCATTCTCTGATAGTAATTTTCTAAAATATGTATCACCACATACAGTGGTACAGAAGTGTAAGAGAAAAAGATCTGAAGCAATGTAGGTCCCTCTGTCTCCTTTCTCATTCAAGAGCCAGCTTAGATTAAGAATGAGAAAAGAGTGAATGAACATGCAGAGTGAGTGAAAGATAGAAAATGCACACTCACTTCAGTCAGCCTACTCTTAAAATTAGATAGGAAGTAGAAGAGAAAAAAAAGCAAAAAAACACAAGCTGTTAGTCCTTTGAGTTTTATGGGAGGAGGCATTTAGAACCTTGTAGTGGCAAGAACATACTTTAAATGCATTTCATTTTGCTTACAAAAATTTAAATTAAACTCCTGTGGAAATCATTTTGTGTTTGTCCATTTTTAGAATTACTAAAATTTTAAAAAGATCTCTCCCTTTTCTGCAGCGCACCTGATGCACCAGAGACCCAAATTCAGGAGCTTGATGCAAGTTGTAAGAAATGTGGCTTTAGGAAGCACTTTGGGACTCTTTTCCACAACTGAAAGTAATGTAGAGCCCCTGGGTACCACAAGGTAATGCCACAATTCTCTATAAATTATGGGGTGAAGGGGGATAAATTAACTAGACTAACATAATATTTATATGGAACCCATCAAGCAGTCACTGAAAAGGCCATTGGGGATCTGTCCCTCCTCGTGATTAGTGGGGGGATTCTGGGAAGAGGGAAACATTTTTGCATAGTAGAACTCGTACTCAAATTCTAAATTTCTCTATCCATTCCTAGACACAGTAATACACAAAGTGAGGTCCAATTCATTTACTCTCTTTATTAGCTTTTTTACTTAGCATTTATCCTTCTATTGTTAACATTTCACTTGAACCATTATTTCAAGCAGCACTTGCCAAGAAAATAAGATAACGCTAGCCACCGGAGAGCAGCATCCTGTGGATCACACACACTATGTCATTAGTTCAGAAACATTGTTCCTTACCGAGTGGCGGCTGGAGCATCCCCCCTTTCTTTTCACAGGTCCCAATTGGCTGTATGTCACAAGAATCCACAAGCCTCCAAAAGTCATTTTTGTTGTCACTTCCATCAAGCCGCAACCTTAATCTGGCACCAGTGATTCCAATTACCGTAGCTATACACACTGAGGTAACATTGCGTGGGTCGTGGGCTTCCAGTTTCATATCAACTTTGAAATCATTGCTAGGTGGGATCCTAGACTACAGGAGGGGGGGGTGGGTGGAGGGAAAAAAGATATTTTTCTTATTTTTGTCTCCCAGCTTGAAACAGATACCATGAAAAGTTTTGCTAAATATATTGGACAGTTATAACCACATAGCTTTCATTCATCAAGACATATAAAATGCTGTTATACTTATCAGTTTATGAACTTTAGTCAGTGAAAAAGTCCATTCTCCCCCCTCCCCCCGCTCTCCTACCGGTAATAGCTCACCTTTCCTGATCACTCGTTACAGTCTGTATGGTAACACCCATTGTTTCATCTTCTCTGTGTATATCAATCATCTCCCCACTGTATTTTCCACTGAATGCATCCGATGAAGTGAGCTGTAGCTCAGGAAAGCTTATGCTCTAATAAATTTGTTAGTCTCTAAGGTGCCACAAGTCCTCCTTTGCTGCTATTCTGAAAAAGGACTGAATCACTACAAATAATTGGCTGGCTTGTATTGCTTTCTAGCAACCCCTAAGCAGGATGCTTGGCTACCACGTTGCTGGAGACCTCAGAGTCCAAAGCCTCTCCCTCCCAAACAGCAAAGTGCTCCGATTTTTAAGGAAGCGTTTCATCAGCCAGCTAGTTTCTGTTGGCTTAATGGCTTTGGAATTCTAGACTAGCACAAAGACTCTGCCAGCAGTTGATCTGTTTTTCTTTCCTGTACTGCAGGGTCAGAAGTGAGGAGCAGGTGGAAGGCTCCCTGGCAATTCAGAGAGCAATTGGTGAAGAGTGGCTCACTGAGACAGGGTGCCTGGGTTGGTCAGAGCGGGGTGGTTGCTGGAGTACTCTTTGGAAACCATGTAGTGCTAGAGCACTAGCAGTTGGAGCACCGACAGCCCTTGCCTAAGAATGGCACAGCTGAGGATCAGTGTGCCATGGCACCGCTGGACTCCACAAGAGGGCAATGATTATACTGATAATGATGAAACATATTACCAAATGATCACCTTCTGGCAAAAGAATTACAAGTAATTGTACCCATGATATTTCAAAAAGGCTTTGTGAATTAAACAAAATTTCAATAAAGCCTCTTTTAAGAACTAAAGGTGGCAACCACTTTAGAGGCTTGGTATTACTTCTACATCAACACGATGAATTCTTAGTAGTCAGCATAGATAAGGAGGAGACCAAGGGTCATTTGGTGAAAGTGAGAATACAAGATGGAAAGAACAATGCAAATTGCCATTAGATCCAGACTAACTACCTGGTGTGATATAATAGCTGAAGACATTAAGATTTATGGCATGAGGTACGCTACATTTATAAGAAAAAGTAACAGAAAATTAGGTAAAAAGAAAAAGGAGTACTTGTGGCACCTTAGAGACTAACAAATTTATTAGAGCATAAGCTTTCGTGAGCTACAGCTCACTTCATCGGATGCATTTGGTGGAAAATGCATCCGATGAAGTGAGCTGTAGCTCACGAAAGCTTATGCTCTAATAAATTTGTTAGTCTCTAAGGTACCACAAGTACTCCTTTTCTTTTTGCGAATACAGACTAACACAGCTGCTACTCTGAAACCTGTCATTATGTAAGAAAATTAGGTGTTATTTGTATGACAATAGAGCCTAGAGTAGTGGTTCTCAACTTTTCCAGATTATTGTAACCCTTTCAGGAGTCTGATTTGTCTTGGTATCCCCAAGCTCATTTAAAAATTACTTGCTTACAAAATCAGACATAAAAATACAGAAGTATTGCATCACGCGGTTACCGAAAAAATTGCGTACTGTCTCATTTTTACCATACATTTATAAATCCATTGCAATGTAAATATTGCACTTACATTTCTGTATATAGAGCAGTATAAACAAGTCATCGGTATGAAATTTTAGTTTGTACTGACTTCACTAGTGCTTTTTATGTAGACTTTTATAAAACTAGGCAAATATCTAAATGAATTTATGTACCCCCTAGAAGACCTCTGCATGCCCCCAGGGGGTACATGTACCTCTGGTTGAGAACCACTGGCCTAGAGAACTCAAGAAAAATCAGGGCACTACTGTGCTAGGCACTGTATAAACACAAAGTAAGAGACAGTCCCTCCCTCAAAGAGATTACATCTAGATAAATAAGATAAAGGGCAGAAGAAAGGAAATATCCCCATTTTACAGATGGGAAATGAAAAGAGCGAGAAAGTGATTTACCCAAGGTCACACAGGAAGTCTGTGGCAATGCTGAGAACTGAACCTAGATATACTAGGTCCCAGGTCAGTGACTTCCTCTCACAGAGTTGAACACAAAGCGTCAGCCACTGGATGCAAAAATGTAAGTGCCAACCTGATTAGCATGCATCAGTTTTTGGACTTAAGACATCTGCACCATCACTTCGCCTGTTCTGATAATTGGTCTTTGATGCTGGTTCAGTGTTCAGCATACCGTAAATTAGGAAGAAGAGGGGAGAGGAAGATCCTTTCAGAAAATTCCTATACCAGGAAGGCAGGGATGATTGATGCATGACAACTGCACAGCACTAAACAGGATTTTTTAACCTAGTAGCAATCCATTGAAGATCACGATCAATCAGATCCAAAGTTGTGAGGGAGAGGGAAGACCAGAGAAACTTGTATTCACCTCCCACAAAATATGTATCCATTTAAAATAACTATCTATTTAAAATACACAAATGTCAGTCAATGGTAGGAACTGTGTCTGTCCAACCTGACAGGAAAAGTGTGCTGCAAGACTTACTAGGATAACAAATGGGGTTGCATTTCCCGCCCCCTATCCTTTTCTGAAATTTTAAAAATATTGAAATCTTGGGTTCCTCTTGCTGTGAGTGCAGAAGCGCTGTTTGAAACAGACCCCAGATCAACAGCAGGAGCCCTGAAGGAGCCATCAGAGCTCTAAACAATAAAAAGACAAGAGATATTCAGTGTGTGGAGCCTAGCATCTGTCACTGTACCATTCCGACAGCAGGCTGTCTGAGAGGGGAGCCCAGGCATATTAAATTTAAAAGGGCAATTCAATGTCAAGATATTGCTTGTCAAGCTGTTCTTCTCTACAACACTGAAAGTCAATTTAAATTGAAAAGTTAGAGTTTTGTTTTGTTTTGTTTGTTTTTTTTAAAGAGAAACTGGTTTAAATTGCAATATTGGGGGGGGAAGACGTATTAAAAGATACACGTAATATTTATTTTTGGCATTATGGTATCATAGGAACCATATAAGTTAGAGCATAGATCAGGCCTCCATTGCTCTATGTGCTGCACAAACAGATGGTAAGAGAGACAGTCCCTGCCCCAAACAGCTTTCAAACTACACAGACAGGACAAAGTGAGAGAAAGGGATGCAGATTTCAGATAGTTAAATAATTTCAATAAAATTATAGAAAATAATAATTCTAACAATTGAATCTATGGAGCATGGGCTTACAAATACCTTTATCTTGATTTAAAACAGTTTATTGATTTCTCACTTATTTGTTCATTTCAAAGCATCTTGTTGGCCTGTACATTAGAAAATTATTTGACTTGCCACTAGGGTATACCATCAGCCCCTTCCCTTGCATTACGCAAAGTGATGACACATTCACAGGCTTTTGGATTCTCATCTACATGAATTCTATTCTATTGCAAAAAAACATAGTTAATGCAGAGTTGAAGTTGTTTGTGGTAGGTCATCATCCCCTGGCAGAACACTGAAATCTGTGTGCAAGATCTGAACCCCAATTTGATTTCCTATCACTGTGTAATTCACCAAACTGTGCTTTGTGCAAATCTTAGCTATGAGTATGCTAATGTAATGTCAATGGTGATTAAACTTGTCTACTTCCTTCGATCAAAGTTATCACTGCAACACAGACAGTTCAGAAGCATCTGCCAATTACGATGACCTGTTGATTCATAATGACATCCACTGGCTGAGAAGAGGGTAAGTACTAAGAAGGCTGTGGGAAATTTGAGTTCACGTGGAAGAATATCTACATGACATTTCAGGGCGGAAAAAGGCGGAAGAGCTACGTGCATTTTTGAAGGATGCCAGAAGCATGAGCATCCTGGCCTTCCTTGTTGATTTAACTTAAAGTTACAGGGGCAAAATCGCAATGTAGTGGATCTCCATAGCAGCTTCACTTCCTTTGAAAACAAATTAAGTCTCTTCCAAAGTGATTTGGAAACTGGGGAGATGCTGCATTTCCCAACGTTGCTAAGCTGCTGGGACACTGCAGGTGTGAATCAGATGGCATCATCTCTGGACAGGCTTCTTCAGAACTTCCAGCAGAGGTTCCAAGAATTTGGAAGTGTTAAAGACAACTTCCTGTTTGTAAGGAACCCATTTGTGGTATAAGCAAACGGTACTTAGTGTGATCAAGCAAAAGCATCCTTTCCAGATGTTGAAAAAGCAAAACTAAAGCTAGAGCTTACTGAATTAGAAGCGGATGAAGTGCTTAAGATGCGGCACATTGAAACTACATCTGAAACTTTCTGGACAACGCTTATGCTAGACTCCATGCATCCACACAAAGAAGGTGGCATTTCATATTTTAACTACGTTTGGCTCGACGTACAAGTCAGCATTCTCGACAATGAACAACATTAAATCACATAATCACTCTGTTCTGACTGATAATCATCTGTGCAATTGCCTCCGTCTTGCCTTGACTGAACTCTCTCCAATCTTCAAGACCCTTGTCCAGCAGAGGACCTGTCACTTTTTCCACTGAGGGAAGTACTATAGTTATACATTATTCACGTCTATTTTATTTTAAATTTGTATTGCTGTATAAAAGTACATTTTCAGTAGCGATACCACAGTTTTAACAAGTATTTCACAATAATTATTAATGATTCTTTTGCTTAACACACGTGTAGGTGGATGTGTATTTGTTATTGGAAAAACTTGAATCACAAAAGAAAGAGTTCATGTGTATTAAGTGTTATTTTCTTTCAAACTCTGATAAACCACAAAAGACTGAAAAGTTTTGAATATGTTTATATGCAGATATGCTTACATTACAACAACTGTATTTGACTAAACTCATTCAAAACTTGCAACAGTTATCTAAAAGTGTTTTTAATGCGAATATTTGCATTTGTTTTACATTTTATTTAATTATTTTTTCAAAGTCTCAAATAAATTATATCTTTCTTGGAGGTTATTTTTAGGTTATACAGTGGTTTGATTTTTTATTTAATGCAGTAAAAATATAAGCAATATAGGCGCTGGGTATATTTCACAGTACTGTTTGTGTTCGTTGAACAAGGGCACTTTGAGGTGTGAAAAATATTTCTCTGGAGTCTGGACCTTCGCTATATCTTAACCAAGAAATTTGGATCTTGACAAAAAAATAATTCATAGATACTAAGGTCAGAAGGGACCATTCTGATCATCTAGTCCGACATCCTGCACAGCGCAGGCCACAGAATCTCACCCACCCACTCCTATGAAAAACCTCACCTATGTCTGAGCTATTGAAGTCCTTAAATCATGGTTCAAAGACTTCAAGGAGCAGAGAAGCCTCCCTCAAGTCAACCATGCCCCATGCTACAGAGGAAGGCGAAAAACCTCCAGGGCCTCTCCCATCTGCCCTGGAGGAAAAATTCCTTCCCGACCCCAAATATGGCAATCAGCTAAACCCTGAGCATATGGGCAAGGTAATTGATTACCCTGGTGTTCTCCTGGCTCTCACACAAACTTCTGCAAACTCATGATCAAGGAATCGCCTAGAATCCGCACAATGATAATTCTGGCAGCACACATTTCTTTTCCCTCACTGGTCAGGGTATCTGTGCTGTCAGCTCCAAACCTCCATACTGTCCGTGACTAGTTCAGTCACAGAGACACCCTTGAGACTGTCACCTGACATGTTGGAATTACCTCTGAGCCCGTTTTCCACTGCCAACTTGAGACTCCAGAAACCTGCCTTGTTGAGCCAGACATGTTAGTCTGCTGCAACACACATCCAGATCTGGTCCACACCCCCAAAGCTGCAGACTTTAACCAAAAACTGCTCAGCAAGTCACTTATCTCCAGCACCCAGACACCCAGTTCCCAATAGGATCCAACCCCCAAATAAATCAGTTTTACTCTGTATAAAGCTTATACAGGGTAAACTCAAACTGTGCACCATCTAGAATACTGATAGAGAGATATGCATAGTTGTTTGCTCCCCCAGGTATTAATCACTTACTCTGGGTTAATTAATAAACAAAAAAGTGATTGTATTAAGTATAAAAAGTAGGATTTAAGTGGTTTCAAGTAATAACAGATAGAACAAAGTAAGTTACCAAGCAAAATAAAACAAAAAACACTCTAGTCTAAGCCTAATACATTTTAGAAATGGAATACAGATAAATCTCACTCTCAGAGATGTTCCGATAAGCTTCTTTCACAGACTAGACTTCATCTTAGTCTGGGCCCAATCCTTTCACCAGTATAGTTCTTGTTAGTTCCAGTTCAAATGGTAATTAGGAGATTTCTCATGACTGGCAGCCCCCTTTGTTCCACCCCCTTTTATGGCTGTGGCACAAGACGGGAATCTTGTGTCTCTCTGGGTCCCCACCCCTCCTTCTAAATGGAAAAGCACCAGGTTTAAGATGGATTCCAGTACCAGGTGACATGGTCACATGTCCTGTGAAACCCCATTACTCACTGGCCGACACCCAGGTATACAGGAAGGCTTACAAGTAAACAGAGCCATTTACAACCAATTGTCCGAGTTAATGGGAGCCATCAAGATTCTAAACCACCATTAATGGCCCACACTTTGAATAATTACAATAGAACTTCAGAGTAATACTTCATATTTCTAGCTTCAGATACAAGAATGATACATTCATACAAATAGGATGAACACACTAGTAGATTATAAGCTTTGTAATGACAGGTTTCAGAGTAGCAGCCATGTTAGTCTGTATTCGCAAAAAGAAAAGGAGTACTTGTGGCACCTTAGAGACTAACAAATGTATTTGAGCATAAGCTTTCATAAGCTACAGCTCACTACATCGGATGCAACCGATGAAGTGAGCTGTAGCTCACAAAAGCTTATGCTTAAATACATTTGTTAGTCTCTAAGCTTTGTAATGATACCTTACAAGAGACCTTTTGCCTGAAGCATATTCCAGTTACATCATATTCATACTTATAAACATATTTCCATAAACATATGGAGTGCAGCATCACACTCTCTCTCTTTGGAAACACTACATTAATCTGCCCCAAGATCAGGAAGTAACCACTTGCCCCGTCCAACTTCCTCTGGGGCTAGTAATATACAGATTTTCTTAAATAACTAATCCGAGGCTTGCTTAACACCCATCCTCATTCCCCACCCACCCACCGACATACACATTCCTCCGTCTCCAGCTCCTTCCCACCCAACATAACAAAGATTTTGGGTAGACTGGCTGCTTACTGTTCTGCTGTGTTCACAGTATACATCCCATATAATTAAAAAAATAAATAATACAAGAGAATGTGTAGCAAGCAACATGAATCTTTAGTGGACAGGTATGAAAAGGTATGTATGTTTCAGACTAGAAACTACAGTTGGTAGTTGTTCAGTGGCAATGGCCTCAGTAAATTCCATCAAACTGCCGAGACAAGTACAAAGTAGCTGCCTGAAAAACCACTCATGTTTTGTTTTTTTCCCCCCATCACTGGTGCGTGTACATTGTAATCCTTCCTGACTGCACACCTATGCATGTGAAGAAGTGAACATGTTATTAACTGTTCACAATTTGGGTCCCTTAGAGATTTAGTGAATGCCATGCTCTACCTTGCATTAAAAAAAAAAGTTGACCAACTTTGACCTGCATCATGTATCAATAGTTTGATCTCTAGCGCTGTGCAAAAACCCACCTGGAAACTTTTTGATTAACTGGCTATTTTTTTCTGGTCTAACAACTGCAGAAGCATTGGCTCAAATGACCTCAGATTTTGATCACTCTACACTCCCACAAAGTGTAGCAAATGTCAGGAAATTCTGAGCAGCAAGAGGATTTTAAAGCATTTAGAAGTGTCGTCCTTTAAACAGGAAGGATTGAGGGATGGTGGAGGGAAAGAGCTGCTCTACGCACCCATCTGCAGCAGAGGAGGTTCTGAAAGATGTGAAGTGGCCCATTCATCTCAATGTGATATTCTCAGCATGAGAACACCCCATGGTGATGAACAGAACCTAAAAGGATAACTCAAATGTGTTAACTGCTCCATTCATCTCAGTGAGTGTTCCCATACCCTTTCTGGTGGTTTTAGAGCCTGGGATATGCACGAAGTATGCCTTTTTTCAGCCTCCCACACGAAGGGGCAGAGTTTCCAGCCCCCACATCAGCCAGGATCTGGGGGAGGGGGGCCTCAGACACTCATAAAAAAAAGAGTGAGCCCCCACCCAAACCTGACTCACGTAAGTGAGGGTGGGAGGAGATCCAACCCTTGTAGATGGGCATGGGAGCCCCCCAGATCCTGACACATACCAAGGGGGCATAAGAGGGACTCAGACACCCTCAGAGGGGCAAAAGCCCCCCAGATATGGGCACACACACTGAAGGGGTGAATAAGGCTGACAAGTACCTTTGCCCTTATACTCCAAGTCCTCTTGCCACTCACTCCCCACTTCCCAGTATCCCATACCCCCCACTCCTTAACCCCCTGCCTATCTCACCTGAGCCCCCAACTTCTCTCCATTCCCCTACCACCCCACTCCCCGTTAGCGCCCACCCCATATCCCCCTTCTCCTTGCTGCAGCCTCAAACCCCTCCCCATCATCCTTCCACTCTTTTGTACCCTAATAACTGGCCCCTCCCAGGATACAGTCACGTCTAATTTTTTCCTTAGCTGCTTTGATTACAATCCCCACAAAATAGAATTGCCATCCATGACTCACAAATTATAACAGCCTCCAGCCACTCAGTCCACAACTCTTTATCTTAGGTTGGGACCTGTGATTCACTTATCCTTAGTTAAGTTAATTGAAGAGTGAGTTCACAGCCATTAATCTCAACCAGATCCATGATTCATCCAGTCATTATTTCGTCTCAGTTTAACAGTACAAGGAAGCAGAAGGAAAGTTTTTTTGTGGGGAGGGTGGGGGGAACAGTGGCGGCGGCGGGGGAGAGAAGAATCGTAACTCAGGAGCCTCTGGGTTAAATGACTCCAAATTTGGCTCGCTAACGCTATCCTGCACCTGCATACGAGGCAAACCAAATTTCAAAGCAGTGTTCCAGGGTGGAGCACCCATGAGAAGAAAATAATGAGAGCTCAGCACCCACTGGCAGCCCCCCAATCAGCTCCGCCCTCTTCCCCACAGCGCCTCCCACCCACCTGCAGGCCCTGCTGATCAGCTCCTCCCCCTCTCCCCAGAGCCTCCAGCCAGCCGGTGATCAGCTGTTCAGCAGCATGCAGGAGGCACTGGTGGGGGAGAAGCAGGAGCAGGGGCAGGAAGAAGCATGAGAGGAAACGGAATGGTGTGGGTAGAAGCAGGGTAGGCCTGGATGCAGAGCCAGGGTCGAGCACCCCCGGGAATTCAGGAAGTCAGCACTTCTGGCTAGTTAGATTTTAGAGCACTTACAAAAGTCAAGCTTTAAAGCATACAACATGGTTTCTGTATTGGCACATGTGCACCCTAAAATTTTTTCTTAAACATCATTCTAAGTTTGGGTCCCCCAAAGATTTTGGGAGTGCCACATGCATTACCTTGAGCAAAACTCAACAGATTGAGCCCATCTTGACTCGCACCACATCAACAGTTTGATCTCCAGCTCTGCACACAAAAAACCCAAAACCTCCACTGTATCTAGAAACTTTTGAAAAATGGCTTTTTCAGGGCTTATATCTCCATAAGCCCTACCTCAAAATGACCTAACATTTGAGTCTCTAACCATATCCTGTACCCTCCTGAGGTACACCAAAATTTCAAAAGGAATCTGGAGTAGGCATCGCAATTTTAGAAGACTTAGAAAAGTCGACCTTTAAACAGAAATCTTGACGCAACCTTTACTATAGCACGCTTACCACGCCACTATAAGCCAATAAAATCAAAATAGACATACACAAAGATGAGACACTAAATTAATGCTGTTAATTATAGTGGAGTGCCACGTGACCACTTCTGTTGTGAGGCCATTTAAATGCACCCACTCCCATAAGTGATGCATCAGTGGTGAGGAGCAACGATGGTGAGCTTTGGGAGAAGGGGATCCCTTTGCAAACGTTGCTTGGGCTCTTCCACCAGTCTAGGGAGTTTTTGACCCCGGTGGGAGGCCACAGGGATTTGTCCAGCCTGTCCCTGTTTGGTCTGCAGAACCACATTTGGAGGCATCACATGTGAAGTCTAACACCATGCTCACTGCCATGTGCCCCAGGAGTTGGAGGCAGAGTCTGGCTGATATTTGCAGGTTGTTTTAAAAACAGTGTCTATAAGCGTCGCTAAGGACAGGAATCTGTGTTGAGGCAAGAGGGCTCTGGCCTGTAATGAATCGAGGTCAGCCCCTATGATTCCAACCGTTGCACTGGAGTGAGGGTTGACTTCTGGGTGTTGATTTGTTGAACCAGATCTGTAAACAAGCAAATAGTCACTTTGGTTACTCAGTGAGTCTCCCGGAGAGATCTGAGTAGGCAATCGTCGAGATAAGGGTAGGTCATTATCCCTTGAGAACGTAAGTGAGTAGGCACCACCGAGAGAACCTTGGAAAATACTGTTGGGGCCAACGATAGCCTGAAGGGGAGCACTTTGTATTGGTAGTGGTCTTGTCGCAGGGTGAATCTGAGAAATGGTCTAAGATTCAGTAGGACTGAGATGTAAAAAGGTGTGTTCTGAAGGTCCAGGGCCAAAAACCAATCTCCCTGTTCCAACATTGGAATGATCATCAATAAAGTAACCATCTTGAATTTTTGCACCTTGACAAATTTGCCGAGAGCTCTAAGGTCTAGTATGGGTCTCCAGCCTCCCTTCCTCTTTGGTATTACGAAATAACAAGAGTAGAACCCTCTTCCTTGTAGATGTTGAGGTACTGGTTCTATGGCTCCTAACTGGAGGAGACAGATAATCTACTTCTTGTTATAGTATACTCTTGTGAACGGAAAAGGTGTTGTAGAGGAGGTAGGGAGGTAAAATGAATAGAGTACCCAGTTCACGGTTCAATATTATGCATTCCCAGGCACTGTAGAACACTGCCAATCAGTGGCCAAACGGGTATGAAGTGTTGGTCAGCTGTATCAGTCGGAGACAATAGTCTAGTGGCGCCTTGACCTGCCCATCAAAACTGGTGTTTGGACAAAGAGGGCTGGGATGACAAAGATTGCAGGCCAAGCGATTTGCGCTTGGGGAATTTCCCTTTTTTCCCCCTCTTTGTGGTTTATAGGGGCGTTGAGGTTGATATTGGGACGTATATGGTCTATGCTGGGATTGGGAACTAAATGGTCTCTTTTGTCCCGGCATGTAGCTACCCAACGACCAGAAAGTAGCCCTGGAATCCTTCAGAGTGTGAAAGGAAGCATCAGGATGGCGGCAGCAGCAAGAGCCTGGCAGCGGCATCCATGGGTGGCCGTACCACAATGATGATGGTGGGGCCATCTGCTTGTATGGGCCTTGTTAGTATTGAGCACCATATGGAGCATGAGAGGAGTATTATGTCGTCTCTTCCTCTGGCTTGCTGTCTGAACTCTTGCTAGAGTAGGAGAATGCAGGGGTCAACATTGTGTCCATATACGGACAGAAAAGTGTCCGTGGTAAAAATTTTGAGGTCCATGGTAATTTTTCAAAAAATTCAATGACTGAATGACATAACCCTCCACAATGTCCATCACTAAGTATGGTAATTTTGTCAAGTGGCTGTTGCACAACATGGCGTGCCAACCCCTGGGGGAGCGTGGCATGGCAGTGGTGACAATTCCCATGCCACGCAAAGACTCAGTGCAGAGGTCCCGGTATCGAGAAGCGGAGACCCCAGTACTTCCGGTATACAGAGGTCACTGGAATGGAAGAATACTGCCAGTACCGATTGCCCTGGTGTTGGTATGGGGTGGGGTGGGGCAGGGATCTTATCTGTACTGGGCGCTCCGTTGCCAGAGGTGGTGTCAGTGATGGTACTGATGATGATTCACGGACTGGTAGTACCTTTTTAGCAGAATACTTATTCCTGTCTGTCCATGCTGATGACTCAGTGCCCGTGCCCTTAGGGTCCAGGGGCATGTCAATGGTACTAACTGCTGACAGTTTCCGTGAGCAAAGGGTACCAGACTGTGAGGGTCTCGGTGCCGACAGTGCCAAAGATACTGAGCGAGATAGAGATCACTTACAGCTATCTGGAGGCTCCCTTTGGAGACTTCCCACTCTCCTCTTAGATAACTTATGAGGGGGTCAGCAGTCTGTTTCTTCAATCCTCAGCCATTAAATGTAGAGGGCTGTGGGGAAGACTTATGTCCGCCTGGGGACTCGCAGCACAGGTCCTGCAAGAGTCTGAGAGCTGCCTCCATGAAGACAATCTTCTGCCTGAGCTCTCTGTCCTTACAGGAACGTGGCCGGAGTTGCTGACAGAGACCACACTTTTCCTGGATGTGGCCCTCCCTGAGGCAGCGAATGCTGAGAGTGTCTGCAATCAAAATTGTCTGCAATCAAAATTGCCTCTTTGTGAGAGAGGGACTTCTTAAAGCCTGCTGAACTGGGCACGCCTGCTGCGGGGAAGGGTCCCCAGCAGGGAGAAAAGTAGGAAAATAAAGTTTGTGGGTTTTGTTTATTTTTTAGTGGATAAAATGAGAGAGTAAAGAACTACTTACAACTAACTATATAAACGTGAATAGAGCATGATCCTAACGGACTGCGAGTAGCTCCATCTTTAGCTGGGGCAGTTGAGAAGGAATCGAGGGGGGTTAGCCTACGAACACAGGCTAGCTTCATGGTTCAGCATGAGGGGAGACAGCACATGTGCAGGCCTAAGAGACACTACTATCAAAGTTCTCCAGTCAGCAGCGCAGGAATTGAAGCACACCTACAGTAGAGCACCCATAGGGTCACTACTCAAAGAAGAATTCACACATGCTCTACGCCAGTGGTTCTCAAAGCCGGTCCGCCACTTGTTCAGGGAAAGCCCCTGGCAGGCCGGGCCGGTTTGTTTACCTGCCGCATCCGCAGGTTCGGCTGAGCGTGGCTCCCACTGGTCGCAGTTCACTGCGCCGGGGCTGTGGGAAGGGCTGCCAGCACATCCCTCGGCCCGCGCTGCTTCCCGCAATCCCGATTTGGCCTGGAGCAGTGAACTGCGGCCCCTGGGAGCCACGCTCGGACGAACTTGTGGATGTGGCAGGTAAACAAACAGGCCCAGCCCGCTAGGGGCTTTCCCTGAACAAGTGGCGGACCGGCTTTGAGAACCACTGCTCTACGCAGATGTGAGAATGGTTGCTGACATCTCTCTCCTTTTAACCTGAATGCTCTCTCTTCTCCCTCTGCCCCCATGAGATAGCACTGGGGGAGTCGTGCCTCTGGGGGCGGGAGGCGAAAGGGGGTCTGAGCCCTTCTCCATGCCCCCTTCTGTGTGAGCTGGGATCTGGGGAACCGGCTCTCTGGAATGGAACTGAGAACAGCCATGCTCGGAGCATGCACCAAGCACACAGTGCTGAGACAGGGGTGAGGAGCCGAGAACAGGCATGTTTCATGCATGGCATACGCTCACAAGCACTATGGCGGGGGGTGGGGGGGGGGAAGAGACTGGGGGATTTGAGCACACCTACTGACATTGAGCTGGTCACATCTCTCATAGCTATTGTTTCAGGCCCTATTCATCTCCATAGGGTGTTCTTATTCAGAACTTCTCATTAAGATGAATGGTCATAGCTGTGAGGCAGATAGATGTGCAGAGCCCATTCTCCCTACAGTAGGCCCAGATTTTGGACAGGGACTCTCAACTCTGCCCTTTCCTGCCTCCTGGTCAGTGGGATAAACTGGTTTGAGCCATGGCACAGCCACAAGAAGGACGGCTGTGAAATCCTTAACAAGAGGTAAGAGTTTGGTCCTGAGAGGCCAAAGGATACTGTATAAAGGCTTAATATCCATTTACTTACTTTAATACTTTGAGCTGTGAACAAGCTGTCTGGGAGAAGAAAGAGGGAAATGAGAATGGCATGCCTTGGATTTCAGTGGCCTCGCAGGCTGGGCTTAAGCTGACAGATGAGCAAGAGCATTAAAACACCATTGAACTCCAAATAAATAAACAAAACACACGAAAGACTGAGTTCTCTCACTGGAAATATTTGCATATTTCCTGGAAACATTTCTGAAACTTCAACATTGGAAGGATGGATAAAATTATCTTCTCCCCAACAAAAAAAGCACTCCATGATGTGTTTTATTGATTATCTTTTATAACACTTCAATATGGGCTTAATTTCCAAAATATAAGATTGGCATGACCCTTTCCAGTAATCAGAATGGATACACTTATGTGTTGTTGCAATATTTAATTGAGATATGTACAACAAAATTCTCAAACTTCCTGTAATGCAATTTTAATTAAATTTCTTAGAGAAAGTTCTTAAGGGTACAAAAACATACCAAAAGATTTCAGTTAGTTATTTTAATAATGTATATTGGTTGCTATGTTCTTATACCAACTCTTGTTAATTCTGTTGGGGGAAAAGCTGCAGCAGCCACCAGGCTATTTGTCTCTGTTCAGAGGTTCAATTCTGTATGGCTACTTGAGAATGATGCTGGAGACTCGGAGTGCTGGAAGCCAGCACAGTGCAGTTGGAATGTTCAGAAAATTAAGGGACAAGGGCTAAGAAAGTTCTACTACAGATGGGCAAATGAGGAATTTGGGCCAAGGGTGGCAAAAGGCACTACAGTCAGACCCTCAGCCACATTTCAAATTCTTGCTCTAAACCATGGAGCGACATGCTAAAGTTGTTCAAAAAGTTGTAAAAATTTTAAGCATTGACAGGATTCCCTGTTTTTCTACTAGCCTTGTTCTTGAAAGACAGCTGCAATATTTTTGATCAACCTTTCAAAGAAAATTTGACTTGCGGCAGAGACCAAGCACAGAAAACTTCATCTTAAATGGTTAAGGTTTGCCAAAGTTATAAGCAAAATGAGAACAGGGGGTTACAAAGGGAAGCCGTAGACACCCTTAATATAAGGCTTGCTATTGGGACCCTTAAAGCACACACACTTAAAAGAATTTAGCGTACCTGTCTGAAACAATGTGGAGGAGCAGCTAGCGATCCAGTCTCTTTCAAGTAATTATCCCACTTAAAGTGTTCTAGAAGAGAGAAAAATAAAAAGGTTAGACAACTTTTAAGGGAACGTATTAAGCAAACTTTTAGGGGAAAACAGCTGTTTAGGTGAACTCTAATTCTAGCCTTTTTAAAATAAGTTCTAAAAAGTGAATTCTTCTACTGTGAAAGACACGAGATTGACAGCCTTTGAGAGACTTTAAAAACTTTAATCCATAGGAAAGACACACCACAGACAGATTCAGTACACAGCTTCAACATATTTCATCAGTAGTGAGGAAGGATGGTCCAGTGGTTAGGATGCTAGGCTGGGAATCACTAGAGCGGGATTCCATGTGCTGCTCCACCAGACTTCCTGTGTGACCTTGTGCAAGCCTTTGTGCCTCAGTTCCATATCTGTAAAACGAGAATAATAGCATGTCCTATGCTGCAGGAGTGAGGATAAATATGTTCAAGATTGAGACGGTCATATACTATAGTCATATACTCCATATCCAGGACCATGTAAGCACTTTTAATAAAGCGTGTGCGCGTCATGACGGCTTGTGCAGAAGACTCAACTAGTACCTTGACTCCATTACAAACCAGGACGGGTTTGGGATTCAGTGCAATCTGTGAATGACCCTAGCTCCACAACTACAACCCATGAATTTCTGGCTCCCTGTCCTACATTTGATTTAGACAAGGCTGCCTTTCCAACCAAATATGCAAATATTTTGCCTTAACACTTGCAACAAAATCAAATGACACCTCATATATCAAACAGTCTTTGCAAATTCTTCACTTATTTTTAGACTGCTGTTCAAAGGGCTACAAAAATGTACCGTTATACGAGTTAATAAATCAATATGAAATACTATATGGCCAATGATCCAAATAAGCATGTATTAAGTGGATAGAAGTCACAAGAAAAGATAAGAACTAAAATAGTACAGCCCACATTTTGTTTCTACAGTGAAGTTGTCTACAATCTTTAAGTTGATGTATCTAAAAACAGGAAAGAGAAGCAACAGTCACCTCTTCACAATCAAAGTTTAAATGAGAACATAAATGGTGTAATGATGCCACCCAGTGGCTCAATAAAACAATAGCTTTCAAAGTGTTTGCATCAAAAAAATAAAATCTTAGTTTTAGGCAGATAGTAAAATCACATCAAATTGTCTTTTGGGAATGGGCATCAATAAAGTTATTTGGCTACATTTATAACAAAACATTAAGCACACAGCTCCATTTAAATAAAGAAAACAGTGCTGCCCTGAAAGATACCAGAGATGTTCATAAATGACTGTCCCATGGGAGAATATTCCAGAAGCACTAGCCTTTGATAGGAAAAGCCTTGGCTAACATCCTCAAGATATTATTTCTGCATAGTCAGCATTTCTCAAATGATCTCAGCTGCAGTAGCTGTAAATTGATGGGATGACTCAGCAGCAAAATAAGGGAGCCAAGAAAGGTCTTTTCCTCAGGGCATCATGTTTATAGTAAGTAAACAAAATAAGGCAACATAAGCAGAAGACTACACAGGTAACAAGGAAGAGGCTTTCACTGGCCATTGAGGAAGTCTGCAGTTTCATTAACCTGAAGATCATTTACCTGAATAGCTGGATTTATCTATAAACTCCTTTCCTATATATAAACAGTCTGAAGTTTGCATTAGGTTTCCTACACTTGTGAGCATAGATCAAAATTGAAGTAAATTAAAGCAAAACTCATTCACAACTAATATTTAATATTGTGTAATTTATTTCATGAAGAGAGTATGAAATGGCAGAAAGGGGCGTGTGTGTCTACGGAAACAGTCACATGGAAAAATAATGCTCTTAACAAAAAAAGCTTCTCTATATCCAATGAAAGATCATTTGTAGATAAAAAACTAATGCTATTTTCTGAACATATACACCCATCTGAGGCTCTAGTATCGGAGAGAATTTCAGGAATGGAGGTGGAATAAAACTGCAACTTACAGGAAAATTAGCTCACAGCAAACCATTAAATATTAAAATTTTTCCTTTTATATTACCCCAAATCAAGACGCATGTAATTTTAGACTGAATTACCAGAGAAAATAAGAACACAAAATGTAGCGTACTACTGATTTGGCCAGTACCACTATTTGTATCCTTTCAAAGGTTTAGGCCCAAGGTGGGGAACCTTTTCTCTATCAGGGGCCACTGACACAGGAAAAAAAAAAAAAAAAAATCAGTCGGGGGCCACACAGCCCTGTAAGGGGATGCGGCAGCTCAAGGCTTCCCCTCGAAGCAGGGCGAGCCAGTGCTCCCGGCTCCAGCCCTGTCGGGGGCGCGGGGGGGGGGAGGCACGTAGAGGCTTGGGGCTTCCCCTAGGCTCTGGGGTAGAGCCAGAAATGAGGGGTTCACGGTGTGGGAGAGGGCTCAGGCAAGGGGTTGGGATGAGGACAGGGTGCTGGGAGGGAGTTGGTGCAGGAGGGGGTTCAGGGCCTGGGGTGTGGGGTCCTGGGAGGGAGTTAGGGTGCAGGAGGGGGCTGAGGGATGGGATGCAGATAGGGGTACGGGGTCTGGGAGTTGGGTGCAGGAGGGGGTTCTGACCTGGGGCAGGGGATTCAGGCTCTGGCCAGCTCCCAGTTGGCGGTGCAGCCGTTCCACGCTGCTCCCGGAAGCAGCCAACATGTCTAGGTGGAGATGCACAGGGGGCTCTATGCAGTGTGTGCTGCCCATGCCCAAAAGTGCTGCCTCTGCAGATCCATTGGCCGTGATTCAATTATTTACTTTCTATTACAGTTTACAGATATTTACACAGCAAACTTGTTTTTCATGGTTTCCTTGAACCCTCAGATGCAACTGTGCATCATTTAATTATCAGACCACCACAAATTAATCTAAGAATAGTTCTGAATACAGATTCAAAGATCTAGTTTATGTACAATACATTAAATTGGACAGTTTATTATTAAGCCTGCCCACCACTGTATAAAACCAAACACACACAATATCAGTTCTTGCATTAGAATTCAGTTGCTCTCTCACAAAGCTTCCCCCTGCCTAGTTGGTGTTTAGCAGATTGAGCCCCACTATCTACGTTCAGGCTTTCAGCCAGTTTCTATTTTTCCACATTCTCATTCTGGATTTCTGGCACATGGCTGTGTCCCCAGAACTGACCCATCTGAGCTCTTTCCTCTGGGCTGTCATGGCTCCCTTAAAGGTTCTCTCTGGATTTCTTCTGCTCAGTTGACTACTACAAGTAGCTGGTGCTTTCTTCAAGGCTGGCATAGGTCTTTTCAGAGCAGGAAGCTGTAAATCTCCATCTTTTTGGGCACATTAGGATCTACAACTCCTCCCTTCTGTCTCTCTGCTCCCATCCCAAACACCCCTCCTAACATCCCACCCCTCCAGCTCTAAAAGTTGTATTCCCCCTCAGACACACTGAGGTTAGAAGTAAGGTGTCCTCAAATTTTATGAGTATGGATTTTATGTAGACTTATTTCCCGACTTTGGTGATGCACAGAGCTCCTCACCGCCTTGCACACCAATGACTGCCGGTAAAGGACGCATCAAAGTGGCTTAAATTGAAATATGTATCCAAACCTATAAATCTCTTTAGATTCAACCTCATTTTTTTTTAGTAGAGTGCTGCTACAGATATGCAAGCAGCCTTAATGAAGGCTGAAACTTCACTCACTCTTCCTTCCAGGATGGCCACTGCTTGCTTGTTCTTCAAGTCTTCTCTCCTTCCTGTGCAGACCGCTGGGAGCCTCATGCTTTCAATATCCTGTTTTTCACTCTTCAGCCCACCCCCTCCTTACCAATCCTGGGGTTTGGTTCTAATTTTGCTTGGTGAGTTGATAGCCTCATATACTCTTGCAAACAGGTGAGTTAAAATATGAAAAAATTATCCTCATAATCCAATATTTTCATTCCCTTGTACATTCTCCTAAGTCCTCCCACTCCCAAATATCCTCTCCCGTCATTTTACTGGAACCCTTCTCTTCATCACAGGATTTACCATACCCTTCCTTCCCTCCTTCAGTCCTTTTACTCTCCTCATTCCTGCTACCCACTGCTCCAAGTTTCACCTCCTCTTCAACTTCCAGTCTTAACTGGCAAGTCTCCTGCAGTCCTACCACAAGACCAAGGGGCTCCCAGTGTAGAGGCACTCTGCATTCTAAGGCCACTCTGTTCAGCTGGCACTAAGAGTGCCTCCCTGTCTCTCTTCTAGTCAAACAGTTTTCATCCATAAACCTCAAAGAACTTTACATTGAAGGATATTACTACCCTAGTATTATAGATGGGAAAATGGAGAGAGAGGTGAAGTGACTTGCCCAGGATCATGAAGTTGGTCTATGGCATAGCGGAAACTAGCTCTCATGACTAAGTCCAGTACCCTGTGATCACCCTACCTCCAATATATGGGTTACTTTTGCAGAACTAAAAAGAGTGTGCTCAGTAGCGGCTGGGTAGTTAGAATGTGGTCATGAAAGGAGAGACAGGCATTATTCAAATCCCAGTAGCAGGAGGGATAAAAGTTGTCTCCTTAGCCACCTCCCACTCTGGGCAAGCAGAACAAACAATTATTTACTATAACTGTTGTTCTTGGAGATGTGATGTAGATGTGTATTCCATTTAGGTGTGCACATGCCCAGTGCACCGAAGCCAGAGAATTTTGCCTAGTAGTACCGCTAGAGGAGCAATGCTCATGCCTTGTGACCATAGCCCTTCCCCTGGCTATTTGAGGCTGTGCCACCACAATCCTCCTCAGTTCCTTCGCAAACACCCAGAGACTCAACTCCGATGCATAGGGGACAGAGGCTGGGTCAGGAATACACATCTGAATCACATCTTGAAGAACCACAGATACAGTAAGTAACCATTTCTTCTTCGAGTAGATGCTGCCATGTATTCCACTTAGATGATCCACAAGCAGTATTCACCCCAATAGGTAGGGCTTGGAGTCTACCTAAACAGGAACTGCACGATTGCTCTACCAAAACTTGCATCCGCTCTGGAAGATGCAGAAATGGCGTAATAGCTTGCAAATGTATGTATGGAAGACCATGCAACAGACCTGCAGGTATCCAATATCAAGATGTCACTAAGGAATGCTACTGACATTGCTTGTGCTCTCACAGAATGAGCTTGCAGCCTATGAGGAGACATAGCCGAAACTATTTCATATTCAGTCTTGATATAGGATTAATTTAGAGAGCATCTATGAAGGGACTGCTTGCCTTCCCTTCTGCATACAACACACACAGGTCAGGTGAAGCATGAAGCGTTTTAGTCCTGTCCAGATAGGCTAGACATCAACTGACATCTAATGTATGGAGGCACTGCTCCTCTGAAGATGTTGTGGCTTAGAAAAGAACACAGGTAAATATACCACCTGGTTCAAATGAAACTGAGAAACCACTTTAGACAAAAGTTTTGCATGTGGTCATAAAGTCACTTTGTCCTTAAAGAACTGTGGACAGTGGAGCCACATCTTACATGCGAGTTAGGTTCTAAAGTCAGTGCGTAAGATGAAAATTGCATATAGTCAAAATTACCCTTGAAAATCCCTTAAATCGCCCATAAAGTACAGTATACTGTACATGGTTTTGTGTATACAACCCTGTACAGTAATATGTATAAATGTATACAGTAATGTACAGTGTATAATAAAGAGTACATATGCAAGATATAATTTTACAGTACTGTATTTTTAATTACAGGGGGCAATTACAGAGGGTAATAGGGCTTGATGTCAATGCAGGAGACGGAGGTGACAGAGCTTGATGACGGAGAGTGAGTCAAAGACGAAGTGGTTGGCTCTGGTTCAGCTTGAGAAGTTGATTGCGTAGGCTCATCTGCTGCTAGTGGTTTTTCCTTGAAAAACATGGTGATTGGCAACTGTCGCTGTTGTCTCGAGCTCCTCAAACATTTCTTGATACGGTCTCAAATAGCCTGCAATATGTCGTGTGATTTTGAGGCTTCGTTCCATAGAGGGATCGTATTCAGAAATTAAATCATTCAAGTGTTTCAGTACTTGGAACACTTCAGTAAACTTATGAGGATTCCAACTTGCTGGTTCTTCCTGTTCGTTATCATCTTCGTCTTCTGTACATGATTTCATCACTTCCTCTAACTCTTCGTTAGTCAATGTTTCTCTATGGCTCTGTCAAGGTTCCTTCCGCACTCTGAACTCTAGGGTACAGATGTGGGGACCTGCATGAAAAACCCCCTAAGCTTATTTTTACCAGCTTAGGTTAAAACTTCCAAGGTATTAACTATTTTACCTTTTGCCCCTGGACTTTACTGCTACCACCACCAAGTGTCTAACAAATATATATCAGGGAAAGAGCTCGCTTGGAAACGTCTTTCCCCCCAAAATCCTCCCAAACCCTACACCCCCTTTCCTGGGGAAGGCTTGATAAAAATCCTTACCAATTTGCATAGGTGAACACAGACCCAAACCCTTGGATCTTAAGAACAATGAAAAAGCAATCAGGTTCTTAAAAGAAGAATTTTAATTCAAGACAAAGTAAAAGAATCACCTCTGTAAAATCAGGATGGTAAATACCTTACAGGGTAATCAGATTCAAAACATAGAGAATCCCTCTAGGCAAAACTTTAAGTTACAAAAAGACACAAAAACAGCAATATCCATTCCATTCAGCATGGAATGTTAGCGGCCATTTAAACAAAACAGAATCTAATGCATATCTAACTAGATTGCTTATTAGCCCTGACCTGCATTCCTGCTCTGGTCCCAGCAAAAGCAACACACAGACAGAAAGAACCCTTTGTTTCCCCCCTCCAACCCCCAGCTTTGAAAGGGTCTTGTCTCCTCACTGGTCATTTTGGTCAGGTGCCAGTGAGGTTATCTTTAGCTTCTTAACCCTTTACAAGTGAAAGGGTTTTTCCCTCTGGCCAGGAGGGATTTAAAAGTAGTTAGCTTTCCCTTTATATTTATGGCAGGCTCTCAATTAATTCTTCAAATTTCTTCCTCAAGGATGTCGACGAAGACTTCACCACCCACTTGCCTGGCCACCTGAACAATGCGTTTCACTTCTTTGTCAATGGTCAGGAAACCCTTAAAATCATTCACACATTCTTTCCATAGGTTTTGCTAACATGCATTGACTGTTTCAGGTTTGATTGTATCCATTGCCTGCTTAATATAAGTGATGCACTCGCAATGTTGAAGGACCTCCAAAACTCCATCACATTAAGATTGGGATCAGCATCCATAGCGCGACGTAGCCGTAAGAACATAAGCCTCATGTACGTGGCCTTGAAAAAGAGTGAATCACACCTTGGTCGAGAGGTTGGAGAAGTTATTTGGGGGGGGTTGGGGGGGGGAGGAAAGATGGCTTCAACATTGTTATGCGCAAACCGGAGGCCAGGAGCATTGTCTACAATCAGCAACACTTTAAAGTCAAGTCCTTCAAGGTACCGTTTGACCTCCAGAATGAAACACTTGTGGAATCAATCCAGAAATAATGCTGCCGTCATCCAAGCCTTTTTATTTGATTGCCAGAACACAGGCAGAAGATTTTTGTTCTTGTCTTTTAGGGCATGGGGATTTGCAGCCCTGTAGACCAAGCCCGGTTTTATTAAATGCCCAGCCGCGTTGCCACAAAACACCACAGTCACATGGTCTTTAGCTGCTTCGAAGCCAGGGGCTTGTCTTTCTGATTTCGAAGTGTACGTGCAGTTGGGCATTTTTTTCCAGAAGAGCCCAGTCTCGTCAGCGTTAAAAACTTGTTCTGGAAGATAGCCCTTTTCTTCTATGATTTTCTTTAATTGTTCGGGGTAGGCTTTTGCTGCATCTTCATTGGCAGATGCAGCTTTACCAGTAGTCTGCACGTTTTTGGAGGTTGAAGCAGTTCCTAAAACTGTTAAGCCAACCTTGGCTGGCTTTGAATTCCTTCACATCAGAAGGCTGTCCCTCTTCGGCGGGAGGTTTGAACAGCTCATAGGAGGCTAAGAGCCTTTTCTCACAACATGTTGCCATCGATAGGCACACGTTTACGGTTCATGTCTTCCAGCCATCAGTTTAATGCCCTTTCAGTCTTCACTAATGTCTTATCACGCACCTGGCTCGTCACCTTAGCAGTTATTGGAGCACTTGATGCCACAGCTTGAATTTCTCTCTCTCGAATCTTGATGGCACGGATGCTAGATTCGTTGCGGCCATATTTACGCACCACGTTGGAGACCGACACACAGTCTCTCAATAAGTCCAACACAGCCAGTTTTTCCCCTCTAGCATTGGAACAGATTGCTGTTTCTTCGGTTGAGCAGCAGATGGATAGTTGGATTGCGTTTAGGGGCCATGCTGTATGAAAAATACGTACAGTATCTTTTTACAATATCTTTATTCACATGTGAATCACACTCAGCACGGCAAGATGCTCACACTATAAGAGGCACGCGGGAACTGAGACCGACTGAGGGAACAGCAGATTCACAACTCCCATCTCACACTCACTCCAGAGCATATGCTCATTGAGTAGACTGGTGGGTGGAATCGCTCGCACTATTTACAGGTATCTTGTTATTTTTCTTTTTTTTTGCTGAGCGCATATAGTTGAATTCACATAAGTTAAATGCGCGTATGATGTGACTCACCTGTATAAGGAGAATCTGCCTTTAGACGCTGCAACTCACAGACTTTCCTTGCAGATGTTATCCTATCAGGAACGCTTCTGACACAAAAGCAGAAAGGTAGAAGATGCCAGGGGCTTGAAAGGGGATCCCATTAAAGTGACTAGGACAGTATTCGGGTTCACCAGAGGAACTGGCTCTCAGACTGGAGTATGCAACGAAGAAGTCCTTTAAAGAATCTTGCTACCATGGCACCGGGGAAGACAGATCTTCCCTCAATAGGGGGATGAAATGCTGATATTGCCACCAGATGTACTCTCAATGAGCTAAGTACAAGGCCCAATAAGACAAGGTGCAGCAAGTATTCCAGTATTCCAGGAGCGGCAGCGAACCAGCGGAGCAGCGGGGACAGCAGAGCAGCTCACAGCAGGAGTTTGCCTGGGACTGGTAAGTATCCGAGTGTGTGTGTTTGCTTGCTGAGGAAGTATCCGAGCGTGTGTTTGCTGGGAGGGCAGGGAGAGAGCCTGAGTGAGTGTCTGATTGGCTGCTAGCCTGCAGGGGGCGGGCATTAGGGTGTCTGTGTGTTTGCGTCAGGGAAGCCTGGCTGTTTAAAAATAGCCAGAGCCTCGCGAACCAGCTGAGCGGCAGCGGAGCAGCGGGGACAGCAGAGCAGCTCACAGCAGGAGTTTGCCTGGGACTGGTAAGTATCCGAGTGTGTGTGTTTGCTTGCTGAGGAAGTATCCGAGCGTGTGTTTGCTGGGAGAGAGCCTGAGTGAGTGTCTGATTGGCTGCTAGCCTGCAGGGGGCGGGCATTAGGGTGTCTGTGTGTTTGCGTCAGGGAAGCCTGGCTGTTTAAAAATAGCCAGAGCCTCGCGAACCAGCTGAGCAGCGGGGACAGCAGAGCAACTCACAGCAGGAGTTTGCCTGGGAGTTCGCCTGGAGTGAGCCCAGTGAGGCTTACATCTTACCAACGTCTCTGAGGAAGCTCATAGTAGGTAGGTGATATGGAAGGGGGGGGTTCAGCTGCTGTGACCTGCACTGGATGTGCCATGTTTGTCTTTCTTCCACAGGACAGAAGCGACTTTGTCTGTACAAAGTGCAAGCTGGTCTCCATATTGGAAGAAAAGATTGAAGGTCTGGAGCAACAGTTAACGACCCTGCGTTGTATACGAGAGACTGAGGATTTTCTGGACCAAACTCAGGATAGCCTTCTAGGGGCATAAAGCTCTAAAGATGTAGAGCAGGTTGCACAGAGGAGCCAAGAGGCCAGTGAAGAAGCTTGGCAACATGTGACCTCCAGAAGAGGTAAGCGGAATGTCCGGGTTCCAGTAACACAGACACAGGTAACTAACCGCTTTCATGTTCTCTCCACAGGTACCAATGCGGAGAGTGGACCAGATGATATGTCTGGGGGGAGAAAGCAGAAGGAGACTCCGCTGGTTGGGAGGCATGAGATGCGATGTCCTGAGGTTGGGGGTTCCACGACCACCACTCCCAAGAGGAGAAGGCGGGTGGTGGTGGTCGGGGACTCTCTCCTCCGGGGGACTGAGTCATCTATCTGCCGCCCTGACCGGGAAAACCGAGAAGTCTGCTGCTTGCCAGGGGCTAAGATTCGTGATGTGACGGAGAGACTGCCGAGACTCATCAAGCCCTCGGATCGCTACCCCTTCCTGCTTCTCCACGTGGGCACCAATGATACTGCCAAGAATGACCTTGAGCGGATCACTGCGGACTACGTGGCTCTGGGAAGAAGGATAAAGGAGTTGGAGGCGCAAGTGGTGTTCTCGTCCATCCTCCCCGTGGAAGGAAAAGGCCTGGGTAGGGACCGTCGAATCGTGGAGGTCAACGAATGGCTACGCAGGTGGTGTCGGAGAGAAGGCTTTGGATTCTTTGACCATGGGATGGTGTTCCATGAAGGAGGAGTGCTGGGCAGAGACGGGCTCCATCTTACGAAGAGAGGGAAGAACATCTTTGCCAGCAGGCTGGCTAACCTAGTGAGGAGGGCTTTAAACTAGGTTCACCGGGGGAAGGAGACCAAAGCCCTGAGGTAAGTGGGAAAGCGGGATACCGGGAGGAAGCACAGGCAGGAAGGTCTGTGAGGGGAGGGCTCCTGCCTCATACTGGGAATGAGGGGCGATCAACAGGTTATCTCAAGTGCTTATATACAAATGCACAAAGCCTTGGAAACAAGCAGGGAGAACTGGAGGTCCTGGTGATGTCAAGGAATTATGACGTGATTGGAATAACAGAGACTTGGTGGGATAACTCACATGACTGGAGTACAGTCATGGATGGTTATAAACTGTTCAGGAAGGACAGGCAGGGCAGAAAAGGTGGGGGAGTAGCACTGTATGTAAGGGAGCAGTATGACTGCTCAGAGCTCCGGTACGAAACTGTGGAAAAACCTGAGTGTCTCTGGATTAAGTTTAGAAGTGTGTGCAACAAGAGTGATGTCATGGTGGGAGTCTGCTATAGACCACCGGACCAGGGGGATGAGGTGGATGAGGCTTTCTTCCGGCAACTCACGGAAGCTACTAGATCGCATGCCCTGATTCTCATGGGTGACTTTAATTTTCCTGATATCTGCTGGGAGAGCAATACAGCGGTGCATAGACAATCCAGGAAGTTTTTGGAAAGCGTAGGGGACAATTTCCTGGTGCAAGTGCTAGGGGAGCCAACTAGGGGGAGCGCTTTTCTTGACCTGCTGCTCACAAACCGGGTAGAATTAGTGGGGGAAGCAAAAGTGGATGGGAATCTGGGAGGCAGTGACCATGAGTTGGTTGAGTTCAGGATCCTGACGCAGGGAAGAAAGGTAAGCAGCAGGATACGGACCCTGGACCTCAGGAAAGCAGACTTTGACTCCCTCAGGGAACAGATGGCCAGGATCCCCTGGGGGACTAACATGAAAGGGAAGGGAGTCCAGGAGAGCTGGCTGTATTTCAAGGAATCCCTGTTGAGGTTACAGGGACAAACCATCCCGATGAGTCGAAAGAATAGTAAATATGGCAGGCGACCAGCTTGGCTTAATGGTGAAATCTTAGCGGAACATAAAAAAGAAGCTTACAAGAAGTGGAAGGTTGGACATATGACCAGGGAAGAGTATAAAAATATTGCTCGGGCATGTAGGAAAGATATCAGGAGGGCCAAATCGCACCTGGAGCTGCAGCTAGCAAGAGATGTCAAGAGTAACAAGAAGGGTTTCTTCAGGTATGTTGGCAACAAGAAGAAAGCCAAGGAAAGTGTGGGCCCCTTACTGAATGAGGGAGGCAAGCTAGTGACAGAGGATGTGGAAAAAGCTAATGTACTCAATGCTTTTTTTGCCTCTGTTTTCACTAACAAGGTCAGCTCCCAGACTGCTGTGCTGGGCATCACAAAATGGGGAAGAGATGGCCAGCCCTCTGTAGAGATAGAGGTGGTTAGGGACTATTTAGAAAAGCTGGACGTGCACAAGTCCATGGGGCCGGACGAATTGCATCCGAGAGTGCTGAGGGAATTGGCGGCTGTGATTGCAGAGCCCTTGGCCATTATCTTTGAAAACTCGTGGCGAACGGGGGAAGTCCCGGATGACTGGAAAAAGGCTAATGTAGTGCCCATCTTTAAAAAAGGGAAGAAGGAGGATCCTGGGAACTACAGGCCGGTCAGCCTCACCTCAGTCCCTGGAAAAATCATGGAGCAGGTCCTCAAAGAATCAATCCTGAAGCACTTAGAGGAGAGGAAAGTGATCAGGAACAGTCAGCATGGATTCACCAAGGGAAGGTCATGCCTGACTAATCTAATCGCCTTTTATGATGAGATTACTGGTTCTGTGGATGAAGGGAAAGCAGTGGATGTATTGTTTCTTGACTTTAGCAAAGCTTTTGACACGGTCTCCCACAGCATTCTTGTCAGCAAGTTAAGGAAGTATGGGCTGGATGAATGCACTATAAGGTGGGTAGAAAGCTGGCTAGATTGTCGGGCTCAACGGGTAGTGATCAATGGCTCCATGTCTAGTTGGCAGCCGGTGTCAAGTGGAGTGCCCCAGGGGTCGGTCCTGGGGCCCGTTTTGTTCAATATCTTCATAAATGATCTGGAGGATGGTGTGGATTGCACTCTCAGCAAATTTGCGGATGATACTAAACTGGGAGGAGTGGTAGATACGCTGGAGGGGAGGGATAGGATACAGAAGGACCTAGACAAATTGGAAGATTGGGCCAAAAGAAATCTAATGAGGTTCAATAAGGATAAGTGCAGGGTCCTGCACTTAGGATGGAAGAATCCAATGCACCGCTACAGACTAGGGACCGAATGGCTCGGCAGCAGTTCTGCGGAAAAGGACCTAGGGGTGACAGTGGACGAGAAGCTGGATATGAGTCAGCAGTGTGCCCTTGTTGCCAAGAAGGCCAATGGCATTTTGGGATGTATAAGTAGGGGCATAGCGAGCAGATCGAGGGACGTGATCGTTCCCCTCTATTCGACACTGGTGAGGCCTCATCTGGAGTACTGTGTCCAGTTTTGGGCCCCACACTACAAGAAGGATGTGGATAAATTGGAAAGAGTACAGCGAAGGGCAACAAAAATGATTAGGGGTCTAGAGCACATGACTTACGAGGAGAGGCTGAGGGAGCTGGGATTGTTTAGTCTGCAGAAGAGAAGAATGAGGGGGGATTTGATAGCTGCTTTCAACTACCTGAAAGGGGGTTTCAAAGAGGATGGCTCTAGACTGTTCTCAATGGTAGCAGATGACAGAACGAGGAGTAATGGTCTCAAGTTGCAATGGGGGAGGTTTAGATTGGATATTAGGAAAAACTTTTTCACTAAGAGGGTGGTGAAACACTGGAATGCGTTGCCTAGGGAGGTGGTAGAATCTCCTTCCTTGGAGGTTTTTAAGGTCAGGCTTGACAAAGCCCTGGCTAGGATGATTTAACTGGGACTTGGTCCTGCTTTGAGCAGGGGGTTGGACTAGATGACCTTCTGGGGTCCCTTCCAACCCTGATATTCTATGATTCTATGATTCTATGTCCTGAACAGAAGCCAGCATCAGTTGAATTCTGTGGGCCAATGACCACACCGAAAACTGCTTGAATCTCGCCAAGTAGGCCATTCTGGTAGAGGGCTTTCTACTGTTGAGTAGAACCTGTTCAACAGCTGCTGACCATACTTCCTCCTCATTTAGCCACAAAGCAGCCATACCATGAGATGCAGGGCGCTAAGCTATAAGGTGCGACTGTGATTCTGTGTGAGTAGGTCAGGATGGAGAGGTATGGGAGGATGAACTGGCAGCGCAAAAGGTCAGAGTCCCAGCACTGCCTCGGCCACACTGGGGCAATGAGAATGAACCTGGCCAGATCCATCTTCAGCTTGAAAATGATCTGTAGGAAGAGTGTACAGGATAGCCAACAGCCAGCCAAGATGGAAAGTGTCAGACAGGAAACTTGTACTGAGATCCCCTTGAGAGAAGAACAGATGGCATTTCCTGTTGTCCTTTGTAGCAAACGGGTCAATCGTCAGAATACATCAAGCTGCGAAAATGACCTGAAATACACTTGTCTTCCGAGACAACTCGTGACTCAGGGAAAAATTCCTGCCGAGATGGTTCGCGAAATGATTCTGGATCCTGAAAAGCGGTGGCTAATAGAGTGATCATCTCCTTGATGCAGAACTGCCACAATCTGATTGCCTCTTGGCAGAGCATCCTTACCTCTTCACATAATATGTGGCTGTGGTATTCTCAGTAAGTATGTGAGCCACTGATGCGGTCCAGAAAAGCAGGACATGCATTGTAGATGGTCTGAAGCTCCAGCACATTGATATTCAGTGATGATTCCTGCTTCAACCACAGACCTGGAACTTTCAGTGACCCCAGATGGGCTCCCTTGCCCATCAGGGAGGCATTGGTGACAACAGACCTGGTTGGCAAGGACTGGACAAAGGGAATACCCTGACAAACATTTTCCATTACCGTCTACCACTACAAGGAGTCCAGGACCAGTGGAACGAGGCAGACCAACATGCTCAGGGAGTGACTAGATGGACGGTGAACTGTCCTGAGCTACATTTAAAGGGAGCAAAGATGCAACCTTGCAAACTGGACCACCTGTGCAGAAGCAGACATGTGGCCCAAGAGCCTGAGGCACATCCGAACCATAATGCACACTAAAGCAAAGGTGGCAAAACGCCTGAAAAAGGTCTGTCAGCAAAAAAGTCTTCTACAATCTATTAGGGCCCCAATGAACTTGATTTTCTGAGCAGGAACCAAAGTTGACATTTCAATGTTTAGGATGAGACCCAGACGGTCAAACAAGCGCACTGTAGCGTTGACATGGGAAAGGACTTCCTTTCTGGACCTGCCCTCAGTAACCAGTTGTTCATATATGGGAAGATGTGGATTCCTTTCCGGCTGAGGTACCCCTTCACCACCACCATGCATTTGGTAAAAACCCAAAGGGCAGAAGAGAAGCCCCGTATACTGAAAATGGTGCTCCGCTACGACAAATCAAAGGAATTTTCTGTTTCTCTGCAAAATTGTCACATGAAACTAGGTGTCCTGAAGGTCAAGAACAGCCAACCAGCTGTTCTGTGACAACTGGGAGAGGATAGTTGATAGAGTGACTATTTGGAACCTCATGTATCTGATATATTTGTTGAGGCCAGGAAAGTTGAAAATGGGTCTTACCCTTCCCTTGGATTTAGGCACCAGATAGTACAGTAATAGAAGCTGTGACCCCAGTGGAACCTCCTCCACCACTCCCAAAGCCAGTAGAAAGAAAACTTGCTTGAGAAGCAGTATTTTATAAGAGGAAGTCCCTATCGGGAACTTGGGGTGGGGGCTTCGGGCAAGGTATGTCGAGTGGCCAAACCCCGGAACTGAATGCTTCCTCCTCTAGGACCTATGCCCCTTTCTGGGGTAGCCCTGCTGTCTCAGGGGAGGGAAAGGCTGCCCAAATGTGTGTTGCAAACAATACTGCTGCTGTTCACTGTAACGGCCCCTCTGCACTGCCAGCGTACACATCCCCAAAGATCGCAGGGCAGCCCTAGAGTCCTTGAAGGAGTGTAGAATCTCATCCGCCTTGTCCAAAAAAAGCACTCAGCTAAAGGGCAAATTCTCTATGGCTTGTTGCACAGCAGGACAATGCCCGAATTCTGCAGCCAGGACTCCCTTCTCATGGTCACCGCCAAAGCCATCACCCTGGCTGAACTATCCCAATGTCCAGCATGGGCCATAACAAAGTCTTAGTCACCAAGCAGCCTCTGGTGATAAATGCCCAAAATTCCTCCCTCAAGACTTTGGGCAACTGGTCCGCAAACTCAGACATAGCCATCCAATTCACAAAGTCGTATTGTGACAGCAATACCTGCTGGTTAGCAATGTCCATCTACAAATAAGAGGAAGTCTCAATCTTCCTACCCATCAGGGCCATCTATTTGGAGTCCCTATCTTTGGGGATGGACTTAAATCCGTCCTTCACACCTCTATTGTTCACCGTGGTTATGACCAGGGAATTTGGGGCTGGATGGGAGTAAAAACTCCCAAATCCCTGCACCACAATGAAGTAGCAATTCTCCATGTGCTTTGCAAGAGGGGGTAATGAAGCTGACAGGCTCCAGAGAACCTTAGCAGGCTCTAGGAGTGCATCATTAATAGGGAGGGCTACTCTTCCAGGGCAGATGGCTGCAGGATGTCCAACAACTTACAGATATTCTCCTGCAGGAACACCCAGGGAAGGCAGCCACGTGCTGCAAAAGATCCTGATACACCTTGAAATCCTCTGGTACCAAAGGAAGATCCAGGCACCACAGAATCATCTGGGGATGAAAACAAAGTGGTTAACTGTGCCAGAGCCAGATCCTACTCCAGGACTAACAGGCCTGGACAGGAGGACTCTGGAGGCTCCACATGGGGAAGGTTTACTGGTGCCCAAGCCTGTGGCAGCTCGACATGACTGCTCAGTGATCTTGTCTTAGAGCGCGATGAGGAGTTGGATGTACACAACCAAGGAGCATCCCACAGATTTCATGCAGCCCACTGGTATGGATAGGGCATCGGTGGCCAGTAGACACCAGGCTGGGGCCCCCCATCTCCACTGTGAGACAAGCACCTATCATAGTACCCATAGCTCTCCTTGACTGGGCCCTGATGCAGGTGAGGCAATGGAGAGTGGTGGAGGAAGATCCCGACCTGGATGCTGAGGAGTCCTTAGCTGCAGGGGATAAAGGTGGAGCCAGACCTGAGGGTGCAAGCAACTGACCTGACTCATCCATACCTCAAAATGAAAAGGAAATTGGCACAGATGGTGGAAACGGTATTGCTAGCATTAAATATACCTCCATTGTTTCCAGTGCTGGAAGTGGGGTCAACCCTGAAGTCGAGGTGACTGACAATGCTGAAGTGGAGAGAGGTGAGTGTTGACACGGTTACATCAGAGGTGCCAATAGCAGAGGAGCCAAGAAGTTCCCAGTGCTGGGGAGGTCACTTGTTCTGAGCCTGGCACCAGCCCCACTTCCACTGACTTTCAAAGGGAAACACCAAGCTGCGGTGCCAACAGACCCACAGCCTCAGCAGCCCACCCAGCCAACAGGGCTATACACTAAGCAGCCTTGCCTTGGCAAAGTCCTGGGCCAAGGGAGAGGTCAGGACAGAAAGCAGAAGAGGTCCATTACCACCTGATATACCGCCAGTGCAGAAACAGCCAGTGCCAGCAACACCCTCTTCAATATGGGACTCAATGGATGGCCAGAGCCGGAACCAGAGTTGATGGCACAGTGTCTCTGATCTCCCTGAACGGTACCAGGAAGTGGTTGATGGGACCAGCTCCATTTCGCACCCTGACATTCACACTGTGTATTAATCTAGATATCAAACACAGCAATACTTTCAAGTATTGACATGGCATTTGAGTCCCTAAGTGTGACTGCAGCTCCTCTGTCTCAAACTGGCACAGGAAAGCAAGTGGAGCACTCATCACAGAACCATTTCCTCTACTGCCCGGTATATACTGGCAGCCATGAGCAACAGAAAAATGCAAGGATCCCTCCCAGTAACTAGGAATGGAGGAGAAAAAAAAACCACCTCTCTCCCAACAGTCTTAGGCAGGAGAAGAAAATGAGTCAAAATGACAAATGAAGTTCTAGAGAGCTTTAACACGTTTGCAGACAACTCTGTGGTGAGATGACATCTACAGGTGGTGATGTCATAACAAGTACACAGTTAATATACAGATACCTAATGTGACATCATGATGTCATTCCATGTATTATTTTGTGGTTCACTGCAACATCAGTCTAAGGAGAAAGTAGCTCTCAGCCAGTCAGAGGACCAATGAGATTACGCTTCCTCTGATGGGAAAGAGCTTCAGGGGTAAGAGCCAAAAAGTTTCTGTAGCAGACTAAAAAACTTCTGTTTAATTAGATGCCCATGGAAGCCCTTAGTGTTTTAGTTTTATGAAATGTTATAACTCTGATGTGCTATCAAAGTTTTAACAAAAGACCCCTTCGTAAGTTTTCTACCTCAGTCAATAATACATGCGACAGTCCCTAGGTAAAATACTATCCACAAAACTCTTGTCATTCCTTACTATTCTCAACTCTACCAAAATCATTACCCACCTTGTTTCACGACCTCCACGTCTCATGAAGCCTCTAACTAGCTCCTCTACCTGACAGCTTTTCCTTTTAGCAGCAGTGATCACATGCGTTACTCCTGGGGGAATTATGCACCACTGCACAATGCAGAATTTGCACAGAATTAATGTCTTGCACAGAATTTCATGTCCCCCCCGCCAGACTTGGGGCTGCAGAGCTACTGGCTACCTCTAGGGGCTGCTGTACTCAACAGAGCCTGGCTTTTCTCCAGCTTGCAGTGAGACAAGTGCCTGGACTGGCAGGAATGGAAGCTCTGCACATTCTGGCAACAGGGCTTGATCCTCATCCACCTAATGGGAGCATGCACGGGAGACCTGGCTCTGGCACAGAGTGAGGAAGGGCAGGGTTGTACCATGTCCCTCAGTGGGACAAAGCTGCAGGGGGCAGGCTTGGGGGGCAGCACGACTGAGCTCTGGGGAGGAGCATGTGTCTAGGATGGGGGGGGCACGTGTCTGGGCTGGGGGAGGAATCATGCAGCCCTCTCCAGCGCCCCCTAACTTGAAATGGGTTGTTGAAGGAGTTTCTTTAAACTCTACTCCTCAGGGAATTTTTTTCATTCTCTGTATTGTTGACATACTTGCTGATAGGTATTTTTAAATAAATTACCAAAATAACTGAAACTGGTGTGATTATATTGTGTTCTTTTGACAAATAAATTTTTTAGAAATATTGTGCACAGAATTTTAAAATTTTTAGCACAGAATTCCCCCAGGAGTAAGTCTGTGCTCAGTGGGCTCAGACAGTGGGAGTGCCCCACCTTTCTGTTAATTAGTAGGAAAGAGATGGTGGCAACAACTTACTGAAAACATTTGTTGTTGCCTGTAAAACATGTAGCTAGGTTAATGGGTCAGCTTTAAAAAAAAACAAACACAAACACAACAACAGGTGATTTCCCTACACCCTCCAAATGACAGACCAATTGTCCCTGATGAAAAATCATCATTTTCTGCTTAGAGTGAAGGTATCCATTTTTATTTTAACTGATGGGAAACAACTGCAGATGGGAATGCTCTCAACTTTCATTTAGTCTCAAACAATCCACTTTGTTTTTTAGTTTTCCCCACAGAAGAACAAATGCA
This sequence comes from Dermochelys coriacea, assembly GCF_009764565.3. Lineage (NCBI taxonomy): Eukaryota > Metazoa > Chordata > Testudines > Dermochelyidae > Dermochelys > Dermochelys coriacea. The sequence continues at coordinate 138,680,372 of NC_050068.2, forward strand.
GAAGATTGTTTTACCTTCCCTACCTATGTAGCACTAATGAAGATTCAGCCCAACTATCGCAGCTCCTCTCTTCAGTATCAGCAAGCATGGTAGTTAAGGAGAAAAAACAATGGAGACTTTTGGGAGAGAAGGCAGAGAAAAAGGTATAGACAGGATTAAAGGAGGTAGAAAACAGAAATGATCCAAAACTTCATCTTAAAAAAATTGGGACCCACACATTATTTTTGTTCAGGGGATTACATAGGTAACTAGTATTTGCCTTTTGGTCAGCTGAACTAGTATGCTAAAGTCAATCCTTTCACCCTTCCAAAGGCATTTATATATGCAATATCAAAGCACTGTCTGCTAAGGAAGTTAACAGCAGTGGTTCAGATGCTTTCTATTCTTTTATGTATCCCAGTCATCAAAGTGTAAAAGATTCCCAGACAACACAATCCAAATGTTTAGATTTAAACATTACTGTGACTGATAACATGATACTTTTAATACCTACCATTTTTCAAAGACACGTTGTTTGACTGCTGACTCTTCCCATGTTTCTCCTTTTTAACGTTCTTTGAATCTACAAGACATAAAATGTCATTACATAACAGATTTAGCATTCACATCATACTAAAGTCCAAGATAACAATTAGTCTAATATAGAGCACTTTTAACCATAACTTTCAAGATAAATACATTCTATTAACCACAGATTTGTTTTTTTATATTTATATATATATTTCATGAGTAACACTGTCATGAAAAGGTAAATTTTATTCTTATTCTAGTTCACCTCAGAGTTCAAAAGAGAAACTAACATCAAGATAAAGGTACAAGCATGGAAAGAAAGAATTCCAAAAAGAATTCTTCTTCGCTGTCAACAAACATCTTCCAAAATCTTAAAAAAAGCAATCTACATTTATTTTCAAATAAATAGCTTTTATTATGTTTTATAGTTTGAGCGAGAGTATTAGACCAAAGAGCATCTTGGACCTTGCACCTAGGTTTTCAAAAGACATTCATGATTTTTGATTTGAGACACAAGAAAAGGTCTTGGTGCTCAATGTGCTGCATGTGACCCTCTGAAATTCAAGCCCCTCTAAGATGTCTCAAGTTGGCCGCACAAAAACTGCAGAACCCAAGATCACTAGTCATTTTTGTCAATCTTGGTGCAGGTCTTGACAAACTGAAACAGAAAAATAATTAGTTTATTTCACAGTTAAGGCTCTCACTGCAACCCTAATTCACTGAATACAGGCCAGTGCTTATACCACACCAATGAATCAGCAGAAAGATTCTGTCTCAGCTGTTTCTGCACATTACTCCTGTTATCATTGGTGGAAGAACAGAGCGAAACCCATGAGGAGCACACAATCAATTCCACTTTACTTCAGGTATCAGTACCACAAGGAAAAGGCAACTCAAGCCATAATGCGAGTGTTGCCCCTAACTCAAATTCCAGCCTCACACAAAATCCTTTAACTTGAACGTAGTGGTGCTTTTAATTCAAGTTGGCTGGATTGTCAGGGGGTATTATGCTACAGCTCAAGTGAGCACAACTATTCAGCTGCTATCAAAGCCATTCTATGCAGCTTGAGCATTATTTCACAGCGTCGCTGCTCTCAATCAAGCTAGCCTAACTCAAGAGGAGTTAGCCATGAAGATACCCGTAGACAGATGAGCTACCCATGATTGACTTTATTCACAGCTTTGCCACATTAGCAAATATTAAAACAATCATTGCGCTGCAGAGCATTCAATTCCCTTTTCAGTTTAGGATCATACTTCAATTTCAATTTCCAATTCCATACCAAATGTCTATATTTTTGACAGATGTTTGATACTTAACTAGAAACTGAAATGAAGGTACAATCCAATGTCAACGCGGATCACACATCTTGTGTGTCACAGAAGCAAGGAATTGGTGAAACTGAGACACCATTTTCTCTCCAACAGAGACAATTTAGAAGTGGTAGAAAATATCTGAAGAATACAAATCCTAATGGACTTGTTCTTCTTGATATGCTAGCAGGGGGGTGGGCAGTGAGTGAAGGAGAATGGAAGCAAATAAGTGAGCAAGTGCTCTTTGTTGCTTTTGGGCAGAGAAAGTCAGCATAGGTTATTTTCACCCTGTGTAGAAGATGATAAATTTTTCAAGCCATGCAATAGACATAGTTAGTTTCACATGGCTAGAACTAAGGCAGTAGATTTCAAATCTCAGTCTCTATTTTTCTTGGAAAAAAAGAATATTTAAACATAGCATTATTGCATTCAGATCAGTGACAGCCTTGATATTTCACAGCTATGAGGAGGAATCGCTGCTGTGATTACAGTAGGTGTTTTAAGCATATATGGTAAGCTACTATTCCTTTTCTGTATAATGCAATCATTCTCTTATAAAATTGTGCTACCCACAGTTATAGCGAATGTGAGCTCCTGTTTTCATGCACCATTTTCAATTTAACCTTTTCGGCTAACATTTTCACTGATGTTGTTAGCCCAACAAGTGTTTTAAACTAAGAACAAAGATATGATCTACTGGCCTGCACACGGGATGGGAAGCCAGTAATCCCTTACTGAGCTGTAATCTCTTAAAGATTAAAAGTTCTGGGTTTCTGCTCTATTGACTAAAGGGGAAATTTTCTCCCTCTTCTTTGGCCTGTTTTCCATTTCCTTCTCAATGATTTAAAATGACTATCCAGACAAAAATAGTAAGGCAATAAGGCCAACACCAGGGAAAAGGACAAGTCCAGTAAAACCCCAAGATGGTGAGTGTACATATCCTTACATGGGGATAAGAGTCACAACCCCATCCCATTCCTCCAAATGCAATGACCTTCCAAATCAACATTACTTTGGTCTAATTGGGATTGATCTGAAGACAGTTGGTTCTCTTCCAAGGTACCATCACTGCTAGATATTTAGAGGCTAATGAGACTGCAAATATGGATTTGAAATATGAAAAATAAAAGTAGAATTGTCATTAGCATTATTTGAGAGATTTTGGAATGGACAAAACTTCCAAAGCAGTTTCCCGTTGAATAGGAAGTGTTTGGAGATTGAATCCTGCTGGATCCCACATGATTGAGATCTTGAGGGTGACAAAAAGTTGTCCATTGCCTTCTGGTAAGACCCAAGTTTTGAAAAGAATCAGGGCAAATAAAATCTATTAAATCGGATTTTTTTGATAAAATGCTTTTTGAGGAAGAAACCTATCTAAAGATACATTATAACTCAAAAATATCTCATCATGGAATAGCATTATAAATTCTAATTCTATAGTATGAGACAAACGTACATGAATATATTAAGAAAAGTTTTGTAAATGAGTTCCAATGGTTCATGGATTAGGGACCAAATTTTATGCGGTTCCAGGGGCTTCTGTATAGAAAGATTAACCTAAATAATCTACCCAATGGGACTCAGTGCAGAAGAGACCATCAGAGATGCACAGTTTTGCAGTTCTCAAACTGTGGATTTGTGTCTCCAGAGAAAACATGCTTGTTAACAGCAAAAATGTTTATAAATAAATAAATACATACATAAATAAATATATAGAGGTGAGAAATAATAGATCTCAACCTTACTGTCCCTCTGCAAATTTGTGTACACAGAGTCAATCCCTTACCTCTCTCTAAAAATGCAAAGTTTCAAAAAGTTCAATGAATAGAAGATTGTTGGGGGCAGAATAGATCTGGACAAGGAGAAGAAGTCTGGAGATAAATGTGAGAAGGGAGGGACAGGCAGCAGAAACAAAAGTGAAACTGTTTGAGCAGCATATTCCAGACGTCTTGAGGTCTTTCTGAGTGTATCCTTCATTGATTTGAGATCTACCATACCATTCTCTCACTAAAAGGGAAAACCTATAATGGCAGCAGGCCATAAAAGAGACCCAGTTTGGGAATATTTTAATGAAGTTCCTCTACTTGTGGGTAAGACAGGCATGCATGCAAAACTCAAACAGCGCTACAAAAAAAATGCAAGACCTGGTTTCCCAAATGAAACAACATCAAGAGAAGTGTTCCTTCTCAGGAGGAAGCTGCACTGAAGATGATAAAAGGAACATGTCTGAACATGCAGGATCTTCAGGTTGGTAAACTTTTTTTATTTCATACTTCTTTCTTAAGGTCTGCCTGTCTTCCTTCTGGACTATTCTTGAATTCTCATGTCTGAGCAAAAAAAATAAGTTGTTACTCTATGGTACTATCATTTTAGCTGCAGTTTGTGATAAAAAAAATAAATAGCTGAAATAGGCAGATCTTCCTTTTACAATTTCACCTTTATAGTAGTACTGAGTGTCAGTGAATGCAATGAGTAATACTAAATGAGCAGTATGATAATCATAATTAAATAACTGCATTGACTTATTTTGTTTAGGAGAATCCATCCTCAACATACAGGATTCTGAAGACTATCCACTTTCAAGATCACCATCATTTTCTATAGTTTCAAAGTTATCTGCCAATGATAGCGTTTCAGTCACATCATGTATGTCACATAGCCACAGTACATCACCTGTAGCAAAAAAGAAAAAAAAATCTCCATCATCCAGAAACAACGATAGATATGTTTGTGATATGAACCAGCAGATTATAAAAAAAAAAGAGGTAATTGATGAAAAAACTGCCCAGTTTATTTATGCAACAAAACTCTCCTTTCCATATGATTGAGAACCCACACTTCATTTACATGGTTCAGTCATTAAGACCAGGATACAGTCCACCCAACAGAGCAGATGTTGCAGGAAAATTGCTGGATAAAGTGTATGAAAGAGAAATTGAGCAGCGGGCAAAAGGTCTAGAGGGTGAAATTGTTAACCTGAGTCTTGATGGGTGGAGCAATGTCCATAATGATCCTGTTGTATGTTCTTCTGTTACAACAGAAGAAGGGAATGTCTTCCATACAGAAAATGCACACACAGCAGAATACTATATATGCCAACTATAATAAACTTCAGAGCTAAGGGTGAACCATTCAAGAAATATATGTTTGCGCATGATGTTTTAAAGAAAGTTACACCAGTGAACTGGTGGAAGTCACCGAAGCACTTGGATTCAGAGACTATTGAAGTGATAATCTCACTTCTAACTGCAGTACCTTCTTATGCTGGTGTAGAAAGAACATTTTCGTCCTTTAGACTAATTCATTCCAAATTGAGAAATCGTTTGGGACCTGAAAAAGCAGGAAAGCTTGTTTTTCTTTTCCAGATTATGAACAAACAAGAAAAATGAAGGTGAAGACAACTGAGTTAGCTGCAGAAGCCAATATTTCAAGTTTCTCATGTCGACCTGGATGACAGTCTATTTAATTTTTGTTGTTTTCTTTTTTTTAAAAAAATTCATTGAACTATGTTAAACAACTTAAACAAAAACAGACCTGATTTTAAAAAACTTGAATATTTAAATTCAAAAATTCATATGCTTGTTTTGTTACAATAGGGTATGTTTGCTGTTGAAAAAAAATCCAATACACATAATGTTATTGTTTTAGTTAAATAAAACAATTTAAAAAAAGGTATATCTGGTGATGTTCTCCTCCTAATACAGCATGGCAAGAAAATCCTCCAAATATTAATGATTAACCTGTTGAATTGGAGATAGTTCACCTCCCATTGACTTCATAAATATCTGCTTCAATTACCTTTGGTAAATGAAATAAGCAAGCAAGCAAGCAAGCATTCATTTTCTGATACAGCTGTAAAACTAATCTGAAAAGTTTTCAAAATAAATCATTTTAAAAATGCATAGTGTGTACCTTCTAAAAATGAAACCTACATCCATCTCCACGTTGTGAAGAATATGTAAACCAAAAAGAATACACTCTTATGTAGAAATCCATGATTAAATCGAGTCTTCCCGACTAGTGATTTAAATAAAATCCACCCTGAAAAGAATGGAACCATGGTTGAGCAATTCCATCTACCCAGGTTACACTTTACAAATACTATGTATGGCAGGTTGATCTGGAGTACCTCTCCCCAATCTGTAGACACGAAATTCTTCTGCTAATAAGATAACTCATCAGAAGGTAAGCCAGAGTAATCACAGCCATCAGACAAGAAATCAGAGACAACTGGAGACTGACCCAAGCTTTCTTCATTGATTTGCAATCCACCAGGAACCAAGAAGGCTAACTCCTTCAAGCACAGAGTCTGGTAGTAGCAACTGAGATGATCCTAGTGACCACTTACAATTCCTCCTAACGTTGAACTCCAGTTTCCTGACACAAGAGAGCTTTCAGAGAAAGCACCCCCTTATGAGAAGAGCCAGTTTCTTAACCAATGATATGACTATTACACCTGCGAGTAGGAGAGTGCCCCAAGTCTTACAGAATCTTTTTGGGAAACAACGAAAGCAATGCATTGCCTTAGAGAGTATGTATCAGTCTTTTCCCAAGACACTATTTTCTTGATGTCCTCGTGGGAAGGGAGCAACATAGAGGGTTGGTCTGTCAAGATTTGCACAGCCACTTCCTAGGGACTTATTCTTGAGATTCCAGACACCACTCCAACAAAGGAGTCAAAGTCTTCTACCCCGGCTAGCTCTGATGATGTGTGAGGAGGCTCCCTCTGAGAAGTCTCTACCTCTGTTCCTCAGAGTTGTCAAGCATCTTAGAGTGACAGATCGCAAAAGACTATTCCCCTCCACCCCGCCAGAAGGTCTCAGCTGCACCTCAGGAGTGGAGGAGCATTCCCCAACAAGCCGACCATCGCCTCTCTGAAGATCAGTGATAGCAACCAGAGGAGGGGGAAATGTTTGGTCCCTAATGCACCTGAGACTCTGTCTAGGCCCTTTTATCCACCTCCAAGAGGGGGGACAGGAAGAGGAGAGCTGGCTAACATCTTCCATCAAGACTTCTCTCAAATCTGTGTACCCTAAAGCAAGGTGGATCTGGAAGAGCTCCATCTCCTTCAAGCTGTGTTTGTTTTTCTCTAGGTGACACATCCCAGATGGGCTTCCAGCCTGTTTGTCTGCCAGGAATAAGGCCTGTCTTGCAGCATCTTCAAAACTATTACGTGCGCAACTGCAGTCATCATAGATGATCCACTGCAATTCACCAGGCAGTAGACAACTGCAGAGAAAGCAGTTGGGCTGCAAAGGTGGAAGGCATGAATTAGGTGCAAAAAAACTTAGCCATCTTCAATAGAGCAGAATGACCTGTCCCAAAACTGAGAAGGACCAGTTAGAGTAGTTGGGCTCTCTTCACAAGATTCTGTATTTCTATTTCATGCCTATTCTATTTCACACATTCACTTCTGTTCAAATCTCACCCTCAAGTTGGTGCAAAACAACATAATTTATGATGTTCCCCCCACAGATACGGCACAGTAGAAGACATGACTAGAAAGAATGCCACTGCATAGATGAGAAATTAGACTGCATAAAACAGTTTATGTAATCTACATGGGCTTTTGAAAGTTAGTTGCTGATGCAATTTGCTATTGTAAAATTAATACCCGATATTACACATTATTCTGATAACTGGATTCTGTGACATCTACATAATTTATCACCTGTAAAGGATTATATTTTAACACCACATCTAGATACATGCTTAAATTTTCTACTCTGTTTTCTAGCTTGTCTAAGGACAACAAATGTTTTGGGTGAAAATATATAGAATGGTTTCAATTAAGGATGAATTTAGCATATCTACTGTAAGTTGGGGATTTTTTTTGCTTTAATTTGATTCATAACAATTTCAGTACATATTACCATCCTATTTCAACTTAACAATACAGCAGTTATTACTATTAGGTATAATAATACCCCATTTAATCAAAAATAGCTTTTATGTTTTCTACTCTCTTTCCTTTTGGATAAAAAGCCACCAGCCTTACCTTTAGCAGCTGTTCTCCCCATGGTAACACTTATGTGATCTTCCTTCTCACAATAAAAAGCCTGAAGTTGAAAGACCAGTTAATTCTTGGCTGAGACCCAGAACCTCACCAATTAACTCTTCCTTTCAGCACAACAGTTTCCTGTGGAGTAGTAATACAGCTAGTTAGTTATAGATCCAATACAAGAAACACCCCCATTATCTTGCTGTTTTAAAGCTGCAAAAGTTTAACAAGCTACTTGTAGAGGAACTTTGTGTAAACAAGAGCTAAATCAAAGAAATACTGGAAGGAGGAGAATAAATTAAATTTTCTTATTACTTCTGTATTTTAAAATGATGTAAACCCTTGAAAAGAAAAACCAGATTGTTTCACACAGCATGTTATGATTTGACATTAAAAATATGCTTTTGCTCCTACTTAAGTTTTCTTTTTAAAACTATAATGATTATTTTCAATTTCAACAGCTCAAATCTTTTTTCCTTCCATCTTACATACACGCAATCCAACAATGGTTATACTAGAAAATACCACCTGGGAAAAGTGTTATGCTATTTAAAAACTAAGGCGTAATAAAATTTATGTTTGGGAGCACAAAAGCAAAGGCACAATTGCTAGTTGATATAAGTTGCAATGGCAGGTAGTGTCAGATAACAGATACCATAAGGATAACACTAGTCTCAAATATAGCACAGAAGTAAGTTGCTGTGGGCTTTAAGAACTAGGAGGTCCAAGTTAGTTAAGCCATGCCACCTCAATAAAGAGAAAAGAGCAATATCTGTTTTATTACTAGTTTTCCACTCCAGCACTCACATTTGCTGATGAATTTCATAAGCATTAGAACAGTCATGGGTTAGTCCAGCAACAACAACAATGCTAACTAGTCACATATTTTTCGTGTGTGTGTGTGTGTGTGTGTGTGTGTGTGTGGTGTGTGTGTGTGTGTGATTTTTTTCTAAAAACAAAATCTAACTAAACAAGATACTACCATGGATTGCAGAAGCCAGACTTTCAAACATTCATTGATCTAAACAACGTATCTATTATAACATGAAACAATAGTGCAAAGCTAAGGATGCTACAGCAGTATTAACTCAGAATTTCTTGAACATTTAAAAACACACATTAAAAACTTTGAGTTTCATTAAACAACTGAATAGCTTTGACCGAAGCTTCACAATTTCAAGGTAATTTGAGGTCTGTAAATTATATATGATCGTGATGGACTTCATGACGTGTCATTTTACATCTACAGGATACTTCATGTGGATAAAACCAATTGAAAACTTCATTTACTGAAATTTGTTAGTTTTAATAATATTTGTAAGGTACCAAACAAGTATTATCAATGGAAAAAATTTAAGATTAAAAAATAGCAGTAAATAAAATTGAATACTAAAACAAGCAAAGCATTTTTGCTACACAATAATACCATAAATGATCATCAAATGAATAATATCTATATTTGAAATGATTGTAGAATTCCCCCAAAACATTTCAAAGCTTTTACTCTTTAAGCATAAACTATGAAAGGTGTTGCAGAGTCAAAGTAGTTGCCTTTATGGGTAGATTACTTAAAACAGTGCACGGTTTTAATCTTTTTTTGTTCCAAACACTAGATTGCACTTGGTGCTGTAATAAGATTCCAACCCTGCAGTGATAGTCATCAAGTTTAGCACAAGTGGAGTGTCTGTCAGAAACATAAAAGGATTCCAGCATTTCATTAGTTTGTGTAGCACCAGATAGGCTATTTACAACATGCTCACCAGCCTGTTAAAAATGTAAGGACAATTGGAAATTCTAAACCGTTGTTTGAAATAGCACAAATCCAACAACAGGATAAAATTTATTACTATTTAGAAGAGGTGTTACTGCAAAGGCCAGTTGCACCAAGTTTATTCTACTCAGGGTGCTTAAGTGAACTTTTAGAAATTATTTCTTGTCCTATAAATTAAATTGTACTTAAAAACTGAATTTCTGAGCCTCCATTCTGAAGAACAGCAAAAAAGCTAAATCTCTGCAGAGACAGTGCAGTCAGACTGAGGCAGAATATAACTCCTTTCTAGGGGTAGAGTTGAGGAGCACTCTAGTTCTGCATTTCTCAACAGCTGGTCCATGGAGCGGGGCCAGTCCCTGGGATCTCCCTGACAGTTTAAGGAAGGAAGCAAACTGGTCCCTGGTATCAAAAGGTTGAGAAACATTACTTTAGTTCACTACACCGAATTAATTACCTTCCTTAACAGTTTGTCTTCTTATCTGCTGCCTACTCCCTACCCCAGCCAGGGTGGGAGCTTTTGCATACACTTCCAACATCACTGGTCTTCGAAAAATCAACAACACAGCCATATATATATTATATATATGAATATATATATATATAACTGCAGAAAAAGCTGAACAGATACAGAGTGTGAGGCTTGCAGAGATCCTTGGTCGGACGGGCAGGGAAGAGGGGAAGCCTAAGACATCCTTGAATATGTGAGTGAGCAAGCAAGCGGACTATGTTGAAAAAAAGATAGGAAATTAGGGTAAGAAGGAAGATAGACAAATCTAGAGAATGGAAGGCAGAAACAAAGGAAGGAATGAACCAGGTAGGAGAATGAAACCTGGGAAAGGCAGATGCCAAGGACAGAAAACTAGGAATAAATAGGCGTAAGAAAGTAATTGTGGGAGGTGAGGGGGAATGGAAACAAACCAAAGGCAAAGAAGAAAAATACGGAGAAAAATTCTTCAAGCTAGGAACAGCACTTATGTCAGTCACAATACAGGAAACACCCCAAGAAGAGTCAATTCGACCCTGGAAGTATAGGATCAACAGGGGAGATCACAATAAGGTCACTTGACCTAAGCTAGGGAAACTGAAAATCAAAGGCAAAGGGCAAGCAAGAAAAAAAAAAAAGTGTTGTTAGTTTCAACATTAAAATGTTCGGAATGAAACCCAATTAAAAAAAGTCAATGTGGAGGATGTCCACATGCTTGCTACTAATACTACTTATAGCTGGGGTTTAAAGCATCCAGTAAATTCCGCTTCATTCTTTCTGTTTAACTTCCCCCTACTTCATTTAATTCTGAATTAGATGGCGAGCTTGTGTCTGCCTTTAACTTCTGATAAGGCTTTGTTATCAAACCCCATTCACCCTTACTAGTCACCTCCCACTGTATGAGCTCTTGGTTAAAATATATATGAATAATAAGCCTAAAGCATTTGCATTTCCAAAGTTACTACTACATATGATGGAAAAATAATTTTCCATCCTACTCTAATATTGTTCTTCTAATTCAGAAAGTCAACTTGAAGGGAAAGAATTTCTGCTTTTTAGAGAGGTCAGCCTTTTAAAGAGAGACACTGTCAAAAATCACACACTTTCTTTTGGTTGGCATATCACAACTACCCCTTCCGCTATCTACACCATTCTTACAAGAAAGCAAGACAGTTATCTAAGAGAAATTTGTCCCAATACCCTGCCTGTTCACAAGAACACAACACACACACCGACATGGAGATACAACTTAACATGCAGTTTAACGCATAATATTTCAAAGAAACCTAAACCTAGAAATTGAAGACTTTTGTTTTGAAGAATCAGATGCTTCAGGCTCAGGTGGACAGTTAAATGAAAAAGAAGGGGGTGGAAAGGAAACATTCTTAAAGCATATTAGATTTTTTGGTACTATCAACATTGTTGGTATAGCTCGAGTTCCAACTCTGCAATCCTTAGTTAAACAAAATGAATGGGAAATTTTGGCAGGGTAAAAAGACTAGAAACCCATTTCAGTCCACTTGATTTCTTTCACACAATGCGTAAGGATAACTATAAAAATCTACAGGAGAGTCAGATATGAGAATAATTTAAAACCTCTTTCAAATTTCAAATTCAACTGTTTAAAAAAAAGACAGTCAAATTGAAAAGACAGTTAATTTCAGGTACTATCGTTACCTCTGTGGTTTTTCTTTTCCTTATATTTTCTTAATGTTTCCTCTGACCTGGCTTCTATGTGCAAGTCCCACATAAACAATATGGGATACTTACTGTGCAGGATGAACAGGGCAATTGGCTATACACAGAGAGCTGTCAAATGTACGAAGTAAACAAACCGATATTTGCACCCCTCTCATCTCTTTCATAAATTTTACTTCACAGATTTTATATCAGAAGAAAAAAATGGTTACTCACTTTCTCGTAACTGCTGTTCTTCAAGATGTGTTTTTCATATCCATTCCAAGCAGGTGCGTATGCACCGCGTGCATGCCAGCTGGAAGATTTTTTCCCCTAGCAGCATCCATACGTCGGCCTGGGCGCCCCCTGGAGTGGCGCCTTCACGGCGCCCAGTATTGGGCCCCGCCGACCCCCCATCCCCTCAGTTCCTTCTTGCCGACTATTCCGACAGAGGGGTAAGGAGGGTGGGTATTGGAATGGACATGAACAAAACATCTCGAAGAACAGTTACGAAAAAGTGAGTAACCGTTTTTCTTCGAGTGATTGTTCATGTCCATTCCAAGCAGGTGATTCACAAGCTAGAGCTCAGGAGGTGGGGTCGGAGTTATCCACAGAAAATAGCACGGGTCTCCCAAAAACCGCATCATCCCTGGACTGTTGTGTAATTGTAATAGCGGGCTCCTTTGCCAGGGTATAGCACTCCCTAATGCAGGATGTTATCCATGACGATATGCGTTGAGATGATACCAGAGGCCCTTCATTCTGTCTGCCACGGTTACACAGAGTTGGACTGATTTCCGGAACAACTTAGTTCTATGTAGAAGGCTAAGGCCCTACGCACATCCAGTGAGTGCAGCCTGCGTTCCCTGTCGGAGTAGTGTGGCTTGGGATAAAACACTGGGAGGACGATGTCCTGGGTCATGTGAAAATGGGAGACCACCTTTGGGAGAAAAGTCGGATGAGGCCTAAGCTGAACTTTATCCTTATGAAAAACTGCGTAAGGGGGCTTAGACATGAGGGCCCTGAACTCCGAGACCCGTCGGGCCGAGGTAATTGCCATGAGGAATGCAACCTTGAATGACAGATATAGTAGGGAGCAGATGGCCAGAGGTTCAAATGGCAGGCCTGTAAGCCTGGAGAGGACTAAAGTGAGGTCCCAGGCAGGGACAGGCTGACGCGTGTTGTGGGAAGAGCCTGTCCAAACCCCTTGAGAAACGACTGACCATAGGGTTTGCAAAGACCGAGAGACCGTCTGAACCCGAGTGGAAGGCGGAGATAGTGGCCAAATGATGACCGGGACAAGTTCTGGTGCTTTAGGTGAAGGAAGTAGTCCAGTATAAATGGTATGGGGGTGAGGAGCGGTGGCTGACTAAATTGCTCCACCCAGATGGAGAACCTTTTCCACTTGGCCAGGTAAGTAGCTCTGGTGGAGGGCTTTCTACTACCCAGGGGAACTTGTCTGACCTCATCCGAACAAGACAGCTCTGTGGCACTTAGCCATGGAGCATCCAGGCCGTAAGGTGGAGCAACTCCAGATTCGGGTGCCGGAGTCTGTCCTGGTCTTGCGTGATCAGGTCGGGGACCAGCGGTAAGGTGAGTGGGGCCACTATGGACATTTCCAGGAGCGAGATGAACCAGTGCTGACGCAGCCACACCAGCCTATTAGTATGACTCTGGCTCAGTCCCTGTGGATCTTGAGGAGCACCTTGTGGACTAGGGGGATGGGTGGGAAAGCATATAGCAGGCAGCCCTCCCATGAGAGAAGGAAGGTGTCCCCGATGGACCCCGAGCCGTGGCTCCTGAGGGAACAAAATGTCTGACATTTCCTGTTGTCCGGAGTGGCAAACAGGTCTACCTGGGGAGATCCCCAGAACCGGAAGATTGAGCTCACCACATCTGGCCGAAGAGACCACTCGTGGCCGTTGAAGGTCCGGCTGAGGCTGTCCGCCTGCTTGTTTCGCACCCCTGGGAGGTATGAAGCCTGCAGATGGATCGAGTTCTCTATGCAGAAGTCCCACAGTGCAAGGGTTTCTCAGCAGAAGGGAGAAGAACATGCACTTCCGTTTGTTGATATAAAACATCCCTGAGGTGTTGTCCGTGAGGATTGAAACACATCTGCCCATTATGTGCATTTTGAAAGCGTAGCATGCCAGACGCATTGCCCTCAGCTCTTTGACATTGATGTGAAGAGCGAGGTCCACCGGAGACTGGAGGCCTTGGGTCTTGAGGTCCCCTAGGTGAGCCCCCCAACCCAGATCCGAGGCGTCTGACACCAAGGTCAAGGGCTGAGGGCTGACAAAAAGCACCCCTGCACAAACCATTCGAGGGTCTAGCCACCATAGGAGGGAGTCCAGTACCAGCAGGGCAGGTTATGACCCTGTCCAAGGCATCTCTGGCTAGTCGGTACACCAATGCCAGCCAAGACTGGAGTGGGCGCAGCCCGAGCCTGGCATGCTGCACCACGTACGTGCAGGAGGCCATGTGTCCCAGCAGCTTTAGACAGATTCTTGCCAACGCCGTGGGGAACTGTCTGAGGCTCTGTATGACGTCCTGAGTGACGTCCTGAGTGAAACCTGGCCTCCAGGAGGTATGCCCTGGCTTGGGTAGAGTACAGGACCATGCCTATGAACTCTATCCTCTGCACTGGGGACAGAGTGGATTTCTCCTCATTCAGGAGGAGACCAAAGTCGAGGATCCTCCTTATGAACTCGACCTGAGCCTCCACCTGGGCTCTCGAGCGACCTTTGATCAGCCAGTCATCCAGGTATGGAAAGACCAGTATCTGGCGCTTGCGCAGGAATGCTGCGACGACTGCCATGCATTTTGTGAATACTAGGGGGGCAGTCGACAGTCCGAACGGGAGGACGGCAAACTGGTAGTGGTCTCTGTTCACCATGAACCTGAGGTAGTGTCTGTGATGTGGGACTATTGCGATATGAAAAGACACATCCTTCAAGTCAAGGGCTCCTGGATCCAGTGAGGGGATAATGGAGGTTAGCGAGACCATGCGAAACTTGAGTTTCTTTACATATTTGTTGAGCTGTCGCAGGTCCAGTATGGGTCTGAGGGCCCCCTTGACCTTCGGTATGAGGAAATACCGAGAGTAGAAACCCTTGCCCCTTAGCTCCTGAGGAACCTCCTCCACTGCCCCTCTGAGAGGAGAAACTGCACCTCCTGAATTAGAAGTTGCTCATGAGAGGGGTCCCTGAAGAAGGACAGGGAAAGGGGTTGGGGGGGCAGGAGGGTACAGAATTGGATGGAATATCCCTTCTACCATGCGGAGCACCCATCAGTGTGAAGTAATTTGAGACCAGCCACAGCAGAAAGGGGATAAACAGGACAAGAAAGTAAGATGGGAAGGATCCAAAGGGTCATACTAGCAAGCCGACCTCGACCATACCCTCAAAAACAAACAGGTGGTCTACAAAACAAAAACAAAAGGGTGGTCTAGAGCCCGGCGGGGCCCTGGGCTGGCCCAAGCTTTGTCCAGAGGGAGGGCACTGCCTCCTCCGAGTGCTCCTGTTCCACCTACACGGAACGTCCTGATGGTTTTGGGGTTGGTAAGGATGAAGGGCAGGGTTAAGGCCTAAAATGTTCTGCGCTGGGTAGCAGGTGTGTGAAGCCCCAATATCCAATATCCAAGGCTGCTTGCAAAGACGCTTGGGAGACCAGTTTCCCCTCCTCCACGAGCGCAGAGAACTCCCCCCGAGCTTCCTGGGACAGAAGTTCTGTAAATTTAGCCGTAGACGAGCAGGTGTTACACCCGTATCGGCTTACTATGGCCTGCTGGTTGGCTATACGAAGTTGCAGGCCTCCTGTCGAGTAGGCCTTCCACCCAAACAAGTCCAGTTTCTTGGCATCCCTGTTTTTAGAGGGGTAGATCTTTGAAACCCTTGACATTCTCCTCCGATGGCCGCGTCGGACCACCAAAGAGTCCGGAGGAAGGTGGGTGTAAAGATGTTCATACCCTCTAGAGCAGTGCTTCTTAAGCTATCTGATGTGGGGAAACCGGCAATTTTTTTTTTTCCAATGTGTGCACAGACCAGCAGCCCAAGGCAGAACAAGACCAGACCGGTCCGCAGACCACCACTTTGAGTAGCACTGCTCTAGAGGGAACAAGAGTAGCGGTGCTCGGATTTCTTGGCCGTAGGTGCCAGAGAAGCAGGAGTTTGCCCACAAGTTCTTAGATGTTTCGATTATCGACTCTGATAAATGGCAATACAACCGTGGATGGGCCCGCAGGGAGCCAGGATGTCTATGACAGGGGTCTAAATCACTTCCACCTGCCGCTGCCTGAATCTCGGGCTTCGGGCGGCCCGCCTCAAAAGCTGTTGAGAACCCAGTTGTCCTCCAAAGCGGGGGCCGTCGAAGTCCCCGCGACCACTTCTATGGGTGGAGGAGAGGAAGAGAGAACAGGAGGTGGCCCAGTTCACTGCCTTCAGCCCCTCACCAGGGTCCCTCGCACCACCGGACGCGGGGCTGTGGAGCCAGTATCGATGAGGTATCGTGCCGGGGCAGATAAATCCAGCAGGACCAGACCATCGGGGTCAGTAGGGACGAAGCTGAGGCTTCCACCAGTGTCGTCACCTGGAGAGCCGGTGCCAAACACACCTGCTTGAATGGACATGAACGATCACTCGAAGAAGAGCCACAGTGATCTCTAGTCTGAACTCCTATATACCACAGGCCATAGGACTCCTTGAATTAATTCCTGTTTAACGAGAGAATATATCTTGCAACACTTCATCCATTATTACTAGCCCCATAACATTATATATAAATTCAAACTATCCAGCTCTGTACATAGCTGATCTATAGTAACATTCTTCCTGTTTCCCTCCTCCCCGATCCTGTTTGTCATACCCACTATTGCATCCTGATTTAAATTAGGCAGAACTCTTCATAGAGGGACTGTCCTACTCTGTGCTGAGCCGTGCAGAGTATAATGAGGTCACAATCCTGATTCAGACTTAGTGTTACCTTAATGCAAACACAGGTACAGTATTTCCAGACAGAAGTGTGACTTCTAAATGAATGGGGGTCCCTTCAACATGTTTTGAAAAATGAAAAAATTATTTTCTTAAATATAAGCACCTACCCATCTCTCTCTTTTAAAGAAGAATTAAGAAAAAAGGTTTGAGGATGTTTTGACAAAAGTTGTGAAGGTTGGAAAAGAAGAGAGATAAGAGAAGGTATAGAGAAATTTACAGCAAGTTACTTATATGTAGGCGTGGCAGAATTCTATTTGACATATAATTTTAACAGCTAGCATCAGTGCTTTTTTAAGGATTCCCCATCCACCCCTGATTTTTATCAATTTAAATTTCACAGTTGAGAAAAATTATGGGAGGGAGGTCAACATCCAGTCAAGTATACAAAGTAATATCCTTCAACTCTAGTAAGTTCTCAAGCAGCATTTTTCTTAATTCTTCAATCTGTAAATTTCAATTATCAATGGAAATATTTTTACATAGAGGGCTACACATGTGAGGAACAGACATTTACCAAAAACAAAAAAACCACCTAATCATTCCAAGCCTACTATATGGTATGAAATACTTCACAGCACCTTTGCTATTTTCCATTCTGGGATCAAACAGGATTACTTTTTTTCCCCAAAAGAAAGTACAGCGTGCATGCTTATTTCTGCAATGCAGATGTTCAATAATCCTAGTGAAGGCAGTTGGGACCTACTGAACAACAGAATTAAGGTACTGGTGGAAGAGAGAGACATGAAAAAATACCAGATTTACATTATAAAATTAAAACAACTACCTGTGTTATGGCATTAATATTACAATGTATCTTTAAAAAGTAGTTTTCCCCTCCTCTTGTAAATAAAGTCAGGTATTTTTAGTAGGAAATTAGGTCTAAGGTAGAATCCATTTTCGTCAAACATTTAAGAAAAGCAGGCTTTCAGAAGCAGAAATTCAATTTTCCTCTTTTTATACTGCAAAGCTGATAAACCAATAAGCACAGAAAAACTTCTAGTTCATAAAAAATGCTGAGCCAGATTTTAATACACGTCTTGACAGACTTGTGCCAGTAAAAGAGCAAATATAATAAATCTTACAGCTAGATGGTAAACACCAAAACTAGCTTTATCAAAATATTTCCTTCCCGAGTTCGAAATATATTGATTTTTTAACAAAAATAATCCTTTGTACTATCTGTTTGCTATAAAGATCACTAAGCAAGTTCTATGTACTGTCAATAGGATTATGGGAAATGTTACAGCACAATATGAAACATATAATTAGCATAAATATAAAGCAATGAACTTTTGACTATCTACAAACAATATTATACTGCAAAGTTTTGAATTTTTAGACAAAAGGCAATACATCATTACAATCAAATCAAACTGTCTGATGCTTCACAAATCTCTTTCATAATAATCCATTCAATACAAAGTAAATTTCAGTATCCATCAAGAGACTATTTTTAAATTTTACTTGAACATACTTTAGGCTGAAGAGTTGTCACAAGAAGAACAGAAAAATAAAATTTTCAATTTTTTTTAAAGTGCAACTTCTCTTCACTGTTGTGAAATTTAAAACAAAAACATATTTTGTTACTGTATGAGAGCCAAGATGTGAAACTGACCAATGTAGTTTCACTGTTTAACCAGAGGAAACAAAGACTAATTTACTTGTGCCAAAAGCATTCTGAAATAAAATATGAAACTAGATTAAAAATTAGCTAAATCAGCAATCCTTTCAAGGATAAGAGAGAAGGCATGCCATCCTTCTTAGGGCTGCAGATGCAAAATACAAACAGTTCTCCCATCATGCTTTCAGGTTCTCAAAATTCTAAATCTTCCAACCTAGAACGATGAAATAGTATGTAAAGAATCACCACATTTTTAAGAAAGCTGGAAGCAAGCCTATTAACATTCTTAAAACCAAAATCTTCAATGCAGTCTGCTCACAAAAGAGGAGATTTTGAATATTTTTGGTTTCATAGTAGTAGCCGTGTTAGTCTGTATGAGGAAAAAAAAAAAAAAAAAGGAGTACCACCTTTGGCACCTTAGAGACTAACAAATTTATTTGAATATTTTTGTTCATACTCCAACAGCTCAAAAAATGTCCTGAAGCATTTTTAAACTAGATTAAACTAGAAATTTAAACTAGAAATTCAAAGACAGATTGGCTGAAAATTGTAAGCTATATTTTAATACATAATGTAAATATACAGTAAGTGTCTCACTCTCACAATTTGGCAAATTTACCATCTTAAACATGTGTTGTTTTCCATGTCCCCATACAAACCTGGAACACTTTCTTAGAACATATTCATCAGGTCAATATTCATCAGGCCACTACCCTAGTTTCATTCAAATCCCTGCCAAAGACTCATTTCTGCCACAAAACAAACTAATCAGAATATTCAACTTTAAGAAAAATCTTTGCTTGCCAAGAAATTTGCATGGGTCTAACATCTCCACATCAAAATTTATGTGCCCCGCTGAATCCCACCCTAGCCCCTCTGACTTTAACCCTCACTTGCCATGGCAGGAAGCTTATTATTTGTTCAGTGAGGTACCTAGCATACTTTTGAGCATAGTACAAATAAAACAGGTTGGGGGGGGGAGATAAGGGAATTCCTATTACAAGTGTAATAAGAGATGCCCAGACACTAGTATGGAATGGGATGATAGAGATCCCTATAGAGCTGTTTGCACTTCTCTAACAAAGCAACCAGCAGCACCAACAATGTAAAAGCAGCACTTAGAGCAGCTAGAGGGGAAGTCCTTATACATTTATCTACAGGACTCTGCCCTGGTCCAATCAGCATTACCTCTAAGCTCAAGGATTCTGGAAGCTAGGATCACAGAGGGTCTATGGACAGAACAGGTTTCAGAGTAGCAGCCGTGTTAGTCTGTATTCGCAAAAAGAAAAGGAGTACTTGTGGCACCTTAGAGACTAACAAATTTATTAGAGCATAAGCTTTGTTAGTCTCTAAGGTGCCACAAGTACTCCTTTTCTTTTTATGGACAGAACACTTATTCTGGAGCTGTGAAATCCACCCCTTGCCACAGAGCTGTGAGCCAGAATTGACGGTATTTAAAAAAAAAATTAAAATGGTTTTAAACCCTCATGGTTGTGAAGAAAGTCTTAAGAACAGAGTAACCAATGACAGCTTTAATTGATAGTTCAGAAAGGTTCTGACTGACCCAAGGTTAATTCCGAAATGAAAGATAATTTCATTGTCAGTAGTGTTAACTGTATCACTGCTCATCATTTTCCACCAAATGCATCCGATGAAGTGAGCTGTAGCTCACGAAAGATTATGCTCTAATAAATTTGTTAGTCTCTAAGGTGCCACAAGTACTCCTTTTCTTTTTGCCATTGTTTTACAAGCTACTGTGCTTAACTCCAAAATAT
Source organism: Dermochelys coriacea (assembly GCF_009764565.3). Classification (NCBI taxonomy): domain Eukaryota; kingdom Metazoa; phylum Chordata; order Testudines; family Dermochelyidae; genus Dermochelys; species Dermochelys coriacea. The sequence continues at coordinate 138,700,516 of NC_050068.2, forward strand.
CTTAAAGATTCTGTGCACCCAAAAATTGTGTGTAGTAAATAGTGACACTCTCCCTGTGCCCATAAGCTGGATCTTTAAATACATTGGTCGGGGGAAAAAGGGGGAGAACAACACTTCCCTTCCCCTAAAATAATTTTTGTATCCGAACTTGGGGGTAAATTTAGTAAACACTAAACTCGAGTACCTACTGAAACAATAATAAAGCTTTAATTTTGTTAGTCTCTTAACACAAACCTAACAATACCATATATATTAATTTTTTGTTTGTTTTTTTGTTGGAGCATGGGCAACACTGACAGTCCGGGAACCTATTGGCAGAGTCAGTCACAGTACAGGCCCCTGCAGCAAGAGGAAGCTTAACAAGATCAGCAGGATCCAGCAAAGCAGCAAATGGCAGAAGTTGCAGGCCCACCATTTCCTCAAAGCCAGCTACACACTCCTCCTATGTGGCAGTCTCATACTGGATTAAATAGATGCCATGCTACCTGCAGGCACACATTCCGTGAGCATCCTCTCCCTGCATTTAAAGGTGTCTCTCTCACTGGCAATTTAAAAAGCCAGCACTATCCAACTGCCACCACCTAGGAGATTCTGACAAAGCAATACACAGATCCTCCCTCACCAGAATTACTTAATGCTGCAGCTCATCCTCACCTACACAGGGGGACCAGAGAAGTCATCTGCACATGGGAGGCTGGAGTCCCCTCAGGACAGGACACAAGCTTTTCCTTACCATCACAAAAGATGGTTCTGAAGGAAGTAGGTCCCAGATAGATTATTCCCTCCCTAAGTACACAGCTGAACTCCAGGCTCACACACATTCCTGTGCCTGATTAGGGATACAAGTCTACAACCTCTGATGGTAGTGGTTGCATACCATCCCCCACCTGCTAACTCTTGCTCCTCTTAAAAAAAAAAAAAAAAAAAAAACAACAACTTCCCTCCCCCTTCAATTGCCTTCCAAATCTCAACTTTCAAAAGCCAGCAAGAGAATTTCCTGTGCTAATATTGACAAAAACATATTTGTGTGAAGATTGCGCAAAACACTTCATTTTCTTTAAACGTTCTTGTGGATAAAAACGAACAAACAAACAAACGGTCACCAAAAATATCAATTTTTGCAAATACTTTGCTGCAGTATTTGCCCAGCTGCATTATTTACCCTGAAAAAGCACCTTTTCCATCCCATTTCGTATGGTGGGAAAAAAAAAAAAAAAGACTACAAGTTTTCTAATTAAAGCATTTCAAAAGGGTCTTCCTTTAAAAGCTGTCAGTTTTTTCCACAAAGTTTATTGTAGCTGAACACAGTAGAAAATGTATTCATAAATCCAGATGGTTAACATTTTTCTACAACAAGAAGAAAATATTGCTTGGTACCAGCAGACTAACTTTCCTGATCTCTTCCCTCCCACCCCTACACACACAGCTATTTATCATTTTCATTTATCACCACCAGTATAACCCCCTCTCACCATTATCTGTCCTTTCCACACAATTTTGACTCCTAAATTATTCAGTTCCAACTTCATGGTGGTGCCACTAGTAACTCTGACTCAACTATGCATGGCATTGAAAGCCCTTCACTTCTCTCACAAAATTTACTTGCATATCAAACTTTTCTTTTACATGGGCTTTAAAAAGTAACACAAAAATAACATCTATTCCATCAAGTTTTCCTATATTTGACCATGATAGAATCCAGGTGCTTAAATAATGGTACACACTCTTGTTTATATACATGCACCTAATTTAAATAGTGCTACTCTCTTGTAGGTTTTATAAGTTTCAGATGTTCTATGAGCTAATGTTTGCTAAGAGTCTCAACCTACTCTTTGTCCAAGCTAAGAAGGATATCATATTACCTTAAAACAGCAACAATTTGAGATACCTGGCAACGAAGCCCATTCCCTCCAGTAGGAGACTCATTTTGCTTACCATATCACATTTTAACTACAAATTGTTGGTCAAATTTTAAAGCTGAAGGTTCAGATACAAAACTAAGTGGTTTGGGGAAGACCTCTACCTTCAATGCCTTACTTGCTTAAGACAACAAACAAGGGGAGAGCTGCCTATGTGTTAAAGGGACACCACCCTGAAAAAAAAGTGTGTCTGAGAAAGTTGTGCCTACTATAGTTACAAGCAACACCTACCACATCTTTTAATGCGAGATAAATAACGGTAGATACTTCACAGAACAAACACACAAGATCACAGCCCCCAGGAGCCTACAATCTAGAATTTTAGGCATGACCTAACAAGAGAACAAACAAGAGACTGCATGTGTGTGGTAAGGGAGGAGGGGGTGCTTCGAGATGGTGTAGTTCAGTGTTTCTCAACGAGGGCATATTAGAGACAGCAACAGGCTCTGGCAAACTCCAGCCACCATTCAGCCCACGTCTAAACAGGTGGCTGAGTGCTGCTAGGTGCCTCTGAAAAAACTCTGAGCACTTCTAGTCTCATCAAAATCCAGGATCATTAGTAGAGGCAGCAGTGTAGGAAACGCTGAAATCTGTGAAAGGCACATGGACAAGGACCTCCAAAAGCTAGACCTGTCTGGGCATTACTTGTCTTGCCTACTTGTCTGCAACACTGGGTGGCAGCTGCCAGGCATTGTTCACCTAATATAATGTACTGACATGGGAAAGGGCGATTCCTTCTTGACGAAAGTACCACAGGGCACTAGGGAAGAACTTAGAGGTCATCCAAAAAAAAAAAAAAAAAGGCAGCCAGAAGAGGCCTCCAGGAAGCTACGGACTACACAGACACGGCCACAAGGTTGATAGTCATGGCCGTGACTACTGACTGTTGGCATCTGGAATACCAATAGAAGTCCAAGATTCCATCTAGGACCTCCTATTTCAGGGGAGGGAGTTTTTCAATACACAATGGATAAAAGGACCACTTCGAAGTTGCTGGGGATGTATACACCAGCCCCATACAGGAAGCCCAAAAGAGATAGCTGTCTCGTCCTTATTTTGGGAGCAGATCGAGTACCCACTGCAGAAACGATCGTGCTACTTGTCTGGTGGGCACCTTCTCAGGAGATTTGATGGGAATGTTAGCAACCATATCAGGGCCTATCAGGAACTAACAGCCACCTTTAGGAGCTGCCTTGTCTCATTCCATTGGGCGTGGACCAATATCGCTTCAGACAAATGCATGTAGAACATAGTTGTCGCTGGCTATCCCATTCACTTCCATGCTCTCCACCCTACTCAACCCTTTCCCTGTTACTCTTCAGGGACTCATCTCATGGGGGGGGGGCTGGAGGGGGAAGTGGCCATATTGCTTCTGCTAGGATTCATGGGAAGGTTCTTAAGTAGTACAGGAGAAGAGGCTTCTACTTTCAGTATCTCCTTCCCGAAGAAAGGGGGATTTGTCCTATCCTAGACCTGAGGAGACTGAACAAATTGTATGTATAGTCTCAGATTCCAGAATATAGTGCTTTCCTCCAGCACCCCATGTGTGCAGGCTCAACTGGTTCATGGCTATTAACCTGCAAGGTGAGTTCTTATATATAGCCATTAAACTGGCATGCAGGAAGCACTTGAGATTCACACTGGGACCAGATAATTATCAATATAAAGTACTGTGAGATGTTACAGTAGTCAGTGTAGATCCCAGAACATGTCCTTCAGCCCCGGATTTTGGAGTCCATGGCCTTTGAACCTCTAGGGTATTGATGGAGGATAGCACCTGAGGAGGAGGCACAAGAGAGGCCCCAATGGACATTACTATTAAAAAAAAAATAGTTGCATGTGCATGAGGCACATGCCCACCTATAGTGGGATCCACACTGACTACACCAGTGGCTCTCAACCTTTCCAAACTACTGTACCCCTTTCAGGAGTGATTTGTGTTGCATACCCGCAAGTTTCACCTCACTTAAAAACTACTTGCTTACAAAATCAAAGACATAAAAATACAAAAGCGTCACAGCACACTGTTTCTGAAAAAAAAAAAATGCTTACTTTCTCATTTTTACCATAAATATTACATTTCCATATATAGTATATAAAGCAGTTAGACAAAATGCCTCTATGAAATTTTAGTTTGTACTGACTTTGCTAGTGTTTTTATGCTCCTGTTGTAAAATTAGGCAAATATCTAGATGACTTGACGTACCCCCTGGAAGACCTCTTCACAGGAGAGGGAAATCTGGTGTGGATGCTTGAAATGATGATCCACAGAAGAACCAGGACAGCCTCTTATATTGACACTGTCCCATTTGTGACTGGTTAGACCAATGCTACTTGCACCTCCTTTGCAGTAGTGCCCTGCATGAGTGATCTCCAGTGCTGCCTCTAGGGTCACTCTCAGAAGGTAGAGGAGAGACATCCCTGCTTGATACCAGGAAGAAGGCAAAGTCTGGCAATAGCGATGATGAGTAACTCTCTACAAATGGCAGTGCTATGTGATAATGTCTCAGCTCCAGTGACTGGTGCCACTGGACGTACCAGGAGAGTATCTCCAGAGATGCATGAAGGCACATCTTAGTCCCATAATCAGCACAGCCAATGACAGTGCCATCTTACATGGCACCACTCTCTTACCAGAGAGCTTAGCCACTTTGTTCTTGGAAGAGTGAGGTTTGTTCCCCTCTCTTCGGAACAATGCTTCATGGTGTTTGGAGCAGTTTCTGGACTTTGGCTGACATTGCCTTTTCAATTTACCCTTGCATTGGGGTGTTGATGCTGGTTCCAGAGATGACATTGTCAGTGCCAAAAGTGCCAGCACTGAAGCCAGTGCTGAATCTATCAATACCAGCACTGAAGGGTTTGATGGTGTCAGTGTACTGGCTGCTGGTGCCAGAGTGATTGGTGTCAATATGATGATGTTCATTTCTACAGCGTATTCTTTCCATCACTGCTGGACTGTGTTGTCTGCTCATAGAAGAACAAGTGGAAGACGACCCTTCCAGTTCTTTGGAGGTGATTATCTCCTCCAGGTCTGAGATGATGCATATACATTGCTTAAGCAGGTACAGTTTCAGCTGCACGGCCCTCAATTTGTGAATCCCTGAAGAGGATTTAGAAATTGAACATTTCTTAAGGATCTGACCCTCCCCCAGATAGAACAAGCATCAGCTATGCCCAGTGACCAGGTGGATGAGCTCTCGCAGATCAGGAAGGTTTCAAACCTTGAAGATTTAGAGTCCACCATACTGCTTGTTGTGAAGCATCTTGTCCCCCCCCCCCTCTATTGGGGGTGCTTTTTTTTTGGAATATCCAAATTAAAGAAATTAAAGGGATAAGGAGGGTGAACCCCACCGAACTAGTTGAGAATAGGCCTTTGAATATCAGAGAAAGCAGTCGGTTGGACATTCGCCAGGTTTTGTCTCACTATCATGGTTAATAAGAAGGAACTGCAAGGGGAGAAATAAATTTCACCCACTCTACCCATTATGCCCTCACGCGGGAGCCCAAGAAGATCCAGGGTGCATGTGCACCCCCAGACAATGCTGTTCAAAAAAAGCCTGACCTCACGCACAAGGCACATACGCACCTACAGTGGGATTCATACAGACACATACCCGAAGAAGAAACTAAAGTTAAAAATTAACTTAGTCATTATACTTTTTATAGGGTGTGTCAGAAATAAAGGAAGTGTCCCTCAACTACGAATCAAAATATACGAAATATACGTGCAATATAATTTAACTGCACTATGCCTTGCCACGACCATACATGGCCACCCAGTAAAGAAATAAACTATCAACCAGCACAGTGGCACATCACCTTTCCAGACTACTATACCCCTTTCAGAAGTCTGGTTTGTCTTGCATACCCCCAAGTTTCATCTCACTGAAAGACTACTTACTTACAAAATCAGATATAAAAATACAAAAAAGTGTCACAACACACTATTACTGAAAAATCGCTTACTTTCTCATTTTACCATATAATTCAAAAGTAAATCAACTGGAATATAAATATTGTATTTACTTTTCAGTGTATAGCATATAAATCAGTACAAGCAAGCCACTGTCTGTATGAAATTTTAGTTTGTACTGACTTTGCTACTGCTTTCTGTTGCCTGTTGTAAAACTAGGCAAAAATCTAGATGAGTTAATATACCCCTGGAAGTCCTCTGTGTACCCCCAGGGGTACACGTGCCCCTTGTTGAGAAGCACTGCCCTAACACACAACAAATATTGTGGGTCTTTCTACCATTACATGAAGAGACCATCAGAATATGGCAAATTTTAGCACCTACATGAGAGATCTTAAGAGAAGCCAGCCAATTTCTATTTAAAAAAAAAAAAAAAAAAAACTTACCAAGCATCATTTTAAGTAACTATTACCAAAACATCTTGGAATTTTAACTAAGATCCTGGAATTTCCTGTTACACTAAACACAAGTCCAACTAGAAAATCATCGCAAAGGTGATGAAACCAAAGTTTCATCTAACTAAAGTTTAAAAAAAAAAAATCAAATCAGGTGTTAAAAAAAAACAGACCATCCTCAACTTTAGGGAGTCAAGTTTCTGGGGCACTGTTTTGTATTTTCTTTATTAAGAGAGGATGCATGTGCTCCCTATTTACAAACTGTCCTATCTAGACTAACAGACAACTATACTCACTTTAAAAGAAGCAAAGAGTCCTATGGCACCTTATAGATTAACAGACATATTGGAGCACAAGCTTTCGTGGGTGAATACCCACTTCGTCGGATGCATGATATACTCATTTTCTAAGTTTTAAAGTCTGCTTGGTCCTTTACTTGAGCTGGGAAATGCCAGACCTCAAAAGTCTCTTGACACATTTTCTTTGTGTTTAAGTCTCAGTGAAGCCTAACAGCACAGTCCTTTATATTATGACATTGCATGTCTTCATTTCTGGGCTAGACAGCCAGGACATACATTATGTGCCAATAGATATTTTTCCAAATCAGAATAAATAAAATAGATTTTTAAATTCCTGGGCACACACACAATAAATAGTACTGTAATTACACATGGTCCCCCCACTTCCATCTCACACACTGAAGTGTGCACAACCCATTGGGTCCACAACCCAATTCCGAAGAAAAAAACATGGAACGTGCTTAATAGAATCTGGGGACCCACATGCAAAGAGCAGGGGCTCGGTGGATTTTTTTCTAGCATCTTTTACATCCTCTATTCATAAGGAAGCCTGGGTCACCATCTCTTGAAACAAAAGAATAGGGTTGAGATAAATTCTCAGCACCATTTAAATTCAGGTAGTTGCCTGGATGTTCTTGGTCTTGTATTGGAACCACCTATCAACAACTCCTTTGAGATTAAGCAGCAACATGGAGCTGTTTGCCATTTATTTTGCTCAGGACATTGCACCTGGATCCAGTGAGGGAGTCAGCAGCAGTAAAGGACACCTGCCAGCTCAAAGAAGTAATGAGAAAAGTTAAAATATAGATCTATTTGAGAAGTCTGACTCTGCTCTTTCACTCAACTTTCCTAAGCGTAATAAATGTTTACCATATAACCAAATTTTAAAATAGAAGAATACTCCAGACATCAAAGTTATAGATATCTATTCAGTTTCTTCTTGCAGCTGCAATATATCCTTGCACCACTTATAGTGTATGCTAGAAAACGAGCAAATGTTTTTGCAGAGTTTAAACAATTACTGCAAAATATTTATTCTTAAACGCATTACTGTATATATGTATACAGCAAAACAAATTTGCTAGACAGACAGTATTATTTATAGCAACTAGATAGCAAGAGTGTAAGATTTTGATAGTTGTTAATAAATAGAGGTTAAGGATATTACCGTGTAAGGATCTTTCACTGGTAAAAAGACGCCGCAAACCCACAGAAAGTGGAAAGTTTTGGGGGTGGTGCCTAAATTTACCGGGTTACGCCTTGAGCTCACAAAAGGGTAAAGGTGAGTGCCCTACAGTGTGCGGGTAACAAGAGTACTAGCACTATCCGCTAATCCTCACAGTGAAATATTAATTTCAAGTATTTTGTTTTCAAGAGTCATATTACTGACTTTCATATTCAAACAGTGCACCTGAAACTTTATTAAAAGGGCCTTTAGTTTTAAAATAATTTCAGTATTCATATTTAGAGGGATAAACTTTGGTGTTACATGACACTCTTCTCCACTGCAGCATGTCTGCATTATTGTAAAGCTTTCATTTAATCAGACATTGAAAATAAAAAGTTCAGAAAATTTTTCTACTCTTAGTTTATTTTTTCTTTACATTAACTCAAGTAAAATCACCCTGACAGTACAGTAAATATTAAGCACTACTCACAAAATTAGCTCTTCTTGTTAATACATAATTTGATTGTACAAATACATTTTCAGAATGCACTGCTAATGCAGAGATAACTCAGTGGTTACTAGACTACTGGTGGTCTGTGGAGCACTTGCTGGCAGACCAGAGTGTCCTGGTTTCCCACATGGTGCTGGCTCTCCTACTTATTTCCTCCTGTTAAACTGCTTTAAAAACATCTAGAAACACATTAAAGCTTTCCTAACATTACTTTTCTCATGTAAGCGGTTGCTCCAGTTACCACAGTGACTTTAAGTGATTACAAATGGTAGGGTTGTTGTCCATGAGACAAACTACTAAAATATGATCCATCCCTTAAAAGAGTTTGAGAAGCTATAAATTAATTTAAAACTGAAATATTTGACAGGAAAAAAAAATACTAAAGATCTCATATTCAGTTAAGATTGTACTTACAATTTTTATTGAAGAAATGTTGGTATTTCAGGTGTGTTTTGAAAAGCCATTATCAAGCTATAAAATATAAGGGTTTTCTTCACTTAATCATCAGATTTGCTTGATTAGTTTTAGGATTACCAAGAGCTAACAATGAGGTTAAAATGATTTTTAAGATGAATTATTACCTCACCAAAATATTTACATATCCGGACAAAATATTACTCCTCCTATTTGTTATAATTACTAGTTTATAAAGCTGTTTATCTTTGCAGTCCTTTATAACTGATTAATCGGAAAGAGGAGAATTAAATGACTGTGGGAAGAAGAAAGGCATTAACATATTTTAAATTACAATAAGTAACTATTTAGGGAAGAAAAACACATGAAAGTGCTTTTTATTCCTAAAGTTTAACTAACCATGAAATTTAGCTTTAATAAAATAAGGTTCCACTTAATTACTACGCCACTGCAATCTGTTCTGCAATTTGCCCCAATGGCTACCGACAGTGGCTGACAGATAAGGATTTATTTTTTATGAAATTTGCAAACGAATATTTCATTCTTTGTCAAAAATCATATACAATACCCCCAAAGAAAGTTAAGAAATGCATCTCTGAAAAACAAGCCCTTATACAATAAACCCATACTACCTCACTCTGCAATCACTTGCATGTATGGCATAAATTAATTTTAAGCTGAACTTTATGCATGTTTTAACATGCTGTATTTTCCAACTGTAGTGGGAGTGTTCCCCAACCCCTAAAGCTTTATACTCTGCATTCTGCCAATCTGAACAGTGATCTATTGAGTAAATGATCACAATATGACCCATTTTTGAAAAGTAAACACATTAGAAAAGGTGTTTTTGATTAGAGGTTTTATTCTTTGGTTTTTGGGCATTTTCGCTATCATTTTTACATTTTCAGGTGAACACAGGTTCAAGAAACACAATTTTTAAAAATGATTAGAGTACTTCATTTCATGGTCATACAAAATTAGACAGGTTTTCACCGGCTCTAAGTAGTGATATTTGAAAAATAAACAAACATACTGCCATACACATTCAGAAGGGGAAAACATAAAACACCCTTATCTACTGCTCAGGACCATCACGGGTTTTTCTTGAACAGAGAGGCATTGACTCGTCTCTTGCTAACCACACATACAGTGAGCAACAAGGAAACCTTATTCCTGCTGCCCGGCACTTCCCTCCGGCTGGAGAAGGAACCCGCCAGCCAGGCTAAGACTGCGCTAGGGCAGGAGCCCGCTCCGTGCAACCCTCTCCCCTCCCGCCGCCCCATTTCAGGCCAAGCCCTTCCTCGGGCGAAACTCCCGTTCACCTGTGCTGGAGCTCTGCCTGGCTGACGAGAGTGTAAATTCACTAATGAGGGGATGCAAGTGCAGATCTGTTGAACCCGCTCCTCCAACGCGCCCGATCCCATCCGCTCGGGTGAAGCTCCTGCCCTAGAGCGAGAGCAGCCGCGGTCCCCGCGAGTGCATTTAGGCGCCACAGCTGCCAGGAAGGCGGAGAACGCGCCCCTCCGGCACGGGGAGGCGTGTCCTAGCCACAGCTCCTGTCAAACGCTCGCACCCGCACTTCGGCGAGCCCGGGGCCGCCGCAACAAACGGGGCTGTGCGCACGGTAGAGAGCCAGCAGCTTGGCTCGGGGAGGAGACGCTCCAGGCATTTCTCAGCGCTCATCCCCTAGCTCAGGGAGGGCAGCTGCACGGATAACGGGGCGCCAGCCAAGGGAGGAGCAGCAGCTGCATGGGCACCCTGCCGCCCTCAAGCAGGGCTGAGCGCGTTGGGCAGGGCCAAGGATGCAGCGCTGCCTTCGCGGCTGCGGCCCCAGGAGCAGGGCTAGGCGGGACAGGGAGCTCAAGCCCCGGGAAAGCCACGAACTAGCGGGCGGCCGCTCACTGGACTGGGGGTAGGTAGCGTATCCCCCTCCTCGCGGCTGCTCTTTTACCCTCTTCGCCCCACGGACCCTCCGCACCCGCTGGACTTCAGTCCCTCCTCAGCAGCCGGCTCGGCAGCTTCCCTCCCCCCCCCCCCCGCCCAAGCCTGGGGGCTCGGGCTGGCCGGGGCTGCTCCCGCTTCGCCCAAGCCCTAGGGGGCTGCAGGAGCGCGGTGCAGGGGGCGGGAAGAGATCCCCGGCTCCCCTGAGCCCTGCCCCCAACTATTCGGGACGATTTACAGACACCCCCCCCGCGCCCCACATCCCCCTGCCCCCCGTTTTCCCTCGGAGGACGGGGAGGGGGGGGGGCCGCACCGATGCCCTGAGCAAGAAGCGGCAGCAGCAAAGCCCCTGCTCGGGCTGGGGGCATCTACTCCCCGCACCACACACCAGGGACAGACCCCCCCACACGCGCGGGGGGCGCAGCCAATACCTGCCCCGCTAAGCGCCGCCGAGCCCGGGAGGGGCAGCAATGGGGGGCAGCGGGGAGAGGCCGGGAGGCGGCTTTGGAGCCCGAGGAGAGAAAAGACCCAGCCAGACCCACCGTCACCGCTGCAGGCGGCGCAGCCCCACGCGTCCCCCAGCCGCCGCCGCCAAGGAGCCGGGGGAACAAGGAGGCAGCTGCCCCGCTTCTCCACCCCCGTCCCCGGCCAGCTCTGGGGCGAGTCTCTGGCTTCCTCCCCGCAGCCCAGGGCACCGCCAAGCCGCCGCCACTCACCGGGCTGGAGGGGGGGGGGAGGAGCCGCCCGCTTCCTCGCGCGCCACCAGCGGCTCGTGGGTCTGTCAAGTAGCGCGCAGCCCCCGCCGCCGCCGCGCTTCACGCCGCCGCCATGTTAGTGGGGCGCCCGCGCATGCCCGCCAGCCGCCTTGGGGGCTGCCGCCGCCGCCGCCGCCTCCCCCCGCCCCACCACAGCCCGCGCGAGGGGGCAGCCGCCTGCCGCAGGCGCTGGGTGCAAGCCCGCCCCCGTCCATGTTGGCCTCAGGCTTTCCTGGGTCTGTCCCCAGGGCGCGCTCCGCCCCGGCTGGGACTCCGGGTTGAGCCCGAGCGCCCCGCGTCTGTCCACACGCACTCAGACTCAGGCCAGCAGAGGCGCTCAGGCCCGGGGTCTTAGGAGCCTGCTGGGAGGGTCAGCCCCTGAGTCCCGCAGTGCCTGGGGTCTCAGCCCTGTCGATTTGCAGTCTGGACCTCAGTCAAGCAGGGCTGTGAGCCAGCAACTGGAAACCCCGCCTGGAATGGATGCTCAAGCAATGCCAAGTCCACAAGCCGGGATCCACAAACCCAGCTTTCCAGCGCATCTTATGGCAGTGAAACCCCTAGGTCGGGCCCCTGTCAGCTGACAGGCTCCTGGGATTTCAGCTGCAGGGCTATAAAAAGGCAACGTAGCCCTTCGGCTCCGAGCCCAGGCTCTAGGACTCAGCCCGAGGCTTGGGTCCCTGAGCAGCGACATGGCTATTTTTAGCCTCAAAGCCTGAGCCTCACAAGCCCAAGTCAATTGGCCTGGGCTCTGAGGCTCAGTGCTGTGCGTTTCTTAGACCCAAGAAGCAGGAGGATGCTAAACCGCCCCCTGCAGTGGTGAGTGTATGTAAATACTGTATACACGCATCCCCAAGCACACACACATCTACCGAGAGGTGTAGAGGCAGAGAATTACACTGGTATATAAATGAGCATATATTCATTCTCACACACAATTCTATACCTGCTTTATACATACATATAGTTATACAGAGAGTTCTAGAGGGTGTAAAAATTAGTGTGTAATATATCACAAACACAAAAACGAGGTTAAAAGACCATTATTATGATTGCAAAGTCAAGCACTCAAAAGTTAGTAAATACCAGAATTAAGGCTTCTTGTTTAACCCAAGTCTTCAATTAAATGATCACATACTATTTTTTCCACAGGACCTTTGCACATTTAGTGCAAAGGATAGACAGTGCTCACTTAATGAGCAGCTATTCCATATTTTGTTTTCTCATTGTTAAACACATACCTTACTTATTGCACACAACTCAAACCATGTGGTGAAAACAGAATTATTAGCCTCCTCATTGACTTTTCTATGATGCTAATCACTATCTTATCTAAATGCTGCACAAACATTAATGAATTTATTTTCAAAATGCAATAACCCTTGAGATGAGGGAGGATTATTATCCCCATTTTACAGATGGGGAACTGAGGCACAGAGTGCTTAAGAGAAAAAGTTTCCAGTAATTTTGGGTGCCTAATTTGAGACACAAAGGAGCTGATTTTACAGAGTACTTAACATTATATAGCACTTCATATGTTCAATGCACAGCTTCTATTGACCTTATTTGCAGCTCTGAGTGATCACCACTTAGGCAAATCAGACCCAGGTCTTAAATTGGGTACTCAGAAAATAAGAAACACATTTAGTGGAAACCTCTGAAAAGTTTGGGTTTAGTGACTTACCTAGAATGAGCTAGGAACTCTGAAGCACAGGTAAAGTTAGGTTTCCGAGTAGCAGCCGTGTTAGTCTGTATTCGCAAAAAGAAAAGGAGGACTTGTGGCAATTTAGTGACTAACAAATTTATTTGAGCATAAGCTTTTGTGAGCTACAGCTCACTTCATCGGATGTATTCAGTGGAAAATACAGTGGGGAGATTTATAAACACAGAGAACATGAAACAATGGGTGTTACCTTACACACTGTAACAAGAGTGATCACTTAAGATGAGCTATTACCAGCAGGAGAGCGGGGCGGCGGGGGGGGGGGGGACCTTTTGTAGTGATAATCAAGGTGGGCCATTTCCAGCAGTTGACAAGAACATCTGAGGAACAGTGAGGGGGAGGGGAGATAAACGTGGGGAAATAGTTTTACTTTTTGTAATGACCCATTCACTCCCAGTCTCTATTCAAGCCTAAATTAATTGTATCCAGTTTGCAAATTAATTCCAATTCAGCAGTCTCTCGTTGGAGTCTGTTTTTGAAGTTTTTTTGTTGAAGTATTGCCACTTTTAGGTCTGTAATCGAGTGACCAGAGAGACTGAAGTGTTCTCCGACTGGTTTTTGAATGTTATAATTCCTGACATCTGATTTGTGCCCATTTATTCTTTTACGTAGAGAGTGTCCAGTTTGACCAATGTACATGGCAGAAGCGCATTGCTGGCACATGATGGCATATATCACATTGGTAGATGTGCAGGTGAATAAGCCTCTCTGATGGTGTGGCTGTTGTGATTAGGCCCTATGATGGTGTCCCCTGAATAGATATGTTGGCAATGGTCTTTGTGGCAAGGATAGGTTCCTGGATTAGTGGTTCTGTTGTGTGGTGTGTGGTTGCTGGTGAGTATTTGCTTCAGGTTGGGGGGCTGTCTGTAAGCAAGGACTGGCCTGTCTCCCAAGATCTGTGAGAGTGATGGGTCGTCCTTCAGGATAGGTTGTATCCTTGATGATACGTTAGAGAGGCTTTAGTTGGGGGCTGAAGGTAATGGCTAGTGGCGTTCTGTTATTTTCTTTGTTGGGCCTGTCCAGTAGTAGGTGACTTCTGGGTATTCTTCTGGATCTGTCAATCTGTTTCTTCACTTCAGCAGGTGACTATTGTAGTTGTAAGAATGCTTGATAGAGATCTTGTAGGTGTTTGTCTCTGTCTGAGGGGTTGGAGCAAATGCGGTTGTATCGTAGAGCTTGGCTGTAGACAATGCATCATGTGGTGTGGTCTGGATGAAAGCTAGAGGCATGTAGGTAGGAATAGCGGTCAGTAGGTTTCCGGTATAGGGTGGTGTTTTTGTGACCATCGCTTATTAGCAACGTAGTATCCAAGAAGTGGATCTCTTGTGTGGAGTGGTCCAGGCTGAGGTTGATGGTGGGATGGAAATGGTTGAAATCATGGTGGAATTCCTCAAGAGCTTCTTTTCCATGGGTCCAGATGATGAAGATGTCATCAATGTAGCGCAAGTAGAGTAGGGAGGGGCATTAGGGGACGAGAGCTGAGGAAGCCTAGTTCTAAGTCAGCCATAAAAATGTTGGCATACTGTGGGGCCATGTGGGTATCCATAGCAATGCCGCTGATTTGAAGGCATACATTGTCCCCAAATGTGAAATAGGGTGAGGACAAAGTCACAAAGTTCAGCCACCAGGTTTACTGTGACATTATTGGGGATACTGTTCCTGACGGCTTGTAGTCCATCTTTGTGTGGAATGTTGGTCTAGAGGGCTTCTATATCCATAGTGGCCAGCATGGTGTTTTCAGGAAGATCACGGATGGATTGTAGTTTCCTCAGGAAGTCAGTGGTGTCTCGAAGATAGCTGAGAGTGCTGATAGCGTAGGACCTGAGGAGGGAGTCTACATAGCCAGACAATCCTGCTGTCAGGGTGCCAATGCCTGAGATGATGTTGCGTCCAGGATTTCCAGGTTTATGGATCTTGGGTAGCAGATAGAATACCCCAGGTTGGGGTTCCTGGGGTGTGTCTGTGCGGATTTGTTCTTGTGCTTTTTTAGGGAGTTTCTTGAGCAAATGCTTTGGTAACCCTCAGTGGGATCAGAGAGTAATAGCTTGTAGAAAGTGGTGTTGGAGAGCTGCCTAGCAGCCTCTTGTTCATATTTTGACCTAGTCATAGACTGCAGTTCAGAGTGGATTAATTTAAATCACTTACTTTAAATCATGATTTAAATCAGCCAGCAGGAAACCATGATTTAAATCATCAATTTTAATCATGTTTTGCATTTGTATTTTTTTTATTTTCCAAAAGAAAGGTTTATTCTCAATGGTTGGTAACTGTTAAAACATGCTGATTTGCAACTACATATAGCCTTTCTACTACAGATTGTGCTTATTTCTGCTAACCGTGAGGGTACAATATATCCATAAACATTCATTTAGGCAATCATATAGCCTAATTTACATTTATTAAGATTCTTATTTTTTATTATTTTAGAAAATGGTTAATGATGCATTTCTTGTTTACTGAATGATTAATTTCTTACTTTTCATTTTTATCAAGCTACATGTGGATGGAGTTCAAATTAAATTAAAATGCACAAAAACAGTATTTAATTTTTGTATTAAATAAAATTACCTCAAATGTGCTGGAAATGTAAGAAAAAAATGTGTATCAAAAAGTTTATCTGAACATGTTTTGCTAACTGATTTATTAAATAAAGGAAGTATTTTCTATATTTAGTATGTTCAACTGAATATTTCTGGTCACTATGTCCTTCAAGATTTTAGAACTAATAGATCTCATCCGCTCACACCTAGTTTTTATTCACAAATTGTAGAGAAAACAAGGTTTCATACTTTTTCAAATCCCAATTGGTTTCTCAACTTTGAATGAACTATAGCCATTTAACTGACTAAATGAACTGAATAAAATGAAATGTAGAAATATTACTTCCCGTGCACCTGCAGAGAGGCTACTGTTGTCAAAAGCTGGGTTAGCACTCCACATAACCTGGTGCTTTTTCAGGTGCTTTTCCAGTGAGTCCAGTAGTTCAGTGGTTTGACTTTAAATTATTTTAATAAAGTATGTTATTTTCAGAGCTTAACAATGGTTGTCAATTTCAAATTAAATTATGAAAGGGTTTATTTAAATAACTATTTAGTTTAAATTTAAAATTTTGATTTAAATACATGTAAATATTTTATTAATTTAAAAAACCCAGATTTTTAATTCATCCTGATCCCATTCTCCAGGTTAGTATTAACCATGAGACCATCCTTTCTTCTTCCTATGGTCTCTTGCCTCATTCATGACACTCATTTCTACTTTAGCACCCCTGCTTCATTTGTTGCCACAGACAAGAGTTTCCTTCATTATACAACCGTGATTCATCCCCAGAGTAGGTCTATCTGTGAACTAAATGAAAAAATAGAAGTCCTATGGAAAAATAGTATGTGATCATGTAATTAAAGACTGGGAGTACAAGGGAGTCAACTAAGTTTGTACAAGCAGCCTTACTTCTGGCATATGGTAACTTTTGAGTGTTAGGCTTCATTCCTTCATGTGGTGTCATAGTGAAACCTACATGGTTCATCAACAGGACAACTGGAACTTTTTTTTCCCTATTGCACAGATTTCTGCCACTTGAGCCAAGGGACTAACTGATAGCAGTAGTAGGTTTTCGTTCTCTTTGTTGACCAGTGCTACAGTGGGATGGGTCACTCTACTAGTGGGTTTCCTGGATACTTGCTGACAGCAGAGGAATTGTGAACCTCAGGAAACCCGGGTTCCATTCCAGGCTCTAAAGGAGAGTGTGCTCTAATGGGCACAGATCTTCCTGCTTGTTCCCCTCCAAGCTTTACCCCTTCTGTCCCATCCCAGTCCTGTCTCTTCCTCATCTTTGTCTCATTGTCCCAGTCCTATTCTGATTACATGCCTAGTCCCAATCTCCACGCCTAAGGCGTCTCATCTCAGCCCCAATCTCTTTGCCCACTCCCAGTCAAGTCTTCTTGCCGAGCCGGTCTCAGTTCAACCATCCCACCCCCACTCCTCATCCACTGGCTCCTTGCCCAGCCAGTCTCAGCTCCCAAACACACAATCCTTGTCTCTAGTCTCCTTGTACAGCCAACCCAGTTCCTCCCTCCCAGCACCTACTCCAGTCTGTCTCTTCCCTGTTCCGCCTGCGCACACGTGCGCGCGCACACACTCTCTCTCTCTCTCTCTCTCTCTCTCTTCCCCAGTCCAGGTGTCCTTGCCCAACCAATCCCACCCTCTCCTCCATTCTCCCATTCCTCAGCTCCCAGTCTCCTTGGCCACTCAGTCACAGATTACTCTTCCCCACAGCTTCCAGTCCCCTTTCCCACCAAGTCTCATCCTCCTCTTCTCTAACTCCCAATCACACTTTCTCTTTTCCAGTCCCAGTCTCTTTGTCCCAATATACTTCTACCACCCCCCCACACCCCCCTTCTGGGTTTTATCTCTTCTGCATTAAAGTCAAATAGCTTCCTCCTTCACCTTGCCTGGGGCCAGCAGGGGCGGTGGTGTCATTCAGAACACAGGAGAGACAGTTTCCCTGTTCTTAGTTAAGTGCCCGGCCCCACCTGAGTCCAGAGTGGCTAGGATGGAGTATAGTCAGTATGCACAGAATCTTCATAGAATTTAGCAGTTAAACTCTAAGATGTGTCTACTGAGCATGGACACACTTACTTTTTCACAAGTTTATAACCTGACTAAATTTCAATGGATTTTCTTAGGAACAGGAAAAGGTACATACCTGACACAAAAGCTACCCTGGTGCCAAACTGTAAATCTCTGCTCCAAAATATGGAAATGCTAGAGCTTTTCAAGAAAAGGTCACCAACATTTTTTAAACATTGCAAAGCGCATTTTCCCCAGCCTTATTCTCAGAAATGGCTGAACCATTTTGGCAAAAAAAACTTTTCAAAAAATTCCACCCAAGGTAGACACCCAGCATGGAAAATTTCAGTTCAGACAGTTAAAGTATGTCAGAGTTGTAGAAAACTGAAAACAGTCTTATAATGTGAAGTGTCAGACAACCTTAATAATAGGTAAAGCTATCAGCCCCATCTATAATATATAAATTATTTGAATGTCTGACGTAGGTATATAAAAATCTGAATGTGAGACTGTTCATACACACTTTTACATATCAGAATGTCAGCCTATGCATTATTGCTATCTGTAAATTATCTGTACAGCTTTCTGTATGAATGAAAGAAGTATAAATGTGTATGGGTATGGTATCAAGTTTTAAGATCTATAGTAATAGCTGTATACACATATAACCACCACATTATACATATACATATGGTCACAATCATATCATGCATATTTTAATCTACAAACAGGACTGTCAGATATATAATAGATGTATATAAATAGATATACAATTCCGTATTATATAATCGATACTGGGTAAAATATTCTAAAATGCCTAAATGACTAGGGAGCTTAAGTGTCATTTTCAAAAGTGATTTAGGCATTTAAGATGGAATCTAGGTTCCTATGTCCATTACGGCCAGATCCAAAGTCCCTAGGCATTTTTGAAATTGTATACACTTAGATGGACGTATGAATATAACACAGTAGAACTACATACATTATAAGTTATTAATAGTTGTTTTGTGCATTAGATACTTCACAAGAAACAGAGAAGATGGGCGCCTGCCCCAGAACATAAACATGTTCATTTTGTAGACAATGCTGAGGAAGCAAGTGGAATAAAAAATATGCAGCTCCAAATGAGCAAGAAAATTTACAATAGAAGGACGGAATTACTGCATATATACCTAAATACACAATATTATGTATAACAATTATAGTAATGATATATTCACACAGCCATTTTTAAATGCACTATTAGCTAAATACATATAGAATGATGATTAATTTGATACAATACTTTTGCTTTTCAACAATAATCAAAGGAAAATGTAGATAAGCATTACTATTTCCATTTTACAGATGGATACAGAGACTTGCCTAAAGTCTCACAGCATGTCACCAAGAGAATTGGGAATAAAAACCATGTTTCCTGATGCATACCTCATACTGATTCCACAGTTATTTGTAGAATTTGAAAAATCCATTTACCCTGGGTGAGTAAAGGATCTACACCATTAGTTTCTGCAGATCTTTGAGTTTGCTTTTAAAAAAAAGTTTTTAGCTCTAGTGGTTGCAGAGAAAATCTTTCAAATATAAACTGATACAGTGTTATGTACCAACAGTTCTTGCTGTTGCTCATACCTTTCCCAAACAGACTAAAATTAACACGACTGACCAGTTTTAATATTGCTATTCAGAAGCCCCTGGAGGCAGCTGTGAAACGGACAATAATCAGCAAAAGAGAGAAGACAAAATATAAAGATTAGCTAGGAAACATAGCATACGTCAGGCACGATGATCAAGAGCTGAAATAGAAAAAGCTCCTTTTCCCCCTCTGGCAGCCAAATGGGGCCAGAGGGCCTTCAAATGCATCATTCACTCCATAGCTAGAGTCTGATGCAAAAGAAGGAGCCTCCTAGCAGCATCCGTAGGAGAGCACCGAGAAAGAATCCCACATCCTTCTGTTTTCCAAACAGCTGCAGGTGGGTGATAAGCTTGTCACTAGCACATTGAGAGAGTTTTCTTGTGGACAACCTACTCATCTTTTGTATCAATATATGGCTAGTGAATTTAGTCCTCTAGCTAGGAGTTGTCTGGTACATTTTGCAGTTGCTGGCTATTACATACACACACGCAGTCTATGTTATATATTGCCTCACACTTTGTAAGGAGACTCCCTCACTTTAGATTTATTTACACTTTAGATTTGTTTTACACGACAAAGTTAAAAGTCAACTTTATGTAAGTCTGCATTGAGCCTCTGAATTAATTAAGTTGGTCGTGTGTTTCCACACCACGCTCATTGTCTAGGTGTACTGCATCCTCATTAGCAGCCCCTGGATCGATGCACAAAGCAGTGCACCGTGGGTCGCTATCCCATAGTGCAACTAGCCACAGGTGTTTTGGGAAGGGCTTTCAATGCCTCATGGGACCAAAACATTGTCACGGGTGCTAATGGGAACATGGCTTTGGCCTCCCATGATGCACTTTCCTCCCTTCCTGCCCTGATATCAACGGCAAACAACCCATGTTTTTTCATGCCTTTGTTTTGAAAGCCTGACTTAGCTGAACCCAAAAAGCATGGACTCTGCTGTGCACTCTTGTTGTGAGCATTACAATCATCTCACACCTTATCCTGCAGTATTTCCAGATGTGAGACAGGAGCGGCTATGCAGAACACTGCGATGTCATGCAATCAGCCCTTCTGCAAGCCATAGAAGGAAACAATACCTGGTTGCTGCTAGCAGTCATACATCAGCTGAACACAGTGGAGCACCTTTTCTGGTCCCAAGAAACAAGCAGTAACTGGTGGGACCGCATCATTATGCGGATATGAGATGATGAGCAATGGCTGCAGAACTTTCAAATGCAGAAGGCCTCTTTCCAGGAACTTTGTGAAGAGCTTTCCCCTGCTCTGAGAGCTACTCTGACAGTGGAGAAGCGAGTGGAGATTGCTCTTTGGAAGCTTGCAATTCCAGACTGTTACTGGTCAGTGGGGAATCAATTCAGAGTTGGTAAATCCACCATGGGAGCTGTTATGCAAGTGTGCAGGGCCATTAATTGACTTTTGCTAAGAAGGGTAGTGACTCTAGGCAATGTGCAGGCAATAGTGGATGGTTTTGCCACAACAGAGTTCCCTAACAGTGGTGGAGTGATAGATGGAACACATATCCCTATCTTGGCCCCAGACCACCTGGGCCAAAGAGTACATAAACTGAGAGTTACTTCTCAATGGTGTTGCAAGTGATGGTGGATTACAGGGAGCTTTTCACCGACATTAACGTGGGATGATCAGGAAAGGTGCATGACACGCACATCTTTAGGAACACAGGTCTGTTCAGAAAGCTGTGAGTAGGGATTTTCTTTCCAAATTGCAAAATAACCATTGATGAAATTGAAATCCCCTTGCTCCTATTGCTCATGAAGCTGTATACCGGTCACCTGGACAGCAGTAAGGAGCAATTCAACAACATGCTGAGCAATGCAGAATGGTGATGCAATGTGCCTTTGAATGTTCAAAGGGTCACTGGCACAGTTTGCTTGCTAGGTTAGACCTCAATGAAAACAATATTCCCATTGTTATCGGTGCCAGCTGTATGTTCCATAATATCTGTGAAGCAAAGGGAGAAAAGTTTCCACCAGGGTATGGTTTGGAGGTACATAGGTTGGCAGCTAAATTTTGAGCAGGCAGATACCAGGGCAAGCAGAAGAGCCCAGCAAGGAGCTCTGCATCTCTGGGAAGCTTTGAAAACCTGTGTCATTAATGAGCCACAGTAATGTGCGCTGCTTATCTGCATTGTGCCTTCCCATAGCATCCCCTCCATTGCATCAGTTTCCCTGTACCTCCCTTCCTCTACTCAACTTCCCATGCTTGGAATAAAGAAAGCATGAAACATTTACTTTTATTATGCACACACAAAAACTGAAACAAAAATAAGTTAACCATGGGCAAATGGGCTGATAAAATTGGGAGGGGAGAAACAAGGTTAGCTTGTTTTCGAGAGCACAGTACTCTTGACCATCAAAGACCTTGGAATGGGCACCTTCTGTTCTTTGTACCTTCCACCAGTGTTGAGTGGAAGGGATACTGAACTACCCACCACACACACACACAGCTCATGGAACTTTTGGAGGAGGGGGGATTGTGAACAGGGCGATGTTTGCAGGAAGTTCTGCAGGGGCTGCAGAGGAAGTCTAGCCTCAAGCTGCTTTTCTTGCCTCTCAACCAGACACCTCAACATGTCTGATTGGTCCTTCCTTATCCACAGGATCTCCTTTTGCACTGCACACTCCTGCTCCACAGATGCTCTCCATATCTGTAGCGCAGTGAGACTCACCGGTGCAGTGCCACCTGCTGATTGCCCTGGGAATTAGCTCACTTCCAGCCCAGAGTGCCCCTGCTGGCCGGTGGCTCACTTGCCTCAGGCCCCCTGTGTCCCTCATGGATCCTGCTGCCCCCTTACCCTTGGGGTTCTGCCCCAACAGGATCCCCACTCTCTTGATCTCCCCTCCCAGGGGAACCCCCAACCCTGAAAGCCTACCTTACCTCAGTGGCTACTGCCAGTCATCATCTAGCCCCTGTTCACTGGGGCAGATAGAAGTGTAATGGGCACTCATCAATGGCAAGGGGGGTTTGGACTGGCTGCCTTTCCCTGCAGCCCAATATCTCTCTAGGCCTTCCTGTCAAGCTGCAGCCTGGGAGGTCACCAGGCCCGAGCTCCCCAGCTCAGCCTGCCCCTTCCCCAGCACTGCTGTCCACAGTACCCTTTGCTCCTTCAGGCAGATAGGTCCAGCTCTCTAAAGATGAAGAGAGACTGACCCAGCTCCTGGCTCACAGCCCTTTTATAGGGCCAGCTGTCTTCTAATTGGGCATGGCCCCAGCTGTGGCTGCATTCCCAATCAGCCTACCTTTTCTGTTGGTTGGCTCTCAGCCCCAGCCCTTTCCAAGGGCTGGTGTTAACCCTTTGTGGACCGGAGCAGGGTGACTTCCCTGCTACAACATCCAAGTTCAGTTTCTCGGAGAGTGAAATCCTCCATGCTCTGAGCTCCGTCTCAGTTGTCCCCGAGGTGTTCACTATCTCACTGAACAGGTCATCCCATGTGTTCTTTTTCTGCCTTCTAATCTATGAAAGCCTCTCTCCTCTTCTGGAGGATGCACCAAAGGACAAGCTTTCCACTGTAAGACATGCAAAGCACAAGGCAACCACTGTCAGTGCATACATAGTTTCTGGTGCAAGATTGCAATTTAAAAAAAAATCCCCTTATTACACTGCACTGCAAGCCAGAACATAATCAGAATCCCTAGCTATTCAATGCGTCTGTTTGCTGTTCCAGCCATTGGCCCAGGGCATGACAGGCCTTGTGCTGCAACTTGTGGCAAACCCGTGTTGGGAGCACAGGAAGGCAGTTGGACAATGCCCCCTCACCCTAGCAACATTGATGTTGCTTGAGAACATAGGCCAGCATTAAGATTCCCAAATTGCTGTCTTTTCCCAAGGTGTCTTTGCATGGGAGTTGGGAGGGAAGAGTTCCCCCCCGCCCCCGTCCCTTAACACTGCTCATAGTAAATGCCAAATCATGCCAACCAAAACAATGGCATTTTAGGGAAAGCATGGTTGAGGGACCCGGAATTCAGCGTTGGGCGGGGAGGTTAGTGGATCATACACTCTATTGTTTGCAGTACAAGCACTTGTATAATGAGAACTTCCCCCATTTCCCCTAGATGACCCTATGTGATATCACTCTCCTGATAGTAACAGAGGCAGAAAGGGAGCAGATGCTGCAAGGGTATAGGTTTAGACCTGGTCTTTATGTTGCTATGCTGTGTGCCACAATGATGCTAGCCAAGTTAATACTGGAATGGCATGGGAAAGTATCCTACTGTCAGGGAAGAAATAAGGATTGCAGAGTTTCCTAGAGATCTCCATGGAAGATTCCTGGGCAATCCCTGTTCACATACAGTCTTTTTTGGGGAGCACCCTCTATATGCGCTGACAATGTGTAGCTGGAGTGGTCACCAGGAAGCAGACACCCACTGTACCTCATTTTTTGTTCAGATTAAACATAAAATATAATAGCATGTAACCCCTACAGTTTGACTGGAAATGTGTACTCACCAGAGGTGCCTTCTCCAGCACCACACTCGGGCTCCACTCTGTCCTGCAACCAGCTGGGCTCTGGGTTAAAAAAAAAAGAGCTCCTGGCTGTTGGGAGAAAGGATCCACCACTTGCCTGTCTCCCATTCTCCTTGTCCTCCTCTTCAGAATGTCCTCCTCACAGTTGCCTGAGGTGGCCCGGCACTCAGACTCCTGGGACATATCTATGCGGCATTTGGAGGCAGTGGTGGGGTTGCAACCGAGAATAGCATGCAGCTCATGGTAAAAGTTCATGTCTCGGGGGCAGAACCAGAACACCTGTTTGCCTCCCTTGTCTTCTGGTACACTTGCCAAAGTTTTTATTTTCACACAGCACTGCTGTGTGTCACTGGTGTAGCCCTTCTCCCCCATACCTGTGCAATCTTTGCATAGATGGCAGCATTTCTTCCGCTGGATCGGAGCTGTGCCTATGCAAACTCTTCTCTCCGAACAACAATAAAGTCATCCACCTCCTGTGTACTCCATGCTGGAGCACATTTGGGGTGTTGAGTCTTTATGATCAGCTGGGTTAGCGAACCCTCCATGCTGATCAAACAGGAAACGGGAATTCAAAAGTTCCCGGGGCTTTACCTGGGGAGGACTGTTTCCAGTCAAACTAGGCTACTGTGCAGCAGATCTGAAAAAGTTCTCCAGAGCAGTCACAGCAGAGCATTGTCGGACACCTCTGGGAGGCCAATTAAGTCAAATTACACAATGCTGCGTCTGCTCTACCTCTGTGTCAACATATGAGCATCCAATTAAGCACTACCCCTCTCGCAACAGTGGACTCCAGAAGTTGACATTACAGCAATTTAGGTCAGTGGAAGGGACTTGGTAGTGCAGATGCATACATTATTAGGTCGACTTAAAGCTGCTTACGTCGACCTAAGTTTGTAATGTAGACCAGGCCTCAGATGTCCTTCAAGTCCCAAATGTGTGACACTGATTCATGTTTTTAATAAACCCTTTTTCTCTTGTGCTTTTTATTTTTTGCCTGTTTGCAGGAAACCCACCTCCTGCTTCATGAGTTTAAGCTGTGCAAATTAAAAGAATAGGAATAATTAGTTGGCAACTGTAAATAACAATTACAATTATATTTGGAAAACAAACATTAATTGTTGCATTCATCAAATAAGTTACAGTATACATGTAACTTGTTTTCATCTATATACACACACATTAATTACATTAGAAGAAAACAGGTCAAATTCTGCTCTGATTTACATGGATGTAAACCTGAAAGAAGTCCACGGTTTTAAATGACGTTTTCCAGATCTATACCACTGTAAGTGAGATCATAATTTCCCCCCACATGCATTGTTTTACTACGTTAGACAGACATAACTTGGGGGACAGGGGAAGAAACTGTTTTCAGAGGAATCCTGGCTTGAGCTACAAGTAATTTTTTTGCCATTAGAAAGGTGCTGATTGCAACTTATTAGCCAAAACGGCTACACAGGGAATCAAATAAAGCAAATCTAGTTGTATGGTGTAAATGCCTTCCATGTGTTGCAGGACAAAGGGAAAAGGATATTTGCTTTTAAAATAGCAGATAAAAATCTGTAATAGTATATAAAATTTGAGTTATATCAAGTTTTCTATAATCTCAGTTTAATGTTGTCACATTTGTGAGGTATATAATGTACATGAATAGAATATGAGACGACAGGTTTATGTAGAATGGATACAAAAACAGAGTTTGTAATGAATAAGGGTACGAGACACAGGAATGGTGGCAAGAAACAAAAACTTTATTTCCTGACCATAGTCATGTGATCTAGATGAGGTTTCCAAAAACAGATACCCCATTATGTAACATAGATAAGTGTTCACTATTGCATTGAACATTTTAACAATGCACATTGGCCCAAATTCTGCTCTCCCTTACAGTAGTATAAATCTGGAGTAACTCATTGCATTCAGCGGAGTTACTCCAGATTTTTACCCATGAAAAATCTGGAGTAACTGAGTAAATGAAAGCAAAATTTAGTCCACCTTCTGTTTGTATAACAAATTCCTTTGTGTATAGATCAGGATCTTATGTGGATATTGTAACCTTTACATTATAAATATGGCGATCACTTTTGTTTATTTTCCAAATATAATTGTAATTAATGTTGTCTGAGTTCTTTACAGTTACTCCAGATTTACACTCAAGTAAACAAGAACTAAATTTGTCCCCTTTTCTCTTAACATAATTAGTCTCCAGCGATTATGGTTGCATCTTCTCGTTAAAGAAGGATCAACCACAACTTTAACATAGGTTTCAGAGTAGCAGCCGTGTTAGTCTGTATTCGCAAAAAAAAAAGCAGTACTTGTGGCACCTTAGAGACTAACAAATTTATTAGAGCATAAGCTGTAGCTCACGAAAGCTTATGCTCTAATAAATTTGTTAGTCTCTAAGGTGCCACAAGTACTGCTTTTCTTTTTAACTTTAACATAGTGTCAATAAAAACAAATAAACAATGAAACCCATCAAAAATTACTGTCTCTGAAATTCAGCCCTTTCTGATCACACAGCCACTTCTTGTTCTCAAACAGTTCCTTCTGCAGTGGTTTAATCCACTCCAGCAGCTGAATAATTAACTTGTGTCCAGTCAGTAACCTGCATTCTGGAGGTCCTCAAAATGAGAGTGGGCATCCTTGTCTTGAAGGCTGCTTTACGTTACACTGGCTGCCAGCATTCCTTGTGGGGTGTTCTGATAGGTAGGCAATGCCAGGATGTAGGGATAACCTGACTATACACCCTCCACTGAAAGCAGGGCAGTGTAGGAGTTACTATAGCAGCATCCCATCACCCAATTATTTACCTGCCTAGAGATATAGTATGAAGGCTGTTTTCACCAAGTGTCCAACTGCTTTGCATTAGGAGGCCAGAGCAAGGCTGACAGTGCATAAGAGGAATGGGAGTTACTATTGTATTCCACAATTCTATGTGACAGAATTTGTCACAGAATTCACCCCGGTGGAAGAATGATGGCCCAGAATCATAAGAACGGCCATACTGGGTCAGACCAAAGGTCCATCTAACCCAGATTCCTGTCTTCCGACAGTGGCCAACCCCAGGTGCCCCAGAGGGAATGAACAGAACAGGTAATCAAGTGATCCACCCCAGTCGCCCATTCCCAGCTTCTGGCAAACAGAGGCTAGGGACACCATCCTGCCCATCCTGACTAATAGCCATTGAGGGACCTGCCCTCCATCAACTTCAGTTTTGTTTTGTTTTTTAAACTCTGTTATAGTCATGAGCTTCACAACATCCTCTGGCAAGGACTTCCACAGGTTGACTGTGCGTTGTGAGAAAATATACTTCCTTTTGTTTGTAACCTGTTGCCTATTAATTTCATTTGCTGAGTCCTAGTTCTTATGTTATGAGAAGGAGTAAATAACACTTCCTTATTTACTTTCTCCACACCAGTCATGATTTTATAGATGTCTATCATATCCCCCGTTATCAGCTTGGAAAAAATATGACTAAGTCCCAGTCTTATTAATCTCTCCACATATGGCAGCCATTCCATACCCCTAATCATTTTTGTTGCTCTTTTCTGAATCTTTTCCAATTCCAATGTATCTTTTTTGAGATGGGGCGACCACATCTGTACGCAATATTCAGGATGTGGACATACCATGGATTTATATATAGGCACTATGATAGAGTCCGTTTTATTATCTATCCTTTTCTTAATCATTCCCAACATTGTTTGCTTTTTTGACTGTCGCTGCATATTGAGTGGATGTTTTCAGAGAACTATCCACAATGATTCCAAAATCTCTTTTGAGTAGTAACAAGCTAGTTTATATGTATATAATTTTTTTAATCATTTTGTATGTATAGTTGGGATTATAGTTTTCCAATGTGCATTATTTTCCATCTATCAACATTGAATTTCATCTGCCATTTTGTTGCCCGGTCACCCAGTCTTGAGAAATTCTTTTGTAGTGCTTTGCAGTCTCCCTGGGACTTCAGTATCTTGAGTATTTTTGTATCATGTGCAAATTTTGCCACCTCACTGTTTACCCCCTTTTCCAGATCATGTATGAATATGTTGAATAGGACTGATCCCAGTACGGAACCCTGGGGGACACTACTATTTACCGCTCTCCATTCTGAAAATTGACCTTTTATTCCTACCCTTTGTTTCCTATCTTTCAAACAGTTACCAGTCCCTTAGAGGACCTTCCCTCTTATCCCATGGCAGCTTCTTTGCTTAAGAGCCTTTGGTGAGGAACCTTGTCAAAGGCTTTCAGAAAACCTTAGTACACTATGTCCTCTGGATTCCCCTTGTCCACATGGTTGTTGAC
Organism: Dermochelys coriacea; assembly: GCF_009764565.3. Taxonomy (NCBI): domain Eukaryota; kingdom Metazoa; phylum Chordata; order Testudines; family Dermochelyidae; genus Dermochelys; species Dermochelys coriacea. Next base: position 138,728,607 of record NC_050068.2, read on the forward strand.
CCCCTCAAAGAATTCTAGGAGATTGATGAGGCATGATTTCCCTTTACAAAAACTATATTGACTTTTCCCTAACAAATTATGTTCATCTATGCGTCTGACAATTTTGTTCTTTATTACAGTTTCAACCAATTTGCCTGGTACTGCAATCAGGCTTACCGGCCTGTAATTGCCAGGATCACCTCTGGAGCCCTTTTTAAAAATTGGCTTCACATTAGCTATCCTCCAGTCATCTGGTACAGAAGCTGATTTACATGATAGGTTACGGTTGTGCAATTTCACATTTAGTTGTGCAATTTCACATTTGAGCTCCTTCAGAACTCTTGGGTGAATACCATCTGGTCCTGGTGACTTATTACTGTTTAGTTTATCAATTTGTTCCAAAACCTCCTCTAATGACACCTCAATCCTCAGATTTGTCACCTAAAAAGAATGGTTCAGGTTTGGGAATCTCCCTCATATTCTCAGACGTGAAGACCGATGCAAAGAATTCCTGTAGCTTCTCCACAATGGCTTTATCGTCCTAGAGTGCTCCTTTAGCATCTCTATCGTCCAGTGGCCCCACTGTTTGTTTAGCAGGCTTCCTGCTTCTGATGTACTTAAAATTTTTTTTACTATTACTTTGAGTCTTTGGCTAACTGTTCTTCAAATTCTTTTTTAGCCTTCCTAATTATATTTCTACACTTAATTTGCCAGAGTTTATGATTCTTCTTATTTTCCTCACTAGAATTTAACTTCCACTTTTTTAAGGATGCCTTTTTGCCTCTCACTGCTTCTTTTACTTTGTTGTTTAGCCATGGCAACATTTTTTTGTTCCTCTTACTATGTTTTTTAATTTGGAGTACACATTTAAAGTTGAGCCTCTATTATGGTGTCTTTAAAAACATTTACAAGCAGCTTGCAGGGATTTCACTTTTTGCACTGTACCTTTTAATTCCTGTTTATCTTCCTCATTGTTGTATAGTCCCCCTTTCTAAAATTAAATCTGAATGTTTCTTTTTTAAAAAAGTAAGCTTTCAGCTGTTCTAGTTATAGAGAGGCCATAAAAAGGTGACGGATTGTAAGCCAGAGCCATGTTGTCGTGCTGAGCTGGCAGAGAGCCCAAAACAATTTTTAAGAGGTATGAACTGCCCCATTCATGGCCCTGTGGGCTTCATGATTCCACAGTCTCAAAATTCAGTATTTCTGCCATGGAATTTGCCATATGCTGCAGGCATCTCCTTGCCTTGCTGGGACCTGCCTAGCTGCCCCTTGTGGGGAAAGCTGCAGAGCAGGAGGACGGTAATTAGATTACTGTGCATGACCTACAATTCCATAGTGCAAGGAGGCATAGGTGGTCGTTTGGGAGCCAGAGCTGGAGTTCAGCTTCCAGCCAGGGAGTGGGTAAGTGTCCAAAGTAGAGGCTGGCTATCTGGTCTGACTGTAGAATGCTGCAGCAGCTGTGGCCTGGCAAGCTAAGAAAATGAGCTGTTAAAGTTGGCTAAAGGCTCCCCACTTTCCTTTTCAGGAGGTTCTGAGCTGAGCCCTCTAGACAGCCTTGCAACCACTGCGGCCCATGTTGCTGGGCCCCCAGAGAACAATAACAAGAACAAAAAAGTGTCAAACAATCATTGCTGAAAATAGGCATCAAGATATTTTACATCAATAAATAGTTTTCACTATAAACTACAGTTCCTTGTGTGTTTGAGGATGAAAATGGTGGGTATTTAGAATAAATTCACCTTCCTGTGGAATTTAGGAGTTTTTGCTGCATAATTTGGTCCCAGTGCATTGTGGAGTAGATGGGACTCTTCTTATATACATCTATCTTAAACTGAGTCTTTAACGTTTGAAATAAGAAAAGCAAAATACCCTATTCCTTCCTAGCTGCAGCTTTAAAATGGAGGATGAAGAGGGGATCTGACCAGTCATCTTTGAACTCAGGATTTCATAATTTAGCTTAGAAAAAAAGATATCCAGTACCTCTTTTTAAGTGTGCCCAATTTTGCTCACTTAAATGGATGTCTAGTAGAAGCAAGTTCCAGAGATGTAGGTCTGCTTTTGCAAATACCTTGCCTCCGGGTCCTACATTTTAAAGCTGCAGCTAGGAAGGAATAGGGTATAGGTTCTAGAAAAAGAGGCAATGTTTACGGTAATCAGGACCTAATCCATTTGCAGCCTTTTATATAATGACCAGAAGACTGAATTTCAACCAGTCAATTGGCAGCAGGTGCAGAGAGTAGCCCTTCCTACTCAGAAGGCAGTCAGCTGTATTTTGACCTAGCCAATGCTCCTAAGTGGTTTTCACAGATAGTCCCTTACAATCGTTCATCTGAGGATTATAGAGCTGTGAAGAACTGAGTGAAATCTACATCTGAAATTAACAGTAAATAAAAAAATAGTTTATGCTCTTTGCAGTCACAATGCATGTTTAATTCAGACCATTTTAGAATGATGTGCTACTTTTTAATTTTGTACTAGATTTTATAATATAAATGCTGATGGGGAAAGAAATCTCATGTTTAACATACTTCACAGGAAAATATGCTACTGTTAACACACACATGCTATTTTTAGAGTAATTTGGAGAAAAACAAATTATTAATGCTAATTTTCTGTCACTAGTATGATACCAGTAGAAAACTTTAGATATGGTGTTTACAGCTGCTGCCATTGAAAATTCACATTTATCACAATTAAGTCCTGTTCTAAGGATAAAACAATACTGTGGCATCTTATACAACTGTGAGGTAAATCTTGGCAAATACTGACTTTAAAATGGCAAATTAAAGAGTGACACTGAAACACAAGAGGCCATATCCTGGTTTCAATAACAGTGGTGTAAATGCATTGAAATAATTGGAAATACATTGGTGTAAATTCAGTAGCATAGAGAAAAGTAGTATAAAAAATGGGGGACTGAGTCCCTTCTCACTTCTGCTGGCTTCACATTCCATTGACCCTTAGTGGAGTCACTCATGCTTTACACCAGTGTAAGTGAAGGAAGAATCAGGCCGCTAAGCTATTACTGGATAAGTACTGTTTATTCAACATCAGAGCGAAAGATGAAATAGGTCAGCCAAAATGCTGATTATGCAAAGAATATAATAAATAGATAAGGCACCAAGTGTTGCAATAAATATGTACTTCTTAAGGATGAGCCCATTTCTGCTTCCATTACAGTCAGGAGTGTTGAAGACTGTGTATTAGCTGTCATTTGACTAGTGTACTAAGAATTACAAACACTACTCAGAGGACTAATGGATAACTAGTTTTAAATTACTCATGTATGTATTTGAAAAGAATATGATTTTCTAGAGATCACAGAATTTACCCACTGAGAGATGCCAACACAGACATGAATAATATGATAGATGTCATTCTTCAAATTAACAGCAACTGTTTTTATTGCAGCTACATGAAACCCAAGTTAATTAGGTTTGTCCTTCTAAGTGCCATTGGCAGCTCGTAGGTGTCAGTCACTATTTTTAAAAATGATGACAAACATGATTTGCCAGTAACTCGCAGCTTGCACGCCACACAAGTTATTTTTGTTAAAAGTTTTAAAATATTTAAAAAAACCATGTATAGTTTAAACAGAGTGCATATCAGTGAAGAGTACAAGTAGTTTCATTCATTTGGGTTTATTAAGAGCAGATGTTTCTTCCCCATATGGGTGTCCCAAGATCAATCTAGATCTCAGGACTTGTGGGTCTAGGAGGCAGAAACCACCCTCCCCCATCATTTTCACAAAGGGACAAACATAGCGCCATTAATATCTTTAATGAGTAGAGTGAGAGGAAACTTAGTGAAGCGTGACCTGTGATTTGAAAACCTTGGGTCTGATTCTACAGTCCTTATTGAAGCTAAATTCCTATTTATTTCCATAGGATTTTTACCTAAGGAAGCCCTTCAACAACAACAACAACAACAACAACAAAAAACCTTCAAGAGGTTAGCATTGATAATAGCCAGGTAGTTCAAGGTTACAACACCCAAGAGAACAAAATAAATAGCAACTATTTTAAAATCAACATAGCCAGTCTGATTTCCAAGAACACTAGGAATGGTGTAACTGCAGATGAAGAACTCCTCATAATTAAATTGTTTTATTGTAAAATCCAGAAGTAGTTCTTACATATACAGCCTGCTCTTGAATTTCTTTTAACAGATAACAGGTTAAGAGAAAAAGGGAGGTAGTGGGGAAAAGAAAGATGTATTGCCTCTATTTCAACTAGATCTCATTTTTTAATAGAGGTTTATCTACAAAAAGGTGCTATTAAAATTGTGATATCATAAAATACTGACTATCAGTATGAAGTAGGAAAAAAACCTAGCAAGATAATATAAGTAGAAGAATTTTTAATATACAACAGACTCCTTAAACAGCACTCACCCCTTATTTTACTACTGGTGTGTTTCTGTGCATGAGAGAAAAATGAGAGAAGAAAAGAAATACAGTTGTTGGGGAAAGAGGAAGGCATGACCTTACTAAATAGAACAATAATGAGACACTGTTCAAGTATATCAGAAGGGAAGCCTGAAAGAGCTAGTGCATCTGCTGGACTACCAGGGAGTAAAGAAAGCAAATAGAATCTAAGAAGGATGAGAAAGAAAGAAAAAGAGCTTTCATCAAAGGATGCTGAAATGGTACCTACCCGAGTTCTACTTTTTTCAGGTAATAAAGATTAAATACAGTCACAGATTGAGGAGTCAAAAGAAGAGGTGTTGGAACAAATTGACAAGTTAAAGGACAAGACACCAGGATCAGCTAATATTCATAAAGCACATAACAACCATACTGGGTTAGACCAAAGGTCCATCTAGCCCAGTATCCTGTATTTTGACAGTGGCCAATGCCAGGTGCCCCAGAGGGAATGAACAGAACAGGTAATCATCAAATGATCCATCCCCTGTCGCCCATTCCCAGCTTCTGGCAAACAGAGGCAAGAAACACCATCCCTGCCCAACGGCTAATAGCCATTGATGGACCTATGTTCCATGAACTCATCTAGTTTTTTTGAACCCTGTTATAGTCTTGGCCTTCACAACATCCTCTGGCAAAGAGTTTCACAGGTTGTTTGCGCATTGTGTGAAAAAACACTTCCTTTTGTTTTAAATCTGCTGCCTATTAATTTCTTTTGGTGACCCCCAGTTCTTATGTTATTTACTTTCTCCACACTAGTCATGATTTTAGAGACCTCTATCATATCCCCCCTTAGTTGTCTCTTTTCTAAGCTGAAAAGTCCCAGTCTTATTAATAATATAGAAGCTGTTCCATACCCCTAATCATTTTTGTTGCCCTTTTCTGAACCTTTTCCAATAGATCTTTTTTGAGATGGGGTGACCACATCTGCATGCAATATTCAAGATGTGGGCGTTCCAAGGATTTATGATATTTTCTGTCTTATTATCTATCCCTTTCTTAATGATTCCCAACATTGTTCAGTTTTTTGACTGCTGCTGCACACTGAGTAGATGTTTCCAGAGAAACATCCACAATGATGCCAAGATCTCTTTCTTGAGTGGTAACAGCTAATTTAGACCCCATCATTTTATATGTATAGTTGGGCTTGTGTTTTCCAATATGCATTACTATCGACACTGAATTTCATCTGCCATTTTGTTGCCCAGTCACCCAGTTTTGAGAGATCCTTTTGTAGCTCTTCGCAGTCTGCTTGGGTATTAACTATCTTGAGTAGATTTGTATCTGCAAATTTTGCCACTTCACTGTTTATCCCTTTTTCCAGATCATTTATGAATATGTTGAATAGGACTAGTCCCAGTACAGAACCCTGGGGGTCACCACTATTTACCTCTCCATTCTGAAAACTGACCTTTTATCCCTACCCTTTGTTTCCTATCTTTTAGCCAGTTACCAGTCCACTAGAGGACCTTCCCTCTTAGCCCTGGGCAGCTTTCTTTGCTTAAGAGCCTTTGGTGAGGGACCTTGTCAAAGGCTTTCTGAACATCTAAGTACACTATATCCATTGGATCCCCTTGTCCACATGCTTGTTGACCCCCTTCAGAGAATTCTAGTAGATTGGTGAGGCATAATTTCCCTTTACAAAAACCATGTTGACTTTTACCCAAATTATGTTCACCTATGTGTCTGACAATTTTGTTCTTTACTACAGTTTAAGCCAGTTCTGATAGAATTTAAGAAAGAAATGAGTGAGCAGTCAATAATATAAAATCTCTTTGGCAAGCTAGATACAAAAAGGTCCAGTAACATCTTTGGAACTTCTTAATAAGAGTTACTCTCCCTGGGGTATTTAGGCATTCTCCAAAAAGACAGCCAAAAATGCCCATAGTACAGAAAGCAATTCAGGCATACAGAGGTGTCTGCTTCAAACAGTCCTTATCAAAGGAAGGCTTACAAAATATACAGAGACCAGGTTTGCTTCCCTTGCACTTATTTGGAGAAATCAACACAATAACTTCCTCCAAGTCTCTCACCATCTATGGAAATATAGGCCTTAGATACTACCATTGATTCCCAGCATGCCTTTCTGTAGGCTAAGACTATAGCATGGCTCTTCTGGTGGACTACATTTCCCAGCCTGGTCACCAGGGTCAGAGAGAGAAAAAGAGAAAAGGTGATCTTGGCTGGAACTAATACAAGCTGGCTTGCTCCTTTACCATTAAGAGGAAAAAGAAGAGTTCTAGCCCATCTTGACCACAGCATACTGCATTCAGACCCCAAAACTAAGGTCAGCAGCCTGGACTACATTATAAACCCCAGACTGTTTTCTCAAGATAAATTTTTCTATGAAGTTCATTTGAGATAAAAGACAAAAACACCCTATCACTCATGGGCAAACACTTTTCACAAAGTGATCACTTCATATCTGACTTCTCAGTCCTTGTCCTCAAAGAAACCTGCACAATACTTTCATAAGACAAACCTGGAACTTAAATTCATAACTCTGTTAAACACTATGTACCTAACAGAGGCACTGGTTTTATGCCTCATGACAATATGTAACACACCATACTGCCTGCTAACCCTTAGTTGCCCACTTTGTTTTTAAGTGGTCTCCTACAGCATGTGTGCCTTACATTTAACAATCTGTTCCACCTTGTATATAGTTTGATATTCTCGCTATCTTTTCCAGATCCGAGGAAGAGCTCTGTGAAACTCAAAAGCTTGTCCTTTCCATCAAGGGAAGTTGGTCCAAAAAAAGATATTACCTCACCCACCTTGTGTTATATTGTGGGACCAATACAGCTACAACACTGAAAAAACATAGATAAAACAGAGGGCAATTGTAAAGAAAAATGTCAAGTATAAATGCACTTACACTAGGTAGGAAGCAGGCATCTTGCTTTTCATTATCTTTATTAGCTTCAACTGCTTCATCTATATCTGTCACCATGAAATAGATCAGTATCTCCTTCCTCTTTATCTGATGAATATTGTGTCATTTTTTCCTCCTCTTAAATTGTGATACATGGTCACCAGCTTGCCAGCAGAGGTGTTCAGACAATTTCTGTGTTTTGTATGGATGATTCCCCAAACTGATCGCTTTTGTTCCACACATGCAGTAGCACACAGATGTGTAAAAAGAATGTCTGCCAATGTGACTAGAGTACAATAGAGTACACAATCCTTTCCTCCATGATGAAGGAGCAAGCTGTCTTGATTCATCTGCTGGGATGGCACTCTACGTTGTTTTATGACTGAATGAGCTGCTTCTTGTTTTAAAGTGTGCTACCTCTGTCAGAATTGCTCGCTCGTTTGTATATCCTTTAAAATTTGCAACAGCCATATCAGGTCACAAGCTGAACAAATTCATCATTTGGCTCTTGGTCCTGGAAGTGTGGATCAAGAAAGTAGGTAGCACTATGTGTGGGAGTGATCAATTGATTTTTCTGTGATATTGTTTTGTCTGGTTTCAGAGTAGCAGCCGTGTTAGTCTGTATTCGCAAAAAAGAAAAGGAGTACCTGTGGTACCTTAGAGACTAACAAATTTATTTGAGCATAAGCTTTCGTGAGCTACAGCTCACTTCATTGGATGCTTTGTTTTGTCTGTTATTATTTTCTTTTCATGTTTTGTAAGTCGACTGTGTTCAGTATTCTCACAAATATGTTTAACATTCTGGAACTTGTTCTTGGCATCAGACAAAGTATCATTTTACTCATTCTGAATGGACTGAAATATCTGTTCAAGCAGTGAAATGAATTTTGAGTTGTACATGCAAAAGACGACAACATCATCATCATCAAGAATGTCAGTGCAGATTACTCGGGGGCAATGCTGGGCCCTCCCTTTTTTAACTGAAGCTAACTGAAGAGCCTTCTCGCATATTTGAAGAACTTTGAGACGTTTATTAGAAGATACCCATCAAGTACGACAAAGCTTATTCAGTGGGGATGAAACTGAGTACTTTACTAAATAATGCTGAAACCTGGTTGCTGGTATTTGTTTAAGAACCTTGGCAATGCTTTTTATTATTGACATGTCTTGGAGTCATAGAGCTGAAAGCCAGAAGGAACCACCAGATCATTTTGTCTGACCTCCAGTATATCACAGGCTCACAACAACATGTTATCAGAGATTTGTCAGATCTTCAGCATCACCAGTGAAAAGCTACATCATATGGGAAGCACATCCATGACACAGAGGAAGGTGTGGATATTCATTGATCAACAAAAGCCAAGCAGCATTCATATTAGCTGTGTTGTCGGTCACAGTTCAAATAAACTTCAGTGGACCCAATTCATAGATTCAATATATTGCTGACCAATATTTTTAAATTGGTCAGCAATATATTGGGCTGTATTGTGATGCTCAGTTCTGCAATGGAATGAGTAAGTCAGGGGCTGTGGAGTTTTTACCATGAAGTTGATGACACCTCATTGTGAATATTGCTCCATCCATCCAGACACTAAAGACACATGAGGAGACTGTAATAAGAATACCAACTCTCCTTTTCTCATCCTCCACTTCAGTATTCAGAAGACTTCCTGCAAGCCATTGCCCAATTTGTAAATTGGACACAATTTAAGAAATTTTAGAGTATAATGATTTGACTGTATGAAATGGTGTATTGCTGGCACAAATACCTCCAGATAAATGTGTTTTTCTGGTCAGAGGACAGTCTATCCAAAAACCTCTTAATACCAGTGTGATGAATATCTGAAGACTTTCCAGGAGTAGCAGTTTTTGATACTAAAGCAGATGGAGTAGCAAAATTCTTATTTGAAATTGAAGAAATTGAATTGCTTCACTTTCACTGTCACTCATATCACCATCTCCATCAAAAGGCTCCATTCTTCATGATGATTCTTCATAAAGAAGCAAAAGTAGAATGCACAGAAGAAAACAAATTATGATGGAGTCCAGTTTTCCTTTCTTGCTGTTTGACTTCAGTAATCTTTGACAGTAACTGAACACATATTGCAAGAATTCAACAAGTGTTTCTCCTTTCTATCTACATGTGTCACATATTCAGGAGAACAGAACTTGTATTTAGCTTTAACAGTTTTGTCCATGTTCATGTCTAGTAAAAAAAATTCCATTCAAATTATTTTGGCTTTCCCAAACTCGGCATAATTTATTATGTCAATGTCATTAATCTCACTGCTTCTGAATGGCTTTCTAGATTATGAAGTATCTTTTGTATTTCAAATCAACCAGTAACCCCATTCTGTTCTCTCTAACTGCTGCTGTTTTAGAACATTCCAGACAATCAAAATGTTTTTGGCCATGCTGCCCCCTCCCTTCCAGGTCCCTTACAGACTCCCAGATCACATGGAAGGGGAAAGGGGGACAGGTGGCACCCTCTTCCATGTAGCAAATACAATGGACTCAATCAGCAGCAGGAGGAAAAACAGAGCAGGAAGGGAGGGGCCTCTAGTGAAATGTCATGTCACAACCACTCCTCCCCATTAGTGTAGCACATTGACGTTTGCCTGGGGATAAGTGTATATGGGGAGGCTATAATGGGGATTTTTGTGACGAGCAGATGTGGGAGGATTTTTTACACCAACATTTAGTGTGAGTTGTTTGATTTGTTCAGGTGAGGATGGTGTTGTTGTGTTTTGTTTAAGGGTGAGGTTTAGTCTTTTTTCTGTGTGTTGGGGAAGATTTAAGGACTGTGAGCTTTACTCTCTTTCCCCTACTCTCTTCTGTAGAAATTTCTGTATGTTTGTATAGTGAGCTTAGACTAAGATCTTCAGGTTAGGGATCATATCTTTTAACTTGTAACTTTGTAAACCTCCATGGCCTGGTATACAAATAAAGATATACATGTAATGTTTGTTCTATCAAATTCCAGCTAATTAAGAAGCTCAACTTTCTAGTTCACCTTTTTCCTGCAACAGGTGGCATTAACATGTAGTAAAGTGAGTGATCAAGACTTTTAAGTAAGTTTTCAAACAGATGGCACCACAGTGCAATCAAAAAACCTAGGCCACCACCTACATCAGGACATTCTTGCTAAAATATCTGACTGTGGTCTAATAAGCAGTTGTCACAAATATAAAGGGAAGGGTAAACACCTTTAAAATCCCTCCTGAGATTTTCCAGAGGAAAAACCCTTTCACCTGTAAAGGGTTAAGAAGCTAGCATAACCTCGCTGGCACCTGACCAAAATGACCTATGAGGAGACAAGATACTTTCAAAAGCCAGGGGGGTGCGGAGAAACAAAGGCTTTCTCGGTCTGTGTGATGCTTTTGCCGGGGACAGAACAGGAATGTAGTCTTAGAACTTAGTAAATAATCTAGCTAGATATGCGTTAGAATCTGATTTCTTTAAATGTTTGAGAAAATAAGCTGTGCTGAATGGAATGGATATTCCTGTTTTTGTGTCTTTTTGTAACTTAAGGTTTTGCCAAGAGGGATTCTCTATGTTTTGAATCTAATTACCCTGTAAGGTATTTATCATCCTGATTTTACAGGAGTGATTCTTTTTACTTTGTCTTCTATTAATATTCTTCTTTTAAGAAACTGAATGCTTTTTCATTATTCTTAAGATCCAAGGGTTTGGGTCTTTGGTCCCCTATGCAAATTGGTGAGGATTTTTATCAAACCTTCCCCAGAAGGAGAGGGGTTAATGTTTGGGAGGATTTTTTTATCAAACCTTCCCCAGAAGGGGGGGGAGACATTTCCAAACGGACTCTTTCCTAATAATACCGGTTAGACGTTTGGTGGTGTCAGCGAAAGTCCAAGGGCAAAAGGTAAAATAGTTTGTATCCTGGGGAAGTTTTAACCTAAAACTGGTAAAAGTAAGCTTAGGAGGTTTTCATGCAGGTCCCCACATTTGTACCCTAGAGTTCAGAATGGGGAAGGAACCCTGACAGCATCAAATGACATTATTTGACTGGTCAATTGACCAGCTTGCCAAGCCTAGTCTAAGACATCTGGTAGTGGTCATTGTCAAAGGATACTGAATAGATCAACTACTGTCTTATCCAGTATGGCAATTCCTATGCTCCTAAAGAAGGAGAGCTTTGGTGACAAATACTGATTGGGTGGAAATGTGGTAAAGGGGGAAAAAATGTTTCTAATTGAAAGGCCAGGCAAGAAAAAAAAAGAATAAATAATGTACCAAGACTCTGAATTGTAAAAGTGCTATTTTTCATACACTTAATGTTTTCCCCTCCTGTTACAGATAAGTTCTTGCACACTTGAAAACAAAAGACTTAAAATTTTTCCTTCATTTTTTTCTCCTATAATTGCCTGTGAAGTTACTATCAGGATAGCGAAACATTGATTTTGAAGGAAAAAAAATCTCATATACAATGTAAAGAATTCTATGGACATGGGGCCTAACCTCTGGAAGTCAGTCTTTCTATTGAGCTTTGGATCAAGATCATGATGCAGAAAAGCTGGGTTCTCATCCCAAGTGGAGTGGGTATGTACATGCAGTTAGGAACTTTATCTCTTCTCCTCATCTGCATGGGATGGGAACTTTCCAAAAGAGGATCCCATTGTTGCCTGATACAACCTGAGTGGCTCACTGGGCTGTCCATGGAAGGTAGACAAGTCATCAGTCTAAGATTTTAACATTCTCCCCCAGAAATGATTTGTCACAAAAGACTTCTTTCTGTCAGGTAAAGATCTTTCTCCAGGCTTGTGTACTTTTGTTTTCAGAAGAAACAGAAGTTTCTTGCTAATACTGGGAAGGGTGGAACAGACTGTGGAAAACCTCCCAGTATGACAAGGATTATCATAAGTCATTCCATTGCTTACTGGAAAAAAAAAATCTTTGCTCCAGTAGTCTTTAATGTATTTCACTAGACCTGAAAAATATCTCAGGGTGCTGCTGTAAAACCACCACCTCATTATTAGTAACCTACTTAGAAATGGTTTGTTGTGAAAATAAACTTTTAATAAATAGTCTGGAAACAAGAGCCCAGATTCACTAAATGAACTAAACTTGGTGCTAGAGAGGAGCAGCTGACAAAGGTGTCTTAGGTTCACTGGGCACTATCCCTGTCCATAGCATGGCTGCTCTCTAGTTTGTGCCAGCTGCTAGCAACCCACAGGAGCCTCTCTTTTCACCAAGGATCAGCTGAATTCTGGGGTGCCCTGGCCATGCCTCCTGAAACCAGCAGCCTTCATCCATGGAGGATTCCTCTACACAGGGGAAATTTGCCTCTAGCCAGAAATGCTGGGTTTAGGCTGTGCCTTAATAGAAGAGAATTCAACCCAGAATGCATAGATAAAAGACAGTGATAAAACTGTTGGGGATCAAATTGGTTGTGACCTAGAACTCCATAGACCTGAGTCCACAAAGCAGCATATTTTGGCTGTATTATTAGAGTTGAAAAGTACCCACCTATGATCTAATAAGAACAGAGGGCAGGTCTACACTTAAGCACTACAGTGGTGCGGGGCTGTAATTAAGACTCTACCTACATTGATGGGAGAGCTTCTCCCATCAGTGTAGGTACTCCACCTCCCTGAGAGGTGGTAGCTATGTTGACAGGAGAAGCTGTCCCATCAGCACAGTGCTGTCTACACTAGGGGTTAGGCTGGTATAATTGCATCGCTCTGAGCTGTGGATTTTCCACACCCCTGAGCAACATAGTTATACCAACATAAGTTTGTAAGGTAGACCAGGCTCCTATGATCCAGCTTAGGTAACCCCAAGTAACTTTTAGAAAAGTTAGGAAATGTTTGAAAAATGAGGTTGTTTTCTGCTGTTAAACATGCCATTAGCTCAGGTTATTTTAGGCTTAAGTCAGAAAGCTTTATTTCTAGTGCTTTTTTGATGTGATTTGTTCATTAAAACAACTCTTGCAAAAAGGCCCTACAGTTGAGCCAGTCTTGAGATGCCCTCCTCACAAGAAGCCTGAGGCACTCAATGCTTGACTTGCACAGAGAGGATGTGAAGGAAGTAAAAATGGATCTATTCTTACCATTACACTGACTGTTAAAAGCAGAGTAAAATCGTTTGCAATGGGTTTATGATTTCCTTGGCTTCAGCAGTTAAAAAATCAGAACACATATACCCTTGACAGCTGTGCTGCTTCAAAATAACTATTTTCCCCTCAGATAAATATGCAAGGACAGAGAGGTAAATCTTTAGGTTATGTTGTGCTATTAAGAGGCTGTGTATGTATGTCATAGTTAGAGGAAACGACTGGGAACCTGAACAGAATTAGGCTGAGCTATTGTCTCTTGTGTGACTTTGTGGCAGCAGTCACTTGACCTTTGGGGGAGGGGGAAATCTTAGCCAGCACATCTGAAAAACTGAAAATAAATCAGGATTGCTTTGAAAACCAGATGCTGCATTTGACCTGAAGTTTCCAAGATAAATAAGTTACTCATTCCAAACAAAGACCCTTTCAAAATACCACTTTGATTCTGCCCAAACACATAATTTTCTCTCATAGCAAGGTTTCTGTAATGAGGCTCCCAGTTATATTAAACCAGACTTGTACTCTAAAGAACTCTCATTTAATATTTCTCAGAATGCCTAATTGCCATTATGCAAGTGATGTTATAAGCCCTGATGATGGCACTTCCATTGACTTCAATGTATGTAGGATCAAGCCTATAAAAAGGGTTGAGTTCTATATTTTCCTTTGATTCCTCAAAAATATATTTTAAAAAACGCATACCAAAATATTTCCTACGTGGTTGAAAAACAAGAACTATCGCTTAGCTAAACCTGTTACCCATATTTGTGATCTTGTTGAGTTGTTTCCATTAGAAGGAGAAAATAATGAGAGTCAGGTATTCTGGTGCAATCCTGTTTATTTACCAGAATGTCCATAAAGTCCTATTTCTCCGAACACATTCGGAATCAAACAGTAGAAGTCAGTTTTCTTACTCACAGTTCCAACCCTGCCTTTTCAGCCATGCCACAAAAGCTCTGTCTACTGGCTTTCAGCTTCTTCCATCCACAGACCAACACAGCTCTGTCAGTCCCCAGGCCCTGCCTTTATCCATCCCAGGGATACTCCTTGGATTGCATGATGTCATAAATATAAAGGGAAAGGTAAAAACCTTTAAAATCCTTTCCGGCAGAGGAAAAACCCTTTCACCTGTAAAGGGTTAAGAAGCTAGGATAACCTCACTGGCACCTGACCACAATGACCAATGAGGAGACAAGATACTTTCAAAGCTGGAGGGGGGGAAAAACAAGGGTCTGGGTGATGTTTTTTGCTGGGAACAGTACAGGAATGGAATCTTAGAATTAAGTAAGTAATCTAGCTAGATATGTATTAGATTCTGATTTCTTTAAATGGCTGAGAAAATAAGCTGTGCTGAATGGAATGGATATTCCTGTTTTTGTGTCTTTTTGTAACTTAAGGTTTTGCCAAGAGGGATTCTCTATGTTTTAAATCAGATTACCCTGTAAGGTATTTACCATCCTGATTTTACAGGAGTGATTCTTTTTACTTTTTCTTCTATTAAAATTCTTCTTTTAAGAAACGGAATGCTTTTTCATTATTCTTAAGATCCAAGGGTTTGGGTCTGTGGTCACCTATGCAAATTGGTGAGGATTTTTACCAAACCTTCCCCAGGAAGGGGGGTGCAAGATTTTGGTGAGGATTTTGGGGGGGAAAGAAGTTTCCAAATGGCTCTTTCCTAATAAAAAAACCAGTTAGACGTTTGGTGGTGGCAGCGAAAGTCCAAGGGCAAAAGGTAAAATAGTTTGTATCTTGGGGAAGTTTTAACCTAAGCTGGTAAAAGTAAGCTTAGGAGGTTTTCATGCAGGTCCCCACATCTGTACCCTAGAGTTCAGAGTGGGGAAGGAACCTTGACACACGACCCAGCCTTTTCCAGGTCTTGCATGTAGTTTAGTCCTGGGACGGAGGTTTCCATTGTTTCAGCTATCAGTAAACCAAAGGGCAATTAACTGCTGCCTCATTTTGCCTGAATGAAAGGCAGCTAGCATGCCCATCAGCTTCCACAAAGTCTGTGACTTCCCATGGATCAAAGACACACTTGCTGGGAGCCACCCAGTCTCTAATATAACAATTATTTGAAGGAAAGAGTTATGGATTAGCTGGGAATTGTAAATAAACGCAGACTACAGAATTAAGAATCCTGAGAATTTACAAAAAGAACACTGTGAATTCTAAGTACTAATATGCCTCTGACCTCTTCCCCAGAGAAATGCCCACTGTAGGGGGAAAATGACTCATTACACAGGGACAAGGTGGGTGAGGTCATATCTTTTACTGGATCAACTTCAGTTGGTGAGAGAGACAAGCTTTTGAGCTACACAGAGCTCTTCTTCAGGTCTGGAAAAGGTACTCAGAGTGTCACATCTAACAAAGTGGTACAGATTATTTAGCATAAGCAAGTTAACATATATTCTAAAGGACAATGATGTGATGTTCACCCCCACACTAGCCTGGAGAGCATTACTGAGACTGAGAAGGAGCCAATTAACTGGATAGGCCACAGATGAGGGGGAATTTGTTGGCCTAAGCAACCCCTGATTGATGATGGAACCCAGCTGAAAAGGAACAGGCAGGGCTGGTATAAAGCCAAGAAGTTGGCAGTAGAAAGTGGGTGGGTTTGGACCAGACGCAACGCAATGCAATGCAACGCGACGCGACGCGACGCGACGCGACAGTGGAATGACCAGCTACCAGCTCAGCGGGGAGTCCCACCAAAACACACCAAGCTTATCTCGGTGGGAGATACCACTCCAACACCACACCGAGCCACTTCCTACTGCAGTCTCAGGCGTTGTAGTTCAGGAAGTGTTGGAATCTCTTAGTTCCCCAGCACTGGCTGCTCCCTGGGGCGCTGTGGACTGCTGGGGTCTGAGGCTGTAGTCCACGTTTCCGCTCCCCTCTGGCACAGGCTGGAGCCCATCCTCAGCAGGAGCTCCTGATACACATCCTTCCCCACCAGCATCACTCCCTGACTGAGCTGGGCTGTTCTCTTTTATCCTGGTATACCTGGAACATGCCCAGTAGGGAGAAGGGGGCATAGCTTCTTCAGCCCACAATGTGGCATGAACCCCTTCCCGTCCAGTGCAGGGCGAGTGCACCCCATCACAGGGTATAGGTGAGGAACAAGTGCTGTTTGTTAAGTGACTGATTATCAGGAAAGAGGAAGAATATAAACCATCCACTACCATCCAAGTAACATTTACTTGGTGCAACACTACCTGATAGGATTAATAAAGGATATCAACTCTTTTGGGTTAAACCATATATCCCCACCCCTTTGAGATGGTTTGGGCATGTGGCAGCTGTCTGTAAGGGGGAAATGAGTTGTAGTACATGTGAACACTCATGAGAACTGGATGGAAGGAACAGAACTAAAATGAAACAATTATGTGGATAAAACCAGTGCAGCATACAAAGGTTGCGTGGCAGTGGAATGAACTAGAGCAATACAGAAAATTAAAACTATCCATAAAATGCCCTATGTAGAAACTACCAAAAGATATTCACAACTGAATGGGGAGAAGGAGGAAAATGCCAGTGTGTGAAAAGAGCTACGAGTACAACAAGCAGTTCAGGGCAGGAAAGAAAATATAAGGGGAATAGATGAAGATGTACTGCTTGCAGGCAAAGATAAATGTATAGCATTTATGACAGAAGTGCTTAATTCCACTTTAGAGACAGGGAAGAAGACTACAAAAATAAAAATTATAACAAAAGTGGCAGAAAAATATTTGCATATAAGCAATCTCTTGATAGACTGCATTCATGCAATTTTTAATGAAGGTAATAATGTAGTTTAAAAACATGGTTCTAATGTTTTTTGCTGAAACACACATAGTTTAATAGCACATGGTCAGGAAAACTGTAATGGAAAACAAACCTGATGTGATATGTGTACAGGAAACATGGTTAATGAGAAAACTTATGTTTAGACTTCCAGGATATGATGTAATCAGATGTGATGGAGAAATAACAAGAGGAGGAGGGATATCTATATTCATAATAGAAGGTCTTAGTTACACTGACATAGAGGTACAGAACTCAAGTTTTGAGTACAATGCTGTTGAGATTCCTCTGCAGAATGATACCACCGTTATATGACTCTATAATGTTTACAACCTATGTAAAAAAACTAGACAATCTAGAATTAGAAGAGTTAGTTAAGGGTGTCAAAGGCCCATATATTATTTGTGGAGACCTTGATAACCATAATGAAATATGGGGAAGCAGAAAATCTAATTATAATGGCAAATGCCTGGAACTGTTCATTGACATGCACAACCTAGTATTGCTTAATACTGGAGCACCTACTACATTTAATTCAGTGGATGGAACCTTTTCATGTTTAGATCTGGGAATTGCTGCAAGCAATATAGCAAGTAAATGCAGCTCGGAAATCTATAAAGAAGAGAGAATGGGTGGAAGAAGTGATCGTTTCCCTATGATAATTACATATCAAGGCCAAAGTAATGTTGAAAACACTGAGAGAATTCCTACCTGGAGCCTTAGAAAAGCAAGCTGAATACTCTTTAAGAGTAAGTGTGCTGAGTACCTAAATACCAATTGTATAACTGATAATCTAGAAGAATTTCATGATAATATAATCAAAGGAGTTGTAGCAACAGTCAACCTAGCTATATCATATGTAAGACATCAAATTGTCACAAACTCAGAAATTCAGTTCCCTGTGGAATGAAGATTGTAAAACATCAATTAAAGCAAGAAATAAGACATACAAGCAAGCAAAAAGTCCAATGAATAGAAAGGACATAGTGAACTATAAAGGATGTAAACAGTGGCACAAAGAATTATCAAACGGGCAAAGAAAGAGAGTTGGAGAAAATATTGTGGGAAAATAAACAAAGATTCCAAGGTTTCAGAGATATATAAACAAGTTAAAAGAATAAATGGGATACAGAGTACAGACAAATTTATTCCCGGTCTTATAGTAAATGATAAAGTTGAAAGTTCTAACTTAGGAAAAGCGGACGTTTTAGCAAAAGAGTTCCAAAAATTAGTAGTGATACAAAACAAAGAGTTTTATGAACAAAAAAGAAAGTTCACTGCAGAAAATTGTGAACACTTACATGGATGGGTAGACTATAACGATGATGTACTGAATGAAAATTCATGGAGCCAGAAACAAAAAAAGCTGTAGACAAAAGTAAAAATACAGCCCCAGATAAAGATAGCATGTGTAATGCAATGGTGGCCAAATTGCGGAGAATACTGTTGGCATTGACCTGGATAAGGGATGTATGCCCAACTATGACTATTATCCTATCTGACTCTTAATCAGGTATAATCATGGTTAGAAATAGAGTCTCAGAAATGACTTTCTCAATGATGAAATATTGATCTTAACTATAGAGATAGTACCACTGGGTATACATACAATAATAGTATGGATTCCAGTGCATGTTGGAATAGCAGACAATGAAAGGGCAGTTAAATCAGCAAAAAATACCTTTAAAATGAGGTTGGAATCACAGAAGCATAGAATATCAGGGTTGGAAGGGACCTCAGAAGGTCATCTAGTCCACCCTGCTGAAAGCAGGACCAATCCCCAAATAAATCATCCCAGCCAGGGCTTTGTCAAGCCTGACCTTAAAAACCTCAAAGGAAGGAGATTCCACCACCTCCCTAGGTAACGCATTCCAGTGCTTCACCACCCTCCTCGTGAAAAAGTTTTTCCTAATATCCAACCTAACCTCCCCTTCTGCAACTTGACACCATTACTTCTTGTTCTGTCATCTGAGAATGGTCTAGATCTACCACTGAGAATGGTCTAGATCCATCCTCTTTGGAACCCCCTTTCAGGTAGTTGAAAGCAGCTACCAAATCCCGCCTCATTCTTCTGTTCTGCAGACTAAACAATCCCAGTTCCCTCAGCCTCTCCTCATCAGTCATGTTTTCCAGTCCCCTAATCATTTTTGCTGCCCTCCGCTGAACGCTTTCCAGTTTTTTCACATCCTTCTTGTAGTGTGGGGCCCAAAACTGGACACACTACCCCAGATGAGGCCACACCAATGTCGAATAGAGGGGAACAATCATGTCCCTCGATCTGCTGGCAATGCCCCTACTTATACAGCCCAAAATGCCATTGGCCTTCTTGGCAACAAGGGCCACTCATATCCAGCTTCTTGTCCACTGTAACCCCTAGGTCCTTTTCTGAAGAACTGCTGCCTAGCCATTCAGTCCCTAGTCTGTAGCGGTGCATGGGATTCTTCCGTCCTAAGTGCAGGACTCTGCACTTGTCCTTGTTGAACCTCATCAGATTTCTTTTGGCCCAATCCTCTAATTTGTCTAGGTCCCTCTGTATCCTATCTCTACCCTCCAGCAATATCTACCTCTCCTCCCTGTTTAGTGTCATCTGCAAACTTGTTGAGGGTGCAATCCCCTCCATCCTCCAGATCATTAATGAAGATATTGAACAAAACCGGCCCAAGGACCGACCCTAGGGGCACTCCACTTGATACCAGCTGCCAACTGGACATGGAGCCATTGATCACTACCCGTTGAGACTGAAGATCTAGCTAGCTTTCTATCCGCCTTATAGTCCATTCATCCAGCCCATAGTTCTTTAACTTGCTGGCAAGAATACTGTGGGAGACCGTGTCAAAAGCTTTGCTAAAGTCAAGGAATAACACATCCACTGTTTCCCCTCATCCACAGAGCCAGTTATCTCATCATAGAAGGCAATTAGATTAGTCAGGCATGACTTGCCCTTAGTGAATCCATGTTGACTGTTCCTCTCCTCTAAGTGCCTCAGAATTGATTCCTTGAGGACCTGCTCCATGATTTTTCCAGGGACTGAGGTGAGGCTGACTGGCCTGTAGTTCTCCGTATCCTCCTTCTTCCCTTTTAGAAAGATAGGCACTACATTAGCCTTTTTCTAGTCATCCCGATCGCTATGAGTTTTCAAAGATAATGGCCAATGGCTCTGCAATCACATCTGCCAACTCCTTTAGCACCCTCGGATGCAGCGCATCTGGCCCCATGGACTTGTGCTCGTCCAGCTTTTCTAAATCGTCCCGAACCCACTTCTTTCTCCACAGAGGGCTGGTCACCTCCTCCCCATGCTGTGCTGCCCAGTGCAGTAGTCTGGGAGCTGACCTTGTTCGTGGAGGCAAAAAAAGCATTGAGTACATTTGGCTTTTTCCACATTCTCTGTCACTAGGTTGCCTCCCTCCTTCAGTAAGGGGCCCACACTTTCCTTGACTTTCTTCGTGTTGCTAACCTACCTGAAGAAATGCTTCTTGTTACTCTTAACATCTCTTGCTAGCTGCAACTCCAAGTGTGATTTGGTCTTCTTGATTTCACTCCTGCATGCTTGAGCAATATTTTTGTACTCCTCTCTGGTCATTTGTCCAATCTTCCACTTCCTGTAAGCTTATTTTGTGTGTTTAAGATCAGCAAGGATTTCACAGTTAAGTCATGCTGGTCTCCTGCCATATTTACTATTCTTTCTACACATCGGGATGGTTTGTCCCTGTAACTTCAATAAGGATTCTTTAAAATACAGCCAGCTCTCCTGGACTCCTTTCTCCCCTCATGTTATTCTCCCAGGGGATCATGCCCATCAGTTCCCTGAGGGAGTCAAAGTCTGCTTTTCTGAAGTCCACGGTCCGTATTCAGCTGCTCTCCTTTCTTCCTTGTGTCAGGATCCTGAATTCGACCATCTCATGGTCACTGCCTCCCAGGTTCCCATCCACTTTTGCTTCCCCTACTAAATTCTTCCCGGTTTGTGAGCAGCAGGTCAGGAAGACCTGTGCCCCTAGTTGGTTCCTCCAGCACTTGCACCAGGACATTGTCCCCTACCCTTTAAACTTCTTGGATTGTCTGTGCATGCTGTATTGCTCTCCCAGTAGATATCAGGGTGATTGAAATCTCCCATAAAAACCAGGGCCTGCGATCTAGTAACTTCCGTTAGTTGCCAGAAGAAAGCCTCGTCCACCTCACACCCATGGTCTGGTGGTCTATAGCAGACTTCCACCACGACATCCCCCTTGTTGCTCACACTTCTAAACTTAATCCAGAGACTCAGGTTTTTCTGCAGTTTCATACCGGAGCTCAGAGCAGTCATACTGCTCTCTTACATACAATGCAACTCCCCCACCTTTTCTGCCCTGCCTGTCCTTCCTGGACAGTTTATATCCATCCATGACAGTACTCCAGCTATGTGAGTTATCCCACCAAGTCTCTGTTATTCCAATCACATCATAATTCCTTGATTGTGCCAGGACTTCCCGTTCTCCCTGCTTGTTTCCCAGGCTTCTTGCATTTGTGTATAGGCACTTAAGATAACTCGCTGATCGTCCCTCTTTCTCAGTATGAGGCAGGAGCCCTCCCCTCTTGTGCTCTCCTGCTCGTTCTTCTTCCCGATATCCCACTTCCCCACTTACCTCAGGGCTTTAGTCTCTTTCCCCTTGTGAACCTTGTTTAAAGCCCTCCTCACTAGGGTAGCCAGCCTGCTTGCGAAGATGCTCTTCCCTCTCTTAATTAGGTGCAGCCCATCTCTGCCTAGCACTCCTCCTTCTTGGAACACCATCCCATGGTCAAAGAATCCAAAGCCTTCTCTCTGACACCACCTGCATAGCCATTCGTTGACTTCCACGATCCCTCTGAGTAAACAAGACTTCAAAAGTATGGTTGTGAGAGAACTTAAGAAGGAATGGCAAAAACTATAGACCAAAGAGAAAAAAGTATAAAGGTTTTATGAAATATGTCCTAAACTTGAGGATAATGTGAATACCACATTAGTCTGATCCACAGTTTCCAAGTTTACAGGATCAATAACATCCCCATTTCCGAGACATAGATGAAATGTTTCTGCCTCTGGATGCAGAGTCTCTGTAGTATGGGCAGTATCTGGTACCATCACATAATGTAGTTCATCTTGACTCTCATCAGAATCACCGGAGTCCAAATTGCTCTATTCATTTTGATCTCTTATTGTACTCATTTCCCTTGTTCTCTGTGTCTTCCAGTGTGGTGGTTTAGAGGGTGGTGTTATAGCCAAAGGTCAGATGTCACAGGGAAGTAAATATTGAAGAAGTAAAAGAACTATAACACATCCTTCTCCATCTTCTGCTTTTATTTCATAGACTGGACTATCCCCTTTCCTTTAAAGTATTACATGAATCTAACCTTTCCAGTAGGATCTTAATTTTGCCTGATCTCCCTTCCCTGAAATATTCCAGACAATTTCTTCTGCTGAGAAGGCAGCACCAAGCACTTTCTTGTCATTTTCAAATTCTGTACTTTGGTCATGATGGATCTTTTGGGGGAACCCACATTTTAAAAGAGTCCTCAAAGATCTTGTCTGCTACTGTCTTGCCTGACCTGTTAGTGGTTGTTTAGGCTTGGATAAATCTAATGAAGTGATTCACTGTGACTAAGATGTATTCACATCCTCCCTTCCTTCTGTATAGATGCAAGAAGTTTTGCTCCAATGATTCTGTTGTAACTATGTTAGTTAGTGGAGCTCTAGTAGTTCGGTGAGGTGTCTTTTGCTTGACTCATGTACAGACTCTAGAGACACAATGCTCAATGTGTCTCTTCATCTATGGGCAATAAAACCAATCTCTTGCAAGACTGATTACTCGCTCTGCTCCTAAATGTCTTATCTGCTCCTAAATATATGGGACATCTCATCATGTACTTCTTGATATACCTTTCTTTTATATTTTTCAGGTAATGCCAGATGATTTTGTAACTTGGTTTTACAATGAAGTTTTCCATCTGTATCCAAATGCAACTGATACCACCATGCATCAGGGCAGAGTTCTTATCACATCCTGTGTTTTCTTGGTTATTTGGTTTGTGCTCCAAGGACTTATAATGAAGAATTTTAGCAATAGCTTGATCCTCCTCTGAGCTGCCAAATTGTCTTCTCATGGAATAGGCTTTATGGTGGATTTAATACCCATGGAAAAGTCTTCTGTTGCTAAAGGGTTGGTATCAATAGCAGCTAACCAAGATGCCTCGCCATCTCTTTGCACATCTGTTACCTGCTCAATTTAGGGCACACCACCTATACCCTACCAAGGGCTCAATGTATAACCTGGTCAATTTAGGGCACCCCACCTATACCCTACTGAGAACTCAAGGCATGACCCAATCAATTTAGGCACCTCCACACTTTCCCTTCCGAGGGCTCATGGTGTAAGGCATCTATCCTTCCCCACAGGGCTCAGGAAGAAACCTGGTCAATTTAAGTACCCGCCCTTTCCCTCAGGGCTCAGGGCTCTATGGGTCTGCAGAAGCTTTTCCCAGTGAAAGAGCCTTACACGGTTGTGCTCTAAACATCTATTTATTAGCAACATGCACAGAATACATATACCAAGCAAATCTCTTATGCTCACCACTCCTAATATACAGACAAATTTCACCTGATGGCCAGTTAGGATTCATTCATGTGGGGGTTCCCAGCAATGCCTCTGCATGTCACGGTCATGCAGAGTGGTCAGAGTTCCAGCAGCTTGATGTTGAACTGCAGTCCAGAAATGATTCCCAAAAAACATTGTTTTTCATTTACATTATATAGGTAAAACTAGCTCTCTCCTTCAAATTTACTAAACCTATCACATTATCCCACACTCCTAAATAACAAAAATTGTAATCAATTACACTCCGGCACCTATGTGTCCTCCTTCCAACCCAAGTTCTTTACATTTTATCTTTCATGCCCACATTGTAACTTAATTCTGACCTTCTCTATTTGTGCAGATGGTCAGCATAAAACGCTGTTCTGAGCTTATTTTAACATTTGTTGAATCATAGGACTGGAAGGGACCTTGAGAGGTCATCTAGTCCAGTCCGCTGCACTCATGGCAAGACTAAGTATTATCTAGACCATTCCTGACAGATGTTTGTCTAACCTGCTTGTAAAAATCTCCAGTGATGGAGATTCCACAACCTCCCTAGGCAATTTATTCCAATGCTTAACCACCGTGACAGTTAGGAAGTTTTTCCTAATGTCCAACCTAAACCTCCCTTGCTCCAATTTAAGCCCATTGCTTCTTGTCCTATCCTCAGAGGTTAAGAAAAACATTTCACCTCCAGGATGCATCTGTCTCTGGGCCCCTACCCTTGACCAGAAGGATCAAAGAGAACGCCACCGACGCTCCAGACTCCTTCACTCTTACTCCCAGGGCCCTGTAGTCACTTCTGATCTGCTGAGGGTCAGACCTTGCAGTATCATTAGTGCCCACATGGATGAGTAGCATGGGGTAGTAGTCAGAGGGCCAGATCAACAATCCCTCCATAATGTCTCGGATACTGGCCCCTGGCAGGCACCATACCTCCCAGGATGCCATGTCAGGACGACAGACAGGACAGATGCCTCCGTCCCCCTCAGAAGAGAGTCACCAACCACCACTATCGTATGTTTCCTCCTGGGATTGGTGGCTGCGATCCTCCCAGCCTTGGGGGTACATGACTTTTCCTCCTTCTGAGTCTCTTTCTGTATCTTCCCTAATTTCCCAGCATCTTTACAACCTTGGTGGTTATAGCTCTCGTTAGGGACATTACGGGGTGGAGGGGGGGGGGCGGTGCTTTATCAGTAGCAGAACATTCCTTTTTTCAATTTTAGTGGTGAAATCCCTTAGTTTCACCCAAGGCTGGTTTAATATGGGGGGTGGGGGGTGTTGATCAGGTGTCAGGCCTACACATCCAAGGACTGGAAGACAGCATTAACAACATCTTTGCTTAACTCTTCTGTACATTTTATCATATTTTTTCCATATCAAGTGGCATTCTGAATAGTCTTGAATTATGTTAATTTAGTATGTTTTTAAGTAGTTTGCCATATGCCCAGGTATAGATACATGGAGATACCACTGATCACATAGGAGATGTGAATATCTTTGGGAATTTAAGGTGTTCAGAACTGACCATTCAGTTGGACAGTGGAACTAAAATTACCACAGAAACTTTCTGCTTCATGTGAAATAAACTAAAGAGAAAAGCAGAAGCTTCCACTATCTGTAACAGAATTTGTGACAGACAAGAGATCCAAAGACTCAACTGCGTATGACAGTTATTAGCTTGTGGGACTCATGAACTACTACCAATATGTTAAATGGATGGACTGCATGTTATATTTTATTAATAGAAACATTGAGATGACATTACATTTAAAGGAGAGAGTAGGAGTCATAAGGGAATGTCAGAATTCTATTTACCTTTGCCCTGTCCTTTTCAAGGATTGATGGTCTGCTGAGGATATCAAAGAATAGCTCTGGCTGCAGCACCGGTGATGTGTGTGCTGCAAAAAGGACTGAGCAGCAGTGGGGCTTCTGCAAGCGGTATTTGTTGTTGTTGTTTTGTGTGAGGAGGGGGTTATATCTAGTTTAATAGAACTCCAGTTTTACAACTGTCCCTGGTGTGGGAGTGTAACGTTGACCAGAAGTTATTGGTTCTTCAGCAGCAGCTAATACAAATAGTGTAACTTTCCCAAGGAATAATACTACATTGAAGATAACTCAACCTTGTACTTCCCTCCCAAATCTCAGAATGCAGAAGCCACTCCAAACACTCAGGGCTAGATCTTCAGCTGGTATAAAGTCCTTTGACTTCTATGCCAGGCGAAGATCTTGCTCAATTTCCCCACCTCTGCACCTATTAGCCCCATTAGACCAATGTTTGCACTCCTTTGATCCCCTCTGTGCCTTTTATGAATGTACAGATACAGTTAACAGTTTAAACACAAAAAACACTTGTGAATCCCCAACATTACCTTTAATTCTGCCCACCTTGTATATATGAGAGAGGAAAAATACCCTTCACCTTTGCACAGCCTCCCCATGATTAACAAAACATTTCAATTATTTCAAAATGTTTCATTTTGATTTTTTCTGTTTCAAAATGTTTTGTTTCAACTTTTCCATTCAGAGACATTTCGATTTCAAATTTAGCCACTTTTACAAAAATACAAAGAAGCATGAACAGCTGAGTTGAAACACAAACTCAGAAAATTTCTGAGTCAACTTGAAACACTTCCATTGACTCAATGGAAATTTTTTGATGTAATTCAATTCAACAAACTTTAAAAAAAAATTGTTTTGGTTCAAATCAAACAGGATTTTTTTTCAATTCAGGTCCCAAACCAAAGAATCCATTATTTGCTCTGTTCTAGCCTCTACTCTTTTCCTATAGAAAATTTTTGCCAGTGTATCAGCATAGTCATGTATTCACCAGCTGTAGGCCTTCACCACTCAAGGCCTGATCCCATAAAACCCCTCTGTAAGTCTGTGATGTGTAGGAAGCAAAGACATCTCAGCACACTCTGACTGCTTCAGGCTTCTTTCTGTCTCTTACAATATATGTTAACTCCTTATGCAACACAATCTGTTCCACCTTTTATGTAGTAGTGATTCTCTGAATACATTTCCTAAACCTGAAAAGGAGCTATGTGTCTCTCAAAAGATCATCTCTCTCATCAATAGAAGTTGGTCCCATAAAAGATATTACCTCACCCATCTTGACTCTCTAGTAACTCAAGAGTAACACAGCTACAACCAAAGTATTCTTAAACACCCTCCTTGCTACTTCTATAAATATTAATTTCCTAACCTTTCTATTTGAGGTGTTAAGGGGCTATTTAGGATGTTTAACATATTAATGTTATAAAGACCCCTTTCTTGAAATTTAGTGTAGCTGTAGCATAAGGCTTCTTTGTATGAACCCCTTGAGAGGATGTCAAACTTAACTGCATTATGGTTACTATTACAGAGTGGCTCAATCGCATCTACTTCTGGAATTAGCTCATGACAAAGTCAAGAGTGGCCTCTTTCTCAAAAGATGTACATAGAGTAGCTGAGGTAGATTTTTAAAGTTGTTTTACTGACACTCCCCTAACATTAAACATGTACAATTCAAAAATAATATGTTAACAAGAAGAAATAAAACAAATTTCTAGGTGAACTGGGAAAAAAGAAAACATTTATAAAAAGAAATGTTAAAGTTCATGGCTTTCATATGTACTATGGCATTCTCTATAGGCTTAATTTCAAAGCTGAAAAGTAATGTTGCCAAACCTAAACATGAAGGTAAATAATATAAGGATCCTCCTTCTTAAAATAGACGATGAACTATTCTCATCCCATCAGACCAGCAGAAGGACCCCAAATAGTGTTAATGTTTAACATATATATATATATTACAAATTAGAGTGTTTGTTTGTTTTTATGAGCTGATGACCTATTATATGATGAGGTATAATCAACAAGCCACACACCAGTTGTAGTTCATCTGTATGCCAAGAAGTATTTCTACATTCCAGTGTTCAGACGGTTAGAGTGTTTGCGTTTCTCTGTTGCACCTTTCCACCTTCTTAGTGCCAATTTAAGAGCTGTTATTCTTAGTTCATACTAATTGTGAGAAAATAAAATCCTATCTGTTTCTGCCAAAAGGAAATGTAATTAGAGAATCAACAGAAAACTCCACTTACTAGACACCATTTGCTACCACTTATTGCCTTGCTAAGGGAAGTCATGTTCAGGTGAGTTCCACAAAGTAACAACCAGTCAAGATGACAAGTGCTTTTGATTTTACATCTCATCTCAAGAGCCACACTTCCAACAGGACTGTACCATATCCTTTGCATATGTAAATCCCATACATATGAGTTCTATACACATATAGTCAGGGCAGTACAGGGATCTTAAAGTGAGTTAATAGCATAACGCACATATTTCTTTCATTAGGATTTAAAAATAAAGACAGGCAGTGAATAGGAACACTTGTGGAGCGTTGACAGCTAAAGTAAGTCAGACCTAATTTTTGCAATCACCAAGAGCTTGGGATTGGCTCAGAGTGACAAAATTGAGAGGCTTAGCCTGGACAGCCATCAATTGTTAAACAATCTTTAAATAAGAGAACCTTGAAATAAGCATGGAATTCTACCAGATACCAATGAAGAGATGTACGGGCAAGAGTAACAAATTAGAAGAGGCTGCCTACTGTGAATTCATATTGTGTCAGTCTGTTTTAATTACAGGCTATAAATAGACCATTCTGGAACATTTGTAAATATATTGCAGTAGCAAGCAGAGCCATAAAACCTTTATACCAGTATTTTCAGGACTTTCTCATACAAACATGGCCTCAGTCTGGCAATATTTCCTAGCCTCCTGCAGCACTTGTCTGGCTCCTTATCGGCCTAGCAGAATCCCAAGGGCTTCTCCCTGTAGCAGATACCTTTAGAAACTCTGCCAAAGGTGGGTCCGACAGTGTAGAAGGGGAGTTAATACAATATTATGCAATATGTCACACAGGAATAGGAGGAGGTGCACATCCTATGGTCCTGTTCCTGCACCACTGAAGACAAGGAAGTTTTACCATTGCCTTTGACGAGAGCAGGAATAGACCCCATGTTCACATCCTTGGAAGGAAGAGACAAACAGTCCAGCTGAGGCAACTGCCTCCCTCTCCAGCATAAGCACATAGAGTCAAGAGGGGCAGATCTGCGAGGAGAGGGTCTCCTCTATATTTGTGCCAATAAATGATTTTTTGTTTCATTGGACAAACTGAAAAATTATTAGTGGAAGTAATTTCAGGTCAAGCCAAACAGTAAATTCTTCAGTTTTCTTACTGAAACAAAATAAAACAAAAAATGTTGTTTCATGTTGAATAAAATGTTGTGTTTTGGTTTTTTAACCACTATTTTTATTTAATTTTTTTTTTAGAAACACCATTCACAGCCCTGAAGGAGGCGATGGTGTTGTCCCTTTCTTGGCTGGTATTAGGGTGCTCGCCTCCAATATGGAACACCCAAGTTCAGATCCTTGTTCTGAATCAGGCCGAGTGGGAACTTGAGCCTACGTCTCCCACATCCCATATAAATACTCCAGCTGCAGGACTATAGGGTATTCTGGATTGGGAATCTCACCTATTGAAGCTGTTTCACTTTGTATAGATACTTAAATTTTAATGGAGCTAGAAAGAGAATGATTCCATAGCCTGTGGGGCAGGGGACTCAGATGGGAAGGAAGACAGCTGGGGTCTAGTCCCTGTGCTAATGATTATTTATATAAAGTGAAACTGCTTCACCAGGAGCAAGCCCAACCCCAGAATAGCCAATAGTGGTTAGGGCATTCATTTCTAATGCGTTTTGTGGAAGACCCTAATTCAAATGGCTGCTCCTCCAAAGGCAGCGTGGTAACTTGAACCTGGGTCTCCCACATCCAAGTGAGTGCTGCAATCACAAGGGCATAAAGGGGAGCAGCAGCACCACTATCCTGCTGCCCCCCAAAATGTTGAAGCCAAAACTATTTGATGAATTCATGAATAGTTTTGGTTGACCTGAAACATAAAGGTGGGCAAATATCCCATTTTTTTGGTTTGGCCAACAACCACCCCCTTCACCCCCCCACCCCAAAAAGTTTCATTTCAGATCCAAATTGAAACATAACATTCTTTTAATTTCTTGGTAAAATGAAAAAAGCAAAAAAAAGAATTTGGGGTCAAACAAAAACATGATTTTTGTTTTGTTTTGTTTTGTTTTGTTTATAATTTTTACAAAATAAAATTTAGGGAAATTCCAAAATGAATGGAATCTGAGCAACTAATAAAACTGTGGGTCCAATAAAGATCTTATCTCTCCTCTTTCAATAAATAGACAGAGTTCATTCCTATAATCAAATGGAGAACAGACTAAAACAAATTCCTTGAGTAATAAAAATGTTTGCATGTAAACATTAGTCATTTTTTTAAAAACTGGAGACGTGGATGACTGATGCTGAGTCACCAACTCTATGATAATAGAGCAAAAGTTTGCAAAGGTAAAATAAAAAACAACAACAACAACAAAACATCTACCTTTACACTGTTCAGCACAGAGAAACACTGAAGACATTCGCAAAAAGAAAAGGAGTACTTGTGGCACCTTAGAGACTAACAAATTTATTAGAGCATAAGCTTTCGTGAGCTACAGCTCACTTCATCGGATGCATGTAGCTCATGAAAGCTTATGCTCTAATAAATTTGTTAGTCTCTAAGGTGCCACAAGTACTCCTTTTCTTTTTGCGAATACAGACTAACACGGCTGCTACTCTGAAAACTGAAGACATTAATGGTTCTTCTACTTTCATTCAGTAGATGTCACTGTAGTACAGGGATTTACCACACTACATTAAAATAGCTTGAAGATAGAGAACCCTCCCTCCCTGCAAAAAAAAAAACCCAACCACACACACACACACACCTCCGCCACGCACACACAACAACAACAGCACCAGCAGGAACTAGGGAGGAATCAAAACTGGCAACTCAGACTTAACACCTTTAGATTTTGAAGGACGTAGAATTTCAATTTCCAGATCCAAATCACTCCCTGTGTTTTGCTCTTGGTTGGATCTAAAATCAGTAAGGAACTAAGTTCTGGTTTGGGTTTGGATGCAGTTGAATAGCTGATCTTATGAGATAAGATGTTTTTAGTTCAAGATGATGGATGAGAACAGCTTGTGCAGTTTCAACGCTGGTGGAGCTGAACCTTAACCTTAGCCCTGATTCAGTCTCAAATCAATACCCCTAAACCTACTTCAGATCCAGATCTGAACTCCGTCTCCTTAGTCCATTTTTGGTTATAACCATGAAAACTATCTGTTTAGCAGACAGACTGACTTATTTATTTAATTTTCATGTATTTTAAAATGCATGTAACCCATGTCCTGAGGGCTTGAACAGGAAAATATACACGTATATATACTTTTAAAGAACCATTATCAACATCTCTTTGGCCCATAATTTAAATAGTTTAAAAACGATAACAAAAAAAAATGTTTCCCGAAATCCCAATGAAAACAGTAGTCTTTAAACAACACACTTCCCCTGAAATGCCTGAAAGCAAAATATTGCAATACAAAAACCTGAAAGCAAAAACAACTTGAGCGTTTCAATTGCCCAAGCTTAGAGGTATGCAAGAGGAAATAATATAAGTATTTACATATTTTACAGTATTTTAAAGATGATTTCACTTTTAATAATCTCAGTTATTAAAAACAGCTAACAAAGTGTATGTGTTTACATTGAGACATTCAAGGCACCCTCTAACCAAATAAATCATAACTTATCAACCCCTCCTCGCACAGTCATTCATATAAAATCAATAAAATTCACTC
Organism: Dermochelys coriacea; assembly: GCF_009764565.3. Taxonomy (NCBI): domain Eukaryota; kingdom Metazoa; phylum Chordata; order Testudines; family Dermochelyidae; genus Dermochelys; species Dermochelys coriacea. Next base: position 138,760,079 of record NC_050068.2, read on the forward strand.
TCTTTAGCTATATAGCGCCTCTTGTCTACTAATCCACTGTCTTCTGAAAAGTCTGAAGATTTGAGATAAGTTGCGTGATTTAGTGGTGTTGGTCCTGCTTTGAGCAGGGGATTGGACTAGATGACCTCCTGAGGTCTCTTCCAACCCTAATATTCTATGATTCTAAGTTTCATAGCAGGCTTAACAGGTCAGACTCAGGCTTTGTATGACCAAAGATGGATCCAAATTCCAGAATCAAGGACCTCTTGCTGGAAGATATTAGATAATTTTTGCCAGCCTACACCAGAGGAAAATCAATTGAAGAAACCCAGCTCATCTCAACTGCTGGGGTATTACATGAGGAAAGAAGCATATTTCATGGAGCCAGATCCCAAAGCCAAACCATTATACTGTATGCCAATAACAACACCTTGAATTTCACATGACATTAAGCAGGAAACCGGTGCTAAACATAGAGAACCAATATAATTTTCTTCCTGAGAAACACCCTGCTAAGGAAATGGACTGGCACATTCTGCCTTAGGTGAAACTTCTGGGTGATCTTCAGGTGTGACTATGTAGAGTGACAGGTTTCAGAGTAGCAGCCGTGTTAGTCTGTATTTGCAAAAAGAAAAGGAGTACTTGTGGCACCTTAGAGACTAACAAATCTATTAGAGCATAAGCTTTCGTGAGCTACAGCTGTAGCTCACGAAAGCTTATGCTCTAATAGATTTGTTAGTCTCTAAGGTGCCACAAGTACTCCTTTTCTTCATGTAGAGTGAGTTGGAGGAATCCAAACATGATGTGATATAGGCATGGTTAAGTGGCAAGATCTGCATCAAAAAGAAAAAGGTTCCTACTTCTAAGCAAAGCTCATATGAAAAGCAAAGTCTTGGTCACTGCTGATCCTTTGACATTCAGAAGCAGCTGAGGTACCAACAAAATTCCTAGGATGGAAACCTGCATCACTATTGACAGTTCCACTCCTGCAATAACGGGAGCTGAAATAAAACAGTCCTGCCCATTGCTTTCTCCAGTCTACAAGCATCACTTCAGTCTTGTTCAGGTTTAATTTCAGCCCATTCAAGCCATAATCTCTGTTAAATGCTGAGTAAATTCTCAGTTATACCAACCAAATGCGTTGAGATGGAGATACTATATAAAATTAAATGTTATCTGTATATTGAAAATACTGCAAACTATATCTTCTCCTTAACTAAATCAAATCACTACTATTTTATTATTACCTACTAACCCTCCCAAAAGCCATGTGCTTTCAAATCAAATGCTGATTTTAAAAAATAACTGGAAAATGTTAAGGCTGAATTATGTCTCATATTTTCAGGCCCACAAAAGACTGAGTCTCTTTACTGTTATTACCCGTGCATGCACAAATTCACCAAGTGCTTTAGTTGTTATTTGCTAAAGGAAAGGTGTGGAAATCTGATTGGGATCATGACTAGGAGGTTCTATCTAATCTCTCTCCATACTATGCTCATCACTGGGGTAATGAGCTTGTCTGATACTATGCTCATCTGAGCACTTTGAAAGGTTGGAAGAGGAAGTGAATCAGGAGACTATAATGGCGTATCTCTAAGGTTATCATATTGTGATAATCAGGGCTGTAACTTTGCTGGTGTATGCTGCACTATGAAAAAAGTTGAACTGTGTATGTTTGCTCTGAGGCTATGTACATTTTGCCTATTCACTTTCAGATGTCACAACCTCCACTAAGTAATGGTTAGAGCTGTTTAGCAATCTGGCTGGCTAGCACAGATTCCATTTAATGTAACTGAAAAAACACCTCAATAGCTACATACAACTAAAAATAGTACTCTGTTATTGGGATTGATTCTAATGCAACCCAGGTTCGACCTTGTGGTTAGTTATGTCAACAAAAAGACTCACTGTATTTAATGGACTGGCTGTCTCAGGGACAGCACTGGAACACGAAGTCTTTTATCTCTCCAGTAGGTCACTGGATCAAATTTCACAAAAGTCAGTACTAATGAAAAATCATTGTTGGTGGCTGTTCAGTGACTTATGTGAAATGAATCTCTCAATCTAGTTTTTAGTCTAGGTATCCACATTTAACAAGAACAACAACATCTTTTACCTTTGTTAAAGGTCTTGATCCTTCAAGGTACTCAAAGGCTGGGGCCCAGGCTATCAAAAAGCTGGACTAGAGTTCTGGGATAAGGGCTGGGGCTACCAGGCCTGCTTCACAGGCACAATGGAATGTTCTACCATCAGAGTAAGACTAGTATGTGTAGGAGGCAGAAATTTCTTGGGGGCTGGTCCCAGACTTAGGAATGAATATCACAAACCTCACCACTTTCTGCTCCACATGCACTTCTTTGGCCTAACCTTTTCTAGCAAACACAGAGCATCATAAACACATTTAAAATACCCGCTGCCAAACCAGAACACTACACTGCACGCACGGTGTTTCCATTTGTGAGAGGATGAAAGAGCCACGGATGTGACAGATATTAGTCATCTCTCTTCCTGTGCTTAGATATTGTGGTGTTGAAGGTGGTCTAAAGACACATTAAATAGAATGAAATTGTTGGGAATTCTCAGTAGAGGGATGAAGGACTTGAATAAGACTGAGCTATGCTCTCACTCCTAGAGGTGTTACGGGTATTTCCATAAAAATGAAGGTCTGTTGGTAAGACACCATATTAAAGCTTGCGTGGGCCACCCCAACGTGAATGTGCTCTGTGGATAAAGTGTTGACTTCACTTTCCAAATACTCAGTGCTTTTAGAAAGAAATAAACCTGGTTGTACTTAAGGAAAAGTACATTATTGCTTATTTCTAAAAGGAAGTTTATAGATTCATAGATTCATAGATACTAAGGTCAGAAGGGACCATTCTGATCATCTAGTCCGACCTCCTGCACAGCGCAGGCCACAGAATCTCACCCACCCGCTCCTACGAAAAACCTCACCTATGTCTGAGCTATTGAAGTCCTTAAATCATGGTTTAAAGACTTCAAGGAGCAGAGAAGCCTCCCTCAAGTCAACCATGCCCCATGCTACAGAGGAAGGCGAAAAACCTCCAGGGCCTCTCCAATCTGCCCTGGAGGAAAATTCCTTCCCGACCCCAAATATGGCAATCAGCTAAACCCTGAGCATATGGGCAAGATTCACCAGCCAGATACTACAGAAAATTCTTTCCTGGGTAACTCAGATCCCATCCATCTAATATCCCATCTCAGGGGATTAGTCCTATTTACCCTGAATATTTAAAGATCAATTACTTACCAAAATCCCATTATCCCATCATACCATCTCCTCCATAAACTTATCAAGTAGAATCTTAAAACCAGATAGATCGTACATACTGTGCCATATTCATTGCCTAGTCCCCTGACTTCCGCTTGCAGGACTGAGAATACAGGTCTGGAGCATGAATTTAGTGGTTCTAATTGGCTGCAGTGCCCACTCTGCTGGGCTACTGCTATTGTTAACTGTCCTCTGGAGTGAACTTCGTCTTGGGACACAGCTGCCTATATAGGCATGGAAGATGTATACTACACCCTACTGCAGTGGTTTTCAAACTTTTTTTCTGACGACCTAGTTGAAGATTGTTAATGCCCGTGACCCAACGAAGCTGGGGATGAGGGGTTTGGGGTATGGGAGGAGGTCAGGGCTCTGAGCTGGGGGCGCGGGCCATCCCACCGCTTCCTGAAGCTCTCATTGACTGGGAATGGCGAACCGCAGCCACTGGGAGCTGGGAGCGCCCATACCTGCAGACGCAGAGGTAAACAAAGCGTCTTGCGGCCCACCAGGGGCTTACCCTGAGCAAGCCGCGAACCAAGTTTGGGAACCCCTGCCTTAAAGTGATCCAGTCTCAGTCCTCCATCCAGGTACCTAAGTCAAATATGATGATATCTGAAAATCTTATTTCATTGTATAAAAGTAAAGATTCTACCAATCCCAAAGTATTGGACACATTATCTCCCAGGTTAATGAATGTTTCAGATATTACCCAGATACACGCTACAACCAATTCTTATTAACTAAACTAAAATTTATTAAAAAACAAAAGGGAGAGAGTATGGTTAAAAGATCAATATACATACACGCATGAGTTCAATCATTGAGGTTCAGATTCATAGCATAGATGGTGAGCTTTGTAGTTGCAAAGAGTTCCTTTAAAATTCAGTTCATAGGTTATAGTCCAATGTCCAAATGTCATATTCGGGGTGTACCAGCATAACTGGGACTTCAGTCTTGTGACTCAAACTTCCCCCAACGAAACTTAAGAAGATCTGAGATGAACAGGATCAGGACCCATGGGTCTTTTTATACAGTGTTCTAGCATCCACTTGATCACACTGTCCTGGTTAAACAATAGGCTTTTGATGTAAACTTTTGCTTTCTAAACACAGCCAGTAATTAATTACACAAATTTACATAGGGCAATTTATCCATTACTTTATTACAAACTTCAAAGAGATATATATACAATGACATTATTTTACCCAAGATTCATCCAAATATAATATTCCATTTTGATCTCTGAATCAATAGTTATAGTGACAGGAACTGTCTGTTTAAGGGGTAGCATCTAAAATACACACAATTAGTATTACTTCTAACAATACAGGGGTTTGCATTTCAAAGTTCTAGCCTATTTAGCTGAATGGCCCTAATTATCATTCGCATATCTTTCTAGCCTGCAAGCTGTTTAACCCTTTCTAGCCATGCGTCACAATATAGCTTTTAGAGTAGCAGCCATGTTAGTCTGTATTCGCAAAAAGAAAAGGAGTACTTGTGGCACCTTAGAGACTAACAAATTTATTTGAGCATAAGCTTTCGTGAGCTACAGCTCACTTCATCGGATGCATTTGGTCCGATGAAGTGAGCTGTAGCTCACGAAAGCTTATGCTCAAATAAATTTGTTAGTCTCTAAGGTGCCACAAATACTCCTTTTCTTTTTGCGAATATAGCTTTTAGAATTGTCATATTATTTAAGATTACAACAGGGTCTGGAAACAAATGTTTGAGTTTCAACCCTCAAACTCTTTTCTTTGTGAAATTAACATATTGTGTTGCATTCAGAAGCACTAACAGAGCAATCCAATTACTATCTGTATTTCTGTTGGAAAAAGAATCAGTTCAACTTTGGCAGGAAACAATGCAAATTATGATTTACAGTCCTGGGTAGTTCTCATCAGATCTCAGTATGATATTTCCTAAATACTACATTGTAACATTACAATACAAATTATAAATTACAAGAAAAAAAGTAGGTTGAGGTCAGACTCAATAGAACTACAACTGAACAAAATAAACCTAACTATGAAGGCCCAAATGCTCCTCAATGCTTCTGCAACTCAAAACATACACACATCCTTGGGGAGATGATGCAAGTCGTGAATGGTGCGTGTGGCCTGGCTATAGGGTATCATAGCTTATACTTCCTCTATCCTCCTTCCAAAGAGTCATGAAATCTGGATCCATGGATGGGCCAGAAAACAGTCACTCTTCAGAGCAACATTCATTTCCCTTGTCCTACAAGTCCCATAGGACAAACCAGTGGAAAATACCGTACAGCTGAATGACTCCGCATTATTTTGCAAAGGTTCTTCTTTCATGCTGTTAAACCTTTCCCCACCAGTATGTGCCATCCTGGCTTGGGAGTTTAGCAGTCTGTCAGTGGGCTTTGAACGTCTGTGCAGAAAACCCTGGCCTCTCTTGGATCCCTTTCAATCCAGTCAGATCTCAGGAATGTGCAGATCCTGTGGGTTGAATCCCTTACCATTTTTGCCAAGCGTGGGGGACACCTTCCCCCTTACCTACCAAAAAAATAATGAGGAATTAACTAGTTTCTAGACATCTGCATGGAAATACCCCCTTGAGAGACATGAGGCCAAAATTCTTTGATCAATTCTATCATCACAATAAAATGATCCAATTCAAGAATATATGCAAATAGTGCATTTTAAAATACCTATTTTGAACAGAACTTTATAAAAAGCTCAGGGACTTCAGTGGAGCTATACAAATTTGTACAAGCTGAGGATCAGGCCCTCAGTATTAATTGCAAATAATACTACATACATTAAAAGTCTAACAATGGCATGCAAAAAGATGTTGAGTGCTTTTTATAAGAGTGCTTGCCAAATTAAGGATCTGGGCCCAGTGAAGGCAGCAGTCAGAACATGGAGAATAAGAATAAAAGCTCCCTTTTTGTTGAATTGTTTATTCCTAAGGCTCTGAAGAAGAAACAATATTTATTAACTTCTTCATATTCTGTTTCTTGTACATGAAATGAAGTTTCACAGCAAGAAAGAGTGGTGAATAATGTGCTTATGACCATGTGCCAATTCCTGCAGTTTTCGTTTATGGCCGGCTAAACTCCCATTGATTTCATGTCTGTTTAGGTGATTTTCTAAAATGGAATGGGCGTGACTGTCTTTGCCTCATATAGTCATTTATAGCTGTGGAAAGTGGATGTAAAATGCTATTAATTCAGAATTCCCCATTGATGCTTACATCAGTTTCTCCCATGGGTGTAGTTTGCTGGTGGGAGGAGGGATGTTTGCCCCCCTAAACTGCAAGCCTCGAGCAGGTGTGGAATTTGCCTCCCCTCACCCACACGTGGCAACGTTGGCCTGACTGGAGCTACTCCACTCAAATATAGAAGTCAAACTATGCCTATGGTTTGGCCCCTACTTTGCAAAGATGTAAATGACTCGACAAGGGCCCAATGGGCCAGAAACTCCAGTCTGTCAAGGCAACTTTGCACTGATTTTATGGCACAAAACTGCATGAAGTTGGTGGATCCTGCGAGTGGAGCATTCCCCTGCAGGGGTAGAATTGTTATAATGGCTCCTCTGCACTCCCGGCCCCCACTGGACAGGGCACATATAGGACTGGGAAATTCCCCCAGTTTCCAGAGCAGCCCCTGTGCTGCTTTAATATAGACTTGGGGACAAGTCTGGCATTGGGATAATGAAGATCATGGGGCCAAAAAGGAGGCCTAAAGCCAGCTTTCTCCTAGTTTTGTGCTGTTTTCAAAGACTTTCTGGAGTGAGACATTCTGCATCTCTCTTCTCCTCCCTTGAAAAAAATATTGAGGAGGCCCAAATTCATTATTCCTTCTTGTTGTGTCATTAAAGAGGAGCTATGGTAAGAAAAAGGACTAAAAATGACACCTTCTTTTTCTACATGATCTGCTCCCTGTCTATATTCAGAGTCACTTCAGCTTATTTTACTGACTAAACCAGGTTTTTTTCTATATTTTATTCTGGTTAGCACTGCAAAGCCATTACTGTTCTGTGTGAGTGAGCTGGATTCTCTTCTAGCTCACACTGCACTAATAAAATTAAGCTGCAAGTGCAAAATCTGGAAACATGGAACTGCAGGGTGAAACTGGTATACACTCATATTTCAGAGTATAACCACAGAATGAGGGAGAAATGCTCTGAAAAATATTGAACAAAGCCTAGAAGCCATTCAATTATAAACTTAAATCTGTGATGTATGGTTGGGTTTGAGGCATATGGTATTATGGGCCTGATCTTTGCCAATCCTTAGTCAGGCAATACTTAGAATGACATTAGTTTCATAGCAAAGTGCTCTATCTTCTGTACCACACATTCTACTTTATATATATATATATATACACACACACACATATCATGTGATTAACTAAAAAAAATGAATTGTGAATAAAAAAAAATCGAAATTAATCACAGTTTTAATTGCACTGTTAAACAATAGAATACCAATTGAAATTTATTAAGTATTTGGATGTTTTTCTACATTTTCATATATATTGTATTCTGTGTTGTAATTAAAATCAGTGTATATTATTTTTCATTACAAATATTTGCACTATAAAATGATAAAAGAAATAGTATTTTTCAATTCACCTAATACAAGTACTATAGTGCAATCTCTTTATTGTGAAAGTGCAACTTACAAATGTAAATTTTTTGTTACATAATTGCACTCAAAAACAAAACAGTGTAAAACTTCAAAGCCTACAAGTCCACTCAGTCCTACTTCTTGTTCAGCCAATCGCTAAGACAAACAAGTTTGTTTACATTTACAGGAGTTCATGCTGCCCTCTTTTTATTTACAATGTCACCAGAAAATGAGAACAGGCATTTGCATGGCACTTTTGTGGCCAACATTGCAAGGTATTTACCTGCCAGATATGCTAAACATTCATATGCTCCTTCATGCTTCGGCCACCATTCCAGAGGACATGCTTCTATGCTAATGATGCTCGTTAAAAAATAATGCATTAATTACATTTGTGACTGAACTTCTTGGGGGAGAATTATATGTCCCCTGCTGTTTTACCCGCATTCTCATATATTTCATAGGGTTATAGCAGTCTTGGATGATGAGCCAGCACATGTTGTTCATTTTAAGAACACTTTCACTGCAGATTTGACAAAGTGCAAAGAAGATACCAATGTGAGATTTCTAAAGATAGCTACAGCAGTAGACCCAAGCTTTAAGAATCTGAAGTACCTTCCAAAATCTGAGAGGGATGAGGTGTAGAGCATGCTTTCAGAAGTCTTAAAAGAGCAACACTCCGATGTGGAAACTACAGAACTTGAACTCCTGTAAATGTAAACAAACTTGTTTTTTTAATCGCTTGACAGCCCTTATATATACATATATATATAAACCAATCCAAAACAAGCCAGGGCCCTGATCCTGAATCAGTTTTGTGCAAAGTACTGTCTCTGCCCACAAAGGTCTCCCTAAGACACAAAGGTGTACCTGGGCAGATTTCATTGCAATATCAGGATTAAGGTTGGAAACGTTTGCTGTAATCATATTTGATCTTTACCCATAAACCTGAAAATTCACTTCCCTTTGAGAAGAATCTGATCCTAAAAATAGAAATTATTATTATATAGATACTAACCCCAGAAACAAATGACAGTTCTCCACTCTGTTTTTGGCTCAGCAGTGTATGACACTCCATGACTATTTACAAGAATTCACAGTGACTGCGCTACTGCACTTATAATCAGGCCTGGTATTAAAGAAAAAATGAAGCACAATAAGACAGAATATTTGTTTTAATTATTAGCATATATCACAGGAAACTCATGTACTTCTTTTAAGAATTAATGTACATCATATTCATTTATCACCATTTTCAGTGGTGGCAGAAGCATCCTGTATCCTGGAATCTGTAGAGACGCTGAGATAATAAATGTTTATAAATATACACCAATCGAGTCCAGAGTAGCAAATGCTGCAGCATGTGTACAACTCTCTGGGAACTAGTTTCATGTTTTTGCTTGAATTTCACTTCAGATTATGTTTATGCCCATAGATAATATGATCTATTTCTGATACTGCAATACATTGTATGTTTGGGATGGAGGACCATATATGATGAAGGTTATATCTAGAGTTGAACAGTGGCTAATGCTGTTGGATAGGGGATTCCCCTGTTTTTGAAAGGTTTCTATTGATTGGTCCATCTAGCTAGGTAATTATAAGGCCCTCATCTCTATAGTATCTGAGTAATTTTCTTTTTGCAAGTGTTTGTAAGTTGCTGTTAAGCAACACCACAAAAAACAGATGAATTTCTCTTTAACAGCCATGTTGAATCAGCAAATATAATTCATTCCCAAGATGACTCTCCACTAATGATCTCTCATTTAGATAAATTCAATTACAAGATACAGTATGAGACAGGGAAGTCAAACCAAACAACAGCTACCAAACAGCCATACTCCATGTTGTGTCTCCAGGAGAGTACATGTTGCCATCCCTTGAAATTTTACCATGATTCTTGTAATATTGTATAGGGGGTTTTTTTTGATAGCCCTGGCTCCTGGAATCATGTGAATCTGGGAGTTTCTCAGCTTCAGTTTTTTTAAGAGTACATTTCTAGCTCAAATGGTTTGCAGAGAAAAGCTGTAAAAGGTGGATCAAACAGCAGAAGACATGTAAAAAAGGCTGGAAGTATTATTACTTTAAAGGTTTCAGAGAGCAGCCATATTAGTCTGTATCCACAAAAAGAAAAGAAGTACTTGTGGCAGAGAGGAACAAATTTATTTGAGCATAAGCTTTTGTGAGCTACACTCACTTCACTGGATAATTTTTAAGCCAGCTCATGATTTTTTTTTTGAAACTGACATGATTTTTGAATGCTAATGGGTTGGCAACACTGGTATTTTAGAGTGTTTTTTCCCCGTTTGAAACATTTGACAGTGATCTGAGGAAAAGAAGGGGATTTAACCCACAGACTGTCCTGCAAATCCAGAGGGAGAGGAAGCAGCTCCCTTCATCCCTATCTGAGCCCCAGCCTCTCTTCTTGCCTTTCGCCACACCAGTGACTCTTGCAGCTCTGTGCGTCGGTGTGTTGTGCGTGTAATAGTTCGCCTGCACCCCCGCCCCCCAAAATGCAGTGTAACGATTTCAAGAGAGCGGGGAGAGATTAAAACCCCTTCTAAATTAGACAACCCCCAGAGCGGACTCTGCCTCCTCACGAGCCGCTGACAGCCAGCCCCTAGAAACATTCCTACACCAACCCACTGATGCCTCCCCGAAGATCACCGCCCTGGGCCTCCACCTGTCTGTGTCACGGGGATCCTGCATGTTGCATGCATTTGACAGCAGCTGCTCCCCCCTCCGCTATCGGGATCTCCTCCCCGCCCCCCTCGCTGCTGCTGCCGCCGCCTCCTTCCTGTCACGACCCCCGCTGCGGCTGCTCCCCCTCCCGCTCCGGCTCGGACCCAGGCTCCAGCTGTCAGCCAGCCGCCCGCACCCCGGCTCTGGTTGCTCGGGAACTGCAGAGTCAACCGAGCGTGTCCACGCGGTGGGCGGGGTCGAGGTAGGAGAGCGGACGGAGGGGGGGGGTGGGGCCCCCAGCCCCGCCCGTGCGGAGGGAGAGCCAGCTCGTATTGGCCGCGTGGTGGGGGGCGTGGCTGCCTGCCCGCGGGCTCCCTCTCTCCCATTGGTGGGGGCCGGTGTCAATGCAGTCCGCGTGGGCGGGGCGAGGCGGGCAGCGGGCTAGGCTGAGAGCGGAGCGGACAGGGTGGTGCGCGCTGGCGGAGCCGCAGCCTAGCAGCCGCCAGAGCCGGGTGAGTGCCGGGGCCGCGCGGCGAGGGGAAGCCCCGGCCCCGCCTGTCACCTGTCCGGTAACGGCGGGGCCGCGGCTGGGCTCCCCCGCCCCGGGCAGTGAGCGGCCCCTGCGCTGCGGGGCCGGCTGGGGCTGGTTTCCCCGCGGCGCCGGGGCGAGGGTGCGTCGGGCTCCCGGTTGCTGCTGAGGCGATTGGGGCCGAGGGCAACTGGGGGGGGCGGTGGTCGCAGGGATTCATGGCTCGTCCCTGCCGCCCGGGCTTCCCTGGTTGGGACGGGTCGGTGCTGGCGGCTGCCTCGGAAACCCTCCGCGCCGTCCCCCGGGGTGGGTTTGTGGCTTCCCCCGGCTAGGGAAATGGGCCACTTGCTCCTAGGCAGGGAGCGATGCGGGCGGAGAAGTGGCGCGGGGAGCATCGGGGCGCTTCAGGCGCAGCCCACCGGCGGGGCGGGGGGGGGGGGAGACCCTTCCCCAGTGTCGCCTGCGGGGAAGGGGAGAGGCGCTGGGATCCCCATCGCGGTGGGGCTGTCCCTTGCCTTTGCGCCAAGCCTCCATCTTTCATATCAGCCTCTGGCTAGTGGATGTGCAACTAAATATGGATTTCCTTGGCCCCCACCGCGGTCCTGGACAGCTGCAAGGGAGAGGGATGTTCTGAGTGGGACGCTGATGGCTCACGCTTCCAACCCGCCCTTCAGAGCCCGTTGAAGGCTGGAAGGGAGGGGGTTGCGCTACCTTTTTAATTCCTGGTTTCTGGCTTCTGTGTGGAAGATGTGTGGGTGGTGGTGCTGCTGCTTAACTACTTCTCCAGCCTCTGGTTTTGGATCCTTCTCTTGTCTGCATAGCTTCATTGCCTACCGTTGATGCGGCAGGTAGCTTTCCCAAGCAGTAGCAGGAAACTGCTGTCGTGAAACTGACAACAGTCAGTGAATTTCTTCCAGCTACTGCTTGGGGAAAGCTATGAGCAACATCAGGAGTTAGGTTTCAGAGTAGCCGCTGTGTTAGTCTGTATCCGCAAAAAGAAAAGGAGGACTTGTGGCACCTTAGAGACTAACAAACTTATTTGAGCATAAGCTTTCGTGAGCTACAGTTCACTTCATGGGATGCATTTGGTGGAAAAAACAGAGGGGAGATTTCAGAGTAGCAGCCGTGTTAGTCTGTATTCGCAAAAAGAAAAGGAGTACTTGTGGCACCTTAGAGACTAACAAATTTATTAGAGCATAAGCTTTCGTGAGCTACAGCTCACTTCATCGGATGCATTTTGAGGGGAGATTGATATACACACACCAATCAGGAGTTAGGGTTCTCTGTAGATTCGGAAAGACAATGGTCTACGTTCACATTTGGAAGATTAAGTTTCACATCCATAAGGGATAGAAATTAATCTTTTTTTTTTTTTAAGTGAAAACTTTGTTGCTCCATAGATCAGATTGTGAGTGAATACAGTACAATATAGAATAGTATTTGGAGAAAAAAATCAATGTTTACTCTGTACTGGCAAGTGAAAGCTTTCCATGGAGACTGAGAGGCCTAAGCCATCAGGTTATGCAGTAATAAAGGGCAACACTTTCAAATAAATTGTTTCTGTTTTGTGTTTGTACAGCACCTTGCACTGTGGAGTCCTTGTTCATGAATTGGGTTCCTAGGTCCTAGGATAATACAAATAATGGCCTTTTATAAAAATTAAAAAATGAAGATGTGCTGAGCGCCTGAAGCTCATGCTGAAAGTGAATGACTGTGTTCTATCGTACCCATTGTAGTAATGGTCTCTTGATTTTTGTGTAGCCCCAGTCTGTAAATCCTGCTTCTCCTTATTGATTGTGTGAAACATTGCAATTTATTTTTTTCTCCATAATTAAACATAATATGATTGAATTTACATTCCATAGTGCATTTTGGATTTGCCTAAAAACAAAATAAACAGCTATCTTTTTTTTAAAGTTTCAGTATATATATTACCTGAATACCAAAGCAGTCTAATTTTCAACTTTAATGTCTGTTACAGTGGTGCTTTGTGCTTCCATTCAAAGCAAGTACATTTTATAAAAAACTTACATTTATTCTGCTGTTATAATTTAGCCCTTTTATGGCTTAAAATAATTTCTGATTTTTAATCAGAGAAACTATTAAAAAGAGAGGGGGAAGGGAAGGTGGTAGCCTCGTGAGTTTCCAAAATCAATAGTCGGATTGCATGTTAAAGTGATGTTGAAGGTCAAGTTAAACTGATGAAAATAGGAGAATTTTAAAGATGGGATGGAAGACTTTATATGGAATCTGTTTTTGTTTAAAATTCTCTAGGAAAATATTTTAGGGTATAGTAGCTTAAATCTCCCCACTTTATTTTCCATTGAATGCATCTGATGAAGTGAGCTGTAGCTCACGAAAGCTTATGCTCAAATAAATTTGTTAGTCTCTAAGGTGCCACAAGTACTCCTTTTTAGTATTTACATAATAAGATATAAAAAGAAAAGTATGTACTGTGATGCTGTATAATCCTAACAGTAAGTCATCAAGGAGTATTCATTTCCGTAAATCTTGATGGTTGGCAAAGTCACTACTACTGCATTTGTTTACTACATTGACTATACAACTTACTGAACATGCACTGCTTCATGAGAGAGCTTTACAGATTTTTGAGCTAGCATGTCAGATTCTACCACTGGAGCAATGGTGTATTTATCTGTAGCACTCGTGTGGTATGACAGTAGCAGTGGCTATTTCTGTTAATGCATGGAGTAGAGTGGGTGCGAGGAGAATCAAAGCTTCAAGTACAAAGTAAAATTAAAAAAAAATTCCCCTCTACAAAAGAGTCTAGTCAGAAAAAGAACAGTTCAACTCTGTTTAAAAAAAATTTAGTTGAGATGCTGTCTACATAGGGATACCTTTGAAAATGGTTCAGATACTTCAGTGTCAGTGCTTCTCTCTGAAGCATGTTACACACTGCTCTCAGACTTCAGTATCTATCAGTTTTTCTTGGTGGAATTGAAGTTGGTCCTAAAACACTATGACATGGGTTCTGACTATCCCAGAGACCACTTTTTTCTCATCCTTTGCCATGTTAGTTGGGATTATCTGTGAAACTTTTCTGAACAGTTACTGTATTGAATACTGGAGATCTAGAAGCAGAGCATTCTTAATGAAGGACTGTCATCTCTGGAAATTCATTTACTCAATGGGCCAAAAAGCACCGCCCCCCAAATTTTTTTTATATTAGCTATACAAGTTTCCCAGGGTTTTTTTGTGTCCCCCCCCCAAAAAAAAGTTAAGAAATAAAAGGACACCTTGGGAGAAGTTTGTGATGGGAAGATAGGTCAGCTCATCCTCTCATTTCACCATTTAAAAATAACCATGTCTTTCATTTCTAATAACCCCTTCCATCTGAGGATTTCAAGGTGCTTTATGAGCAAGCAGAGAATCATGGAAATATATGGCTGGAAGGGACCTCAAGAGGTCATCTAGTCCAGCCCCATGCTCCTGAGGCAAGATCAAGTTTATCTAGACAATTCCTGACAGGCATTTTTCTAACTTGTTCTTCAAAACCTCCAGTGATGGGTATTCCACAACTTCCCTTGGATGCCTATTCCAGTGTTTAACTATCCTTATAGTTAGAAAGTTTTTCCTAATATGTAACCTAAATCTCCCTGGCTGTGGTTTAAGCAGATTACTACTTGTCTTGCCTTCAGTGGACATGGAGAAAAAATTGATCACAGTCCTCTTTATAACATCCCTTATCCTCTCTGAAGATTATTATTAGGTCCTTCCTCAGCTTTTTTCAAACTAAACTTGTCCAATTTTTAATCCTGTTCTCACAGGTCAGTTTTTTAAAAACCTTTTATCATTTTTGTTGCTTTCCCGTGGACTTTCCAATTTGTACACATATTTCTGAAAGTGTGGCTCCCAGAACTGGACACAGTACTCCAGCTAAGGCCTCTCACTTGCTAAACAGAGCCAGACAATTTCCTCCAATGTCTTGCATATGACATTCCTATTAATACATCCCAGAAGGCTAGCCTGTTTCTCAATTGAATCAGTTTATTGACTCATATTCAATTTGTGATCCACTATAACTGCTGGCTACTTTTCAGTAGTATTACTGCCTAGCCAGTTATTCTCCATTTTGTATTTGTGCATTTGGTTTTTCCTTCCTAAGTATAGTACTTTTCATTTATCTTTATTAAATTTATCTCATTGATTTCAGACAAATTCTCCCATTTTCCAAGGTCATTTTGAATTCTAATCCTGTCCTCTAAAGTGGTAGAAATCCTTCTGAGTTTGATATCAAATGCATATTTTATAAGCATATTCTCCACTCCATTATCCAAGTTTTTAATGAAAATATTGAATAGTACCATACAAGGATACATCACTCCCAGTTTGACAGTGAACTATTAAGAACTACTATTTGAGTATGCTCTTTCCACCACTTTTGTACTCACTGTGACAGAAATGGCCATGCTGCAATATCCTGGATCAACTTTACTGAAATAAATTTAAGTATCTTTGCAGTCCATTGTATTAAAAATGCGAAGTTTATGCATTATTGTGGGGTCTTATGTAACTTTTCTGGGGAGGTGACATGGCCAATGTAAACCTGGGGAAGTGCTATGAACTTTAAAGGACTATTTTAAATAATGTACCAGAAAAAGTTAAGTGGAGTTCCTAGGAAATACATGGGTGTGTGTGTGTGGGGGGGGGGGGAATGCAAATTACCTCCTTCGGTTATGCAAAGACCCAACCTTTGAATTTTACCCTGAGGAGGGGACCATTGGCTGATTACCTATTCATGTATCTACAGATCAAAGACCCAAACTCTATAAAGGAGTGATGCTCAGATTCTTATAAAAAGAAAAGGAGTACTTAATACTGACTAACACGGCTGCTACTCTGAAACCTGTCAGATTCTTATGTGTCCTTGTTCTTTGGTAACAGCTGTTATCGTGGGAAAAAAACTGCTCTTGATGGGGTTTAAAGGATAGATCACTTGCCAGCGCTCTTGTTGGAGTTGGGGGGGGTGATCACTTGTATGCCTAGTTGCATGGGTGTAGGTTCTTGTATTGTTTTTAATATGGTTTCACTGTAATATTTTCACCTTAAGAATGAATATGCTTGATTATGAAAAGCTGTGCGATAAGTCATACTTTGGGCAATAATGCTGTTTTAAAGCCTTTGTGGAAAAGGCAAAACAGGCCTGTTGAGGCAGTCTGACTTGCTGGGGAATTCACAGTGTATGCTGGGAACTGTGCAGCCTGGAAAAACCCAGGTAAGATGGAAGGGAGTTGAGGCTCTCTACCCAAGACAGGTGATGCCTGAGGGATCCTGGAGTCTAGAGTGAATGCCTTCAATTGGACCACAGAGGGGTAGTAGAGGTGCTGTTGCCCTGAACTGTGATACCCATGTTACAGTAATTTCATCAAGATCACATTTCCCTAATTTTCTTAAGAAAAGGTCATGTGGGATTGCCAGAAGCCTTACTAAAATTAAGATACATGACATCTATAACTTCTCTCGTATCCAGTAGGCCAGTAATCCTTTCAAAGAAGGAAATCAGGTTGGTTTGGTATGAATTGTTCTGGACAAATCTATGTTGGCTATTACTTGTAACCCTTTGCTTGCAAATGGATTGTTTAAACATGAGCTAAGCCTTGCAATACCACCGTGAGGTAGGTGTTATCTGGATTTTACATATCGGGAAACCAAGGTACAAAGAAGGTAGGTGACTTGCACAGACATGCAGGAAGTATGTGGAAGTAATGGGAATAGTCCATATTTGTGACTTCATGTCCTATATTCTAACTGTAATACCACCTTTTCTGTCTGCCAAATCTTGCTGTCTTTATTACAGCAGTTTATATGGCTTAATCTCTTTCCACCTAGATTTTTCAGCACATGAGAAACATGGTAATATTTTCCTTTTAAAAAGTGCTAAGAATCAATTTCATGTTAATTAAAACATAACACAGTAAAAATGATGAGAACTATAGATCTAAAATCCTCTACCTACAGAGCCTATTCAGTTTGTTTAATATTTCAACTATTATATTGACAAATCTAACTTCTTAGAGATGACAATCCGTTACCATAATAAGCTTTTAGACACAAACCATCCTTATGCAAAAGTTCATAATACAATATAATTTTCCTTCACTAAAATTGTTTTAAGTATTTTTTAAATGAAGAATATATTTGCATGAAAACGATTAAATATTTTGATAAACTGAACACTGAGAGAATGGAAAATAGAAATTTTAAAATAAAAATCTACCCCCAACAGAATTTTATCTTAATACCTTAGAAATGTTCTACCTATACTTTGTCTTCTAGGCTACACAGTCCATAACGTATACATGATTTTTCAAGGGATAAAGTAGCTGCTTTTGGACTTCAATACTATTATATTTGCATTCACGAAACACATTTCAGACCAAAAATAAAAATCTGAATATGAGGGCTGTGAAATTACAACAAAAGGGTATTGCTTTATTTGTACCAAGATCTATACACATACATTACCTCATAATTATGAGACTTAATTTAAACCTTTCTTTTGTCCACAAAAAAAAGGAGCAACAATATCCTTAGAGTTTAGTTATAAACTTCTTTATATACATGGGTCCCATTAACATTTTTGTATGTAATATTGGAGTGTTTTAGGTCTCTCTAAAAAGGCAAAAATGCAAATGTTTTGTAGGCAGTGTGGGACATTCCTATGACCAGTTTAGTCCTGTGTAGGGAGTGTTTGTTTTTCCACCTTAGCTTCAAATCTCTAGTGTGACTCTGAATTTGTGCTATTCAGTTGGAATTACCCCTTGATGTTTCAAATTAACTCTTTAGTCAATGGTACTTTGAAAGCTGAAATAAATGACTTATTTTGACACTATATGGCATGTAGTTGTAGCTATGTCGGTCTCCAGATATTAGAGAGTCAAGGTGAATGACATCTTTTATTGGACAAAATCTCTGATGAGAGAGACGAACTTTCGAGCTTACCCAGAGCTCTTCTGGAAACTCCCAGACCCGAAGATGAGCTCGGAAGCTTGTGTCTCTCACCAACAGAAATTTTGTATAATAAAATATATTACCTCGCCCATCTTGTCTCTCTTACTCTAACACTGACATGAATGTATTTTGGGGGGGAGGAAAAAATCTCTTTGATATTGGTGGCACACGGATAAAATTTGCTGGCACTATGTGAAAGTGATGAATAAATCTTAAGAAGAAATGTGAGTAATTTTTTAATATGCCAGCTAGAGAGAGCTCCTGTATTTTGGTGAATAGTAGTACTGTCTCCCTTATTTTGTTTTTCTTAATCTTACAGATGACTATAGAAATACAGATGTTAATGTTAACACACTGCTTCATTCATTAGTGAAGTGAAGGGGGAATGTGACTGTCTGATTACATAGAACCAGATATTCATGAACCTTTTTCTGCATGAAACGATTTGAAACACAAAAAAATAAGTTTGGACCATAAGTGCTAAGTAAAGCTGGCTTCTTTTTTCACCGAAAACAACCAATATTTAAAAGCAGTTATCTATTTGCTGAGCTTTTACAGATATTAGAAGTTGAAGAAATGATTATCATTTGGTGTATTTACAAAATAACTTTTTTTTTTAAAGCTCAGAAATTTGCTTTGGTTGATCTCCTCAAATATAATTGGTTCACAAATAACCATGTCATTTGTACTTTAATTCAAAATATCACTTCATTTTCCTGGCTCTTGCAAAATGATTAACATCTTAAAGTGCACTGTGTAATCCAAAACAACTTCTATGGTGGTCTAAAATGCAATGACTTGCAAATCTTCCAAGTATATTATGTATTTAAATTGAATTTAGCATTTGTGAAATAAATAGTTTCTCAGGCATGGGGATTGATGTCCTACATATCTACAGAATACATAAACACAATGTTTACTTCAGTTCACTGCCTCGGCAGTGAATCTCAACCAGCCACGACCTTGAAAGATTTATTCGCTCTACCAGTTCCTTATTTGCCTGTAATATGCTAATTGTGGTGGTGGTTTACATATGAAATAGATATGTCATGTAGGAATTGGACTTAGCCAACAGCCTGGCTAAACCGTGTCAAATGGTACGTTTTTTATTACTATTGGCTAGGGTGACCAGATAGCAACTGTGGAAAAAATAAGACGGGGGTGGGAGGTAAGAAGTCTATATATAAGCAAAAGTCCCAAAAAACAGGACATCTGGTCACCCTACTATTGGCCTGCTGTTAAGTCAGTGACCAGGACCTTGAAGTCAGTTTCCATATCCTATTATCAATCCCCTAAACCATCAAACTTTCCTTTCAAAGGCAGCTTTAAGGTATAAAGATGGCTATCTGTATCATTTTACTAAAATCTTGTTTTAAAATGAAAGATCTCTTAAGTTCTGTATTGTTAAGGTTAGAGGTCAAGAGATGATGGATTTTTTTTTTTTTTTGGTCGTTACATATGTGCAGGCTTAGATCCATTGACTTCAGTGAAATTACATGTATGGGTATGGGTTTCAGGATCTGCTCAAATAACTGTAGAGTTTGTCTTTAGAAGGCAAACTTATAAGTACAGTTTTGTTTTGTTTTGAACCTCTTCACACATCAGGATATTTCCTGTTACGGCGTTCTTCTTTCCATAACTCTAAAACCTTTGTCTTCACAAAACACTTTTATCTACTTAAAGTAGGTATTTACAGTATACAAACACCAGAGAACTTGCTGTAAAGGTAGCCTGTCATTGTAGCGTTAACAGTATAGCTACTGCAAAGGATTCTTATTAATCTTGCTGTAACTTACTCCTTATACTGGATCATATTAATCCCTGGTTTCTCAGAACAGTTGCCTGAAGACAGGTATGTGTTTCATACCATATAGCACCTTTATTGGTTTTGTGGTGGTTGTTTTTGTTTTGCCTACCTGAAGTAGTAACAATAGAAGAAAGTGAAAATCTTGGTTAGCCTTCCTTAAGGGGTCACCTTCAACCCAAAAATCACACTTCTGACTTTTTAAATTTAACTGTTTTAAGCAACAGTTGAGATTAGAGATGACATACAGGCAAAAAATTTCTTTTATATGTGGTTCTCTTTTTCACTTTGTACCTTTTGACAGTACTTTGTATAGTCAGTTTCCTCTTTCCTCTCTGTAATCTAATAAATGTCTATTCTGGCAAATAGCTATGAACCTGTGTAGTACTAAATTTATTGCATTACTCAGCTTTGTATCTGCATGTCGGTATCCCCTGTTGTGGGCCTTGCACATAGCAATAGGGGAGAGGGAGAGATTGCAGAGATATTGTGGAACCACAAAATTGGCAGGTGGGCCAGTAGCACCTGAAACTGTTTTTGTGGAGTGTTTTTTAATTGATTAGATTTTAGAGTGACTGTGGTGCTATAAATAAATGACTGGAATAAGATTTAGGAATCTGCAGAACTTTTAATTATACTAGAAATATTTTTAGAGAGTGAACACCTGAAAATGTCCTGTGCTAACTTGCTTATAGGTTGGTTTCATATATAATGCTTTAACTTTATTTTTTTAGGCTTGATATTTTCTTTAGGTGAAACAAGTTAAAAGTAAAGGAGTGGGCATACAATCCTAGCAATAACACTCAATATTGTATGTGATAAAACATAAACAGTAATCTTTTACTTGCTATGACTGCAGTAGATTTTGACTGGAGTGAGCATATATCTATACCAATGGTCCCCAAACTTTTTCTGTTGTACCCCCCCCCCACTTACCCGTAATGGAACCTAATCCTCCCCCCACCCACCCCCTGTCAGGAGCCGGAGCAGGAGCTGCGGCTGGGGACAAGAGCAGGGCTGCAGCTGGGGCCCAAGCTGGACTGGGGGTGGGGCTGGGGCCAGAGCAGATCGTGGGGCTGGATGGCACTTCCTCTCTGACCCCTGTTGAGGCTGGCGTAGGCCCTGTCATGCTCCCTCCCCACCCTAAACGTTCCTCTCTGCCCCCCAAGGGGGTCTGCCTGACGGTTTGGAGACCACTGATCTATATAATATGTATAGAATGAACTATATTAATTTTCTGGCTGCCAAGTCACAAAAACAACACGTACCATCTTATTTTTAATGGTTCCAGTCGAGGTGGGATTCTTACAAAGACAAGTTTCCCTGTACCACTTAGACTCTACTCTACTCTGATTCTACAACTAGACAAATTTAAATTAAACACACCACAAAAATTGTGAACCAGTTCATGTGTGCCTTTTGTTTAATTACTTTGATCGATAGCTGCCCCAGTGATAGTTTTTAAAAAAATCCCACTCATATATACTAGCTTTAGATGAAAAGACAGGCTTTTGCTGTAATCCTTAATTGAAGATCATTTTAAATTTACATGAAGTGAAAGTCTAATATGCAGTAGGCATGTAGAAGTTTGCTAAGTTATTGTAGCGGGGGTGCAATACTGCTACTCTTCTGCGCAGCTGGTGGCAGCAGCACTGCCTTTCGAGCTGGGCAGCTGGAGAGCTATGGCTATGTAGTTTAGGGTTCTAAGAACTGCCTTAGCAGTAATGATAAACTTGTGTGTGTGTGTGTGTGTGTGTGTGCTTTTAAACAACTCCAATATTAGTGATGTTATGGGATACACGTATTAGTAGTAGTAGTAGTAGGTTTCAGAGTAGCAGCCATGTTAGTCTGTGTTCGCAAAAAGAAAAGGAGTACTTGTGGCACCTTAGAGACGAACAAATTTATTTGAGCATAAGCTTTCGTGAGCTACAGCTCACTTCATCAGATGCATTCAGTGGAAAACACAGTGGGGAGATTCTCTCACACACACACACACACACACACACACACACACACACACACACACACACACACACACACAACATGAAACAATGGGTTTTATCATACACACTGTAAGGAGAGTCACTTAAGATGAGCCATCACCAGTGGGGGGGGGGGGGAAGGAGGAAAACCTTTCATGGTGACAAGCAAGGTGGGCCATTTCCAGCAGTTAACGAGAACATCTGAGGAACACTGGGGGGGGGGGAGGGAGAAATAACATGGGGAAGTCGTTTTACTTTGTGTAATGACTCATCCATTCCCAGTCTCTATTCAAGCCTAAATTAATTGTATCCACTTTGCAAATTAATTCCAATTCAGCAGACTCTCGCTGGAGTCTGTTTTTGAAGCTTTTTTGTTGAAGGATAGCCACTCTCAGGTCTGTAATCGAGTGACCGGAGAGATTGAAGTGTTCTCCAACTGGTTTTTGAATGTTATAATTCTTGACGTCTGATTTGTGTCCATTCATTCTTTTACGTAGAGACTGTCCAGTTTGACCAAAGTACATGGCAGAGGGGCATTGCTGGCACATGATAGCATATATCACATTGGTGGATGCAGTGTTCCTCAGATTTTCTCTAACTGCTGGAAATGGCCCGCCTTACTTGTCATCATGAAAGGTTTTCCTCCTCTTCCCCCCACCCCTCGCTGGTGATGGCTCATCTTAAGTAATCACTCTCCTTACAGTGTGTATGATAAAACCCATTGTTTCATGTTCTCTCTGTGTGTGTGTGTGTGTGTGTGTGTGTGTGTGTGTGTGTGTGTGTGTGTGTGTGTATATGTGTGTGTATATGTATGTATATAAATCTCCCCACTGAATTTTCCACCGAATGCATCCGATGAAGTGAGGAGTAGTAGTAGTAGTAATAATTAAAAAGAATATTCCAAGTCAGTCAATGAATCTTGATCGTGTTCTTCCTAATTAGACATCCTGTGGCTTCACCAGTTGGAAACTGTCATTATCACTTTTGTTTGTAGCATATTTTTTACAGATTATGTAACAGGTCTCTGAGCAAAAAAGTGCATCTGAAAACACTTCGGAGTTTGGAGCAACCCAATGAGTCTTTACTCTTGTGGAATTAATTTCTTCAGCTGCATCTGCCAGTTCAAATTAGCTTATTGTATTTCACAAAAATGGTCCATCTGAACTTGTAAGTTTATTGGAGAAACCGTCTTATGAGTCAGCTAGAACTCTGAGAGCTATGAGAGATTTGTTCTATTCAGGCTTTTGCCATTGTCTTCCTTTTACATTTTTGTGCAAACTAGTTGAATTTTTGGTGACTCATCTTTCCCTTATAAAGTATGGTTAATAATTTATTAAAATGATAATAAGTCAGTGCTTAATGAGAGACCGCACACAGTGATAGCCTAGATGGAACAATATTTTCCTAGATTTACAATAGCTACTTCCTTTTTTTTTCCCCTCCCTAAGGTACAGTTATGACAAAGTTGATATGGGTAATTGTCAGAACTGGTATATTGGGTGTGTAGGGAAGTATAAGTTCATGGCTTTGGGGATATGGTGGCACATGTACACGTATTCCACTCGCAAGTTTAGGGCATGATCCTGTAAGATATTGAACAATTTGTGGAGGTCTTGAGTGCTTCCAATTTTCACTGATGTCACTGGGAGTTGAGGGCCTTTAGCACCTGGCAGGATCACCCTGGACTTCAAATAACATATTTTTTCCCAATAATTACTTAAGTCCTGATATTTTTATTTATTTAAATATTATAGTTCAGTACAATACAGCAGTTATTTGGGTGTATTGTGCAAAAAGTGTGCTAAGTATTGTACAAAGAAGAGAGGCATGGTTCCTGAAAACACTGATTTCTGTATTTGTTTTGTGTGGGAGACGAGAAATTCTTCCATAACTAACCTGCTTATAAGAATTACAAGTGAAACTGAACCTAGCTCATGCTATTCTGTTTATATTAAACCCTCCATTACATAAGTGAATAAATATAACTTTTAGAAGTAGTGGGTCATGTTGAACTGTTTCCTTAAAAATAACTCTTAGGATGCAAGACAGTGTTTCAGAATTTTACATGTGAAAGATGTTAATCTTCTTCTTTTACAGAATTGGTAGAGATTTTTTATTAGTTATATCTGGAAGATTCAGAAACTAAGTGATATTTTCTTTCAGATGGTCCCAGTTATGTTCTTTTATAAAAGTTTCACACTTAAGCTATTACTGTTAATTATTTCACTTGTGGTGAAAAGCTAGGATGTTCTAAAAGAACATGGTATTTTTTTGGAGCAATGAACTGAGAAAAATATACTGTCCTTCTAAATAATTAGATCCCATTACTGCTTTCAGTAACATGTTGAAGACAGTAAAGTATTTTATCATGGAGAACATGCAAGTAAGTACAATAATATTTAAATAGGTTTTAAACATTTTGTATTATGGTAACTGTTTTTAATACCTCTTAAAAAGGTGGTGAATAGTTTTAATTTTCATTTGACAAACATTAGGATTTCTTAACTTTTTTCTAATTATGTTTGAAATTTACTTTTTTGGTTCAATTCTTTGTTTGGTCACTAGATTTGAGATGTTGTATGTGGAAATAGTTTTAACTGCTACAGGTGAGTCACCACAAGGAGCATGGTTTTTTATGTACAGTAGTTTACACAGCTGTAAAATTAAGCATATGGATAAATGTTTGCACAGTTAAGGTATATGTGTGTGTGCCTTAAGTACTTAGGGGTAGGGACCATGTCTTCGTATTTTTGTGAAGTGCTCAGTACAATGGTGCCCCATCCCAATTGATTATTGCATCACAAATAATTTAGTTTTTTGTTTATATTTTTGCAAATTAAATGGTGAGTTTAAAAAAAGCTTTTAAAATACTCAGTACAAGGAAAAATATAAGTAAGAGTATATTTTAACTATGAAGTGGAAGAAATTTAAATTGAGATAGTAATATAGAGAGGAAGAAGGTAACATAATTGCTTGGGAAAAGCCATCCACTCTAGTGAGGATATGTAGTGTATGGCTTTGTTATAACTTTAATGTGTAGACCAATAATTACTTAACCTTTCATTGATCACTTCTTTTACCATGAATTTGGCGAAGTACAAGTAATCAGAATTTGCATGAGGATTGGGGGTGGAGTGAGGATGGAATTCACTCCTCCCCAAACCATGGTAAATGTTGGGTATGAATAGTGGCACCTGTGTCCTCTTTCATTCCCTTCCCATCTTCTTCCTCATCTCCTAGTAAAATTGAGGGCCAAGTGAGCTGCTGGTCATGAGCCACTGATTACATCCCCTGCCACCACGTCCTCTCATCACTCTGCTCTCAAACCCCTTTCGAACTGCTGTAAAGATTGCACAATACAGCCAAATTCTGTAGTGGCTAAGAGAGATTCCTTTGGGCTTTCAGGCTTCCATCTTCCTTTTGTGCAGTAGAAATGGGCCTTCATGATTTTATACGCTTATGACAGGGGACTAGTGAATTTCACTTTTGTTTCTCTCTTACATAGTGCTTTAACTCTCCCAGATGAAGTGGAATGATGATATATAACCTCTTACTCAGAATCTGTAGGACAGATGAAAAACTTGCAAGTTGGTCAAATTGTAAGTTGTAGCCTGCGCTTCTAGAGTGTCCCTTTATAAAATATATTTTTGGTTAGAAATGTTTGACTAGGAGGTTTTCATGTTCATTCTGTGTAGCCGGCAGTGGTGGCAGAACTGCTCTGCACAAAAAACAAAACAGATCAGAAGACGTGTATTGTACAACTTTTCCAACTGCTAGTTATGCAGAACGGCTTGTCTTCATGGTACAGTGGCAGATGTAACATTAAAATAGATCTCTAAGCAGAGTTTAGACCCAAAGTGAAATGGCACAGCCAAGCTTAACTTTTAATATAAAACACAGAGCTTTAGATAATAGATCTTTAGTCAGTGTATATACTAGATCTAGTTATATTCAGGCCTGAACCTGCAAACGCTTATTCCTGTGACATAGCATTTACTACCTTATGTAATCCCATAGACTCTCTTGACATCAATGGGGACTAGTCATACTTAAAAATAACCGTGCCTGACAGTTAGGTGTTTACAGGTTTGGTCTCTTAATTAGTAACTTACTATAATGTTTAATTTAAGATCTGGTCTGATTTAGATTAAAACAATATCCAATCCATAACCATTGCTCTGACTAGCAACATAAATATTCAGTATTTTAGTTTCTAGTCAAACTGTCAAATCAGTGAAATAACTTGATATAAAAAAGGAGCCACTGTAACTTTAACCATAACACGCTTTCTACTGTGTTGAGTCTGGCTTGGCTAAATTGGTGTTTTGCTGCCATTCTTACCATCCTTATTATAAGTCACTCATTCTCAGACTCTACTATAGTTTGGAGTACTTCCCCTCTCATTTGTGATTGGACAGACCATCCCACCACTAGCAAGCATATACGTTCAGTTCGCTTGTAATATTATCTTCCACTGTCTTTGTGCAATGTAGTGGCTTGAAACATAGGAGGGGGCAACGTCCTCTGACCAGCCCTGTCTCTGCACACCATCAGCATGTGCTTTACGGACCACAATTTGAGAACCTCTGCTGTAAGTGTACAGTAGTGTATGAAAACCCTAGACTCTGGCCAAGTTTTATCCTTTAACTATATCAGTGAATTAAACAGAAGATAAGTCATCCAAATACTAGATGAACTGTTCCAACTTGAAGGGAAATTACATTTTAATCAGTTTTTTTTCATGGGCTTCTTAATTGAAGTATCAGTACATCACTTACGTATTTTCCATTTGTTTCTTCAGTGAGTTGGGAACAATCTGATCCTTGCTATCTAAAGATGTTTGAAATAACATTTATTTGTTCTTCTGTATTAGTCAAATATTGTTTATAATAGAAGCATAGGACTGGAAGGGAGGTCAACTAGTCCAGTCCCCTGCACTCATGGCAGGACTAAACCACCCTTGCTGCAATTTAAGCCCATTTCTTCTTCTCCTGTCCTTGGAGGTTAAGGGTGATTATGTACTTGAAAACTTCACATGTCCCCCCTGTCTTCTCTTCTCCACATTAAACTAAACAAACTCAGTTTTTTCAGTCTTCCCAAATAGATCATGTTTCTAGACCTCGAATCATTTTTGTTGGTCTTTTCTGGACTGACTTCAGTTTGTCAACATCTTTCCTGAAAGGTGTCACCAAGAACAGGACACAATACTCCAGTTAAGGCAATATCAGCATGGACTAGAGCAGAAGAATTACTTCTCGTGTCTTGCTAACAATACTCCTGCTAATACATCCCAGAATGATCTTTGCTTTTTTTGCAATAGTGTTACACTGTTGTCTCATATTTAGTTTGTGATCCACTATGACCCCCAGATTCCTTTCTGCAGTACTCCCTCATTCCTAGGCGGTCATTTTCCCATTTTGTATGTATGCAACTGATTGTTCCTTCCTAAATTGAGTACTTTTCATTTGTCCTTATTGCATTTCGTCCTATTTTCTTTAGACCATTTCTCTAGTTTGTCCAGATATTTTGAATTTTAATCCTATCCTCCAAAGCACTTGAATCCCTTCCTAGCTTGGTATGCTTCACAAACTTTATAAGTGTACTCGCTATGCCATTATATGTGTCATTGAGGAAGATATTGAACAGAATTGGACCCAGAACTGATCCTACTGAATATGTCCTTCCAGTTTGATTGTGAGCCACTGATAAGTACTTTCTGGAAACGGTTTTCCAACCAGTTATGCACCCACCTTATAATGGCTCCATCTATTTCCCTGGTTTGTTTGAGAAGGTTATGAGGTTATCAAAAGTCTTACTAAAGTCAAGATATACCACATGTACCTCTTTGCTCTCACAACCCCCATTGCAAGACTCATAACCCTGTCAAAGTGTATTAGGTTTAACATGATTTGTTCTTGACAAATCCATGCTGACTGTTCTTTACCACCTTATTATCTTCTAAGTGTGTGTTTGTAAATTGATTGCTTAATTATTTGCTTCATTATCTTTTTGGTTGCTGAAGTTGGATGACTGGTCAGTAATTCTCCAGGTTATCCTTATTTACCTTTTTTGATAGATTGGCACTATATTTGCCCTCTTCCATTCTCCTGGAATCTCTCCCATCTTCCATGACTCTTCCAAGATAATTGCTAATGGCTCATATATCTCCTCAGTCAGCTCTTTTTATGTATTTGTAGTTCATCAGGCTCTCGTGACTTCAAGACCTTGAACTTGTTTGAGTTGTTTTTAATTTGTTCTTTCCCTATTTTAGCCTTTGATCCTACCTCATTTTCACTGGCATTCACTACGTTAGATGTCCATTTGCTACTAACCTTTTTGGTGAAAACTGAACAAAAACATCACTTCTTCTGCTAATCTCGTTTGGTGCCTTGGCCTTTCTAATTTTATCCCTAAATACTTGTTTTGTTTATGTTCATCTTTTGTAATTTGACTTAGTTTCCACTTTCTTGTATATACTTTTTTTTTGAGTGTCAGATAATTGATTATGTCCTGGCTAAGACGGTGTCGTCTCTTGCCATACTTCCTATCTCATACCTATATTCTCATTCTTTATTTATAAACATTTTTGTCTTAACAATACAGAAGAAAGAAATACACAATGAATTTGGCAGGTATTACTTGCACCAGTTGAGAAATGTTGATGTTCAGTAAATGGTGATGACAAGGTTATTGGGGAAGGGAAGTGTAGACAGCTGGAGATAGAAGAACCCTGTAAGCAGTTAGACTGTAATGTAGGCAATCTTCTGGGAACAGTATACAAGAAGAAAAATTCCCCAAATGGTAAGAAGTCACTAATGAAAAAAATACTGTGCATATTCTAACCTTATCCATATAGACTTAGAAGTGAGATAGCACATGGGCACAGTGCTATATGAAAGTGCTGCATCCACATGTAGCCAATCTGCCTGGACACCTATCAACTGCAGGATCAATGTGTGGAGAAGTGAGTTTTGATGTATAACCACTGGAAAATATTTATGAACCCAATAAATAAAATAATCCAAAAATTCCTACTAAAGATCACTTTCTTCCATTGAGTACATCTTGATTTGAATTCGGATTAAGCCTGGTCATCAAAATGGATCTTCTAACCCAAAAAGTCAACTTCAGAAAGGAGTTTTTAGGATTGGTACTAAACTTGAGCCTGAGTATTTTATTTAGAAAAATATATTAAGATTGCTTGCCTGCCTGCAAGTCTGTGTACTGGTTTTCTTTCAGAGAAATCTTTAACTGCAATTACTATAAAATGAAAGATTTGTCTTTCGTGGTAGCACCTTTTGGGACATAAATTAAAAACTTGGAGAATAATCTTTGTGTATTTGAAACTGTTCTTGACTATTGATGCCTGTAGCATTACAATAATAGTACAATTTAAAAATTTCATATAGAGTCTTTAGATATAATCACATAATTTAGTTAGGTAATACAAAACTATACATATTACACTAAATAAATGAAAGCAGTTGTGTAAAGACATTGTGTAGGGAGTAAATAAATATATTATAAATAAATATTATAAACTTGAGAAAGTAATGACTGAAACTTAAGGCATGGTCCTACAAATCGGTGTTATACAAGTTGTACTGAGAATGACCAGAAATAATATGCTTAGACAGGAAAAATATTAAATTGCTTTTATTACATTTCTGTTGACTCCACAATAAGTCTGCTCTGACTCCCTAAGGAGCTTAGAAAAAGTCTCTGAAATGTTGGGGAAATACAGGTATCTAAGATAAAAAATATTAATCACAACACCCCTTCAATGCAAAAGTTATCACTTGTGTCAGTATCTGTTAATTTCTCTAATTGTATCTCAATTACTGTGTAGCTTTCAGGTTCACTGTTGTGTTATTCAGTGGGCAAAGCAGCACCTTTGTTGCTCTTCAATCTACAGCTATTTAAAAGCCAGCACTTTCCAGTAGATAAAGTGCTGTACCATATCGTAACCATAGTTTCATGTTTTAAATGGAAAAACGGTTATCTTGGTCACCAGTGTTTGGTGGCAATTTCTAGGTGCAGAATTTATAATAGCAATGGTTGAAGTGCCTCATAAAATGGCTTTCATCGTGATTTTTTTTTTTAGCCTTCAATCCTTTTTTGCACGTCATAGAATACTCTATACTGTGCTTATTGCAATGAAGGCTCAATCAATTTGAGGCCTCTAGGCACAAAGACAATATAATGATAGGTCTATATAAGTTTTATTCTAAGTAAAGCTTGAGTGAAAGTGAGTTCTCTCCATGAGAATTATTGAAAGGAGGTATGAGGTGGAGTATGCCCCTCTGAATAATGACTAACCAAGAGGGACTGTTGTTTGATGTTTCTCCTGCCCAGTAACTCTATCCTGCATGCTGCACCCTAAATGTGTGGTACATTTTTTAAGAATTGTGGTGGGGGAAATTTTAGAAGTGGGAAATTATACAGGGGGCCTCAAACAGGCTTTTTTCTACTTTTTTGAAATGCCTTCAACTGCAGACTCTTTCAGTGGGGATGTTGCAGGACAGGTTGTGGTGGGGTTTTTTGTTTGTTTGTTTTGTTTTTAATTTTAAAGAGCTGGAGAAGAGCTGTGTGTTCCAGGGCTCTCTTGTGCCTGGGACCAGTTTTAGTTGCAGCCTTGGTTGTTAATTATGATTGTGGAATTTGGCTGACCACAGCCCTTGCTGGAAAACCACTTGTAATTTGTACATTTCTTTTGCCTATGCTTAATGATCCATGTTCTTTTTATGTAAGCTTTTTATATCAAGAGTCACCATTGAACTAGAGTATCTTGCAGTTGTCTGGCAGGGTCATGATACATGTTGTGGAAAAGTCACAGAACGTATAACTAACACTGATTTTTTGGGGGGGGGGAGGGGAGGGAGGAGGTGGGAATAGTAGAAAATCTACTGTGCAGCTTCTATTTCGGGTTTTTCCCCCCTCGAAAGCAGTGGGGAGTGTTTTGTTTAAAAATTGTCATGAGTAAGCAATGTTAAGTAGAGAAAAGGAAGGGTTCAACTCTTTCTTCTCTTTTGCCACTCTTAGGGGGTTAATTGTGCTCTTAATAGTGGCTGGAAGCAGGACTGAGTCAATTTGGGGAATGCATAGGTGGCAGTCTATCTCCGGGGAATGAACAGGCATGAAATATTGGTCCCTTGGAGAGAGATGTTTCTGTTTGATAGTTGTTTGGCTAAGGTGCTTCTGAAAGGTATCTGTGTGGGAAGGGAGAGAGCCATATTCTGTGCCCCTAGAATCCTATATTTTTTTACTCTGGAAGGTGGAACAGTAGATTTCTACTGATATTTTTTCACACAATTCTCCATCTTCAGAGGAGTGAGGCTACCAGTGGAAAAATTAAAAGATCTCTACTATACCCAATCCTGGTGGAAATCATGGTGAGAAGCAGAGACCACCTAGAACCATTGGCTGTTTTATTTGCAATATTTGATCAATAGTGCTGTCCCCTGACACCCCCCCTCGTTTCATATCCTACTGTATAATAGATATGTTCACAGAAACAGTGAAATTGACTTCTATGATTTCTCTAGGACTTGAATCTCAATGTTTGCCAAGTGTGTGTGTGTTCTCTTGATTCCACTGAGCTAATAAATTATGTTGGTGTGATATGTCTATCGGTAAGAAAAAATTGGTAGATCTGTTCATTAGTTTCCATTGATTTATTTTTCTTAATATAATTTAATTTGCATGATACTAACCTTTGTACTAAGTCTGAATAGCGTTGTTGCCTACTGGTTGGGCCTTACTATTATTTGAAGGAGTCCTTTTTGCCAAATTCATGCTTTTAGCAGATGGTTTTTATTTGAGGCAAGTAGGAAAAATTTCATCCACAGAGGACAGGGGAAGATAGAGTTGGAAATCTATTCTATGCTCTCTGCTAGCCTCAGGGTAAAATTGCTTAAATGTTACTTTTAACTTGGAACTGTTAAGTCAGATTTAGGAAAGAACTTGTTGTCTCTGGTACCTCTTTAAAATTATTACTCAATATTAGAGAGGTTTTGTAGTTAAAGAGCACAACAGTTTTGTGAACAGCCAGGTACCGAGTTGGCAGTTAATAAATATCCTAATTTCTATTCCCAGACTTCCTGCATTGTTGGACAAATTATTCAGTCATTCTGCCTCAGTTTTCCCAGTCTGTAGAAGGGGAGTAATTTCAACTTCACAGAGGTATTGGAGTCTTAACATTATAAAGTGCTTTGAGATCCTTTCTATAGAAGTGCAGTACTTTATTTTGTTACATTGGAATCTGTTACCGATGGGTATATTTTCCTGAAAAAGTGGAATAATTTCTTCTGTGATAGAATATGCACTTTTACTAACTTAATTGCTTCATCTGTTTTTCTGACATATAAACTGTTAGACTATTGTAAGTATATCAAGAATGGAGATACCCTTGCCATAATGACATGCTCAAGTAAGGGGGAAAAATCAGTCATGATTATTAAACATGAGTGGTTCCACAATATTAATGCATTTTTATTGGATAGCACAGTTCTGTTCTATAGTTAGGATAAAAAGAAACCTATCATGATTTTGACAAGTAAGGTTCTGTGTGTGGGAGTTGCTCCCATTTTCTGAAGCTGAGGTATAATAGGCAGACTTAAAAATATATAAGCAAGAATGTCAATAGGGCTTTGTTACTAAAATTTAATATTTTAGGCAACCTGTCCAGTAATGTTTTATTTTAAAAAAATCTTAATTCCTTTGTGTTCCAAAGGTCATGCCATCACTGTGGTTAGAAAATATGCGGATAGAAGTGAAAACTTAACAGCAGTACTTGATTAACTAGACTATAGGGATGCAAAAGTAATAACTCATTGTTGCTAATAGGTGAGAAGCATTATTATTTTTTCTTAAAAGAAATATCCAGTATATTGTGTGTGTGTGTGTGTGTGTGTGAGAGAGAGAGTTAAATACCAACCTGGTGGTCAGCTTTTCTGGTGATGAAAAATGTGTAATTTAAATCCATGAATTACTGCCTGAAACTGGACATGCATTCAAATGTTTCAGCTTTATAGCTTTCGCATTTCCTGTGTGGTATTTGGGTACATCAGATCTTAACAATATTTTAATCTTGGCAAAAACAAATTGCCAAAGGGAAAAATATCCTTGAGACATACTGGGTTGAAACACAATCCAGTTTATCACATCAGAGGCTCTAAGACTTAGCAAAACTTTTTGTACTATGATACTCGTTCACAGCATGCTGTAGTCCAGTTATAACAGACATAAGAAAGTCCCTATTCTTCCCTGCGCCATGCTAACTTTTATCAAAAGGCCACAAACTCAAATTCAATCTCTACCTTCCTCTTTGCTTGTCTGCTCTCATAGAATGAAATGCTCAACCTCCTCATCCATTCTTGCATCTACTGTTAACGAATTCAGCACAGCATTGACTGATCACATGTTGGTTTCATTATAATTTTTTGTTCTTTCTAAGTATTTGTAAGTTAGCCACTTCTGTGGTATGTTGGGACCATTACATAGACTTAAAAGGAAAAAAAAGGTAGACATGAACTTCTTCCCTTGAGGGATCATGGTTCAATTGTGTTTATAATGGTTGGTATGTGACATTTGCTGTTAAAATGTGGTGGTGGGGCCATTTTGCAGCAGGATTGTTAAGGAACACCTTTTGAAAACTATGATCAAAACTTAAAATCATTTGTAAGAAGGACCTATTACAGCTAATGAAATATTTTCTGTACATTATCATTTGCTACTTTCTATATAATTTACAGACATAATTTAAAGTACAAAAATCTTATCTCCCACAGTCACTAAGGCCTAAGTTAATCACGTTGAGATTTGAATATTAGCAGCCACTCTGTGGTCCAAACTATAACTAACTCGGATTTATTCATGCTACTTAACCTGCAGCACCATACATTAGATGTCATGAACCCTATTTTGATGGCCATTTTCTACTTTGAAAATATCAGTTTGTATATCTATTCTGTTGAATTGACTGTGGCTTCAATTTTAGCACTTGATACGACTGTAAATTTTAAACTCAGTTGAAATTTCAACTTCTTCAAAACTTAATGAAAACTCCTATTTTTCATTTAATTTTGAATGATAATGGGAACTCGTATAGTAGACTAACTCTGCTTGATTCCATTCCCTGCTCAGTAGCAATAATTTTAATGGTCATTTCTGTACTGGGACTATTACGTTGTAGGTCAGTGTAATGACATGCTAGAAAAGTTAATAGTATGTTAACACTTGCTTTATATCAAAGCATCATACTTGCTCCATCCCCATGTTTAAAGTAGATACTATTGCTGTTTTAAAAGGCATAGATATGTTACGAGGGGGGGAATGTATTATTGAGTGGTTCTAAGTGGAAATAAAACTGAAATGCAACAATATTTAGACTAGAGAAATAGCTGGAAAATTGCTCTTCATATTGCTCTTGTTTACCCAAGGGCTAGGCTTTTTTTTTTTTTTTTTTTTTTTTTTTTTTTTTTTTTTTTAAAACAGGAATCAATAAACTAGATGGCATTTTATAGAAGAGAAGATGATCGGTTTGTCACATATTTAGCCTACACTGTTTAAATGCAGAGTCCCGTGTTCTGGTTCAAATTTTTAAAACACCATTTGAGCAATATAGTTTCTGCTTTCATTAGAATCATAACCCTGCATTGCTTATATCTAAACATCACAACCAAAATACTAAATGCAAAACAAAAATCATCCCCGATTTAATTTTCTTCCTTCCGTTTAAACTTGGCAAAAGAGGCAAGGGGGTGTTACGGCCTAACTTGAATATGTGATCCTCAGAATGCCCATTGAAATTTGTATTTTATTTGAACAGGTGGTCTAATGATCACCCATTCATATCAAGTCATTTTGTAAGAGAGTTGGCTTCAGAAACTGCAAGGTGAATATTTGATTTTTTCTTCTGCTACCATATAACATTGGAAGCTCAAATCTAGTTTGCATTTCAGTACCATGTTTAGATGTCTTTCAGCATAGGCGCTGGAAGTATGGGTGTTGCCACAGCCCCTGGCTTCAAGTGGTTTCCATTTTCTTTTTATATACAGGGTTTACAGTTTGGTTCAATGGCTCTCAACACCCCTACTACAAAAATTGGTCCAGCATAGGGTGACCAGATAGCAAATGTGAAAAATCAGGACCTGGGGTGGGGGGTAATAGGAGCCTATGTAAGAAAGAGACCCAAAAATTGGGACTGTCCCTATAGAATCAGGACATCTGGTCACCTTAGTCCAGCACCCCTGTCTTTCAACATTACTGATTTCCAAGCTTCTCCCCCAATGAATATACATTTCAGATTATTATTTTTCTAATTAAGAAAAAGGGGTTTAATTAATGTTACTGACTTTTTTTGCATCACAAGTAAAGTGAGACCATGGTTAGGATATTGCATTTAGTTCTGGGTACTTTGGTGGCAGAAAGATGTTGACAAATAGAAGGGAATTCAGAGAAGAGAGAGATGAAAAATAATCGGCCAAGAGTCCTGTGGCATTTTATAGACTAACGGACGTTTTGGAGCATAAGCTTTCGTGGGTGAATACCCACTTCGTCGGATTAAGTGGAAGTGTTGAAAGCTTTGAGATGTACAATACTGGATTAAGAAAAGGAGAACTTCTGGCACCTTAGAGACTAACACATTTATTTGAGCATAAGCTTTTGTGAGCTAGAGCTCACTGCATC
Source organism: Dermochelys coriacea (assembly GCF_009764565.3). Classification (NCBI taxonomy): domain Eukaryota; kingdom Metazoa; phylum Chordata; order Testudines; family Dermochelyidae; genus Dermochelys; species Dermochelys coriacea. The sequence continues at coordinate 138,795,601 of NC_050068.2, forward strand.
CGATGAAGTGAGCTGTAGCTCATGAAAGCTTATGCTCAAATAAATTTGTTAGTCTGTATTCGCAAAAAGAAAAGGAGTACTTGTGGCACCTTAGAGACTAACACGGCTGCTACTCTGAATACTGGATTAGACAAAGCACTGTAAATGTATTACTTAAAAGTAGATTAAATCAGTGGTTTTCAAATTGCGGGTCGCGACCCAGTACTGGGTCGCAGAATGTAAGGCATTGGGTTGCAGTGGCTCTGGTCAGAACTGCCGACAGGGCTGTTAAAAGTCCTATCGATGGTGCTGCCTAGCGAAGGCAGGCTAGTCTCTACCTGTTCTGATGCCGTGCTGCGCCCCGGAAGCGGCCAGTTGCAGGTCCAGCTCCTAGGCGGGGGGGCCACGGGGCTCCGCACACTGCCCCTGCCCCGAGCACTGGGTCCGCGCTCCCATTGTCCAGGAACTGACCAATGGGAGTGGGGCAGTGCCTGTGGGGAAGAGCCGCACAAAGCCACTTCTTCGCCTAGGAATTGGACCTGCTGCTGACTGCTTCCAGGGTGGAGCGCGCCAGGGTCCGCGGTGCCAGGACAGGCAGGAAACTTGCCTTAGTATCCCCACTGCGCTGCTGACTGGGAGCTGCCTGAGATAAGCCCATGCCCCAATCCCCTGAGCCCCTTCCTGCACCCCAAACCCCTCATCCCCTACTCCGATGGGTCACAGACATCAACAATTTTCTTCAACGGGGTCATTAGAAAACAAGATTGAAAACCACTGGATTAAATGGCCTAACCCATTTTTCCCATCTCTAATTTCCCTGATTCTGCTATTCTAAGGATTACATATGCCAAGAAACAGCAGTGTTTTGAAATGTCAGCACATGGTAACATTTTTTTTTTTGAGGCAGCAGGCTGTGTCTTATGCAAGGGTGTTTTATGTACATATTTATTTGGGTGTTCATATTATCAATAGGTTACCTGACACATTTGCTGGTCTTAACTCAAGATGCCATATGGACAGCCACATTTGCCTTAAAGGAGCTACCTTGGATTAAACATTAAAATGTTCCCTTCTTCAAATACTTTAAAATGTGATAATATTCAGTCACCTCAGCCTGGTGCAAATACCTGGAACTTAATGCTAAACTTCTCCTGACAATGTGGTAACTTCTATAAAAAGTTTTTAATAACTTTTCTGCATTACAAATGTTAATCTAAAAATCAAATTTACATGTTAAAATATAAATATGACATGCAATTTTTTTTAAAGAGATCTATGATGTAACAGCATGTTGTGTGCTGGGGTTGAGTAAGAATCTGCCAATTATGACTTCAGGAATGCTAAAACTCTTCATATATATTTTTTTTTTTAAAAAGGAAAATCTTGACTCTAGAGCCATCTTTTAAGAGTAGTGTAAACTAATAGATTGATCTTCCCACAAGTATTCTGTATCTGCATTTACCACAAACTGTATTTAAAGCTGAGTGGAAAGAAAACAAAAAAGGTGAAAAGTATCCATATAGTTTTATATCTTCTTCTCCATCAGATCACATAGCTGAAAAGACCTGACATAGTTCATAAAATACACAGTAGTTCTATTAAAGAAAATTAGTCACTGTTGTGGCTTTATAAAGGAGCTAGGGAAACCAAGGGTATGTCTACATTGGCAGAGCTACTGCGCCACCAGTTACAGCGTTGCTCAGAGAGCGCTGAAGGGAAACGATTGCTGTGCAATAGCATGCTCGCACTTGCAGTGGTATTCGGAGTGGTGCACTCTGGGCAGCGATCCCACAGAGAATCTCTTTTCTGCCGCTAAGAGTTGTGGGAAGGTGGAGGGGCTCGCAGTGCATCCTGGGTCATGTCCCAATGTCTCTTGGTGCATTGCTTCGCATCCCAGCAATCCCCATGCTTCCATCAGCATTTGGCACCATCTTTCAGTGATTTGTGTACTGAGCGCTCTGTCACTTCAGTCTGCAGGAATGGATCCTGCACTGTTGACTGATACGTTACGAGTAGCGGTGGAGTTATTCCTTAAACTACAAAGGCAAGAGGAGTGCAACATTGATTTCTCCACGTGTAATAGCTACGACACAAGATTGCTTGTGGCATTCATGGAGGTGCTGACCACAGTGGAACGCTGCTTTTGGGCTTGGGAAACAAAAAATGACTTGTGGGATCACATTGTCATGAACGTCTGGGATGACGAGCAGAACTTTCAGATGAGGAAAGCAACGTTGATGGGACTGTGTGATGAGCTTGCCCCAACCCTGTGGCACAAGGACGCAAGAATGAGAGCTGCCCCGCCATTAAAGAAGGGCGTGGTGATTGCACTGTGGAAGCTGGCTACTCCAGACTGCTACTGATCGGTCACTAACCAATTTGGAGTGGGAAAGTCGACCGTTGGACTCATGTTGATGGAAGTGTGCAGGGCCATTAATTGCCTCCTGCTCCGAAAGACCATGACTCTGGGCAACGTGTGTGACATTGTGGATGGCTTTGCACAAATGGGCTTCTCTAACTGCGGAGGGGTGATAGATGGCACACACATTCCAATTCTGGCACCAGACCACGTAGCCACTGACTACGTTAATTGGAAGGGGTATTTCTCTATGGTTCTCCAGGAGCTTGTGGATGACGGTGGGCGTTTCACAGACATTAATGCAGGTAGGTTCTGGAAAGGTGCATGACGCATGCGTCTTTCGGAACACTGGCCTGTTCAGGAAGCTGCAAGCAGGGACTTTCTTCCTGGACCAGAAGAGCACCATATGGGAAATCAAAATGCCCATTGTGATCCTGGGAGACCCTGCCTACCCATTAATGCCGTGGCTTATGAAACCATAAACGGGGCAACTTGACAGCAGCAAGGAGTGTTTCAACAACATGCTGAGCATGTGCAGAATGGCCATTGAGTGTGCTTTTGGCCGTTTAAAGGCCCACTGGCGCTGCCTATATGGGAGGCTGCACCTGGCCGATGACAATATTCCTATGCTTATAGTCATGTGCCGTACGCTCCATAATATTTGTGAAGAAGGGTGAAAGCTTCAGTCAGGGCTGGATTGCTGAGGCTCAGTGCCTGGAAGCTGAATTTGAATGGCCAGAGACAAGGGTTATTAGAAGGGCGCAGCATGGGGCCATAAGGATCAGGGATGCCTTCAGGCAACAATTTGAAAGCCACCAATATTTGTTGCACAGACAATCCAAGAGCTTTTTGGAAAGCGAAGGGAACAATCTCCTGGTGCAAGTGCTGGAGGAACCAACTCGGGGCAGAGCTGCTCTTGACTTGCTGCTCACAAACTGGGAAGAATTAGTAGGGGAAGCAAAAGTGGATGGGAACCTGGGAGGCAGTGATAGTGAGATGGTCGAGTTCAGGATCGTGACACACGAAAGAAAGGAGAGCAGAATATGGACTGTGGACTTCAGAAAAGCAGACTTTGACTCCCTCAGGGAACTGATGGGCAGGATCCCCTGGGAGAATAACATGAGGGGAGAAAGGAGTCCAGGAGAGCTGGCTGTATTTTAAAGAATCCTTATTGAGGTTTCAGGGACAAACCATCCTGATGTGTAGAAAGAATAGTAAATATGGCAGGCGACCTACTTGGCTTAACAGTGAAATCCTTGCTGATCTCGCACACAAAAGAAGCTTACAAGAAGTGGAAGACTGGACAAAGGACAAGGGAGGAGTACAAAAATATTGCTCAGGCATGCAGGAGTGAAATCAGGAAGGCCAAATCACACTTGGAGTTGCAGCTAGCAAGAGATGTTAAGAGTAACAAGAAGGGTTTCTTCAGGTATGTTAGCAACACGAAGAAAGTCAAGGAAAGTGTGGGCCCCTTACTGAAGGAGGGAGGCAACCTAGTGACAAAGATGTGGAAAAAGCTGAAGTACTCAGTGCTTTTTTTTGCCTCAGTCTTCATGAACAAGGTCAGCTCCCAGACTATTGCACTAGGCAGCACAGCATGGGGAGGAGGTGACCAGCCCTCTGTGAAGAAAGAAGTGGTTCGGGACTATTTAGAAAAGCTGGATGAGCACAAGTCCATGGGGCCATTGGCGGATGTGATTGCAGAGCCATTGGCCATTATCTTTGAAAACTCATGGCGATCGCGAGGGGTCCTGGACAACTGGAAAAAGGTTAATGTGGTACCCATCTTTCAAAAGGGGAAGGAGGAGGATCCGGGGAACTACAGGCCAGTCGGCCTCACCTCAGTCCCTAGAAAAATTACGGAGCAGGTCCTCAAGGAATCAATTCTGAGGCACTTGGAGGAGAGGAAAGTGATCAGGAACAGTCAGCATGGATTCACCAAGGGCAAGTCATGCCTGACTAATCTAATTGCCTTCTGTGATGAGATAATTGGCTTTGTAGATGAGGGGAAAGCAGTGGACATGTTGTTCATTGACGTTTTAGCAGAGCTTTTGACACTGTCTCCCACAGTATTCTTGCCGGCAAGTTAAAGTAGTATGGGCTGGATGAATGGACTATAAGGTGGATAGAAAGCTGGCTAGATCGTCGGGCTCAACGGGTAGTGATCAATGGCTCCATGTCCAGTTGGCAGCCGGTATCAAGCGGAGTGCCCCTAGGGTCGGTCCTCGGGCCGGTTTTGTTCAATATCTTCATTAATGATCTGGAGGATGGCGTGGATTGCATCCTCTGCAAGTTTGCAGATGATGCTAAACTGGGAGGAATGGTAGATATGCTGGAGGGTAGGGATAGGATACAGAGGGACCTAGACAAATTAGAGGATTGGGCCAAAAGAAATCTGATGAGGTTCAACAAGGACGAGTGCAGAGTCCTGCACTTAGAATGGAAGAATCCCATGCACCGCTACAGACTAGGGACCGAATGGCTAGGCAGCAGTTCTTCAGAAAAGGACCTAGGGGTTACAGTGGACGAGAAGCTGGATATGAGTCAACAATGTGCCCTTGTTGCCAAGAAGGCCAATGGCATTTTGGGCTGTATAAGGAGAGGCATTACCAGTAGATGGAGGGACATGATTGTTCCCCTCAATTCGACACTGGTGAAGCCTCATCTGGAGTAGTGTATCTAGTTTTGGGCTACAAGAAGGATGTGAAAAAACTGGATATCGTTCAGCAGAGGGCAACAAAAATGCTTAGGAGACTGGAACACATGACTTATGAGTAGAGGCTGAGGGAACTGGGATTGTTTAGTCTGTGGAAGAGAAGAATGAGGGGGGGATTTGATAGCTGCCTTCAACTACCTGAAAGGAGGTTCCAAAGAGGATGGATCTAGACTGTTCTCAGTGGTAGCAGATGACAGAACAAGGAGTAATGGTCTCAAGTTGCAGTGGGGGAGATTTAGGTTGGGTATTAGGAAAAACTTTCACCAGGAGGGTGATGAAGCACTGGAATGCGTTGGCTAGGGAGATGGTGGAATCTCCTTCCTTTGAGGTTTTTAAGGTCAGGCTTGACAAAGCCCTGGCTGGGATGACTTAGTTGGGGATTGATCCTGCTTTGAGCAGGGGATTGGACTAGATGACCTCCTGATGTCCCTTCCAACCCTGATATTCTATGATGGAGAGTGCAGTGCTTGTAAAGCTAGGAGATGATTGTGATTGGTGCAGATGATGCACTATGAAGGTGTAAGAAAATGTTTGCTTTATAGGGCTCTTTGCTTTCAATTAATAGAATAAAGATTGCTTTCAAATTTAATTGTTTTTATTAACAAACAACTGGAGAAGAGACAAACACATCAGTACTGTGGGAGATGAGGGAAGGGAGCGTCCCAGGATGGTTAAAGATTTGTGTATATCCAGGTATCGTATGCAACCTTCTTCTTTGGAGTACAGTGCAGTGGGTACTGTACTTCAGCAGGGCCAAACTGCAGAGGGACGGGTGTTTTAGTACTGGGAGTCTGCAGGGATGGACTGTGACGGGGCAGAAGTGGAAAGCAGTGGTTACAGACTGGAGCCAGGAGGATGGTAAGAGTGTGTTAGTGGTGTCTGGGAGGGAAAGAGTTTTCTGACAGCATTTGCAGGGGAGGACAGGCACGGAGCTGCTTGGTTAGCAAATGCTAGTAGTGCTTGGAGCATGTCCGCTTGGTACTCCATAATATTTAAGAGCCGCTTTGTTCTGGCATGCCAAGTTCTCCTTTCAGTCCCTTTTCTCACTATCCCGCCACTCCTTCAGTTTTTGTTTTTTGGCCATGGATTGCATCATGACCTCACACAGAAAGTCCTCTTTAGTTCTTCATGGTCACTTTCTAATTCTGCACAGCCATTCAGCGTGCAATAACAGAGGGAGGCTCCCAAGGTCATATCTGTGAAGCCAAAATGCAACATTTTACAGAAGCGGTATTGTTTGCAACACACAGATCACTGATTTAAAACACAGCCAGTACTCACAAACTTGTCACTAACTGGCTGAACCCAGGCAAGCACGCACGAGCCAGAAGACTGCCAAAATGGTGAGTAACCACAGAGCCAGGGGAAATCAGTGTTCCAGGACCATACTGTACACTGGGCATGTGGCTCTTGAGGAGAGCCAGCGTTTTGGGGCGGCTTATAATATTTGTCCCCACATTTTCCACAGGTTGTAGTCATTATGGAAGGTATCTTGCTGCTGAGGGTGAGCACGGAATCAAAGGAGGGTCTTCTCCAAGCTTGCGGCTTCCACCCTGGCCCCTATGCAGCTTGCCTGTGTACAGCAGTGGTTCCCACCCACCACCAGTGACGACAGAGTGGCGCGGGAAAATTACCCTTAATGGGGCAAGAAACAAAGCAGCTCTGCCAAAGAATCTGCAGCAGCAAATTGCCCAGTATCTCCATGAGTTTCTTGTAGATCTGAGGCACCCTGTTCTGCCACTCAGACTAGGCATGTGGTGGTACGTGCATCATACAGACACAAGCCTGCTTTCTGCAACTCTCCTGCCCCCAACAACTTGCTTTAGCGATTTCCAAAATGAAAGCCACTTACCAAGGGCCTCCTCTCCTGTTTTGCGCTTCGCCAAGATCCAACAGCTGTGACTGGATAGTCTCTCCTCGTAGAGAAGCGCTCCTGGCTGCATGCATCTTTGACCTCCAAGTTGTCCTCTGCCCCTGGGTTCCCCTTCCCTTACGCATCCTCATCCAAAATTACCTCCTCCTGGCTCAGTCTACCCTCGAATGGCACATGAGCCACCGAAGCATCCACAGTGGCCTTCGCGGTGGAGGTGGGGTCGCCACAGAGTATCGCGTCCAGCTCTTTGTAGAACCGGCAGCTCGTGGGCGCAGCATGGGAGCAGCAGTTTGCCTCCTGTGCCGCAGCTCCTTCACTTTGACCCTGCACTGCAGTGTGTCCTGGTCTTGGCCCCTTTCTGTCATGCATTGTGAAACTCTCCATAGGTATCATAATTCCCATGGCTGGAGCGCAGCTGGGACTGGACAGTCTCCTCTCCCCAAATGCTGATGAGGTCCAGCAGCTCAGCATTGCTCCAAGCAGGGGATTGCCTGGTGCATGGAGCAGGCATGGCTACCTGGAAAGTTGCGCTGAGACCACCGCATGTGTCAGCGAGCAAACAGAAAGGAGACTTCCAAAATTCCCAAGGAATTTAAGGGTGGGGTTAACAGTTGGTCAACTGAGGGCAGGGGCAGTAGAGTTCAAATCAATGACCAGAGAGGTGAGAACAGGCATTGTGGGACACCTCCTGGAGGCCAGTTGCAGTGCTGTAATCGACCAGGGTGCCTACACTGGTACCGTGGCACTCTACCCCCGGTGCAGAAAGCTGTATACCTCTCATTGGGGTGGGTGGTTTTTTTTAAAAGTGCTGCAACTGCACTGTTTCTGCGCACTAAGTGGCTTGGCAGCGTGTACACCTCAGGGGTTACGCTGCAGAAAGCTGCTTTACTGTGCAGAAACTTGCCAGTGTAGACAACATCTAAGTATGTACTGTGCTGTTGAACAACAATACTGGGGAACTTAACTTTACCACATGACTTCACAAATGAGCCCCATCGTGTGAAAGGATTTTTCTCCCCAGGGCGTCTTGAAGGTCTTAATAGATGGTTCTTTGGGCCCAGAGCTCTGCAGCACACCTGTTTTGGTACTTTTTTCCTTACAGTTTTGGAGGTCTTAAATTGTATCATATTTTCCTTTCAATCCCTGCTGTTCAACTACCTGTCAGAACTGAAATATTAACCACTTGAATATAGCGGAATAACTACACTCTAAATATACTAAGTGTGAGGAAATGGGAGTAGCTGTACTTGAAGTTAGGCTCATTCTTAAAAAGGTTGATGAATTGGGACCCTGAACAGTATCAAATGTCTGTTGTTTGAAATGGATATTTTATCTTTTTAGCCCTGTTTTGAAAATCCTGTGTGAATACAATAATGGTTTGGTTTTGTCTGTTTCCCCCCTTTCCCCCCCGCTTCAAATGGGAAGGAGTTGCAGTATTTTGACATGGCTTATGCTTCAGTGACTGGCACACATCAAAAACACTGCAACCCTCTACTGGCTTCTTTGGGATCCTAACCTTTTCGTGACAGTGAAATGACTTGACGGATATTCTTGAAAACAAGCTACATGCTTTCTGGTCTTTTTAAAACAATCTGTAGTGGGACATACTTTTTGGATTAGCTGTTGTAATCGTGGTTTGGCTGGATGCAATGCACTTCAACTATTGCTGTTCCCTGTAAAATGATATTCTTTGTATAGTCTGATACAAGATTTAGATCTTGACTAATAGAGCAGTCCAAAAGGAATTGCTGTGAACCATTCTGATGTCCTGTATATCACAGGATATAGAATTTCACCCACTAATTCCTGTCTTAACACCATAATTTCTGAATTGAGCTAGAGTGCATCCTTTACTAAGATGATTTAAAGACTTCAAGTAATGGAAAATCCACCACATCACTCTCCAGTGTTGACTTTCCCTCACTGTTAAAACCTTAGAAATCAGATTCAATCTGAATTTGTCTAGCCTACATTTCTAGCTGTTGGACTTGTTATGCCTTTGTTTGCTAGACAGGGAATTGAGGGAGCCCATTCTGTATTTGGCAGCTTGACAAAGAACCTTAAATCAACAGCATGCTGAAATCTGGCTCCAAGTAAAGGGTTAACTGATTGATTTAAACATTGCAATCGTGTGTGCGAGGTATGAGTTTTTTTTAGCATCAGATCTTAAGTGAGACTTATGTTGCAGACAGAGAGCAGTGTTTAAAATGATTTTACACTACATAGCCCATTCCTCAAATTTACTACTATCTGGAAATCTGCCTGCTGATATTCACAATAGTAAAATGAGAAATAAGCCGCAGATGTGGTTTCCACAAGACAATTCCTGTTTTCAAGAACACTTCCTTGTAATTAGAGTTGGTTGGGAAAGAGATTTTTCTGTCCTGTGACAGTTTTGAGTTTTTAATTTTTTTTTACCATCCTGAGCTGGGCTGAAAATACAAAACTTCAAAATTTGTCTTAAAATGAAAGTCTGAAAATTTTGTTTTGGGTCAGTTGAAATGCTCCATTTCAATTCTGACTCTTTAGGTTTTTTTAATTTTTAAACATAAAATTAGATTTCTAAATGGAAAATCAAAACTTAATTCTGAGAATTATGAAATGGGATGTTTTGACACTTCAAATAATGGGAGAAAATATTTTGAAACAAATGTTTCCTCAATCAGTATGATTTTGCGAAATTTGGTGCAGTCAGAATGGCATTACCTGATGGACAAGTGTTCTGCCAAAAAATTTCCAACTAGCTCTATTTATAATGAAAAATGAAAGACAAATGCTTAAATAAACTCTTAAATACACTTCAGTGTGAGGTTCTTTGTAGGCTACATTTGAAAAACTTACTCTCCTAATCTTTTAGATATTGAAACTTTGATGTCCTTGATAGTTTAATTAGATCACAGGTCCCTAGACTTGCATTATATTAATAGTAGTAACGTTTTTTCAGTGCTACAAATAAATGTTAAGGTTTTTACTGTTTTTTCATTTAAATTGGTACTTCTGGGTAATCTATCTGCAGGGAGAGGTGTGTGTGGGGGGGTGTTTCAGCATTAAAAACAAAACACAGAACCTCCAGTCAGCTGTGCATCGAAATTTTCTGATCTTCCTGCTAATTTCCTCCAAAACCACCTGCAGCTCCACCCATGAATACATATGTGGGTATGCTTTTCTTTGAACTTGATCAACTGTTAGCCCTTATGGAGAATGCCCAATTCCATAATGTACAGTAAATAGGAACAATTTTAAGTTGACTTATCAAGGCACTTGTCTTGCATTTTCAAACTTGTAACAAAATATTTCATACATTATCAGAGCACTGTAAAATGATTACTGGGGAAAATGGACACTACGTGTGCAGTGATTGCATTTTTTTAAATAAAGAAATTGGCTCCTAATATTTTACTGTAATGTGTGTTCAGTTTTATTACACTTTTTGTTTTCATTGGGTATTTTGGGGGACACATTTCCCCCCCCATCTTGAGAATCCTATTTGGGCTAAGTAGCTGAGCAGCGTGGTGGCATTAGGACTTCAATAGTTTTGTGTATGCCCAGCAGCAGGACTTTAGGGACTTTACCAGCTGGAACTTGGGCACCAAGGGAATTAGGTATGGTTAGGCGCAGCTGAAAGAGGGCTTTGAGGATCTCACTGGTGCCTGGTTTCAGAGTAGCAGCCGTGTTAGTCTGTATTCGCAAAAAGAAAAGGAGTACTTGTGGCACCTTAGAGACTAACAAATTTATTTGAGCATAAGCTTTCGTGAGCTACAGCTCACTTTATCGGATGCATTGGATGCAGTGAGCTGTAGCTCATGAAAACTTATGCTCAAATAAATTTGTTAGTCTCTAAGGTTCCACAAGTACTCCTTTTCTTTTCACTAGTCCCTAAATCCCTTTGTGGAACTTGCGTTCAGTGCTCTTCTGCTGACACATCTTGATGTAAAGTAACTCTGCCTACAAAATCAGGGGGTCGGGGAGGAGGGGTCTAGAGCCAACAAACATGCCTTCAACCTTTGAAGTTTAGGGTTTTACAGAAATTTGTGCTGGAGTAAGCTTCTTGAACCATTTCCCCTTTTTCTTTTCTCTCCCTGTTCCAAATAATCTTACCAAACTGAAACATGGAAATGGGGAAAATAGACCTATCTTGTTTGCTGTTAGTTTTCTGAGTAATCCTGTATAGACAAACAGCCAGCTTCCCTCTCTCATTGGACTCCTATTTCCATTTTCAATTTAAAACAAGCTGGATAGCAGATGTTAATTAGCATATCTAGTAAAACTACTTTAAAACTGTTAGGTCACTGGCCCTTCAATATCTGTGTTCTGAATAGTTGTGTAGTGGTACTTTCCTTGTAGAGAGAGAACTTACAGTATAAATATAAAAACCAAATTGCCAGGTTGTTTTGAAACCAGAAGTTTTTAAACATTAAGATATGAATGTGTTGTCACACAATGAAGCCTTTGCTGGTGATGGTTACTGGAGTAATTGCTGATAGTTAAACCCTACCAGTCCTTACTGGCCGATAATTCAGGTATTGACTCATATTAAACATTATTTGAAATGAAAGATGGCAAATAGTGAACCTTTTATTTACTGAACCTTAAGGAATCCAATTTTAGGAACTGTAAATTAGAGTGAATATCTCAGAAGCATAATTTGCCAAAATACCCTCAAGGTAGTAAAGTGGCAACAGAGTGTTACTTTGAAACAAAATTCAAGGGCTTTAAGAAATGCCTCAAACTCCATTCTCTACAGAACAAGAACAAATGCTTAATGGTTCTTCCCAGGCTAATTACACCTGTTGTGGTGTGGGAAAATATGCATGTTGTTTGGCCTCTTGAAAACCCCAAGAAACTAGAGTCTTTGATAAGGGCACACTGCACAATAAAAAGGTTCATGTTTACTCCAACTATCTTCTTTGAATGAAGATGAAAAAATGGTCATTGGTGAAACTCCTCCCTCCTTGAGGAAATGCAGCAAGCGTCCCACTTTGTGCTCTAAATGGCTATGTTGAACCAGCTCTCATTACTGACTTTGAGAAGCAAGTGTATTGGGTTGCTAATTTCATCTTAGTATCCGAGGTCGTCTTGCCTCCTGTGTATTTTCAGATGAGCTACATAACTTAAGAAGTGAGATCCCCTCCCGTTTATTACCTATAGTTGGGGCCCTACCAAATTCATGACCATGAAAAAAGCGTCAGGGACCATGAAATCTGGTCTCCACCTGTGAAATCTGGTGTCTTCTGTGTGTTTACGCTATACAGATTTCATGAGGGAGACCAAAGTTTCTCAAATAGGAGGTCCTGACCCAAAAGGAAGTTGCAGGGGGGTCGCAAGGTTATTTTTAGAGGGGGGTTGTGGTATTGCCAACCCTTCTGCATTGCCTTCAGAGAGCTGGGTGGCCAGAGAGTGGCGGCTGTTGGTCAGGTGCCCAGCCCTGAAGGCAGTGTCCCACCAGCAGCAGCGCAGAAGTAAGGGTGATAATGCCATCCCATGTCATCCTTACTTCTGCGCTGCTGCTGGTGGAGCACTGCCTTCATAGCTGGGTTCCCAGCCAGCAGCCACCAATCTGCAGCTGCTCCGCCCTGAAGGCAGCGCCGCTGCCAGGAGCAGTGCAAAAGTAAGGGTAACAGTACTGCAACCCCCCCCCCCAATAACCTTCTGACCAACCCAGAGCAACTTTTTGCGTCAGGATCCCTACAATTACAACAAGGTGAAATTTCAGATTTAAATAGCTGAAATCATGAAATTACAATTTTTAATATCCTATGACCATAAAATTGACCAAAATGGACTGTGAATTTGGTAGGGCCCTGCTGCCCTACCTATAGTACTACTTTGTTCCATCACCACCACCGTCCTTCAGCTATAAGTTCTAGGTTTTTCTTTTCCCCTTGGTTGTATTTAGCTTTTTTTTTTCCCCCTTTCACCGTCGTCTTTGGATTCAGAACAGTTAATCCTCTGCTCCCTCTTGGACAGCCTCGCTTGTATCATTACCACCATCTTCTCTTGGTTTCAGTCTTTCTCCCACCTCTAGCAAGCAACTAGACTATGTATATCTTGCTCCTGGACCATAATGCTTTTTTGAATTGACACCAGTCTTTCATTCTGCTGGTGGTGCCATTAGGGAAGAACCACTATGCAAGGAACATAAACATGATCTGTAGCTGGTGAGTGATTCTGAGGAATTTTACTTTTTCAGTGATATAATTGTGTGTTAGTCTTCTTGCATCCTACAGTTGGTCAGTCAGGACATTCGTGGATGTAGTGAGGAAAACCTAAAGGTGCTACATAGAAAACCTGGTGTCCAAAGGAGGCATTCTGGAATGTAGCAAGGTCCAACTGATAATACTGTGTATTGTATCATTCCAAGGGAATAAACACTGTACAGACCTCAGAGGTGGATGTCTCAGACCTCCTTGCCTGGGAAGTAGAAGTTCTCTAGAAGAAAGGCACCTGACCAACTTGAGACAAGGTCTACTATTCTGGTCGTATGCTGTAATAATGCGATCCATCCTAGCAGAAGCCCACTGGGGACCTTGGGTAAGGTAATACAGTCCTACCTTAATTTGCTGTGTAGAGATACTCTAGGGTCTTAAAGGGAAGCTCCATTAAAATCTGTATTACAGAATTGAGTCCTACTGGAGGATCACAGGACATATGAACAAGGTCTATTTTTTTTCTGTTGCCTGCTATTAAAGAAGTTTTTGATGTGGGGTTTGGGACTATTTTTTGTTACAAAGCTTACTTCCTAATTTGAACAGGATTCTAGCTGGGCACAAGGTACGGGGCAGAAAAAAAGGCAATACAAGTAAAATCCTGTTTACTGCGTGCACACATCTGGACATTTTTTACTTCTGTACTATTCTGATATTCTGAATGTTCAGTTTATTTATTTATTTGCCAGAAGGATTCTAGAAGATTTGTAATATTAGTCTGAAACTAAGTGTTCCAAAGACCTAAGACACAAAAATCACATTCAGTAAATTACTTTGAGAAGCCTCCCCAACTCTATTCTCCTACTAATTAGAGCAGGCGTTGGCAACCTTTCAGAAGTTGTGTGCCGAGTCTTCATTTATTCACTCTAATTTAAGGTTTCGTATGCCAGCAATACATTTTAACCTTTTTAGAAGGTCTTTCTATAAGTCTATAATATAACAATAGTTATATATGTAAAGTAAATAAGGGTTTTAAAATATTTAAGCTTGATTTAAAATGCAGAGCCCTCCAGACCAGTGGCCAGGACCTGGGCAGTGCTACTGCCACTGCCAAAGGCAGCATGCTAGCTGATTTTCAAACATGCCATAGGTTGCCTACCTCTGAATTAGAGACCATGTTAGCTGAAAGAATTAATAATTAATAAGATACATCAGCTCATATCACATTTAGTACAAAAATACTTGTTGAAGCTTATCAAATCCCCTAGGATCTAATAGTTTGCTCACAGTCTCAAGCAGTTAGCAGAAAATTTTAAATTGTGATAATCTGCCCCAAAATCAGGGAAGCATGCATCATGCCATGTGCAGAACTTACCCATTTACACACAAATGCTTAATGTATTAACAGGCCCCAAGTAAATCTGACTAACGTTTCCTTTCCAGGATAAGCTGCTCCTAAAACATTCAAAAAAGTACAGGTCCACCTTTCCTGTATCCATGGTGTTTAATCATACAAAAGATCTGAAAAGTCACACCTACTCAGAGTAAATGAAACATATTCCCTCCTTTTTTTTTTTTTTTTTTAGAAGTATATAAGAGCACTGACACAACATTTAACTAACTCAAGGCAGAACTTTATCATAAAGCAGACTTGCAAACCCATTATGAAAATTTACCAGCCCAGGGACAAAAATCTATTCACCCATTCTTCCCATACTGACGAAGATACTGGGAAATACAGGTATTTTATTTTCTTGCCAGAAAGTTACTCAGCGTAAGTGCATAGGGCTTTGGAAGCATGTAATAAGTATAATTATCTCTTATAAATGCAGGAAGAACTGAATTACATTTATAAATGGATTCAGTAGTTCCTTTCTATTCTGCCAAAAATATGGTAAATCAACAGCATTACAAAATTTAATTAACAAAATGTAGGACTAGAAGCAGGTCGTGTGCCTTCATGAGAATGTAGAATGGCTATTAAAACAGCAATGTGAGTGGAGATCCCTAAAATCCTTTTCTATCAGGATTGGATATTTTATATGGATGATCTCTAATAAATATTTAAGTGTTTTGGCAGGAATATAATCCCCCATTCTTCAGGCCATAAGAGAACCTCTATCTAATGAGGTTAGGAAGAAATTTTCCTTGGGGCACATCACATAATTGCCTACAGCAGAATATCTTGCACCATTCTCGGAGTAAGCTATCATTGGCCTCTCCATGATAGGTTAATGGACTCTGTAAGCCTCTGGTGCGGCAATTTTAAGTTAATGAGATTCTGTTACATTTAAAACAACAAAAATCCATAGAGTATTTTATCTGTATGGTGATAAAATTTCAAAGCATCAAGATTGCAACAGAGAACTTATAAAATGAATTATTACGTAGAGCATAGCTCCAAATACATAAAATATTACACACACAAAATATTACACGCTACAATAAAAGAACATTACAACCTCAAAGTCAAGTACTCAAGAAGTAGAAAATACCAAAATTAAGGATATCTGTTTAACCTGTAATCAGGAATTCCACCATGATTTCAACAATTTCCATCCCACCATCAACCTCAGCCTGGACCAGTCCACACAAGAGATCCACTTCCTGGACACTACGGTGCTAATAAGCGATGGTCACATAAACACCACCCTATATCGGAAGCCTACTGACCACTATTCCTACCTACATGCCTCTAGCTTTCATCCAGATCATACCACAAGATCCATTGTCTACAGCCAAGCTCTATGATATAACCGCATTTGCTCCAACCCCTCAGAGACAAACACCTCATGCATTCCTACAACTACAATAGTCACCTACTGAAGTGAAGAAACAGATTAACAGAGCCAGAAGAGTACCCAGAAGTCACCTACTACAGGACAGGCCCAACAAAGAAAGTAACAGAACACCACTAGCCATCACCTTCAGCCCCCAACTAAAACCTCTCCAACGCATCATCAAGGATCTACAACCTATGCTGAAGGACGACCCATCACTCTCACAGATCTTGGGAGACAGGCCAGTCCTTGCTTACAGACAGCCCCCCAATCTGAAGCAAATACTCACCAGCAACCACACAACAGAACCACTAACCCAGGAACCTATCCTTGCAACAAAGCCCGTTGCCAACTCTGTCCACATATCTATTCGGGGATACCATCATAGGGCCTAATCACATCAGCCACACTATCAGAGGCTCGTTCACCTGCACATATGCCATCATGTGCCAGCAATGCCCCTCTGCCATGTACATTGGTCAAACTGGACAGTCTCTACGTAAAAGAATAAATGGACACAAATCAGATGTCAAGAATTATAACATTCAAAAACCAGTCGGAGAACACTTCAGTCTCTCCGGTCACTCGATTACAGACCTGAGGGTGGCTATCCTTCAAAAACAGACTCCAACGAGAGCCTGCTGAATTGGAATTAATTTGCAAACTGGATACAATTAACTTAGGCTTGAATAGAGACTGGGAATGGATGAGTCATTACACAAAGTAAAACTTTTTCCCCCACCCCCACCCCCCACTGTTCCTCAGGTATTCTTGTTAACTGCTGGAAATAGCCTACCTTGCTTGTCACCATGAAAGGTTTTCCTCCTTCCCCCCCTGCTGCTGGTGATGGCTTATCTTAAGTGATCACTCTCCTTACAGTGTGTATGATAAACCCATTGTTTCATGTTCTCTGTGTGTGTGTATATCAATCTCCCCACTGTATTTTCCACCAAATGCATCCAATGAAGTGAGCTGTAGCTCACGAAAGCTTATGCTCTAATAAATTTGTTAGTCTCTAAGGTGCCACAAGTACTCCTTTTCTTTTTGTGTAACCTTTATTTGACCCTTTCCTGCATATGCATTATGATAGTCTTTAATTTACTGTGTGTACACACACACACTCTCTCTCTCACTCACTCACTCTATATAATTTTTTTTGGACTGGATCTATGCCTCTTCAATGCACAGAATGACTGGGCTCACTTAATGAGCACCTGTTCAGTAAGATAAGAACTGCCATACTGAGTCAGAGCAATGGTCCGTCTAGCCCAGTATCCCATCTCCGACAGTGGCCAGTACCAGGTCTTCAAGGGGAGCGTACCAAACAAGGGGGTTGAAGTGTTCCACCCATGTTTTCCCCTTCAGGCTTCTGGTAGTTAGAGGGTTAGGGTCACCCTGAGCATGGGATTGCATTCCTGACCATCTTGGTTGGATGGATGTATCCTCCATGAATTTACCTAATTCTTTTTTGAACTCGGCTATACGTTTTGGCCATCATAACATCCATGGCAATGAATTCCACAGATTGATTATGCATTCTGTGAAAAACTTCTTCCTCTTGTTTGTATTAAACCTGCCGCCTTATTTAAGTTTATCTGTGTTTTGTATTGTGGGAGAGAGTAAATACCACTTTGCTGTTCACTTTTTCCACACCATTCATGGTTTTTATAGACCTCTATCATATCTCCTCTTAGTTATCTATTTTCTAAGATGAACAACCAAGTCTTTTTATTCTCTCCTCATATGGAAGCTGTTCCATACCCCAATTCACTGAACCTTTTTCCAGTTCCACTGTATCCTTTTGGAGATGGGGTGACCAGAACTGGACACAGTATTCAAGGTGTGGGCGCACCATATACTTACATAGTGGCAATATTATGTCTTGTCTTATTTTTCTATCCCTTTACTAGTAATTCCTAAAGTTATGTTAGTTGTTTGACCACTGCTGTGCATTGAGCTGACATTTTCAGAGAACTATCCACGGTGACTCCACAGTCTTTCTTGAGTGGTAACAGCTAATTTAGAACCCATCAATCGATAAGTGTAACTGGGATTTTTTTTTTCAATAAGCATTACTTTGTACTTATCAATGTTGAATTTCATCTGCCATGTTGTGGCACAGTCACCCAGTTTTGTGAGATCACCCTATAACTCTTCAGTCAGCTTTGGATTTAATTACCTTGAATAATTTTGAATCCTCTGCGAACTTTGCCACTGTTCTCTCCCTTTTCCGGGTCATTTATGAAGATGACAGCACAGGTCCCAGTACAGAGCCATAAGGGATACCACTATTTTTCTCTCTCCGTTGTGAAAACTGACTATTTATACCTACCCTTTTTTCCCTAACTTTTAACCAGTTACTGACTGACGAGAAGTATCTTCCCTGTTATACCATGAGTATGTAGTTTCTGTAAGAGCCTTTGGTGAGGGACCTTGTCAAAAGCTTTCTGAGAATCCAAGTACCCTGTATCAACAATCACCCTTATCCACATACTTGTTGAGACCCTCAAAGAATTCTGAATTTTCAATATTTTGTGTTTTCCTCATTTATCAGTGAGTGGCCTGAAGCCTTATTTACTGCACACTGAATTCTGTTTTTGGATCAAGGTTTGAATAATTTCCTCAGCATTTTCTGTGGTGCTCATCACTCCCGTATCTGAGTGCGTCACAAACATTAATTTACAGTAGTTCACAATAATTCTGTGAGATGAGGAGGTGGTGGTATCCCCGTTCTATAGGCAGTGAAGTGACGCACAGATCAGAAGTTTACAATATTTTTGAATACTCAGTGTGAAATTCCTGGAACCTGATGTTTTTCCAGAATATTTCCATTGTATAGTACTTAATATCTTCAAATCATAGCACCCATTTATTTCAGTTGTAACTGTGAGTGCTCAGCACTTCTACAGATCAGACCCCAACTAAGAAATCTGTAAAACAAGGAACACTGACCAGCTGTGAAGTGTGAGTTAAGTAACTTTCCTAGCATCACAAGGGAAATTTGTGGTGCCCCAATTTATTCCCAGAGCAGGTCTACTCTTTGTGCTCTGAATGAGGGCGAGTTCATATGGAAAAATAGTATGTGACCATGTAATTCAAACTGTATTACAATGCATACACACAAGGGGGCCAAATTAAGGTTTCACAGGCAAACTTAATTCTGTCCTTTCCTAAATTGAGTCCTTGACTTTACAACCTTGATGTTCTTTTAACATATTTTTTGGTGTGTAATTTTTTTAGGTTTTTTAAAAACAAAAATTCTATCATGTGGCATCATATTGACACCCACAGGGTTCTTCAGCAGGGTTGGAGTCTTTTTTAGATCCACTGCACTCGCCTCTACCACAGAAAAACTAGTAGTTTATTTTTTTTTATTTGTATTACTGTTAGTGGCAAGCCTTTTTCTCTAGGAGCTGAAGCTTACAACCCCTTAGACATGTAAGTAACCTTTATTAACATAAATCCTGTTGATTTCAGTTTGCAGAATTGTACCCTGAATTTTAGTTACTCAAGTTGGGGGTGTGAGATTTATTTTATTTATTTATTTATTTATTGATAAATATGATGTAAGTTTGTGTTGGGGTATACTACATTGGCATGCAGAAAGTTATGGGCCAAATTCTCATGTTGTTGTATTTCTTTCAAAGGACTTCTAACTGATATTTTTAAAAATATATAAGCAATTCATTTTTAATAAACAGTGTAAAATGCAGGTGTGTATGTAGTCCTGCTCACTTTAAAAACGTCTAGAATATATGGTATTTCCTGTTGGAAATACCTCAATCAAAATAATGCAAGAAAAACTGCACAGGTTCAACAGCCAATCAACATTCTTGAGTTCTTCTTTCTTGATCAGTGTGATGAGACACCACCTTTCGCAGAATGCACTGAAACAATACCACTCAAGAATTCAGACTGTTCACTGCCTGGTGAAAATGTGCTGTTTAGTTATAAAACATTATATGTGGCTTTATATGTGACAAGATAAAGTGTTTGATTTTAAGGACAGAAGGCAAATGAGTCAAGGCATTGCAGTAGAATAAGTAGTTCTAAAGTGCATTTGAAGTGTACAGACTTCTGTTGGTATTACATATCACACTTCCGTGTACTGGTGTCTATATACTTGCCTTCATGTTTTACTTGGAGTAACAGCCTCACACACTAACTGATGCATTGAACTTCAATGACACTTTTCCTTCCTGATAGAAATAAAGAGTTGATACTGAGGCCTTGTTTACACTGCACAGTTTTATCGACAAAAGTCAGCTTTTTTTTGACAAAACAGTGGAGGTGTATACGCTGAAATGCTCATCCAGCTAATGTAAGTCCCCTGCTATGCCAACATAATAAAACCATCTCAGTGAGCAGCATAGAGCTTTTTGCAGTGTAAGTAGAGTGGTGCAGCATCAGTGTAGACTTGGTTGGTTGGTTATGTCACTCTAATTGGCCTCCAGGAGGTGTCTCACAATGCCCATCACAATTGCTTTGGTCAGCAATTTGAACTCCGCTGCACTGAAGGGGGAGGGGCACGTACCTGTGTACCGTTTAAAGGCTTGAGAATTTTTGAAATTCCTCTTCCTGTTTGCTCGGTGTACACAGTTCACACAGCATCCTCACAGCAGACGCTCTCCTGTGTGGAGCACACCAGAGATGTTGAATCTGTCGCGCATATGGGAAGAGGAGGCTGTGCAATCGCAGCTTCACACCACCCATAAGAATTTTAATACCTACTGCTGATGCACGCAAAGGGGCACAAGAGGGACATGCAGCAGTGTCATGCTAAAATCAAGGAGTTGACAGGTATATTGGAAGGCAAGAGAGGCCAGCTGTCACTCTGGTGCAGCGCCGAAGACATTCCCCTTCTATAAGGAGCTGCATGCCATCCTCGGTGGCAACCCCACCTCTGCTGCCATGAGTCCTGTGGATACTTTTGGGGGACTGGAGACAGTAGCCAGAACATTCAACCCAGGTGAGGAAGCGGTGGATAAGCAAGTGGAACTGGAGGATGATGTGGAGCACGCTGCAGGGTCATCTGGTGGCACAGCAAGTCATGACCTCTTCTACACTTTAGAGGGGTCTAGCTAGTTCCAGTGCTCTGGTGGGCAGGATGCAGAAGAGGGCAGCTCCAGTAAGTGCTCATTTTGCTTTGATACTGCATGGTGAGAGGAGATTGAGCTCTTGTTTACTTTATTATATGGTACAGAAGGGATAAGGTTCAGAAATTAAGCAACAGAGCCTGTTCAGTGGGGCCACAGTGGAAAAGCTTGTTAACGTACATGGGGATGTCCTTGGAATCCTCCATAGAGATCTCTAGGAAACTTTCCCGTAGGTATTCTGCTATCCTCTGAATGGATGCCTTGTTTTTCCCCCCACTGTAGGAAACTTTGCCGTACCACCCAGTAATTATTTCTTCAGGGACCAGAGCAGCACCCAGCAAGCATCAGATGGAATCGGTCGAAAGTCGCATGCATGCAGGAGATGCACCCTTGCATCCTGGGTTATCTTTAGGATTGAGAGAGCTGGTTTAATTACCCTAGGCTGTGGAAAAAGGAACTGACATTCAGAATTGGCTCCCTAGCTGCTTGTTGAGCCAGACATGCTTGCCTGCTGCGAACACAGACCCAGGTCTGAACCACAGCCCCCAAAAGCTGCAGGCTTAACTGAAAACAGCTTAAGAAGTGCTTCTGTCTTCAGCACCCAGATACCCACTTCCCAATGGGATCTAAACCCCAAATAAATCAGTTTTACTCTGTACAAAGCTTATACAGGGTAAACTCATAAATTGTTCGCCCTCTATAACAGTGATAGAGAGGTGCACAGCTGTTTGCTCCCCCAGGAATTAATTACTTGCTCTGGGTCAATTAATAAGCAAAAAGTGATTTTATTAAATATAAAAAGTAGGATTTAAGTGGTTCCAAGTAATAACAGACAGAACAAAGTAAATTACCAAGCAAAATAAAACAAAAACACGCAAGTCTAAATCTAATGTAGTAGAAAACTAAATGCAGGTAAATCTCACCCTCAGATGTTCCAATAAGCTTCTTTCACAGACTAGACTCCTTCCTAGTCTGGGTCCAGCAATCACTTACACCCCCATAATTACTGTCCTTTGTTCCAGTTTATTTCAAGCATCTCTTTGGGGTGGAGAGGCTATCTTAGCCAACTGAAGACCAAATGGAGGAGTTTCCAGGGTCTTTTATATTCTCTCGTGGGTGGAAACCCCTTTGTTCTGTGCAAAATAAATAACCACAAGATAATTTCTAGCCACCTGTGCAAGTCCCATGTCTATGAATGATTCAGCTTTTTGCAGGCCGATACCATTGTTTACATGTTGGTTTGAACTTTTCCCGGACAGCTCAGATGTGGATTGGTGTCTCCCAAAGTCCATTGTTAGTTAGGTACTCCCAATTACTTGAATAACC
The DNA here is from genome assembly GCF_009764565.3 of Dermochelys coriacea. NCBI lineage: Eukaryota > Metazoa > Chordata > Testudines > Dermochelyidae > Dermochelys > Dermochelys coriacea. The sequence goes on from NC_050068.2 coordinate 138,817,876, forward strand.
CCTTCACACTATGTTGACCAAATCCGCCTTATGTGCTTCCTATAGCAAACACTTTAAATACAAGCATAGAGCCAACACTGATAACTTCAGATATAAAAATGATACGTGCATACAGATAGGATGAATATATTCAGGAGATTATAACCTTGTAAAGATATGTTACATGGCATATCTAGCATAAAACATATTCCAGTTGTCATATTTACACTCATAAGCATATTTCTATAAAGCATTATGGGCTGCAACGTTGCATCCCCTTCGCAAACCACCCTTTGTCTTTTTTGCCCCTTCTTGCCTATTCTCCCTTGCCCACTGCCCCCTCCCAGCAAACTCACCATATTCGGGAATCATGCTTATCTGCGTGGTAGCCAAGGGACAGTGAGAAAGTAGTGTGTTTTTAATTTGTGAGATTCACGCCTTTTGAGTGCACTCAAAATAGTGTCTCTGTTAATTGTTTGTTTGATTTCTGCAGATGAGCCATTGAGGACCCACTCCTCCACACTGGTGGAGCACCTCCATCAGATAAGGTGCCGACTCAGGAGGAAAAAGGAGGATATGTTTCGTGAAGTGCTGCAGTCAACAGATGCAGCAAATAGTCTCCCTCCATGCTTTTGTTTCACAATCAAGGAAAGACTTGGGTTGGATAGCCAGGAGAGGACATGGGCAGAAGCAGATGATAAAGCTCCTAGAGGGCCAGACAGAGACATTAAAGTTTCTCTCTCATTAGCCTGCAATCTGAGCAAATCTGTGTCCGACTCCCCTTTCGGCCACTACAGCACTGCAGTCCATGCCCTTCACAAACTCCCCCACCACACTCCTCACATGTTCTTGGTCCCTCACAGTACCCCATGCACGCCACACCTAGGGACTGGTTTCCCAACGAAAGCTGGAGTTGCACCCAGCTGTGAGAGACCTTACCACGAAAATGGTCCTCTTTGTCATGACCCCTGTTGGACCAAAAGCTTGTGTCTTATCCTGTTGTTAAACGTGAGTCTTTGAAATAAAATGAGTCTTTATTGTGACACATGCACATATATCACTCAGTGCTAAAACAGTGGCTAAAGGTGGGAATATTTGCTCCTTGCAATTAATTAATGCTCAGGAAGCCAGTGCTAGGGGTAATTCAAGGCTACAAGTAAACATTGCCTGGCCGAATGCATCACATAAAGACACATTACTGGGAATCATTGTCAAAATGCTCCTTGAAAGCCTCCCTGATTTGAATAGCCTCCCACTATGCCCCTCTAATTTCCCTTGTATCTGACTGCTCAAAATCAGCAGCCGGCTGAGCAGCCTCAGCAGGGAAACTTTTCCCCTTCGATTTGCAAATATTATGCAGAGTAAAGCAGGTCGCAATGACTATCAAAATATTTTCCTCATTGAGGTTTAACTGGCCAAAAAGACAGCACCAGTGACCTTTTAATCAGCCAAAGGCACATTCAGCAGTCTTTTGACACCTGGTGAGCCTTTTGTTGAAGCGCTCCTGGCTGCTGTCCAGGTTCCTGGTGTTAGGGTTTCCTGAGCCACAGGAGCAAAGGGTAGGTGGGGTCTCCAAGGATCACTATGGGTATTTCCACATTCCCCCATTGGAATCTTCTGTTCTGAAAAGAAAATCCCAGTATGCAGCTTTCTATAAAGTCCAGTATTCCTAAAGATGGTGCATCATGCACCTTCGCTGACCACCCTACATTTATGTCAGTGAAATGGCTCTGGTGATTCACCAGCACCTTCAAGACCATGGAGAAGTAGCCCTTTTGGTTGATATTCTCTGTCACAAGATGGTTGGGAGCCAAAATTGAGGTATGCATTCCATCTATCGCCTGATTGTAAGCCAAGTAATATAATTTAGTCCAATCAGTCAGCCAATTGCCAATTCTTTCAGGCTCCTTTCTGTTTCTTATAATTTGTCTTCCATCTTGCTAACCATGGCAATACTATTAGTTCTAATGTGTACTATTTCTTAACATTATATATATATATATATAAAAAAAAAACAAACTTTTTTTTTTTGGCAAGATGGTGGGTATGTTCCGAATTCTTACTACTGTTCTATACCAAACAAACAAAATGAAGGCTAAGAATAATTAGTGTTGTAATAGGGTACCAATCATTTATGGTTTAGGAGGATCACTTTTCTTTGGCCAGTATTGCCTCATTCAAGGAACAATACCTGTGGCATTGGGTGGTGATGTAGGGTTTGGGAAAACTTCATACTGCAAATCTGCTTTTGGGCCCAAGACTGGAGTTCAGTGTGTGTGCCAAAACTGTCCGTTCCCCTCATAGAATGCTGGCTCAGAGTAATTACAGCTGGTGGCTCCCTGAGATCCTGGAGAGCAGGGATTGATCTGAATTGTAGTTCTTCCCAAAGCTGTCATGCATCCACAGGGCCTTCTATGCCCCAGCTTTTAAGCAGTCTCTTAGAGGTACCCATTCAGTGTGCCAGATCTGGAGTCGCACTGACTGAAGTATTTATATTCGCTAAGTCTTGTTTCAAAAATAAGCATGAAGATCTATTTGAAATTACTGAACAAAACGGAACTGTAGGTTTGGATAAAGAAAGAGTACATGTAAGTAGAATCAGAGGGGAGATTGGTGCATAAAGGAAAAGTAGTACTTGAAATATAATAAAGGGTTCAGTAACTCTGTTGGTTGGTTGGTTGCTAGGATGGGATTAACTAGTGTGTGTTGAGGTTAGAGTGATTTTTTTTCCACAAATCGTACTGTTTTGTTTTCCCCTGTTCTCCTCCCCCCTCGGTTTTGGATGTAATGGCTTCTGTGGCGAAAACTACAGACTGAGATAGTGGAGTTGTTAAAATGTTCCAAATACAGTTGTCCTATGGCTTGCTTCTATTCCTGCATGACTGTGGGATTCTGAAAGACTTGACTGAAAAAAGACAATGTAGAATAAACAAGTCTCGATGTGCTGTTCACATGGGGTAAATTTTCCAATCCATGCTTTCAGGGTAAATTTCTCTCTGTAAAGACTTCTGTGTTTAATTAATAAATAAATAAAAATTGTGAGCATGTATATGCTGAATACTAAAAATACATATATTTTGTGCTAGTGATTTGAAAGAATTTATAATTTTTTCCACAATACATAATTATACATACATAGTATTAATAGTTGAACTAATAAAAAATATCAGCACTGCACCTCCAGATAAAATACCATTAGGTATTTGAGGGGAAAAAAAATATAAAATCTCTAGTAACTTACATTGTTGTATGACTCATGTCTAAAAATAAAAACCATATGTCCTGCAAAATATCATTTCTCTTGGAAAAGATATTTTGTCAAGACTTGCTAATTTCTGCTAGTTAAAATACCAAGTAGTCAGGTTTAATGATGACCATATCCACTTTGCACAATCAGCTTCTTGGCTACTGATGCAGTCCTTCAGGCACACTTCTTAGAAAAGTCTCTCTTGATCTTGTTTAATTTATTTTAAAAATGAGTATTCCTAGATCTGAGCTGTATTGCACCTTTGGGTTATTCCTTCAAAATATTATAATAGCCAAAATGAAGGTATAATTTCACTAAAGGGTAAAGGATTGTTTTCTTCCATGCCCTTGGATGGTAGGGATCAAGATTTTGAAAGGGGTCTACTTTTAAAATCTTGACTATGGTGTTTCCAAATAGCCCCCCCACCTTTATTTTTGTGTAAACTTGGACTAATTTTGAGGTAATGCTGCAAGTAATAAACTGTCTGTCAACCTGGGTTATTTTTCTGCCACTGATTTGCTATGTGATCTTGGTCAAGTTGTTTGCCTCGCCTCAGTATTTTATCTGTAAAATATATACAGCTCATCTTTATAAGTAGTTAGCTTCTCTAATGAGAGGAACTATATAAGGGCATGATGTATTTTTGCAGGGCTAGTGTTTGGGATTGTCCCCCTATCTTTCCCTTCTTCTTTCTGTCTTGCAGGTTTGGGATGGCTCTGGCTGACTCTTCATACTGTGATAATAAAAGAAAATGTCTCCTGAGTGTTTGGGTGCCTTTGGGATAAGGAAGGCTAGGTGCAAAGGTGATGCAAGGGAGCGTAGTTAGGACTCATTCCTTAGCACAGTGGAGGAAAGGGAAATTTCCTTATTCTCTTCAGATCCTTTCTGGAGAAGCTGGCTATCCTTCTTACAAAAGCATTTAAGTTTTTGTTGGGGAGAGGGTGAAGAGGATGGATAAATACAACTTTAATGGATTTCTAGCTCCTGAGGTCACTGTGAACAGACGAAAGAGACAAAACAGCCTCCACTCACCCCCGCTTTTGGGGTCCAGCAACAAAACTTTTGACCACTAAGAGTTTCTGGGGTAACCTGCCCATTTTCAAGTGAGGATACTAAATCACTCAAGTGTTGATAATCTTACACTGCCTTCCCACAATTCCTCCCATGTGCCAAAAGAACAGACAAGTTCTCCCATAATTCACTGGGCAAGAATCATATAGCACTTCAGATTACTGCAGAACAAAGACCCTAGCCAAATTACTGCAGAAGCTCTACTGACACGTGGGCGAGTACTGTACCCTCACTGGTGCTGTAACTCTAGTATGACTTTGAAGTGTGGCTGCTCACCCCTGAGCTAGGCTAACCTAGGTACTTAGCATTGGGTGCTATCACTTGAGTTAATGCAGCAGAGAAGGTACTTCTAGGAAGAGAACAGACAGGGTAAGGGCCATTATTGGTTGTGATGGTCTATAGATACTTATCTCATTCCATAAAATCATAGAATATCAGGGTTGGAAGGGACCTCAGGAGGTCATCTAGTCCAACCCCCTTCTCAAAGCAGGACCAATCCCCAATTTTTGCCCTGGATCCCTAAATGGCCCCCTCAAGGATTTAACTCGCAACTGGCTCCAGGCACCAGCGAACCAAGCAGGTGCCTGGGGCGGCAAACGTAAAGGGGCAATAGGAGGTTGGGCTCTGGGGCGGCCATCTACCCTTGGCAGCAGCAGGAACTCAGCAGCCGCTCCACCATGGCGCATTTGCGCTCGGTGTCAATTTGGCGGCAGGGATGCGACTCTTCTTCCAAGTGGCAATTCGGTGGCCGTACCATGGCTCCACCTCTGTGTTCGGCGGCAAGGTGTTTTTTTTGTTTTTTTTTTTTTTTTTTTTCTTTTTGCTGAGTGGGGTGGCAAAACAGCTGGAACCAGCCCTGCTCAAAACCCTGGATTTAGCAGACCAGTGCTCAAACCACTGAGCTATCCTTTCCCCGTCCTTGTCTGTCTGTGTGGTTCACACAGCTGCGATCACCAGAATATCTGAATGCTTTTCTAATATTTATTAACAGAAATAACAAAACTGTCTCTTAGCTCACTTTTTTTAGTTATTTTTCTATTTTGCTCACAGGCTGAGAAGTATGTGTGAAGTCCTGAGAACGTTTGTGGGCAGTGGGAGGGGAAGGGAGGAGAATTGAGTTCTCAAACCAGTAAGGCTCCATGTTATACTATTTATATCTCCTCAGGGTGTGAGTTCCATAATCTAGTCCAGGACCAATGAAGGTTTTGTTGTGTTCATATAAGCCACATTAGCGGATACGTTTGTGGTTCCACTGAATGTAGGTCCCTCACGGTTGCAGAGGGTGAAGCAATCTCTCAAGCAGGTAGGGATAGTCCCATGTAGAATTTTGAACGTTGGTTCAGTGACCTCAAACTGGACTCTGTTCAGTGAGGAGGTCAGTGCAGAGCACCAGGATTATGTGCTCACACACCTGTGCAGATTGAACAATTGTTTTGTACAAATTGAGGCCTTCTCAGGTGTAGGGCTTCATTTCTAGATATGAGTTGAAATAATCAAGCCCTGGAAGCTGTGGTCATATTTGAGTCTGTTAGGTATACTCTTCTGGCAACTTGCAGTTACAAGTGGGAATTCCCACTATGAAGCCTGTATGGACATCCAGTACTGCTGTGGAGTCCCAACAATTGCAGGCTGCAAACTGATATAGGAATGTGAGGGAGGAAGATGTTTTCTGATTCTGTTCTTGGTGTCACCTTAGATCTTCCTACATTTGAGCTCTGCTTGGCAGTTGTCAAAACATCGCTTTGTTGCAGCATACTGCAGTGCTTGCTGGAGATAATGGGAGTTTACTGAAGAACACAAACAGGACTGTTTTCTAGATTCAGAGGATAATGATGGCTTTTCATCAAGTAGCATGTACATATTGAGGAGGAGGAAAAGATCATTTCTTCCAGGGATTGAATATTTCTCCATTTTTGTGGAAAAAATGGCAAGGGTGTCCCTTTTTGACTTGGAGTACGCCTAGGAAAATGCAAGACCGTGATTCTAACATTCTGAGAAGAGGTGTACCTGTAGCTAGGGTGGCAGGATCCATTCAACCCTGTCCTGGACAAGACGGTACAGGTATGCTATCACTCTCATACTATCCTGGTTGTCTAAAATAGTTTACAGAAATCAAGGCCTGTTTTTGGTATACAAGCACCTTCAAGCCAAAGGTCTGTTAGTAATAGGTTATTTTAAAAATAAAGGGATTTCATCAGTAAGGTTCAAGTGCATCCTATGAGCAACTTAACCCTAGCTCCCAACTGCTGGGAAGAGAGATGCTGGTAATCCTGCCTGAATGCAGTACCTGGACCTTGCTTGGGAGGGATAAGGCTATATCTTTTATATCACTCTTTGGCTAGTGAGTGTGTCTGATTAATGTGAAGGTACCCCATTCTTCTAGCTTCCAGATAAAATAAATTCACTTGTCTACTGATTCTCTTCTTCCCCCACTCCCAAAAAAGTTCCTTTAGGCTGTGTGTGTGTGTGGGGGGGGGGGGTACTGCTACACTACTATACCTCTTGCTCTGTCCTTATGTAATATGTAAAAAGGCAATGAGTTATGCACTTTTTTACATAAAAGACCTATCTGTATCAATAAAGGGTGATATCTCTTGGTCACAACCAAATTAGTGAATATATGTTTTGAAATAAAATAAAACGGCCAGCTGAAGGTGTTTGAAGAAATGCAGTTTTAAGTGGAATCTAGTTAGGGTGGCCAAATAGCAACTGTGGAAAAAATGGGGTGGGGGGTAATAGGCGCCTATATAAGAAAAAGTCCCAAAAACCAGGACTGTCCCTATAAAAACGGGACATTTGGTCACCCTAAATCTAGTTAATTTTAAACACAATTCTGATTTTTTTTAAAAAAAAAAGTTAAACGATTGGATGAAATATGGTCAATTATTTTTACATTATGTAAAATGTATATATTTTACATAGAGGGATTTACACATGATCTAATTTATTGAAAAACTTGATTTTATTTTGGTTTCTAATTCTAGATTAATCATTTTAAATTACTAGATTTGAAATGAGGAGAAATCTGGCAGTTATTAAAAACACTCCCTTTGAATTCTAAACTTAAACTGACACATTGTAAACTTCCATGTAACTTGCATAATACCAAATGAGTTCAACTGGATGAATCTAGAACAACCAAAGTGCTGTCCAAAGTAGTAAAATGAAGCTGGCACTAGTTTCTGTATGACCAGGGCTGGCTCCAGCGTTTTTGCTGCCCCAAGCAGCAAAAAAAACAAACAAAAAAAACAACCCCCCCACACACACCCTTGCCACCCAACATGGAGGCAGAGTGATGGTGCGGCTGCCGAAGAAGAGTCTTGTCCCTGCCGCTGAATTGCTGCCGAGTGCGAAATGCACTGTGACGGAGCGGCCGCTGAATTCCCACCGCTGCCGAGGGCGGATTGCCGCCCCAGAGCCTCATGTCCCCCCATTACCACCCCTTTACATTTGCCGCCCCAGGCACCTACTTGGTTCGCTGGTGCCTGGAGCCAGCCCCGTGCATGACTTGGGAATATCCCTTCATTCTGGTTAATATGCAGTTAGCAGAACCTATGCATTATTAAGATGACTAAATTATCCTGTGCACTTGGTCTTTGCTTGCTTCGATTTTTTGAAAGAATGGTGGCTAAATGGTTGCATTTGTTGAACTGCTTTAATTGCATGCTTGAGGCAAGGTTAGGCTACTGTCCCTTGGATTTTAAGAATAGGTTTGATGAGGACAAACTTGTATTTAAAAAACTAAAATAAAATTCTACTGTTGGTAGTATTGCCAACCCCAAGTATTCAGAAGTCATGAGTCAAGCCCCCCAGAGTCATGAGAAGTAAAAAATAAATGATGGATTCTTTTTATGTATACTCTAATTTTGAGCCTTTCAGGTTCATGTTTTAAAGCTTTCTTTTTCAACCATGAGTGTTAGAAACTTAGTTTTTTAAAATGGAAGCAGTGATTTTCACTTAATTGCTTGATGCCAAGAACTGGAGTTTAAGAAAAGCACCAGGTTTAACAATAATCGCAATAAATCATGAGAGTTGGCAACACTGTGGTGTCATTTACTGGTTCTTTTTAAGATGACATTAGATGGGGAGATAAATTTTAATTTTTGGTGCAAATATACTTTTCTTCAGTATAAGGTCTTTTGACAGATGGATGATTTTGAACTGGGCACATATATGAAAGCCTTGAGTTAAATGTGTATTTCACAGAAACATGAGAACTGTAAGTGACATGTTTGTTTTATTGTATCCTATGGGAGAAAATTATTATCTTTTGCTAAGGTTTTCTTTCAACAAATTGTGTTTGTTGTCTTCCAGCTCTTAGTGGAATTTTCCCATCCATTGAAGATGATGATGTAGTTTTATCATATTGTACAATTTTTTTGGTCAGGATTTTTCTTCTTACACCCACCTGTGGATAGCTATGCTGTTGCTCATATCCTAATTCCAGCCACTTTTGCTGCTGCCAACAGTATTCTGAATACTGCTGCCCAGAACTCAGAATTTCCTATTTGTGGGACATTTCAAAATTTGATTTTGTTCTGATTTAGACCAAAGCGAAATATTTCAAAATTTCTCTTGAACTGTAAATTCTGGATAACTTTCGATGTGGGAATATATGGTGTTTTTGAAACAAAAAAATCTCTGAAGGGTCTGGCAGCTGCTGAGTGAACTTGACATTCTTGTCACTTTTTTGTCACTGCCTACCCTTGAATAAAAATGGTGGGTTTTTTTTGTTTTGTTCCCCCCCCCCCCACAGACGCCTAGCGCCTAGACACACCATTTGGCAGTGGGGAGCCAGCTGACTGGTCTGGAAGCTCTAATCCATGGCATGAACCCAGGATACCATAGGCCCCAGCAGCCTGCTAAGCAAGCTGTCAAAAAACCAGGTAGGTTTCTGATGGAACTCTGCCTGTGATTCAACATAAGTTTGTTTGAACTTAATAGGCTTCTGTGAAACTTTTTTGGTTTCAAATTGGTATTTTCTGATGAAATCCTGTTCTGAATAGCAGCAGTGAATCTGACAAAAATCTGTTTCACTGTGCTGCTACTTACCAAATATACAGCAGCATCTGAGTCACTAGAAGTGCCTGCCTGCAGACCTAGAAAGACAGTACTGCATCATTTTTTGGAAAATGAAGTAAAACTTTGCAAAAATTAAACTAAGTAAGTAATAAACTCACCAGGGGAAATTTCTATTAACCACTATGTTGCCAGCACAGAGTGCCCGAGGCAAGCAAGAGCTGGATTCATAGCCTGATTGTGCGTTGCCCAATAACCACAACGGGGTGGAGAAGTAGAAAAGTTTATTTGAATCTTCAAGCGGTACAGGGAGACAACAATCTCAAATCCTGCACACCAGTGCAAGCAGTTACACATATTTTTATACATTCATTCTTTAGCATACTTATCCAATAGCAAGCTGCCCTGAGTATCCATATAGCCAATCCGGTATACCAGCCAGTTCCCCTTTTTCCTCTTATCTATTTCACCGTATATGGAGTTGTTTGTTCAGCATTATCTAACATTTCTGTCCTGTTAGGCCTAATCTTGCTTCAGCCAGTTTGCGCCTGCAACAAACTGTTGCAAAATCCTCAGCGTGACTGCTGTGAGTATCTCTGGGCAGAAAAGGGAAGGGTGGGCATCTGGGCCTAGAGCGAGGGGGCATCATCGACACTCGTGGTCTTCCATCCCCTTGAGTTACCTAGTGGCCATGCCTGGTGTCCCCAACAACTACAAGTTGGACTAATATATTTTTCAAGTTAATTGAACTTATTTAAACCTCTTGCATTAGGAGAGATGTTTGTACTTTGAGGACATCCTCTTTTTGCAGGGGAAGGAAAGGTAGAAGCCTGCTTTTATGTGAACAAAAAGAAGAGGATTAGTTTTATGTGATGAAAAGGATGGAAAGATAGTCAAGTGAAAAATACGTCATCATTCCTATCAAAGCGAATTACATATTTTTAAAATTAAAGTTTATTCTCCTGAGGAATAACAACCTAATGTCACACTGTTTCTTCTGTTTTGAGATTACACCTTCTAGTACTGGAGACTGACATCTTGTAGTTGTACTCAGTGTCTGTCTCCAACAATGTTTGGCAAAAGTTCTATTTGCAGAACAGCCAGGCAGTATATAGTGCTATGAACATGTATGTCTTACTCTCTGTTGCAAGTGCAGCTTCCTTCTAATCAAATAGGCTTCTTATGTAGAATCTTGCAAAGATGTGATTCTTGTGTGAACTCTAATCCAGGCCCTTGTATTAGATTTTACAAGATTGCTGTGAGCTGAGGTTCTCACAAAGAGGATGTCAATGCTATGCTCTCAATCAGCAGATTTTTCACTGTTTTTTCTTAAAATGGAATCATAGAATATCAGGGTTGGAAGGGACCTCAGGAAGTCATCTAGTCCAACCCCCTGCTCAAAGCAGGACCAATCCCCAATTTTTGCCCCAGATCCCTAAATGATCCCCCCAAGGATTGAACTCACAACCCTGGGATTATCAGGCCAATGCTCAAACCACTGAGAAATGAGGGTACATGGACTTTTGTCTCTTCATTGAAACAGGATGATTCATTCTTCTGTTGGTGATTTCTGAGCAGATGTTGAAGTCCTGTAGGAAGATGCCAATTGAGCCCTCCTATCTCACTTTGGTAGACATTGCTCATTAACCTGACTTGGATATAAGGAAGGCAGGAGTAGTCCTTTGGTCAGGATAAGGTAGAATCTGGTTAAGCAGGCCTATGAGAGGAATAAGAACAGCCAAGTGTGGGGAGGTTTTGGGTTGGAGCCTGTTTTATGGTTAAAATGTAGGTGGTAAATTTCAACATCTACATCATGTGATAGCTGTTCTGGAGCAGGGTGGAAATAGGAATATCACTTGCTCATATTCATCCCTTACAAGGTAATGCAGAGGAGGACTGATTAATCTAAATTCTAGATAGGGAGTTGGAATTTTGACCCTTTCATATATTTTTCTTAATTCCATTTGTCATCAGTTTGTGCAAGAACCAGTTCAGACACCCTTTTAAATAAATGTAGGATGAAGGGTCAAATCCCCAGTTCTTCAAACTGCGTTTAGTGAAACCAAATTATTAGCACAATGGTATCCCCATACAAGAGTTTCATTTACTGGTTTGGTAGAGGCAGCTCTGAGCAATTCCCTGCCAAACTCCCTGGCTGTAATTACCTTTGAGGAAAAAAGACAAAGACAAAGAACAGTACATAAATAATGGGGCACTGTCAGAACTGAAAAGCACAAAATGAGACTTATCCCACCCCTTTTAAGAACAATTGAATTTAAAGTATTTCATTGATAGCACAATTCCCTTCCCCCCTCCCAATCCCTTTACACGTGCAAAATATGGGCTAAAGCCATCTTCAGTTACTTGATTCTCTGGGTTAGTGTCTCTGTTGCACCATCCTTTGGCCCTTATGAGCCTGCAGGAGACTGAAGATGATAAATTTCTCATGCTAAGAGCAGGAATCGTGATTATTTCAATTCCTTGCCTTAGGAGAATAGAACTGGCAATAAGAGAGGAGAGATGGTACAAAGTGTTTGTATCTGATAGCAACAAACCCATTATCCTTGGTGTTCTGTTCTGTTTGTTTTTTGTGGTGGTTCCAGTCTATACACTGGGCTTCTCAGACTTTTACTTCCCTTACTTCTGGGGGCTATGTTTCTCATTTTAAAATACTTCAATGCCTCTTTTGTGAGTAGAGGAGGGAGGGGGAAGAACATTGTCCATTTAAAACTTCTAAAAAAATTGCCTATGTAATAAAAGCATACTGTAAACTTTTAGTAAAAGTTAATTGTCATATTTTCCTGTTTGCAGAAAGGGAGATTTTAAGTTTAACACATGCATAAACCAACAGCAGCAACAACAACAACAAAAAAAAAACTTCTGTGCGTTCCATCTAATAGGTAGCAAACTAGAATTCTTATAAAACAATGATAGAATGCATGCAGGGAATATATGCCTGTTCTTTTTTTACTACTAGCTGCTGTTCACTATGAGCAATGACGAAGAAAAGGTGGCTTCTAAATCTGGGTATTTAATGCAAATAGTATTCTCTTGCATAAGCTGCATAGCTACAGAACATCAAACACTTTCATTAAAACTGTGACTCACAGCTTTCAACAGAAGATGTTTCAATCCTTAAAAGTACTAATAGAATTATTGCAGTCTGACAGCCTGCAGTGGAAAAATACTTCAGCTACCAATATAGTATTTCATACTATCATGTAACTTGTCATGCATATATTTTTGCCTTAACCCCCCCTGCCCCCGCCCAAAAACCTCCCCAAAAAACAAACTCCTCATATGAGCAGACAGGTGGGTTTTTTCTAAACTCACTAGCATTCTGAATAGTTGAAGAAATAGATGCAAATAGAGAAAATGGAATATATTTAACATCCTGGGTCTTGAAGAATATCTCAGTGAAGCTTTTGGCTTAATAAATAAGAGTTTTAAGATTTTTTTTTTCTAATTCAACAAACTGCATATAAAAACAGTTTTTAATTTAAAAAAACCTAGTATCTTAGGACTTGCTTTCAATGTATATTTTTATATTCAAAAGGAAAAGCCACTCTTTATTTGGTAAGAGGAAAAATATCTACAGTGATTCTCACCTTGAAAGCTGTTAAAAATCTGAGCAGATTGTATATATGGATTTTATATGAGGTCTGAGTAGATTTTTATGTATATAATATATATGAAAGCTTAAAACAGACTGCAACCTAAAGCCTTCTCCCTATTCTTGGCTGTTCTTGTTCCTCTTGTAGCACAGCTTAACCAGACCCTACGTTATCCTGACCAAAGGACTAGTCTTGCCTTCCTTACATCCAGGTCAGGTTAATGAACACTTACCAAAGTGATTTAGGAAGGCTCAATTGGCATCTTTTTATAATAATAAAAACCAAAGCAGCAAACAAGAAGTTTCTAGCAGTAGCTAAAAGTCCTCAATCGTTCTTAAATCAATGGGTATCTTATCTTGACAAGAAAGATGGTTGTATTATTAGGAAAGAAGAAATTCTCAAGTACAATCCAGCAAACCTAATGAGAATTCTTCACTATCTTCTTATGGCTTTACTGAGTGAGTAGAATTCTAATAGTTATGCAAGAATAACAGAGAAAACTAGGTATTAGACCCTGCTAGTGATCTATGTTAGGAACAAGAAAGAAATAGTATTTTTAGCCATACTGTGTCACTGAGAAACAATAACAGTCTCATGCATAAATCTGTTGTTTTCCTAGTTGCTGGCATATCCTTTTTTCCTCTTTTTGGTTTTGCATTTTGTTATGCGTAATGGGTAGACTCTAACACTGTATAATTACTGTCTTGCATAGATTAGATGAAGCTGTGTGTGTGAATTTTTGCCACTCACAGATTTTAACTTCTTGGTGTCTTTAAGATTTTGATTTTTTTTTAAAAGTATTCTCTGTTTACCTTAAAATGTAATCTATTCAACAATACTTTTTCTGAGGGACCTCCTTTTTCAGTTTCTTGTCTCCTGAGCCTAATTATGCAGCCTTTTAATATGTTTGTTATTGTGAACAGAGCCAGTCCCAATCCAATTTATAGTGATGTTTATAGGGTAATTTTGTGGGATACATATTAAGCTTTTGTGACATTCATCTGTCTATACTGTAGTCACCATTTTTTTTACATCCCATTTTGTAGAACTTGTGGCCTAGCTTGAATAGGAGAAAGAGGGTGGTGGTTGGTTCTTGTTGTAAATGGGTACTTGAAGTGCAATAGCCATTAATGATGGAATTTCCAAAGAGAACCCCACCACTTCATGTAAGTGAAGCTTGTAAAATAATCTCTAATCAATTCTTTCCTCCACTCGTGTGACTAACACTACAAAACTATTGTTTTCTTCATCTTCTGGCTTCTCCCCTGGTCATCTGCTGCAGCCTAATGGCCAAACAGCTCCTTCGGTGGTAACTACTGTGTTCATTTCCCTTGGCAGAAATTGATTGGGAGTATAAATTCTTTAGCCGTCAGCACATCTCCTTAGAAGTTATGGTGTTCTCTTTTATTCTCTGGGGAAATTACTTGTATAACAGTATTAAGATGTAGTAAGCAAAGGGAAAAGTGAATTAAATTAGTTATCTGCATTTATACTTAAGCTACAATAGATGGTTACATACTTTATAGCTTCTGTAGCCTCCCTGCTTCTCCCTGTGTGCCAGCTTCCCAACCCCCTATATTTCAGGGATGCACTGCAACTCTTTCACCTCCTCCCTCTTTCCAGGAGCTCTGTGTATTGATCTCTCTTCCTCCATCTTTTATTCTAGGGGCTCCTTGTAGCCCTCCATTTCACCCTCACTCCCACACTTTGTAATCAATTATTTCTTTTCATTCTGTCTGGGAGATAAGTCACTTGGGGACAATGTTTTAATATCCGTTGGGATGATGGGCAGAACTGATATGGGATGGTGGTGGTATATGGAAGGTGTTAATTGATGCCACCAACCTGTTCTTTGCTCTATAGACAGCAGAATCTGTTAATGAGATGCCAGGGGCTCTGTATGTTCAAAATCCTCTCTCTGCTTTTCCATAGGATTCTACCCATTGATGCCCAGAGCATTCCCTGGATTGATAGTTGCTGTGTTCAGAAGTTAGTGCATTATATTTCCGCAGACGAGCAGAAAAATGCCAAGTTGAGTGTGGGGCAGGAGCAGTGGAAGTGCCCTGTAAGTGGCGGGGCCCACAGGTGCCCGAACCATGGCCCCTCCCCCCACAACCTGCCCCCCCCCGAGCCTCTGCCTTCGCGGCGCCCCTTTCCCCCCAAGATCCTGCCTCCGTTTGCTCCTCTTTGCCCCCTTTCCCCTGTCACTTGCCCTTACCTGCTCCCCTGTTCGATTGCCCCTGATGTGGGGCCTTACTTTTCTTAGACTGAGAATGCCTCATTCAGTTGGCTAATTACAGAGGGATAAAAAGAAGAGTGAATAGCTTACATTCCTAAATGCCATCCTTTCCTTTATTTCTCGTTTTGTAACAAGTCTGTCAGCATTTCTTGCTGTTTAGATGCTAACTCCCTTTTTCCAGGACCTGTTTTTCGAGTCTCTCTTCTCAGTAACTTGCATATCTAGCAGTGCCTTTCTTATCATGTGCATCTCAGGTGTTAGTCCACGGTTTCATTAATGATTATACATAATAGTATTTAATTAGCAGTAATATTTGGGAGGAACACCATCTATCTGTCTCCTAAATCCATGTGGAAATTTTCCACAGCTGCCTTGTCTCCAAGGCTGGTATGTCAAAAACCCAGGAAACTTCCATTTTTTAAATCTGATCTCTCATTGCTCATTTCTATAAGAGCTAGCTCATGACCTCTAGCTGGATAGATCCAGGGCTGGTCTATGATAGACATTCTGGTGGCATAGTAATGTCACATAGAGGGCAGTTTTGGTTCTTCTTTAACAACACTTTTATACCTGGAAAAGCCCTAGTGTAATACAGTTACACTGGCAAAAGAGTGCTTTTGCCAGTATACCTTCTTTCGTTCAGAGAACTGTTTTTATAAGTTCTCTTGCTGATATAAGTTGCATGTACACTTGGAAGGTTTGCTGGTATAGCTATACCAACAAACCCTCTCTGGTGTAGATAAGGCCTCAGTTTCCATCTCTGATGAACATGCAGATACCTAAGATGTAATCCTTCTTAAGTTAGGGTAAGAGAAAGTAATAAAAAATAAATAAATGAACTGACAGACCTTAGAGTAGCAGCTATGTTAGTCTGTATTCACAAAAAGAAAAGGAGGACTTGTGGCACCTTAGAGACTAACAAATTTATTTGAGCATAAGCTTTCGTGAGCTACAGTTCACTTCATCAGATACATGCATCCAATGAAGTGAGCTTAGCTCACGAAAGCTTATGCTCAAATAAATTTGTTAGTCTCTAAGGTGCCACAAGTACTCCTTTTCTTTTTGACAGACCTTGGATCCTTTGTCACAATTCCTTGTAAAGCTATATTTCTTTGGTTTTAGTCATTCCAGGGGCTGGCATTTGTGTCGGTCCATGGGTTAGCCAAAACTTTTTTATTACTACAACCCCACCCCTGCAGATAAAGCAGATCACTTGCCTAATGCTTTTTTTTTTCCCTGAACTAGAGTGAGTTTTTACTTCACTTCAAATTCAGGTTTTCCCTACAGCACTTCAAACAATGCAGTGTCACTAGCATAGCAAGCTGATCGCAAACATGACACTTGTATACTGCAGTAGCATCCAGAGATCTCTAGTGCAGAGCAAAGGAATGTTCCTGCCCACCCCACACAAAGCCTGAAGGGGTAAATGAGACCAATTAACGTTAGGCTGCACCTATAGGAAACCTAGGAAGTGCTAGGAACTAATTGCAGGTGAAATCCAGTTGGGGTAGGAACCGGGCACTGGGCAGGATCTATAAATAGAGGAAGTTGGCAGGCTGGGGGAAGAAACCTACAGTCAAAATCCCTGATGCAAGGATGAAGAGCAGGAAAATTGTCAGGATTCCTTCCCCACTCTGAACTCTAGGGTACAGATGTGGGGACCTGCATGAAAGACCCCCTAAGCTTATTGTTACCAGCTTAGGTTAAAACTTCCCCAAGGTGCACAGTTTTTGCCCTTGGATTATGTAAACACTGCCACCACCAAGTGATTTAACAATCAGAGAAAGAACCACTTGGAGTTCCTATTTCCCCCAAAATATCTCTCCAAGCCCTTACACCCCCTTTCCTGGGGAGGCTTGAGAATAAACAAGATGAGCACAAACCAGCCTTGGATTTTTAAGACCCAAAAACACCCAATCAGATTTTAAAAAACAGAACTTTATTAGAAGAACAAAAAAAGGTAAGAGAACAACTCTGTTAGATCAGAATGGAAGATAATCTTGCAGGCAGTTAGATTCAAAACATAGAGAATCCCTCTAGGAAAACCTTAAATTACAAAAAGACACACAAACCGGAATACACATTTCCTCCAGCACAGCGAATTTCACAAGCCAAAACAAAGAAAACCTAATGCATCTTCTAGCTAGATTACTTACTAACTTTACAGGAGTTGGAGGGCTGTTCCCGGCAAAGGTATCACACAGCCACAGGGCCAGCTCTAGGCACCAGCAAAACAAGCAGGTGCTTGGGGCGGCACGTTTCTAGGGGCGACATTCTGGTGCCAGCCATGCCGGCGCCAGCCATGCTGCCCCTAGAAATGTGCCCCTGCTGCCCCAGCTCACCTCCGCCCACTCCCCTGAGTGTACCGCTGCTCTGCTTCTCCCCTCTCCCTCCCTCCCAGGCTTGCCGCGCGCTAAACAGCTGTTTTGCACTGCAAGCCTGGGAAGGAGGGGGGAGAAGCCGAGTGGTGGCGCGCTCGAGGGAGGCAGCAGTGGTGGAGCAGAGGCAAGCTGAGGCAGGGAGCGGTTCCTCAACCCCTCCCATTAGTTCCTGCACTTCCCCCCAACCTCGCTCACCTCCGCTCCGCCTACTCTCCTGAACGCACTGCCTCTCCCTTGCCTGAGAGGGAGGGGGGAGAAGCAGAGCGGAGGTGAGCTAGGGTCAGGGGTTGCGGGGGGGGAGCAGCAGGAAGCAATGGGGGTGGGAAATGCGGCATGCTGGGGGAGGAGGCGGGGCTGGGGATTTGGGGAACAGGCGGAGTTGGGGTGGAGCCAGGGGCAGGGGGACACACAAAAAATGGTTTTGCTTGGGGCAGCAAAAATCCTAGAGCTGGCCCTGCACAGACAGACCAAAGTTCCCCCCCCCTCCAGATTTGAAAGTATCTTGTCCCCTCATTGATCATTTTGGGTCAGGTGCTAGCCAGGTTACCTGAGCTTCTTAACCGTTTACAGGTAAAAGGGTTTTGCCTGTGGCCAGGAGGGTTTTTATAGCACTGTATACAGAAAGGTGGTTACCCTTTCCTTTATATTTATGACAGGGGAGTAGTACAGGGAAGGAGCACTAAGGGCTGGGAGAGTAAAAGCTGTTGGGTTGAGGGTCCCTGGACTGGAGCCCAGTATAGAGGGTGGGCTTCAGTTCTCCTACCAGCCACTGGGGAAGTGGCACAGATCAGGCAGTGGGGAGTGGACTGCCTGGGACAGTTTGCCTCAAAGGGCTTGCAATACCTCAGAAGGGGGGCGGGAACTTTGATGTGAGTTGGCTGGAGGGCTAAGCTATGAAGAGGAAAGTGCTGCAGCTCCAGGAGCATGAGGCTGCAAAGTGAGAGAGTGGAATGATGGATTGAGTAACTGCAGGAAGGAGCATCCAATCAGATGGCAGAGGTAATTGCCTAGATGAGCCACAAATAAGTGCCATTGAGTGGTGAATAGAGCAGACCCTGTCACATTGTGCCAAAGGGCTTAAAATCTAATTAAAGACAAATACAAACAAGTATATGTAACAAACAGTGGAAAGGAACGGGGGAGGGAGGATGAGGGTTACAGTGATAACTAGGCATTGTAATCATGTGTTTCCTAATGCACAACTAGATCGTTTAGAGTCGATTATTCTTGTAAGAAATAAAATACACTTTGTAAATCCCTGAATACCAATCATATGGCATGCTCCATTTAGAATTTCTGAGGTTCCCCAGGTTTAAAGATCAGCTCATGTTTTTCATTTGCCCTGTAGCTCAAGTTTCATAGTAGAAATGTATTCTGTAAACTGCAGAATCATCATTTTTCAGTAAGATCTTTGTTAACAGATGGTAGAATATCTTCTTCTGGAGAAGGTCTAGTGCTTTAAGCTTCAAGTCTTTGGTTCTAATTGCAGCCCTGCCATTGATTCTCTCTGTGGCCTTGGATAAATCACATAAAATGACATTCTGACTTATTGGGGATTTTACCCTTAATTTCAGTTTCCCCTCCTTGAAATTTTGGTTCAATTCTTAACCTGTAGCACCCAACAGGGCTGTTGCCAGGCTAAATGTAAGTACATTTAGGTGTTAGGTGGAACAGTCCTCTCCATAATATCTATGAGCTATAAATAGTAAGTGTTCTGTCTTGAATATTAAACACATTTTAGATACAAATATTAGTACTTGAATAGGCATTTACTTATATTTAGTGTGTATAACTAAGAATTTCTCACCATATTGTAAAAAATTTACTGTGATTTCAGTAAAACCTTTAATTTTTATTTACTAAACGTGGCTGAGAATAAATACCTGAATGTATAAATCTCACAGCTACTATGTGCTTTCAATCTTGTACTAATTTTTGTACTTCACTAATGTTAATTTACTGGCACATCTAGGAGCAATGGAGAATGGTGCAGGATTTTGTGTATACAACTTTGACCCTGGGGAAGATGCCTTTGTGTTTCTCCTTGCAGGCTGATATCTTACAACACTTCTGCTTACTGGATAATTTCACCTTTTGTCTTGCCAATCTTTATCCAGTTACTTTTCATCTTGGTTTTTGCTTCACTGAGGCATTGTTCTATATCCTGTTGGGTACAGTCCTGGACACAATAATCCATATTAGGGCTGCCACCTTTCTAATTGCTTGTAGTGGGACCCTCGAGGCCCCACCCCCTGCCTCGCCTCTTCCCTGGGGGCCCCACCCCTGCTCCATCTCTTTCCCCAAGGTCCTGTCCCCATTGCTCGTTCCTTTCCCTCCCTCCTCCTGTCACTTGCAGGATCATCTCAAGGAGCCTACCTGCATGTAGGAGGCGGTCCCATCTGAGCAGGGTCTGGCATGGGTTAATGACCTGGCATCTCTCCCCTCCTTGTGGTAACTGGACTTTTTGGTTTGAGTGCCTTTTAGGGTTGCCGGGTGCCTGGTTTTCGACGGGAATGTCCGGGAATCTGGCAACCCTAAATGGCACCCGAACCCGGAACCCAAAAACCGGACTGTCTGGGTAAGACCTGGCCGGGTAGCAACTATATAAGGGTTTGACTTCCAAACTTGGTCATTACAACTTTTATGTAGAAATGAAGTCCCACAACCTGAAAAGATTTCACTTAGATAAATTGCTGCATTTTATGCCATCTGAGCAATGCAGATGGTCATGAGCAAATCACTCCAGTGCTCTGCTCTCTGCATTGAATCTTCATTGAATGCAGAGTCCGCTTCAAGTTCTGGTCCGATATTGTCTTCTCTGGGACTGGCCTTGGTTACCCAACAGATTTGTCTCTTCCTCCATGACCTCCAAGACTGCTATATTTCAGTGGAACCAGCAATCTCTCTGCCTCCACCCCAAAAAAGGAAAGGCTCATGACTAAGGCTGCGAGTCTGCCACAGAAGTCATGGATTACATGACTTCTGTAGCCTGCTGGTGCGCCTGAGCCCACTCGCCCCCCTTTCTAGCCCCCCACATGCAGCAACAGTGGCAGTCCAGTGCCAGCCCCGCCACTGCCCCCCCAGCAACAGTGGTTGTCCTGGGCCACTGCCCCCCCCAACACCCAAGATGTAGTCATGGGTATATAGTACAAGTCATGGAGAGGACATAGGGCTGTGAATTTTTGTTTGTTGCCTGTGACCTGTCCATGACTTTTACTAAAAATGCCCATGACTAAATGTTAGCCTTACTCGTGACTACCGTAACAGTTTTTACAGGCGCTGGATGTGGGTTACTGGACTCCTGCAAGACATAATGACTGCATTCAGAACTACTCACAAAACTCAACCCTATGACTTGGCTTTCCCTCAATGAATTTCTGACCCACATGCTCTCGTCCACCCATACAAAAATATCAAGCGAGTATAGGCTGGGAAGAAAGAGAGATGCTCTCATTTCTATTTTTAAAATACGTGTGTAGGGCTTAGGGTCACTATCAATGTAGTATCTGTAATGACCGAGCTAGAGCATAATAAGTGCTATCAAATGTAGCAAATAAGAAACTTAAAATATTTTTCCTTCTGATCTTCCAATTTATTACGTTCAGGTGTGTTTAATGGTGTCTCTTAAAACTGTAAAGTTAGGGGCAAACTGGCTTGAATTAAACTTTCAGGCATATTGACTTAATGTTGAGGCAACATTGTTACATATATGAGTCAACAATGCAATGCTGTTGCAAAAAAGGCTAATGCAGTTTTGGGTTGCGTTAACCGAGGCATATCATGCAAGTCATGGGAGGTGATAGTATCGCTCTACTTGGCGCTAGTCAGGCCTCAGCTGGAGTACTGTGACCAGTTTTGCTGTATAGAAAGGATTTAGAGAAACTGGAAAGGATGCAAGCAACAAAGATGATCAAAGGGATAGAGTGCAAGCCATATGACCAAAGACTGAAGAAACTGGGTAGGTTTAGTTTGGGGAAAAAAAAGCTGTTTTCAAATACTTGAAAGGTTGCCTTAAAAAAGATGAAGGAAAAATTGTTTTTTCTTGCCAAAGAGGGCAGGACAAGAGACGGTGGATTCAAACTACTACAAACAAGATTTAGATTAAATCTCAGGAAAAACTTCCAAATTTTAAGAACAATAGGACAAAGGAACAAACTGCGTAATGAAGTTGTGGAAGCTCCTTCACTGGAGGATTTCAAAAAGAGGCCAGGGAGGACATCTGTCTTGGATGGTTTAGATTTGTGGTTCTCAAACTGTGGGTTGCGACTCCGTTTTAATGGGGTTGCCAGGGTTGGCTTTAGACTTGCTGGGACCTGGGGCCAAAGCCGAAGCCCGAGCCCCACCACCCAGGGCCAAAGTCCGAGCCAGAGGGCTTAACCCCTGGGTGGTGGGGCTCAGGTTACAGGCACTGCTGCCTGGGGCAGAAGCCCTGGGGCTTCGGCTTTGGCCTTCCCCCACCTGAGGCAGTGGGGCCTGGGCTTTGCTCCCACTCCCCCGGGTGGTGGGACTCTGAGCTCAGGTTTGGGTCCCACTTCAGGGGGTTGTGTAGTAATTTTTGTTGTCAAAAGGGAGTTGCTGTGCAATGAAGTTTTAGAACCCCTGATTTAGATCCGTGATACTCAGACTGGGGCTCGCAAACTGCAAGTGGCTCGCAAACTCCTGTGGCTCTTTGCAGCATGTGATATTAACACAGTGTGATTTAATTACTAACCAATCAGGATGCTTTTACTATGTTGTTATCCAGTTGTAGTGAATAAAATAAGAATACTTGGTCTGTCATTTCGCTGTGAGAATTAATTTTATATATATATATAATATTAGTAAATGAAACAATGAATTCAGAGTACTGTTTTGGGTTATGTTGATAGTTAATTTTGTCTCCTGAACCACTGAGGTCTGATTATTTGTGGTTTAAAGACCACAAATCCTCTATTTTGGCAGGGATTAGATTAGATTAGATTACCCTTGCGGTCCTTTCTAACCCTACGATTCTATGTTTTTAAATTTGGATTATGCTGGATATCTTTTGAGCAAGATGCTTTGGTTTTGTGGGGTTTTTTTTGGGGGGGGGTTTGGTCTTTCTCCCCAGAAAATTCAATTTGGTCTTTAGTTTTAAAAAGCCTGTATCCTACAGAACACATGGATTATTATTTTCTGATTCTTAAAAAATACTTTAAAATCATTATAAATGATTGGTCCAGAATGTTGGGTTAATTCCTTTTGGTAATTTTTGCGTAGTAGGATATTGGCAAGGTAGCTTCTTCTTCAAGTGATGTCCCTCTGGGTGCTTCACTGTAGGTGTGGCAGTGCCCCCTGTGCCTGGGATCAGAGATCTTCATCAGCAGTGCCCGTTGGACCGCACATGCACACCTCCCCCTTTTCACGCTGTGAGTGGGATGTATGTATAGTGCTGTGTGGTCCGACCGCCCCACCCCCCACCCCCCGCCACTTCCTTCTCTACCACCTTTGGTCTGAGATGGAAGCGGCAGCAGAGCCTACTTCTCCTTTTCCTTCAGTGGGTAGTGTCTTACCTATCAGTTTTAGTGTAGTTAGTACTTCTAATTTTTCTTCTATTTTTTTCCCTCTCTCTCTGTCTCAAAAAACCCCCAAAAAACAAACAAATAAACCCCCCAAAAACATCTGATGAAGTGAGCTGTAGCTCATGAAAGCTTATACTCTAATAAATTTGTTAGTCTCTAAGGTGCCACAAGTACTCCTTTTCTTTTTGCGAATACAGACTAACACGGCTGCTACTCTGAAACCCCCAAAAACAGTCAATTTTTATTTTCGCTTTATCTTTGCAGTTTATGTTCTTTGTTTCCCTGCTTCCCGCCCTTCCCAACTGGGAAGCTTTTTTCCTCACCCATATGCATGGTCTCCTGGGTTTAAAGGACATCTCTTGAGGAGCCTCCTTCCCAGTAATGGATGGCTGCGTGCAGTGTATTCGCTGTCTGGAAGAGGGACATGTACCACAAAAGTGTTCCCACTGCCACAACTTGACTTCCAAGGCCAGAAAAGACTGGGACATGCAGTTAAACCTTCTCCTCATGCAGAAATCACTGCATCCAGCATCAGACCTGGGCTCAGACTCTCCCCCGAGCAGTCTTCACGTTCGGCCAGTTTGTCCACCGAGCCTCATTCTGTGCGTCCCACCAAGAGGAAGTTTTCTCTCTCATTCTGATGAGAAGAAATTGGCTTCCTCCTCACACTCTGAGGCACAGCCCTCCAGGACTCAATCCCCTGTGAGGTCAGATGCTTCAACATCTTCCAACAGGACATGGCTCCATGGCCCATCCAAGAAACCATGGCATGAAACAACGGTCTAAAGACCTTAACTGGGCTGGCTGCCCCCAGTAATGTCCCTTTGTTTTGGAGACCAAGACAAACTGGCTGGAGGAGCTATGGCATTCACAAAACCATTGGCACCTGCATCCTTTTTGGCACCGATTAAGCCGTCAGCACCAAGCAAGTTATCAGCACTGACCAATTCTCTAGCTTCACCTGCTGGCTGCTCAGGGGAATGCATCTCTCCTTCAGCAATGAATCATATACTGGCACTGATGATGCTCCTTCCTCCTCCACAGGATTTCATATACCCGATTCAAGACCCGCTTGTATCAGACGCTCCTGAGTCACCTCTCCTCAGGCACGAACTTCCACCACTCCCACCCTCCTCTCTGGACTCATGACACTCCTCCAAGGGTGGCATCTCCCTCTCTTCCCTAGCAATGAGGAGGGCTCCATTGCACCTTCATATTCGAGATAAAGTCTTGGAGCCTATCTATGCATCCTCACTATTTGCAATCCACATCCAGACCACAATCCTGGTATGGACCACCATGGATGGAACCACACATTGCACTTCCTCTATAGTGGCCATATTGGGATCCTTGGGCCATGTACAGGGCACAATTCGGGAAACCTCCTGTGGAGCAAAGATGGAGACCTACACCTCTCTTTCTCCATTGTTCTCTTGCCTTCCAGAAACCAAATCTCCACCTGTACCAGTTGAGGAAGAAGAACAAGAGTAGGAAGTTCCACCAACATTACATTTCTCTTCTTCTTCCCCGATGAAGCTATCATGCCTCCACTTCTACGGCTGCTGATGACTTCAGGCACTTTTAGGAATTATTCTGCAGGATTGCAGACTTCCTCTAGATTCCTTTGGAGGAAGTTAAATAGCAGCAGCGTAAACTGCTTGATACCGTCCACACATCCTCTTCCTCCAAAATTGTGCTACCTATCAGGGATTTCCTAAGGAGGTATAAACCACTGTGGAAGACTTGCCTTTTGAGGGCCACAAGCTGTTCACGATTGGACGATTCCCTGCCCTCTCAAAGACTCATGAACAACTCTCTTCTCAGCATTTATATGCCAGTGCCAAAGAGACATCTGGGGAAGTATCTCCCCCCAGATCCAGACCACTGCAATACAGTCCTCAATGGCACTATGACACCCAGTATCGAAGACACAAGTCCTCTATCAAATGTAGACAGCCCACTCCTCAAGGGCCACCTCTCATTCACACCCAGCCAAGCAACAATTTTGAAGGTGTGGTCGAGGCCCTGAGAAGCCTCCCTCTCATCCAGTCATTCCAACCATCTTCAGTACTCCACCAGTTTGGTGACTGATTTAGCTCTATTTTTTCTATCATGAAGACTAATCACCTCGGACAAGTGGGTTCTAGAGATAGGAAGGGGATGGAGTATCCTTCTCTGACTATCTATTCTGCCCTGGCACCCTCCTCCCTGTCCCTTGTCAAAGGACCCCTCTCTCAATTTATTTCTCCCCACAGAGTTTATCTTCTCCAGCTGGATGCCATGGTTCCTTTCCAACATGGGGGATGGGATTTCTACTCCCATTATTTTCTGATCCAGAAGAAATCTAGCATCCCATCCTGCACCTTTGAAATCTAAACAAGATATTTACCCAAGGTTCCATTGTTGTATCATCTCAATCAACTGATTCACCATCATTGCTTCTTCCCAAAGCACCTCGGCCATAGGCGCCAATTCCATTGGTGCTTCAGGGCTGGAGCACCCCCGGGGAAAAATTGGTGGGTGCTCTGCACCTACTGGCAGCTCCTTGCCCCCGCCCAAGCTTGCCTCTGCCTCCTCCCCTGAGTGCACCATCCCCACTTCTCCTCACAGCGCTTGCTGCCGTGAAACAGCTGTTTTGTGGCGTAACAAGCTGTGGGAGGGAGGGGGAAGAAGTGGGAATGCGGTGCACTTGGGGGAGGAGGCGGGGAAGGGCCGGGGTGGGAATTTGGGGAAGGAGTCCAATAGAGGCAGGGAGGGGGTGGATTTGGGGCAGGGACTTTAGGGAAGGGGTTGGAATGGGTGTGAGCACCCACCGGGGCCAACAGAAGTTGGTGCCTATGCTCTCAGCAACCAGCAGGAGGCAGTTCTGCACACCCTAGATGTCAGATGAGCATTTCTACTTGGACAGGACTAACCTTTCTGAAAATCACCGCATCAGTTCCTTTCAGCGACTGAAAGATCCAGGGTGCAGCCATCTGTAAACAATACCTTTGTAAGCAGATCTAGCAGTGTAGATATTTGTCCTAAGAAGTACATAATAAACAACCCCCTACTACAATCGGAGCACAGTCTATCCGTTTGTTTTCCACCTCTATTGGTTTTCTCAATAATAATCCCATTGCTGACATTTGTAAGCTGCCATGTGGACATCAACAGACACTTTTGCCCATCACTATGTTATTACTCACGATGCAACAGTGGACATTCTCCTAGAACACGCTGTCCTATCATTTGTAGTAAATGCTTCTCCAAAGCCCCAGCCTTCTGATTAGGGGCACTACTTTCTAGTCCCCTTCAGTGGAGCACCCATAGGGACATCACTCGAAGAAGAAGACAGGGTTACTTACCTTGTGCAGCAACTGAGATTCTTCAAGATGAGTCCCTATGAGTGTTCCACTACCTGCCCTCTTCCCCTCTGCTTCGAAGCTGAAACATGAGCTCTGTGGCAAAGGAGGACTGGGGGGCAGTCGGACCGCATAGCACTATATATATGTCCCGCTCACAGGGGGGAGGCGCGTATGTGCAGTCCGACAAACACTGCTGATGTAGATCTCCAATCCCAGGCTCAGGGGGCGCTGCCATACCTACAGTGGAGCATCCACAGGGATACACATCTTGAAGAACCTCAGTTACTGCACAAGGCGAATAACCTTCTCTTTCATCATCTGACTCTTTTTCCTCCCTCTCTCGGAAGGTGGAGTTGAAATATTTCTTTATCAAAACCATATTTCTTTCCTATGCTCATGCTGAATTGTTAACATATGCTTATTCATGAGTGGATTACTGACTTTTTTTGTTTTCCTGAGTGGATTTGGAAAAGGTAGGGGGCAGGGAGAATGCGCATACTTATCAAATAGGTAAAATTAAAAAGAGAAACTGGTATTTTGGATCCTGCCAAACTTGAAATAAATTCTTCAAAATCTAATCTCATTATAGTAGTAATGTACTATGCATAAAAATTCTTCAAAAGATATCAAGCCTACTATCAGTTTTATAATCTAATTGAACTCTAACTAGTCTTCAACATTTCCTTTGAAATACAAACATAAAATCTATCTTCAAATCAGTTAGAACTTGTTTTACCTCTCCCACCCTACTACTTCTGAGAAATGCATCTGACTGTGACATGACACTAATACAATGCACTTGAGTCCTAGCTGAACAGGCATTCTTTGTTCCTTCCCTTTAAATGAAAACTATAATAAAATATTTTAATTTCTATGCCAATTCCAAAGGAGACTAAATTCCTTTGTTTAAATGTACCTTACAAAGGGACGCCATCAATTTAAATTTCACTTCCTTTTGGAAATTTTTCACCCACTTTCCTTATAACTACATTTACTATAACTAAAGGAGATGAGAGAAAAGCTGTTAATTTTCTGCTCTTTCAGTATATTTACCATGTGCATTTAACAGAACTTTGTATGCACGCAATTTCCCTTATTTGTGTGAGTCTTTTGCAGAGCAACAGGGCAGAGGGAGATTTTTAAAAAAAAAAGAAATATGATTATAAAAACCCCACAAAAATTGTCAAAGAACCTTACAGGGTGATAAAACATTCAGGTACTAACTTTTTTTGAAAATGAACAACTAAATTTCCACTTGTTGGTGACTCTGTAAAATATAATTAAATGAGTAGTTCATAACTCATCTTTTTCAGAATGAAAATTTAAGATGGCTTTTAGCATCCTCACAAGGTAACACGTCCCCAAGAAAAAGTTCAGGCTATTAATATTTTTTTAATTAGCCAAACCATTACTTAACTCTTTGATTCAAAATTAGAGTTAAATAGGCTTTCTACACAATTCATATTTTAATAAAATACTCTGTTCTTTCCCCTTCTCTTATTCCATTCTGTGTTTTAAAATTTATTCATTGCCCAAGTTGTCCTCTGACTTGACTAATTTTTAAAACTTTTTTGTATCTGTTTTCTTCTCTAAAATGTTCCCCCTTTTTAGCCTTTTTTTAAACTCTGTGCCAGTGTTGCCCCCACATCCTTTTCTTTTCCTTACTTCGCTACAATGTTTCCTGCTCTGTCCTTGCTGATTTTACCTTGGATTGCTTCCCCTTTTTATAGCTCCTTGGTTTTTCTGCCCTTTCTTGATTCTCTCCTCATCTCTCAGCTGTAAATGCAGGGAGAAAGTAGAGCAACACATGAGTGAATGCTCTCTCTCCCGCTACTCACACTTCCTGCTGCAGGTGGGCTTTTCTCAAGAGGGGGTAGTGCTATGAGGGAGGCTGAGAAAGAGGGTAACAGTATGAGGGATATAAAAAGGGTGTTGTGCCAGGGAAGAGCTGGGCTGGCTTCCTCTCCGGATGGTGAGTTGATGGCCCTGGAATTAACAATTGAAGCAGCTGATGTGATAGTCAAACAATGTTTGAGAGTCAGGAAATGCAACCAGTGAGTCAGGAGGAATTCAAAGTAACAAAGTTGGCTACACTAGAAATTTCTTTAGGTTAATTTTAAGTGTGTGAAGGATAAGTAATCTTGAGTCAAGTAAGTAAAATGATACTTTTGTTATCATGACAAATGGCAAGTCTTTTCTTTTTTGGCATGTTCTGGATACATTTTTATCTTTAGTTTTTTGAGGTTGGCTGTTGAGGGGGAAGCTTAATTTAAAAAACAAAAAAAAAACATTCTCTGTGGGTCTGATTTGAAAAAAGCTTCAAGAATGAATAGCAGAAATCTGGCAAATACTTCTAAGGCCTAGTTAGGCATTACATTTTCATTCACTAATAGCAGTATAGTACCTGATGCTATTAATTTATAATTAGACATTTTGGACTTTTTTTTTAACCTCTTGGTGGTTTATTTTTAGCAGATGTGTGCTTGTTTTGTTTAAGAAAGTGATTTCATGGTGTGGGGTTTTTTTTAAATCTGAATAATGAACCAAGAATCAGAGTAATAATAGGGTTGAAAATTACATGGGATAGCAATCATTGTAGTTATTTTGGTCTATGTTGGAATAACCACAAAGTTTAGTTCCAGCATTCATAGGATTTTAATAAAAACTCTGTATGTTCACCTTTATTTAATATCATATTTTTCTTTTACTTTAAAGACTAAGAACCAAAAGTTCTCTGTCCTGCAGTGTGGAGTAGAATAAACCCTGTAGATTAATGAAAATTAAGCTCTGCTAAAAAAATGGGGGACAGAAGATCAATAAGCAAGTGTTTATTTTTCCTTTTTGCCTTTCCCTGCTCAGGAGATGTTGGCAACCCTTCTGAGTCACGATGGGCATTTGGGGCTCTGTGTGATTTGCGGGGGCAGGCCTGCTCACAGTAGGGGATTTAAAAGTTGTTCTAAGCGGCACAGTCTCCTACTGCTGTCTTTTCATTTGTGTGCGTGATTATTTTTTTATTGATTTTTCTCCCCCTCCTCCTGCAATAAAGAAACAGAGAATGAAAAGGAACAAAAAATGACTGACTTACAGCTTGTATATGTTCTCAAATATTTGCACACTTCATAGGATCGCCAGCTGAATTATGCAATTTTACAACTCATCAAAGCTGCAAGACCAGACAGACAATACAAGATGAGAGAATACTACATAGACATAACATGTTACAGTGGGAGTTTCCATACTAAAATAGGAGAAGACAATACATGAATAGAGCAGGGAAGGAGAGGACAGGTCTGGGGGGAGGGAATGAGGATTTTAGGGGGAATGTAGGTCTAGCATTCTTTGGGCGCTTCTAATGCTTTTATCCAAATCTGTCTCGAAACTGGATCCAGATATCTTCAAATTCATATAACTGGTCACTAGGGTGATAAGCTATTTTTCTAAAATAAGTTGGGCATCCAGTTTTGAAAATTTTGGCCATAGCTGCCTGAGGTGCTTACAATTCTTTGAGCGCTTGTTCATGGCAATTCCAGTTAGGTGCGTGCATGTGCACATGCACAGCAGCCAGAAGATTTTTCCCCTAGCAGCCTCTGTGGGGGTCAGCCTGGGCGCCGCTTGGAGTTACACTTTTTACACCCAATAAAGGGCGCTGCTGACCTACCACCCCTTCAGTTCCTTCTTACCGCCAGTGACTCTGGAGCGCTCTGGTAGCTGGAGCTTCCCCTTGCTCTTGCTTCGGCAAGCGGCTTAGCAGTACTTTCAGTTTTTGCTGTAGATAGTTAAGTTGGTTAGTATAGCTTAGCTAGTTCACTTACAAGTTTCAGTTACGGGGGGGTTCCTCCTCCCTTATTTTACACCGGGGCATGCCATGATCCCCTGGCTTCAAGACTTACCAGGACTGTGCGAAGTGCATTCCTATAAGTGACCCCCACACCTCCTGTTCAAGGTGTCTGGGCGAGGGTCACCAAAAAGACTGCTGCTATTGGGGAATTTCGCCCAAGAATTTTTAAAGAGTGGGAGCAGTGGCTTAAAATCCTCCTCATGGAGACAGCTCTCTGACCTCAGTCAGACCTAGGCACTGGGGATCCTGCTCCCAGTATGTCGTCTTTGGCACAGAGCGCTCCAAAGCCATCTTTGACATATCCAACATTGAAGAAAGACATTGCCAAAGAGGCTCAGCACCGTCATGGAGCCTCTCACGGGCACTCCAGCCTTCAGCACCAGTCCCAATCACTGACACAAGAAGAAGAGGATGACAGAAAGAGGCCGATCTCCCTTGGCAAGATCCAGGGACCAGCCATCAGTGGCACCTCAGTTGGGCATCCGCTCCGAGCCTCAGAGTGGGGCTATGTCGACTCCTGCCCAAGTGAAGCAGTCGAGTCCGGGCCTATCGTGCTCACTGAACCACTCGGAGCACCTGCCACTCCTGTCCACCCTGGAGGCTTCTGAGGCAGTACAGGACCTGCTGAGACTCCAGTGTGGTTCTTACCCCCAAGCCAGGAGTATGTATCGGCACTGCAGGCTCCATTCTGGCACCCCGTTCAGTCAAAGGGAAAGCTGGCGATGATGTCACGCTGATCCCCCATCACCTCAGCACCTCCCAACACCACCACCTCAATCCAGGGAGCGCAGTTGGTCCCCAGGTTCCTGACGCTCTACGTCGAGAGGTGAAGCACCTCCCTGGTCCTCTTATTATGAAACATCAGAGTCGGACTCATACCGCTCTGACTATAGCAGGAGCAGAAGGTCCAGCTCCAAGTACCATGGGGGTCCCGCCCAATGCAGTGGCCCTCACAATGGCAGAACCTGGCTCAGTGGCCCTTTTGGACTCTGTGGGCTTTCCATCAAGGCCAGGGTCGGAGATAAGGATCCCGCTCAGGAGCTGCAACAGTGGCATCCACAACATTTGTTCCACTACGCCCAGTGACTGAGCCATTACCTCAGGTGTCAACGCAGTTGGCTGCAGCACCAACATCAGCACTGACTGCAGCGCCACCCTTGACAATGCCTTTGGCATTGGAAGCGTCGGCAGCTCAGACTTCTGCTGCGGTGCCGGCTGCACCTTCATCACTGACGACGGCACTAGCACTGACACAGTCATCGATGCTGGCTGTGACGGCGTTGATGAAGACCCTGGTGCAGATGCTACACTAGGCATCTGCACCGGCGTAGGACCCAATGTCGGCACAAGTACCCTCATCCTTTGCAGCACTGGGACCAGACCAACCAACCACAGTCCCCCTGGTGTCACGAGATCTTTTGGATGGGGATGCTAGAGAGCAACCACCTCCTCTGGTGGCCTCCTCCTCGTCTTCACCAGATGAGGTGCGGGCGGGCACTGCCGTAGTCCCAGCTCTGGAAGACTCCAGGGTGTTGCTGCACTGGGTCGCCCATGGTCTGGGCATTAAGGCAGAGGAAGTGGTAGATGCTGCAGACCCTATGGTTGACTGCCCCCCCCCCCCCGGCCCTTCCCGTGTCACCTTACCATTTATAAAGACAATTACAGACATGACTAAGAGCCTGTGGCAGACCCGGCCTCACTGCCACCCATTGCCAAGCGTAATGAACACCAGTACTTTGTGCCCTCCAGGGGTTATGAACACCTATCTTCTCACCCCCAGCCTGACTCTCTGGTGGTGGATGCCGCTAACCAGCGGGAGAGGCAAGGCTTTCAGAGCCTTTTCCCCCAAGAATAGGAAGGCTTAAAAAAAACTTGACCTATTTGGGTAAAAGGTGTACTCAACCGGGGGACTACAACTCTGAATATCTAATCAGCAGGCCATCGTCAGCAGGTACTTCTACAATACCTGCTCAGTGATGGCTAAATTCACAGAGATCCTCCCCTTGGACTCCCATGCCAAATTTTCAGCTTTGGTCGAGGAGGGGAGACTAATATCTAGGGTGTCCCTGCAGGCAGCACTTGATGGGGCAGATGTTGCCACCAGGGTTATGATCATGGGAGTAGCCATGAAAAGGGGCTCATGGCTCCAGATTTCTGGTCTCCCTTATGAGGTCCAGCAGACCATACAAGACCTGCCTTTTGAGGGTGAGATTTTTTTTTCCAGAGAAAACGGACAAGAAGCTAAACAACCTAATGGACTCCAGAGCCACCCTCAGGTCCTATGTCTCTATACACCATCAGTGCAGCAGACGCTCTTCCGTCTGCGGCCTCCTCAGCAGTTTGGTCACCAGAACCGCCAGGGGACAGGTCCAGAAGGAGAAGCAGGACTGGCAGGAGAAGGCTGTGTCAACCCTCTGGCCAGGGCTTTGGAAAACCCAAGCCGTCTTTGGGTCCAAACCAGCCTTTTGAAGGCACAGTCGAGGATGGTGTACCACCCCAAAGACTGGATCCACCCCGCCTTACCTTCTCGTCCCAACTATCCCTTTCTATTGTGTCGTCTGTGTCTCCTTGGACCACTGTGTGCTCCACATAGTAGAGAGGGGATATTCTATCTAATTTTGTGCTCTCCTGCCCTTCCACCCCTCTTCCCCTTCCCTCTTCAGTTACCCTTCTCATGAGCAACTCCTTATCTAGGAGGTGCAGTCGCTCCTATCTCTAGGGGCAGTGGAGGAGCACAGGGGCTAGGGCTTTAATTCCCGGTATTTCCTAATACCGAAAGCCAAAGATGGCCTCAGGCCTATCCTAGACCTACAAGAACTCAAAAAGTTTGTGAAGAAACCCAAGTTCCATATAGTCTCATTGGCCTCCATCATGCTGTCACTGGATCCTGTAGACTGGTATGCCGCCCTCCTCTTGAAGGAGGCGTACTTTCACATCATAATCACTCAACCCCACAGGAAGTACCTCAGGTTTGTGGTGAACAATACCCACTATCAATTTACAGTCTTTCCGTTCTGTGTGTCAGCAGCACCTCGAGTCTTCACCAAGTGCATGGCAATTGTTGCTGCATTCCTGCGCAGGCACCAGGTACAGGTGTTTCCATACCTTGATGACCAGGACCAAAATGGAAGCTCAAGTCAAATTCATCAGGACCAACTTTGACAACCTGGGTCTCCTTCTAAACGAAGCAAAATGGACTCTGTCCTCCATTCAGAGGATAGAATTTATAGGGGCAGTACTGGACTTGACCCAAATCAGGGAACACCTGCTGGAAGCAAGGTTCCAGACCCTGGCTGGTATCCTTCAAGGTCTGACAGTTTCCCACTACCACAGCAAGAAACTGCCTGAAGCTTCTGGGACACATAACTGCCTGTAGCTTCATGGTGCAACATGCCAGACTCAGGCTCTGACTGCTCCAGTCATGGTTAGCATTGGTGTATCAACCAGCCTGGGACAGCTTGGACAGGATTGTGACCCTGCCTCACCCAGTTCTCGACTCCCTACTGTGGTGGCTTGACCCTCAGGAGGTGTGCTCAGGAGTCCCCTTTGCCAGTCCACAACAGTCTCTTTTGCTAGTGATGGACGCATCAGACTTGGGTTGGGGAGCACATCTAGAAGACTGCAGGACTCAAGGTCTCTGGTCTCAGGAGGATCTGGCTCTCCACATCAATGTTAGAGAGCTGAGAGCAGTGCGCCTGGCATGCCAGACCTTCCGGGCATACTTAACGAGACAATGTGCATCAGTTATGATGGATAACAACACCACAGCAATGTTCTATATCAATAAACAGGGGGTGCACGTCCCTCTCCTCTGTGCCAGGAAGCCCTCATGCTGTGGGACTTCTGTGTAGAACATTCAATACACCTGCAAGCATCGTACTTCCCTGGGGTACAGAATGAGCTGGCGGACCACCTCAGAAGGTCTTTTCTTGGGCATGAGTGGTCCTTCACCTGGACATTGAGAATTCAATCTTCCAGAGGTGGGGATTTCCCCAGACAGACCTCTTCGCTACGTGATATAACAGGAAGGGCCAGCAGTTCTGCTCCTTCCAAAATCCCAGCCTGGGCTCCAGCATGGACACGTTCCTCCTCCCTTGGAGAGGTTGTCTCCTATACGCCTTTCCACCCATACTGTTGGTTCACAAGGTACTCCTCAAGATCTGGAGGTAATGAGCTCAGTTCATATTAATAGCTCTAGCCTGGCCCTGCCAGCAGTGGTACATATCTCTACTAGACAAGTCCGTGGAAGCTCCGGTCACCCTGCTGCTCTTCCCAGACTTTCTCATACAAGATCATGGTAGTCTCCAACGTCTGAACCTTGGGTTGCTGCACCATTTGAAGCAGCAGTGGCTTTCAATGTAATCAAAAAGGGTTCACTTGGCCACCATCTCGGCCTTCAGCCCGGGCGTGGGGGGCCGCTCTGTCTTTGCTAACCCGATGGTCAGACAGTCTCTAAAAGGTCTTGGCAGGCTCTACCCTCATGTCCTGCAGCCTGTCCCGGCTTGGGTCCTCAACATGGTCCATTCAAGATTCATGGGATTACCCTTTTAACCCTTGGTGTTATGCTCGCTGCTCTCTCTCTCTTACAAGGTCATGTTCCTGGTAGTGATGACTTCGGCCAGGAGGGTATCTGAACTTAAGGCCCTAACATCAGAGCTCCCTTACGCTGCGTTCTATAAGGACAAGGTTCAGCTCGGACCTCCTCCTGCTTTCCTACCAAAGGTTGTATCACAGTTTCACCTCAACCAGGACATCTTTCTCCTGGCATTTTACCCTAAGCTGCATTCCAGCATCAGGGAGCAAAGACTTCACTCATTGGATGTCCGTAGGGCGCTAGCAGTGCTCCAATCAGTGGACAACGCTGATCCTACCTCCTGAACTTGGACTTCTGAGTCACCTGATTGGAATTGCCAAGCACTCGAAGAAAAAACTGTTACCTTCTCGTAACTGTTGTTCTTCAAGATGTGTTGTTCATGTCCTTCCAATACCCATCCTCCTACCCCTTTGTGGGAGAAGCCAGCAAGAAGGAACTGAAGAGGCGGCAGTGCCACTTATTGAGCACCATGAAGGTGTGACTTCAGGGAGCACCCAGGCTGACCCCACAGTTGCTGCTGGGGGAAGAATCTTCCGGCTGCTGTGCACGTCCACGCACACACACCTGGTTGGAATGGGTATGAACAACACATCTCAAAGAACAAAAAAGTTATGAGAACATGAGTAACTTTTTTTTTCCTGCATCTTAATCTATGATTTGAAACTATTATTTGTATTCAGGACAGCTTTGTTTTATTTTTTTAGGTGGACTTTCATATAGATGAAGTAGAGGATTAGCAGAGCCAAACAAAACACAGAACCTGAATCTTGGTTGATAGTTCAGTCTCTAAGCTAATTCAGTCCATCCCCTCTCTACAGAGAATCTCAATATGTGTGCCAATTCTGGGTGTGACTTTTTCCAGTGTCCCTTTGTTTGTCTGGATGAGTGAGCAACTTCACTGTACCAGCAGCTATAGATGGGAACAACTGAAGTTCTAGTTGCAGAACTACTGTAAATAGAGGCTTGCTAGATTCACGTTAGTATGCAGTGGTGTTGTAGCAGTGTTTTTTCCCAGGATGTTAGAGAGACAAAAGGTGGGGGAGAGAATCTTTTATTGGATCAACTTCTGTTGGTGAGAGAGGCTATGTACACACTACAGTTTAAGTGGGTATAAATTGTCACTCAGGGATGTGAATAAGACACTGTCCCTGAGCAAAGTAAGTTACACTGACCTAAGTGCCAGTGGGGACAGTTATCCCACTGACGTAGCTACTGCTGCTTGCTGGGGCCAGAGCAATTAAGTCGATGGGAGAGCTCTCAGCTTAGAGCATCTGTGTTAGTACTTCACGAGCAGCGTTACATCAGTGCAGCTGAGCTGCTGTAAACTCTGTAGTTAGCCATAGCCTGAATCAAGCTTTTGAGATTACACAGAGCGCTTCTTCAGGTTTCCCAGACCTGAAGAAGAGCGCTTCTTCAGGTTTCCCAGACCTGAAGAAGAGCGCTTCTTCAGGTTTCCCAGACCTGAAGAAGAGCGCTTCTTCAGGTTTCCCAGACCTGAAGAAGAGCGCTGTGTAGCTCGAAAGCTTGTCTCGCAAATGTTAATAGCAGTTTCATGCCACGAGCAGGTTTGAGCAGCCTTGGTATTTGTTCTTAGGCAACTAAGGTTTCACTGTGTTAAAGTTAGGCTAGTTCCCTTATTGTTTGCTTTGACAGTAGTACCTTGATAGACAGTTCGCTGTTCAGGTATATTACTAGATCCTAGGTTGCTGCTGGATATCTGAGTTAATGGCTATCCCCTTTTCTTATCTAGATCTTGTAATGATTATCTATGCCTTTGTCACCTCAAGATTAGATTGGTGTACTGCACTTTCAGTGGAGCTACACGCTGAGGCTGTGTCTGTATGGCCCCACAGTTTGGACTACGGGCGTGTGAAATAGCAGTGTGCTGAAACTCCTGTGTAGAAGCTGTGGGCACAAACTACAAGGTTCCTAGTTTGCGTTGATGTAATTTTTTTTCAAACAGAACTACATTAATGCAAACTAGAAACCGTTTTCTTTGCACCTGGGGAGTTCATATGGGGAAGTTACAGCGCAGCACTTCAGCGTGCATTGCTATTCACACCCCCGGGAGTCCAAACTGTGGGGTAGTGTAGAAAGAGGTTTAGATTGTTCTGAAGCTGAAACTAGTGCAGCAAGTACACTTATTAGTGCAGTTTCACATCAGGAGCACAGTTGCCCCTGTAGTGTGTGATCTTTGCTCATGGCCAATATGTTTTCAGGTGGAATTTGAAGTACAGTATTAGTTTTAACCTACAGTGTCACAATGTACAAATTATTGGTTGTAATAGTAACTATTGATATGCAGGTTGACTCGTAACTTGCTAAACAAAAAAACCCTCCAACTCTAAAACAGCCTTTCCAGATGTTATGCATCCAGGGTTACTAATGTAATTAGTAAATCAACTTACTGTGCCACTCTTTTTATGAAAGGTGATGGTAAATGGGAGATGTGTTGAAAGACTAGTTTGGGGAAGGAAGCTCATACTAAATTTTTTAAAAGTGACTTTAGCAATGACTCTTGCAAATCTAGCCTTTATCCCCAGGAAAATATGGAACAAATATTTGAAGGAGGAGCCATCAAGAAAAATCAGTAAAAGCACTGAACCATGAATAGTAGGCAGCACGGCTTTGAGGAACAGGTATTGCCAGGTTTGAATTGCTGTTTTTTACAGAATTTCAGAATTAGTAGATGAAGGGAAATTTTGTACATATCTTTAGAGTTCTTAAAGCTTGAGATATAGAGTCTCATGAGAGTATTTTTCACTAATTCATAATGGCTTCAATATTATCATGTACATTTAAAACTGGATGAAAAACAAGAGCCATTAAGAGGGTAATTAGGAACACAAAAGTACAAAGTTTTGTGACTGGATTGCTAGTTATCACAGGGACTGCTGTTAGTCTTGTTTAATATCTTCATTCATGAAATTGTTGGCTGATGCTAATAGAAAGTTGAAAATAAAAATAGTTTTCTGAATTGATCCTCTTTCTGGCAAATTTATTTTTTTCCTGTGTATAGAATGCAGCTCTTTTTAGGTTTTTCTCATTTATTCTCTAGCATTGTTGGTGTTTTCGGCATCAATCTGGCAGTAGTCTAATTACTAATACACAATCTGCATGTAAAACACTAAGATTTGTTTATGTTCAAACTCTACAATGGGGTGGACAAAGCACAGCCCATTTTAGCCTGTAGTGCAGGGGTTAACAGATTAGGTATCTTTCATTGTTTTGTTACTGTTACCCTAGAGATTGAAGGAGCTGAAAAGGGGGAGAGAGAGACAAAACCCACACATATGGCGGGGGTGGGGGGGAGAGAATGTGGAAGGAAAAGACTAAGGGCACAGGTTGGGAATGGAAAGAAATGCCATCTTTTTAACAGAGACAGGTAAAGAAAATGGTTTCTCCTGCGCAACTAAAATAACTATGAAAATATTTCAGTAATGAAGGAATAATTTTTAAGCTATTTTCCTGTAGCTGTTTAATTTAGGAAAACCTTTCTTACCTTCATATTATAATCACTTTGAGAGAGGAAATTTGATTCTAAGATACTGTATTTGATCATCTTTTTTTATGTAGCTTTTGGTTTCTCTATAAACAAGTTTGTCTTCCAGGTCTTTTGACAAGGCCAGCATTGTTGTGTTTTTGCCATCTCTCATACCTCTCCTCTTCGTTCTGTTTGGCTCACAGCAGCACTCTCAACAGCATCCATTGGCAACACTCAAATAGTGATGCAGCTTTGTTTGTGTGCAGAATCCAGCAGAGTTAGGTCATCGATCTTTGTGCCATGTGTTGGTTTAATGATATGGATTCATTCCTACCCTGCAGGCTAGTTCCTCAAGAGTAGTCCCATTCCTAGGGCACTGAGATGTGAAAAACTGTTCCCCTTTACAGTGAATCGATTGGTGTTTATTTTTCTCTCTACATTTTAAAATAAATAAATGGTAAATAAATAAATAAATAAATAAATTGATACATATATACAGTGGCAAAATAAATCTTGGTACACTTGTCATTTTACTAAAACTATAGGTGACTAGTTTTGCCTGGAGTAAAAACTTGCTTTGTGTTCATCTAATTTTTTTGTAATTACTACATTTATTGTCTGAAATTGTGTAACTTTGCTACAAATAGAACTTTGAAAGGGTGTGTATTGTACAGTACTAGTATATTTAATTTGTTTAAAACTTCTTGTATCATAAAGTTTTTCAGCATATTCTTTTTAAACAGGCTCCTAATAGAGTTAACCATGAAAAGTGTCAAATATTTCCAGGTGTAATAAAAGATAGAAAAAGAGGTGCTAGCATAGTAAGGATTCTTCCAATTAAGATTTTCTATCATGGGAGTGAAGGAAGAATAAACTGGCTAATCACAATCCATTTTTCTGTAGCTAGCTGCCAACATAAATGGAAGAGAAAACACTAGTATTTATAGAAGTGTGCAACTACCCGCTGTGGTAGAACACTGCATTTTTCTCTTCTACCAGCAGGAAGCATTTCTCATATAAGCTGTTTGCTTATTTTCAATGATGTCCTGTATATGGGATTACAAAACTAGCTGTGCCATATATCAGATATGTAGACACCTTTGCTGGCTTCCTTTACACATGCTGCAGAGCTCTATTGACTGTAAAGCCCAGAAAGGGAGTGAGGCAATTTTCTTTATCAAATACCACAGTGCTGATAGTAAATATTGTGACTATATGCTATTGTTTTTCTTTGTGTGCTGTAAAGCAAGAGCTGCTGATGGTAATTTTACCATTCATTTCTTTCTAGGAAGCTGTTTAATGCCTAGAAACTAGGACAAGTATGTAAGAAGTCCAGTCAATCAATGTGGATTTCTCCTATCAAAAGTCTTCAGTTTTTCCTACCACAGACCCTTTAGACACTCTCTTCTCTGTGCCATGCTCTGTGGCTCTCATCACAAGAGGAATTTGTCTTCATGAAGATTCTTAACATTGGTAATGTGATGAATAAATTTGAGATCCTTGGGGTTGTAGGTGAAGGTAAGTCAGTTCTTCTTAATGAAATATGAATTAGAATTAACAGAATTCAGAGGCTATTCATATATTCTATAATTAAACAGAAGAAATAATTTTCCCATTAGATGAAATTCTGCAAAATGTTATTTCTCAAGATGACTTCAGTGTTGGGGGTCATTTGTTCTTAAAAATCATTGTTATC
The DNA here is from genome assembly GCF_009764565.3 of Dermochelys coriacea. NCBI lineage: Eukaryota > Metazoa > Chordata > Testudines > Dermochelyidae > Dermochelys > Dermochelys coriacea. Next base: position 138,857,925 of record NC_050068.2, read on the forward strand.
CAGGCCACAAACAATTTTTTATTTCTCAGATTTCTACAACCATTTCTATGCTTAACTATGGACATTACGGAGCTAGACACAATTATTTGTGTATATAAGTCAACATATTAAGTAATAAAACCGTTGTCTAATTTTTAAGTTGTCAGTTTTTTCCATTTTTTTTTTAAACACATCCTATCTTACCATTACAAATCCAGCTGAAACCTGTTGTCAGGGTGTGAAAAATCCATACCTTGACCCAAGTCTCTGAGTAGACAGGCAGAGCGGCTCCTTCTCAAGGAGTTGGATTACCTGTACCAATGGGAGAAGGCCACTTCAGCTATGCCTCTATAGCATTTTAAGTGTAAATAAGTCCTGAGAGATGCCCTAAAAGTAAAGAAAAAGTAGAGGTACCAGAATGTACATGAAATCACAATTTTTTCTATTTTTTTTTTTAAAACAAAGGTCTATTAGTTGGCAGTCTACACTACTGACACTTATTATAGGAATATACGGTTATTCCTGATTTTCTTGCATATGCATATTTCTAAAAATAAGGAATTCACAGAAGAATTTTAAAATCATACTTGCAAGCAGCTTCATTTTTAAATTTTGCTACACAAAAATGCAACAAAGCATTTTAGATACAAGTGTAAGAAAATAGTGTTAAGAACAATGCATCTATAATGCATACTAGGCAACTGTGAAATGTAATGTATTTCCTTCCTTTTCCACAGCATAGTAATTACTCTGTTTTTTTCTTTGTGTTTCAGGAGCCTATGGGGTTGTACTTAAATGCAGACACAAGGTAAATAGAGTGCTTTAAATTGTACATAGATGTTGGTCCATGGATTAAAGCAAGAATGAAATTTTAAACATGGAGAGAGACCTGGGTAGTTAATGTATATTAGTACATTTGCTGCCTTGTTTAGGGCAGACCTTGGCCTGCAATCAGTTGTTCAAGGTCCTGATTTGACTATATTGTGACAGGAAACAGCTGCATCTAGGGTGTGATATAATCAAAAAGACCAGAGCTTAATTTTATAAATTCTAACACAATTATTGAACAAAAAGAAAAGGAGTACTTGTGGCACCTTAGAGACTAACAAATTTATTAGAGCATAAGCTTTCGTGAGCTACAGCTCACTTCATCGGATGCATTTGGTGGAAAAAACAGAGGAGAGATTTATATACACACACACAGAGAACATGAAACAATGGGTTTATCATACACACTGTAAGGAGAGTGATCACTTAAGATAAGCCATCACCAACAGCAGGGGGGGGAAAGGAGGAAAACCTTTCATGGTGACAAGCAGGTAGGCTAATTCCAGCAGTTAACAAGAATATCAGAGGAACAGTGGGGGGTGGGGTGGGAGGGAGAAATACCATGGGGAAATAGAAAAGGAGTACTTGTGGCACCTTAGAGACTAACAAATTTATTAGAGCATAAGCTTTCGTGAGCTACAGCTCACTTCATCGGATGCATCCGATGAAGTGAGCTGTAGCTCACGAAAGCTTATGCTCTAATAAATTTGTTAGTCTCTAAGGTGCCACAAGTACTCCTTTTCTTTTTGCGAATACAGACTAACACGGCTGCTACTCTGAAACATGGGGAAATAGTTTTACTTTGTGTAATGACTCATCCATTCCCAGTCTCTATTCAAGCCTAAGTTAATTGTATCCAGTTTGCAAATTAATTCCAATTCAGCAGTCTCTCGTTGGAGTCTGTTTTTGAAGCTTTTTTGTTGAAGTATAGCCACTCTTAGGTCTGTGATTGAGTGACCAGAGAGATTGAAGTGTTCTCCAACTGGTTTTTGAATGTTATAATTCTTGACGTCTGATTTGTGTCCATTCATTCTTTTACGTAGAGACTGTCCAGTTTGGCCAATGTACATGGCAGAGGGGCATTGCTGGCACATGATGGCATATATCACATTGGTAGATGCGCAGGTGAACGAGCCTCTGATAGTGTGGCTGATGTGATTAGGCCCTATGATGGTATCCCCTGAATAGATATGTGGACAGAGTTGGCAACGGGCTTTGTTGCAAGGATAGGTTCCTGGGTTAGTGGTTCTGTTGTGTGGTGTGTGGTTGCTGGTGAGTATTTGCTTCAGATTGGGGGGCTGTCTGTAAGCAAGGACTGGTCTGTCTCCCAAGATCTGAGAGAGCGATGGCTCGTCCTTCAGGATAGGTTGTAGATCCTTGATGATGCGTTGGAGGGGTTTTAGTTGGGGGCTGAAGGTGATGGCTAGTGGCGTTCTGTTGTTTTCTTTGTTGGGCCTGTCCTGTAGTAGGTGACTTCTGGGTACTCTTCTGGCTCTGTTAATCTGTTTCTTCACTTCAGCAGGTGGGTACTGTAGTTGTAGGAATGCATGATAGAGATCTTGTAGGTGTTTGTCTCTGTCTGAGGGGTTGGAGCAAATGTGGTTATATCGTAGCGCTTGGCTGTAGACAATGGATCGAGTGGTATGATCTGGATGAAAGCTAGAGGCATGTAGGTAGGAATAGCGGTCAGTAGGTTTCCGATATAGGGTGGTGTTTATGTGACCATCGCTTATTAGCACCGTAGTGTCCAGGAAGTGGATCTCGTGTGTGGACTGGTCCAGGCTGAGGTTGATGGTGGGATGGAAATTGTTGAAATTATAACATTCAAAAACCAGTTGGAGAACACTTCAATCTCTCTGGTCACTCGATCACAGACCTAAGAGTGGCTATACTTCAACAAAAAAGCTTCAAAAACAGACTCCAACGAGAGACTGCTGAATTGGAATTAATTTGCAAACTGGATACAATTAACTTAGGCTTGAATAGAGACTGGGAATGGATGAGTCATTACACAAAGTAAAACTATTTCCCCATGGTATTTCTCCCCCCCACCCCACCCCCCACTGTTCCTCTGATATTCTTGTTAACTGCTGGAATTAGCCTACCTGCTTGTCACCATGAAAGGTTTTCCTCCTTTCCCCCCCCCTGCTGTTGGTGATGGCTTATCTTAAGTGATCACTCTCCTTACAGTGTGTATGATAAACCCATTGTTTCATGTTCTCTGTGTGTGTGTATATAAATCTCTCCTCTGTTTTTTCCACCAAATGCATCCGATGAAGTGAGCTGTAGCTCACGAAAGCTTATGCTCTAATAAATTTGTTAGTCTCTAAGGTGCCACAAGTACTCCTTTTCTTTTTGCGAATACAGACTAACACGGCTGCTACTCTGAAACCTGTAATTATTGAACAGAAATTCAGAGAACATATTAAGTGTTACTAGTCTGGTCATGCTTCAGATGTAGTCCTGGGAATTAAAATTGAGAGTTGGATAAAAGAAAAATATAGTTGAATGATTCAAAAAACATTCTAGTAGAGACTATTGTTGTGTAATTAATCACATCTTGCTAATATGATGATTAGGTTGTTTCTGTAACATGGCAACAAATTGTTCAGGACCAATGCATGGAATTGCTATGGCTGCTGTTTGATAATCTAACTTCAATAAAAGAATACTCACTTTAATCTGGTAAAGGATAAATGAACAGAAAAAAAGTTTTGAAAATGCAAATGGAGTTTGAAATTAATTCAGTGCGCCTGAAACAAAATGAATCACTTAATGTATCTGGGAATATGTAATGGGGTTGCTCGTTCCTTACCTTTAGTTGCTGTGCTTTTGGACATGATATACTATATTTGAGGATTGCCAAAAAAATATAACTGAGGCCCATGTAAATTGCGTTTCTTGCATAAATTCCAATTTTGCCATCTGGTTAGCATGCATGTGCTCGTGCGCGCGCGCACACGTGTGTGTGCAAGCACGCGTGCATGCTTTCATGGGATCAGTGCAAAGGGAATGAAGAGTGGCATTGATGTGAAGAAAGGGAAGCATCAAGACTGACAAAAGTTAGAAGGAACTTGTCCAAGAAGTAAATAACTCATTCTCCCTTCCAACTGTGCAGTTAAAATGCCAAAATGTCTAGTGTAGACTATTTACACTTTCACTTTCACTTCTTTTGTTCTCTTACTGCTTTATCCCTCTTGCCTTTACTTGAAAAGCTATTTTAAAAAAAAAAATTTAGAACATGTAATGCCTACCTCTTAAAACTAGTTTCAGATGTTTAAGTTCAACTTGGGATACTTAGTGTTACAAAACCTTAATAATTATACTAAATTGCCATTTATAGATCGACTATGTATTATAAAATTAATAGGCCTGTCAAGTGGTTAAAAGAAATTAATCACACTTAATAATAGAATACCATTTATTTAAATATTTTTGGATGTTTTCTATATTTTCTAATACATTGATTAAGTTACAACACAGAATACAAAGTGTACAGTGCTTATTTATTTTTGATTACAAGTATTTGCACTGTAAAAACCCAAGAACTAGTATTTTTCAACTCACCTGATACAAGTACTATAGTGCAGTCTAACTATGTACAAAAAAACCTATCAAAAATAAAACAGTAACATTTTAGAGCCTGCAAGTCCACCCAGTCTGTGTGTTCTTGTTCAGACAATTGCTCAGACAAACAAGTATGTTTATATTTGCAGGAGGTAACATTGCCCGCTTCTTGTTTACGATCTCACTTCAAAGTGAGAACAGGTGTTCTCATGGCACTGTTATAGCTGGTGTCACAAGATATTTACGTGCAAGATGCACTAAAGATTCATATGTCAACCACCATTCCCAAGGACACGTGTCCATGCTGATGGTGGGTCCTGCTTGATGACAATCCAAAGCAGTGTGGACTGACATGTTCATTTTCGTCATTGAGTCAGATGCTACCAGCAGAAGGTTGATTTTCTTTTTTGGTCGTTCCAGTTCTGTAATTTCCGCATTGGAGTGTTGCTCTTTTAAGACTTCTGAAAGTATGCTCCACACCTCATCCCTCTCAGATTTTGGAAAGCACTTCAGATTCTTAAACCTTGGGTTGAGTGTAGCTATCTTTAGAAATCTCACATTGATTCCTTCTTTGCGTTTTGTGAAATCTGCAGTGAAAGTGTTCTTAAAATGAACAACATGTGCTGAGTCATCATCCCAAACTTCTATAACATGAAACATATGGCAGAATGTGGGTAAAACAGAGACCTATAATTCTCTCCCAAGAAATTCAGTCGCTAATTTAATTAACGCATTATTTTTTTAATGAGCATAATCAGCATGGAAGCATGTCCTCTGGAACGGTGACCAAAGCAGGAAGGGGCATACAAATGCTTAGCATATCTGGCAAGTAAATACCTTGCAGTGCTGGCTACAAAAGTCCCATGCAAATGCCTGTTCTCACTTTCTGGTGACATTGTAAATAAGTGGGCAGCATTATCTCCCGTAAATGTAAACAAACTTGTTTGTCTTAGCAGCTGGCTGAACAAAAAGTAGGACTGAGTGGACTTGTAGGCTATCAAGTTTTGCTTTGTTTTTTTTGAGTGCAGTTATGTAACAAATAAAAATATAGATTTTTAAGTTGCATTTTCACAATAAAGAGAATGCACTACAGTACTTATGAGGTGAACTGAAAAATACTATTTTGCTTTTTACAGTGCAAATAATTGTAAAAAATATATACACTTTGATTTCAATTGCAACACAGAATATAATATATATGAAAATGTAGAAAAACATCCAAGATATGTAATACATTTAAATTGGTATTCTATTGTTTAACAGTGCGATTAAAACTGTGATTAATATTTTTTGAGTTAATTGCATGTGTTAACTGCGGTGAACTGACGGGCCTAAAAATTAGGAATAAAAAATGTTTAAAAGTTTCGGATAATACAAAAAGATATTAGTACAAAATACCTAATTTTTAAGAGGAGTTCTTTGAAAGGCAAAAATTCTGCTGTAAAACAGTTAAGTTCTTGGAACATCTCTTCCATGATTATCTAAGCTGGATATATTTCTCCCATTTTGCAGCTCCAAATGTGACCACACATTAATACTACTACTACCGCCACTACCAATGGGCAAGATTGAGGTACTATGCAATGTATGCTGCTCTTCAGTTTTTGCACAGTTTAAACTTTTTCCTATGGCTGCAAAGAGAACTGTAAATCAAATACATGGTCATTTGAATTGAGTCTATAGGTGGCCTGTAATTAGCTTTAAGGGGCATGAATTGCTGCCAAACATAACATTGGTAAGGGCTGCCACATAAAAAAAAATCCATTTGCAAGCAAAAAAGTAAGCATACAGTTGTACACTGAGGTGTACAAGTAAACAAACACTGAAGTACTGAGTTTAAATGCCAATTCCATATTTATTCCAGGAAACGGAGATTTAAACACTAAACTAGTTTTCATGCATCATTTCCTGATTCTTCACAAAATTATGGTATTTGTGTATGAATGTACACATTCTTGCATACAGAAGTGGGTTTGTCTTTTAAAATGTGGCCCTTCCATACATGTCAACATTTTTACTACTTCACTGCTGATTAGTTTGATTTAAAACGTTTATTTTTATGAGTGAGTGAAATTTGGAGTTCTGAGTGGAGAGCCAGTTCAAATCCTTGTATAACACTTTACATACTAGGCCTCCTCACCTTATGTGGTTGGAATAGAAATTGCTTATCTAAAATGAATGGTGTTGAAGCTTTTTTAAAGCCTATATGTCATGTAGGCCAGCTCAATGAGAGGCAAGTCAGGCATGTGTGTTGGCTGTGACAAAAAGTTCCCATTATGCTGTGGTTATCACAGCCTTTCAATTCACTGATAGATGTGACACGCTGCGTTATTTATCTCATATTTTAAATAAGTAATTTTCATTTTCCTTCTGTATAGCTCAAAAATACAATGGGAAGATTTAGTGCTTATGAAAATGGAGGACTGATAATAGTGGCCTGACCCAAGTTAAATGCTGGTAGGGGCTGTGTAAGTTTCCCAACACAGCTGTGCTGATGCAATTCAGTCCTGATCTGCAACATCCACGCTATTCCAGTAAAGGAGTCTCTTGGACATAGACTGGAAATCCTACCAAATTGTCAGAAGTCTACCTTCCTCCCCAGTAATGATCCCTCAGAAAATGCAGTTTTCCTTTTTCCTGGAAGTAGTAGTTTATTCCTGAGAATCAGAATGCAGGAATTTAACTACTCATCTTTAGAGACAGAGTGGTGTAATATGCAATGGTCCTGATTCTCCACTGATGTAAATTTATATCACAGGATCTGGCCCCATAATTGCAAAGTTATCAAAAGATAATGACTTACTATTAGTAAACTTCAAATCTATTGTAGTGAGGTGTGTGTGTGTGTGTGTGTGTGTGTTTGTATATATGCTTAGACAAGGCGAGAATGGGATATACAATAAAAACCTTATTTTTGACACCTACGTATTCTGTTCTAAGGGAGTATCATCATGAAGGCAAAAGTAAACTCCAGGATGAGTAATATTTCTTCATCCTAGAAATGCTAACCAACAGCATGATGTATCTGTTATTGCTAATAGACATTTGTTATTAGGGTATTTTATTTCTTTGTTCAGCTTTCCCAACAAAGCCAACAAATAATGTTTAGATGTCTATGCAACCTTAATTTGGCCCACTTGTGCACAATTATAGTAGTCTTAGTTTCATGATCCCTTAAAATTTTTTCCCTACAGGACATCTGTCTGCCTTAATAGTCAGGTATTCATTATTGTTTGTTCTTGTTCAGTATGTTTTCTGTATGGCCTCATGCCTTATTTACTGTAAATGAGTCAAACCTTGTTCTGATTAGAGAATTATTAATGTTCTCATTGGCTTTTCTCTGGCACTCTAGTACGAGTGCTTCACAAATATGAATTTTTACAAAACCCCTGTGAGGTAAGGGGGTGGCATTATCTCCATTTTATAGAGGCACAGAGATTAGTCAAAAATATCCACTACCTTTTAGGGACCGATTTGAAATGCCTGTTTTTCCAGAGTACTTAGCACTTTATATGTCAAAGCATAGCTTCCTTTGACTTCAGTTACAACTGTGAGAGCTCAGCACTTTTTCAAATCAGATCCCAGGATCTTGGATCATGGACCTAGAAAATGAAAAATGCAACTAGTGACCACCTATGGAAAGTTCGGTTTATGTGACTTGCCAGTTCACATAGAAAAATCTGTGGCAGAGGCAGGGATCAGATCAAATTCTCAAGGGCAGCCATCAACTGCCTGAATTATGAGAGTTTCCTTTCCCTTCCTTCAATTTTGTTTCCGCACACTTTCCAACTTCTCAAAAAGAAAAGGAGTACTTGTGGCACCTTAGAGACTAACAAATTTATTAGAGCATAAGCTTTCGTGAGCTACAGCTCACTTCATCGGATGCATTTGGTGGAAAAAACAGAGGGGAGATTTATATACACACACAGAGAACATGAAACAATGGGTTTATCATGCATACTGTAAGGAGAGTGATCACTTAAGATAAGCCATCACCAGCAGCGGGGGGGGGGGGGGGGAAGGAGGAAAACCTTTCATGGTGACAAGCAAGGTAGGCTAATTGCAGCAGTTAACAAGAATATCAGATCTCTATCATGCATTCCTACAACTACAATACCCACCTGCTGAAGTGAAGAAACAGATTGACAGAGCCAGAAGAGTACCCAGAAGTCACCTACTACAGGACAGGCCCAACGAAGAAAATAAGAGAACACCACTAGCCATCACCTTCAGCCCCCAACTAAAACCTCTCCAATGCATCATCAAGGATCTACAACCTATCCTGAAGGACGACCCATCACTCTCACAGATCTTGGGAGACAGGCCAGTCCTTGCTTACAGACAGCCCCCCAACCTGAAGCAAATACTCACCAGCAACCACACACCACACAACAGAACCACTAACCCAGGAACCTATCCTTGCAACAAAGCCTGATGCTAACTCTGTCCACATATCTATTCAGGGGATACCATCATAGGGCCTAATCACATCAGCCACGCTATCAGAGGCTTGTTCACCTGCGCATCTACCAATGTGATATATACCATCATGTGCCAGCACTGCCCCTCTGCCATGTACATTGGCCAAACTGGACAGTCTCTACGTAAAAGAATGAATGGACACAAATCAGACGTCAAGAATTATAACATTCAAAAACCAGTTGGAGAACACTTCAATCTCTCTGGTCACTAGATCACAGACCTAAGAGTGGCTATCCTTCAACAAAAAAGCTTCAAAAACAGACTCCAACGAGAGACTGCTGAATTGGAATTAATTTGCAAACTGGATACAATTAACTTAGGCTTGAATAGAGACTGGGAATGGATGAGTCATTACACAAAGTAAAACTATTTCCCCATGGTATTTCTCCCCCCCACCCCACCCCCCACTGTTCCTCTGATATTCTTGTTAACTGCTGGAATTAGCCTACCTTGCTTGTCACCATGAAAGGTTTTCCTCCTCCCCCCCCCCCCCCGCTGCTGGTGATGGCTTATCTTAAGTGATCACTCTCCTTACAGTATGTATGATAAACCCATTGTTTCATGTTCTCTCTGTGTGTATATAAATCTCTCCTCTGTTTTTTCCACCAAATGCATCCGATGAAGTGAGCTGTAGCTCACGAAAGCTTATGCTCTAATAAATTTGTTAGTCTCTAAGGTGCCACAAGTACTCCTTTTCTTTTTGCGAATACAGACTAACACGGATGCTACTCTGAAACCTTTCCAACTTCTGCATCAAATGAAGTAGGGTTCCTACAGAGAACAGCTTTTTTCACTACACCAAATTGATTGATCCCAGAGCAATTCCATTCTGTGGACTGAAGGAGGCAGGGTTCCTGTGATCATGTATGTGATCATGTAATTAAAGACTATCATAATGCATAAAAACAAGGGAGCCAAACTGAGATTGCACAAGCAGCCTTAATTATGGCATTTTCTACCTTTGAGTGCTAGCCTTTAATGTTCTCTTAATGTAGCATTGTGTGTGACATTTTCTAGGTCTAAAAAAAAAAATCCCTGAAATTCCATTGTGGGATCATGATGACATCCACATGGTTCATTAGCAGCGTTGGAACATTTTAGATCCACTGCATAGACCTCTGCCACTTGAGGAACTGACGGCATCATCATCTCTGTGGACTAGCACTGGTTGGGGTTGGGGAAATAAGACATACGTTTTGTTGGTATGCTTCACAAATATTTGTAGACAGTAGAGGAATGATGACACTCAGTACTCTTGGGTTCCATTCCAGGCTCTGGAGGGGGAGTGTGCTTCAGTGGACATGCTTTTCTTTCCTATCCACATCTTCTCCTTGCCTTCTGAGTCTTCTCTTTGCCCAACAAAACCTAGCCCAGTATTCCTCATTTAATCAATGTCTCCCCCACTTCTCTCCCAGGGTTCCTAGTCTCCCACCCTAGGTTTCTCATCCAGTCTCTATTTTACTGTACCTGGCTCCTTGTTCCAGTCTCTTTGTGCCAGACCCAGTTCTGTTCTTGCACCGCAGCTCATTGACAATCTTTCCTTCTCCTCCCCACTTTCTCTTAGGTTCTTAGTCCCAGTCTCCTGCTCCAGCCAGTGCCAGTTCCCTCCTCCCTCAGCATCCTGTCCAATCTGTGCCCCGCTCTTCTTGCCAAATCAGTTATAGCCTGTTCTTCCTCTTCCTCTTGGGCTCCCTGCCTTTTTGCCTGGCTAGTTGAACCCCCATTTCAAGTCCCATCTGACTCCTTGTCCCACTCTATTCCTTTCTTTCTCCCCGTCCAGTTTGTCCCCACTGCATTCAAATCACTCCTGCTCCTGTGCTGCCTATGTGCCAGCAGGAGGGAGCAGGGCCCAAACTACACCCATGCACAGCAATTACAGGGAAGTCCTGATTCACCCCTGTAGCCCATGACTGGAGGGATCATGCATAGTTGCTTGGTAGGGATAGTGCCTTCACAATATCAGCAGTATTGGGATCTGAGAGGCTCAGCAAGGATGGACTTTGTGGAGATTTTAGCTGTTAAAATCTAAAATCTCAACTGAACTCCAAATTTGGGCAGATTTTTACAGGGAAGGCAAAAGTTACATTATTGACAAAAAGGTCATCCACTGCCAAACACTAAGGCATGGGTGCACAAGAGCATTTCAAAGAAAAAGTCTCAAGATTGTTTTTAACATTGGCAAAACACTATATTTTTCCCTAACTCTGTTTATGGAAATGGTTGAACCATTAAAAGGCTGCAGTTTCCCACCCCCACCCCCCCAGGGGAAAAAATACACACATACACCAAAAACACCTGACAGACATCCAGCATGGAAAATTTCAGTCCAAATGGTTGATGTTTGGGAAAGTTTATCAGTTGAATACAGTGTCTTTATAATGAGAAGTGTCAGGCAGCCTTAATAGGCAGTGCTACTACCCAATTACCTATAATAATATAGTGTACTGTAAACCAAGGGTTCTCTTTCTTTCTTTGCGTGCCCCCCCTCCTCCAAATATGCTATGCTATAAAAAACTCCATGGCACTCATAGACTTTAAGGTCAGAAGGGACCATTATGATCATCTAGTCTGACCTCCTGCACAATGCAGGCCACAGAATCTCACCCACCCACTCCTGCAATAAGCCTCTTACCCATGTCTGAGCTATTGAAGTCCTCAAATCCTGTGCCACAATAACTGGTTTTCTGTATATAAAAGCCAAGGCTGCTGTTAAAGGGTAGCAAGCAGGGCAATTGCCCAGGGCCCCATGAAGCTAAGTTGCTCAAGCTTCTGCTTCAGCCCCAGGTGGTGGGGCTCAGGGCCCCACACTTCAGCCCTATGCAGTGGGACTTTGGCTTTCTGCCCTGGGCCCCAGCAAGTCTAACACTGGTCCTGCTTGGCGGACCCCCTGAAACCTGCTTGCGGCCCCCCCAGGTGGTGCCAGAGCCCTGATTCAGAACCACTGCTGTTAACTGAAGCAGTGAAAAAAGAACCTGTCAAATAGATTGTAGGCCAACCTTGAAGATTAAAACATTCTGCACACCATACAGTTAAGCATGCTCCACCTCATGATTTAAGACATTTTATGTAATTTTGGGGATAGAGGCATTCACTTTAACAAAGTAGAGCCATGATTGTTATGTTAAAAGCCCATAACTGGATACAATTTATGGAAATAAACCAGAGTAGACAGGCACAGTTCTCCCTCCAAATATGGCAAACACACTCTTACAATCTGACATCTCAGCCAACTACAGACTGAGAGGAATTCCAGACAGGAGATGTACTGCCAAAGGGAAGTCAAATATCTCTCATTAATGAAAGACCTGAATAAACAGATGGATTTTACTTCCAAATGGAGTAATGTTTGAACTAGAATGGCTTTCTGGATTTGAACTAAGTGAGCCAATGAGATTAATCAGAGGAAGTATGACAACAGAATGAGTGTGTACAAGGAAAGAAGAACTTTCTTATATCCAATCATACCTGCTTTATCAAGATCTAGAAATCTTGATTTTTTCCAAAGGTAAGTATATTTCAATAGGTCTCCCACTTTTGTCATTTCTCTAGCTGTGTTTTTGGGACCAGAATGTCTAGTTGTGCTAATATTCACCAGAGGATCGCACATTTTGTTGCATAGGTAGGGCAAGCTGGCAGGTGGTTGGAGGGGCAAAAACAGTCTCTATCCCTGAACTTATAGCAGTTTTACAGGATACTGCCACTAAATCCAAATTTTAGTATTAAGTAATCTAAAATACTCCACTTCTTCTCTGTTCCATCATTTTCATATTAACAACTTTTTTTTTGGTACTACGCATTTGGTGGTGCAGGCAGGAGCCTTTGAGCAGCAGCACTGTCACATCATCGGTAACTCTGCCAGTCATCACTCCCTCCCTTCAGTAACCCTAACCTTAAACCCAAACACTGCTGCCTGCCTTGGTCAACTCTCACTTTGACCGTGCCCCATTGGTGCTGTAGAATATGTGCCTGTAGCACCAAATTGGCCCTGTTTAGCTGAGCTAAAAACAGTTGACTGGGCAAAGATAAGTCATCTTGCCTGAGCCAGGTATAGTGTGGAGGGAGTCATAACTTACAACTCTAGCCTTACTCCTACTGAGCCAATGTAACTCCTGAAATGAAGCAGCTCCCACTATTCCAGTCCTCAACCTCTGTACCACTCCAACTCTTGAAAAACACCCCAGTTCTGACCTGCAGCATTATTTAGTGTCTCCAACCAATGGGACGGATATATCCAAATGAACTGGAGGGAGGACTGGCTGAGTTAACTTTTAATGTCATAATGCTCCTCTGCCTGCAGAACCAAATGAGCGCTATTTAGAATTGTCCAATTATCACCAAAATTATTAGGGTTTTTCCGTACTGAAGACTAGAAGATTCCCCAAAACTTTGGAAGTGACCTTTTGCAGACTACATCTGATATCTTATGACAAAGTGAGAAATGCAACCAAGTTGAGTGTTTATCTGTTGTGTTTGGCAAAAAACAGCAAGAAGAATGTACATTCATCCAGATTAGCAGCTAAAATGTTTGAGAGAGAATTAGCAGGGTAACTTTAAGGCCCAAGAGACAATGTTCCAGGATGACAAACTGATTTACAGGAATATGTTTAGCTGTTTTATTCTTGCAGAGGACTAAGTCAGAGAAATAAGTTCAAGACATTTTGCATTTTAGAGAAGAGATATGAGGAGTCAAACTTTACTTACATCAGCTCTACCTTTCAAGATAAAAAGATATCTAAATAAAGCTGTCACAGGGTCCACTCACCTTGAGCAGTGCCTCCTGTTGGCCATCCTGGGGATTTGCTCCAACAGCTTGTGCTCTCTCTCCGCTGTTATCTTTTCCTGTCTAGTCTCACTCTGCTGCCCTGTTCACTCCCGGGTCTGCAGCTTCCTCTTCTTGGCTTGGTCCTCCAGTCAGGTCACTAAAGTCCTCCCCTTCCAGGGAATTCAGTCTTTCCAGACCTGCTGCCTAACTGGCACCTCCAAAGCCCTTGTCACTCCCCAGGGGCTGGTAAGGGAACCCAGGCCCTCTCTTTACACTGGATTCCAGCCCAGGCATCCTGTAACAAGCAGCCACAGTCCACCTCTTGCTGCTGTTTCCCTGGGTTTTTTGCAGGACTAGTATGGGGAGTCCACCCCAACACAAAAGGCCAAAAGATATAGGTAGTTATTCCAAAGAGTTACTTGCCTGTCCTTCTCATGGATATCATTAGTCCTATAATATAACCCCAAATCATCCATTTTATGGGCTATAGGATGAAATTATATCACTGCCTCCATTTTTTTTAAATAAATCATTTATTAATAATAAATCCTTTTAGGAATGAAGTAAAAAGATGAGCCAGATCCTCCAGTGTGACTCAACTGTAGGGAGCACATGGCAGGAGTGCGTGTGCATACTCAAAGGTGTAGTTTTAAGCTCAGTGTTGCACTCCCTTAAACCTGCTGCTCTTCATTACAGCGCCATTTCTACCTGGATCTTGTTTAGAGCACCCCAAGAGTTGCTCTGCTTACACAGCCATCCTGTGTGATAGGGTCTTCTGTGGCCAGGCAGCCTGTAAGGTCAGAGGGGGATAGTAGGGGGCCCTGGGCTCTCCCTCTTTACCAGGTCCCAGCCCAGGGCCCTGTGTAGCTCAACCCCTAAATAGGAGAGATGGCTTTCCTTCCCCACTTCCCTGGGCTACTTCCTACAAGTCTCTTCAGTTTGGGGCTCGCCTAGTCAGTTGCCCCAGGTCCTGGGGCTTATTTGTAGCCTCAAGTTACTGCGCTGGTTGGCAGGTTGTTGATCCATCCCTTCGGGCAGGCAGGCAGAGAGTTCCTGCCTCCTCACAAGTCATGAAGAAACACAATCTTCATTGATGTTACACATGCAAGACCTTTGTAAAGTACGTTCACTGAGCTGAAGAGAGCTGTATCAAACTTCCCCAGTTGGCTGTGGCAATGAAGGCACAATAGTCCAGTACTAAACGCTCACAGTAGTTGGGGCTGAGGTCTCAATCCCAGCTTGTCTGCCACTGTTAACAACATGGCTTCCTATGCCTGAGGAAAGGTGGGGTAGGGATTTGACAGTTTCATTCTGCTGCTGTAGGTCACATTAACCCCTTTTTCATGAGCTCTTTTATCAATCACATTCCAAGAATTCTGATTCTAAGTCTGAAGGAATCCGCTCCATCATAGAGCATCAACTTCAGTACTGAATCCATGAGTAGGCATATTGGAGCCTTTTTCTCCATGAAGCCCTGGAACAGAATCCCACAATGTTGTTATATATACAGTGGTTTTCATGTTCTTGGTTTGGCAGCAGTGGCAGAAAGCAAACTTTACTAGTGCTGCTAACGCTTCAAATTATCATTTTCCTGAACTTAAGAGCCAGATGTGCTACCCATATTTGTGAACAGATGTAAATACATTTACCGTGTACGTAAAGTGCTAGTGTTTTGACAGTTTCCTGGGCTTTTCATTGTAGTAAAATGAATTTATAGGGATCTCCCAAACAGACCATTCTTCATTGTTGTCCTCTTAGCCCAGATGAACTTCATTGCCCTTTTAAAGACACAAGAAATACAAAGGTGTAAGTCCGTTGCTTTCAGAGGAGTTATTCCTGATTTACACCAGTGTAACTGACTGGAAAATTGAATCCATTGTATTTAACTTCATCCAACAGCAGATCTGGGGCGGGGGGGAGCTAAGCTGTTGGGATGTCATTATGTCTCTTAAAGTGAACTGGCAGATGGACCCTGCTTCATTGGTTTCATTTTTTTCCAAGTGGGTTATAACATCCTCCTGCATAGCTAGGCTTTCGGTTTTTGTTGTTTCGTTTTCTCCGATTCATTCTTCACAGCAAGGCCATGTCTACACTACAAAGTAAAGTTATGTCGATGATAAACTGGTGTAATTACATCACTTGTGCATATTCACACAACACTCCTTGTGTTGGCTGAGTACATACCCAGTTGGTGCTGTAGCATAGACAGAGACCAGTGCACCATGCGTAACTATGCCACTGTGCAACTTGCTACCTTCTACCTTTAGGAGCTCTGGGAATAGATTGTAGTGGGGTGGGCTCAGCATCCCATGATGCAGTTTTCTCTGTCCCATCATTCCATGGGCATCCCACTACGTTTTGTGCTGTTTTTCAACAGCCCCTGTAAACTGTGCATCCACTGTCTCTGCCTGAAAGCATGGCTCCTGTGCTGCATGAACACAACATGGCTGATCCTTCAATATTTAATGAGCTGCACATCTGAACAAGAATTCATAGTGCCTGCCCTGCTTTGTGCCATGGAAAGAAACAATTCAGGATTGATGTTGGCATTCACAGAGCAGCTACACATGGTGGACCGTCACTACGGGCCTTGGGAAACATTATTTTGCAGCTATGGGATAACAAGCAGTGGCTGAAGAACTTTCAGATATGCAAAGCCACCTTCATGGAATTGTGTGTGGAGCTCTCCCCTGCCCTGTGGCGCAAGGACACCAAAATTAGAGTTGCCTTCACAGTGGAAAAGCAAGTGGCGATTGTTGTGTGGAAGTTGGCAACTCCAGACTGCTACTGGTCAGTCGTGAATCAGCTTGAAGTTGGGAAGTTTACCATGGGGGTTGCAGTGATGAAAGTGTATAGATCCATTAACTGCCTCCTGCTACGAAGGATTGTGACTCTGGGTAATGTGTGGGAAATAGTGGATTATTTGGAATTCCGTAACTGTGGTGGGGCAGTAGACACATATCCCAATTTTAGCCCCAGACCATCTTGCGACAGAGTATGTCAACAGAAAGGGGTATTTCTCTATGGTATTGCAGGTGATGGTGGATCACCAGGTCACTGTCACCAACATCAATGCAGGGTGTCCGGGAAAGGTGCACGATACACGCATCTTCAGGAACACTGGCCTGTATTAAAAGCTGCAATCAGGGACTTTCCAGATTGGAAGATTCCAATAGGGGATGTGGAAATGCCCATAATGCCCATGCCCATGATCCTGGGGGACCCTGCCTATTCCTTACTACCATGGATCATGAAGCCTTATACTGGAAACCTTGACTGCAGCAAGGAGTGCATCAACAAGAGGCTCAGTAAGTGCAGAGTGACCATAGAATATACTTTTGGCGGATTAAAGGGTCGCTGGTGCTGCTTTTTTGGCAGGTTAGACCTCAATGAGGAAAATGTTCGGATGGTCATAGCAGTCTGCTGTGCTCTACATAACATTTGTGAAGCTAAGGGGGAAATGTTTCCCCAGGAGCAGAGAGTTGAGGTTGATAGCCTGGCAGCTGACTTTGAGCAGACAGATACCAGGACTATTAGAGGGGCTCAATGTGGAGCTATTCTAATCAGGGAGGCTCTGAAGCAGTATTTTGACAATGGGCCCCAGTAATGTCTGAAGGGACCTCAATAGGTCAGAAAGTCCAGCCCCTGCTCTGAGGGTAGGACCAACTATATCTCTACCATCTCTGACAGGTGTTTGTCTAACTTGTTATTAAAAACCTCAGTGACAATGATTCCACAACCTCCCTTGGAATTCCTTTGCTTAACTATCCCTATGGTTAGAAAGCTTTCTCCAAATATCTAACTCAAGTCTCTCTTGATTCAGATTAAGCCGATTACTTGTCCTGCCTTCGGTGGACGTTGTAATAATTAATCACAGTCCTCTTTGTAACATCCCTTAATGTATTTGAAGACTGTTAGCAGGTCCTCCCTTGGTTGTCTTTTCTCAAGACTACATGTAGCCAGTTTTTTTTTAACTTTTCCTCATAGGTTATCCAGAGATTTTACAGGCATACTCTCCCCTCCATTATCCAAGAAGTCTTTAATAAAATACTGAATACCACATCCCAATGGGATCCCAGTAGGTATGTCTTCCCAGTTTGATAATGAACCATTGTGAACTACTTTTTGAGCATGGTTTTCAACCTGTTGTGCATCCATCCTATAGTAATTTCAACTAGGAGATTCTTCATGGATTCTTGACACACCATTCCTCTGGGTCCTTGCTTTTCAAAAGATTTGTTTTAGTGGGAGGTCTCTGAGTGACGGGTGATACCTAGATTATAAGCCCCTTGGGGCAGGGACTGTCTTGTTCTGTGTGTTTGGTGCTTAGCACAAAGGAGCCATAATGCCTAGGGCTCCTAGGCTCTACAGTAATACAAATAATAAAGGAATACAGTTTGAGTATCACTGGGTTAATGCATTAGTCTTTTGACATTTGGACACCTGAGGTCCAAGTGTATCTTGTATTATAAGTGAAAAGAGGGGTTGTATCTTAAGGGGTCAAATCCTGCTAATTTTACTCAGAGTAAATCAATGGACTAGTCGTGTATAAGTAGAGCAGTTTGGTCCTTAGTCATGAATGAGCATTTCAAAAATGGAACTAATCAGTGTTGTTTTGTCCAGATTATCCATAGTATAAATAGATGCATCTGGCAGAGGACTGGAAAACAAAGTGGGATTAGTGTGCAAGGAATGAGTCATGCTGGCAGAGCCATGTGAGGAAGCTTGCATAGTCCTACCACTGCTACCATCTACAAGTACACCATGCCAGACAGCAATAGCACTAGCAAGAACCTAACTTTCAAAATCAAGGCCAGTTAGAAAAAATGTAAATTTACAATGTGCAAAAGTCAATTTTGACACAGATTATCCCCGTTAAGTAGAAGTATATCAGACTTGGGAATTGATAGAAAGTGGCGGTTTGAATTTTCTCTCTGGCTTTCAAAGCTTTTACTAAGAACCAAGGAGACCTGATATGAGATCATGCTAGATAAATGTTTCTCAAATTTCCACATGAAATAGACTTATTTTTTATAATTGTTTTTTTAAATTTAGAGCTTTCTTACAGTCAGCTATCTTGTACTTTACAGGTATAACAGGACAGACTTTCCAGCCAATGTTCCTTATCTCTAAATCAGAGAGCCCTGTGCTAGAGGGTAGTACAGTCTCTCTTGTTCGGTCTTTTTGCTCTGGCAACAAGGGTTTCAGTTAATGCCAGTATTTTTGTAATGGGTAATAAATCTTAACTTCTGAATGTCCTGGGTAAAGTACCTTTACACAACCATTTAGTCAATGTAACTCTAGTGGAACATTTTCTTCAGAATGGTTTCTCTGCCCCTCCCTTTCTGGTTAGAAATAACTGGCAAACTTGCTGGAGTAGACTCATGTGAGGGGTAATAATTTTGGCCACTTTTAAGAGGCACTAGTATATAGCTTTTATTTTGACAGTAAAATGTGGCTTTCTAATAGATCGCTAAAATGGAAAGCATTTGTTCTAATCGTTTTATAAATAAGTGATCTCAGGGATATTTATAAACACTTAAAAACTTGATACAAGGCATTTATAACTAAATGAAATACAATTTAAAAATCAAGCTGTCTTATTTCCCTCACCACGTGCACGTAACACATTCAGTCAGGCAAAAGCCCGAGGGAATAGTTGAGCCTTGCATCATACCCTGAAAGTTCAACAGACTCTGGGTCTGATGGGATGCAAAATCAAATTCCAGAAGTGGGGGAATACATTGCCCCCAATATTCACATCTAGGGATTTTTAGCAGAATTGCTTCCACTGATGTAAAATACTGTGGGAGTGCATAAATACAGGCATTCTTTTATGTAGCTTGAATCCAATTCATTTTTACAAATGCAGTTTCCTCCAACTTGGCTCCCCTCCCACCCCCGATTATTGACAAGCACATTGACAATCCAGTTGTGTTTTGGCTTCTGACGCTGCAGAAGAATGTTAATTTAAACTGTTATTTTATCTTAATTAAAAACTCAAATTCATGGAAATGTTTACTTCTTTACACTCTCAGTGCTGTCCCTTCTCAATCATAAAGTCTTTTAATGTTGTAAGGGTTTCAGTCTTCTCTCCCTACTGTGAAATATCAGCCATTATGTGGGACTTTATTTTTCAAGCTACATTGGTATGTGGGCTGTTTGTCTGAAGAGCAGAAATAACTCCTGAATGAAAGCAACTGTTAACAGTATTATCAAACTAATAGTGGCTTGAACCTTACAATAACCTGGATAAGAATTGTACACCTTTTTTTCAAGATGAACAACAAATAGTATATAACAGTGCAACAGACCTACTGTACAAGCATGAGTGAGCCCTGCAGTTTAGTGCTTCTGAGGCTTTTCATTACTGTATTCTGGGTCAAGTACTGATTTCTACTACATAGTAAATTAGTATAGTATTAGGGACAGTAGTCCACAACCTTAAAAATGCTTTTAAAATATAGGTTAATTTTGGTTCTGTCTTGTCTCCATGCTGTTTCAAACCACAAACAGCCTTACTTAATCTCCTTGAGGGTCTCCTTTTATTAACCATTTAGACTGCAAACTTTAAAATAGTAAATGTTATGCTGTGTTGAGAAGGATTCCAATTTGTGTATGGGCCTTGTTCGAATATGTGGGAGATATGAACCAAAAGAACCATTTTACAAATGTAGTAATAGAAGAACTACCCCAAGTCTTTCCATGTTGAAAACTAAATACAAAATGTCTCTTTTATGTTGATTTGGCCTGAACAAGTTTCCCACCCATTGACATGCATGCTAATTCAACTACAGGCCGTTAAGAAAGCTATTTTAGTTATTTGGGGTGTATTCACGTATAATAGTGATGGGGGCTGTTTAAGTGCCTATATAGTATGATGCATTGAGATGTGCAAGGGAAGAGTCTTACAGGTTCAAAACACAGTTAATCAGGATCGAGCAAGTCAGTAGTTGGCTTGTTCTCCCACCTTCTTTGACAGCATGCTTCTTGACCAGGCGGTAAGCAATCTTCTTGAAGCCAATTAACATTTACAACAGATCTGGAGTAGTGCCATGTTTATGAATAGACTCACTTTAGAACCAGGCAGTACCATCTGTGGAGTGAAACTGACTAGTTGGTTTTTGCTCTGCAGCCAGTACTATGGATGAAATGTCCTTCATGAATGTTGTACATTTTTTTATTTTTTAATGCAGCAGCAACTTGAGAATGGTATCAGAAATATTTGGGGTAAAACCTTCTAGGATTACAATGTAGGTTGTGAACATGTTCTGACTCTGTAAGAACACACCATGACTCTACCACCATAGAGGCATGGTGTGGTGAGCAAGAAATCCAAATAGGCCTGGACAACCAAAACCCACAATAAAAGAAACACATTGCCAACAAATAATGATCTGAATGTCCTTCTACCTGCATACGGGGAGGGAGTGAGCATGTGTTGGTGAGTAGTGCCAGCCCCCATGAGCAACAGGAAATTCCTGAGTAGCAGCAGGGGGCAGAGAGAGAGGGCCAAACAGTGTTCCTTCCCTTGGATTCCAGCAGGTCCCAGTGAACTTTTTGGATTTTCTCAGCAGCAAATCAGGGAAAGGCCAAGCTGATGCAGCCTATTCTCAACGCTCTTCCTCTTCCCCTCTCCCTACCCCCCCTTTCATATCTGGATGCCCGTAATGTCAGGACATTTTCTGTTTCTTCAACCATCCCACTACCCCACCACCCCCAATGTCCTCCTTCCCCCTCTCCTCCACCCCACTCTCTTGTTCATATTTATATAATCATCACTAGCTCCATGATAGGAATGAATAAATAAACTTAACTAATGAGGCATTTGGACATCATTATTATGCTTGTGTATTGTATCCCTTAATGTTTCTGGTTTTGTCTGTATGGTCTTCAGTGTGGGCATATGTTGCTATGTATTTGTACAGTGCCTAATACAATAAGACCCCCCTATTGAGAGGGACCGTGGGTGCTTGTGCAATATAAATATTGGTGCAGTTGATGGAATTTTATTAACATTGTAGATCACATTTAAAAGATTCGGAACAAATTTTTATCTTCTTAGAACGCCCTTTTGGAATCTTAATCTTTTTTTCAGTGTCTACAGGGATGTTGAATCTTAAACTGTAGCAGTTTTTAGATCTTTTTATTTAAGGATTGAGATGTAACAGTCAGCCTTCTTCTATTCTGGTAAGCATGAGATAGTGAAGCAATACCAGTGAAGCAATCCTACTGCCTCTAAGCAATATATTTGTAAATAACACACCAGTTGGGACACACTATCTGCCATGTCATGCTGATCATTCCTAAACTTATAAATCTGAATATCTGTGTCTTATACTGTGTTCCCTTATTCTTGAAAAGGTTGCCTCTGCTAGCTTGGCAAAAGGTTTGGGAGAAAATATAAATGCTGAAGTGAAAAATCAGTTAAAAACACTTCATGATGATAGGCTTTGTAAGCCCACATTTCAGATACTTTCTGAAAAATTACCCTCTCTGCTGAAATCTTACGTTTTTCTTGTTTCAGAGGTGACTTTATATATAGATAAGATAAAATTCTGTTTACCATTTTTGAGGGAGGTTACATTTAACTACATAAGGCCTACATTTTTTTCCCTTAAGGAGATGGAAGATGGTAGAGCTGGGAAGCAGTGGTGTAGAACTCCAGTTGAGGCAGTGTGGGAAAGTTGATCAGTTTATTATCTCTAGGCTATTTTATTTTGATTTTGGGTAACTGATGGATCCATCTTGTTAGTATTTTTAATATTGTTGATGGCACCCAGAGCTTGAAAAGCACAATACTTTATTGTAGTGTAGTAAAAATTCAAACTGATAAAAACAAATACCATATCTGCAGTACTATATAATGAAATGCCGGTCTGAGGTCCCGGCTGCCGGCCCCGCTCAGCCCGCTGCTGGCCCAGGGTTTTGTCCATCCAGACTGGCAGCAGGCTGGTGGCCAGGACTCTGGCTGGCAGCAGAGTGCCACTAAAAATCAGCTCGCATGCTGCAGGTTGCCGACCCCTGGTCTAAATAGTTAAGCCTTGTGGCAGGTCTGGAAGAACTCTGGCAGACCAGCATATGGACTTGTTTTTAAAGCCACAAGACTTCCCTGAAAACCTGTCAGCATAAAGTCACTGAAGTCTAAGGGCTGTACTACAGACACTTCAGTTGAGCTTTGCTCTGCTCTGGAGATGCTGTAAAGAGCTTGAATTGCATGGGGTGGGAAAAGGTCAGAAAGTTCAGGAAGCAGAATGTGAGTGTTCTTTGGAGATACAACCTAACAGCTACATTCTGTGCAAGTGTAGCTGAAGTGTATCTCATTACATTTATCCAATCTTGAGGTGATAATGTAAATAGCTCTGGTGAGGCCTGCATCTGATTGGAAAAGTTGTAATCGCCTCATGAGTTGTAGGTGGGTTGAGGGGGATAAAACACTCTAGGCAGCAGTGGTTGCTGCTGTTTTACTCTTACTCTTCACTATCTGACCAGATCCCTAAACTAGTTTTTTTAATTAGCTAATGTGTGGCAAAAAGCTCTTCTGTTGAAGCTCTTCTGACCATTTTTAAATCAAGATTCAATGGTTTTCTAAAAGCTATGCTCTAGGAATTATTGTGGGGAAGTTTTCTGGCCTGTGTTAAACAGGAGGTCAGATTAGATGATCACAGTGGTCCCATCTGGCCTTGGAATCCTATGATCTGTAGGACATAATCTCCACCTTCTCTAGAATCTTTGTTCATGGATCCAACATCATGTCTGGGTTGAGCTTCATCTACCTAGCTGTCCTTCTGACCTGATTTGGGAAAGCTAAGGTTGCACTGTTGAGATGTGCTGAAAAGAAGCTTTTAGAGCTAGCTGGCTGTCTCTTCCTGCCAGAGTTCATAAGTGTTGCGCTATTTTGTGATCAAACCTATCTACAGTAGCCGATTGAAACTAATTGTGATGAACTCCTGGTCAGGAAATGTCAGTGAGGATTGAACGTTTGAGCCATAGCTGTAAAAGCATGAGCCATACTGTTTTAGCTAAAAAAGTGAGACCCAGATCTTCAAAGCTATTTCATTTCAATGGGAATTAAGTACCTAATGTGAATTAGGCGCCTAAATACCTTTCAGGATCTGGACCTCAGTTCTTTGCCGAGAAGCACTAGTAGACCCTCATACCCTTTATGTGGTCTAGCCCCTGGGAGAGGGATGGACACACTGTTTCTAGTGTTGGTTACCTAATCATTGATTATGCTTTTTCATGTTCATGACAAGCAAGGAACCTGTGGCCAACATGACCAGTGTGGTTTCTGGTGTGGCACCTAGACCTAAGACCAAATTGATAGGGCCCAAGGATATTTGAAATCCATATAGAACCTGAATTAACTTGCCACAGCCTAGTCAATCTTCTATTAAAAAATAAAGATTACTAACAAGAAGATAACTGGTGAGGTTCTTGGAATTGAAACAGTTTGAGTAAAGGTTTAACAACTGCTTCCTGAAGGGAAGCTGGCGGCTTACTCTTTTGAAAGAAAGAATTGACAAGTTTCTCAAATTATTTTTATTACTGTAGCACATGGAAAGTGCCAATTAAAAGCAGGACCTTCATTGTGCTAGGTTATATACAAACAATATATTACAATTTTAAGGCAACAAGCAACACATGCAGGATGGGGGGAGTGGGGTACAGTCATACACATAAAAGGTTTACTTTTGTATAATAAAATTCCAGTTCTCCCTCAATCTAGCCATCATTAATTTAGTTGACTGTGTATAGGTTTGTCTTGGTAGTGTGTGTCTTGAGAGGTAAGTGACCTTATTGGAATAGCTCATGGATGGTATTCCATCTTTAAGGGAAGGCATGGAGATGCTCATGTGCGAAACTGACGGATGGGTGGAAGAAGGTGATATAAGTAGAGCAGAGGGGGAAAGGGAGTTTTAAAATCCTGTTGAACCAATAGTGGACCCACTGTCTCTTGAATGGATTTTACCAACCAAAAAGGACATAGGTTCACAGGTGGAAGCCTAAAGCACTCCGAACACTTTCAGATTTTAATTAACACTGGCCAAAACTGAAGTAGAGAAAACATGTTTGTCCCTGTCCCCAGTCCACACCACCTACATATTGTTTGATTATCTGACAGCTTAATCCAAATCTGAGTGATCTTATCCATGTACTAGTTAGAAAACCACTGCTTCCAAGAAACTCTACTCTGCAACTGCGGAAACAATTCAGTGTCACGAGGCTATTTTCCACTCAGAGCAGTTCTATTATTGACACTTCATTTATTTTTTGCCACCACTAAATATCTTCAGAGTAGCAGCCGTGTTAGTCTGTATTCGCAAAAAGAAAAGGAGTACTTGTGGCACCTTAGAGACTAACAAATTTATTTGAGCATAAGCTTTCGTGAGCTACAGCTCACGAAAGCTTATGCTCAAATAAATTTTAGTCTCTAAGGTGCCACAAGTACTCCTTTTCTTTTTACTAAATATCTTATCATTAGTGTGTATTTGTTCAACTGTTTAAAAATATATAAAACCTTTTTTTGATAGGCACCAGTATGAAGAAATGCAGCAAGAAGGAAACCCAATAATTTTAACATGTATTTTTTGTTATCTGAATAAAACATTCAAGTTCTTAGTGTATGTACAATGTGCCTCAAGTGACATGTGAACAGGATTTATCACCAAATTTGGTCCTCTGATTGTATCATTAGCTTCCCCTGCCTGGACTAAGTACTGACGGGAAACGCAATGTGAACACAATGTGCTTACTTGATTCAAAATCATAGAGCTACGTTCATTACAGTGGGAATGTAGCAAATCATCTTAAAGCTGCTCTGGGAGACAAACTTTTAGAATCAGTTTAATGTCGTCATAGGGTGTTGCAAGCTTAAGAGAAGATTAGAATTTATGAAGTCAATCCCTTATGCTAACTGTGGCAGATTGCCTTGTGGGATGTGATAACAATGTTGACACTGAACAATTATGTTGGCAAGATGGATATTCTTTTTTGTTCAGCAGCAAAGATGAAACTATTTTGTTTTTTTATTAGTAGCTTTAGTGCTGAGAACACAACCTAGTTGACTGAGAGGATGGTATTAGTTGATTTAAGAGTGGAATTCAAAACATACAATAGAGTTGTTGTAATGTGGCTGAAGTTAAAATAAAAATAGTGTTAAAAATGACACATGTATGTCCTGAAAGTTAATTTAGTGATCGAACTATATAGTTTATGTGATGTTATATTTTAACAAATACTAAGGTTGCATAGTTTTTTAGCACTGAAGTTAGGAAATGTCTGTTTTAAGTGCAACCTTTAATTGAGCCCCTTGTGCATATGCATTATAATGCAAGCTTTAATTACATGATCACGGATTATTTTTTTCCACATGATCCTTGACTCATTCAGTGCACAGAATTGGAACTAAGAAAAAAATGTTGTGATTAATAAATTTGTTGAAAAATGTGGCCAAAACTTCATGAATTCAGGTTTAACTCAGCAGATAGTTTCAGCTGAATAAAAAATTGAGGGGGGAGGGAGCGTCAAAAAAGTCAGTAGTTTATTTCAACATTTAATTTGAAAACTTTTCAAAATGTTGTTTTGAAATATTTTGAATTGAGGCATTTTGTTTCAGAAATTTCATTCCACCGAGAAAACTAAAACAATTAGTTTGTTTGAAACTAACCAAATATGTCCCCCAATCTTTTTTTTTTTTTTTCAGTTGAGCCACCAGACTAAAATAACAATTGTTTGCTTAGCTCTACACAAAGCGGAGCTGCTCTGGGATGAATCACGCTTGTGTAGTGAATAAGGCTGTTGTCTGTACAACCCTTGGTTCATTTGTTGCAGAAGTTGGAAAGTGTACAGTAATTGAGGCAGGGAGTTGCAGAGATGTGGTTAAGACGGTTGAATATTGCCTTGGCAAATTGAATTCTATCCCTGCCTTTGTGAGAGCGGTCTTGTGTGATGTTAGACAAGTCACTTAAACCGAATTTTGAGAGGTGGTCACTGATTTTATGTCCCTCATTGTCTGGTGACTGACTTAATACTGTGAGGTCATATTAGCTAAAATGCTGAGCACTTAAAGCTGCAACTAAAGTCAGCAGTAGCTGTGCTTAAAATTTATATATAGCAGTTTAAGTTCAGAGTACTCTGAAAAATCAGGTCCTCAGTGTCTCACATTGGGTACATGAAATTAATGGATACTTTTAAACTTAGTTGACTGTTAATGGGGTTTGGGCACCTTAATGCCTAAATCCCTTTTGAAAATGAAATGTAGGTATTGCAGCATGAATGCAGCAAAGCTAAATACCTTTAAAAATCTGGATCTCTGTGCTTCCATTCCCCATTTATAAAATGGGGATAATTCCCCTTCCTCTCACAGAGGAGTTGTGAAAATAATTAATGTGTTTGAATCACTCAGATATTATAATAATAATAATTAATAATAAATAATTAAGAACTTTACATAGCTCTCATAGCACTTTCTCAGAGCTTTACCACAGCGTAAAGTATAATTATCCTCATTTCATAGATAGAGAAATTGAAGTACTGAGTTGGGGAATGATTAATTACCTGAGATCACACACTACGCCAATGGCAGAGCCAGGCATAGAAAGTGGGTCTCCCAAGTCCAGTGCTTCACCCCCTGGACCAGACTGCCTCCCCTTGCCTTCACACTGTCTCAGCTCCCGAGACTAATGAGTTCAGGTACCCAGGCCCTGATCTTATAGGCTCACTTTCCACCCACCTGCTGTAGTGTAGTACCAGATGTGTAGCCCTGCTTTTCCTCCTTCTACACCTGGAGCTGCGATGAGAAACCAAACATGTGCACCGTGGTGGGGTTGTATCTTACTTCCTGTGTTGCTGTGTAGGGCTGAGTCATAGTCTTTTCCTTAAAAACCATCCAGAAAGGATCCTATGACTATTCCCAAAAGGAATCCAAGCCTTAAATATTTAGGAAAGTAAAATGGTAGTCTGGCAGCTCAGAGGGATTTGTCGTAACTCTGTGAGGCAGACAAGATATTGCGCAGACTGCCTCAGGCAGAGAAAGAAAAGACCCTTTCTTCTCCACAAACTGAGATGAATGAGCTTCTAACAGAGATCAAGGCATTGAGCTGATCCTTATTCCAAGATGGTTGGTCATAAAAAAGGATGTGGCTGACCTCAGTGAGAGGGTCAGCATAGTTGAAACTGGGGTAGGAAAGAATGATGATGTGGTGATGAATCTGTGGGATGGTTTCAAGAAGTTAGAGATCGGGACAAGATGGGCTCTGTAAAATGATGGGAGAATCATGGAAAAAAAGGACTAATGGGAAATAAAAGGAGCCCCTGTGAAGTCTGAGTGCTTTTTCTCTATTAGTACAGCACATCATTAAAGAGCTTTAAAATCTGAGGATAGAAGATGAAGTAGTTGCAGACTGTGCCCTCAGAGCTCTTTCTCCCTACCAATTCATCAAATCACCCTAGGGATATTATAATAAAATTGCATTCCTAACAACATAGGCTAGAGAGCAAAATCCAGATATTTCAGGATTTATTAGCTACTATATGGTGAGTGCATAGTGAAATGGAAGAAGGAACTGAAGATCTAAAATACAGATGGCATTTCCCACTCAAACTTATCTTCTGCCAGAAGAAATAACCTTTGTTGTTAAAAATCTAAAAAAGGGAAAAAAGTTCTGTGATCCTTCTGTGTACTTGAAGAAAGACATAATGAGTTGCCAGGGGAGACACCAGAGGAGCAAGGGGAAATGTGTGGCAGGCTGTCAAAGCCGAAGTAGGAAGAGATTCCCAAATAAAACCAAGGAACTGACTCCATCAGCTGCTCTGAGGACTAAATATGTTGCTTGCAGTTAGTGACACAAGGCTAGATTCAGGGCTGTAGTAGTATGAACAAGATAGCGGTATACTTCTCTTCCCCCCACCTCCAGACCACAGACAAGGAAGGCAGGTAAAAGAAACCTTATTGTGAAAAATGTTTAATATAGTGTCTATATATGCTCCACATCAAGAGTAGACAGTATTAATCAACAGTTTTTCTTCAGTCTAGGCAAGTTTAGATATCTTTAAAAAATCATAAAACAAAAACAAATAAGGATAGCTATCATAGATAAAGCATCTGTCCAAATGTCATTCATAGTGCATTATTATTGTTTAGTGGCCTATTTCCCTGTTAAACCATGTACAAATATTACTTAAGAACTGCCATACAGGGTCAGACCAATGGTCCATCTAGTCTGATATTCTGTCTCGGACAGAGGCCAGTATTAGAACTTCACGGGGAGTGTGCAGAACAGAGCAATTTTGGATTGATCCGCACCTGTCTTCCCCTCCTGACTTCTGGTTTTGGCTAATAAATTAAACTAAAACGCTGCTTACACATATTCATGCAGATCAGACAGGCTCTCTGTCACAGGCAGATCTGCCTGATCAAAGGCAGACCCATGTACGTTGTTAATGTTAGATTTTTATAGAGCCTTTGATCAAGTAGAGTGGGATTACTGATGGCAGTTTCAGAACAATAGGGAATTGAATACAACCTTCTCAGATTAATAAAATCACTATATTTACAGCCTTCTGCAGGCTGTGGATTAATGGATACATGTTAGAAATTTACACTTCTAGTGGTACCATCCAGAGACTATCTTTCTTCCTGCTTTTTCCATTTGGCATGGATCCACTTACCGAAAGAATATGCTACAATAAATACTGAAGTAAAAAGAATAGCTGATGTCCAAGACAAAATTTCAGTATGTGCTGACAGTGTTATTTTGTAACTTGTGAAGCATATATAATATCATATAATTATGTAATTAATATAAGGGTATTTGACTAGATTTGACTTGCAGGTTTAAATGGCAAAATATGAGAAGGATCACACCACAGAAATGTGGAACTAAGTATGTAATACCAATTAGTATGTATTATAAGGCTGTAATATAAGACCTGCAGGCTCTAGGTGGCTACTAGCCTGCAGGGGGCGGGCATTAGGGTGTCTGTGTGTTTGCGTCAGGGAAGCCTGGCTGTTTAAAAATAGCCAGAGCCTCGCGAACCAGCTGAGCGGCAGCGAACCAGCGGAGCAGCGGGGACAGCAGAGCAGCTCACAGCAGGAGTTTGCCTGGGACTGGTAAGTATCCGAGTGTGTGTGTTTGCTTGCTGAGGAAGTATCCGAGCGTGTGTTTGCTGGGAGGGAGCCTGAGTGAGTGTCTGATTGGCTACTAGCCTGCAGGGGGCGGGCATTAGGGTGTCTGTGTGTTTGCGTCAGGGAAGCCTGGCTGTTTAAAAATAGCCAGAGCCTCGCGAACCAGCTGAGCGGCAGCGGAGCAGCGGGGACAGCAGAGCAGCTCACAGCAGGAGTTTGCCTGGGAGTTCGCCTGGAGTGAGCCCAGTGAGGCTTACATCTTGCCAACGTCTCTGAGGAAGCTCCGTAGTAGGTAGGTGATATGGAAGGGGGGGATTCAGCTGTTGTGACCTGCACTGGATGTGCCATGTTTGTCTTTCTTCCACAGGACAGAAGCGACTTTGTCTGTACAAAGTGCAAGCTGGTCTCCATATTGGAAGAGAAGATTGAAGGTCTGGAGCAACAGGTAACGACCCTGCGTTGTATACGAGAGACTGAGGATTTTCTGGACCAAACTCAGGATAGCCTTCTAGGGGCACAAAGCTCTAAAGATGTAGAGCAGGTTGCACAGAGGAGCCAAGAGGCCAGTGAAGAAGCTTGGCAACATGTGACCTCCAGAAGAGGTAAGCGGAATGTCCGGGTTCCAGTAACACAGACACAGGTAACTAACCGCTTTCATGTTCTCTCCACAGGTACCAATGCGGAGAGTGGACCAGATGATACGTCTGGGGGGAGAAAGCGGAAGGAGACTCCGCTGGTTGGGAGGCATGAGATGCGATGTCCTGAGGTTGGGGGTTCCACGACCACCACTCCCAAGAGGAGAAGGCGGGTGGTGGTGGTCGGGGACTCTCTCCTCCGGGGGACTGAGTCATCTATCTGCCGCCCTGACCGGGAAAACCGAGAAGTCTGCTGCTTGCCAGGGGCTAAGATTCGTGATGTGACGGAGAGACTGCCGAGACTCATCAAGCCCTCGGATCGCTACCCCTTCCTGCTTCTCCACGTGGGCACCAATGATACTGCCAAGAATGACCTTGAGCGGATCACTGCGGACTACATGGCTCTGGGAAGAAGGATAAAGGAGTTGGAGGCGCAAGTGGTGTTCTCGTCCATCCTCCCCGTGGAAGGAAAAGGCCTGGGTAGGGACCGTCGAATCGTGGAGGTCAACGAATGGCTACGCAGGTGGTGTCGGAGAGAAGGCTTTGGATTCTTTGACCATGGGATGGTGTTCCATGAAGGAGGAGTGCTGGGCAGAGACGGGCTCCATCTTACGAAGAGAGGGAAGAACATCTTTGCCAGCAGGCTGGCTAACCTAGTGAGGAGGGCTTTAAACTAGGTTCACCGGGGGAAGGAGACCAAAGCCCTGAGGTAAGTGGGAAAGCGGGATACCGGGAGGAAGCACAGGCAGGAAGGTCTGTGAGGGGAGGGCTCCTGCCTCATACTGGGAATGAGGGGCGATCAACAGGTTATCTCAAGTGCTTATATACAAATGCACAAAGCCTTGGAAACAAGCAGGGAGAACTGGAGGTCCTGGTGATGTCAAGGAATTATGACGTGATTGGAATAACAGAGACTTGGTGGGATAACTCACATGACTGGAGTACAGTCATGGATGGTTATAAACTGTTCAGGAAGGACAGGCAGGGCAGAAAAGGTGGGGGAGTAGCACTGTATGTAAGGGAGCAGTATGACTGCTCAGAGCTCCGGTACGAAACTGTGGAAAAACCTGAGTGTCTCTGGATTAAGTTTAGAAGTGTGTGCAACAAGAGTGATGTCATGGTGGGAGTCTGCTATAGACCACCGGACCAGGGGGATGAGGTGGATGAGGCTTTCTTCCGGCAACTCACGGAAGCTACTAGATCGCATGCCCTGATTCTCATGGGTGACTTTAATTTTCCTGATATCTGCTGGGAGAGCAATACAGCGGTGCATAGACAATCCAGGAAGTTTTTGGAAAGCGTAGGGGACAATTTCCTGGTGCAAGTGCTAGGGGAGCCAACTAGGGGGAGCGCTTTTCTTGACCTGCTGCTCACAAACCGGGTAGAATTAGTGGGGGAAGCAAAAGTGGATGGGAATCTGGGAGGCAGTGACCATGAGTTGGTTGAGTTCAGGATCCTGACGCAGGGAAGAAAGGTAAGCAGCAGGATACGGACCCTGGACTTCAGGAAAGCAGACTTTGACTCCCTCAGGGAACAGATGGCCAGGATCCCCTGGGGGACTAACATGAAAGGGAAGGGAGTCCAGGAGAGCTGGCTGTATTTCAAGGAATCCCTGTTGAGGTTACAGGGACAAACCATCCCGATGAGTCGAAAGAATAGTAAATATGGCAGGCGACCAGCTTGGCTTAATGGTGAAATCCTAGCGGATCTTAAACATAAAAAAGAAGCTTACAAGAAGTGGAAGGTTGGACATATGACCAGGGAAGAGTATAAAAATATTGCTCGGGCATGTAGGAAAGATATCAGGAGGGCCAAATCGCACCTGGAGCTGCAGCTAGCAAGAGATGTCAAGAGTAACAAGAAGGGTTTCTTCAGGTATGTTGGCAACAAGAAGAAAGCCAAGGAAAATGTGGGCCCCTTACTGAATGAGGGAGGCAAGCTAGTGACAGAGGATGTGGAAAAAGCTAATGTACTCAATGCTTTTTTTGCCTCTGTTTTCACTAACAAGGTCAGCTCCCAGACTGCTGTGCTGGGCAACACAAAATGGGGAAGAGATGGCCAGCCCTCTGTAGAGATAGAGGTGGTTAGGGACTATTTAGAAAAGCTGGACGTGCACAAGTCCATGGGGCCGGACGAATTGCATCCGAGAGTGCTGAGGGAATTGGCGGCTGTGATTGCAGAGCCCTTGGCCATTATCTTTGAAAACTCGTGGCGAACGGGGGAAGTCCCGGATGACTGGAAAAAGGCTAATGTAGTGCCCATCTTTAAAAAAGGGAAGAAGGAGGATCCTGGGAACTACAGGCCGGTCAGCCTCACC
This sequence comes from Dermochelys coriacea, assembly GCF_009764565.3. Classification (NCBI taxonomy): domain Eukaryota; kingdom Metazoa; phylum Chordata; order Testudines; family Dermochelyidae; genus Dermochelys; species Dermochelys coriacea. Next base: position 138,890,624 of record NC_050068.2, read on the forward strand.
TCAGTCCCTGGAAAAATCATGGAGCAGGTCCTCAAAGAATCAATCCTGAAGCACTTAGAGGAGAGGAAAGTGATCAGGAACAGTCAGCATGGATTCACCAAGGGAAGGTCATGCCTGACTAATCTAATCGCCTTTTATGATGAGATTACTGGTTCTGTGGATGAAGGGAAAGCAGTGGATGTATTGTTTCTTGACTTTAGCAAAGCTTTTGACACGGTCTCCCACAGCATTCTTGTCAGCAAGTTAAGGAAGTATGGGCTGGATGAATGCACTATAAGGTGGGTAGAAAGCTGGCTAGATTGTCGGGCTCAACGGGTAGTGATCAATGGCTCCATGTCTAGTTGGCAGCCGGTGTCAAGTGGAGTGCCCCAGGGGTCGGTCCTGGGGCCCGTTTTGTTCAATATCTTCATAAATGATCTGGAGGATGGTGTGGATTGTACTCTCAGCAAATTTGCGGATGATACTAAACTGGGAGGAGTGGTAGATACGCTGGAGGGGAGGGATAGGATACAGAAGGACCTAGACAAATTGGAAGATTGGGCCAAAAGAAATCTAATGAGGTTCAATAAGGATAAATGCAGGGTCCTGCACTTAGGATGGAAGAATCCAATGCACCGCTACAGACTAGGGACCGAATGGCTCGGCAGCAGTTCTGCGGAAAAGGACCTAGGGGTGACAGTGGACGAGAAGCTGGATATGAGTCAGCAGTGTGCCCTTGTTGCCAAGAAGGCCAATGGCATTTTGGGTTGTATAAGTAGGGGCATAGCGAGCAGATCGAGGGACGTGATCGTTCCCCTCTATTCGACACTGGTGAGGCCTCATCTGGAGTACTGTGTCCAGTTTTGGGCCCCACACTACAGGAAGGATGTGGATAAATTGGAAAGAGTACAACGAAGGGCAACAAAAATGATTAGGGGTCTAGAGCACATGACTTATGAGGAGAGGCTGAGGGAGCTGGGATTGTTTAGTCTGCAGAAGAGAAGAATGAGGGGGGATTTGATAGCTGCTTTCAACTACCTGAAAGGGGGTTTCAAAGAGGATGGCTCTAGACTGTTCTCAATGGTAGCAGATGACAGAACGAGGAGTAATGGTCTCAAGTTGCAATGGGGGAGGTTTAGATTGGATATTAGGAAAAACTTTTTCACTAAGAGGGTGGTGAAACACTGGAATGCGTTACCTAGGGAGGTGGTAGAATCTCCTTCCTTAGAGGTTTTTAAGGTCAGGCTTGACAAAGCCCTGGCTGGGATGATTTAACTGGGACTTGGTCCTGCTTTGAGCAGGGGGTTGGACTAGATGACCTTCTGGGGTCCCTTCCAACCCTGATATTCTATGATTCTATGATAAGATGTATAGCTTGGCCATAGAAGGCTTCAGGCCTGAAACAGGTTGGTATGACTAGCTGACCGAGAGAGAACTCTGTACCAGTAAAATATAAGATTACAGTAAAAGATGTGTTAAGGTACTGATCTGGAAACTGTGCAGAAATAAATTGGAAAATGCATTGCAATGGATCAGTTACTACCAGTCATCTTTGGGTATTAACATCAGGGGAAATTCTGTAGTGACTGCACGTTACCATAATAATTCATTGACATAAATGCTAATGAGAAACTAAGGAGTTAGCCTAAAAAAAAAAAAAAAACAAGGCACCCTGCAATTAGTAAGGTGTAAAAGGACAGATGATAAAGAAAAGGGACTGAAACCATTATGCATGAGCATAAGATACGGGGGCATCAGTATAACATGCTATAAATGCTGTATTCTGGCCTGCATGCCTTGGGGGAAGGAGACAAGTAGGACAACCACTGGTGGTGATAAGAATAATGATTGACATCTCAGGGTCCCTACTAGGAAGTGTAAATAATACCCGTATTAGGACTAGACATGCTGTTAGCCTTTTCTTTCCTGTTATAGTGGAGTGTTTTTGATATTGTTTATCTGCTTATTAAGAGTCTTAATAAAAGTACTTACAAGTTTTCAAATGTCCATCAGTTATGATTATTGTTCCACATGTGCTCTTAAGATCCCCCATGATACGCCTAATGATGATTCTCACCCTGCTAATCCTGATACTGTAGTTAACTAGGAGGCCAACCTCTTAACCCATGTCACTTTTATATAACTAATATAAAAACCAGTCTATCAATAATTCTATATTAATCCAAAAATCAAATTGATTTAAATCATGATTTAAATCACTAGTCAGGAGGACTCAATTTAATCCATGTTTTTCTACATAAAAGTGCATTCTTGTTGGTTTTTGTAACCTTAATATATATTCTTCACAACTCAGAGATAGATGTAGGTTTCATTTTTAGAAAATACACACTATACATTTTTAAACAGTGATCTGTTCTGAAAACTTTTCAGATTAGTTTTACAGCTATATCAGAAAATGAAGGATTGTTTGGTTATTTCATTTACTAAAGGTAGTTCACCTCCCAATTTATCTCCAATTCAACAGGTTAATCATTAATATTTGGAGGATTTTCTTGCCATGCTGTATTAGGAGGAGAACATCACCAGACAGACATTTTTTAGTTAACTGAAACAACAACTTTCAGTATTCTGGATTTTTTTCTTCAACAGCAAACATATAATATTTTAACAAAACAGAAGTCCCTCACTTCTCACATTTATCTCCAGACTTCTTGTCCAGATCTCCTTGTCTGCCCCCAACGATCTTCTATTCATTGGACTTTTTGAAACTTCTCACTTTAGAGAGAGGTAAGGGATTGACTCCGTGCACACAAATTTGCAGAGGGATAATAGAGTTGAAGTCTGTTATTTCTCACCTCTATATGTTTGTTTATTTATTTTAAAACATTTTTGTTCTTAACAACTATGTTACCTCTGGAGAAACAAATCCACAGTTCGAGAACTGCAAAACTAAGCATCTCTGATAATATCTTCTAGACTGAGCACTGAGTCCCACTGGGTAGATATAAAGATTAACCTAAATAATCTATACAGAAGCCCTATGGAACCCCATAAAATTGAGTCCCTAATCCATGAACTATTGGAACTCATTTACAAAACTTTTCTTAACATTACATGACTATATTGTCTCCTACTATAGAATTAGAATTTATAATCCCTATTCCATGATGAGATATTTGAGCTATAATGTATCTTTATCTTTAGATAAGTTTTCCTCAAAACAACATTTTATCCAAAAAATCTTTGTTTTTTTTAATTTTATTTTTAAAAAAATCATAGATTTTTATCCACTGTGGTTCCCTTCAGGAAACAACCAAAGAATTGGGGTATGTCTACACTGTAATTAAAAATCTGCAGCTGGCCTGTGTCAGCAGATTCAGGCTCGCTGGCTGTTTAATAGCAGTGTAGACATTTGGGCTCAGTCTGTTGCCTGAGCTCTCGGACCCTCCCCACCTGTGGGGTCATAGAGCCGTGGCTCCAGCCTGAGCCCGAAATGTCTGCACTGCAGTTAAACAGTCTGAGCCCCCCCAAGTCAGAGTCAGCTGATATGGCCTGTGGGAGTGTTTAAATGCAGTGTGGACATACCTTTAGTTCAATTAACTTTGGACCCTGACACTATTCCAGACTCTTTAGTCTGAAATGTTGGGTATAAACTTTTCAGCATCAGAAAAACAATTGGTAGTCAGTAAATTGCTTTTCAGTTGACCAAAGGTTCAAATAGTCTGCAGAAGAGAAGAATGAGGGGGGATTTGATAGCTGCTTTCAACTACCTGAAAGGGGGTTTCAAAGAGGATGGCTCTAGACTGTTCTCAATGGTAGCAGATGACAGAACGAGGAGTAATGGTCTCAAGTTGCAATGGGGGAGGTTTAGATTGGGTATTAGGAAAAACTTTTTCACTAAGAGGGTGGTGAAACACTGGAATGCGTTACCTAGGGAGGTGGTAGAATCTCCTTCCTTAGAGGTTTTTAAGGTCAGGCTTGACAAAGCCCTGGCTAGGATGATTTAACTGGGACTTGGTCCTGCTTTGAGCAGGGGGTTGGACTAGATGACCTTCTGGGGTCCCTTCCAACCCTGATATTCTATGATTCTATGAAATAGATATCTTGGAGTCCAGCAGCAAATTAATACTGGTAGTTATATGTTTCCGTTATAAGGTAAAATTGGAATCATTCTGAAAAAGGCTTGGGAGAGATGGAATAACACTAATTTACTATGAATAGGCAGGATACCTATAATCAAAGTGAATATTCTACTTAAAATTCTCCTTTCTGTTCCAAACACTTGTGATTACTATATTGTAGAAATGCTTTATATGGAGGAAACCAAAAACCTGGCATAATTAGAGGAATGACGGATTCAAACAGTAAAGCACTATTCTTAGGCTGATAGGAGCTATTATTGATTAGCTTCAACTTGACCCGGTGTTTTTTCTGAGTGACATTCAGAGCAATCAGATTGTTCAGAATTAAATATTAACAAATTACCTTGGATTCAAAGAATATCACATTCTCAAAGCGTAAACTGTTGGGTGGGCAAAAAAGCTCTTCACCTCCTTTTACAACCCATTCAGTCTCACCAACGGAATTCCATCTAACACTATTAAAAGACAAAAAAAAAAAAAAAAAGTTGCCCCCACCACCTTCCTTCGGTTCCCTGGGAGTTGGCAGTAGCTAATGGGAAATATTTGGATACTCTTCAGGTGCAGTCAGTGTGTTACATGTACCTACATTAAATGGTGGTGGGCCTGCTTGTCTGTCATATGAGGACATGTGTGGATTACTTTGAAGTGTGTGACGGAGCTGTGATAGTGATATAAGGAGATCTGTTTTCCACCCTTTGGGGTGTGAAGGAAGGGAGGAGGCGCATATGTATCTTTAGGAGGAAGTATGCATCATTTTTATGGGGTTACATCAGCAGCAGGGCACAGGGCTTTTATTACAAAGGATATTGTCAGTATTAAAGTGGAATAGGAGAGGATACTTTAATGATTAAATGTGTAGATTGAGATGGTATCCTGTGAGTAAGGATAAGGGAGTTGTAAAAGGCTGTGAAGTGGATCTGTACACATCTGGTAATCTTTCTGGGGAGATGGTGAAGTGTGAGAGTGTATGCCAGGATCTGGAACCTCTGAATCTTAAAGTGCCAAGGGCCAGTGTGCACTATATGCACTGTGTGTGCATATTGGGGCATGCCTCAAAGAGGATAGAGGGAAAGTGGCATGTGCAGCTCCCCACCCCCTTTCGTCCATTAATAGTGTTAGATGGAATCCTGTGGGCAAGAATAAATGGGTTGCAAAAAGAGGTGAAGAGCTTGTACAGCAACTGTGGGGTTTTCAGAGTAAAGATGTGCACATTAAGGGGGCGTATTGGGGCATTGCTAAAAGAGGGCAGAGAGGTTTCATGGGCAACCTCTTAACACTCTCTTTCCTGGTTTTCAGAAGTTTGAGTTTTGCTCAACTCTGCTTTCTGTACGGGGATGATATACCACCAAGCAACCTCAACTCTGTATTAACATAGTTTTTTTTGCCATTTAATGTATAAATATTTGCTCACTAAGGACATAAAGGAGAACCCTATCTTTCTCAAGAGATGGAGAAAGATGTTGACAGAGAAATGCACATTGAGGAAAGGTTAGTGATTTGGGGTTAGAAATTTTTGAAAGCTGCTGAGGGAGATAGGATAACAAGTCCTTTGAAAATCCATTGGATTTGTACTCCTAAATCTCTTAATTGTTTTTGGAAAATCTCTTCTCTAGTTTTTGTGGATCCTCGTTGTTTTAAGATGCTCCAGTGAAACTTAAAAGAATTTTATAAAACAACCAGCAACTGAGGTGTTAGAAAAGATAGGAAACTTAATTCGTATGTGGTATTGTCCAGGGCACGAGGTTATTGGGCAGGAAAACAGATCAAATCTGTAAACAGTCTTCCTAAAGACCCATTAGTGATTCATGTAGGTCCAGTTAATGATGTGGCCTTCCAAGAACCTGAATCTTTAGTAACATTTATTATTAGTAGCTCTTCTTTTATTAACTGGAAATTGAAAAAAGGAAACACTCCCCTGTGTTAGTACTGGGCACATTATAGTTTGGGATGTAGTGATGATGGAAAAATGAATGTATCAAATTAAAACTCTCAAGAACGGAGGAAAAAAGTGGTAACGTGTAGGCAACTGGATTCTGTCTATCGAATTTTCAGCTAAGGTGTATTCACCTTTTTTCTGCATATCTTTTCAAATATCTTTGTTTACCCAAATTACAGCATTCATGAGAAGCATTCCTTTATAAAGGGTAAATAATTTCATCCCCTTATTGTAATGGTACTGTAGAACTTTGGTGAGACTTATGTAGGGACACTAGATAATTTTTATGATTTAAGTTTTCATTTGGTTATTTGTGGGATAATTGACAGGTCATTCCTGCACATTTTATTGCTGCAAAAATGCAATATTTGTGCAGGCCAGAAAATCACATGCAGCACTGGTTTTGTTTAGAAAGGCCATTGAATCAGGAAGATATTTTTGACTGAATTCTGTTACTGGGGTGGGGGGAAGAGGGGAAGGGATTCTTTATTCGTTTATTTTTATTTTTTGGCTATTTTGTGACAAAGTAAATGTGCCATATGTAGTCCTAGTTTAGTGGACATTAAGTGAGATTGCAAGCTGTTCTTATGTTGTGAATTAAATTTTATGGGTAATATATCTCTTGTGCAATTATTCTGATTATACTTTTTTTCAGAAATGTGTTTTTAATTCTTGACCTGCAGACTCATGCTTCAATTCATCCAAGATGTGAATTAATCAACCACTAAAACATGCCATGTCATGTGTTAAAGCTACATTTATAACTCTTTGTGTAAATGTTCAGTGTGATGCATGGAGTATGATTGGTGAACTCCTATTAACGTTAATGGGTGTGTCACAGCTACTGCTCTATGCAACATGTTAAACATCTACCCATGATAATCTCCATTCCTAATCTTGTCACTCCTTTTATGTACAGCCTATTCCCTCAGCTAGTCACTTTAAAGATTCACTCTGTTTAATCAGTATTGAACCCTTTCAGTGCTTATTTATTCATTCCAGTTCCACCCACAATATGTGCAAGTAATTGGAAAGTGAGAGCACACATTGCTTTCTAATTCTCAGGAAAGGGAAATGGATTACCTCTTCTCTTGTTTTCTTATGGCTGCTAGTATAAGAGCCATAGTGTGTGGGGGGGTGGGGGTGGTAATATGCTTGCAATAATAATACGTAACTCCTACAGGACATTTTCTTTCCTTCAGCATTTAATTAATTTCTCCTGATATGTGCATAAAAAGAGTGTTCATCACTTGTACCATTTAAAGCAAAAATGCAAAGTTAAGAAAGACCATTGCGGTATAGGGGGAAATACTGAATCCATGACTATACTTTAAAGAAAAATGGAATGAACTTGGAGATTTTAGACTTCATATTTATCTTTCAGGAATATTTTCATGTGTACAGGTCTGATACCCAATATTTACTGCAGCTTGTTAGCTGCTTCAGAATATAAAGCCATTGCATCATAATTTGGCATGACATTTGTGGCATTAATATTTACCTTTTTAACCTACGCTATACTGACTTAAGATTTCTGACTTGAAGCTAGTGGCCTGTATGGCATTGTAAAAAAAGATAGGACATAAAACAAACCTTAGTTTAAAAACTGCTTAACTGATTACTGTACCACCTTAATTTTAATTTTGGCTGCTTAACTAAAGAAAAGGACTTGAGAATTGAATTTAGTTTTATAGAGTTTTATTAAATAACCTTAACAGCAACTAATAGTATAGGAGATAAGATGGTAAACTAGTATTGATTATGATTTGGCTAACATAAACTAGAAAATTGGTCGATATAAGCATTTAGGTTTTCATAATCAAATCATACAACCACAACAGAAAATAATGCAGTAGAACCTCAGAGTTACGAACACTTTGGGAATGGAGTTTGGTTGAAATGTTCTTAACTCGGAACAAAACGTTGTTCTTCCAAAGTTTACAACTGAACATTGACTTAATACATTGACTTTGAAACTTTATTATGCAGAAGAAAAAAGTGGCTTTTAACCATCTTAATTTAAATGAAACAAGCACAGAAACAGCTTTCTTACCTCATCAAATCTTTTTTTAAACTTTCCCTTTATTTTTTAGTAGTTTACATTTAACACAGTAGTGTACTGTATTTGCTCTCTCCCCCATTTTTTTTTTGGTCTCTGCTCTTGCCTGATTGCGTACTTCCGGTTCCAAATGTAGTGTGTGGTTGACTAATCAGTTTGTAACTCTGAGGTTCTACTGCATACTCAATCACTATGTTGGGAAGGTGAATTGTGTTTAGATTTTGGACCATGTGTCCATCAGAATAGGGCCTCACTTGTGCCAATGGGCTATCGACTCCTAGATTGCTAACACAACAGGGGGCAGGGGGGGGGAAGAAACCAATCCTAAAATAAAGCATAAGACAATTTGGTCAATTTCTTATGTCAGTTCACAAACATCTCCTTCCCAATTAATCTAAAGTAGTCAGCCCTTTTAACCTACTTCTCCACAATTTATATTAACCCCAATATCTGACTAACACGCCTAACTACCTAAGATGAACTCCTACATTTATAACAGACTGTATAGACTGAGTGCAGTTCAAGAAGCTTGTGCACTTTGGTCTGTTTTATGTCTGTATACACCTAGAACTTGGAGGGCAGTTTGAAACCATTAACGATGGTAGACACATGTACAGTGTTCTACAATCTTTGTTAACAACAGTAACTTCTGTTTCAAATCTACTTTACAACAGTTTTGATTGGAACCTGTTACAAAAGAAGAATACACACTAACTGTGACAATCTTCAGAGCACATACACAAGTATGTAGAATTCCTTACTAATTAGCTGCCTGGTTTGAGGAAGCAGTCAGATGACTGATTTGGGTCAGTACCCAAGAGAGTCTGTGTGTTACTTATCACCAGATCTTTGCTCAGCTGTCAGCTTTCATATGCGGAAGTTCACAGCAGGAGTTTACATTGCAAATACAGGTGGAGCGAAGGATGGGCATGACTGTAGTCTTTTCCTGGTGCACTAATGGGCAACCCCGAATGAGTGGAAAATAGAGACAGTTAAAGACGCCTACATCTGAGATAGGTACTTGATGTCACCAGGAAGACTCTCAGATGTCTGGCCCAGGACCTCAGTCTTCTCCGTTCCAGGTGTATTTTGGCTTTCAGGAAGTGATGTGCTGAAGGAGACAGGCTGATTTTATCCCATTTCTGCTCGGTAGTCCAGCTTGGTTCCTCTTCTTGGAAGTGCTGGTGTGGACCAATCAGATGGCAACTCATATTTCTTCTGAAGAACAGTTGTTCGCTCTCACGGTCCAGTCATGGAATAAGGCATCACCTTTTGAGTACTGGCAACTGGGGCTGGAATTTTCCAGTCTCTTTTGTGCAACATATCTTGTCAGAACAGCTTGTGTAAGACAAATTGGCCATAGCTGTTGGTCCAACCATCTTGGGACATACCTTGAACACTATCTGGTTTATTTTGGTCAGCAACTTACCTCCACAAGTTGGTTTCATTGCACCCCTCTGCAGCGCATTCCTGGGCCAACTTTGCAATTATGCTTGCTCAAGTTGCATTTCCTCCATCAACTCTCTACTAGCTGTGGAAATGTCCAGTTTTAAGTTAATAGAATATGGAACTTTTATATAAATTTTATTCTGTTTAAACATGTTTTAACTGTTAATTATGCAATGCAAAGCCACTTCAAGAACTGTTGTTCTGCAGAACAACTGTATAGATCTTCCACTTCTGTTCTCCTTGTTTTAACAGCAGTGGTGGGTCCTTGGTATTATGAATGAGCTGAGTCTGTGCATTATTAATCAGTTACATTTCTGATTATTCCACTCTGTGATCAAGGGTCCTTATAAAGACATAATTTGGTTTTCAGTTTTTATTTTCTGTCTCAGCATAGGTTTATTTCACTTACTTGATAGCATAAGCTTGATTACATTAGCCTAACTTCTTCAGTTTGTCACTAAACTAAAATAAATCAATGTGAAAAACTTTTTTCCTCCCTAGTGGGATTGCCCTGCCATTAAAGTTTACACTGCTTTGCCCAAACTGTATCACTTTCAGTTGACTTCCCTTTGATACATATAACTTCATTTAATCACTGTATTAGAGTCCATCAGGTTCCCTATTTTTCTCTACTGTATCAGGCAGCATATAGTATCTTCATGTTTGATATAATTTGTACACCAACAGTACATTCTTGTAAAAGGCTGCAGCGACTCTAAGTTTCATCAGACAGAAGAAATCTTGCCATTAGTGCTTGAGATTTTTTTCTCTCAGCCTTTTGTCCTGTATTTTCTAAACAGCCTGTGTGACTGGGCAGTTTTTAAACAGTAAAAACTTTGGGGGCTTAGTTCCTAAGACAGATACCCTGAGGTACTAGCATTATAGTAAAATAAATAGTTTTTCTGAAAAACATAATCTTAGCTATATTTTTTTAAGGATTTGTTTCCTGCACTGTGCCTGATGTCTGAGCTGGTAGATGGGTCATTGATACATAACGAGAAACTTGTTTTACACCATTAAAACATGTTCATATTGATTCTTCCCTAATCTAGGTCTTTTCTGCCAATCTTGACATGAGGCTCAGCTTGGCAGGTGTGACATGTCAGAGAAAGAGAAGTTAAGGTGGTAGGATATGTTTCTCTATCCAGACAAAAAATGGCCACAGGTTCTGTCACCCTTGCTTACGTTGAGTAAAACTGTACTCCTTGATTAGTCCCACCAGTGACATTAGGGACTTTTCTAGGAACCAGATGAAGGAAACAAGTTAAATTTTAAGGTTTCTGACACAAGTGAAATTTTACATAATTAACAGCAAATAAGAAATGAGGTGACACCTGTGCTTTCAGTTGTCATGTTTCATGACTGACTTGGGTGGAAACATACAAATGCTTTGGTACTAGGAAATTTATCTAGATTCATAGACTGTAAGGTCAGAAGGGACCATTGTTATCATCTAGTCTGACTTTTTGCACCTTGCAGGCCACAGAACCTCACCCACCCACTCCTGTAATAGACCCATAGCCTCTGGCTGAGTTATTGAAGTCCTCAAATCATGATTTAAAGAATTCAAGTTACAGAGAATTCACCACTTACACTAGTTTAAACAGGCAAGTGATCTGTGCCCCATGCCATAAAGGAAGGCTGAACCTCCTTCTCCCCCCTCCACCCCCTGCCAGGTCTCTGCCAGTCTGAGCCCAGGGGAAAATTCCTTCCCAACCCCAAATATGGCAGTCTGTTAGACCCTGAGCATATGGGCAAGATCCACCAGGCAGATACCTGAGAAAAAATTCTCAGAGCCCTCCGCATCTAGTGTCCCATCTCCAGCTGTTGGGGATTTTTGCTACTGGCAGTCACTGATGGGCCATATGCTATTGTAGGCTGTCCTATTATACCATCCACTCCATAAATTTTTCAAGCTCAGTCTTGAAGCCAGTTAGGTTTCTCCACCCCCCCCCAGCTCCCCTTGAAGGGCTGTTCCAGGACTTTACTCCTCTAATAGGGATCCTGCATCAATGATCAAAAAAAGATATTTGATCATAGATTCCAGACATGCACCATGTGCAGAACTCAGACTTACTCACCACTGTTGAAGAGGACATGCAGGTGAATGAAAGACTGGAACAGAGGTGGAATTAAGCAGCAGGCCACAACTGTATTATCTTAGCCTCCATCCCCATTGTTATCAGTTCACCCCCTCTCATGTGCCAGACATTTAATTACAGTCAGTGTGTGATTAACGGGCTCATTACATGTAACTAATAATAAGTGGAGGACCTTCTTAAACATAACCTAAGACTCTGCTCGTTTTTCAGTTTTCTCCCTTGCCTTGGTCTGTGAAGACTTCAAATCTCCCCTTCTCCTTATAGGTGGGGTTGCCAGGTTTAGTTGGACATATTCCTGGAGGTTTCATCAAATGACATAATCTTTAATTGAAGATCAATATTTAATTCCTGGAGACTCCAGGACAATCCTGGAGGGTTGGGAACCCTATTTACAGGTAGAAAACCCCCCAGCCATATCCAAGGTCTTGCTGACCCTTTTAGCCTTCATCTGCACTCAACACTGGCTGTTAATTGTAATGAACTAAACATTCCTAAATTACCTCCTCACATTAAAATTCCTGTTCTTACTCCTAACCTAAATTGTGACTGCACAATGGTGCAAGGAAGCCAAAAAACCCTCCGGATCCCTGTTTATTTGCGGCAACTGGAAAAAATTATTTTCTGATCCCCAAAACAGGCAATTAGTCAGACTCTCACCATCCTAAAAACACAGCTCAGTATGCCTCAAATATAGGGGGTTGGAGGGGGCAGCAGTAGCAACAAGATAGCCTGTAGGTGCGGGCATGCTTTAAATTCAGAGAGAGAACTGAGAGTCCCAGCTGGCTCCACTAATCTCTCTCTCTCTCACACACACACACACACACACACACACACACACACCCACCCACCCCCCCGGCCGGTAGAAGGCAGAAAAGCCCCTCCTTGAGACAAACACCCACATGCACATTGAGACACAAGAAGGAGCTTGACCACAGAATGTCTGAGCATGAGCTCTTCCCCCTCCCAGGAGCTGGCCCATTCCTTTGTTTGTCAAACCAAATTTTCCCCCTTTCTGATGAGGCAGGGAGAGGCAATCCCAGAATTGACAATCTGCCTGCCTGCATTGAAGTGGTGTTAGAGAGCTGTTGGGTGTCTGCACTAGAAAGGAAGCATGACTACTCTGTCCTGGTCATGTGGGTGGAATCCACAAAGGTCCCTTCAGCCCAGACTTAGGTGCCTATCTCCGAGAGAGGGTCAGGACTCTACCCCCAATCAGCATCACCTGTTGACTGACTTAGGTGGCTCCCTGCCTGGCATGCTGGCTCTTGTGGATCCCATTCCTAGGTGCCTATCTCTCTCCCTTCACAGTATAGGCTAAATTGGCTTTGTGGGTTAGTGTTGTTTCTGTGATTTCCTAGGCACCTAAAAGTTAGGAGCAGGAAACTCAGCAGTGCAAAACCTCAGTCCATTCATGGATCCCATCAGTGGTCTCGTGGCATATGAGAGCCAATTCGCATCTGGCCTTTCCTACAAATAGAAAGTCAAGTGTATTCAGCAGCATTTATCTTTAGTTGCATAATTATTATAAGTTTGTACTTTTCCTGTAGTTTTTTTATAATGCTAAATAGTTGCAATTGGATAATATATAGATGTCTATGTGATAGCTGAAGGCACCACTGATGTTAACAGGCATTTAAGTACTGCATTATGCTATGTATGTGTCATCTGTGGCTTTCATGTCTTCATAATGTTATAAAGTTAAATACTGTGGCTAGATATTTTGTAAAGGGCTGGTTAATTTTGTCCCTTTGTGACAAATGTAGCTAAGATAAGAATGGATGAATGGACTCAAATTTCATGCTTCAGAGTATAAACTGATACTTGTAGAGGTCAAAAAGATATCCCCTATTCCATCTCCTGCATCACAGCCCTCATAAGGTGATTTTTTTCCCTCTTGGAAACCTTCTAAGCCTCTGATGTACTGATGCAGCCAGAGGCAGGATACTGGACTAGATTGTCCATTGATTGGATTATGAGGACTTCCTAAAATAGGAAAATACTGCATTTATTCTTGAGGGACTGGGTCTTCTGCAACTTGTGCAGCAAGCTAATTCCTAAGGTAGACCACAAAGTTAACAATAGATTAATGGTTCCTAAAAACCTAGATAGATAAAGAAAAATTAATTCTCAAGGAGAAAAGATATGTTATCAACACAGTTCCTCAAATATCCTGCTGTTTAGTTGCCATTTCTACCATTGGTTTGTTTTTAAAATTATTTAATTATGTAATAATATGAAGTTTCTCTTAAATATTTAATCATTTTACTCAAAATCCTAAACAGTAAGGCAGAGGCAATTTGTTACATGCTCATTTTTAATTACTTCATCGTGATAAAAACTAAATTGTTTTATAAATATAAGAAAAAGGCTCCCAAGATGAAAATTTGTTAAATGTAACAATAGATTGAACTTCTTAACTGTTGAGATACATTAATAATATGATTTCCAGATAGTAAGCATGAGAAAAGTCCATCATTTGAAAACCCCATGTCTCTTGGTGAGCATTGCTGAAAGTAGAATAAAGGCCCTGAACCTGCAAAGCATGTTAAGCATGTGCTCTATGTACTGTGAAGAGTCTTGTTGAGTGCTATGGGATTACTCGCAGTTCGTACAGTTAACCACTTGCAAAAGTCTTTGCTATATTGGAGCCTAAGTACATGTTTACTTTTTTCTCAAAACAGTGCTTTAAATAATTATTCAAAGTGTACAGTAACAGTCAGCAGAGCAGCCTCCATGAATAACTTTGGTTTTGCAGAAAGATGGCTCTGTAAGGTGGATGGATGTATTTGACACTGAGATCACTCATTGGTGATGTTACAACCAGTAAGAACAATTTGCTCAGTTTAGGTTAGACTAACCTAATTAATGAATAATTAATTTATAATTAAATATATGTGTGCTGCTGTATTTGAAGTGAGAGATACAAACTTCTCAGAATGCAGTTCTGATTACATTTCAATATTATGTCCTCAGCCTTGTCATCCCTTTTTTCTGTAAGTGGTGAGCAGAGCTGTTTCTTGATCAGTTGTCTTATTTCAGCTGGACTTACGTAACGCATAAGCTTTCAAATTAGGCCAGTATATTTAGGATGCGTTTTGGCAGGACAATATACTGTGAGAGATGATCAGGAACTAACAGCAAAAATGACTTCCACATGAGTTACTTTTGTTAAATTAAGTTTCCTCAGTGAGGTCATTTAGAGGCCATAGTTGATCATTAAGATCAATGCACAATATAACACTTACATGGTATTTATACCAAATCTGGCATGGTGATCGCAAAATGAATTTATTGCCACATGATTGTTTGTTTATTTTGTTTTTACATAGCATGAGCAACATGCCTGGTGCTTCATAGGGTTGCCAAGCGTCCAGTTTTTGACCAGAACAACCGGTTGAAAAGGGATTCCGGTGTCTCCGGTCAGCACTGCTGACCTGGCTGTTAAAATTCCTGTTGGTGGCACAGCAGGGCTGGTGGGCTCTCTGCATGGCTCCATGCAGCTCCCAGGAAGTAGCAACGTTCCTCCAACTCCTAGGTTGAGGGTCAGCCACAGGGGCTCTGTGTGCTGCCCCCGCCCTGAGCGCCAGCTCCACAGCTTCCATTGGCTGGGAACTGTGGCCAATTGGAGCTGCAGGAGCGGCATCTGTGGGCAGGGCAAGTGCACAGCAGCACCTGTTGGCCATCCTTCGGCCTAGGAGCTGGATGGACATGTTGTTGCTTCCCGGGAGTCGCCCTAGGTAAGTGCTGCCCAGAGCCCGCACTCCTAACCCCCAGCCCACACCCTGCTCCCCCTCCACTGCCCCAGCTCCGAACCCCTCGGCTGCAGCCCGGAGCCTGCACCCCCAGCCAGAGCTCTCACCGCACCCTCCAAACCCCTCAACCTCAGCCCCACCCCAGAGCCAGCGTATCCAGCCAGAGCCCTCACCCCCTCCTGCACCCCAATCCCCTGCCCCAGCCCTGAACCCCTCATTTCTGGTTGCACCCTGAAGCCCACATCCCCAGCTGGAGCCCTCATCCCCTCCTGCATGTCACCCCCCTGTCCCAGCCCAGTGAAAATGAGCAAGTGAGCGAGGGTGGCGGAGAGCGAGCGATGGAGGGAGGTGGGATGGAGTGAGTGGGGGCAGGGCCTCGGAGAAGGGGTGGGGCAAGGGTGTTCACATTTCTGCAATTAGAAAGTTGACAACCCTTTCTAAGGCAGCATAAAGGCAGAGTGCCCTGAACAGCTGGCTCTGAGCATTTTATGTTTCTGCACTAACAGCTCTAAAATAAATATGCCACATCTTTTTTTTTATTGATTTGAATATTGCTAATATTAAGACTTTCATAAGGATCTCAAAGGACCTGCGTCCATTCCCATTGTAATAAAGGGTAGTCTTCCAACATGCTTTTATAGACTGATAAACTTTTCATTTAGGATTACATATTGTGGAATTTGGTGACATTGAACAACAGAGAGCAGATGCTTCTACATTCTGCTTTAATAATTAGTTGTGTGCGTGTTTTCACATTTGTAAATATAACAAGTATGAACATGTTCCAAAATGACTTAACTGTTTTGCTGCTGGCCCCTAATTCAGCCTCTGTATGCTGACAGACCTCAGGATTGTGAAGTGCTGTTACTTCTCTGGAATATCAGCATTTTAAAAGAGATGTACTACTACATTTGGTAGCATAGGGACTTTTTTGTAGCATGTTGCAGCATCCTATACAGACAAATACATGAGACAGCAAGTAAATCTTTTATATTCATATGTGTCCTAAGTAAATAGGCTGTATATTTATGTTTTAGAGGCTCTAGTGAAAATAAACTAGAGATGTTCAGGAGTAAAATGGGTACAATGTGGTGAAGATCAGTTTAGATGAGACTCCTTTATGGGTGCAGAGGCAAGACTAGATGACTCAAGAGGCTCTTTCAAGCTGTTACCTATAGTTCTGAGGTAAGCAGACAAGCCACCATTTTCAGAAGTGACTAGTGATTTGGGGTGATTAGTTTTAGCTCCCCAACTTTGAGGTACCTGAAAGGGATCTGATTTTCAGAAAGCACAGAGTTCCCACCCTCTGAAAAACTCTCATACCTTTTAGGTGTTTCAAGTTGGGGACCCAAAAGCACTAATCAATCAGTCTTGTAAATCTTGGCCATCAGCTAATATTTTTAAATTTGGGTGCACAAATATAGGCACTTAAATCCATATTTTGATTACCTAAATAAGTGGCCTGACTTTCAGAGCAGCTGAGCAATGGGAGCTACAGGTGCTCACTCCTTTGAAAACAAGGCCATTCATTGTATGTATCTGAATATGCATTTTTGGTGTCTAACTTAAGAGTTTCACATTTCAGTGTCTAATCATTGCATATTTGTTGAATATGCTTGGATACTGCAGTTGGCCTAATCATTTAGATTTTTACTAGATTCTATATTCACTCTTTTTTGCTTTTGTGTGCCTTTTACAAATGTAAAATGAAAACACTATTTAATCTGGAAATTTTATTTGATTCAAGTGCTCAGAAAAAAATCTTGCCTTTCTCATCTCCTGTTTTGTTTTTGTTTTATAGGAGACGCATGAAATTGTGGCCATCAAGAAATTTAAAGACAGTGAAGGTAATTGCTTTGTCTGTGATCATTTTTGTAAATAAACATGTTGCAGATACTTGATGAAAATACAAGACCTCACATATGAGAGATGACTTAAAATGACAACCTCGATGATGGTGTGTTAGCTGTACTAGTGTCCTGTGCTTTGATACATCAGCTCCTGTCTGAAGGCTAGACTGTGCCCTTGAACTAGGTTGGCACACAAAGGAATAAACTCCACCTCCCAATCCCTACCTTCCTCTCCTGTGCAGCCATATTAGCATTGCCTGGATTATGGTGCCAGGCAGAGTGTCAAGAGTAGGGACTGGGGTGGATACAGGATAAGAAATGAACAGAGCAAAGGCTCTGTCCCCTACTGTCCATGCACTGTCTGTCAAAGCTGGCCAGGCACAAGCAGGGGAGTAAGCCAAGGGTGAAGTGACTTTCTTCCCCCATAGGTCAAAGGGGTAGCGATTGAGGATTTTTTACCTAAAGAGGCATAATTCCTTCCTGGAATGTTGCAACTATGTCCCACCACTGAAGCTGTGTTGGCCTAATGACTCATTATAACTTTAATTATATAGCTCAAAATGCCTCCCGTTAGATTTTGGTGAATGTTTTATCTGTGTTGTTTGCCATGGGATGTGGCCATGAAGATGCAATTGGTTGTCAAGGATGTCTCAGGAAAGTTAAATTTACCTCTGTGTTACTTAATCCAGTGCAAACTCTAACCAACACCAAGATGCCTGGATAATGTATTCAGCAAGTCTTTTAGCTTTGTCATTCACAAGTCCTGTTTTATACCCAAAGCAGAAAATACTGGCTGAAATGAATTGTGATGATGCCTATCAAACAAATCATCACAATATTTCAGAAAAGTTTTTCAGGACTGGAGCTGGCTGTTGAAGAGAGAACCCTGTCATAGAAAACAACTCTCTGAGCTTTCCACAGGATGCTTATTCTGCCCAGATTTCAGGAACTACATTGAGTGGCTTATAAACACATGATTATCTTTCTTTCTTTTTGTCAGTAAATGTCAATAAGTGTCATAAATCAATGTAAATTTCATCGTACATATAAATTAATAAAAACTAAAAAAAGCTTTAAACCAAACATCAATATAATCCACTGAAATTATTTTAAAAAACAGAATGTTGTGAAGTCTAACAGTCTGGAAGACAACGGCTGGCTGGCTGGCGTTAGTTTAGTTAGTTAATTAGTTAGTTAACCGTTATACTGTATTATTGCCCAGAGGACAGCCAGGTCAGGGTCCCATTGTGCTAACTTATAGAAAATGACTGTCCCTGTCTTAAAGAGCTTAGAATCTAAAACAAGTCTAAGACTGAAATCCTAGACTCCATAGAACAACAGTTCAAATCTTTACTACATCAACTTTAGCCCTTCCACCTTCTGAGATGGATGAATTGAGTATCTGTATCATTGAATACTATATTTAATGTCTTTTGTGTGAGACCTTTAGAACAGAAATTCTGTGTGCTCTGCATTGCTCTCCTCCCCATGGCTAGTAGAGATCTATGGTACTTTTCAGAATGGGATGGGTTTGTCCTTAAATCGTTGACCAAAAATGACCCTTTTTCCCCATTGTTTGCAGTGTGCTATGCACTGAATTCCCCTTTCATAGATGATGTCCACTGTGTACGCATAATTTGTAACGAATGTTAAGATTCTTCAGGATGAAAAGCATGTAAATGCAAACAATTATCGGATAACCAAAAATTTGAAGAGCGGTGGCGTGAGGGATATCAAGTTTACACATGATTTGTACAATATTTTCCCTCTTCTGATGCAGAGCCAGCCAAGCAGCAGAGGGAGCCCAAGTTAAATCATAAACCTTTGTCAGTGGTATCAGAGAGAGAGAAGTGTGCAGTGATAATTCTTTAAATGTTTAAAACTAGAGTGCTTGAAGTCCATTATAATAGTGTATATGTGGACTGGCAGATAGTTATATTTAGTACCCAAATCACTTAAATAGTTTACAGTTTTTAGATGGCTTTTTACTGTGAGTGTCTACTGAATTTTGTACATTAGTGTACAGATTGTTAACCTTGATTACTAAGGTGGTGGTTGCTCTTTGCTAAGTTTTGTTTTACCACACTTACCATTGTTTATATTCTAGAAAATGAAGAAGTCAAAGAAACCACTTTACGAGAGCTTAAAATGCTTCGCACTTTGAAACAGGAAAATATAGTGGAGCTGAAGGAAGCCTTCAGAAGAAGAGGAAAATTATACTTAGTGTTTGAATATGTGGAAAAAGTGAGTTGATCATTTCAAGGCAAAATCATCAAGTAATTTATGAACAATAAATACAGGGATTTGAACACTAAAAATGAAGGTATTTTAATGTAGGAATGGGAAACCAAGAAATTAAATAAAATCTAAACAGAATGTGTATATCGTGTCCCTTCTTCTGTTAAGAAAATTACACAAATGACATAAGTAATAATATTTACATAGTACAGTGAAGCAGAGACACAAAATCAAACAAGCATTATTAGACTGGAATATGTGCCATTTGAGAAAGGGTTGTTTGTCTGTCTGGTTTTTTTTTTTTTTTTTTTTTTTTGCCCAAAGGTCCATAAACCAGTTTAATTTGAAGGTTAAATGATTGTCAAGTGTTTACCTCAGGATTCCTTCTATAGTGTGTTTTCCAAAACAGGAACATAGATTGCTTGTCCTTATGTATCTGTTGTTTCTTTCTTTCTCCTCTTATTAAAAATAGAGTTGCTCTTATTATTTTTTTTCACATAGAAATCTAATCTTTGGAAGACAGTTTGAAATATTTGAAACTAAATTGTAGGATCTCTCAAAATCTTCTTATGACTGACTGACTTAAATTCCTTCCATTCCTGACAGCATCAGAACCCATTCCACCGTTTTCTTTCTAGCCCCTATATTAGCACTCCTTACACCTTGATCTGCTTGTCAGGAGAGTGAGCCCAGGACAGACTAGTTCTCTGCTATTTCTGTAGGCCCTCTAGGGCAAGAGTAGGCTGTAACTCTCTATTCTAGACTCTGGTTTCTGTCTTTTCATTTGAAAAAAAAATCCAACACTTATTTGTGCTGGACGCCTTCATCGTCCTTGCTCTCTCTTCTAAAATCATAATTTTATGTCCTTCTGGTGCTGTGCTGTGGACAAGGTAGGAACTAGTCCTCCTCAGTTAAAACATCCCCCTAAATATAGTCCTTCCCTGCCCTCAGCATTTGTTGCTAACAATGTGTGCAATGCTTGCTGAATGAGTATTCATGAGACGCCTTACCACTACGTGCTTGCCTTACCTGAGGTTATAAAGTGATCATGTGATGTGATCTGAAATATCCAGGGTGAGATGACACTAAGTCTATATTGCAGATTCTGGTTCTTTTGTCCATAAGTTTTTTTTGTCCATGTTTCATGATGCACTATCTGACAATCAGTTAATTTCTACTGCATTAGGTCCTCTGTAGCCTTAATGTCTGGATTCTAAAGTTCCTCCTTTAATCCACCTGTGCTCACTATGATCAGTGCAGTCTTCGTAAGCTAACCATGTGTGTGTATAAAAATATGGATATGGACTATGCTGTATATTTAGTTATATTTGTAGTTATTTACTTTATATCATTTTTATTAATGCTGACATTGCTAAAACTGCCATACCAAAAATACAGAAGACCAGCATAAGGAAAAAGATGAATATTTCAACTGTGTATTTTAATAATCACATATTTTGAATTATTAATGAATATCAAAGAAAATACAATAGGTTGCACATGCTTCTATTATGCATTTCCTTCCTACGTTAGGAAGTGTATTTTTGTGACCCAACATTATTTTTTATTAATGTAAAATTATATAATCGTGAGGATAGCTGCTATGCATAATATTTCCTTGATATCATTGCTGTTGTAATTATCTTTATTTTCAATTACACTTAACAGTTTATAAATGATTTTTGCTTTCAGAATGTGTTAAATGGATTCCACAGTCCCTTACAGATATTTTTCAGAGCCATGATAAATGTATAGGCAATTCTTATATTTTAAGTGAGGAGGAGGGAGAAGAATTGAAGAAAATGTTTTACGGTTAGCCAGTTTCTGTTTAGCCTCTCTGCTGGTTGATGGCACATTTTGTCCTTTAAAGAGAATTATCTCTGCAATACTAAAATCCAGATTACACTAATCCAAATTTAACTAGTAGTCTTTTTCCATCATCTGTTTAGTTGATGATGTCAAGGAACATATAGGATTATGCTTCACCCACTTGATACTGCTATTCTTGTCCAGATTTGAACACTAAGGAATTTACTGTCCTACTTGTCCAGGTTTTTACACTACCTCCTAGTGAACAGTACTCTTGTCTAAATCCATTAGTGTGTCTTAATAGACATATCTGTAATCATTTGTCCATATTCTAAATATGGATTTAACAAACCCATACCCATAGTCTTAAATTACTAAATCTATCAATAGATTGAAAAGCATTCAAGTGCCTTTGGAATACTACCATATTTTTTAAAAATACTTTGATTTTAGTGTATGCCTTGTATTTTGTATACTGTATGTATATATTTTGTAGATATTATTAAGACAGCTTCCAAGAATAACCTCAAAACTAGATGGTAGCATAGAAGAAAATGTGCATCAAAGGTGAAGTGAAATGCTTTTGTAAATAGTTAAAATCGGTGTAAATTCCCAAATCAATAACCGTATACTTTATGGAAAACAAAATATCCAAAAATAATTTTTTCAATTTTCCAGCACAAGGATCAGAATTTTGTTTCCCTTGCAAGCACCATAAGCAGTGATTAACTCTTGGTATATGTTCAAGTAATGGTACTTCAGGCTTTTGAGGCCGATGTTCTTACATCCCTCTTCCTACCTTAATGAACCTCTCTCCTGTACTCTAGTGAGCAGCTGCTGCCTACTGTCCATTCAAATGGGATTTAGCATAGACTAATCTGTATTGTACATTTCTGCACACAAAGTAGATTGTGAGGTAGCAGGCCTTTGCCAACATAACTGAAATCTCAGGCCTTAGCTGCACATGGGTTTTGAACGAGTATAACTATTTTGGTTAGGGGGTAGTCTTCTTTTTTTTTTTTTTCTACTGAAATAGTTACATTGGTACAACCATTTAGTGTCGACCGTTATGTCAGTGTAAATGTGCCTTATACTGCTACAGCTTATTTTCCCTTCACTATAAGAATAGGTAGCTATGCAGGTATAGTTAAAGCAGTGTAATTTTTTGTCTAGACAAGGCCTTAGTATGTGAAACTGGTAAACCTGGCTGAAAAGTTCAGGAAGCTGGCATAAACTATTGCAGGATATTTAGTACATTTCTCTGCTTTAGAGAAATGTTCATGATGTCACATCATGCAGGGGAATTCTGTTCTAAGCAATTATTTGTAAATAAAATTTTTAGCAGTTTAAATCTACAAGTTTGCTAATTATTTGGGGGTTTAAGCAGTTATATTTTAACAAGAGGTTTTTGGTTCACCTTTACAGTAGATGGCATTCACTAGAACTTTGTTTAGAATGAAAGCAGGCTATATATGGCTGATTATGGCCCTTGGATGGTAAACTACTGGTTTGCAGAGCTAGATTTATGGCATAATTATGGTACTTTAGTATGTTAGAATCATAGTATGGGTCAAACTACTTTTAGAAATTAATATCTATATTTTAAACATTTAGAATATGCTTGAATTGCTTGAAGAAATGCCAAATGGAGTTCCACCTGAAAAAGTAAAAAGCTATATCTACCAATTAATCAAAGCGATTCACTGGTGTCATAAGAATGACATTGTTCATAGAGGTAAGTGTGTATAGCTTTCCACATGGAAATGAACCCCTTGTAGTAATTTTCTTTTTACAGGGAAAATAGCTACAGCTTGTAAAAAGTATCATAAATGCTTTTGGATTTATTTTAAACAAAAAGTTTCCTTTAAAACAAACCATATTTAAGTGCATATAGAAAAAGTATTTCAATTTGACTAAGCCCTGAAGTCACCTGAGTGACTTCAGATACTGTCATATAACTACCTATGCAGATAGACTTTTCTTCAAACAAGACTGCTAAAGTTTCTCCCTAGAAGCCATCAAAAGCATGGGAACCTAAGACTACTTTAAAATGATGTTCATCAATATAAAAGGCTGCTGTCTCCTGGGTATCATTAGAGACAAAATTGTACCACTTGCATCATGAGACAAAATTACAATGAGACCTCTCCAAAGGAAAAGGAATTATGAAAATATTTATAGAAACTCACATTTTCCCCTCCTGCTCTTTATTCTTTATTATTTGTGTAACACATGCTTTAAGGTGTGACTTTATCTAATTTTATTATGTTCTTACTTTATAAAGCCTTGTTTTCCAGTGTGATTCTACAAGGGTGTTTTTTGTTTTGTTTTGTTTTTTTTGTTTTCCAATGGATGATTTCAATAATGGAATACAAATACAGAACAAAATGATTTATAAATGAAATTAAACAAAATACAGGGGAGAGAACTTTTCTCAAGTACATTGTGAAGGTTTAACTATTGTATACAGGTTGCATGTACTCAATAGATACTATACTAAATGTATCTGAGTAAACAATATGTTTATGAAACTAGAGAGCAAAAATATTTCTAGAAGACGAACACAATGAGCCCCAGAAGGTAATTTTAAGTGTACAAATATTGAGCTATATCCTACATTTTGCTAATAAACTGGGTAATTAAATTACATTTCCCCCATGCACAAGTTGATTTTGTGCCCTTGCATAAGTGCAAGTGCAGATTTACTCTTCCCATGTTTCTTCTGAGAATTTTTTTAAAAGAAACCACAATACAGAAGCTATGAATTCTTCATGTTTAGCAAAGTACAGGATTGTTTGAAAATTAGTTTTACAGATTACAAGTACTTTCTACTATGGTCTATTTTTGTTATCACTGTATGAATAAGTGTAATTCTCTTACAATTAAATGGTGTTTAGCAAGTTAAAAATTAAAAATGGACATTAGGAACTCTTACTTTTTTTTTCTCCTACTCTGATATTTTAGATATCAAACCAGAAAATCTCTTAATAAGCCACTGTGATGTTCTGAAGCTGTGTGACTTTGGTAAGTTGCTTACTTTTTATTTTTTGAAAGAAGCACTTTTTACCTTAAAAATTCCACATTGTTTATTTGTAAGTTCTCCAGCATGTGTATTTTGAGCACATTTTAGTGGTCAATATTCATGTTTCTGGATATCACATTAATTTGTAAAGATCTCTAACCTTTGATTTGGACCTGTTGTTAAGTATGTTTTTAAAGTGGCTCTGGCAATGGGGTGGAAGTTCGATCAACACAGTTAATACACCAATTGTACCTGACTATTGTTGGAAGCATCTGTTGCAATCAGTCTACACTCGGTACTGTTCCTTTCTTCATTCCTATTGGCGGAAACTATGCCCACACACAGGGCCGGATTAAGACATTTAGAGGCCCTAAGCACTGAAAAGATTATGGTGCCCCTCCATATGTAATTCAAAATAAAAACAATACTATACCGTAAAATACAATTTTATTTTTCGAAATGACACAATTTATATATGTATGCTGAAATTAAAATAGCTTCTTTCTGGATTTTTCTGGTTACAAAATTCTGGATAAAGTCATCGAAGCTGACTCGACGAAGCATGTCCGCTTCCATACACAATAGGGAAAGTGAATCAAGTCTGTCCTGACTCGTTGTTCTCTGAGGGTTTTTTATTCTTTTCAGCTGAGAAAATGAGCATTCTGCCAAGCAGTTAGTAATCATCAATGTTAGAAAAATACATAGTGCCATCTCTACATTTGGAAATGCACATCGTATTCCGTCTTTCAGTATTGTGTCATGAAGATCAATGTGACTGAATTTCATTTTTCCTGTTTCATTAAGCTTTGCATGCATATAACAGTGGAGCTGCTGTACTTTTCCACAGAGATTCATGTTCAAGTCAACAGGGTTGAGTCAACTAGCTTTTGGGAACCTTGTGAATATTGTTAGTCAGATAAGCCCATATCGTGTAGAAAAGAAAATCTACTTTGTGGTAATTTGTACACTTCACATCTCTTTATATGAGCTTCAAGTGTATCAATTATAGCATAGTAAGTAGATACGCAAAATTTGTCTCTAGGATTCAGTGCTGTTTTTGTTGCACTGCTATCATTTGCTTGTTTTTTCCTGATTCGCTTGCAGGACTGGGCTTCTTTGTAGATAGTATCAGGCAAGATATCTTTTGATATGTCTTCAAATCTTTCGAAATCATTCCTCAGAGTGTGTAAGTGATCTGCTAATGATTGACAGAGGTCTGTGCATGTTTTCAAATCCAATTATTTTTCTTGGAGAGCTTGACTTGTGTGGTAAAAGTGTAAAATTTCATTCCACATGGTCAACATGAATACAAACTCTAGTTCTTGCATCTTGTTTGCAATGTTTTCTGCTTCTCGTATAGTTGCTCCCTTTTGTGATTAATCTTCAGCTATACTTTCTAATGCATCCACAATCTTTGAGTAGGACTCCAGAATTGCACTTGTTGCCACTGCATGTGCCTCCTAGCGAGTATTATAAAGAGGTTTCATCACACGATCATTGCCCAAATATGTTTTAAGAACTGCCCATCGGTGTGTAGAGTCAGAGAAAAATGTATAAAGTAACCGGACTGTTGAGAAAAAACTTACTGCCACCGGACAACAATCAACAGCACTGCAGCCAACAAGATTGAGAGAGTGTGCAGCACATGGTATGAATATGGCATATTTGTTCTGCTCTAAAAGCTTCTTCTGCATTCCTTGATAACGCCCTGACTTGTTGGCAGCGTTGTCATAAGATTGACCTCTGCACTTTGAGAAATTTGTTTTGCAAACTTGGCAAGGATAATGCAGTACTTGATTTGCCATTTCTTCACCAGTGTGGCTTTTCAAATTGAGCAATGTTCTAAATCGTTCAACTGGTTTTCCAGCTGTGGGAGACACGTATCTTAGTACAATACTCAATTGATCAATATGTGAAACATCAGGTGTAGAGTCGACAGATAAACTGAAGTACCCAGCAGTTCTTATTTCATCCACAATAGCTGAATGAACTTTGTCGCTCATTAGACCAATGAGTTCATCACATATTGTCTTGGATAAGTATGATGGGTTACCTTTGCTAGCATTCCCATATTTTGAGAGATGGCCTGCTAAAAATGGGTCAAACTGAGCCACAAGCTCCAACAAGAATATAACTCAGAAGAATATATCAATAATAAAACATAAATTTATTGCAATACATGACAGGATCTGATTTCCTCACATTATTTCGATCTATGTTAGTAGGATGCCCCCCTGATTTAGGTGGGAATAAGTAATAAAAAGAGAACAGAAAAACAGGGGAAGAGTGTGTAGTGGAGTGTAAGGAAGTCTAACAAAGCTCTGACTTTTCCCATGATGACTACTTCGATACTTTTTTCAATTATCAAATTTTTTCCATAAAAAAATCTTTTTTTTTGGTGCCCCCCTGCTTTGCTGGTGCCTTAAGCAAGTGCTTAGTCTGTCTATTGGGTAATCCAGCCCTGTGCCACACAACACATCCAGGCACCTATTACACATCACCATATGTACAGAACACAGTATGGTGAATTTGTAGAGATGTGTGAGAAACCACTGGGACAAGAGAAGTGATGTGTTAGGAGATCTTCAGCAACATAATGAGATCATATAGGTTTGTCCTGTTACCACTGTGCTGGGGCATCCTATCACTTAAACATCTGCACTGTGGCAGTTACATGGACTTTTTGTTAGCATTTATTGCTTTCATGTGTGAAATACACTCCTACTTGTGGTGTAATTGTGTGCTAAAGCACTTGAATGCAGTTTTCAGAAAGTGTGCATAAGTGTGCTAGATGCTTTTGTATAGTCCTAAATTGACAGGAAAAAATTACAGTGCAAGTAAAAATTCCTGCCACAAAAATGTTATCAAAATTTTAGTTGTGATAAAAGTTAGGGTAACTAGCAAAAGGGGATAAGGGGAATGGTGGTGGTAGAATTACTTTAATAGTTAAACATTGAAACAACCACCCACATCCGTTGCCAATTGAGGCCATTTTACAGTATAGGCAGTGGGATGCCTCTTAGAAAGATGTCAGGCAGTCAAAGATTTTGTCAGCCACTTCGAGTGTAATATGATAGAATGAAGTTGCCATCAAGTGGATTCACACATAAGCAATGTACTTATTAAGCCTATAGTATTAATTTTCCTTTCCCATTGCTGTACCATGTCAAAGCTGAGCACTTTTAAAAGCAGTTGCTTATTGTCCTCAGGATTGCATTAGCTGCTGATTGATATTCAGTGTTTTCAGCAGTCCCTGATTGTGACCAAGTTCCCTTTCAGTTCCTGAAGGCTGGCTTGGATGGAAGACCCTTCCTTGACTATGATTTGTTGATATTTTTCATTCTTTTGCTGTATCAGGATTGTGTTCTTCTCAAACAACCAGCACCCAGCCTGGGATTGAAAGTAATTTTCTTCTCCTTGCTTCTCTCTTCCAAGCATATAATGAAAGGTTTTTCATTTACATGATTAATATGATGGACCATGTCACCGTGGCTGAGGCAGTACAGTCTGTGTGTTTATGCAGTTATACGTTGTTTGTTGTTTGTTGTTTGTTGTTTAGAAAATGACCTAATTCCAACTCTAAGCACATGGACAATAATATTAAATTTTTTCAAAGGTATAAAATTAATCCTATATCAATAACTAATTTATCATCCACTCAACCCAACGGACTAATAATAATTTCTGCTACCCATCTTCTCTTCAAAGATCTAGGAGAATAGGTAGAATTTAGTGTGTCCTGGAGGACCATGGCTTTGAGCTCTGACAGACTAAGGTGTGAAATGAGATCTGCTTCCAGAATAAAGATTACAGCCTTTGCAAACACAGAAGAAGGGAGGTAGGGGGAAGAAGGAGGAAGCACTGCTGCTGCTGCCCCCTGAGCAAAAGCAAAGAGAGAGCAGTTACTAAGTCCAAAAGTGAAACTCTGCTCAGAGGCTCTCCTGGATTCCAGAGTTTTTATTTTTTCTTTCTCTCACAAACCAGTGGAAGAACTCCATGGTTTGATTGCAGTGAGCTGTCTATCAGGCCCTAAAGCCATATCTCGGGAGGAGAAAGTTATGAATATTTTGCCTCTGCATTTCAGTGTGAATGAAAAACTAGACTCAATTTACTCTCCGGAAAGGAGTTCCACATGCAGAGTGTAGTTGCTGAGATCTGTCTGGCCCCAGTCTGCCTGATTATTATTTATTTATTTAGCAATGACATCATGCTTGGCATTTTACAAAAATGATGACAGTATCTGCCCTAAAGTGTTTATTATTGGCTTTACCATTTGCAGTTTCCCTGTGATATTCAGCTGACTTGGTGGGTTGTGGATGGGTAACAATAATATTTAAAAATTCAAAATTATTCCTCCTTTTGGATTTTCTAATATACGATCCTCTTTGTGTCTGTTTTGGAAACTCTTGCTTACAGGTGCTATCTTTGTGTAGTTGCAAATATATAGTGTGGTGTTGGTGCTAAACAAACACTAATGGCCTGTGGGAGACTCTGATCCTAATCTATTAAGAACCTTATATTAAATTTGTTTGTTAAGCAGATAGGAAGCCGGTGTTGTGTGCTGAGTATCCTATGAAGTGTTTGTCCTGGCCTTTGATGGCTGCTGCAACTATAGGAGTTGTAGTTTTTGGGTGGTGGTTATAGTGAACCTAGTAAGTTGTAGTAGTCTAACATGAAGGTGACCAATGCATGAATCAGTGGCAAGGTTCTCATGTGAAAGGAGTAGATGGAGTCATTTGGCCAGCCAAAGACTGAAGACCTTCTGTACCATATTCATAATCTGTGTGTCTAGAACCTGTGAGAGAACTACTTATTGGTGAGCCTGCTACTCACTGAGTATGTTAGAGCTCTAACTTTCTTTTACAGATCCGTATTTTTTCCTGCTGCATAGGGGATTCCACAATAAGACTTGGTACCTAAATTTGAATATAGCTGGTGCAATCTCCTGAGAGGCCATTTAACCAACCCAACAATGTGCCATGCTGATGAAGACTCAAGACCATAGGCCTCTGTGGGACAGACGCCAATTGAACTTGTCAGTGAAACAGAAACACACACTTTCACCAATACATGAACACAGGCATATATTTAAAAAGCAATAGGATAAAATGAAATATATAATGCTAATCAGTTACACTTAATACTTATTTAAGGCATTCATTTTAAATCCGATGATATGAAAAATTGATTTGACCTTTAATACAATAATCCATAGTAGTATGTAAATCTTCATTTAGGTGGAGACATAATCTTTTGTATTATCTTTTTTGCAGGCTTTGCTCGGAATCTATCAGAAGGAAGCAATGCAAACTATACAGAATATGTGGCCACCAGGTGGTATCGTTCACCTGAACTCTTGCTTGGGTAAGTACACTTTCCAGAAGTAATAGCTCTGAGATCTAAATCTTGTATGATCCAATGCATTTACTCAAGTACTTTTGTGAGGATCAACCATTGGATATGGTAGTTGGTTAATAAATTGATTTAATTATGTCTCATTAATTACTTTGGATTATGCTTCTTGTAAGGTGACTTGATGCTATGATATGATAGCATATTTTGAACAAATTGCTGTCTTGATTCAGGTTTATATATTAGTAAATTATCATAACTATATTTTAAACCATCTCTTTATTTTTAAAAAAAGGTATTTAGTTCTTGTGAAAGGTGCTGGATTAACAGACCTGGAGTGTGAAACGTTTTGTTAGCCACAGAATGGATACAGCACAGACCGTGCTCCACACTGTACAGCTAACACGCCTCACCCTGAGGGGGATCCCACCACTCTGGCTTGAGAGTGTAGTTCAGTCTCCATTTCATCTTTGCTAGCACTGCAGAGTTGGCTAATAAGCAAAGTGTCAGTTTTAAGGGTGTCTTTTTGTTGGGCAGGAGGACACAGTTCCATGAAGAACCTGTGGCGGCAGGCCATCGGTTCATTTCACATAAAGCTCTGTGATGTGATGGGAAAGAGTTAATATGGGCTTGAGAGGTCAGTTAACCTGCCTGCTCACAGGTGGGCCAGGATTAATTAGAAATAGCTAGGGGACAGCAGGGCAGGTTTTAACAAAGAGCACATCTGGGGAGAGGAACCCTAGAGGGAACTCCTCCACTCCTCAGTTGTGAGAAGAAGCCTGAAGGAAGGCACAAAAGGAAAAAGGAGAGACCAGACAAGCTTCTCCAGGGGTGAGCTAGAGGCTGAGTTGGAGTCTGCCCGAGCCCGTGAATAATAACCCCTGTGTTGTGGAGTGGATTAAGGCACAGGAAGACAGTCTACAGCAGCAGACATATGCCTGTGACAAGGTGGCTGCCAGCTGAGCTGAGTTGAGCTATAGGTTTGGTTTTTGTATACGTTACTGTCGGACTTTGGCAAAGGACTCGCTGGCCCCAGAAGAGGCTGGATTCTACCAAGTGGTCTGGCCTGAGGGTCAGGACACTCCTATGGTAGAATAGGTCAAAAGACAGAGGAGGAAACTGAGGCAAAAGTTGCTGCCTCATCACAGCCAGCTTGGAGGCCTATTGGGACAGTAACTTTGCTACAGGCCCCAAGCAGCAAGAGTTCAGGTAATAGTTCTTCTTTGAGTTGTTCACACATGTATTCAGCTCAGGTGCTCGCAACCAGAGCTGTAGAGTTTTCTGCAGCAGCATCTATTGGGCAGCATGCAAGCCCTATGCCACCTTGTGGCCTCAGCCAAGTCTATTTAGCCGCCCCAACCCCCCTCAGTTCCATCTCACTACCTGTGGCCTGAGTTGAAGCTCCCTGTCTGGTTTATCTCGCTGTTACTGTGCAGTTAGCAATTTTTTTCCTGTATTTTTGCTTTTGCAGTTCGTTCTTTATAGTTAGTTATAGCTTAGCAGTCGTATCCACTAGTTAGTATTAGTTTAGCTAGTATTAGGGGAGAGATCAATGGCATGCCATCACCAGGTTTCAAACATTGTTCGTTATGTGGGGTAGCTATCCTAATCAGTGATACCCACGTGAGCTGTCTCTTATGCATTGGTGATGGACATATCAAAGAGAGGTGCGGTATTTGTTTTTGTTTTTGTTTTTGTTTAAAAAACAAAACAAAAAAACAACTCTCTAGAGAGACTCACTTCGGCACTGGGGCCTTCAGCATCCAGCCCCACAACCAGCCTCTGAGGTAGCAATGATCTCGGACAGGCCCTTGAACTCAAACTCCTCCTCCTCCTGTATGGACTGTCCATGAATGAGAACCCATAAAAATGGACAGGAACCATTCCAAGTCCAAAAGAGTCCCCTCTACATCAAGAGGGGACTCCAAACATCACAGGCATTCTTCTAATGCCCAGGGTAGAGCGAGACCTTCATTCCATGGCTCCCAAGTGTCATACTAGTGCCATACCATTCTAATTAAATTCTTCCTTCCAACTGATCTGGCTCATAATTGTTTTCAACTTTGTGAAATTGGCCCTATTAAAGCACCAAATATATATGTTAACAGTCTGGACTTTATTCTGCTTGCATATTATAAATGTGATCAAGTCATGATCATTTGTATCTAAATTACCTTTAATTTTCAGCTCTATGGGCAATTCATTTTTATCTGTTAAGACGAGGTCTAATAAAGAATTCCCCCATTTTGGATGCAACACTTTGTGAGTTAGGAAATTGGCATCCGTAATGTTCAGAAATTCCAAGGCTGGTTTAGAACTGGCAGCATTAGACCATTAGTATCCGTCATTCAGATTGAAGTCTCACAGCTCATGATCTCACAGCTTTTTTTCCCTACAGGAAGGCATGTAAGGCAGCAGTCATCTTGTTCCCTAGTATGATTTGGTGGTCTATAGCAGACACCAACTAATACCCCATCTTGTATTTTATCTGATAGGACATTGATCCATAAGCATTCAAGATAATTTTCTTCTGAGTTATCAGTGACCTGGAAACACACAATGCCATTTTTTATGTAGAATGCAACTCCCCAACCCCTTTGGTCCATTCAGTCCTTCTTAAATAGGTTATAACCACTGATTTTAACGTTCCAGTCATAGGAATCATCCCACCAGGTTTCAGTAATGGCTACCAGATTGAATTTATGCTCATAAATCAGCAATTCCAATTCCTCTTGTTTGTTACTCAGGCAATTAAAGAATTTCTTCTCCATGTCCTTTGGTTCCTTGATTAAGTTTCTTCTGAACGTCTCAATATTGTTCGGCGTGATCATATCTTCTCTCTTTTTACCCTCCACTTTTGCCATTCGTTTAACACCCTCCTGACTACTCTACCCAGCCTGTTCCCAAAGAGATTGGTTTCTCTTCAACAAGTTGGCCAGGGTTCCCCCAGTGGTTCTGAGATTACTAGAATGGTGGCAGGATCATAACAATATTTGCAGAAGCATTCCCTTTTCCGCCCACCCCAATGATGACCATAGCTATGGATGCTTCAAAATCAGGTTGGGAGGCGCATTTGGAGTCTTTGCAAGTCTAGGATGTATGGACAGAATGAGAGGCATCTCTGAACATCAACATGCTTGAGCTTTGAGTGGTTTTCAGTGCCTGCCAAGAAACATGTCTGAGGTCTGCCTGGATTCTCATGAACAATAGGACCATGGTGTATTATGTGAACAGGCAAGGAAGGGCTTGAGCCAATCAACTCTGTCAAAGGATGATGAAACTGTGGTACTTTTGCATCAGGGAAAGTATCTCCCTGATGGCTGCTTATTCACTGGGCTCTCAGAATAATTTGGCCACTCATCTCAGCAGATTCCTTTACTGCAATCACGAGTGGTTCCTCAACAGTAGAGTATGGACGATCATTTTCAGAATTGGGGTTATCCCATCATTCAATCTGTTTGCTATAAGACACAAAAAGAAATGCCATCAGTTTTGTTCTCGGGCTCAATAACTGATGCTTGCTTGCTTGCTTGCTTGCTTTCTAAAGTGTGGCCCGGACCTTATGTATGTGTTTCCTCATACCCCCCTATTCCTTAGATCATTCTCAAGTTGAAGCAGGACCAGGCCAGGATAATACTCCTTTTTTTGGGTTGGCTGAGGCAGTGCTGGTTTTTGGACCTCCACAGCCTATGTCTAACCCCGATGACCTCTACCATCTATCCCAGACCTGTTGTTGCAACATCACATTTGGATTTGGCACTTGATCCCAAGCAGCCCAAGCATTGTGACATGGCTGTTGAATGGCTAGATCAAGTAAATAAGGCTTCTTTGACTACAGTCCAACACGTCCTGCTTAGTAGTGGAAAGCAATCTACAAGGTCCACTTACTTGGTTAAATATAAGAGATTTTCAATCTGGTCAGCTGGCAGAAGTATTCAGCCATTGTTTGCTAAGATTCAGGACATTCTGGAATACTTATTGCATCTGAGTACACACAACTCCCAATAAGCTAAATGAGAGTTGCAAGTATTCAGCACCACCAAAAAACAGATCATCTTCTTGGAACCATTTGTTGAAATGTTATAAATAGATAGTAGAAATTTCTTGTATATGTCAAAATTGAAACAGTCATTACCCTTTTAATAAATTCATCCCACTATTTCCAGAGGTGTGCTGACATTACTGTAGGACTTTTGTTACTGGTGCACAATGACAGTGGCATAATAAATCATTATATGCACAATGGTTGTCATTAAACAAAACGAGGGAAATATCAGTTTGTCAGCTTGTAGAGATGTATTATCAAGATTCTATGAACGTGCTGCATGTAATAAGTTACAAAAGAGAATAAAAAGTGGCTTTTTAGTTATATAACACAGTTTTTTTATAAGTCTTTGTATATTAGTAAGTAGGCTTATAAAGGAAGAAAGTGAAGTGTAACTTAACAGTAATATACTGTGCATTCTTAATGTAAATTGACGTTAATTTTTAAGTGTTCTGCTATCACAGGAAAATACAGCATAAAGTCTTGGTGCACAATATAGACATAAACTTTGAATTAACTTGTACAGAAGAGAGTATCTATTACAAATGTGTTTGACACTGTGATCTTTAGCTATTGCTGATGCTTTGTTTTAAAGCTATGTTTTTATTGGTGCAATGTAATGCATGTTCCTTTGCAGCCATATTCTGTGCAGAAATATTAAATATTTGTACTCTTTAAAACTGGAGAATATTATAATTGTAAAGAGGTTTATGTGTTCGTTTAATCTGTGTGCATAAAAATTGAAAATACTTAACTTTTTCATAAGGGGAAGGAAACATTATTGTACAGTATCCAATTATTAATACATATCCAAAATCTACTTACTTTAAAGAGCTTCAGGTAACTTTTAGTGAAATACATTGTACCTTTTGGGAGTTATAAATTATTGACAAATAATAGCATGTTTAAAGATATACTGTCCTGAGAGACCAACTGAATTAGTGTCTGGAAGCACAATCTGCATTCTGTGCAGTGAGGGACTGTTATACTTCCTTTTTATTCACTGTGGGTAGTCCTGTTGGTCTGTGTAATGTGTAGGAGTTCTTTCTCTAATCCAGGCTCACCATGCCTATATAGTTTCCTCTGTTCTGCAGTTTGAGGAGGTAGGATCTCACCTGTCAGTCAGCAGGTAAAGGCTTGACTTTTGTTTTTGGAAAATGTCCCCATTTAATCTACTGCTTTACTGCAGATGGGCAATTTTTCAGTCCTCTTGACCTACAGCAAACAATGAAAAATCTATTAAACTGCCAGTCTGGGTTCAGAATTTTTCTTCCCATTGCTCCTGTTTGCAAGGAAGATAAACTGTTACTGACTTACAGGGGATTTTAGCTCATTTTCCAGCTGTAGAGGAATCTTGCATAACATAACATCATCCATAACATGAAGCAGCCTTCCCTACTCCTTCCCTAGCCTGAGGCTTCACATGGGGGACCAGTTTACTGAGGAAAAGCCCAGGGAGAAAAGGTGCTCTTTGTGCTCATTTACCCATCAGCATTGCCAAACAGGAGTAAACAGCTTTTGCTCTCAGAAGCTGCTCTGCTCCGGGAACTCCAGAGCTGCCCTATACCTCCTAAGGCAGTGGGTCTCAAACTTTTGAACTGGTGACCCCTTTCACATAGCAAGCCTCTGAGTGCAACCCCCCTTATAAATTAAAAACACTTTTTTATCTATTTAACACCATTATAAATGCTGGAGGAGAAGCGGGGTTTGGGGTGGAGACTGACCCCCAGTCTGAGAACCCCTGCCCTACAGGCACCAACAGGAGAAGCTTCTTATCTTTGGAAGTTGTACCTAGCAATCTGATGCAGATTACAGTGGGGACAAGAGCACTACTTTGGCTCCCACCCGGCTCCCAGTCTGAATGTAATAGCAGCATCACAAAAACAAATGGCATTGAGAAATTCCAGCATCGGGTCTGGGGAGCAGGGGTGCATGGGAAGCATCTCTGCTAGATCAGCAAGAGGAATCAGTGACCCAGGCAGCTCCATGTATTACATTTCCAGTAGCACCAAGCCCCTCCAGCACCAGAGACAAGACACCAGCAGGGCCATCCCTCATGGGCCTTTAAGGAGCTTCATCATGCTCTGACTTGCCATCCTTGGGCTGCTGTCAACACTCTTCTCCAGCTGGGAAAAGTAATTTTTTTTTAGTAGTGCTCCCCTCTCCTGCTAAGTGAAAGCATCACACTGTCTCATGACAACTTCTGGAACGTAACCTGTCCATGCACCTTTGGCTTCATTTGGCTTCATTTTTTCTAACTCCCCACCCTTGGAATAGGCTGAGCTCAGTGGGCCTGTTCTCAAGCAAGGCTTCCCTGTGGGACCTGCCCAGGTGGAATCAGTCCAGCATCACAGGGCCCAAGCTCTCTCTGCAAGTAACCCTCCTGAGCCCTCCACTCACAAAGGGCACCAGAATGAAGTAATTGACTCTCAGCAACCCACAATGTAAGATTCAATCATCAAAGTAAGGAAGAACATAATAGCCATGCTGGGTCAGACCAGTGGTCTAGCTAGCCCAGTATCCTGTCAGTGGTCAGCACCAGATGCGTCAGAGGAAGGAACAGAACAGGACAATTTTGAGTGAGCCACACTCAGTCATCTAGTCCCAACTTCTGGAAGTTGGAGGTTTAGCGATATCTGCAGCATAGGTTTGCATACCTGACCATCTTAGCAAATAGCCATTGATGGACCTGTCTTCCAGGAACTTCTCATTCTTTTTTGAACCCAGTTATACTTTTGACCTTCACAACAGCCCCTGGCAATGAGTTCCACTGGTTGACTGTGATTTATGTGAAGAAGTACTTTCTTTTGTTTGTTTTAAATCTGCTGCCTGTTAATTTTATTCAGTGACTACTTGTTCTTGTGTTGTGAGAGAATAAATAACACTTTTTCTCCACATCATTCATGATTTTATAAATCTCTCTCATATCACCCTTTAGTCATCTCTTCTAAGATGATCAGTCCCAGTCTTTTTAATGTCTCCTCATATGGAAACAGTTCCATGCCCCTAATATTTCTTGTTTTCCTTCTCTGTATCTTTTCCAATTCTCATATATCTTGTTTGAGATGGGATGACCAGAACTGCAGGCAGTATTCAAGTTGTGGGCATACCATGGATTTATATAGTTGCATTATTATATTTTCTCTTTCCTAATTTATTGCTTTACTAATGGTTCCTAACATTGTTAGCTTTTTTCACTGATGCTGCATGTTGAGCAGATGTTTTAAGAGAGCTTATCTACAATGATTCCAAGATCTTTTTCTTGAGTGGTAAGAACTAATTTAAACCCCATCATTTTGTATGTATAATTGGGATTATTTTTTCCACTGTGCAATTACTTTGTACTTAACAACATTGACATTCATGTCCTATTTTGTCACCCAGTCACCCAACTTAATGAAATCCCTTTGTAACTCTTCACAGTTAGAGTTGGACTTAACTATCTTGAGTAATTTTGTATTATCTGCAGATGTTACCACCTCACTGTTCACCCTCTTTTCCAGATCATTTAGCACTGGTCCCAGTGCAGATCCTTGGGAAACACTGCTATTTACTTCTCTACATTGTGAAAACTGACCATTTAATTCTATCCTTCGGTTCCTGTCTTTTAACCAGTTACTGATCCATGAGAAAAGGGAACAGATTTAGAACAGGGCTCTGTCAGGGCTCACAAGTCTTAATGACTTCTCAACCTAGAGACAGTCAAGCTAGTCAAGTATAAGATACCCTTTAAAACAGAATGTGAGCGCTCAGGTTCCAGTGCTGAAAAGGAAGAGAGATGACAAAGTAGTCTTTCTCAGTTCTGCCTTTATACCAAAAGTTTGTTGTTTCAGATCTCAGGAGAGTTCTCCATACAATTTGCTCAAAACATTAATATCCAAAAGAGAGTGTCGTATGCTGCATGTCCACAAAGCAATTCAAATCCACCTTGCATGAATTCAGTTACACAGAAAATGAGCTGCTTTGTTTGTTTTTGTACCACCATCACTAGGAGGCCAAAAAACATCTAAAGGGGTTACTAGATTTCGGAAGTATTGAATTAAAGTAGTATGTGATACAAAGGAGAAACATCTTAGAAGGAAGATCAAAGACTATCAAATAAAGGATTACCTACATCCAGGGCTGAAAAGTCTTTTCCTCTGAAGAGATCTGCCAGGCATCAACTTGGTCATCTGCTTGTTTGTTTACCAGACACATGTATTAGAATAATGTGCCTTTCTGGACTTTGCCTCTAGTAGGAGAGTCCTGTATGCTATGATACCTGAAATGTTTTCTTAACCACTTTTTTTTTTCAGCTTTGAAATAGCTATTGGAGGATTCTGTTTGGGATTCATTGATATTAAAATTCTTTAAGAGTCCTGAGCCTGGATAAGAAAGAAAATTGATGCTTGATAATTTCTGTTCTCTTAGTAGCCAGTTTCACCATTCTCACTCACCTTTTTCCACAGAATAAGAAAAGAATTGATTCAATTATATTGTATTCAGCTGTGCTCTGTAGACAGGAAAAATCAAGAGAAGTTCGTGTTAGCTTAACTTGGAACATTAGAATAACGTCAATTTTTCTGCT
Organism: Dermochelys coriacea; assembly: GCF_009764565.3. NCBI lineage: Eukaryota > Metazoa > Chordata > Testudines > Dermochelyidae > Dermochelys > Dermochelys coriacea. Next base: position 138,928,887 of record NC_050068.2, read on the forward strand.
TTGAAAATGTTCTTTATTGGTGAGCTTTCCAGAAAAGAAAGGGAAGTCCTCAAGGGTGGTAGTTAAGTCTGGTCATGCCTTCTCAGACTGCAGTGCAGTTAGAGAACCCACTTTGTAAATGGAGAGCCTAGAGAAGCAAGTATCAAATTTATTTTTCCTGCTACAAGTAAGCTGAATATAGACTAAAAATTAGTTAATAAATGCAAATAGTTAGATTGTCAAGAAGATATTTTGGTTGATTAGTGTGAACATTATTGTACTTGCTTTTCAGAGCCCCCTATGGGAAGTCTGTGGATATGTGGTCTGTAGGCTGCATTCTTGGGGAACTTAGTGATGGGCAGCCACTGTTTCCTGGAGAAAGTGAAATTGACCAGCTTTTTACAATTCAGAAGGTGCTAGGACCACTTCCATCAGAGCAGATGAAGCTTTTCTACAGCAATCCTCGTTTCCATGGGCTGCGGGTAAGGGAGACTGACCAAAAACCTTTTCTTTCAGTCTTCTGTTGATGTGGTATTTAAACCGTTGTTGAGTAGAAAATAAATGTTTTAGACCTTTTTCTCTCAGGTTTTATATATTCTCTTATTTATTCTGAGCACTTCCATCTAAAAAGGTAAGGGATGAGTTTAGATTGTGAGGAGGTCATGAATTCATAAATAAAATTGCATTATGGTTACACTGTTGCATGTGTAGATGTGTACATTATCATTTAAAATTCTTTACATCATTGCTATGACTTTTTTTGCAGGTTAGAGTGTGCACTCCAGTTAAGCAATTGTTTAGACTAGGAGACTGAATTTATCTCTAGCTCAGACAGTCGGTTCTCTACATGGCAAGATCCCAAAAGAGTTTTATATTTGAAATTACTGTGTTATCTCCAACAGCTCATGTCGAGGGGTCTTGTTTCTGGTTTATTACAATTTAGTTTTGGTTGTCTTGACAACTGCTGCCATTTTGTCAATTAAATATTATTCAGAATGATGAATTTCTGCTCTAATCTGAAGTATTACACATTAGTACAAAGATAATACGTTAAAAGTTTTCCACAGTGTAAAGTACTATCCTGCTTCGACTCAGTTCCAGCCATCCAACATAAACTTTATTGGATTAATGCATTGTAAAATGTTACACTGAGGAATGGAATAAAGTATATTTATTTTGTAGATTTAAAAACTCAAAATTCAGAAAGATGGTGTGATGTTAATGCGATTAGCATAGGGCTGGGTTTCATGAGGACCTATGTCCTAATCCTGGGCCAGTGATTTACTGGTTGTCCTTGGGCAAGTAACTGCCTCTTTTTATCCCGATTTGTTAAATTGGAAGAATAATACTTACTCACATACCAAATAGGGGTCATGTGAGAATTAATGAGGTAATATCTGTACAGTGCTTTGAACATGCAAAGTGCTGTAAAAATGTTAATTATTATTATATTTAGTAATTCACAGATGGGAAGGTTAGATAGCCAAGAGAGCTGGAGTAGCTCTTTCCTGAGTGGGATGTTAACATCTTTTCCAACTGCATATACACTGTATGCTTATTCAATAGTTTATAGCAGTGGTAAAGCTTCCCTTTTGAACAGCATGAAACACTTAAATATAGAATTAATTTTGTCCCATGCTACCAAAGTGCTTTTAAGAAACTGAAGTCCTCGTAAAGATGCTTTTTAGGGATTAATAATTATACGATGCATATATTGGGAATATGCAGATCTTATACACAAGCCAGGCCAGCATGATCCGCTCACAAGAGTAGGCGCCAGACTATCCTGTGAAATTCTCAGAAGAAATTCATCCATCCATCTCTAGGTTTACATTACTTTAATGTAGTTACCACCATCAAGCACCATCTTCCTGTCTAGGATGGGCACTTACAGCAGTATTTTAGACATTCCGATAATATGCTCCTCCCCCTCCACATAACTTTTTCCCTTCAGTGGTGCCACAGACTGATCCACCACAACAATTTCAGGTCTCCTTCACTGTCTCAATGTTTTATTGTATTCCTCCAGTAGGCCACAGCCTGTACTATTATTTATATATATATTTACAATCTATAGCAGCTTCCCCACTTGCTTCTAAGGAACAGTACTAGCAGCATCTAGTCCTGTGTACGTCAGCCATCCTTCAGGCTCCCTGCGCCTTATCCACACTCCTTCCTGTCTGTTTTATATAATCCTAGCTGCTGGGGTTGCATCCCCATCAATTACCCCTCAGCTCTAACTCGGCTGGTGGACATTAGAGTGACAGGGTGCTGAGTTAGTTCCTGGCTCCGACACCCTGTTACATCTGGGACTTGAGGAGCAATGGGTGGCCTCTCTACCACCCTGCGTGAGGAAGAAGACAGATGTTGCATCTTAAAGACCCCAGGAAAGCAGCACAGGAGCAGAAACAAGCCAATGCCCATCATAAAGATGTTAACGAAGGTCCCAAGATCTAAACAGAGGCCATTACTCCTCGCAGAAAACAGGGATGGCAGTGTAGGGCTCTGTAAACATCATCCCATAAGTAAGTTGAAGTACATGCAGGTGATAGAATTGGAAAAATCCAATTGGATTGGGAAATAGTTTCTAGATTCTGTGTCACCTTCTCTCACAGACAACATACATCTCTCTAGTGGCTCTTTGTTCAAGAGGCTACTAGATGTCAGTTATTCCATATGAAGACAGGAGTACTCTCCACCTGGACTCTCATCTTAAACAAGTTCTTGGAGAATAGAATCTGAATGAGGTTCAGTTTGTTCTAAAAATGCTCCTTTTTGGCAAAATGGTGGCCCCTTCTGGAGATCCTCTTGCATCTTGTTGAACTATAGCCTTGGCTACAATGGATTAATCCATCTAAGGTGTGCTCTGAGATCATATAGCAGACTTTCTATAAAAAATGTAACCCTGTCACTAATAGTAGGCAACCACCAGTCTCGAAAGACAATGGTGTAAGCGCCAAAGCAGTTCAGTTATTGTGGGTCATGCTGCAGTATCACAGTGCCGGACTAGCGTATGAGGTCTGCTGTGGTTTCCTATTTGTTCTCTTCACTTTCCTCCCCTCTCTTCAACCTCTTTGACTCCCTAGTGTAGTGCAACCCTTCAGCGTGGCCTATTGCTAGCTGCATCTTGCCCAGCTTGGGGTATCAATGCTGAAAAGTTTGTCTCTCTTCAACCCGAGTCTCAATTGTCCGAGTGGCCTTTGAGCATCTGCAAGTTCTCCATACAGAAGAACCTTTGGAACGCATCCATTGTTCATCCAGTACAGATGACCAAGCCATGCAGATGGCCAAACCCATTACTGGTAAACCACTGTAAAATGAAAAAATAAAAGTAACTTAAAGATTAATAGTGTTGAGACTGTGAAGATAGTGAACATTTTCTTTTTATCTTCCCTCAAAGTTCACATAATAATGCAATTTGTGAACAATAATGCTAGTAGAACCAAAAAAGAAACAAGGTAGTTTCTCTCCTATATGCTCAGAATTGCTGATCTCAAATGGATAGAATTGAATTATTTTTTAATTTTTTTTTTAAATCTGATAATATTTACAGTGAGGAAGCTTTACTAGAGCTCTAGATGTGAGAGAAGGTTGAAGAATGCATATGAGAAGGTAGTACTTTAAAAGTAGCTTTACAATACTTCCTGCTCAGAGGCTGTTCATACCAGGCACCCAGGGTTAGATTCACAAAAAGGCATAGGCACCTAAAGTGGCAGTTAGGAGCCTAAGTCCCATAATCAGGCCTCACTGGGATTCACAAAACCCCTGCTCAGCAGCCTCTGAGCCCCGGAGGCACCTAAAATCGCTCGGTGCTTAAATTTTTGCAGTAACAGTGCTCTAGAATCTTTATTTTTGCCTATGAGAATGCATGCTGCATCCCCCTGCCAGGCATCCAGACGATTAAGTCCCAAGGCTTGCACAAGGTGATGCACAAACTGGGAGCAGATAAGTATTTCTCCACCTAACTTGCCTGTGGGGTCCAATCTCGTAAGCTTCACCACACCTAAGTTTCTTTGTGAATCTAGCCCATAGTTCTCTAGGTCTTTCACTTTTTTTCCAGTGACAACTGTGCTGTATTCTAAAATGTTCATACATTTTTGTATTTTGCCTTTACTTTGTTGTTGTTGTTGCTTCTTAGGAGATGCATCTTAATCTGTTAACTTGAATTTTGTTTCTTTCTGGTATTCTCAAGTTATTTCAGCTCTTTAAAATATAGTTCAGCATTTTATATGAGCATACATTAATCATTGCTGATGTTCTTTGGGGGGTACAGAATAAGTGTGAGTGCCAATGAACACCAAGTATTCCATATTCACAGGATTTTTACTTTAATGCAGTGGCTCAAGCATTGGAAGAAAACAGAGTTTAGTTTATGGCAGGTTAAGCTCACAATGACTGCTCATGTTAATGGAGACTTAATGCAAAGCTTCCTGCACACTACTTTGGAAATTGTTCAGCTGTATTCAGCTGTTAACAGAATGTCTGTGTTTACTTCTACCAAATCCACATAGCTTTGAAAACTTACCCTGAGATGTGTAAACAGTACTTACTGAACGATCACACTGTTCATAGGTTCATTATGTAATTTTGGCTATTATCGATATGCATAAAATACAACTAACACCATTATTGGTGCGTGACAGTAGAGCATTAAAAAAACCCTTTAATCTTAATTGCATAGTTCAGATGAGATATGATTAGTGGTGCTAGACGGAATTTACATAAAGGCCTCTGGCAGTTAAGTGCTCAATTCCTATTAGAAATCAACAGAAGTTGGTCACCTAAGTCCCTTAAGCCCATGTTAAGATTCTGATCCTAAAAATACTTACATTTTTAAACTTAAGCACATTTAAGTTCTCCTTCAATTGATCTTGCACATGTACGTTCCACTGCATGTATATGTGCACTCAAGGCACATGGAGT